>NC_140590.1:805472941-808047107 GCF_964204655.1 Triturus cristatus
CGTGGGGTCCGCACCGTACACAGGCCTTGGGGGCGTGGCTACGGGTCGTACCACGCGTACCCCTACATGACCCCAGCAATGCTGGTACGAGCTGTACCAAGGCCTTTCTGACGTGGGTACGGGCCGTACCGCTATTGTTGGAGTGACGTAGGGGGACGCGTGGTACGTTCCGTACCCACGCTCTTGCGGCCTGGGTAGGGTACGTACCGGTTCGCGTGACCATCCACTTCCGTTGTGGCGGACGCTTGCGTTGCTGGCCTTGCCCCCACCCCCTGGAAGTGACCAGGCCCTGATGGTCAGGTATGTCCAGGCCATGTGTGATTTGGTACCATGTGTTGGTGTTGTGTGTCCTGCCCCTGCCCCCCCCTTTGCCCCTGGTTGTTGTGCTGACCTTCTGCGGCGTCTGCGTCGGTTCCTGTACGCCAGGTGGACTGCTAGGAGGGCAGGGATGGCACGTAGGTTCGGGTCCATGTCTGTTCGTCGCGTCCAGCTGCTCCTTGCGTGTGTCGTCCTGATTTCCCGGCAGTTTTTGGCAGCCGGTAAATATTTTCCGTGCGGGATGACGTCGGTTCGAATCGTACTTCCTGGTTCGTGAAACGTAGGCTGGATGCGTACCGACGTCACGTCGGCTCCTTTCAGGATCGGAATTGTGTTTAGTTTCTGTTCGGTCGGTGTTTTGTTCGAATCGTACGGAAATGGTGTTTCCGTATGATTCGTACTTGCATTTTCGGATGGATTTCGCACCGGGTACGAGTCGGACGGAGAAAAGGCTCCGTCCGACGGTTCGTACCCGGTTTTTACCGGATCGGAATTGGCACCATGGTGTCTTTTCACACCGACTGTACTCAATAGGACAGAGTAGATGATAAGCCAACTCTTTGTGGGCTTTGCCAGAGCTAAGAAGAGCAAGAGGGTGACCAAATGGCATTTATGCAATGGGTCATCCTCTGTATCAAGATTTGCTAAGGTCTAGTCATCCAGATGGCAACCGTACCCATCCCACTATGGCCATGGAGGCTTCCACTGCTCTAACCAGGGATGGCTGATATCTACTGGGTGGCAACATAGTCATCCTTGAATACGGTTGCTGAACATTACTGCCTCGCAACCTAAGCAAGCACTGATGGAAAATTTGCAAGAGCTTACATGATTTTGTTTATTAAATTATGGTACTGCTTATGGGCTCATTCATAGGGTGAGGGTTCTGCAAGAAGGTGCATCCATCAGAAGAAGTTTGTTACAGTCAGAGAAGATGTTTCTGATGGATACATATTCATGCTGCAGACATCCCACTGGCCTCAATCCCACCCTAATGATGCATAACAAGACCCCATGTTATGCAAAACGTTGTATGCTGTTAATGTTGCTGCTCTTTAGCTTCCTCTCTAAACACATTGATGGGGTGTATCAGAAACTGTTGGCAAAATTGACACCTAATATACTCAAATGTCCAGTGGACAGAGTAATGACTGAAGCCGCATGGCACCTACTGGCAGAGTTGGAGCTCTCATTTTCTGGGGAAATTTTTCAAGAACAGTTTAACATCTGAAAGGATATTCATAAGATGACCTGAAGGAATATATGTATCTATCAGAAACAATGTTACTGAAGGTAAGCAACTTGCTCTTCAAAGCTATTCTTGAAGTGCTCAATGCCATTGAGATATCTTTCACACTTAGGTACTAATTCAACTATACCCATCTCAGTGCTATCAATCTGATGTCAACAGGCCCTGAAGATAGACATACCAGGAACGTTTATTGATGGCACCAATGATGGTGCACTATCTGATATCGCTGATAAGACTGTGGAATCTTCACCAAAGAAATCATACACTGCTGCTACAGTCATCCTTCATCCTGAAAAATGCATGACGTACTACCAGGTGGACAAACAACTTGTATTCATGATATCTTTTAAAGCACAACAAGTTCATCTTTAATACATTCTTTGACCCTCCTCCACTCCCAAGTCATTTCAATGGTTTTAGTTTCTACCCTCGCTATCCACTGCCAATTTTTAGTTTAATAACAAGAAGGTTTACACTTTTCAGAAGTCCCACTAGTGAATCCCCCCTTTCTGGAACAGATGATGTTCAACACAAAAATTGAAGAGCTGATGAGGTAAGCAGCGAGAAAGCCAAACTGGTTGTTCACCCAAAAAATAATTGAAGTATGCACGTTAAATTTCCGAGCCTCCTAAGCAACAGTAGCTGACAAAACATAAATTCCAATATTGGCGGTCAGAAAGCCATGTGGCCGCAACCCTCATTATAATGGATGGTCAAGGGAGACCTGCAGTCCTACTGACTTCTGTTGTACCCAGGCTCAACCTTCTGAAATTCAAGTGCTAGAGGAAGGGTCTTCTAGTTCTATTCTGCTTGGAATGAGGATGTCCGACAGGGGCCTGCATTTATTTCATCTCCTTACCTCTACATTCAGCAGTCCTATTAATGCCCTGGCTCAATAATGCTCTGAAGTCGCTTTCTAAGAACTTTTGAAGAAGGGCATGTGATAGGCAGAGGGGGTTATTGGAGTGTTCCTGGCCCTTTTGAAGTCTGGGGATAGCCATCCTATAACAGATTTGAAAAGGCTCCAAGGGCCAAATGTACAACTATTGAGATTTGCGACCTGCAAATTGCGACCAATTGCGAGTCGCAATTTGGAAATCGCAAAACCACAATGTACAACAGTGTCTGAGACACTGTTAGCTATTCCTGATGGGGTCGCAAATTGCATGGTTCATGAATATTAATGAGGCTCTCGCAATTTGCGACCCCATTAGGAAGTGCTGGCCCTCCCATGTATGGTGGCCTGCTGGACTCTGCAGACCTCCATGTTTGGGACTGCTTTTAAATAAAGCATTTTTTTAAAATGCAGCCCGTTTTCCTTAAAGGAAAATGGGATGCATTTAAAAAAAGAAAAATTAAACGTTTTTGTTTCTTTTTTTAAGGGCAAGTATTGGTCCCTGGGACCACTGCCTGCCCCTAAAAAATATTTTTTCCTGCATTCACACAGGGGAACAGGTCCCGTGGGGACCCCTTCCTATATGCGAGTGCTTCACCACCCACTTGAAGAGGGCGGTAAATTGCGGATGTTTGGCGACCGCAATTGCGGTCGCAAAATATTCTTGCATAGGCCTCTGACTCGCTGTTAGGAAGGGACGACCTTGGAAGGCCGCTTCCTAATAGCAACTCACAATTCCTATTTAGCGAATTGCAAACAAATTGTGACTCGCTAAATAGGGATTGTACATGACCCTAGAAGATTTTGCATGTGCAAACGGGTTGCAAATCCGTTTGCACATGCAAAATAGGGTCGTACATCTGGCCCCAAATGTTTGTCAGGGCAGTTCCCATTATCCCAGAGGCCTTCCAAGCTGTCACAACTCTAGTCTCTCCCCATGAATTCCTGTCTTCCATTGAACTTCAGTTCCCTATTCACATTACCATTAACTCTTCTTGAGGCTTATTAGGACCTGTGGAGAGAACCAAGCTCAAAGAGCGCTGAAGCATCATCCTCTGTCACTGATTGGCAAAGAGAAGGCCGCTGAGGAACTGGAAAAATTTGAATCTGCTTTTCAAAGATTGGTTTGAAAGCATAGTAAGAAAGTAAATGAGGTTGTGACAAGAAACACATTTTTGGAGGAAGGACAATGCACCAGACAGTCTATCAACAAAATTAGGCTTGAGTTCGACCTTTCAATTATTGGCGGATCCACTAACGCATTCATCCTTCTGAGATTGATAAAAATGAGTACCATTGAATTGGGTAACAATAAACATCTGCTAGTCAGCACCAAGATGCCCACATGTGAATGTGTGCTTTACAAATACATGTTATGTTATGTAAAATACCAAACAATTACTCTAAATAAATAAATACCACTTATAAAATAATACGTTATAATTCTTCTCATGCTCCCACAATACGGTTTTGCCCGAATGAAGTCTAAATTACGCAATGTCTTGTAATGGCTTAATCACAGGCCTTTTGTGGAACAATCATACCTGGGATTGCCAGAAATTATGCACGACTATTTTAGATTAAATAACATTAATGACTTGGTTACTTACCGGTAATCTTCATTACTCCGAGTCATAGTCTTCCTTGACACAGTCACCCAGGAGCACTACGTGTTCCAGGCACAGCAGGTAGCAGCAGGGAGACCGGAACACAGGTAAGCCGCAGGCCTAAATGCCGACTCAGGCACCTGACACAAGTGCCGAGGTGCATATGGCATAAGCAAAGACTGCCACTCCTGACGGCTAAAGCGCAGGAGCGGCACAAGCACCAAAACTCATCACCGACGCTCCCTAGTTGCTCAGCGCAGGAACGGCGGCATAAATATGGCACAAAAAAATAGGAAGTACAACACCGCTACCAACCGGTCAGCGTGGGAGCGGAGGTGAAAGGAAAGAGATCCATGCCCAAATACAAACTGCTACACCAGCGCCCAGAGCGGGAGGGGCGGCAGTAGGAAACAAACAAAAAAGTAAACAAGCATTGGCATAGCCAATAGGTCTCGACCTTTGGGACCTTATAAGTCTTTAGCCATGCAACAGTTGCATAACTAAACACTTATAATGTCCCAAAAGCGAGATCTATTGGCTATGCCAAGCGGCCGTGCGGCCGCGAAAGTGAAAGTAATCGCGGTAAAAGTGGCGCGCGCGCCCGCGCTCATGCACTGTAGCTCTGGGCTGGCCTGGTAGCACTTTTTGGAGCCCTCTCAATAAGACTCGCCAGACCAGCGCTTGCGCTGGGTCAGGCGAGACCTAAAAACAACATATGGAGACACTAAAGCAGTCCCCATAAAAAGAAACGAAAAATATACTCACCATCGTAGTAGTGCCACGACAATGGGTATTCCAGCCCGAACACAGAGAAAAAAACAGGTTGTGTTCTGATGTTGCCCCACCCTTATAGGTCAGGTGACAGGTACTTCCTGTCAGGCCGCCGTGTTGGGTGGAGATTTTTTTATATGGGGGAATGCTGTGCCTGGACCACGTAGTGCTCCTGGGTGACTGTGATGAGGAAGACGGAGGAGGAAGGTAATATCTCTGATTTGTGAGCACTTCCTTACTTACAAAAAAATGCTGAGAGACCAATAAGCACAAAGGATTAACAACAGCATGGTACAGGAGAAATTGCCATTGACAAGAAAAGTGACACAAGAAAAAGCTTTTAAAAAACGCAAAAGCAAATTACACAAATTTCGCACGCCCCTAATTAACAGCTGATTCGCAGTTTCAAGTTATGCATGTAAACATACCCATCGACAATTTCCCCATTCATATTTGTTCAGGTAAACCGGTCAAAAAGTAAATGCGTCCGGTATTGGAGTGGTGGGACGATGTTTAGAAATTGGTGCGAAAATAACAAATTCAGGATTTGTGTGAAGATGAGTACTGTGGTGCTTTGATCTTATCACTTTTCCCACTACCTTCACTGGCAGCATTCATGCGGTCAACCACACAACCAAGTCAGAAGGAAAACAGTGGCCTTGGGAAACAACAGCAGCAGGGAAGAGTGCTATGAAGACTGTAGTCATCATGAGTGGTGACAGTCTAAATAGGAGCGTGAACCCGAATACACTGGCAGCGTGCAGGAAGCTGGAATACAGTGGCATGAGAGGTCTGCTTTTGTAGTGTATATCACTCTGGGGTGACCTTGCCTGCGCTTACACACACCCTCGGGCAAACACCTGAAACTAGTTAGTGATGAGTGAAATGCTTATAGAAAGGTACAGCTACAGAAGGGCATTGTTTCAGCAGCTTCCCCATGAGACCAGGGGCTAGATGTACGAAGCCATTTAGCATTTGTTAAAGGGCTGATTCGCAATTTCAGCCCATTGAGAAATGCTGAATAGCCTTTTCAAATGTTTAAAGGCCCGCAATCAGTCACAATTTGCAACTTCTACCTGTTAGAAATTGCATACTGCGACAGCGGTTTAGGTATTGCAAATAGGGACTACTTTATGTGTGAGTTCTAAACCACATGTACAAAGCATTTCCTAAATGAGAAGTGGGCATTTTGGAAATGCAATTATCATCGACTCAAAGGGAATGGAAACCATGTGTCAAATTAAAAAAAACCTTTTTTAATGTGACACAAAGCACACATATGCCCCCAGGGCACAAGTGTACTTACATCTGCAATACTAATTTCGGGGTGCCTCCAGGGTGGCCTTAAGACCAGAGTCACCCTTGGAGTTAGATTTCCTAAAATGCGATTTCCTATTTGGAAATTGCAATTTAGGAAATGTAAAACCATTTGTGCCTATGGGCCTTCAGGTCCATAGGAACGAATGGTTAAGCATTTCCTGATAGTAATACTCTGCAGGAATCGCTCATAGGGAATCGTGGGGTATGTACATGCTGATTTGCATTTCCTAAACAGTGATTTCTTGAGAATCGCTATTTAGGAAATGCAAGGAGGAACCTTCCTACATCTGGCCCTAAATGTGGATTGAGATGGGATTGAGACATCACAAGATCAATGCTCACAGAGATCTGATGAGCATCCCTTCAACCAGGACACAATGGGGAGCTCCCACCTCGCTATTGCTCATGTGACAGTGCTTGCACCATCACAAAGTCCACACGATCTCACATATGTATCCCACACTGAGGGTAGATAAGGTGCGCCCGCTCTTGTGTAGGCCAGGTGCACCATCATCATGAAGCGGCCGGCTGGGTACCTTTCCCTTACACCATCGTACCACTAGCGGTGCACACATAGCCCCAGGAGTGTGAAAGGGCTAAATACAAATGCACATTTATGTGGACTTCACCTGGGGGGTCGAGGGGGGCAGGTGGATCAATAAATGTTGCACATGCCTGAAAATAGGTGAATTCAAACTGTGAGAATCCAAATCAGAGGCAAGCTGCCAGTTTTTAGAGTGGCGATAGATCAATGATGCATTTCGAATTTGGGTGGGTCGTTCAGAATTAATTGACCACTCTTTTGTGTTCCAAGACGGTTAATTAGAAATCTGCACAGAAGTGATGTACTGGAATTGCTCTCTGTCAAAGCTGTGGCAGAACCTGACATCCGGAGTCCAGGCCTCTCCGGTAAGGAGCCTCCGAGTTCCTTCCTCATTCGGATGCCACGTAGGGCACGGCAGAATGCCAACTCGGGACGTCGTGTTGATGTGTTCCTGGTCCCCTGCTTCTCCTCTCCTTGAATTCTTCGGGCCTGACGGATGTTTGGAGCAATAGCTGGTTCTCCTACAGGCTGGATGCTGCGGGGGTGGCAGGGCGGGAGGGAGGGAGGGAGCGAGGAACATTACAGTGCGGCAATTTAGCTTCTCGTTCATTGCTCTGCGTCATTTTCCCTTCACATAAAGAAAAGTTATCGCCCGACACTGATCACATTCGTCTACATTGCAGGCTCCGGAGGCTGCGCCGTGCATGAGAATCAGGCTCACCGCGGCTTCCTCTTCACCAGGGTTGATGCTGTTGCAAAAACAGGCTAAAGAAAGGTTTGATAGCACCAGACGTAGGTGCCCAACAGGCCCGTTTCTAGCGGGTGGGCCGGGTGGTGGGCCAGACCCACCCAAACAGGAGCCTTGGCCCTCGTAATGAGGGCTTGAAGGCAGGGGCGCAACGCCATTTGGCTCAAAGTGCTTCAACCTGTCCCTGTCGTGTGTGTCAGCCCAGGCTGAGACATCTTTCTGGGCGCGCACACACAGACAGTTTTTGAGATTATCACAGCCGCACCAGAGTACTTCACAGGTCTTTAAAAGACCATTTACATGTTAACGAGGCTTTGTTTATTTTTTCACCCCTTCATCTCCACATAGCAAGAGGGACAAATCCTTTCCTTGACAACGGTAACCTTTGCCTACTGCTCTGCTGCGTGGATATTTCTTTTTCTATGCAGTACAGGAGAAAAGAAGTTTGTTTATTCCTATTCACCTTCCCTGACCCCTGCAGCAGCTTATCACATCAGACTGTGACACAAAGTTTGACTAATGGAGTAGGTGAGGGAATGTGTTACTATTTCTTTTTAAAATCTGCACAGGACCAGCAGGACACACACTTCGTCATTTATAATCAGTATCATGGCCGATGCAGGACAACAATAAGACAATACAAAATGCCCAGACAACGCTGGTGATTAATGATCCTGCTGGAGAGCAATCATTTGTCTGTTAGTAGTTTTTAAATGTAGATGAACTGTGGTTTATGTGGAAGCTCAGTGGGTTACTGCCTATGTCACAGAGATCCTTGTGTTACTTGCAGTTAAGAAGTTACAATCCTAACAAAGGACAGTGACCAATGAACTGTCATCAAAGAGCTGCATACAAAAACATGAATGGTATAGTAAGAACTTCTATTTCTGTTTTTTGTGATATAGTTAGAACTTCCACAGTCTTTCATTATTCTAATGTTGCTAAAATGAGAATGTTTGGGCAGATATACATTTGTATCAGTAAAGCTGACCCCCATGAAATACTCTTTAAATCCTAAGGTTGTGTTTCCCCAGACCAAACCCTCTTAAAATATCCGGCCCACCAGTATGGATGGCATGTGATTCCTACACCTTGTAATCCTCATTGGCTTCTGTGACATTCCCTGTAGACTGATTTATATACTTGTATGATTCATTGTCTCTGCATAATGTGTGTTGTGGTGTAAAGTAGTGACTCATACTACACTGATATGAGTTGCGCTATACAACAAATGAAATGCATATGAGAGAGGGGCTACGTAAAGATGAGGGGCACTGTTGGAGGGTGGCAGTGAGGGAATCCGACGAAGAGGTCATGGGGTGGAGGGGGGAGCTAGGGAGAGATGAGGGGCACTGGTGGAGGATGGTAGTGAGGGAATCTGAGGAGGAGGTCATGAGGGGGAGCGGCTATGGAGAGATGAGGGGCACTTGTGGCGAGTGGCAATGAGGGAATCCAAGGAGGAGGTCAATAGGGAGGGCCATGGATGAGGGGCACTGTTGGAAGGTGGTAGTAAAGGTATTTACGGAGAAAGAGGTTATTGGTGTGGCTCCAAAAAAGACTTTCGCATCAGCGCTAAAGCCGGCCCTGTCATGGCCTTTCTGTTTTTGTTTATTTAATTAACAGTCGGGTCATAAGGGCTACTGTGGAACATACTTTAAAGTGCGTGCTAATTATATTTACTGCTATATTCAATGTTTTAAGTTTGAAGGTGATTTTACTAATGTTTATACCGGGAAAAATGAAAGTGGAGCCCGATGGTGCCTGATATGGGGCTGGGGCCCAAAGTCAGCTGTGAGATAAGGTGCACTGGAGAGGAGTAGTGGATACTCAAGCCTGTAAGGGAGTGCGTTGCAGAGTCCGCGGTCAGGTGGAGGTAGTAATGAAGAGGGATTCCCCCTGAAGGCTCGCACAGAGGGAGCCCATGAAGTGTCACTTGCCTGATACTCCCACCTCAGAAACCTCCTCTTCCCATCAAAGGAACATTACATGGAAAAAACACTTTTTGAGAGTGATAATATTTAGAAAGAGATTTGGAAAAGAATGTGTTTTACTGGGCCTTGTAAGAATAAGAAGAGATAAAGGAGGGCCCTGAAGCATGCCTTCGTAGACATATATGAGACAAATCGAGCCCGCAGTGACCCACCCAAATGCACCCTTGGCCCACCCAAATAAAAATTCCTGGAGCCGGGCCTGGTGCCCAATCTCATGCCATGAAGTCTTTGTAGGAGCCTGACACTACCACACCCCATCTTCTATCCCCCTTACCCTGTCGGCTCATAGGACTTCTCACAAGAGAAAACAAGCATTGGCATAGTCTTGCTTTTGGGACCTTATAAGTATTTAGTTATGCAACTGTTGTGTGTGTGGTTGTGTGTGGTTGTGTGTGGTTGTAGTTGTGGGTGTGTTATTGTGTGTGTGTGTGGTTGTGTGTGTGGTTGTGAGTGTGTGGTTGTGTGTGTGTGGTTGTGTGTGGTTGGGGTTGTGTGTGTGGTTGGGGTTGTGTGTGGTTGTGGGTGTGGTCGTGGGTGTGTGTGTGGTTGTGGGTGTGTGGGTGTGGTTGTGATTGTGTGTGTGTGGTTGTGTGTGTGTGGTTGTGTGTGTGGTTGTGTGTGTGTGGTTGTGTGTGTGTGTGTGTGTGGTTGTGGTTGTGTGTGGTTGTGGTTGTGTGTGTGGGTGGTTGTGTGTGTGGTTGTGGGCTGTGTGTGTGTGTGGTTGTGTGTGTGTGGTTTCTGGTTGTGTGTGTGTGTGGTTGTGTGTGTGATTGTGTGCATGTGTGGTTGTGTGTGTGTTGTGTGTGTGTGGTTGTGTGTGTTGTTTTTTGTGTGTGGTTGTGTGTGTGGTCTGTGTGTGGTTGTGGTTGTGTGTGTAGTTGTGAGTGTGGTTGTATGTGTGTGTAAGGGGGTTGTGTGTGTGTGGTTGTGGTTGTGTGTGTGGTTGTGTTAGTGTGTTATTTTGTGTGTGTGTGTGGTTGTGTGTGTGGTTGTGTGTGTGTGCTTGTGTGTGTGGTTGTGGTTGTGGTTGTGTGTGGGTGCATGTGTGTGGTTGTGTGTGTGTGTGTGGTTGTGTGTGTAGTTGTGGTTGTGTTTGTTGTTGTGTATGTAGTTGTGGTTGTGTGTGTGTGGTTGTGTGTGTGTGGTTGTGTGTGCATGTGGTTGTGTATGTGTGTGGTTGTCTGTGTGGTTGTGGGTGTCTGTGTGTTTTTGAGTGTGTGTGGTTGTGGTTGTGTGTGGTTGTGGTTGTGTGTGTGGTTGTGTGTGTGATTGTGGTTGTGTGTGTCTGGGGGTGTGTGGGTGTGTGTGTGGTTGTGTGTGTTATTGTGTGTGGTTGTGTGTGTGTGTGGTTGTGTGTGTGGTTGTGTGTGTGTTTGTGTGTGTGGTCGTGTGTGTGTGGTTGTGTATGTGGTTGTGGGTGTGTATGTGTGGTGTGTGTGTGTGTGGTTGTGTGTGTAGTTGTGGTTGTGTGTGTAGTTGTGGTTGTGTGTGTAGTTGTGGTTGTGTGTGCTTGTGGTTGTGTGTATGGTTGTGTGTGGTTGTGGGTGTGTGGGTGTGGTTGTTTGTGTGTGTGAATGTGGTTGAGTGTGGTTGTGTGTGTGTGGTTGTGTGTGTGTGGTTGTGTGTGTGTGTGGTTGTGTGTTGTTATGGTTGTGTGTGTAGTTGTGGTTGTGTGTGTAGTTGTAGGTGTGTGTGTTATTGTGTATGTGATTGTGTGTGTGTGGTTGTGTATGTGTTGGTGTGTGTGGTTTTGTGTTTGTGGTTGTGTGTGGTTGTGTGTGTGTGTGGTTGTGTGTGGCTGTGGCTGTGTGTAGTTGTGGTTGTGAGTGGTTGTGTGTGATTGTGGTTGTGTGTGTGTGGTTGTGTGTGTGGTTGTGTGTGTGGGGGGGTGTGGGGGGTGGGTGTGGTTGTGTATGTGTTTGTGGTTGTGTGTGTAGTTGTGGTTGTGTGTGTGTGTGGTTGTGTGTGGTTGAGTGTGTGTGTTTGTGGTTGTGTGGGTGTGGTTGTGTGTGTGGTTGTGTGTGTGGTTGTATGTGATTGTGTGTGTGTGGTTCTGTGTGTGGTTGTGGTTGTGTGTGTTTGTGGTTGTGTGTAGTTGTGGTTGTGTGTGTAGTTGTGGTTGTGTGTATGTGTTATTGTGTGTGTGGCTTTGTGTGTGCTTGTGTGTGTAGGTGTGTGTGGTTGTGGGTGATTGTGTGTGTGTGGTTGTGTGTGTGTGGCTGTGGTTGTGTGTGGTTGTGTTTGTGTGTAGTTGTGTGTGTGTTTGTGGTTTTGTGTGTGTGTTTGTGGTTGTGTGTGGTTGTGTGTGTATGTGTGGATGTGGTTGTGTGTGTTTGTGTGTAGTTGTGGTTGTGTGTGTGGGGGGTGGGTGGGTGGGTGTGTGGGTGTATGTGGCTGTGTGTGTGTGATTGTGTGTGTGGCTGTGTGTGTGTGGGTGTGAGTGGGGGGTGTCATTGTGTGTGTGTGGTTCTGGTTGTGTGTGGTTGTGGTTGTGTGTGATTGTAGTTATGTGTGTGTGTGGTTGTGTGTGTGTGGTTGTGTGTGGTTGTTTTTGTGTGGTTGTGGGTGTGGTTGTGTTTGTGATTGTGGTTGTGTGTGGTTGTGTGGTTGTGTGTAGTTGTGGTTGTGTGTTATTGTGTGTGTGGTTGTGTGTGTGTGTGGTTGTGTGTGTGGTTGTGGTTGTGTGTGGTTGTGTGTGTGTGGTTGTGTGCGGTTGTGGTTGTGTGTGTGGGTGTGTGTGGTTGTGTGGGTGTGTGTGTGGTTGTCGGTGTGTGTGGTTGTGGGGGTGGTTGTGTGTGTGTGGTGGTTGTGTGTGTGGTTGTGTGGGTGTGGGTGTGGTTGTGGGTGTGTGTGTATATGTGTGGGTATGGTTGTGTGTGGTTGTGGGTGTGTGGGTGTGGTTGTTTGTGTGTGTGGTTGTGGTTGAGTGTGGTTGTGTGTGTGTGTGGTTGTGTGTGTGTGGTTGTGTGTGTGTGTGGTTGTGTGTTGTGGTTGTGTGTTGTTATGGTTGTGTGTGTAGTTGTGGTTGTGTGTGTAGTTGTAGGTGTGTGTGTTATTGTGTATGTGATTGTGTGTGTGTGGTTGTGTATGTGTTGGTGTGTGTGGTTTTGTGTTTGTGGTTGTGTGTGGTTGTGTGTGTGTGTGGTTGTGTGTGGCTGTGGCTGTGTGTAGTTGTGGTTGTGAGTGGTTGTGTGTGATTGTGGTTGTGTGTGTGTGGTTGTGTGTGTGGTTGTGTGTGTGGGCCGGTGTGGGGGGTGGGTGTGGTTGTGTATGTGTTTGTGGTTGTGTGTGTAGTTGTGGTTGTGTGTGTGTGTGGTTGTGTCTGGTTGAGTGTGTGTGCTTGTGGTTGTGTGGGTGTGGTTGTGTGTGTGGTTGTGTGTGTGGTTGTATGTGATTGTGTGTGTGTGGTTCTGTGTGTGGTTGTGGTTGTGTGTGTTTGTGGTTGTGTGGTTGTGGTTGTGTGTTGTGTGTTTTGGTTGTGTGTAGTTGTGGTTGTGTGTGTAGTTGTGGTTGTGTGTATGTGTTATTGTGTGTGTGGCTTTGTGTGTGCTTGTGTGTGTAGGTGTGTGTGGTTATGGGTGATTGTGTGTGTGTGGTTGTGTGTGTGTGGCTGTGGTTGTGTGTGGTTGTGTTTGTGTGTAGTTGTGTGTGTGTTTGTGGTTTTGTGTGTGTGTTTGTGGTTGTGTGTGGTTGTGTGTGTATGTGTGGATGTGGTTGTGTGTGTTTGTGTGTAGTTGTGGTTGTGTGTGGGGGGGGTGGGTGGGTGGGTGTGTGGGTGTATGTGGCTGTGTGTGTGTGATTGTGTGTGTGGCTGTGTGTGTGTGGGTGTGAGTGGGGGGTGTCATTGTGTGTGTGTGGTTCTGGTTGTGTGTGGTTGTGGTTGTGTGTGATTGTAGTTATGTGTGTGTGTGGTTGTGTGTGTGTGGTTGTGAGTGGTTGTTTTTGTGTGGTTGTGGGTGTGGTTGTGTTTGTGATTGTTGTGTGTGGCTGTGGCTGTGTGTAGTTGTGGTTGTGAGTGGTTGTGTGTGATTGTGGTTGTGTGTGTGTGGTTGTGTGTGTGGTTGTGTGTGGGGGGGGTGTGGGGGGTGGGTGTGGTTGTGTATGTGTTTGTGGTTGTGTGTGTAGTTGTGGTTGTGTGTGTGTGTGGTTGTGTGTGGTTGAGTGTGTGTGTTTGTGGTTGTGTGGGTGTGGTTGTGTGTGTGGTTGTGTGTGTGGTTGTATGTGATTGTGTGTGTGTGGTTCTGTGTGTGGTTGTGGTTGTGTGTGTTTGTGGTTGTGTGTAGTTGTGGTTGTGTGTGTAGTTGTGGTTGTGTGTATGTGTTATTGTGTGTGTGGCTTTGTGTGTGCTTGTGTGTGTAGGTGTGTGTGGTTGTGGGTGATTGTGTGTGTGTGGTTGTGTGTGTGTGGCTGTGGTTGTGTGTGGTTGTGTTTGTGTGTAGTTGTGTGTGTGTTTGTGGTTTTGTGTGTGTGTTTGTGGTTGTGTGTGTATGTGTGGATGTGGTTGTGTGTGTTTGTGTGTAGTTGTGGTTGTGTGTGTGGGGGGTGGGTGGGTGGGTGTGTGGGTGTATGTGGCTGTGTGTGTGTGATTGTGTGTGTGGCTGTGTGTGTGTGGGTGTGAGTGGGGGGTGTCATTGTGTGTGTGTGGTTCTGGTTGTGTGTGGTTGTGGTTGTGTGTGATTGTAGTTATGTGTGTGTGTGGTTGTGTGTGTGTGGTTGTGTGTGGTTGTTTTTGTGTGGTTGTGGGTGTGGTTGTGTTTGTGATTGTGGTTGTGTGTGGTTGTGTGGTTGTGTGTAGTTGTGGTTGTGTGTTATTGTGTGTGTGGTTGTGTGTGTGTGTGGTTGTGTGTGTGGTTGTGTGTGGTTGTGTGTGTGTGGTTGTGTGCGGTTGTGGTTGTGTGTGTGGGTGTGTGTGGTTGTGTGGGTGTGTGTGTGGTTGTCGGTGTGTGTGGTTGTGGGTGTGGTTGTGTGTGTGTGGTGGTTGTGTGTGGTTGTGTGGGTGTGGGTGTGGTTGTGGGTGTGTGTGTATATGTGTGGGTATGGTTGTGTGTGGTTGTGGGTGTGTGGGTGTGGTTGTTTGTGTGTGTGGTTGTGGTTGAGTGTGGTTGTGTGTGTGTGGTTGTGTGTGTGTGGTTGTGTGTGTGTGTGGTTGTGTGTTGTGGTTGTGTGTTGTTATGGTTGTGTGTGTAGTTGTGGTTGTGTGTGTAGTTGTAGGTGTGTGTGTTATTGTGTATGTGATTGTGTGTGTGTGGTTGTGTATGTGTTGGTGTGTGTGGTTTTGTGTTTGTGGTTGTGTGTGGTTGTGTGTGTGTGTGGTTGTGTGTGGCTGTGGCTGTGTGTAGTTGTGGTTGTGAGTGGTTGTGTGTGATTGTGGTTGTGTGTGTGTGGTTGTGTGTGTGGTTGTGTGTGTGGGGGGGTGTGGGGGGTGGGTGTGGTTGTGTATGTGTTTGTGGTTGTGTGTGTAGTTGTGGTTGTGTGTGTGTGTGGTTGTGTGTGGTTGAGTGTGTGTGCTTGTGGTTGTGTGGGTGTGGTTGTGTGTGTGGTTGTGTGTGTGGTTGTATGTGATTGTGTGTGTGTGGTTCTGTGTGTGGTTGTGGTTGTGTGTGTTTGTGGTTGTGTGGTTGTGGTTGTGTGTTGTGTGTTTTGGTTGTGTGTAGTTGTGGTTGTGTGTGTAGTTGTGGTTGTGTGTATGTGTTATTGTGTGTGTGGCTTTGTGTGTGCTTGTGTGTGTAGGTGTGTGTGGTTGTGGGTGATTGTGTGTGTGTGGTTATGTGTGTGTGGCTGTGGTTGTGTGTGGTTGTGTTTGTGTGTAGTTGTGTGTGTGTTTGTGGTTTTGTGTGTGTGTTTGTGGTTGTGTGTGGTTGTGTGTGTATGTGTGGATGTGGTTGTGTGTGTTTGTGTGTAGTTGTGGTTGTGTGTGTGGGGGGTGGGTGGGTGGGTGTGTGGGTGTATGTGGCTGTGTGTGTGTGATTGTGTGTGTGGCTGTGTGTGTGTGGGTGTGAGTGGGGGGTGTCATTGTGTGTGTGTGGTTCTGGTTGTGTGTGGTTGTGGTTGTGTGTGATTGTAGTTATGTGTGTGTGTGGTTGTGTGTGTGTGGTTGTGTGTGGTTGTTTTTGTGTGGTTGCGGGGGTGGTTGTGATTGTGGTTGTGTGTGGTTGTGTGGTTGTGTGGTTGTGTGTAGTTGTGGTTGTGTGTTATTGTGTGTGTGGTTGTGTGTGTGTGTGGTTGTGTGTGTGGTTGTGGTTGTGTGTGGTTGTGTGTGTGTGGGTGTGTGTGGTTGTGTGGGTGTGGGTGTGGTTGTCGGTGTGTGTGGTTGTGGGTGTGGTTGTGTGTGTGTGGTGGTTGTGTGTGTGGTTGTGTGGGTGTGGGTGTGGTTGTGGGTGTGTGTGTATACGTGTGGGTGTGGTTGTGGGTGTGGGTGTTGTTGTTGTGTGTGTGGTTGTGGTTGTGTGTGTGTGTGTGGTTGTGTGTGCGTGGTTGTGTGTGTTTGTGTGTGTGTGCTTGCGGTTGTGTGTGTGTGCTTGTGGGTGTGTGTGTGTGTGCTTGTGTGTGATTGTGGTTGTGTGTGGGTGTGGTTGTGTGTGTGGTTGTGGGTGTGTGTGTGGTTGTGTGTGTGTGGTTGTGGTTGTGTGTGGTTGTGTATGTGTGTGGTTGTGGTTGTGTGTGTGTGTGGTTCTGAATGGTTGTGGTTGTGTGTTTGGTTGTGGTTGTGTGTGCTTGTGGTTGTGGGTTGTTGTGGTTGTGTGTGTAGTTGTGGTTGTGTGTGTAGTTGTGTGTGTGGTATTGTGTGTGGTTGTGTTTGGGTGTGTGGTTGTGTATGTGGTTGTGTGTGTGTGCTTGTGGTTGTGTGTGTGTGGTTGTGTGTGTGTGTGTGTGGTTGTGTGTGTGTGGGTAAAGTTTTAGTCACTACTCAAAATGAAATCCATTATCTCAGCTTTGCCAGTGCTCCTTTATGTTTAATGCCCTAAATGAAACACAATGTTATAAGCATCAAAGGGCTGGCCAAGAAGGGAGGAAGGGGAATGCGAGGAGCAGAGGGGAATGCAAGGAACAGAGGAGCCAGAATGAAACTGACGAAAAGGAGTCAGAATGAAAGTGACAAAAGGGAGGAGGGAGATGCGAGCAGAGCATCAAAGGGCTGGGCGAGAAGGGAGGGGTGGAATGCGAGGAGCAGAGGGGAATGCCAGGAGCCAAATGAAACTGACGAAAAGGAGCCAGAATGCAAGTGACGAAAAAGGAGGAGGGAGATGCGAGCAGAGCATCAAAGGGCTGGGCGGGAAGGGAGGGGTGGAATGCGAGGAGCAGAGGGGAATGCGAGGAGCCAGAATGAAAGTGACGAAAAGGAGCCAGAATGAAAGTGATGAAAAGGGAGGAGGGAGATGCGAGCAGAGCATCAAAGGGCTGGGCGAAAAGGGAGGGGTGAATGCGAGAAGCAGAGGAGCCACAATGAAACTGACGAAAAGGGAGGAGGGAGATGCGAGCAGAGCATCAAAGGGCTGGGCGAGAAGGGAGGGGGGAATGCGCGGAGCAGCTGTGCATGTGCACGCCATCGTGCACTCAAGCTTGTAGCCAGCAAAATCATGTGGGTAGCACTTTGAAAACTCACCTACTAAAGTCTCTCCGAACAGCGCATGCGCGCTGACTCAGCAAGACCTAAAAAGACCCCTAGCTAGCAAAATGGGGTGGGCCAGATGACTGAATCGAGGACAGAATCCATGGAGAAAATCCGTATTAGGGATACCCCCATTCACGCCTAAGAGCAGGGAGCTGCTTCACAGCTTCACAGCGGTGATAACAAGCACAGACAAAGCCAATAGGCACATCTTTTTGACAGTGCATGCATATGCAGACTACCATTAACATAGGCCACAAAACACGTGCAGTTATACAAACAAAGCAGATGTCCATGCACACAGTGGGCAACACACCTATAGATGTCCGGTGCGTGCAAACACACACACGCACACAGAACGTATTACAGACACAAACACGCAGACCATCAAACATACAAGAACCCATGCACACCCAGCTAAAGGTACTCATGCATCAAGACCCTCAGAGATGCAAACACAGGCATACTACCGGAAACACAGTAAGATACCTATGCACCTGACCAACACACAGAGGATAACCCACACATTCCCACAAAACATGCATGTACTCAGAAAACAAACAGGCTTACATCGATGGTAAGGTTTATGGATAAACAGGCAGAAGTAGTTGTAACCATTCTGCAGTGTAATTCGAATTTGGGGTGGCAAATGGAGAATGAATGCCCTTTCAGTCATTTACCACATCTTAGGTTATGAGTGATTGAATACTTCAGTCTCTATGTCCAACCAGTTGTGTAAGAAAGCTTTAGAACTGTGAGCAAATTAAGGCCACCTAGATGTGCACGGTGGGGCCCCCACACATTCAATGTATCTGTTGCCTGGCCGCAGTTGTTTTTTTCTCGCTACACTTTCTTTCTCATGCCTAGACGAATTACCAAGTGATGGGTAGAAAATTAGTAACGTTTTGTGGATGAATAAGGCACATCTAGGCTTGTTCTTAAGAATACAATATGATAATTGACAAATCGAACCATGGAATGAGAATTGCTAAGTGGTGTGTGGAATATCTGAGCGGGAACTAGGGATTGATGTGTGTTGGGAAACACGTATGGGCCTGTACTGAAGATCATGACAGAAGCATTTGTACAACATGGGAGACTGTAGTTTTACACATAAAACAAAAGGCATTCCATGGAAGAGAAGAGGGAAGGCTCTACTTCTCTTGCCATGGTAAAACTACAGCGAGACAAACTCAGGTGCCGGATTGTCAGAGAGCGATGGGGGTTAGGGGAGGGATGCTGGGCAATCAATTCTGAGAAATTAGATGTACTGGTCACTAGACTGCAACATATGGGTAAAACTGGTAAGAAAGTTAAACAAGTTAAAAACTTCTCAACACCACATTTAACATACTTCATAAAAAATGCTTAACTCTAAGGTGTACACCTACAAGGCTTGAGAGTCACAGTAAGAAATCTTGACTCCTATGTGCATGCACTTCAATGGAAAGTCGTGCTAAAGCAGGGGTCAAGTTTATACCGGGGCAGCAGGAATAGTGGAACTACTTTAGCCAAAGGAAAGCAAACAGTAACTGCCTGGCAACCTTTCCTTCATTGTATACTACTGTATGATTGTTCCCATCACCTTTGCTATTTCCTCCTTTTCCCAGCTCCCTCATCTTAATATGATTAGCCAGTTTCTATTTTTGCCTGTTTCTTAAACAATCCAAAGAATTAGACGAGTGGCAACTCTCTGTCGCTCTGTTTCTCTCTCTCTGTTTCTCTCTCTCTCTCTCTTCATCGTGTGTGTGTCTCTATCTCATTCCCCGTTTCCCCCCTCATTATCTCTGAATGTGTTAAGCGTGTGTTTCACCATTAAGAGTGAACAGGAGGTTTGTAATTCATGGCAGCATCATAGCTCTTGAATTTAAGCGTGACAGCTCAACAGTTCACAGTTAGTGCCTTGGTATCTTGAGCACAAACTCTCTGGACATTGAAAAACAAGGGTCTTGTCCTCATAAGAAGATCCACTGGGCACTTTTCTATTGATTAGCAGTGAGCAGAGCTAAATGTCACTTCCCAAAATGGCGGACAAATCATACAAGAACAAGGCAATCTCATGTGTTCTAGCAAGAAATTGAGTTTACTTCTTGAAATAGAACAAAAGAGTGTGAAGGGGACTGGACCAACCTGAGGACGAATGCCAGGTACCCTTATATCTCAAGGAGTTCTGGTGAAGGCCCCAGAACATTCACCTGCACCAGTACCACCTCCTACTGCTTGCCACAGCAGGTCCTGGGGGCCAGTAGCAGCAACCCCATGGTGAAGAGGATGAAGTTAAGGATTGAGGCAGGATTTGTCAACTGTGCACCTCAGATTAGCCTTCAAGGATTTGGATGCTCAGTTTTTCAGCATAGGAAATACATGCCCTCTCACATTTGAGATGGCTAAGTTGTATATGCATCCGCAACTTATCTATTGCTTATTTATGCTAACAATCCAAGAGCATCCTGGAGTAACTCACTGTAAGTTGTTTAGAAAAGTAGGGCATTCAGAGTTTTCCATTAAAAGAGTAATTATCACATGGAAGTACTGTAAGCCACAATGGAAATTGTCACAAAGCTAACTTAAATAAAACGGTGGGAAAGCTGAAATTCTGCCTTCTTATCATCTGACTACAGTTTGGAATGTGTATTTCTGGCTATCTTCGCTTATTTGTAAGAAATTGGGTTACTGGTGCAGGTGAGTGAAACCCTACTCAAGCAGCAACCACAATCCTTGTCAGGGTGTAGTCACAAGCAAACTCCAAACTAACCTGTGCTTAACCCTCTGGTAGCTTGGCACAGTGTAGTCAGGCTTAACTTAGAGGCAATGTGTAAAGTGTTTATGCAGCACTTCAACCCGTAATAAAGTCAAAAAGAAAAATCCCACAACAATTAAGAAAAATATAGTAAATTTAATTAATACATTCTTACTGCAACAAAACAAATCCAATCAGTAGAATCAGAGATATGCAATCTTAGAAGATTTAAGAGAACACAGTACCTTAATCCTCATTGCGAAGCGATGCACCATCTCGAGTTGCGTATGTATTGCGCAGGAGAGGTGAGGCATGATACAGGCGAGGAGATGCAATATGCAGCATTGGTTCCAGCAAGCTGCAAAGTGCGATGCGATGTCCTTGTGTGGAGATGTGTTGATGGGCTGCCTTGGGCCAAGCGATGTCCTTGTGGAAGTACGTAATGCAGCAGTGGTTCTGATGGGCTGTGATGGATGAAGCAAAGTCCTTGTGTTGCAAAGTCATCCTGTGCCCTGGGCAGACCCCAAATTTTCGCTGACTGGTACTGGTGGTAAGTGACTCTGACTGATGCTGGGCTCTGCCTAACCAGGCCCAGGACCAGTGCTATGCTGAAAGAGACAATTAGAATACAGTGAAAACACATACATACACTTTGTGTTAGGGTACTCCTGTGATTGGCATGACCTTCCCTATAAGGCCCTAGTACATAATAGGGCAGGGGGGTTGAAGCTACCTTTAAGTCCCTAGTATATAATAAGGCATGGCAGTTAGAGGTGAGCATCCCTTTGTGCACTTGCATATTTGCACTGCTGAAGCCTGTGGTCAGTTTAAAAGCAGCTCTGTGCTGCAGGACTGCCTTTAAAATGCACATTGTGCCCAAACTCGACTTCTGTGTTTGGGGCATATAAAAATGTATAAACTACAATGTTTTTGCATAAATAGGTACCCCAAGGGTCTCCCCTAGGTGTCCCAGGGGTGGGGGTGGGAGTGGGGGTCAGGTATTTATAAGGAGGATTCTTATAAAATAAGTTTTATATGCCCTGGGTTAAGTAAAATTGCACATTTCGGTCCCCACATTATGATAAAGTGCTTCACAAAATTGACTTTAGTGCTAGGCGCATTGTGGTGGGAGGATCTATAATATTTTTATATACTCAGAACCCCGGAATCCTCCACTAGGTGTTCCAGGGGTGGGGGGGGTCCTATAGAGATAGGCAGAATTCCTATAAAATATGTTTTGTAAGCCCTAGTGTTAGAAAAATTGCCCGTCAGTTTTCCCATGGCAAATTCCCTGCCACATATAACATGGCAAGAACTTATTAACAAATATTTCCCACTAGGAGAATCATGGAAATGCCATTTAAGGACTTCCTAAAAGGGAATTGATAAATCCAACAATATGGTGTTGTTGAATTTCTCCTAAAATGTACAGGAAAGAAGTTATAAGGCTTTCTTGTCTGTAAGCCAGAATTCAGCCTTCCAGTGGTCTGTCCTGATTGGTCACAGGTAAGTGGATTAGCCAGGCTACTTTGATGAGGTGATAAAGAGCTCCTGAGGTTAGCCTGCTCTTCTGGAAGGGCAGGGTTGTGCTACACAGGAATACCAGAGCAGGGGGATGGGTCATATAAACAATATTAGTCAATGGAAGGAGGAGGCAGGCAGAAGACACCAGTTCTCTCCTCTTTTGAACCAAGCCAGATGCTAGGCTTAAGGAAGGATTGAGAAGATGCAAGGGGGAGAGACTATGGAGATTGTGCATCCTGGAGGTGTATTTAGCCAGCTCTTCTTTCCCTGCTGAAAATTCTGACATATTGAATTTTGGAGAAATAGTGCTTTTTGGGAGATTATTGTGCCACACTTTGGAGGAAGTGGTCATGCTCTAGGGTGTTGCCCTGCACCTCATTGGACAGGAGTGCCCTCCCGCTTGACCCCAGAGAACACTGAATAAGTATCTGAGAGGGGCACTTCCTCTCAGACTTGCTGCTTGAACCTTAAGAAAGAAGAAGGGTCTATGCTGGGAGTTGGAATTTTGCACCAACCAGGCTGTGCACTCTGACTGACTGTGCCTGCTGCACAATCTGAAACTACAGCCTCCTCAGCCTGGAGTACTATCAGTGGATTTGTAGGGGTTTGTCCAAGTGGATTGTGGGAACTTTCAAGGACCATCTTGGAGATTCCAGACCCTTGGATTGTGTTTAGGACACTTCGGATCTGCAAGAGGAACTTCAGGAAGGAGTTCCTTACTGAATCCGGCCTGCTGGAGGAGGCTGCACGACGCCTGGTGAGAAATCTTCCAGAAAAGTTGCTAAGTGGGAATTTGTCCCTGTCAGAAGGAACAAAATGTCCAAAAGTGGCATTGTTGGTTTCTAAGCACTAAAAAGTGTTTAATCTTTAAAAATTGATATATCTGGTGGTTCCGTACAGTGGATTAATTTTGTTTTGGTGTCATTTTAAAGATGTCTGCCGGATCTCAGCCAAGCTACCAAGGGTTAAGCATGAGAATAATTTATAAGACGAATTTGAGCCCCATACAGTGTTAGTGCTATTATTGCCAGTGGTAAATGCATATCTGCCTCTACTAATATCCACTTTCCAACACCTTGCATCAGGGAAGTCCGCACGGCAGAGGCAATGCCTTGGTTCTGAGGGCAATGCGTTGAGCATCTGAGGTGATGTGCTGGTTCTTTGACAGATGCACCACGACGTGGAGGAGAAGCATAAGTTCTGCTGAATCCTCAGATGGGCCGGCAGAGCACCTTCAGGCCCACTTCCAGGGGCCCAGGACAGTGGTGGCACAACATAGGAGGGCAGAACTCATAGTTGGCATATTCTCGGTGCTGGGTTCAAGGTAGTTGGATGATTGGTCTGTCCCTGAGTCTTCTGATCAAGAGGCCAGCCAACAAGCCTTTGGAGTCACTCTGTGGTTCTTGATGTAGGGATGCAGGTCCAGTCCTTCTCACCCAGGCAAGAGGCCAGCAGGGCAGCAGTCAAGCAGAGTGGCATTCCTTTCAGCACCACAGCAGTCCTTGTTCCTGGTAGAGTCCACAGGTCTAGCATTATACTGAAGAGCTGGGTCTGAGGGTTCAATGTGTATATCTATTGCCCACCTTGAAGTAGTGTAAACTTCTAGAGGTGTCCACCTCCTTGTGGTGTCAGGCATCCTCTTATTTCCTGTCCTGGCCCCCATCTTTTCTGGGGTCACAAAAGACCAGCGTCAAACCCCTTGGGAGAGTGCTCACGCAGAGCCTTTGTAATGTGCAAGTGTGGTAGGTGACAACTCCTCTCCCTCGTTAACTCAGAGTGGCCCATCCTGCCAACACCTATCATCCCTTTGTCTCACTGTCTGGGAGCAAGACACAAAGACAAACTGCTGGATACATCTAGTCATGTAACTCAGAACCAGGCTGCAGGCACTAAATGGTTAGGACAAGAAAATGCCAACTTTTTAAAAGGAGCATGTAGACAGGGGTTTCAATATAAACAGCTGGTTGCAATGAACATCTTTGCAATTATTTTATTAGGCTTTATCTTTTCTTTTCGTGGAGGTTCCCACAAAACTTCAGAACGAAACAAAGCAAAACTTCAATGGGGCATTTACAAACTCTCTGTTTCTTGGTTTTAATTTTCCATCTTTATTGTGCTGGTAGGGTTGAGGTGTTCACGTCCAGAGTCCCTTTAGAGAACCAGGAGAAGTACTGGTAAGTATATACTATTCTCCTATTTTTAACTACTTAGGTGCCGATTCCGATCCGTTTAAAATATTCCCCGTACGAATCGTATCCGGATTTTTTTACGTACGAATCGTACAAGTCCCGTACAAACTGGCAAGTACGATTCGTATGTAAAAAACTCCATACGAATCGCATTGGGAAAATTCCCCGACACGTCCTCGGGTCGGAAAAAGTGTCCGACACGTCCCCGGACAGGTTTACGTATGGATCGGGAAACCGAAGTCCGAACGCGCAAGTACGATCAGTCCCGTCCGTCCGAATGCACAACCGTATGGTAAAAACACCGTACGGAGCGAACCTCTATAGCAGCCATGGAGACGTCCAAACATGTGCCCGCTTACGCGCCGAACACCCCCCCAGCCCCCCGCGGACGGACTTGCCGTACCCCAAGCCCCCCCGCGGATGTACGCGCAGGACCCCCAGCCCCCCGCGGACGGACGCGTCGGACCCCCCGCCCCCGCGGACGGATGCGCCGGACCTCCACCCCACCCGTGTATGTACGGAGCATACCCCCACCCCCGTAAGTACGGTGCGGACCCCCAGCGCGTAGCGCTGGGGGTCTGCACCGTACATATGGCGGTGGGGTCCGCACCGTACATACACGGGTGGGGGTCTGCACCGTACATATGGGGGTGGGGGTACACTTCGTACATACACGGGTGGGGGTCTGCTCCGTACATACGGGGGTGGGGGTACGCGCCATACATACACGGGTGGGGGTCCGCTCCATACATACGGGGGTGGGGGTACGCTCCGTACATACATGGGTGGGGGTCCGCTCCGTACATACACGGGTGGGGGCCCGCTTGGGGGGTGTTTGGCATGTACCGGGCCCCCTTTTCCTCACACTTCGCGGCGTACTTAGCTTTTCTGGCACTTTTTGGGTGCCGTAAAAATATTGCCGTCCGGAGTGCTGTCGGTACGAATCGTACTTGCTGGTACGGAAAAAGCTGCCTAACTCCGTCCGCATGTCGCGTATGCGCTGTCCCGGATCACATTCGGATGTATTTTTGTGTCGGTCGGTGTTTTGTACGATTCGTACGGAAATTATGTTTCCGTACGAATCGTACTTGCATGTTTGTACGGACTTTTTCCCGGGTACGAGTCGGACGGGGAAAACGCTCCGTCCGACGATTCGTACCCGGTTTCTCCAGGATCGGAATCGGCACCTTATTGTATTCACCTTTCTCTTGATGGTGGTACTGTTTTATTCACCCCCTCTTCTTCCCTTTTCATATTTCTGATTGGATGTGAGAGTGCTCTGTTCCCTAATTTTCCTGCAGATTACTAAATCCTGTAATAACTTTTCCAACAGCAGTACACTGACAAACTCAAAATAAAAATTAAATTAAATAAAATCAACTCCTTTGTTTTTCCCTCTTTTCTTTTTTTGTATCATTTCCCCTTTGAGTACTCTCTTTCTTTTCCATATGTAACCTTATGCATTCTTGCACTTCTTTTCCTAGGTTTTCTAGATTATCCTTTCACCTTATTGTCACAGTCTCATCTGTTATGTACTTCCCACTTTGCCCCTTGTCCTCCAACCCCTTACCCAGTAGCTAAGTCATGCTCCTAGTGGAGCGTGGCAGGAAGAGGGCTTCTCCGGAGGGTTCCTTCTGCAGAAGGTACTTCAACATGTGGGGCTGCCATGACGTTGGCACTGCTGGTTTTACGTCCCCCAAGGTGTCTTGAGGTGCCATCTTCGGCCTGCTGTCTTCTTTTGGCTCTGTGCCTCGGGTCGACCTCGCCATCCTTTCCTCCAACTTGCCCCACCTCCTCCTTTCCTCTCTGTCCTTCTACTGTTTCTATGCTCCTTGTTTCCTTCTGAAGAGACAAAACAAGCCATTTTTCTATTTCTATGTCTCCTTGTCCTACTTCCATTTTAACTCTATTTTTCTATTCCACAGATGCCGTGTCGTCAGCAACCCATCTCGGAAGGTCAAACTGTGAACCTGCTCCCAATTGGAAGAAGCTACTTATTAAATGTAATACGGTACCCAAAATGTTATTCTATGGGAGAGGTAGGCCTTACAGTGGTGAAAAATGAATTTAAGAGTTTTTCACAACCAGTCCATATAAAACTCAAAAGTACATGTCCAACTTTTTTAATACACTGCACCTTGCACTCTGGGCTTTTTAGGGCAACCTAGGGGTGACTTATACGTTTTAAAAAGAGAGGGTTAAGCCTGGCAATAGGCTTACCTTGCTAGGTCGAACTGTCAGTTTAAAACTGCACACACAGGCTGCAACTGCAGGTCATAGACATGTTTAAAAGACTACTTAAGTGGGTGGCACAATCAGTGCTTCAGGCTCACTAGTAGTGTTTAATTACCACTTTACTTGGGGCTTACATTTAAATTAAAATTGGCTATTTGGGTTTAAGCCAGCTCTACCATGTTACAAGGAGAGGGCAGAACACCTTAGCACTGGTTAGCACTAGTAAGGTGCATAGAGTCCAAAAGCCAGCAAAAACTAAGTCATCAAAGCCGTTGAAGGCGAAAGGTTAGGGTAGAGCCATGCCAAGGACGTCAGGTCTAATAAGCTTGTTTAAAATCTGAAGTTAGGCAAGTTCAGTAGTAAAGTCCTGCTTTTTCCAATTACATGTCCTGAATTGTGTAATCTTTCTTTTTATCATTCAGCAGACAATTCAGATCATGAATGCATTTGTCTCAGCAAGACTTTACTATTCTAACACCCTCTATCTTGCCCTAGCAATAAAGACCATAAACAAGCTTCAATTGTTGCAAAGCATTGCTGCCAGAGTGTTGCTTAATGTAAGGATATTTGATTCAATAAAAGAGGGTCTGACCAAATTGCACCAGCTCCCAGGGACCCAAAGAAAAATGTTCAAATCTATGTGTTTTTTTTTACATAAGTATCTCTATTATCCGTCCTCGAGTTCTCTCAATGGGAGATTTTCCTTCCACAAACCAGGACAGACATTAAGATCAGGATATGTATTCTTGCTCAATATCTCGATGTTTAGCTGGGTCACTCTGTGGGGGCAGAACTTTCTCAGCCCCAGCACAGAGATTCTGGGGTAAGGTTCCTCTACAACTATGTAAAGAATTTCAGGAAACTGTTGAAAACCTGGCCTTTATTCTGCCATGTAGTCTGCCAATATATAATTCCGGTATGGTTTAAGTGGAGGGTTCTCTCCTGTCTTTGAATTTATCATCAAGATACATTGGGGTGGATGGTTCGCTTCACAAATTCCAAAATAAATTAAAAAAACATATCTTCAATTTCTATTTTGGTGTTCTACACTATGTTGATTTAGCAGGGCGTTTCAGTAAATATGTGCGATAAATCAAGTTACATAAAGCAAAAGCTTTTAATTAAATTATTTTCCCCAAGTGGATAAAAGGCTGTATCACATTTCATTATATCACTACACAAACACGTTAAATATCAAGATTTCATATTTCATATTTCATATTTCATATTCATATTTTTTCATATTTTTTCTAGCTCAATGTATTTTGAACATATTTGTACATTGATGATATTATTAATATGACCATAAAATCTTTGTTACACCAAATTACGAGCATCGGTTCTTATTTATCTACTGCTTTAAGTATAGCATAGATTCAATTCTAATGCTTTGCAAAAAAAAATATAGAATTAGTTTGGGAGAGAATTTTGGCATATAAACCCATCCATGCACTTTATTTTATTATATTTATCTAAGCTTTCTTTTCCAATCAATATTTCTGGTTTCTTCTTTATTATGTCCTCTTATGTATACATTTCCTTTTTGGCTGTACTGTTAGTGTTGTGGTTTTGATTCGATTAGTTTAATATACATACATTGGGGAAATAGCAAATGATTGTTCTATAAGTTGCTATTACAGCTGTAATCTGTTTTGTTAGCACTTTTACTGAATACAATTGTGATCCATTTGTTCTCGAATACTTCAACACCTAAAACCTGTATCTTGTCAGCACTGGATTTAAAGTAAACTTAAGAAATAAGATTATGTTTATTTTGAGCTGTGCACTAGAAGCTCATTCAGAGATCCTATCGGCATTAAAACATGTGTCATCTATAAAACAGTACTAAACTTTCACAACGTTTTTCCATGATTTCCTTACTTGAATAATTTCATGCTTGACTTCATATCAAATGGTTGACATATCATGGGCCTGCTGGGACCCATCTTTTGGCCTAATGTTTGCAAAAAAAGAACTTTTGATCACATTCAAAATAAATGTGAGACAATACAAAATGTAATAAATGCAAGAAATTGTAAATTGCACCCCTTACAACTTATTTCAAAATTAACCATTCCACCACATCAGATCCATCATCCTGCTGTATTGATTTCAGACCAAGGTGAATGTATACCCAATGCATATAATACCAGAGTAGCATGCTTATCAATTGCTGTATCTAGCAAAATACAAAGAATGTCTTCTATATTTTTTTCAATAAAGGCTGATATGCTGGTATCAAATTTTCTGTTAAAGATAGGCATGTGTTCCCCCCATTAACAGTTAGGGTTTGATTTAGAGTTTGGTGGCCAAGCCCTTCTTTAGAAATGTAACAGATGTCCCATTGCCCTATTATTAGTGCCGTAGGGTATAATACACTTATGATAAGGTGGACGAGAAATCTGTCACATCTATGATAGAGTAACCTCTATTGCTAGAACAATGATCCATACTGTGAGAAATTGGGTTGTTGGTTGAGAAGGGTGTGAGCCCTTCTCCAGCCCTTCTGCAACACCAGCCACAGTCCCTGTCAGGGTGAATGACTAAAGTCTAAACCCTCAGGTAGGTTGCAAAAAAGGCATTGTGTAAAGTATTTGTGCAGCACTCAACTTGTAATAAAGTGAAAACCCACATCAATTTAGAAAGATAAAGTAAAATGTAATAAATTATTTGACACTAAAACGACAAAAATCCAATCAGTAGAACCTGGGATATGCAATTTCAAAGATTTAAGGTATGTATAGTGCCTAAGAGAACAAAGCACCACTTGTGGTTATCTGACCGTGCAAGACCGGATGGAAGTCAAAATCTCAGGCCAACTGCAATGTAGCATTTGCTGGAGACAGGGACCAGGTTACTCCTGTTTAAAGAGTTACGTTCTAGACTCCATTTTATAGTGGAGGAGGTCACAAGGGGCAGAGAAAGCGTCGCAGATGTTTGTGGCTGTAGCACGAAGAGCTGGATGGGTGTTGTGGAGGATCGTTGATGTAGCATGAGGACCCTCTCGGGCGTTGCTAATGGTCATTGCTGGAGCTTTACATTGGCGGTCTCCATGGGCTGTTGATGCTGTAGAGCAGTGGCGG
Organism: Triturus cristatus; assembly: GCF_964204655.1. Lineage (NCBI taxonomy): Eukaryota > Metazoa > Chordata > Amphibia > Caudata > Salamandridae > Triturus > Triturus cristatus. The sequence goes on from NC_140590.1 coordinate 805,501,768, forward strand.
TTCCTGATGATAGGCGGAGGGGTTGCACACCGGAGCCTAACAAACCCTATGTATGGTAATTGCAAAAAGCCATTACCATCCAAATTGCTTTGCATGCCTAGAATGATGTCCTCGAAATGAATATCAGGCAGTCAGGCAGTTTTCCTTGGGCACATGCGCTAGTTTGCATGTGCCAGTTATGGGTGTGAAATTTAAGCAGCTTACTGGCTGACAAGGTGGCAGACCAGGCATTCAATACTTGGGGGTCCCTGGGGACCGCCCAGTAATAACATGAGGGAGCGTCAAATTTCCACTGCAGCCCCTAGAGTGTACAGTATCAGCCCTGTACTTCCTGGGGCTGCCTGTCAATTCCAAGCTGCCTCTATGACCCCTCCCTTTCCCAAGTCCTTAGAGGGTGATGAGTTGTAAAAGGGAGACATTTCTGTCTTTCGAAGAGGGCCTGATGCCACAGAGTCATCATGAGTGTCAACTCATGGCTCAGTGAAACCAGGTCATGTGCTGCATGCTCTGAACAGAATCCACTGCATGTGCTTCTGTACCTTGTGCGTATGTTTAGAGCATTTCGGCAGTTAGTTTGGTAGTTCTACTGCAGAGACTATTATAGCCTTAGATCCCAACATAGTGGGCTCTACCAGCCACTAGAGGCCCGCTTCACCGTTAAAGACCCGATGTTAAAGGAGCTGGTCTTTAATGGCTGAGAGAGCTCACTATGGAGGGCTCTAAGGCTATTAGAACATTCCGCCCCTAGACGGCAACATTTTCTAATTTGTAAAAAACAAAGGCCTCTTGCAGCCCGAGGGGGTTTAAATCCCCTTGGGTTCTGAGAGGCCTTTGTTCACAGCAACAGCTGAGAAATGAAAAAAACTGTGGAATGTTGTTTTCCGGGCTTCTACTACCTAGTAGAATCCCGGAGCACTCCATTCTCTTCAATAGAATGCTCAACATTCCAATGTTCTAAAAAAGAAGAAAAGCAAAGTGTCAAACTAGTCTACACTGACTTTATTTGTTTAAATACAAGCAGCAGATTTTCTGCCCAGTCGTGGAACGGTGAAGGTGAGAAGTTCTTGGCTGTTCGAGGCAAAGCAAATGTACAGTTGAAAATGAAATACAGTTCACCAGCAAGCCTGTCTGGCCTACTACTCTCTCCCAGCAAGGATAGTACATTTTGTGTTTGAGTTTTTCCTGAATAAATATGCAGGCCGCTCAGTTTCTGCGATTCATATCAGCACACCTCATGTCTGCAGCTCTGGCTGTGAGGTCATTTGAATGAGTCTGCGCCACGCTCATAGCAATAGCACTCAATTTTACAAACTTTGCTTGTGCCTACCTGTTAGACCTGGCATCATTGGCATGAGTCTCTCCTCCATTTTTTCTGTTTGCCTCCTCTGTTTACGATGTTTTTGCTGGTTTATTGCTTTGGGCGCTGTGCCACTGCTGATCAGTGCCACAGTGCAAGTGCTCCCTATGTTAAATTGTTACATTGATTGGTGTTACCATGATTGGCTTGGTTGACTTACTGTTCAGTCCCTAGTCTAGTGCACTGCGGGTGCCAAGGGCATGTAAGTTAACTGCTGCTGGTGGGCTTGCAGCACTGGTTGTGCCACCCACAGAAGCAGCTTGTAAAATGTGTCTCAGGCCTGCCACCGCAGCGCCTGCGTGCAGTCCCTGACTGCCATGTCGACTTGGCAAGGAAACCTACTTGCCAGTCTCTAAAACCTTCACTTTGCCACATTTCAGACACCTCTATGGTAGGCCCTAGGGCAGGGTGCATTGTTGGTAAAAGGTAGGTCATGCCCTGATGTGTGTGGCATGACCTAATAGTGAATTACAGTCATTTTCGTTTTTCACTATTGAAGGGCTACCTGCCTCCAATAGGCCAGACTGGGCAGAATGATTATTAACTCCATTATAATCTATCTGACTCAGGGAGCATGGTAGCAGGTCGAGTTTAGTATCCCTGAACTCAGAATTTAATAACACACCCTTTAGGATGGATGGTTTTTAGATTCTGTGTTTGAAGATAGCCCTTTTAGAAAGTGGCTATTTTCTTGTCCAACTATCCACCAGTCTCTGCTGGTTTGGTGTGTGTGTCAGGGGCTGGGTGGCTCCAGAGGTCTGAATGAGTCAGTGTGGGGTGAATGAGGCATTTACACATAGAGTGAGGGAAGAGTAGCCTGCCCTGCCTGACACAATGCTGGCTCCACCTCCTGCTGGGCGACTGATAGCCCTGCTCCTGCCAGTGACAATACTGGCTCCGCCTCCTTCTGGGCGGCTGAGGACTCTGCCCTGCTCAGTGAATAGGCCAGGTGCCTCTGCCTGGCAACACCCACAACGAACCTGAGATGGGGGGAATTTCCCTGCTTGGACAAAGGGAACAAAGGAGAAAAGGGGTATAAGAGAAGGACCCCTGAACCAAGAACTCAGATCACTTCTGACAAGGAAACCTGTACCAAGGACAAGAAGCCTGCTGATCTAAGGACTTGCCTCCCCTTTCTGCCAGAGTGCTGTTTTGCTGTGGAGGAACCTGAAAGCTGCTTCTTTATTTTTGCCAAGGAACAAGGAGAGAGGAACTTGGTGTGTACTCTCTGAACACTTGCTAGGAAATCTCCAAGGACTGGAAGAGTGCCAGTCTCCTGTTGAAGTCACAGGGCCAAAGGACTTCACCATCTACTGAATTGCTGAATTGCTGGAAAGTGTTGTTTCCAGTACACAAGGGAAAATCTGCAGTCTCGACGCCGCCGACGCCGCCAAATCCAGCTCGACATCGTGAGTAACGGCTCCAGTGTCCCGAGCCTTCGCCGCCGGCCGCCGGGCCCGATCGACGCCAGCAGCAACGCCAGTGAGCAGTGGGTATCGGCCCCGGCTCCAAGTGACCCCGTCTCGACGCCGGTATCGACGCCAGTGAGGAGTGAGTATCGGCTCCACCTCCAAGCGACCCCGTCCCGACGCCGCTGCTGATCGCATCGACTCGACGCCCTTCTCGACGCCGTGAGCGCTGCTCCGGCCCGACATCCCTCGACGCTGCTGCAGATCGACCCGACTCCGAGGCACGATCGACGCCGACCTCGGCGCCGACATCTCGACGCCGTGGATCATCGTTTTCTTCATTTCTCAAGGTACTGTACTTGTGGGGTCTGTTGCAACTCCAGGCTCGACGTAGCGCTCCTCGCGGTCGACGCCGAACCTTGGGAATCTTGTAGACTCGATGTCGTGTGACTCCTGTGGGGGTTACCTTGTTGCCAAAGACCTGTGCTCAGAAGAATACTTAATTTTGTTGCTAAAGAACTATTTGCCAAGAAGAAACCTTACTTGAACTATTATTTTTCCTTCCAAAGAGTATTTATTAAGACTGTGGTATATTTTTGTCGTAATTTGGTCTTGTGCTAAGCCTTATATAAAAATACTATTTTTATAATAACTTCTGTGTCGTGTCCATCTATAGTGTATTCACTTTATTACTGTATGTGGTCATAAATGCTTAACACACTGCCTCTGGGATAAGCCTGTCTGCTCTGCCAAGCTACCAAGGGGGTAGCAGGGGTTATCTGAGTGTGTAATCCCCTTGCCCTGACTAGAGTTGGTAGGTCCCTATTTGTCAGAAGTGTATACCTCTGCCAACTAGAGACCGCCGGTTCTAACATTGGTGGTCAGCGGTGAGGATTGAACTTTGCATTTATGACTCATGTGCAGTGATTAGTGTACGCTACATAGTGAAAGCAGACCATAACGCAGCCACAATCTGTTTTGGTAGGATATTCTATTTTTGTTCTCCGCTTTCCTGGAGCTTATTCTTTAAACACTGCCAGTTTTGACCATGGAAAATGCCAGAGCTGCTACACCTGTGGAGATTGTTGTGGGGGAATTTGATAAGGAGAAGATAGATTCCTACGTGCTAAAGGATCTAAAAGGATTTTGCAAGCAGTTTAAAGTTCCTACCACAGGTCTCACAAGGAAAGACGACTTCCTCAAAGCGCTGAAGGCCTGGTTAGAGGCCAGAAATCCCTCTGATCCGGTGGTGGTACCGGAAGAGGAAGAAGAAGAGGAAGAGGAAGAGCCCACAGGTGGGCCAGTGTCATCTCCAGGCAGTAGTGCGTCCTCTAGGAGCCTTTCCCCTGAAGAATTAGAAGACAGGGAGAGGGGGTACAAGTTAGAAATGGCAAAACTTAAATTAGGAGAGCAGTTGGAATTAGAAAAAGCAAAGAGCCTGAGAGAAGCTGAGATGGAGAGCAAAAGATTAGATTTTGAGAGAGAGAAGTTAGCATTTGAACGTGAGAAGATGGTGAGGGAGATGGAGCTTAAAGAAAAGAGTTTAGAGTTGAATCCCTCTGGTGGCAGCGCTCCATCTGTGCCTGCAGAAAGTAGGTTTTATTTTCCTAAAGATGTGATCAAAGATTATAGTAAGAATGAAGATATTAGCCAATGGTTTAAAGCGTATGAGTTAGCATTGTTGGCCCACCGGGTCCCTGAGAAAGATTGGGGAACGGGTTGTGGAGCCGCTTTACAAATGAAGGGAGAGATACCTTGTTGAGCATGCCTGAAGAGGAAAGGGCGTCTTATACTCATATGAAAAATGCTTTAATGCTGAGATATGGCTTAACCCCAGAAAAGTACAGACAAACCTTTAGAGAATGTAAGAAGTTGCCTGGTACTACGTGGGTTGAATATGTGTCTTTTTTTTGCAGAGCCATGGATGGTTGGGTAAAGGGTAGCAAGGTTGATAGTTATGATGCTCTTTATGATTTGTTTGCTTGGGAGCACTTGTCTAATAACTGTTTTCCAGAGCTACGCCAGCACCTTGTTGATAGCAAGATATCTAACCCTAGAAAACTTGCTGAGGAGGCGGACCGCTGGGTCAGTACCAGGGTCCACAAGGGTCCAGTGGGAGACTCAGCCAAAGGTGGGCAGGGTCCCCAGCAGAAGAGTGAGGGGGACAGGGGTAAACAGAGGGAGTTTCAAAAAGGGCCCCAAAGTAATCCCCAAGGGAACCAAGGGAAGGGTTCCCAGCCTCCCCTGTAAAGAAGCCAGAGGCCCCGACAGGTAAACCTGTTCCAAGGGGCCCCATGACCTGCTACGCTTGTAAGCAGGTGGGACACCGTTATTATGATCCCCAGTGTCCCATGAAGGATTCCAATGCACCACCACGTGCACCCCCTCATCAGGTGACGAGTGTAGCCCTGGGAGGGAATGAGATGGGTGCCCCCGGTGGGTGGGGTCCCGCAGAAATGTCCCTGGTCTCTTTAGGAGACGTGGAAATGGTCCCTCCAACCCCTCTGCCTAGTAACACTAAGAAATATAGGCAGTGGGTGACCATTAATGGCCATAGGGTGGAAGCTCTCAGAGACACCGGAGCGAGTGTGACAGCTGTCAAGTGTCACTTGGTGTCCAGAGAGCAGGTGGTCCCTCATGCATTCTACCCCGTTGTAGCTGCTGACAACTCACAGAGTCAGTGTGAGGTAGCTCAAGTTCCTTTTGAGTGGGGGGGGGGGGGTCTCAGGTACTCTTCAGGTTGCTGTGAGGCCCGCCATGCCTGTTGATTGTCTCCTGGGCAATGATTTGGAGGACTCCCCTTGGGCTAAGGTGGAGAGAAAATCGCATCTGGAAATGTTGGGTCTGCCTGAGTGGGTGTGTGCGACCACCCGGTCCATATCAGTTAGTAAGGGTGTTGATGGGGCCCTGGAGCCTGAAAGTATGGCCCAGGTACCAACCGTGAAGAGAAGAGGCAGGGGGCACGGGAAACCGACCCCCATCGTTCCCGCGGTCCAGGAGGGAGCAGACCCTGAGGGGTATGCCCTGGAACCGACAGGAGAACAAGTGGCCGAACTGGGAGACCTGCCCGAGCTGACCCATTGGCAGCAGGATGGTGGTCCCTCCAGGGAGGAATTTTGTGCTGAACAGAAAGTGTGCCCTTCTCTTGTGGGTATGAGGCAGCAGGCCTCAGCCCAAAAGACAGGTGATCAGTCAGGATCACATTGGATTTACTGGGAGAACGACCTCCTGTATAGCGAGCCTAAGGCTGCTGAGCCTGGGTCAGCCCGTGTGCTGGTGGTACCCCAGCGCTTCAGAGCCTTCCTACTGGGGTTGGCTCATGACGTTCCGTTAGCTGGACATCTGGGGCAGGACAAGACCTATGACAGGCTTGTAACCCATTTTTATTGGCCCCAGATGAGAAGGGATTCAGATATCCATTGTAGGACCTGTCAAACTTGCCAGGCAAGTGGGAAAAGTGGGCGGAAGCAGAAGGCTCCCCTCCAACCTTTTCCCGTCGTCAGTACCCCCTTTGAGCGAGTGGGAATTGACATTGTGGGGCCACTGGACCCCAAGACAGCCATGGGCAACAGGTTTATCCTGGTCTTGGTGGACCATGCCACCCGGTACCCGGAAGCCATCCCTCTCCGCACAGTGACGGCCCCCGTGGTGGGACGGGCACTGATGGGTGTTTTCTCCCACATGGGGTTCCCCAGAGAGGTGGTGTCAGACCGGGGCACCAACTTCATTTCGAATTATATGAAGTCTCTGTGGAAGGAGTGTGGGGTAACCTACAAGTTTACCACTCCTTACCACCCTCAAGGTAATGGGCTGGTTGAGAGATTCAACCGGACCCTGAAAGGCATGATCATGGGTCTTGAAGAACCAATGAGGCGTAAATGGGACGTCCTCTTGCCATGCCTACTGTTTGCTTACCGTGAGGTGCCACAGAAGTCTCTAGGGTTCAGCCCATTTGAGCTTTTGTATGGACACCCGGTAAGAGGACCTTTGAGTCTGGTCAAAGAAGGCTGGGAGCAATCTCCCAGGAAACCTCCCCAGGATGTATACAGTTACATGCTGGCCTTAAGGAACCAGACTCGGCGCTTCAGGGATCTTGCTCAGGCAAATCTGGAGGCCAGCCAGGAAGAGATGAAGCGGTGGTACGATCAGAATGCCACTCTGGTTGAGCTTCAACCTGGTCAGAAAGTTTGGGTCATGGCCCCTGTGGAACCTTGTGCGCTCAAGGACAGGTGGACTGGACCATTTGAGGTTGTGGAGAAAAAGAGCGATGTCACCTACTTGGTGGACTTGAAGTCTCCCAGGAACCCCTTAAGGGTCCTGCATGTCAACCGGTTAAAGCCCCACTTAGAAAGGTCCGAAGTGGGCATGCTCCTTGCCACAGATGCTGGGATGGAGGAGGAGAGTGAGCCTCTTCCTGACCTCCTGTGTGCAAAAGAAAAAGATGGGTCAGTGGATGGTGTTGTCCTCTCTGACACACTGACCCCTGAGCAGCAGCAAGATTGTCGCCATCTGTTGGTACAATTCCCTGATCTGTTCTCCTTAATCCCTGGTGTCACTCAGTGGTGTGTCCATGATGTGGACACTGGGGACAGCACTCCTGTGAGGCACAAGGCCTACAGGGTGACTGACAAGGTCAGAGCATACATCAAGGAGGAGGTCTCCAAGATGTTTGCCTTAGGGTGGTTGAGTCCTCTAGCAGTCCTTGGGCCAGCCCAGTGGTCTTGGTCCCAAAGGCTGCAGCGCCTGGTGCTTCACCAGAACTTCGGTTCTGTGTGGATTACCGAGGACTCAATTCGGTCACCAAGACTGACGCGCACCCCATCCCCAGAGCTGATGAGCTCATCGATCGGTTGGGGGCTGCCCGGTACCTTAGTATGTTTGATCTAACGTCTGGGTACTGGCAGATCGCCTTGACTGATGGGGCAAAAGAGAGGTCTGCATTCTCCACACCAGATGGGCACTACCAGTTCCGAGTGATGCCCTTTGGGATGAAGAATGCCCCTGCCACATTCCAGAGGTTGGTTAACCAGGTATTGGCCGGGCTGGAAGATTTCAGCGCCGCCTACCTGGACGATATAGCAGTGTTCAGCGCCAGCTGGGAGGAACACTTGCGCCACCTCCAGGAAGTGTTGTTGGCCCTGCGCAGAGCAGGCCTCACAATCAAGGCCAGTAAGTGCCAGATTGGGCAGGGTTCAGTGGTGTACTTGGGGCACCAAGTAGGGAGCAGCAAGGTGGCCCCCCTGCAACCCAAGATAGATACCATCCTGGCTTGGGAACCGCCCAAAACCCAGACTCAGGTGAGAGCCTTCTTGGGTCTCACGGGTTACTACAGGAGGTTTGTCAAGGGGTATGGCAACATTGTGCACCCCTTGACCTCGCTGACTTCCAGGAAGCAGCCGAGACTTGTGATCTGGACTGACGCCTGTCAGAACGCCTTTGACACCCTGAAAACTGCAATGTGTACAGCACCGGTCCTCCAGGCACCCGACTTTTCAAAAGAGTTCATTGTCCAGACAGACGCTTCAGAGCATGGTGTGGGGGCTGTTCTAGCACAGATGAATGAGGAGGGCCGAGACTTACCTGTAGCCTTCATCAGCCGGAGGTTACTTCCCAGGGAACAAAGGTGGAGTGCGATAGAGCGTGAGGCATTTGCTGTGGTCTGGGCGCTGAAGAAGCTAAGACCCTACCTGTTTGGGACTCACTTCCGGGTTCAGACAGACCACAGGCCCCTCAGATGGTTAATGCAGATGAGGGGTGAGAACCCAAAGCTGTTGAGGTGGTCCATTTCCCTACAGGGGATGGACTTTACGGTGGAACACCGCCGTGGTACAGATCACGCCAATGCTGATGGTCTGTCCAGATTTTTCCGCCTTAGTGATGAGGACTCCCTGGGTGAAGGGTAGTTCTCCCCACATTTCAGCTGGAGGGGACACGTGTTAGACCTGGCATCATTGGCATGAGTCTCTCCTCCATTTTTTTCTGTTTGCCTCCTCTGTTTACGATGTTTTTGCTGGTTTATTGCTTTGGGCGCTGTGCCACTGCTGATCAGTGCCACAGTGCAAGTGCTCCCTATGTTAAATTGTTACATTGATTGGTGTTACCATGATTGGCTTGGTTGACTTACTGTTCAGTCCCTAGTCTAGTGCACTGCGGGTGCCAAGGGCATGTAAGTTAACTGCTGCTGGTGGGCTTGCAGCACTGGTTGTGCCACCCACAGAAGCAGCTTGTAAAATGTGTCTCAGGCCTGCCACCGCAGCGCCTGCGTGCAGTCCCTGACTGCCATGTCGACTTGGCAAGGAAACCTACTTGCCAGTCTCTAAAACCTTCACTTTGCCACATTTCAGACACCTCTATGGTAGGCCCTAGGGCAGGGTGCATTGTTGGTAAAAGGTAGGTCATGCCCTGATGTGTGTGGCATGACCTAATAGTGAATTACAGCCATTTTCGTTTTTCACTATTGAAGGGCTACCTGCCTCCAATAGGCCAGACTGGGCAGAATGATTATTAACTCCATTATAATCTATCTGACTCAGGGAGCATGGTAGCAGGTCGAGTTTAGTATCCCTGAACTCAGAATTTAATAACACACCCTTTAGGATGGATGGTTTTTAGATTCTGTGTTTGAAGATAGCCCTTTTAGAAAGTGGCTATTTTCTTGTCCAACTATCCACCGGTCTCTGCTGGTTTGGTGTGTGTGTCAGGGGCTGGGTGGCTCCAGAGGTCTGAATGAGTCAGTGTGGGGTGAATGAGGCATTTACACATAGACCGAGGGAAGAGTAGCCTGCCCTGCCTGACACAATGCTGGCTCCACCTCCTGCTGGGCGACTGATAGCCCTGCTCCTGCCAGTGACAATACTGGCTCCGCCTCCTGCTGGGCGGCTGAGGACTCTGCCCTGCTCAGTGAATAGGCCAGGTGCCTCTGCCTGGCAACACCCATAACGAACCTGAGATGGGGGGAATTTCCCTGCTTGGACAAAGGGAACAAAGGAGAAAAGGGGTATAAGAGAAGGACCCCTGAACCAAGAACTCAGATCACTTCTGACAAGGAAACCTGTACCAAGGAAAAGAAGCCTGCTGATCTAAGGACTTGCCTCCCCTTTCTGCCAGAGTGCTGTTTTGCTGTGGAGGAACCTGAAAGCTGCTTCTTTATTTTTGCCAAGGAACAAGGAGAGAGGAACTTGGTGTGCACTCTCTGAACACTTGCTAGGAAATCTCCAAGGACTGGAAGAGTGCCAGTCTCCTGTTGAAGTCACAGGGCCAAAGGACTTCACCATCTACTGAATTGCTGAATTGCTGGAAAGTACTGTTTCCAGTACACAAGGGAAAATCTGCAGTCTCGACGACGCCGACGCCGCCAAATCCAGCTCGACATCGTGAGTAACGGCTCCAGTGTCCCGAGCCTTCGCCGCCGGCCGCCGGGCCCGATCGACGCCAGCAGCAACGCCAGTGAGCAGTGGGTATCGGCCCCGGCTCCAAGTGACCCCGTCTCGACGCCGGTATCGACGCCAGTGAGGAGTGAGTATCGGCTCCACCTCCAAGCGACCCCGTCCCGACGCCGCTGTTGATCGCATCGACTCGACGCCCTTCTCGACGCCGTGAGCGTTGCTCCGGCCCGACATCCCTCGACGCCGCTGCAGATCGACCCGACTCCGAGGCACGATCGACGCCGACCTCGGCGCCGACATCTCGACGCCGTGGATCATCGTTTTCTTCATTTCTCAAGGTACTGTACTTGTGGGGTCTGTTGCAACCCCAGGCTCGACGTAGCGCTCCTCGCGGTCGACGCCGAACCTTGGGAATCTTGTAGACTCGACGTCGTGTGACTCCTGTGGGGGTTACCTTGTTGCCAAACACCTGTGCTCAGAAGAATACTTAATTTTGTTGCTAAAGAACTATTTGCCAAGAAGAAACCTTACTTGAACTATTATTTTTCCTTCCAAAGAGTATTTATTAAGACTGTGGTATATTTTTGTCGTTATTTGGTCTTGTGCTAAGCCTTATATAAAAATACTATTTTTATAATAACTTCTGTGTCGTGTCCATCTGTAGTGTATTCACTTTATTACTGTATGTGGTCATAAATGCTTAACACACTGCCTCTGGGATAAGCCTGTCTGCACTGCCAAGCTACCAAGGGGGTAGCAGGGGTTATCTGAGTGTGTAATCCCCTTGCCCTGACTAGAGTTGGTTGGTCCCTATTTGTCAGAAGTGTATACCTCTGCCAACTAGAGACCGCCGGTTCTAACACTACCACTTTAACTCTACAAAGTATAACGGGCAACAAAATTGTGAGTATTTGGAGTTTCTCTGATGCTTGGGGCCAGTGTATTGAAATATCTGTCCCCACTGATTTATGTATCCTCTACCCTTAGGCAGTGGTGGCTCATCCGCTAAGGCTCAAGAGCGTCGTCCCACTGCCTTGAAGCAGTAAAAGAAAGGAAAAAATAAAATGATAACAACGTATTGTTATGATCATTTTATTTTGTCCTCCTACTGCTGCAGCTTTGCGTGATGGTGCGGGCCTGCAGTGGAGGGCAGGAGTAGTAGCACCCTTCTAAGTTCCAATGACTGTTTGGCCGGCCCTTTTGGGCCAGCCAAACAGTAATGCACTCTTTTCCTGTTCTCAATGCAGACTGCATTACAGCCTGAATGGAGAACATGCCCAGGTCCCTAGTCCCTGGCTGAGCAGCGAACCACGGCTCTCAGACCAATAAGAACGCTGCATTCCAGCATTGTGATTAGCCAGGGAAGGCTGGGTGCTTACCAATCACGTGTTGTGAGGGTCAGGGGAACATGGCTGCCTGCTTCCTATTTCATTCCCGACGTGATGGAGAGACGTGGCACTAAGGTAAGTTTTTTCCTTTTTCTAAAATATCCCCTTAATCCACCCCGTTCTCTCCCCCCCCACCCCGCCACTCCCGATCCATTCTGGCCTCTCCTGCCCTTAGGCTGTCTTGCGGCCTCTTTCCTCAGTATAGTCTTGGCTAATTCAGCACTGCAGCTCGCCACTAAGAGATCTTTCCTAGACCCTGCCTCTCACTGAGTTTACCCCATACTCCTCGAAATGAACCCAAAGTTGCTTTTAGTGTGCACTAATATATTATTTGAATTACCTTTAAATAAATGTTCACTTTAGAATCGGAAGTGGTAAACCATCCATGATACAACAGCTGTAAAAAAAGGTGTTTACTCTGTGCTCCACAGCCTCTGCAACCCCATTTCTACAGCCTTGGTTCGAATAATCAACAGATCTAAAGACTGCTTTGGGGCCAGTTTATGGCTCAAATTGATGGAGTCATTTGAGGGTTCATGAGGACAGATTTCTTCTGTTTAAGATTTACTGCAAGAGTTTTACCAGCTGAGTTATGGTGTTCAACCTTCTAATACAAACTGATAAAAAAGGTTTGCACTAGGTTAGGTACTGTCTGATTGCAGTATGAAAACATGTGTTTAACTTTAAACACTGAGGCTTTACATGGCAGCCCTTTTATACTGAGTGTGATATAATATGAAAATAATGACTTGCATATATATAGTACTTATTTTCGCAAGCAGGTACTATGCAGATTTATGAGTAAAGGTTTCGGTATTTTCCACTGCCTCATCTGTTTCAATTCTGTGACTGGTTACATACAAAAACATCTGCAGTTAGTGCATTAACAAAGTGACTTTTCGTAAGGAAAAGTACATTTTCCACAAGTCACTTTAATTTGCATTTACTTGTCATTTAAGATGTGTGTGTTTCTATATGTGTCAAGCTTCATCTGGATCGAGGGCCTTCCTCTTGCCTTCTCGGACCCTCTGTAGAGTTGTGATTCTGTGCAAATATGTGTGAAGGAGGTAAGCAGTTTACAAAATGTTGTCAAGTCAAAGAAAATACAGTGCGCACAGGTGAGCTTGTGCACAGTGTGTTTGGACATGGTGAACTGAAAGAGATATGAGGAAGTGCATTCACAAGATGTGGAGAGAACAAGGGCACAAAACTTGCTCCAAAATACACCAATTGTACAAACTTTCATGGGGTTAGGATCGCCTGAATTACCCTCCATAAGCGTTGGGTTTGCTCGCTCAAGCGAATAATTCATTCTTTTCTCTTACGCCCATCACTTTAAAATCCCACCAGCCGCCACTGCTGGTGAGTGAAGTGGGGATCCAATGTCGCTGGTGGTCGCTTTTTCACAAAGAGTTTAGGTTCAGGTGTAAACACGTCTGTTAGCGGTCATGAAGAGCCTAATACTACGGGATTTCTCCTTTTATTCAAAGAGGAGCTCAACGTATGCCACACCAAGGGTCCAGCACCTGGTCCCAGTCTGTCTGGGAGCACAATTGGCTTGTCTGAAATCCTTTCTGAGTGTTCTGGGCCAGTACCATTGAAGTGGAAGTGTTGCAGGTGACAGCCCCCCCCCCCCATTAAGTCAGGATAGCCCATCCTGCCAACACCGAGACCCTCTATTGTGATACTGTCTGGAAAAAATACACAAAGGCCAAGTGCACCTAGTCATGTGACCCAGGACTGCAGGCACAAAATGGTTAGGCCCTGAAAATGGCAACTTTCTAAAAGTGGCATTTTCAGAACTGTGACTTAAAATTTAGCTTGAACATTAAAGAGGGGTTTAAATTACAATTTCTCAGACACCAAACATTACTTTCCTGCCTGCTCCCAATGAAACATTATCACTTATTAAAATTAATAAGGTAACACAATGCTATCCTGGATGAGTGGTAGGCCTTGCAATAGTGAAAAATGAATTAGAGAGTTTTCACTGCAGGTATATGTAAAACTTAAATTTACATGCCCAATTTTTTAAATATAATACACACTGCCTTATTTGCTGTTTAGGGCCTTCCCTAGGGGTGACATCTGTATTGAATAGGAAGGTTTAGGGCAGATTTAAGGTTTATTTTCCCAGGTAAAAGTGGTAGTTAAAAACTGCACACAATGCTGCATTGGCAGACCTAAGACATATTTAAAAAGACTACTTAAGTAGGTGGCACAATAAGTGGTGCAGGTCTACTAGTAGCATTTCATTTATAGGCCTGCATACATGTAGTACCTCTTATGTAGGGACTTACAAGTAAATTAAATGTGCCAATTGTGTATAAGCCAATCCTACAATGTTTAAAGGAGAGAGCGTAAACACTTTAGTGCTTCTTAGAAGTGGTAAAGCGCACCGGGTCCTAATAGCCAACAAAAACGGACTCAGAATACAGGAGGGGTGACACCAAAAAGTTTTGGGATGACCCCGCAGAGTGCGCCAGGTCCAAAACATATTAACTAGTCCTCCCATATCTGCAACGTATATAATGATGATATCTGGGTTTTTAGTTAGTCTGTTAATTGTGGTGTGAAATGGACACTGAATGTCATTAATCACTGTCTATCATATTTTTTCATAAGTTTAGCTTATCCTGTCTGCTTGGTGCCATGAATGTTGCTTTTTGTCTTGAGGTTCACCTATTCTGTTTTGCAATCCATACCTTCTCCTTTATCTGGTATGTGATAAGATAGTAGAGAATATTTGTTTCATAGATTGAATAAAATAAGCTTTTTCTTAAATAAACTTGTTCAAGCGAGTTAGAACCGCCTACATTGCTTTTTGTAACACACAAAATACTTTCTTGTTTAATTTAAAATAATAATAATCATGAGGCCATCATCTGATTTCTTAGAAGTATTTTGTATGTTTCCCTCTTCTGTGTTTTTTTTAGCATATTAATCTCTCCTCTAAAAAAATAAACGTTAGATTTTTGAAAGCCAACGTTGTGGTTTACTCGTATGTGCGCCAATCAGCAACACCACATATACTAGTTACTGCCAAGCAGGAGTGAAGGGCTACAATGTCATTGAGAGACCGCTGTTCCAACCCCCTCTCTGTCGACTGCATAGTGTACGTGCACATCAATCAAGGACGATAAGGGGGGGGGGAGAGGAAGGGTGGGAGAGAGGGGCACAGGTGCCATGTGCCTGCTTCTTTGGATTGGCACAGATGTCGAGAAGCTCAGGAAGGAGGTGGATATTGGTTACGAATAAACACACAACTCTGGTGAGTAAAGGCAGCAGAGAAGTAACTAAACCATCAAATCTGCATTGATTATTGCTCAAATGAAGCCCTGGATGGTTTGCACTGTTATGAGCCCTACACCAATCAAGAAACAGAAGTAAAACCACAGGATGCTAGGAGAGCCAGAATTTTCCTAAGGAGGGATAATAAACAGAATAAAAAGAAAACAAGAACCCAGGCCTAACTCCAGCTAACACAAGGACCCGGAAAAAGCAGAAAACAAGAAAATCGAGAGAATTGGAATGCAGAGGACAACGGGCAATTGCCAGGCAAACTCTGAATGCTCACATCAGGATTAAATGCTCACCCTGCCTAGAGTGTTTCAGAAATGGATTTCATAGCCCATAAATGAGTCCACAAATGAGTGAGTGGTCTAATACTTGACCTTAACGTCCATTGCCCTATCTTCCACAGCTTCCAATCAACCTTCCAGCTCCATTTCCTGTAACTTGTAAGCATTTCCGGGACGTGTGGTCTGCTGTGTCTCTTCCTCAAGCTGTCTCTGTCCTCTGACCAAGGCTTGTGCAAGCCCTCGCAATGTTTTCAGCCAGATGCAGCTTTGAAATCCTGACAGTTGTAATTGTGTGCTTAGTTTTCTTCACCAGCATTACTAAATTCAGTGGTTGAGCCTGCATGTTCCCTGTTCTGAGTGACCATTGGCTTGGCCCTTGCCCAGTTTGAAACGTCGCCATTCCTGTAATCATGTGTGTTCGTTTTTACATGCATTCGTTTTATCATTTATTTCATTCAAAGTTCTTTGACACCTAATGTACTCAATCTGCTCTAAGCAGGTGGTAAATGTGTGAGGGGACATCTGAGTGGGGCAGGAAGCAGGGGAAGGAGGAGAGAAAAGAAATGGAAGGTGTTTTCTGACAGAAAGAAAAAATGTGGCATGAGACTTGGCTGTTATTGAAGAGCATGTGATTTTTGCGGCTGGAATCACCAGTCATAAAAATAGGGTCTGGTACTTCCACACCCAGAAAAACGCGTTCTGACTCATAATCAGCCTTTAAATGCTCCAATGTTTTTGTTTGACATGAATTGTATACATACGATCACCTCTGGCCGAACGAGTCAGTAATTCTCAAGTACAGCCTCAAGTTTTGTAGCTTGGTCCTTCCATGTTTCCTTCACCATTACTTAATCAAGTTGCTCTTCAGTTTTAAAATAATGTTTCTGTGTGTTATAAGAGGGGCAATGATTAGACGTTTTTTTAGTGGCTGAATTTTCTGGATTCTCTCCACCTTGCTCACATACATTGGTTTGCAGCCTCCCGCTCCTCCACACCCTTCCTCAATGAGAGTGGGATTATGGGGCTTGCCTGCTCCCTTCTCCCTGGGTATTGGGTCTACAGTTTTAACCACAGTGGGATCAGAGACGTAACAATAGCCCCCGGAGCCCCGTAGTGCCCCCGGAGCCCCGAGCTCCAGGTGGCCCCCTCTGGCATTGTGCACAGGCAGTGCCGCGGCTCCAGACTGGGTCCAGAGCGTTGGGGGCCTCTTTATGTACTTTGCAGGGTGGACCGTTTAAGTATGCCGATCTTACTTTAAATAAAAGAGGGGTTCTAGCTTGCACAAGTGTCTTTGAACATTAGCTTTGATGTCGGCGGGATTCGGGCCTGCTAAAAATCTCGAGGGTCCCATATTTCTAAGGACAGTGCGGTTCAGAGCTGTTGCTGCTACTTGGCATTCAGTTTTAATCGGAGAGGGGTTCTGGGCCCCTTCTAAAGCCTGTCATCTCAAGGACCGACTGCTGAGTCAAACCTGCGTGAACAAGGGGGCACTGGGAATTAACAAATGGGGAATGAAGCAGAAGTCCTCATCCAGGTGCCAAAGACTGTCAGAGACGGGTGGCTCTCAGAGGGCAGCTGCGCCTGAAGTATGTGCTGTACTTCTTTAAGGAAGGGCCAGTTTCAGGCGCTCCACCTGAATAACACCAACCTCTAGGCCAAGGATGGGATCTAGAAGAGGGGACGGGGCCAAAATTAAGACCAGGAAAAACCTGGTCCTGACATGGTGAAATGAGGAAAAATGCTTTATTTCTCTCTCTTTTTGCAGGTTCTATGTGTGCTGCATTGTGCAGCACGCATAGAAACAGCAAAATGCCATGAATGATTGTTTACGTGCAGGAAAGTGTCCCTTCCTGCACATAAACAAGCAATAAAAAACTGACGATTTGTGACTTCTATGTGTGCTGCACACTGCAACACACATAGGAGTTACAAATCGCCATTTGTGATTGTTTATTTGCAGGAATGGACACCTTCCTGCACATAAACAATCATTCCCCCCCCCACACACGCACCCTTGCACTACTGTGCAAGGGTGCCTGCATTGGCACTAGGCAGCTTAATTTAGCACCAGTGCTACGGGAAATCAGGGGTTAACAGTATCTTTGTAAATATGGTGCATCCCTGCGTTTTCAGAATGGTGGAGCGTGGCGTTCACAAGTTTTGCTTAACGCCACGCTCCGTCATTCTGCTGTATATATGCCCACTTGTTTTTCTTTTTCAATGTCTCTTCAGCCACTTTAGCAGCTTCAGCTCGCGCCTGTTTGTTTTTCCAAGGAGTCTTATTGTAAGCCCCTTACCAGTGGCATGCTACCTCTTTTCCACCTGGCTGTTTAACCCTTGATTACCCACAAGAAAAAGTCAGAAAGTAATTAACTGATTTTAGTTTGCATTTCAGATTTCTGATAATTGTCACTATGAAATATAATCAGGGCCATGGGAATTATACATTTTTGTGGCTGCAGCGTTTTCTGCATAATCATGGATTTGCCTCAAGTACCTGCTAATGCACCATCTGTGCATGATTTGAAGATTTCACCCAAAAATACATTTTGCTTCTCTTGTATCAAATCAAAAGTTATTAAACAAAAAGCGCTACATGTTATTCTGAGCAGTAGCAGATCCTTTGCAAAGTTCAAATGGTCACCTGCATTGTGGGACAAATAGTTTTGATTTGAATGTTGCTATTTAAGGATCAAAACCAAGAATGCACAGTGATTTTGGCAGTGTCATCTTAAGAATTCTTTGGGCCCTGTGAATGACTGACTTTGGGGTCTCCGATTTGGAACAACTTTGAATTTTATTGCCTCTTTTCTGCTGATGATTCAAGCCTGCATCAATGACAAATTATACGTATACACACACTTATTTATAATTATATATTTATATATGGCTCTTAAAAGAAAGATAGAAAGTCAGAAACATTACAAGATAGAGTGAGAGCAAGTCTAAATTACCAGGGAACCCCTTGTAAGTTGAGTGCGCCGGACAATTACCCATTTTGCCTGTGCCTTAAAATGTCTCTGAGTGTGGGTTAAAAAAACACGGGATTTTGTCTGAGGTGTGTGGCATGACATTAAGCCACTTGTCAGTTATGTTTTAAATGTTTACACAGTCATCAAGTCCGTTAAAAAGAACTGCCTGTTTCACGCATAAAAAACTACAAGTTGACTCTGCTTAAATATTTTGAGAGGCTCCCTCTTTCATTCACCTCTGCATTACAACAAGCATTGGCAATGGTAATCATTTTGTCTTTTTTGTAGTGGTTAGTTAATACCAAGCTTCCAATCACAACAAAGGTATAACATGGGCAGTAGCAGCGTACCATTCACTAAAACACATAATACATAAAAGACAGGTCCCAGAAGCAGGAGGGACATCACATGGGTGTATCACTTGCAGTGCAAGTTCAATACATGTAGCTAAAACGCTAAAGAAGAAGTGAAAGCAACTAAATGTCTGTTTTACTCTCTCAGTGAACAGATGTAAACATGCTGGAAGCACAGCAGTCCTGGAACAAACAGCCAGACCTCTTATTGAATTATCATACATTCATGTACTAATATAGGATGATGAACCCTCACCTTCATAGTGTGTTATGCTTCATAAGTGGGTTCCATATCTAGCACTAGGAATCATTTGATAGTACTACTGTTCAAGAGTTACACATTTTCCTAGTTATGGGTTGTACAGTTCAAATTAGGTTATGTTTTTCAAGTCAAGATTTATGTCCTCAATTCAAAACAGGAGCATAGAGCAGTAGACGCTATTTCTCTTTTCCATCACTATGTCTCAATGCTCAAATATTGCTCTACGTGGTCAGGCTCCTTCCTGGGTACAAATAATTAATAGAGAATGGATCACTTGTCCTGTTTTATAACCAGGGTCTTGAGTTCTTACTGTCTAAAAAGCCCTCAATCACGTGCAAGAAGTCACCGGGGCACAGTATACGGAGCTAGCACAAGTCGAGAAGAAGACTCCTTGAGCTAGAGTGAAGTCCACTCCGCTCGTCCCCGAAAGGAGCCGAATAGGCCATTTAAACAAGATACTGATTAGGGGTGGGCGGAATTTTGCGAAATTCACTTTCGCAAACTATCGCGAAAATGTTAAAAATCTCAGCAAACACGTGGAAATATTGCGAAGACGCAGACGTTTTTTTTCCCGCCCGTTTGCGGTATTTTCTGCGTGATCGTGGCTCGCCAACTTACCCATGTGGTTGCTCACGGGCGCGAGATCTCAATCATCCTATACTCTCGCGGTGCATGATCGTGAGAAGAAAGACGTGATTGCGAGACGAATGACGTGATCGCGTGACAAATGATGTTAATGCGGGCGCGAACTGTCGCAAGACAGCGCAAATGGCTACCAACAATCCAACATCTCGTGGAGAATGCGACCGGATCGGGAAAACTTGTCAGCGAACGCGGGGATTCAGGTAAGGCGATCGCGCGCACGCGAGAATGTATTTTTTTACAGCGCGAGCAAGAAAAAATTTTCCGGTAAGATGCGGATTGCGGAAATTTTGACATTTTTGCGCTCTGCGCGGAACGCGAAAATGTCAAATTATCGCAATTTCCGCGAGCAGAACGGAATTTTAGCCCAGGCCTAATACTGATACCATTGACCCGTAACCATCCCGTGTTCTAATAGGCTCACTGAGAAGAAGGGTAAGTGCACAGCTTACCTACGCACGTCACAAACAAGTTACGTGCCTCCTTTTGGTCCTGAAGAAAGCCCTCCGACCCAACTGGGCCCCGAAGGGGCTGAAACATGTCGACCACTCATGTTTTTTTTTTGTAAAGTTGGTGCTATAGAACAGTAGCCCTTCTATTCATGAACCACCTTCCTTTTTAATCTTGCCCCATCTACAACAGAATAAAACTAAGTTTGAAAAATGGAGGAAATTTTAAACTCACTTCACTTCCACCTTCACTGTCTCGGATCACTACTGCACATACCAGTTGGTCTCCCTCCAGGTGGAGGAAAGCATAATTAAGACCCTATGATGATGCTTTTCACGTAACCACTGAAGTGGAAAATCAAGATATACCGCTTCGACGTCTTTCACGTGAATGAGGGTTTTTTAGACCTTGGTTATAAAACAGGACAGGTAATCCATTCTCTATTGATTATTTGCTTATCGATTGGAAGCCAAATGGATATCAGCTTCTCTCTCCCCTGATTGATTACGAGATAATTCCTGAGTACTACAGGTCTTTGCTCCTCATATCAAATATTGTAAAGCAGTCCCTGATTCATAAGGGATGTTATGCAAGGGCATTCAGTATATCCGTTATTCTTTCATAAGTGTGCCAACAGCAGTGGATTCATAAAATAAGCACATGTTGGGCAGAAACCCTGTAAGCTTCCTTTCATCAGAGGACAAATACAGCAATAGCAGCAGCAGTGCAAGCTTTCTTCATCACAGGACTCATATGAATCAGGTAGGACCAGTGCAATCTTTGCTTCCTCGCGGAACAGGTACAGCATGGAAGTAGCATAGCAAGCTTCTTCTCTTGCAGAAAGCAGATGGTGCAATCTTCCATTTCCCGAAAGAACAGATTCAGCATTACATACTAGTACAAGATTTAACCGTTCACAGAACATGCACAGTTAAGGGATGCATGAAATGCAAGTTACATACAGATCTAAGCAGAGGGTGCTTAACTCACTAAGAGAAATTCATGGGTGGATTATAAGTGAATATGATCACCTGAGTGAGACATCATTGTCACTCAGATGATACTGCACACAACCATCCTGAAAGACCTGCTGCTATCACTCAGAGAAGTGCTGACTCTCCTGGTGTGATATCATGCAATCTTGTTGCTGTCACTTCCTTTAGCTTCAACTGCTGCCGTTCACATGCGCATTTGACAAAGTCTGGGTTATTGTTATACCTGTACAGAGACCTTCACTACTCACAGTGTGAAAGAGGGTGGAGGGTGCAACAAATGGCCAAAATGACCAGTTTAAAGAAAGAAATGCCAACATTTAAAAATCTCTCTGCTGGTCTCTTCTTCTCCTCCCTCCATTGCCCCTTTTTTCTCTATATGCATCTTTTTCTTATTGGATATTCTTTTAGCATATTCCCTCTCTATCTAGCCTCTACATCTATCCATTCTCTCCTTTCATATTGGTCCCTATTTCTCATTCTTGTTTCCTCCCTCTCTCTCATGTGACTGTTGGAAAGTACATTATTAATAGTGATAAGTAGTGACTTACCACTAGTAATATATGTAAAAATAAGGTAATTTGAAACTTTGGAAGTACCTTTAAATCCAAAGTCAAATTAGCATATAAATTTAAGGTAAAGGCAGCCTAAATGGCAGTGCTGCCTTTGAAATGACAGCAGGCACCATAGTAGTGAATACTTAAGTGCATTACGTCCACTGGGCCTATAAACCTGCATGCCCTATTATATATTAAAAACGTACAGCTAGGTTGTCATTACCAATTATAATTACACCTAATTTGCATACCTTATAATCAGAGCACTGGCCCTGGGCTTGTTAAGCAGAGCCCAAGGTGCAGTCAGAGTCAGTAACCATTAATACCAAACAGAAAATAGGGGTGATCAGGGCAAAAAGGATGATCACCTTCATTTGCATTTTTTACCCTTTTCTCTTGCCATTAATGTCCCCATGCTCTTCATTCACATTTGTCCCTCTCTCCCCCTCTTCTATCTCAATGTATTGTATTGTACATACCTCTGCCACCCTCTTCTCATTTTCCCACTCCTCTGTCTCTCACATACTCCCTCTCCTTCATACTTGTCTCTGCTGCTTTTATCTCTGTCTGCATCCACCTGGGGCCAGCACAAGGATTTCTGCCATCCCTAGTTTAAGGAACATTTTTCGCGATTACTCACTCTAGTAATTGTGCTACATTTGCTGTTTGCACTGGAAATAGGCCACCCCCTGCAGGTGGTAGGCTTGGCATTCATCTTATACTCTATTTTCACAAAATTGCCTGTGCTCTCTTCTGTGTCTCATGCCATCCTCTCTTCTTCCAGCTACTCTCCCAAACACTTCTTTTTTATCATTCATCCCTTCCTTTTCTTAAATGCATGCACCTCACTCTCTCTTCTCAACCCTCTACCTCTCTCACATACCCTCCTCACAAATTTCAAACTTTTCATTCACACACCCATTTTTAACCATCCTCTGCTGCCCTGCTCCCTCTATCCTTACTTCCCTCAAAGTAAACACACACAAGTTTTTGTGACAGTCGACTCACTATTGCATCTCATATATTACTTTCTCATACCTTCCTTTCACACATCTTCTAGTTTCACCTTCTCCTCACACTGTTCTCTCAAAGACCTTCTTTTCTGTTCCACACACTCCTTTTGCCATCCCATTTTCTATCACGCACACACTCATCCTCACACCTCAATTAAATGCCCCAATCAAATACATGCATACACTACTTCCCCTCTTTAAAATCCTCATTTTCTTTATTGCCATGTGCACACATTTAACCACCCTCACACTGAGCCTTACCTTCCTTACGTTCACTTTTTTACTTTCAGTCTTACACCAACGCACACATACAAGGATGGTAATGGTTTTTGTGGTCCCTATGCTTGTTCAAATGTTGAATGATCATTTTTGAAAACTATGCTCTAGACAGGTACACAGGTGCCAACCTCTTCAAAAAGGGTTTGAATCCACTTGAACTGAGTGTGTGCAATCCCACCCTTGGTGCTGCACCTGAATAAAAGTGCTTTACATCGAGGAGGCAAACATAAAAGCATGTAAAAGTGGCCCTTTCGAGGACCAGGGTGATAAACATCAGGAGAAAGTAAACACACAGGAGTGTACAATTGTGAGAGAAAAGTAAAGGTGGGTAACCTCATGGACGTAGATTGGCGTATAAAAAGACTTGAATAATGTAATCATGGAGAGTACCGAAAGGTTCATAATGCGGCCCAAATAGCTAGTAGACGGGCAAGAGGGAGAAGGTCTGCAGGATGTTGCATCCTCAATGGGGAAGGAATTTGGTAATTAGTAGTTGTTTAACACTTCATTTGAATAGGGCAGTTGAGGGGTTAGTTCTGGTCTCAAAGGGAAGTGAGTTCCAAATTTTGGGGGCCATTCCGGAGAAGGAGCACTTGTAGGTTTTCTCTTTTTTATTTGAAGGGTATCAGTAGAAGGGAGACTGTGCTTCTTAAGGATTTGTTCTCATCTGATAGGATGTGTTTGCTGGCAAGGTAGAGTGGAGTGTTGTGATGAAGAGCTTTAAGAGTTAAGCAGGCAATTTTTAGGTGTTTCTTTGCTTCATATGGTAGCCAGATCAGAGTTTTGAGATCTGGGGTTATGTGCTCACGTTTTTGAGCATGTGATAAGTTGAGCTGCTGCATTAAAAGTTGCCTTCAGAGGTGCCAGTTCTGCTTTAGGTAGACCCACAAAGGGTCATACTACCATAGTCTACTTTGGAGATCATTAGCGACTGTACTGCTGTCTTGATATCAGCAGTCAGAATGAAAGGTTTTAGTTTACTTCAAATCTGCAGTTGGTAGTTGGCACCTCTTGTGGAGATGCTAATGTGATCCTGCATAGAGAGGTGATTGTCCATGATTAGTCTAGTGATTTGAGGTTATGATGTGTGGGGAACAGTCCATGGCTGTTAGATTGGTGAGACATTCTTTGATGTTTGGAGAGTGATTGGGAGGAGAGATTAGGAGGAATTTAGTTTTGAGGGTGTTAAGTTGAGGTGGTTACATGAAATCCAGTGTTGAGTTTTTGTGAGTGTGTTGTTAAGAATGCCGATGTCTAGTGGAGAGGGAATCTTTAGGTAGAGTTGCGCATCATCAGCATACATATGGTTTGAGATGTAGAGAGGTGGAGGGTTTCAGTCAGGGGTTCCATTAACAATTTGAAGAGGGTGGGGGAGAGAGAGGAGCCTTGAGGGATGACAATCATGAAAGGAGTTTGAATCAATAGAGCTTGATTGAACTTAACTCTTTGAATTCTATTATGTGAGAATGAGGAGAACCATTGTAACATGGTACCAGGTAAGCCCATCCTGCATTCTTAGAGGTTCAAAAGGTTCTCATGTTTAACGGTGTGAAACGCAACTGACAGATCTAGGAGGATTAGTAAGCAGGAGTCATTCTGGTCAAGAACACTCAAGGAATCATCAATGATATGGACTAGGGCAGTTTCGGTACTGTGACCCAACCTAAAACCAGATTGGTATTAGTTGAGGAATTGGAATTGGTATATGTGATTACATAACTGTTGGTGGATGTATTTTTCCAGGAGCTTGGCCAGGCTTGGGATATTGGTAATAGGGCAGTAGTTTTTGGGTTCTAACTGGCCAGCGTTGGAATTTTTTGTATGAGGGTATCCTGACCACTTTTTAGACAGTCTGGGATAAAGACTTATGTTAGAGAAGCAATAATAATCCTGGTCCATAAAGGAAGCAGGCAGTATTTGATCTCGTTGGGAAGTATTGAAGATAAGAGTTTGTTGTAGTGGTTAGAGTATTTCAGGTATGATATTAGATTTGAGATGTCAGATTCGTTGAAGGTCTTAAAGCTGGACCAAGATTTTTGCTATGGGGGAGTAACAAATGTGGTGGACTCCTTGATAGAAAGGGAAGGTGAAGTGGAGAGGCGATGATGGGTAAGAGCTCTAAAGCGGTTTGGAGCTCGATGTCAGTTTTCTTTGTTTTCACATTGAAGAAGGAGGCAAATACCTCACAACTGTGTGGGATTAGGATTTCAGGGGAAAGATGGTTGAATGTCCTATTAGTTTGATTTTTGATCAGCTCATATATTTTTGGGGGATGTTTTTCAGCATTGTCAAGTTGTTGATTGAAGAAGGATACTTTGAATCTTCTGATATGCCTGTTGTAGTCTTTTCTTTTTAGTTTCAGTAGAGAGATTGGTTGAAGATGGAGTGAGTCTCCAAGATCTTTCGGCTGCTCTTAGTGAACGGCGTTCTTCGTTAACGCTGTGATTTTTGTATCTGTATTCTTTTTAATTGTTTGGGTGCAATGGCATCCATGATGTTGGCCATGGAATTGATGTAGAAGGAAGTGGGCTGGGATAGAATGTTTCTACTTAGAGTAGCTAGCCTGAGTGGGTTGATGTTTCTGGTGTCTCTGCCCCAACATTTAGCTTTCTCAGGTTAGCCTTTAGTGCTAAGTATCTTTTCAGCTATGTGGAAGATAATGCAGTGCTGATCTGTCCAGTCACAAGGAAGGATAGATTCTATTTGGATCGCATGTTCTTTTGCAATTTTTATGTCTAAGGTGGCCCCTTCATCCTGTGTCAGGCTGCTGCAAGATTGAACCAGTTTGAGGTCATGGATGAAGGGTTTGAAGCTATTCACTAAAGGGTCATTTGTGACATTCCAGTGGATATTGAAGTCACGGAAAAAAATCGCTTTGGTGTGTGAGCTGTTATTGGTAGAGATGATCTCCATGATTTTTTCTAAGAATGTGTGATTATCATCAGGAGGGTAGTAGATCACGTTTAGTATACACAAGGTGTTGTCATTAGTTGAGATATTGATCCCCAGATATTCACAAAAAGACAAAGGAAGAGCGTGAGATTGTTTTACCAGGAGATTGTCCCGGTGAATACAGGCAGTACCCCCGCCCTCATTGCTGAGCGATCCGTAAGGATAATGTCATAGCTGGGTGGGACTCGCAGGTCCAAAATGGGGTATAAGAAGTCATTAAGCCATGTTTTAGTGAGTAGTAGGAGGCCAAGATCATGAGCAAGGTTAAAGTCAGAAATGCCGGCAGCATGCTTTGCAGCAGACTGACAATTGAGTAACACCCATTTCATGCTAGTTTTGAAAACAGTTGTAGATGGATGAAATATGGGGACTAGTTTGAGGTTGGATTTAGTGATGGAACCTGGGATCAGATGGAAGACCCTATGTGACTGGGAAATGATTGTCTGGATTTTCACCTGGGGCATAGAGTGGCTGATAGGTGCCTGGTTATAGGAGTTGAGAAGGGAGAGGATGTCTTATTAAGATAAGTCACTAATCAGTCTATTGGGTCTGGAAGAAAGGTGAAGATTCAGCTTGCAGTTCCAAAAAGTAAAAGGGTTTCTGGAATTGACCAGACTGACAGCAGTGGGGCATTTGAGACAAGGAGTGTTTATGATCCTGCAATGATTATTTTGATTTGTGCCTTTGTAATCCAAATTAGAGTGTATTTAATTTTTTAGCTCCTATAGCGCTGACCCGATGGTGGATGTCATGTGAAACAGATTTGGCAGAGTTGTGTGTAGATATTTGGCAGACTGTGGAGATTTTAGTGGTTTGGGGTGGTCCTGGAATGCGGGGCTGGGTTTTTGGTCAATAACCATGCAATGTTGGATGCTTTGGGGATAAGGTGTATGAAGGATTTTTGTATTGGGGAAAGTGTGGTGAGATCGAGATGGATGAGGTGCGGGGAGAGCATTGTCGTGAAGGGATATTGTACTGTCTAAGGAAATGGGGGATACATGATTGGAGACTGTGGGGAATGACTTTACAGTTTCTTATACTAGATTGAGTGGGTAAGTGTTACTGTCTTTCCATGGGTTGACATTAGTGTTAGGTTCGCTTGTGTATCGGGAATAGGATGGTGGTTTATGGCATGATTGCACCCCTCCGAAGATGAGGTTGAGTTTAGTACTGTAGTGATGAGGTGACATGGGTTAGGGTCATCGTTCTCGGGAGGAGAGGGGGAGACTGGTTTATAATATGGCCATGCGTGGGAGGCCCAAAAGAGGGGTGTGAGGGAAGAACTGTAAGGTATATGGGGGTCACTCTGTAGTGTGGTGGTTGGAGGCAGAGATGGGTGGTGAGGGGTGCTGCATTGCAGGTTGAAGCTTTGATGAGAGGAAAGAGATCCTCAAAGACCACTAGGTTGTGGTTGAATGATTGTGTAAGTATATTGGCGTTATTGTAGATGGTAATGGTGGTTTCCGCCTTGTCCATGGGAGAGAGTGTGATAGTAAGTTTGAGGCTGTGCGATATCTTCTTGGTGGAGGTGAACTTGAGAGCAGAAGATAGGGCCTTTCTCCATTGCAGCGCCAAGACGCCTTTGTTATTCGCATGCTTTAAAAAGTTCATAACATCACATAACATTGACCTATATTAGGTTGTTGATAACTGAGCCCCTGTTGGTGCAGAAGTAGAAGTCTAGGAAGAGAGTTTCTATGTTCGTTCTGAGAGGTTCTTTTTTTTATAATTTCTTTTTTTTAAATAATAAATACAATACAATGACATTTGACAGCAAATTAGCACAGTGCATTTGTACAATTGTGATAATATCGTTACAACAGACCAACACCCTTATAACATTACCTACAGTCGCCACTGCTTTGTGAATGCCAATATCCAAAATATTCTCAGTCCTGCGGGGAAGAATCATTAAACGGCATACATAGCATCCCTCTACTTTTGTTTTACGCCCCCCCAAATCTTGGTCCACTTTTGTTGGCATCCTCTCCCTTCATATATCACCCTCTCCTCCTGCATGCACCAGTTCATGTCTGTCTCCCAGTCACGAAACTTAAGCCCAGTGACTCCCCTCCAGGTTCTTGCTATATTGCGCTTTGCAACCACACATCCGAGGGAGACCCAATTCTTCTCTCTTGCCATCAGGTCAGTTGCATCCTACACATTGAGTAGGCACCATCGGGGCGAGAACTCCATTGTCTTCCCACGGACTGCTCACATTTTCGATGTTATTTCCTCTAGTATGTCTGAAGAATCGGGCAATCCCACCACTGGTGTATATACGTCCCCACCTGGCCGCACCACCTAGGGCACAGTGAGGAACTTAGGGGACCCATTTTGGCCAACCCTACTCTGGTATAATTTGCTCTGTGTAGAATCTTAAGTTGAATTAATTTAAACCTTGAACAAATTGCCACTTCTCGGGGGGATGCCAGTACCTCCTGCCATTCTTCATCACTCAGATCACTAACAGCTTGTGCCCATTTAGCTTGTATTTTCCCCAACGTGTCAGGTGTATTGTTTAGTATCTTCCTGTAAGTCAGAGAAATCGCATTCTCTTTTAGATAGTCATCTAGGAGTCTGTCCTCCAGGGGCAAAGAGGCCGCGAGATCCGTCCCTCTGGGGATTACCCTATGTAGTGCGTTTCGGACTCGAAGGTATCTAAAAGTTTCCCTTGCACTCAGTTCATAGTCTCGTTGGAGGTCACTAAAGGGGACCACCTTCCCCCCCCGCCCACACATCCTCAACCTTTGAAAGACCAATAAAGTCCCATTTGTCGAATCCTGAACATTTTGCCAAGAGCCCAGTTGGTCCATTTCTAAAAGGAGGGTGGCTTGCATAATCGTGCTTTTCAATCCAAAAGTAGCTGTCGCTGTGTGCCATAATGAGACGGTAGTTGAGGTTGGGGTATACACCGGCCTATTCTTCCTCCCCCCGTACAGTGCCCTTTTTGATAATTCCCTGGAGTCATATTATATCTGTCCATTCTGTAGGCTGGCTCTGTTCCTGGCCAGTGTACCCAGTGATTGGTGACTTCTAGCTTAGCGGCCCAGTAGTAACTTTTAATTGCTTGAAGGGCAATCCCTTCATCATACCAGCTTTTCATGAGTTTAGTCAGTGCTATGCTGGGGATGCCATTATTCCAGAGAAGCGTCCACACTTCTGACTCTATGGCCTGGAAATATTTGGCTGGGACATGATATGGCGCATTTTGTAAGACATAAACAAAGCGGGGAAGGGCCATCATTTTGTATAAGGATGCTCTGCCCAACAGCGTGAGGGGCAAGGTCTTCCAATGCTGCACGTTGTCTTGTAGACGACGGAACGGGGGTGCCAGATTGTTATCTTAAAATACTATGGGATTCGTCGTGACATAGATCCCCAAATACTGAAAGCCTTCGGTAACCATCTTGACTCCACAATGTATGGGCAGATTGGAACCCTTCCTGCACAGTATAGAGATGAGTGATTTCTCCCAGTTAATAGTGTATCCTGAGTTTTTCTGTAAGAGGGTGAATATGTGTAAGATTCTATGTATTGAAGAATGTGGTTTGGCCAAATAGAGCAAAACATCATTGGCATAGAGGGAGATTCTGTCTTCCCACTCAGCCGTCCAGTTTAGTCCCCTGATAAGGGGTCTCCTCTAATCCAGACAAGTGGGTGAGCAGGATTTTGGCTAGGATTTTCACCTCTGGATTTAGCAGGGAGATAGGCCGGTATGAGCCACAGTACTTGGGAGGTTTCCCCCGTTTGTGGATCACCACAACATTGCCAAGCCTCTGAGTTTCAGGGAGATCCCGGTGCAAAGCTTTCTTCATACATGTCAATCAGGTATGGGGCGATTGGGGAGGTGTTTGCTTTATAGAGTTCAATAGGAAGACCACTCAGGCCCATCGCTTCTCCAGATTGCAACGCCCCAATTGCCTTGACCACTTCCTCTTTAGTAAGGCCTGAGTCTAGCTCTTCCACCTCTGAGCTGTCAAGGGTAGGAAGTTTGAGGGTGGCTAACAACTCCGGCGTTTCTTTGTAAGTGGAGGCCCCTGATGCCATATAAATCTGTTTAAAGTGTTCTGCAAAAGCTTCCGCTATACTGAGTTTATTAGTTTGAGTTCTCGTTGGGTCATTTCTTTTTCTATTTCGTGTAATTGTTTTAACTTTACCTTCTTCTGCCCAGCAATCACCGAAACTCCCTGCCCTCTGACCTCCATTTTATATGCTTCCCATTATGTGGTGGCAGAGTCCAACAACCCTTTATTTTCTTTAAAGTAGTTGGCGGTAGCCTCTGTAAGCCTCTCCCATATGGTCGGCACTTGTAAATACCAGGGGTTAATGTCATCTCAAATCTCTTAACAGAGGGGTTGCCTCCATAATTTGCAATGACTGGGGAATGGTCGGAGATATCCCTGGGGAGGTGCGCCACAGCCCTGAACATAGAGAGATGGTTGGCCCTACCAAGGATATAGTCTATATGGGACAAACTCCCATGAGCCCCTGAGTGGAAGGTATATTGGAGTAATAGGACATGTTACAACGCAAACTTTTACAACGCATGGCTTTACAATGTGGTTTTTACATCGCAACATCCTTTACAACACATGAGCTTACAACGCATGCCATCACACCGCATCTTTAGAAACTACACTTACAGCGCATTCCATTACAACGCATACCATTACAATGCATACCATTACACCGCATAATACTTTTAGGGCAGCAGGATTGTAAGTGTTGGACAGTGTAGAGGTAAAAATGACTATTCCCACTCCAGTGAGTGCAGCAGTAGGGTAAGTGCTGGATAGTATAGGGGTAAAAATTACTATTCCCACTCCAGTGAGTGCAACAGCAGGGTAAGTGTTGGATAGTATAGGGGTAAAAATTACTATTCCCATTACTTACCTTATAATGTGTTGTAATGGCATGCATTGTAATGGCATGCGTTGTAGTGGCATGCGTTGTAGTGTCATGCATTGTAATGGCTGCGTTGTAATAGCATGCAATGTAAAGGATGTTGCGTTGTAATGACTGTGTTGTAAAGGTAGTGCTTTGTAATGGTTGTTTCCCATATTGGAGGGATGATGGGTTGAAGCTCTCTAGACATCCATCAGACCCATTGCTCTGAAAAAAGTCATCTAGCGCCTTCCTGGACGCTTCTTCCTGTTTGGCCGGTTTCCTATCCAAGTCTCCATTAAGGAAAGCGTTACAGTCCCCCCCGATCAATGAGTCACCCTCGGGCAAAGTAAGGATGTGTGATCCTAGGTCAGCCAAGGCCAAGGAGTGCAGTCGAGGTTGCACGTAGAGGGACGTAATATTAAGTAACCTGCCATCCCAGTTTCCCGACAGGGTCACAAACCACCCATCGCGTCATGTGTCACGGTGTGGATCTGAAAGGGGAATGAATTACGGAGGAGAATACCCACACCCCTCGATCTCTTGGTGTACCCAGCATGGGCCACTCGTTTATAACCCCATCTATTTAGCGGACAATAGGAGGTTCCTTGTTTATGGGTTTCCCTTCAGTAACACCACGTCAGGGATCTGTCTTTTCAAGTATTGCAATACTATTCCCCTTTTTATTCTGTCTCCCAACCAAATTGACGTTCCACAAAATTATTTTGATGTGGCCCATCCGTGGAGCCACACCAGGGTCGTCATTCATTTGGTCAGTGTTGATAGCACCTCGGACAGCTCGAAACAATGTGTACATAGATCCCCATCTCAGCCCTCTGTGAGTGCTCAGCGGCGTGGTGGTCAACTGTCCAAACCGTTGTGATATTAGTCGTCCTACTACCTATCATATACTCTCCAGGATCTGTCAACATGTTTTGCCACATACCACATTGAACATTAAACATTGCCATAACAATCCTGCATGTAACTCCCCAGACCCACCCCCTCTGCCTCCCTGCAACGTGGACTCAGAACTGCCCACCCCCAAACTATGCAGAGAGCCTGTAAACCCATACCCATCAAACACTGCGTAGGGGAACGTGGCCTAGTCGGGACCCAGTCAAGAATCCTTAATTCCCCTGGCTCAATGCCATTTAAGTCATCATGTTACATTTGTATCAGAACAATTAGTACCAAATATACTGTGTGTAATTTGTCTATGCATTCAGCTCCATGTTAGGAGCCAGGAGCTGAATGGTCCAGCATCGCCATATTTCACCTCCCCAACGAACAATCTTCAACCTCTTCGTCAGCCACTGAATAGACGTCCTAAGCGCCCAGTTGGACCAGTCGTAGTTCAATGATTGTCCAGAGACTCTCGCCTCTGCTTAGCTGTGCCTTTTTGACCCATCTCCTTTCGAAGGCCGTTCACGAGTATCCTGCCAACTTTCTTGCCCCTGTATGCATCTTTGTGAGATAGATGTTTGGACTCCAAGGGTTTTCCACCCCTCCAGCCACTCCCAGGTCTCCTCCGGGGTCAGGAAGAACCAGGATTTCCCTTCCACCATCACGTGCAACTTCGACAGGAAGAGCATTGAATATTTTATGTTTTGCTCTTGAAGCGCTCGTTTCACCTCTAAAAAGGATTGTCACATTTTCTGGACCTTTATTGTGAAGTCTGGGAAAAAGGTGATTGTAAATTTTTCAAACTTCAGTGGAGGGGCTGTACGCGCTGTTTGTAAAATTATATCCCTGTCCCTGTAGTTGAATATTCTGGCCAGGATAGGGCGCGGGGGTGCTCCCGGTTTTGGAGGCCCTCCTGGCACGGAGAATTATTGGTAGATAGCGCGGGGCTGTAGTTGGTTCTGTACCAAGTCCTCAATTAATAAATCCATGGCCTGTCCCTCCGCCCGCTCCTGTACTCCCAAAATTCGTACATTATTCCTGCATGCACATTCTTCGTAATCTTCAAGCTTGGTTTCCAGGTCTGCAGTCGTCAATTGGAGTTTCCTCACCGTTATTTCTAATATTTTGGTGGAGGATTGGAGAGTGGTGACCACGTCCTCTGTGGCCTTCACCCTCTCCCCCAAAGTGCGCAGGTCAGCATGCATCAGTGTCACTTCCATTGTGACTGAGTCAATTTTGTGTTCAAGTGTTGTGCGGACTCCTTGTATGGCCTCCATAATGTCCTGCAGGGTAGGGGAACCCATGTCTGACAGTTGCTTCGTGCCCTGTGCTTCATTTTTCTCCTCCATGTTTTCACTCTAGAATGCACAGATTTGTCCAGTTTAGTTTGGTGTTTTTGCTTAGGCCCTTTTGGCATCGACATTTTCCAGAGTCACTAATGTGAGGCACCACTTTCGCCTGTGCTGAGGTATGGGAATGGTAGATGCATCTCTACACCCTACACCCCGGGTTTGACTCAGGTCTTTCAGCAGCGTGGGGAATGCCTGCAGCTATGGGAGCCCTTGAGTGCACTTCGGCTAATCATTTATGTTCCTTCCCCAGCTCACCCAAAATGGCGGCGCTTCAAGGGGACCCCGAGCATGGGTTCCAACGGAGTGCGTCACTCCTCGCAAATCGTCCCTGTTTCCCCTCCGACCTCCTCTGTACAATGCTGCCCAGTTAGGTATGCGCCGTGGGGATCCCGCAGCTCGCTTTGATTTGGTCTCTCACCTCCGTGTGGAGCCTGCGGTTGATCTGTGCCCCTCTCCTCTGTCTCCGGCCTGGCCTATGCTGGGAGCCGGAACCTTGTTGCGGAGTGCGGGGGGCGCTCGTGATGGCATATCCTCCGGCACCTTCCCACCACTTGTAAGCCGATCTGGTCCAGTCCAAAGCTCTGGTTACAGCACTGCAGGGCTCGGACTCCTCACCAGCGTTCATCCATGGCGCCCACCTCCTGATATTGCAGACGGCCTCCGAGCCGCTCTCGATCGTGTCTCCGCTGAGCGCACGGTGTTGTGTGGCCAGACCGGGGGGGGGGGGCAGGTCGGAAATGCTGTAGCTCGTCTCCGTAAGGCCCTGCCTCTGTGCGTCTTGTGTCGGTTGCCGCTTCTCTAGCATGCTATGTATCTCAAACTCCACGTGTCGATCCTCTTGGGCCACTGCTGACGGTCTATTCCACAGTCCAGGGGTGCCGGGGGACCGCAATTTTCGGTCCTAGTCTTCCTGAAGAGTCAGGAACCACAGAGGAGGTGTTAATTCCGGGCTAATTTAGTGGGGGATTTTGGGGGATAGATCGGTGAGTCTTGGAGCTCTACTCTGGTGCGGCCATCTTGGTTGCCGGCCGTTCTGAGAGTTTTGTGTTTGAAATTCTTTGCAGCCAGTCTGGTTAAGTTAGGTGGGTAAACAATTTTGAAGGAATTGTGACCAACAGGAGATAGTAGGGGGGTTGATGCCTTGATGCAAGGTGAAACCAAGATAAAGAGAATGTTGGTCTGTGAGGGGTTAAGAAGTTCGAAGAGGAATAGCTGTAGAGCACTGGTGAGAGGAAGAGGAGGAGGGAAGAAAAAGGCTAGTAGTGAAAGGAAGACTTACTTTAGGAGGTCTGCCACTATAGCGTGTATAGAGTGTGGTCCTAGATCAAAAGTGCCAATTGCTAGGCAATCATGAGATGAGTATTTAAGTGGAGTGTATGGAGTGTGGTCCTTTTCTATTACTATGGCTAACTTGGGACGAATAATCATAAGTAGCTCTCAGCTTGAGCTGGGGAGGGCCTCATGGGATAATAGTATCCAGGAGGAAATGTGCAAGCAGGAATATGGTGCCAGTTAGCATGTGAGGTTTGTCGGAGTTAGGTTACGCAAGATAATTAGTCTCCATCATTAGAAAATATGATTAGATCTCTATGGTAAGTCCTGTTTCCTTCAATAATGTACCACGGGTGAGTTCTCCACTAATGTATGGGGGAGTAGAGTGGCCACCGAGTCTGGAGGTAAAAAGGAGGAGCATGGATTCTGGTAGTCTTCTTTCAATTGTTATGGGGTGGTGGAGCAAAGGAAGATGAAGAGGAACTTCCATGCAGAGCTTGAGTGGGGAAATCTAGAGGCCCAGAGAAGGACTTGTCCTTTATTAGTGTCTGTAGAAGTCAGCAAAACCCAGGGTCAGGGGAAGGCAAGATGATAATCAAGATGGCGATCCTATCTTCCCTCTGTGATTGGGAAGAGTGGGACAAGCAAGGGAGAACATGAGGCAATTTTTGGCAAAGGGGCAGACCTGGGTGAACTATTTACCGTGCAGATAGTTATCATTGATCTGGTGGGCTGACAACAGGTCTGTCTATCTGGAACGTTATGATGACTGCAAAATTCAAAAAACACCTAAAAACCCTGTTCCTCAACCGCTCCCTCCCGAATGGATAGCCGTCGCCTGAACGCAAATCCCTTCTAGTCGTTCCCCTTGACATTGTTTCTCAAAGACCTACCTCATCCTTGCCCTTTAACCCATTTCCTGCTCCTCCCTCCCCCTAAGAGGTTCAACCCAATACAACGTGCACTCAAGGTTATCTCAGGACTCTCGTACTGCCTCAATGCTGCACCACACACTTGGACTTCCGAACCATTATTGTATAATCACTGCTCTATTGTACGACTCTTACAAAAACTGTTGTAAAGTGCTCCAATACCCCCAGGTCCGGCCAGCGCTATATAAAACTCCTTAATAATAAATAAATAAATTAAATAAATTGCAGCCCCTCGTCTCATTGTGTAGCACTAGCTCCTAGCTCCAGGCACCCTCAGAGGAGCAACATCATAGAGCTACAAATGATCAGTAAAAAACACGTGGCGACCAAGAGCACTATGCTAGATCATCGCCTCGTGCTATGGTATGATCAGAGCAGTGACTCCAGTTATGGTCAAACTATCAGTGAGCCGAGCCTCAAGGGAAAAAAAGCTCCATGATTTCCAGCGAAGATGAGGCTATAATATTCCTAGGGGCCTCCTGTGCTGCACCGTGCAGAGAGTCTTGCCTCCTCAGTGGGCTGACTCACAATGAGCCAAACACCTGGGGAAAAACCGGCCCAACTGGGTCGTGATTCACTCCATCGCTGAAGCCCTCCTCACCAGAGTTATGCCAGGTAGCAGGACCATAGGTGAGTGCAGCCGGATGAGTTTATCTGTGCAGTGAAGTAAAGTTGGAGCGGGATCCGATCAAGCGAGAGTCAGCACCAAAGGGCCCAGTAAATCAGCGGCCAGACTATCCAGAGGCATAGATCAGATAGGGGTGCACTGAGCAGCCACCCATGAGGGGAGTCTTCCACAGAACTGTGGTCCCGCTCTCGGCCAAGGAGGAGGGAGGCGGCTCAGAAGTCACTCTCAACAGAAGCTGCGTCCCCAGTGTGGACTGATGTCCTGTCCAGTGTCCCTTGGTGATGATGGAGCCCCCAAAAGCACACCAGGCGCTCTAGAGCAGTGGGAGCTCCAGTGTAGCCACTCGACAAGGAAGGGCCTCTACGTGAAGTAGGAACATCATGTAGCAAAAATCACAAGCAAGTTTGTAAATGTCTTGTTTATTATGGTTGAAATCAGTTTTATGTTGAGTTCCTGTACAAATAAAAGAGTGGATGTCAGTGGTAATATTGGGATATTCGCTGATGGTTTCCAATGCTCCTTCCATGACGGCCAGTTTGCAAAACTGTTGATGGAGCACAAACCACCCATCCCATCTGATCCAAGAAATCCTATTGCAGCTCAGCTGTACATCTCTTGTTAGGCGCCTCCTCATGGTTGGATGTATTTACTTCTCTCGTGAATTATCTTATATGTGAATCCAAGGTCCTTACATGGGGAGACTGGAGTGTGATGTGACACTGCCCTATGTCTCAGAGCGAAGGCACATCTTTCTTAAGGTGCATCTCATGGAGGGTAGTGTCCACAGCCGATGATGGAAGCCTTAGAATGCCACCAACCATGCTGCCAAATAATGCCAACAATGTAATCAACACGTTTCTATTTCTTTCATAGTGGATGGAGAGTGCGACAGCAGCAATGTGTTATTTTTGGCTGAAGAACCGGAGATCCAAGCATCATTTCTAAGCGGCACCTTCTTTCATCCGTCTCGCTGGTGAAAGTGCCTGTTTCTGTGGAAGGCGCTTCTCCTATCTCGCCCTTCGGATGAATGGAAAGTGCCCGTCTCGCGCTTGTTTGTGCACGCTGCCCTCTGTTCTTTCACGCCTCTCATTGAAGGTGCGCGTCCCTTTCGTCTAGCAGGAGCGCTGTCGCGCAGCACCGCCTCTGAAGATTAATGACTCCATCGCACATGAAAGTTCAACCGTGAAGAGCTGTTCCAAAACATGAGAGGAAAAGTTTTGCCGGAATAATTGCCCAGAAAGCTCAATATTAGTTTGGCGGGAAGAGAGCACAGGGGCGATTTAGGGATGAAAGTCCCCAGCTCCTTGCATCTGTCATTTCTTCTTGCGTTTCTGCGTTTGTTTCTGACAGTTCACTTATGTTTTGTGGTTCTTAATCAAAGGAGCCAACCAAACACGTTCTCCAGTGTCCCACCAGCAGATCACTATGCAAGGAAGGGTGGATCCAGAATGGGTTCATATGCAATTTGTTCCTTGCTGCTGGCGATTGGGAATGGATAATGTTTGGATGCTACATGGCTGCAGCCCCTTGCGTAGGTTTAGCCTTCAACCCACACATGGCCCAGTAGCCCTCTGTATAAGGACCCATTTCTTCGTAACCCCCAGTTTGTAAGAATCCTTGAGTATACAAATGTGAGTTTTCTCTTTTAATAAAGGTTTTGCACAACGGGAACTTCTTTAACTTGTCTGCGAACTTGTTCATTCAGTGAGACTTTACTTCGCTGTGTGCGTTTAAATCTTTCAGTTCTGGGTCTTCTGGTGAATGGCCATTCATGTGTGTGGCCTCAAGTGGCACTGACATCTTTCCATAAAAAGAATGGATTCTGTGAGTATGTGTCTAGATAGTGTGTGTGTTCCTATCAGAAAGAAAATCTGGTGAACCTCATATCGCCTTCTTCCTCGCTATCTGAGAGAAAGACACAAATGTTACCTTCCAGGCCCACCTCCCTGAAAAATCACCTATGAAACAAAAGAAAGAGTATACAACATGCTGGACGCTTAGGTGTGATATTTATTGATTTATTGTCATATCCTATAAGGCTTGTGTTTTCGAATCAAAGAAATATTTTAGACACATAGGGCCTGATTCATAAAGGTAAATTTCTGAGTGTAAATATGTGTGTGTGTGAGTATATATATATATATCATATATCATGTGAACAAGGCTCGCTGGAGCCGAAACGTTGAGACGACACTGCAAATGAAAGAAAAGCAGCACTCAATTGAAGGTCCGTGTCCGCTTGTTTTTTGGAGTCGAGGCATCACCTGTCATCTTCAATCTTCTTAGCGGTATTTGGATATATATATACATATATAGATAGATAGATAGATAGATAGATAGATAGATAGATAGATAGATAGATAGATAGATAGATAGATAGATAGATAGATAGATAGATAGATAGATAGATAGATAGATAGATAGATAGATAGATAGATAGATAGATAGATAGATAGATAGATAGATAGATAGATAGATAGATAGATAGATAGATAGATAGCTATCACCACACACTCTCACTGCCCATGTAATGAAAGACCATCACTCAGTAAGTCGGTGTAGTAATATATTTCAATCAGCCACGGAGGTAATGGACCATCAACGTGTTTCGGCTAATGCTAGCCCTGATCACAATAGTTGACACTATTTTGAAAGTGCTTTAAATAGATAGAAAAAGTGATTGTGCATGCTAAACATAGGGGAAAAATGCTTTCCTTCAGTTGCATGGCAGTTAAATAATCAATACAATACATTCAATGAATTCATTCACATACTATGTCATATACCAATTATGAATATTAGGCTAATTGCTTGCCTTTTACACTGTTATTTCATTGGCTCTGCTTAATTCTTATGATGACATAATAATTAATCAATATTATTTGCCCGTCATTTGCCCATGACCAACTCACTAACTCGTCAATCTAGCCCAAGTGGGCTAACAGTAGATATGCAGTATAGTGCTACTCAGTTACATCTAGTAACATATCTTGCTCATCTA
Source organism: Triturus cristatus (assembly GCF_964204655.1). Taxonomy (NCBI): domain Eukaryota; kingdom Metazoa; phylum Chordata; class Amphibia; order Caudata; family Salamandridae; genus Triturus; species Triturus cristatus. Next base: position 805,540,338 of record NC_140590.1, read on the forward strand.
GTAATGCAATGGTGTAACACAGTCAACAGACAAATAGCAAAATTCATATGGCTCAGAACCTAGCCCAAGAGGGATTTACTAGTATGTGACTGCCAGAGTCCTCTTCAGTTCCTTGTGGCAGCATATCATGTTCCATTGGTCAACCAAACTGTAATATTCCTAACTGGTACCTCCTGGGAGAATCATTCTGTAAATACAAATACTATAAACATTTTAAAGGAAACAAACAGCAATTTAAAAAACACTAGAGAAACATCAAATCTCATCTGAGGGAAAACATTATAGTTATTTACAAATGTGCATGCATCTCTTCATCACTATTCAATGCTCTTGGTTAATCTGTGTCTAATGAAAATATGTACCTCTACTTTATAGCTCTCTTTCCCTGTCTCCGCCTCTAACATTTTTTAGATAAAATTCAATATACTGCATTTCATTCTTGTTTCATCACCCTCATCATTCTTGTGAAAATGTCTGGCTACTGGGGAACTGCTATTGATATTTTTTATAGCTCGGAGGTGCTGTAATGTCCTCTCGAAGACTGAGAGTGTTTGCTCTCCATGTATGTTTTGGGATTGGCATTTCAACATATATACTACATGGTCACTCCTACAACTGAGGGCTGCCATCATCCTGGTGTTCCTCCTAAGTGGAGACTCAAACTTGTTAATGCTCTATGCTTGTTGGCACGCATTGCACTTGTTACATTTAGTAAATCCCTCTCTGGGTTTGAACCAAGTCTCCTTTTCATCTTTTATCACACGGTTTACCACTTGATCTCATATAGAACGTGCCCACCTATGCGTTATCGGAGATACTCTGGATATGAATGCTCTTATAGTCTGATCACTCCTCAGTGAACGGCAATGCTTATTAAGCACAGCTCTTATTGGTGCATGTTACTTCTGATATGATGTAATAAAGCAGCATAGCTTGTCCATTCCTGCAGATTTTCTGCTCGCAAAGAGGGCCTCTTCTCTCATTTTTTAACTCTAAGTTGTGATGTGCTGAAAATGTCTTGATTGTGTCCCCTTGCTATATACCTGGAGAGCATTTCTCCTTCTGTCTCCTGATATGCTGAGTGCAACAGATTTTCTTAGCTCTGAGGAGCTCGCCAAAGGGTATCCTGACTGTGAGTGGTACTGGATAGAAATTACTGATGTGGAGAGTACAAATGCCAGTCATAGGGTTCCTACAGTAGGTGTTCTGTAATCTGCCTACTCAATCTGAAGCTTAACATCAAGAAACTCTAGTTCAACTTGGCTTATGTTGCTAGTGAAAGTCAGGTTCATATTGTTGCAATTTATTTTTGTTACACATTGTTCTGCTTCCTCCACAGTTCCACTCTAGATCAGAAATAGGTAATCTATAAGGTGGACCCATAACAAAATATGGTTTTCCCACTTTGTCATACCTGAACTATTGACCACCTGCTCATCCCAACAGCCCCTATGCAAATTAGCATAGCTGGGGGAAGCATGTGCCCATCGATTATCCTCACTGTGATTGAAATAGTTTATTATTGAATAAAAATACATTATTTGTCAAACACCACTTGATCATCATTAAGTTTATGTCAGTGTGTTAAAAAACCTTTAAAAGTCTGGCTCTCAAAAACAATGCTTGGCTGGTCTTCGAACATCCATAGGTTGGATACTTGTATAGAGCGATGTGACATAAAGGTCATCAAGAGCATATCACTTTCTGAAACTTCCTTGATCACCATAAATTGTCGATTTTTATGAGCAGTAATTTTTTGTTTGTTTGTAAAAAGTGAAAAGGACCATTATGTTTTATAGTGATCAAGGCATTTTTGCAAAATGCCTCTTTCAGAAAATTACACTCACACACACACATATATATATACACATATAAATACATATGCATATATGTATGAAGCATTATTTACTGTATTGTGTTATTGTAAGTCACTATGTTAAATATTTTCTGTAGGAGTATGTTGTGGCCTCTGTGGGGCTTGATTTATTCTAAGGATGGGCTGGAGTACATTTACTGTTGTTTTGTCACCTTTAGGGTTGTAGTAACTTTAGAAGTGAAGTTTGTGAATAGCAGAGGGATTACTCTTTGGTTGGTGGGTGTTTCTAATTGCCTGTCCCTCGCTAAATCCATCTTTACTTTTTCATTAATTTTGTAGTAGGTATTCCACATTTTCTAGCCATTCCCAATTGTCAAGCTCACATTTACATCTAAGTTGTAGGCATATGAGAGAGCTCTGCCACATTGGTGGAGATCACTGCATATAAAAGATAGGAGAGATGGCAGACTTTTCAAGTAAGTTTGTGAATTGCATTTTGCCATTAGTGTGTAGTACTGCTCTAATCCCTCTTCATGGACAACATAATGTAATTTGTGAATCAGACCAATTGTATGCAATATAAGAGTTGTGAGTGGCCCTTCCAAAGATATTTCTTAATCCATTTTTCTGAAGATCGATTGATCAATGTGTTCTTTCTGGAACAACAGTTCAACATAGATCAGCTGCAGTTTGTTATATGATTATTCACCATATGGAGGCTGTGAATGTTATGGAAATTGGAGTATATCACCTACCAAAATACTGTAATGATTTTGTGTTCAAAACATAAAAGAACTCTGGAGGGCCCCTTTAACAGTAACTCTTTTTGCATGATCTCCCCCATTTTGTTTTACTCTGTGCACTGGGACTCTGCTAACCAGGCTCCAGTGTGTGTGCTCTGTTGCCTAAAATATGTTGAAATTAGACATAATCTAAATTGACATGTTTAACTTGCCTGTACGTCCCTAGTATATGTGACCAAGTGTACCCATGTCACTAGTAGACTGCAGAACACATTGTGTCATCAATAGAGCGGCAGTGCAAAACATGACTGCAGGCCTTACTACTGTAGCCTGAAGGTGCAGTTTTAAAACTGCCATTTCAAACTGTGAAAATAACTACTTTTGAAAGGCCTACATCTTCCTTTTCAATATTGGTAAGTCACCAGTATGTGGGCCTTAATGCACTATAAGGCAGGGTGCATGGTAATTGAAAGTAGAACATGTAAACATTTAATGTAAACGCGTCCTACAGTGACAAGGCCCCTAAAGCAATTTTTAATGTAGCAGGGGTAGCTATTCTATAGGAAAACATTAGAATATAATATTAAAATAAAATAATGTTCTCTCCGCTTACAAACACATGAAAGTTTATTCTTGGATTTTGTAAAATATTTATCACAAGCCCAAATATTGGTAAAGTCAGGTTTGTCCAAAATATTTTACGAAACATACTTTTAAAGTCATCTTTTGCTTGCCTAAAACTTCTAGAAGCCCACTTGCATGATCTTCCAGCTGTCACCCAGGAGCTTAATAGCCTCTTTGATGAGGTCTGAACTTGCTCCCAGAGCTGAGACAAAGGCCTTGAGTGTGGGAGGTGTTGTGTACCTCAGACAGAATGATCATCTGGGCAGTGGGCAGGTACCTGATTAACCTTGCAGAGGCCTACGCTGTCACAGGAAGATGTAGTTAACACCTAGGCCTGCCCTCTTCCTCGTCCCTCTAGTCCACCAGGCACCACTGTTGTTGATAGAGGTGCTGCGTCCAGAATCAGGTTTGAGTGACCACAGAGGAGGGGTTGCTTATTTCCCTGGCCACATCTCTAAACTGGCCACAGGAGTCTGCACAAGGGAAGAAAGGTTCTGCTTTCTTGGATTTTGGTAGAGAAGGGAAATGTAGGATTGTTTACAGTAGGGCACACAGAAACTGTTGCAAAGGTGGGTATGTTTGCCCCTAGGAACCTTTTCCCTGTTGGTTAGGGAAGAGCATGGAGTCACTCCAAACCACAGGCTAGTGCCAGGCACACATGTGGCACCCCTGGGCACCATTTTCAGAACACTTTATGACCTGTGATAGAAAGAAGGACTGCACCTAATTTGATACCTTAAGAGACGTGAAAGGCTGGACTTGTTCCCAGGACAAAGAAGTGGACTCAAATGGTTATCTAGCTTTTCTCCTTTGAAACTACAGGGACACAAAAAGCTGCTGGAAGTGCCTCTCCTGAAGAGTCAAGCTGGCCATTTCCAACTAGACCTGACTTGAATCCTGCAAGTGGCTGCTGCTGGGACAAGTCCTGATCCCCAAGTGCTGTTCCTAAGGTCCTGGGCCCCAGCCTTTGTCAAAGTGTACTCCTCCTAACTGTCTGAAAGAACGTTGAACTTAGATTTTTTTTAGCTCCAAAGGCCCCCAGATGACCAGAACAAACCTGCCAAGTCTATCAGACAAAGATGTGTTGCCGCTGGATCAAAAAATCAGGTTGCTCCGGCTTGGAGTTTTCACAGCAGTGAATACATTTCAGCATGATGTTGCAGAGAGGCTTTTTGGTTTTGAGGAGTCCTGTTTGGCTGCAGCATTTAGCCTTGCCCCGCTGGAGGAATCCAAGCTCCAAAAAAAGGACTACATTCGAAGGTAGAAATTTTTACCTGGCAAAGACGCAAAAAGTATCTGGCCAGAGAGGGACATTACTTGAGCTTGTCCTATCTTCACCATGAGTGCGACCATTACATGTACCTCTTTATAAGAGTCTTATTCTTGCCACACTATTTAAATGAACTCACAGCCTTCGATCACTGGTGGATGCCCAACACAACCACACATTTGGCAATAAATCGTTCCCTATGAAGAATAGTTGACCAATCATGAAAATAACACCTCTTATCAGTATTATTTCCTGGGCTATGTTAATGATACTATTAGTTTTATTTATAATTAGTTTTTTGCGACATGTTTCTTAATAGTAGTCGTCACAATAGTACCTCTGCGCTACATTACAGAGACACACAGTCTGCTGTCTCTGTCTATGATTCTTTGCAATCCCCACCAACATCGCACCTGGCGCTCCTTACGCACCATTGGGAGACATGCCCTAGCCAATTAACAGATCATTTCAGTGTTCAAAACCCCACGCATGCACCAGCAGAGATAACATGCAAGATGGAGTGGTCACGCTAGGTGCTGATGCCAGTCAGCAACCTTGACGGAGTAAGTGCGGGACCCCTGGAAATAGGATAGATACTCTTGTCAGCAGACACTCTTCTGCTAATGTTTTTTTTCTCTGAAACCTAAATGACTAAAGGGCCGCCCGCTTCTTCCATTCCCAATGGGGTACGAGTGAGCCCACATAAAGGTACAATTTGTTCTTTTGGTGTAATTTATCACTGCACTGACTCATAGAAACACTGCTTGTCAATACTCACAATCATGTTTATGACTTTTGCACCCATATTTAAGGATGTATGATGTTCCACAATGTCAACATGTGCTGTCTATTTTTATTAGAGAGGAGTTTTTATAATTTGTTATTATTAACAATCACTAGCAACTAATGGCCTGATTACGACTTTGGTGGTGCTGCGCTGGGATTGCGCTGGCACAGCTTTGTCAAAGATGCGCAAAGTCCGCCCGGCTGATTATGAGTTGAACCAATGCAAGCGGGCGGTCCTTTTGCCGTTCCCACAGCTGTGCCCTGAAAAAGGGCACCGCAATGCAAACACCAAAAATGTTCCAGTGCGGCATGGACTGAGAAGTCCATGGCATGCTGGAACTGGGGGTGCAAGCAGACAGGGGACACATGTTGTGATCCCCTGAATGTACCCCATGGCGAGGGGGTTATTGGGCCCTATAGGGCCCCCTTTGTTTCCCCACCTCCAGCTTTTTTGTGGCGGGGTCACCACCTTGAAAAGGCTGGCAGTGGAGGAACTCGAAATATGCTTGTGGGACTGCCCTAGTCCCCCTCAGCATATTATATTGCCCCTCCGCCAAGCCACCGCCAGGGAATGGCAATTCCCTGGCACAGCCAGCGGTCCACCACCAGAACAATGCACAAAGTCGTATTCCGGCAGTCAGACCAGTGCCACCGCGAGTGGACTGAGGAACTCATAATCAGCCCCTTAGAATCTATTAAAAAAATCATGTTGCTCTATGTCTCATAGTCTTGGTATGGCCTGGGCAGAAGTAACGAAACACTATACTTCTTCTCCAAACATGTTATTTAGGGACAGATTGTAAAGGTCTTTTTAAACACGAGTCCCTTGGAGCATAAAATAACAGTCACTGCTCATGACTACAGGGCGTCAGACCCTAGACAAACCCGTCTACGCCAGCCCCCCATGGTCTATATGCATTATACACTTTTATGTATTAAACAAGAATGTTCTTGGGGCATTCACACAGTAGAATTACAGCTTTACTATTGGTGACAATCATCACACTTAAGATAAATATTATGCATTCATGGGGTATTGTACATCAGGTCAGGAGATATGGTGTCCTATGGAAAAGAGATATTTGCATTACCTGAATTGTTCTGAGGAACCGTAAGTAAATGTTTACCACAAAAGGTATAAAATTCTAGGACACTGAAACACCTTGAATAGGGATCTGTTCTTGAAAGGTCCTGACGAAAACCACACGACTCAACAGGGTAAGAATGGCTGAAACGTGTAGACCTCTAGTTTTCTGTGTGTGTGAGATGTAAGAGATCATTTGTGCATCGCTATATACATCTCTCCTTGCTTTTAATCCCTACCCTAACTCCAAATACATATTAAAGAATAGATTTAGGAGCTGAAGCTAATTGTAATCATTTCCACACATCCCAGAAAATTATGTTTCCAGAAGTGCTCCCTCCTGGTGGAGGCCTGATCTACCCAGACATCTCATGAGTTTGAGTAGGGGACCCGATGATGAAACAAGTCACAAGGATACACCAGTGGTGATGATATACGCCACTGGCACACACTAGTGGATAAGGATCTCCCAAAAACTTTTCTGCAGGACTTCTAGATTAGGATTGTTTAGTTGGGTTTCACTCTTATTCAATCAATTTGTAACTACAGAGGATAGACAGCCCTTTTGGTGGAGACAGGACACAACCTATTCATTTGAAAGTGGGGCAGGGTCCATCTCCTCCCACCTTCCTGCCAGTGATGGCCCATCCAGTCACACTTAAGCTCCCCATTGTGTGTGGCTGTCTACGAGGAATACACAAAGCCCAACTGTCACCAACACCCAATCATGTGTCCCCGAGAGAGGCTGTTGGCACCCAATGACTACAGCAAGAAAATGGCAACTTTCTATAAGTGGCATTTTCAGAATTGTTATTTAAAATCCAACACTACCATGTTATGATTTTAAATTGGGATTCCTGAGGCACCAAACATGAAGAGGTTGCTATTTCCAATTTATATATACACTTATAAAATGTAAAAAGGAAATGTTAACATTATCCTGTGGGAGAGTTAGTCCTTGTAGCAGTGTAAAGCAAAGTTAGGAGTTATTACACTACCAGGACAAGTAGAACGTATGAGTAGTACATGTTTAACTTTTTAAATAGACTGCACCCTGCCCTTGGCCTGTCCAGTGCCAGCCTTAGGGAAGACTTACATGCATTCAAAAGGAATGTTTGGGCCTTGCAAAAGTTTTTTTTTGCCAGGTCAAAATGACAGTTTAAAACTGTACACACAGAGACTGCAATGACAGGCCTGAGACATGTTTAGGTTGAAGTCTTTTTTATTGATTTAACAACAAACAAGATGCAGTGAGAAATTAAACCCAGGTCATGGGCTGGCAACCATCTGAGCTGAGACATGTTTAAAGAGCTACTTAAGTGTGTGGCACAATCAGTGCTGCTGACCAACCATTAGCATTTAATTTACAGGCCTGGGCAAAGGTAGTGCCACTTTTCCAGGGACTTACAAGTAAAATAAATATTCCAAATGGGTATAAGCCAATGCAACATGTTTTAAGGAGAGAGCACAAGCATTTAACATTGGTTAGCAGTTATAAAGTGTGCAGCGTCCAAAGGCCAGCACAAATGAAGAAAAAAAACAGAAGGTCTGAAGGCAAAGAGTTAGGGGAAACCCACGCCAAGAACGCCATGTCAAACACTGACATTACATGTTTCAATAGAAACATGATTCAGCAGCTCAAGATAAAATATTGCTAAATATAGACATTACCCTGGCTTTTAAAAATTACATTCTGCTAAAGAAGGCTTAAGTCTGACTTCATAAATATTGCTAAATACTTCAGGAGATACACAGATCAGAGATTCTAGTGAACTAAGTGAAACTCATACTGTTACTATTAGTTGAGCTGCCACCTTTATTTTCTAATCACATGTTTATTTCTGTAGGAATAAAAACAGTCTGCAGAAGTGAGGAATTACTCACATGAATAGTGTGTGACAGCAGATAAAGACAGGTATACCCATATAGTTTTCCAATTTCCAGGAAGTTCATTGAACACAGTTCCTACTGGGTGTAGAGTTTACTTTTGTTCTTTTAATGTTATTGCACCCGTGTGATTTATAACAGAAGTTTTAGAAATTATTTCATAACCGCTATCCACGACTGGCACGTCTATACACAACTTCATAAGTTCAAGGTCTATCCTTATTTTTTCAGTACAGTCCTTCCCAAGGTGATTTGGAAAGGGATTTTTGCAGGGCTTGGTGCTCGGAGCCCCTTCCCGACGCCCTGTAGAACACATAGAACGAGGGCGTTGATGAGGTCCGCCGCGCACAGCGAAGGCCTGGATATCTCCTGAGGCATTTTTATGCGAGGTGCACAACCAGGTCAAAAAAGTAGCTCGAGATTGCTTTATGAGAAATTTGAATACATTTTGCAAATTTCGTTTAACAGAAAAATCAAGAAGTTCACAATTTTTGTCAATGTAATTAAAAATCCATTCAGGCCTGGTTGAACTTATTGTCTCATCATTAGTACTTGGGCAATCACATCTCAATCTCCACTCACCACTTCGTACGTGGGTGTAAATATTGGATACCACTTCCAAGAGCTCCTCAAACTAGGGAGCGATCCCCCGTGCTAGATATGTATGCTGGGGTAGCATGGGGTTGAGAGGCTTAGGCAAGGGAAACCACTGGAGCCTTATCAGAAGTCAAAAAGACTAACCTGGATTTCATTATAATCTTTGCAGTTTTAAATGAACTGCTATGAGTCTGTAAACGATAACATACACCATTATTTTAAAACGGCTTAAATGCTACACACTGAATATATTGAGAGAGATTGAGAAGCAACAGTGAATAACAATCTCAGTGTGCATTCCACCTTGGAGGACATGTCCCCAAGTCTCACTTTGTTTGAGTTGTTTGCAATCTTTAACATGTAAGATAATAACTGGGAGAAATGTTATTATTTTGACCGGGGGCAGGGTTAGGAAGGGGCTCGGTAGGATAAACTTTGGAGATCACGGTGCACGAGTGAAAAATGTGGACGTCTGTCATATTTCAAGCATATCACACATGTAACCCAGCCGACCCGACACCTGACGGCCTCTTCCCAGACATAAGGCCAAGCCCTTCCCAAGGTATCCCACTGTCTGTGGGGAAGTGCTCTATTTCCCCGCTAGCTAATTCGGCCACCTCCTTTTCATAGTCAAGGGGCTCCCCCTCTGGACAGCATCCCTGTGGGTGACTGCTTAGGGCTGTTTGCTGTAGCGGTATGGTTAAACCATGACTCCTGAGCCGAGCACACAACCTGCCAATAAAGGAAGCGGGGAACCTAAATGCCTCAGACAGCGGCTTTCATGACCCATCTGCGCCGCTCAATTATGATGCTGAGCTGCTCTCGAACGGCGGCACGCATGGAGCGGCCAGTATCTGTTGGCATTGTGAGGTGGGAGGAGCCCCTCAAATATTTTCCTTCTTCACCTGCCCACCAACTTTGTTTGTTTCTTGCTCCGCCTGCTGGGCCTCACCGAAGAAGTGTCAGGGTTCTCATCAAATCGAGACACGAGCTCACACGGTCAGTCTGCGCACAAAGATGGCGCTCACTCCGAAACTGAAGACATATCCTGGTAGTCTGTGTGCTTATCAACGGCCAGTGACTGTCGATGGCTTCTACGTTTTCAATCAGCAATAAGCTTTTCTAAACAAAAACAATCGAGTATCCTTAGAGGGTGACACAACCGTTAGTTTGAAAATAGGATATAAAGCTAATATCCAGGCCTTCGCTGTGCGCGGCGGACATCAACGCCCTCGTTCTATGTGTTCTACGGGGCGTCGGGAAGGGGCTCCGAGCACCAAGCCCTGAGCGTTGGGTTGGCTGTGACTGCCCTTCTTTTTTGTTACTTAAACAAGTCCGGTGCTTCTGGGGTGGCTTTAGCTATCTTTCGTTTTGTTCTTCTGTGAAGGTGCGATCTCTGCAAATTCTCTATTGCTGTAGTCTGTCTGGATAGGGCTCTTGTGGGCTAATTGTGTACGCTAGTATGGCCCATTGATGGAACTGCGTGGCTCACTGGTGATAGAATGCCTCTAGATCATTGGCACAGCAGCATGAAGGGGGGTAGCCCCCTGGGCACTTTCCAAGGTATGCATGTCCCATTGGCCGGACGTCTTGCGACGGCCAGCCAGACATGCGCACTTTGAAAGCTCTAACCCAGCTGTCTTGAAACAGCTGGGTTAGAGCAAGTGCAGGCCTCCAGGGCTGGTTATCGTCTCTGCAACACACCACCATTTCCTTTGTCTGTCCTATTAAGCAACGGTAGCACAGGTGAAGTGAGCACCTGGGGTAATATTGCTTGGCTAATGCTTGGCAAACGTTAACTTGAAACACACTTTCCAGTATCATTGTTTACGTTAAGGCCGAGCGTGTCTTCCACGCACTTTCTACATTTTATACCGTCCTTCCCTGTAACACAGCTTGTACCAGTTTTACAGATTTACTGCTGATACAATTTATGTTGGCTCATTGTTATACGGTCTAGTGTCTCGTCCCCTCTGTGTCACGTGACGCCCCGTCCAATCGGGACGGGCGGCTTCGTGACGCGGAGGGGGGCGGAACACTAGACGGAGAGAGCTGGCGGCGAGCGGATCTCGTCGCTCCTCGTGGGCCTGTATATCGGAATTACTTGCAGTAGATTGTGTGAATAAACTACACGCTGTTATCACTACCTGCCAGCGTCCTCCCTGTTATTCCTGGCACAACAAATGGCGACGAGGGTTCAAGAAGTGGGGCCCACGAGTGTCTCTCCATGCCCTCCTGTTCTTGCTGATTGAGGCGGAGCCCTCCCACGTGGGCGTCTGCTGCTGAAGTCCGTCCCTGCTGCATCCAGTGCCGGCCTTGCTGCCTGTCTCGCCTGCCTCCTTGCCTCGTGCTTCTGCCTGTTGACGCTGTCTCCGGTCCTGAGTGCCAGGTACCTTCTGTTGCTGTGGGGTCTCGCCTAGCGGTGTCCGCGCCTCGCTTGGTCCTCACTCCTCGTGCCTGCGTGCTGTCAAGGCTTTGGGTCCTGCTGCTGCGTGGGAGAGCCTGCCGTCCGCGCCACGTGTGCCGGGCGCGCTCAAAATGGCGCACGGAGGCAACATCTGTGTCCCGCCTCTATTTTTGGAGGTTCCCGGCAAGCCATGCATGAAGTGGAAAAGCTGGTTGAGGGCTTTCGAGAACTATATCGTTTCCATTGATGGCACGGGGTACTCGGCGGAGCGGAAAAAGGCGCTGCTGTTCGGACTGCTGGGGAAGGCTGGGCAAGAGGTCTTCGACAGTTTGCCTGTGTTCGTGAATCCGCCTGGCGTTACCACTCAGCTCAACGCGTACCAGGAAGCGGTAAGGAGGTTGGAGCTGCAGTATGCTGAAGAGACTAACATCATGGTGGGGCGCCACAAGTTCGCGCTTAGGAAGCAGGAAGAGGGGGAGTCTATTGAGGAATACATTGCCTGCTTGCGCGTTCTTGCCCAAGACTGTGAATTTGCGGGCATGACGGACACCTACATCAGAGACCAGGTGGTGTTCTACTGCCACTCCAAGAAAGTGCAGGAACGATTGCTGACATGCCGCGATCCTACGCTTCAGGAGGTGGTGGCCATTGCGAAGGCCATCGAGAGATCCCTGGTGTCCGCAGAGGAACTTGCCAAGACTAGCCACGCTGCCAGTGTGTTTTATGTGCAGGACAGGAGCAAATCCGCCCAGAAGCCTCCTGATAGAGGGGCGAATGATAAGGGGGCGGTTAGGAAGCCGTTCGCTTGCTTCAGGTGCGGAGCGATAGATCACTTGGCGGACAGTAAGGCTTGCCCTGCGCTGGGCAGGAAATGTACTAAGTGCAGGAGGGTGGGCCACTTTGCTGCTGTATGCAAGACCAGGAAGCCAGCTAGCAGTGTGAAAGTGAGTTCTGTGAGCGAAGGTGATCTTGAGGCGCTAGGGGATATAGTGCTATCTATTGATGCTGAGGATGGGCGAGTGAAGGGGCCCATAGGCTCCGTGATGATTGGCTCTGTTGAGCTTCCGTTCACTGCTGATTCAGGTTCCCCCATTACCCTGATTTCCGACACTACCTTTGATGCGATGTGGCACGATGTGCAGTTGCGTGTGACGGACGTAAACCCGAAAGCGTTTGGGGAGCAGGATATAGTGATGAAAGGGTACTTTCCCGATACCCTCACTTTCAAAGGGAGGGCCATCAATACCAAGATTTACGTGGCCGAGAAGGGGAGAAGCCTTGTGGGATGGAAGGATCTGGCAAAGTTAGGAGTGATGTTAATCCCGGGGGCAGCGGATCCCATAGTTCTCAGAGCGGACTGGGTCAATTCCATTCAGGCGGACGATGACCCGGGTGGGTTGTCCGGCGTTCTTGCAAAATTCAGCTCAGTCTTTGCAAATGAAGTGGGATGCGTGAAAGGCTTCGTGCACGACATACAGCTGAAGGAGGGGGCGATGCCAATCAAGCACAAGGTCAGGACTGTGCCTCTCTCTGTCAGGGCGGAACTCAAGTCTGTGCTGGACAAGTTGGAGAATGAAGGGGTAATCGAAAGTGCCGGTGCTTCGGAATGGGTGTCCGCGATCGTCGTATCGAAGAAGAAAAGAACTGGAGACATCCGTCTGTGCGTGGACCTGCGTTCCCTCAATAACAACATCCTAGTCAATTGTCACCCGCTGCCCAACATTCAGGATATTTTGGCGTCGACGTCCGGATCCTGCCTGTTTACCCTGATTGATCTGAAGTCCGCATACCACCAGGTCTGCTTCACCGAAGGCTCTAAGAAGCTGACCACATTTGTCACTCCGTTCGGGGCATACAGGTATGTCCGGCTGCCTTTCGGACTCGCCTCTGCCTCGGGGGTGTTTCAAAAGCTGATGGATCTCTTGTTCTGTGACATGAAGGGGGTTGAAGCGTTCCAGGACGATATCTTGATCCACACTAAGGACGAGGCAGAGCACCTGGCGGTGTTGAGCAAGGTGTTGGAGGTTCTGCGTGAAAAGGGGATGACAGTCTCCAAGGACAAATGCAAATTTATGGAGTCCAAGATCGAATACTTGGGGCATGTGTTGACCCCGGATGGGATTGCTCCCAAAGAAGACCTGGTGAAGGCGATCAGAGAAGCTCCGTGCCCTGGTGACAAGGATGCACTGCGGTCTTTCCTGGGGCTCAGTGAGTACTATTCGAAGTTCCTGCAGGGGTACGCGACCACTGTGGAGCCACTGAGGGCCTTGTTGAGGAAGAATGTCAAGTACGCGTGGGCAGCGGAGCAGGACGCGGCTTTCGAGGCCGTCAAGAGGAGTATCGCAGAGGCACCGGTGCTGCAGCCTTACAACAAGGACTTGCGGAATGTGGTCACGGTCGATGCAAGTGCAAAGGGCATTGGGGCGGTTTTCTGCCAGTTCCACGGGCAGAAGGAGAACACCATCGCCTTCATATCCCGCTCTCTGAGCGATGCCGAGAAGCACTACAGCACCATTGAGCGCGAGACGCTCGCCTGTGTCTGGGCGGTGGAGAAACTCAAGAACTACTTGTGGGGCAAGGTGTTCGAAATCGTCACGGATCACAAACCCCTGATCTACATGATGGCCGGCGAGGGCCGTGGTAATGGGAAGGCCAGTTCGCGGCTGCTGCGCCTACTGTCCAAGCTGCAGGAATACCACTTCACCATCAGGCACATCAAGGGTGGCCTCAACTGCAGAGCGGATTGCCTGTCCCGCTTGCCCGTGGCAGGGGACGTTGATGGGTCCCTGGATGATACGGAGTGTGTGGTGGCACTGGTGGATGCCACGACGATGTGCGAAGGTTCCATATCTGAAGAGGAGTGGCTTGCTTCTCAGGAGAAGGACGTGGTTCTCCGCACCGTGATGGGCCACGTGACATCATATTGGCCTCCCGTGCGGAATCTACATGGGTCCCTCCGGAGCTTCCAGCAGGTGAGTGCGGAACTCACCCTCGAGAATGGCTTCTTGAAACGGCATGAGCTGTTTGTTCCGCCGGAAGGTCTCAGGGGTAAACTAATAAGGATTGCCCACAAAGGTCACCCTGGCGGCACCGCGACCAAGAACCTATTAAAAATGTACTACTGGTGGCCGGGCATGTCCAGCGACGTCTGCGAATTCATTGACAGGTGTGAGCAGTGTCTGAAGGCGGACAAGCATTGGAAAACCAGCAGAGGGGAGCTGCAGAGAGTGGAGATTCCGGCTGGCCCATGGAGCAAGATCGCCATCGACTTCGCAGGCCCGTTTTCCCTGCTGCCGGAGGATTGCAGATTTCTCATCGTGATCACCGACTATTACTCCAAGTGGATACGGTACAAGTTCGTCCGAGAGGTTACCACGGACCGGGTGATTCAAGTGCTACGGAAAATCTTCGCCCAAGAAGGGCAACCGAAGGTCATGGTATCGGATAACGGCACCCAGCTGGTATCCAAGAAGATGATGGATTTTCTCGCCCACTCGGGGATCAAGCAGGAGAAGACCCCATTGTACAGCCCGAAGAGCAACGGGCAGGTAGAGAGAATGAACAGGTTCCTCAAAGAGGGAATCCAGCTTGCCCTTGCGTCCAACTTGGATGTGAAGATGTTTCTCGCAGACAAGGTGCACACTTACCACAACACTCCAAATGCCGTTACTGGTCACACGCCTTTCTATTTGATGAGGGGGAGACGGTGCACCAGCGAACTTACCCCCAAGTACAACGAGTGGTATGATGTGCGAGAAGACACGGAGGGTGTACATGAGAAGACGCTGAGAGTCAGGGAGCGACTCATGGCTAAGCAAGAGTATGCTAAAAAGTACGCCGATACTGTGAATAGAGCCAGAGCTAAGGAGGTGGAACAGGGAGATTGGGTCCTAGTAAGGAAGCCGCATAAGGTGATGAAGGGGGAGTCAGTCTTTCAAACTCCTGTACGTGTGCGGGAGGTCAGGAAAGGGGCAGTGTGCTTGGAAAGCGGAGGATGGAGAAGCAAGGATGACATTGTCAAGCTCAAAGCAGGCCAGGAAAACATCATTATGAATGGAGGCCGTGCGAGTGGGCCCAGGCATGACGATAGTGTACATGAGTGGCAAGAGTACGAGGTTGTGAGCAGAAGTGAACGGGCGGATGATGGTCGGCTGCACACCCCGCCTGTTGACAGAGCTAGCAGTGGTGAATCAGCATGTCATGAGGAGATGCGAGTGAGACAAGTGGTGCCGGTGGGCGTGGTGGAATGAAGTCCATGCGGGAGTTCGTAGGCAACCAAGGTGTCCAGGAGGGTACCAGATATAGTAGCCCGCTATGCGCCGAGGGGCAACCTCGGTTTGTGACTCCTAGGAGGCCTACCAGATCTGTTAGGGCGCCCAAGCGCTTTGAAGACTTTGTTATGACATGATTAACGTTTTGCTGTTATATTATTGAAGGGGAGATGTTATACGGTCTAGTGTCTCGTCCCCTCTGTGTCACGTGACGCCCCGTCCAATCGGGACGGGCGGCTTCGTGACGCGGAGGGGGGCGGAACACTAGACGGAGAGAGCTGGCGGCGAGCGGATCTCGTCGCTCCTCGTGGGCCTGTATATCGGAATTACTTGCAGTAGATTGTGTGAATAAACTACACGCTGTTATCACTACCTGCCAGCGTCCTCCCTGTTATTCCTGGCACAACACTCATGTAACAGACAGCCAGGGCTTAGGCAGAATCAGATCTCAGACTCCCACAGCAAAGCAGTAAATCTGCAGCTGGTGAATTTGTGTCGCTGGATCCGGTCGGCGGAACTAACCGGGCCTTCTGCGGGGGTTGGCACAGATGGGAACTGAGTTTGTTGGTGAGAGGTGGGTATCCCCAGGCGCTTGGCTCTTTCAGCAGTCCCACCCGCTTCACCCTGGAGACGGACTCTGCGTCCTTTCCCTTGACGAGAGACGAGAGAGTAATGCTGGGAGTCCCTTCTCGCGTTGCTGCCGTAAATCATCTTGTGGTTTGCATCCTCGTCTTCCCATCTGCAGAGGCGCTTCACGGGCTCGCTGCTTCCACCCACTGCATGCTGGGCGTGCAAAGCCCAGTTCAAGTACCGCTGGGAGGCCAGCCACTAAAGCAGAGTGCTATGTCATAAGGTAAACAATAGCTACCATTAGCATGCCAGCATATGCCAGGGCCTGCCAGCATGGTACTGTTATTTAAAATATCCTTGTTTGAACTGGAAGGGTGGGCAGAGAGGTCAGAGTAATACCCAGTGCCATGGTGATAGCGAGGAATACAGATATGAAAGAAAATGAAAGATATTCAGCCTCTATGAAGGGAGAATACAGAATGGGCAAACAGTGAAAGAAAAGCCTGGCTTTTGTGAGATGGGAAAGGACAGAAGGAAGAGACAGAGAAGGAGAAATAGAGACACAGAGAGATAGACACAAGAGAGGGAAGGAAAGGAGAGATGTCTATACATGAAAAAGGGAGCTACATATGGGGAGAGACAGAAACGTAGCACCCACATAACGGATATTAGTAACAAAGAATGGTAATTTTGCACTGGCATTTGCACTGGCCTACATTTTCCCCAGCGTGGCAATTAAAAATGTATTTTGCGCAGATTGCCCGGTGAAAATGTCGTTTCTGCACTTGTTATTCAGTGCAAAACTGCTCTACAGAAAGCTATGTAGCAACTGATGTCTGATAAGCAAAGCAAAGTTTGTAGAAACCTACCAGAGCAAAAATACGGGTTGTTACTGGTCGATCACTAAAATGTAATGTGGGCGTTCATTGATATGTGTTGGACGTGTCCTTTATAGCGCCGTTCATTCAGAACAAATGTTGGCACAAAGTTGCCCTTCCTCAGTGCAAAGTTATATAACGTGTTGGCACTGAAGGATGCCCGGTAAATGATTCTGTTTTATAGAAAACGAATTACTATGAGATCACTATGGTGAAGTCCTATTGCACAGCTGCATCTCGTGGAAGGAATGTCCGAAAACCACTTTTGTCCCACGCTGTTTTTCAGGAAGTAAAACATCTGTATGTGTCTATTTAGAATAAATACCAACCGGGTATTTTGCTCGCAACTGGGAAGTATTTTCTATAGAATAATATTCACATTCATTAAGGATATAGACACTTACATCTAAAAAGTAATAATTAGTAGTAATCAATTTTTTTTTCAGTTGTGATATTGTTTATAAAGATTCAGGGTTTGGTTTATAAAAAACTGAAATCAGCAGCAAAAGCTTTCTGATACTCATGCGTGCAGACTTCCGACCTCTAAAACGTTGAGTGAATTCGACTTTGGCATATGAAAATTTCCCAGTGTACATTTAACATGTGAAAAAACACATCAAACACACTTGCTAACTTTTTTTTCAAAAACAAGGAACTATTTTTTCTATAGAGAAGTCCCTGTTTCTACACCCTCACTGATCTGAAAGGTGCTCCCTTCCCACCCTGAAAATGTATTTACCACCATCATTGACATGAGACTGTCAATGCCTACGACTTGTTCTAGGGTAGAAAAAGGTAAGGAAAGGATTTGCAAGTAACCTCAAATGCAGTGGTTGATGTGAGCCAAAGTAGCCCTGGAAAATGTATTGATATCAGCTCTGCCTGGCACCATGTGAGTTGAGTGTGGCTGTTCCTTTAAAACAGTGTGCCAGGCTGTACATCAGATGATCCCACTATCTACCTCTTAAAGCAGCCCCCTGATCCTCAGACTGCCGCTGGTTTTCCATATGACTCCTGTGGCGAATCCGTGTTGTGCAAACAAACGATGGACGTAATGCAGAATAAATCATACATTCACCCCCAGTCAAGAGTCTGGGTTAAATCCATTGTTCTTTTGCTCACCATGCCACCCCAGTTTAGACCCAGCCATATGCAAATCAGTCTTGACCCTGTGCCTCATGGGAACAGTACAGACCGAACTGCCAAAGCCATGTCCTCCCTGGACAGGAAACAAGCATCCTGGGACCGGTTTCTGGGTATTACCCTTCATCAGCCAGGCTAGCTTGATACCAGTGGCACAGTGAGCAAGGGACCCACGTCTGGGCATACCCATCCCACTTAGGGTGAAAAGTGCTACGCAAACAAATGTGGCGAATCCAGCCGTGCTCAACCAAATAATTTGTAGGTGTAAACAAACCTTGAGGGTACTCCATGCCTAGAATGCCAGTTTCGAGTGTGAAAATGACCTTTGAGAATTAGTCAGCTTTAAATGTGTAATTAGGTTTATGAATGTGGCCCACAATGTCTAATAAATTCTTATCCACTTCACTTGAGTGTGGAGCTGACTTCTGTGAAATGCAAAAGTTTTTTTGCACTTGTAAAAATTGTTGTGTGTTTAAGTCAGTTTGAACTTGCAAATAGAAGTCGGAATGGGCCCTCAATGTAAACAGCAATTTGTTTTCCGTTTCTTTCTTCTCTTTATAAACAGCATAGGGCATACATGCTTAACATTCATTCCCATTTACAATATCAATATGCATTTGATTCGACCAACATCCCTTCTCCACAAACTACACACTTGAAATGTATTGATGAAGCAAACACTTTATTGATTCTGGTGCATGTCATTATGCATAAAAAATAATAGTTGACAACAAGTAGTATTATTAAATGGACAATTGATTAATTCATTTGAAGGAGATATTTTAAATTATTATCTCCAAAATCTAGTAGAAAAAAAGCCAAGTCCCATTACAATTTAATTAAAAAAAAAATAATAGTTTAGTCCACATAATTACATTAAAATGCCTGCCATTGCTGGACCTATCCAACCTTGTTTTTGGAGGTACACGACTTTGGCACGGCAACAATTTGTGGCAGATGCCATTGTATAATATTATGTACCTATCAAAAGACACCAGTGAAAGTTTGCAAACAGTTCATCCCTGAGATTAATAATAGCCCTGTCCTTTTCAATGGCAAATTAATTATTAAGAGAGACAATCTATTTTATATTAGAGAAATATGATGAAAACCAAACTACAGAGCAAGTGTGTTACCATATGAAGAGCAGTAAAAGATCTGTATTTTTAGAGCTTTAGAAGTAATACAGAACAAATCCAAACAGACCGCAGGAGCACTCTTCTATGGAGATGATTACTGAGCGGCCTCTCGTCCTTTGTGTCCTGGATTCAGCAGGCTTATCATAACCAATTCACCTCTGGCCGATGAATCCCATTGAATCACACGGATTATGATAAATTCATCTCTGAACTCTTTCTTTCCGGAGAGCTTCAAATTCCATTATGCCCCACCCCCTGCTACACTTGCCCCTTTTTCAGGTCTTGCCTACGCAGTGCGCATGCGCTGCATGGGAGAACCCTTAGCCGTCGCTCCAGTCATTTTGAAGCACACACTCGTGCTTGTGGTGGCATCCACTTTGCGGGAGCACGCAGCGGCGTGCCACAAGCATGAGTGCAGTGCTTGAAAATGAGCAGACTGCGCGCTCACGCACGCACCACTCCCGGGCTCACCTCCTGCTCCCCCTCTCTTGCACGCGCATTCCTTGTTGTATAATTCCACACCGTACTCTCCGCTGTCTTCCATTGTCAGGTTCCAGATATATAAAGAGCCATTTTGACCGTTTATAGACACTCTTTCTTTGAACTGTTTCTCTCTCTCTTTTAATTGATCAGAATGCATTAATTGAGCTAAAGTATTGCTTTTGAAAAGCCATGTAATATCTCATAGTCTGCAGCTTTCTGCCCAATTTTTCTCATGGGATTTTGTAATAAATAGTTTTGCAAACATGTTCTCCTGCCTGATCTTAATGAGCCCTTCTAACATATTGTTCTCATCTACATGCAGACACACGTTTGACGTATTTTAGATGATACTGAGTTGTGACAGAGTAAGTGACGCCCATCTGCTCACAAAACTGCTGTCTGTAAACAATCTTTTCGACCCACTGTACCTACAAGGTGGTGCATGTTGACTGGATACAGAGCTTTGTTTGTCTCCGCGGGTTCTGTTGAGTCAGCCTTTTAAAATGACCTGGCTGTTTTAATCGTGCCACAGAGATCTTTATGTCATAATGCGATCAGCAAGTCTCAAATCTACCTTTCAAATCTTGCCTTGATATTCTCCCAGGGTGTTTGCCGACTGATTTAAAGCGGGAGGTGAGAATTGACTTAAGCCGCATCCACTCCTCTGTGATACTGTCCTCTGGCCCGTTAGCAAACTCAGTTGTTTGTTTCTCAATTGACTCAAAGCAGTTTCTATCTGGCAACCACTGAGCTATTCTAAATGCCAGCTGTACGTTAGCGGAATGTAACAGGATACTCCAGCAGGAGCTCTTCTGTATGTCATTTGAGCAGAAGGTCAGCGGTAGCGGAGGTGACATCATGTACCCTTTTACCTCCTTCGTGACATCACCTGATTGATCCCTTGTGCCACCATTTCTCGCTTCCTATTTGCTGCTGTTGGGCTAAGAAAGAGCAACAAGCATTGGCATAGCCAATAGGTCTCGCCTTTGGGACCTTCTAAGTGTTTAACCATGCAACAGTTAATGTTGGTGCACCAAGGATATTGTGCTGCATAACAAAATACGTATAAGGTCCCAAAAGCGAGACCTATTGACTATGCCAATGCTTGTTTTTGAAATATCGTTCTTGGAATGAAAGCTTGTGTTGGACAGGAGGAAAAGAAATGTCATCAATGAACAGCAAACATAACAAGGAAGTATTGTTGCGATGCCATGTAATTTATTAAATATCTTCTTGATCACTTCACCTGTGTTTGATAAAATAGAAGCACAGGATCATGCAGTGTTGGTGCACTTTGCTGAATTGCAAATCTGTATTTCCATGCAATGTGAGATTCAGCACCGAGTTTCACTCCCTCAATTCATTTCCCCTTTCAGCGTGACTTATTAAGTATTTGATTGCATCAAAGGAAGACAGGCATTTCTGTGCCAACAGCATACACAAATGTATTTATAGAATGATTTGCAGGAAGAAGATCCTCATAAAAGAATTACATAAACATGTGATGTTGCATTATTCTATCTTGAATCACTCTATACCACTTAATGCTTGTCTCTGTGGCAAAGTGCTGAGGAGGCAGAGGAGAGAACAAAAGAGTTAGCAGGAGGTAGGAACCCCATGGAACATGATAAAAGGAAATGAGAATAGACTCATATGGGTGGAGTTAGAATGACATGCCCCATAAAGCTAGCAATCACTGGATGTTGGTAGCTGGTTTTACTGCCTGACAAGCAGATATTGAAGGGGGAAGCAGGAGAGGTTATGTGAAGGGGGGCCTGAAGGAACAGGAGAGGGAAGGATGAGAAAGCCATGGTTTGAGGGATTAGAGGCAAATCAAGACATGATTATACGTTTTAAATCACCATGCACTCTTGAAGGAGTTCTAGGTCAGGTCTCACCCAACCGGTACATTGCTTTGCCAGACATAGTGGAGAAGAAAGCTGGCGCATAGGATGGTTTGGGTGCTAATCAGTTCCCTAGTTGCTCTTAGTATTTGGAAGGACAAAGGTGCAACCATTATACGAGCAGCCCTCCACAGGATGCTGAGGCTTGTTCCTGTACCTTACTGAGTTACTATTGCATAGATGGGCATTTAGCGCCCAGAACCTCACCCTAGGCTCCCTAGCTGGGTGTTCTAATGAGGGCCTTGTGCTTCTTGCCCAGCTTAGAATGGCACTCATGTACGGACTATTTGTGATGCATGTAGTATACTAGATGTTGATTTTTGTCTGTTTTCACCAAGTTTTCGAAGGCAATAGCAAGAATCAAGCTACTGGAAACTTAGAGGAAGAGTCAAGCACTGAAATACAATCCATCACAATTTAGAATTTCCATTGCTGTTGCCAATATGAAGAGTCTTGTCAAAGTTGATGTGTTCCTTGTTTGGTTCACCCCTAACTTTTTGGGTTCAACCCTCCTGTGCTGCTGACTTCATCGTACTGGCTTTAGGATTCTGCACAGTTTATTAATGTAACCAGTGCTAAATTGCTTGTGTTGTCATCAAGTTGTGGTCAGTAATTTTACCAGGGAGGGGGCTGGGGTCACACACGCGCACATTTACCTACGTGATGACACTCGCAGACATCGCCCGTAGCCACGGACTCAACATCTCTTACGCCCATGACACACAGCTCATCCTCTCCTTCACAGAAGACACCGACACCACAAGAGCAAACTTCAAAAACACCATGCCTGATATCACCTCCTGGATGAAGGCCAACTGCTTGAAGCTCAACTCAGGCAAAACAGAGGTCCTCATCCTTGGAAACAAGCCATCCCCATGAGACGACACATGGTGGCCCACCCCTCTCGACCCCTCACCCCTCATCCACCCCCACAACCACGCATGCAACCTTGAAGTCATCCTTAACAGCCAACTGACTATGAAACAGCAGATAAACGCTGTGTCCTCTGACTGCTTCCACACCCTCCACATGCTCTGCATGATCTTCTGATGGATCCTGCCCCAAACAGGACCCTCATCTCCAGCCAACTTGTTTATGGCAATGCACTCTATGCCAGAACCACCAGAAAGCTCCTAATCTGACTCCAGACAATTCAGAACATAGCAGCAAGACTCATCCTTAACCTCCCCAGAAGAACCAGCATCTCTTCTCACCTCACAGCTCTCCACTGGCCCCCTGTCCAGGAAAGATGCCTCTTCAAGCTCCACACACATGCCTACAAAGCCTTCCACAAAGTCGGACCCACTTATAACATCCACTGCCTGATGTTCCACCAACCGGCTAGGGAGCTCCGTTCCTCCACATTTGCCCTGTCTCACATCCCCCGCATCCATCAAAGCTGCTGTGGAGGTCGTTCCTTCTCCTACATTGCCACCAAGTCCTTGAACAACCTCCACCTACGCACTTCCCCATCACTGGAAGACATCAAGAAGAAGCTCAAGACTTGGCTCTTCAACCATCCTAGCCATGTGACCAAAGCTCACAGAACCCCAGTGCCTTGAGACCCCCCGGGGTGACAAGTTGCACTTTACAAGACCTGTTGATTGATGCACTTCACTCACATCCATTCATTCACACATGCACACATCCATTCACAACACTCACTGAAAAATACACATACATTCATACATGCATGCACCAAAACAAAAACCCACAAAAACTTACCTCAACTGCAGGGATTCCTCAGAGGTCCCACAAGGGTTGATACTGCTGCCCTCACTCAGTGGCTGACCCCAATGAACTCTGTGGAGGGGTGTCACTGATTGACACTCAGAGCTGGGCACTTCAGGGCTTACACCAGGTGTTTAAGTGGTAATTTCTGATCTGAAAGGGGAAGAGTTGCTATGTTTAGTATGTTTGGAATGGTAGTGATAAATCATGCTTACTGTTGTAGGTCGATTTTTATTTTATTTCTATTTTAGAAATGCCACTTTTAGAAAGTGCCAACAATAGTGGCAGGACAACTGTACTGCCTAACCAAACCAGCCTGACCAGAAGAACTAGGCCTGCCCCCTTTCCCAAAACTAGTGATCAAAAACCTAGGGGTCCTAATAGACAGCAAACTCAATCTGGACGAACACATAACTTCCACCAAACGAGCCTTTGGCCTACTCCGCAGAGTATTTCACTTCCTCCCCCCTTTCACTCGGAAAACTCTAGTACACGCTTTAGTACTCAGCCGTCTGGACTTCAGCAATGCTCTGCTAATCGCGGCAAAGGAGTCCTCCTTGAACAGCTTACAGGTGGTCCAGAACACAGCAGCTTGCTTGGTAGCCAGTGCACCCTACCGAACCCCCTCTCTCCCCCTTCTCCGCAAGCTACACTGGTTACCAATACGTAAAAGGATTCAGTTCAAAATCTGCTGTCTGGTGTTCAAAGGCCTTAATCAAATGGGACCGACATATCTGGCAGATAAACTAGTCAGATACACACCCACACGTACCCTCCGTTCTCAAGGAAAAGGTCTCCTCACCATTCCAAGGATAAAACAAACCGGACTAGGAGGCAAAGCATTCTCCTACCTTGCCTCTCAATTGTGGAACCAGCTACCTCTGGATATTCGTCTCTGCACTAACTACCTGTCTTTTAGGAAAAAACTCAAAACATCACTCTTCTAAACACTTAGTCATCACCTCTATCCGTCCTCAGCGCGGAGATACCCCAACTGGGGTGATTCATGCACTCTACAAATGACATAAATAAATAAATAAACTGCGCTAGTGGCTAAGTTTAAATTTGGGGTTTTGGGGAGGAGAAAGTAGAGTTAGCAGTTACCATGAGGAAAGGAGGTGTTGGAACGGTTGGGAATTTTAATGGAACAACAGCAGGTATGTCATGGAAAGCGGGATGGGGGACAGCATTACTAACGGGTAATATTTGGGCACTTTATATTTTGTTTACAGAGGGGTGAGATATAGGCACAAGGGATTGAGTTGATATGGCAACTTTGGGTGGTTGAGGATTTATGTAGCAATGCAGTTTATTTATTTATTTATGTCATTTGTAGAGTGCATGAATCACCCCAGTTGGGGTATCTCCGCGCTGAGGATGGATAGAGGTGATGACTAAGTGTTTAGAAGAGTGATGTTTTGAGTTTTTTCCTAAAAGACAGGTAGTTAGTGCAGAGACGATATAGGCACAAGGGATCGAGTTGATATGGCAACTTTGGGTGGTTGAGGATTTATGTAGCAACGCAGTTTAAATGGCAGGCATGAGATCGTGGACTGGTGAAGGGGAGGTTGCTGCGTGCTGATAATTACTTGACAAGGGGGCAGCTCACGGAATGCATTTAGACTACAGCATGTTTATTCAATTTTTATTTTATCACTTATTTTATCACTTATTTGTGTAGAGTGGGGTTATTACAACATGCATGTTTGACAAAACAGTGAAGTGTTCGGCAATAGAAGATTAATGGTGGTTTTATCTCATTTTTATTTAAACAGTTACCCCTGATGAAGAGCTAAACAAATGGGCCCGAAATGCATTGGGATTTGTTACATTCTGAACTGTTTTGTGAATTGAGTTGCCTACGTGGAGCAGTAAGAGGCATGGATGGTCCCAACTGCTCCATTTGAAAAAATTTGAAAAAATTGGGTTTCTGAACAGCCTTGTTGTGAACAGCAAAGCAAAAGATAAAGTGATAAAAAAAAGTCTGAAAAAAAGTATGATGGAATTTGAATAACATTCAATAAATATGGTGTTTGAAACACAAAAAATGTTTTGAAGCATCTCTCTCAAGCTGTGCGATTGGATAGGCAGTACAGTTGTGCTGCCACTATTGTTGGAACGTTTACACGTGTCTTGAGGTTTGGCACGGCTCCAGTCTGCACGCAAACAGGAATCAATTGACAAGCAAGGAGAAAAACTGATGAACATGGTGTGCATCTGCTACTCTTTAGTGTTTGATGCATCAATGTTGCCTCATGCAAGCAGTTTTGCACCCAGCATAAAAGGATTAATTTGGATGATCTCAAGATTATTACACATAACATCTTCATCAACAAGGCTGCCGCAATTCACCACAAAGCCATCGGAGGCATGTCTTCACGGACTTACGTTAAAGACTCGGGAGTCAAATGCATACTCTTCACGTACATTTGTGCATAATATCGTTGTTTATAGTCACATGGATTTATGTTCTGGCAATAATGAAAGTTTATAACATATAAACTAAGTCGATGACAATGTGATTGTATTCACAGAGTTGTTGTGATATAGGGCATTGTTCAATATTATACACAAGCAGGGTGTGGGGTTGCAAGGGATTGTGGGATTTGTAGTTGTTGAGGTAATTGGTTTGGGTTTGTAGTGAGAATGGGTTTTGTTACACTGGGGGGCACGTTCGAGTCGAGTCGAGTTTAAATTTGGTCGGAACAAGTAATGCAGCATTAAAGGGAAAGCAGTCACAGATGCTCGCGTTTCGTTGATTGGAGGAATCGTGCTAGAGGCTAAGTTTAAATTTTGGGTTTTGGGGAGGAGAAAGTAGTGTTAGCAGTTACACGAGGAAAGGAGGTGTTGGAGCGGTTGGGAATTTTAATGGAACAACAGCAGGTATGTAATGGAAAGCGGGATGGGGGGACGCTGCAAAGCATTACTAATGGGTAATATTTGGGCACTTTATATTTTGTTTACAGAGGGGTGAGATATAGGCACAAGAGATCGAGTTGATATGGCAACTTTTGGTGGTTGAGGATTTATGTAGCAACGCAGTTTAAATGGCAGGCATGTGATCGTGGACTGGTGTAGGGGAGGTTGCTGCGTGCTGTAAATTACTTGACAAGGGGGTAGCTCACTGAATGCATTTAGACTATGGCGTGTTTATTCTATTATTATTTTATCACTTATTTGTGTAGAGTGGGGTTATTACAACATGCATGTTTGACAAAACAGTGAAGTGTTCGGCAATAGAAGATTAATGGTGGTTTTATCTCATTTTTATTTAAACAGTTACCCCTGATGAAGGGCTAAACAAATGGGCCCGAAATGCATTGGGATTTGTTACATCATAAACTGTTTTGTAAATTGAGTTGCCTACGTGGGGCAGTAAGAGGCTTGGATGGGCGCAACTGCTCCATTTGAAAAAATTGGGTTTCTGAACAGTCTTGTTGTGAACAGCAAAGCAAAAGATAACAGTGATAAAAAAGTCTGATGGAATTTGAATAACATTCAATAAATATGGTGTTTGAAACACAAACATTATTTGAAGCATCTCTCTCAAGCTTTGCGATTGGATAGGCAGTACAGTTGTGCTGCCACTATTGCTGGAACTTTTAAACGTGTCTTGAGGTTTGGCACGGCTCCAGTCTGCACGCAAACAGGAATCAATTGACCAGCAAGGAGAAAAACTGATGGACATTGTGTGCATCTGCTACTCTTTAGTGTTTGAGACTTTTAGAAAGTGAGCATTTCTCCAGTGACATAGCGAAATTTTAGGTGAACCCCTGCAAAGTGCATAGAGGTCCCCCCTCCAGACTCACTCAGGAGCTCTCAAGCGAGGGTACTGTGCTGGGGGGCTCCTGGAGCTTGGGCTTCTACGCACTTCGGGAGCTGCAGGGGCCTTTGTTATGCCATTGCAATTCTCTGTGCTTATAACCAGCAGCGGCCGGTGCAGATATGCCTGGTGAGGCGAGTCACCGCAGAGGGACGTCGACGGAAGACAAAAAAGGAGTTATATATTTATTTATTTTGCTCTATTCCATCATTTGTTGACATCTTCCCCACCCCGACTCACTGCGCTTACCTGCACCGGCCGCTGCTGTTTATAATTCAATGAGCTTTGCAGCCTGATTCCAATCCATGTCTAGGGCAGAATGACAGTTACACTTTGTGCATACTTTCCAGGCAGCCATAAAAAAGGAAAGTGTGGTTGTGACAATATAGGTATCTGCATAATAATAGTCTTCCTGAGCTGGGAGAGAGGGAGGTGGGGCACACTGACATTTGTATTGGTTGTGTCCTGCGCTCACACTAAGTGCTTGTTTACCCCCTACTGATGTCTGGAGCCAGGTCTGGGGTTGAAAGGTGGTGTTGTTCATGTCTAAGGTTTCTTTTGATGTCACCTCTACATCAAAGACATTTTTAATGTATGTACAGGGAATCTGACCCCACATTTTTAGAGCACTTTTTGGGACTGCTCGTCTGTTGTTGCCCTGCTGCCTGCTCCTTATTGGGTGGCCTGAAGGACTCACTGGATTTTTATTTTCTGTTTTTTGCTCTGCTGCCAACTGTTCCCTGGTTCTAGTTTGCCAGAGGCCCGCTGTTTACTAGGAGGAACCACCATGAGGACAACCTGCCCTATGTGCTGTCCTGTGAATTGCTAGTCCCCCACTGTGCTTCACACCTAGCGTTTTTCCAGGGGCTTGCTGAAAGACCCCTGCTCCCTCAGAGTCCCTGTACCCGGTGACTGCCATTAGGTTCCGAGACTAACAAACTTCATCTGTTAAAAATAGCACATGTGGAGCACTCTGTCTTGGTTGCCCAAGCCCGAGGGGTGGGCTCATTCTGCAGTGAAGCATGTGGTTAGCACTTGCCTTTCGGAATCCTTCACATAGCCCACACTATCTAGAGAGCAGTTTGGTGGAAGTCAGAGAAGAGGGTTTGCCGGGCTGCCCTCTTTCACGGGGAGGTTCGACCTGTACAAAAGGGGTGGTGTGATAGCAGCTGCATCGCTCACTAGCGGGCAGCTGCGTGTAGCAGATCCTACACGTTGGGGACCCAGTGAGGTCTCCATGCTAAAAGCTACAGTTTGTGCCCCCTCCACCTTTTACCTGGAAGAACGTACCTCAGAAGGGGGCAGCTGTTGTTGGTGGCTTTTTATGGGGAAAGCCTCGACAGAGGCCCCCGTCTTCTATTCTCTTCACGGCTGGGAGATTACTTCATTGTTACTAGTAGGCACGCAGATGCCCTGCTCTGTTGTATCAGAACATTCATTCAGTAATTCCAGAGTGAGTACCTTAATCCTCCTAATGGATGGGCAGGTGTACTGGTATTCATGTGCTCTTACTGTTAAGAGTGTATTTAGGCTGATACGCTATGAGTTATGTACTACTGGTGATATATGGTAAATCGTGTTTGCTTCCTAACTAAACTGATGCATTTTATGCCCTCATGCTTCCTGATGTATGTTGTTTTGCCTTACATTGCCAGGATTTACATAGTATGCACCGCAGTCATGATTCATGAGGCTATATGCTATCACCTATTACAGATCAAGCCCTGATGTATAATGCATATCGTTTTGAGTGTTGCATTATCAGGATAATGAGTATGATTTCAAGTGTTGTATAATATGAAAAACATTTAAGATTCATGGTCTATGACTTATATACACTATAACCCCTTCACTGCTAGGCCTTTCCCTCCCCTGTGCTAAGCCTTATCTTTGGCTATCTGGGGTAGTTCACGCTTAGGCCCCTGTAACTTATTGACCACATATGGTATCAATGCTAAACTTGTGTAATTTACTTCCAACATCCTGGGAATTTAAAAGGTAGCCAGGGTTTGTTGATTCCCCTGGAGGGGCCCAGAAATTAGCCAAAATACAGCTACATTTGTTTTTTTTGGGGGGGGGAATAGGAAAAAAGTGCTGCAGATGAAAGTGTCTGGTTTTTCTCCCTGCAAATGGTATCAACATAGGATTTGTGGTGCTGAAATTGCCATCTTCCCAGCTTTCAGGGACTGACAGACTTTTTTCAGAAAACCAAAATGTTTCGCATAGTTTTGACATAGCCTATTTTTGCTATTTTCTGTGCTTTCAACCTCCTTCCAGTTAATGGTAAAAATGGGTATGAAAGCAATAATGGATCCGGGTATCTCTACAGTTCAGAAAAGTAGACAACATTCTGAATTCAGCAAGGGGTCATTTGTGTAGATCCTTCAAGGTTTTTTCAATAGAAACTAACAGTTGAATATAGGACAAATTAAAAATGAGTTGAAAAAAACCAGCCATTTGTGCCAATGTGTTCACCTGCAACTTTTTCTAAGTATGACATATTTTTTAAAGCCATATACCGTTACATACGCTGGACACTTCTGGTTGTGGCGATATATAGGACTTGAAGGTTCCCCAAGAACCAGAGGAACCCAGAGCCAATAACTGAGCAGCTCCTTGCAATAGTTTTTTATAGTGTACATAACAATTCATTTGGGAAAATATAAACAGTCGAAAATGGGTATGAAAGACACCTATGTTTTTCTAAAATGGGAATAAAATATAGAGTTTGGCAAAAGTAGCTATTCGCACATCTCCGAAATTGTGGGTACCCATATTAGCATGAGAATTAAAATTTATTTTTAAAGTCACTTCTTTTTTACACATTGTCTCATATTTGGAAGGCAGAAATGCATTGGACGTCAATAGGTAATAACAGTTGCTCTACAATCCTGTACTTCCCAAAGTCCCCGTATAAAAATGGTACCTCACTTGTGTGGGTAGGCCTCGTGCCCTCGACAGTAAATGGCCCAAAAGGCAACGTGGACACACCACATTTTTACAGTGAAAACTGACCCTTTTTTGCATAGTGCCTAGCTTTAGATTTTGAACACTTGCTCTGCCAGCATCTAGGGAAATGTGAGAAGTTGGCCTGGTATATGCTGTTCACTAGTTAAAGTAGACACCTTGCACCAGTACAATTCGACTCTTATGGTAGTCGGTTTAAGACAACCTTTTAAAGAAAGCTATCTTAGTGGTAGCTGTGGAGAGCAGCCTTCAGGCTAAGTCTTTAGAGGAATGTAAAGCAGCTTGTTTTACCTTATAATCTCTTGAATGACCAAATGAAAGGACACCACACAAGTATATATATCAAATATATATGTATTTATTACTAACAACTCTCTGCTAATCTCTTTATGAGATTAGAAGTCAGGAACATATGCAAAAATCAACATTTCACAATAAGTTAAGCACAAATATGGCTGGGGCCCTAGGGGCGTACCAGACCATATACTAAAAAAGAGACTTAGAGATAACGACTTGCGAGGGGACAAGGACTAGGGCCTTCAGAAGCGCTGGGGCCTCACGAAACCACCAAAGGCAGGTAAGTAAAGGACCCACGGGAGACGCATGCAGTGTGAGAACACAGCCGCAAATCCCTATTGACTTCAATGGAGCAAGTCGCGATTGGAAATTAAGAGTTTTAGGATACTTCAAGAGAGTCTACAAGCAAGTCACTTACAGGGTAAGTAGTTCTACAGCCAACACCCACAGGAGCACCGTAGTGCTGGAGTCACCTCACCCAGGGAAGCCGGGTGCATAGGTGTCTTTTGGTGTCGGGTCGCGGCGTCGTTTTCAATGGGAGCCAAAGAAGACTTGCTGCTTGTGAAGACAGGAGAAGTGTCCGGTGGAATCCAAGGCTGGATTCAGAAGAAGGAAGACCTGAAAGCAGAGGGGACAGTGTTCAAAGTCACTTGGCAGTGACCCGGGGCAAGGAAGATGGATGCCCACAGTCGTCTGGTGATTTCAGGTCATCCATGGGTGTCTTGACTCTTCAACCACGAGGTCCAGGAGGTGTCGATGACAACCAGGAGCTGGATTTGGCGTGCCCCGTGAAGTCTGCAGCTTGCTGCTGTGTCGGTGACCAGATTGGAACCGACAATCCTCGGTAACAGCAATTCTTGTGGAAAGGATAAAAAGTCAGGGGTGCAGACCGGCAAGGTCTGATGGACTCACCCAGCAAGGGTAAAACAGGGCAGGCCTGGAGCAACCAGGGGAGCCCTTTGGAACTGTAGAAAAGTCTTCTGGGGACCCACAAGCCAACCGGCAAGGGATCGCAAAGACGCATTAGGAGGATTCACTCAACAGGGGCCCACGGTCACTTGGGATGGGGTAGGCCTCTGATCCTCAGAGGGATTCCTGCTGGAGGCTTGGACCACACGTGGTCCATTGTACAAGTTTGTAGAACGTAGTGAAGGGTTTGCACTCGGAAATAGTGCACGGTACCCAGGGGTTGCTGTTCCTCGTCATTCGTGGGGTCCACTTGCCTCAACGTCGCGGGGGACTCATGATGGCCTTGAAGAAGTCAGGAAATCCTCTTCCTGGGCTGCAGGGACTTCGGACTCCGGCGGGAAGGTTTGCGACCGTTGATTGCAAGATTGGGTGCCTGCCAAGCAGGGACATCACTCCTTGACTCCAAGGGAGATTCCTCCGTGTTTCAGAGGTAATGGAACGTTGAAGGTCCAGGATTCATCTTCAGAGCGTCATCCAGAGGTATCTAGTTTGCAATGGCAAGGGTTCCCTATCTTATACTGAAAGGAAGGGAGGGACTCGCTCTATGACCCCACCTATGGGAGGGTCAGGGGAGTGGGTGGCTACACCCACTTCTCTTTGTCCAGTTTCACGCTAGAGCAGGGGCAGGTAGCCCCTGAGCAGGGTTGAACTGGTGTATGCACAGAGGAGCCTAGTGCTACCCCAGTGCAGGACTTCAAAGCACTCTAGGAGTGCACCCACCCAGACCCAATACACTAAACCCTGTCTGGGAGGTAGTCACACCTCCATGTGACAGGATACCTATTGTTGGGCCTCTTCCACTACGAGTTTTGGTCATCAGCAGGAGCGCAGCCCAGTGTCTGTGACTGGTGGCATCCATTTTGTGATGCCAGGGCTCTTCAGGATTCTACCGTGTTTCCACAGTAGGTACATGTCTATCCCTCTAGAAGGGTGGGATCATACTCCCACACCAGTTACTGGTGTGGTGGTATGATTCCAAAGCGTTTGACATATTTTGATGCAGCCATCCCAAAGTTAGCATTTACCGCGAGGTTATAATGCACTTAAGAGTATATAGTTTGACCGCATTCACAAACAGCGCCAGAGAATGGACTGTGAGAGCTGCAGAGGCACCCCCTCACATGGAAACCAAGCACCCTGCCCTCAGGCTTGATAGGGCCTGCCTTAGGGGTGACTGATAGGTTTAAATGTGTGTGCAGGAGAGATATAGTGAACCTATTTCTCAGTGAGGAGTGCTAGCACCACCTCACCTAGGCTGCAGTAGCATGCCTGTGGTGTCAGATTTAATCTGCTTCCCAGGGGTGGCATAATACATGCTTCAGCCCCTGGTAGGCCTGTGAATTACCTATGCCCTTGGTACCTCTGTTGCCATATACTAGGGACTCATAAGGCACCACAGTATCCAATCACTAGTGCACCTAATATACACTCCATGTTGTTTAGAGAGAACAGAGAGGCTGGGGCCCTGATTAGCAGGGTCCTAGCCAGACTATAGCCAGAAACCAGTGTACACATCAGAAAAAAAGTGGGGGCAACATAAGAGGCAGATCCTACTCTCCTACACAACCCCCCCCCCCAAACGCAGGAACACTAAACTAACCTTGACCAGTTGAGTCTTCGTGTTCTAAGTGGAAATACCTTTAGAGTCCATCTGCATTGGCATGTTGGGTCCCAGGTCTATGTTCCACTGTATAGTCCATCCCCTGTAGGGAAATGGACCACCTTAAAAGTTTTGGGTTTTCACCTTTCATCTGTTTAAGCCATAGGAGTGGCTTGTGGTCAGTCTGAACTATGAAGTGAGTGCCAAACAAGTATGGCCTCAGCTTCTTCAGGGCCCACACCACAGCAAAGGCCTCCCTCTCTATAGCTGACCAACGTTTCTCTCTAGGGGTCAGCCTTCTGCTAATAAAAGCTACTGGCTGGTCTTCACCTTCATCATTCAGTTGAGACAGTACAGCTCCCACACCCAGCCCAGAAGCATATGTTTGGACAATGAACCTTTTGGTGTAGTCTGGACTCTGTAAGATGGGAGCAGTGCACATGGCCTGCTTTAGGTCTTCAAATGCCTTCTGACAGCTAGCTGTCCACTGAACCTTTTTTGGCATTTTCTTTGAGGTAAGATCATTCAAGGGGTCACTATAGATCCATATCCCTTTACAAACCTCCTATAATGCCCAGTCAGGCCTAAAACGGCTCTCACCTGTGTCTGGGTGGTTGGAGCAACCCATTTCATGATGGTTTGGATTTTGCTCTGTAAAGGCTGAACCTGGCCCCCACCTACAAGGTGGCCCAGGTACACAACCTGACTCTGCCCTATCTGACACTTAGTGGCCTTGATAGCCAGGCCTGCTTTCTGCAGGGCCTCCAAAACATTTCTGAGGTGGACGAGGTGATCCTGCCAGGAGGAACTAAGGCAGGGAAGAAGAAGGTCCCATTTCCGCCTAAGCTTCTCTGGGAGTCCTTTAATCATTCCCTTCATGATTTTGTTGAAACGTTTAAATAACCCATTGCATTGCGGGTGATGGGGGTGGTAAATTTATAAGTTACACCACACTCCTTCCACATTGCTTTCAAATATCCTGACATGAAGTTGGTACCTCTGTCAGAGATGTCCTCCTTTGGGAAACCCACTCTGGAGAAAACTCCAATGAGGGCTCTTGTCACCACAGGGGCTGTGGTGGTCCTCTGGAGAACTGCCTCTGGGAACCTGGTGGCATGATCCACTACCACCAGGATAAATCTGTGCCCAGATGCAGTTGGAGGGTCAAAGGGACCAACAATGTCAATCCCTACCCCTTTCAAAGGATACCACCACAGGTAGTGGTATCAGGGGGGCCTTTGTTGTGCCACCTGACTTGCCACTGGCTTGGCAAGTGACCCAGGAGCGACAAAACTCCTTGGTGTCTTCTGACATATGTGGCCAATGAAAATGTGGAACAAGCCTGTCCCAGGTCTTGTTTTGGCCCAAGTGACCTGCCAAAGGGATGTCATGTGCTAGGGTCAGGAGGAACCCCCTAAACTTCTGATGTATTACCAACCTCCTGGTGGCTCCAGGAGTTGGATCTCTACCCTCAGAATATAGGAGTCCCTCATCCCAATAAATGTTATGGGACCCACTAGCACTCCCAGCAGCCTCAGCAGCAGCCTTGCTGTTCAAGAGAGGGGCAGCACTGTTGCTCCTTACTCGGATCTTCCCTAGAAGGGCCCCCTGCCCCCAAGAACTCAACCTGATCAGGCTCAAGTCCCTCTGGGGCAGCTCCTTCTTCAGGATATGCTTCTCCTCCCACAAGAGGTGAATCTGTGATCTGAGATAGAGGGCAAGGCACTGCCTTAACCCTACTGCTCCACTTCTTGGGAAGCACCTGGTCCATGGTTTCGGGATCCAGAGCTTGTTTAGTGTTATGCATTTTGGCCTGTGCCCTGGTCACAGCAAATACCTCTGCAGGGATGCCCAACATCTCAGCTTGAGTCCATAACTCAATTCAGACCAGGCTGAAGTCTCTAGATCATTACCCAATAGACATTCTACAGGGAGGTCTGCACTGACTACTACTTTCTTGAGGCCAGTTACCCCTCCCCAGGAGAGATTC
The DNA here is from genome assembly GCF_964204655.1 of Triturus cristatus. Taxonomy (NCBI): domain Eukaryota; kingdom Metazoa; phylum Chordata; class Amphibia; order Caudata; family Salamandridae; genus Triturus; species Triturus cristatus. The sequence continues at coordinate 805,575,317 of NC_140590.1, forward strand.
ACAACTGCCAGACTATGGTTGGTCCTGACATTGCTTGCATTGGTTAACTGGTACATTTCACCCAGGATGATCTGTCCTGGGTCCACAAGATCCTCTGCCACCATGGTGACACTAGCACCGGTGTCCCTAAATGCCAAAGCCTGTTTGCCATTTATTACAGGCTGCTGTTTGTATTTGCCCAGATTACTGGGGCTCACTAGGAAGGACATATCAATGTCTCCATCACAAATCAGCAATGCCTGAGTGGGTACTCTGACTAGGCCAGAGTCCACTTCAGAACCCAGGGTCAACCCTACTACACCCTTATTCTGTGCACCACCTTCACCAGTAGCTGAACTAGGGGGAACAGTTGCCTTAAGGGCAGGAGTGGTGGTGGTCTGGTCTTTGCACTTTGTACAATCAGACGTCCAGTGCTCTTTCTGTTTACAGAATTTGCACCAGGGCTTCTTTTGGCCTTTTCCCTTGTTGGACTGTGACTCCCCATCAGATGCAGATTTTTGGGGCCCCTGTGAAGACTTCTGGTCTTTTGACTTATCCCCACCTTTCTCAGAGCCCTTAGAATCCTGCTTCTTGATGTCACCCCCTTGGTTCTGGGTTTTCTGTCTCACCCTGGTTCTGACCCATTTGTCTGCCTTCTTTTCCAATTCTTGGGGAGAGGTCAGATCAGAGTCCACCAGGTATTGATGCAACAACTGGTTCTTGCAATTATTAAGGATCTGTTCTCTCATCATTAGATTATACAATCCCTTGAAATCAGTAACCCTACTGCCAATCAGCCAACGCTCCAGAGCCTTGATTGCACAATCAACAAAGTCAGTCCAGTCCTGAGTCTGTGCTTTCTGGGTGTTTCTGAACTTCAACCTGTACTGTTCATTGGTTAAGCCAACCCCATTTATCAGTGCACTCTTCAGGACTTCATAGTCATCAGCATCCTCTTCTCTAACAGTGAGGAGCTTGTCTCTGCCTTTATCTGAAAAGGAGAGCCACAAGATTGTTGCCCACTGCTTTTGGGGGACCTGTTGTATTCTACAGGCCCTTTCCATAGCAGTTATCCACTTGTGGATATCATCCCCACTCTGGTAGGGAGAAACACCCTTGCTCAGGTTCCTATGGTCTGGAATATATTCTCTACCTCTAGGGACACTGTTGCTGCCACCAGGGGGTTCTAACCCCTCTCTTCTAGAAGCTCTCTGGAGCTCAAAGGCTTCTCTATCTAATGCCAACTGCTTGGTTTTGAGGGCAAATCTTGCTTCCTCATACTGCAGCAGTTTGTGCATTCTGTCATAGGAGATCTCCCTTCTAGGAAAGTAGGAGCTCCTCTGCTGGACAGATTCCCTGCCAGAGTGATAGGAGTGGTCAGACTCCCTAGAAAGGGACCTTTCCTCAAACCAGTCAGTTATCTTAGGGAGAATTCCTCTGTCCTTTTCAGACCCTTGTGGATCTGGCCCTTCAACCACAGAGTCCTGGTCATCCTGATTCTCATCATCTGACCCAAACACTGTAATTGACCCACCCCCTAATTCAGACTCATTAGCTCCTGGAGCTAATCTAAAATCATCTGCTGTCAGCAGATCTATCAGGTGTAGTGTGGAGGGACTTTGTCCTAGCCTCAGGTGCCTTGCAACAAAACATGGCTTGCAAGTCAAAGAAAGTCATGTACTTATACTGAGGCTGGGTGGACCCACTGGTTCCAACCCTTAAGGACATTCTAGTGTTGTGCAGTGTTTTTTTTTTTTTACTCCTCATCTCACCATTAGCGTCTGCAATATCAACAAAAAGCCCATTCCGACCTAGGCACCCCCAGGCTTTTGTTACTGCATTGGCTTTAGGCCAGACCAGGCCAGCTTCTTAATACGAGGCTTGGTGTAATCATTGGACCCAAAGAAAAAAAAAACTTTAACTTTAAACCAGCCTCATTTTGATGCCCCAAGATAAAAGTGATGACCAAATATTTTTATTGTTATCGTTCAAGTGTCTCTGGCCTAAACGAGCCATGCCAAATGCAGCAACCAACCAGTTTTCATACAACGGGGGCATGGGATCTTTCCAGAGTTTACAAATCTCCCTCCGAGCTATTATAATCAGACAAAAAAGTAGGCCGTTTTGTAGACTAGAGAGTGAACTTGTTAATTCATTGTCTGTCCCGACAAAAACTAATGCTAAATTCAATTTAATCTTACATCTGCTGATAGACCCAAGAGCGTTCTCAACATTATTCCAAAATCCTCTTAAAGGGGCACATTCAAAAAATAGATGAACATCATCCACTTCAGCACACTCGTATCTTGGACACTTCGCAGAGAAGCAAGGGGCAAATCTTGCTCTTTTCATAGGAGTATAATAAACTCTATTAATGACGAAAAAATTTATTTTTTTAAGAGAGGCTGGCCTGACGTGCCTATATAGCATTTGGAGAGATGGAGTGTACAGGTTAATAGCTATTTCGCTCAATACAGATGAATTCCAGATGGAGTGAGATGGGGGGATGACATCGTCGTCATCGAGTAGACTCCTATACCAAAGTCCAACCTGTTTTTTTATTGCCTTTGTATTTTGCAGACGGTGTTTGATTTCCCAATTACCACATATAAGTTCCTTCGCAGCTGTATACCAGGAGAACAATTGCAAATATTTAAATTTAGAGAAGGAACTACCTATTTTTAACATTAAAAACTCCCAGGGAAGAACACCGTCTGATATTATAAGCTCAGACCAAATTGAGATTCCTGCCTTTTTAATTGGTAATGCAAGACTATCTTGCAAGCATAACGGTAACCCAGGAGAATCCCAAATGGGAGCAAAGTCAGAATGATAACCGATCCCCCATCTTACTCTTACTCTGTACCATAAATTCAACGCTGATCTTAGGCATTTCAGACGGACCTTCTTAAAAAACCTCGGTGCCCCAAACTTGTAGAGGAAGCCTACCCCACCCACTTCAAAGCTAACCATCCCGCTCCAAATCTTCCCCAAGTTGGTTCCACCTGTACTACTAAGCAGAGAGCGTATATTTTTAAATTGAAAGGCGACGGAGTACCAAAACACATCAGGGAGAGCCAGACCGCCCTTAAGAAGCCTCCGTCTCAACTTCTTCCAGGATAGCCTGGCCTTTTTATTGGATCAGACAAAACTTCCAATTTTACCTTGTATCTTACCTAATAGTTTACTGGGGAAGTCAAGGGAGATAGTACTGAACAGGTAACTCAATTTTGGCAAGATAACCATCTTAACAAGGCTTACCCGGCCATAAATAGTCAGAGGCAAACTCTGCCATCTAGAGAATAGATGGTCAATCTCCTTGGCTACTTTCTTCAGGTTTATCAGAGGAATATCAACTAGGTTTTGAATTATAGTAATCCCCAAATATCTGAATTCCTCCCCACTCCCTCCAAGCCAAATGTCCATGCCCCAGGACATTACCTCTGTCTTAGAGGGGTTAACAAGGTATCCAGAATACAGACCAAACTCTTCCAGAATAGCCTCCACCCTTGGAAATACCTCAGCAGGATTGTTGGTATAGACCAGCAAATCATCTGCGTAAAGGGCTAACTTACAGCTATAATCCGGAACTTCAAAGGGGGTGACTTGATTGTCCAATCTCAAAGCCTGAGCAAGGGGCTCAATATATATATCAAACAACAGAGGCGAAATGGGGCATCCCTGCCTCGTTCCTCTTGTGATATTAAAACTGGATGTCAACGAGCCATTCAAGAGTATTACTGCAGAGGCACCCTCATAGCATCTAGTTAGTGTCTGAATAAACATTGGACCAAATCCCATCGATCTTAAGGCTTCCCAGAGAAAAACCCAATTGACATGGTCAAAAGCCTTGGCCGCATCAAATGCGGCCACGGCCAAAGGCTCCGACCGTGCCACAGCCAAATCGATGGTACCTATTAGCTGTAGCGTCTGTTCCTGAATAAACCTTCCTGGAATGAAGCCCTTTTGATCTGTATGGATCAACTGCGGGATTATCTTGACCAGTCTCCCCGCTAAAATGGTCATAAAAATCTTATAATCAGCGTTAAGCAGGGAGACTGGCCTATAAGAGTCCGCTTTAAGGGGATCCTTCCCTGGCTTTAAAATAAGGACAATTGTGGCCTCCTTCCATGATCTGGGAATCCTGCCATTGGGGCTATAGATGTAGTTGAATAATTCACACATTCTGGGAACCAGCTCATCCTTAAGGGTCTTGTAGATTTCCCCGGGAAGAGCGTCTGTCCCAGCAGCCTTATTACTCTTGATCTTTTTTATATATAGTTCAATTTCGTCTTCCGATATTGGGGCATCTATAATATTTCGAACCTCCTCCGTTAGAACTGATAATGCCCTATATCGGAGCCACTCTTGGATACTCCCAGGGCTAGAGATTGACTCCTCTTTATACAGTTTAGAGAACATGGAAAGAAGGCACCTTTGCATATCCTCCTGTTTACAGGAGGTTGCTCCAGTATCATCTATGATCAGAATATCGATGTTATTCTTAGTCCGGTCTGTCCTCACTTTCCATGCCAAAAGTGCACCAGATTTTTCACCGTACTCAAAGTTTTCCATATTATGAGCCAACCACTGTACTCTTATTTTATTATCCAGCTTCCTCCTATACTCCAGGCGTAGGGATTCTAGATCACTAAGAATCTGTGTCAGTTTGTCCGAGTGACTATTCAATCTGTCACCTTAAAGCTTGGAGATCTCTCTTTCCAAAATCTGGAATTCAAGAGCCTCTTCCCTATTCTTGGTGCATATCAGGCTATGTGCCTGTCCACGCAGGTAAGCCTTGAATGCATGCCACACATAATCTTGGGATGTTGAGCCGATGTTGTCTGTAAAGTAGTCTGTTGTTGAGGATTTTAGGGCATCTATAATTTCAGAGTTAGACAACATTGCCCTTTTCAATGTCCACCTGGGGTTAGAACTTGGCCTATTCCCCAAATACGAGAAGGAAATTGGGGCATGATCAGACAAGATGCTTGGAAGAACAGTAATATCAGCAAGGTTCTCCAATCGTAACCTATCAATAAAGATGTAGTCTATTCTGGAAGAATGGCTATGTTTTTTACTGAAAAAGGTAAAACCTTGTTCCGCACCTCTTTTTGCCCTCCAAACATCAACTAGGCCAAGCTCATGGATCATATTGATCATAGCCCGTCGAGTACGAGGGGCAGCTACATATTTGCTATAATTAGACCTGTCCTGGAGAGGATTAAGGAGTACATTAAAATCACCTCCAATTATTACCGGGGTGGTGAACTCTATCAGTTTGATCTGCATTCTGTGTATATAGGCCGGATCATCCGTATTAGGGCCATAATATGACACTATAGTTAGATCTGCCCACCCAATTACCAACTGCGCTATTATCCATCTCCCCGACTGGACAGTTAAAACTGATTTAATAGTGCCTCCAGTGCCTGATCTGATCAATATCGCTACCCCCTTACTATGAGATGTCTGTTCAGAAGAGCAATAATGCTCTACCCATCTGTACTTCCCAAAAATAGCCTCACACTCAGAACTACTCAGATGAGTCTCTTGCAAGAGAAAAATCGGAGCTATAGATTGCTCAAGAAATTTCATTACTAACCTTTGTCGTCGTGGGCATCGAAGCCCGTTGATGTTCCACAAGACAAATCTTATCTTACTGGCCATTATGTTTTATAGACCCTTCCAGCTACCCGGGTCCTAATCATGTAGCCTGGGAGTACCCTACATCTTAAGACGCAATTGAGGATGAGAACTATTTAAAAAGAATTCTACCACTGCTCCCTCCTCTGTGCTCCCCAATACCCCACCTCCCCTCCCCTCCCCCCCAAGTGACCCCAAATGACCCTCTACTCCCTGAGGAGCCCTCCCTTTTACTCCGGGCATAAGCCCTATGGACGAGAGTCCTTGGACGTGATTATAACAAAACTTAACTATGAAGAAGAACCCAATTCTACCAGGGGACTAGCGGCCTTTATCAATATCATATAAAACTTTTTTATTTTTTTCCTCTTTTTTCCACCTTTCCTTTTTTTTTTTTTTTCGAATAGATGCCTATACCCCCCTATTTTGGGTCGATTCCTTTCCCGCTTCTTATTTTCTCTATTAGATCATCAGCATCCTCTACTTGGTGAATATTATACATGTGGTTATTCCACATGACTCGAAGGGATGCAGGAAACCTCAATTGGTCCTTAGCCCCCAATGAATTTAGGGTAGTCATTCTTTTGCCCAGCTCCCATTGTTTTGTTGCCGTGATGTGAGAAATATCAGACCGAATGGAGAAAGAGAATGGCCTAGAAAAAGAGTTACTCTTGACCTGCCCAGCCTTCAGGGCTAAGGACAGAATGTTTTCCTTAGTAGCATATGTAAGAAAGTTCACCAAAATTTTCCTTGGTTGAAGCCTTTCTGGGTTCCTCCTATATGGGTCGTGATGGATCCTTTGGATGTCAGAAGCCAGGTCTATTTCCGGTAGATCTTTTAAAATAGTTGCCTTTAAAAGGGAGATTACAAAGCCTTTATTATCACTCCCCTCTATTTCTTCGGGAACGTTTAATATTTTCATATTATTTTTTCTTGTATGATTTTCTAAGCGCTCCATATCATCCTTGAGCTCCTTATTTTGCTTGGCCAACTTATCAATCAAGCCTGAAGAGCAGTGTAGAGAATTCTTAATCTTTGGAATCTCCATCTCAAGGGCGTCCGTTCTCGTCGATACCTCTTCGATTTTCTGTGCCAGCGACTCACAAGTGGCTTGTATAATGGCTTGGTTAGATTCTGAGGTTGTAAACCTTCTTCCAATGTCCTCTTTTAGACTTAACAAAATATCAGCCAAAGAGCCCGAAGGAATCGCAGTTTGGGGGGGGAGGGCGTGCACGTCGGTCCGGCTAGCTGAATCTTATGTATAGAGGGAGAGATACCTACCCTTTCTTTCAGTGAGGGGGCACCAGGGGTATTTTGATGGTCTTCTAATGCGGAGAAACTATTAGAAAGCTCCACAGTTGGATGAACGACCACCTGGGACCCCGAAACCAAACCCGTCTCCCCAATTACACCCATGTCGATGGTGGTAAGAGATTGACAAATTTCTTTAGGCGGACAAAGAGCCGACGAGATGGTAGTAGTAGTGATAGTAGAAGTGGAAGCCATAATGGAATTGGATAACACCTTATAGTAGGTCTTCAGTGATGGTGTTATTTTAAGTGTAGAGGATGAACCCCCTTTGGCTTTCCTCCTCCCGCTTCCCTTACCGGGGGGAGTACTCTCCACAATGGCTCTCCTCTTGTCCTGTTTGGTAGTGGCCTTAACCTCTGTAATTGGAGGGGAGACTGAGGATGGCTCAGTCAGATCCAGAATAAGATTAGGGGCTCTGTTACGTAGAGTATAGCGACTGATAAGGGGTTCCAGCTTTTGTTTTACTGCCGCAGAACGAGAAACGCTGTGGGGGACGCTACTCCGCAGTTTCTCCATAAAGTTCTTAGACCCCTCCTGAAGAAATATAGTCCCAGCCGACTCGCAGGGCCGAGAACCTCCCTTAGCGGCTACTGTAACTGCCGCGAAGTTCACCTTACACAGAGACACTCCCCTGTCGTGCAAATCTCCGGACAGATTATGGGGGAAAGTGAATGCGTCAAACAAAGAATCCAACACCCCCTTGGAATTGTGCTCTGAAGCCTTACCTCCTCCCATTCCTACGAGATGCTGCCGAGGTTCCCCAAGCCACTCCACCGGTCTGCTCGCGCTGGCCCGACACGCCTCCCCTCCCGAGCAAGCCGAAACACACAGACTCCACAGAGACGAACCCGGAACTGCAAGCCGGCATTCCGCAGCTTCCACTCCCTCGCTGCGCCCAGAAAACGGAGCCGCGAGGACTTCAGTGCCACTTCTTTATCACCACACGCCATCAGAGTCAAGACGAGGCGCCATGGAGAGCCCCCAGGCTAAAGTTAATAAAACGGGGGGGGGGGGGGGTACAATTTATCCATTCGTTGATTTACCTAAAAGGAAAAACATTTAAAAAAAATGTTTTAAAAAAATGCCGCTACAGGCTTCCCGTGGAATTAGGCATTACACGCCAGAGAGACTCGGCCGCGGCCGTTAGCTTCCGGCCGACATATTCCCCCCGGCCTCAGTGTTGTGTAGTGTTGTACTACCTACACTAGTTTGTGGCCTACTGATCCTAGCTTGAGCTGTAGAAAGGGTTTGCTATCCTTTGACACACAGCTCTAAGTTCAGTAGAACTTATTGATACTAAGCTTGATTTTATATGTACCTTGAGTACCTATAGTGGTTTTCAGTTAGTAATTCAAATAGAGATTTTCTGGAAAAACAATGGCAAGCTGGAATCCCACACGCTGCCCACCAATGTGAGAAGTTGGCCTGGTATATGCTGTTCACTAGTTAAAGTGGACACCTTGCACCAGTACAATTCGACTCTTATGGTAGGAATGTAAAGCAGCTTGTTTTACCTTATAATCTCTTGTATTACCAAAGAAAAGGACACCACACAGGTGTATATATCAAATATGTATGTATTTATTACTAACAACTCTCTGCTAATCTCTTTATGAGATGAGAAGTCAGGAACATATGCACAAATCAACATTTCACAAAAAGTTAAGCACAAATATGGCTGGAGCCCTAGGGGCGTACCAGACCATATACTAAAAAAGAGACTTAGAGATAACAACTTGCGAGGGGACAAGGTCTAGGGCCTTCAGAAGCGCTGGGGCCTCACAAAACCACCCAAGGCAGGTAAGTAAAGGACCCACGGGAGACGTATGCAGTGTGAGAACACAGCCGCAAATCCCTATTGACTTCAAAGGAGCAAGTCACGATTGGAAATTAAGAGTTTTAGGAAACTTCGGGAGAGTCTACAAGCAAGTCACTTACAGGGTAAGTAGTTCTAGAGCCAACACCCACAGCAGCACCGTAGTGCTGGAGTTCCCTCACCCAGGGAAGCCAGGTGCATTGGTGTCTTTTGGTGTCGGGTCGCGGTGTCGTTTTCAATGGGAGTCAAAGAAGACTTGCTGCTTGTAAAGACAGGAGATGTGTCCGGTGGAATCCAAGGCTGGATTCAGAAGAAATAAGACCTGAAAGCAGAGGGGACAGTGTTCAAAGTCACTTGGCAGTTACCCGGGGCAAGGAAGATGGATGCCCACAGTCGTCGGGTGATTTCAGGTGATCCATGGGTGTCTTGACTCTTCAGCCACGAGGTCCAAGAGGTGTCGACGACAACCAGGAGCTGGATTCGGCGTGTCCCACAAAGTCTGCAGCTTACTGCGGTGTCGGTGACCAGATTGGTGCCAACAAGCCATGGTAACAGCAATTCTTGTGGAAAGGATAAAAAGTCAGCGGTGCAGACCAGCAAGGTCTGAGGGACTCACCCAGCAAGGGTAAGTCAGGGCAGGCCTGGAGCAACCAGGGGAGCCCTTTGGAACTGTAGAAAAGTCTTCTTGGGACCCACAAGTCAACCAGCAAGGGATCGCAAAGACACCTCGGGAGGATTCACTCAACAGGGGCCCACGGTCACTCTGGACGGAGTAGGCCTCTGATCTTCACACATGGTCCAATGCACAAGTTCGTAGAATGTCGTGAAGGGGTTGCACTTGAAAATAGTGCAAGGTACACAGGGGTTGCAGTTCCTCATCCCTCGTGGGGTCCACTTGCCTCAACATCACTGGGGACTCACGATGGCCTTGGAGAAGTCAGGAAATCCTCTTCCTGGGCTGTAGGAACTTTGGACTCCGGCGGGAGCGGGAAAGTTTGCGACCATTGATTGCAAGATTGGATGCCTGCCAAGCAGGGGAGTCACTCCTTGGCTCCAAGGGAGATTCTTCCGTCTTCCAGAGGTAATGGAATGTTGAAGGTCCAGGATTCATCTTCAGAGCATCATCCAGGGGTATCTAGTTTGCAATGGCAAGGGTTCCTTAACTTATACTGAAAGGAAGGGAGGGACAAGCTCTATGACCCCACCTATGGGAGGGTCAGGGGAGTGGGAGGCTACATCTACTTCCCTTTGTCCAGTTTCGCACCAGAGCAGGGGCAGGGAGCCCCTGATCCAGTTTGAACTGGTGTATGCACAGAGGAGCCTACTGCTCCCCCAGTGCAGGACTTCAAAACACTCTAGGAGTGCACCCACCCAGCCCAAATACACTAAACCCTGTCTGGGAGGTGGTCACACCTCCCTGTGACAGGATACCTATTGTTGGGCCTCCTCCACTGCAAGTTTCGGTCATCAGAAGGAGGGCAGCCCAGTGTCTGTGACTGGTGGCATCCATTTTGTGATGCCAGGACTCTTCAGGATTCTACTGTGTTTCCACAGTAGGTACATGTCTATCCCTCTAGAAGGGTGGGATCAGACTCCCACACCAGTTACTGGTGTGGGGGTATGATTCCAAAGCATTTGACACCAAACACAACATGTTTTGATGCAGCCATCCCAAAGTTAGCATTTACAGCGAGGTTATAATGCACTTAAGAGTATATGGTTTGACCGCATTCACAAACAGCCCAAGAGAATGGACTCTGAGAGCTGCAGAGGGGCCCTGCTCAAGCAGAGGCACCCCCTCACATGGAAACCAAGCACCCTGCCCTCAGGATTGATAGGGACTGCCTTAGGGGTGATAGGTTTAAATTTGTGTGCAGGAGAGATATAGTGAACCTATATCTCAGTGAGGAGTGCTAGCACCACCTCACCCAGGCTGCAGTAGCAGGCCTGTGGTGTCAGATTTAGTCTGCTTCCCAGGGGTGGCATAATACATGCTTTAGCCCCTGGTAGGCCTGTAAAGTACCTATGCCCTTGGTACCCAAGGTACCATATACTAGGGACTCATAAGGCACCACAGTATCCAATCACTAGTGCACCTAATATGCACTCCATGTTGTTTAGAGAGAACAGAGAGACTGGGGCCCTGATTAGCAGGGTCCCAGTCAGACTATAGCCAGAAACCAGTGTAAACATCAGAAAAAAAGTGGGAGCAACATAAGAGGCAGATGCTACTCTCCTACAGGAAACCTAGCAAACCTATACATTTTTTTAAACTAGACACCCAGGGGAATCCAGGATGGGGTGACTTGTCTGGCTCTCGCCAGGTTCTGTTACCAAGAATCCCTTGCAAACCTCAAACATTGTACAAAAATACACATTTTCCCCACATTTCTGTGATGGACAGTTCTGAAATCTGGGTAGGTCCACAAACTTCCACCGACCCCACATTCTCCAAAGTCTCCCGATAAAAATGGTACCTCACTCATGTGGATGGATCAAGTACCCGCGACAGGCAAGGGCCCTAAATACATTGTGAAGACTTCAAAATTACCATGATAAAACAACCTGGTTTTGCAGGGGGACACACGTGGGCTTTTGGCCCCGGGCTCAGCGGCCATCTAGGGAAACCTACCAAACCCACACATTTCTGAAAACTAGAGACCTGGGGGGGGTTAGTTAAAGGAGGTATGGCTTGCGTGGATCCCCCAATGTTTCCCATACTAGAATCCCCTGCAAACCTCAAATTTTGCTGAAAAAAATCACTTTTTCCACACATTTTTGTGTGGGATCAATGTTCCGGCACAAATGTTCTAAAATGATACGTCACTTGTGTGGCTGTCCAATACAGAATCAGCAAAACAAGTATTTGTAAAAAATAATGTAGCGCTTAGAATTCACGGTGTTTTACCCTTAATCCCTATGTTTTTGGGCTTTCCAAGCCAGAGGCCTTTGGTTCACCCACACAACTGAGGTATTGATGTCTCCACAATACGTTTATGGGCCTTGCCTCTCAAGGGTACTTGACCCACCCACACGAGTGAGGTGTCATTTTTATCGGGAGTCTTTGGAGAATGCTGGGTGCGTGGAAGTTTGTGGACCCACAAAGATTTCAGAACGTTCCATCACAGACATATGGGGAAAATTAGTTTTTTTTGACAAAGTTTGAGGTTTGCAAGGGATTCTGGGTATCAGAACCTGGTGAGAGCCACACAAGTCACCCCATCTTGGATTCCCCTTGTAGTGAGGGCTGCAATTTAGATACATACATTGCTATGGTGGCATAAGCGCGTTAGATGTTAGAAAGCCATCTTGCCACTTTTGCTGCCTTTGCACACGACACTGCAGATACATGTCATTATTTGAAAACTGCTTGCTCGCCTTTTTCTTCACATGAGAACTGTCTGTTGTTCACATCCCTAGACGTGCGCTGCGACCTTGGTCTGAACATTGTGTAAAGAAACAATCTGGGTCGCCAGACAATGCATGTTTTTGAGTTCAGGTTGATCGGCCCACTATTTAGCCATAACACGCACGCAGCTGCAAATACCTGAAAGTCGAGTGCTTTTAATATTGCAGACTGCATGCTTTACACATATTCGGAAGAAGAGCTTTCCCAGGAGCAGAGTACACCTGATCCTGTGATGTGATTCCACTAAGCTGATCTTTATGGTATGGGGTTCCCCATTCAAGCCTAGAGACCTTCTACTAGTCTAATAATATTAGTTTACAAGCGAAAGGAAGGTGGCTGTATTCCACTGTCATTATAATATGATTACGCCTTTCATTTTCTATGGTATTGTAACAATGCTGATGGTTTTGATTTTAATCATTTGTCTGCTTATGTTAGCCAAAGTACTGCATCTTAGGACACGTAGTTTATACAATAAACCTTTTAAACTTTACCGTGTCTCTGATTACTCTTGTTGTGGACTGATATGAGAATAATTATGAACAGGTATTTCTGATTCCCACCATTCCTGAGAGTATTCTAAGTCGCTTGTTCTGGGTTGTCTATACATTGGGACCTCCGAGATAATACGGATAACGAATGGGATTGGATAGGGGTGTTGGGTTCTGAGGTGAGTTTTTGGTACACCATAATTCACTGAGGTCCTGGTTTCCTGCGCATAGTTCTGTGCATGAGCAGAATCCCTGCAACACCCTGGTTGTCTAGTTTTCAAACATGTATAGGTTTGCTAGGTTTCCCTAGGTGCCGGCAGAGCTATGGTTCAAAATCTGCAGCTAGGCACTTTGCAAAAAAAGGGGTCAGTTTTCACTGTAAAAATGTGGTTTGTCCTTGTTGTGTTTTGAACCCTTTCCTGTCACAGGTAGTTGGTCTGCCCAAATAAGTGAGGTACCATTTTTATTAGGAGACTTTGTGGAATGCTGGGTGGCTGGAAGTTTGTGGATCTGTGCAGATTCCAGAACTTTCCATCACAGAAATGTGACGAAAATGTTTTTCTTTTACAAAGTTTGAGGTTTGCAAGGGACTCTGGGTAGCAGAACCTAGTGACAGCTACACAAGTCACCCAATCCTGGATTCCCCTGGGTGTCTAGTTTTTAAAAATGTATAGGTTTACTAGGTTTCCTTAGGTGCCGGTTACGCTAGGACCCAAAATCCACAGATAGGCTCATTCCCAAAAATAGCCAGTGCCTAGTGGGCTTTCTTCTGCTTTGGGGTGGGGGTAATCGGGGGCTATTGCCCCGATATGCCCCCAAGGGGGGCAGAAAGACTGTGGCTGTTTTTGTTTGGGATGTAGGGACATTGGGATGCTCATTCTGGGCAGCCCTCACCCCTACATATAAAGCAAAATTGCTGATGCCTAGTGGGCTCTCTGCCCCCCAGGGGGCAGATCAGGGGCTACCACCCCCGTCTGCCTCCTGGGGGCAGAACATCTTTTGCCTTCTTTGGGGGTAGGGTGGGGGCATTGGCATGCCCATTCTGGGCAGACCCCAGCCCTAGCCTATAAAAAAATCCCTGGCGTCAAAGGTGCTTTCTGCCCCCCTAGGGGAGCAAATTGAGGGCTACTGCCCCCATATGCCCCCCAGGAGGGGAAGAAAGACTGTCTGTGGCAACATTTCATGGAGGGAGCAATGGCCCTTGCCCAAAGGGCTGCTTCCCCCTCCCTGGTGGCTAGTGGGTGGATCCCTACTTGAGGATCCCCCTTCTGGGGAAATCCTCAAGCAGTGATCCACTAGGGAAGGGTACCATTGGAAAGGGGAGAATCTCCCCTTTCCAAAGATACCCCTCCCAAGTCTTTAGGTGCTGGGGGCTGAGATAGCCCCACGAGTACCGAAACATTGAAACTGAAACTAAGTTTCAGTTTTGTTTTCAATGTAATGACAACAGTGCGCCATGCGTGCAATCTTATTGCATTGACAAGAAGAAACAGGTCTCAGGAGTTTGGGGATGCTCTTCCCCACCTCCCGAGGTGCCCCCCCCCCCAAAAAAAAGAAATCTCTCTGCAATTGTAGCAGAGGGATTTAGTGTGCCTGTGCACATGACGGAATGTTCCATCATGAGCACAGGAGCACTGGTGCTCATGACGGAACCATTCCGTCATGAGCACCGAAAGGGATAAAATCTATATTTTCTTATAATCCTGTGTGAAGTCTCTTTTGTGGTGTATTCATTGTGTTACTGTTGTAGTGTGTTCCGCAAATGCTTTAGTCATGACCTCTGGAGATAAGCCTGACTGTTCTGTGCCAAGCTACCAATGGGTGAGCACAGGTTACCATTGGTGTGTGAATGACTTGCCCTGACTAGAGTGGTAGGCTCTACCTGGCTTAGGTGCAGACCCTAGCCCACCAGTGACCCCATTTATAACAGGAATATATTTCACGATGAGGGACCTTGATTGGCACCTGTGTCCTTCCCAGTGCAGCGGCCAACTCAGGTGTCTTTGAAGGAGTTTAGGTAAGGTCTTGGTTTGTCTTCATTAGCTTCATAATATGAGAGTCCAGTAGTAAATCATAGTGTTTAACTATTTTGTTAGCAGGGAAAAGGCTGGGGTAATTTGTTTTTTTAACTTAAAGGCAAATTGACTGTCAGTAGCATACTCTAAATTGTTTGGTTAAAATGCAAGTAACAGCTATTGTACTTGGGTTTCAGGGTAGAATTGTATAATTGTATGTATCATCGTGTGCTCAAAATCAATTCATATTTTGGTTGGAGCATATTTGTTTGATTTAATTCGATGCATCATAGAAATTATTTTAAAGTAGGTGCTAAATTGATTGGAAGGTGGCCAAATGCAAAATAGATGATACTGTTCGTGGATGGTGCATATTTGGCTAATAAAGAGAGGGCATGAGTTAATTGTCTCATCCATTAGCAAAATGGATGGTTGGCTGAAGGATAACAGATTGTTAGTAGTGCATAATATAATAATTCTTTTTTTGTCACTTTTATTCATAGATGATGAATTCTTCATTTGAGTGAATGGCAAAATGGCTTTTCCGGAAAAGGTTTTAAGTGCACTTGTGGCCTCACTCTCTACTCTTCTTTTCCTATTTATTGTTCTCTTCATATTTGGGATAAATGGCAGTCCAGCCACTTTTGTGGTATTTTGTGGCACTTTCTTTAATTATTGTGCTAGTTGTTATCATAAAGCTGGCAAATGCTCCTTCTAAGTCTTGTACTATGTTTTAACTTCAATGTCTGCTATTGAAGGAGGGTGTTGTTTTTGGACGCTGGCTCTCTATATAATGCACTATGATTAAGTACAGAGAGTCCAGTGGATCCCCAATAGGTGTGCAGAGGTGACAGCAGATAATTCAAATGCTCTCTTTGTGGTAGTGTAGGCGAGGAGTTCGGCTTGTCAGAGGGTAGTGCTAAGCATTTGTGTTGTCACACACAGAGGCAATAAATGAGACACACTCTAAAAAAAAATCTAAAACCAATTAGGAAAAAAACCCTCATATCTTTATATTCACTGGAAAAATCATAGGTTTCAGAGACGTTATAGTTAGTTGGACATTTCACTCGTACAAAACCATAGAAATTCCCCCGTTATAGTTAGTTCAGCTAACTATAACTCGCGCCCCCGCAATGCACTGCTGATGACGTCACATATTATATCATTCATGACATGGTCAGTGACATCACTGATGAAATCCCAAATGACATCACTGATGACATCACTGATGACATCATCCAGTGACTGTGTGTTTTTATAAAGTTTAGATATGTATTATATATATGCCAAGGTTTATTGAAGAATGAGTGGGTGTGTAAGTGTCTGGATGGAGGATTTAGTAGGTGCTTCACTGACTGTTTAAGTGAGTTATTACATGGGTCTTATTGAATGCATGGGCTAGTAACTCAACTATATGAATGTCTGTATCAGTTTGTCTGCTGTTGTATAAGCTGCTCCATGGGTTGGTTAGTAGCTACATGAGTGTCTATATGGGTTATTGATTGGTTGCCATAGTATTTGTATGGGTGCCTGAGTGTGTGTGTGGGTGTGTGGGAGGTGTGTGACTCTGTGCATACATGTTTGAGTGATTGATTCACTGGCTGTATGGGTTCAATAGTGCATGTGGAAACAGCTGTATGGGTGGGTCAGTGTGTGTATGGGTGTGTTACTGAGTGAATGGATGTCTCAGTGGTACATGTCCAAGTAACTACATATGTAAAAGGCAGTGTATGTGAGAGTTGGAGTATATAAATGACTATAAGTGAGAGTCAGTGATTGTGAGAGTGGCTGTATAGATGAGTGTTTACTTTTATCAGTGATTGTATAAGAGAGTAATTATGTGTTTGTTTCTGTTTGAATAAGTGATCTGTTGTGTGTATAACTCTATCGGTCAGTAAATGGAAGTGTGATTGATTCTTTGCATGACTGACTAGGCGTGTGAGTAACTCCATGAATGATTGGCGCTGTGTGAGTGTCTGTATAGGTGTATGAGTGCATATGATAGTGTTGTATTGATGAGTGACTGTCTGTATGAGTGATTGTATGGGTGAATGAGTGGATGTGTGTGTAGACCTAGGAATCAGTGAGTGCGTATGTATTAACTGGTATTGGTGTGTCAATGGTTTCGAAAATGGTAGTCTGTATTTTACAGCGGGTGTGTCAAAGGTTATATTAGAGTGTGAGTCAGATTTTCACATGGATGATGCCATCAGTGATGATTTCAGTGATGTCATTTGAGATGTCATCAGTGATGTCACTGACCATGTCATGAATGATGTAATATGTGACTTAATCAGCAGTGCATTGCGGGGGCGCGAGTTATAGTTAGCTGAACTAACTATAATGGGGGAATTTCTATGGTTTTGTACGAGTGAAATATACAACTAACTATAACGTCTCTAAAACCTATGTTTTTTTCAGTGAATTTCTAACGTTTTTTAAATGCTAATTTCTAACTATAACGTGCCTGAAACCTATGGTTTTTTCAGTGAATTTCAATGGTTTTTTAAATGCTAATTTCTAACTATACCGTGCCTGAAACCTGTGGTTTTTTCAGTACATTTCAATGGTTTTTAAATGCTAAATTCTAACTATGCCTGCAAAGTTAGGACATGTGAAGAAAGAGGAAGAAAAGTGCAGAAAGAAGCAAGACAAATGCAGAAAGAGGCAAAAGAAGTCCGGAAAGACGAAGAAAACTGCAGGAAGAAGCAAGAGATGTGCAGAAAGAACCAACAGAGAAGCAGAAAGTCCTCCTGTGCCCCCAACTTTTTAGTGACGGGTACTGGTGGTAACTGACTCTGACTAACCAGGACCGGAGCCAGTGCTATGCTAAAAGATACTTTGAATACAGTAAAAACACCTACATATACTAGGGAACACTATGTGTTGGGGTACCCCTGTAATTAGCATGACCTCCTCTGTATTTGCCTTGAGTTAGTGCCTGGGTCATTGCATGAGTGCATGGGTAGTGACAGAGGGATTTCTGGAGTGCATGGGTACAACCTGGATAATTGGAGGAGTGAATGCTATGTTATGTTAAATTAATTTTATACAGCGCACAGCTACCCAACAAGGGTTTCCCAGCGCTAAACCTGACAAGGGACCAAAACAGTAAAGGAAGTCAGAAATGCAGGTCAAGATTATTGATTAAATAACCATGTTTTTAAAAGTTTCTGAAAAATCATATATGAGGTTTCATTATGAATTGCAATAGGAAGGGAATTCCAAATCGATGGACCAAGACAGGCAAATGAACGACCACCCATTCTTTTAAGTTTAACACTGGGCACCACAAATTTACCCTGAGTGGCTGAGCGAAGCACACGAGAAGGCTGGTAAGGGTGAACCAGGGTTTGTAAATATTTCGGAGAGGAGAACATTTTAATTTTATACATATAACTCATGGCCTTAAACTTCACATGGTTTTCAACCTTAAGCCAATGAAGATTATGCAGGGCACTGGAAGTTGAAGAGTTTTTAGAGAATGCTGAATCACTACTGTGTAGGTGGTTAGAGATCTGCATGGGTAGTCAGTGCACAGGGGATTGTAGCAGTGCATGTGTTAGTGCCTGGGTCATTCCATGAGTGCATGGGTACTGACTGGAAGATTAGAGTACTGCAAGGAGAGTGCATGGTGAAGTTATAAGTGCTTGGGTTTTGGTGGAGTGATTGGATAAGTACATGGTGCTGGCTGGGTGATTGAAAGAGTGCATGGTTACTGACAGTGCGATGGCTGGACTGCGTGGATAGTGCTCAGAGGATTGTAGCAGTGCATGTGTTAGTGTCTGGGTCATTGCATAAGTACATGGGTACGGATTGGATGATTAGAGTACTGCAAGGTCAGAGCATGGTAAATTTATAAATGCCTGGGTTTTGGTGGAGTGATTGGATAAGTACATGGTGCTCGCTGGGTGATTGGAGAAGTGCATGGGTAGTGACGGGGCGATGGCTGGACTGCATGGGCACAGCTCACGGTATTGTAGCAGTGCATGAGTTAGTGCATGAGTCATTGCATGAATGCATGGGTAGTGACTGGATGATTAGAGTACTGCAAGGAGAGTGCATGGTGAATTTATAAGTGTTTGGGTTTTGGCAGAGTGATTGCATAAGTACGCACATGTCATGTCAGGCCCCGCCCCCTGCCTTCACCACTGTGCAAACACGACCCCTGGCGGGTTTTAATTTGGGGGATTAATTCCCCTTGAATCCTGAGGGTCCCTGGGGGCCAACTAGCCCACCAGGTACCTCCAGCAAGCACCACAGAGCTGTTTTGCAGAGAGATGTAAAAAGGGGCGTGGCCTCTGACCACCTCTCTGCAACGCAGCTCCCTGGCGCATACTGGAGGTACCTGGTGGGCTAGTTGGCCCCCAGGGTCCCTCAGGATTCAAGGGGACTTAATCCCCCAACTTAAAACGCAACACAGGGCACGTTTGCACACTTGTCACATCAGGCCACGCCCCCTCCCTGCACCACTGTGCAAACGCACCCCCTGGTGCGTTGTAAATTGGTGGATTAAGTCCCCTTGAGTCCTGAGGGTCCCTGGGGGCCAACTAGCCCACCAGCTACCTCCAATAAGCGCCACAGAACTGCATTGCAGTGTGGTGTAAAAAGGAGGCACAGCCTTGGACCACATCTCTGCAACGCAGCTCTCTGGCGCCTACTGGAGGTACCTGGTGGGCTAGTTGGCCCCCAGGGACCCTCAGGATTCAAGGGGACTTAATCCCTCAAGTTACAATGTGCCAGGGGTGTGTTTGCACACTTGCTATGTCAAGCCCGCCCCTCCCTTCACCACTGTGCAAATGCACCCACTGGTGCATTGTACATTGGGGGATTAAGTCCCTTTGAGTCCTGAGGGTCCCTGGGAGCCAACTAGCCCACAGCTACCACCAGTAAGCGCCACAGAGCTGCATTGCAGAGTGGTGTAAAAAGGGGGTGTGGCCTTGGACCACCTCTCTTCAACGCAGCTCTGTGGCGCTTACTGGAGATACCTGATGGGCTAGTTGGCCCTCAGGGACCCTCAGGATTCAAGGGGACTTAATCCCCCAACTAAAAACGCGCTGCAGGGCGCATTTGCACACTTGTCACATCAGGCCACGCCCCCTCCCTGCACCACTGTGCAAACACGCCTCCTGGAGCGATGTAAATTGGGGAATACATCCCCTTGAGTCCTGAGGGTCCCTGGGGCCAACTAGCCCACCAGCTACCTCCAGTAAGCGCCACAGAGCTGCGTTGCAGAGAGGTGTAAAAAGTGGCGTGGTCTCTTGCACACTTGCAATGTCAGTCCCACCCCCTCCCTGCACCACTATGCAAACGTGCCGAAATAAAAATATATATATTCTTTTTTTGGCCCTGGGGGTCTTTCTGGGACCCCCTGAGCAGCCCTAGGGGTTCAGGGTGTTTCTACCCTGCCCCCTTCTCTTATTTTATACATTTGTTTCTCTGTTTTCTGGTGACTCGCTTCTAACCCTGGGCGTAGTTTGCGTAGTCGCACTACGCTATGCTACGCAAAGTGCACTTCGCACTACGCAAGCTACGCGTAGCTACGCTTCGTAGTGCTGTAGGGAAAGTGCTGTTCGCACTGATTGCACAGTGTCGGATACTTGTCTGCACTGTGCAATAATTGCAAACGGCATCTTGCACAGTGCAAGCGGTCGTTTTCTGCCGCTCGAGTAGATTTGTATTAGAGCGGCAGTTGTCTCAACGCGGACTGGTAGTTTCTCATCGTGAGCGGTCGCGAGCATACGCGATTACTCGCAATGAGAAACCTGACCTCCCCGCGTTGAGAATCTCGCCGGGAGGTTTATTTTCCACGCTCGCGATTGGCAACTTGATGTTGCTGATCATAAACGAGGCAAAAGTCTCGCTAGGATGTCATTTTGCTCGCTCGCGGTCGCCAACTTGACGTTGAGGACCGCGAGCAAGCAAAAAATGCCTACTACGCTACACGCTTTTGCACTGTGCCAAGAGCAATTCACGTAGTGCAAAGTAGCGCAAACTACTCAAACTAACCGAGCGTAGCGTAGTACTCCGCCCAGGGTTACTCGCTTCTACCGAGCCACATGATGGCTGCCAACACTTCCTGGTTTGGAGTGTTGACAGCCAATCACAGTGAAGCTCGAGCACGGGACTTAGGCTCCGCCCAGATATCAAAACTTTTATTTTTCTAATTTCTCAGCAACTACTGAACGGATTTACACAATTTAAAACAAAAGGTCACTTTCTGATCCAAGCACTACCTTTTTGAAAAATTTGGGGTAATTCTGTTCAGTAGTTTTGGCTGTAGCCTTCCACAAAGTTTCCTATGGGAAATTGATTTTTTTACTCTTATTTTTTGAATTTCTCAAAAACTACTGAACGAATTTACACCATTTAAAACAAAGGTTGCTTTGTGAACCAAGCTCTACCTTTCTGCCAAATTTGGGGTAATTCCGTTCAGCAGTTCGGGCTGTAGCTCGCCGCTGAATTTCCTATGGAAATTAACATGGGGAAAACGCGTTTGGGACCCTCCTTTTTTCTCAACCCCCGCTTGACGAATCACCCCCAAACTATCAAGATAGGGGCTGACCTAAAAAGTGCAACTTTTTGGAAAATTTCATAAAGATTTGTTAAACGACGCCAAAGTTATAGGCAAATCAAAAAATGCTTTTACTATGGAAACTAGGTTGTAACTATAACTACCTACTGGCGACTGCCAGTAGGTAATATTTTTTTATAAACCAAGAACTTTGTTCAAAAGTTAATAAATACTCTGGGCCTCATTTATGAAAAGTGACGCATCACTGCGTGAAAACAGTGATGCGCCACTTTTCACTGCGCCCTCCCTGCGACTCCAGTGATGCGTCATATTTACAGTATGACGCATCATGTCGCAAGGAGTCACAGATACGTCAGTATTTCTGACGTATCTGTAGGCGCAAAAGTGACGCATCGCTGGAGTGTGTCACAAAAGTGACGCAACTCCAGCAATGTGTCCTTTCACATGGGGCAAGCCCCATGTGAAAGGGCCTGCGTCAGTCTTACGCCTGCCGTGAGGCAGGCGCAAGAAATTGACGCATTTGCACCCTAGAAGTGGCGCAGTGAAATCTCGTAGATTTCACTGCGTCACTTCTACGACCCTTTGTTGCGTCAAAACGCCCCCCTTGCATACATTATACCTGGCGCAGGTATAATGTGGCGCAGGGGTTTACAAAGTGACGCATCTACCTAGATGCGTCACTTTGTAAATATGGCGCAACATGGCACATGTTTTACGCCACTGGTGCGTCACAAAAAGTGACGCACCGGCGGCGCAAAAGTGACGCAGGGGCTCATAAATGAGCCCCTCTGTATGTCAATTTTTAAACAATGCAGTTCAAGTCACAAATTTCTCACAGGTTTGTGAGCAACAGCGGTCAATACCATCAGACAGAGACCATCACGTTCAAAGGGAAGAAAAGCACAGGGTAGGATAGCGGAGTAATGCCAACCCATTTTCCATTGCTGTCAATGGATACAATACTCAGCCTTGGAGCTTTAGGGGGACAATGGTCACCCAGAGTTCTTTTTTTTCCTTTTTTTTTCTGGAGAAAGTATGCAAAGTACAAAAAATATACATTCATGAGCAATTTTAAATACAGATATAGCTAATATATAGTAACGCAAGAGGTCATTTTTCAACATTTCATAGATATTTACAATACAGATAAATAAAAAACATCTCTAATCCATTATTTTCTGTCACAAGATCTAAAACCATAATTTAGCCTGACTCCTTACATGACGGATTGCTTTGTAATCCATTTCTTCATAGGAGCCCAGATTGCCCTAACTCTCCTGCTTGCATCACAGCCTTTACATTTATATAATGATTTCTCAAGGTGACCTATAGCCAGCAAGCAGCCTAACCAAGCCTGAAATAGAGGAGGGTCCACATCTTTTTAGTGTGTAGCAATGAGAAGCCGGGTCACTGTTATTGAGATAAAAACAAACTTGTTCTTGTGATGGTCACATTATGCCTTCTCATTGCATCCTAACAACATTAATGTTGGGGTTATATTAATTGTAGTATATATTGCTGCTGACAGAAATTCCTCTATTTGTTTTATCAGGAGACCCAATTTCTCGCAGCCATAAAACATGTGAATTGTATCTGCTGGCCCTTGATCGCATCGGGACATTTGTCATCCTCTCTTTTCCCCCAACCGATGCAATTTTGCGGGAGTAAAGTAGAGATCGTATATAGTGTAGTAATGTTGGGCTTTCAAGTTGGCTGCGAGGAATGTCCCTTTGGCTAAAGCTAGTGAGTTAGACAGATCAATGTCAGGGTGTCCTACTCTAGTAGCCCATTTGATTTCTACTGTCATGAGATCATCAGGAAGTGTATCTATCAAGATTTTATATATGTTTTTATTTTTTATCTGGGGCTGAAACATGGTCTCTATTAAAAGATTCCTGTTCACGGAGAATCCCTCTACATTAATTTGATTTAAAAAACTAGTAAGCTGTTTATATTTAAAATGTGTTCCGAACGCTATACCAAATCTCTGCTGTAGTTCAGAGAACAACAGCCTTTGTTCAATTAAATAAAGATCAGCCACCTTCAAAATTCCCTTTTCCTCCCATTGCCTACCCAATTTATCGTACATTGAAGTGGGAAAAAGAGGAGATCGCCACAATGGCGTATATCTGTTGTATTTTTATATTTTCGTGAGCCCTACCATTCTTTTCCATATTCTCGAGATTGCTATTTCCACCTTGAATGTAGTTTTTTTGTAGGAGCTGGCCTCTAGCTGTCGGAGAAGTACTCCCTGTGCGATTGTTCCTATGGCTAACTCATATAATGAGGGGGGTCCATGTTTACATCATTGTGTCTGTCGCCAGTGCTTGATGAGACCACAAAAGCCATTTGCTGTAAGAAAGTTGTGCAGTAATAATATCTAAGATTGGGAGCGGACCAACCACCTCGATCTGGTGGTAGTGTTAAAAATTTGGGGATCGTCAAAATTTTTAATATGTCCAAACAAAATTGCTAAATATACTATCTAGTTTCTTTAAAAATAAATCTTAAATTTCTAGAGGAATAGCCCTGAACATATATAGGACCTTAGGAAGCATAACCATCTTGAGTATATTACATCATCCTTTAAGTGATAGGTGAAGTCTATCTAGACACCGTAGATCCGTGCTGATCTTATTAATCATAGGCAGCATATTTATTTTCCAGATGGAATCTACATTGCTGCTGATCTTAATACCAAGATAGATTACTTCATTTAATCTTTGAGGGTCATTGCAGGGGGTTTTAGTATTACATAAAATCTGGGTTTTCCCTGTGTTCAGCAGATAGCCAGATTTACGTCCATACTCACTGGCTAATTTCTGAATTTGGGAAATTGCATTTTCTGGGTCAGGGGTCCACTGACAGATCATCGGAATAGGCCATTATCTTTGTGTCATAACCATTGCAGATGACTGGTGTAATTATCTGGTCTTGAAGGATTTGCTCTATAAAAAAATCAATATAAACGGCAAATAATATAGGAGAACAGGGACAGCCCTGTCTTGTCCCTCTTGTAATGTCAATGGGGTTTGATTCTTGACCCATTATGTTTAGTCTCGCGTATGGTTTGTGATACATTGCCTGTATAGCTGTCATAAAGCCAGGCCCAGACCCTCTCTGTACCATAGTCGCCCAAAGATACTGCCATGAAACGAGATCAAATGCCTTCTCGGCGTCTAGGAGGATCATAGCCATCTTCTTACTGGTTGTCTCAGTTATATCAAACAAGGCTATGGCACGTCTGATATGGTCTGTTGTGTCTCTTGTTAGTATAAAGCCATGTTGCTATGGTGAGACTAGATGAGCTATGATCCCCCCTAGCCGAGTCACGAGGATTTTTTAATACAGTTCAGTATTAACGTTCATGAGGGATATGGGTCTGTATGATGCAGGATTGTCAGCAGGTTTCCCTTTTTTAAAAAGACCACGATATCTGCTCCTTGCCAGGACTCAGGAGGGATCCCACTATATGGTATTCCAAGAAACAGGTCTAAGAGCCGCGGGGTTATTTCCTCTTGAATTGCTTTATATAATTCCAATGGAATTCTATCAGGACCTGCCGCTTTTCCTGATGCCATGGATTTCAAGGCTAATAATACCTCTTGCATCGTGATTTCTTTATCGGTCTCTTGTTGCATTTCTTCGCTGAGCCTGCGCTGACTTCCTAGAGCTAACTCAGTTTCATTAGAAAGCATAGGATCGAGACTATCCTGTTGATACAAATCTTGATAAAAATTTTCAAAGGTCTTAATAATGTTTTTTGTTTCTGTATGGAGTGTACCGTCTTGATCTTTAATTTCAGTTATGTTGTTTCTGGCTGCTCTTTGTTTAGTCCGCAGGGCAAGTATCTTACCTACGGTTTCCCCATATTCATATCTCTCGCTTTTGCGTGCCTGATAAGTGGCTGCCCCCTTCTTGCTGTAATAACTATTTATTTCGGCTTTTGTACTCATTATTTTCTGTCGCAGTAGACGTTCTTCACTCTCTTGTTTTTGTCTAACTGCACTAGTGTGTTCTTTTTCTAATTCTCCCAGTTCTGTTATCAAAATATTAATTTCATTCTTCTCTTGTTTAATGGCTCTCCCAACAAAACTAATTTTTAGTAAGTAATAATAGCTTTATTCGATTTATCTAAAAATCATAAAAGCATACAGATACAATTTATGCAGACAGTTAAAAAACATTTTCCATATAAACAAATTACCAAAATGGATAAAAAACATTACTCGCAAGGGTTAAAAAAAAGTACAACAGTGATTTGAATTAATCAGTCAAGATTGACATGTGTTAGTTAACTCATAGAGTTTCTAAATTTCATCACAGACATTAAAAAGCGAGAAACAACCCAAATAACATCCACATCTTCTAAAAGCAAAATTTTTAGGTATGCCGATTTACATGTTCTTATCCCCCAGCGTTTGAGAAGGGGTAAGAGGAATAATTTCCTCGGACTGGTGTACAAATTACAAAAGAACATGATGTGAATGTTACTTTGTGTGGAATGGTCATCGCATGGACATATTAATTTCAATGAGGCCCAGTCATTCTGTTTCGGGAAAGCAACCAAGCGGAAGAAATTCCCTAGTCGCAGCCTAGTTAGGAGCATGCGGGCATAGGGTGCCTTTTCAGTTCCAAGATAAAATTGTAGGCCTTCAGTAGGGGTAATTTGCTGATAGTTCAGGGTTGTGCCTTTGAGTTTCTCGGTATCCCATCTAGCGCTCTCTAGGTGTGTAAATAATAGCTTTTTGAGGGCCGGTCTAGTCAAGGTTTGTAGGGTCTCTGGCTCGTTGTAAAATTCAGGGTGTCCAATGTTAGTAAACATCGCTTGTACGTGTCGCAGCCACTTAATTTTTGCAACACCGTCCAAACCCATGCAGTCTTCTATGAGATTTCTATTCAGATAGCACTCCTCTGTGGTCCAGATCTTATACCAAAGCAGACAAGGTGATATTTTTATAATGTCGCTGAGGTATTTGACGCCGGTCTCAATGTGAGTCATAAAAGTCGACGTGGTTTTGGGCACACCTAGTAAGTAACAAATGAAGATGTTCTCACAGGTTTGTAATACGGACACATTCTCAAAACCCCAGAGACCTGCGCCATATGTGGCCGTTGCTATACACTTTGCGCGGTAGACCTGTAGCATTTCTTGAATGGGTTTACCCCCAATTTTAGCTGCAAAGGTTCTTAAAGCACCTATGGCACGGCTAAAGGCGAGTTTCCTAGCTGACACTGCGTGTTTCCATCTTCCCCACCTGTCAAACACAATGCCCAAATAGCAAAAGGTGTCTGTAATAGCAATCTTTTGCTGATCTAAGTATATTGAGCATGATGGTCTATTGTTCTTTTGAGAGCAGGGCATGGAGAAAGTTTTGGAAATATTCACCTTTAAATTTCTTTTATGCATGTAGGATGAAAATTCATTTACTGCTCTCTGCAAACCTATTTTTGTCCTAGACATGATTGCCGCGTCGTCAGCATATAAAAGGATGGGTACAGGGCTACCCTTAACAGCCGGATAATCGCTTGCCAATGTTATTCAGCTTTCCGCGATAGAATTTATGTAAAATGAGAAGAGCAAGGGTGCAAGTATGCATCCTTGCCTCACCCCTCTGTTTATAGCAAATTTTTGTGAGCATTGCCCCTGGCTCCCAAATCTTACTCTGGCCCCCGCTTCTCTATATAATTCTTTAATAAATATAAGGATAGCTGTGTCCACCCCGATATCTTCCAGTGTCGACCAGAGCATCGCATGATCCACACAATCAAATGCGGAGCTGAGGTCGACAAAGGTGACAAATAGATCCCCTTTTTTGGCCTGTGTATATTTGGAGACTAATAGGGACAAATTTAAAGATTGCTCCAATGTCCCTAGTCTCTTTCGAAACCCATATTGGAACTCCGAGATAACCTTCTTCTCTTTTTCCCAGTATTGTATCCTCTTGAGGACGATCCTGCCAGCGACTTTCATGAGACCGTCCAATAACGATATAGGACGGTAACAAGCAGGGTCGTCCCTATTTCCTTTTTTAAAAATGGGGACTACAATTGCATCCGACCAGGTGGTGATAAAACCGCATTTATTTCCCATGTTAAGTACGTTGGTTAACAAGGGAACCCAGAAGTCCGGTTCTGATTTATAGAGGTCCACTGGGGTGTGGTCAGGGCCGGGAGCTTTGACTAAGGGACTTTCTCTAAGGGCATCTTCCACTTCTAGTGTGGTGAATACCAGTTCAATAGGGTAGGGAGGTGCTGGGGAAACAGTAAGATTGCTATCCTGAGTAATGCCATCTGGTGGTAAATTCACATTGCCTGGGTTCGAGGCATTACCCTGTATGTTGCTGGAATAGAGGTTACCAAAATGTTCTGCCCAGAGCTCAGCCGTTATGGCCACTTCTACAGAGTTATCTCTGTCTTTTAAGTTATAAACAGACCTTATAACTTTCCAAAAGGCATTACTGTCCTTATTCCCAGCAGCTTCCCCCAGGGCTTCCCAGGCCTCTTGCTTCAATTTCGCCCTCCGCTGTTTAATTGCCAGCTTATAATCATGTCTCGCTCGACGAATTTGAACTCTATCTTTAGGGTCGGCAGACAAAGCTTTCTTTAAGGTTTTCAATGTTGATGTACATCTAGAGTCAAACCAGCCCCGAGTATGCCTCCCCTGGTCTTTGGAGTTCCTAGTCAGTGCATTTTTTATGTGGCACTGAATATTGGAAAAAGCTACCATGATGCTCTTTGGATCAGTATCTTCCTCTAAGCAGGCAAGTATATCCGTGGAGCAGGAGGATAAAAAGTTTTGAAAAAAAGATGTTGCATTTATTTTCTCCCATTTAATTACATACCCGTTGGTCTTAGATAGGGTAACCTCAAATGGATATAAAGCCCTACTAGGTTCCTTTACTTTGCCCTCCATGAGATTTACCCCGAAGATAATAGGGTAATGATCGCTCGTGGGGTCATCACCCGTTTCCCAGAATGTTATAAAATCAGGATAGGTGGGTGATATCAAGGCGAAATCAATTGTAGATTTACAACCTCTTCCATGGTACGTTGGGGCAAAGGGAACCGGGGGCGAGCATACCTGGTTAATAAAGGTGAGGTCAAAGGTAAATATAACATTGTTAAGGAGAGACCCCATATTGGTGTGGGAAAAGTGCAGGGGCCCGTCCTCCCCGGGATCTGCAAGGCCGCACAAACCTAACTCAGAAGACGGACAGACGGGGCAATTGAAGTCACCCACCCACAGCACTATGAGATCCCCCAAGGCTTGATCTCTCAACTTGTGAATGTGATGGATCATAACGTTCAAAGTTGGTTCCACCTCACCAATTAGTAAATTATTATAAAAATTCACAAGAATCACCTTTTGCGAAGTGCCCCATTTAAATGATATAATTTGGAAGTACTGATTAGATTGAAAATCGTAAACTTTTACGTCCCCTACATTGGATATATATGTACACAAACCCCCCTTGTTGCGACCCTTGGCTGATGGCGCCGCTGGGGTATGCAAGGTTCGATAGCCCAACATATGCGCTTCCTCTATAAGCCAAGTTTCTTGTAGGCATAGGATGCCATACTTCTGCACAATCTCCAACCAAGGCTTGTGGGTGATCTTACTATCGAGGCCTGCGACATTCCAAGAAAGGAGAGAATGCATTGAATTACTAATTTCCTGTGGATGACGGCCCGCGTTCCCAGTAATGCCTATCCGAGCTTGCAGATGTACAGAGTCTGCCGGTAGTTTGCCCTGTGGTACAAGAGGGCGCTGTACAGGGGGGTTTAGATCTATCCCAATATGAGTTGGGACTAGGGGTGTGGACATTGATTTTTCTCTCGGAGCGGTTTCCATTAGGGGATTTTTAGGGTTGGTAGGGATCATAGCAGCACTAATTCCCAGTCAATCCACCTGATCCAGACATTCGAACCTGTTCATGGTGGATGCTCCTTCCCACCAGTTATTAAAAGGTTGCCAACCGTCCCCATGTCCTTTCCGTCTGCGATTATGGACTATTGACCAGGCCCCAGGTAACTCAACCGTCTGTTTTGGGGGATATAAAAAGGTAAGGGGTCTGGTGACAATAGATTGGTCAGTGTCCTGTAAATCCCAGGTAGTGATATACTGGGCTGTATGAGGGTCTGCAAATGAGACCACTATGCAGTCACCTGGGATAGATTTATGGGTACGCCCCACCCAAGGCACTCTCCTGACCATTAGAACCCTCGTCCTGACGGTGTTGGGGAGCTGCCTGTTGGTATTAAGCCAGTGGATCACCTTATTCTTTAGGGACCACTGGGTCTCCCTAGAAGGTGGGTCAAGTGGTGGTACACCAGCCAGTATAACGACGTAAGGCCCGGCATCAGGAGGAAGATCAATGTAACCCCCACGAAAATTCTGGCGGCCATGGTACTGATTAGTTATGCACGCAGTAGGGGGAACATTAGTCTTATTGGACTTATATACGGCCTTAGGGATAGGGTTGGATAAGGGCTGATTCTCAGAGCCTGTTACCACTGATATTGGGGTTTTTGGTAATGGGGGAAAGGGAACAGTTGGCTTAAAACAGGGTTTGTATATTGTGATTGGCTTTGGTAGGGGTGGGGACAGGGCCGAAGCTGGAATTTCAGGAGCAAGGGAACTAGCATTAGCATTAGTTTCTGGTACCGGGTGAATGGCATCGTCATTCTCCTGGGAAGTACTCTCAGCAATATGAGGATAAATTGCTTCCAGTTGTTTTAGGCTAAGAGTGGCCAGGGAGACTAAGGTCTTGTCCATCTCGAGGAGATTGTTCTCTATACGAGAAAGCCTAAGTTCCAGAGGTGACAGTAGTTGTTTTAACGTACCCCAGACTATCTTAAGAAAGTCTTCGTCGTCACCCCCCTTGTCTCTGTCCCTCCCTAACTCACTTTGCCCTCCCTGAATAGGATTCTCACCATATGTGGGAAAAGGCCCTTGGATAGGGTCAAAGACTGCGTTAAGGTTGCTATGTTCGCTATCCACCCCTGTTAATTGATTAACCAAATTTGGGGCTTGTGTGATCCCCAAAGTGGTGGGTAGTGTACGCCTATTATTAAAAAACTGTGACCTTGCAATTTTTTGTTTTTTGCGGGCATAGGCAGATCTTGCATTATTTTTCTTTTTAAGAGTTAAACCAATTTTGTTTTTGTTTTGTGCTGCTGGGGGAGAGGGGTCAGGGTGGTGAGGACTATCCGCCAAAACCATGACGGTTCCAGGTCCAATGGGAGTAACTCCCTCGAGAGTTTTTGAGAGGCCAGTTGTTGATGTTGTAGATTTTGCGTCCAATGGAAGGGAAGATGGTGGGGAAGCATGATGAACATCTGCCAAAATTATCAATGGGGAAGGACAAGAAGCATGTTGTGGAGATGCAGCAAACGCTATTTTCCCTAGGGAAGATTTTTTAGAGTTAGCAAAAGTCTGGGAAAGCCTATGTGCCGCATCAAGCTCGTCTGACACCCTCTTTTGCATTTTGGTGATTTCAGCATCAATTGCTAAGTTGGTCTTAACAAGGAACTCATCTAGTGTCCCGGTGGGCTTGCTCAGCCCCATTGCAGTTTTACTGCGACTGCCCCGTGTGCTCATAATATGTCAATTACAATGCCCACAATGTACTTACTGATGAAGAAGGGACGAAACAATAAGCAGGAACCAAAAAAGGGGGGGGGGGGCCAGGCCAGTCCTCTATGTCCTCGAACGGCCCGCTCTTTGTCCGGTCTTCGTCCCGGACTGCACCCCGCACGCGTCCCGCGATACGCGTTACAGGGATTGCCTTTATGCTGTGGTTTGTAAATAGGGGCGTGGCACTGGGAGGGGGCGCGGCTCGCACGGGAAGAGGACCAGCTGGAGCTGTTGTGTGCTGGTCCTCGCAGTCCCGGGGCCAGTGCCTCTCCCTCCTCTGTGGCTGCGGGATGTCCTGGGGCTTCCTAGCCGGACAGCGGTGCTAATTAGCCTCGAGAGGCTGCTCCTGTGCTTGAAGACTGCTCCGGTCGTGCTCGGAATGAGCTGAGGCTCTTGGCGAATGTCCGTAGAAAGAGCAGGAGAGCGAGTAGGGAGCGGGAGAAAGGAAACGTCAGGAAGAACGGCAGACTCCGGCCGCTCGTGGTAGTTCTCTCACCTGATTTACCTCGCAGCGTCTCTCACCGAGGATGCGGGCCGAGAATGAGAGCGAAAGCTTGTGCTGCAGTATGTCACCCCCGTTGTCCCCACCGCAGCTCACCTCGGTCCGCTATGTGGGGTGGATGCCTCGGATGTCAGGGCCCCTGAGGCAGCGAGTTGCAGCACGTTGTGGCAGCAAGCGGTGGTTGGCACCTGTCAGCGGCAGCAGCGGTTGACGAGGAGAGCTATGGATCCCCCGCGGCAGCTTTCGCCTCCAGAGCACGGCGCACTGAGTTTGGCGTCTGACGTCACTCGCAATCCGACGAAGCAACCTGTCCCGAGCAACAACTGCGGGCAGTGAAGAAGCACACAAGCAGGAAAGAGAGGGTCACTAACAATGCAGCAGACACTAATTGTTTCTCCCCGGAGGCCTGCCTTAAAACTATCCCAAACTACACAGCGCGAAGACCTATATTGGTTCATCTCATAATATTCTGTGACCCATTGTTTAATGTGTTTGAGATACTGATCATTGGATAATAAAGATCTGTCAAAGGTCCACTTAAACTGTGGGTGATCTTCGGTCTGAAAAGCTAAATCCATGACTAAGGGATTGTGGTCCGATAGTAGTTTGGGGAGTTTCTTTATTCCTGCGGTCGTGACCAGAGTGGATGAAACAAAAAAGTAATCTAGCCTGACACATTTCTTATGGGGGTTTGAAAAATATGTGTAGCCAGGGTCGGTAGGATGTTTTACCCCCCACACATCCTTCATGTCAAAGCTAGTCCGCAGGGCCGAAAGGGCCTGGTGAACATGGGGTTTCCTCCCCTGATATTTCTGGATTCTACCACAGCCTGTGTCATAATGAATGTTCAAATCCCCGCAAATTATTAATGGACCTGGCCATAATGCTAATTCAACTTCTAGGCCATTAAAAATTTGTGGATCATCCTCATTTGATCCATATATTGTACAGATGGTCAATCCCATGTGCAATTGTGCAATAGCCCATCTCCCCCACTTGTCTTCCTAGACCCGCTTAGAAGGACCAATACAGTTTCTTACATGAATCGTAACCCCCCTAATAGTTGATGTTTGTGTGGAGCAAGCTACGAGGTTATATCCCCTTATGGCTAAAATATCTTGTTTCCCCCAGGGAATATGCATTTCTTGTTGGCATATTAAATTGACTTATAAGGCTCTTAATATTTCAGTGACTCTGATGCGCTTTAATTTGTCATTTAGACCTCCAACATTGACTGAGCAGATGGTGATTTTACCCATTTGACTTATTTGATTTCCTCTGATTTAATTGCTCTTGCTTGCTTATGTTTATACCCTTTACAATTTTTTCTTTTTTCTCTCCCTCCACCATGTGTTCCATGCCCATGACCCCCTTCTCCCCCTTCCTTCCCACCCTCTCCAACCCCCATGCCCTGGAACCCCTCCCCCACTCCATCCCCTGTAGAAAGACATCCAGAGTAGCTTAGTCTGTTGTGATGGTTGCTGCCCCCTGATCCGTATATTTTGTTTCGTGGCAGCTTTTCTCCCTCCTCTCTCTTTCCCTTCCCTTTCTCCTTTTCTCCCTTTCCCCTTTTTAGAGAAGATAAAACAGGATAATGAGTTAACACAGAAAAGAGAAAAACCAAAATCAAAAGTGGAATGTGCAGTGACTACTAAGAAAGCGAAAAAGAAAAGGAAGAAACTCGGATATCAAGTTAATCAGTCTAAGATTTAAGGTCCCAGTCCTGCAAATATTCGTTAACTTTGATCTCGGAGGTGAAGAATTGAGTATGATCTCCCTTGATCACTTTTAGGCAAGCTGGATGCAGCAAGTATGCTTGCCCCCCTCCGATCTTGCACTGGCTTGATCATCTGGCGAAGGCGCCATCACCTCTCCGCCGTGTAATGGCAAAAGTCTGGTTGGACGAAGAAAAAATAATCCCCACTGCTGCGCTTCAAGGAGATTTACCAGATCGCAAAAACCTTGCTCAAACTCCCCGACAAGCTACCAGATCCTCTGACCGCACAAACTCGTTGCAATGAACAGGCTGGCTACTTCTATAACAAAATAGCCACGATCTACTCCTCCTTCCCCCCACCCCCTCACCCCCTATCAGTACAGCAGCACACCAGACCTACCCCTCCCACCTCCCTGGAAACCTTTCCACCTCTGGAACCTACCAGCCTAGAAACTATAATACTACAGGTAAAGTCGGGATCCCCCAGTGACCCAGCCCCAGCTCGTTTCCTAAGAACAATTACCCCCACCATCCTCCCCATCATCCAGAACCTGATCAACAACTCTCTCTCAGCAGGGCTTGTCCCCCCGAAGTGGAAACAAGCTACAGTTAAGGCCCTCCTGAAAAAACCCAATCTAGATCAGATGAACCCGGGGAACTACCGCCCGATCTCCCTGTTACCGTGGATAACTAAAATCGCGGAAAAACACGTAAATCAATGTCTCAAAGAATTCCTGGAAACAAACAACTCTCTGGACTCCTCACAGACGGGGTTCCACCCCATGCACGGAACAGAAACTGCTTTATTAGCAGTAACAGAAGGAGCTAGAAAGATCGTGGATCAGGGCGGCACTGCGGCCATTATCTTATTGGACCTCAGTGCCGCCTTCGACACTGTGAATCATGACATCCTACGCCACAGATTGTCAGAGCTAGGGATAACCTCCACTGCTGCGGCCTGGCTACATTCCTTTCTTTCAGACCGCTCTTTTCGAGTCTGTGAGGGTAATACCACCTCGCCCAGCAAACCTCTCAGTTGTGGGGTTCCCCAGGGCTCGTCCTTGAGCCCCACACTGTTTAACATTTATGTGCTCCCCCTCGCAGAAATAATACGCCCTTTCGGCGTTCAAGTCGTGTCCTACGCCGACGATACGCAACTGGTGGTTACCCTGACTCATCCCTCCTCTTACTCCAGCGATCTCAGAGGCTGCATGGAAGCAGTATGCTCCTGGATGAGCCAGTCTTATTTGAAGCTGAACGGCGACAAAACAGAGCTAATGGTGCTGGGCAACTCCCCCCAAAAATCCATTGACTCTCTGTGGCCGCCAGCACTAGGCCCAGCACCCCCAGCCAGGGATACCATCAAGAGCTTGGGTATCTGGCTGGATAACGCATTAACCTTCGGCCACCAGGCAACCAAACTAGCAGCCACCTGCATGGGCATTATTAGACTCATACGAAAGATCCTACCACTCCTCCCTTTTAAGGCCAGACAGATCATGGTCCAGGGTCTAATCCTCTCCCGGCTGGACTTCGGAAATGCCCTATACCTAGGAGCCCCCGATTCCACCCTGAAAAAACTGCAGGTTATTCAGAACTGCGCTGCTCACACTCTCCTGCGCATTCCCCGCCGGCAATCAGTGAAATCTGAACTAAGAGTACTTCACTGGCTGCCAGTAAAGGATAGAGTCAACTTCAAAAGCATGTGCATCGCCCACCGTGCTTACTGGAGGAAAGGAGCAATCCTGAATCACACCCTGATCACCCCCTACCATCCCAATAGGCAGCTGAGGGCGACCCTCGCCTTCCAAGTCATCAATCCCAGGTTCAAAAGAGAAAGAAGTGGAGGAAGAATGTTCTCAACAAACGCGGCAAGGCTCTGGAACTCCCTTCCACTCTCTATCCGCTCAGAACCTAACATCCTGCTCTTTCGAAAAAAACTAAAAACCTTCTTCTTCAGCCGATAACCTCGACCCGCTTCACCCACCTGTATTCTGCTAAAGCGCTGGGACGCCTGCGGGTAGCTATCGCGCTATATGAAAACCTATTCCATTCCATTCCATTCGTTGTTGGCTTAGCCTTATCGTATACTGCTTGTCGCAATAAAAAATTGCCAAAATAGACAAGTGTCCGGTCTTACAGGTTGTTTGAGATTGAATGGGACCCGATGAGCTCTCTGTACTTCTAGAGCCCAATTCCAGCCATCTAGATCTGGAAATGCTTTAGATAGCATATCAGCAATGTTTGCTCGGGTATCTGACCCTTTCTTTCCCTCCGGTACACCTAGTACCCATAAGTTGTTTCGGCGTTGCCGATTTTCATGGTCTTCTAACTTCCACTGTATGTCAGTTAGTTGGGCGTCATGAGCAGTAGTACTTGTGCGTGTGACCGCTAGGTCGTTCTCTAAGGTTTCTCTTCGCACTTCAAGGGTTGTGAGGCGTTCGTTGATAATAATGCTTGACTTTGCAACTTTTCTAACAGCCCCTTGAATCTTCCGCATAGCTATCTGTGCACGTTTACTATCTTGGCGCGTTTCCTCACAATGGGAAAGTATGCATTGGAGGACAGTATCTAAAGTTGGAGGTGCTGAGTAGATCTGCTCCTGAGTGGTCCCATCTTAGACTTTTTTTTGTACACTGCCTTACGCATTGTGGCTATTGTGTCTCTTTTGTCACTGTCTGAGATCTCCTCACTAGAGTCCCCAGGTGAGTCAGACCCTGAACCCGATGCTGACCAGATCCCGTCTCAAGCGAGAAAAAACAGTCCATATCCTGCTCGCTGTGGTTCGAGAAAGTAGCATGATTTGTGGCCATAGCACCTCCGAGATGGAGATTGAGCATGGTAACCCCCGGCGTTGTACCTACTGCTTGAGTCCCGGGCCCCTCTGACATCCATCCATCAATGTTATCTGTTGCCTCAGGTTACAGGCAGGGGGAGTGAGAGGAATGGGAGACAGCTGACTATTCTGACTGATTTTGGGTGTACCTGCAGTCACGGATAGGACTTCATATGGAGCATCAAGAGTTGTACCGTCACCCTCCGAGATCACACAACCATCTGTATAGCTCCCCCCCTGGTACTGCTCACCTGCTTCGCCTTCTCGCCGTCGTGGGTGCTTTACTCCTGGCACCGCTCTCAGCAGGTTTAAAACAGAGGGTTCCCTCGCGGGCGGTTGGGGCGGAGCTCCGGTCCTGTTTCTCCTATCCTCCGGCTTCTCTGTCCTGGGTAACGTATTCCCTGCAGTTTGTTTTCTTCTCCCTCCTAGTCTCGGTGGGGGTCCAAGGATGCATTCATTTTGGGAGATGAGCCAGCACCCACACCCACGCCCGCCCGCATTTTCCCTTTTGTTCCGGTAGCCACCAGGACTTTCGGAGCCGTAATTTCCCCAGAACACGCCCGGCAGAAAACCGAGCAGACCAGGCAATGTTTCCTCTCTTCGCCGTCGGACGTCAATGCGGCCAGAAAACTAAGCAACACCTTTGTGCGCTCCGCACGGCACAGCGCAGCTCCACACTGGCTGGGACCGGGGCAGAGCTTCAGGTATGCAAACGCCGCTTCCATTCAGCTCCTGTCCTTTGTTTTAGCTCTGCTTTTCGTTTTTATTCGCCCGTCTTCCTTTCTTTTGATCTATTACATCTACCGGCAAACATACTTTTTCTGCTTCGTAATACTGTCCATTACTGCCGCATTAATGCTTCAAAGTTAGTCCATGATCAGGGAGCAGCAAAGCGACCGGCTCACGCAGTTGCCATCTTGCCTCTCTCCCGGGCCGTTTGGTCACCCAGAGTTCAAGGGAAGTTCTACTCTAGGGGAGTCAGAGTTTTGGAAGTCCCAGTGCTCAAGCACAGCAGGCAGTTCTGGATTACCTGGATCGGAGGTACCGAAGGTCTTGGGATGCCAAATCGGTTCTTCACTGGCGGTGTTCAGATACAGTTCCGGTGAGGGCAGTCCATCACAGTCGGGACTGTCACACTCAAGTTGCTGCTCTCACGCCATCGAAGCCACTAGAAAGTGGGTACAGGCTCACAGGAGCAGGGATGTTTCCAGTGTGGGTTGCAGGTTTTGTGAGGATCCCTCAAGGTTGTGGATGCATTGAAGGGGTCGCTTACCAAACTAGTGACCAACAGGCCTTGGCTGATGCATCTTGTGGGTGATGCAGTGAATTGCATCGACACAGCTCGTGGCGGTCTTTTACTGGCAGTGCACCGGGGACTAGCACCGGGGACTAGCACCGCTAGTTAAAAGGGAGGTCGCAGGCAATTGGAGATGGCTTGCAGGGCTCCGGGATTCTTAGAGGCTGCCCAGGTCTCAGGTAGGGACTGCAGACCACAGTTGTCTAATACTTTTGCAGTTGGCAGGGTTTGGTGCTACTTTCTTCTGCAGCTGGGCTCAGTTCCTGGGTCAGCAGCACATATTCTTCTTTTATCTTCTTTAGGTCCATGGAAATTAAAGTCAAGGTCTCAGGGACCCACCTAAATACTGAATTTAGGGGCATTACAAGGGTAGACAGGTAGTACCCAATGGGCTCCTTACCTTTAGGGTGTCTGCACCCTCTAGTGACTACTTCCTGTGGGAACAGGCACTTCCTAGCCCTGATTGGAGGTTTTCTCACCATCTCAAGATTGCAGAATTTCAGGAGTGGGTTTCACCTCGCCCTCCCAACCCTAGGGGTGGTGTAGCTGAGGGGGGACCCTCCTGCTCATCTAACTAATTTTCTTGCCTTTCTTCCCACCAAAAGTGGGGCAGGGAAGAGGGCTTGGCCTCTACCGCTATCTGGCGGTTCCTGGGCAGGAATTCAAAGGCGGCATCTCATTTGAAGCTTTCCGCCTGGGAAGAGCATACTGTCCTCGAGGAGGAATGAAACACCCATGCCCAGAGCAGGTATTGTTTCTGTCCTTTGAGAGTGCCAGCTCTCACCCCGTGAGGTTAGTGACATGTCTGGTGATGGCAGGCTGGTAAAACCCGGCCAGAGACCCCACTAGAGTTTGGTTCAATTTTCAGGGGACCCTCTAAAAGGGTCTCCTGTGTGAATTTATAAATAAATCCACCACTGTTATCCGTGTGGATTTATTAAGATAAGATATTTTGTACCAAACACCTTAGCAATCAGTCAAGGTATCGTGGAGCTAGGTAAATCGTGTTGACGAGAATCCAGCCCCTTGTACTCTTAATGGCGTCCCTGTTCACTTACAACCTCACAGAATAGGCTGGACATTGTTTGGACCTATCTGCTCATGTAGATAGGCCCACACATAGGATATAGTACACCCTGCCTTTAGGCCTGCAGTAGGGGTGGCTTACCTGTACCTTATAAAGTGCATGGAGGCATGGACCACAGGGCTGTGTACAATGTTGACTCTTCAGATTTTCAGATGTTACTGCACAAAGACATGCAGCCTGCAGTGGCAGACTGTGCATCCTTGGTAAGGGGGCCCTGGGTTGGCACAATCAGTGCTTTAGCCCCAGAGGACCCTCTTCAGTATCCATGCCCTACCAGTGATACCAGTGGTACCATTTACTAGGGACTTATGGGGGTGGCTGACGTTGTGCCAATCATAGTACAGTTTTAGGGAAAGCCATCTGGCACTAGGAACCCGTTTTGCAAGGACCCAGTGCAGTTAAATTCGAAATCACATCAGGCATCAGGCAAAAACTGCAGCTAACCATGCTAAAGAGGCAGTTTACTATAGTTTTGTTCTCCTTTCTCAATGCTGTCATTAACTGTAGTACTAAATAACAAGATACAGCCCTTTAACCCTGACAACTGGGGGGAAATCAGTTATAGAACAAAACATTGGTGTACTCAGGGGAAGTGTAAGCCTCAACTTCATTGGCAAAACAAAAAAGACATTAATTAATTGCTTTTCATAACAACAACAAAATACACCAAATTAATTTACAGTAAAAATAACTCAAAAGTAAGCCTAGGTGGAGTTCGCAGAGTTCTCCTGAAGTGACAAAAAAACTCTGCCGAGTGTGCTAGTGTCATGCCATTGTTGGTGATTTTAAGAGCCGGGTGTTTGTCCCACGCTGTAAGATCATCGTGAACTGCACCATGTCCAGAGCAAGAGGGGCAGCTTTCTTTCTGCTGCTCGAGCACATTTTCTACTCTAGCGGCATCTTTCCCAACGCGAACGGAAGGTTTCTCAATGTGAGTAGTCACGCCTTTCCGCGACCACTCGCATTGAAAAGTCCGACTGCCCGCATTGGGCAATCTCACCAGGAGGTTGATTTTCCTTGCTTGCGCCAACTAGACCTTGACAAGCGCAAGCGAGGAAACATTTTTCAGGGAGGTGGATTTTCCTGGCACGCGTTCGCAAGCTTGACGTTGCTGTGTGCGAGCGTGGAAAAAAAACTCCGCTCTGCTGAGCCGTGTATTGGGGAACTTTGCATGCTCTGCAGAGCATGGAGTGCAGAAAACTTCACAGAGTGGATATCACCAGGGTTACTCAAAAGCTTGAGAACACATTGCAGCATAAAAAAGGGGCTCCAAAAAACCGACACAGTGAAAGTGAGCTAAGGTGCACAAAGTGCTATATACAAAGCATATATACAATATTAGGGGCTGAAATAAATATACATTTCGACAACACAACGGTGAATCAGAGTATGATGTGTACAACATCATAATTGAAAACAGTCCTCTGGTGTATTCGTCGACGTTTCAACCCTAATAAACCTATTTTGAAAGGGTCATCATCAGAACCAAAAAAACAAGGGATTAACCAATGTGAAGAAATAAATCCAGTTACATGGGTTTCTCAACCTCTGGACACTTTTAAGTTGATTCAACCAGGAGCTGAGTTTTCTAAACCTCTCCCCAAAATCTTTGACAGCTTTTGGAAAACTCAGCGTCCAGCTTGCAGTGCTGCATTTTTGCAAGCTACTTACTACTGATCTTTTGACAGTGCTCGAGAATAGCTTCATTGATACTTTGATATGCTCCTGGTACCATGTAGAAGATGTCTATGCTTCCTACGCCATGGTGCAGCAACGCTGTCAGTCTAAGAAGCTGAATGAGAGGATTGCAGTTCCGCTCATCATTTGAATAGAACATGCCTTTAAAATAGCTTTTAGTATTTATCTGAAACAACAAGAAAATGTAGCCTCTTCTTTTCCTTTAAGGAAAGAAAAAAAAGAATGGACAGAAAAGAAAAGGTATTTTTTTCTGTAAACATCATTGTAGGAAAACATCGTTTTACCTCCACTTTTGCCTGCGCTGCCGCTGTTTAGCAGAGCTGAAAACTGCTAGAGAGGAAACAATAATTGATTGTTTTTAATTAATTTTTTCATTCGGATTCACCAATCGAATGCCAACAGTAACTTCTCCCACAGTTTATGAGGTTTATAATTAAAGGATTATGGTTTAGAAATCGGTGAGGGAGTGTAGTTTTTTAAAAAAACATATTCTACACATGTAACAATATTATGAGGTCTTTAACATCACCCAGAAAAACATCTTGGATATTTTATACCAGGAAGCCGTATTTCTATGCAATAGCTGTCAAGCCAGAAGCAGTTTTCATGCTTGAGTTATTTCAGTTTAGCTTACAATGGTAAAGGTCCTACAAGTCCCAGAATGCAACGTGCTGTTGGCAAAATACCAAGTACCGGCTAAAGGCATCTGACTTGGCATGCTATGCAGCTTGTTTCAACTGCCCAAAGGCAACCTGGTGCCTCACACTCTCAGCTTCTCTTCAGAGCCATCCATCTAGAAGGATTCTATTTGCTTCTCCCTTCTCTGATTACTTCAATGTCCTTTCTCCTGGGCCTGAGGCGATGGAGCTGTTGCAGTCTGTGGAATTAATGGTCTCATTGATTGCTTACATTTGCAGAGAGGAATCACGTTTTTCTTGCAAATGAAGCATTTTTTAACAACTTTCCATGAATTACAAGGAAGCAAAATCAAGTCCTGACCACGAGCGCTGTAAATATAGTGAAAGCTGCTGGTTTCCTTAACTTTGGCTTCGATTTGACTTGGTCTGCAGTTGTGATGCCTGATTGTCAAAGGTAAACTGCTATTCACAAATGTGTTTACACATAGTATCTTTACAACTGCGGAGTCTCCGTACATAAAAAGATATGACTGTCCTACGCAGTCGTAAATATACTGCTTGTAAAATTGTGAATAGCAAACAATCGTAAATGTACACAGAAGTGTAGGTTTACATTTGTGAATCAGGCCCCTGGTGTCTGAGTTCTTCTCTGTCACTATGCGCTAGTCTAAACACTGCACAGTTATCACTACCACAATGAACTATAAATATACCCCCTTTCTATATAGGGCTTACTACCCCTGATGAGGCATCCAAGCGCTTTTTCGAGAAGTAGCACACTACTCTGGAACCCATAAAGGATTAATGGTGAATTAGTATAGTGAACTATGAAAGTAATTTGAGTGGTCGATATGTTAGTCATTTATTTGGATTGAGAAGGATAGTGGAGGGATAGAAGAGGGAAAAGGTTTGCATTTATATAGTGCTTGTTACCCCTGATGAGGTGTTGAAGCCATAGAAGCACAATACAGATGCACAACCAGGGCTCCCTGCTAAATACATTATACTGTTTGCAAACACTTCTAATGCTCGCAAAAGTCTTTTGTTAACGAATCTGGAATTGCACCCAGAATGGAAAAGACAAGGCACTAATGAAATGCGGTATGGAAACAGTATTTGACAATTTGCAGACAGCCAACTTTATGAAACCGTACCAAAACGGGCATGGTTACTACAAATGAAGAATTGTAACCTTCTCTACAAAAATTGGATGATTTTTTTCTGGTTATTATTTTAAGAATTTTCACAAATTCAAATTGTTTTGAGAATCCAAGCAACGCATCAGAAAGTGAACACAGCAGTATAGATAGCACCTAAGTGGCAAGCATGGCAAACAGACAGCGTCTCCGAGTAATTACTATAAAGGTCGGGTACAGTGGAGGCACACTATACTCAGGGTTCTCACAAAGCACGTTGAGAGCACTTGGGATTTAGGGTGGATTACAAAGGTCCAGCTGTTTGGCTGGCCAACTGGGTACTGGACTGGCCCACACTGCAAGTCAAAGGAAGCAATGGGAAATGTATAAATATTAAAGGTTTGTCCAAATAGGCTTTGCCAGCCAGAATGAGTCACCTTCCTCTTAAATGTACTTGATCAGTTGCTCTCTCAAGAAGTGTCTCTCCATTGCAGGTATGGTTTAGGAGTGTCTCAATGAATGCTCAAGAACTTCTGGTTCACATAAAGTCAAACACTCATCAGCCCTCCTCTATCTTGTCATGAGGGATAGAACTGGCCTAGACACTTTTTAGTAGAAGGTTTGTTTTCCAGGACAAATTCATAAAATGCATGAGGTCATGGAAGAAGAGCCTCAGCAGGACCTTAGTGATAGGCATTTAAAAATGGGCATCACACCTACTCCACACTCTGAACATATTACAGCAATAAAGATAAACTCAGTTCAAAATACAAAAGCAGCTCAGTCAGTTGATTCACACCTCCAGCATATATAAAACAAATGTCATAAGCAGGTTGTAACCTAGTCACTGCAAAGTGCATTTCACAAATTCGAGTATCAAGCAAATTATGCTAGGCCATATTTTCCTTCTCCAAGAGGAGTTTAGGACAGCAGAAGCTTCTACCTACATGCAAGGGTTCCGGGTGAGCCCTCCTGGAGAGTCTATGAAAGAAAGCTAAGGGGCTTATTTACAAGGAGTTAACGCCACCAGACCGTCACTTGGCCCGATGTCCTGGTGGCTTTAACTCCTTCGCCTTAATTACAAGGCGACTCTAAGCCACTTAACGTGGATTAAGGCTGCCTTGTAAATAATGCCCCTATTCACGCAGCACTTAGTGTGAAAGCGGCATGTAATGGGTGTTGCAGTGGGCGTACCGCCACAGCACCCATTGCTTTTTGATGCTGCCCCATATTTATACAATGGAAACCTAAAGAGTTTTCAAACTGTAAAACAAAAAACACCATCCACGCCATCAAGTGTCCTTTCTCAAAACTGTATTTAGGGAAAATAAATCAACAAATAATCAAAGGATCGTCCAACATAAATCTAAAATAAAAAAACAAGTACTGACAGCGCCGATGGTGATGCATTTCATAGAGAAAAATCACTCTGAGAAAGAATTTGTTTGGACAGTATTAGCTGTAATAACAAAACCACCCAGAGGGGGTAATGTAGAAAACTTGTTGTTACAAAAGGAAGCATATCTAATTTTAAAATTCAACAGTGCCCAGAATGGGCTCAATGAAATGACGGAGATA
The DNA here is from genome assembly GCF_964204655.1 of Triturus cristatus. NCBI lineage: Eukaryota > Metazoa > Chordata > Amphibia > Caudata > Salamandridae > Triturus > Triturus cristatus. The sequence continues at coordinate 805,618,651 of NC_140590.1, forward strand.
TCAAAAACCTCAGGTTGAGGCAGCAATGAGCCTGAATTTATATAATAAAAAACTTCTACTTAAAAGTAAGTGTGGAGACAAGATGTGGCAGCTCAGTGCTACCGCAAAATCAACAAACACACATTGATGTAACCACTTTATGTTTCAGAAGTCAAATTTGAAGCAAGATTCAGTAACTGAGGGAAAGGCAGCCCGTCAAAACCACTTCCTCGATCGAGTAAGTTTCTGTGATACAATGTTGCAGTAAGGCAGTCAAACGCGAACAAAAAATGAGGCGCGAGCGAGCACATACAACTATAATTAAATCAGGCAACAATTTCTTGTCTTCACAGACGGCAAAATTACAGAGACATAATTTCCCTAAAATAATGAGAAGATTCTGGCATGAATAAACCCAAGTAATTGCCCCCCTTTAAAGTCATAATGAAAAATGCTATGTATGTATTCGCAATTCAAGAAATAAAATAGCAAACAGTTATGTTTTCACTTGTAGATTCAGCTCAGAATACTACATGATTGAAACTTCACTAGCAAAGGAGAAACATTACACAACAGTAAAGGTACAATGGTTTTTATCCAACCGTGATAACTTTTAACAAGCATTTGCAATGCAATAGGTCTCGCATTATTAAAGTTTGAGCTTATTGGTGTTGCATTATTTAGCAATGCCAATAGCTCAAAGTTTAAGTTAACTCACCTGTGTGCTGTTTGAAGCGCACACAGGTGAGTTCAGCAGCAAGTGTCTCTCTGCACTTGCTGCATTTCTTTTGTCAAAAGGGTGCAGCTGTGGGACAAATTGTATGCCTTTGTGAAAGTATTCATGTTACTCGCACTGCCCATCATGCGCTGCAATTAACATGATTACTTTAACAAAGGCATACAACCTGCTCGCAGCCGCGCCCTTCTAACAAATGAAAGGCAGCAAGTTTAAAAGCACCATGTGTGCTTTCAGGGGATTCTGAAAGCACACGTGTGCTTGTAGATTTGCTGCATTTCTTTTGGTAATAGAGTGGGCCAGATTGTGTGATGTGCTCTATTACCAAAATAAATGCAGCAAATCTACAAGCACACGTGTGCTTTCAGTATCACTGCTGCTGCTGCAGCTCCAAGAAACACCAGCCCACCAGTGCCCCTTTCCGGACCTGCAATGAGCTCTGGGTCGGGCCCATTGCCAGAGCTACCCCTGCTACTGTCTTGATACTGGATCCCTGTGTGGGTCTGGCCTGCTCTATTCAGGGCCGGCTCTAGGGCTGACTTCTGGGGGCGCCATGTTTGCAAGTTTGTTATAGTTTTAAAAACGCCTTGTTGGAAAGTGGGTTATTGGTAGGCCTGGGCCAAAATCCCGTTCCGTTCGCGGAAATTGCGATATTTTGGACTTTTCGCGTTCCGCGGAAAGCGCGAAAATGTCAAAATTTCCACATTCCGCAGCTTAGCGATAATTTGTTTCTTGCTCGCGCTGTAAAAAAATACATTCTCGCGTTCGCGCGATCGCCTTACCTGAAACCCCGCGTTCGCCGACAAGTTTTCTTGACCCGGTCGCGTTCTCCACGAGATGTTGGATTTTGGTAGCGATTTTGCGCTGTCACGCGACAGTTCGCGGCCGCATTAACGTCATTTGTCACGCGATCACGTCATTTGTCGCGCGATCACGTCTTTCTTCTCGCGATCATGCACCGCGCGAGTATGAGAAGATTGAGATCTCGAACATGTCATTCTACATCGCGAGCTAGAGGATGAGGACGCGGGCACGTGTAATCGAACGCGAACAGGAGAAAGAGACCCCGAACACGTCATATCCAATGCGACAGGGACAAAGAAGAGAACGCGTTCATGTCGTTTTCGACACGCCGCCGGAAGTAATGTGAAGCTCGAGAACTCAACAACGTAAAATTTACAATTTGGAGAGGAATATCGGCTCTAGCAGCATGAAACCATCTGCAAATGCTGATTTTGGATGAAAAGAACTCCTTACATTGACATTTGGCTTTCCTTTTTTGTGCAAGGAGTCATTTTTTTTAAAAGGTGGAGAGAGGGAGGAAGTGACACAGAATCTCCAACTTCCTGTTCCTGTCCAGCAGGCTCCTCCCAGTGCTTTGTCCATCTCCTGCTCATTCTGCCTTTGGATTTGGAGCTGGAAAGATCACTCTTTTTGTCTGCTGCATCATTGCAATTGGATTTCAGGATTTTTGGAATAGGATATTTTACAAGTAAGTGGTTGTTGTGTTTGTTTGATTGTGGGCATTGCAGTTGTTGTAACTACAATTTATTTTTGATAATTAATTATCATCATTCCTTTTTTTTTAATTTTGTGGGTAGTAGTAGTAGGCCCGAGCTAGCCATGGGCATGGCCTCATGGGTGTGTGTGTGGGCATGATGAAGCAACTGTTCCTTTTGTTGTTTTTTGAATGTATTTCATTTTCAAGCACATTTAGGGCATGGATGGCATTGGAATGAGTTGGGGAAGTGTGTTTTTTGGGGGTGGCCTTTGTGATGTTGTTGGGCCTGGCCATGTGGCTGGTGGCCATTTTGAGGCCTAGGCCTGCAAGCTTGCCTGGCCTTGTCTGCCAACAGGCCTGCTTTTTCATCCACTGGGATCAGAGCAGGTAGCCACAGCTTTATTAATCAAGTGTTTTCTGTGTGATCTGCTGAATTTAGACATCATTTAGGGCATGGATGGCATTGGATTGAGTTGGGGAAGTGTGTTTTTTGGGGGTTGCCTTTGTGATGTTATTGGGCCTGGCCATGTGGCTGGTGGCCATTTTGAGGCCTAGGCCTGCAAGCTTGCCTGGCCTTGTCTGCCAACAGGCCTGCTTTTTCATCCACTAGGATCAGAGCAGGTAGCCACAGCTTTATTAATCAAGTGTTTTCTGTGTGATCTGCTGAATTTAGACATCATTTAGGGCATGGATGGCATTAGATTGAGTTGGGGAAGTGTGTTTTTTGGGGGTTGCCTTTGTGATGTTGTTGGGCCTGGCCATGTGGCTGGTGGCCATTTTGAGGCCTAGGCCTGCAAGCTTGCCTGGGCTTGTCTGCCAACAGGCCTGCTTTTTCATCCACTAGGATCAGAGCAGGTAGCCACAGCTTTATTAATCAAGTGTTTTCTGTGTGATCTGCTGGATTTAGACATCATTTAGGGCATGGATGGCATTGGATTGAGTTGGGGAAGTGTGTTTTTTGGGGGTTGCCTTTGTGATGTTATTGGGCCTGGCCATGTGGCTGGTGGCCATTTTGAGGCCTAGGCCTGCAAGCTTGCCTGGCCTTGTCTGCCAACAGGCCTGCTTTTTCATCCACTAGGATCAGAGCAGGTAGCCACAGCTTTATTAATCAAGTGTTTTCTGTGTGATCTGCTGAATTTAGACATCATTTAGGGCATGGATGGCATTGCATTGAGTTGGGGAACTGTGTTTTTGGGGGTTGCCTTTGTGATGTTGTTGGGCCTGGCCTTGTGGCTGGTGGCCATTTTGAGGCCTAGACCTGCAAGCTTGCCTGGCCTTGTCTGCCAACAGGCCTGCTTTTTCATCCACTAGGATCAGAGCAGGTAGCCACAGCTTTATTAATCAAGTGTTTTCTGTGTGATCTGCTGAATTTAGACATCATTTAGGGCATGGATGGCATTGCATTGAGTTGGGGAAGTGTGTTTTTTGGGGGTGGCCTTTGTGATGTTGTTGGGCCTGGCCATGTGGCTGGTGGCCATTTTGAAGCCTAGGCCTGCAAGCTTGCCTGGCCCTGTCTGCCAACAGGCCTGCTTTTTCATCCACTAGGATCAGAGCAGGTAGCCACAGCTTTATTAATCAAGTGTTTTCTGTGTGATCTGTTGAATTTAGACATAATTTAGGGCATGGATGGCATTGGATTGAGTTGGGGAAGTGTGTTTTTTGGGGGTGGCCTTTGTGATGTGGTTGGGCCTGTCCATGTGGCTGGTGGCCATTTTGAAGCCTAGGCCTGCAAGCTTGCCTGGCCTTGTCTGCCAACAGGCCTGCTTTTTCATCCACTAGGATCAGAGCAAGTAGTCACAGCTTTATTAATCAAGTGTTTTCTGTGTGATCTGCTGAATTTAGACATCATTTAGGGCATGGATGGCATTAGATTGAGTTGGGGAAGTGTGTTTTTTGGGGGTTGCCTTTGTGATGTTATTGGGCCTGGCCATGTGGCTGGTGGCCATTTTGAGGCCTAGGCCTGCAAGCTTGCCTGGCCTTGTCTGCCAACAGGCCTGCTTTTTCATCCACTAGGATCAGAGCAGGTAGCCACAGCTTTATTAATCAAGTGTTTTCTGTGTGATCTGCTGAATTTAGACATCATTTAGGGCATGGATGGCATTGCATTGAGTTGGGGAACTGTGTTTTTGGGGGTTGCCTTTGTGATGTTGTTGGGCCTGGCCTTGTGGCTGGTGGCCATTTTGAGGCCTAGACCTGCAAGCTTGCCTGGCCTTGTCTGCCAACAGGCCTGCTTTTTCATCCACTAGGATCAGAGCAGGTAGCCACAGCTTTATTAATCAAGTGTTTTCTGTGTGATCTGCTGGATTTAGACATCATTTAGGGCATGGATGGCATTGGATTGAGTTGGGGAAGTGTGTTTTTTGGGGGTTGCCTTTGTGATGTTATTGGGCCTGGCCATGTGGCTGGTGGCCATTTTGAGGCCTAGGCCTGCAAGCTTGCCTGGCCTTGTCTGCCAACAGGCCTGCTTTTTCATCCACTAGGATCAGAGCAGGTAGCCACAGCTTTATTAATCAAGTGTTTTCTGTGTGATCTGCTGAATTTAGACATCATTTAGGGCATGGATGGCATTGCATTGAGTTGGGGAACTGTGTTTTTGGGGGTTGCCTTTGTGATGTTGTTGGGCCTGGCCTTGTGGCTGGTGGCCATTTTGAGGCCTAGACCTGCAAGCTTGCCTGGCCTTGTCTGCCAACAGGCCTGCTTTTTCATCCACTAGGATCAGAGCAGGTAGCCACAGCTTTATTAATCAAGTGTTTTCTGTGTGATCTGCTGAATTTAGACATCATTTAGGGCATGGATGGCATTGCATTGAGTTGGGGAAGTGTGTTTTTTGGGGTGGCCTTTCTGATGTGGGTTGTCTTAAAGACATGCTTTTGTTGTATGTGTCTGGTGTGTTGGTGTGCAATGCATGCACCCTGCAGAGCTTTTTGGGGCCTGTGAATGTTCGTATTTACATTTTGTTGCATTAAAAAGGCCGAGCAGTGTGCTTTAGCAGGCATCCTTTACCTGGCTTTTATAGGCCTTTTGTCAGCTCCTGGTGGTTCCCAGGCCCCCGGCTTGTTTGTGATTTGTGTGTGTCCATGTGGGTGGTGGCCTTTTTTGGTGTTTGGACTGTGAGTTATTAGTGTCCTGCTTTTGCCATAGGCCTGCATGGTTTTCCTATTGGCTCTTTGGCTTACTGCTTCCATCCATCCACCCCCTTTGCCAGCAGCAGCTCCATGGATGCTGAGATGCTCAAATAATGCAATGGTCCACCCCACTTCCATTAAATTTTTATTTTGTTGTTTATTATTACCTTTCCTATCCTTCCTGAGAGTGTAGTGTGTGGCTGTACACAGTACTAGTAGTATAACATAGCTCTAGTTAAAAAAAAAGTCATAAATGGCTAGACTATCTTTTATTTGCACTAGTACAGTACTAAGTAACTGAACCACAACAACAAATGCAACATTTCACTGATGTTCTTCTCCTGTCTTATTTGCTTTTAGGTTCACAAAAGACAGAGTAGGAGGTGTCATCAGCATCACCCGGCTACCCGTTGTACTGCCAGCCAGACAGAAGTCCTGCTGCGCATCACGTCCACGTGAGACCAGAACTTGTTGTGCATCTGCATCCTGCCTGACATCTGAAGAAGATGGCCCCAAAGAAAGGTACCAGGTCCAGTACCAAGAAAGTTGCCGGTGAGAAGAAGGAACAGAAAAAGCAAGTGCCATTAACCACGACTGGTGGTGTGCCGGCCAATGTTTTTTTTGGCACCAAAGCGTTGTCCGGGAACCAAGCTGGGAGCAGCACAGCGGTCCAACCCCACCAACCTAGGCCCAAGGGCTTTAGTGTCGCAGAGGTAGCCAGTCTACTAACGAGCAGCGATGTTGAAGAAATGTCATTACCACAAAGTAGTAAACAATCAAGTTCAACGCAGGCGCAAACTCAGCAGATCAGTGTGCAGCCGCCGCAACAAGAACAGCAGCAGCCGCTGCAACAAGAACAGCAGCAGCCGCCGCAACAAGAACAGCAGCAGCCGCCGCAACAAGAACAGCAGCAGCCGCCGCAACAAGAACAGCAGCAGCCGCCGCCGCAACAAGAACAGCAGCAGCAGCCGCCGCAACAAGAACAGCAGCAGCAGCCGCCGCAACAAGAACAGCAGCAGCAGCCGCCGCAACAAGAACAGCAGCAGCAGCCGCCGCAACAAGAACAGCAGCAGCAGCCGCCGCAGCAAGAACAGCAGCAGCCGCCGCAGCAAGAACAGCAGCAGCCGCCGCAACAGCCCACCATAGTAGTTGTTGCTCCTGACGTAGGGGCATTTCAGGAAATCGAGCTTCCTGCAGACAAAGTGGAGCAAAGTCAAACCACTGCTTCAGAAGTTCTATTGTCTTCCAGACGACCAGCAAGGAAAAGGAGGCTTAGTCCATCATCTTCTTCTTCAAGCCCCGCTTCTGATGATCGTGATGACACTTGGGTACCACCAGCTCGGTCTGAGAGTGATATACGCCACAAGACAATGCTTCTGAAAAGGAATGTCCCAGAAAAACTTAGAGTTATGGAGGTAGATGTAGAAGAGGGGGGTGATGATGTTGATGAAGACGAGCTAGTCATCACGCACATTACTCGCGCCCCAAAGGGATTGGAGACCGACATTCTCACCCTATCCAGAAAGGCTGCTACTGAGTGGGATGTAGCACGGATCTCACCAACACAGGTTACACCACCACTACCTCCAGCTGCCATATTTTCCAAGGCCCGGCAGGGACCTACATCCAGCTCAACCATCTCAGTAGGTAGTGGTAGTAAAAGTCACAGTGTAGGTGGAAAGGGTCACATATTTTCAAGCACCCCCTCAAGTTCATCTGGTGTTGAAAGTGGCACATCCAGCAGTGCCAGAAAGTTCTCCTCCCCAGTTTGGGACTTCTTTTCTGTTAGCACCAAGGAGGAGAACGTTGCTATATGCTCAATTTGTCGGCAAGGTGTTCGGCGTGGTAAGCTTGGTACAAACTATGGTACCGGAGGACAAGCAAGTCATCTCAGAATACACCACAATATCGTGTGGGAGGCTCACCTACTTAAGTTAAAATAAAGTAGAAAAACTCAACCCATTGAAGTTGGTCAAGGTGAATCGGGGAGCGATATTATTGCGGTGGAAGGTGACGAAGAGGGAGGCATTTCTAGCCCTGTTCCCAGTAGTGCAGTGGTAACGCCCACATCCTCCTCAGTAACATCAGAGTGGCACCGCAGTAAGAGCCATACTCAGAGTGTGGGTGAGACACCAAGGCGACCGGCGAGTACCTCAATGAGACAATCTGTGTCGTTGAGCCTTAGTGGGTTAATGAAAACAGCACCACTAAGGAAAGTAAGCCAGCCTACCATTGAGAGCATGTTTAGGTTGGAGGGGCAGTTCCAACGCAACCACCCAACGGCACGATTGTACAATGCGAAGCTGGCTAAAATGTTAGCGCTGGACCTTCTTCCTTTTTCATTTGTGGAAGGGATGGGTTTCCTTGAATTTGTGTCTGCCATCTGCCCGAAATGGAAAGTTCCCAGCCGGTCCTATTTCGCAAGAATTGCTGTTCCGGCACTACATCATGATGTGCTGGAATTGGTTGGTCACGGTTTGCAGCAGAGTGCTGTGCACAATATCCACCTGACAACAGACATGTGGAGCAGTTGCCAAGCCACAGATTACATGTGCATCACTGCACACTGGATCTCTTTTGTGGGGGTTAGAGATAAACTATCTGCACGAGGTGTTGTTGACACAGCTGCGATTTTTGAAGGTACTCGGAAACATGCAACTGTAGCCATGTTCGCCATGGAGAAATCTCATACGGCTGAAAACATTTTAGAAGAGTTTCGCACCAAGGTTTTGGAATGGCTGCGGCCCAGAGGGCTTGGTATTGGTTTTGTTGCCACAGACAATGGCAGTAATGTACTTAAGGCCATGGAACTTGGTTCCTATTTCAGGGTTCCGTGTTTGGCACACTGCATAAAAATTATAGTGCAAGACTTTCTGAAAAAAGAACCCATAGTCAGCAATTTACTGGCCATCTGCCGAAGAATATGCACTCATTTCAGCCATTCTTTTAAAGCTCGGAAGCAGCTGAGGATCATCCAACGTGAATTTAGGATGCCAGTCAAGGCACTCATCCAGGAGGTGGCAACACGTTGGAACTCAACGTATTACATGCTTGATCGTCTGTACGAACAGCACAGGTCACTCCATGAATATGTCTGGTACAGAAGCAGTGATGCTAGTGTTAAAGGCATGACCCTTCAGAGGGAGCAATGGACCCTAATTAAATGCCTGACTGAGATGCTGTCTCCTTTTGAGGTCTTCACACGTGAAGTCAGCAAGGAGGACTGTACAATGGGCCAAGCTATCCCATTGTTGCAAATGCTAGAGCATGAGCTGAATAATGTGTCTGAATCCTACAAAGGCGTAGAGGACAGAAGGCAAGCCCATGACTTGGTGGAGAGCTTATCCAGGCGCTTATCAGAAAATGTAAGGATACAAAATAAAATTTTGTCACAAGAACATTACATTTGTGCCACAATTCTGGATCCACATGCAAAATTAGGACTATTCCTTTCTTTTTCCGACAATGATGTTGCCCGCTACAAAAGTTGTATAGCTGAAGCAGCCATCAAGTTTGAAAACGAAGGGCTGCTAATTAAAAGCCCTCCACATCAACCCACAACAAGTACTGATACTGAAGCAGGCCATGCAGAATCAAGTGCAACTTCGTCGGCTGAGGGCAGTGCGGTTGGCTCACAATCGCAACACTCACCATCACCATCGACTACAAAAACAATAACTGGATCATTCGGCCGAGTACAATCATTATCAGATTGGTATGTAAAGATGGGCCTTAAGCACAGTGCTGATGCACAGAAAAAACAGCACAAAAGCTTACCAGCAGCAACCCTGAACATTGAGCGGATGGTCCAGGCCTATCTGGACGACCCAACAGAGGTGTACGTTGATCAAAACCCATTGCAGTATTGGTATAGGAAAAGGTCTGAATGCCCACAGCTCAGCAGGCTGGCGATAAGCTATCTGGCTTGCCCTGTCGCAAGTGTCTCTTCCGAACGTGTTTTCAGTGCTGCTGGTTCCATTGTAACATTGAGAAGGACCAGTCTATCTCCAAAAAACGTGGAGAGGTTAACAATGATCAAAATGAATCAGCACTTCATACCCCCGAATTACACCATGCATGAATCAACAGAGGAAGATGAGGACAGAGGCTCAGGTGACGGAAGTATTGTGTCAGATGATTACCTACTACTGGAAGAACCCCCAGAGTTTGAGGACGAGCTATACTTCCCTGACAATTAGGCTCGCACTTACTGTCTTCCTCCCTTTTTTCCCCCTTTGTTTATGTGTCTGTCGTTCCGGTTATACACTTGTGAATCGCCACAAATCCATTATCACCGTCTTCTACTCTTCTAATTTAATGTACAAGTTTCAGGTGTCTGCCATTTGACAGTACAGTCCTCCGAATCCAGCTCCTCCGCTCGACCATACTGAATCTCCTGCTCAATTCCATTTCCCTCAAGAATGATGATTGGATGATGGTAACAACAAATTCAAACTTTCCTCGTCCTTCCAAAACAAGTGGACCGTGAATCAGATGACCACTATAGCTATCCTCCTTTCAGAGCCGAGAGAGACTGGCCATTAACTGAAAATAAGATGGAACAGGTAATGATTGATGCCATGCATTGGCCGCAGAATCGCAGACTGAATGATGTAGATTTTGTTGTGTTTGTTGCGCATGAATTTATGTAATTGTGCACTGCCACTAATCAACTTTCTACAGAACACACTAATTTTCCCCTTCTTGCAAATAAGAAATGTGGACTTCTCCTGCATCTTGGTGATACAGTGCTTTTAATCCAATACAGGAAGGGGACTCACTCAATCTGCGCAATGCAAATGACTGTGACACAACAGCACCGTCTATGATAATGATGGCGAAATAGACGGCCCGTTAACAAGATGAGATGGAACAGGTAATGATTGATGGCTGCCATGCATTGTCCGCAGAATCGCAGACTGAATGATGTGGATTTTGTTGTGTTTGTTGCGCATGAATTTATGTAATTGTGCACTGCCACTAATCAACTTTCTACAGAACACACTAATTTTCCCCTTCTTGCAAATAAGAAATGTGGACTTCTCCTGCATCTTGGTGATACATTGCTTTTAATTCAATACAGGAAGGGGACTCACTCAATCTGCGCAATGCAAATGACTGTGACACAACAGCACCGTCTATGATGATGATGGCGAAATAGACGGCCCGTTAACAAGATGAGATGGAACAGGTAATGATTGATGGCTGCCATGCATTGGCCGCAGAATCGCAGACTGAATGATGTAGATTTTGTTGTGTTTGTTGCGCATGAATTTATGTAATTGTGCACTGCCACTAATCAACTTTCTACAGAATACACTAATTTTCCCCTTCTTGCAAATAAGAAATGTGGACTTCTCCTGCATCTTGGTGATACATTGCTTTCAATTCAATACAGGAAGGGGACTCACTCAATCTGCGCAATGCAAATGACTGTGACACAACAGCACCGTCCATCATGATGATGGCGAAATAGACGGCCCGTTAACAAGATGAGATGGAACAGGTAATGAATGATGACAATTAATGGCATGCATTGGACACCTGACTCTGAGCTATTGGTCTTTGTGTTTGCGTTGTTTGTTGTGCACAAAGTGATGCCAAAGTGTACTAGTAGTAATCTTTCTGTACACAATAAAGAATGACTCAAGTCAGTAATATTTATATTTCTACTCTTGTTGTGTCATAAAAATTATACTTATACTGCAGGCCGATCTTCAGTCAGTCAGTAAATGTATCAGAGATGATGATGAAGTCAGGAGGATGTTTCAGGAGTGGCATAAAACAGAAAAGCCTAAAGGTAAACACGTCAACAACAACCACAACAGACCCAAATGTCTGTGTAGAAGTTGAATAGAGTGTAGCGGTGGGATGACTGCAGTGCATTGATTTTACTAACTTAAACTGTAAAATGCTATGGTTGGAATGGATAATGTGCTTTGCATTTGTCCAACTCTTTGAGAGAAAAAAAAAGGACTAGTCTAAAGTGTTAACGTAGGATGTGCTAATGCTAAGCACTGTGGCCCTGCTCTCTCCTGTTACTGTTGAAGGTCAATGCTGGAAAAAAACTAGAGTAGAGATGATGCATATGCATACATGCCACCTTGGAAAGTGTTGTTGTTGCACTACACCATCACTTGTGCATTTGTTTTCACTTTCTTTCTCAATATACCCTTTGATTTTCCATCTAAAATTACGGGCCGGTATTGCCCAAAACTTTGTAAAACATTACAATGCATATTAATTACCTTACCAATCAATCACCTTTTTTTTTCCAGCCGGGCAGTGGCGAGTGGCGAGGCGACACACCCAAGATTGATGGACGAGACGAGAGGAGCAAGAGGACTGCCGAGATGCAAAAATCCAGTCCACATTTTTGACCAGGATAAGACAGTAACAGTATCCACTTTTAACTTCTTTTAAATAATTTGATTAATATCTTGTATACAATCTTTACAACAGTGTGTTCTTGGAGTTGTTATTATCAATCATCATTATGTTTGCTCTGTGTTTACGATTCTTCCCTACCAATATTTAAAATTTCAGCAATCCTCTGCTGATGCTAATACTGTATTTAGACACTTATTTGCCCATGTCTTCTTCCATTAAATTTTAGCTATACATATATTACAAATATTTTTTTTTCATAAAGACACATATGTCATCAGCAGAAGATTGCGGTCGCGTGAGTTATAGTTGCCTGCACTAACTATAACGGGGGAATTTCATTGGTTTTTTATCAATAAAATGTCCAGCTAACTATAACATGTGTGAAACCTATGGTTTTTTCAGTGAATTTGCAAGGTTTTTTAAATGCTAATTCCTAACTATAACGTGTGTGAAACCTATGGTTTTTTCAGTGAATTTGTACGGTTTTTTAAATGCTAAGTTACTTTACGCCATTCGTGGCGTGCGCGCCCAGTTAACGCAGTTCGTTCCGTGCGCGCACGGTGCGCTTCGCGCACCGTGCGCGCACAGTGAGCACGCGGTGCGCTTCGAGCACCGCGCGCCCACTTTACACAGTTAGTGCCGTGCACGCACGGTGGTCACGCGGTGCGCTGCGCGCACCGCGTGCCCACGTTATGCGGGATGGGCCATGTACGCACGATGCGCTTCGCGCACCGTGCGCACATGGGGGACATATTATGCGCATCTTTGTGAAATGTATTCTTTGTTTATTTCTTACCTGGAATAAGCCATGCACAAATGGTGCCCTTCGGGCACCATTTGCACACGGGGTGGGGAGAGTGTGGATAATTTTTTGTTTTTAAAATTTTTACCGTACGCGTACGGTAAGCGTAATCGGCAATTTTCCGAAAAAAAAACATTTTTTTTTTTGGGCTTGGGGGTTGTTTGGGGACCCCTATATCAATGCTGGGTGGTTAGGATCTCAAGAAACTGCCTCTTTAGACATTTTTTGGCATCGTTTTTGCTGCCCAACTCAGAGAGCGAGAGAGAAAATGGCAGCCGCCGCTTCCTGGTTTCGACCGATTCGAATGTTTACTAAGATCTAACAGCCAATCAAAATCGCGCTCGCGCACGCCACCGTACGCGTACGGTAAGCGCACCGTAAGCGCACCGTAAGCTGGCTCAGATATATATATTGATTTAAAGGCTATTTTCTCTGAATCTACTGAACAGATTTACACCAAACCTACAAAAGGCACTTCCTTGACCTGAGGACTACCTCTCTGCCAAATTTCAAGTAATTCTGTTCAGCCGTTCGGGCTGTAGCTGTGTCTAAAGGTCCTATGGAAAAATGCATGGGAAAAATGCGTTTTGGGACCCCCCTTTTATCTCAGCCCCCGCTTGACGAATCCCCCCGAGACTTTCAGGGTAGGAGCGGAGCGTAGCGCCCCACCTATTTTGAAAAATTCGCGAGGATTCGTCGACCGGCGCCAAAGTTATTCAAAATAGAATGTTGCGGATTTCCTATGGAAACGTGGTCCTAACTATAACTACCTACTGGCGACCGCCAGTAGGTAATATATATATAAATTATTATTATTAAATGTAACCCCCAACTATGGTGTTATGTTTAAAATTCTGAGTTTGTGCTTATCCAGACCAAGCACTCTTAAACTATACCGTACTGGTATGAGCTGTGCTATAAACCTAAATAAATGCATCTCAGTGAGTGACTGGTTATGGAGACGTAAGGGGCACTGTTAAAGGGTGGTAGTGACAGAATCCGTAGTGACGATGGTCGTTGGAGGGGTGGTGCCAACAAACATTGTCGCACCAGGCGCCACTAGTGCTAAAGCCAGCCCTGCCTCTATTTGCCACTGCCTGGGCCTCTGGCTCCTGGTGGGATATCTCTTGGCTCTGGATTGGGGAGTTATTGAAAAGGCAAACTCTTCTACACCCATCCTTGAACGAAGCCTCTGTTCTGTGCTTGAAAACAAAGCCTACTTGATGTTGCTTGAAAAATATCACCAAATTATTATTGTTTCATCAAGGGGTGGATCCATTTGGATTTCATTGTTTCCAGCCTCACAGTAAGATATGTCATGTATCTCTATATCATAATTTAAGAGTAAAACTGGCCTCATATTCAGAGAGTGCAAAATGTGATTAGTATCTTTTGGAATTACAGAAATGATTGCCAGTCACATGTACTGAGATGTGTTCCCCCCATGTAAAATGCCACAATGTGCTTTGGCCAAAATGGAAAGATAATATATAATGTGGAGTAAAACCCAGCTGGAAAGCCATCAACACTAGGAGTTATGTTGTTAGCCACCATCCTACCTTCATTCATACTGCCAGGTAAAGATTAGAGCGTTATGATGTTTTCCCCAGCGATTCATTATCCTAATGTTGCAAAAAGGGTTCATTTGGGTACAAAGCGATTCTTATTAAAGACAAACCCTAACCATGGTGTTACATTTTAAATTCCGAGTTTGGGCTTCACCAGACAAAGCACTCTTAAACTTTCCTGCCAACCGGTATGAATGACATGTCACTCCTACACCTTGCTGTCCTCTGTCATAAGTAACATTTCTTATACACTGATTTCATACCTATGATTGATTTTCTCTGTTTAATGTCTGTGCAATGTAAAGTACGCTCTACACTGGTATGAGTGACGCGGTAATACAAATTAAATACATCTCAGAGAGTGTGGTAATGGAGACTTGAGGGGCACTGTTGAAGGGTAATAGTGAGGAAATCACTGGCGGACGTGGTCATTGGGAGGCACCAACAAACTTTGTCGCACAGGCTGCCACCAGCTCCAAGGCCGTTCCTGTGCGGGGCACATTGTGTGCCTCTGAGAAAGTATTCATGTTAATTGCGGCACATGACTGGCGCTGCGATTAGCATGAATACTAAACGCAATCTGCACTTGATATTTGTCGCTGTACCCACACGCACGGTTGGATTCCTGGCACACATATCCTTGGCTGCAGTGCACAGAGGTCTTACACTGCCACACACAGTGGAAAAAAATAGAGGGGAAATTGATACTGATATTTGAAAGTTGAACCGAAAAATAATAATTCAGGAAAAATTCCCGAATCGCGAAGTCAAGGTAGGAGTATATGCATCCAGAAAGGAAGGTCGTACGTCTAGTTGAGTAATAGCCACACAAAAGAAGAAAGGCCACAGGAGTTCTGAAAAAATCTTGAAAATACATTTATTTTCATATTTCTACGTCCTCTGAACGTCCTCTGTGTCAATGACAAAATGCCAATATCTTAGTAGACAATAAATGTAGGTGATGCTTCTATTATTAGAGCCATTTTCTGATAAGGGCTTTTTGCCTGACAAGTGGTGCATTTCCTAGCAGTAAATATTCTAGAATAACTTTAGCTTATTCTTTATTTGGAATTTCCATTCCTGAACGACTGGGCAAGACCTGGACAGAGATTCAGGAAGTTCTTGATCTGAAATTGGAGGGCAGACTCTTGGCCTTGGGAAGCATATTGTTTCGGACAGGGATTCTTCTTCTGAATTCTGAATCTTGAAATGTCGTTTGTCACTAACAAATTCATGGAGTGTTGCATCATTAGTGACCTTATGTATGAAGACTGGGGTTTGCTTTGGTATACTTTGTGAGTAATCGCTTGGATGAGTACCAGGGATATAGAGACAGTGTCCTGATTATTTACGGGTAAATCGCATTACTCCTAAATCTGCTCAGCCTTGTCGCAGTCACTTTGTCGAACCCACCGTCCCTTGATTTCCAGGTTTTAAAATGGCTTGAGAAAGTCAGAAAGAATGCCCGGAAAGCCATGCCATTGTCGCGCCCAGAAGGGTGGGCATCGCAATGGGTTGGCTTGTGGCACGTTCTTGGGATTCTTCCTGTCTCGAGGCAGAATAACTCATGAGTAATGATTGGGACGAGTCCAAGTGGGATTGGGTGCAATGCAGATTGCTGGTAAGTAATCAGGGCATTCCATCGTTTGCATATTACAAATCTACCTGTAGTACTCCGAGTACCAGACATCCTCTGCTGAATGACTCTTGCCTTCTTAATCGAGTTAATTACCAAATATGTGTACTGTAACTAAAATAATGCCATTGATAGCCAGACCATGTCTGCATAAGCAGCTCACCTCTAGACACTTTATTCATTGACTTACCCAAGATCAAGGAGTGCGGCAGGAGAACTGGGACGTACGGGACTGTTACAGACAGCTTCACTAGCATTCCTCTAATCAGATGACGACTCACTCTAATTTGGTGGTTATCCAGTCGGGTCCCGTTGTTGCTGTTGTTACATTCAGGGTGTTTATATAAACACAGCCCAGTTATGCTCTAGGCACCAAACTCCCAATTTACTGGACAGACTGCTGCCAGTCAAGCAATAGCTGCCTTTAGCGCCAAGCTCACTGGTACAACGGCCCTCAGAGAGTGAGATGGGCGTCCGATGGCCTGCGGACAGCTCGCAGACCTCTGCAGCAGGCACACGAACCCTCCAATCTATCTGTCGCTCAGCCTCAGCCATCTCAATGTGAGCAGGTGCGGAGGGCGCCTGTGAAGGTCGGCTGGGGGATGGGCGGCTCTGTCTGTTTCCACCTCCAGAGCCCTTGGCGTGAGTAATACATTGCCGGCTGGCAGCGAGGTTGGTTTAATGTTGCGTGCCCCTTCTATTTCCGCCCTCATTGAGCAGGGCGGGCATGGAGGGGAATGCTAACACAAAGCATCCTTTCCCTGTGCCAGGAGGCAGGGGGGCGCTGAGGCTCACGGGGGATTCCTCATCCTGCTGCATGGACGGGACATCCCCCGGCTCCTTACTGCAGAGGTGCAAAGACGTCTTAGGAAACCGGAAGATTTCCCAAAATGCAGGTTACCAAAGATCTGTAGGGCTTGCACGGCACATAAAATGCTGCGTCGACTGACATGTCAAATGGACCGGGCTACTTAATCATTTATTTCTGACATTTGTAAGGCGCAGCATCTCTCTGGCCCTGTGGTCGCCTACAGACCAAGATAAGACAAGAAGGCCGCACAGGACTATTAAACACAGGTGTGAGGTCATCAAGCAATAGCCAATAGGCCAATCTGTTTGTGGGAGTCCAGGCGTCTGCAGGGAACAGGCACTAGCACTGACTTGGTGTCATGGCTGTTATCCCTTGATTTTCGTTCTCTCTGCTACGGGTGGGCAAAAAGTCATTACATTTATACCACAAGGAAAAAATCTGTAATTCGTCATCTAATACATGGGATTCTGTAATCCAGGTTTATTCGCCTGTCTCTAATTATTTTATAATTTTTATAAAGAAAAGAAGTCAGAGCTCAACTGTAATATTAGTGTTGTCGAGTTCTGGCAGAAATGGCTGCTACCAGAGCCAGCAGCGAGGTGAAAGGCAGGTCAGGTCACAGCAGCTGTTTAAAGGAACAAAAAAAAATGTTGATTTCCTGCGCTCTATTTTTCTAGGTTGCAGTAAATAGCAAAAAAACAAGCTTATTTTGGGCATTGCTTAGATAGTTAGAGAAAAGTTAGGATCTTTCTGAATGTTTCTATATATTGCCAACTACTGCATGTTTAAAAAAATAACGATATTTTTTTTAAAAACACAGACCTGTATTGAATAGTTTCTAATATCTGTTTTCAACAATTATCTAACAGGTTTTTGATGTGTTTAATTTTACAGTAGATGTTATGGGGCAGATCTACAAGGAAGTGCTGCAGCGTGGCACAGCAAGCTCATTGCCTGCGCCACGCTGCGGCACTTCTGAAGCACAGGAATGTGAAAATTTACAATATATGTTGCATTCCTGAGCTCTCCCCTGCACTGAGGCACAAACTGCAGCCAAGCGCCGGCGCAGGCACCCTTGCACCACGGTGCAAGGATGCCTGCGTCGTGGGGAGATTGTTTTTGTGCACAAAAACAATCACTACAGGCATTTTCCTCTTTCTATGTGGGCTGTAGAATGCAACACACATAGAAAGAGAAAAAAACGAGGAGAAATTAAAACATTTCTCCTCGTTGTGCCTAGCTAGCACTGACACGCATTTCCAGATTTACGATTCCTCGTAAATCTGGAAATGTGTCTCGTTCTATGGGTGTTGCGTGGGAACACCCACAGCAAGACCCATGGAACGCCCCCTTCCACGCAAAGTGCTGTGTGCGAAGGGGTCATATTATTTTTAAGGAGAGGAAAAGTCAAGCAAGGTGGCTTTTCCTCCCCTTGTAATTATGGAGAAGTGAAATGCGCCTCCAGTACATCACAAAAAGTGACGTACTGGTGGCGCAGGGGGCTTGTAAATCGGCCTCGTTTTTCTGTATGGTTATGGAACTCTTCAGTGACTTGCAATATCCTTATAATGTACAGTGGGGGTACTTTATCCCCTATAGCCATACATTGATCATTATTTTAATGTAGGAAACCATCTTGTAAGTTATTATGTTATCAGACCAATCCTTCATGGAGTGCTATAGGTGCGTCTGGTGATGTAGACACTATTAGAAAGGTTGTTGGGTTTTAATAAAAAATGTCTTGTCATTGCAATATGAAAGGAATATAGCCAAAGAACAAATACGTTTTTCTTTGGAGCTGATGATGCTCAAAGGTGGGGTGCTGAACACTCCGAGATGTTTCAAGACATGGGTAAAGTGAACAAATGCTGAGGCCCAGCACCTTATATGGGGTCCTCTGATAAAGTCAGTGGGAAAGTCGAAATTTCTGTCCTACCAACTGTGCTTACACAAACCTGCTTCTTTTTTCTAATTTGGCAGCTGGACATGCTTAACTCAAACACCAGAGCAAATTTATGTTAATTTCACAGAACACAGACAGGCAGTGTGCTGCTGTGCGTGAAAGGGAGTAATTTTGTACTGGAAGAGAAGGTTTCTAGTACAAACCACTACAATTAGACTAATTTTAAAACTCTTCTACTTTATATGAGTACTGTATTTTGCAGCACACATGCAAACTGGGAAAAATGTAGAGTAAAAAATTCTCCCCAAGGAGGCTATTTTTGGGCACAAAGCTCTGCGTACAAATATTAGTAGATAGGACTTTGTGTTTAAAACTATGGGTAGTGTGGGCATGCCCATGTACCACCCATGGGATGCCACCTTGAAGCACATATATGCAAGCAGCGCATATCACAACTTTGCATTACTTTTAGGCAACTTTCTAGTGCAAAACTAGTTTTCAAAGAAGGAGCTAATTTGGAGAAGGCTCTTGACTTCAAAACCTCACCCCGGAGGTCTGTTTATCCTTTACATGAGAGGCCCTCAGTAAACACACATGATTCCTGTGTTCACTGAGGCAAAACTCAAAAACCTGCAAAGACGTACTGTGAACTGAGCGGCCCAACAAAAGGAATGCGTGTGTGTTCTCTCATTGGCCTATCAGGAGACATTTACGTACAAACACGGGACAAATAGTTCATTAGCACCCCCTTTGGCTCCTTTCCTGGAGATGAACCCCGGATTGTTGGCCATGCTCTTGGAGGGCAGCCTACCAACGAGTAAAGATTATTTACAGCAGCAAGGGTGAAGACCCTCTATCATGTGGACTTGTTAGGATTCCAAGGTAAAAGCAGGCCCCAATGCTGGGTGTTAGTGTCTTCCCAAAGGACGTCTTTTAGCTTTTGTAATTTCTTGATGTCCTCCTTCTTCCTCGGGATCTCTAGCTGTTTCCCCATGAGAGTCAAATGTGTCCACCTGCTACTCGGTCTTTATTTATTTAATGAACTGTTTTCTAGAGCGCTCAATCACTATTAAAACATATGAGCGCTTTACATTTCAGCACCCCCGAAAAAATAGCATTACAGATAGCTATACGATGGCATGCTAAAAGAATGATAACAAACCTATTTATTTGCCGCTGGTGTGATTTGTTAGTGGCACCTCTACATGCATGGACACATGTTCTACTTGTTTTCCCTTGATGAATCTGCTTTCTCCTTAGACCCTTACTGCAGTCTAGAAACAATTGTCAGTGGCTCACCTGCCACCTCCGGTTCTGGATGCCAAATCGTGCAGACGATGAGGATACATGACATTACTAGCCACGCTGGGACTATCTGGGCACTCATAACGAGGCTCT
Organism: Triturus cristatus; assembly: GCF_964204655.1. Lineage (NCBI taxonomy): Eukaryota > Metazoa > Chordata > Amphibia > Caudata > Salamandridae > Triturus > Triturus cristatus. The sequence continues at coordinate 805,638,500 of NC_140590.1, forward strand.
GTTTCAATATCTTCTGCTAATCTGTATCTTCACTGTGGCATTCATCCCTTAAATAACTATAAGGACCGCCACACAGATTTCCCAATGGGTGCATCTTCCATTGGTGCGGCAGGTGCAGTCAGGGGCCCCGGAGCTCAGAGGGGACCACTGAACCCGGATTCTTGCTGTATTTCACAGTGCAAACAGGCGCCATGTCCTTCCTTGCACTAGCACCCGTGACACACTGGGTCACCACACAGTCTCCCAGAGATGAGGGCCGTCTTATAAGGCCGCAGTGTCTAGGGAGCGCATAATCACCTCGGACATTTCCTGGTTTAGTGCATGATCTGCAGCTGGCACAGCTCGGAAACGGGGAGGTAAACACCGGTCTGTGTTTCCGAGCTGTATCGTCTGCAGCTCATGCACTAGCTCAGAGAATTTAATAATAAATTGTATGAGATTTAGCGAGTGCAGTGTCTTGAAAGCAGAGGCACAGCTCAGAGCCAGCGCACCCATTCATGACCCAGCCCAGGCGCACTGTCCTGTCCTACTCTGATACAAAAAGGATGGTGTTCACTGACAAACACCGAGGTCATGCACCTTACTGCCAATCTACCCCAAATCTCCTTCCTCCAAGTCATCAGGCAGGGCAAAGCTAAACTGGAAGCTGGTAAGAAGCCCTCGGACTCCATCCCCTGACCTTGAAATCATTATGCCAGCTCCCAACCGCTGCCCCAGCCACTTTCAAGACCTCCTGGATCAACCACACACATAGGAACCAAGGGACCAAAAGGTCCCTCGGATGCCAAATGCCGCATAGCAAGAGAGGGTTTAAAAGGTACCTCGGATGCCAAATACTGATAATATGCCACGCTTGCCCCAAAAATCTTATTCCACATTTTCACACCATGCATCTCCCATGGAACACCTCCCTGATGTGGTGCAATGCAACACAGCGACTGGCACTGCATTGCCTTACATCACATCTACAAGGCCATGAAAAGTCATGCAAAGTGGCTTTGCATGGGCTCATAGATGTGGGTCTGTAATCTGCACCACCGGAGTGGGCTTGTAAATAAGCCCCCTGGGTGTTACTGTTTATGACACTCTAGCGGAGCAGATTAGAGACCCATATCTACGAGGCCACACAAAGCAGCTTTGCATGACTTTTCATGGCCTTGTAGATATGGTGTAAGGCATATCTACAAGGCCATGAAAAGTCGATGAGTTGCCTTATCCTGCATCAGGGAGGCATTCCATGGCCGTTGCGTTGGGTGTTCCCTTGCAACACCCATGGGTTTTGACGCATTCCCAGATTTACAAGCATCTGTAAACCTGGGAATGTGTCAAAACTCTACGCCTCCTCAGGACAGGTGTAACAAGGAGAAACATGTTTATTTCAATTCGTTTTTTCCTCCTTCAATGTGCGCTGCCTGCAGCACACATAGAAAGAGGAAAATGCCCCTTAAGATTGTTTTTGTGCAGGAAGGTACCCCTTTCTACACAAAAACAATCCTTCCAACCACGCAGTTTGTCAGCATTGGTGCAAACCAAAGCAGCACCAGGGCAGTGGCAAAGGACAGGAATATGCCGAATATCATCAATATCACGCATGCCTGCCCTTTCCTTTTCATGCAGGACAACGCAGCAAACTGACATACTGCAGTGCCCTTCATCAAAACTTGTAAATGAGGCCCACGGTGTAGAGCCATAGCAGCGTCGGAACAAACGGCTTAGCTGCTGAAATGCATCATTCATAATTGGGGTGGAGTGGTTCTTGGCCCAGGTATCACTGCACCTGGTGCCAGGCGCGCAACACCCATTGGACTCACAGGGCTTCAGCCCCCCCCCCCGTCGTGTGTGGCAGCCCGGGATGAGACAGCCTCGCGGCGCACACACAGCCGCACCCGAGCACTTCACAGGTCTTTAAAAGACCATTTGCATGTTAATGAGGCCTCGCTGTTGTTTCACCCCTTCTAAGAGCCCCTGCAGCTCCACTCTGCCTATTGCTTAAAGTTCAGCCCCCCCCGAAATTTTTGCTCAGCCCCCCCCCCCCCGAAATTTGGCTCTAGTTGCGCCTCTGCCTGGTGCACTATTGATAACTGCACTCCTGAGCCAGAGGTGCAACTCGGGCCAGTGCAACGCCTGTGGTGCAATTGCAGTGGCGGCTCCTCCATAGGGGCGTTTGGGCGCCGCCCCCCTGCTTTCCCGCAGTGCGAGAAGGCAGAAACATAAATGGTAATAACTACCATTTATGTTTCTGCCTTCTCGCACTGCGAGAAAGCATAATTGCCTGGTTGGGGGTGGGCGGTTCTGGTTGAGGGCAGGGGGGAGTGGCTTGCCCACTGTTGTGCATAGGGACTGTTTGGCCGGCCCTGGGGCTGATCAAACAGTCCGTATGCACAACACTGGGCAAGCCACTCCCCCCCTACCCTTGAGCAGGACCGCCCACTCTCCCTTCTCTCTATGTAGGCTGCTGCATGGAGAAAATGGCCCAGGTGGGGCGCGCTGAGATTCGCCTGGAGAGTTCTGATTGGAGGAGGGGAGGGAGGGAGGCTGCGTGTCCGATGACGCGAGGAGAGCTGCAGCCAGCCGGAATTGAAGAACGCAGGGCGGGAGTCCTGTGACGCTGCTGCTCCTGTTCACAAACTGAAGAGCGCCAACGCTGGACTCCGGCCCAGGAGCAGAGGCCGGTCAGGTAAGTTTTTATTTTATTTTAATTTAAAACTCCCCCTGTCCCCACCCGAGTCCACCCCCACATCGAGTATTGTAAGCCGCGACTGAAGGAGGCGGCTTTCACCACTTGTACCAATGGCACTTTAAGCGTTCACACTGATGGCGATCTGTAAAGGCTCTGTAGTGTGTGATGTTCACAAACAAACCTTGGGAGACGACGCACACGAAAGATAGTCAATGCACGTGGGTGTGGGGTTTCAGCTCAGCTCTTCTTTTTACATTTAGAACTTTTTTTGCAACTGGCACAGCAACTGCTACCTGTTTGTCTTGGACGCAGCTGTGGTGGGTGGGAGGACGGAGCACAGAGATGAAGAGACAGCAGGTGATTAAATCCATTAATCGGATTTATGGTGGTTATTTGTGCGGCACTGGAATGTGTTTATGGCAGCACCGGTATGCATGGGATGACGAAGACGGCGGGATCGTGACATTTCACAAGACTGGCCTCAGTGTGTCAGGAGTGTGTTTGAAGGGACAGGTGTGTTTATGATTTCACACGCGCTGCTTGTGATGGGGCAATTAGGCTCAATCTGGGGCTTTATCTCACGGGGTGGGTTGTGATAGGGGACCTATGCACTGGTACGTTTATGTGTGTGTGTATTCATTCCGTTGTATAAACTGGGTGTCGTAGCACAAGCGATGTAGTGTGATTGCACAAGTGCATTTACATATGTCTGAATTCACTGTATATTTATAGTGCCAGAAGTGTTTACAGGATAGCGCCTACCATCACTACAGTGCTTAGAAAGGGACATATGTTTGTGCATGACATCACTTATAGATTACCCCCACCCCCCTGTTTTGCCAGCCACGACTGCATAAGCCCTCCGATGCCCCTTGACCAAGTTTGCGCTGTATAAAAACTACAAAAAAGGCCGTTGACCTGCCTTTCAGGTTAGCACATTATGTTGTCTTGCTCAAAAAGATCATTATATGCAAAGGGCTGCAAAGCGTTTGAAAATGATACCAATTTGTCACCCTTGAGTTTAATTTCACTTTTCATAGATCTTCACTCGTTTATTTATTTTGCATGTTTGTTGTCAGTTTTTGTCTCAGTCAAGGTTTGCTAACTAACATACATCGACACAAAAGTTGCCTGGATTTCCGCCCTACCACTTTCAAATGTCACCAGCCGCCACTGCAATGGGGCCTATACTACTATACCTGCTCCTCCAACGCCCTTCTTTAACTCGGAGGCTCCCAGCTTAAGTGTAATTTTGGGGGACTCGCCAAGTGTCGCGGGGGAGGGGGGATCAGGGGGGGTATCACTGTGCGTAACTGTACTGCAGATAGAGGCGGGGTGGGGGGCTTGAGTGTTGGTGGATATCTTTATCTAAACGTTTCTCTCCTTATACCGAGAAGAGTTGAGTCAGGCGCTGTCGGCCTGGGAGGGCATCGTTTGCAATTGCATTGACCCCGGAGCGTGATTACAAGTCATTGGATAGGTGACCAGAATAAATGGGGCCAATGGGATAACAAATCAGGTATGATAGAGCTGTCTGCTAATGAATTCCTTCTGTTTTCCTGGAGCACAGGCGCACACATGTTAACTTGAGGTAAAACCGAGCGAACCGTGGGCCTTGCAGCTCAGGTGGAGTCGCGGGCGCGAGGGGAGGGGAAGGCGGGCGCGAGGGCAGGAGAAGGCGCGCGCGAGGGCAGGGGAAGGCGAAGAGGTCACTGCTCCAAGCAGTTACCGATCAATGGCTTTTCAATCTGGATAAATACCTTCTCAATGGCTTTAGCGGCCGCCTTTGTCCTTCCCACCCTGAGCTGTTAAACCTCTCTCTGTCTACCGCCACAAAGCTGGTTTAGGGATTTAGCCGGCCTCTAATCAAAGCTTCCTAAATGGATTAGCCACCAGTCAGTGATGACTGGGTCTGGGAGTCGTGCTAATCCGGAGAACACACAACACGCCTCCCGCTGCCCCCCTTCGGGCTTTCTCCCGGGAGGTGACAGCTAAGCTGCTTCTACCGATCAGCTCAGTCCAGAGTCACCTTCCTTTTACCACTCAGTGGAGGGTCCAAAACTCACAAACTATCTGTTTGCCAAACAGTTGCTCTTTCCCATCTCTTGCCGGGCGCACACTGGTGGCTGATGCTGCCTCGTGCATTTCTCTGATGCTCAGCACACCTAAGCGATGCTACAGAAAGAAGAGTCACTGGGACAGTTTTAGCGAGATTTTCCTTGGAGCACGCACACACACAAGAATCCACCCACACCCATCACAAAGAGTTTAGCGTCTCAATTCAGAAATAACCCGTGGAGTGACTGACTCGGAAATGTTATTTCCACAAGCATGTTGTGGTATGTGTATTTGTAAAGTGCACAATCACTCCTGAGTGGGTCCTTGTGCTGAGCAGGTGTGGGTAGGCCCAGCCCTTCCTAGGGTAGGCTCGATCAGTGAAAACCCTGGTCTTCAGCTTCTCTTTGAATCCAAGAAGAGAGGAGAAGGCTCTGATGTGAAGTAGGAGATTGTTACACACTTTAGGAGTGATTTACAGCCACGGCCGCTGCAGGTAAGGGCGGTGGGGCCGGCTGGGGGTGGGGGAATTTTGAGAGACGACCACAAAGGAAAATTAAATAATTAATTTTCCCTCAAGGTCGTCTCTCAAAATCCCCCCCAGCTGGCCCCATCACCCCACTGCTCTTACCTGCAGGGGCCATGACCGGTGTGTGGGAGTCCTGTAGAGTGGAGGATTATGGGTGATTGGCAGAAATAGATGTCACTGTTTAGGGAGGTAGGGACTAAATTGTGCAGTGCCTTGATTGCATGTGTGAGAAGTTTGAAATGAGAGTGTTTGTATACCGGGAGCCAGTGGAGCTCTCTTAGGTGTGGTGTTATGTGAGTTCTGTGTGGGAGGCTGAGGATGAATCTGGCGGCCGAGTTCTCGATGGCTTGTAATCTTCTGGTGAGTTGCTTGGTGACCCCAGTGTATGGGGTGTTCCTGTACTCCAACTTGCTGTTGACAAGGGTGAGTGATATTTTTCTAGTGTTGTTTGGGAGCCATTTGCAGATCTTCCTCAGGATATTTAGGGTGTGACAACAGAATGCAGTGACAGCATTGACTTGTGCGGTCATGTTGTCTGACTATGATTCTGATGTTCTTGACATCATTGCTGGGTGAGGGTCTGTGTTCGGCCGGCCATCTGTTGTCCCATTGCAAGGTGTTTTTGCTGAAAATCACTACTTCTGTCTTGTCAGTGCTGACTTTAAAACGGTTGGCTTTTATCCACTTAGTGACTTCAGTCATGCAAGTGGTAAACTTGTTTCTTGTGTTGTGGGGTCTTGTCTGAGATGGAAAGCATAAGTTGCATTTTCTTGGTGTATGAGAGTATGTTGATGTTGTGTGTGCAGATTACATTGGCCAGAGGGATCATATGCATAGAAAATAGTGGGGCTGCGCAATGAACCTTGAGGCACTCTGCAGATGAGTTTGCTGTGTGACAGCTTCTGTTCTATCTGTTAAGACGGAGCGGATCCAATGGAGAGCGGGTCCTTAAATGCCAGTCTCATGCAGAAGCCTGATGAGGATGCAATGTGAGACTGTTACAGGCTACAGAGAGGTCCAGGAGAACTGTCATGTCTTGTAACAAACGGGGGTGCGCAGCTCAAGAAGTCCAATAGGCCAATGTAGTTAGAAAAATAACTTCTTTATTCAGAAAATTCCTTTAAAATTCATTGAGTATAGACAATCCAGCCAACGCGTTTCATTCCCATATAGGGAACTTCCTCAGGGCTGTGAAAGTATGACACCAACACATACGAATTACATATAAATCATGTGGCACAGGACAAAAAAAACAAACACACTATATACAACCAAAAACACACAACCATGCTAATAAAGACAGAACAAGGAAAAGCACAGAAATCAAAACAATTTGACTACACAATGTAAACAAACATAACATCATATATCAAAACAAGACATATAGTTTAAGACATTAGTATAAGAGTTGAGCAACTACTTACTCCAACATGCTAACAGTGTTCACCCAATAATTTCCAAAATTCCTTCGAACGATTCACGACTAAAGTGTGCAGTAGATAGGATAGAAGGGAGAAAGCAGAAAAGACATACAGTTGGATGAGAAAAAAGTATGTAGATAAAGTGAGAAAAAGATGAGGGCAAGATGGAGGGAAGATCGGGGGAATCCTATGTGAGATTTTTAATACAGAGAAGCAAAGTTTGGTTAGTAGACAACTTGAATGGAATAAGGTTGTATAAGGAACCATATAAAGCTTCTTACCAAACAATGTGTCACGTGGAAGGTACACTTCAAAAAGATGTCAGCAAATAGTTGTTACTAATATTTGTTTTGAATCAGTTGACTTTTCACATAGAACAGTATGTAGGCCTACAACAAAATGTGTATACAGTAATTGGTAATGAGAAGAGCACCAGACCAAGTCAAAAACATGAATAAACAATAATATGAAGTATGGATCATAGTCAAAATGTAAATATATACACCTATAAACCAAAAGATATGGAACCCGGCGGGGATCAAGGAGTCATGAAACGCATGAATTTACAATGAGCCATCAACTCACACACACCTGTATATAACAGAAAGATCTTCCTCTGGATATCTGGAAACGGGGTCCAAATGTGGGGGCATATTATCAAGGACGGCGTTAAAAATTGTCGCCGGTTCAGCGGCAGAAAACTGCCGCTAAAGCGGCGATAATGGGCTTGATAATAATAATATGCCCTGGAGAATTCCAATAGAAGCCCATGTTCACACCAGAACATGGACTTCTATTGGAATTCTCAAGGGCATATTATCAAGCCCATTATCGCCGCTTTAGCGGCAGTTTTCTGCCGTTAAACCGGCGATAATTTTTAACGCCGTCCTTGATAATATGCCCCGTGGTGAGGTGGCCCCACTGGAAAAAGTCAACGACCAGGTATTGGCTGTAGTTCTAAGGGATAAGAACAAATGAGACAGCAATATTATCACTATACGTATCTAATCAACAAAATAGCATCTTTTTGGTAATAATGAGGAGCTCAGACATCAACAATCACCATTAGTTAGCTCATAGTCAAAATCTAAATATATAAACCTATAAACCAAAAGTTAAGGGACCCGGCCGGCATCAGGGAGTCATGAAGCACATGAATTTTCCATCAACCGTCAAATCGCACACACCTGTATATGACAGAAAGAACTTCCACTGGATATCTGGAAAAGAGGTCCAAATACAATAAGGTGGCCCCACGGGAAAAAGTCAATGACCAGGTATTGGCTATAGTTCCAAGAGATAAGAACAAATGAAAAAGCAATATTATCCTATATGTATCAGATCAGCAAAATAGCATCTTTCTAGTTACACCGAGGAGCTCAGACATAAACAAACACCATTAGTTACATGATTCAAAGTGATATCTCGATTTGGACGCACCTGTTATGACCGCCCAAGACACTCCAAGGATAGGTGGTGACTGAATGAAATAATACACCTTCACAGGAAAAAGGTCAATTGGGAAGGTAATTTGGAGCGCCTAGTGTGCGAGAGAACTGAGTAAATAAATGTTTTCGACACTCATCAGAAAAAGGGTGCCCCCCCATCCAACAGTAACTGTAATTCGTAGCAACGACTGGTGAAAAAAGACCAAAACTTGAAGTTGTAGAAAATATTCATAAACATAGATAGGCCTACTCAGAATTAGCAACTAAAACAGGGATGCCTTTTGTTAAGTACCACATGTAGTCATTTTCCCACACACACAAAGGCTGTATGATGTCATACCTCTATATTTTCATGGCATCACCAACAAAATATTACAAAAATTCTCATATTGTATAGTGTATTGCACCGTGGCCCATATATGTTCTAAGTAAAGAAAGGGATTCCTGTCAAATCAAGAAAAGAAAATAAATAATTAAGATCCGTCCAAACGAACAGATTTTAATAAATCCACTAACTTATCCTTAATGTTTGACTACATGTCTCCCAATGTCGCATGATGCGCTTCTCAAAAATCGGATTTATTCTAGACTACAACTCCCAGCAACCACCAAAGCAGAAACACAAGTACGTACGAACATCGTTTAAAATCGCTAACGGCCCATATCCTCCGATATATTAACCACTCAATGACATGGCATTGAGACCAATTAATCTCGCATTTCAGCCCTCACACACATGCAACCCTGGACATATTTAAAAACATTCTGTGACTTCTGACACTATATATAAACAGCCAGCGCTGACATGTTCTGTGGGAAAAAAAAACGGCAGAGGGATCCATAGGAACAAAAGCACAATTACACATATACAGCTCGTCCGCCCAATCCCAAGTACCGGTCTGCATAGACCCTCTGCATAACAACGTCACACAACCGTTCAGGCCACACCAAATTACATTACCTCAGGGTCGCAAACGAATCTCTCCTTCTCCTCCGTATTTAACCACTCATGCCACTCATTCTAAATACACAGGGCACCTCCCCCAAACTCTATTGGACAACCAATCGGATGGGTTGTCGTACCCGATCACAAGTGGTGGTGTGAGAGCGTCGCCTGGGAAAATATATCGCCATATTGAAGTGTCCAAACCAGTCCGAGCTATAACAGGGGGTTGGCCATGGAGGGGGGGGGGTTAGATATCTGTTGAGGTTTAACACGAAAAACATGTCCGCGTCTATCCTAACATGTTAGTCACAGCGTTAAAATAGGATGTGATCAACCAAAATATGCCAAGACACTAAAAAATATTGAAGCTTTAGGTAAAAAGAAGTTCATGACTACAATTACAGAAAAAAATAAAAAATGTGTTTAAACTGTATGGCCTGGTACCGTAAACGTCCTGGAAACGCGACTGTAGGTACAATGAGACAAATTTGTTAACAAACAAAGTAAATTGACTTATGCCACCATGCTTGGCTAGTCAAGAAGAGTAATCCCGATCATAAATCATCACAGATGACAGTTTAAATTCAGAATATGATGTATAGGACGTGGAAGCGATATCACGTATATTAATCTGTTGCATGGAAGTACAAATGTCCTATTATGTTGATCTCCATCGCGTGTAAGTCTAACAACAACCATGATGAAAAACAACAACATTATTAGTGAACAACAGAACGTAAATTATGTCGCCATGTTTGGCTAGTCAAAAAGGGTGATCCCGATCAAGGGTCATCCCCGATGGCAAATTTAATTCAAGATGGAATGTTACGGACCCGGAAGCGATATCATATATGTTAATCTGTCCCCATCGTATACAAATCTGAAAAAAATATATAATATAATGAAAACCGACAATATTATTAATAAGCAAGGGAATGTAAATAGTGCCATCATGTTTGGCTAATCAAAAGGGATAATCCCGATCATAGGTCATCACAGCTGACAATTTTAAATCACAATGTTACACAGATATACCTTCATACCAAATGCCCCCAATCTGTACGGGAGGTGAAAAACAGTCAATCTATCTAATATATACGCATGCTAAAAATAGTTTTTTTAAATGTGAACTTTATGAGGAACAGGAAATTGATGATCCTAATCGCAATGCAATAAAGTGAAAAGTGGATCATGTCGCCACATGCCAATAATATTCAAGACGTTAGCGAAAGGTGGCTGTAATAGATAAGTGGCATGCATTAGGAAAATAAGGACAAGGTTCACCGTATTGCAAAACACCAAATTATGATAGTGAGGAGTCTATCAACCGAATAGGCCTCAAGACAGAATAGAAGGTAAATGTGCACATATATTTGTTGAGATGTAAGAACAACAAGAGATAGTCACAAATTAGCAGTTGGTGCACATATCATTAACAGGAGTGGGGAGAACCAAAGCTAGAATACATCTTCTGATGGCATTGGAGCCTGTAATAAATCTGAGCCAATCACTAATATTACTTGTACTGTAGTCTCAGAAGGGCCAAGAACAATGCGCATGTTTAACATAGTCTGGTACTCCCCTCAAAACAACCATGTCTAGTAAGGACCGACACCTCAACCATTCCCCAGCAAATAATGCATTTAATGATCTGTGTTGAACCCATGGGTGATGCTACGGAGTTTACAAATCCATTTAGATTCACATTGTCTTAAGTACAACTCACGATCACCACCTCTAGCTGCCACTTCCACATGCTCCAGGGCATGAAACCAAAAATTAGGTTTGCCGTCATGAATTTTCACAAACTGTTCCGTGAGCGGGTATCTGAGATCTCCTTTGAGGACTGCCCTTCTATGCTCCTGGATCTGTATTTTTAAACTGCTTTTAGTGCTGCCCGCATAGATTAATTCACACGGGCAGTCAATCACGTGAACCACAAAAGTGGTAATGCAATTCATGAACTTGAAGATATTGTTGTTCATTGATCCATTATATGAAAAACTCTTGATTTTGTCTACCCCCAGATCACAGATGTTACAAGTACTGCACGTATAAAAGCCATTGGGTTTAGCCGGCAACCAAGTAGTACTCTTTTTTGTGTCAGTCACTACGTAACTCGGGCAGAGATCATTCCTCAGTGTTTTTCCTCTTCTGTATGTAACTGAGGGATTGTTTCTAACCACCTTCTGCAAGCTGGGTATTTCCTCCAGTAGATGCCAATTTCTCTTCAATAGTTTGAAGATTGCATCACTGTGTATGGTGTATTGTGTGGTGAACCTCACACAGGACTCTTCCCTTCCGACTTTCGCCCTGCTGCTCTTGGCCAATGTAGATTCCCTAGTTAGTGCTCGTGCCCTCATTTCAGCTGAATTAGGCACCTTGCTGTTGTACCCCCTTGCTAAGAATCTGTTTTTGACCAGCTGAATATTAGTGCTGAAGTTGTTATCCTCGCTGCAATTGCACCTCATGTGGACCATTTCCCCATAAGGGATATTTCTAATGGTTGAACTGGCATGTGCGCTGTCAGCATGTAATACCGCATTACATGCGGTCTCTTTACGATACAAAGTACTGTGGATCCGCCCATTCTTCACATAAAAGTGAAGGTCCAAAAAGTTGATACCTTTCTTACTGTATTCGATTGTCAGTTTGACATTGAGGGAATTGTTGTTCAGATACTCAAAATAATCAAGAAGTTGCACCTCGGTACCAGACCACAGGCAAATAATGTCGTTGAGGACCCTCCCCCAAAAGACGATATGATCTGTCCAGGGGGAGGCACATCTACTCCAGGTATGCCCCCTCTCGTACCGCCCCATGAAGAGGCAGGCATACGAGGGGGCAAACCTGGATCCCATGGCCATGCCCCTCTTCTAATCATACCACATGCCATCATACAGAAAGTAATTTCTGGTGAGGACTAATTTCATCATTTCGATTATCATCTGGTTCTGGTCCACATGGTCTGCTTCATCTCTGTCCGAGTAGAATTCGGTGGCTTTAAGCCCAAATTCGGGTTGGAGGCATGTGTATAAGCTTGTTACATCAAGTTTCACAAAAAACTACTCATGCGACCATTCGAAATCCTGGATTTTCGACAGAATATCTTTACTGTCGTGGGTATACGATGGCAAATCCAAGATGTGTCTACTGAGTTTAAGGTCGATAAATTCAGAGAACCCTTCTGTGGCCGAGCCCACCCCTGAAATTATTGGTCTTCCTGGGGGAAAATCCCCTTATTTGTGGATTTTGGGGAGGAAGTAGATTCAAGGGAATCTCGGGTTTACAACCTTAAGGTGTCTAAATTCTAGATCACTAAGTAAACCCATGTCTCTCCACTCACTGAGCTTCAAATTGACCTCAATAGTTAGTTCTTTAGTAGGGTTGTGACCTATTCTCTCATAACACTGGGAATCCCCCAATTGTCGTTCAATTTCCTTCTTGTAATGTACGGTGTTCATAACAACGACGTTCCCGCCCTTGCCTGCCTCCCTTTTAATGATTTCCTTGTCATTTTTAAGTCTCTTCAGTGCCTCTCTCTCTCCTGATGTGAGATTATGATGTAATTTGTGATGGCACCTACTCTGTTTTTCTAATTTATACAGACCTTCACTCACATGTTTGGTAAATAAATCAATATTGCAGGTGGTAAGTGGTCGGCGTTAATTTGGATTTCGGACGCAAGCCACTATCATTCACAGTGTTTTCAGTTATATTTAGTTCTTCTAGTATTGAATGTACTTCAACCTCCACCCCATCACTCAGGGAACTAGATCTTGCAAGTAACTTCAGATATAGTCACATTTGTATTTTAAATAGTCCCACCAGTAACATCATTATTTGGCACTTTATCATTGAAAACATCTTTTAATTTTAGCAGTCTAGAGAATTTGAAGAGGTCCACATGTACATCAGCAAAATCACCCTCCTGGGTAGGTCAAAAGCCCAAGCCCTTACACAGTAAGTTTGTTTCGTCAGAATCCAATATCCTATTTGACAGATTGACAACCTTCAATTCCAAATTCTCCCTGTCCCCCTCCATTTCACATGCCATGTCTGAACCCTTAATTGTTTCGGCCTGTTCTTTGCCCTCTCTGATCTCCTTACTGGGTCCTCAACTATATCCACTATACCACCCTTGCTTCCTACGGCCCTCTCTCCTTGTCTTTTTTGTTGTTGCCCCTTTTTTGCCTGACTCCCACTTATTCTGAGTCTGGCCAAATCTTTTTGAAAGGTGGTAGATCCCTCCCCTAAAGGGTGTTCACCCGTGGTGGTGTTAGAGGATGCACTATCCAAAGATGATAGTCAAGTGCTTCTTGCCGTTCTAACTTCCTCGCTATCTTCTCTAGGTCCTTTTTTATCCTCAGAACCAGTGATGGTATCATACCTCTTCGAAAATTTATAGATACGTCCCTCTCTATAATCCTTATCGCGCTTGATCTTAAGCAATTTCTTCTACTTTAGATAATTTTGGTGACCCTCGATTATTTTCTTAAGGATATCAAACTTCTTGTCAACCAGGTCCTTGTTCTCACAGGACTCGAACTCTTTTTCTATGGCTTCAATTTCTGACAAGAGCTTTGCACCTCTCTCAATCGCATGTCTTATTAATATTTGCTATGTATGGAGAACAAGGGAACCCCTCACAATTGTGACCTGGGGTAGAAGATAGTTCAAAAGGACAATGGTCTGGTGAGGTCAGAGATCCTCATGTAGCGGAGCTACAGTTATTGATTTGTAAAAACAATTCAATGGTATTGCTAATACGTAGAACTCAATAAAAACATTTCATCGCATTGACAAGCAGATCAAAAGAACCCAATTGGTTTAAGCAATTTAAAGGGAACTTTGAAATTGACCTCAATTTCAAAGTTCCCTTTAAATTGCTTAAACCAATTGGGTTCTTTTGATCTGCTTGTCAATGCGATGAAATGTTTTTATTGTCACTAAGCACTTCACTTCACGCACCCTCACTTTTGTATGTGTGAGCACTGTATATACAATATACACTGTCGCAAAACGAGAAAATGGTAGGAATGGAAGCAACTCCATTTTATGATGTTGAATAAAATGTGATGCCTTCCTCTACTCTCTTGTGTCCTTGCATACGTTTTCTAATTGAGTTCTACGTATTAGCAATACCATTGAATTGCTTTTCCAAATCAATAACTGTAGCTCCGCTACATGAGGATCTCTGACCTCACCAGACCATTGTCCTTTTGAACTATTATTAATATTTGCATCATAATCAGAGAAGCACCCTCTAAGTTTACCTCCCGCTCTTTGAAAAGCTCATCGCTCACGATGCATAATCCTCTGAGGACTTCTTTTTGTCACTGTATTGTTGGAGGGCTACCCCATCCCACCACCTTGACAGTTCTTGTGTTTTTAGGTGCTTGAGTTTCATTAATAGGGCACGTAGCCCAGTGGTATTCTGTTCTGCTGTTCCTAATTGTGGTGTATTCACATTCTTTCCAAACAAGTCCAGTGCCATTTCTTCTTGCTAATCATCAAAACGTGGCATTCTATCACACGGGCTGGCAATGAGTGCTTGCTGGTCCAGTAGAGACAATTTTTCCAAAGCAACAACTGTGGACCTCCTATGCTGCACCTCGTGCCAGTTCCTATACGTGAGTTAGCTGTGCAAACTACCCCTAGGCCAGCCGTTGAGTGATGTCACTGTGCTCCAGATCAGAGAATATTGTAACAAACGGGGGTGCGCAGCTCAAGACGTCCAATAGAACAATGTAGTTAGAGAAATAAATTCTTTATTCCAAATATTCTTTTAAAATTCATTGAGTATAGACAATCCAGCCAACGCGTTTCATTCCCATATAGGGAACTTCCTCAGGGCTGTGAAAGTGTGACACAAACACATACGTATTACATATAAGTCATGTGGCACAGGACAAAAAAAATAAACACACTATATACAACCAAAAACACACAAAAAACGAAACCATGCTAATAGCACAGAAATCAAAACAATTTAACTACACAATGTAAACAAACATAACATCATATATCAAAACAAGACATATAGTTTAACCCCTTCAGCGCGACGCGGATTTCCGCACTGTGCTGAAGGTTCTATGCGCGGGCGGTGCCATGACGGAGCGGTTCCGTCATGCGCACAGCGCAACCGACGCGCATGACGGAACCGCTCCGTCATGCACGTCGAAGGGGTTAAGACAATAGTATAAGAGTGGAGCAACTACTTGCTCCAACACACTAACAGTGTTAACCCAATAATTAAAAAAAATTCCTTCGAGTGATTCAAGACTAAAGTGTGCAGTAGATAGGATAGAAGAGAAAGCAGAAAAGACATACGGTTGGACGAGAACAATCCAGGGAAATGACGAATAAAAGAGTATGTGGATAAAGTGAGAAAAAGTATGTAGATAAAGTGAGAAAAAGATGAGGCTAAGACGAAGGGAAGATCGGGGAATCCTATGTGAGATGTTTAATACAGAGAAACAAAGTTTGGTTAGTAGACAACTTGAATGGAATAAGATAGTATAAGGAACCATATATAGCTTCTTACCAAACAATGTGTCACGTGTAAGGTACACTTAAAAAACGATGTCAGCAAATAACTGTTACTAATAGTTGTTTTGAATCAGTTGACTTTTCACATAGAACAGTATACTCCTGTGTAGGCCTACAACAAAATGTGTATACAGTAATTGGTAATGAGAGGAGCACCAGACCAAATAAAAAACATGAATAAACAATAATATGAAGTATAGATCATAGTCAAAATGTAAATATATACACCTATAAACCAAAGGATATGGGACCCGGCGGGCTTCAAGGAGCCATGAAACGCATTAATTTACAATGAGCCGTCAACTCGCACACACCTGTATATAACAGAAAGAACTTCCACTGGATATCTGGAAACGGGGTCCAAATGTGGTGAGGTGGCCCCACGGGAAAAAGTCGGTGACCAGGTATTGGCTGTAGTTCCAAGAAATAAGAACAAATGAGACGGCAAAATTATTGCTACACGTATCTAATCAACACAATCGCATCTTTCTGGTCATAATGAGGAGCTCAGACATGAACAATCACCATTAGTTAGCTCATAGTCAAAATCTAAATATATAAACCTATAAACCAAAATGTAAGGGACCCGGCGGGTATCAGGGAGTCATGAAGCGCATGAATTTTCCATCAACCGTTAACTCGCACACACCTATATATGACAGAAAGAACTTCCACTGGATATCTGGAAAAGAGGTCCAAATACGATAAAGTGGCCCCACAAGAAAAAGTCAATTACCAGGTTTTGGCTATAGTTCCAAGAGATGAGAACAAATGAAGAAGCAATATTATCCCTATATGTATCAGATCAGCAAAATAGCATCTTTCTAGTAACACCAAGGAGCTCAGACATAAACAATCACCATTAGTTACATGATTCGAAGTGATATCTCGATTTGGACGCACCTGTTATGACCGCCCAAGACTAGGGGTGGGCGGAATTTGCGAAATCCACTTTCGCAAATTATCGCGAAAATGTTAAAAATTATCGCAAACACGCAGAAATATCGCGAAGATGCGGAAGTTTTTTTCCTGCATGTTCGCGAGATTTTCTGCATGGTTGCGGCTCGCCAACTTACCCATGTGGTTGCTCGCGGGCGCGGCCATCTTGTTTTCAGTTGTCTCGCGGTGCATGATCGTGAGAAGAAAGACGTGATCGCGCGACGCATGACGTCACTGCGGGCGCGAACTGTCGCGAGACAGCGCAAATGGCTAAAAACAATACAACATCTCATGGAGAACGTGACCGGATCAAGAAAACTTGTCGGCGAACGCAGAGATTCAGGTAAGGCGATCGCGCGTGCGCGAGAATGTATTATTTTACAGCGCGGGCAAGAAACAAATTATCGCCAAGCTGCGGAATGCAGAAATTTTTACATTTTCGCGCTTTCCGCGGAACGCGAAAATGTCAAATTATCGCAATTTCCGCGAACGGAACGAAATTTTAGCCCAGGCCTACCCAAGACACTCCAAGGATAGGTGGTGACTGAAGGAAATAATACACCTTCACAGGAAAAAGGTCAATTGGGAAGGTAATTTGGAGCGCCTATTGTGAAAGAGAAATGAGTAAACAAATGTTTTCGGCACTCATCAGAAAAAGGGTGTCCCCCCATCCAACAGTAACTGTAATTCGTAGCACCTACTGGTTAGAAAATAACAAAACGCGAGGTTGTGGAAAATATTCATAAACATAGATAGGCCTACTCAGAATTAGCAACTATAACAGGGATGCCTTTTAAGTACTACATGTAGTCATTTTCACACACACACAAAGGCTGTATGATGTCATACCTCTATATTTTCTTGGCATCACCAACAAAATATTCCAAAAATTCTCATATTATACAGTGTATTGCACTGTGGCCCATATGTGTTCTAAGTAGAAAAAGGGATTCCTGTCAAATCTAGAAAATAAAATAAATAATTAAGATCCGGCCAAACAAAGAGATTTTATTAAATCCACTGACTTCGGATTTGTTCTTACATCTCAACAAATATAGGTGCACATTTACCTTCTATTTTGTCTTGAGGCCTATTCGGTTGATAGACTCCTCCCTATCATAATTTGGTGTTTTGCAATACGGTGAACCTTGTCCTTATTTTCCTAATGCACGCCACTTATCTATTACAGCCACCTTTCGCTACCGTCCTGAATATTATTGGCATGTAGCGACATGATCCACTTTTCACTTTATTGCATTGCGATTAGGATCATCGATTTCCTGTTCCTCATAAAGTTCACGTTTAAAAAAAACTATTTTTAGCATGCGTATATATTAGATAGATTGACAGTTTTTCACCTCCCATACAGATTGGGGGCATTTTGGTATGAAGGGATATCTGTGTAACATTGTGATTTAAAATTGTCAGCTGTGATGACCTATGATCGGGATTATCCCTTTTTTAATTAGCCAAACATGATGACACTATTTAGATTCCCTTGCTTATTAATAATATTGTCGGTTTTCATTATATTATATTTTTTTGTCAGATTTGTACATGATGGGGACAGATTAACATATATGATATAGCTTCCGGGTCCGTAACAGTACATCTTGAATAAAATTTGTCATCGGGGAGGACCCTTGATCGGGATCATCCTTTTTGACTAGCCAATCATGGCATCATAATTTATGTTCTGTTGTTCAGTAATAATTTTGTCGTTTTTCATCATGGTTTTTGTTAGACTTACACGAGATGGGGGTCAACATAATAGGACATTTGTACTTCCATGCAACAGATTAATATACGTGATATCGCTTTCACGTCCTATACATCATATTCTGAATTTAAGCTGTCATTTGTGATGATATATGATCGGGATTACCCTTCTTGATTAGCCAAATATGGTGGCATAATTACATTTTCTTTGTTTACTAACAATTTTGTCAAATTGTACCTATCGTCGCCTTTCCAGGAAGTTTACGGTGCCAGGCCATACAGTTTAAACATATTTTTCTTTTTTTCTGTGATTGTAGTCATGAATTTCTTTTTAACCTAAAGTTTCAATGTTTTTTCGTGTGTTGGCATATTTTGGTTGATCGCATTCTATCTTAATGCTGTGACTGACATGTTAGGATAGACGCGGACAAGTTTTTTGTGTTAAACCTCAACAGATATCTAACGGTGATTGTTGATGTCTGAGCTCCTCATTCTGACCAGAAAGATGCTATTCTGTTGATTAGATACATATAGCGATAATATTGCCGTCTCATTTGTTCTTATCTCTTGGAACTACAGCCAATACCTGGTGGTTGACTTTTTCCCGTGGGGCCACCTCACCACATTTGGACCCCGTTTCCAGATATCCAGTGGAAGTTCTTTCTGTTATATACAGGTGTATGCGAGTTGACGGCTCATTGTCAATTCATGTGTTTCATGACTCCTTAATGCCCGCCGATTCCCATATCTTTTAGTTTATAGGTGTATATGTTTACATTTTGACTATGATCTATACTTCATATTATTGTTTATTCATGTTTTTGACTTGGTCTGGTGCTCTTCTCATTACCAATTACTGTATACACATTATGTTGTAGGCCTATATTGGAGTATACTGTTCTATGTGAAAAGTCAACTGCTTCAAAACAACTACTTCATATTATTGTTTATTCATGTTTTTGAGTTAGTCTGGTGCTCTTCTCATTACCAATTACTGTATACACATTTTGTTGTAGGCCTATATAGGAGTATACTGTTCTATGTGAAAAGTCAACTGATTCAAAACAACTATTAGTAACAACTATTTGCTCACATCTTTTTTGAAGTGTACCTTCCACGTGACACATTGTTTGGTAAGAAGCTATATATGGTTCCTAATACCATCTTATTCCATTCAAGTCGTCTACTAACCAAACCTTGTTTCTCTGTATTAAACATCTCACATAGGATTCCCCCGATCTTCCGTCCGTCTTGCCCTCATCTTTTTCTCACTTTATCTTCATACTTTTTTCTCACTTTATCAGCATGCTCTTTTATTCGTCCTTTCCCTGAACTGTTCTCGTCCAACCGTATATCTTTTCTGCTTTCTCTCTTCTATTCTACCTACTGCACACTTTAGTCTTGAATTGCTCGAAATAATTTTGTAAATTATTGGGTTAACATTGTTAGTATGTTGGAGCAAGTAGTTGCTCCACTCTTATTCGAATGTCTTAAACTATATGTATTTTTTTGTTATATGATGTTATGTTTGTTTACATCGTGTAGTTACATTGTTTTGATTTCTGTGCTTTTCCTTGTTCTGTCTTTATTAGCATGGTTTAGTTTTTTGTGTGTTTTTGGATGTATATAGTGTGTTTTTTTTTTGTCCTGTACCACATGATTTATATGTAATTCGTATGTGTTTGTGTCATACTTTCACAGACCTGAGGAAGTTCCCTATATGGAATGAAACGCGTTGGCTGGATTGTCTATACTCAATTAATTATAAAAGAATTTTTGGAATAAAGAGGTTATTATTTTAACTACATTGGCCTATTGGTCTTCTTGAGCTGCACACCCCCGTTTGTTTCAATATTCTCTGATCTGGAGCACAGTGACGTCACTCAACGGCTGGTGTAGGGGAAGTTTGCACAGCTAATTCACGTATAGGAACTGGCACGAGGTGCGGCATAGGAGGTCCGCCGTTGTTGCTTTGGGAAAATTTAACTGCCATGTCTTGTCTGCCAAGTATAGTGTATATCATCCAAGTCATCGATGAGTGCTGTTTTTGAATAGTGCTTGGACCTGAATCCAGACTGAATGGCATCAAGGAGCTGGTTGTTGCTGAGGAGATCAGTAAGGCATTGGTTGATGAGTTTCTCCAAGACCTTGGCTGGGTTTGGTAGAAGAGAGATAGGTATGTAGCTGGAGAGCGCAGCTGTGTTTCTTGACTGGGGACAAGACAGTAGCCTGATTCCAGGTGTACAGGAATGTGGCTGATTTGATGGGGCATTGAGGATGAGTTTTAGTGCTTCGCTGATTTGATTTGTTGTATTGATGAAGGCATGTTTCAGGCAAGGGTCAGATGGGGTCCCTGACTGGTTTGTCTTCATGGTGTGAATGGATTTGATGGTGGTGACGGAGGGCCATGAGGTCATGATTCAATCTTCAGCTGTGATAGGAAAGTGAGTTGTGATGGGGTCTGGTTGAGGGTTGATTTTGCTATATCTGGAGGTGATGTTGTTGCAGAAGAATTCAGAGAGCTTGTTGCAAAAGTCTTGCAGGTGGTGATATTGCTAGAGACAGCAGGACATGTGAAGAAATCTTTGATGATGTCAAATATGTCCTTGCTGTTGTTGAAGTTGGCGTTTATGTGGTTTGAAAGAGCTGTGTGTATGGTGTTCCGTATTTGCTGGGCGTAGCGCCTTAGTGCAGATTTGAAGATGTTTTTATTTGTGGTGTCTTGCTTGTTCTCCATTTGCCCTCCAGTTGCTTGAAGTTGCATTTTGTCAACCTGTCAGTGCATCAGCTGGCATGAGATCAGGCTTTTGTCATCAGATTGCACTTGAGGGGAGCCAAGGAGTAGGCGCATGCAGTGATCCAAGCGTTGAGGTTCCAATTGACTTTTGGAAAGTTGCTGGTGTACTTTGGCCAGTGCGTGGAGAGGGCATAATCCCAGTCCTCTTCTGTCATCTTTACCAACTGTTGCGGACGGGTCTGGTGGTGGTAGGTCTGTGGTGGTGCTGGAAAGGTATGCTGAAATTGACAAAGAAATGGTCAGCACCTGATCATAGCTGCTGGCTTGTTGTCTGTAATGCTACTAATGAATATGTGATGTTACATCGCGGTCTTCACACCGCGATACCTTTACAACGCAGGCATTACAACGCAAGTCGTTACAAAGACTTGTGCTGCAGGGTGCTGAACTTAGGAATAGTATGATTTACTATTCCAACTCCAGCCTTCGTTACAGTAGGGAAGGTGTTGGAATAGTAAATCATACTATATCTTAGCTTAGAACGCCATCCATCGCAAGTCATTGTAATGACTTGCATTGTAATGCCCACGTTGTAAAGATGTTGTGGTGTGAAGACAGCGATGTAACTGATGTTTCCCGCTACTGATTAAAGAGAAAATTGTATC
The DNA here is from genome assembly GCF_964204655.1 of Triturus cristatus. Lineage (NCBI taxonomy): Eukaryota > Metazoa > Chordata > Amphibia > Caudata > Salamandridae > Triturus > Triturus cristatus. The sequence continues at coordinate 805,660,191 of NC_140590.1, forward strand.
CAGTAGGAGTCCAGCGGTGTGGGTGGGTTTATTAGCATGCTTGTTGAAGCAGAGGTTTGTGAGGTTTTCTAGAAGGGCCATAGAGTTTAGGTCGGTGCAGTCTTTTAGGTTAAGGTTAAGGATTCCAAGGAGGATGGGTTATACAAGCAAAAGGTCATGTGGGACTCTTTCGAATTGGGAACTCCCATCTGCATGCCAGAGGGACCTGCAATGAAATTGGTGACAAGATTTATGTTTCAACGAATTGCACAAAAAACACAATCTTAGTTTCTGCCATAAGTATATTGCATCAATCCATCAGCAGTCCAATATAATACAATGTGATATATGTGGAATGAAGTGCAGATGGCGCAATGCTTACATACTTACAACATATGTTTCTTTAACCCCTTCCCTGTGGGGGTAATTCCCCCACGGTGCGGAGGGGTCTGCGGCACCGCTGTGCTCGTGACGAGCTCAGCTCGTCATGACTCACAATGGAGCTGTGCTTATGAAGAGCTGAGCTTGTCACGACCTCACCCACTGATTAATTCTCCCGCACAGGCGGGGAATTTATCGCGCGTGGGCGGGCCGCGGTCATTATGACGAGCTCAGCTCGTCATGAGCACAGCTTCACTGTGACTCATGACGAGCTGAGCTTGTCATGAGCATGAAAGGGGTTAAGGCACTATACAAGGGCCCAATGAATGTGTAAGGTATTTCAAAAATACAAGGGTAGTTAAAGCAAATCAATGGTCCCTTATACATTTTTCATCAGTGTTAACCATTTGGGAGGGACTGTCAACATTTCAACCCTGAATTATTAATGCGGTCTCTTCAGGACGTAGTCATCTAGCACAGCACCGCAGTGAGATGTATAGGCATGTCTCTTATGTAGGTTGCCTCATCTAGAATGGACATTTGAACTCTCAAGAAAAAGGATTACCAAGGACGGTTCTTCCAATACATTCAACACAATTATAGCAACACCAGCCTCAGCCTAGGTACAGCCCACAGCATCACTCTGGGTCCACTACACTTGGTGGGAGTACCCTTTTCATCTCACCTGTTTCACAGCCTGTGTAATGAGGATGGGGCATGTCCAAGATGGCTGACCAGCGAGTCGCACAATAGCGTCTATGCTCAAGTGACCCTGTCACTACTGTCCTGCATCAACATTCTTCCCTGCAGCCGGTCCAGGGGAAAGTATGAGACACTGAAAGACCAAAGGCCTTACTAGGGATGTGGTTGTGAAGGCAGCATTGCAGATGTGGGCTGCCTTGAACTTGCACAACCAACAGGGGCGGTCCTGTCCCTAGCCTAAATTTTGATATGAGACGACACTGTTGTGAACCCCATTACAGTTGCTGACCATTGGGTGCACCAGGCCTGCCGAGCATGGGTGGGCCGCGGTGTCGGGGGACCACACACACTCAAGAAACTAGACCAGTGGGCCACAACAACATGGTTGGAGTGTGCGGGTGGCTCCCAGAACCTGGTAAGTTCACGATCGCTAACGGTAAGTTCACGAGCGCGAGCTACTGCTCAGGTAGAATTTCTACCCAAACCGCAGGAATACCAGCACAAACTGCAGTTCGCACTGCACTCCGCCACTCGCGGAACTTCGCTGAGTTTTTTTGTAACTTCACGGACATTCGCGTAGCTAAACTCCGCAAACTACGCCCAGGCCTAGTTATGAGGGTAAGCCTGACCCCCATAATTTGCCATGAACACAGTTTGTGAATGAGCAACGCTGATGTCACCATATCTACTCAGAAGAGGAGTGCGCATGCAGGGCCCCACTCACCAGGTGGATCTTCAACAGCGCACCCACCTCAATCGCACTGGCAGGACCCACATTTATCACCAGGATACAGCTTCAATACACCAGGCAACAGTGAAATGGGTAGCTGACTCCCTCCTGCATACAGAGAAACCCTAAGAACTGACCTTGGCATTGGGGAACACCTGGCAATATGAGCAAGCCAATAGGATATAAAAGGGGCGTGCAACCATAAGGATACTGACCTCACCACAGAGGACACCAGTAGGCTAGACACCAATCGCACGATGAGTACTACACTCAAGGAGCACAATGCCAATTTCGAGGCCATACTACAAGCAGTCTTAGCTGTGAAAACCACCCTAGGACCCAAGATAGACGTGGTGGCAGTGGGACTTGGGCTGCTGCAGGCAGAAGATAAAAAACTGGTGGACCGTGTGGTGGAAAATGAGTCCATTCTTGCCTCCGCCCAGCCCACAGTACAGTATATATGGAGGCTCAGCTCAAGACGCTGTATGAGAAAGTAGGTTATCTGAAAATCAAAGCCGATGATGCAGAGGGGTGCTCCCAACAGAATAGTGGAGTGACCAAGCATGGACTATATCTTGAAGAATGGCTAGCGCACACAGTTCTGGTGGGCAAGCAGTCAACTTTTTTCTCCATCAAAAAGGCACATAGAGTACCGGCCCAACCGCTGCCTCCGGGAGCACCTCCTGGCTTGAAGTGGCACAACATCTGAACTACCGAGACAGGGCTCAAATACTACAAGCCTTACGCAGCAAAGGAGAATGGATGGTCGAAAACTGCGCTGTGCATATTTTCTCCGAATACATAACAGAGATCCAATGATGATGAGGATCTTTTCTGGGGCAATCTCTACCCTGAGGGGGAGATATTTAATGCACAAGCAGAGATAAATGCTGTATTTCTGTCTTACTATGCAACCTTATACACCTCACTGCACAAGGGAGTTGCCATCCGGCTCCATAGCTCCATAGACAAAATATTGCTTTCAGTCATTAATTCACCCCAATGATTGGAACTCAAAGGACCGATAATGATCCACGACTTCAAAAAGCAATTCACACGGATGGTAAGGGGCTAATCACCAGGTCTAGATGACTTACCAGTACAATTTTGCACAATGTACACAGCAGCTATTATTCCCAGGTTATTAAAGATGTATGAAATAGCAAAATGCATAAGGTGCCTCCCTCACTCTCTGAGAGAGGCGCTAACTGTGGTGCTCCCAAAACCATAATGGAACATGCTGTCAGTAACCTCCTACCCTTTCTCATTATTGAATTTAGACTATAAAATACTGGGAAAGGTGCTGGCAACACAATTACTACCCATGGTACAGATGCTGGTACATCAAGACCAGAACAGTTTTATACCAGGGCAGAGTACCATTTTAAACATTCGCCACTTATTTAGTGTTATGAACTGCGTGAGACGCAACCAGAGAGAAGATTGTTTGCACCGCTTGATATTGAAACAGCATTTGACACGCTGAGGTGGGAGTACATGATGGAAGTATTGTGGAGAATGAGACTGGGGCAGGAGTTCTTTTTCTCGGTGTGGCTTCTCTACACAGGCCCCCCCCCCTTCCTCTACCTTCCCCCCTTTTCCATTTTTTTCCTAGTTTATCGTGTGTAGTTAGTTAACCAACACCACTGACCATGAGTTGGTCCATTGGGGTATTTTTTGTGATTGTGTTTCTCTACACAATCCCCATGACGAGAGTACACACTGGCGAGGTTATATCGGAAGTTATACACATACAAAGGGGCACCAGACACCATCATCTTTGCACTGGCATTAGAGCCCCTGGCTTGTCTACTGTGCACAAAAGCCCCAGAATGGAGGAACTGTTGGAATGGACCTGGCAAATGGTGGCTCTATATGCCGATGATGCATTGATCTACCCTTGTAATGAGACTATTAGTAATGGGAAACTATCGTAGGTCATGGAAATGGTGGATGAGTTTGAGATAGTGTTAGGGATGCAGGATAATTGGGATAAGCCATATTGTTCTTCTTGATCAAGATGCTGCAGGGGATATAACACAACTTTCCCACAGACAGGTTGTGACTCGAACTTGCAACCTTTAAATACCTAGAGTTCCAGGTCTTTCATGAAGAAAGATATCTGATTGATGGCAACCTGGGGAAGGCACTGACATCCATCCATCAATCCCTGCCATTCTTGAAAATATTGCTATTATCACCACTGAGGCATATAATGATAGCCAAAAAGATAATACTACCACAACTGCTATATCTCTTTGCGTCGCTACCAGTGATAGTGACAAAATCTTTTTTTACAGAAATGCAATCATTAGTCATGGCCTTGTTTTGGGGTGAGGACCACCCACAAGTGGCTCTTGGAACAATGTATGCCCCATTAGAAAAGGGATGCCTAGGAGCTCCCAATTCTGAACTTTACTACACGGAAGTACAACACCTATGGCCTATGTGATGGATGGAAATGTTGAGAGATAGGCAGACATTGAATGTGTCATTGCATCTGGGACACTGATCTGTTATACAGTGTTTGACTACCCAGGGAGATGGGGTGTTCAGACACCATTTCTTGATCACAGTTGCCAAACGGTGCTGAATGACCTATGTTGTGATAAAAAACACCTCCCTTGACATATGCACTGGAACTACCACTGCGATCCTTGCCAGAGTCAACTAGGCTGACAACACTGCACGACATACACCAATGATATGATGCAGAAATATAGAATTTGAAAAACTTCAAGATGAATATGACTTGGGTCCTGTGAAAGGTCTAGTATATCATGCAATGGGTAGAGTAGCAGCATCTAAATGGGCTCTGGGACGAGGGGCGTCTTAAACCTTACCTTAATTTCAGGCCGTTCTTACACATGGCACCGCCAGGCAGACAATTACATGCCTATATGCCACCCTGCTTCAACAGGAGGGAACATCATTATGCCCATTGAAGGAGTGGTGGAGGCGTGACTAGGCTGGGAGAGACAACCTGTTGGCTGGGAATGCTGGTTACACTGTGTGAAACCTATTTCCAAAAACTCAAGACTGCGATACACACAATTCAACTAACAACACCACACATACTTAGCACCAGGCAGCATGGGACTCATGTACTCTGAAGCACTGAGAGGCTGCCCACGATGCCTGGTTACAAAAACAGATTTTATCCACATGGTGTGGGCATACCCAGTAATAGAGCAATTCTCGGATGAGATAGTACGGTCTCTCTTGCGCTCACGGGGACGCTGTTTCTGGAAGGGATGGAGCATTGTGTACTGGGCATAGCTAAGCACAACAAGAAACTAAACCTCTTTGCTGATTTTTCGACCCAGCAGTGGTGCTGGCCAAGACGTAGGAGGACAGCATTAGCACAGATTACAAGGGAATGGCTGCAAGATTTGCTCCGGTGGACCATGGCAGAAATAGGTGCCTTGTCCGTTCCTCGGGTGGAGGGAGGAGCGGGAATCAGATACGCACACTGGGACATCATTCTAGAGAAAACTGAGGCCAAATCTGACAACAGGCCCTTCTGAATGGATCACATTAAATACCCATATGAATTTAGAGGTGTGACTCGGAAGTGACACTAATGCAACTCTCACATAGCACCACACAATCACTGACGCGACCCATAGAAACAGGATCAGACCGTTCCTGTCTCCGGCCCTCTCCCCTCTACATCACCCCACCAGGATTGGAGCACTGACTAGGGGACACCCACACATGTGTGAGCCTTAGATGGCATTCAGTGCAGTCGATTAGTGACACCATGCGCTCAGTTGGGTTATGGGTTTACTGTCAATAATGGTCATATTTTACCAAGAATTGTAGTTACCTCCTGCAACCATCGGATACAGATGGCAGGGTAAGACACAGCTTATGATTGCAGCTACAGCCGGCTCTGTGTAATGATGGTACATATGTTTGTGAGGCAGAGCTGTCGTATACACTGTATTACCGCTGTTCTTGCAACAACTAAAGAACTACGATGAAAAAACGGTCTCCAAGGAGGATGAAGGTGCTGGTATTAATGATGAGAGCTATGACAAAGTCTGTGATGTCACTGCCAAAATTGGTGTAGGGTCCTGGTTCTCTGTATGTAAAGGTTCCACCTAGGAAAAAGAAGGCTGTGATGCGCACCTTGAACCTGAGGTGTTTCAAGTAGCTGGTGGGGCTGTCCATGTAGATGGTGCTGCTGATGGTGCCTTTAAATATGATGGCTACTCTGCCTGCTGGCTTGTGCTGATAGTCTTGCCTAGTGTGCTTGTAGCTGGTAGGCATGGCTTTAGCAATGTCCCATGCAGAGTTTGAGATCAGCCATAGTTCCATGAGGAAGACCATGTCCGGAGTGTGGTTATGCTGCAGGTGCCATATCTCCATGGCTTGTTTGGTGAACAAGAGGGTGTTGAGGAGCTTACATGTGAGTGCTGCATGTTGGTCTCTGTGAGCAGGAGAGTGTGGCTGTTTTCTGTGAGTGTAAGTGAGTGGGTTGTTGGGTACTGTTGGTTCGCGAGTAGTGGGTGTAAGGTGTAAGGGAGTGCATGAGAACTTACAGGAGGTGCATATGAACACTCGCCATTTTGTGTGGTGTGGCAGCAGAGTGGTGAGTGGGAGCCAGGGTTGAGTGGACAGAGGAACACTAGAGGGTAGTGGTAGGGGGAGGACCAGGGCTCCTGGTGCTGTGAGTGGTTTAGGCACAGGTGGGCACAGCCTGGCTTGTCTTTGGTGCACCTTAGGTATGCCAGCGGAGCATCCACTGCACATCCCCACTGTGCCTACCACTGAGTAGGTCCTGGGAGGGGGGGCGAGCACAGGGGACGATGGATGGTGTGCAGATGGATGATGGTAATTTAAGTCTTATTGCTTGGCTTCTTTTAAAGACAGTTTTAGCAGGAAACAACTGATGCCACTTCCTGTGCCGATAGATGGTGAGAAATGTAGTGATGTCACTTCCTGTGCAGGTGAATGATGATCAATAAATAATTTCTCGTCCAGATATCAGGAATTCTATGATCAGAGCAGAAGCTTAAAGAGCAACTGGGCAAAGAGGTATAAAGGGACACACTGCACTCAAATTAATGTATTTTACTACTGTTCCATAGAGCGAAAGGGTGCACTTTCTGTGCTTATAGTAGGACTGATGCCCTTTGCCACTTCACAATTGTGTTTAATTAATTTTAAAAAGAACATGTTACTTAATGACAATCACAATGAATCCAGCAGGGTAACAAGTATCCTTTCAGAACCAGTGAAGAGATTATCACCTTGCCTAAACTTGGATAACCTGTTAATAAAGTGGCTGACAGCATGTCTAGGGCCTAGCGAATGTAGTCTTTCCTCCTCCTTTGAAAGATGGGACAGAGGATAGACTGACTGCAAGGAGACATCTAGAGACAGATGAAACCCTGAAACCAATTTCAGTAGAAATGAAGACTTCACTCACAAAGCAATTGAATCTTAGAAAACAACAGTGAAAGAAGGGGAAGCCGAAATGTCTTGCAAGGCACATACTTTCCTAGCATAAGTAACTGCAACAAAAAAGGCTGTTTTCCAAGTATTTCAAGCATTTCAGAGAACATGAAAGCATGGGCTTGAAAGGAGAATACATTAAAAAGCAAATGACAAAATTCTGATTACGGTACAGTACAATAAAGGACTCCAGGTGAACTTATTTATTAAAACTGCAAAGAATCCTATCACAAAAAGAACTTTTGATAGAGAAAAGCCAGGTCAGATAGGTAAGGCGGGGGCAGTCAGGCACCAGGTGATGGTACTATGCCAAATGGTCAGCTGTGGGCTGGTGTTTTGGGGTGGCATGCTGGCCATTTTTGAGCATTTTTTGGTTTCCTTGTGTCCATTCTGCCACCACGATGGCCTGGGTGAAGCTACCTTGGTAGATTCCTGCACCAGGTGACAGGTGAAACTACAGCTACCCCTCAGGTTAGATCCCTAGCAGGTTCAGACACCAGGCATCAGATGTCAGACTCTGCCTTATGTCTCACAAGCCTATATATCACATGCACATATCAGGGATGCTCGTCACAATACAGTGGTAGTCACTAAATGTGTGAGATGCCAGTCTTGTGTCAGATTTTTCATCGGAAGCCAAGAGTGGCCACCATATGCCATGCATATAATAGTGCCTTCACTGTGCCGATAATATGCAAAGGAGGAGGCCGTAAAAGAGGTCTAAAATATCAAGGAAGGCCAACTTATTCCAGTGTCTCCAAAACAGGTTCATTCTTGATGCCCCGTCACCTAGATAGGAACAGCCTGCAACATATTGCTCCATCACCATGCAGCTTGTTTCATTGTGATTGGCCAATGTGCAGCAAGTAGTGTGCTGTCAGCCACGTTGATATATTTGAGCAAGGAGCTTGCGGCAATAGTCTTTCTTCATATTTGCACTTGGGTTGAGGTCGATCAGTCTAGTGCATCCTTATCAGACTCATTGTATGCAAAATTGTATAAATTTTTCTGGTAAACAGGAGTGGTGCTTCATTATAGCTATTTTCATAAAGCTTCTGCTCCCATGGCAACTGTCAGCCTACCAGCCTAGGGCGCATTCCCGGTAGACCAGCCCACCATTGTCTATGAAAGAATGCACATGTATAGGAACCTAGATGGGAATTTATTAAAGCATTGTTTCCCTTTCACAAAAATCTACCCCTGATATATATTGTCAATAAGCATACCCATTCAGACACAGTAGGTAAAATGCCCCCTAAAAAGCTCTGTGGGGGCACTGGTTTTCACCCTCTGCCCGCCATGAGTAGCAGGAGCCAGAACAATGCAATCACAAGCCAGCCAATCGAATCAACACCACAAGGGCATCACCCTGAGAAATCCAGAAGAGTTTGGGCCCACAATTTGGTTGCCAGTTACTTCTGGCATGACTTCCCAGCACAGGATTAAAACAAAAGAAGGACCTATTGGCATCCATCATTTCTTCTAGGCGTTGACATAATCCTGCATTGTCTTCAAGCCTAACAAGTTTTCCTCAAGACATGTACCTACGCCTTTCCTTCAAACTAATGGCTGTCCAGTAGGTATTCTGGTTACAAGCAGAGGGAAAAGTAGGATCACAGCCTGCCACCAGCACACTCAAGTTGTGATTTACCCCAGGATAAGGTAAATAACAATATTACTTCTATTTTTCTGCCAAGTATTGGCTGGGCCAGTGCCTGCTGCTGTCCTCCTGCTGCTATTTTGCTTTGTCCCTTCATGCTGAGTCTACGTTGGTCATCCCTGTCATAGTGTCCACTGAAGCAGGACCTCACTGGGGGCACACAGAGCCCCCCTCCCCCCCCCCCCCCATCAGCTGCACCTGCGATCTTTCATCTCTGTCTGTGCCAGAATAACCAGCTGTGGTCCCTGTCACTCAGGGCAAGTACAGATTCCAGACTGTTCAGATAATGACCTTTATCCCAACTATCTTTACTAATATAGTTAGAATTGTCCCAGATCCTGATATAAACTCTACATAATCTGGAGAAAAAAAACATTAAAATGCTGCCATTAAGAGAGGAAATAAGCGTTGTGCTCTACATCAGAACTTCATAGATATGTCCTTTGTTGAATATATTATGTAAATTATATTTCTGGCCTATTTCTGCTTCGGGTGTCTTAAATCGTGCAGCCAGAGAGAAAAGACTGGTATGGAGAGCGCATTCCCGACTATGCAGGTTATTAATGGGGAGCGCGAACAAGGGAGGCACTCAGTCACTGTCAGCCAGAACCCTGTGATATGAAAGAAACGTGCAGGATTCCGAAGCAGGCTTCCGATTGCGAATTTCTCACTTTGCACTTCAAGGATAGTCTGCATTGTGAAGCCCTTGTCAGGATTTTTCATCTCCAATGGGATTTTGAAAGCTGATTGGAAGACAGCGGGCATTACCCGAGGTGACTGGTTAATTCGTATCTCTTATTGGCCAGTCAGAATTCTTCCGAGGTCCCATTCACTTGCCTTACACGTTAAGTAAATGGTCGTGGACGATTAGGAGTTTTCATTTGAAATTAAAAATCGGAACATCTATACACACTTAGATGATGAGGTATTTGAGAAAGGCCAAGCATGCGCCCCGGTCAGACATTCCCAGCAGGAGGAAAGCTTCAAAACAATCACTACGGGCAGACTTCCCAAAGGATATACCCCTTTCGATATGACCGCTAGGCTATAAATAATTCCTGCCAGGGAATATCACAATAGAAGGGAACAATGCCTACTTCAGGCAAGGCCAGCAGGTAGGCAAGCAGGACTCTTCAAGGGTGTGTCATCCATCCTTCGTTGTACCAAGTGATGCCCAGATGGTGCAACCAGCAGCTCGCGCTGGATCTGAGAGGTGCTTCATATCCCTGTTCAGTGAGGGCAAAGGAGAGCACAGGAGCTGTCTGCTAGTGTGAAGCGCTACACAGATGGCGGCGCTTCCGTACTCAGTGACCTTGGGAGAGCTGCTTCCTCCTTCAGCTTCAGAGTGCAGTGTCTGACTGTCTCTCACAGCAAGGTGCTGTGTGTGCAGCACTGCTTACCCGCCATGTGATCTTGTGCGAACCACGGGGCATATCAACAAGCAGGCGATAAAAAATTATCGCCGCTTTTGCGGCCGTTTTCGGCCGAAAAGCGGCGATAATTTTATCGCCTAATCAGCAAGGTCACGCTGACGCGTGAAACCTTCCTTTAGCGTCAGGTTACCTAACGCCCAGCTTTGCAAAGTGGGCGTTCCTGACCTGGCATGACAGGCTATCAGCAAGCCTAACGCTATGAAGCATAGCGTCAGGAAAAGTAGTGATAACCCCTGTTATCGCTACTTTCCTTACGCCTGCTTCAGGACTGACTTAGCCATGATATCCTATGGAAGGTGGGTATCATGGCTAAGTTTGTGAGTCCCTATCAACTATCTAACGTGAGATTATCGCTGGCTTTCCAGCAATGATCTCACGTTAGCCAGTTAGCGCTCTGATTTTTATCGCTGATGAGATAAGCGTTGCTAATAGCACGCTATCTCAGCGATCAAAATTGGCGCTAGCCGACGATAATTATCCGAGCGCTAAGTGCGCTCAGCGATAATTATCGCTGGTTGTTGTTGATATGCCCCCACATTCGCTGCTTACATGTCAAGTGTGCTCCGACTCTGGGTACATAGACTGGGGCGAGTGCTTCATCACACAGAAGTGTGAATCGTTTATGAAGGGAGAGCACTCCGGTAAGTGTAGTACAAAATTTTTGCAAAGTTCTGAGGGAATCTAGAACAGCGGTGCTACAGTTATGTAGAAGTTTGTCCTCTCCTACTGCGCAAAAGTACAAATACTGACAGGGTGAGAGCCTGTATGTAACTGTGCACTGTTCACAAAGTGTCTAGTCTGACACTATAAAATTTTTTGAAATCATGTTGTACTTTTAATTTGCAAAGATACAACCGTCACATTATCTGAAACATTTCGCGTTTGGTGCGAGACAACAAAAATGTGTATACGACTTGTTTCAATAAACAATTCAGTCAGTATTTACATAAAGAAAACAGTCTCATACAAAGATAATGTATAATATACTGACAATCACATGATACAAACATGTAATAGTACATCAATAATTCATAACAACAGAAGTGTCAATGCCCAATGCATTTCGGAACCAGCCGGTTCCTTCGTCAGGGGCCAATCTGAAAAATATAAGATAAACCATTTTCTAATGAATAAAATGTATTGTGGCTCAATCTCATCTGATCTGAAGGTGTGCAAACATAATTCTGTAAGTTACCTGTTTGAATGTTCAGTTTGATATTCTCTGAAAAAAACAACAATGTGCTGATGTGAGCAACAGCTAAGACAGAGAGATGTACGTGAATGAGGGCGGTGAGTGACTGAGAGACTCACGCTTACCTGAAATAATGGAAACTCGTGTCTCTGAAAAGATAGAATACCGGGCTGTATTGAGCAAGTGTTTAGAACGTAAACTGGAAATATATGGCTTACGTGAACTCATGTAGAGAGAGGTAAACAGAATGGGAATCTTACCTCAAAAAGGAGGTACGTGAAATACTGGGGAGAAAAATAAGCAGAACGAGGAGTCAGAGTGAGTTACGGCAGGAATAAACACTAGTATTCGACTACGACGAAAAAACGTGTAGGGACCCTTACCTGAAAAAATGACCAAAGGAGAGAGAAACCGACAAGCTCCACACAGAATAAGCGAGTAAGAGATAACGAACCGTGGAAACTATTTCTAGTGTAAAAAACCGGAAGGAAACCGGAAGTACTAAACAGGAACAAGGGACTCAAAGATAGACGAATACAATAGGCGAACTGAAGATAGGCGCCATCTTGGAAAGGTGATACGTGAACGTACAGATGGGTCTGTGAATGCGTAAAGCTTAAGAAATAAAGTCTGAAAAATGATGGGAAGCAAACCAGTAGAGAAGGAAAACGGTATGAACGTTATGTTGGGCAATGAAAAGAAAGAGAGAACGCTGTGGGTAATGTAAACAAAAGCCCAAAAGGCTGTATTACGGATAAAGGAGGCTAAGGGAGAGAAATGGATCACGGAGTAGGAGAGAAGAGATAGACCAGGGGGAGGGACTCGAAGAGAAAACTATACCAATTGAGTCCAAATGAACAGCATCTGAGAACGGTGAGAATCCACATGAACATATGGGTGTGTGGGTGCAATCCGGAAAATAATGAAGAGTAGACAGGATAAAATGGTGAACAAGGGACAATAAGTACTATAATAAAGATCTTAGGATAGAACAATAGAGTGCTGGTGATCTGTGTGTGTGTAACCCAATGTATCAATCCAGTGGTGCTGAAGTGCATAGTGTTTCATCAATACTTAGAGAAGCCACATGGGGCTTGTGTGCAGGGAAACGCTAAGTGGAATTAGATAAAGCATGACATGTCAAGTCTGTCATTGAGACCTCTTGGTATCATAGTATCCAGAAATTTGATCCAATAAACCTCCCTCTGCAGAAGTTTAAGATGAGTGTTGACTCCATGTTGTGGCGCAACATGTTCGATAATTTGAAATCTAAGTTGGGATATGGAATGACTTGCTTCGTGCCAATGGGTCGCCAGAGGTGAGTTTTTATTCTTGGTCCTAATCCGACTTTTGTGCTCTGTGAGGCGTATTTTCATTTTTCGTTCGGTTTTGCCAATATACAGTTTACCACATGGGCATTTGATCCCATATATCACATTCGTGGTGTTACAATCACTAGTGTGTCTGAGCAAAACGTCTTTGCCCGTAGTTGGGTGTGTTAAGATGTTCCCTGGAATGCTGTTATTGCAATGTGAGCAGTTTTGACATTTCAAAGTTCCTTTGGTGGTGATTGTCATGTTTGGTTTTTTCGTGGGAGCTATTAATTCCCGGAGGTTTTGACCCCTGGTGTAGGCATGCAGAGGAAATTCCTGAAAAATATTGTTGAAATCAGTTTTATTGGCCAGTAGTTCCCATCGTTTGTTGATAATCTTTTTAATGGCAATGGAGCTAGTGGAATATTTGGAGATGAACACTATGTTTGTTTTATTTGGTTTCTTGACGGATGTAAGTAGTTCTCCACGGGATTTTGTCATCGCTCTTTGCGCACATGAGTCAAGAATGGCGGGGGGATAACCTCGCTCCTGGTATTTCTCCTTGTATTCATTAATTTTTATTGTACAGTCCTGTGTTTCTGAGCAAATCCGTTTGATCCTAATGAATTGGGAGTAAGGTAGGTTGTTGATAAGATTGCTGGGGTGGAAACTTGAGTATTGTAATGCATTGTTGCGATCCGTGGGTTTAGTGTAGACTGTTGTAGTCAACCCATGTCCATCTGGATTTTTGTTGATGGTGACATCGAGGTATTGTATAGACTGTATGTCAATTTTATGGGTGAATTGGATCCTAGGATTGTGTGAGTTGAGAGTGGTTAACATTTGTTCAAGAAGTTGTTGTGAATTGGTCCAAACCAAAAAAATGTCATCGATGTAACGACAATATGTGTAAATGTTTGACCACCACTGGGGGATGTCCATGATGTGTTCCTGTTCAAACATTGCCATGAAGATGTTGGCGTACGACGGCGCCCCCGGAAAACCCATAGAGGTTCCCGAGAGCTGGGCGTAGAATTTTTCGTTCCATTTAAAATAGCTATGGTGAAGACAAAAGTGTAAGAGTTGTAATATAAACACTTTTTCTGTCTCAATGTCTTCACGTTGCAGGATGGCCCATTCAACTGCCTCCATGCCTGTAGAGTGTGGAATAGAAGTATATAGTGCCACCACATCTATGGTGCACAGTAACCAGGATGGTTGGATGTTGGGTTGAATTAGCTCAAGTTTTTTGAGAAAATCTGTTGTATCTCTGGTGTATGACCACCAGTTTTGCACAAACTTCTGGAGGTAATGGTCCAAGTATTTGCCGATGGTGTCAAAGATAGACCCACATCCTGAAACAATAGGTCTGAAAGGTGGTTGCTGCAGATTCTTATGTATTTTGGGTAACATATATAGATGTGGTCTGCGAGGATCCGGTGTGGTAAGAAACTGTTTAGTCGATTCATCAATCCACCCCAAGTCGTAAGCTTTTTGCAAAATGTCTTGCAGGATGGTTTCAAGTTGCGTCGTTGGGTCTGTTTGTAGTGGTAGGTATATAGATTGGTCATTCACGTGATTGTTAACTTGTTGGAAATAGAACCCTGTGTCCATTATGACAATTGCTCCTCCCTTGTCAGCAGGTTGAATAGTGATGTCAGGGTTGTTTGCAATGGTTCTTAGAGTGATTCTTTCATTTTTTGTCAGATTTTGGTGTTTGTTTGAGAAAAGATTCAAATTTTGTATGTCCTTTTTGACCATAATCTCAAATGTGTCCAACATCTTATGTGACACTGGAGCTTGGAAGGTGCTGCGAGGTTTAAATTTCGTGAGTGTTCCGCTGTCTGGAGTTGCATCTTGGGTCACGACGTTAGAGAAGAATTGTCGCAGGCGTAACGTCCGCATGAACATCGGCTTCCAGTCAACAAATTCCAACCATGGACTCTACTGAACATGCTGACAAGACAAGATCGGTATCTTTTTTGTCACAGGCCCCGGACCAAGGCATACCACCAGCCCCACAACCAGAGAAACAAAGTGTAACAGACAGACCAGGCGAGGAAAGGGCAGGAAAATCGTTACGTAGTGGGAAGAACATTCCCTAATCATCAATATCTCATCTGTAAACATTACACCATACCAAAAAGCAGTCTTAAACAGAGGTTTGTCTTTTGTTCCTACAAACCATGCTAACCAATTGGAAATTGATGTGGCCCTATATAAGTTCATGCGGACGTTACGCCTGCGACACTTCTTCTCTAACGTCGTGACCCAAGATGCAACTCCAGACAGCGGAACACTCACGAAATTTAAACCTCGCAGCACCTTCCAAGCTCCAGTGTCACATAAGATGTTGGACACATTTGAGATTATGGTCAAAAAGGACATACAAAATTTGAATCTTTTCTCAAACAAACACCAAAATCTGACAAAAAATGAAAGAATCACTCTAAGAACCATTGCAAACAACCCTGACATCACTATTCAACCTGCTGACAAGGGAGGAGCAATTGTCATAATGGAAACAGGGTTCTATTTCCAACAAGTTAACAATCACGTGAATGACCAATCTATATACCTACCACTACAAACAGACCCAACGACGCAACTTGAAACCATCCTGCAAGACATTTTGCAAAAAGCTTACGACTTGGGGTGGATTGATGAATCGACTAAACAGTTTCTTACCACACCGGATCCTCGCAGACCCCATCTATATATGTTACCCAAAATACATAAGAATCTGCAGCAACCACCTTTCAGACCTATTGTTTCAGGATGTGGGTCTATCTTTGACACCATCGGCAAATACTTGGACCATTACCTCCAGAAGTTTGTGCAAAACTGGTGGTCATACACCAGAGATACAACGGATTTTCTCAAAAAACTTGAGCTAATTCAACCCAACATCCAACCATCCTGGTTACTGTGCACCATAGATGTGGTGGCACTATATACTTTTATTCCACACTCTACAGGCATGGAGGCAGTTGAATGGGCCATCCTGCAACGTGAAGACATTGAGACAGAAAAAGTGTTTATATTACAACTCTTACACTTTTGTCTTCACCATAGCTATTTTAAATGGAACGAAAAATTCTACGCCCAGCTCTCGGGAACCTCTATGGGTTTTTCGGGGGCGCCGTCGTACGCCAACATCTTCATGGCAATGTTTGAACAGGAACACATCATGGACATCCCCCAGTGGTGGTCAAACATTTACACATCTTGTCGTTACATCGATGACATTTTTTTGGTTTGGACCAATTCACAACAACTTCTTGAACAAATGTTAACCACTCTCAACTCACACAATCCTAGGATCCAATTCACCCATAAAATTGACATACAGTCTATACAATACCTCGATGTCACCATCAACAAAAATCCAGATGGACATGGGTTGACTACAACAGTCTACACTAAACCCACGGATCGCAACAATGTATTACAATACTCAAGTTTCCACCCCAGCAATCTTATCAACAACCTACCTTACTCCCAATTCATTAGGATCAAACGGATTTGCTCAGAAACACAGGACTGTACAATAAAAATTAATGAATACAAGGAGAAATACCAGGAGCGAGGTTATCCCCCCGCCATTCTTGACTCATGTGCGCAAAGAGCGATGACAAAATCCCATGGAGAACTACTTACATCCGTCAAGAAACCAAATAAAACAAACATAGTGTTCATCTCCAAATATTCCACTAGCTCCATTGCCATTAAAAAGATTATCAACAAACGATGGGAACTACTTGCCAATGAAACTGATTTCAACAATATTTTTCAGGAATTTCCTCTGCATGCCTACACCAGGGGTCAAAACCTCCGGGAATTAATAGCTCCCACGAAAAAACCAAACATGACAATCACCACCAAAGGAACTTTGAAATGTCAAAACTGCTCACATTGCAATAACAGCATTCCAGGGAACATCTTAACACACCCAACTACGGGCAAAGACGTTTTGCTCAGACACACTAGTGATTGTAACACCACGAATGTGATATATGGGATCAAATGCCCATGTGGTAAACTGTATATTGGCAAAACCGAACGAAAAATGAAAATACGCCTCACAGAGCACAAAAGTCGGATTAGGACCAAGAATAAAAACTCACCTCTGGCGACCCATTGGCACGAAGCAAGTCATTCCATATCCCAACTTAGATTTCAAATTATCGAACATGTTGCGCCACAACATGGAGTCAACACTCATCTTAAACTTCTGCAGAGGGAGGTTTATTGGATCAAATGTCTGGATACTATGATACCAAGAGGTCTCAATGACAGACTTGACATGTCATGCTTTATCTAATTCCACTTAGCGTTTCCCTGCACACAAGCCCCATGTGGCTTCTCTAAGTATTGATGAAACACTATGCACTTCAGCACCACTGGATTGATACATTGGGTTACACACACACAGATCACCAGCACTCTATTGTTCTATCCTAAGATCTTTATTATAGTACTTATTGTCCCTTGTTCACCATTTTATCCTGTCTACTCTTCATTATTTTCCGGATTGCACCCACACACCCATATGTTCATGTGGATTCTCACCGTTCTCAGATGCTGTTCATTTGGACTCAATTGGTATAGTTTTCTCTTCGAGTCCCTCCCCCTGGTCTATCTCTTCTCTCCTACTCCGTGATCCGTTTCTCTCCCTTAGCCTCCTTTATCCGTAATACAGCCTTTTGGGCTTTTGTTTACATTACCCACAGCGTTCTCTCTTTCTTTTCATTGCCCAACATAACGTTCATACCGTTTTCCTTCTCTACTGGTTTGCTTCCCATCATTTTTCAGACTTTATTTCTTAAGCTTTACGCATTCACAGACCCATCTGTACGTTCACGTATCACCTTTCCAAGATGGCGCCTATCTTCAGTTCGCCTATTGTATTCGTCTATCTTTGAGTCCCTTGTTCCTGTTTAGTACTTCCGGTTTCCTTCCGGTTTTTTACACTAGAAATAGTTTCCACGGTTCGTTATCTCTTACTCGCTTATTCTGTGTGGAGCTTGTCGGTTTCTCTCTCCTTTGGTCATTTTTTCAGGTAAGGGTCCCTACACGTTTTTTCGTCGTAGTCGAATACTAGTGTTTATTCCTGCCGTAACTCACTCTGACTCCTCGTTCTGCTTATTTTTCTCCACAGCATTTCACGTACCTCCTTTTTGAGGTAAGATTCCCATTCTGTTTACCTCTCTCTACATGAGTTCACGTAAGCCATATATTTCCAGTTTACGTTCTAAACACTTGCTCAATACAGCCCGGTATTCTATCTTTTCAGAGACACGAGTTTCCATTATTTCAGATAAGCGTGAGTCTCTCAGTCACTCACCGCCCTCATTCACGTACATCTCTCTGTCTTAGCTGTTGCTCACATCAGCACATTGTTGTTTTTTTCAGAGAATATCAAACTGAACATTCAAACAGGTAACTTACAGAATTATGTTTGCACACCTTCAGATCAGATGAGATTGAGCCACAATACATGTTATTCATTAGAAAATGGTTTATCTTATATTTTTCAGATTGGCCCCTGACGAAGGAACCGGCTGGTTCCGAAATGCATTGGGCATTGACACTTCTGTTGTTATGAATTATTGATGTACTATTACATGTTTGTATCATGTGATTGTCAGTATATTATACATTATCTTTGTATGAGACTGTTTTCTTTATGTAAATACTGACTGAATTGTTTATTGAAAAAAGTCGTATACACATTTTTGTTGTCTCGCACCAAACGCGAAATGTTTCAGATAATGTGATGGTTGTATCTTTGCAAATTAAAAGTACAACATGATTTCAAAAAATGTTATAGTGTCAGACTAGACACTTTGTGAACAGTGCACAGTTACATACAGGCTCTCACCCTGTCAGTATTTGTACGTCATCACACAGAAGAACATGGGGGCATATCAACAACAACCGGCGATAATTATCGCTGAGCGCACTTAGCGCTCGGATAATTATCGCCGGCTAGCGCCGATTTTTATCGCTGAGATAGCGTGCTATTAGCAACACTTATCTCATCAGCGATAAAAATCCTAGCGCTAACTGGCTAACGTGAGATTATCGCTGGAAACCCAGCGATAATCTCACGTTAGCTTGTTGATAGGGACTTACAAACTTAGCCATGATATCCACCTTCCATAGGATATCATGGCTAAGTCAGTCCTGAAGCAGGTGTTAGGAAAGTAGCGATAACAGGTGTTATCGCTACTTTTCCTGACGCTATGCTTCAGAGCGTGGGGCTTGATGATAGGAGAAACGTCGCTTAGCGACATTTCTCCTATCATGTCAGGTCAGGAACGCCCACTTTGCATCTCATTAGAGATGTAAAGCTGGGCGTTAGGAATCCCCACGCTAAAGCAAGGTTTCACGCGTTAGCGTGGCCTTGCTAATATAGCGATAAAATTATCGCCGCTTTTCGGCCGAAAGCGGCCGCAAAAGCGGCGATAATTGTTTATCGCCTCGTTGTAAATATGCCCCATGCTCTTGTCTGAAATGAGAGGCTAAGAGCCCACGGCCGGTATCAGAAGGTTCAAGCTCCCAGAGGGAAAAGTACAATTCTTGCTTTCTTTGTTCCTTGGGTAGGATCAGTAGAATGCAGGACAGTTAATTCGAAATCATAGCACTCCTTCTTTTACAGTAAAATATAAAGGCTTGTTTTAAAAGGGAAGAAAACACATGCTTGTATGTACCAATCTCAGACTCTTTCTTCAGAATGTGCAGTAGCAGGGTCCAGCAAACACTATAACAATAAAAGTGGGAGCGCTAGAGTTCCCTATTAACCGGGGAACCGAGCACTTGAAGTTTCCTTGACTCTCTGGGTTCACATGAACACTACCTAGTGTGCACTATTAACAGGATCACCTGGTACTTAGTGTTTCCTTAGGTTCACATCAACATTACCTAGTGTACACTATTAACAGGAGCACTGGGTGCTTGGCATTTCTTTGACCCTTTGGGTTCACATGACTATTACATAATGTTCACTATTAACCCTTTCAGCGCTCATGACGGAACCACTCCGTCATGAGCCACGGGTGCCGTGTGCTCATGACGGAGTGGTTCCGTCATGCTGCGGCCGTTGGCCGCCGCTCCTCCCACGCTGCGCTGATTCCCCGCCTGTGCGGGCGATTAGCGCAGTGGGCGGAGTCATGACGGAACCACGCCGTCATGAGCACAGCTCAACCGTGGCTCATGACGGAGTGGCTCCGTCATGAGCACAGCGCCACCGCGCTGCCCCCAAATCCCCCCCAGCGCTGCGGCGGAATTCCCGCCGCAGACAAGGGGTTAACCGGGGCACCGGGTACTTGGCGTTTTGTTGACTCCCTGGGTTGACATGGACATTTCCTAGTGCTTCCTATTTGCCGGGGCATCGGGTACTTGACGTTTCCTTGAGTCTCTGGGTTCCAGTGGATGTTACCTCATGTTCACTAGTTACCGGGGCACCGGGTACTTGGTGTTTCCTTGACTCTCTGGGTTCCAGTGGATGTTACCTCATGTTCACTATTTACCGGGGCACCGGGTACTTGGTGTTTCCTTGACTCTCTGGGTTCCAGTGGATGTTACCTCATGTTCACTATTTACCGGGGCACCGGGTACTTGGTGTTTCCTTGACTCTCTGGATTTACGTAGAAAGTATATAGTGTTCGCTATTACCTGAGGCACCGGGTGCTTGGTATTTCCTTGACTCTCTGGGTTCCAGTGGATGTTACCTATTGTTCACTATTTACCGGGGCACCGGGTACTTGGTGTTTCCTTGACTCTCTGGGTTCCAGTGGATGTTACCTCATGTTCAATATTTACCGGGGCACCGGGTACTTGACGTTTCCTTGACTCTCTGGATTCACGTAGAAATTACATAGTGTTCGCTATTAACTGAGGCACCGGGGGCTGGGTATTTCCTTGACTCTGTGGGTTCATATGGACATTACCTGGTATTCGCCATCAGCTGGGGTACAGGGTACTAGCCGTTTTCTTGACTCTCTGGGTTCACGTGAGGGTACCCAGTGTTTCCTATTAAACGGGGCACCTGGTATTTGGTGTTTGCATGACGCTTTGAGTACAGATGGTGTAGGGTGAGACTTGGTGTAATTTAACAAAATTATGACATTTCCATGAAATATTTCAATATCCAGTCAGAGGTGTGAATACACAACTCTTCAAGAATATCTGAAAATAATAAAAACATATTTACTGTGAAATTGGGTATCCAATAGCAGAATGTAATGAAAACAGCATGCTTAACAAAATGATAATGAAATGCTATGAAGTTGTAAAGCCAGTGCATCTGGATATGCACAGTTACTAAAGGATCATGGATATTAGCATAAACCTGAAAGCAAAAAACACAATGCAACAATGCAGTTAAGGAAATGTCAGAAGGTTAAGCAGTGTTTGCAAACACATTTTTGCCCACAATCATTAATTGACTGCGGTGAACTCACTGGAAAATGGAGATTTGCCTCCTGCCTAAACTGGGTTTCTTTGTTAGTAGTCAGTAACATGCACTGTTCTCAACCACCGAAAACAATGTATAAACAAAGAGAATTCAACAGAAAACAATATACTGTGTGTCCAATACCAGACAAGGAAAGGGCACTGTGTATCAGAGCTCACGATGCGTGTTTACTGGATCCAGACAG
Organism: Triturus cristatus; assembly: GCF_964204655.1. Taxonomy (NCBI): domain Eukaryota; kingdom Metazoa; phylum Chordata; class Amphibia; order Caudata; family Salamandridae; genus Triturus; species Triturus cristatus. The sequence continues at coordinate 805,681,710 of NC_140590.1, forward strand.
TGAGACTGTATCCTGAGCTTATATTCAGGTGTGTAGGTCACCTGAATGGGGGCTACATTGCTATCTGGGGGCGGGAGGGGGTGTTATATCTCCCAGGCTGCAGCGCCTTCCGTGGTGATGGAGAATCAACCTTGAGAATGAGAGGGGGAAGACCACAGTCTGACACATATAAATAAATGAAAAACACAACATAAAGGGTAAAGGCAGGGCTTTAAGTGAACTGGGTCTTACCAGTGCCGTTTTTTGTCGGACTGCGGTGACAGCAGGCACATCGATGTGCGCTGCTCACACTGCTCACTTCTCACTAGTGGAAGTTAAGAAGATACGGCATGACGTCATGCCAGGGGAGCGTTGTAGGGGAAAGGAAATCCTTTAAAGAGAGTCATTTTCTCTCTGGATTTCCCTTCTGTTTTTGAAACTCAGGAGCAGCAACATTGTGGTGGTGTCACCAGGGCGTTAAGTTGAAGCTTTTTCAATATGATATACAAACCATACTTGCTGCTTATTTATCTTATGCAACTAACAACCATTGACAAAGCCAATAGTCCTGACTTGTAGGTATGATGTTACTTGTATCATATATCCGGATGCAATGACAGAAACAGCAAAATACAAGTTGGGCGGAACACTATGCTAAACACAGATTTTAATTTACGTGTTTTAAGCCACGCCCTTAATTACATTGGCCACGCCCCTTTGAGAGATCCTCCAGTTTTTTCATCCCACTTAAAGCCCTGGGTAAAGTGGTTACTCGAAGACCACAAAGTGCCGCTTGATCAAGCTAGCTGCAAGTTAATCAAGTGCTGACCACAGCAAACAAAAGCAGGGTCGCTTGAAGAAAGACAATAATAAAAGGTGGTTTCTAGTGAGGGGTAGTGAAGGCTTCAAAGATCTGTGCCAGCATCTTTGTGCTCCTTAGGCTGACTAGGGCTCCATGCAGGCACAGCCAGCAGCAGGATAGACCAGCAGAGCTCAGGTATCAGCCTTGAGGATCGTTCCTCGCTAGGAAGAAACGAGCCAAACTCAGCTTGGCCTTGGAGCAAGAATAGCCGGGTTCACGCAAAGTCAGGTCCTAAAGGGACTCTTCACCATATATGTCCATGCTTGGCCCCACTACCAGTCAGAATCAGTGCATTCTATAGTTTCAAAAGCTCAAGCTAATCGGTCTGGGGCACTGCATGTCTACTCAAATGTCCTGGGAAGGCCCTGTCTCCAAAATGTAACGTACTGTTCGTTCAGTCCTTCTAATAAGATAACCAGGTACAGAGGAAACTGCTCTGGTAAGGAGCCATGCGTATTCTCTAAAGACTACCCCGAAAGCAAAGAACTAGCACAGGAGACATAATTTAGGGATGAAGTTCTGCTCTGTGGGTAGCATATACCCTTACCTTCCTTTTTTATATTTCCTTATTGATTTTCTTGATTACAAAAATAGGATACTGGCGTGTGTGTTGCCCTCCAAGATAGGTATATTAAACAGAGCTTGCGATGACCCCCTTTTTACAGACTCAAGGCGTGCTTGATAAGTCAAACAGTACCTGCGTCAACCTTAGATTCCGGAGATATCAGTCTTTTGTGTCCATGGGTCTATATGTTCGCTTTAGACATTTGCCTCAAAGTAGCATTAGACAACACTGATCTCTGCATCTGTATGATATAAACAACATTATCGAACCTTAATTGATGAACAGGTACATTTGTGTTGCATTCCTTCAGTATGACAGACGTGGTGCATTAGCATTTGCGATCTGTCCTTTATGATAATTCCTCATTGGCGGGGTGAGGGGGCTGTTTTACATCCTAACACCTTCAATGGCTCCCTAACTGCATTTTGGTATTAATGGGGGATGGGAGCACACTGCCTCACCTCCCAGCACAGTTCGCCCCTTAGCATTGTGGTAAATGCAGTTCACAGTGATTACTTACTTGATTTTTAGCTGTAGTGGTTCACCAAAGTTGGTGCAGATTAGTGCTGTGAATCTCTAGACACATGTGTTACTGGATATTATCCGTCTTCAGTAGAGATAAAAAACGAAAATTCCTTCTGGGGTTGCTGGAAAGGCTGCCATAGTCTCTCAGGTCTCAGTACCTCTCTCTGGCGCACAGGTGCATCGCCAAGAGCTCGTCAGCTCAGTAGCTCAAGGGAGCCTTTTCAAACAAATGGGGGATGGGAGAACACTGCCTCACTTCCCAGCACAGTTCGCCCCTTGTGTCTAGAGATTCACAGCACTAACCTGCACCAACTTTGGTGAACCACTACAGCTAAAATTCAAGTAAGAAATCACTGTGAACTGCATTTACCACAATGCTAAGGGGCAAACTGTGCTGGGAGGTGTGGCAGTATGCTCCCATCCCCCATTTGCATTTTGGTATTATTGCCCTTTTTGTTGCTGGGTTGTCTCAATGTTCACCATCAACTAGTGATCGCAAACATTATGTAGTGTGCATAGTCAGAGGCCCTAGTTTTACATTACTTGCCGTACACAATTGTTGACTTGTGTATTATGCTGTGTACATTGACTTGACTTGACATTTATTTAGTAATTATATGTATATAGATAAATAGATAGATAGATAGATAGATAGACAGATAGACAGATAGACAGATAGACAGATAGACAGATAGACAGATAGATAGATAGACAGATAGATAGATAGATAAATAGATAGATAGTCCACAGAAAAATCTCACCAAAGATAACCCCCTACTGCCCTGATGTTACGTGTGTGGCAGGGCAGAAAGCACCCGCATATCATATTTAAAAATTGAATGCCGAGAACACAGCACTGAAAGACATGAGCTCCCTAGCTCCAGTGCAGTGAGAAATGTATTGAGCAAACAAAAGCCAATGCGTTTTGGCTTAGACTCTGCTTTGATCATGGGTTTGGAGGTGAATACAAAGACCGGTGCATATAAACAATAAATTGAGGAACACAAACAACACCCATGTATATATTTAGGCACAGAAGCTGCCATCTTGGAATAGTGCAGGTTGTTCTATCCCCATTTCATACAATTCGTTTTTATAAAATCAGTTTGTTCGGTCATTGAGGCAATATTATGTTCATCCTAACAATCAGTTGCTGTTACCAGGGTCCAAGGAAAACAAATTAAGAGGACACCACAAAAATGAAGATGGTGAGCAGTAATTTCATGAATATAAACAACACCCATCAGTGCATTCGAGAGGGATAGTCACCATCTTGGAGTAGTCAGACATATGTTTTGTGACAGTGAATCTATTGCATGATCATAATATATATTCATCAAAGCAACATTACATTCAAGAAACCAAAATGGAAATCAACCTGCTCCCCCAAGGGGACTACAGTCACTTTCTATTTCTTATTAAAAAACAAGTGTAGAGTAAATGGGACTAAAGCCTAGTTGGGAACTGCAAACAAATCTTGATATGGGCCACATTCCAAAATGTCATAGCTGGGTTGAGGACAAACACAATAAACTTTCACCATTCGAAAAGACTCATGAAATGGCCCCAAAATTATTATCAAACCAAAATGTCCATTTCCTAGGGAAATATGGTCATATTTAATACAACCCGGTGGTATTTGCCACTGGGTAATATATATATTCCTGAAATATTATTAAGACTCCCAGTTTTCCATTTTTATTGATTTTTTGCAGATAAATACAGACCAAAAACTCTGGAAATTTGGTCTTTTGGAAAATTGTCACCACTGTTACTCTTGATGGGCTGGTCCATAGCTGTGTATATTGACAGGTAGGGTAGTTAATAAAATATTTCCCCATGGAGTTTAAATAACTGTAGATGTACAGATTTTGTGAGCATTCTACAATATACATGTTTTCTGATAATTTCATTCTTCTGAAAATGTGCAGCACCTGCTGGACACTGAAACACTGGTATACTTCTATAGGTTAAAAACATGTGAAAATATACCCATTAAACCATTATGATTACACTAAACGAAAACAAATACAGATAAATACATACAAAATCAGAAAAAAATAAATATGGATAAATTCAGATGGAAATGTGAAAAAAATATTTACCATAACACCTGGAGCCCTAATTATTATTAAAGTGTTTCATGCTTGCTGCTCTCTATGGAAATTCACCTTTATTGTAGCTGTGATACTGTGGTATACTCTATCTAGACTCATCCCACATCACCTCCTTCGAGCTAGGTCCTGACTGCTCACCCACAGCTACCCAGAAACTAGAGGAGGCTTTTGAGGCTAACATTTCAAATTTAGTACCCAGAATCCTGGTGAATGGGGAACCCTAGCATTCTCAGTTTTTTAGTGCAGCAGCTGTCCTTGGAGAAAAGTCTGATACTCTTATTCCCAAGTAGTGAATACAGCTCCAGTCTAAACATGAACTAATGCTCCTGCAACAGGTGATGTCCTTGTTACTAAAATGTGTGTGCGCCTGCATCCCTGCCATGCTCCTGGATAGGTGAACATACACTTAGCTAGCACTCAGGGATCGCTTAAAATGTATCTTTGAAGTTACCGAAACTAACATGATTAACCGATTTCTCTGCCAGGCCCTCCTCCCCTCTTTAAAACATCACAGGCCTGAAGTGTAGATTAAGAGATGAAATGGAGCGACAAGAAAAATAGAAAATAACAACTGCTCTTAATGAATAATTGTCGAATAATATTGGGCGTCGCCCTATCACCCAGAGGAGAGAGGCTAGAAGAGGAAAAGAAACAGAGACCAGCTGAAATAAATGGCTAAGCGGCTGCTGGGTGATAAAATGGGCTGAATCTGAATTTTATTCCTTGGGGTTAGAGGTGGTATTTGCATGTCCTGCTGTGCGTTTTTCAGCCTGGCTTTGTCTTCTTTGCCCTCTAGGCCTTAGGTACAGCAGGGTCGTTATAGTGAAGGGGGGGGGGGTGTAATAACAAAGGCAAACATACATACGTTTTCTTTCAGGGAACTTATTCATTGGCCCTGGGAGCGGCTCACTGAACTCCATTCACTACAATAGCCGAGGTTGGGTCAGGCCGATGGTAACGATGACAGTAATGGGTGGCCATAGTTTGCTAATCTTCTGGAGAGTGGGGGTCTGTAGGAGGAGGTCAACTGCTCATTTGCTGGTGTTAGCTGCTCAGAGCACTGTGCCACTGCCAACCAGTGCCACAGTGTAAGTGCTCCCTGTATAAAATGTATATGTTGGTTGGATTCCATGATTGGCTTATTTGGTTTACTGTCAGACCCCAGTAAAGTGCACCAGGAGTGCCAAGGGCTTGTAAATACAAATGCTGCTGGTGGGCTTGCAGCACTGGTTGTGCCACCCACAGAAGCGGCCTAGTAAAATGTGTCTATGGTCTGCCATTGCAGAACCTGCGTGCAGGCTGGTACTGTCATGCACCCACTTGCCAGTCCCTAAACCTTCCCTTAACTTCATGTTAGTCACCCCTATGGTAGGCCCAAGGGCAGGGTGCATTGTAAGCATAAGGTAGGACAAGCCCTGATGTGTGTGGCATGTCCTAATAGTGAATTACAGCCATTTTCGTTTTTCACTATTGTAAGGCTACCTGTTCTCCATAGGCCAGAATGGGCTGTTAGAATTGTTACATCCTATGATCCTAACAGACCCAGGGAACATGGTAGAAATTCGACTTTAGTATGCCTGAACTCAGAATAATAAAATACATCTTTTAGTAAAGTTTATTTTAATATTCTGTGTTTGCAAATACCGCTTTTAGAAAGCTGGTATTTGCTTGCCTAACCATTTCAGCACGCCTCTGCTAGGATGTGTATCTGCTGTCTGGTTTCTGTGAGTGACAGGGCTGGGGAATTCCAGGAGATAGGCTGGGCAGCCAGGTAGTGAATAGAGAGATTACATATAGATGGGTGAAAGGTGTACACCTTCACTCTGAATAGGGCTGTGCCTCTCCACCACAATGCTGGCTCCACCCCCTGGGGAGCGTCTGATGTCTCTGCCCTGCACACTGAACGAAGAAGCCAGAGTCTGGTAAACAAAGTACTCCAGAACTGGGTTGAACTGGGTAAAGGCCCCCTGGCCTGCAAGAACAAAAGAATTTCACTATAAGTATTGGGACCCTGCTCCTAAGAAATTAGATCCTGCTTGACAAGAAGAACCTCTGCCTGAGGAGAAGGAACTGGGAAAGCTGTGAGGAGGAGTACTGTCCCTGACCTGGGGAACTGGCCTGCAGTGGTTACCTTGCTGCTGAAGGAGAGGAGAAAGACTACAAAGAAACTTTGCTTCAACTTGTGCTTAAAGAGCTCCAAGGGCTTGTGAGTGAGCTTGCCCCCTGACCGAAGTCCCAGGACCAGTGGACTTCATCCGCCTCGCAATCCGCTGCTAGAAACGCTGTTTTTAGCATTTTCCGAGGCCGGGAGCTGTGTACGCTTCGTACCGCCAAATCGTATCAAGCAACACACCGTACCCCGCCTGTCCGCCTCGAACAACACGTCCTACGTCCCGTAGATCGCACCGTGACTGGCTGACTTCGCCGCGTACAACGCTGCGCTTCATCGAGCAATCTTGGTTGGTGTGACACGCACCCTGCTGCTGAAGTTAAGGCTGCCGCTCGCATCGAAGGGGGGAGGAGTACTCACCGTACGTACGCCCCGCACTGCAGCCAAAGACTGAAAGCCGGTCCCGCAGTACGGCTCGTATGCCGCAACGAGCAATAAAGCACCGTACAACGTCCCGTCCCCTCAAGCAATGTGACTCAGGGCCCCAATGAGCTGTAAGCTCGCACCACGAAAGGAGGACATCTCAGCGTACAACGCATTGCTTTCACCGCAGCGTCCGTGACGAACTCTCCTAAGTTAAAGGTACTGTGTACGTTTCGCCCCGTAGGGTGTACGCTTCGCACCGGAGCGTCCGCAGCGCTTATAGACTCATTCTGTAGGCCAGTTCATCCCCGTATGGGCCGAAGCAAGAAGAACGAAGCGCACAGAAGTTTTAAAGCACGCTGTAACAACAAACTGTTTATCGCTAATAGTACTGTGGGCCTTTATATCGTTATTTGGTCTTGTGCTAAGCCTGATATAAATACTTATTTTTGATAATCCCAGTGTGGAGTCCATTTGTGGTGTTGTCACTGAGTTACTGTATGTGGTCACAAATGCTTAACCTATAACGCTCTGAGATAAGCCTTGTCTGCTCGCGCCAAGCTACCTAGAGGGTGAGCGGGGGTTATTTAAAGAGTGTAACCCCTTACCCTGACTGGAGGAGAGGTTCCCTGCTTGTCACAAGTACCTACCTGTGCCAACCAGAGATCCCCAATTCTAACACCTGCCCATGCATTACTCAGTCAGACGGGTTTATCACAAGGCTGACAATTTGAAAAATATAGCAGCCAGCTCGATGCAGCTCTAGCCTCCAGTACAGCACGGAAGCAAGACAGAGGCAGGCTGCTTCTGGACACACGAGCAACTAGTCTAAGTAAACTTCATCAACCAGGGCTGCAGCTGACGCCCTTCTCTTTTCCCTTGCAGCAACCAGTGGACATTAGCACTGCAGTTACATCACCAGCGTTGAGCCCCACACTTCCTACAGGAGGCAGGGCGAGCCTTATATGGTGGCAGAGGACATCATAGGCCCTACCATGACCCACTTACTGGAGGGCATGAGCCTGGCATACGGGTGAAGGCCCCTGTGCATATAGCGGAGACGGAGGGGCAGGAAGGGAGTGTAGAAGGAGCATAGTGTGAGGGAGCGTGTGGCTCTCGCACGATCCCTCTGTGTATGTGCAGTGCGCTCCTCCTTTGCAATCATTCCTAATCTATGAGTGAATACAGAGTTCCCTCTCTTTTTCCCATCCCTACGTGCTGCACCGCTTACACTACTAATCTGCCTGCTTTACACCACAGCCTCAGAGGGCAGGGGGGCGGCCTCTGAACAGAGAAAAGAAATGCAGGAGTGTGTGCACAAGGCTCCTAAGAAAATAGCTGTAATGTGTAAGGTGCCCGAAGGGTGAGTGTGGTACATGCAGTGCTTGAAATGGAAAAATAGAAGTGCAGGTACTCTGCACCACAGAGTACCTGCTTGTTTCTGAGAAGTGCCGGTACTATCTTGACAAGTGAAGGTACTCAGGGCACAAGTCCCATAAAAAGAAGTGGGGGGCTGACCAAGTAAGACAACATGCAAGTGACCTCATGACGTCACGACGTAGCGCTATAAAAGAAATAAAATAGTGATATTTAAATTATTTGTGTTAATACTAGGACAGACTAACCCATCTGACAGTCTTACAATGTCTGAATTTATATACAGGGACAGAACAAAGGCAAAAGCATGCCTCTCTTAAGTACATGTGAGGAGAAGGCAAGCTGTGTGCTTTTGTTTCACTCTATGGCATTTACATTTAAATGTAAGGTTCCAGGCGGCCCCCAGTCAGCATATACAAACAGAAGGAGGCCAGATGGCCCCTTAACTTCAGCCCAGCTGGAGGTGAAAAAAGGCTCCCTCGCTGCCTGCACGTTGCTGCTGGGAATGGAAAGCAGGCAACGTGCAGGTGCTGCTGAACGTGTCCCAGTGTCTGAAAATTACACTGGGACAAGCTCAGCATATTTCTGTGGGGCTCAACTTCTTGGCAGGGGGGACGGCGTCCGCCCTGTGGAAAGAGTGGGGGGACGCCATGTACCTGCGTGTACCCCTGACTCCAGTCCTGCCGGTACTCTACTTCTCAAAATAAAAAAGTGCTGGTACTCCGTACCGGACAGTACCGGCCCATTTAAAGCACTGGGCACATGCACGGCAAGAGAGTGGGTTCATGCCTCTTGGGTACCAGAAGCACATAAGTATGGCCTCTAGAAAGCAAGAGTGTCGGGGAGTCATTTGTCAGAATTGTGTGTTTGATGGAAAGGTGCGTGGCAATAGTGTGCTTTCATGGCACGTGTAACAGAGGTATGTTCACAAGGCTCTTAGGAAGAAAGAGTGCAGGGGACAAGGGTGTCTGGTGTGTGTGTGGGGGCACATGTATGCCAAGAGTGTGTTTTCATGGGACATGGGTAACAGAGTTAAGAAAAAAGAGGTGGAGAAGGTCCACTTCCCTTACTCAACGCAAATGTTTTTTAAGTCCCTAAGGTTTCAAACAATCTTATGTGAAAATAAGGCATATAAACAATCTTTTGTTTTTATATCAATTTCTTCAACACAATTTATTCCGTGAGTTAGAAAAATTATTATGCGTGAATGTTTGTGTCATTCAAACATTAATTGAACAGAAAACATATTGCATCATATGTTATATCTGCTACATCACTAACATTAATTCAGAAATTATAGACAAGTCTCAAATTAAAAAATGAAAGATTAACAGTTAAAAAATGCCCAATGCATTTCGGGACAGTTCCCTTCTTCAGGGGCGTGTGGTTTAACTGCACAATATGTTCAGCTCTTCCGGTTTATATTCCCAACCAATTGCTGGAACAGTACAAACACATGAAGTTGATGTGTTTAATTGCACACGCATTGTATACATGGAAGCAGCACAGTCGGTATAATCCACTCACTGTGATTTTTATCATTTACTGTTCCAGCAATTGGTTGGGAATATAAACCTGAAGAGCAGAACATATTGTGCAGTTTAAACACACGCCTCTGAAGAAGGGAACTGTCCTGAAATGCATTGGGCATTTTTCAACTGTTAATCTTTGATTTTTTTATTTGAGACTTGTCTATAATTTCTGAATTAATGTTAGTGATGTAGCAGATATAACATATGATGTAATATGTTTTCTGTTCAATTAATGTTTGAATGACACAAACATTCACGCATAATAATTTTTCTAACTCACAGAATAAATTGTGTTGAAGAAATTGATATAAAAACAAAAGATTGTTTATATGCCTTATTTTCACATAAGAATGTTTGAAACCTTAGGGACTTAAAAAACGTTTGCGTTGAGTAAGGGAAGTGGACATTCTCCACCTCTTTTTTCTTAAGTTAGTCAAACAGGTCTATAGGCTGGACCGCAAGTACTCAACAGCACACACACTAACTTTACTCACTACACAAACTTTCATATTTCCTAATAGAACACGAGTGCGGTTGGCTCTGTCATTCGTTGTCTTAAACATGGGTAACAGAGGCATGTTCACTAGGGGTGGGCGGAATTTGCGTAATCGCGTTACGCAAATCTCCGCGAAACGGTAAAAACTCCGCGAACACGCAGAAATTCCGCGAACACGCGGAATTGCTTGTTCGCGATACTTTTTTCCTGTTCGCGATCGCTGTTTGCGTGCTCGGGGTGAAATATCTCGCGAACACGCATATTGAGAACGCGAACAAGCAAAAAATTTCGCGAAGTCGCGGAACGCAGATTTTGGGCAATTTCGCGTTCTCCGCGGAACGCGAAATTACCCAAATTCCGCGAATGGAACGGAATTTACCGCCCAGGCCTAATGTTCACAAGTCTCTAAGGAAGAAAGAGTGCAGGGGGCAAGGGCGTCTGGTGTATGTGGGGGGAGCACATTAATGCCAAGTGTGTCATTCCATGGCACATAGGTAGTAGAGGTCAAGGAATCTTTGCAGGGCTCAAAGGCAGTAGGATGGCTTGCATATTGCACATGCAGTATGTAGTCAAGGGATGAGACCCTACTATAGTTGCCTGTGTGCACATTACTTTAGGACCCCTTCACAGTCTCCTGTGGGTGTCTCTGCCTCCCCGTGCTCTCCTGTGATCCCTCTTTGGCTCTGGGCCTCCGCTGCTCCAGCCTGAGATCATGGATGGTGAGTGACTGTCCCTGATTTCTCCTTTCACCTACATGTGGAGGCCTGCACTGGCCTGACAATTACCACTTTTCCAATTCATTATTTACGTTTTTTGGCAACTTGGGTATCATGTTGCTGTGTTCCTTCTGTATGCCCATGTTCCAAAATGTTGTACTGTATTGTAGGTATATATAGTGCTTACCTAGTCTGACGACGCATTGTAGCACTTTTATTTCTAATACATTCAGAGCATGCCTATTCCGCGATAACGTGGCAAGATACATACACTGCAGATAAGACCCAATAAAATTGCCCCTAACTGATGTGCAATTCCAAAATCATCTTATTTTGCCACTCTTCCCCACTTTCTTCAACTCCACCTTGAAAATACATTCTTTAATTTTTTATCTAAATCCGCGTGATCAGTTGTCATGCCTGCCCAAATATGGAAATACAATCAGGGCTTAGTGGCAGCCTGCATTGGAGGGGGAAGCTGCCAACCCATCGCTCTAATGCTCTGTTTGTGGTTTACAGAATGCTCCAGCGAGGCTACTATTTCTTCATATGTTTTATCTTACAGAGCACATTGGATAAATGGGAGAACGACCTTCACAACGCGGTCGTTACACCGCGGTATGTTTACATCGCGGGCATTACAACGCAAGTCGTTACAATGACTTACGCTTGATGGCTGTCTAAGCTAAGGAATAGTATGATTTACTATTCCAACACCTTCCCTACTGTAACGTAGGCTGGAGTTGGAATAGTAATTCATACTTTTCCTAAGTCCAGCTCCCTCCAGCGCTTGTCGTAACGACTTGTGGTGTAACGAACGCGATGTAAAATACCACGTTGTGAACCATGTTGTGAATGTATGCGTTGTTATATCATACATTCGATAAATAAGAACCTTCCAAAACAGAAAAAAGGCTGTGAGCAAGTTTCCCTATCGTCGGACGATTACTGGGCAGTCAGCCCCAATCAATCAATAGATATATAGAGCGCGCTACTCACCCGTGAGGGTCTCAAGGCGCTGAAGGGAGGGGGGTGCTGTTACTGCTCGAATAGCCAGGTCTTGAGGTGCTTCCTGAAGGTGAGATGGTCCTGGGTCAGTCGTAGGTGTGCGGGGAGGGAGTTCCATGTCTTGGCGGCCAGGTAGGAGAACGATCTTCCTCCTGTTGTGGTTCTGCAGATCCGTGGGACGATGGCGAGGGCGAGGCAGGCGGAGCGGAGCTGGCGGGTGGGAGTATAGAACGAGAGGCGGTTGTTGAGGTATTCGGGGCCCATGTCGTGGAGCAATTTGTGTGCGTCGGTGAGGAGCCTGAACGTGATCCTCTTGCTGACGGAGAGCCAGTGCAGGTTTCTCAGGTGGGGTGTTATGTGGCTGCTGCGAGGGATGTCAAGGATGAGTCGTGCGGAGGCGTTCTGTATGCGCTGAAGTCGTTTCTAAAGTTTGGCTGTGGTTCCTGCGTACAGGGCGTTCCCGTAGTCCAGTCGGCTGGAGACGAGGGCCTGGGTTACTGCCTTTCTGGTTTCGGTGGAGATCCACCGGAAGATCTTTCGGAGCATGCGCAGGGTGTTGAAGCATGAAGATGAGATGGCGTTGACTTGTTTGGTCATCGTGAGGGAGGAGTCCAGGATGAATCCCAGGTTGCGAGCGTGGTCCGTGGGTGTCGGTGCGGTGCCCAGCGCCGTGGGCCACCAGGAGTCGTCCCAGGCGGATGGGATTGTCCGAGGATGAGGACCTCCGTCTTGTCTGAGTTGAGTTTCAGACGGCTGAGCTTCATCCAGTGGCATCATTTTTCACAGGCGCATGTTCTTTAACTCCCTGAACCCGTCCTCTAGACGCTAAGATAGAAATATGCACATCTAGTGCTGTCTTTATATCAAAGATTTTTACTACCGGACATGACGTTCCAGACAGGTAATTAAAAAGAGTCTAAAAACATGCATGCCTATAGCTGGACTCCTTGCATGGAGAATGTACACACATATTTCCAGCTCGGGAATTATTCCAACAGTAATAGCTATTGGCACATCGCTCCTTTACCTTATTTATAGCTATCTCTAGGCAATTCCAAAAGATGTTCTCACAATTTAAGCTTTAAATAACCACAAGCAGCTGTGCTGGTATTCCTAGTAAGATGCTACCATTCAGGTACTATGCCTGGCGACGTTTATGGCTTGCTTTTAACACTTTCTTGACATTTGTGCAGTACGTGCCGCACTTGGATCCTTTTTTCCCTCACCACTGGAATCCATTTTTTTCCAAAATGTCTTGCAGGTGGGAAGACCCTGCCGCAGTCTCAGATTTTAAGTTCAGGCGTGCTCGCTACGCCGGCTGGCACATTGTACTCATGTCCACTCACCACTTGTAAAATGCACCAGCTGCCACTGACACATATAATTCGTTATTACTGGCCATATCAATTGTTGAACGATTAGCACCACTTTTTACCTTGTGACCTTGAGCAAGAAATATCCTCTCTGTCCACGAGCACAGATGCTGCTTCTCTTCCATACTTTGCAGCACAATATTGACGGCATCATTGACGCTGCTTGTGATCCTCCACGGGTCACATTTACCCAGAAATCCATCGCGCTCGCACTGCGTGGCATGCAATGCACAGATGGCATCATTGACTCCCGGCGTACCCTCGTCAGGGTCTGTTTCTTTCCCTTCCTCCCTATTCAGGTTAGGTCTCTGGCGGCGTAAAGTGCGGTACAGATGCCATGCTGGCAGACGAATAGTCACTGGTTTTATTGATCTAAATGCAACTAATTTACAGAGTCAATGTCTATTCTGAAAACCTGGCATGGATTCTGCCCTCCAGGATCTCTGTTGGGTCTTCTTGTTCTATATACAAGAACGCCCCTAAAGTCTCTATGGAAAGACCCTCCCTTATCCCACCCCATTTATTTTATGTTCCACCATCTCTGCTTTCCGTAATTAACAATGACACGAGTTGAATGATGCTCGTGCCAGAGCGTGCCGTGTGATGCGAGTCTGCACCCTGCCTCGAGCACCACATTCCCCTGAATCGTCTTTCCCAGCTTCTATTCAATTCTGCCCTCTCTTTCCAGTCTCCCTCCACCCTGCCGCTCCTTTCCCTATTTTGCTTAGAGGCTTCATCTTGTCCTAAGTGATTCTGTGCCTGGTCTTAATGACTTTAAACATTGTTTTGCCTATCAAAGCCTCCATCTGAAAATGCAGCATGCTGCCAAATCATACCTTCCATCAGAAATTACACTGAAGGCGGTCATTCAGCATATCCATCAATGGAAACACCAGACACACAGATCACGCATAGCCACCAAGCAGCTGTCCCCTTGGGATGGCTGCTGAATGTAAACACTGTCTGAGACGCTCAGATCCCAATTCAACTCTTGCTCAAGCGTAATGATAATGCCCGATGCCCCTAACACAGTTGTACAATCATGCAAGGTTTTGTTGATTTTCGTGTAAGATGTCTTGTTTTTCGTTTGATTGTCTAAGACAAGAAGAACATCAAGGTGCCAGCTCTCGCGTGCCACGATGCAGCACAAGGATCTGCTTGGTCGGGAGCACAAAACATGGCGCCCTTTTAATATGCAGAACATGAGGTGCACAGGAAAACAGTCTTAGTAAATGCCCAATTGGTGAATCAGAGATTTCAAACTTGCTGCAACTTTTTTCTGTATCCCAAGCCCAACTACTCTTTTTTGCCAAATGTAGAGGAATTGATATCCCTCCACGATTGCCGGAGTCCTGTGGCCAGGTCATCTACTTCATGAGCACACCTCTCAAGTGTGTGTCAGTGTTATGGTTATGAAATGGAAAGCATCTGATCTGGCTGGAGCTGAACTTCTTTACTGAATCAATACAGGCCTAATTACCCCCGTTTCTTGGGAAATGTTGAATCCCAAACATGGCCTACAGGGCAGAGGCTTATGTTTGTAGGATCTGGATCCTCCAGTGTCCCACCTCCCTCTGGCTGTGAAAAAATGTGATTCAGTTCTTCCCCGGGACTAATATTGCTGTGCATATACTGGGGTGTGTGTAGAAGTTAGAATATGAGAAATATTTGCAATTGACACATTATCTTGATATTGATTTTTACCAAATACACTCAGATTTAATATAGCCCAATTCAAATCTAAGCCAGAACCATGACTTTCATTCACATCTGGATGCCCGTAGGGGACATAGCAACCCATTTGCAATTCATCTTAATGTCTTACAGAGTGCGCTCATATAGAGAATCTTCTAGCCATTTATATGTTATGGTAACTCTGTCTCGCCTGGATTTCAACATTTACCACCTGTGCAGTATCATGCGGCAGAGTAAGGTAGCTTCAGATTCCTATCCACACCTCCCACAGGAGCAGAGAAGAAAAGATACAGAATTTTCTTAACCAAGACAAAGGTACTCGGATTTGATGGAGCATCCTCCACAGTCTGCAGAATTTGGCCAGTTTTTAAGAATTCATTCGTCAGATTGGTATGTTGTGTTTAGGCATGCCACGAGAGATGGAACGAGTGGGATTTGATTTAGGATGTTTCGTCTCAGTCCTTGATTTATCCTACATAGAAACCACAATTTTCAGATAAGGATCTAGGACTGTGGTTCTTGGCAGCATTCCTGAACCTCCACCCTTTGTCTGATGCTGGACAACCAGAGCCCTCTGTATGGGAGAAGATTTGCATGTGGTGCATGCACCGCCCTTGCACAACTGACACACGACAGTCACAATTTGGAATGCTGGGTTGAGAGAAGAATGTCTGTGCTAACGAAAGGGAGCTGATTGGTCGAGATCAGTTCAACGATGGTCCTTCTAGGCTGTAGTTATTTTGTTATATCCTTAGTCTTTCGTGCTAGATCTCTAAGCAGGATATTGACAACATAACACGTTCCCATCTTCCCTCAAGCACTTATGCTACTCTGTCCATATCCCCCCTTTAACAAGTATCTCTAATATCATTTGCCAATTAATGAAATGCTGGCAGAGAAAGTGCACCATCTGAGGATGTTAGCGGATGGCATGATTGCCCCTGGTTTAGATGTTTTCTCGTTCCTTTTAATATTTGCAGGTAGACAAGTTTCCTCAGCTCGAGTCTCTTCACACCTACCCTACTGTCTGGGGACGTTTTCTTATGTTTTAATATCTCTCTATACGCAAAATAAAGATAACCAATGTGTGGGGGAGGGGGTCCGAAGTTACACACCAGATCATCATTTCAACACTTAAGTGTCCCGGAGGGCTGTCAAAGTATTTTTGAGTCACTAAGTCAAAACAGGAACACATAAAGGCTATTTCTGTCTATAAGGAATCCTTCTTATGCAATCTAAATTGGAGTGGATGAAACCGGTGGATGAATGCCTGCGAGCAGAGTAGTTGTTGGAATTGGCACTTTTTGATATCCCAGCCAGGCAGAACCTACCTCTCGCGTCAGGGGCGGGTGATTACACACACTGTGTAACCTCTGCTCACCCTTGGATAGCTTGGCACTGAGAAGTCAGGCTTACCACAGAGGCAATGTGTAAAGCATTGGCACAGCACTCAATCACGATAAATATCTTGAACATCACAATAGATACTTCACACGTGATGTATGGAAATAACGTTTATATTCGACACATAAAAATCAACACAACATGAACATTATATATTTCTAGGCATTCAGAATTCAGAATTATTCAGAAATATTACTAGCAGTACTAGGCCCAGACATGCTCAAATGACATCAGCAAAAAGCACACATGGGAAAGATCCTAATCTACACCCCCCACCACACTTATGCGATGCAACATGTTGTACACCCCCAGACCTACCCTAGCAATTCTCATAATTCAATACCACACAGTTAGAGGGTGCACCAAGGTCATAACAATATCAGAAATATGTACATACACAAAATGATACCACTTGTTAGCAGCACCGCGGGCCGAGGCCATGCGGGAGAAACCAATGTCGAACGTAATGCTTTTCTGGCAAGAAATCAACATATTGGGCAAACCACCATCCAGTGTCGTGAATCATGGGCAGTTCCCCACTATTACTCCCACACACACTCTCACTCCGCAACACTACGCAGTGCAATAGATATCAGACAAGTCAGTACGGAAGCAGTCACACACATACGCACTCAGCACCCTAATGCAGTTGAACAGATACCCAGGAGGTCAGTTGGTTACACTCTGCAGACCCCGTGGCCCAAGCCTCACTCTGCCCTCCAACTCACCCCGACTATCCTACACTTACTGATTGGAGACACCGTGATCCTCCCCCATACAATAGGCCGCACATGGATGAAGTCAATCTTAGTCAGGGTCCCAGGAAGCTGGTGGGGGTAGGCAGCAAGGTCAATTAGGAGTCAGTCGGCAAAAGGGGTTTGGCAGCCACTCGAGAAGTTCACCCATAGCATACGGAGCAGACGTGGGCTGCGGGCAATGGACGGTCATACCAAAGAGGTCCCCAAGGGCCTTCTTGCACAACCGGGTTCTGCGAAGCACAGCAGAGTCACCCAGTCTCTTGACCAGATTCTGATAGCTTTCGGAGGTGTGCCTCCAGCCCCATCAGTCACTCCCACCACCCAAGCACGAGCCGGGCAATATTACCTGGCACAACGATGTTGTCGGGGAAGGCCGGGTGAGGAGAGGGCAGTTGATCCACCATGCTGAGGGCCAAGTAAGGGAACAGTATATGAATGGGAATGACGCAGGAAGGCTCTCTGAAGGAGGAGGCACCCTGGCAGGGACACGTTGATCAGAGTCGCACCCAGGCAATCCAGACATCCAGAGGTCACACTGCACCTTTCCAGTCACATAAAAAGAGGAGTTGCAGTTTGTACCTCCTTGGAGACGAGGCACAACGTCCGGTGCACATTGAATTTGGCTTCGCCAGACAGCTCCGGTCACTCACATGATAACAGTTGCTAAATCCGCACCTCCCTGGTAATGAGACACAACGTCCGGTGCACGTGGATATTGGTTGCACCAGACAGTTACGGTCACACACACAGGCGCAAGTTCAGCAATGCCTCACAAGGTAGAATGAGGCACTACTACAGTTATGCCCCCACCTCAGAGAGTTGCAACCTGTGAATCAGAAACCACACGCAATGAGCACCCCGTCAGCATGTTACACTAGAGAGATGCAGAATGATCGATGAAGTGGTCCACGCTGAGTCCCGCAACTGGTGAATCGACTCACGTCCAACCAGCCGCTTATGTGTGTCAAGGTCCCCATGATGCAGGGGCCAAACGGCTTAGATGCGGGTCAGACTTCGAGGCTCCACAGAAGGAGATATGGTCTCCAGGCGCAATTCTTATTTTAAAGCCCACACCGCGATACCAGCAGACGATGTGGGCACTTGAGAGGCTTCAGGAGTCACATGTAGACTGTGTGGTTCCCTCTTAGGAGGTTTTTGATGTCCCTGAGACCTCCAACAGAACAGGGGACAAGCTCAACAAGCCCTTGGAGAACCCATTTCTTGGTACTACACAGCAGCAGGTAGTTGGGCCAGGCAAGCCACTACTAAGGAAGGGCACACAGTCCCTTCCAATGGAAGTAATCTTCCTTGTGCACAACAGAGTTCTCTGGCAATGTGCACCAGCAGTTCCAGGTTCTCCGGTCACTAATTTCCACAAGCGTATCGCCCCCTTTTTGCAGGATGGCACCAGAAGTTTTACTAGAGTGTGGCTTTGAAGTTGGGGTAAAGAGACTCCCTTAGAACCACAGATGTCTCCCCTGAATTTCAGTCCTGTCTGCCATGAGGCCGTAGAATGCAGATCTTAATCTTTAGTGGGGCGACAATCTGGCTCCGGAGGCCATGTGACAAAACCTCCTCCTACAATCTCTACAGTCAGGCCCGCAAATGGCAGAGGTCGATCATTCCGATTCAATGCCCAGTGCTTTATAGCTGCCACTGGGGAATGCCCAGCTGTTCTCCCCAACCTCCAGTGTGGACTAGAGCCAACCACCAAAGAGTTTTAGAGCACAGAAATGGCCACTTTCTAGTAGTGGCATTCCCACACGAATCATGACAAAGCCACCTTGACCGCTGTCAAGGCATCATCGCTGCAAATCCAATATTAGGAAACATTATGGGGCTGCTCCACTGCAATCCACTTTTGCAGACTGAGGTAAAATCTACCATTTCCCCATGTTAGCCTATGGGAAGAGCAAACCTCATAGGTAGCGAAAACACACATGTGTACCTGCCCTGCCTTTCACCTACCACTCGCTGCACCCCTTAAGACGTACAATCGGGGTACTCAGGTGGAAGTGAAAGGTCCTCTCAGAATGGCTACTGTCTCACACAGGCCAGTCTGACTAAACACGCAATTGCGCATATCAGCCTGCAATGGCAGACAGGACACGTATTGAAGAGCACCATCCATGCAAAGTGCATACCAGCCAGCAGGTTTGACATGTATTTAAGAGCACCACCCTCGCAAAGCTTATTCCAGCCTGCAATGGAAGGCTCGACATGTGTTTAGGAGCACCTTTGTTACAAAGTGCATACTAACCTGCAATGGCAGACCGGATCCGTATTCAGGAGCACCATCGGTGCAAAACACATACTAGCCTGCATTGACACATATTCAAAGACACCATTAGTGCCAGTGCACCCATCAGCCTTCACTGGCCGGTTGGACTCAGGCCTTAAAGCATGATAGGTGCTAGGGTGCCCCCACTGGCTGGCCATGGCAGACCTGACCGACGTTTTAGAAACCACAGCTGAGCACCACTTCCTAACGTGTGTAAGAAGGGTACGTGCAATGTGCACACTAACCTGCAATGGCAGTCCGGACCCATTTTCAGGACCACCATAGGTGCAAAACACATATTCAAATACATCATTGGTGCCAGTGCATCCACCGATCTGCACTGGCAGGCTGGACCCAGGTCTTAAAGCAAGTGCGAGTGTTCCCCTGCTGGCCGGCCATGGCAGACCTGACTGACGTTTTAGAAACCCCAGGTGAACAGCACTTCCTAACATGTGTAGGAAGGGCACACGCACTTTCACACTCCACTTAAAGTGGGAAAGAGCCGCAGGCCCTAAGGCCTTAACAAGAGAATCGTCCACACTCAGGAAGTGTCCCATAGGGAGGGAAGACCCCCTATGTAGGGAAAACCCACATGGGGGTTCATCCCTACCCGGGCAGTGCACACGCAGATGTACCTACTTGGCCACACCCCTACCCTGGCTTGGTGGTAGTGAACGGCCCCCTAAAGGTTTGGCTATGGAGTGAGACCGGCCAACCTGGGTATGAGATATTTTTGACAGGCTATTCAGGTAGGCAGCACAATCAATGCAGCATCTTCCTATTAGCCAGTGTGGCTCCCACCCTGGGTATGTGGTGTACCACCAGCCGTGCGTAGGCCAACCAGTCGGAACTATACTAAAAACAGGAACAAGGAACCTGCGCTATTTGTAACTGGCAAGAACACGCGATCAGTGTAATCAGTTTGTGGAATACTGAATTACGGAGTTAGACCCTTATTCTCATGGAAGCCTAATGTTTACTTATGTATGCTACATGGCATTCGTCATTGTGCACAGGCCCTCAGCTTTGGAACGTTGTCGTTATACTGGGGCGGACGTCCTATACGATGCTCTTTAATATCGGTTTATGCACTTTATTAATGATCTTAATTATTGTGATTAGAACTTAAGCTCAGGATTGGCTCTGGTTGGGCACTCAGCTTACTTACTTTCCCCCCTTAACATGCTAGACTAGCTGTAATTATTTCTCGCTCTGCTGACAGCTGATTCCAGCTTGCACCTATGCCTTAATTTCGGGATTAGCAGTGTCTGAGGCTGTTCCTAATCCTCTGTCGCATTCATTTTATCATCGAAACCAGCATTTTGGGCCTTTCAGCCTGCAGCTCACTACCTCCTATCACAAGTTTAGCTGCTGCTATTTTTTAAACCTATTGGTAGCCATTTTTAATCTGCTTCGCGCTTTATTACATGCACTGGTACTGTCGAAAACTGCAGGTAACGCATGTGTCATGATTAATCAAAGTATGAAAAATGTTTTTTAGCTGTTTTATATACATGGATTTTATAGGAAAGGCTTTCTTTTAATTGTTTGGCATATTTACTGTTACAATAAAGCTTACTCACAGAGATGAGCACATTCTCATCTCCTCTCTCACATCATCAGTTTACAGATCACTGCAAAAGAGCAGGTATTACACCTCTTATATCTATTCTTTTCAGTTTGAGTCTATCACAGTACGTCAAATTGTTGCACCAAGTTGCACCTGCACAATAGTTATTTTTTCGTGAAAACTAACAATACATCCTGATCCACACACTAGTTGGTTTGCACCCGGCAAGAAGTGCTGAATTGGTTTTGATAGCTCTCTTGAATGATGTGGGACTGATGTAAGATGCAGATCGGCAAAAGTAGACCGGGAGTACTGGTTCTGCCAGTCCACTACCATGCATGATAAAAACAAGCATTTCTTATGTCAATAGTACCTATGTGAGAGCTATTGCTTTGCCAATATCTTTTAGCCATGTTGTACAACAGCGTGCCTGCTGCTCTTCATGGATAAAAGCTAGTGCGTGGCGCAGAGATAAGTTGTATAGAGAAGAGAGGAGTAGAGTGGAGCAGTGTAGAGTGATGTTAAATAGAGGTGCATAGAGTGGCGTAGAGATGAGTGGGATAGAGTAGAGTAGAGTAGAGTGGAGTGGCGTTGAGTAGCTTGGGATAGACTGGAGTGGCATACAGTAGAGTGGAGCACAGCACAGTGGCACAGAGCAGATTGCATAAAGTAAAGTAGATTGGCATAGACTGCAATGGCACACAGAGTGGTGTAGTGTGGCGTGGTATTGAGTAGAGTGGTGCAGAGTATAGTGGTGTACACTAGAATGGTGTAGAGTGGTTTAAAGCAGACTGCCTTAGAGTGGCATTGTGTGGAGTAAGGTAGAGTGGCATGGCATGGCGTTTAGTGAAACAGAGCGGCATAGAATAGTGTGGCGTACAGTGGACAGCCGTAGAGGAGAGTGGCATACAGTGGAGAGGGATAGAGTAGAGTGGGGTAGAGTAGAGTTTCATAGAGTAGAGTAGCAAAGAATAGAGTGGCATAGAGTAGAGTGGTGTGGAGTACCATAGAGTGGCATGGTGTGGACTGGAGTGGTGTGGAGTGGAGTGGAGTGGTGTGGAGTAAGTGTCATGGAGTGGCGTGAAGTAGCATATACTATACTGGTATAGAGTGGAGTGGCACAAAGTAGAGTGGTGTAGAGTTGAGTGGTGTAGAATAGAATGGTATAGAGTGGCATACAATAGAGTTCTTAGGGGTATATTGGAGTGGCTTATAGTAGCATGGTGTAGAGTAGAGTGGAGCAGTGTAGATGGATTGGTGCAGAACAGAGAGGTTTAGAGTTGCATACAGTAGAGTGGCCTAGAGGGGAGTAGCATAGAGTTACATTATGCAGCGTGGAGTGGCGTAGAGTAGACTGGTGTGAAGTAGAGTGGCATACAGCAGAGTGGCTAGTGTGGAGTGGTGTAGAGTGATGTGGAGTGGCATAGAGTAGAGCGGTGTGGAGTGGCCTAGAGAGAAGCTGTGAAGAGTGGCATACAGTGGCATAGAGGGGGGTGGAGTTGAGTAGAGTGGCGTGGAGTAGGTTGGCATGGAGTAGAGCAGTGTAGAGTGGAGTAGCATAGAGTAATGAGGCGTGGAGTCGTATGGAGTAACATAAAGTGGAGTGGTGTAGAGAAGAGTGGCATAGAGTGGGATGGAGTGGTGTGGGTAGGTGTAGAGTGGCATAGAGTCGAGAGTGGAGCGGCATATAGTCCTGTAGAGTGGCATTGTGTGGAGTGGAGTGACGAGTAGAGTGGAGTGGCGTAGAGTTGTGTACAGTATAGTGACATGGATTACAGTGGTGTGGAGGAGAGTGCTGTAGAGTGGAATGGCATATTGGGGACTATTGTAGAGTGTCATGGAGTGAATTGGCA
The DNA here is from genome assembly GCF_964204655.1 of Triturus cristatus. Lineage (NCBI taxonomy): Eukaryota > Metazoa > Chordata > Amphibia > Caudata > Salamandridae > Triturus > Triturus cristatus. Next base: position 805,704,354 of record NC_140590.1, read on the forward strand.
TAGAGTAGAGAGCTGTAGAGTAGAGTGGAGTGGAGTGATGGAGAGTGGCATAGATTAAAGTGGAGTGGTACACTGTAGAGTAGAGTGGGGTAGAGTAGAGTGGGCTAAAGGTGAGTGGCATACAGTAGAGTGGCATAGAATAGAGTGGCATAGAGTAGAGTGGCATTGAGTAGGGTTGCATGGAGTAGAGTGCCATGGAGTAGAGTCATGTGGAATAGATTGGAGTGCTGTAGAGTCGTGTGGCGTTACAACAAACAAATGATGGACGGAATGCTGACAATGCATACATTCTCCCCCAGTCAAGAGATCTGGGTTAAATCCATCGTTCTTTTGCCCACTACACCACCCCAGTTCAGACATGGCCATATGCAAATCAGTCTTGACCCTGTGCCTCATGGGAACAGTCCAGCCCGAACTGCCAAGCCATGTCTTCCCTGGACCGGAATCAAGCATCCTAGGACCGGTTTCTGGCTATCAGCCGTCATCAGCCAGGATAGCTTGACTCCAGTGGCGTAGTGAGCACGGGTCCCACGTCTGGGAATACCCATCCCACTTAGGGCGAAAAGCGTTACAACAAACAAATGATCGACGGAATGCTGACAATGCATACATTCTCCCCCAGTCAAGAGATCTGGGTTAAATCCATCTGTTCCCATGAGGCACAGGGTCAAGACTGATTTGCATATGGCCATGTCTGAACTGGGGTGGTGTAGTGGGCAAAAGAACGATGGATTTAACCCAGATCTCTTGACTGGGGGAGAATGTATGCATTGTCAGCATTCCGTCCATCATTTGTTTGTTGTAACGCTTTTCGCCCTAAGTGGGATGGGTATTCCCAGACGTGGGACCCGTGCTCACTACGCCACTGGAGTCAAGCTATCTTGGCTGATGACGGCTGATAGCCAGAAACCGGTCCTAGGATGCTTGATTCCGGTCCAGGGAAGACATGGCTTGGCAGTTCGGGCTGGACTGTTCCCATGAGGCACAGGGTCAAGACTGATTTGCATATGGCCATGTCTGAACTGGGGTGGTGTAGTGGGCAAAAGAACGATGGATTTAACCCAGATCTCTTGACTGGGGGAGAATGTATGCATTGTCAGCATTCCGTCCATCATTTGTTTGTTGTAACGCTTTTCGCCCTAAGTGGGATGGGTATTCCCAGACGTGGGACCCGTGCTCACTACGCCACTGGAGTCAAGCTATCCTGGCTGATGACGGCTGATAGCCAGAAACCGGTCCTAGGATGCTTGATTCCGGTCCAGGGAAGACATGGCTTGGCAGTTCGGGCTGGACTGTTCCCATGAGGCACAGGGTTAAGACTGATTTGCATATGGCCATGTCTGAACTGGGGTGGTGTAGTGTGCAAAAGAACGATGGATTTAACCCAGATCTCTTGACTGGGGGAGAATGTATGCATTGTCAGCATTCCGTCCATCATTTGTTTGTTGTAACGCTTTTCGCCCTAAGTGGGATGGGTATTCCCAGACGTGGGACCCGTGCTCACTACGCCACTGGAGTCAAGCTATCCTGGCTGATGACGGCTGTTAGCCAGAAACCGGTCCTAGGATGCTTGATTCCGGTCCAGGGAAGACATGGCTTGGCAGTTCGGGCTGGACTGTTCCCATGAGGCACAGGGTCAAGACTGATTTGCATATGGCCATGTCTGAACTGGGGTGGTGTAGTGGGCAAAAGAACGATGGATTTAACCCAGATCTCTTGACTGGGGGAGAATGTATGCATTGTCAGCATTCCGTCCATCATTTGTTTGTTGTAACGCTTTTCGCCCTAAGTGGGATGGGTATTCCCAGACGTGGGACCCGTGCTCACTACGCCACTGGAGTCAAGCTATCCTGGCTGATGACGGCTGATAGCCAGAAACCGGTCCTAGGATGCTTGATTCCGGTCCAGGGAAGACATGGCTTGGCAGTTCGGGCTGGACTGTTCCCATGAGGCACAGGGTCAAGACTGATTTGCATATGGCCATGTCTGAACTGGGGTGGTGTAGTGGGCAAAAGAACGATGGATTTAACCCAGATCTCTTGACTGGGGGAGAATGTATGCATTGTCAGCATTCCGTCCATCATTTGTTTGTTGTAACGCTTTTCGCCCTAAGTGGGATGGGTATTCCCAGACGTGGGACCCGTGCTCACTACGCCACTGGAGTCAAGTTATCCTGGCTGATGACGGCTGATAGCCAGAAACCGGTCCTAGGATGCTTGATTCCGGTCCAGGGAAGACATGGCTTGGCAGTTCGGGCTGGACTGTTCCCATGAGGCACAGGGTCAAGACTGATTTGCATATGGCCATGTCTGAACTGGGGTGGTGTAGTGGGCAAAAGAACGATGGATTTAACCCAGATCTCTTGACTGGGTGAGAATGTATGCATTGTCAGCATTCCGTCCATCATTTGTTTGTTGTAACGCTTTTCGCCCTAAGTGGGATGGGTATTCCCAGACGTGGGACCCGTGCTCACTACGCCACTGGAGTCAAGCTATCCTGGCTGATGACGGCTGATAGCCAGAAACCGGTCCTAGGATGCTTGATTCCGGTCCAGGGAAGACATGGCTTGGCAGTTCGGGCTGGACTGTTCCCATGAGGCACAGGGTCAAGACTGATTTGCATATGGCCATGTCTGAACTGGGGTGGTGTAGTGGGCAAAAGAACGATGGATTTAACCCAGATCTCTTGACTGGGGGAGAATGTATGCATTGTCAGCATTCCGTCCATCATTTGTTTGTTGTAACGCTTTTCGCCCTAAGTGGGATGGGTATTCCCAGACGTGGGACCCGTGCTCACTACGCCACTGGAGTCAAGCTATCCTGGCTGATGACGGCTGATAGCCAGAAACCGGTCCTAGGATGCTTGATTCCGGTCCAGGGAAGACATGGCTTGGCAGTTCGGGCTGGACTGTTCCCATGAGGCACAGGGTCAAGACTGATTTGCATATGGCCATGTCTGAACTGGGGTGGTGTAGTGGGCAAAAGAACGATGGATTTAACCCAGATCTCTTGACTGGGGGAGAATGTATGCATTGTCAGCATTCCGTCCATCATTTGTTTGTTGTAGAGTCGTGTGGAGCAGGGTAGAGTAGAGTGGCATACAGTGTTGTAGAATAGGCGGGCATAGAGTGGAGTGGCATGGAGTGTTATAGAATAACATTGTGAAGCGTATAATGGAGTGGTGTAGCCTGACATAGAGTAGAGTGCATTGAGTGGGACGGAGTGGAGTAGAGTGGTGCATAGTAGCGTGGAGTGGTGTAGAGTAGAGTGGTGTAGAGTGGAGTGGTGTAAAATAGAGTGGCATAGACTAGAGTGGTATAGAATTAAGTGGAATAGCATAGAGTGTTGTAGAGTAGAGTGGTGCAGAGTAGAGTGGTATTGAGTAGGGTGGCATGGAGTAGAGTGCCATGGAGTAGAGTCATGTGGAATAGACTGGACTGCTGTAGAGTCGTGTGGAGCAGGGTAGAGTAGAGTGGCATAGAGTGTTGTAGAATAGGCGGGAATAGAGTGGAGTGCCATAGAGTGTTATAGAATAACATTGTGAAGCGTATAATGGAGTGGTGTAGCTTGACATAGAGTAGAGTGCATTGAGTGGGATGGAGTGGAGTAGAGTGGCGCATAGTAGCGTGGAGTGGTGTAGAGTAGAGTGGTGTAGAGTGGAGTGGAGTAAAATAGAGTGGCATAGACTAGAGTGTTATAGAATGAAGTGGAATGGCATAGAGTGTTGTAGAATAGAGTGGTGCAGAGTAGAGTGGTGTAGAGTATAAAGGTCTAGAGTAATGTAGTGTACTGTAGCTTAGAGTAGAGTGCCATAGAGTTGCATTGTGTGGTGTCAAGTTGCATAAATTATAGTGGTGTAGAGTGAAGTGGCGTAGTGTAGAGTAGCGAAGAGAAGAGTGGCAGAGAGTGGAGTGGCATGGAGTGGCATATAGGAGAGTGGCATAGAGGAGAGTGGCCTAGAGTGGAGTGGCCAAGAGTGGAGTGGCGTAAAGTGAGGTGTAGAAGACTGTCAAAGAGTAGAGGGCACAAAGTGGAGTGGCACAGAGTGGAACGGAGTGGAGTAAAGTAGAGTAGCATGAAGTAGAGTGGCATAGAGTGGCGTGGTGTGGAGAGGCATAGAGAAGAACAGAGTGGCATAGAGTGGAATGGCATAGCATAGAGTGGTGTAGAGTAGAATGGCGTAGAGTGGAATCTCGCAGCGTGGCAAAGAGTAGAGTAGCATAGAGTAGAGTGGCATTGAGAGCCATAGAGAGCTGTAGAGTGGCATTCTGTGAAGAGAATTGGCTTAGAGTAGAGTGGAATGGTGTAGAGTGCCATGAAGTAGCTTTGAGAAGAGAGACGTGGAGTGGCATAGTGTGGAGTGGAGAAGAGTGACATAGAGAAGAGTAGGATAGAGTAGAGTGGCATGATGTAGAAGGGAGTGGCTTAGAGTTGCATAGAGTGGCATAATGTAGCATGGGATGAAGTGATTAGAGTAGAGTGGTGTAGAGCAAGTGGCGTAGAAAAGAGTGGGGTAGAATGGAATGGTGTAGAGCGGCATAGTGTTGCATTGTGTGGCGTGGAGTGGGGTGGCGTGTCTTGGATGGTGTAGATTAGAGTGGCATAGGGTAGAGTGATGTAGAGTTGAGTCGAGTGGCGTACAGTGGAGTAGACTGCAATAGAGTAGAGTATATTGGCTTAGAGTGGCCTGGAGTGGCATACAGTGGAATGGAGTGGCATGGTGTAGAGTGGAATGGCTTAAAGTGGAGTGGCCTAGAGTAGAGTGGATAAACGTGACATGGATAGAGTGGCATGGAGTGGCATAGAATGGTGTGGAGTGGCATAGAAAGAATTGGAGTGGCTTAGAGAAGAGCAGCATATTGTGGAATGGCATCAAATGGCATATAGTGGAGTAGCATAAAGTGGGGTGGCGTGGAGAAGAGTGAAGTGGCATAGAGTTGCATAGACTTGAGTGGTGTGGAGTGGCATGAAGTGGCATAGAATAGAGTGGCATTGAGTGGCGTAAAGTAGAGTGGTATGGAGTGGCATAGAGTGGCATTGAGTAGAGTGGCATAGAGAAGAGTGGCATAGAGTGGAGTAGAAAAAATGACTTAGAGTATAGTAGAGTAGAGCGCAATAGCGTAAAGTGGTGTAGAGCAGAATGGCATAGAGAGGAGTGATGTAGAGTGTCATGATGTGGCACAGTTTGTAATGGAGTGGAGTCTCACGGAGTGGCATAGAGTGGCATAGAGTAGAGTGGCATAGAGTTGGATGGAATGGAGTAGAGTGGTGTGAAGTAAAGTGGAGTTCAGTTGAGTTAAGCTGTGCAGAGTTCAAAACAGTAGAAAGGCGTAGAGTGGAGTTGCATTGAGTATAGTGGCATAGATTTGCTTGAAGTATAGTGGCATAGAGTAGAGCGGCATAGTACCATAGAGTGGCATTGTGTGGACTGGAGTGGTGTGAACTGGAGTGGTGTGGAGTGGAGTGGAGTAAGTGTCATGGAGTGTCATGAAGTGGCATATATTATATTGGTATAGAGTGGAGTGGCATAAGGTGCAGTGGCGTAGAGTGTTGTAGAGTTGAGTGGTGTAGAATAGAATGGTATAGAGAGGCATAGAATAGAGTTCTTAGGGGTATATTGGAGTGGCATATAGTAGCATGGTGTAGAGTAGAGTGGAGCAGTGTAGAGTGGATTGGTACAGAATAGAGAGGTTTAGCGTGCATACAGTAGAGTGGCCTAGAGGGGAGTAGCATAGAGTGACATTATTCAGTGTGGAGTGGCATAGAGTAGACTGGTGTGAAGTAGAGTGGCATACAGTAGAGTGGCTAGAGTGGAGTGGTGTAGAGTGATGTGGAGTGGTATAGAGTAGAGCGGTGTGGAGTGGCCTAGAGAGAAGCTGTGAAGAGTGGCATACACTGGCATGGAGTGGGGTGGAGTTGAGTAGAGTGGCGTGGAGTAGGTTGGCATGGAGTAGAGCAGCGTAGAGTGGAGTAGCATAGAGTAATGTGGCGTGGAGTCGTATGGAGTAACATAAAGTGGAGTGGTGTAGAGAAGAGTGGCATAGAGTGGGATGGAGTGGTGTGGCTAGGCGTAGAGTGGCATAGAGTAGAGAGTGGAGTGGTATATAGTCCTGTAGAGTGGCATTGTGTGGAGTGGAGTGACGAGTAGAGTAGAGTGGAGTGGCGTAGAGTTGTGTACAGTATAGTGACATGGATTACAGTGGTGTGGAGGAAAGTGCTGTAGAGTGGAATGGCAACTAGGGAACTGTAGTGGGTTCAAAGGAAGGGTCAGGACCGCCGGTCTTTGTGTATTGATTTAGCTTTATTTAAATAGTACACGTCTTCTTTCTGAGTCCCGAGTTTAGAACAAAGATCAGGGTAGGAGAGAAGCAAATCCTTTCGTAAGGTGGAGTTTCAGCCAAGGACTTCCTCCGAAGTCTTCAGACCAGAGTGACCGGATTCTTCGGTTCTCTCGGGTCAGGTGGTTGCTCTAAGGGCACAGAAGAAAGAGAGAACAAATACCGGTGAGTGGTCTGTCTTTCGAGTGCCCAAACAAAACGGGGAAGGTAGTGAGGGGAAAACCACGCAGTGAGACATGCCTAGGGCAAGAAAGAAAAGGTTGTGCTAGTGCAGGGAAGGGAACATAGTTATAAGGGGAAAAGGAAGAGGCTCTGTCCCTTAGTCATAGGACCTCACCCGCCTCCCTACCCAGCCTGCAAACTTCCCACGTACCTGGGATAGCCACGCTCCTCCTGGAGCGTGGCGGGTCACAACGTGGTCCTGGCGAGTTCTCAGCTCAGCTGCCTGCTCTATGCTCCGACCAGCATCTTCGGTAGTCGCTGCCCATTCGTCTGGGTTTCGGTCTCCTCTTTGTTCCGCGTTCTTCGCTTCTTCCCATTTTCCGCTGCTCTTTCTTGCTTTGCGTCCTCCGGCGGTGTACCACACACTCTTCCTGGTCTCCTCCGAGCTTATTGGCCTCCACCACTCCACGTCTGCACAGGAGGTGGGGTCTTCAGGTGGTGTGCTCCTGTTAAAGGGATAGTCCTCCGGTTGTAGAGAAGGTGGACTTGCGAGGGGTTTCCACTCTTCCTGTTGTGGCAAAAGAAGAGGTTGATTTGTTGTAGAGTTATTACGCCAAAACAGTGCCCTATAGTCCGCTGGCTGGTCCACCCCATGACACACCTCCTCCCCTGGATTATCCCGCTCGGGGAGAGGGAACACCCTGGACAGGAAGTCTGCACTACCGTTTTCTAAACCTTTCCTATGTTTCACTGTGAACGTGAAGGGTTGTAGGGAGAGAAACCAACGGAGAACCCTTAGGTTGTTTGCTTTGTTTCTGCTCATCCATAGCAGGGGAGCGTGGTCAGTGTACAGAGTGAAGGGATGACCCTGTAGGTAGTATCTCAGTTTATCTACTGCCCATTTGATTGCCAGACACTCCCTCTCTATCGTGGGGTACTTTGTTTCTCTCGGGGGAACAATTTCCTGCTGATGTACAGGATAGGATGGTCCACCCCGTCAGAAGACAACTGTGAAAGGACAGCCCCTATCCCGTAACTAGAAGCGTCGGTGTGTAGGAGAAACGGCTTAGAGAAATCAGGGGATACCAGAACCGGGCTGGATGTAATGGCGTTTTTTAGGGATGCAAATGCCTCAATCATTGGTTCGGTGGGATGAAACAACACCTTAGGACTCAGGTCTTTCCATAGCGTGTCAGTGAGGGGGGCAGCAACCTCTGAGAACTGGGGAATAAAGCGCCTGTAATATCCGATCAACCCCAGGAATGCCCGCATCTCTCGTTTTGTCCAGGGAAAAGGGGTTTCTGTTATGGCCTTGATTTTCCCGTCTTGGGGGGCGATCAATCCATGACCCAGCAAATACCCCAGGTATTTCACTTTTTGATACCCCACTCGTGATTTCTTTGCGTTTATATGTAATCCAGCTTTTTGTAGCGCTCTTAAAATGGTCTGAAGATGTTTCAAGTGGGTATAATTAATTGAGCTATGGTAATCCTTCTTCCATCCCTATTTTTAAAAATTATTCGACATTAATTACATGTAGTTTAATTGTTTTTTACAATTTTATCTATTTATAAATTTGTTTTTATTGGCTTGTAATATGTTTTATGCATATTTGTGATACTTTTATAATATGTTTTATGCATATTTGTGATACTTTTATGACTTACTGTCGAATAAAGTTAACGAAACGAAACGTTTCAAGTGGGTGTTCCAATCTGGACTGAACACGACAATGTCGTCCAAATACGCGGCCGAAAAGCACTGATACTCCTATAAAAGGGTATTCATTAGCCGCTGAAATGTAGCGGGGGCCCCGTGTAACCCAAACGGGAGCACGGTGAACTCGTTCAAGCCATCGGGGGTGGAGAAGGCCGTTTTCTTCTGGTCTCCTTCCCGTAAGGGCACTTGCCAGTACCCTTTCGTTAGATCTAACGTGGTGATATACTTGGCGTCTCCGAGCTTTTCTATTAGTTTGTCGATGCGAGGAATAGGAAAGGCATCAAAAGCGGAGATCTCGTTGAGGGCTCGAAAGTCCATACAAAATCGCCTGCTACCATCAGGTTTTGGCACCATCACAATTGGAGACGACCATTCACTTCGGGACGGACGAATCACTCCTAACTGCAGCATATCGCGTACTTCTTTTTGAATGGCGGTCCTCATGGCGGCAGGAATACGAAAGGGTCGCTGTTTGATGACCTTCCCTGTCCGTGTTTCGATCCTGTGCTCTGCTAGGGTGGTCCTCCCGGGTTTGACTGGAAATATAGAGGCAAACTGAGTCAACTTTTTTTGTAAGGTCTCCTTTTCTTCCAAACCGAGTTCCTCATTGATTACTAGTTGTTGGATGGTGCAGGAGTCTGCGTCAGGAGTGGGTAGTGTGAGGTGGGTGGCCTTAGGCACCGGGCCTAACCATTTCTTTAGAAGATTAACATGGTATGTTTGAGTGCGGTTTGGGCCCACTTGTACTCTATATGTAGTTTTCCCGATAGTTTCCACTATCTTATACGGGCCTTTCCATTCGGCCTGGAACTTGCTGGAGACGGGAAGTAATACTAACACCCAATTATGCAGGTCAAACCTCCTCCACCTTTTCCCTTTGTCATAGTAGTGTTTCTGTTTTCTTTGATGTTTCTCTAGGTTGAAGTATGCCAGATCTCTGAGCTTTCCGAGTTTTGTTTTTAGCTTCTGGGCGCAGCGTAATCGAGCACGTCTCGGGTTTCTGTCATGCCTTCTTTCTCCCAGGCCTCTTTTGTTATTTCTAGGAGACTCCGTGGCTGTCGTCCATACAGCATTTCGAAGACTGAACAGCCAAGACTGCTTTGCACTTGTCCTCGTATCACGTAGAGGGCAAAAGGCAGTATCTGGTCCCATTCTCTGTCGTTTACTGTCAGCATCTTCCTCAATGTGGACTTTAGCGTGCCGTTGTATCGCTCAACGAGCCCGTCCGTTTGCGGGTGATAGACAGACGTCTTGATGTGGCGAAGGTCCAGGAGTTGACATACTTCTTCATCAGATTTGACATGAAGGGTGTACCTTGATCCGTCAGGATCTCCCTGGGAAAGCCCACATGAGAAAAAACTTCCAATAACTTCTCCGAGATGTTACGAGTGGTTGCCGATCTTAGAGGAAACGCTTCGGGGTACCGGGTTGCATAGTCCACTATCACTAGGGCATAGATGTTTCCCTTCTTTGTGCGGGGCAAGGGTCCGATGAGATCCATCCCGATACGCTCAAAGGGGTAGCCCACAATGGGAAGGGGTTGTAGAGGCACAGCTGGGAGTCTATGTGTGTTTCTTTTTTGGCAGACCTCACATGTCTGACAATAAAGTTTTATGTCTCGGTAAATCCCTGGCCAAAAGAAGTGGTGTGTTATGTTTTGGGTGGTCTTTTCCACCCCTACATGCCCTGCAGTGAGATGTGAGTGCGAGAAGAAGAGAATTTGCTCTCGGAACGACAGAGGGACTAGTAACTGTTGTGGATCATTGGGACTGGCCTGCCGGTACAGGAGATCACCTTTAATGAGGAATCTGGGGAACACGACCGGGTGGTTATCTTGGGTGGAATGCGCCTGCTCCCGGGCGTTGAACAGGGTGGCGTCATTAGCTTGGGCAAACTGAAAACTTTTATCCCCTAGCCAAGGCTCAATAGTCGTAAGAGCTGAGACCGTTTTGCCTTTCCCCCTTTCTAGTTCCCTTTTCCTGTCCTGAACGAAGGCAGCCCGGTGAAACAAGTCAAGAAACTCAGGAACATCAGTGCCTAGTATCCGTTCTTCTGGGAGACCCTCCATCACCCCCACTCTGACCTGATAAGATAGCCCTGTCTCAAGCGTTACCTGTATGGTAGCAAGGGGATATGGTTTTACGTCCCTGAGTACACACCTTATGGATACTGTGGTGTTTGGCTGTAGCTGGCTGGGCTGTACCAGGGTTTTCTGAATGACTGATTGCATGCACCCGGAATCTAAATGGGTTCTTCCATGGCTCTCTTCCTGGGACAGAAGCGGGCTATATGTCCCCATTCCCCACAGTCGAAACACTGGGGACTCTTTATGCTCGGCACTTCAGACTTTCCCATTCTGGGCTTCGGGGTATTTGGAACATGACGATATTTATTTTCCGGTTTAGGTGTGATCATCCAGATTGATTTCTCAGCATCCCCCATGGTGATACGTGTCTGTGCTCGTGAGAAGGAGGTGGCCATCTCCATGGCCTGCTCAGTAGTTAGACGCGTCTGCTGGCGCAACCATTTTTGTGTATGGTAGGGAAGAGCGTCCAGGTATTGCTCCAAATATATCTTATCCATGATTTCCTCCTTGAAACTGGTTGCAGGGGTTAACCATTTATCAGCGGCCATCTTAAGCCGGAAGAACAGGGTTTTGGGATTCTCCCCTAGAGCCCCCTTTTCTTTTCGGAACCTTACTCTATAGGCTTCCGAATCCAGCTCCAAATGATCCAGGATGACTGCCTTTATTATCCCATAAGGGGTATCCCCTGTGGGGTTGGCTAGTTGGTATGCCGCCTGGGCCTCTGCCGTTAACAGGGGGGCAAGAAAGAAAGGCCACTTTTCCGTGGGCCACCCACAGGCCCTAGCAGCACGCTCAAAGTTCAGTAAAAAGGCATCCGGGTCCTCCCCGGCCACGTATTTTTGTAGTGCTATTCCTGAGGGCTGATGGGGCGCCATACGGGGCTCTGAAAGGAAGGCCGTGGGCCGGTCTGACATCATCTTCTGCAAGCCATCTATCTGTCTGGTGATGGTGTCTTTGAATACATCTCAGTCTGCTTCAGCGGCTTTCATTTGTCTTTCTACGGCCTAACTAGGTTTGTCCTGTCCCTCCACGAAATGTTGAATTAAAGCATCCATCTTTGTTAATCAGATGGCTACAATATCCCACTTCTGACACCAGTGTAGTGGGTTCAAAGGAAGGGGCAGGACCGCCGGTCTTTGTGCATTGATTTAGCTTTATTTAAATAGTACACGTCTTCTTTCTGAGTCCCGAGTTTAGAACAAAGATCAGGTAGGAGAGAAGCAAATTCTTTCGTAAGGTGGAATTTCAGCCAAGGACTTCCTCCGAAGTCTTCAGACAGGTGACCTGATTCTTCGGTTCTCTCGGGTCAGGTGGTTGCTCTCATGGCACAGAAGAAGAGAGAACGAATACCGGTGAGTGGTCTGTCTTTCGAGTGCCCAAACAAAATGGGGAAGGTAGTGAGGGGAAAAGCACGCAGTGAACACATCTATGGCAAGAAAGATAAGGTCGTGCTAGTGTAGAGAAAAGTACGTTGTTATAAGGGGAAAAGGAATGGGCTCTGTCCCTTAGTTGTCGGACCTCACCCGCCTCCCTACCCAGCCTGCAAACTTCCCATGTACCTGGGATAGCCACGCACCTCCTGGAGCGTGGCGGGTCACAACGTGGTCCTGGCGAGTTCTCAGCTCAGCTGCCTGCTCTATGCTCCGACCGGCGTCTTCGGTAGTCGCTGCCCATTCGTCTGGGTTTCGGTCTCCTCTTTGTTCCACGTTCTTCGCTTCTTCCCGTTTTCCGCTGCTCTTTCTTGCTTCGCGTCCTCCGGCGGTGTACCACACACTCTTCCTGGTCTCCTCCGAGCTTATTGGCCTCCACCACTCCACGTCAGCACAAGGGGCGGGGTCTTCAGGTGGTGTGCTCCTGTTAAAGGGATAGTCCTCCTGTCGTAGAGAAGGTGGAATTGCGAGGGGTTTCCACTCTTCCTGTTGTGGCAAAAGAAGAGGTTGTTTTATTGTAGAGTTATCACGCCAAAACAGTGCACTATAGTCCCCTGGCTGGTCCGCCCCGTGACAGGGACTAATATAGAGTGCCATGGAGTGAATTGGCATAGAGTAGAGAGGTGTAGAGTAGAGTGGAGTGGTGTAGAGTGGCATAGGTTAAAGTGGAGTGATACACTGTAGAGTAGAGTGCCGTAGAGTAGAGTGGGCTAAAGGTGAGTGGCATAGAATAGAGTGGCATAGAGTAGAGTGGCATAGAGTAGAGTGGCATTCAGTAGGGAGGTATGGAGTAGAGTGCCATGGAGTAGAGTCATGTGGAATAGACTGGAGTGCTGTAGAGTCGTGTGGAGCAGCGTAGAGTAGAGTGGCATAGAGTGTTGTAGAATAGGTGGACATAGAGTGGAGTGGCATAGAGTGTTATAGAATAACATTGTTAATTGAGTATAATGGAGTGATGTAGCCTGACATAGATTAGCATGCATTGAGTGGGACGGAGTGGAGTAGAGTGGTGCATAGTAGCGTGGAGTGGTGTAGAGTAGAGTGGTGTAGAATGGAGTGGTGTAAAATAGAGTGGCATAGACTAGAGTGGTATAGAATGAAGCGGAATGGCATAGAGTGTTGTAGAGTAGAGTGGTGCAGAGTAGAGTAGTGTAGAGTAGAAAGGTCTAGATTAATGTAGTGTACAGTAACTTAGATTAGAGTGCCATAGAGTTGTATTGTGTGGTGTCAAGTTGCATAAATTATAGTGGTGTAGAGTGGAGTGACGTAGTTTAGAGTAGCGAAGAGAAGAGTGGCAGAGATTGGCATAGAGTGGCATGGAGTGGCCTAGAGGAGAGTGGCCTAGAGGAGAGTGGCCTAGAGGAGAGTGGCAAGGGTGGTGTACAGTAGAGTGGCAGAGAGTAGAGTGGCATAGAGTGGCTTGGAGTGTCATAGGGTAGAGTAGTGTGGAATGGAGTGGAGTGGTGTAGAGTGGAGTGGGATACAATGGCCTAGAGTAGGATGACATAGAGAAAAGTGGCATAGAGTGCGTTGGATTGAGTGGGCTGGAGTGGAGTAGAGTGGTCTGGAGGAGAGTGGAAAGGAGTAGAGTGGTGTAGAGAGAAGTGGCATCAAGTAAAGTGGAGTGGCATAGAGTAGTAGCGTAGAGTGTCACATTGGGTTGGGTGTCATGGAGTGGAGTAGCTGGAGTGGCGTGGCACGGAGTGAACTGATGTAGACTGGAATAGAGTGGTGTGGAGTGCCATGGCTTAGAGTAGAGTGCTGTCAAGTAGAGTGTAGATGCTTAGAGTGGAGTTGTGTAAAGTAGAGTGCGATGGAGTGAACTGGAGTGCTGATGAATGGTGTAAAGTAGAGCTGCATAAAGTAGAGTTTCGTAGAGTAGGTTGGTGTAGGGTGGAGTGATATCGAGTGGCGTAGAAGACTTTGGAGTTGCTTAGAGTTCACTGGCGCAATGTGGATGGCGTAGAATGACATAGGGTGGAGAGGCATACAGTGGGGTGATGTGGAGTAGACTGGTCGACAGTGGCGTAGAGTAGTGTAGAGTAAAGTAGACTTGCATAGAGTGGATTAGAATGATGTAGAATTGAGTAGAGTGGCGTGGTTTAGAGTGGAGTAAGGTACAGTAGGAGTGGGCTTAACTAGGGTAATTCTCCCAAGCGCAATTACTCATAATTACGGTAAAATTACTTGAAATTATGTATAAATATCTGTAATCCAGCATTTAACCCTTTTGTCTCAGTGCAAAATGCATCCTGCCATCTAAAATGGGCCCAATGATGTATTTTAAGCTAAGAAAATAGGTCTGATTGTTACAGGACATGAACAGCAGTAACTGACAGCAACTATCTCAGTCTTAGTTCCTGTGCTTCTGAGGTTGGATTTGTGCCCCAAATTACATTTAATTACTAAAGCTGACATAATCATGCAATTTCAGTAATTTTGCATCACAAGAGTAATGTTAATTACTGAAATTACCCTGATTATTTCAACACAATTAGAATTGTGACCAGGCCTAGGGTAGAGTAGTGTGACATAGAGTGGCACAGAGTAGAGTAGCATAGAGTGGAGTAGCATGGAGTGGCATGGTGGTGTACAGTGAGTGGTGTTGTGTGGTATATAGTGGTGTGGAGTGGGGTACAATAAGGGGAGTGGCCTAGGGTGGCATAGAGTAGAGTGGTGTAATGTGGAGTTTTATAGAATGGTGTAGGGTGGAGTGGTATACAGTAGGGTGGAGTGGAGGAGAGTGCTGTGGAGTAGAGTAGCGTGGCCTAGAGTGGCATAGAGTAGAATGGCATGAAGTGGCTTAGAGCGGCACAGAGTAGAGTGAGGTAGAGTAGATTGGCATGGAATGGAGTGGAGTGGTGATGAATGGCTCAGAGTAATGTGGTGTAGAAGAGTTTGGAATAGAGTGGCATAGAGTAGAGTGACAGAAGCACATAGAGTGCTGTAGAGTGGCATTGTGTGAGTGGAGTAGAGTGGTGTAGAGAAGAGTAGAGTGTTGTACAGAGGAGTGGTATAGAGTAGAGTTGCATAGAGTAGAATGATGTAGAGTGGAGTGAAGTGGCACATAGTGGTGTATATTAGAGTGGCATACACTGCCATAGAAGAGAGTGCATAAAGAGGTATGTCAGAGTGGCATGGTGAGAGTGGCATAGAGTAGAGTGGTGTAGAGTAGAGTAGCATAGCGTGGAGTGGCATTGAGTGACATAGAGAGGTGTAGAGCATAGTGCCCATGAGTAGAGTAGTGTACAGTGGCCTGAAGTCGAATGCCATAAGGTAGATTGGCCTAGAGTGGGGTGGTATTGAGTGGGTTGGAATGCAGTAGAGGGGTATGAAGTAGAGTGGAATGGAGTAGAGTGGCATGAAGAGGAGTGGTTTAAGAGTGGTGTGGTATAGAGTGACATGAAGTGGCGTGAGTAGAGTATAGTGGCATAGAGCAGAGTGGCATAGAGTAGAGTGGCAGAATAGAATTCTGTGGCACAAAACTGCCATAGAGTATCAGTTTGTGGAATGGAGTAGAGTAGAGTGGAGTTGTTTGACGTGGAGCTGCACAGAGTAGAGTTGCATAAAGTAGAATGGTATGGAGTAGAGTGTCATAGAGTGGAGGGGAATTGAGTAGAGTGGTGTAGAGTGGATTGGCATAAAGTGGCACAGAATGGAGTGGAGTGACATACAGTTGAGAGGGGTAGAGTAGCATAGAGTAGAGTATAGTGGTGTAGAGTAAAGTGATGGAGAGTAGAGCTGAGTGGTGTTGAGTAGTGACATAGAGTTGAGTGGTGGAGAGTAGAGTGGGGTAAAGTAAAATGGAATGGAACAGAGTGGAGTATAGCAGAGTAGCATGGAGTGGGGTGACATGGAGTAGAGTGGTGTAGAGTACAGTGGCATGGATCAGAGTGGTTAGGCCAGTGTAGCATAGCATAAGGTAGTGTGGAGTTATATGATGGGTGTAGAGTGAAGTGGAATAGTGTGGATTGGCATAGAGTGGCATGGCATAAAGTTGGGTGGCATAGGGTGGACTGGCACATAATGGTGTAGAGTAGAGTGGCATAGAGTAGAGTGTCATAGAGTGGAGTGAAGTGGATTACAGTGGTCTGGAGTAGAGTGTAATGGAGTAGAGTGGCATAAAGTTGAGTGATGTAGAGTGGTGAGGAATGGCGCAGAGTGGTGTGTGGTGGCATAGAGTCAAGTGGCATAAAGTAGAGTGGCATAAAGTAGAGTTGCATAGACAAGAATGACGTGGCGTAGAGTGGCATAGAGTAGAGTGGCATGTAGTTACAGTGGAGTGGTGATAAATGACATGTAGTAGAGTGGCATAAAGAAGAGTGGAATAGAGTGGCATAGAGTTGAGTGGCTTGGAGTGCTGTAGAGTGTCATTGTGTGGAATGGAGTGACGTGGATCGGTGGCATAGACCTGAGTGTCATACAGTAGAGTGGTGTGGTGTAGAATGTAATGGCATAACGTGGATTGGCATAGAATGGAGTGGCATAGAGTGGAATGGTGTAGAGTAGAGCTGTGTAGCATAGAATGGTGTAGAGTGGGTTAAATGCCATAGAGTGGTATAGAGTAGAGTGACATAGAGTAAAGTGGCACACAGTGACATAAAGTAGATTACATAGAGTGGTATGGTACAGAGTTGCATTGTGTCGAGTGGAGTGGCATAGAATAGAGTGGTTTAGAGAAAATTGGCATAGAGTTGCTTGGAGTATAGTGGCATAGAGTAGAGCGGCATAGAGGGGGGTGGGGTGGAGTACAGGGGTGTAGAGTCGAGTGGCATGGAATAGAATGGCATAAACAGGAGTGGCATAGAGTGGCATGGCATGAAGTGGGATGGATTAGAGTAATGTACAGTAGAGTGGCAGGGTATTCTGTGGCGTAGATTGCAATAGAATAGCATGGTGTGGATTGGTGTAGAGTGTAGTCACGTGGAGTGGTGTAGAGTAGAGTGCCATGCGGAGTAGAGTGGCATGTTGTAGAGTGGCATGGAGTACAGTGGCATTGAGTGGAATGACATAGAGTAGAGTAGTGTAGAGTGCATTACAAAGAGTGACACAAAGTGGAGTGGAATGGCACAGAGTAGAGTGGCGAAGAGTATAGTAGCACATAGTAGAGTGCAGTGATTTAGAGTGATGTAGAATAGAGTGGAGTGGTGTAGAGTGGAGTGGCCTAGAGTAGAGTTGTGTAGAATTAAATGGCATACAGTAGAGTGGTACATAACAGGGTGGTATAGAGTGGGGTGGTGTGAAGTAGAGTGGTGTGGAGTATAGTGGCATTGAGTAGAGTGGTTTGCACTAGAGTGGTGTCGAGTAGAGTGGTGTAGAGTGTAGAGCGACATAGAGTGAAGAAGAAGAATTGACATAGAGTGTAGTAGCGGTAAGTTGAGTGGTGTAGAGTGGCGTGGCTTAGAATAGAGTGGAGTTGAGTATAGTGGCATTATAGTTGGAGTGGAGTAGTGTGGTCTGGAGTAGAGTGGTATGGAGTAGAGTGTTGTAGAGTGGCATGGCAGGGAGTGGCATGGAGTGGCATAGAGAAGAGTTGCATAGAATAGAGTGGCATAGAGTAGAGTGGAGTAGAGTGTGGTAGAGTAGAAAGGCATACAGTAGAGTGGCAAAGAGTAGAGTGGTGTGGCAAACAATGGCATGGAGTAGGGTCGCATAGAGTGCATAGAGTAGAGTGGCATAGAGTGGAGTAGCGTGCAGTGCCATTGAGTGGTATTGTGTGGAGAGGAGTGACATCGAGTGATGTAGAGTAGAATGGCATAGTGTTGAGTGGCATAGGGTAGAATAGAGTGAAGTGGAGAGGCATAGAGTGGAATGGCATAAAGTGGAGTGGCGTAGAATGGGATGGCATAGAGTTGAGTGGGATAGAGTGGAGTGGCATAAAGGAGAGAGGTGTAGAGTGGTGTAGAGTACAGTGGCCTAGAATAGGGTGGCATGGAGTGGGGTGGAGTGGAAAAGAATGGCATAGAGTAGAGTGGCATAGAGAGGAGTGGTGCAGAGTGCCATCGACTGGCATTGTGTGGAGTGAAGTGACATAGAGTGATGTAGAGTAGCATAGCAGAGAGTTGAGTGTGTAGACTAGAGTAGAGTGGAGTGGAGTAGAGTGGAATGGCATTAAGTGGAGTGGCATAGAATGGGATGGCGTAGAGTAGAGTGGGAATGGATGGTGTAGAGTAGCCTATTGTAGAGTGGAGTTGTGTAGCATAGCATTGAGCAGAGTAGATTGGATTAGAGGAGAGTGGCATAGAGTAAAGGGATTTAGAGCAGAGTGGAATAGAGTAGAGTGATTTAGAGTGGCGTAGAGTAAAGATGCATAGAATAGAGTGGCCTGAAGTGGAGTGACATGGAGCAGAGTGACATGGATTAGAGTGGATTAGAGTACTGTGAAATGTTTACAGTGGAGTGGCATAGAGTAGAGTGGCATGGAGTAGAGTAGATTGGCAAAGAATGGCATAGAGTAGAGTGGCATAGACTAGAGTGGCATAGAGTAGCATTGAGCAAAGTGGCATAAAGTGGAGTGGTGTAGAGTGCTGTAGAGTGGCATTGTTTGTAGTGAAGTGGAGAGGTGCAAAATGGTGTAGGGTAGAAGGTCACAGGGTAATGTAGACTAGTGTAGAGTGTAGTAGAGTGGCAAAGAGTGAAATAGAGTGATGTGGCTTAGAGTGAAGTGGAGGAGATTGGAGTGTATAATATTGTAGAGTAAAATGGCTTAGAGTAGAATGGCATGAGTGGACTGGTGTAGAGTGGTGCTGAGTGGCATAGAGTGGTGTGGAGTGGTGTAGATTTGCATGAAGTGGCACCAAGTGGAGTGGTGTAGAGCAGAGTGGTGTAGGGTGGAGAGGCTTAGAGTAGAGTGGCGTAATGTAGAGTGGCACAGAATGAAACGGAGTGGCATAGAGTGTACTACATTTTATTAGTGATATAGAGTGACGTTGAGTGGAGTGAAGTGGAGAGGAGGGGAGTGGAGTGGAGTGGTGTAGAGCTGAGTGGAGTAGCTTGGAGTGAAGTGGCATAGAGTACGGTGATATAGAACAGAGTGGCATGGAGTAGAGTGGAGTGACAAAGAATGATGTAGATTAGTGATGTTGTTTGCCATAGAGAAGTATGGTGTAGAGTGAAGTGGTGTAGAGTGCTGTAGAGTAGCATTGTGTGGAGTGGAATGATGTGGAGTGGTGTAGAGCAGAGTGGCACAGAGTTGAGTGGTGTACAGAGAAGCGGAGTGGCATAAAGAGGAGTTGCGCAGAGTGGAGTGGCATGGTGTTGCATAGAGTAGAGTGGCATAGAGTAGAGTGGCATAGAGTGGAGTGGAGTAGAGTGGCGTGGAGTAGAATGGTGTGGAGTGGAATGGCTTGGAGTAGAGTAGCATGGAGTTAAATGGCATAGCGTGGCGTGGAGTAGAGCGGTGTGCAGAGCCATACAGTATAATGGAATGGCAAAGAGAAGAGTGGTGTAGAGTGGCAGCGAGTAGAATGGCATAGAGTGGAGTGGCATAGAGTACCCTATAGTAGCATTGTATGTAGTGGACTGGAGTGGTGTGTAATGGCTTAGACTACAGAGGCATATAGAGGAGTAGAGTGGTGCAGAGGTGTGTAATGTAATAGAGTGGAGTAGCGTAGATCGGCATAGAGTGAGTGGCAAGAGTAGAGGCATGGAATAGAGTGGTGTAGAGTAGAATGGAGGAGAGAGCAGTGGCATAGAGTGGGAGGGGGTAGCATTGAGTGGCATGGAGTGGTATTGACACAAGTGGTGTAGAATAGAGTGTTGCAGAATAGAGTGGCATAATATGGAGTAGCATAGAATGGGGTGGAGTGGTATACAGTAGAGTGGTATAGAGTAAATGTAGAGTAGAATGACATAGAGTGAATTAGTGTATAGTGCTGTAAAGTGGCATTGTGTGGAGTGGACAGGCACAGAATTGAGTGGAGTGATGTAGAGTAGAGTAAGGTATAGTAGGGTGGTGTGAAGTGGAGTGGAGTTGCGTGGAGAGAAGTAGAATGGAGTGGTGTAGGGTGGTAGAGTATAATGGCAAAGAGTCTAGAGACATAGAGTCGAGTGGCATAGAGCGGAGTGGTGGGTTGTAGAGCAGGGTAGAGTTGAGTGGTGTAGAGTGGCATAGAGTGGAGTGGCATAGAGTGGAGTGGCGTAGAGTGGAGGAGTGTAGAGTAGCATGGAGTAGAGTAGTCCAGTTCTGGGCGTAAGTGACTGAAATGTCAATAGAGATGGTAGATAGGGTGAAAGCAACATGAATAAGAAGCTGAATGTCTGTGTTAAAAGTAGGAAAGCACATTGCATGTCCAGAAATAATATTAAAACACTTATAAAATAAAAAGGAAGGGAAGTCGATGGGAACAAGGATTCGAAAGATTTCAAATGAGAACGATAACGTAAACAACTTTTCTACTGTAGGCATGATGGAAGTCCGCTGAATTGTAAACACGTGTTTCAGCGCATGCGCTGAGTAGGCGAGACCTAGGGCCATATGTAGGAAGCCAAATACCGGTCGGTAACGGCCGATTTTCGGTAAATATCCCGTTACCGACCGGTATTTAGGCTTTTGGTATGTAGGGGGCATATTTCAGGATTCGGTAATTTACCGAATCGGTAAAATTACCGAATCGGTAATTTTACCGATTTGGTAAATACCGAATCCTGAAATGATATGTAGGGGGAGTGTGTCGTTGGTGTGGGGATACGTTATTTACCAACAACTAAAAGTTGATGGTAAATGACGAATACCTGTAAAAAAGCATTTTTTTGCAATTTGAAGTGTGCAATGTGGCAGACATACATGCCCTTAGGGCATGTATGTGCGCCACATGTGCACACATGGACGAATCAGGGGTGCAACAGGGTGTCAATGTGACACCCTGCCACCCATGATGATGCCTCCCCCATTACCGATTCGGTATTTACCGAATCGGTAATGGCAACTGGCTTCCCATTCATTCCTATGGGCCTCCAGGCCCATAGGAATGAATGGGAAGCCAGTTGCCATTACCGAATCGGTAAATACCGATTCTAAAATACCGACATATACCGAATCGGTAATTATTTACCTACATTACATTTACCGATTCATAAATACCGAATCAGTAAAATTCGGTATTTAAGAATCTGTAAATGTAATTTACCTACATATGGCCCCTAATGAGGGAGGAAATTTGATCTGTGTCAGGATGCCATGTACATAACTTGAAAACGTTTGACCTTGAAAGACTATGTGATTATCAGTTTGAGGAAAGGTTAGGGTTATATTACAATAAACTACTGTAATTGAACAAAATGCTACCACCAAGCCAGTCAACACATTACTTTTCAAAATTATGGGATTTAAAGTTACTAGTTGGCAGGGCTCGGCTGGCATATCACTTTTAATATACGGCAAAAATGAAATTGGAAAATGTCTGGTAAGAAAAGTTTAGAAGGGCAGGGAGATGGATCCTAATGTATAATAGTAAGAGAAAGGGTCTCTGTCATGTAAATGAAAGTATTGTGCTGACCTGAAGGAGTGGGGACAGGAGGACCTCACAGGTGGGCATTGTAAGAAATGGTCTCCCTTTGCATGGTTAGCCCCCACTTTTTGCCTGATGCCTGATGTGATTTTGAACTGGAAGCGCACTGGGTCCCTGCTAACCAGGTTCCCAGTGCCAGATCTCTCCCAAACACTGTACCACCATTGGCACAACTTCAGCTACCCCTCTAGGTCCCTAGTAAATGGTACCCCTGGTGCCTAGGGCATGGGTACCTGCATTGGTTGTGCCACCCCTGGGAACCCTCAACAAAGTTATATACTCTGCCATTGCAGGCAGGGTGTCTTGGTGCAGAGAAATCCGAAGAATCGACATGGCACACAGCCCTGTGTGCCATGCTTCCCTTACAATGCATAAGGTATTAGTAAGTCACCCCTACTGCAGGCCTTTAGCCCTAAGGCAGGGAGCACTATATCCAATGTGAGGGCATGTTAGTATGAGCAGATATGCCCCCGCAATGTCCAGTCTATTCTGAGATGTTGCAACTGCATAGGGAAGCCACAAAAAGCACATGGGCTGGAAACTTGTCAAAACGAGTTTCCTAGCTTTAAAGTGACTTCACTGATTTCTAGGGTATTTGGTACCAGACATCTTGGGGCAGATTTACAACAAAGAAACGCAGCACGTTGCAGCAAGTCATTTTGCTGCGCCGTGCTGTGTTAGTTTGGAAAGCACAGAGATGCAACATATTTACAAGAATATGTCGCATCTCTGTGTTTCCCTTGCGCTGGCGCACAAACTGCAGCCATGCGCCGGCGAAGGCACCCTTGCACCATGGTGCAAGGATGCCTGCGTCATGGGGAAATTGTTTTTGTGCAGGAAGGGACACCTTCCTGCACAAAAACAATCACAAGAGACTTTTTCCTCTTTCAATGCGTGCTGTAGAATGCAGCACGCATTGAAAGAGGAAAAAACGAGGAGAAATGAAAACATTTCTCCTCGTTGCGCCTCGCTACGCCACCTCTAGGGTGGCGTAGCATTCACATGCATCTCCATATTTACGATTTCTCGTAAATCTGGAGATGTGTCTTGTTCCATGGGTGTTGCGTGGGAGCACCCACAGCAACACCCATGGAACGACCCTTTCACGCACAGTGCTGCATGTGAAGGGGCCATATTTACGAGGAGAGGAAAAGTCACGCAGGGTGGCTTTTCCTCTCCTTGTAAATATGGAGGAGCCCCCTGCGCCACCAGTACGTCACGAAAAGTGACATAGTGGTGGCGCAGGAGGCTTATAAATCTGCCCCCTTGTCTTAGTAAGTCTTCACTGATGCCAGTGATGGATTTAGTAAAACATTCACACAAGTGAACCTTTAAGAGGGTCCCCAGAAACCTACCAAGCACTTGTGTGGCCCCTGACTTGTTTTCACCAGCCTGCCCCTACCAGACATGTTTCTGACCTCCTGAGGCGAGAGCCAGCGGTCTCAGAGGACAGAGACAAAGGCTGCTCTGGGTAGAGATACTTCAAACCTCCTCCAGAACAGCATGGCCTTCCTTGGCGGCATGCTTCAAAGGCAATGCTGCCTTTGAAATCCAACCCAGAAACCTCCAGATAGTAGGGGAAGCTGAACCCTTTTTCTTCTCCACTTTTGGTGGGAGGAAAGGCAGGAAAACTAGTTATATTAGGAGAACCTTCCTCACTTAGCATACCCCACCCCTAAGGCTGGGCAGGCGATGCAAATGCCTCTCCTAAAATTCCACCATCTTGGGATGATGGAAAAACAACCTATCAGGGCTAGGGTAGTGCTTCCCCCCACAAGAAGTGGTCACTAGAGGGTGTAGACACCCTAAAAGCAGGTAGCACATTGGTTGCTAACGGTCTCTCTTTCCCTAAATTCAGTATTCAGGACCCCCCCGGACCTTAACATCAGATTTGTTGGTCAAGAGAAGACCAGGACAAAGAAGACCCCTGCTCAAGAACTAGAGCCCTGCTGCAGAAGAAAAAGGTGTGAAACCCTGCCTGCTGCTCCCAGGATTCGACAATTGCTGCTGCTGTGTCATCCTGAAACCTGAAAGGACTCCAAGAACCCCGGAGCACCTCCAGCATTCAAGAAATTGCCAAGAAGCTTCGTTAGAGTGAAGGTATCACTCTCATGTACAACGCAGGCATCGATCCTATGAAGTACAGCTTGTCGACTTGCTGCTTCCTGATGACCTCAACACAGCACCAAAGCAAGAAAAGGTACAACAGCTCTGGAGAGTCAGATCTGTCTCCACACCAAGTAGGGAGACACTGGGACCTACCGAAGGCACAGCATTCCCATGGTACCAGACTCGCAAAGGCAAAGACCAAGAAGAAGAGTCCACACTGGACTTTGAAAGCACCAGAATCAAGGACTCATCGAGGGATGTCAAGACATCCATGAACTACTTCCAGAGTGGCCCAGCTGCTCCAAGATCACCTCTCAAAGTTGGCTGCTTCTGAACATGAGAACCAAAAGGCACACAACGCCCACCTGACCTGTTCCTCTGCACCCGGTCCAACTGGCCCCGGAATCAACTAACACCCTGTGCTCCTGTGGTCCCCAGGCACTTGTAACCTCCTCCCTTAAAAGGAGCCCCGTTGGACTTACCTGTAAGTCCACCTGTGCAGTGCGTTTTTAAATGGCCCTTTTCATCTATGCGCACCAGTTTCCCAGACCCTCAGTGCTCTGCTCCCAGCCGATACGGGATGCTCCTGAACTCCTTATGCTGGAACTTTGGATCTGGTATTGACATCGATCTGAAAACAAGAAGGTGACTTACTTTGGATTTTTCTGCTTTTTCCCTATTGTTTCCAATGGTGCGTAATTGCACATAAAAGTGATATATTTTCCAAACTTTGAAAAATCGTAACTCTGAAAGTACTTTCCTTAGAACTGTGTTCTTGGTCTTAAAAATTCTATAAAAATTGATATTATTTTTCATAAATTGATCTTGGATATATTCGTGAGTGTGCGTCTCATTTATTGCCTTTGTTGAGTACAATAAATGCTTAGCACTATCCTGCTCATAAGCTTAACTGCTCACCCACACTACCACAAACAGAACATTAGAGTTATCTGCTTTTACCTCTGAGTACCATTTGGGGATTCTTTGGACTCTGCACAGTGTACTTCTTTTTAGTACGCTACATAGAGAGCCAGCTTCCTACATTTGGTGATTGGGCAGTGGGATAGAAGACTTTGCATTTACTGGAACCACTTTGTCAATAAGTGACCACATGTGTAAATATCGAAATTGTCTTTAGCCAGTCAATTTTTGATTAGTCTATTTTTTCTAAATGTCTAAAACTAACTGCTAGGGCCTTGGTTAAGACCCTGAAACGAACTGATTAGAAATGTAAAAGTTTGTACTTTAGTTAGGACAATGCATTTAATATGTAGTTATTTTTGTAACTCCATAAAAAAGGTTCCAACTTTAGTAAAATAATGACTGATATGATAACCAGGATCAGGAGCTTGACCTGACCCCTTACATGGAACTGAGCCATGCTCAATGTAGGGCTCTATGAAAGGGTTATGATATCAAACCAAGCATACGTCCAAAGAAAGAATATCTCAGACAACTGATAACTCAGTTTGAGAAAGATCACCCAGAACTTGTAGCCCAGTCTGAGGATGATGATTATAACAATGAAGATGCTGTTAAGAATAAACAGGAGTCTGTCCACTCAGATACAGGTGAGGGGCCCTCAGATAAGGACCTCATGCTTGAAAGATTGAAAAGAAGACTGATCTTAGAAGCTCAGCTCCTGGACACAGAAAGGCAAAGAAAAGAGATCGGCTTAGGACCTACTTCTGGTGGCAGCATACACATAAATAGGGCAAGTGAAGGTTCTTATGACTCAAAACTCCCCAAAGGCATTGTCCCTAAATATTCAGAAGGTGGTAACATCTCCAAATGGTTCATTACATTTGAGAGAGCCTGTGTAGCAAGAAAAGTAGATAGGAAAAAATTGGCTTCTCTCTTGTGGGAACTATTCTTAAGAAAATGCAGGAATAGACTCCTGACGTTGCCTGAAAAAGATGCTGAATCCGATGACCTCATAAAGGATTCCCTGATTGAGGGCTTTGGACTCACCACTGAGGAGTATAGAATAAGATTCAGGAAGACTCAAAAAACCCATAGTCAGTCCTAGGTGGAATTTGTTGACTTCTCAGTAGAAACACTAGGTGGTTGGTTAACAGGTAACAATTTGAACGACTATGATGGGCTTTACAATTTAATTATGAAGGAGCATCTTTTAACTAATTGTTACAATGAGAAGTTACATCAGCATTTGGTAGACCTAGTTCCACCTTGTTCTCTAGAGTTGAGGAAGAAGACAAACCACTGGGTCAAAACAAGGGTAACTAAAACTACTACTGATGTGGGTGACCAAAAGAAAGAGGCCAAAAAGACCCTCCAAGGGAACGATGGTGACCAGAAAGTCTTCTTCAGGCCCCTAAAATCCTGATCAGGAAGGTGGGTCCCCAAACTCATCACAGGTCAAGGTTGGGTATGAGGGTAAAAATTGGGATCACAAAAATGCGTGATGTCGACTGTAAGGCACTTGGAGACCCTAGCTGTAAAAACAAAAAGAATGCCTCTAGCCCACCTGCAGTAAATGCAGTTGTGAGTCTCCAGTTGGGATCACAGGTGAGCCCTAACCATGTTAAGGTGCTTGCTAAGGCAACTCTAGTCTCAGAGGGAGGGATGGATGTGGCTACCCTGGCTGTCTGGCCCAGTACCCTGGATCAATACAGACAAGAGCCAAATATTCATGGGATAAGGGTTGAGGCCCTGAGGGACACTGAAGCCAGTATCACCATGGTGGCTGAGCTAGTGGTGTCCCCAAATCAATATCTCATTGGACAGACATATACAGACCTCAACACTGATAATCAGACTAGGGAACATCCAATGGCCTTGGTGAGCATAGATTGGCCTGACCAAGGGTAGTGGTGTCTTCGGCTATCCGTGCACAGTGTCGGTTTAGAAATTATTTGGAGTATTCAGCATGGGCTGAGGTAGAAAAGAAAGCCCATGCAGCAATGTTGGAAATACCTGAATTGTGTTTGTGAAAACCAGAACGCAAAGCAAAACCCAGAGTGAAAAATAAGTTTTATAGCCTGAATTTATGGACAAACCTTTCAAGACAAAGGGCAGAAAGTCTGGAAAACCAGCTTCAAAATAGACACCAGCCCAAGTCATGTCTCTTCAGGGAGAAAACTTGTCATCCCCAAGGGAACTGAGCCTCAGGAGGTCAGGCCTTACACGGCAGAGTTCTTAGTCCCAGGGGAACCCTCTAGGAAAGATCTGTGCCAGGGGCAGAGAACCCGTCCCACTCTAAAAAGCCTTGAGCAGCAAGTTGCTGATCAGGAAAAGGGATGTGTCAGTGGTTCCCACAGGACCTGTTGGGAGCAGGGACTCTGATACACTTAGGCCAAAGATCCCAATCCTGGTGCCACAAGGAGAGTGGTAGTGCCTCAGCAGTTTAGAGAGTTTCTCCTAAAATTGACCCATGACATTCCCCTAGCTGGGCATTTTGCCAGAAAAAAAATGAAGTAGGTTAGACAACTATCAGGAATGTCCCAGAAGGTGAAGGAGTTTTGCAACTCCTGAGCTACCCGTCAGACCAATGGCAAGATGGGTAGCCACCCGAATACCCCCTTAATTCCACTTCCAGTAGTTGAGGTGCGCTTTAAAAGGGTAAGGATTGAAATTGGTGGTTCCCTTAACCCTCCAACAGCATCAGGGAACACATTTATTCTGATGGTCGTGGATCATGCCACCAGATACCCTGAGGCAATTCTCTTAAGGAGCACCACTGCACCTGCCATGGCCAACGCCCTCCTTGGTATTTTTACTAGGATTGACTTTCCTAAGGAGGCAGTATCAGACAAAAGTACAAACTTCATGCCTGCATACTTGAAACACATGTGAGCTGAGTGTGAGGTGACATATAGGTTCACTACACCATACCATCCACAGACAAAATGGGCTTATTAAAAGATTTAACAAGACCCTTAAAGACATGATTGGTGGAGCCCCTGAAAAACTCAGAAGTAGATGGGATGTCTTACTTCCTTCCCTGCGTTTTGATTACAGAGAGGTACCACAAAAGGGACTAGGGTTTTCCCCCTTTGAACTTTTGTTTGGACACCCTGTAAGAGGAAGCATCTGTCTTGTCAAGGAGGATGGGAGAGAACCCTCCAGGAACCAAAGCAAGACATTGTGGATTAAGTGCTTGGCCTTCATTCAAGTATAGCTGATTACATGAAGAAAGAAAACAAAAACCTTAAGGCCAGCCAAGCGATCTAGAACCACTGGCATGACCAAAAGGCTGCTATGGTGGAGTTCCAACCAGAGCAGAAGGTGTGGATTTTGGAGCCTGTGACACCTAGGCCCTCCAGGACAAATGGACAGGGCCCTATCTTATCCTTAAAAGAAAACGGGAGGCCACCTATTTAGTTGACCTTGGTATATGTAGAAACTCCAAGAAGGTGATACATGTGAGTCTCCTTAAACCCTACAATGACTGGGCTGATGTAACCATGCTCATGGTTACAGATGCGGAATAGGAGTCAAAGACTGAGCCACTCATGATCTGCATTCCCACAAGCTAAAGATGGGTCAGTTTTAGAAGTGGTCTTTTCGGACACCCTCACTATCCAACAACTGATTGATTGCAGCCATGTCTTAAATCAATTGGCTGAGCTCTTTTCCTTGACCCCTAGTCAGACTAACTATTGTGTACATGATGTGGACACAGGTGACAGCCTACCTGTCAAAAACAAATTATACAGGCTGTCTGGCCATGTCAAAGTAAGCATCAAAGCTGAGATAGGCAACATGCTGGAGTTTGGTGTTATTGAACCATCAGAGAGCCCCTTGGCCATCCCAGGTGTGTTAGTCCCCAAGCCTCATTCCCAGAGTGGAAAGAAAGAAAATAATAGGGGTGGGCGGAATTTGCGTAATCGCGTTACGCAAATCTCCGCGAAACGGTAAAAAATCTCCGCGAACATGCAGAAATTCCGCGAACACGCGGAATTGCTTGTTCGCGATACTTTTTTCCTGTTCGCGATCGCTGTTTGCGTGCTCGGGGTGAAATATCTCGCGAACACGCATATTGAGAACGCGAACAAGCAAAAATTTCGCGAAGTTGCGGAACGCAGATTTTTGGGCAATTTCGCGTTCTCCGCGGAACGCGAAATTACCCAAATTCCGCAAAATCCGCAAACGGAACGGAATTTACCGCCCAGGCCTAGAAAATAAGTTTTGTGTGGACTAAAGGGGCCTCAATGCAATCACAAAAAGCAGCTGTACATCCAATTCCAAGAATTGATTAGCTGATTGACAGGTTGGGGACATACACATATGAGTACTCTTGATCTCAGTGTACTGGCAGATAGGTCTGACCCCTGGAGCAAATATCAAATCAGAATTTACCACTCCAGATGGGCGGTCCAGTTTACTCTGATGCCCTTTGGTTTGAAGAATGCCCCTGCTACCTTTCATAGGATGGTGAATTAAGTCCTAGCTGGATTGGAATCCATGAGTGCAGCTTATCTTGATGATAATGCTGTCTTTAGCTCCACCTGGCAGGATCACCTGATAAAACCTCCAAAAGGTCATTAAGGCTCTGCAGGGTGCAAGCCTCACTGTCAAGGTAAGCAAGTGTTAGACAGGGGAGGGCAAGGGTGTACCCTTGGGCCACCTTGCGGGTGGAGGCCAAGTTCAGCCACTACAGCCTGAAATCAAGAACATTCTGGATTGGGAGGCTCCAACCACCCAGACCCAAGTCAGGGCATTCCCTAGTTTGAATGGGTACAACAGGAGGTGTGTGCAGGAATATGGGTCAATTGTGGCCCTCCTCACAGAATTGACCTTCAAGAAAAGGTTCAAAAAGGTAAACTGGACAGTGAGCTGTCGAAAGGCTTTCGACACCTTGAAAGAGGCTATGTGCACAGCACTAATTCTAAAAGTGCCAGTTTACTCCAAATAGTTCATAGCACAGACAGATGCCTCTGAACATGGGATAGGAGTGGTCCTATCCCAGACCGATGATGATGGCCATTACCAACCTGTTGCTTTTATAAGCAGGATGCTTCTCCCCAGACAGCAGAATTGGAGTGCCATAGAGAGGGAAGCCTTTGCTGTGGTTTGGTCCCTGAAGAAGTTGAGACTATACCTGTTTGGTTCCCACTTCCTTGTCAAAACTGACCAAAGGCCTCTCAGATGGCTCGTGCAGATCAAAAGAGTAAACCCCAAATTGTTACAGTGGAACAGAGACCTGGGACTAACCATGCCAATGCAGATGGCCTTTCCAGGTTCTTCCACTTAGAAGACGAAGACTTTCTAGGGAAGGGTTAGTCTCATCCTCTTTCATTTCGAGGGGGTCATATAGGAAAGTGCCTCTTTTTGCATGGTTAGCCTCCATGTTTTGCATGATGCCTGATGTGATTTCAGACTGTAAGTACACTTGGTCCCTGCTAGTTAGGATCCCAGTGCCAGATCTATTTCCCAAACACTCTGCCATGGTTGGCCCAACTTCAGCTACCCTTGTAAGTCCCTATTAAATGGTACTCCTGATACCTATAGCATGTGTACTGAAAAGAGCCCTCTGGGGCTGTAGCACTGGTTGTGCCACCCCTCACCAGGGCAATGCGCTCTGCCATTGCAAGCAGTGTGTTTAGCTGCAGAGAAATATGAAGAGTCAATATTAAGCCTGGGTGGAGTTCGCAGAGTTCCGTGTAGTTCTCTTTACATTGGCATCCCGAGCTACCTGTTGAAAAAGCTTCAGGTGGTCCAAAATGCATCAGCCAGACTTCTTTTGGGCATCACCTGCATTCACTACATTGGCTTCCTGTGGTTGAACGGGTGAAGTACAAATCACAGGACTTGGCCCATTGCGCTCTTCACGGCCTCGGCCCATCCTACCTGCAAAAACCATTCTCCTTCTATGCTCCCTCTAGACAGTTGGGTTCTATGTCTCTTCGCCTTGCTCAGGTCCCCCGATTTAAATACCAGAGGCTTGGTGGCAGTTCTCTGGCAAGGAAGGCTGCTGTTGCCTGGAACACACTTTCTCTTGCCCTACGCAATATTCAGGATCCAGCAACATTTAAGAAAAACCTGAAAACATACCTTTTTGTTTAAAACGACACCTTCACTCTTTATGGCTCCGCGCCGTGACACTCGTGAGTATCCGCGCGCGTTACAAATAGGCCTGGGCGAAGCACTACGCTACGCTCGCGTAGTTTGCGAAGTTCGCGCTACTTCGCACTACGCGAACTGCACGTAGCACAGTGCGAACACGCGTAGCGTAGTGTTGCGTAGTGCTGCGGTCATTTTTTGCTTGCTCGCGGTCCTCAACGTCAAGTTGGCGACCGCGAGCAAGCAAAATGACATCCTGGCGAGACTTTTTCCTTGTTCACGATCGCGAGCATGGAAAATAAACCTCCCGGCGAGATTCACAACGCGAGAAGGTCAGGTTTCTCATTGCGAGGGGTCACGTACCCAGGCATCTCTAGATAGTGGAGAATGCCAACTCACCTTTGATGTTCCCTTATGGTAGGAGAACAAGTGGGAAATTAGCTAGTTTAGGAGGTGTGCCCACATTCAGCCAGCACTACCCCTGTGGTTTGACAGGCAATGTGGACACTACTTTTCCAATTTGAGATGGTGGGAAATCAACCTATCAAGGCTAGGGTAGTGCCCTTCCCACATGAAGTGGTCACTTAGAGGGTGTAGATAACCTAAAGGAACCTAAAGTAAGTAGCTCATTGGCTACTACATGTCACCCCTTTAACACCCCTAAATCTACTTTTTAGGTGGCATTCCCAGACCTTGAACCTAGATTCAATGGACCTAAGAAGAGCAACGGACAAAGAAGAACTGTGAACCTGAGAACTGAAACCCCGCTGCAGACAATTGGCACCAAACCCTGCCCCTGCTTCCAGGACTCACCAATCATTTAAAATTTTAAAGAAAGTTTATTGAATATCAAGTACAACAGAATAACAATAGAACATAATATCTTAAATATAATAGAGTGCAAAAAATATCAAAAACGAGGGGAAGAAACAGAGAAAGAGGGGTAAGGGAGAGAAGGGAGAAGGGAAGAAAATATCAAATGTAGAACAAAACCTATTCATTGAAAATGTAACAATTGGAATACAATAAATCCTCTAATAAAGATGTATAAAATAACCAAGAAATAAAACATAATATATAAGAAACCATCATTATTAACTTCAGGGAGGTTTGGGAACTTCTTCAGTGCAAGGGGTATGTAAAGGTAAGGATTGGGCAGATATGTTCAAGAAATTAGTGATGGGTAACCATAATAAATCTCGTTTAATAGCAAGTGTAATGGGATAAACGTAGGCCCTGTCTAATCTGTGATTATAACAAACCCCATACCACCAGGCTTGGAAAGAGACATTCAAGGCATTCTTCCAAGACTTAATGATTTGTTGGAACACTACAGCTATAAGTAAGTCAATAATAGACGTATTAATAATGGAGGAAGACCATATCTCTGAAAGACTTCCTAAAAAAATATGTGAAAAAGTAAAGGGGAACTGGGTAGAAAAGATATTATTAATTTGCTTTCACACTCTGGACCAAAAATTATAGATCGCCGGACAAGTAAATAACATATGTTTAAGATCTGCCACTGCAGTTGAGCAAGACCAGCAGGTAGAGGGAATAGAGGGATCAATTATATGTAATTTCGCAGGAGTGATCAAAAGTCTATTATGTACAAAAAATAATGTTTGAGTTGTGTTTGCTGCTCTAGAGGATTTCCTTATTTTGGTCCAAATTTTTTGCCAGGTTAAAATAGAAAATGATTCCTCTAAATCTGATTCCCAATCACTTTCTATTTTAGATTTATCTCGGGTAATAAAGGTATCTCGTAGTTTTTTATAAATTTGGGATGCAGAGGATGAAGAAAGTAAAGAAGGGAGAGTAAGAGGAGCAGAATTGTTATGAGTGATGGAAAAAGTAAGGGCATCATAGCTGGTTTGAGCAACTGTACACAATAATCTATATTTGGATTCAGAGGATAATGGTAAAGAATAGCGGGATTGAAGTACAGAGAAGGGAATACAAGTACCTTCCTGAAAAAGTTGGTGAATCCAATTAAGACCGACATCTTTCCACTCTCTCCAAAAAAGTGTCTTATTTCTAACAGGACTAACCAATCATGGTGTGCTGTCTCGTCCTGCAATTGTGAGGCCTCCAAGAACCCCGGAGCACCTTCAGACTTTGACCAATTTCAGAGAACCTCCCTTGGAGTAGAGGAGGTACTCCCCTAAAGCCTGCAGGCACCCAACCGCGAAGTCCAGTGTACAGATTGGCTGGTCCCCGGCGACTCTGATGCAGCACCCAAGCCAGAAGAGGTACATCAGTTTTGGAAGGTCAGATCTGTCCCCCCACCAAGTGAGAGGACATCGGGACCTACTGATGACAAGCTGTGCAAATAGTGGGATAACGGACCCCCTACATCAAAGTTCAAGAAGAAAGAGTCCAATCCGAATTCCAATTATCCAGGACACCGATACCCTTTGAGGGACTTCAAGACCCTTGACACCCACTTTGTGAGTAGCCCAGCTGTCCCAGAATCTTTCTTTGCAACTTGCCTGCCCATGTCTGCGAGGAGCATCTTGATGCACAATGCTTGGCAGCCCTATCTGCTCTGCAACCAGTCTACCCGGCCTGGGTAACAATGAATCAGATGTAATCCTGTGGTCCTGAGGCCCTTGCAACCTGTTCCCTCAAGTAAAACCCCCGGACATACCTTTAAGTCCCTCTGTGCAGCGTGTTTTCAGATGGTCCCCTTCTTGGTAGCACACTGGCTAGCAATGACCTCAGCACCCTGCTCCCGGACGCATATGGGACGCTCCCATTCTTCCACTGGTGGAACATTGGACCTAGCCTGCTACTTACCTAAATCCAGAGGTGAACCTTGAGAGCCCACTATGTGATTTTATATGCTTTTTTCTATTTTCTACCATTGACTGTGATTTATTTTGAAAACCTGAAAAATCATAACTTAAAAAGTACTTACCATAGAACAAAGGTCTTGGTCTGTGTCAGACCTGGCACATTGGCGTGAGTCTCCCTTCCATTTTTCATTGTGCCTCATGTATGTTTTTGCTGGTGTTAGCTGCTCAGGGCACTGTGCCAGGGCTTGTAATCCAAATACTGCTGGTGGGCTTGCAGCACTGGTTGTGCCACCCACAGAAGCAGCCTGTAAAAATGTGTCTAGGTCTGCCATTGCAGAGCTTGTGTGCAGTCTGGTACTGTCATGCTGACTGGGCAAGTGCACCCACTTGCCAGTCCATAAACCTTCCCTTTTCTTCATATCAGACACCCCTATGGTAGGCCCAAGGGTAGGGTGCATTGTAAGGATAAGGTAGGATATGCCCTGGTGTGTGTGGCATGTTCTAATAGTGAATTACAGCCATTTTAGTTTTTCACTATTGCAAGGCTACCTGTTCTCCATAGGCCAGAATGGGCAGTTTGGTTATTACATTTTATAATCCTAACTGACTCAGGGTACATGGTAGAAATTCGAATTTAGTATGCCTGAACTCAGGATGATAAAATACATCTTTTAGTAAAGTTGGTTTTAACATTCTGTGTTTGGAAATGCCACTTTTAGAAAGTAGGCATTTTCTTGCCTAACCATTCATACCTGCCTCTGCTAGGCTGTATGTATTCCTTTGTCTGGAGTTTGAGTGACAGGGCTGGGGAATTCCAGGAGACAGAGTGAGGTGTCCCAGTGGTGAATAGAGAGATCTGCATCCAGATGGGTGGGTGGAGTTGCACCTGGGATCTGAATAGGTCTGTGCCTGCCTTCCACAATGCTGGCTCCACCTCCTGGGGAGCGGCTGATGTCTCTGCCCTGCACAGTGAATGAAGAGAAGGAACCCTGTCAACAAAGTGCTCCAGTGCTGTACTTGCCTTCCACAATGCTGGCTCCACCTCCTGTGGAGCGTCTAATGTTTCTGCTCTGCACTGTGAAAGGAAAGGAGAGGTCTGGTAAACAGAGTGCTCAGGAACTGGTTTGGACTGGGCAAAGCCCCCTCTGCCTTCAGAGGACAAAGGATTTCTGGGTATAAATATTGGGACCATGATCCCAAGAAATTAGATCACTTTGGGAAAACAAGAAGAACCTCTGCTGAGGGAGGAACCAGAAGAAGCTGAGGAGGAAACTATCCCTGAAACTGGGGGATTGGCCTGCAGTGGTTGCCTTACTGCCAAAGAGAGGAGAAAGGAACGTTGTGTGTACTTTTGCTCAACTTGTGAAG
Source organism: Triturus cristatus (assembly GCF_964204655.1). Classification (NCBI taxonomy): domain Eukaryota; kingdom Metazoa; phylum Chordata; class Amphibia; order Caudata; family Salamandridae; genus Triturus; species Triturus cristatus. The sequence goes on from NC_140590.1 coordinate 805,738,898, forward strand.
GATCTCCAAGGGCTTGGAAAAGAGCTTGCCTCCTGCTGAAGTCTCAGGAACAACAGACTTCACCCCACAGCTCCCCAGAGTTCTTTGGAAGTGCCTGCTGCTGTTGTTGGGCCTTCTGAGGGACTGCGTGTCGCAAGGAGCTGGAAGCGTGACTCAAGTAGGAGAAGCGTGCTGCCGTCGGAGCTGTTGTTGTCGCATTTCGTAAAGTGTGCCGCCGTGGCAGCATCGCATCGAGCAGAAGCGTCTCGCATCATCCAGGAAGTGTCTCGCAACGCCGAAGAAGCGTGTCGCCATCGCAGCCATCGTAGCTGACGCATTGTACCTCATCAAGAGAAGAGTCTTGCATCTAGGAAGAAGCGTGTCGCCATCGCAGCCATCGTAGTTGTCGCATTGCACCGCATCAAGAAAAATCGCCTCGCATCCACGGAGAAGCGTGCCGCCATCGGAGCTGCTGTCATTGCATCGCGTAAAGGGGTGTCGCCGCTGCAACATCGCATCGAGCGGAAGCGTCTCGCAAACGTCAGAGAAGAGTGTCGCTGCCAAGGCCGCTGTCGTCGCATCGCGTAAAGTGTGTCGCCGCTGCAGCTGAAGCATCGAGTCGAGTCTTCTCGCAACATCGGAGAAGCGTAACACATCTGGAAGATCTTCACGTCTTTATTTCTTTGCACCAGAACTTTGCCGCGTTTCCATCACTGCGACATTGCTTGTCGTGGAAGCGCAACGCATCTAAAAGGTACATTGACTTAAAGTGTCGCATTTAAGAACTTAAGAGAACTAAGCAAAATTCTACCATCTAAAGTAACAGTATTGTGTGTTTTTGTCGTTTAATGGTCTTGTGGTAAATCTATATAAAGAATACTTATTTTTAATATAAAACCTGTGTGGTTTCCATTTGTAGTGTTGTCACTTGGTTACTGTATGTGCTCACAAATGCTTTACACACTGCTTCTGAGATAAGCCTGTCTGCTCGTGCCAAACTACCAAGGGGGTGAGCAGGGCTTATTTTAGGAGTATACCCCCTTACCCTGACCAGAGGAGAGGGTCCCTATTTGTCACGAGTGCATACCTGTGCCAACTAGAGACCCCCAAGTCTAACAGTCTGAAAAAGCATATAAAAATTCATGTTATTTTTAAAAATTGGTCTCGGATTTATTCTTGAGTGTGTGTCATTTATCGCCTCTGTTAGTACAACAAATGTTCAGCACTACCCTCTGATAAGCCTAACTGCTTGCCCACACTACCACAAAAAGAGCATTCAATATTATCTACTGTTGCCTTTGTAGACCAATAGGGGATCCACTGGACTCTCTGCATAGTGTATTTCATTTCAGTATACTATATAGAGAGCCAGCCTACTAGTCTCACACACCCATACAGGTACTCACACACCCACTCATAGACCCAGAAACAAACTCAGAGACCCACTCAGACACCCATACAGCCACTCACACACCCAGTCAGAGACGCAGAAACAACTTACACACCCATTTATGTACTCACATGCCCACCTACAGACCCAGAGAACCACTCATCACTCATACATCCACTCACAGACCCACACAGGCACTCACTCACCCACTCAGAAACTGAAACACCCATATACACACTCATACAGCTAGTGAAACACCCACTCACAGACACACACAATCATACTCACACACCCACTCTAAGACCCACACAGCCGCTCACACACCCAGGTTACAGGGATGTTATAGTTAGGGAATAGCATTACAAAACATAGAAATTCACTGAAAAAACAAAGGTTAATGGGATGTCATGATTAGAAACTAGCATTAAAAAGATCCTTTGAAATTCACTGAACCAACCAAAGGAATTTAAAAACTTTAGAAATTCAATGAAAAAAGCAAAGGTTACGAGGATGATATAGTTAGTCTCAGATTTAACACACACAAAACCATAGAAATTCAGCAGTTACCTGAGCTAACTATAACTTATGCCACCGCAATGCACTGCTTATGACCTCACATATTATGTCACTGATGATATGGTCAGTGACATCACTGAAGACATCTCAAATGAGATCACTGATGACATCATCCAGCAGAGTAAACTTAAATATCCTTCATAAAATACCATTTAAATCTGATGTCTCAGCCACAGAAGGCATCCTTTTGCTTCTGGTAAGTATTGTTTATTATTCATTTCTTACTTTAACTATTCCCACCTAGTGTGGACTGTGGCATTCTGTATTTTTCATTCTCCCAACTTCTCTTGGTCTCCTTTACGTCTAATGTTGGTCATTCACACATATTTCCTTGTGTTTTCTCTGTTTACTGTTTCTGCAGCTGACGTCCTCCTATTTGTAACTTTTTTCAACATCTCACTGTTACGGTGCCAGAAAGCTTTACCTTACCCCTCTTGTACATGCCTATGCTCCCTCTCTGTGTGGTGCAGTACACAAAGGGAGATTGACTTTGCCTATAGCTTTCAGAGTGTTAAATAAATTATAAACTGTATGATGCAAGGGCAGAGGAGAAATGTAATATTTTCTTTTTAGGGAAGGGAAGTAAAGGATTGCTTAGTCAGGCATTAGATTGGAATACCACTACTATGTACTATTCGACTTCTTTGTTTTTCCTCTTTAATCCAACATTAGTGATGTGTTGCTTCCGTAACTTGTGCAAAATAATGTGGTAGTTACTTATAGCAGTTATCTAAATATGATTGTTATGATTTTGTCTAGGACTGGAAGTAGTCCAGGTACCTGTGAAGGAGGGCAGAGAAGGGAAGTGGAGGGAAAGGAGTGGCTGCTGGGACAAGTGGTAAGTCACTTTCCTTGCTCAGTGATAAATACTACATTTGTTAAGGTATCCTCCTTTGTTCCAAACCCATTTAGCAATACCTTTATAAATGATCCAGCCTCCTATGTCTCGGAGTCATCCTCCCTATCATTCAATTGTTTGAAGAGAATGTGTGCCCACTAACCCATAATAAGGGCCACTGGAATTATGAATTTGTGCGGCTGCTGCATTTTTCACATAATTCTGAATTTGCTGCATTTGCCACATAATCCATCATCTGCTGCACAATCATCAGATTTTAATAAACAAAATGTTGTTTCTAGCTCAAACAATTCAAAAGTTACTAAAATCTCAGTGACACATGTTTCCCCTTAGTGGACAGCCCTTTGCAGAGGTTGACGGGTCATCTTTCTGTTGCTTATTGCTATATATAGGTCTTAAACTGGTACTAATGAGGTGCAACCTATCCCCAGACAGTGTTAAATAGTGTAAAAATAAGAAAATAATGAAGTAATACTATTACAAAATGTGCCACATTATGCCGCTTAATTTGTCTTTTCTTGCTGCATAGTGTAGCCAACCCGCCGCATAATCTGGGCTTCTCCTGCTGCATAATTTTAGTGGCACTGCCTATAACCTACCCAATTCTTCCTGTCCTGCCCAGTCCATAAATTGCAAGCCCATCTCACCATGTGTTACATTTCACCAAAAGGTTCTGCCTAAGTGACTACTTTCATGGCTTCATTACTGTTCCATTTTCTACATCCCATTATCAATACGACTAAACCTACTAGTATGTGAAACCCATCCACTCCATTGCCAAATAAAAACCTAGTCCAGGGCTCGCTGCTAAACTTACCTAACTTCACCCTGCACTGTCACTTACTTGCCCCATAGCCAAGGGAAAAAGTACTTTTAGAAAGTCATTTTGAGTGGAGATTGCAGTGTGGATTGGAAATCAATCTGTAATAATACTCGGGATGGGATTCAGTAGAAAGTAGGAAGAATAAGAGCAGGGCTATTGGAGTTTATGATGATTCGTCACTAGCTGTCCCAAAAAAACATGCTGCCCCTCCTGCATGTCTCCATTATTGTTGCAAATTATATTCAAGTAAATTGTGCAGCCTTAATTAATTGTTCATATTCATTAATGGCAATATATATTTATATTTGGCAGCTCATTAATTAATTAGCACACATTAAGCATGTGTTGTGGGTGTCACCCTTACCACATGAAATAGGTTTCATCTTTTTAAATAAATATCTATTTTTGAATAATTTATACCATGCACTGCTACTGCATTGTCGGAAGTAAGTATGGAAAAAATGTTCCTTCTGACAAAAAATTCCAATAAAAAAATTCTAATTGCCCTAAAGGAACAGCGATGTTGTGGCTAGTGTACAATGGGTTGAGTAATATAACTCATGCCTTTTTCCTTTGGATCATCTAGTTACTCCTGCTGGAGCACCTGTCCCAGAGGCCCACTCCCGGTGGGACTCAGCCATTTCACTGTGCCTCCTGAAAATGGAGACGATTGCGATGGAGTATCGTCAGATGGTGGTGCTCGAGAAGGAGGCAGATGCTGCTGGCTTGGGCCACCAGTTGGAGGTACACCTGCAACATAATCTCCACCATTGCAGGTCGCTGAGGTCTCTAGTCATCCAAACCACCCACCCCCTCCCCCCGAAACCACTACCACCACCATTGTCTCTGCCATCCTCCAGGAAATTGTTAAGGATCTGGAGGAGACAGAACACTGCCAGCAGGAACATCTGCACCGGGTGGAGACTTTGGAGGCTTGGATTTAAGAGGTAGGGGACTTGTTGTGGGAGCTGAGGGTGGGAAGGACCGTTTGGAACAGGGTATGTTTGGGGTCTGTTTGGTTTTAGTGAGGGTGCGACCTTTTATGGTTAGAGATGGTGAGACTTTTATACATTTCAGTTTTCTTCAATTAAATCAATGGGTTTTTACTTATTGTGAATATCTGTCTCTGCATTACTAGTTAGAGCAACCTCATACGTGGTTAATGTGGATGCTCTTCTAACGCAGTGACAACAGAGGCAGGTCTTCTCTGCACCTGTCCGATGGTAAAACAATTGTCCCACTGTGTGTATCACCTTCCCCTTTCATGTTTTTAATATTTCTTACCCCATCTCTCTTTCTATGTGTTGTTAACTACTCTTCTTACCTTACTGCATCCAGTCCAGAACCCTCCCTGCAAGAACTGTTGTATAATAGAGTATGAGTGACCTGACCATACACAGCCCTCCCATCCCTGCTTGATGAGGCTGAGCAGCACCCACCCCCAGTGTCACTAATATGTATATACTATTTAACTGCTGCCATTGTCCTATCCTCTCTAACTAGTAACCACTTATAGGGTCAGTCAATTAACAGCAACAAACCCAATCCTTTCTTCATGGGAGCTTCTTTTCTTACCTGAGTACATATAGCTATGTCTGCTAACTTTTCTATAATCAGTCCATACTTAATGCAGGGTTTTGCAAACCACCTTCTTAATGTTAACGGCAGTAGAACAACGGTGCTAACAGGGATGGCATCACAGGGACTGCAACAGGACTTCGTAAATGAACCGGTGAGGTGCACAAGTTCATCACAGCCACAAACTAGACTAAATGAAAGCAGAGTATGTAGAAAATCCAAGTCTGAGACTACCTTAATAAAACAACAAGTAGCAACATAATGTTCAGTTACTGACTAAAGCAAGCATACTAAACCCTCAAGTCTCAGGACAATTCAGAAGTACCCTGTAGAAAGTTACTTCAATAGAAAGCAAATAAATGGTATGTAGATTATGGAAACATGCGCACTACCTATCCTTGGACATGCATAGCTGTAATAAAGCCACTGCACCATGATGTCCCTTTTATGTTTGGATAGGAGGGGTGGTGCAGACAAATGTCAATTTTGATACTAACCACCTTATGTAACAGTTGGTGTTGCTTTTACCACATCTGGCCCACCAAGTGTTATTTCTGTTGATGATGGAAATTAATATGCAACTCAAATGATCACACAATTTGGTGAAATATGATTAGGAGTTTTATGACTAGATGGGTGTAGGAGGCTGGCTTTGTATATGGTGCACACTTATTCAAGTGTAGCACCCTACACCAATCCAGACAACACTTATGGTGTTTTTAGTGGTTTAGACAACCTTAAAAGCCCTCTTAGTGGTACCTGTGGAGAGCAGCATTCAGGCTGAGTCTAGGAGGAGTGTAAAACAGCTTGTTTCACTGGTATCTAATCTGATAGTGCAGATTAAGTGAAAAAGAACTACACAGTGTAGTTATAAAAATTGTTATTCATTACAGACACTCACTAACCCAACCCTCCTACCTGGAGATATAATAACAATACATGCAATACTTAGATAATGCAACAAGTAAATAACACAAAAATATAGTGGGCTCCAGAGGGAGACCAAACCACAAACAAAAATAGCAGAATGCGACTAATGACCGAAGTCGGGAGTGGACCCAGAAGACTTAGGAGTGCTGGGTGACCAAGGAACCACACATGGTAAGGACCCAGCAACCTCATGAGGCCGTGTGCTAAGTGAATACACGGCTGCATGCTCAAGGTAAGTCAAAGAGGAAGTAGCGGTTGCAGTCCTTAGGAAAAAGGACCCTTTCCAGAGGACTTGATGACACCCCGTGGAAGAGGGATGGTTCGAGAGTCACACCACACGTGGATACCCAGAAGACCAGGTTGCCTGCCCCAGGGAAGCCGGGTGCATAGGTACAAAGTGATATAGGGAACTGCCGTTGACCCCAATTGAAGACTTCAAGCAAGATGTTGCTGGTGAAGAAGCTGGAAGGGTGCGGTGTAATCCAAACCTGTATTCAAGAAGAGTAGGACCTGCAAGCAGACGGGACAGAGTCTAGTTCACTTAGGAGTGACTAGGGGCACGGGAGTCGTGTGCCTACCAACGTCGGCTGTTGCAGGGGAGTTGACCGGGCCTTTGTTTCTGCAGCTCCGTGGACCAGGTGATGCTGAGGACGACCAGGAATGGTGTACGAGCTGTCCCACATCAGATGTCAATATCCAGGGGGTCAGTGTCCCGCGGGAGCACCAAAAGGACTTGGCAACAACAATACGTGGAAGAAGACAAAAAGGAATGGTGTTGGGACCAGCAAGGCCAAAGGGATTCACCACATTCAAGTAAGTCAGGGTAGGCCCTGAGCAAGTAGGGGAGCCTACTGGAATCAAAGAAGATCCTCGACAGACCCCAAAGATATCTAGAGACAAGAGACGCCCAACCTTGGCAACAGCCAGCCGACGTGGTGCAGGGACTCAGTTCCAGCGGTGTCGACGAGGGATCCTGGACTCAGACTCAGTCTGATGACAGTGCAGGCCTCAAAGAAGTTGTAGAACAGGGGTCTTCAAACTGTGGGGCGCGACCCACAGGGGGGCCGTGGAGTGATGCAAAGGGGGTCGCGCCTTCCCAGTCACACGTCTGCCCAGGCCCAAGGGCTTCAGCCCCCCCACACACTTCCCCCCGTCCTGTGTCTCAGCCCGGGCTGCTGCAGTGAAACTTGAGCTGCTGGGGGCTCAGCTGGGCAGTGTCTGGAGTCTTATCTCCGGCACCCCGTGTTTTTCACAGGTCTTTAAAGACCATTTGCATTTTTACATGCCTTTGCAAACTGGTTACAGAGGCTTAGGTTTTTTTGCTGGTTCCAGTACCCCCTGGGTCCCCACTGTGCCTATTCCTTACATTTGGATTTTACATTCACTGCCGTAGTGTGAGAATGCATTTCATGGAAAGGAATACAAAGTAGGCTTGCCAAAAGAAAAATGCCTGCCGTGTTTTGTTTAAAGAGCCTGCAAAGATCTCCTCTTGGTACTAAATAAACTTAGAAATAAAAAAGTATGTATGCATTTGTTATGTGAATTTTCTGTCTTTGTTCTCTTTAATTATCAGTCATGGATCATTGAGGCAGCCCTAGAACACAATTCAAAGGGCTTTCTATTTATATTTGCTGTTGGAAGTATCAGGGCCGGCTTTAGGCCGGTGCGACCGGTGCCACCGCACCGGGTGCTGGCTTCCTGGGGGCGCCGTGTTTAAAAGTTTATTGTGCTTTTGAAGCACCTGCTGCAGCGTTTCTTTCCCCGGCAATTACCAGGCCTCACATAAATGTCAAGATAACTTGCGTGATTAATTATCTTCCTGGAGAGAGATCAGAATTTTGTATAGTTGAGGTTTTGACTTAGGTGAAGTTAGTGCAGAGGGTTAATATGCCTGCTGCAAAGAACGTGTACCAAGTAGATTACAGAAGTATGATATAAACAGATCAGCAGGTTACTGCTTTCAAAAGAGACATCCTTTTGTTACTTGCAATTTATAACTTAAAGTCCTAATATAGAATAGTGAGCTATTAACTTTCGTTCTAGAACTGCATGCACACTGCAAAGAATACATTATTAAACCATTGATTAATGTTGCAAAAAGGGTTAATTTGGCTAGGAATCAATTCTTATTCTTAAAGGAAACTCCCAACTATGCTGTTTCTTTTTCAACTCTGAGTTTGTGCTTCTCCACACCAAGCACTCTTGAACTATACTGCCTACCAGTATGGATGACATGTGACTCCTATACTTTTAGTCCTTTGGCTTATGTAACATTTCCTATACACTGATTTACACACTTATGATTGATTGTCTCTGTGTAATGTGTGTGTGATGCAAAGTGCTCGGACACCCTACACTGGTATGAGTGGCACTAGATAACTAATTCAATGCATCTGAGAGAGTGTGGTTATGGAGACTTGGTCACTGTTAAAGGGTGCTAGTGAGAGAATCCGTGGTGGGGGTGGTCATTGGGGGGGCACCAGCAAACATTGTCGCACAGGGCACCATCAGCACTAAAGACGGTCTTGGGAAGTATGCACAGATAAGCGCTGAAAATACCGCTTTAGGTGACTGCTTTTTTTTGTACCGACTGGGCCATCAAAATAATCTGCTGGTAACCCTAACCATAGGACTGGAAGTTTGTTGCAGGATCAGCACATTATTTATTTCCTTCACCCTCGATCCCCGATTAATGCCGCAATCGTTTAACTTAGATCTTAAAGTCTATGCCCCCGTCAATAACATGCTGAGTTACTTCATGGGTCTGGGAATGCACCCTGCATTCAGACAACTCATTCCTCCTTCTCGCCCTTCATTTTCACGCTCACCCTGCACTCACAGCGATCACAATGCACTCACACTGATCACCATGCACTTGCACCATTCACCCGCTCACCTTGCACTCACAGTGATCACTCTGCACTCAGAATGCACTTGTGCTGCTCACACTATACCTCAACCTGCAGTCACACGAGTACACTACTCATCCTGCACTCATGTGACACTTTACTCACCTGTCCCCCTCACTACTCAATATGCAACTCACTCAAACAAGCCCATCAGTAATCATACATTCATTCATCCCATTCTGAACTTGCATCCTCACCCAAAATGAGAGAGGACAGCAAGGGAGTGAGAGAATTTGATTGAAGAGGTCAGGGATGAGGAGAAATGTGAATTGCCGAAGAGAAGTGTGGACACGCAAGAAGTGAGTGTGATCCAAAGGTGAGGGCTTCTGTTAGAACAAAGTGGAGATGTGAAAGAGGAATGGGGGGACTGGAGAGGTGTAAGATACAAATAGACAAAACTTTGAATGGAGAGACGAGATGAATGAGAAGTGCTGAGGGGCACGGGTGGTGACAGGGCCAGAGAGGCCATGAGATAAATGTGAGAGACTGTTAGAGATGAGGGCAGTGAAAGGACAGAATGGCAAGAGGTGATTAAAGGTGAAGTGAGAGATTGAATGGGGAGAGTTCAGAAGTTGTAAAAAGGGGTGAAAGAAAATGGCCTGCAAAGTGAGAGAGGGATCCGGGGTTAGGAGAGGAGAGAGGGATGGAAGGGAGGGGGTTAGAGGAAAGCTGCATGGGTAAACGGCTTAACTCTACACAAAACCGCCAGGGTTTTAAGGGACCCCTGCTTCTCCCGGTCAGGGCCAGGTGAGCTTCTAATGTGGCAGCACTTATTGCTGCAGAGTGGAAGGCCCTTCACAAAGGTTGACTTGATATCTTTCTGATGATAATTGCTGTATTTTGGTTATAAATGGGTACTGATTGGGTGAAATCTTTCCTCAGTGTTACTGTGTGTAACAAATGTCAAAATAATGAAGCAATGCTATCCCAAAATACGCGGCATCACATAACCTCATTTACATTTTCATCCCACGCAATTTAGTCAACAGGTTTAGACATTTTTGTCAGCAGGGGGTCCTTACGCCTCAAAATGTTGACAGGGGGGTCTCGGCATCCAAAAGTTTGAAGACCTCTGTTGTAGAACTACCTCCTGTGTTACCGACCTGGTTGAAGTCCAGGTCCAGCAATCTGTCAGCTGCGTTGCGGAGCCTCTGGATGCAGGGGAGTGACTCTTTTACCCCAAAGGAGATTCCTTCGGGTGTCTTTGGATGTCCACAAGACCTGGAAGGGACCTGTATGGAGCACGGACACTGACAGTGCAGCAGGCTTCCAGAACAAAGAGATCAGGAGCAGATGGAGTCTTCCCGGTTACAGTCTCAGTTCCAAAGACGAAGTCCGATGCGCTCAGTCCGACACGGTCTGCACGACTCAGTCAGAATGTCCAGACGGCTGAAGAGGACACTGAGTTTGATCTGAATCAAATCCCACGACAAATCTAGGGACCCACCCTCAGGTAAGCCCTTAAGTAACCTAAGGAGAGGGTTGGGAGGATTCAGGGGTCCCTCCCAGAGGAAGGGCTGGACAGTGGGGAGGATACTCCCATGTCCTTTGTCCAGTTTCGAGCCAGAGCGGGAGCCAACAGCTCCCCAAACTGGTTTGAGCTGGAGTATGCAAGGAGGGCACCAAATATGCCCCTAAAGCAGTCTGTGTGGAGCTGGCAAGAACCCGCACCCTTGACTTAATACACTAAACCCTGTCTAGGAGGTGGTCACACCTCCCTGTAACAGAGACCTATTGTTCTGCCTTGACCTGCATGAGCTTGGCTCTGCAGGAGGAGGGCAGAATTATGTCTCAGGTCGGCAGCAGCCCTAACTTGCTGTCCGGGTCTGGAAGACTGGTACCGGGAGCACTAGGGGCCTCCTGAATGGGATTTACAGTGCATGGAATGATACCTCCCACACCAGTTATGCTGTGGCGGTATGACCCCTACATGTTTGATACCAAGCATGACATGTTTGTTACAGCCAGTTTAGAGATGGTCATTGCGTAATGACGCATTGCCATTCTATATATCATATTGGCTGATGCATAGACAACCCAGAAGAATGGACTCCGAAGGTTGCAGGGGTGTCCTGCTGATGCAGGTGCCCCCTCATACTTAGAACCTCGCACCCTGCCTTTAGGACTGAAAGGCCTACAAGAGGGGTGACTTCTAGGTTTTAAGTGCAGTATGGTAGATATAAGGCAACTTATATCTTTCATGAGAGGTGCAAGCACCTACTCACACAGGCTGCAATAGCAGGCCTGTAATCAGAGTTTGGAGGCTCCCTTATTATGCCACCCATAAGGGACCCTCCAAACTCTGACTACAGGTCTGCTAATGCAGCCTGTGTGAGTGGGTGCTTGCACCTCTCATGAAAGATATAAGTTGCCTTATATCTAACATACTGCACTTAAAACCTATAGGTCCTGCAGCCTATGGGACCCCCTGCTGTGCCTAGACCCTAGGTACCTTAGTACCATGTACTAGGGGCTTACTAGGGTACATCGGCAGCCAATTAGGAATGTACCAAGATACTCACCATAGCCAATTTAGGGAGGAAGGACAGTGACTGGGGTCCTGATTAGCAGGATCCCAGTCTGACTAGTCAAAAAAACAGTATGACACCAGCAAAAAGTGGGGTAACCATGAAATCAGATTCCTATAATGGGTATGGGGAAATTGGGATAGTTGAGAGATAGAAAAATACAACATTCATCAAGTTGATGAGCTCATCCCATCTGTTGTGGAAGGAAGATGACAGTTCAGTTACTAAAAGCAAACAGTTCTTCAGCCCCCCCGTCTCCAAAGTTATCTAATCAATGTTTTGTCTATAGCTTGAAAAATACAAAATAGGGATGACCCACAATGTTCAAAACTTAGTTATAGTTAGTTATGAAAAGAAAAATGATAATGTACACAAATGGATGGTGCATCTGCATTCTTCTGGCATTGTCCGTCTTGGGTACAGGGCTGAACCACAAAGCTGGAGCACTATGGAGGAATTGTCTTACAGATGAGATGGCCTGAGAAATGCAAAAATAAAATTTCAATATTGGAGAGCCAAGGTAAGCATGGTGGTGCCATGAGGAGCAAGAGGTCTTAGGCTGCTAGAGGGGTGTGTCATTAACTAAAAAGTAAGAAGAACAAGTCTTATACTACCAATCATAGGCAAGTAGTTTGATGAACCTGGTTGTCCACTCTAACAATAACAAAAGTTTCCTGTATTGATCACTTAATTGGAGTTTCTCAATGAGCCATAACTCTCATTTTTTTCCTAGTTAATGCACTTCTTAAGTTCACAGGGGTAGGACCCTTTGAGTCCTCTTCTTACCAATTGAAGTACACACTAGGCAATGGTCCTTCTTCTGGTTATTGGTAATGGAGCTTTAAAATTTGTTATTTTATCTAGAAGAGATAGACCTGTAGTGTTGATAAGAAAATGAAAAGAGTTTGGGGATTAGTCATTTTAGTTTAGTCTTGTAAATAAACTGACTGGTCTCAGAAGAGGAAAATGTACTTAAGTAAATGAAAGTGAAATGAAAGTATATATATCCCATTATATGAAAGATAAGCAATTATGCCGAATGATTCCCCAAATAATACATTATGAAATGTAGCTTACCAGACCCTCCCATTCACCATAACATGATGAATCTTTTATTTGATAATATTCATTAATACAAGTAAAGCATCAGTTCCAAGTGTGTTGTGTCCCTATGTTCCTGCCTTCTCCATTAAGCGATACACAATGTAGGGCTGTCTCAGCTTAAGTCTTTACTGGCAGTCCAGCAAGGGAATGAAAGAAAGAATCAGCATGGGAGCCATCTTGTTCTTTAAGAAATGGAGAATTTCTATTTCAGCATATTGTCACCATTTGCTCATTTCAACGTCAATGGTTTACCCCAAGGGTTCACTCTCAGTCTTTCTCAGCTCTCATCACTCAGCCAACCCAGACCAAATAATTGATGTATCCTCCTTGATTGACTATCAGTGCCAGGCACAGTAGGCCAATCTATTTTGCAGTAGATTATTTACAATATGCCTTGCAAGTAAGCCGCAGCACATATATATATATATATATACTCGGTGAAGCCAAATCCCAAGATGGCTGCCAAAACTTCCTGGTTGAAATGTTGGCAGCCAATCAGAGCAGTGCATTTCCCTGCACAAGCTCGTCTTTTTTCACAAGAGCTTCAGGACCAGATATATTTCTATCTTTTTCTTCTTACACTTCTCAAAAACTGCTGAACGGATTTACACCAAATAACAAAAAGCACAGTCTGCGTAATGACATCTACCTTTCTGCCAAATTTGGTGAAATTCCATCCAGCAGTTCGGGCTGAATGTTGGACAATGCGTTCCTATGGCAATTAACATTACAAATGCGCCCTCATTTCATGACCCTATTTCTCGGTCCCCACTGCAGGGATCACCCCCAAACTTTCCATGACACATGCATCCTGCTTTTACACTTGTTTTTGAAAATTTCATGAAGATTGGTCAAACAACGCCAAAGTTATAGGCAAGTCAAAAAATGTTTTTTTTAAATTTTCTTTACTGAAAAAAACAAAGGTTACAGGAACATTATAGTTAGGCTCAGATTTCACTCATACGAAACCAGTGAAATTCAGCAGTTAAAATTAGCTGAGGTAACTATATCTTATACCTACGCAATGCACTGCTTATGACCTCACATATTATCTCACTCACGATATGGTCAGTGCCATCAGTGATGACATCTCAAATGACATTACTGATGACATCATCCAGTGAGTGTGAGTGTTTTCTAAAAGTGTATGAGTATTAAACATATATACCAAGGTACTACAATGTTAAAATAGTATACTTTCTGTATTACTAATGAGTGATTCCATTAACATAGATTATGTGAGCAGCTGTGTGACTATGTGTATCCATGTTTGAGTGGTGTCTGAGTGGTTATACAGGTGTGTGAGTGGGTGTGTGAGTGGCTGTATGGGTATTTACGTGGGTGTGAGTAGCTGTGTGGGTGACTTAGTGGCTGTATGAATGACTGTATTGATGAGAGAGTGGTTATGTCAGTGGCAGTATGGGTGAGTGAGTGGCTGTGTGAGTGGGTGTATGGGTAGTTGAATGGGTGTGCGAGTGACCGTATGGGTAAGAGAGTGGGTGTTTGAATGGCTGTATGAGTGAGTAACTGGCTGTGTAAGTGGCTGCATGAGTGGGTGAGTGGCTGTTTGAGTGGGTGTTTAGTTAAGTGAATTGGTGTGTGAGTGGCTGTATTGAAGAGTAAGTACGCGTGTGACAGGATATATAGGTGAGTGAGTAGATGTGTGAGTGCTAGTATGGATCTGTGGCTGTGTATGTAAGTGGTTATATGGGTTTGTGAGTGATTGTGCAAGTGCTTGCATGGGTGAGTGAGTGGCTGTGTTAAGAGGCTGTATGGGTGAGTGAGTGGGAGTGCAAGTAGCTGTATGTTTAAGTGACTGGCTGTCTCAGTAGTGTTAAGAGTGTGTGAGTGGTGGTGTGAGTGGCTGTATGAGTGAGCGGGTGTATGAGTGGCTTTACAGATGAGTGAGTGTCTTTATGAGTACTTGTATGGGTCTGTGAATAGGTATCTGCGTGTGTGTGTGGGCATGTCATTCGGTGTATGGAAAGATGTATAGGGTGACAGTGGGTGTGTGAGTGTTTCTGTAGATGATGTCATCAGTGATGTAATTTGCGATGTCATCAGAGATGTTATCAGTGATGTCACTGACCATGTCATGAGTGATTATCTGAGGTCATAAGCAGTGTATTGCAGGGGCATAAGTTATAGTGAGCTCAGCTAAATATATCTGCTGAATTATATTGGTTTTGTACACGTGCAATGCTACCCTAACTATAATATCCCTGTAACCTTTGTTTTTTTCCAGTGAATTTGCAAGGTTTTTATTCTCTTTCCTAACTATAACGTCCCTCTAACCTTTGGTCTTTCAGTGAATTTCTAAGTTTTTTTTATGTTTCTTCCTAACTATAATGTCCCTGTAACCTTTGTTTTTTAAGTACATTTCTAAGGTTTTTTTAAATTTATAAGGTTTTTTAAATGTTATTTCCTAACTGTAATATCAAAAACAGGAGAAAGGGGACCAGAGAGCTGAGTAATGGTCCAGTGTCCATGCTCCCAAAATTACATACCAACAAAAAAGGGGACACTGTTCCAAAGCAGGGTCAAGAAAGATACCCAAAAGAGCCTAACAGTACAAAGAAAAAAAGAATCATAAAAAGAAGTCCTAAGTAGGGTGGGCCCATAAAATGAGGGAAGGAACATGTCTTGCCTCTTGTTGCCCTCACACACCCCGAGAGGTGTCATGCTTCATCATCGGGCATGTGCTCCTCGTTGGGCCGGCGCTGCAATTCCCAACGGGTCCCCCGAAGGGTCACTTTATCGGAGATCTTTTGAGGCATGCCGGATGGTGCATGAGGGTGTGCGGGGTGGGTCCTATGTAGGGGTAACAAAAATTATTACGTGCAAAGTGAGTTAAAACTGGCAAGGGGTAACCTTCTAGAGGTTAAAATGATTGAATGACCCTCTTGGCAGTATAAAAACTCTAAATAAGAGTATCATCCCAAATGGCATCATATGCCTAAGTATCAAACAACGGCTAACTGTAACCACTAACCTTTGACTCTGTTTGTGAATGCATGATCATCTCAGTAGGACTGTGAGTGGATGTGAGAGTATCTTAGTGGGTCTATCAGTGGATGTGTGTGTCTGAGTAGGTCTGTGAGTGTTTGGATCTGTGAGTGAGTACATGAGTCCCTGGGTGGTTCTGTTAGTGTGCATGAGTCTCCGAGTGAGTCTATGAGTGGGTACGTGAGTGTCTGAGTTGGTATATCAGTGAGTGTTTGAGTCTGTGAGTAGGTAAGTGAATTTGAGTGGGTGCATGAATGGGTGCATGAGTGTCTGAGTAGGTCTCTGAATGGGTGTGTGAGTGTCTAAGTGGGTCTCTGTGTGGCTGCATGTGTGTCTATGTGGGTCTGTAAGTGAGTGTGTAAATCTCTAATTGGGTCTGTGACTGGGTCTGTGAGTCTGTGAGTGGGTGCCTGAGTGTCTGACTGGGTCTGTGAGTGGGTGCGTGAGTGTCAAAGTGGGTCTCTGTGTGGCTACATGTGTGTCTAAGTGGGTCTGTGAGAGGGAACATGAGTCTCTGAGTGCGTCTGTCAGTGGCTACATGAGTGTCTGAATGGGTCTGTCAGTGGGTGCGTGAGTGCCTGAGTGGGTCTATGAGTTAATTAATGAGTCTCTGACTGGGTCTATCAGTGGTTGAGTGAGTGTCTGATTGCATCCGTTTGTAGGTGGTTGAGTGCCTGAATGGGTCTGTGAGTGGGTACATGATTCTCTGAGTGGATCTGTGAGTGGGTACATGAGTCTTTAAGTGGGTTTGTCAGTGGGTACATGAGTCAATGATTGAGTCTGTGAGTGTGCATGAATATCTGAGTGGGTCTGTGAGTAGGAGCATGAGTCTCTGAGTGGGTCTGTCAGTGGCTATATGAGTGCCTGAGTGGGGATGTGAGTGGGTGAATGAGTCTCTAAGTGGGTCTATCAGTGGGTGAGTGAGTGTCTGAGTGGATCTGTATAGGTGTGTGAGTCTCTGAGTGGGTCAGTGAGAGTGTGCATTGAGTCTCTGAGTGGGTCTGTGAGTGGGTGTTTGAGTGTCTGAGTAGGTCTGCTTGTGGGTACATGAGTGTAAATGTGGATCTGTGTGTGTGGGTGCATAAGTGTCTGATTGCAACTGTCTGTGGGAACATGAGTGCCTGAATGGGTCTGTGAGTGGGTATGTGATTCTCTAAGTGGGTTAGTCAGTGGGTGCATGAGTATATGAGTGTGTCTGTGAGTGGGTGCATTAGTCTATGAGTGGATATGTTAGTGTATACTATATATGTGGGTCTGTGTGTGGGTGTGTGAGTAGATGCATGAGTTTCTGAGTGGGTCAGTGAGTGAGCAAATGAGTCCCTGAGTGGGTCTTTGAGTGGGTGCATGAGCCTGTGTAGGACTGTGAGTGGGTGCATGAGTCTGTGAGTGGGTACATGTTTGCCTAAATGGGTCTGTGAGTGGATACATGAGTGTCTGAGTGGGTCTGTTAGAGGGTTTATAAGACTCTGAGAGGGTTTGTGAGTGTGTGGATGAGTGTCTCATTGGGCCTATGTGTGGGTGCATGAGTCTCTGAGTGGGTGTGTGAGTGTATGAGTGCTGCATGCAAAAAAGGGGGGACTGAGGGCTTTTTCACCAGGTCCAGCATACAAGCCCAACAACAGATAAATACAAAAAGGGTATGCAGTTCTTGAAGGGATATAACAGGTTGTGTGTCTAGACACCAAGGCGGAGGGAGGGGGAATCCCTCTTTTTGGAATTAGGACCCTCACACACCCAGCCAGCTAGGTGTCATGCTTCATCATTGGGTCTGCTCCTCGTCGGGTCGGTGCTGCAATACCCGACGGGCACCCATGAAGGGGCTCTTAGATGGAGAGCTTTTATTCCTTGCCGTAGGGTGCAGTTCATGTAAGGGGCCTAGGGGTGTGTAGATGTATAAGAAAGTGAGGCTAAAATAGGATGTAGGGGTCCAATCAGAACAATTTTAATGAGTATGGCCCTTCTCCTAATTAAAATAAAGTGTGGCGCACCACTGCAATAAAGTTTCCAGAGTATTGCGCTCAATGGTCAACATGTTTCATGACAAACTGTGCAATGGACGGCAATTCTTCAGGTTCTATAACAGTAACTTTCCACACTATAAATTGTGGTCACTAATAGTGAGGGTGGAGGACCACAAAAGCAGCACCCTGTAAAGTGGTACCTGTCACTCTAGAGAAATAACTCCATTAGGGTCAGTAAATCAAGTCAACGCCTTCCAGCAGGTGGCGACACTGTAATGACTAGTGTCGCGTCTTCTCCGTACAATGGCAGAGGACCTACCCCTTACTCTGCTGGAACTGGGAGTGTCCTATACCTACTGTCCAAGAAACCCGAAACTGGTCTAAAACACCGCTGGCCCAGTGGACCCTGGAACTGCAAAAAATGATTCCCCTAGTCGGTCAGACCCCCTCACAGGCCAACGAATCCTTCAATGATTGGATACAGAACTCTCTCAACACCACGTTCAACACCACGTTCCCCCTGAAGAAAACAGTTTTCAAAAGATCCAGAATCTCAGCTCCCTGGTACTCCACTGAACTACGGGAGAAAAAGCGCTTTTGCAAGAGACTGGAACGCAAATGGCGACTGGAATATGCGGAAGCAGACAAAACTATCTATAGAGACGCCATCAGGACATACAAAAAAGACATAAAAAGTGCGCAATCTTTATACTATTCAAACCAGATTGCAGAGGCCAACTCCAGCTCGAAAGAGATCTACAAAATAGTAAAAAGCCTCACCACCCTCCCCACACCCCCTCCTACAACTGAGAATCCTCAGCTCCGTTGCGAAGATTTGGCCAACTTTTTTTCCCAGAAAATCAATCTTATTTACTCTTCCTTTCCATCCACAGAACAGACTGCTCTGACTAAAGCAGCTCCATGTCCCCCTCAAGAACATACATCCAACCACCCTCCGGTGCTGGTGGAATTCCCCCAGTTACAGGTGGATCTCCTCACCTCCCTCATGCACCAAGTGAAGTCAGGCTCCCCCAGAGACCCAGCACCCCCACATGTCCTAGTCTCTGCCATTCAAACCATTCTTCCCACACTGCTCAGAGTACTTAATACCTCTATTTCTACCAGCACAGTACCAGTAAAGTGGAAGCAGGCCATGGTAAGGGCTCTGGTCAAAAAACCTAACCTTGACACCAAGAACCTCAACAACTTCCGCCCGATCTCCTTGTTGCCTTGGGCAGCCAAAATCTTGGAGAAACACATAAACAGCATATTAACAACTTTTCTCGAGCAACACCATCTGCTCGATCCCTCCCAGACTGGTTTTCGCCCCAAGCATGGGACTGAGACGGCACTGCTGGCAGTCACAGAGGAGTCCAGGAGAATCTTAGATCGGGGAGGATCGGTGGCAATCATCCTCCTCGATCTGAGCGTGGCGTTTGATACCGTGAACCACGGTATCCTCCTGCAGCGCCTCCTGGACACTGGAATATATGACAAAGCTCTGGAGTGGTTCAGGTCCTACCTGAGTGACAGATCTTTCCAGGTGTATGAAGGTAATGTCACCTCCTCTAGCAAGCCTCTGAGGTGTGGAGTCCCGCAGGGATCATCGTTAAGCCCGACGTTATTTAACGTCTACATGAGGCCACTGGCTGAGATCGTCCGCCCATATGGTATTAAGATCGTTACCTACGCGGACGATACCCAGCTGGTGGTCTCCCTGGCACAGGCAGGCGGACCCTCAGCTAATGTAGATCTCGCTGGCTGCATGGAGATGGTCAAGAGCTGGATGTCGCGTAGGTCTCAAACTTAATGGAGACAAGACTGAGCTCATGCTCCTGGGTCATACCGTACCATCTACCATAGACACTCTCTGGCCTCCTAGCTTAGGTCCTGCCCCTGTTCCCAAAGACGCCATCAAGAGCTTGGGTGTCTGGCTTGACAGGTCCCTGTCTTTCGATCAACAGGTAACAAAACTTTCTGCCACTTGCTTCGGCATCCTGAGAGTTATCAGGAAGATCTTGCCTCTTCTCCCCTTTGAAGCAAGAAAAACCGTGGTTCTGGGCCTGATTCAATCGCGGCTGGACTATGGAAATGCCTTGTATCTTGGAGCTCCTGACTTCACCTTGTGCAAACTGCAACTAATACAGAACTGCGCCGCCAGAACACTCTTACAAATCCCCCGCAGATCATCAGCAAAACCCGGACTGAGGACACTGCACTGGCTCCCTATAAAGGAAAGAGTAAACTTTAAATCACTCTGCATTGCTCACCAGACCTTCTGGTCTCTAGGCCCGGCAATCAATCTCCCTCTCATCACACCCTATCTCCCCACAGTACAGTTGCGCTCCACCTCTGCAAATCTAGCTATTGTGCCGCCAATAAAGAAATCAAGGTCTGGAGGCCGCTCCTTCTCTTACAATGTAGCTAAGAGGTGGAACGCTCTGCCCCAGCATCTTAGATCTAATCCTGATATTCTCTCCTTCCGCAAACAGCTGAAAACGCTCCTGTTCACTACATAACTGTGGAGCTGAATCTGCCTCTTCCTAACTCAAACCTCAGCTGGTATGCTTAGCGCTTGGACGCCTCAGGGCAGCTACGTGCGCTCTATAAATCTGAGTTCATTCATTCATTCATGAGTGCTGTCTCCTTTGTTTCAAGATCACTACAATCTTTTGGAATTAAGTGTTTGTTCATTTTAATCATCACCAGTCTCTTCAGATTTTCAGGTGAGAGACTGGTCCTTCTGACTGTGATAACGGTGCCAGCCGCACTGAAAACACACTCCAGAGAAACACTAGCTACCTGACATGCAAGATACTTTTTTGAAAGCCTACTGAGCTCTTACTGCCATACCAATAGAAGAATGGGTCTTGATCTGGGTATACTTATGTTGAGTCGTCCAGATAGTCTTTGCCCATATTATGAATAGACATTGGTGCTGCTACTTGATCTGCTTGCACCTCTGCACTTGACTTAAGTCCTGCTAAATCAAACCGACCCATTGCAGAAGGTGTTTGTGAACTTGAAACAACTGTTGCTGTGAGTTTAGGTGGAGCTGGTGATTGT
The DNA here is from genome assembly GCF_964204655.1 of Triturus cristatus. NCBI lineage: Eukaryota > Metazoa > Chordata > Amphibia > Caudata > Salamandridae > Triturus > Triturus cristatus. Next base: position 805,759,607 of record NC_140590.1, read on the forward strand.
GCTGGCTGTTTCTGCAGAGCCTGCAAACCAACAGCACAGCTCTGTGTCCTGTGTGGAAGTTTTATTTCAAAACTTCTGCCTGATGATCATAGTCTTGTAAAGAAAGACATCCATTTCAATAAAAGGAATAAATGCAATGGAAGTGGCCAGTGCTTTTTTTGTGGGTCCATTATCGTGCTAAAGAGGTAGTATTTAGAAGACACAGGGGTATAGTTACAAGAATTGCAGCTAATTAGTGTTAGCGTTAGTTAGTGGCAATTTTCTTAACGCTGCCTATCACCAAAAATATCACCTTGTTACCGACGTATGTACAATACGTTGCTACAGAGCGATAGTGTCAGTTACCCGCAGCGAAAACTGCTGCTAACACTACCGTCAAGGCGATAAAACTTTTGTCATTAGCGAGAGAAAAGTGATGAAAGGCCAATTAGAGGCAAAAAAACTCACGTTAGTCAGCCCAACGTCAACTTTTCAAAAATAGACTATAAGTCCACCACCAAGGATAAAAACAAAATAAAAACAATGGAATGCAGAATGGAGCAGCCAGGGCCAAGGTCAGCACAGGTAAACAACCAACCAGAGTCCTAGGGGAAGAGGAAATGCAGATTCAGGGCTCCATTTATGTAAAGAGGCACATCGCTGGGGAAAACCAGTGATGCATAACTTTTCATAGAGCTTTCCTAGTGACAGCATCACAGCCACAGCCTGGAAGTGTCGACAGTTCCCAGGCCCCAGAGGCTTCGCTGGGCCTGCATCTGAGACCCAGAGTGGGAGGTGGAGGTCCTGTGGAGTTGCTGTGGCCTGATGGTGGAGGCGGGTCACATCGGGACCAAGCCTTTGGGCCAATGCAGTAGACTTTAAGGCATCGGTGATCGCCCATACCTGGTGCTGAAGTCTGGCAGGTCATTTGGAGACACATACTGACCGGTCTGAGAAGACCGCCTGGCACCTCTTGGAGCTGTGATCGATAGTGGCGCTCCTGTGGACTAATGTAGGGAGGCCTGTATTCCACGAAATGCACCACCACTACACGGGGTGCACGGAAGAGATTGCCAATGGTGGGCTGTGCCTCTCTGCACCACAGGCCGGAGGATGTAGCGCTGCCCAGATGCTGTGGAGGTTGAGGCCCCTGAGGTGTGCCAAACTTGTGAGGTGGGAGTGCTGCAACTTCATGCCTTAGGCAGCACTGTTGCATCACCTGCATCGGGAGGTTACCCACTGGACTTGGCAGCAACTGCTGTACCCAGGCTTCTGAAATCTCACCTGGCTGAGGCTCCTGCTGGCTGAGTTACAGATTCGGAGAGATCATGGCAGACTGAGCACCGGTGTTGGTGTCCAGGTGAGGAGAAGGTGGGACAGGGAGCGTAGGAGGCTTGGGGTCATGTTGGCCCCAGGTCCAGTGCCAGGGACACTGCCTCCCAGACATTCCACCGCCATGACACCAGCACCCTCCTCACCCTCAATCCTGGATGCCAGGTTGTCTGGCATCATGCATCACAGAAGAATACCCTTGCACCCTTCGACTGCAAATGCACCTTATGCCATATAAACACACCAGTGCCTCTAGGCCCCCAGCCAACCAACAGCCCACCCGACTGGCTCAACTGCATCCTCATCCATGTGTGGTCCCTTCTTGCTTTTTTCTTGCCCTCCACAAACACACCACAGAAATTTGGGACCTCCTCGATGCCAACACTTCAGACATCACCTTCACAGAAACCTGAACCAACCTCTGCTCCGGCCCGGACATCGCCATACCCGACAGCTACAACATCACCCGCAAGGACCACCCCGACTGCCCAGGAGGAGGCATTGCAATCATCTACAAAAGCACACTCCGATTGACCCAACGGTAACCATGGAACACCTCCACATCCAGATCCAGACCAAGCCCAAAACCCTCCTCAGCAGGCACCCTTGTCTACAGATCCACGGCCCCCATGATCCAGCATTCACCAGTGCCATTATAGACCTCATCGGACCCCAGGCTCTCTCATCCACCAACTACATCATACTTGGAGACCTCAACTTCCATCTGAACAACCAAAGTGACCAGAACAACACCACCCTCATGGAGAACCTCACCAACATTGGACTCAAACAGCTAGTCACTGCGCCAACACACATAGCCAGACACACGTGCGACCATGTCTTCTCCGCCAGCGGGAACTTCAACTACAGCCACACAACTAAACTCTCTTGGACCGACCATCATTGTATACATCACACCTTCACCACGCCCACCGTACACCACCACCATCATTGCACCGTCATAGCTGGATCAAGGCCATAGAAGAACTTCTCGTCAACTCTCTCAGCACCACCACTATGCCAGAACTTACAGACGCCAACACCACAGCACGCAACCTCAACTGATGGATCTCTAACTGCGCCGACACCCTGGCACCCCTCAAGAGAAAATCAGGCGAACAACACTCCAAGATGGCCAACTGGTTCACTCCCGCCCTCCACTAGTCCAGCCCCACCTGCAGATGTCTTGAGAAGAGATGGAGCCACAACATTAATCAACTTCGCAACACAGTCACCCTTGCACTATGGCGCAAGGGTGCCTGCGTTGGCACTTGGCAGCCATTGTGCATCAACGTAGGGGAAAAATACACTGGTGCTCATTCATTAGCCCCTTTTGTCAGTTTAAAGTCGTCGGTGCATAATTTTCTTGACGTACTTTCAGCGTGAATTTTGCACCAAGTTGCACCATAATTACAAAGCGACTCATCTAGGCATATGCATGAACTTGTGAAGCCCTGTGCCACATTATACCTGCGTCAGGTATATTGTATGCAGGGTGAGTGTCCCCATGCAACAAAGCCTCATAGGAGTCGCGCTGTGAAATCTCTCAGATCACACTGTGACAATTCTAGGACGCCACATTGTCAAAAGCTTAAGCCTGCCTCATGACAGGCATAAGGGTGATGCAGTGGCAGAGGGATAGGCTGGCCTCATGCATTGCTGGAGTTGTGTCATGCTTGCAACACAACTGCAGCAATGTGTGACTTTAGCGCTGACAGATACTTCAGGATTCAAACATATCTGTCATTGATTGTGACATATAGTGCTGTACAGTAAATATGGCGCATCCATGGTGTCGCAAGGAGGGTGCAGTAAAAAGTGTGGCAACGTTGTTTTGTCGCAGCGATGCAACACTTTTCATGAATGAGGCCCAGGAATGCGCCCTATCTCATTGATAGGGCGCATTCCTGACCTTTTGTTTTGGTGCAGGGCAGCGCAGCAATATTCCTTGCAGCGCTGTCCAGCACACAAATATCTTCTATGTGGACCCAATTATTTGCAACAATTTTAAGACCAGCTATTTGATCGTCTTAAAAAACATCCTCCAACTGTATTTAGCAGCTGTTTGGGGGATTATCGATGTACGCAAATTTTATTTTAACTATCGAGAAGTGTGGTTGGCAGCAGTTTTTTCACAGGAAGGCCTACCTTGAATCTCATTATCGTTAAGTCCTGTTAACAGAAGTGGCGATCTTGACAAATTCACGTTTAAGCTGAAACAGTGCTGCTAGCTGCAGTTAGCGGTAACTAGTAAATAAGGCGATAAAAAATAAATCACTAGAACCTCAAGAAATCGACGCTACGGCGGCGTTAAGTTCTTGTAAATATGCCCCACGATCTCATTTTGCAGCCTTTGATTAGGGTTCAAAGGAAGTTATCCAACAAAGGTGCTGCTTCCTCCTTGAAACTGGTGGACATGTGTTCTACCTTTTTCAACTCTCCTGTAGCAGATGCAACAATGAGATTGATTGGCTCAGGTTACTGTCTTCCTTGCCGACTTCCTGTGTCATAATGTTGAAAGAAAGTAGCATTTGTATCAGGCATTCCAGTAGCCCCCATTTTTCCACCTCCATTGTCATGGCTTTAGCCGTTGCATCTCCTCTCCTTTGAATTTTATAATCATTGATAAATTTATAATGGTCAACAATGTTCCAGCATGTAGTAGGCTGAGTTCCAAAATGCATGCACCTCCGGTACAAGGGTTTTAACAGGTAGATTATTTACACGCTGAAGGTGCCTCAACTTCTTCCAGGCTTGGAATAAATGACTGAAATTAGTGCATATTCTTAGTCAGATTACCAGTAAATTGCTGACTATCTCTTCTTTTTGAGAAAATCCTGCACAATTAGATTGGTGCAATGCACTAAACATACGACTCATATCAACCATCAGCTGTGGCATTTACTATATTACTGCCACTGTCAGTGGAAACAAATCCAATTGTGAGACCTCTGGGTTTAAGCCATTCACAGACCTTGGTATTAAATTATTCCAAGACATTGGTAGCTGTATGTAATTTCTCCATGGTGAACATCTCAACTGTTGCATGCTGCAAAAAGCCCGAAAAAGCATCATTCACAATGAGACCAGCAGCTAGCCTGTGCCTACCTCTCTGGAAAGAGATCACATGTGCAGTGATGCACATGTATTCTGTTGCTTGACACTGGTCCACATATTTGTCGTAAAGTGTATGGACGAACTCAACTCTGCTTCATAGTGTTGCCAACCAACAGCAGCACTTCATGATGAACTGATGGCACCACCACTGTGGCAACAAATCACTGCCTTGAAACCTTCCTTTTCGGCAGACATCCTCCACAAATTCTAGGAAGCCCACTCCTTCCACAAAAGAAAAATGGAGGTCAAGCACTAACATTTTATCCAGCTTCCTGTTGTAGAAACTGTTTTTTCCGTGATTCAGGTGATATAGCTGCTCCTTGCTAAACATAGCCTTATTAGTGGACTGTCTTTCTTGTGGTGCTACCTCCATAAGCAGTCTAACTTTATCAGCAGTAGGTAGGCTGCCTAGGAACTTTGGGGTGGGTGTTACCGTATCCAGCTGTGCTTGGTGCCATGCATAGGTTGCTGCAGGTGAAAATTGTATTCTAGGGGAGGCATACAGGGCTGCTTTGCATGATACTGCTGCTGGCATCCACTTCTTCCTCCTGCTGACCACCTTTTGCTATCACTTTGGCTGCTCGTTCTGGCTTGCTGCCACCAGCGATGTCTTTAAGGTGCCCTTCCTATATGATTGTGTGTAATTTTTTCAAATACGACAGTTGGCCTCCAGGAACGCAGTGCCCACCTGGCTTAACACAACAAACTTTCTTGTGGCAAGCGGAGCATATTGCAATGTTATCATCATGCATGCTAAGTGCAAAGAAGTCCCAAACCGGGGAGGAGAGCTTTCTTATTGCGCCAAAGCCTGAAAAACTGTAAGTAAATCTAAGTGGTTGTCTTGTTGTTGATTGCCTTTCTGTAGGGCGTGCTGTGACTGTGGTTGGGGTGATGGTGGTGGTGTTTGTAGGTTTCTGGGGTCTTGCAAATATTAGAGCCTGTTGTTTTGCGGAAATCACATGCCTATGAGCAGCTTGAGTAGAGGGGATCTGTACCTCCTCTGTGCCACTCCCCACACTGATGATCACTGGCTCATCATCATTGTTTTAAAATGGCCCTCTCTGAAGTGTCACCCCAAACTTTTTGACTTCCTTCTCTTCCTTTTTCTGAATTCTTTATGTTGGCTTTAAGACTCTAAGCTCATGGTATAATTGTTTAACGCCTTTTTGGCATATTTCATTTACTTGTATATCCCTTGTAAAGTGGTATACCATATACACAGGGCCTGTACATTAAATGCTACTAGTGGACTGCAGCACTGATTGTGCCACCCACACAGGTAGCCCTCTAAACATGTCTCAGACCAGCCACCACAGAGCCTGTGTGTGCTAGTTGTACTGTAATTTTGACATAGCATTTAAAACCTTTTGCCAAGCCGTAAACACCACTTTTATTACACATAAGTCATCCCTAAGGTAAGCCCTAGGTAGCCCATAGATCAGGGTGCTATTTATGTAAAAGGTAGGTCATGTACTTTTAAGTTTTGCATGTCCTGGTAGTGAAAAACCCATGCATTTGTTGTTCACTACTGTGAGGCTGACTCCTCTCATAGACTAACATTGTGAATTTCTTAGTACACTTTAAGCTGTAATTTCTGATTAGAACAGGGTGGCTGTATCATGTTTTATATCTTTGGAATGGTAATGATAAATCCTCTTTACTGTTAAAGTTGGATTTAACATTACTATTTCAGAAATGCCACTTTTAGAAAGTGGGCATTTATCTGCACTTACAGCTCTTTATGCCTGCAGCCTGTCTCCAATGCACATCTGGGTGAGTAACAACCACACTTTGCTCATTCCCACTAGAAGCCACAAACATGGGAAGGTTAGGTGTGTCTGAGTACTTGTCTGCATCTTGATGGCTCTTCCTGGGCGGGAAGGAGGAGCTGACACTTATACCTGCATAGGCAGGGTCTTGTCCCCATGCAAAGGGCTGATTGTCCCTTACAGTTAGTCTGAAACCAGGGCTGGGAAGAAAGGGCTTCTGTGCACTTCAAAGGCCTTTCTTTAAAGTCACCCTCACTTTAAAGGCACAACTGGGTTCCAGTACTGGGGGTCTGACCTAATCAAATCAGACGCTTCTGGACCTTTAATGAAACTCTGTCAGAAGAACTGCTGTGATGCTTCAAGAACTGCTAATCTGGAAGACCTGGTTTTCTGCTGTGGTGCCCTGCTGACTGATGCTCTCTGACCCTTCTGAGGGAGAGCTGGACTCTGCCTTGCATCCAAAGTGATCTCCAAGGGCGAGTTGGCTTGCCTCCTGTTGCTTGAGACTCAGGGCTATCAAAGTCTCTACACCTGTTTCTGTGCCTGGTTCACTGGATGTGGACCCAGATACTTGCACCAGAGAAATTGACACATCTCTATGTAGCAGAACCAGCACATGGACCCTTTTGTGGTAGTAAAATCAGTAAATCACTCTCGGGACAAACGCTTCGCCTTGAGAGCCCATTGCATCGGAACCTCATATCACTGCCATTGCAGTGTGGAGAGATCAAAGCATACCCTCAACTGTGTTGAGAAACTCAGCACATCACACATCAGAACAAACACATCTCGGCTAGGCATTTAACTTTCTAAACTGCTGCATCGCCACCACTGCATGGAGAAAATTGACCCATCACCTCTACAGTAACCTTGACTTTGAAGCATCGCTTGTCTGCACCCCGCGTCTCATTGTTGTAACCAGGATCAAGGTACTCTGTTCACCATTCCTGCATGGCTCTTGTACCTGGCTTGCGCTCCATCGCAGTCATCCTGAAATGTTGTTTTTGTCCCGGGCCAGCGCGACCAGGTTACTCCCATTGGTGCTTATTGCTTCTCTGCACTAGAACCGTTTTTATTTTTTAGAAATTCATATCTTGACTTCTACTTATTTGATTTTTGTTCTTTTCATTGTGTTACTGTGTGTGTGTTGCACAAATACTTTACACATTGCCTCTTTAGATAGGCCTTACTGCTCTGTGCTAAACTAGTAGAGGGTGAGCACTGGTTATCATTTAGTGTGCATCTGACTTATCCTGACTAGGAGTGTGGTTTCTGCTTCGGCAGAGTGCATACCTCTGCCAACCAGAAACACAATTTCTAACATTCATTGTCACCACCTTCTTCACTTGCAACGCTTTCAAAAAGCTTCCTTTTTCCCTTTTCCCTTGGACTAGGGTCTCATCCATGTTCAGATCATCAGACGGGGTCTCAGAGAAGATGGGGGGAGTAATCTTTCTTTTTCTTGCTGGAGATCATGAAGCTGATGGGTGAAGAACAGTCTTCTCGACAATATGAGCTCAGCAAGAACCTCAACCTCCTGTTCTTCTCATATATCCGGAAGATCTGGTGCTGACTGTGGCTCCAGTTTTCTATTTTCCTGGGATGATTCGGTTTGTGGCTGAGACCATTCCATTTCAGATTTACTGTTCACCATGACTGCAGTCACTGCAGCCTTAGGTTTTGGTGGTCATGGTTCAGTTGATGCAGAAGTCTCAGCCTCTTTCTGCCCAGAAGACTCTGCAGCAGGTACCTCAAGCTTTTTGAAAAAGATTAGGCTGGATGCCAGTGGTGGCAACCTGCTTCTTCTCTTCTCCACTAACTACTTTCTTGGATGGAACCTCCTTCTTTGGAGCCATCTTCTTAGCACTAGCAGTTATCACTTAGCACTGGGAGCAGAAGCACTTAACAGTGGAGGACTCAGGTGTCACTGTCAGCTGATTGCTTCAAAGACTTCATTACTTTGTGAAATGTGCTCTGCAGCACCTGCAAGCAAATCTACAAATCAAAATGCAGTGAAACAGTGGCAATCAGAAGAATCTTGCCAATATAACACAAGTGAAGTCATCATCATCATCACCTTCATTCCACATGCTTTACAGTAGTGTACCCAAAACCATGCATAAACATGACAATACCATTACATGTCCCTCCAGAGTCATGATGAGAACCCTATCCGAGGCAAGATATGCAGGGAAGAAATACATTAAAAATTGGTAACTCTATTGAAGGCAGGCAAAAATTAAAAAATGCATTAAATAATTGCTGGCTGCACACAATAGTAGAAGCTAGCTCATCTAACACAAGGCCACTGAAGAAGAAGGCATAGGAGACAAAGACAAAATGGCTACCAAACGCACACACACTAACAAGCGCTACAAAATGGTGGTTCCTGTATTGCCAGCAAAGAAGGAGGCAGCATAGTAAACAGTCAAAATGCAACCATGACTTCACACACACACACAAACACACACACACTCATACATGCAAACACACACACACTGTCAAACACACACACACACATTGGCCATACAGAATGACCACCCCCGCATGACCAGCAAAGAAGAGGCATGAAGAACAAAGAACACATGGCAGCCTATGGCTAGGCAAACACACACTGGTAAAACATAGAAAGAAATACATTAAAAAAAAATTGTGTTCAAGCAGGGCTCACTGGCACTTTATGAGAGGCAGGAAACAAAATAGAAACATTTCCAAATTCAAATACTTTATTCGACAATTAAGTCGTAAAAGTGACATATAACAACCACATACAAAATAGATCAACATATAATATCAATACATGATTATATTTATAAGTCAACTTTAAAAATAGCATATAAATAAAATAAAATAATCAATACACAAGGATGCAACCATGAAACGACCCACAGAGTATAACAAGCCAATCAGGTGCCTAATTGAAAGTCACTTTAGCAGTAATCAATCTTTCATAAAAAATAACAACACGGTGTACCACAATCAGAAACAAATCAAAAATAAATATATCAGAAAAAAACAAAAAAGTAACACAAATGTCTGAAGCCTCTTCTGTCAATGGTACTAGGAAATTGCTTTTAAAAGCTGAATAAAGGGATTGAGCACACACTGGCAGCACACAATGGGGGAAGCTAGCTCATACCCCATGGTCACTGATGAAGAAAGCATGGAAGACATAAATAGAATGGCCACCAAATACACACACACTAATTGGCTTCACGAAATGATGGTCGCCCCATGGCCAGTAAAGAAGGAGCCATAGAACACAAAGACATAAAAGCCACTGCACACACACACACACACACATAGAAATTTGTGTGCACACACACACACAATGGCTACACAAAATGGCCACCTCCGCATGGCTAGCAAAGAGGAGTCATTGAGAACAAAGAATAAATGGCAGCCTATGGCAAACAAACTCATACTGGCTACACAGAATAGCCAGCAAAGAAAGAAACATGAAGACGAAAGAAGACAGTTGCCTTGTGCTGCCTGGAGCACACACCTCCACCCCCATTGAAAAAAAACATCTTGTAGCATTGCAGGAAAAAGATTGAAAAGATATTATCAATATCAGGCACATGCAAACAAAAAATCAAATAACCTATTTTTGCATTTAATCCACACCCATCAACATCCCCCTAAACGTTTTTTAAAAGCATGTAGCACATCATGAGTGAGAATGTGAAACATACATCAAAAAGTCACCCATTGCCTAGTGCAGGTTAAACTAGGCCCGGAAAACTAAAACAACATCACAGTAAACTGGTAAACAAATCAGTATAAAATAAAAAAAACACACAAAAAATGGGGTAAAATATATTTAATTCTAGGCCTTCTCCATGAAAAATATCTCAATATTTCCCATTAAAAAGGTAATCCCACATGGGCTTCCCCGCACTCCAGCCCAAGTTCCAGGGCACCCACTAACAAAGATACAAAATACAAAAATTAAAAAAGGAACAAAAGATACTGGGACATGCTCTCCCTTAAACTTGCTTTTTCAAAAGTGGTGCATTGAACTTACTTGATTTCTCCCAAGATGTTAAGATTCTAATGGTGTAGATACAGCAGGGATTTCATACAAAGAGAGAGAGTGATGCTTTCCCTCCAAAACCTAAATCAAAAGTGACAAAGGGCTGGACAAAGCAGAATAAAGAGTTTTCAGGACAGGAAGATGAAGTTGCTTTTGCAGGTACATTAGCCTCCCAGTCTCTGTTGCAGTTCCTTCCTGATTAAAGAAAAAAAAGGTGCATTTTACACTGAAACAAATACCCAAACCATCCGTTCAGGTAAAATATCAACTCAAAAATACATTTCAAGTTGATTTTCCAGCTGTAGAAAATCTACGCGAAATTATGACTGTGAGCATCCACAATAAAGTACTGCCGCTTGAATTTTTTAATGACCGCTGAACGTTCTGATTGTGTTTGCCAAAAGACAAACGCAAGTGCTCACACTCTTGCTTTGTTTCAGTGCTCCTCACGCTCCGATTTTCCCCACACAGGAGAATTGTTTACGTGACGCTGCATCATGGCATTACAAACAGTAAGTTCACGTCCCAGGAGAAACTGAAAATTACTAAAAAGACTCTGGAGTATTTAAAATGATGCCCAGGCCTACCAATTAGAACAGTACACTTAAGCTAATTCATTAATTGTTTCACAGTTCTACGTAGATGAAGGCATGTTGTGATTATTGGGAGTAGCTGCTTGAATTTAGTTAGTGAATTATTGAATCACACTTAGAGCCCTATTACGAGTCTGGTGGTCCGAGGACCGCCAGACTCTTGGTGGCGTGGTGATGGCGAATACAGCCACTGCCGCACTGGCAGTCTGACCGGTGGATTACGACTTGGGCAGTCGGACCGTCCTGGGACTGTGGTGAGTGGCCACAATATACCTGGTGTTACCGCCACGGTTGAGCCAAGCATATTATGAGTTTCCTCTCCTCCAGGGTTTGCATGGAGGTTCTTCCTCCATGCAAACCCTGGAGGAGAGGAAACAAAGGGGGCCCTACATGGCTCCCCTGTGTCTTAATCACATGTGCTTGCAGACAGGGGGGCATAACATGTGAAAAACGGACGTAGGTGTGGCAAAACTGCCGCACGTCAGCCTGGCGCAACTGCCGAAAAAGTCACGTAAGGCCGATTTGCGACACGTAACGCCATTCCGACGACTCTGCGACAGCGTACACTGCGGGAAGCAGCAAAAGGCACCCGGGAAATTACGCAAATCCCCAAAAAGACATTTGTGGACCACAGAGGACCTAACAATGGACCAGGAAGGTCACACCAGAAGCCTGGACCCTCAGGCAAACACTGGTCGCAGAATCCCTGATGCACAGGCTGAGCCTGGGGCTAGAAGAAAACGTAAGTCCAACTTCAGTCGTGAGGAAAACGAAATACTGGTGACGGAGGTCACCAACTACCAGCACCAGCTGTTTGTTAGTTCCAAGCTGCCTCTTGCTAAAAAAGAAGCGATATGGCAGTGAGTTGTCAAGAAAATCAAAAGCGCGGGCCAGTGCAAGAGGACCGTCCTCGACTGCAAAAAAAGGTGGCATGACTGTAAGCACCAAACAAAAGAAAAGCTTGCGGCAAACCGTGAGGCAGCCTCACAAACTGGAGGAGGCAGACCAGCAGACCAGGAGGTCCTGGATGACCTGGAGGAGCGGGTGGCAGCTGTCATCCCAGAGGAAATTGTAACGGCAATCTCAGGACAGGACAGTGCCGCCAGAGAAATTGAAGAGGAGACAACGGGGAAGTCACAATAAGTGCACAGATGTCAGTAATGGGTCATGGTGGTGATTGCAGCTAGAAATGTCCCTCTGCCACAGTCTGATGTGTGCAACTTCCTGTCCTTATTCTTTTCCACAATTACAACTATTCTCTATGTAAGTCAATCACATATGTCAATTACATATTGAACATGTCGAAACAGCACTGCCATGCCCATCCCTGATGGAGCAGACATACTGGACATCGTTTATGTAGGGCCTTGCACCACTGGTACCTCACTTTTGTGAATGTCCAAAGTGAAGACCCTTCAGTGCAAGGACTACATAAAAGATGTTCACAAGGTCATACATATGCCTACATGCTTAACTTAGGTAATAAGGTGCAACGTGGTGCTACATTTTACCTGGCCTTCCTTGAGGTGTGCCAGCATGTTTGGGCAGTTTGTGATCAATGGGTGGAGGACGTGTGCAGCGGGGTCATTGTATGTAAGTGTTGGTGGAGCGCTGGGGCCAAGAGACTCAATGATAACTGATTAGATGTCCAGGATCCCTTTGTGATGTGGATCTATGATGGTGGTGGTGTCTGGTGGGCATGGTGAATATGTGACATTTACAATGATGGTTGGTCCAGGTGAATCTGGTGGTGTGGCTGTAGTTGAATCTTTTTACTGGTGGAGGAGATGTGCTTGTCTGTGTCTCCCACAATGTGGCTTGGTGTGGCCAATAGCTGCCTCAGTTTGATGTCAGAAAGTTCACCCAGGAGGCGGTGGTGTTCTGGTTACTGGGGTAGTCAATGTGGAACTAGAGTTCTCGAAGTAGGAATGTCATTGGTGGGGGGGGGAGCCTCATGTGCAATGATGGCTACAATGGCATTGGTGAATGGGTGGTCATGGACCGGGGGGGCTGCAAAAGAAGGCGCCAAACTGGATGTTGTTGGGCCTAGTCCGGCTTTTTAAGTTGTGTAGTACCATGGTCACTGCCGGGTAATTAAAATGCATGGTTAGTCAGAGTGTTTTCCTTTCTCGTAGGAGATGGCAATGCCTCATGAGTTTGTGAAGTAGGTGACGGATGAAGAGTTTGCAGCAAGGTGGTGCAACATTTCTGTTGTGTTCATGTATAGAGCCTACATGTTGTGGAAGATGGAGTTGAGCTGGTTGTGTGGAGTGTTGTTTGGCTGGCTGGCAGAAGGCACTGGTGTGTTGATGTGGAAGAAGGTTTGTTTTGAGATTCGACTTGTGCACGGTGCAAGATAAGCATACAATCCTACAAGATGGCAGGTGTGGTTGTGCCAGGGTGGATGGCGAGGAGGGTGCTTGTGTCGCAGAATAGGAGTGTAGAAGAGGAAGGGTCCTAGCTGGTGAGTGTGGTCCAGGGGAAAATGGCTGCAGACGGTCTCATCCATGGCTTGCCTCCGTTATGGGAGATGTACATTACAATACAGTTATCACATTGGAATGCCAATTCCAAGTAACCCCAGGCACGCAGTTGCCTTCACATGTCATATCAAAGCATTGTGATGCAAGTAATGGAGTTTCATCAGTTCCAGCTTAGGTAATGTGTCCTGGTGTTACATACGAATGTAAGGGGGTTTCTTTGTGATCAAATCTAAAATATAGGCTGTCCTGTGGACAAATAATGTACAAAAGTGCCTTTTGTGTTTTGAAAAAATCAAAACTGAATTTCTTTTGGGTTAAAAAATGTAAATTAGTGTAAATTTGGGGTTAAACATTGCAATTTGGGTGTCTTTTGGGGTCAAAATGAGAAAATAGGGTGTCTTCTGGGGCAAATAATGAAATTAGGTTGTCTTTTGGGTGCAAAATATGAAAATAGGGTGTCTTTGTGAGGAAAAGGATGAAAATAGGGTGTCTTTTGGGGGCAAAACATAAAAAAACGGTTTCTTTGCAGGCAAAATATGAAATAGGGTGCCTTGGGGGGAAAAGGATGAACTTAAGGTGTCTTTTGGGGCAAATTAGGAAAATAGGGAATCTTTTGGGGGCAAAACATGAAAATAGGGTGTCTTTTGGGGGCAAAATATGAAAATAGGGGGTCTTTGGGGACAAAAGATAAAAATAGGCTGTCTTTTGGGGGGTAAATATGGAAAATAGGGTGTCTTTGGTGGTCAGAAATGAAATTAGGGTGTCATCTGTACCAAATGTGACATTTAAGGTTATTTTGGGGGTCGGAGATGAATCTCAGGTATCTGGGGTTGTTATGTGTTACACGTGTTCCTTTTAGGGCTGCACTCACTGTACTGGGAACTGTAATTTACAATGCTACCCTATACAGCTCTTACTCCATTGTTGTAATATAAGACCTATTGGTATGCATCGTATTGGAATGCAATGTAATGGTATGCCTTGCAACAATAGAGATTCCTTTTGTTTACCACTGGTCTGCCTGCTGCGCATGGCTGCACAGCATCTGGCATTAAGAAATGATGTAGGGGCACTGGACAGCTGGGTGGTGGTAACAACCAGAAAAGACACTGGAGAGGGCATGGATGTGGTGGGGGTATGAGCAGAGTTTGACATCACATTACAAATGGAAATGTGCAACAAGGCCTGGTCCTGCGTAATCTGTGCACCTGCGCCTCTGAGTCTGCTTCAAGGGACAGGAAGCAGCCAGGCTCCCTCACCTAAGTCAATCACAAGGCTGCAATGTGCTGTTGTGATTGCTCATGTAAGCAGGGACAGTGCGTTCAGACAGGGGCTTAAGGGGTGGGCATGTTCTCCATGCACGCTGTAATGCTAGCTGCATTGCAAACAGGGAAGTGCACATGACTGTTCTGGCCAGACTGAGAGGACAAAGAAACAGACATTGTGCACTTTAGTGGGCGTACCACTGAGCCCTGGGCCTAATTGTGAGTAAAGCAGCCCCAATCACCCTCCCACCCAGAAAGAAAACATAGCATTAGTACATAGTAAAATGACCTTCATGGTATTTGTTTCACAGTCTACCACTGCTCAAATTCATGGGCCCAATGTTCCAGCACCATAGTGGATTATCCCCCAATGGGGGTCCCTCATCCACAGGTGCTACCCCTGTGCACCACTATACCCTGGGCATCCTCCACTACACATCACACCTTCCACTCACTTGGACATCCACACATTGGTGTTATCTGATGTACCCTCACAAAGTCTGGGACTCAGCCAGTATGATCCTCAGCTAGGTGAGTTTACACAAGCTTGGGTACAGCATTCACTGCCAAGACAGCTGGGTAATCACACGATGAAGGAGATGCAACAAGCATCCCTTATGTGTGTAGTTTGAGTGCTTGTGCAATGTAAGTTTGCATCATCTCCGGGTCCACACCCTCCACAGCGTATGGCCAGTGACCCATTCTCTGGCCTCTGATGCAGATATGCATTGGCCACAATTGGCAATATCCTTTGTGCAGCCCTGTGTACTGTTTGTGCATGGTATGCAATGTGTACCTCCATATGTATTTACTCAGGAGGACAGGTACTATTCACAACTACAAGGGGGACCAGGGTGTATTCTCATACAAGTCTGCAACATTCCTCCATGAGACCTGGCTGGCTACACTGCCAGGCAAGGGTGATCACCAATGCCTCAATGCCTAACAACACAGACCAGAAACTACACTGTACCTCCACATCCCAGGTCGGCTCACAAGTGGCAGGCCACCAATGCCACCCAGAGCCGGGAACTTGTTGGTGCTTAGATGGGTTTGTATGCCATTGTGTAGAAGGAGTGCCCAATGAGATGTGATGCACACTGGTATTGCTCAGCAAAGCACATGTACTCAGTAGTGTAGCCCAGATTTTCTCCTTTACCTTGGTCCCTGGATGGTCATCATGACTGTTGAGGGGCTTAGGGGAGTTGTTGATATGTGATGTACTGGGGCCAGGCTAATCCATTCTGCATTATAAACAATGTTAGCTACCTAGTTATCATGATAGGTTGACTCATAGGCTTTTTTTCACTGTTGATGCCATAATAAACAGGGCTGACTAATTTGATTCATTTGTCGCTAATGTGCCTTTTGTCAGTCATTGCTTGCTAACGGTGTAAATACTAATGCTTTTACAGAAGTGTTTCTGGCAGTCTTCATTGAAGCTAAATGCAAATCTTGCCAGGTCATAACGTATTGTAATAACATCACTAACAGTGCGTTCTTAGTGGGCGATAGGCCGGCACATCGCAAGCTTCCACTAACTAGTGTTTATGGTAGTTTGAGTGAGTGCCTGTTCCTATGGACCATAATGTCGCCAAAATGTGCATGGACACATATCTTTAGTATGTTTGGCTTGAAAGGAGTCCAGCACCCTGGTATAACACACCAATTTACAATTGCCATTGCAGTGTTGCCCAAAAAGTGCACCTACCACTAAGAGCAATATTTCCAATGCAGTGTATGTACAAAGGTCAGCTTCAATGAATACCATTGACCAGCACCACTACTGTAACAATAAGTGGTGCAATGTCCATGCATGGTGGGTATGAGTCTTGAGCATCAGTCTGCATCAGGACTTAGGCCACTTCAATGTGACACAGAGATCAGCTATGATAAGCCACATGTGATGCCTCATACTAAACCTCACTACAATTGAACATGCAAAAACAGATTTGCACCTTATTTTTCAGAGGATGCAGCTTCAACATCACAACAGGTGGATGACACCAATCTGTGAGAAAATGGACGACACCCTGCCCTCCACTGACACTGACACACTGGAGGAGCTCATTACCACTATACGGTCACCTACACCACCTCCTGAGCGTGACAACGGTGTGGTAGCTGCTCCAGCTGAACCCCAACCACCACCAGAATCTGCCACTACAAATATGAGCAAGGACTGGGAGAACACACTGCTTGAGTTTCAAAGAACCGCTATAGCTCTACAGTGGGAACTCCTTGGAGAGGTTCATGTTGCTGTGGAGAGTATGGGTGGCATCCTACAAGCCATACTGCGAAGCCTGAATCCTGATTTGGCAAACATCAGTACAGACCAAGCCAGCAACACCCATACACCAGGACTTACTCAATCTCTGGCTAACATCTCAAATATAATGAGTCAGAGTCATGTACAAATGCCACCACAAAGTACCACCAGGGATGTCACTCAGCACCTCCAAAACATTGATGAGAGAATGAGAGAAATGCAGCAACGGCAAGACCTCTACATGGCAACTATGACTGCCTTTCATGGGGAGTTGCTGACTGTAGTAAAAAATCAGCAAGTGATGTTGAATGCCCTAATGGCAAACTTAATGTCACCTGAATACGTGTTCCCTCACACCTCCTCTGTCACTGCTGGTGGTAGCAGTGGGACAACACGCCCTGTAGCTACAGACCAACTAAGCCACAATATGACGACTCGGAGGAGGAGAATGAGTCAGCAACACAGTTCTGGAAGAAGACTGGTCACTAAAATGACAAAGTCACAGGTGTCGTATGACAACCGAAAAAATTTGACTTTGTTGAGAACAAGGTCGGACAGACAAGATCATTATAAAAATGTGAACACCTGTGCCACACATCTTTTTTTTTCCTCAATCACTGAAGTCCAATACATTGTGACAACAACAATGTATTCATCACAAAACTACTTTACAAAAAAAATCTCTTGGATTCAACACTCTCAAACATGTCAACGAGTGCTGCTTCACTACTTGTGTGTCAAGTACAATGTGCCCTTGTGTCAGGTTTGTACCATTCCACAATATCACTATAATGTTTGCTGTAAAATCCAGATCCAGACACACGTGAAAGAGTATGTAAGTACTTGATCAATGTCTGTTAGTATGACTATGCAAATGTGAAAATACATGCTGTCATATGAAGATTAAAGGTGCAGATTTTTTTGAATGTGCCGCAGCGCAGCAGAACAAGCCATTTGACTGTGCCACTCTGTGTAACGTTCTGAGCACAGGAATGCCACACATATCCAATCAAATGTGGCATTCCTGTGCTTTCCGCTGCGTTGGCGCAGAAGCAGCTGCCATGCGCCTGTGCATGCACCCTTGCAGCATGCGGCAAGGATGCCTGTGTCATGGTGAGATTATTTGTTGTGCATGAAGGGGCACCTCCCCACACAAAAATGGTCACTACTGGCTTTTGGGTAAATTAATGCGTGCTGTAGACTGCAGCACACCTTCAAACTTCAGAAACGTGGAGAAAGGAAAAGCTTGCTCCTCAATGCACCTCTCTCTGCCACCCCTAGTGTGGCATAGCATACTGAGGCATTGCCAGGTTTATGATTCCTCGTAAAGCTGGAAATGTGTCTACTTCCAGGGTTATGAGATGTGAACACCCACAGCAACCCACATGGAACACCCCATTCACAAATGAAGCTGTGTGTAAAGTGGTTGTAGTTACAAGGACATGAAAGTCCAAACACTCTATGATAAAAAAGTATGAAGTTGTTAATAATAAACACCTAACTAACCTAACTAAATGAACTATGGGTACCTATATTAATAATCCTAAATGTACAATAAAATGAATCTTAATTATAAAAGTAAAACACAATATATATATATATATCACACTATATAAATCAGACCTCAGATCAGGCTGATGAGATGGTCCAGGGCCTGCTGCATCCTGTCCATTTTCTGTGACATATTGTCCATCTTTTGCTCCATACCATCCATCTGCTTTTTTAAATAGTCTTCATCGTGGCTTGCCATGCCATGTCCAATCGACTGTCCAGACGTGGAGAGGGGGGTCCGACAGCTCCGGGGGCTGGGGTTGGGGCTTTGGATGCTACAGGATGCTGGCTGGAAGTCTTGCCGTTCTTGGCTGGGGCGTTGATGAACCATGTATTGGCTGCCTTCTGCTTTTCGTACAGCCGGGAGGTCCATCTGAAGCCCTTTGCTACCTTGCATATGTGCGCGTTCGGGTCTTCCGTATGTGGAAAACCTGTTCCTCTAATGTTTTTAGGAAATGCATGCTATCATGTGTGATGATTACAACATTAGGGCCAATCATCTGGTCACTGTGGGGCCCACACAACCCAATACAATACTGCTCATTTTGTTAATGAAATACTGTGCAGTCTGCTGAATGTCATGATTGTATGTAAATAATTTTCACACTTAAAAACGAATCAATTTATGAAGAGCCATAGAAATGACTAACCAGTTAACAGACATCATGGTATTTGATCATTTCCTCATAAACATCACATTATCTGGCTCCCCATGTACAAATGATGGAATCATGTGGTCCTTAATCTGCAACGGCAGCTGAGATCAGACAGTGTCACAGTGTGGATGAAAGAACATCTTCTCTAGACATATATACCGTCTGACCCTTCATTTCACACTTCCACAGAGTAATGCACTGAAGTAGCAATTTGCTTTTTTGGAAACAGAGATGTGCTTGCTGTCTCAACACCAATGAACCTCAGAATTGAAGACACTGCTCATGTTGACTGGCATGCAGCATGCCACGTAGTACTAGCAGGGTGAACTGCACCTCTGCTTTTTTTTCAAGCATACATGCAGCTAGCTTCAAAATGTTTACTCTAGTTTTTGTGTGTATTGTTCAATCTAAGACACACAAAACATACCTACTGTTTGATCACAGCTACTTAGTCCTATTTATTTATTTAGAGTTTTTATAGAGCGCAAACTTGACCTATTAGGGTATCAGTGCGCTTTACAGGAATCAGCAGTAGCAAACATTAGACTTGGCGGAGGGGGCTGGATAGATAAGGGATAAAAAGACAAGCAGTTACATTTACATTTTACGAGAAACGAAGGTCCCTGGGTCCATAGAGGGGAGCCTGGAAGTTCCGGGTGGAAAGTGTCAGGGTACTCTAGAGGGATGCCTTAGACGGAAGTAGAGTAAGGTCTCCGGAAGAATAGAAGGCAAAAAAAAATTAAGGGAGGAATTTGCCCATTAGGAAGGGTTGGCCATCCTTTTTGAAGCGAGCCAGAGAAGGGATTCTTCTAATGGCGGGCGGGAGTGAGTTCCATATTCTTGGTGCGGCCCCAGAGAAGGGCCGATTGTAAGTTTTCTTTTTCCGAAAGCATGCAGGTTAGAGCAAGAGGTCTCTGGTGGATTGGGAGTTTCTGGTTCCTCCGAATATCATGAGTTTCTGGGCAAGATATGCAGGGGATTTTGAGTATGCCTTGTGCGTGATACATGCCAATTTGAGTTGGATTCTGGCCTGTAGAGGAAGCCAGTTCAGAGCTTTCAGATGTGGTGAAATATAGTCAAATTTCCTTGAGCCTGTTAGTAGTCTGGCGGCTGCGTTGAGGTATGCTTTTAAATGTGCCAGGGAGATCTTGGGTAGACCAGAGAGGGTAGATCAGCCATATTCGAGTTTAGAGATGACTAGTGACTGGACTGCCATTTTTGGGTCAGGAGGGTCAAGGAAGGGTTTCAGTTTCCTTAGGTAGCTCAGGTGGAATCTGGCTGATTTGGCCATTGAATTGATGTAGTCCTCATGATAAAGGACCATGGATGCATTACAGCATCATGACATAAGTCTTACGCAGTCATGACTGTGAATGCAATTTCGGATTACAGGATGTGCCACACTTGTGTGATGACACAATTTAATATTGTTATCTACCATATGCACCAAAGCACACCAAAGCAATGTCACTATTATCCTTAATTTTTCATATGGCGAAAAAGGGACAATCAATCAGTGCAGTTTCAAGGATGATGTTCCAATGAGTGATCCACAGCTGTTAAAGTGTCTGGACTTCAGAAATGCTTCTCTGAAGTCCAGACGTTATTCGGGAACGCAACAATGCTGCGCAGAGTTATCATGGTCCAAGCGCATTTGAATGATTTTTATCTACATATCTATTCATCTTTGGGAATTCTTTTGGAAATCAAGTACAGACAGAGAATTTGACCGTGGCTCTGTGATACTTCAATTTATCGAATCAAGGCTGTTAGACATATAATCAACTTAGAGGGAGCTTCCTGTCTCCCAAACGACTTGCTCCGTATATTCAAATAAAACTGCCTGCATACTCTTGAGAGAAGCCTAGAGAAAGTCCAGGAGGACAAAACACGCGTTGGCTGCTGTTTGTGGTCTTTTGTGGAATAAAGGTGAATGACTGGACACTTCAACAGCTGTGGATCACTTATTGGAACTTCATCCTTGAAACTGTACTGATTGTTTCCACCTTTTTCAAGATATGACTAATTAAGGATAGTAGTGACATTGCTTTGGTGTGCTTCAGTGTATATGGTAGATAGCTTCATCTAGACTACGTTGTAGGAGTAATGGATTTATACCCAAGGTGGGTGGGTATTCTAGCACTATGGGAGAACCCGATAAATGTGATGAGCTACAAATTGAATGCTAACTACATGACTCACTGACATATTGATGTGCAGATCGTAAGGCATATCCACCGGTCATTTGTACATATTACAATTTGATATTGTTAATGACACAGCACAAGGATTACCCCTTCCAAACACATAAGGCAGACTGTCATTCCTATGGCTCATTTGCATACAAATGAGTATGGCCTATGCATGTTGTTTGAAAGTGCATCATTGATCATGAATTCCTAGTATGATACATCAGACATTTGAGGCGTGGATGACATAAATCAGTCACAAAAGTAAACGTGTTCACACTTAAAATGTCAAAATCGTGAAGAGATGGGGTGTGGCTTGGGAGCAAAGTATGGCAGATGCGTCTCTGTAGAGCTCCGACCGCCTGACCTGTATTTGCCATAATCTGTTGTTCATCCTGGGCCCAGTGACAATCCAGTCTGTGGGACGGCTTGTGTAGCCACTGTCTCCTCCATCGTGCCCTGAATTTGGCTATGGCGAGTGGTACTGGCTGGGGGGCGGTGACAATGTGACCACAGCTTGGGAGAGGAGGCGGCCGAGAGCGGAGTGGATCGCGACCGTGCTTGCCTGTGACAACGGGCGTAGGGGGAGGCACCATCTGGCTTTGACCCTGCTTGCAGGCAGGTCACTCCCCACGCCACCACACAGCTGCCAGCTGCTCTATGCCTCGTAATCTTGTGGTTTCCATTCTAATTTTCGCTGCCTGTTCATTTTTGTGCCCACCTCCTGTCTGGCCAACTAATCCTTTATTTTTTCCTCAGGTCCTGTGCGGGGGCCCACCGGCTGCTGCTCGCCGCATTCCCGCCGTTTTTCACGCTCTTCCCGCCGCTGCGTCCCTGCAGCCCCGCCCCCCCTGCATTCCCATTGGCCACCCCGCTCCTGCCTCCCAGCTGCTCCTCCCTCCCTCTCCCCCTCTTATGGAGGCTGCACAGCGGGTGTGTGCAGCGGGGGCTCCGAAGGCGCGCCAAAGGCAATCCCATCTGCGCCCGGACCACGCCCAACGCCAGAACCCCTGGCCCACGCGCACGCCACGATGCTAGACTCCGATACGACACCAGCACTCTCCTCACACTCAACGTCGGCCGAAACCCCCGCTGCTTCCAGGCCACCCCAAAACACGCTCACGGACCTTTCTCCTGTCGCACCTGCAACTTCACCTGCGACAGATCCCACCAAACCTCCAAGGACCGGACCCAACCACCTCCGCTGCATACTCCTCTCCGCACGCAAACACGCCGTCGAGCTCTGGGACCTGCTCGACACTTCAGACCCAGACGTTGCCTTCCTAACTGAGACCTGGTGGAACGACTCCTCGGCGCCCGACATCGCCATAGCCATCCCGGACGGCTACAAGATCACCTGCAGGGATCGCGACAATGGAATCAGAGGAGGCTTAGCCATCGTCCACAAGTCCACCCTCAAGGTTTACACCCATGCAGATGACACCCTCAACACCGCCGAACACCTGCACTTCCGGATCCACACCGACCCCAACACCACACTCAGAGGAACACTCGTCTACAGACCCCCCGGAACCCGTGCTCAGTTCAGCGACTCCATCGCCAACCTCGCCAGCACCCACGCACTCGCCTCCACGGACTACATCCTCCTCGGGGACCTGAACTTCCACCTCGAGAACAACGACGCCAACTCCGCCACCCTGATCGACAACCTGGCCAACCTCGGCCTTAGACAGCTCATCACCGGACCCATTCACTCCGCCGGCGACATGCTTGACCCTGTCTTCTCCACAAGCATCCACGTCACCTTCAACCACGCCACCGAACTCCACTGGACCGACCACCGCTGCATCCATTTCACCTTCAAGAAACCAACCACGCACCACCGCACCCAACAGCTGCCTCGCCGCTGCTGGAGCAAAGTCACTGAAGATCAGCTGACCTCCACCCTCGCCCAGAACCCACCGACCCCACCAACCCAGACATCGCTGCCCACAACCTCAGACAGTGGATCGACGACTGCGTCAACACCCTCGCCCCACTCAAGAACCCCTCCAACAGCCACACCAGCAAGAAAGCATCCTGGTTCACGAAGAGCTCCAGACCTCCAAACGTACATGCTGGAAACTGGAGAAGAAATGGCTCCACGATCTTACACCGGACAGCCACGCAGCCCACAAGGACGCCACTCGCAGACATCACCAACTCATCAGAGCAGCTAAGAGATCCTCCTTCATAGCCCGCCTGGACAACAACGCACACAACAGCAAAGAGCTTTTCAGCATAGTGAAGGAACTCTCCAACCCCAGCGCCAACACCAACAACATCCCACCCTTACAAGAGCTGTGCGACTCACTGGCCACCTTCTTCCACCGCAAGATCGCTGACATCCATGACAGCTTCAACACTACGACCGCCCCGACTACGGCTGATTCCACCTCCCCCGCGAACACCACCTGCACCAACCGCCTGACCTCCTGGTCCTACGTCAACAACAACGAGACACGCAAGGTCATGAACTCCATCCACTCAGGATCTCCGTCAGACCCCTGCCCACACCATGTATTCAACAAAGCAGACGCAACCATCGCACCTCAACTACGGAAGGTCATCAACATCTCCTTCGAGACAGCGACATTCCCGGAAAACTGGAAGCATGCCGAAATCAACACCCTCCTCAAAAAGCCCAAGGCGGACCCCAAGAACCTCAAGAACTTCCGGCCCATCTCCCTGCTCCCTTTCCCGGCTAAGGTCATCGAGAAAATCGTCAACATGCAACGGACCCGCCACCTCGAGGACAACAACACCCTAGACCCGTCCCAGTCCGGATTCAGACGAAACCACAGCACCGAAACAGCCCTCATCGCCGCCACAGATGACATCAGATGCCAGCTAGACAACGGAGAAACATCAGCCCTCATCCTCCTGGACCTATCAGCCGCCTTGGACACGGTCTGCCATCGCACACTAATGACTCGCCTCCAAAGAGCCGGAATCCAGAAGGCCCTGGACTGGACTACATCCTTCCTCACCGGCAGAACCCAGAGATTCCGCCTCCCACTTTTCCGATCCGAAGCCACCAACATCATCTGCGGCATACCCCAGGGCTCATCCCTCAGTCCGACCCTGTTCAATGTCTACATGACCCCCCTCGCACAAGTGGCCCGCCAGGACGACCTGAACATCATCTCCTACGCCAACGACACCCAGCTCATCATCTCCCTCACCAAAGACCCACACACCACCAAGACCAACCTCCACAAGGGAATGAAGGCCGTTGCCGAATGGATGAGGAGCAGCCGTCTGAAAATGAACTCAGACAAGACGGAAGTCCTCATCCTTGGCTCCACCCCCTCTGCCTGGGACGACTCCTGGTGGCCGACCTCACTGGGTACAGCACCGACACCCACGGACCACGCATGCAACCTAGGATTCATCCTCGACTCCTCCCTCTCCATGTCGAAGCAGGTCAACGCCATCTCCTCCTCCTGCTACAACACCCTCGGTATTCTCCGCAGGATCTACAAGTGGATCCCGACTGAAACTAGAAAAACGGTGACCCAAGCCCTCGTCAGCAGCAGGCTGGACTACGGCAACGCACTCTATGCAGAGATCCTGGCCAAACACCTACGACGATTGCAACGCATCCAAAATGCCTCCGCCCGACTGATCCTCAACATCCCTCGCCGCAGCCACATCACCCCCCACCTGAGAGACCTACACTGGCTCCCTGTCAACAAGAGGGTCACATTCAAGCTCCTCACCCACGCACACAAGGCACTCCACAACACCGGACCAGCCTACCTGAACTGCAGACTCAGCTTCTACCCTCCCACCAGCCAGCTCTGCTCCACCAGCCTCGCCCTCACCACCGTCCTACGCATCCAACGAGTGACATCCGGTGGCAGGTCCTTCTCCTTCCTCACCACCAAGACCTGGAACACCCTCCCTACCCACCTGCAGCAGACCCAAGACCTGCTCACCTTCAGAAAACTCCTCAAGACCTGGCTCTTCGAGCAGTAGCAGCACCCCCTCCCCTCAGCGCCTTGAGACCCTCACGGGTAAGTAGTGCGCTCTACAAGTAACTGATTGATTGATTGATTGATTGATTGATTGATTGATTGATTGATTGATTGATTGATTGATTGATTGATTGATTACTGTGCTGGGCCGGGACCTGCGCTGAGACTGCCGCCGTTGGATCCGGACCGCCGTGCCCTTCCGGAGTGGAGTTCTGACAGCTGCCTTCACTTGTGGACTCTGACTGTGGTGATGCCTCGGGGCAGGGTGGGGCTTGTCAGCAGACGAGATTGGAGCCTTGCAGCCTAGCTTCACCCGAGACACCCTGGGGGCGGGCGCCCCCTTCTTCCCTGACCTTTCTGGTGGTCCCGCTGCTGCGGCTCCCTAGCCTCTCTGGAGGGGGGCCTGGATAGGTCTGCGACCCGTCCCGAAGCGGCGGTGGGCTGGAGGGGTGCTCGGCCTTGGCCGGACGGAACAACGGGTGTGGAGGTCCCCTTCCCCCCCTCGTGAGCTGCTTCACCTGTACACGCTGGCGGTGCATCGCCGGCGGCACCCTGTTTCACCAGCGTTTGTTGTAAGGAGCCACATATCCCCTGACAGGGCCCCGGGGCAAAGAGCACGCATTCCAGGTCTCCACTGTGTGGGTTGCTGAGGAGACTCCTTGGCGGGCCTTCGCGTGGAGGGGACGAGCTCGAGAGGCCTGGCCAAAGCAGACATGACTTCCACGCATTCAGAAAGTGAAAGCAGAGACACAGGCTGGAACCCCTCCGTTTCCTCCGAGGCTTGTGCACCAGGGGCCCCCTAGCCTATTTAGCAGTCTCTTGCATTGCCTCCAACCCTGAGCAGCTACGTATACTGAGGGGCCCAGCATCCAAGGACATTACAAAGTGGAGCCCTGGTGAGGTGTGCCGAGGCAGTGCTGGAGTTGTCCTAGAAACCCCTGGCACCTGTTATGTGCTGATGCCCTGGATCCATTGGGGACAGCCCGAATTATTTCATGCTTGAGGTGGAGCATGCCGCTGGTGATCCTAGCTGTACTTAGCCGGGGTGGGTGCCTAGGTCAGGGGTCGTGCGAGTCTGGTCCCGGTAGGGGGTCTACTTGGCTGTCCTCCTCAGGCGGCGGAAGCGGCCAGGCTGGGTCAGGTTGTTATTGTTATTGTTATTGTTAGATTCTATTTATAGAGCACCAATCACCAACGGTCTCTAGGCTCTTGCCTCGTGGACCATGAGCCAGAAGTCCCCTGGTCGCGAGGATATTCAGTGCGTGATCAGTGGATTTAACCGAATGCCTCAGTAAACAGGATGGTTTTGAGTTTCTTCCTGAACGGAAGTATCATTGTTTCCCTATACAGATTGTCCGGAAACTTGTTCCAGATCTGGGGGATCACGACTGAGAAAGCCCTCCCCCCAATGTAGCTCTGTTAAAGCGTGGGCAGGCCAGCTATCAGGGAGGGCGGATTCCATGATGCCTGGCCTGGAACCCTCCCCCAGTCCGGTTTGAGACAACCGTCTGTGGTGCAGGGGCCCTGCTAGGAGGAGCCACTTTGTAGGGCGTGGGCAGACACGACATGGTGGGGCCTTCCGTCCTGCTTGCAGCTCCTTTCCTAGATGCAGGTTTCCTGCCTCACGTCTCCGCCTACCGCATTCCCCCCTCAATGGGCAAGGACAAACCTGGGGGAGCTGCCCCCAAACAGAAGATGATGTACCATTATACCACCACTCCCTCAGGATAGGAGGGCGTCGAGGGCCTGTCCTGATAACGCTACATTGCTAACGGCCATTAATCAATCATGGACAATGCTTGAAGCCCAAATTGGGGCGGTCGGCTCCGAGGTGTCTTTCCTCCACCAAGATCTTCGTAAAGCCGTGGATCGAATAACAGAAAGGGAGACCAGGGTACCCACAGTCGAGAACACAGTGGCCACCCTCCAGAAGAAGGTTGACAAACTTACCATGGTCTCAAAGGAACTGGCATCGCGGGTCGAGGACGCTGGGGGCAGGGTGCATCACAACAATATGTGCCTGGTGGGCTTCCCAGAAGGATGCAAGGGCACATCCATGGACGCCTTCCTCTCTGGTTGGCTCAAATCTTTGCTTCCGCTGGAGGCTCTGTCCCCCTGCTTTGTGATCGAGAGAGCCCCCTGCGCCCTGAACCAAGAGGCCACATCCTGGGGAACGCCCGAGGCCTGTGATTGCCAGGCTCCTCAACTATGCGGACCGCGATGCCATCCTCCGGTTTGGCCGGACCAACAAGGACAAACTGACATACGATTCTCACACAATTATGGTATCCCCCGACTATTTCAGATTGGTGCAGCAGCAGCGCCAATCCTTGGTTGCAGCCAAATGGAGGCTCCGAGAACTGAATCTGTCCTACGCTCTATTATTTCCTGCCAGAATTAAAGTAATCTTCACTGCCAAGACCCACTTTTTTGACTCTCCGGAGGAGTTGTTTGCCTGGACAGACAAGAGGCGCCACCTCAAACCACACTCGTCTCCGCTGCTGGACTCTGACTCCTCACAGGGGTCTCACAGGAGCGGCCAACAGGGCAGAGGCACATCTGCTTGGCGGCATAGATCTTGTTCCAACTGGAGAGCCCATGATCAATCAGGGACCGCTGAATAATGAGGATTCAATAAGCCCTGTGGTTCCATGTTGTGGCCACTGGCCTGTCTCACAGGGTATCCGAACCTAATGTACTGGGGCCCTGCACACCCACTCCAGACAAAGACGGAAAGTCCACGCCCCTGAACAGTTTGAGTTATGTTTTGTAGGTTTGGGTTGGGTGGGTTCTCTTGGGGGGACTGCCCGGGACTTCAAGTTCGGTGTCCAAGGCACGTTTCCACCGCGAGAGGTACTCCTTGGTTTTTGAAGCATGGGGGTGGGAGGAGGTGGGCGGGGGTGCTGAGGTTGTTGTTGTTGTTTTTTATGTTCTTGGCACCAAACACATGGTCACACCTTATGCCACAGATCTCACACTTGTCAATTCAGTCTTTGACGTTGGGGGATGACACACCATATGGGTAGTTCTCCACTGTAGAGCTAAACATACTTTCTTGGAGTGTATGGGGGCTGTTAAACAAGATAAAGTGAGGGGCAGTCCTCCGCTTGGCAAAGCGCCATGCTGCTGATATCCGACTGCTACAGGAGACCTACCTCCTGGGCAACAAGGTCCCCTGCCTTACTAGATTTGGTTTCACCACTATTTATCTCTCCAGCTTCATGAGGGGCATACAGGGCACCGCGATCCTCATTCATCGCTGAGTGCCATTTCACATTTCACAACACTGGCTAGACCCTGGCGGGTGCTTCACCATGGTCTCGAGCACAGTGGCTGGCGAGCAGATGACGATAGGGAGTATTTATGCTCCTCCGCCACTGGGTCGAACATTCATAGACAAAATAACGCAGCTATGGGGAGACCTTCCCAGCGGTTTGACGATCCTGGGTGGCGACTGGAATGATACCATGACCCCCCAGGATAGATGGCATGCATTGTCGTCTGGCAGGCCCTCCACTGTTTCCAAGCTGAGTACACTAGCTCATACACTAGGCTGGTCTGATTCATGGAGCGCGTTTCACCCGACGTTGGCTGGGTTTTCTTATGCGTCAGCTGTACACCCTACACTTTCGAGGCTCGATTATATATTCTTTCCCACTACTATGTACACAGAATAGCGCATACTTCTATCTTGCCTAGAGGCCTTTCAGATCACTCGCCCGTTCAAATGAAGTTGCGCCTACGGACTCATCGGATCCCGTACAGATGGTGCATGTCCATGTGGCTCCTCCGGGATGCTAAGTATCAAGAAACTCTACATCTCGCCATCGTGGAATATCTCCGGTTCAACGTGGGTGTGAGAAGATGGCCTGGTATATGCTGCTCACTAATTCTAGTGATCACCTTGTACCATACCAAACAACCCTTATGGTGGTGGTTGAAGTCAACCTTGATAGACCAGCTATCCTAGTGGTAGCGTGGACAGTGCAGTCTGCAGGCTAAACTCTTGAGGGCATGTGAAGCCAGCTGTTTTACCATATGTAACCTCCTTGAATACCAAATGAAAGGACACCACACAGATATATATTCAAAATATATATGTATTTATTTACTTAAAAGTATCCCCTACACTCTTTATGAGCACAGAAGCACATTCGTTAAAACAAGGCAGTGTTTAAATATACAAAAGTTGCACAATTATGGATGGGCCAGGTGGCCAGCTAAACCATATACTAAAATAGTGGTATAAGAACCACAAATAGAAAGGAAGGAATTCCTAGGGCCTTGGGAATCGCTGGGACGACAAGGAGCTAACTGTAGTTAGTGACCAGGAGGCCCCCAGGATGCGTGTGCAGGGTGAAAAGTTACACGTGTGCACCTATTGATTTCAATGGGTGCGTAAAAGTCACAAAGTTAAAGGAAAAGGAGTCTTCCGGATGGACCAGAACCTAACAACTTGAAACCTAGACACTAGAGATGTTTCTCTACCCAGGAGCACCGGAGTGCCAGCGTTACCTCACCCACAGGAAGCGGGTGCATAGGGGTCAAAGTGCGTCGGGTTGCGTCGTGCAGGTCTATGGAGCCTGAGGGTGAAGATGCTGCAGGTGGCCAGGCAGGAAGAGTTCGGGTGGATCCAAGGGAGGATCTGAAGAGTAGACAACCTGTAAGTAGAGGGGACAGTGTTCAAAGTCACTAGCCAGTGACCGGCGTGGAACCAGGAAGGAACCAGGCGATGTCGGGTGCCAACAGGTGAAGAAAGGAAGCTTGTCTCCGCAGCCACGTGGAAGTGAAGGTATCGACGACGACCAGGAGTCACTCACGAGCTGTCCCATGAAGGCTCTAGCTGATGGCGGTGTCGGCTTCTTGATCGAAGCAAACAGGCCTTGGCTAATGCAAGCCACGCAGGAATCGATGACAGCTTGGTGCTCTAACCAGCAAGGTCAGAGGGGCTGCTCCTTTTCACAGGAGCAAGGGCCAGTCTGGATCAACCAGACCAGTGGTGTTGCTTGTAGATTTCGTCACCAAGATGGCCACTAGCCAATGGGCCAGTAACCGGGACGACGCATCGAGTGGCAAAAAGCAAAAGGGCCCCACGCAGATCTCATGGATGCTGGACGGCTGATCTTTGGTGCAAATGCTGCTCGGTGTTGGGGCTTCTCAGGGCCCAAAGCACAGCATTGAGGATACCTCGGGTGCTGCGCAGTCAGCTTGTCGTGGACGTTCCAAGATGGCCGGTCCCACGTCTCTCGGTGCCTCCACAGGTCTCTTCTTTGTAGGGACTGTGGATCTGGCTCAGAGATGTCTGGGAGTCTGGGTCTTGTTGGGCTCTGGGCTCGGTCTGCGGCGGGAGGCGGCGGCAAAGCAGTCATTGAGTTGCTGGATGGTGCCTGTATTCACAGGGTGGTCACTCCTTGGCCAAAAGGGAGATTCTCTTCAGTCTTCTGTGCAGCAGAACGTCGAAGTCCAGTAGTTCTTCTTATTTAAGTCAAGTTTCAGGATGATCTGAAGTCTTGGGACACAGCACCTACTCTTATTCCAAATCTAAGGGCCGGATTACCTGCTAGGTCCCTTCTCTGGGTGAGACCAGGAAGGGTGGTGGTTACACCCCCTTTCCTTTGTCCAGTTTCACGCCAGGACTGGGGCTGGAGAGCCCCAGCTATGGTTTGAACTGGCATATGCACAGGGACACCTTGTGTGCCCCAGGCATGTCTCAATCTATTCAGCCCTCCCTAACCCACTACACAAAATCCTGTTTGGGGTGGTGCAAGCACCTCCCCTGACAGGAAACCCTTTGTCCACACCTCCCAAGCTGGAAGGACTCCCAGCAGCAGGAGGGCAGACTTGTGTCTGTGGTGGCAGCATCCATTTTGTGATGCTGAGGCTCTGTTTAACTTTACCCAGGTTTCAGGTTAGGTACATGTCATATCCCTCTAGAAGGGTGGAATGCTACCCCCGTCGCCAGAACTGGCGACGGGGGTAGTATTCCAAATCGTATGACACCTTACTCGACATGTTTTGATAAAGCCAAACCAAAGTTAGCATTTGAGTATATGGTATGGCAATATCATGAAACAGCTAAAGGACGTTGTTCCGAAAGCTGCAGACAGGCTCAGCTCATGCCAGAGCACCATCTCACATGAAACCAAGCACTCTGCCTCCAGGGTTGTTAAGGCCTGCCATAGGAGTGACTGATAGGTTACCATGTGTCCATATATGTTAGGTATAGGTATACTATATCTAAGTAAGAGGTGATTACACCAACTTACCCCAGCTGAGTGATCAGCCAGTTGTGTCAAATAGTGAGGCCAGGCCAGGGGTGGCATAATACATGCTGCAGCCCCTGGTAGGCCTTGGATACACCTATGCCCTGGGTACCTGGGGTACACTGTTACAGGGTCCAATAAGGTGAACCAGTTCCAATTGGTAATGCACCTAGTGTGCATTGGAATTAATTTAGGGAGAGAGCAGCAGGGCTGTGGGTCTGATTAGCAGGCCCACAGCCACACTAAGTCATAAAACCAGTGAAGCAAAAGCAAAAATTTGGGGTGACCATAGGATAGCAGACCCTACTCTCCTACACAACCCCCCCCAAACACAGGGACATTAGACTAACCTTGACCAGTTGTGTCTTCATGTTCTAAGCGGAAGTACCGGGAGAGACCATCTGCATTACCATGGTCAGTCCCTTGGCGGTGCTCCACTGTAAAGTCCATCCCCTGTAGGGAAATGGACCACCTGAGTAGTTTGGGGTTTTCACCTATCATCTGATTTTGCCTAAGAGGGGCTTATGGTCGGTCTGATTCTTGAAGTGAGTTCCAAACAAGTATGGTCTCAACTTCTTCAGGGCCCACACCACAGCAAAGGCCTCCCTCTCAATAGCTGACCAACGTTTCTCTCTAGGGGTCAGCCTTCTGCTAATAAAAGCAATGGGCTGGTCTTGACCATCTACATTAAGTTGTGAAAGCACAGCTCCCACCCCCAACGCAGAAGCATCTGTTTGGACAATAAACTCTTTGGAGTAGTCAGGACTCTTCAGTATAGGTGCAGAGCACATGGCCTTCTTCATGTCATCAAATAAATGCCTTTTGACAGTTTACTGTCCACTGAACCTTTTTGGGCATCTTCTTGGATGTCAGATCATTAAGAGGAGTCACTATGGACCCATAGTTCTTAACAAACTTCCTGTAGTACCCAGTCAGGCCCAAGAAAGCTCTGCCCTGAGTCTGGGTAGTTGGAGGGGACCAGTCCTTGATGGTCTGGATCTTACTCTCCAGTGGTTGAACTTGGCCTCCACCTACAAGGTGGCCCAAGTATACAACTTTACTCTGCCCTATCTGGCACTTAGTGGCCTTGATAGTGAGGCCTGCCTTTTGCAGGGCCTCTAGTGCTTTTGTCAGGTGGATCAGGTGATCCTCCCAGGTGGAGCAAAAGACAGCAATATCATCCAGATATGCTGCACAGAAGTCATCCAACCCAGTAAGGACTTGGTTCACCAACCTTTGAAAAGTGGCAGGTGCATTCTTCAGACTAAAGGGCATCACCACAAATTGGTAATGACCTCCTGGGGTTGAGAATGCTGTTTTGGCCTTAGACTCCTCAGCTAACCTGATTTGCCAATAGCCAGCTGTCAAATCAAATGTGCTCAAAAACTTGGCAGAAGCCAGTCTATCTATGAGCTAATCTGCCCTTGGAATTGGGTGTGCATCTGTCCTGGTGACAGCATTGAGTCCTCTGTAATCCACACAGAACCTCATTTCTCTCTTTCCATCTTGTGTGTGAGGTTTGGGGACCAGAACCACTGGGCTAGCCCAGGGGCTCTCTGAAGGCTCAATGACACCTAACTCCAGCATTTTCTGCACCTCAGTCTTTATACAGTCCCTGACATGGTCAGGTTGCCTGTAAATCTTGCTTTTCACAGGAAGACTGTCGCCAGTGTCCACCACATGGGTACACCAGTTAGTCTGACTGGGTGTCAAGGAGAACATATGTCTATATGACTGCAAAACTTGTCTGCAGTCATTTTGCTGATGTTCAGTGAGGCTGCCACCTAAGGCCACACCGTCAACTGGGCCATCTTCAGGGTTCTGAGACAACAGGTCTGGGAGAGGGTCACTCTCTTCCTCCTGCCCCTCATCTGTAGCCATGAGCAAGCCCATGTCTGCCCTGTCAACATATGCCTTGAGTCTTTTGACATAGAGCACCCTGTGGGGGCTCCTGGGAGTTCCTAGGTCCACCAAGTAGGTAACCTCTCCCTTCTTTTCAACAATTGTATGGGGTCCAGACCATTTGTCTTGGAGTGCTGCTGGGGCCACTGGCTCCAACACCCATACCTTCTGTCCTGGCTGGTACTCAGTCAAAACAGCCTTTTGGTCATGCCAAGCTTTCTGTAATTCTTGGCTTGCCTCCAGGTTTTGGGATGCCTTCTCCATGTACTCAGCCATCCGGGAGCGGAGACCAAGTACATATTCCACTATGTCTTGCTTAGGCTTTTTGAGAGGTAACTCCCATCCTTCCCTCACCAGACATAGGGGTCCTCTTACAGGGTGCCCAAATAACAATTCAAAGGGGCTGTAGCTAACTCCTTTTTGTGGGACCTCTCTGTAAGCAAACAGAAGGCAGGGTAGAAGGATGTCCCATCTTCGCCTGAGCTTTTCAGGTAATCCTTTGATCATACCCTTTAGGGTCTTGTTGAATCTCTCAACAAGCCCATTGCATTGTGGATGATAAGGAGTGGTGAACTTGTAGTTGACACCACATTCCTTCCACATAGCTGTCAAGTATCCTGACATGAAGTTGGCACCTCTGTCAGAAACTACCTCTTTAGGAAACCCCACTCTGGAGAAAACTCCCAGTAAGGCCCTGGCCACAACAGGAGCTGTTGTGGTCCTAAGGGGAATTGCCTCTGGATACCTGGTGGCATGATCCACTACCACCAGTATAAATCTGTGCCCAGATGCAGTGGGGGATCCATGGGACCCACAATATCAATCCCCACTCTTTCAAAGGGAACTCCCACCACAGGTAGTGGTATTAGGGGGGCCTTTGTTGTGCCACCTGATTTGCCACTGGCTTGGCAGGTTACACAGGAGCGACAAAACTCCTTGGTATCTTCATTCATGTGAGGCCAGTGAAAGTGAGGGACAAGCCTGTCCCAAGTCTTGTTCTGGCCTAAGTGTCCTGCTAGAGGAATATCATGGGCCAAGGTAAGAAGGAAGCCCCTAAATTGCAGAGGTATAATCAACCTCCTGGTTGCACCAGGTTTTGGGTCTCTAGCCTCTGAATAAAGGAGCCCATCATCCCAATATACTTTATGGGTACCTTGAGCATTCCCAGCAGCCTCAGCAGCAGCCTGCTGTCTGAGGGGTTCAAGGGAAGGACAGTCTAACTGAGCCTGCCTTAAGTCAGCCCTAGAAGGTCCCCCTGCCCCCAGAAACTCAACCTGGTCAGGTTCAGGCTCTTAAGGGACAGTTCCTTCAGGGGTCTCAAAATCAGTTTCCTGAGAAGACGGATCTTCACTTTCAGGCAGGAGGGAAGGCACAGCCGTGACCCTTCTGTTCTTCCTCTTAGTAGGTGCTTGGTCTATTGTTCCAGGCTCCAAGACCTGAGGTTCAGTGAGGCACTTTTTGGCCTGTGACCTGGTCACAGCAAGGACATGTGATGAAATACCTAACATCTCTGCATGAGTCCTGTACTCCACTTCTGACCATAGAGAGGATTCTAGGTCATTGCCCAACAGACATTCAACTGGGAGGTCTGCACTTACCACAACCTTTTTGAGGCCAGTTACCCCTCCCCAGGAGAAATTAACAATTGCTACACTATGTGTAGTAGAGACATTGCTGGCGTTGGTCACTAGGTAATTATCACCTAGTATTATCTGTCCAGGGTCCACAAAGCCAGGTGTCACCATGGTGACACTGGCACAAGTATCCCTGTATGCTTGAGCCACTTTATTGTTTATTAGAGGTGTCTGTCTGTACTTGCCTAGATTACTAGGGCTCACAGTAGTGGGCAAATCCATGTCCACCTCACAAATCAGAACAGCCTGTGTAGGAGTTCTGACTAGGCCAGAATCTCCTGCAGTACCCAAGGTTAACCCCACGACTCCCTTAGCCTGAGGACCAACACTGCCAACTGTACTAGGGGGTGCAGGTGCCTTAGGGGCTGCAGTGTTGGGGGCTTCAGTTTTCTTACAATCACTGGTCCAGTGAGAGGTGTTTTTACAGACATTATACCATGGCTTTTTCTGACCTTCTTTCTTCTTCTTCTTGGAAGTTTGGGACCCACCCTCATTATTCTGTTGGGGGCCTGGTGAAGACTTCTGGTCTTTGGGTTTCTGTTCCCCACCCTTTTGGTCTGCCTTCTTCTGGTCACCACCCTGGTTCTGGTTTTGGTTCTTTTGCTTAACCCTGGTTCTAACCCATTTGTCTGCCTTCTTTCCCAATTCTTGGGGAGAGGTCAGATCTGAGTCAATCAGGTGTTGATGCAACTGCTGGTTCTGACAATTATTTAAGATTTGCTCTCTCATAATTAGATTATACAATCCTGTGTAATCTGCAACCTTACTTCCCAGCAACCAGCCCTCCAGAGCCTTAGTGGCACACTCAACAAATTCAGACCAGTCCTGAGTCTGTGTCTTCTGGGTGTCTCTGAACATTAACCTGTACTGTTCAGTGGTTAAGCCTAACCCATGAATCAGAACACTCTTCAGGACCAGGTAATTTCTAGCATCCTCATCACTAACTGTGAGGAGCTTGTCTCTGCCTCTTTCTTCAAAGGAGAGCCACAAGATTGCTGCCCACTGCTCCTGAGGGACCTGCTGTACTCTGCAGGCCCTCTCAAGGGCAGTTATCCATTTGTGGATGTCATCCCCAGTTTTGTGGGGGGGGGGGGGGCACAATCTTACTCAGGTTTCTATGGTCATAGGACCTATCTTTATCCTTAGGGATATTGCTGCCACCAGTGGAATCTACTCCACTCTCTCTAGACTGTCTTGCTCTAGCAAGTTTCTCCTTAGCTAAGGCAACTTCTAGTTCTTGCCTTTGAATCCTAAGTTCAGCCTCTCTCATCTTGGCTTCATGCTCTCTTCTCTGAGGGGAAGGTCATCCTCCTCTGAGCAGGGGCACTGGGGCCTTTAGAGCCAGTGGAATGGTCAGACCCACTCGAACTGGATCTTCTATCCCTCTGTCTCTGGTTAAGCCTGCTTGGGGGTCTGTAGGGAGGTATCCCATTTCCAGTCCCATGTAAGCTTAAGTTAGCCTGGCTAAGTCTCCTGACTGGCACCTGGCTATTTCTATCATCTGAATCTGCCTCCTCATCTGCATCATCTCCCTCTGGAGTGATAGGGGCATTAGTATTATCATCTTCAGATGGGTGACCTCCATCTCCAGACCCTGTAGGGACTGAGTCAGGGGGGCTTAGAGTATCAGAGTAATCTAATAGCTCTAGGAGTTGGGCTATAGTAGGGTTTTGACCCTGCTTAAGACCTCTGGTGTTACACAGCTGTCTTAACTCCTGAAAGTTTATCATAGAATATTTGGATGGTGCCTTTTGAGGGTCACTCTCAACAACTGGGAGCCCAGTGGCTCCTGCTGCTCCAGCCATTCTCTTAGTGAGGTGGATGTGTTGCAATCTACCTACACTGGTGTTTTCCTACTGTACCTTTTCTAGTTAGTTGTAGTCAGGGTGTGCTACTCCCTTTGCTCTACAACAACTAAGTTCAGTAGAACGTATGTATACTAGTCTTGTTTTTATATGTACCTAAAGGTACCTGTATGATCTTTCAAATGATATTTTCAAAGATTACAATTGGTAAAACACAGCAAGCTCAAATCCCAACCGCTGCTCACCAATGTGAGAAGTTGGCCTGGTATATGCTGCTCACTAATTCTAGTGATCACCTTGTACCATGCCAAACAACCCTTATGGTGGTGGTTGAAGTCAACCTTGATAGACCAGCTATCCTAGTGGTAGCGTGGACAGTGCAGTATGCAGGCTAAACTCTTGAGGGCATGTGAAGCCAGCTGTTTTACCATATGTAACCTCCTTGAATACCAAATGAAAGGCACCACACAGATATATATTCAAAATATATATGTATTTATTTACTTAAAAGTATCCCCTATACTCTTTATGAGCACAGAAGCACATTCGTTAAAACAAGGCAGTATTTAAATATACAAAAGTTGCACAATTATGGATGGGCCAGGTTGCCAGCTAAACCATATACTAAAATAGTGGTATAAGAACCACAAATAGAAAGGAAGGAATTCCTAGGTCTTGGGAATCGCTGGGACGACAAGGAGCTAACTGTAGTTAGTGACCAGGAGGCCCCCAGGATGCGTGTGCAGGGTGAAAAGTTACACGCGTGCACCTATTGATTTCAATGGGTGCGTAAAAGTCACAAAGTTAAAGGAAAAGGAGTCTTCCAGATGGACCAGAACCTAACAACTTGAAACCTAGACACTAGAGATGTTTCTCTACCCAGGAGCACCGGAGTGCCAGCGTTACCTCACCCACAGGAAGCGGGTGCATAGGGGTCAAAGTGCGTCGGGTTTCGTCGTGCAGGTCTATGGAGCCTGAGGATGAAGATGCTGCAGGCGGCCAGGCAGGAAGAGTTCGGGTGGATCCAAGGGTGGATCTGAAGAGTAGACGACCTGTAAGTAGAGGGTACAGTGTTCAAAGTCACTAGCCAGTGACCGGCGTGGAACCAGGAAGGAACCAGGCGATGTCGGGTGCCAACAGGTGAAGAAAGGAAGCTTGTCTCCGCAGCCACGTGGAAGTGAAGGGATCGACGATGACCAGGAGTCACTCACGAGCTGTCTCACGAAGGCTCTAGCTGATGGCGGTGTCGGCTTCTTGATCGGAGCAAACAGGCCTTGGCTAATGCAAGCCACGCAGGAATCGATGAAAGCTTGGTGCTCTAACCAGCAAGGTCAGAGGGGCTGCTCCTTGTCAGCAAGGGCCAGTCTGGAGCAACCAGACCAGCGGTGTTGCTTGTAGATTTCGTCGCCAAGATGGCCACTAGCCAACAGGCCAGTAACCGGGATGACGCGTCGAGTGGCAAAAAGCAAAATGGCCCCACGCAGATCTCGTGCATGCTGGAGGGCTGATCTTTGGTGAAAATGCTGCTCGGTGTTGGGGCTTCTCAGGTTCCAAAGCACAGCATTGAGGATACCTCGGGTGCTGCGCAGTCAGCTTGTCGTGGACGTTCCAAGATGGCCGGTCCCACGTCTCTCGGTGCCTCCACGGGTCTCTTCTTTGCAGGGACTGTGGATCTGGCTCAGAGATGTCTGGGAGTCTGGGTCTTGTTGGGCTCTGGGCTCGGTCTCCGGCGGGAGGCGGCGGCGAAGCAGTCGTTGAGTTGCTGGATGGTGCCTGTATTCACAGGGTGGTCACTCCTTGGCCACAAGGGAGATTCTCTTCAGTCTTCTGTGCAGCAGAACGTTGAAGTCCAGTAGTTCTTCTTATTTAAGTCGAGTTTCAGGATGATCTGAAGTCTTGGGACACAGCTCCTACTCTTATTCCAAATCTAGGGGCCGGATTACCTGCTAGGTCCCTCCTCTGGGTGGGACCAGGAAGGGGGGTGGTTACACCCCCTTTCCTTTGTCCAGTTTCGCGCCAGGACTGGGGCTGGAGAGCCCCAGCTCCGGTTTGAACTGGCATATGCACAGGGACACCTTGTGTGCCCCAGGCATGTCTCAATCTATTCAGCCCTCCCTAACCCACTACACAAAATCCTGTCTGGGGTGGTGCAAGCACCTCCCCTGACAGGAAACCCTTTGTCCACACCTCCCAAGCTGGAAGGACTCCCAGCAGCAGGAGGGCAGACTTGTGTCTGTGGTGGCAGCATCCATTTTGTGATGTTGAGGCTCTGTTTAACTTTACCCGGGTTTCAGGTTAGGTACATGTCGTGTCCTTCTAGAAGGGTGGAATGCTACCCCCGTCGCCAGAACTGGTGAGGGGGTAGTATTCCAAATCTTATGACACCTTACTCGACATGTTTTGATAAAGCCAAA
Source organism: Triturus cristatus (assembly GCF_964204655.1). Lineage (NCBI taxonomy): Eukaryota > Metazoa > Chordata > Amphibia > Caudata > Salamandridae > Triturus > Triturus cristatus. The sequence continues at coordinate 805,798,844 of NC_140590.1, forward strand.
CCAAAGTTAGCATTTGACCGCGAGGTACATAATGCACTTAAGAGTATATGGTATGGCAATATCATGAAACAGCTAAAGCACGTTGTTCCGAAAGCTGCAGACAGGCTCAGCTCATGCCAGAGCACCATCTCACATGAAACCAAGCACTCTGCCTCCAGGATTGTTAAGGCCTGCCATAGGAGTGACTGATAGGTTACCATGTGTCCATATATGTTAGATATAGGTATACTATATCTAAGTAAGAGGTGATTACACCAACTTACCCCAGCTGAGTGATCAGCCAGTTGTGTCAAATAGTGAGGCCAGGCCAGGGGTGGCATAATACATGCTGCAGCCCCTGGTAGGCCTTGGATACACCTATGCCCTGGGTACCTGGGGTACACTGTTACAGGGTCCAATAAGGTGAACCAGTTCCAATTGGTAATGCACCTAGTGTGCATTGGCATTAATTTAGGGAGAGAGCAGCAGGGCTGTGGGTCTGATTAGCAGGCCCACAGCCACACTAAGTCATAAAACCAGTGAAGCAAAAGCAAAAATTTGGGGTGACCATAGGATAGCAGACCCTACTCTCCTACAGTGGGTACATCTCCATCACATATAACAATCTGGGAGGCTCTTAAGCCGACGATCAGCACCGGGGAGAAGCAGCGGCATCTAGCACAGGTGCTGGAATTGGAAGACCGCCAAGGCCGGTTAGAGTCCCAAATGCTGGAAGGGTCGTACCCTTGCTCTCGGCGCAATCTATTACACGTTCAACAACAAATTCATCAGCTCCTTACAGATGGGGCCAAGGAGGTGTGGTTGGCGACCCAACACAGGATTTATCATTGGGGCGATAAGTCCAGCCATATGCTCCATCGGTTATTCCAGGCCACGTCAGCCCAGGTACAGGTTCCTCTTCTCATGGCCCCAGATGGGACACTTTCCTCCTCCCCCAAACGGTGGTTAAAGCCTTTGCATCCTTCTATTCTGCTCTGTATGATGAGCTGAGCATCTCATCGAATAATTTCTCTTGGATATTCCCCCCTGTTGACTGTCTGATCAGGTGTGCGACCTGCTGGATAGTCCCATCCCAATGGACGAGCTGCAGGTGGCGTTAGTCAACATTCACCCAGGTAAGGCTCTGGGCCCGAACGGGTTCCCCCGTGATTTCCTGCGCCCACATATGTCAACCTTGGGTCCCCACCTACTCTAGGCACTGCATGAAGCCTTAGAACAGCAAATTTCGCCAATTGACTGGCGGCACGCCAACATCGTTGCATTCCCAAGCCCGGTCGCCCTCCTGAGGATCCAGGCTCTTCTCGCCCTATTTCATTGCTGAACTTTGAGCCCAAGCTTTTGGGAAAGTTGTGGCTGACCGCCTCCGCTCCTGTATTCAGCACCTTAAACACCCCAATCAGTCCGGATTTATGCCACAGCGCTCCACCAGACACAACATTAGGTGCGTCCACAATGCCATCGCGGGTGCGCCCAGCCTGAGTCGCCCAGCTGCCGTCTTACTCGTCGACATAGACAAGGCATTTGACTCCCTGAGCTGGACCTCCCTCTTCAAACTCCTGACGGCCGTAAATCTGGGTCCTCGGTTCATAGCTTACACGCGGCTGTTGTATACGGACCTCATTACCTCAATCTGCGCTGCAGGGTGCTGTTCTACCCCCTTTCCCATCTGCAGGTGCACGCGACAGAGATGCCCCCTGTCCCCTCTCCTGTTTGTCTTAGTGATAGAGCCCCTGGTGGCTTGGGTGCACCGAGACCCCTTGATCAGGGGAATGGATTGGTCACAGGAACATTCCAAAGAATCGGGTTCTACGCAGTTGATGCACTTTTTTTTTGTCGGGCCAGTGGTTCTCAAGGCCTTGTGTCCTCCAAATCTTTTGCGTCTTTGGCGAGACCTCGGGGCCATACGCCAACCCATCCAAATCTATACTCTTTCCAATTCACAGGGACCAGAGAAGTCGGGCCTGGGCCTCAGATTTGCTCCTTGACGAAAAGGGCTTTAAGTATCTGGGCGGTTTTATATCACTGTGTCCCATGGTCTCTTAGTCGCACAACATCGCCCCACTGCTCCCAGCTGTTCATAACGAGACGATGATTTGGTCTCAACTACCTTTGTCTCTGTACGGAAGGTCAGCGATTTTCAAGATGGTGTCATTGCCACGCCTACTTTATCGGTTCCAAAACTTCCCCTACTCTATTCCTCCGTCGTGGTTCACTCAGCTTAACGCTTTCCTGAATAGATTCCTCTGGAATGGGGGCGCGATCCGAGTTGCTCTTTCTACGTGTACACAATCCACATACTGTGGAGGCATTGCAGCAGTGGATGTCCGCGTGTACTACACTGCCTCGTAGCTCCTGGTGATTAATGAATGGTGGTACGGGTTCCAATCAGACCCAGCCTATGCAGTTGAGCGGATCGCCATGTGTGGCACCCCCCTGTTGCACTTCCTATACAGTAACACATCCCTAGGTACACTTCCTCCTGCTTGCCAAACAGTTATACAGCTATGGAGACGGGCGGTTCGGTCCATGGGTTGGTGGGGCAGGTTAACAGGTTCCACTCCCCTTTGGCAGGGCACTTGTTTGCAGCCGGTTTCGGCGCTCTGTGGGTTCCGCAAATGGGACCTCATAGGAATCTCCGCGCTGGAGGATATTATGCATGGCACCACCCTCAAAACCTTTCAAAGGCTGCAATCAGATTTTGATCTTCATAAATCACAATTTCATCGCTATTTGCAGCTTCGACATGCACTGACCCCTCTAATTCGACATTTAGAGTCTCTGCCGGAGTTCCACCCGTTAGAGGGCCGTTTGCTGATGAGCGACATCAGGGACCACAAAATTAGGCAAATTTACCAGACACTCAATACTCATACTGCAACTACTATCCACAAGACTAGAGCGGCGCGGGTCACTGATTTGATGGCCCTCACGGTTGACGACTGGGCTGATGCCTTAGCTAGCCCTTGATATGCGGCGGTGTCTACCCGACACAAACTTATCCAGTTTAAATACCTCCACAGGGAATATTATACCCGTCACAGGTTATGGAAAATGGGTGCAATCCAATCCCCTGTGTGCCTCCGCTGCTGCGCAGACGATGGTTCCTTTCTGCACACGGTGTGGAGCTGCATGGCGATTCACCAGTTCTGGTCCAGCGTAGCCCCCTGCCTGGGCCGGGTCTTGACGTGGGATATTCCGCTCGACCCCAGACTGGTGCATTTGCATAGCACGGACGATATTGGGGAAACCGTAATAAGAGACACCTTTTATTCTTGGGCCTTACTTTAGCTAAACTGAACATAGCACAACACTGGAAGGACTCGTCCCCGCCCAGCATCGCCCACTGGAAAAATGCAATGGACAGTTGCATGTCCGCCAAAATCGTGGTATTTCAGGTGAGGGGGTGCCCACAGAAACACGGGAACATTTGGTCTCGTTAGGCCTCATACAGGGGTATTGATTTGCTACAGTGTTTCAGTCCGCTTCTCATGACCCCATTGAACGGTTGGTTGCCAGTAACTCACCTGTCTAGTATATTGTTGTTGATTATAATGTGGCTGAAAATTCATATTTCATGTACATGTAATGCTTAAATAAGTATGTTTGGTGCGATTGGGGGGGTTTCTTTCTTCCTCGTCTGTTGTTCTGTAGACAATATGGGTTCTGTATGATGTACCTAGGGATTTTATTTCATGCATTTTCTTTGTATTCTCCTTGCTGGGCATCGCACATCTTGTATGTTGGAAAATCAATAAAATTTGTTGTTAAAAAAAAAAACCGAGAAGAGACATATGGCAATGATGGACACTGAGCATGGCCAGTTTGTGCTTGGTTGTTCACTGTGTTATTACATTGAATCGACGCGAAAAAACATTGCAACCCATGTACTTCCCTAGACCAGCTGACTCTGACCTTGCCCCCACACTACAACCCAGGAACAACGCCCTATCCAATGACTGGGCATAACACCACTACCCACATGTAGTGAGGACTGTGTTAAGCATGCCTTCCTCTCCATATATCAGCCATCTGATGCTGCTGACTCCACTTGACTTCTGCTACTCCAGTCTAAGTGGTAATGGGCACACCACTTTGCATTGCGGATAGAGGGAAGGCCTGTCTGACACTCTCATGGCTTTTGATGTGTCCACACATGTCTCAACGCAGTACAACATTCACAATGTGTTTCATCATGGTCTTTGAACTTTGAGAGCGTTTGCAAATTTCAGACGGCAGCTGGATGTAGTGATCATACAATAGCTGCCCACATACAGAGTCAAGCTTCCATCCTTGCACATTACCAACATCACAATCAATGATGATTGATACTCACTGGTAGCGTTGGGGTCTTCAAATGTGTCGACCTCCACCTGTGTATATGGCAGTGGTATCCTAAGAAACATGAACAGATGTGCAATCATGTTTAAATTCCGGACATATGTACATTCTAGGGAAAAAATACAAGTTAGCATGACACATGCATGTAATTACCAGACCATGTAACTCCTTTTACTTTAAGTACAGCACTGTTTTGTCACCCACACCTGGACACTGTAAATGCTGGATCAATTCCACATCACTGTTCACTGAGTGTGAAACAAACATGTGTAGCATCTCTGTGAAGTTGCATGTGCTTCAACAGATTCATCTGACATGCCCGTATGCAGACACAATTGCACAATGCTGTAAGGATGGCTGGTCCAAACATTTGTCTGTGTATGCACATGTGTATACAGTTTTTTGATGTGCGGACTCACAACACTTCTTCGACTCTACATGCTTGCAGCATGTTAAACTCTATCTTGTTGCCTGATTGCACACTGATTTGACCTAGCTTATGACTTTTGCATTGTTTCTTGCACATGGCTTGCTGTTCTTTTGGCTGCCTGCTTCCCCCTCCATTCCTGATGCTGATTCACCCGAAGTGCCTCCACCATGACGAATCCAGAGTTCCAGCTGGGCATCCATAAACCATTCACAATTTGATGGTGTTTGATGCTTGTCCACACAGCAGCCATGGACAGTATTTGCTCAAAAGTCGAACCCCTCTGCAGCCGTCAAAAAACCAAACACAACCAGCGCCACTGGTCATGGTTCTCCGAAATCCCTCAGCTATGACTCAGATTAATGTCATTGCACTGTACCAGTGGAAAATGTCAAAAATACTACCTGTACACACAGAGCAACAACCATGGGCAGTAATCCAGGCTACACTGCCCCCAGGCCTTCACCACCAACTGCACACACACTACGTACACACCAAACTGCATCAACTCGGGATCCCTGAAATGCATCCTCCTCAAAGTGTCCACCCAGCACAGACTAGCCATGGAGATCTGTATCATCATCGACAACCTTGCACCAGATGTAGAGTTACTCACAGCAACCATGGAAAACGCCACCTTTGCCAACAACATTGCCAACTGCATCACCAAACAATCTAAAAATATAAGGAAGGGCCTGCAACAACTGTCCTGCATGAGGCCAAGCCATTGCACTTAAGAGCTACCTCCGAATCACAAACTCAAGCTCAAGCAACATCTCGCTCAACACCAAACACCTACACTTCCAGATCCAGGCCAGCCCAAGGACAACCTGTGAGGGACCCTTGGCTACAGACCATTCAGTCCTTGAACTGTGTACACCACATACATCACAAACATTATTGCACAACATGCTGTCGCATACATGTACTATATAATTGTAACATGCCTCAACTCACATCTTGACAACCTCAGTGACAACAGATATTCCAACTGCAAGGACAACCTTTAAAACGTCTGACAGTAACAACTTGTCACCACCCACAACCACAAGCCAGGTCAGAACATCACCACATCCACTACAGCCAGCCCACGTACCACCATGGACTGACCAGCATGACGTACACCTCCATGTCAACAAAACATCTCCATATGAAAAACCAAAATGCACACCACAAAGGAACTGACAGAAGATTAACATAGAACAAATATAATAAGCCACAAACCAAAATGCCACCAACACCTTGCAAAACACAAACTTTGTTCAAGATGGACCCCACAGATGCTTCTCAAAATGTGTAGGTGAACTTGCACCAGAATTTGACACCAACACACAGCAGCACAGGAAGTCAACATGGTTCCAGGACAACCCCCATCAATCGTGACGCACATGCAGATGCCTTGTGGCGAAGCAGAATAACAGCAAATCCCCTGAAGACGGATCCAAATGCAAGAACACCATATCAGAATTCCACCCACAAATAAGCAACGTAATACCACACTCAATCCTCACAAACTCCAGAAATACAAAGTAACAATTCAGCATCATCAGCTATTTTTGTCAAACACACATGGATCATACAGACATCTTTCCCTCCCAGGACCACTACAACAAGCTCTGCTCATACTTCCACACGGATGTCATGTGCCTCTAGGACAAGTTCCAATACCAGACACATGTCTATGAAACCACACAATCTTCATGCAACCCCAGATACCCCTACATCTCATCCCGGACAACAATCAGCACCCAAGACAACGCATCTACCATGAGAGGCATCCACTCATGATCACAAATGGACCCCTGTCCCAACCCTCTTCCATCAAGCTGCCGCAGCCATCACTCCAGCATTAAAAGATTACGATCAACACCTGCGTAAAAAGTGGCTATTTCCATGTCAAGTGGAAGTGCGCATAATTCTGAACCACTTTCAATGAGCTAACAATCATCATCCTGCGCAGAACCCACCCTGTACATCTTCATTGCAACTGTAAAGACCTGACTCTTCAACTGCACGCACATTCAGACCCTCACATGTGAGTAGCGCACTTATAATTTCAATGCTTGGTTGGTTTGTTGATTGATGCCTCATGCTTACATACAAATCCAGACTTATGTATATCATGAGATTTTCACAGGATATGGCCTGATTTCCAAGAGTGTGCAGCAGTGAGGCACCACAAGCCCTTTGTCTGCACCACACTCTGTAACTTTCTGAGCACTTGAATACAACGTGGCCATTTTCCTACCCCCCTGTGCCACCAGTACTTCACTTTTGTTGATGTACTGGTGCTGCTGGGTCATGCTCAATATTTCCAAAGTCCAGTGTTACATGGTGCACCAATGCATGCATCCTGTGTGTAATTGATATGTACACTTATACACACATAAATGCCTATGCCAATTATATTAGGATTTTTTTGCTATGTCCATGCATTTCTTACAATGCATTGCATCTTTCAATAGTTAATTTGTGTTAGATGCCATGTGTGCATATGTCAACAGTGTGACTTATTGATCTACAAAATGTTATGTGGGATATTTGCATGCATTCCTATCTGCTGTCCCTTGGAACTTTAAGTTATGCTGCTATGTGTGTATGCAGGTTTGGACTGTATGTTATGTGGTTATAGTGTATATGTGATCCAGCAATTTCACATTGACTTATTGCATCGTTCGGACCTAAGGGCATTTAATGTGGCAGAGTGCCAGCTATTGTTGCAGAGTATATTTGTATGTACATTAATTTTTGCTTACCTACAAGGAGCCCATTGCCATATTGTCCATTTTAGAAACCGTCATTGATGATGCTGTTTCTGAATATATATAAATCATGCACACTCCCAGAGTATTTGGCAAGTACATTGATGCATAGTCCCCGATGGCCCACAATGGCCTGGACATTGATGAAGTGTGTGTGCTTTTGGTTGCTGTATAGGTGTGAAGTTGCTGCAGGTGGTACAAGCTAAACATGCATGCAGTCCATTGCACCAACACGTGGGAAGCCAGCAGTAGCATAGAAGTCTTGTTTAATGTCCATCTGCTGCTGGTGTGTGTTTGGGAAATGGATGTGCTGTGGTGTGAGCTGAATGATGGCATCCAAAACAGAAGGGAGGAAGGCGGAGAAAGATGCCTATGAGACCCCTGCCACTTGTGCTGCTGTTGTTTGAAAAGATCCGGAGGCCAACATGTGTAAAACCGCCAGTAGCTTTGACAGCGGTGGGATGTTGGTGACCCTTTCATTTGGAGTCTGTAGCTGTGGTGTGATCTGTCTCAGCAGGGTCACAATAGATGCTTTCCTAAGGTGATACATTTTAATGACTTGTTCGAACCCGGAGTCCAATGAGGGTGGTCCTTTGACGGTAGATGCGCTTTCTTCTCCGGCGCTGCCTTTGTGGTAATGGTGGAGGGTGAGTTTGTGGGATTTGTTGTGGGGGTGGTTTTCGTCTTCTTGGTCCAACTCCCAGCTGCAGGATTAGGAGGTCCATGTTGCTTACTCTGCTTCAAAACTGCTCTACTGCACTTTTTTCAATTTATGTGGTACTTGCGTCATTTCCTGCGCGTGAGTTTATGAGGCGTAGGCATGCGAGCGCATTTTCCTATTTGCCTGATGCATTTTTTAGATGCATCAACGCGGGGATTGATGTAAAAATGCCTACAACGGAAATGCGTTGTTTTTTGAGTGGGAATGCCTACCTTGCATATCTTAATACTTACGCGACTCAGACAAATCTCATGCAGCTCTGTAGATGCGTCACCGTGTACATTTTGCGCAAAAAAAACCCACCAATGTGTCATGAAAAGTGACGCATCGGTGGCGCACGGGACTTGTAAATCTGCCCCATAGAGTGGTCTTTAGTTCCACTCCGAAAAGTGTTTCTCTTTCACAAAATACTATTGGGTGTTTCGTGTATCATTCCACCTTCTTTGTACTGCTTGCCTTTCGATGCATGAGGGGATGTTTTACATTTAAAGCAGACTCATGTCATCAAGCATTCAATTCTTTATCTCATACATGCATTGCATACAGGAAGTAATTTTTTTTACTACACTAGTTTTTACCATTACTAACATCACCATTATCAATACCAACATTACCATCTTTACTGTCACCATCACAACTGCCACAATAACCACCACCACCACAATTGCCCCTCCTATTACCTCTACCACCTCTACTACAAGACATTATCACATCACAACACCACTATTATCACCAGCTTTAGGACTTTCACCACAATTATCAATGCCACCGTTCCCCTTACCACCATCACAGCATTTATGCATGCCTGTGTTTGCGGGCATTGCCACATGATAGTCTGTCCTATTGACTTTACCATTTCCTGTTTGCATCTGTGTTGTATCCTCTGCAACCTGTCACCTCGCTCTGGGTAAAGGGACCACTACCGTGTGTGCAGGTTGTATTTTCTGCAGCCTGTAACCGCCAGTGGGGAGTGTTTTTCTTTTCATGCCTCTATGCTACAACTCCCATCTGTGTTAAGAGCTCTATTCGCTGCATAGGTTCTTCTGCAGCCTGTAACTAATCTCCTTGTACATAGACCTTTTCTGCTTTACGCTTTATTTTCTATGGCTTGCAACCCCAATATGCGCTAACACACCCTTTTTTTCTTTCTTGATTGTATTTTACGCAGCTTGTAACCTTCCTCTCGGTGTAAAACAATACTTTTGTGATGCATGCTTACCGCCCTGTCCCTACTTTCCCTTTCTGTTCTTATTCCCATGTGCGTCTGTTTGTTGTGATTTGTCCTCGTGTCTGCAGTTCATCCTTCCCGCCGCCTCTTTTCTGTCCTGAAGTTCTAGCATATGCTATGTCTCTCTCTTCGCAGGCCCCGGCACAGCTCAGCGCGTTACCTTGCAAGTGCTCCCTTCCACCTCGTCCTGCGCCGTCCCTTGGATGAAATACTAATGTGCTGTTCCCGCGTCCTAGCCCCATTCTGTCAGTCCGCCGGCACGCGCGTGAAATACACATGAGCTGGATACAGCCTGGCGCGGGCCGGGAGCTTCAAGGAGCCAAGGATTGATGCGAGCAGCTAGTCAGCGTCTGCTATCCGATCCGAACCCAATGCCTTTCTCACAGGTGCTCTTCGTGGATTCCTAGCGCCGGCATCCGTGCAAGGCGCTTGTGCACCACTCGGCTCTAAAGGAAGCAATGCGCCTGATTGAGACTTAACGCCTCTAGACGCTAAAGGTCACTTTAAGCTGCCTCGATCAATGCGCTTTGCCTCTCAGCATTAGAATAACAGTGGATCTTGAGAGTAAGGGTCTCCATGAGCTACTCATCATTTTTTTTGGCATCTTTGAGCCCTCTGTACACTTCATGGCTGATGCGGAAGTGACTCGATACCACGTGACGCTATTGCGAAAAGTGTGCTTGGTATTTCATCGATCTATTGATAGGCTTGCCGCCTCTCAATATTTGCAGAAATCATGTCTATAATCAGAGTCAGACTGGGACAGAAAATAGACTCGGCACCAAAAATACTGGCCCCCATTAGTGAATTAGATGCCTAAAAAAGTGGCCCATGTTTGCAAACTGGGGCAGATTGACATTTGTAAAGACGCGCTGTATTAGTGTATTGCACGTTATGGGACACTGCACGGATTTTAGCTTACTGCAGGCAATGTTTGTTTTAATGTCGGGGAAATCACGGGAAAACCGCCCCAGCAGACCTTAAAACAGGCCCACACATTGACATTGCAGACTAGCCAGTCGGGTACTGCCTGTAGCGGACAACGGGCGTTTTCCGGTGGGCGCCGGTTTTGCGTCAGTTGGGGCCGGTTTTGAAGCAGTGCTGCAATATCGGTGCCCGTCACCGGGGGCCGGTCGAGTGGAGGTGCCAGGGCTGGTTTCTCTTCCCAGTCCCGCCATGACTGCCTGATTGCCCAGTCTGATCCTGGGTGTTATGATTAGGACTCGCTCCTTCTTGGCACTACAAAGTTGATCTGCTACCACTGAGGTCCATGGTTTCTCAGTGCTAACAAAATACCAGGCCATTCATTGTGACTGAGTCATGCTGGCCCTGGATGAGGAACGTGACTATCAAGCGCGCATCAAGTGCAGTAACTCAGCAGCGGAGTGGTGCGCGGAGCCCACTGCACCTCAGTTATGTCTGTCTTTTACTACCAATCTACGGAATGAGGGTCAGTTTTCTTTGCTTCAATTAATGTGCATACACCCATGCTAAACCCCTGCTCTGGATAATAACAGTAATTCCTATTCGCAAATATATCACCCCTTTAACGGTTTCAAGGTGCTGGGGGCCATCGGGGAGATTAAGTGAGCTAGTCCACAGAGTAACAAATCAACAAGGAGGGACTAGGGGCTTTTTTTGAAGGTCCGGCATACATGCCCCAACTATAGTCAATCCAAAGGGTAGGCAGTTCCCCACAGCCAGTTAGGATCTGCATACCCTTTGGATTGACTATTCCACAAAGTCACATGATGCTGAGCTGAGCTGCCGCTGGCGACCGAACCGCGAACCCTGTGCTCCAGAATCAGCTACTCTGGCCTCTGCACCATACCTCTCTCTATACTGTGCACAAGTGTGGGTAATGCTTACTTCATAAAAAACAATTGCAGGGGCACAAAGGTATTCTCATGAACCAACTGCAGGCTACATAGCATTGATTCCACTTCATGACTTTTTTTTTTTAACACCCATCACTTCCTGTCTCTATATCACACTCTTGCAGATTCTTATTCTCGCTTTCTCCCTCTGTCATGAGTTTCCTATCTTTCTCTTCCTCTTCTTTCTCCCTTTTCTGCCTTTCTCTCTTGCTATTGGTTAAAGTCTGTCAATAAAAAGTAAATCTTAAGCCTCAAAAACGAGGGCAAGTGCCCTGTTCTTACACCCACGGGCAAACATTAATAAGTCTGTGCAGATCCCAATGCCCATTTAGTGGTGTCCCTCTTCCCCAGTGTAAGAATCCCAAGGTAAGTGGGGCCTAACTTGGCTGGCTCAAAATATAGATTTTCACCATGGTACACCTTCTGATTGGCAGTGGCTTTGAACAAGTGGCCTTAGATTTCAATAAATGTTACCATTACAGGGCTCATATCTTGATCTTTTTCCTGGCTTCTAGGACCAGAACATGGATGTTGTTCTGCCTCCGAGGATGGCAGCAAGTGTAAGATGCTGAAGAACGCTTGCTTCTGTGCCTTACCTGAAAAAGGTGCAACTGGATTTTCTGTTAGGAGAGAAGATGCCATGACCTGGACAACAAACACAAACTCCAGCTTACTGAGACCCAGAAGCCCTGATAATCTACAGCCTAGCTGGGCATGTCCAAACCCAAACACAACTTCATTATCTAAGAGTGAAAGACTAATTGTGACCATAGACTCACTCTACTAGTTGGTCGGTTGGTGCTTTCCCTTGGCTTTTCTGCACATTTATGGGCCCATACCAAGCTGTATTAAGTTCAACAGCTAACAGATTTGGTTTCAATTTTCATGCTGTAGATTTGGGAGGAGCTCTGTTTTCTGAGGCATGTGGTCCTGATTTTATGGCAAGACAGGAGGCTAGCATTATGCATAAACCTTTAATTCACTCCTTCTGAGCAGCACTAAACTCCAAAGCTTCATGAAATAGAACACAACTACATTACAATAATTAAATAGAACTCTCAGGTCCATATAATTCCGCTTGTCCTCTATGTTCTTCCTCTTTTGTTTGCTGCTTCTGAGCAGATAATTATATTTCAAGAGCTTTTATTTAAATGTTAAGCCTGTTTGTAAGAGAGAATTTAATTTCTTTAACTGTTTATAGAATTAACTTAACTCAATGTATGGGTTTAAATAAGTTAATTTTCTAAGAGTATGTGTGATATTTTTGTTGTTGTTGAGGTTTTAGATGTTTGAGCCTTTGAGCGCATGTTATGGTACTTGAGGAAAACAAGGTATCACAAGTTTAAAAAAGGTGTGAGGAAATTAGGCTGTTTGGATCATTTTTCAACTAGGGTACTTGCTGTTGTAGCTTAGGCTCACACGTGGGCTTCTTGACGGGTTTGAGGCAGCATTGTGGTGTTGCTGTGCACGGAGAAAAGCTAGAATGACACATGATCCGCCACCATCTTGGGTGAGAGCGACACCTGCTTGAGTTAGCCGGTGGTCTACAGGTGGCTGATGCGCACGGAGCGCATGTTTCTAAAGGAATTCGGCCTTTTTCATGTGAGAAAATAGACATGCTAGAGTGAAGCTCGTACGTCTGAATCAGCTGTTGATTGGCAGTTGACTGAACAGTGTCAGGGCAATTATAGCGGTACAGTGCGGGGATTTCTTTTGAGAAGAGAACGATATATAAAAGTGAATTTAATTTATAAATGGGAAGAGATAATATTTAATTGAGTTAAAGGAGATATTAATATTGTATTAAATAAAAAACAAGAGAGAGAATTATCTCTTTCAGGAGTTAATTGGTGGCAAGATGACAGAGCAAGGTTCTGCTCAAATATCTCAGGAAGACCTGATTAGAAAGATTGTCTCCCAGGTGCTCCAGTTGTCATTTAAGGAGACAGTGAAGGAGGTAATGAAGACTAAAGGTCAGCCAGAGGTCACAAAGAGGATGTGTAATTCTCCACTCCAGAGGAAGAAAGTGAAGGTCTAAGGGGTCTAGGAGGTAAAGGTGTAAAGAAGAGGAAACATACTGTGAGTGATTTTGAGAAAGGAGTCCCTAGCAGCTCAAGGAGAGTAGAAGTCCTTTCAAACAGCTGCAAGGGAGGTCAGTCCTCTTAAAGATGGACAACATAATAGCGGTGGATTACATCAACAAGCTTGGGGAAGTAGGTCAAAGAGATTGGCAGATTTAGCAATAGAAATGTGGAATTTTGCTTGGAGCACAAGATTGGTTTGAAATCAGAGTATTTCCCAGGGGAATGCAATCTGTTTGCAGTCTGGAATTCAAGGCATTAGGCGGATTTCAGCGACTAGAAATTGGAGAGCAGTTGTTTAACAAAAATACAGGAATTGTTGCGTCCATTAGAGGTTGATCTTTTTGCATCCAGACTAACTTCTCAGTTGAAGAACTATTGCAGGAGCAGTAGTGGTCGATGCATTTATGCAGGATTGAACAGAGAAGAAGGCATATGCATTTCCACCGTTTTCAGTGATACAGAGAGTACTGTTGCAGTATAGGAGATAGAATTGTCAGATAGTGTTGGTGACACCTTTTTGGGAAACGGAGGCCTGGTTTCCAACAGATTTAAAGATGGCTATGGAGAGGCCTGATTTGATCAGGTCCAGGAAGGGTTTACTAACAGGAGCAGAAGAGCAAGAGCATCCGTTAGTTTTGTCAGGTTTGCTCAACCTTCTGGTTTGGAATGTTTCACAGAATCAGGGAGATTCGCTAAGCTTTCAGAGTCAGCTTCAGGGTTGCTCAATGAATCTTGGGCGCCAGAAACAAAAGAACTTAAAAAAGGTAAAGGAGTGCTTGGCCAGTCTGGTTACGTTGGTGCATGGCAAGGGATTTGGATCTCGTGGAGGCTGATGAGGTAGAGATTGCTAATTTTTTGGCAGATCCCTTTGATAAAGGTTTTTCTTACGGAACTGAGAATTGTTCTCGCGTGGCAGTGACAGCAGGTCATTCTCTGATCCAGGGAGTTTCAATCAGAAGGCATCCTCTAATTTGTAAGGTGATGAAAGGGATAAGGTTGAAAAGATACCGGAAACTAAAGTATCTGTCACTTTGGGATATAGATTTGGTTTTGAAGTTATTTCAAGAATGGCCTAGTACAAACTATTTAGGAGTAAGAGAGTTGTCCTGGAAATTAGCCTATTGTGTTTAATTTCTTTGAGAAGAGTGTAAGATGCAGGGGCGTTAGAGATATGTAACAGATTCTATCAGCCAACAGGAGTGTAATTCAAAATTTACAAAAGAACGAAAACTATGTCTACTTCAATATCTTATCCAATTTTAGATGATTCACCAAAATTGTGTGTGGTGAAATGAGTTAAGGAATATGAGTATAAAATGTTGGAGAAGAGGAGTGCTGGTGTGAATCAGTTATTGATTTCCTATAAGAAACCATTTCCCAGGGTTACAAATGCAACTATTGCAAGGTGAGTTAAGTGTGCAATGAGAGAAGCAGGTATTAATTTGACTAAATTCTTGGCACATTCGGTAAATGGTGCCATGGCAAATAAGACCTTCATGTCAGGTGGAAAGTTGGAGATCATGAATGCAATGGATTGGTCTAATGCTGATATGTTTAGGAAGTTTTATTTTAAGCCAATAGAACATATCTCATGCAGGGGTAGCTCCTCAGGAATGGCGGAGGAGCATCGCCCCACTGGCTCAGAGCCAGCAGCAAAAAAATAAAATGATATTTCAGTATTGTTTTATTTTTTAGCTGCTGGCTCAGCCAGCGTGTGCAGGGAGGGGCGGGTCTAAGGCATGGGAGGGGGAGTAGGAGTGCTAATGCACTCCCTAAGTGCTCATGTGTGTTTTGCCGGCCATCTCATGCCGACCAAAACTCAGCATGTGCACTTAAGTTTCTCTAACCTGGCTGTATTGAACAGCCGAGTTAGAGAAACCCCACAGACTCCCTGACCTGAACAGAGGGACTTTCTAGCCCGCTCAGGCCAATCCCCACACTGCTGTGCAGCGCAGGATTGGACAGGGAGTCTGTGACTAGTCTGCAGTGTCTGCTGGGACAAGGAAGTCCCAGCACCAAGACGCAACGTGGGAGGTAAGCTTAACTTTAAAAAAAATGTTTTATTATTCTTATTCTTATTATGTTCACCCCCTCCCTCATGCCCCCTCCTGTGCTCCCTCCCACACTCCCCCTACCCCTGCCCCTCGACTTTGTGGCCACCACTGGTGCCATGCTATGCTTTGAAGGACTTTGACATGCATAATGCTAGCCTTCTGTCTTGCCATAATTCTTAAAGTTTTACTGAATAAAGAATTGTAATTTTATTAAAGACAAGGAGGCTTGTGTTATCCCACCACACCCTCCCATTTTTCCTTGGAGGAAGTGGATTGTTTTGTAGCATGTAAAATAAGTAAATAAGTGATACGTAAAGTGAATATGGAGGTTAAATGTTAAGTAAAGTGAATATACAAGTTAAATGAAAAAGATACATTTGTGTTCATGTTTTTTTCAGACCAATAGAAGATGGAGGGGTCAAGAGTGTAAAGGAAGAGGATAGTTTGTCGAAGAGAAACAAAAGAGAAAGACTACGGAGGACAAGGGGAGTTATATGGACTTGAGAGTTCTATTTTATTGAGATGCAGATGTGTTCTATTTCATGAAGCTTTGAAGGTTATTGCTGCTGTGAAGTAGTAAATAAAAGGTTAATGCTTAATTCTAGCCTCCTTGTCTTTAATAAAACTATGATTTTTATTTAGTAAACCTTTCAGAATACCGCATTTTCAAGACATCTGCAAGACATCACACAACGACCCACAACTCTAATCGCTCACAACCTGTTTGGGAAACTTGTTTTTAAACCACACTGATAGGACTGTCTTTGATCAATTTGATGTCATTTTAAAAATTACGGTGCTTAACTGATTCAAATTGTGCTGCTAGTGCAGCCGTTGCTACCTAGGGCTCAGCTACACGCTGACTGGTTAGAGGGCAATCCAATCTGAGAGGCTGTTGGACGTAGGCCGTGGAAGGGATTGAAGTATCACCTACTTAAGGAGAAGCATGGCATGTCCGTGCCGGTATCTCGGATCGCTCGCAACCTGTTTGGGAGATTTGTTTTCAAATTACACTGATAGGAATGTAATTGATGTCATAAAAAAAATTATGGTGATTAACTGATTCACATTGCACTATTATATTGCAGGCTTTGCTACATAGCACTCAGCTACTGGCCGATTGGCTAGAGGGGGAATCCAATCTGAGAGCCTGTTGGACATAGGCCGCGGAAGGGGTTGAAGCCATGTCTACTTAAGGAGAAGCATGGCGTGTCCACGCCAGTAACTCTGATCGCTTGCAACCTGTTTGGGAAATGTGTTTTCAAACCGCACTGATAAGAATATGTTTGATGAATTTGATGTAATGAAAAAAATTACGGTGATTAACTGTTTCACATTGTGCTATTAGATTGCAGCCTTTGCTACATAGGGCTCAGCATCAGGCTGATTGTTTATAGAGGGAATCCAATTAGAGAGCCTGTTGGACGTAGGCCGTGGAAGAGGTTGAAGGCATGCCTACTTAAGGAGAAGCATGACACGTTTGCATTCAGCGGGCACCCCGGCGGCACACCAAAGACAAGCCCATCTGCGCCCATCCACGTTTGACAGGGGCCAACCACAAAGCCCCAATTACCATTTACTGACGGGAAGAATTACGAGACCTTAATTCTGTGAGGCAAAACATCTCACCCTAGCTTGCTCTGCTACTAAATTAGCTAGGCTTATCACTCTCCCAGGATTCCACCTGCACTTCTGGCAGCCACCTCAAAGCCGAAACGCTCAGCAGATCAACCAGTTCCACAACCACGACACATAAGCAAAATCACACTGAACTGCGGGTGATTTACTTGAATACCCGCTCTTTAGTAAAGCACTAGGACGAAAATCTTTTATCTCTTGGATTCTGAGACCCCTGATGTACTTTTATTAACAGAAACTTGGTTCACGGATGAGTCTTCCTCACCAGATGTACTATTGGTTCTCCTGAATGACTATTACATTTTACAAACCAATAGGGTAACAGGGGAAGAAGGGAGAAGGAGTCGCAGCAATAATTAAGAAAGAACTTTGCTTCCCTAAGATGTCATCACTAAACCTTCCCTTAGTGGAGAATCTGGTAATCAATCTGGAGTTCTCTACCTCATCTCTGATGAGTGTCCTTCTGTACAGGCCCAATAATTATATGCATGAATTCTCTCATATCTTAGTAGAATAAATTGCACCTTTATTCATAGCTCATGCCAACGCATTACTTATGGATGACCTGAACTACTGGGCCAAAGAGGAAAAGGGTGGGCAGCAAGCTGCTAATCTTACAGATGCCCTTAGTAATCTGAATCTGGAACAGCAGGTAAACCTTCCCACCCACATTGAAGGCCATATTCTGGATCAGATATGGACCACCAAATTCCCTCTGATGAACCTGAAGGTAGGCCCATGTGGATGATCAGACTATCACTTGATCTCCTTCTCCTTACCTCTTCTTAACTCTCACAGACCCTTAACCAGTGCTGCCATTCTTTCCAGGAACTGGGCCCGAGTTAACCTGACATCCTTCTGTAACGAACTGGAAACATCTCTGCCATTCCCAAAGGAATACATAGAGGTCTTCGAGAAAGCAATCACTAGCTGGCTCACTGAGACCATCAATGTATATGCCCCCCTTTGCAAAACTAGGCCATGAGGCTACCAAGTTGTTCTCAGACAATCTAAAAATAGCCAGATTGAATCTGCGGTGTTCAGAACAGAAATGGTGGACCAAGTACACACCTGACCTCAGAACAATGTATTTACAACAACTTAAAACATACAAATCCCTGATCAAGCAAGCTAAAGTCAGCTTCTTCACAGGTAAACTTCTGAATGCCCCCAGTAAATCTAAAGCGAAATTTAAGATTGTTACAGAACTATCCAATCCAGACAGAGTCACACTCCCTGTCATACCTACACAAAGCCTATGTGATTTTATTAACTCATATTTTCTGAATAAGATTGGGGCTATCAAAAATAAAACATCTCCCTGCTCAACTCACTATAATCAATCACCCTGCTATACAAACAATTGCACGCTCACCTGCGTTCCTAAAAAAAGTCAAGAGGACCTAGTTAATCTACCTATCTAACCTAGTCAAGTCAGGATCACCTAATGACACATGTCCCTCAAATGTCCTAGAATTAGTATTCACCCACTTTTCAGATCTAGTACTATAATTTCTCATTCACTCTATCAATATTGACACAGTCCCCACATCCTTCGAAAGGCCAGTCATAGTGCCACTACAAAAGAAAGCAGGGATAGATCCCCTCAACATGAAAAACTATCAACCAGTTTCCCTCTTCCCCTATCTATCAAAATTACTTGACACACATGCAGCCCTCCATCTCTATTCATTCATCGAGGCCTCAGACTTTCTTGACCCCTGTCAAGCAGGATTCCAGCCTGCAGACTCCACAGAAGCTGTGTTCCTTTCAGTAGTAGATGATATGCGAAAGGAAATGGACAGTGGCAATGCTCAAGCTCTGGTGCTTCTTGACCTGTCGGCGGCCTTTGACACGGTCAACCACACTCTCCTGGCAGACCGTGTCATGGCCGCAGGCTTACGGGATGCAACCTTCAACTGGATTGTCTAATTTCTTAGAGACAGATCCCAATCGGTCAGACTTCTCACATTTAACTTGGCGGAGGTCCAATTGAATTGTGGCATGCCACAGGGCTCCTCTCTTTCCCCCATCTTTTTAATATTTATATCCGCCCTCTGGTTAACTCTCTCAAAAACAGGAAGGTAATCATCTTTAGTTATGCCAACGACATGCAACTGATATTTACTATCAACAATAGCCCCACGTCTAGAAACCCACGCTGTTCATCCGGGACTGGATGAACAGCAAACATCTGAAGCTAAACTCTGATATAACGGAGATAGCAATCACCAAAAACAAGCTTGATTGCTGAAACACTTCCTTCTGGCCCAGCAAGATGGGCTCTCCCCTGCCTCAAAGTAGGTAGAGAGCCTCAGCTTCATCATTGATGAGGAGCTATCACTTAAGCAGCAGGTTGGCGCAGTGCCATCCTCCAGCTTCCTTCAACTTCGCCACATTATGAAGATAAGAAAACATTTCACCACTGAAGTCTTGATTCAAGTCATTATGACTATAGTCATGTCAAGAATTGACTATGCCATCATCTTCTATCCGTGCCTCCCCAAGCACCTCACGCGCAGGCTCTGTGGTACTGTAAATTTCGGAACCATGTTGGTAGCATGGTCCTACCCTGCCGATTTTGGTATCAGCGAACCGCAAATGACTAATGCGGTATGTATGAGTGTTTTCGTCATGTTTCACCAATAAATTCACCGCGTACACGATACTACATGTCGAACCCTCGGGTTCCATTTTAAAAGGGTAACCATTTTGTGGTTGCCCTCACATAGGCTGCGCAATGAGGCCATGCCTAGGCCTAAAGGACACGCAATCTTTCCTTGACTTCTGTGTGACCTATGCAAACTGACTCCGCTGCCCGGGGTCAGTCCTGCCCGGCCGGTTCCTTTTACTGCGGCCTTATGGGATTAGCATCAGGGCCCAACACATCATAAAGTCGTGTATCCCACGCGACTCCTGACTAATCCCTTTCCCACCTGACTCTGTTTCCTACTTTATGGCTTATTTTACGAGTAGGAGGTGTCCGTTTTATTGGGGTCTGCTGCTATCTGATGAGGGTTCTGAGCCTCGCTGGGTAAATAATTATGTGCCGACCGAGCTGAAATGTGGGATTATCATCATGACTGTGCTCTTTCTTTGAAGCGAAAATATGTGAAGGACCACTTGTAAAATAGGGGCGGTGTTGCCCAGAGCATAATATTCTGTATATAAGAAAAGACTGGTTTTTGGTTAGAGGCAGTCTCCTGAGAACATACATCGTGTTGTACTTCTCAGATACCTGTGATTGGTCTGCAGCCAATAAAAACGATCTTTGACTTCACCTAGAAGACTCTGTGTTTCTGTGGTCCAAGACAGGAAGAACTCGAAGTCTTCGGGTGTGTCCCCTGGCACCGCTGGGTTGGTTCTGAAAAACCCAGTACTTCAGTTGGCGCCCAACGTGGGGTGATTTCAGCGGTATCGGTCCAAGCCAGAGATTCGTGAGGAGCTTCGTGCGAAAATTCTGGAGGAAGGCCGCCACCTCATCGACCCCTGCATGTCGACGTGGTCCGAAAGTCTTTACTGCGAGGTTCTCCGCATCCCGACGGCTACAAAGGACTGCTGCCCTGACTATCGCCCTGTTTTGGACCCTTGATGATTTGGTAGAGCGAAACGAATTAATGAGTCTTCTGGTGACCTCATCGATACCTCAGTTAAGTATAAGTGGAGCGTCTCCCAGTCCTTAGTTTGGTTTAGTATCCCTTCGGGATCGCTTTGATTCGGAACTTGCAAGTGCCAAAGCCGAAGGACTCGTGTATTCACGAGACTATCGTATTCGATAATCCTTTGAAGTTTGAAACTAGACTAGTGAGCAAAGATGCCTGGTTCTAGTATATTTGGAAATTTGTTTTGTTTGGGTTGTAATAGGGACTCCCGATTAGAGGATTCGTGTCCGGTTCCTCCAATTGGAACTCCAACATATGAGCTTTATGTGAAACATGGCGTGGGCCCCATTGCGTATAATGAAGTATGGATCCGATACACCAGGAAGGATGGTGTTTTAAAATGGCCCCAAAATGGTAGTTTCGACACGGAAATCCTGGATAACCTAGAGGGTTAAATTATTTAAAAAGAAAGCCTGGCCGGCGATGTTTGATTCTTTCCGCCTATGGCGAAAGGAAGCCAAACAGAAAGAAATTAAACTAGCGAAGAAAAATAAAAGAGAGAAAGGTATGTCGACAATGCAAGCAGCCTTACAGTTTAAAGATAATGAAGAAGAACAAATGAATGAGCAGCTGCACAGGCAACGTAAACTAGTGATTGATAAATGCTACCCAGCTTTGCCGCCCCTTCAGCAAGATGCGTCAAAAGAAAAGGAGAAAGATCCCCTAATGTCACATTTGCTGAGTTCACCACCCCCGTATGTGCAGAGTGCTACAGCACCTCCGCAGCCTTTAAATGTACAGCCTCTAGTTAATTTGCCACAAGCCTTCCCGCAGCCGCCAGCTCCCCCTCAGCCGGCTCCTATGCCTACGACTCAGCCCTCTCAAGGGCCGCCGGTTTCGCTGCCTATCTCTTCTGCGCTCCCTGTGACTTTACCTAGTGCATCAGCTGCCTCCCTCGGCGCTCTTCCCGATACGACCCCTGTACCTGTATCTGCACCCATTTTTCTTCCCTCTGTTTTTCCCCCTGTTCTTGCCTCAACATCTCCTTCTACACGACAACGAATAGCTAGTGCGGTCACTAGTTTTATGTCACCTCTCTTCGGGTCATCTAGTACGACCCCTGGTTCACAACGTACGCAGTTGCGTAGTCAGCTGCCAGGTTCTGAAGAGAAACAAGTATTAGACCGCATGGCACATAAATGGGTTGTTTTTCCTTCAAGATATGATGTGGAATCTGTTGTAAATGTTTTTCATCAATGAGAAGCACCAAAACAGAGATACGTTTTCGAGAAAATGTGTGAATTCCTCTGTGAGGAGTTGGAAGATCATGGTCTAGATTCAAGCCCGCAGGAGTTGTGTCATGTACGGTTCGATTTTGAGAAAGGCACGATTGTGGGACGCGATGTTGATAGAGCGGTTGCGACATTGTTGTCCTTCAGGAATGGGGATTGTCATCAGTCGTTGTTCGAACAGGAGTTCCCTGTAGGGAAAAAGGTAAAAGCGCGCCAATATCCGATGCGTGAGGTTCCTCCAGTTTGGAGACCTGGTGATGCAAATGCTAATCCACCTGTTCTGCCACATTTTCAGCGTGTTTGGGTACACGTGCCGTGGAAGCGAGGTGAAGTGATAGCGCTTAAGCAGACATTGCCTGACCCCCGTAAAAACCCTGCAGGATATTATAAGGAGTCATCACAAACCGCAGAATCGTGTGTCATGAATTTAGCTGACATTGATATGTTGTTCGGGAATGTTGTTCCACAGCCTTTGTGGGGATTGATTCGTAATACAGATCATGCTGCAGAACTAGGTGGCACATGGGCTTATATCATTGCTACAGACACTAGACAAGTTGGTGGTGCGAAACCTGAGCCCTTAATAGCAGAGCTCCCTGGTAGAATTATTACCTACATGAAGACTTTAATGCCGGCGATGCGTGTGAATTGGGATTAACCCTGGGCGTAGTTCGCGAAGTAGCACTTCGCGAAGCTACGCAAAGTGCAGTTCGCACTACGCGAGCTACGCGTAGCACTTCGCGAACTGCGTAGTACCTTGTTTGCACTGTGCCAAATGTCGTTTTCAATGATTGCACAGTGCGGACACGCAACCGGCACTGTCCAATCATTGAAAAGGGCATCTTGCACAGTGCGAGCTGTAGTTTTCTGCTGCTCGAGTAGATTTTTACTCGAGCGGCAGCTTTCTCAACGCGAACTGGTAGTTTCTCATCGTGAGCGGTTGCGAGCATACGCAACCACTCGCAATGAGAAACCTGACCTCCTCGCGTTGGGAATCTTGCCGGGAGGTTTATTTTCCATGCTCGCGATCGCCAACTTGATGTTGCTGATCGCGAACAAGGAAAAAGTCTCGCCGGGATGTCATTTTGCTTGCTCGCGGTCGCCAACTTGACGTTGAGGACCACGAGCAAGCAAAAAATGACCGCAGCACTACGCAACACTACGCTACGCGGGTTCGCATTGTGCTACGTGCAATTTGCGTAGTGCGAAGTAGTGCGAACTTCGCAAACTACGCGAGCGTAGAGTATTGCTTTGCCCAGGCTTAATTGGGATACATTATCCACATGCAAACAAAAGAAAGACGAAACAGTGTCTGATTTCTTCACCAGGTTTGAAGAAACATTTATCGACCACAGTGGTCAAGACATGAGTACGGAAGGTGGTCAACGGTTATTTGTTGATAAATTTGTGCATAATTTGCTCCCCGAGTTGTGTAAGAAATTAAAAGATTCAGAGAGCTCCTGGGCTATTTCTTCATCAGCGCAAATACTGGCTACTGCACAGTATTACGAAAATAGGGATAAAGATGAGAAGCATAGAGCAGACAAGAAAAAAAAAGAATTAAAGACGAAGGTTCTTTTACAGCAGGCTTACCCGCCACGTGGAGATCAGAATAACTATAAGCAAAATCAGAGTAACTATCAACAACCCCAACAGTTTCAGAGTAACATGCAAAGGTTCGGGTATTCCCAACCGCGTGTTCCTGTGGGTCCCAATCAGTGTTCGTATTGCAAACAAGAAGGTCATTTTAAGTATAGTTGTCCTATATTGTTGCAGCGCACGAATAATGCTTATGGCGCGAGAGGTAGAGGTGGTCAGCAAGCTCCTAGGGGTAGAGGGCATGGGAATGTTCCCCAGAACGCGCGTCCTCTTCTGCCTCAAAATACGAAGAACAGTTTTGATCAGCAGGCCAATGTAACTGGTGGGACAGCTCAGTACTATAATAACGACTATTATGCAGAAGATGGAAATGCGGAAGGTAATGATTACTAGGACAGCCGTAGACAAAGAGAGGGAGTTGTTTCACTGCCAGTGGATCAGAGTGGACCGTATGTTAAGGTGACTACAGCGGGTGTGTCAGAGCCTTTTCTGTTGGATACTGGTGCTGCAAAGAGTTCAATTATGCACTCAAAACTCCCTGGCGCGCCTTCGTCTGGCGAAATAAATGTTTCAGTAGGTTTTTCTGGTGCCCAGGTTAGGAACCCGATCTCTAGTCCTATGCCACTTTCTGTTGGACCTTGTGAGCTGAAAGCACCCCTTATCCTAACGACAGGATGTGGTGAAAACCTGTTAGGATTGGATTTGTTAAAGAGATTACATGCGACATTATATTGTTCCCCCTCGGGAGTACAACTTACACTGGGTAGGGAAGTGACTTCTCCAATGTATTTGTCGAAGAATAAACTGCCAGCTGAATTGTCGTCGCTTCCGGATGTCCTTTGGGCTACTGGTCCTAACGATGTGGGTCTCTTGGAAATACCGCCATATGTGGTCACTTTGAAAGCCAATGTTAAATTGCCACGCATTCCCCAGTACAAGATCTCTAATGAAGGTGAGAAAGCGTTGTTAGCGATAATCTATGACTTGATTGAAAAGGATGTAATCGAAGAGACAAGAGGCAACGTTTTCAATAGTCCGGTTCTGCCTGTTTTAAAACGTACTGACCCTTCTCAGCCACCTGTTTACAGATTTGTGATCGATCTTAGAGAGGTCAATAAGATAGTTGTGCCACAGTTTCCAGTTGTCCCTGATATAACTGCCTTGTTAACTATGATCCCAGCTTCCGCTGCCTGGTTCTCAGTGATTAATTTAAAGATGGCTTTCTTTAGCATTCCGATTGCAGAGGAAAGCAGGGATATTTTTGGTTTTAGTTTAGGAGGTCGCAGCTTCCGCTTTAAACGTGCTCCGCAGGGCTTCTGTGAAAGTCCATCAATATACAGTCAGGCTTTAAAGGCGCAGCTTGATACAATTGTCTTACCTAGTGGTGCTACCCTTATTCAGTATGTTGACGATTTACTAATCCCCGCGGATACTGAGGACATTTGTAAAAAAGCTACATTGTCATTGTTGCGTCATTTGTTTGCCTTTCATCACAAAGTGTCTCTCTCAAAACTACAATATTGTCAACAAGAAGTAACCTACTTAGGTCATCTCTTGTCGAAAGAGGGAAGGAAACTGACCCCAGAAAGAATTCAGGCCATTGCATAATTGAGCGTGCCAAGAACACAGAGAGAAGTGCGTGCTTTCTTGGGTATTACTTCCTACTGTAGGCAGTGGATCCCGAGTTTTTCTTTGCTGGCAAAACCTTTGATAGCATTAACATGCAAAGATACACCGAATCCCGTCCCATGGTCTGAAGAGTGCCAGGAAAGTTTTTCAGAATTGCGTAATGCATTATGTTCAGCTCCTGTATTGGGTACCCCCGACTACAGTAAACCTTTTACATTGTATGTTCACGAGAAAGAAGGCTGTGCGTTGTCGGTGCTGACACAGTCTTTTGGAGACAGACAGCGTCCATGCACGTATTTTTCGTCAACTTTGGATCCAGTAGCTAAGGCATTGCCAAGTTGCTTGAGAGCCACAGCGGCAGCAGCTGTGTCTATTCGACAGTCTGCTGGGTTAGTAATGAATAACACGTTGATTGTAATGGTTCCGCATGCAGTGGACACGTTGTTGAACAGGACCAAGACACAGCACTTAACTAGTGCTCGATTGTCAGGTTATGAATTAACACTGTTAGCGAGTCATGTGCACATAAAGAGGTGCAACACGTTGAATCCAGCTACATTATTACCGATTTCAGCAGACACAGATGAGATTGAACAGCATGAATGTCTGTTCAGAACAGAAGAAGAAACAAAAGGGAGAGTGGATCTTAAAGATACTCCCCTGGTTGAGTGCGATGGTACTTTATGGGTGGATGGCTCGTGCTTCAAGCTTCCGAATGGTGATACGACTGCTGCATATGCTGTCACGACTTTGCACACGATTGTTGAAACTGCACGTATACCGCATAATTCGGCTCAAGCAGCAGAATTAATTGCAGTTACAAGAGCATGCGTGTTGTCGAAAGGAATGAAAGTGAACATATATACTGACAGTCAGTATGCCTTTGGCGTGGCCCATAGTTTTGGGCGCTTGTGGAAAGAACGTGGGTTCCTGACTTCGCATGGAACTAAGATTCAGAATGGTCAGTTGGTGAATGATCTCCTTGAATCACTGACCTTACCGTTACAAGTCGCGATTGTGAAATGCAGTGCACACAAGAAGATTGTTGATGATATTGGTCGTGGTAATGCGTTTGCTGACGAAATCGCGAAAGGAACAGCAAAAGATGTGACGAATCGAATGTATGTTACAGGCCCTGCAAGATGGGTTGGTGATGTTGGAATGTGTGAAGACACGATAGAGAGCGTGAAGTCCCTTCAAGCTGAAGCCACAGAGAAAGAATTGAGCATGTGGAGAGAAAGTAAGGGAAAATTGGATGAAAATGGTTGTTGCATTGATTTGTCAGAGCACCGGCGATGGTTGTTACCTGATGCATATGTGCTTCCAGTGGTCACGATGGTACATGGAATGGCGCATATCAGTGTGAAAGGGATTTGTAAGTTGTTGGCTCCAGTATGGCAGAATGCTGGAATTCCCAAGTGTGCAGAGAATGTGGTCAAAAATTGCATGGTATGTTTGAAATACAATCCTGGTAGGGGGACCTCAACTCCAGCTGGTCATTTTGCGCCTCCAACGTATCCGTTTGAGGTTTTGCAGCTAGATTTCATCCACATGGAAAGGTGCAATAATTTGAAATATGTACTTGTTGTTGTCTGCGCTTTTTCAAGGTGGATAGAAGCATATCCCCTAAAGGACAATACTGCCTTATCGACAGCTAAAGCCCTTGTCAAGGAATTTTTCCCTAGGTTTGGAATGCCAAGAATGGTATGGAGTGATAATGGGAGTGAATTTGTGGGACGAGTGATGAAGAATGTATGTGAGGGACTAGGTATAAGGCAGAAATTCCACGCTGCAAATCACCCCCAATCAGCTGGACTAGTAGAATGCTATAATGGCACATTGAAGCTCAAATTAGCCAAGATCCAACCGAGTTCTGGTCTTAAATGGCCGGACGCTCTGCCCTTAGCAATCCTATCAACAAGAATGACTGTGCATTCACGAGTGGGACTTAGCCCCTACGAAATCGTGTTTGGCCGCCCGGCCAATATATGGGGAGTGCCAAGACCGACAAAATTCAGTGAGATCGAACATCCAGTACTGCTTGATTATTTGTATGAATTGATGGCTAAATTGCGTGTTTTACACCAACATGTGCATGATACCCTGCCTCAGGTCTCTGAAGCTCCGGGACACCCCATCAATCCTGGATCATGGGTGCTGGCCAAAAATTTTCAGCGGACGACAAATGATGAGTCCCGCTGGACCGGCCCCCATCTCGTCCTTCTCTCGACGAGATCAGCTGTTCGAGTGAAGGGGAAAAAGAACTGGATACACGGCATTCACTGCAAGAGGGTCCCTTTGCCTTTGCCTTACGACCAGTGGGTCGAGGAAGGGATCGCTAACTCAGAGACTGAGAATGTGCCCCGTTTTCTGCCGTTTAGTGATGCACGAGTAAAAGGAACGCTTTCTGAGAAGGAAAGCGATGACATCTTGCAAGAAACTGTGCCACCGTCAATTCAATTGGACACTACAGAACCTGAACTCTTGTTTCAAGACCAAACAGTACCTACAAGAAGTCGGTACAATTTGAGGCCGAGAACTATGGACAAATAAAGATTCTTTTTCTTTGATATTTTTGAGTAGTGCAACTCTCTCTTCCATCTGAGAAACTTTCTTATTTTTGCTTTTTCGAACCGCCATCCGGGTTCAGCTGTAGGGTCGCGGTGCCAAGACTTTGGGGTACAAGCCAGAGACGTTAGGTCAACGGTCTGGTTGGTCTAGGGCGTTCCCTGGACTGATAGGTGTACTCCTTAGCAGAAGACACTCACCCGCCGCGGACAGCACGATTAGAGGATGGAGTTTTTCCAGATGAAGAGACCCGCTGAGGAAATACATTTTAAGAACAGAATATGTAAAGTAATGAATAGCAAACGTTTTGTAATATTATGTCTGTTTGTCCTATTTAGCATGATGATGTTTTCTATAGGTTATGTATTATTGTCTTTTCAAGTACCGTTTACACCCACTACACAGCCCATACCTCCTCCTACTGTTTCCTCACACTCTTTCCACCCTCTGCCTGAACACGAACAAACTAGACGTGCTGAGTTCGTAAACAACTCGTTTATTCAACTCCTGCACCAGCACCAACTAGTTATGAATACGACAAATTGCTGGGTGTGTGGTTTGATGCCACATACCATTAATAAGGGTATCCCATATCTAGTGCTGCCGTTTAGCTATAATGGGTCATCATGGGCATTCCAGACTATGTTCCTTTTTGCGCTTGAAACCTACTCCCCGCGACCACTGCGTTCCACTAGACCTAGCACGAACAATAAGGCCTTGATGAAAGGAGTTGCTGATATGAGCAGAGATATCAATGCATATTCATCTATTCCCAAGGATGAGTTGCGAGCTTATGTGGGTTGGAACGCGACGGGGTATAGCATTAGTCTGGGCGAGAAACATCGTAAAAGTTCATCCCCGATTTGGGTCGTACCCCACATAGGTCGGTTCTGTTTACAAGGTAATGGTCAGAATCCAAGAGCTCAATTAGGGAAGAGTGACTGTGCTGAAACGTACACTTTCCCATCACAGTTTTCCCCTGCGTTTTTGGCTGCCAAGGGTACATACTTTGTAATGATCGAGCATATACATGGTTGCCCCCTGATTTCTCGGGCACGTGTTATGTTGCAAATTTGCTACCGCCGACATTTACTGCCGCCTCTGATTATCACAAGACCAGAGTTGTGAGAGGCGTTGTTAGTAAGGAGGATACTGCCGATCTGGAAGCGGGAGACTTTTTCCTGGGTTTCCTGCCGTTTTGGGGACCAATGGTCAATAGTAGGAACCTGAGACAACTGACTCGTGTAGTTAAAACCACTGTTAATGTAACGGCTGGTGCCCTTGGTAACTTGACAGCTGAGCTCCAAGCGGATCGCCTCATGACGTTGCAGAACCGTATGGTTCTAGATGTCATACTTGCAGACCGTGGTGGGGTATGCAAGGTTATCCAATCAAGCTGTTGTATTTTCATACCAGATAGCGCTCCGACAGTCTATCAAGCCATCTCCAAACTGCATAAGATTTCCGAATCCATTCATGTGGATAAAGGAGACTGGTCGATGATGGGGTGGTTCTGGGGACTGATATCAGCTTGGGGATGGAAGATTCTAATAGTCACTGGGACGATCTTAGCCATTCTTTTCCTGTTCTGTCTATGTATACAGTGTGCTCCTGTAATGTGTAGCCTCTGTGTTACATCATGTGTAAGGAAACCTGTATCAAGGGACGAACTAAGCAATAGGATGATGCTACAGCAGCATCTTCATGACTTTATGAATATAGACCTGGACTCAGATTAGTATGAGTATAGTTATTGCCTATGTAAGGGCAAAAGGAGGGTCTGTGGTACTGTAAATTTCGGAACCATGTTGGTAGCATGGTCCTACCCTGCCGATTTTGGTATCAGCGAACCGCAAATGACTAATGCGGTATGTATGATTGTTTTCGTCATGTTTCACCGATGAATTCACCGCGTACACGATACTACATGTCGAACCCTCGGGTTCCATTTTAAAAGGGTAACCATTTTGTGGTTGCCCTCACATAGGCTGCGCATTGAGGCCATGCCTAGGCCTAAAGGACACGCAATCTTTCCTTGACTTCTGTGTGACCTATGCAAACTGACTCCGCTGCCCGGGGTCAGTCCTGCCCGGCCGGTTCCTTTTACTGCGGCCTTATGGGATTAGCATCAGGGCCCAACACATCATAAAGTCGTGTATCCCACGCGACTCCTGACTAATCCCTTTCACACCTGACTCTGTTTCCTACTTTATGGCTTGTTTTACGAGTAGGAGGTGTCCGTTTTATTGGGGTCTGCTGCTATCTGATGAGGGTTCTGAGCCTCGCTGGGTAAATAATTATGTGCCGACCGAGCTGAAATGTGGGATTATCATCATGACTGTGCTCTTTCTTTGAAGCGAAAATATGTGAACGACCACTTGTAAAATAGGGGCGGTGTTGCCCAGAGCATAATATTCTGTATATAAGAAAAGACTGGTTTTTGATTAGAGGCAGTCTCCTGAGAACATACATCGTGTTGTACTTCTCGGATACCTGTGATTGGTCTGCAGCCAATAAAAACGATCTTTGACTTCACCTAGAAGACTCTGTGCTTCTGTGGCCCAAGACAGGAAGAACTCGAAGTCTTCGGGTGTGTCCACTGGCACCGCTGGGTTGTTTCTGAAAAACCCAGTACTTCAGCTCCAGCTGATCCAAAACCAGGCTGCCCGGCTGATATATCATCTGCCCAAACACTGTCATATCTCTCAGGTGACTAAACATCGGCACTGGTTGCCAGTCGTACAGAGAACGATGTTCAAAGTATGCCGCCTATCTTCAAAGCCCTGCATATGGACAGGCTCGCCTTTATCAAATCTCGGGTTATTCAATATTGCCCCACCAGAGAACTGAGATCCAGCCATCTACCTTACCTTGCTATCCCTCAATTTAAGAGGAAGAGGACAAGCGGGACAAGGTTCTCAGTCACAGCCCCTCACACATGGAACTCATTGCCGTTGGAACTTAGGACCACCACTAACTCTGCTAAATTCAGACAGATGCTGAAGACCTGGCTCTTTAAACCGGCCTACGAATAATTCTGAAGCTTTGCCGACTCAATTACCTAGCATCAGGAGACCGTTTGGTGAATGTGCGCTTTAGAAATTGTAGTAACATAACAGAACAAGGATCACCCCATTTACAGCCAGAACAGAAAGTCAAATGCCAACAGCTCAGTTACATACAGAGGGAGTCAAGTACAATGGTGCCACCTCACCTACCATGGAATTTCGGATCCTAACAAGACCATTGCTAAAGGGACAGAAAAAACAAAAGTACAGTCCCTTATCTTGCCTGGCCAAATGGTGGGGCCATTGATGAAAATAATACATCAGCGTTCCTGCCTTTTAAGCAGCGCATAGAAACTGTTGCACAGGTCACGCAGTCAGTCAGAGGGGTATTACAAACCATTGCAGAAAGAGGATATCTAGACAAAACAGTCATGCATTGTCCAATAGAATAACAAGTAATCAGTTAAATGATTTGCCACCATTATCTCCATGTTGCGTCATCACACCATCAACCTAGACGCACACTTGTGAGCAGATTAATGAGTATGGTACATGTGTCATCAGTAACCCTGGGCGTAGTTCACGTAGACGCGCTTCGCGAAGCTTCGCGAACATGTACTTGCACTACGAGACCTTCGCGTAGCTTCGCGAGCTTGCGTAGTTGCTTCGTGCGCCCGTTCGCGATGGCTTTTTCTTGTTCGGGAGCGCGGTGAGCGTGTTCGGGGAGCTGTTTGCATGCTCGGGGGATATATCTCGCGATCTTACTCATGCGGTCGCCAACGGGCGCGGACATCTTGTTTTTCTATTGTCCCGCTGCTCGCGATGCCTTATTTCCTATTCCGGGTCGCGGATAGCGTGTTCGCGATGTGCATTGACGTGTTCGGGAGCGCATTTTACTTGTTCGCGATGAATAGTACATGTTCGCGAGAAATATCGCGCGAACTTACCCACGCGGTCGCGAATGGGCGCGGCCATCTTGTTTTTCACTCTATTCTATGGTTCTGGGCCTACTTTTGTATCCTCCCTTTATCTGTTCAATCCTTTGTCTTTAAAACATTTATTCTGACTTTTTTTAGTTAATATCTATCTCTCTCTTTGCCTAAGTTTATATTTTGCATTTTATTTCTACTTTTACTGTGTTTTTGTTACTTTTATAAAGTTTTTTCTATCTTCTTCCCCCTAACTTTTTTTTCCCCTTCTAACTTTTCTTTTCCGCCTCCCACCCACCCCAGAACCATGGCCAAGGGCAGACCGAGTGGCAAGGGCAAGGGCAAGGGACCTGCAGGAGCAGAGAAGGGCCTCCTGCCTTGCAGGGGTGCAGGCCCGGCAACTGTTTGGGGAGGAGGAGGTGGCCGCCCTTGTTTTTTTCATCCAGCGCCACCTCCCCTTGACCTTGGCAGCAGGCGGCAGGCCCGGCTCCGGGTACGCTACCCAGGAGCGGCACCGTCGGTGGGCGAAGGTGCGCCGGGCCGTGTTCCGGTGCTCTGGGGTCCGGCGCACCCACAATCAACTAGCCCACCGGTGGTCCGACATCCTGGACCGGGAGCAGGACCTGTTGGACCTGCTAGGTGTCGAGGTCGTCGGGCTTGGTGAGTAACTTATTGTGTATATTATTATTAAATTTGATGAACAAGATTACTGCTGCGTGCCAAGCGTTGCTGGTAAATTAAGTTCCAAAAAGCAAAATGTTCTTTGATTTAACTAGGACCCCGGTGCTCGGTGGTACTCTTACTTGTTTGCAACTTAGTTTGCACTAGCTTGTGCTGATGCTGATTATATAAGAGTTTATTTTACAGAACTGAAGTTAGGTAATGCGATTTTCTAGAGAGACTCTAGTCCTTCCATTGTCCTACTGTGAAATAGTGGTGGATGGATATTGGATACTAGGTTTAGTTTGTTAGTATTAGTTAATAATTGTTTTATGCGGTCTGCGTGACGCCTCCTCTGTCACTGAGTGCTGCTTACCCCAGTCCTCCGTCGAACCTTTTGTACTTTGTTTAGTGAGTGGTAGGCTTAGCAGCATGGTCAGTCAGTAGCAGAACTAGATCAGAATCATGCAACCAACCCATAATTTGTTGTATGTATGTATGTATGCACTAATGTATGCATGTGTCCTCCATCTCATCTATGCATTTGATGGCTGAAATAAAAAAGGGAATGCAGACTTAGTGAACAATTGGCCCGTCTGGAATAGGTGGTGTAGGTCAGGTGGTACTTACTAGGCTTCGTTAGTATTTGTAATCAGAATGATTATGGAACACTGAAGTGTTCCTAAATAAGTAGACGATCCGTGAATGCAGGAAGAAGCCAGTAGTCGATCCATCTGATTAGATAGGTCAATTTTATTGCAATTGTTGTTTCCTAAAATGTTGTTTGACTTATTTTTCCAAATGATTTATTATTATTTCTTTCACAGCACTCCTTAATGTTTGTCTCTTTCTTTATTATATTTTACATGATCATCAGCACCACCCAGGGGCAAGAAGACGGGGTCGGAGTCGGCGGGGGAAACAGAGGACCGCTCCTCTACCGAGGCTCCTGCTGCTGGCCCCAATAAGTCCTCCAGTGGTTATATTGACATTTATATTTCCCTAACTTTTACTGCATCTTTTTTTTCCGAACTATAAATTATGGTTCCACTTTCTAATTCTATTTTTTACAAAAGCTTACTTATTTGACCTTGACTATCTGTTTCCAAATTCTGTTTATCCCTGCCTCTAACTAAGTTGCTTCTAACTGCCTCTGCTATGACTCTCTGTACCACTACTACTACTACTACTACTATTATATTACTCTGTCTGTAGCGAAGCTAGCACAGTTGCCCACTCTTTATAGAAGGTTTTCTTTGGAATAATAAAACTCTGATTGACCAATAGCTCTAGCCACTGTGTCCTGTCCTTTGGGTTGTCCTCTTCAAGTCTTCTCAATGTTAAGGCTTTGACAATTCCCACAAACAAAATGGCCAACCAGATATTTGACTAGTATTTTTGATCGGATAGTACATGATACTACTCTTGTCTAGTGATTCTGCAGAGCCACATACAGAACTATGCACAACAAAATAGGATGTTGCTGATGGGAGGTTGGACCTTACTGATCACACCTCAGTCCGAAGAACCCAGGATCCCCTGACCGACTAGCTATAGTGTGAGTGTCTCACATTAGGGTCCCACTCCCGACCCCCCCCCCCCACGAAGGAGATACACAATGTTGATGATGACTGAGACAGACAACCCAGAACATAATAACACCATTTTGCTCACTCACTTGTGTAAGTCCACCCCACCACACCAAAAACCACAGAGTCTATGTGTAAGTTCAAAAGGTTTATTTGAAACAAGTATCAAACTCTGTACATCGTTAATATGAAATTTAATTTACTACAGCCATAGTCAATAAGCCAGCAAAAAGCCAAAGATTAAAACAGTAAACATTTACAAGTGCATGACAACAAGAACAAGAGCCAAGATCTTTAGAATTCTGGAAGACCCCTCACCGTAGAACGTAGGAATACTGGTAACATCATCTTGCATCATAACATGTTCTGTAAATCTCTGGTTTGTAGAAAGGAATCTTCGGCCTATTATATGAGAAAAATGCTGCGAGTTAGCCGTTAGACAGTATACTGGTGAATGCTAGCATTTTGCAGTCATGGCAAAAAGTGTAACATGTATGTGATGGCTAAGCAATATGAACTAAACAAACTCAATAAGTGGTTTTTTTTCCAACCTCTTCACTTGTGCGCAACAGTCAAGTGGCCTCAAAGGCATCTACTGCACATGTCAATAAGCTGGCAGGTATAAATAAATATGCGTAAAAAGAGTAGTAGTCGACATGATGAATCTAAAAGGGTTACACATGGCTCAGGCTCACTTTCAAAAGAGTAGAGTAGGACTAGATGACCCCAGGAAGTGGAACCATATCACTACTACTAGTGTCTGTCTACTGACTGTACGTACTGTCTAGTGCTGATGTATGTTGTATTAACTTTTTTTTAATGTTCCAAGTGAACACTTAAAATAGGGGGAGGTTTCCAAGCATCTAAAAATTTGTGATGTTTTTTTCTAGGCTCACTACCATCCACCAGTGCCGTCGGGGCCAGCGATGCGGCCATTCCGGAGGGGGCAGGCGAACTGGCGGCACCTGCAGGAGAGACAGGGGGGGATTCAGCAGCATTGGCCGACGGCGGTAAGTTATATTCATTACTTCTTGACATTACCACTGGATGGAAGTGTGTTCACTATTTCACTGTACTGTGAGACTTATTATTATACAACGGTTGAAGAAGACACCCTTTACTTAGCATTAGCAGCGTGAGTAGAGTAACCAATGGCCTCTTCTATTTGACTTCAAAATCAGCTGTGAAGGTTTTATGGAGAAGACAAACTCAGATCAGATGACCTTGATGGATGTGTTGAACAAAGAGGGAAAGAAGTTAGAACTAAGGGTGGAAGGACGGGCGAGATAAATAATATGACTAACTGGCAGAGAAGGATATGTTGTTGGAAGCATGCATAGGTGGCTGATAGTAATCAGATCAGATGCATGGGTTGTTGAAGGATGGGTGGAAGGTGAAAGAATGCCTGCCTGGGTGGGCGACACAGTATGGGTGGATAGTGCTAGATAGCAAAAATCAGCGTTGTTTGGTTCAAATTCAAAGCCAAGGCAAGCAAGGAAGGAGCGGAAGCATGGGTGTTTGTTGGTGAAAACAACTAAGTATGAGAGATATAAAAAAGAAGGATAAACGTTTACTTTAATGGATGTATGCCTGGATGTACTATCATCAATATAGACAGTATAGGTGGAAAGTGTCACTGGAGATTCTTACTTTGAAGAAAATGTAAAAGAAACTGCGTGACAGTAGCAAAGCCTAGAGGAATATAGGTAGTATTTATCAGAATACAGTACACTTGCAGTCGTTTGCAAGCACGTCATATATATTTATATATATATATCTATCTATTATCAAGCGGAAGCCCCTTCCTCCCACTCTGGGGACCACTCCCTACCTATTATTATTAATGTATGTTCGAATGGAGCAGCCAGCCTGCAAAGGGTGGGCTATCTGTTGTTTATGGTTATTGGTTACACAATCAATGAAAGCAAAGTACCCTCTGCAGTAGCGGTTGGTGGTGGGAGTGTTGGCGGGCGGTGACATGGGGAGGGGACTGGTGGGTGGCACTGGCGAGTAAACTGTGTATTACGGCCAAATACAGGTAATAATCAACATAAAAATAAAGAACATTATTTTCAATGTGCGGACTGCACCGCCGAATGCGATGCAGTGCGTGCAACAATTTTTCTTTTTCATGTATTGTTTAATTACCTGTGATTGTCCTTAATCCATAGTTTACTATCCCCACCCTGCACCTTCCCACGTCACCGACTCACCGCCCGGCAGCACTCCCACCACCGACCGCTACTGACCTGATGTTGTATCGTATTAGCATCTATAATCTGAATATATAAAAGCAATGATCATTGGATCAGATAAATAATCAACCTTTTTGTAGTACCCATGGCAGGGTGTAAGTGAAATTGTGCATGCCATTTGCCCTCATGTAACAGAGTATGGCCAGTGCCAACGGCCGTAAGGCGGCATACAAAAATATGAGCTTCCCCACCTCCAGACAGTAGTAGTAAATAAAACTAACGTGAGTCTGCATCATGTGGCTCATATCTGTTTCTCTTGGGTGCAAGCTTAGCTGACTGAGCTGGCATGCCGGCTACAACAAGGTTATGTAATTGAGCTAAACTACAGATAAGAACAACACGACTGGTGTACCGGAGTACATAGTACGATTATTTTTATAATGTCGGAAGCTCCCACAAATGTTAGAGTCCAAGGAAGTAGGAGTAGAGATACTTACCACCAAATCACAAATGTTATGAACTGTGCTTGCTAGTGATACTGTGACACTATGTGTTGAATGATTTTAGTGTTTCTGTTTTGCTAAGAGTATTGGCTACAACATGTTCTTTTTCTTTCTTGATATAGATACTCCTTCCACATCCACTAAACCATCAAGGAAGGAGATGGCCGCTAGGGCCCGGCGCCGAAAACTGGAGGCCATCTGCGAACATTATTGCCGGCTGGTGGCTCAGGCGGAGGAGGAGGAGGAGGCGGCTGCAGCTGCAGCCTCCTCCAATGCCCCGCCGCCGCGCCTCGATCTCAAGCACTGCTGCCCCCCACCCTGCATGTAACTGCAGGGCATTTCGCCGCCAGCTGCTCCGCCGGATGGCCCGCTTATCGGAGAACATGGAGAAGCGGGTAAAGATCCTGGTCGACAAACACCTTAAAGCCCGCCGACAATAGAGTACCTCATCATTTGCCCCTTTTTTAATTCCTTTCGTTGGTGGGTGGGTTTTTGGGCGTTGGGGATTCTTTCGGACATTTGGGACTATTCAACTATCGGTTTTGTTTCATTTCGGACATTGGTTGGGGTTAGGGAGGGGGGTGGGTTAGGTCAGAGTGGGATAGTTTATTTATGTTAGGGGAGATTACATTTTATTCTATTTACTGATACGATGTTAATGTTTTGTGGTGGGTTACAGTTTTCAGAATTCAATCTAAGTTACATGGTTTGTTACTTTGTTTCCGTGCTGCTGCATGCCCACAGCCAGTGTTTGATTTAAAAGATCTGCCGATTTTGTAACACACAAACCGATAGATGCAGTACCCCTCACTGACTTATTTTTAATTGTCATAATAGTACTGTCAGTCTCTCCTCCTAGTCCATACCTCCCACCAAACTTATCTTACCTGTGATTGATGATGAAGTTCGGCACACTGATGGCTGCATGGTTGGTTTCCCAAATTAACGGACATTATGCCATTATTGTGGTGGTAGTAGTAGACACTGGCAATAGCATTTGAAAAAAGAAATAGAAAGTCACTTGACTGAGAGACTGTGGGAGGAGTAGTAGAACAGAACACAAAGTAAACTACAGCATGGGTGGGCAAGCAGAAGAAGATCCTTGCCCTGCCTTAGTTGAAATTCAATTAGTGTTGCTTTCACCACATCTGCCCCAGCAAGCGTGTGATCAATTGCTGTACATTTAGCATGACATCACCACTCAATATAAATCACACAGCCCGGAGGAAGAGGGTTAGGGATTGATGAATGGATGGGAATTGGGGTTTTGGGAAAGGTTTGAGAAAGAAAAACAGACAGTATGGATGGACACAATAAAAGTAAAACACAATCTTGTAAGACGACCATGATCCATTATCAAATAAATCAAAGTATAAAATGAGAAAAAGCAAATGCATGCATGCTGAGGAAGAGAACTTGATGGTTAATGATAATGAGTTGTACTTACAATAAGTACTATTACCCAATGAGACAGTACAGTCAGGGAAGAAATTGAAATTTGCCTTGCCTGTCTGCCGCCCTCAGAGCTCAGACCGAACCCAATGACATGCTGTACCGGGCTTACTTTTATTTTTCAAGCTAGCAAAGGAAAGTAAAAAATAGTTGTAGGGATCAATTACCAAACAAACCACAACACACAGTCGTAATGATTGAAGAGAAAAAAGCGATCAAATACATTTAAAGACGAATGATGAATGATACTAATGTTACTGTATTATCCTGGTCCAAATGTGGAGTTGCATCATTCTCGTAATTCCTCTTGGTCCTCCCTTCCATGGACACTCCGCACATCAATCTTGGGTACCACTGCCTGCCTGATGCGGATTGGTAAGGTAAGTGTGAGTCGTTTCTCCCACTATAGCACAGGTTAAAAGCGGACCTGTAAGTGTAGACGGAAAAACAAACGGGGTATTGAAAAATTACTGCATTTAATGCAATAAACTCAATTACAGTGGAGTGCAAGACGAGAAGACAACACTCTGGAGAGAACACTTTCAGACTGAGGCAGCTTGGATAGGATACATAGTCTCTACTCTACAGCATTAAAGTACAACAACAACGGGACAGGATTCAGGAGCCAGCACAGCCACAGAACAGGAGAACCGCGGCACAGGCCAGGCACCCTACCCCTTACTTACATTTTGACCGAGCCAGAGAAATGTCATATGCACTGCAGCAACCTAGCATTTTCCAAATGAAGTGTCTTAATCAATGCGCCACTGTCCCTCATACCACTACACTCTACTCCAGTCCACACCACTACATGGACATCTAGCCTAGGTCTGCTGTGGTTTTTGTTCAAACTGTTTACCTTTTAAGTCAGGCCATGAAACGCAGTTATTCCATCAATTTTCTCCGATCCAACTGACTGTGTGCAAAGATAGTACGCTCAGCAGCATCATGATGATGACCGTGTGGTACGTATTCTCCAACACCAACTCAGTCTGTAGTGACTGATTAAGTTTATAATATATTCCATATTACAAAATTGCAACGGATATTGGCCGGCACCTGCAGTGGTAGGAGTACAATGTGGTTATTATTAAACAACAAGGAAACATTAACTGTCACCACACCCAATG
Organism: Triturus cristatus; assembly: GCF_964204655.1. NCBI lineage: Eukaryota > Metazoa > Chordata > Amphibia > Caudata > Salamandridae > Triturus > Triturus cristatus. The sequence continues at coordinate 805,838,129 of NC_140590.1, forward strand.
CATGCCACCATCATTCACAATAATCACTCATTACCTGTCTTGGTGTTCTCTTTGGCTGTCTGATCTTATGCCTGCCTAGCCTTCTGGCAGTCAGTGATGAGTTTCTTTCGGCTTGGAAACAAAATGGAATATGGCTGGAGTCACGTTTCACTTTTTATGGAGGGACTGTTAGAGGCAACATGTATTGTACTATTCTCCATCTCCATCCAATGTCTGGCTTGCTTGAAATGTACTTAGGGAGAGTAAGGAAGATGGAGCAGGACCCTGAGGAGTGGAGTGGACAGTTATGCACAGACGTGCAACTCCAATAGGGAAATAAAAAGAGGAGACTGTTGAAGGATTTGTTGTGATTAGGTTTTGAACCAGAAAAACAGATACACAGTCACACACAAATAAAGGAAGGGAGAACAATTTGAAAGCCTAGTTGTCAGGGAAGAGGAGCTCGTCCTCAAACTCTGGTGGTTCGGACAGAAGTACGTCTAACAACCCACTACTTATGTCATCGAAGTCGCTCTCCTCTTCCTGCTGTGATTTACGTATTTTGTACTCCGGAGGTATAAAGTGTTGATTCATTTTGATCATGGTTAACCTCTCAACGCTTTTGGGCGAGAGACTGGTCCTTTTGACAGTAACAATGGCACCAGCAGCACTGAAAACACGCTCTGAAGAGACCCTTGCAACAGGGCAAGCCACATACTTTATCGCCAGCCTGCTGAGCACTGGCCATTGGCTTCTTTTCCCATACCAATACACCAATGGGCTTTGCTCCATGAAGACCTCTGTTGTGTCATCTAGATAGGCCTGAACCATCCGCTCAATGTTCAGGGGTGCTCCGATTTCCTGGGCCTCTTTTGCCTTTGCATCAGTCATAGACGTACAATACCCTTTCCGTAGAAACCAATCACCTGCCGTTTTTTTAAATGTGCCTGATGATCCTGTTGGTGCTGTTGATGTTATTGCTGGCAGTGTTGTTGACTGCTGGGAGGCAAACGCACTGCTCTTGGACTCTGAAGTAGAACTTGACTGTGGGTGCCCTGCAGTTCTTTTTCTGCCCTGGGGTGGCGGGCCTCTAATTAAGATCCTTTCGTTTTCAAAGTCAGTGGCTTCCTCAGCTATCAAAGTTTTGTACTGGGAAACATCCACTTCTGAAAACGGAATTACTTCATTACTGCGCAGCAATAATTTGTAACGTGGATCCAAAATTGAGGCAGTAATGTAATGTGGATGTGACACAATGTTATTTTGAATCCTTGTATTGTCAGATAAGCGAGCGGCTAAGGTGTCTGCCAAATATTATGCGTCTACTTTGTCATCCACACCTGCGTACATTTCTAACACCTCCTTCAGCTCTTGCTTTAGCATGTACAACAATGGGATAGCTTGGCCCATAGTACAGTCCTCCCTGCTCACTTCACGTGTGAAGACCTCAAAAGGAAGTAGCATCTCTGTCAGGCATTTGACGAGGTCCCATTGGGCCATCTCAACTCTCATGCCTTTCACAGTAGGATCCCCTGACCTTTTCATGACATAAGCATTAAGTGGTATAATTTATAGGATTTTAGATCCGCATTCAGATGAAAAGTACAAGTCCATCCATTTAATGTATTTTTAAAATGTTCTTTATTTTAGTATTCTTTCTTTTAGTAGCTACTAAAAGAAAGAATACGAAAATAAAGAACATTTTAAAAATACATTAATTGGATGGACTTGTACTTTTCATCTGAGTGCGGATCTAAAATCCTATAAATTGTTTAGAGTGGAAGTTTCTTCCACCTCTTGAGGAAGCGAAGGGGTCTTGCTTCCTTGATCCTTGCACCTTACTTTGACTGATATTCCCAAGACTGTGATAAGTGCTGTATCTATATCCTATACCTCTTTTGTAAATCTTTAGCATTAAGTGGTATGTACTTCTCAAACAGACGCTCAAGCATGTAATACGTTGAGTTCCAATGTGTTGGCACCTCCTGGATGAGTGCTTTGACTGGCATTTTATGCTCACGTTGAATGACCCTCAGCTGCTTCCGGGCTTTAAAAGAATGGTTGAAATGTGTGCATATTCTTCAGCAGGTGGTCAGTAAGCTGCTGACTTTGCTTTCATTTTTCAGATACTCCTGAACAACAATGTTAATGCAGTGTGCCAAACATTGCACCCTGAAATAGCCACCATCTTTTACGGCCCTAACTACATTACTGCCATTGTCCGTGGCAACAAAACCAATGGTAAGCCCTCTTGGTCGCGGCCACTCAAACACCTTGCTGTTAAACTCATCCAAAATGTTTGCAGCAGTATGAGATTTATCCATAGCAAACATGGCTACAGTTGCATGTTTGTGAGTGTCTTTAAAAATCTCAGCGGTGTCAACAACACCGTCAGATATCTTATCTTTAACACCCGAAAAAGAGACCCAGTGTGCAGTGATGCACACATAATCAGTGGCTTGGCAACTGGTCCACATGTCTGTTGTCAGGTGTATACTCTGAACAGCACTCTGTTGTAAGGCTTTTCCAAGCAATTCCAGCACGTCGTGATGTAGTGCTGGAACAGCAACTCTTGCGAAATAGTAGCGGCTGGGAACTTTCCATTTTGGGCAGATGGTGGTCACAAATTCAAGAAAACCCACCCCTTCAACAAAAGAAAAAGGGAGAAGGTCCAGTGCTAACATTTTAGCCAGCTTTGCATTGTACAAATGTGCTATCGGGTGGTTGCGTTCGTACTGCCCCTCAGGCCTACTAAACATGCTAAGAATGGTAGGCTGCATGGTATTCCTTCCTGTGGTCAACGTTGCACTTTTTTGGCCAGCAGTACTCCTTGGTGTCTCAGGCTGACTCTTACTCTTGTGCCAATGAGATGTGGCTGAGGATGTGGGCGTTACCACTGCAGTGCTGGGGACAGGGCTACTTTGTGTACCACTACCACAGAGAATGTCTCCCTCTTCTTCCTGTTCCACCATGAGCGGACTTTCTACTCGTTTATGCCCAACAGCAATGGTTCCACTTTTGATAAGACTAAGGTGCTCCTCCCACTGGATTGCGTGGTGTTTTTTCAGATGAGTCATTTGGCCTCCGGTACCATAGTTTGTACCAAGCTTACCACGACTAACAGAGGTATGACAAACGGAGCATATAGCAATGTTCTCCTCCTTTCCCCTAACCGTAAAGAAGTCCCACACTGGGGAGCTTAACTTTTTGTCTCCTGCTGGAGGTGCCACTCCCACTTCCAATGCCAGATGAACTGGAGGGTGTGTGTTGAATTTGACTCTGTGCAGTACCACTACCTACTTCTGCTGAGGTGGTGCTTGTGCTGAATGTAGGACGCTGCCGGCCCTTTGCTAATGTAACTATGGAAGCTGGAGGTCGTGTTGGTGTTACCTGTGTTGGAGGTATGCGTGCTACATCCCTCGCAGCCATTTTGGATAGTGTAAAAATGTTGGTCTCCATCTCCTCAGGCCCGGGAGTGATGTTTGTGATAACTGGCTCATCATCATCATCATCCTGCTCTTATACATCAACATCCATAAGTGTAAGGCTTTCTGGAACCTTCCTTTTCTCATGCCTGCTCTTGTGATGTGTTTCCCTCTCAGACTCAGTTTGTGGCTTCCAAGTGGCATCTAGATCATCAGAAGGGGGGCTTGGTGAAGAACTTGATGTACTAACCCTCCTTTTCCTTGCTGGGGATTTGGAAGCCAATGGAACTTCTAAAGGAGTGGCTTCCTCTTCTTCCTCTGCATGAGGCTCAATTTCCTGAACTGCCCCTACTTCGGGAGGAACAACAGCTACTATTGCGGGCGGTGGCTGCGGCTGTTGACCACTTATCTGCTGTGTTCCCTCCTGCGTTGATTGTGGACTACTTTGAGATAGCGATAAGTTTAGTTCAGGCTCAGCATCACTGCTTTCCACCATAAGGCTGGCTACCTTTTCCACACTCATCTGCTTGGCCTGGGTTGGTGGGTTGGGCCTACTGATGTGGAGGTGCTGCCCCCAGCTTGGCCCCCCGACACCGCTGCTGCAGGCGTCATTTTTGGTGTACCAAAAAATGTTTGGGAGGCACACCAGACTTAAGTAACACTTCCTTCTTCTTCTGTTCCTTCTTCTCCATGGCAACTTTCTTGGTACCGGAGGACCTGCTACCTGCTTTCTTTGGGGGCATCTTCAACAGATGTCAAAACAGCACTCAGTTGCACAAGTTGCAGAGATGCCTGGTCAGGTCACTGACACGTCACGTTGTGTACAGCAGCAGGACGTCGGTCTGGCACCACAACGGTGGATGATGATGACACACCTCCTCTGTCTTTTGTGCACCTAAAAGCAAAAAAGCCAGAAGAACATCAGTCAAAAGATCCATAATATAATATATAACTTATTAGTGTCTGGTGGGTGGTCACAATTATTAAATTTTATGAAGTCAGTGAACAACAACAGTATAGCCAGCCATTAAGAGACTGACAAGGCCAGGGATCCTGTTATATTTGTACTGTGTACAGTCAGGAAGAAGAATAGCAAAGAACAAAAACATAAATGTAGTCTAGCCTGTTTGCCCTAAATAACAATTTGTGCGTCTTATGGGATGGATGCAGCATCAGGGAGCAACAACAACAAACATATACACAAAAACTAAAAGCATTTATTTACAACACCCAAAAAGTGAAATCTACCCCTGTAAAAAAGTAAAGGCCACATTTTACAATTCAATCCAAAGCCATACATGATGTTGAAATTTAACGCACAACACAAAAACTGTTGTTTGAATTCCATGCACCCGTGATGATTGATGAGTAGTACTCCTGGGCCTACTGTATGACTAGGCCACAAGCTTGGAGGCCTATGCAAAAAGAACAATGCCTGCCACCCACCACAAATAACCAAAAAGTGATTACAAGGGACAGGAACAGGAAGTTGTAGTGTCTGTGGGACTTACTTCCTCTCTCAAAATTATTTTCAAAAAAATAAAAGCTTCTCCGTGCTCCAAAACAACAGCTGAATGACAACCTGAGTAGTTTTTTTTGCAAAATGCACAAAAAAAGCATTTTCGAGAAGGATTTATGTTGCTCGTAAGATATTGTTTGCCAGATTGCAAAATGCTGCGTGTTCGGGATCGCGAACTGTACAAAAAGGCTTTATCGCGAGCACGAACACGCACATTGAGAGCGCGAACATGACAAAAACTGTAAGTCCGCGTTGTCGCGCTGTGCAGTTGCCAAAAGTACGCGAGCTGAATCCCTAGGGTTACCTACTGGCTAAAAAGCCCTATTTATTTAACACACACCCAAAAAATGCTATTCCACCCCAAAAAAACACCTTTTGCAATAAAATCCAAAGCCATCCATGGTGTAAAAAAAAAAATCAACAGACAACACAAACTGTAAATTTAAATAACGCACCAAAGATTTGAGGATGACTACCTCTAGGCCTACTGGCAGACTAGGCCACAAGCTTGGAACAGAATGGCAAAAGCAAGCACACTGCTTGGATGGCTCCACAAAATGGCCGCCACACACCCACAACAACAAGAAATGGAAGACAGTCAATGTACGCCTATGGCAAAAGCACAATGCCTGCCTTCCTAAAATGGCCACCACAGACATGCTCAGGCCACCCACCACAAATAACCAAAAAGTGATTACGAAGGACAGGAACAGGAAGTTGTAGTGTCTGTGTCCCTAGGGTTACCTACTGGCGAAAAAGCCCTATTTATTTAACACACACCCAAAAAATGCTATTCCACCCCAAACACCTTTTGCAATAAAATCCAAACCCATCCATGGTGTAAAAAAAAAATCAACAGACAAGACAACACAAACTGTTAATTTAAATAACGCACCAACGATTTGAGGCTGACTACCTCTGGACCTACTGGCAGACTAAGCCACAAGCTTGGAACAGAAGAATGGCAAAAGCAAGCACACTGCTTGGATGGCTCCACAAAATGGCCGCCACACACCCACAACAACAAGAAATGGAAGACAGTCAATGTACGCCTATGGCAAAAGCACAATGCCTGCCTTCCTAAAATGGCCGCCACACACATGCTCAGGCCACCCACCACAAATACCCAAAAAGTGATTACAAAGGACAGGAACAGGAAGTTGTAGTGTCTGTGGAACTTACTTCCTCTCATAAAAATATTTTCAAAAAAATAAAAGCTTCTCCGTACTCCAAACCTACAGCTGAATGACAACCTGAGCAGTTTTTTTAGCAAAATGCACAAAAAAAGCGTTTTCGAGAAGGATTTATGTTGCTCTCGAGATATTGTTTGCCAGATTGCAAATGCTGCATGTTCGGGATCGCGAACTGTACAAAAAGGCTTTATCGCGAGCGCGAACATGCATATTGAGAGTGCGAACATGACGAAAACTGTAAGTCCGCATTGTCGCGCTGTGCAGAGCTACCAAAAGTACGCGAGCTGAATCCCTAGGGTTACCTACTGGCTAAAAAGCCCTATTTATTTAACACACACTCAAAAAATGCTATTCCACCCCAAAAAAACACCTTTTGCAATAAAATCCAAAGCCATCCATGGTGTAAAAAAAAATAAATCAACAGACAACACAAACTGTACATTTAAATACCGCACCAAAGATTTGAGGATGACTACCTCTGGGCCTACTGGCAGACTAGGCCACAAGCTTGGAACAGAATGGCAAAAGCAAGCACACTGCTTGGATGGCTCCACAAAATGGCCACCACACACCCACAACAACAAGAAATGGAAGACAGTCAATGTACGCCTATGGCAAAAGCACAATGCCTGCCTTCCTAAAATGGCCGCCACACACATGCTCAGGCCACCCACCACAAATAACCAAAAAGTGATTACAAAGGACAGGAACAGGAAGTTGTAGTGTCTGTGTCCCTAGGGTTACCTACTGGCAAAAAAGCCCTATTTATTTAACACACACCCAAAAAATGCTATTCCACCCCAAACACCTTTTGCAATAAAATCCAAACCCATCCATGGTGTAAAAAAAAAATCAACAGACAAGACAACACAAACTGTTAATTTAAATAACGCACCAAAGATTTGAGGCTGACTACCTCTGGGCCTACTGGCAGACTAGGCCACAAGCTTGGAACAGAAGAGTGGCAAAAGCAAGCACACTGCTTGGATGGCTCCGCAAAATGGCCGCCACACACCCACAACAACAAGAAATGGAAGACAGTCAATGTACGCCTATGGCAAAAGCACAATGCCTGCCTTCCTAAAATGGCCGCCACACACATGTTCAGGCCACCCACCACAAATACCCAAAAAGTGATTACAAAGGACAGGAACAGGAAGTTGTAGTGTCTGTGGAACTTACTTCCTCTCATAAAAATATTTTCAAAAAAATAAAAGCTTCTCCGTGCTCCAAAGCTACAGCTGAATGACAACCTGAGGAGTTTTTTTAGCAAAATGCACAAAAAAAGCGTTTTCGAGAAGGATTTATGTTGCTCGCGAGATATTGTTCGCCAGATTGCAAATGCTGCGTGTTCGGGATCGCGAACTGTACAGAAAGGCTTTATCGCAAGTGCGAACACGCATATTGAGAGCACGAACATGACGAAAACTGTAAGTCCGCGTTGTCACGCTGTGCAGAGTTACCAAAAGTACGCGAGCTAAATCCCTAGGGTTACCTACTGGCTAAAAAGCCCTATTTATTTAACACACACCCAAAAAATGCTATTCCACCCCAAAAAAACACCTTTTGCAATAAAATCCAAACCCATCCATGGTGTAAAAAAAAAAATTAACAGACAAGACAACACAAACTGTTAATTTAAATAACGCACCAAAGATTTGAGGCTGACTACCTCTGGGCCTACTGGCAGACTAGGCCGCAAGCTTGGAACAGAAGAATGGCAAAAGCAAGCACACTGCTTGGATGGCTCCACAAAATGGCCGCCACACACCCACAACAACAAGAAATGGAAGACAGTCAATGTACACCTATGGCAAAAGCACAATGCCTGCCTTCCTAAAATGGCCGCCACACACATGCTCAGGCCACCCACCACAAATAACCAAAAAGTGATTACAAAGGACAGGAACAGGAAGTTGTAGTGTCTGTGGAACTTACTTCCTCTCATAAAAATATTTTCAAAAAAATAAAAGCTTCTCCATGCTCCAAACCTACAGCTGAATGACAACCTGAGGAGTTTTTTTAGCAAAATGCACAAAAAAAGCGTTTTCGAGAAGGATTTATGTTGCTCGCGAGATATTGTTCGCCAGATTGCAAATGCTGCGTGTTCGGGATCGCGAACTGTACAGAAAGGCTTTATCGCAAGTGCGAACACGCATATTGAGAGCACGAACATGACGAAAACTGTAAGTCCGCGTTGTCACGCTGTGCAGAGTTACCAAAAGTACGCGAGGTGAATCCCTAGGATTACCTACTGGCTAAAAAGCCCTATTTATTTAACACACACACAAAAAATGCTATTCCACCCCAAAAAAACACCTTTTGCAATAAAATCCAAAGCCATCCATGGTGTAAAAAAAAAAATCAACAGACAACACAAACTGTAAATTTAAATAACGCACCAAAGATTTGAGGATGACTACCTCTGGGCCTACTGGCAGACTAGGCCACAAGCTTGGAACAGAATGGCAAAAGCAAGCACACTGCTTGGATGGCTCCACAAAATGGCCGCCACTCACCCACAACAACAAGAAATGGAAGACAGTCAATGTACGCCTATGGCAAAAGCACAATGCCTGCCTTCCTAAAATGGCCACCACACACATGCTCAGGCCACCCACCACAAATAACCGAAAAGTGATTACAAAGGACAGGAACAGGAAGTTGTAGTGTCTGTGTCCCTAGGGTTACCTAATGGCGAAAAAGCCCTATTTATTTAACACACACCCAAAAAATGCTATTCCACCCCAAACACCTTTTGCAATAAAATCCAAATCCATCCATGGTGTAAAAAAAAGAAAATCAACAGACAAGACAACACAAACTGTTAATTTAAATAACGCACCAAAGATTTGAGGCTGACTACCTCTGGGCCTACTGGCAGACTAGGCCACAAGCTTGGAACAGAAGAATGTCAAAAGCAAGCACACTGCTTGGATGGCTCCACAAAATGGCCGCCACATACCCACAACAACAAGAAATGGAAGACAGTCAATGTACGCCTATGGCAAAAGCACAATGCCTGCCTTCCTAAAATTGCCGCCACACACATGCTCAGGCCACCCACCACAAATAACCAAAAAGTGATTAAAAAGGACAGGAACAGGAAGTTGTAGTGTCTGTGGAACTTACTTCCTCCCATAAAAATATTTTCAAAAAAATAAAAGCTTCTCCGTGCTCCAAACCTACAGCTGAATGACAACCTGAGGAGTTTTTTTAGCAAAATGCACAAAAAAAGCGTTTTCGAGAAGGATTTATGCTGCTCGCAAGATATTGTTTGCCAGATTGCAAATGCTGCGTGTTTGGGATCGCGAACTATACAAAAAGGCTTTATCGCGTATTGAGAGCGCGAACATGACGAAAACTGTAAGTCCGCGTTGTCGCGCTGTGCATAGTTACCAAAAGTACGCAAGCTAAATCCCTAGGGTTACCTACTGGCTAAAAAGCCCTATTTATTTAACACACACCCAAAAAATGCTATTCCACCCCAAAAAAACACCTTTTGCAGTAAAATCCAAAGCCATCCATGGTGTAAAAAAAAAAATCAACAGACAACACAAACTGTAAATTTAAATAATGCACCAAAGATTTGAGGATGACTACCTCTGGGCCTACTGGCAGACTAGGCACAAGCTTGGAACAGTCACTGTAAGCCTATGGCAAAAGCACAATGCCTGCCTTCACAAAATGGCCGCCACACACATGGCCAGGAGGACACAACAACAACAAGCATAGGCCAAGGGGAACAAAGAAAAGAAATGCAGGCCTTTATGGAAAAAGAAGCACAGACTACTAAACTACCACCACAAAATTGCCACAAGCCACATGGGCACTCACAGTCACAACAGGCCATGGAAAACAATGAACTGAAGCAGGCCTATAATATATGACCGGACAAAGGAGGCCTGCTAAACAACACAGCTTTAATACAAAAATGAAAATCAACAGGGCTACGAAAGGATTGGAAAGAAGTTACACATCAAGCACACACATCCAACAAAGGTATTTCACACACACACACCAACAGTGAAACACCACAGCCACATTTAGCATTTCAAATAATCCTATGCCATCCATTCCCTACATGATGTTGAAAATTCCACAGACACCACGAAACATGGACCCATGGGTACCCTACTGGCTGAAATTGCAGAGAAAAACAACTAGGCCCCTATTGAAAGCACAGGCCACCCGCCACAACAATAATTTTAAAAAACAATGAAAAACCCAGAAAAATGTAGGTAATACAAGCCCCAATGAAACAAACACACCAATTCTCCAACTTACTTGTAGTAAATTAAATCTCAAATCAAAAAGTCCTCAAATAAATCCAATCCAATGGTATGATGCAGCAGACAGACACAAAAAGTGATCCTTCCAGCTCCAAATCCAAATGAAAGTGAACAGCACATGCACAAAGCACTGGGGGAGCCTGCTGGACAGGAACAGCAAGTGGTAGACTCAGGGGCACTTCCTTCCTCTTGAAAAAAAGAGTTAAAAAAATTAAAGGACTCCTCCTTGCACAAAAGACTACAGCAAAATCACAATCTGATGAGTTTTTCTAAGCAAAATGATCATTTTAGAGAAGGTTTTATGAAGATCGTGAGATATTCTTCGCCAGATTGTAGTTTTTGCATGTTCGGGATCGCGATCTTACCAAGACAGCCGCCGAAAGTCAGCTCGCGCGCCCGAATGACGTGTTCGCGTTCGCACACTCTCGCGGGCTTGGGCAGCCATATTACAAATCTCGTGGCGCTCGCGAACGGACAGAAAAGCAAGTTGGCGATCGCAGAATCACGGTAAGACGTTACCGCGCGCGCGAGAATGAATATTGAGCGCGCGAGGAAGCTAAACCACTACGCTACGCGCTAGATTGCGTAGCAATCTGCAACTTCGTGCTCTGTGCGAATCGCGAAGTTGCCTAAACTTCGCAAGCTCCGCGAACGGAGCGTAGTTCAACGCCCAGGGTTAGTCATCAGCACTGCAGGAGCTGCAAACTGCAGTTGCATCCGTGGAAGGTGTCACAGCTTCCAATACAGAGCCTCTGTGTTGGAAGAATAATTTGTAACAGGGGTGGATAACTATAATCAAATGTATATTCATAAATTCACATATTGCAATATTTATTCATAGTGATTGTCAAAAAATATTTTCAATAAAGCATTTAAAAATAAAATCCCTATTTCTTTGAGTCTTTTCTTAACATTTTTCAGGCCACAGAATGTATTATTGTCTGCCCCAATGCAAAAAGAACTATTGATGGACAGAATGCAGAACAATGTCATACATTCACACCAGTACAGAGATCTGGGACTAAATCCATCGTTTTTTTGCTCACCATGCCATTCCAGTTTGAACCCAGCCATATGCAGATCACTCTTGACCCTGTGCCTCATGGGAACAGTCCAGCCCGAACTGCCAAGCCAGGTCCTCCCTGGACTGGAACCAAGCATCCTAGGACCGGTTGCGGGGTTTCACCCCTCTTCAGCCAGGATAGCTTAATTCCAGTGGCATGGAGGGCACGGGACCCACGTCTGGGCATACCCGTCCCACTCGGGGTGACAAATGCAAAAACAACAGTTGATGGACAGAATGCAGAACAATGTCATACATTCACCCCAGTACAGAGATCTGGGCCTAAATCCATAGTTTTTTTGCTCACCATGCCATTCCAGTTTGAACCCAGCCATATGCAAATCAGTCTTGACCCTATGCCTCATGGGAACAGTCCAGCCCAAACTGCCAAGCCAGGTCCTCCCTGGACTGGAACCAAGTATCCTAGGACCGGTTTCGGGGTTTCACCCCTCTTCAGCCAGGATAGCTTGATTCCAGTGGCACTCCACTCCACAACAAACAAGGTTGTGCAGAATTTCACAGTACACCGTGATTATGGAGCACTTCTCTGATTCACACATTTACAAAATGGTACTGCTTGAAGCTGCCAGTCCCATTTTTAATGTATTTACTGATATTCTTTACACTGAGCACCAGAAAATAACTGTTTGGCCTCCCATGTGTGTGGTTCCTCCCTAAAACATGGAAAATGATTGGCTGGAGACCTTGACTTTTCATATTGACGCACGTGCACTTGTGTTCTTGAAAGTTATAAGTTAAAAGTCTAATGTGGGCTGCAGTTCAGATTTGCACCACCCATGGGCTTGGCTTAAAAAGACTGGCTTGAGGCCTTTCTACCTGTAGCTTGTAGCAGAGAACTGCTATGGAAGGTAGACAGTATTTGACATGATGAAAGGCTTACCCGTCATATGAGGCAAGTACAAATGGTGTGCTGTTATCAGTCACAGCAATGGTTCACCTGGGTTTCATTTAAGTATTTATAAAAGTAAGGCAACATAAACTATTGGCAATCAACTGATGGAAACAGTACAACCATACTATGGCCTAAATGACTTCAATGGTGATTTAATATAAATGAAGCTCAAAATTTAAAAAATTATTGACTAAGCATAGGAAACATAACATTTAGATAAATAATCACAAATAAAACAACAATTGTGCACAATGCCCCAATCCCCCCTCCTGCCACGCATAGCTGACTGTGTCATGTAACAATATAAAGGGTGTCAGACCTATTGTCTTTGCCAAAAAAGTAATCAACTGTAATCAAATGTATGTTTTATGAATTCACGCATTGCAATACATATTAATAGTGATAGTCACAAAATATTTTCAATAAAGCATTTAAAATTCATTAAAATGATTTTGAATATTTTTTAACATTTCTCAGGCCACAAAATGCCGCCATAGAACCATCCACAAGGAGTCCCTTTATTCCAGCTGAATAACAATCAGCTCCAGCTCAGGGTGCTTTAAAAGTAATGGTAAGCTCTCCTAGGGTCAAGGATTCAATGACCCAGGATGCTTACTGCTATTTCTTTTTTTTTTTTACTTTTGTTAAGGGGGCTGCTGTACTTCCGACAGCCCCTTCACCACATTAAAAAAAAAAGTATGATGTTGTCAAAAAATATTTAAAATAAAAAGCATGGCATTTGAGGCTCTCCCCAGCTGGAGCAGTAAATGTGAAAAGAGCGGCTATTCTGCTCATTTCACAATCACTGTTTGTGTTTTTTGTAGGGATGGGGCATGAGATTCCTCTCCATGAGCCATTTCATATTCCCTGGGACCCCATCTACCAGAGTTGATCACTTTTTTAATGGGTAGGGTGTTTACAGGCCTCACTGCCTGAGCCACGAAAGGGCCATCGGACCCCATCCCTCGGGCCAAAGTTTATTTTTTGGGAGGGGGAATCAGTCTCCCCTCCCCAAGCCACAAAATGGCTCCGAGGACCATATCCCCAGAGCTGGTCACTTTTTTAAATGGGAGGGGGGCACGTAGCCCCGCTCCCCGAACCTTCTGAAGGCCCCTAAGAAGTATTTTGTATCATGGAGGCAGCTTGGGACCCCCCTCCCCGAGCCATTCTGTGACCCCATCAACTGGGACCTGATGTCAGAAAGTCCCAGAGACCCTGGTGTTCCCTGCCCGCAAGAGCGCTGGCAGGGAGAATTTCAACTCCCTACCTGCACTTTTGTGCTTCAGTCCTGTGGGAACAGAGAAAAGCTACTCCCACAATCAGTAGGCAACAAATACTGCCAGCTCCAGCGGCACCCAGGATGTTGTAAATGTTCTCCTTCATGTCTTACAGTTTTGAAGATTTTTCAGGAAGGATATTCATGGGTTTGGATTCTGTGGGATAGCATCTAGAAGCAGGTGAAATTTGTGTTTTAAAATCATCTTCTGCCTGCCATGCGGTATTGGATTGCTTTTGCTATACCCCCTATCGTCACGCAATGGATTGGTGTGCAAAGCTGGAGGAACCTATATCCATAGTGAGAAGGTGCCTTAATAAACATACTGAAATTTGGGGGCTGTGGTAGGATTATTATGGACTCCCAAATGGCTAAGGGGTGGCTGTTTGTGTGGTATATGAAGAAACACTCTCTGCTGCAGATAAACTGTATGTGCTGGATGCTGTATTGTCTTATTTCTTCATAAAATCAATAACACTTGGTTTAAAAAACCCTAACCTCATGCAGATATGAACCGGTTCATGAATTGTGAGAGCCTGACTGCACTGTGTGTCGTGTAACAGCTCTAGTTTATTAATGATATCTTGGATTACCTACCACTTAAGAGACACATTTAGGCTCTTGCAGATGGCCCGTCAGCCAGCTTTAGAGATCTCCTCTTTATTGATGGGGATTTCTAAGTTAACAGTGGAGTTGTAGCATCAGTGGCTCCAATATAGTCTGAGTGAAATGCCAAGGAGGCACAATGTTATTTTCTCCATCCTCTGCATTTCTGTCTGTTTTACACAAACTTCCAAAGCAGCCGTGAAACAATCAATGGCCTTGATGCACAGTTTTATCCGTGACTTCCATTGCAGTCGAGAGAAGGTAAATCTCTGTATGGTTGTCCCTGCCCTATTTTGCCACTATGACCCAGTGAACCTGTTGTTGGCAGGTTGCCAGGTCAAAGCTTTGTGCTAGAGAAGCTAGCTGAGGCTTCACAAGTGCAAACCCTGAGTTTCCCCACCACTAATGACAAAAGGAAGCACAAGTTTGATGGGGCCGGAGCCCTGGCAGTTCACAACGGGGCTCCCGCTCTGCAAATCTCTGATTGACACACTAAGGGCCTTATTTAGAATTTGCGGGAACCTATACTCGATGGACATCACATCCGCCATGTTACATATGCTATAGGCGATAATTCACCTGTAATACCACGGGCTGGACATCTGCTATCTTTGGGACAAATAGCCAATTTATCAAACTCTAAAAAAGTCTCTGTCAGTGGTGGCTCCTCCGCTAAGGTAGAGGAGTGTCGCTTTACTGCTTTTCAGCCGTGAAACTAAAGGAACAAGCATTTGCAACGCAATAGGCCTCGCATTTACAAGAGTTTCGTAAATGCGACACCTATTGCATTACAAACAGCCGCGGCCCATGCAGGTAAGAGCAGTGAGGCCAGGTGAGGGAGGATTTCGATGGACGATGGCGAGGGACAATTAAATAAATAATTTACACTCGTCATTGTCCGTTGAAATCCCCCCTCACCTGGCCCCACCGCTCCACCACTCTTACCTGCACGGGCCGCGGCTGATTACAAATGCTAGTTTGTAATAATGTCCATGCGGCGCTTCAACTTTAACTTTAATGTTGGCCGCGCACCTTTTTTTAGATGAGCCGAGTCTAAAGAAAGGGGAGTGGCCGCCATTAAAGTGAAAGCACAGTATGGGGCGCTTTTACATAAAAAACATTTTTTTGTCAAGTTGACAAATAAATGCTTTTTTATGTAAAAGCACCCCATTTGGTGCTTTCACTTTGATGGTGGCCGTGCCCTTTTTGTTAGACACCGCTAATTTAAGGAAAGGGGCGCGGCCAACATTATAGTGTAAGTGCAGCATGGGCCAAAAAATAGTACAAAAAAAATCTATATGCTTCCGTGTTTGGTGCAGCAAGTAAAGCAAAGGCTTGACCACCTCTATCAGCGTGGAGTGCCGTGCTATGTAAAAAAAAAATAATAAAGCATTGCGAGAGAGCATGACCTGCCTGCAACAGCAGGCACATAAAAATCATTAATGGTAATAGAGCTCGGAGGCTATAATTGAAGCCTACCGAGCAACAACACATGCAAAAAGGGGTGTCCTCATGGGAGGTTACAAATGAAGACAAGGCAGTGCTAAGGAGGGACTAACAAGCCTATTAATGTATCAGAAGTCAGCATTTACTAAAGACAATGACACAAGCCAATTAAAAATATGGGCGGAAAGTCAACAGGGCTTCAAGTCCATATTCTAATAGAGCATGCCTAGCAGAGCAGCGCATGTCCTGCCCAAGCTCGACCTAAAAATCAATAAAAAAGATTTCAACAAAAAAAAATCAGCAAGACACACACCTAATTTGAAGTTCCTTCCTTATAAATCACAAAAGCCGACAAAGATAAACTTAATTTTTCTACATGGAATTTCAGAACTCCCCCTACTCTTTTTCTCCTGCTCAGAACACTGCAAAATTCATGTTTTCCCTCATCTCTATATCCCTTTGTTCAAGATCATTATGCATCTTTGCCAGTTTTACTTTGCTTACTTCATTCTGCACAGTTGAATAAAACAGAGCTCCAATGCACTTAGAGGTGTTGCTATAATTATCTGGGCCTTATGCTGCCTCATTTCCACTGCAGAATATTTGATGTATTCGGGAAGCAGGAGGCCGACGAACTCAAAACTTCTTTGATTTGTCACTTTGGTGGCTCTTGATGATTTAATATCAGAGTTTTTGTCTAGATATTGTAGTTGAAATCCTGCTTCTGTCTTATCAGCAGAGAGATATCCTGTTGAAAACCCTGCCCCATTACCCAACATGCTGCTCGGCTTGGAAGGCTACTCTCAACTGAATGCTACTCTACTCATAGGTGCAATGGAAAGCCGCATGTTGACGGACACTGCCACCAATTGTCCTCATGACGACTGCTTTTTGCACCAACAGTAGCAGCTGCCTAGATCACCATTATTGCAGAAGCTTCCTCACACTGACCCGGGTGAACTTGAGGCTGCTCAATAATGGGCTAGACTGAGGAGCGGTAGTACATCTGCAATTACTTATAAAATCAACATTTGTGAGGCCTAGGTCAGCAAAGGAAGACAGAGAAAGCTCAGGAGTTCAGAGTTCTCTGCCATTTCTGCTCAAGGGTTCGACAGTGAGACTGGCTCGGAGCCATCAATCTCAGTGACTTCACAGCTAATGCTACTTTCACTTGCCCAGAACCAAGGTCTTCATCTTTCCTCTTAAAAAGTAGTCTGAAATCATCACCTCGCCCAAAACAAGTTTTGCAAACAAAATTGTCATGAAAGGCAGATCGCGATTAGGCATAAGAACTGCTGGGGGCACTCAGTGGTGAAGCACGGGCCACAGCGGAGGGGGGGGCGGGCCTACAGTGGGCTACCCCAACCCTAGAGGGGGTTCCCCGTTCAGACCGAAGTCATTGAATATCTGTGAGAAAAGGAAGACTCAAGGCCCCTCACCACATTCTTACGCCGCTGCGCGCACATGATGTCTTGCGCCTGGAGGATACCAGAAATCCAGTGCAGAAAACAGAATTGGTATTTCTACGCCATTTTTCAGAATACTAAGAGATCCATCAGGGCACATCAAAAAACCATTAAACTCGAGAGCTTGAAGTAGTCTTAAAGTGTATTCCACCAGCTCCCCGCGGCCTGCCTCTACTCACTCGCAATCTCGTCCCTCGTGGGGACCAAGTGTTCCTTTGCGCTCTCTGGCACTCTACGCACTGCTAGATTGATGGATTAAATAGTTATACGCAGGGCTACACCTTGGATGAAAAAACTGGAGGGTCTCTCAAAGGGGCGTGGCCAATGTAATTAAGGGCGTGGCTTAAAAACACGTAAACTGAAAATCTGTACTTAGCATAGAGTGCAGCCCGACTTGTATTTTTGCTGTTTCTGTCATTGCATCCAGATATATGATGCAACAAGTAACATCATACCTACAAGAAGTCAGGGCTATTGGCTTTGTCAATGGTTGTTAGTTACATAAGATAAATAAGCAGCAACTATGGCTTGTATATAATATTCAAAAAGCTTCCACTTAAAGCCCTGGTGACACCATGACAATGTTTCGGCTCCTGAGTTTTAAAAAGAGAAGGGAAATCCAGAGAGAAAATTACTCTCTTTATAGGATTTTCCTTTCCCTACAACACTCACCTGGTGTGACGTCATGCCGTAACTTCTTCACTAGTGAGAAGTGTGAGCACACACACATGATGTGCCTGCTGTCACTGCAGTCTGGAAAAAACACGGACCGCCTGTGCCAGGGCACAAAACAGAGCGCGATAGAGACACGTTTTGAGGCCTCCATTAAATAATTGCCGGTGTGCCGGTGCTCAGCAATGGTGAGACCCGGCCCACTTAAAGCCCTGGTTATATGCGATAAAATTTCAGCCGGAAACGCCTGCATAGATGGAACAAAACAGCAGGACGTGCCTGGCACGGCCTGTTTGAGCTGCCCACATCCGGGCGACTCCTCGATGTTGCAGTTCGCGCTCTAGCGTCGGACGCTAGAGCGCGCAGGCTGAGAACGTTATGCGTACGCCGCCACGGTGGCGTACGCGTCTGTATAAATAAAGGGGGGCGTGCTCCGTTGGGCATTCGCGCTGAGACGCAGTACCTGTGTGTGGTCCTAGTTATTTGCCGCGCCGCCGCTGCTAGGCCCGCCCGCACATGACCCTGTAACACTGGCGACGAGGGCGGCCAGACCCGCCTCGTGCACCGAGTCCAGCACTGTCTCCTGTTGACCCGATCGCGGCAGTCCCGCGATTGTGCACCGTCCTCACTCCGGCCCTCCTCCGGTCCGTCACGCTGTTCGCCTGAGCCTGGGACATCGCACGCCTGACGGTACAGCTGATGCTGTAGGCGCCTTCACCCTGCACCAGCCCTACACCACACGATGAGCGAGTGTGCACCACACATCACGGCCAGCAAATAGCGGACGAATATTCCCGCTTGTTGTACCTCGGCCCTGCCCCACGTTGGCCTCCTCAGGCTACACCCTCTGAGCCAGCTCCTATAAAGGCCTCTGACTTCGCCTGGGTGTGCCTCCACGTGGCCCTCGGTGCCCTTCGCTGCACAGACCTCACGCACCCGCCCAGCCACCCAGCGCCACACATCCCTAGCAGCTCCATGGGGGATGACGACCACCCAGCGCCGGTCCACCCGTTCCACCCACCGACCGGCGTCCTACCGCCTTTCAGCAAGACTGCTGACCCCGCCACAGCCGCCCCACGCTGGCAGACGTGGATCGGCCGGCTCAACAACTACTTTATTGGCTCCAGGGAGACGGATGGTGCGGTGAAGCGGTCGCTCCTTCTTCGCTACGCGGGGGAGGAAGTCTACCTGCTGTTCAAGCACCTCCCTAACACAGGAAATGCAGACGATTATGACGCGGCCGTGACAGCCCTCAACACGCACTTTGACCCCCAGATGAACCCGGATTTCGAGCACTTCAAATTGCGACAGGCGAAGCAGAAGGAGGGAGAGTCGGTGGATACCTTTCATGCACGGCTGAGGGTGCTAGCAGACACTCATCTGGTCGGAGACCGGGCAAAAGAGGAGATCAGAGCGCAGCTCATCTATGGCATCCGGAGCAAGAAGCTGCGGAGCCTCATCCTTTGCCAACCAAACATTCCGATGGCTGATATCCTGGTGCTTGCACGGTCCCATGACTTGTCCGACGCACGTTCAGAAGAGATGGAACAAGCACTCACATGGAGCACGGGGCCAGGAGTGACAATTAAGACAGAACGCGCAGACGCAGTGCGGACGCACGAGAAGACACGCCGACCGGCAGCCAGGAGATCGCCTCAAACACAGTGCGACTACTGCGGGTACGAAGAGCACCCAGGCAAGACCTGCCCGGCAAAAGGGAAAACGTGCCCCAACTGTGGCACCCTGAACCATTTTGCCTCCGTCTGCCGGAAGCGCGCCACACGGAAGGATCACCGGGGGAAGAAGCCCGCAAGAAGCATGGTGAGACAACTGTTCCAGCTGTCCCTATCCTCCCACACCGACGCTGGGCCCAGACACACGCAAGCCCTGCAGGAGGACGACTCAGAGTCTGACGATGGAGGGGAGACATACGTTGTCTCATTCACCAGAGCCCTCAAAAGCACAAGAAGACCACAACCTCGGTGCGACATCATGGTTGCAGGATCAAAAGTGAATGCCGTGATCGATACTGGGGCATCAGTCACCGTTATGGGGATGCAGCAATATAACCGACTCCGGCCGAAGCCAGAACTCAAGGCATCGAAGGCCCGAATATATGCCTATGGAAGTGATGTCCCCCTACCCATCCTAGGTAAAATGAAAGTACCGATAGGAACAGAGGTCGCCGAAGTCACAATTGATGTACACATTATCAATCAAGAGGTGGACACGCTCCTAAGTGGACACGCTGCCGAGGACCTAGGGCTACTAGTGTTCCTCCGGAAAGTTCAAGACACTCAAACAGCCAACCTGCTGGACCAGTTCCCGGAACTATTCACCGGCTTAGGGAACATCAAACGCCCGCCAGTCAAACTTCACATTGACCACTCCGTCACACCTACGGCACTGAAGCACAGACGGATTCCCTTTCATCTATGTCCACTGGTGGAAGAAGAACTCAAGAAACTGGAAGAACAAGGTGTCATAGAAACAGTCACCGGACCCACCCCATGGGTGTCCCCGATGGTGATCGCAGAAAAGCCCCGTCAACCAGGCAAAATCCGGGTGTGTATTGACATGAGGCTCCCCAGCAAAGCCATCAAGAGGGAGAGACACATCATGCCCACCATGGATGACATCATTGCGGACCTCAATGGGGCTCGGTGGTTCTCCAAACTGGACTTAAACGCTGGCTACCACCAGCTGACACTGGCCAAGGAGAGTAGGTACATCACCACCTTCAGTACACACCTTGGGCTGCGAAGATACCGACGGCTCAACTTTGGGATATCGTCTGCGGCGGAGATCTTCCAGAACACGATCCGGGACATCTTACAAGGCCTGCCCGGAGTCATGAATGTGAGTGACGACATACTGATCCACTCCACAACCGTAGATGAGCACTATCGGCGAGTCCGAGCCACACTGACACGCCTCAAGGAGTACGGAGTCACACTCCACAAGGAAAAGTGTCAGCTGTTCCAGCAGCGGATCGAATTCTTTGCCAGACGTTCACCAACCACGGTATTCAGGTGGACCCCCGAAAATCCCAGGCCGTCAAAGACGCCCCAGCACCCGCATCCACCTCGGAGGTGCGCAGCTTCCTGGGGATGGCCACGTACTGTGGGCGGTTCATCCCGAACCTGGCAACGATTGCCGAGCCACTCCGACATCTTACAAAGAAGGACGCACGTGGCAGTGGGGGCCCCGGGAAGACAATGCATTCCAAGCCATAAAAACTGCGCTCCTCGACCAGGCCACCCTGGTCTATTTCGACCCAGCACGAAAGACTGAGCTGCTAGTCGACCCCAGCCCGGTGGGACTCGGGCGGTCCTCGCACAGGAACAAGAGCCGGGGCGGTGGGCAACACTGGCCTACGCGAGCAAGGCGCTCACAGCGACCGAACAAAGGTATTCCCAGATCGAGTGGGGGCACTGGCCATAAGATGGGGCTGTCGACACTTCCACCTGTATGTCTGTGGACATCCGTTCACGGTCGTGACAGACCACCAACCACTAGTGCCCCTTTTTAAAGGGACAGCACCACACCCCCCGCCGCGATTAGAACGGTGGGCCATTAGACTACAACAGTACCACATGGACATAACCTACCGGCCAGGCGCCAAGAATCCGGCCGACTTCCTGTCTAGACACCCAGACAAACGCGAGCCCACCCCGGCAGGGAAAGACGAGGAAGACGACGCTGAAGCACATCTAGACCTCATCGCTGCCCTAACCTGCCCCCAGGTGCTGACACTACAAGAGATTCTACAGGCAACAGAGCGTGACACCGTAATGACCAAGACCAGAGAGGCCCTCCAAAAGGAGCCGTGGACCAACTTCATACAGTCTGCCAACACGTGGACGGAGGAAGAGAGGGCAGACCTGCAACAGATCTGGCGCGTACGGAATGAGCTCAGCGCCACCAGGGAAGGAATAGTCCTGAGAGGAGCCAGGATCCTCGTGCCAACAGCACTACGCCGCCAAGCCACCCTCCTCGCCCACAAGGGACATCAGGGGACGGAGAGGATGAAGGCCAGAATGAGAGAAAAGGTGTGGTTCCCGGGAATGGACACCTTGGTAGAAGACATCGTAAGGAGTTGCCTGGCGTGTCAGATGACTAGCAGACCTGAACCTCCAGCCCCCATCGTGACTGAAGAACCAGGGAGACACCCCTGGGACAAAATCAGTGTAGACTTTGGGACCCTCCCTACTCCGGGAGAGTAACGCTGGTAGTTGTGGACAATTTCTCCAAATACCCCCTGGTGGAGGCGCTGCCATCCACAGCCTTCACGTTTGTAGGGCCAGCATTAGAGAAGATATTCCACATGTTTGGGCGCCCCTCGGAACTGAAAAGTGACAATGGGCCACCGTTCCAAGGCCACGAATTCCGAGAATTCCTAGCACTTCAGGGCATACGACACAGGCGGATCACCCCACAGTGGCCCCAAGCCAACGGCGAGGTTGAACGCTTTATGCGGACACTAAATAAAGTCTTACGAATAGCAGGCGCCGAACATCTAGAACCGGAGCGGGAGATTCAACGCTTCCTAGGGGAGTATCGGAGCACACCACACTGCTCCACCAAACAAGCCCCCTGGGCCCTTATGCTGAAAGGGACACGCCGTGATGGTCTACCCACAGCCCCAGGGTGGGCCCCTCCACCGTTTGAGGAAGAGCAAGCGCTGCAACAACGAGCGCGCCGGAACCAGCAAGTGAGCCAGGCCAGAGGGAGTCGGGAGCGCACCCTCGGGCCGGGGGACAATGTCCTCATAAAGAACCGAAGACCCGGGGGGAAGTTCAAGCCACGGTACGAGCCCGGGAGCTGGACGGTGGAACGCCGCCATGGGACCATGGTTACAGCCCGAAGGGGAAGCGAGTCAGCCACACGCAACATCTCGTGGTTCAAACGGATCCCCGCGGCCACAGAACACCGACAAGAGACCGTAGGGGAGGAAGACGAGGACACCGAGGTCCCCGAAAGAGAACCTTCGTCACCTCCGAACCGTCCAGAGTCGACAGCAGACCCGGACGAGCCCAACTCCGAAGCGGACAGGGCGGAACGCGACTGCCCGTCAAACATCAACACCCGAGCGACGGCCAGATATGGGCTGAGAGGGAATCCTCCACCGAGCAGCCGCCTCAAAGACTTTGCATGCCAAGTAAGTGACTGAGTGGGGAGTTCGAGTCCGAGTTTCATCATCCAAGTTGGAGAGGGATGTTGCAGTTAGCGCTCTAGCGTCCGACGCTAGAGCGCGCAGGCTGGGAACGTTATGCGTACGCCGCGACGGTGGCGTACGCGTCTGTATAAATAAAGGGGGGCGTGCCCCGTTGGGCATTCGCGCCGAGACGCAGTACCTGTGTGTGGTCCCAGTTATTTGCCGCGCCGCCGCTGCTAGGCCCGCGCTCACATGACCCTGTAACACTCATCACTTGACGCTTTTGTTTAAGTGATTATTTTCCCCGAGACATTTAAAGAGAAGCGTTTACAACTGTCAAATACCTCAAATTAAATGAGAAGAGAACAACGCCTCCCAACCCTGCGCTGTTTACATAGAAATCAGTTAATGCGAGGCCGGGAACTCATTTTGATAGTTAAAATGTTTACCGCGTGGCGCCGGGTGGGGGGCATTGTCGACTGTGAGCCCGTGTTAATGTGAAAGCGGGTGCGGCGCTGAAACCTAAAGTGCGGCGCCTAAGGGTGGGAGGGGGCTACAGGCGCCATTGTTGACTGTGCGCCTGTGCTGTTAATTTTAAAGGGCAAATTTGCGGAGGTCTGCAGTTAGTTTAAATTTTTTTAAAAAAATGTGTGTGCTGAGTGCGCAACAACAGAAACACGCGAGTGCCCCACGTAAAGTGCGTTCTGAAAGAAAAAATAAGTTGTACTTACAAAAGAGAGCATGCTGCTTCTTCTGAGCAGTTGGAAGCAGTGAAACAAGGCTCATTTAAACAAGTGACGGGCTGCTTGGAAAGTGAAAGCACCATCACGCACTGAATGTTGCAGGAAAGCATGTGGTGCCTGCAGTAGTAAAAACGAATTAAAGAAAGTAGTGGTCGTAGCGGTACTACTCAGAGACAGCGGAGAAAATTGGGGCATACCATTAGGTGACGGACTGCACGTGGTCTCGTTATATGCGGATGACCTGCTATTATATGTAAGAGATTTACAAACTATACCTCCAGTCATCATAGCAGACATTTTCGACAATTCGAAAAAATTTCATGACTTTGAGTGAACTAGACAAAGTCCGGAGTATACTCTTTTGCTAACACTGCAGCTGAAACGGATATCACTATCAACGGAGTCACCCTGGCCTGGTACCCGTCCATGTTCAGGCACCCAGGCGTTTATATATACAGATCCCCCACTGATATATTGGATGGCAACTTGGTGCGGGCCATAACCGCAATTAAAGCACAAGTACACTTTTGGAAAACACTGCCATTGAGTGTAATGGGTCGCGTCACTTTAACAAAGATGATAATTCTACCAAGACTGCTCTATTACTTCTCAAATCTCCCAGTATATGTTCTTGTCAGGATTCTCCGAAGTTTAGAAGGCATCTCCCGGGACTTAATTTGGAATAAAGGCAGACCACGAATAGCATTAAGCAAATTATATGCGCCCACGTGCAGCGGAGGTCTAGCAGTCCCAAACATGGAATTATACTACCTAGCATCTCAGCTACAATGGGTGACAAAGTGGATGAGTGGGAGGGGGCTAGAGGACACTGCAGCTAAGTCACCGCCGTGGTCATAATCCCAGATACACCACTTCTTCCATCCCATCACTCGACTTCCATGCCCACCTCAGATATATATAGCATTAGCTCATAGATGTTACAGAAGAAGTCTTTACCTGACTCGCAATACACCTCCCTATGCTCCACTGATACCGCTAGTAGGAACTCCCAGAGGCAAAGAGAAAGTATCTGAAACTGAACTACTGACATGGTATGAGGCAGGTCTAGACACAATAGGTGATTTATATGCGGAGGGCAACCTTCTGTCATTCGGAAATCTGACTGTAGAAAACGGTATTCCTGTAGGTCAATTTCTTCTACACACTGCTATAGTGTGGACCCTGTGACGACCGCCAGGGGGGACATGACAGCCGAACCACAAACACATTTGCTCATACAATACTTACATGTAATGGGGGAAGGCTCCCACGTGGTACATTGGCTGGTAGAAGCTCTCCTTATACACACATTGAAACCGATGATGAGACTCCGCGAGAGGTGGGCTGTAGACAGGGGACAGCCGTGGATCGACAAGGAGTGGGATACAATAGTTTCCGGTTCCACATACATACCATGCAGTTCGAGATTCAAACTCATACAGACATATATATTGCACAGGGCGTTCTTCTCCCCGGATAACATCAATGAGTACTTTAACCTCACTACCTCTGCTTGCCCCAGATGTAAATTGGCTGGTGCTGATTTTCTGCATATGTTATGGTCTTGTCCCTCACTCAAGTCATATTGGCATGCAGTCATAGAAACGTTAACAAAATGCACCAGGTCGCCACTACAGTCCAGTTGAGAGGTCTGTGTGCTGGGGTTGTTTCCACGGACTAAAAAGAACAGAGTGATCTCCAGGTTTAGAGATCTGGGTTTGATAACGGCAAAACACCTTATTACGAAGAGGTGGAAACATAACAACCCCCCAGCACCGGATACCTGGGAGAAATCCCTTATAGTATGGGCGCAAGCTGAAAGTACTACGCTGCAAAGAGAGGAAACTGCGGGGTTACCTAAATACCCAATAGCTCAGGTTTGGGATGATCTCCTTAAAGTACTCAAGCGGCCAGACGCCGCAGAGCAGGATTCACAGCCCCCCAGTGACGCTAATGAGGCCACAACGCCATAGGACAATCCCCCCCCATATATGACACTATGTGCTATTGCCAAACATGACTGTGTTGTACGTAGTTAACTGACGCTGTGATAACCCCCCCCACACAATATCGCTATTGCGTTGCGAGACTTCGCCATTTTCCTTGCACATCAGTAATGCACTGGCCCCAATATACCCAGGCACCTACACTACAGCACGGCTGCTTCAAGCTTTGGATGGCGATCTTTCCTTTTCCTGTTATTAGTTTTAGTTTTCTTAGCAGGAATTATATTTAGGGTTTAGTTACATTTATTGTACATAGAGGCACCAGGACACACATACAAGACTATAACACAAATACAGGAGTAGAGATGCAGTTGAGGGTCATATTTATACATGTAATAACTTGTTCATCATAAGAGTGTAAATGTCGCTGTATTCTCAGTAATGTGCATATACAATTGTTGTCACGCAGTTGATTTATAACATGCCGTATGTACCTAAAAAAGAAAAACCCAATACAAATATATTTCAAAAATTAAAGAAAGTAGTGGTTACAGACTTTAAAAAAACGTACTGTGTAACAACCAAAGTAAGAGGGCCAGAAACCATGGGAGGTTACAAATGAAGATAAGCCCGTACTAAGGAGGGACTAACAAGCCAATTACTGAATCAGAAGCCAGCATTTACAAAGGACAAAGACACAAGCCAATGAGAAATATGGGCGGAGAGTGGGTGGGGCTTTTCTTCCATACTCTACTACAGCAACTCTCGCAGAGCAGCGCATGCTTGCTGACTCAGGCTCAACTTAAAAATAAAATGATAATAACTCTAATTAAATATTTTATTGGTTCTGCTGCTTTGTGGTCAGGGCGGGCAGGGCTGCTCTGCTCTTAGAGCAGTACAGGGGAGGAGCGGTTTCAATTGCGCACTCCAAGTATGCATGACGCTTTGGTCGGCACTCTCGCGCCGGCCAAACAGTCTTGAACACTTTGCATGCTCTCCAGACAGGCTTCATCACAGCCTGGTTGGAGAACATGCCCAGGCCCCCAGTCCCTGTCTGAGCGCTGAACCAATGGGAGAAGGGAGTCTGAGTGCTTCCTAGGTGTTTCCTGCTTCCGGTTTCAGCCCAAGGAGGAGAGATGGAGAGAAACCGGGATAAGGTTGTTTTATTTTTTTTACATTCCAAGCTCCAGTCAATCTGACTGCTTGTTTGCGTCCCACTGTTAGTCACACTGGGGCATATGTACAAAGGGATTGCGCCACCAGAACGTCACTTTTACTGATATTCTGGTTGCGCAATGCCCTGCTCTATATTTGCAAAGTGGCGTTAAGCCACTTTTTGTGGGTTAATGCTGCTTTGTAAATATCATACCCTGTGACGCAGGTATCTGCGTGAAAGAGGTGTGCAATGGGTGTTGCTGTTGCCGTTCCAGAGCAACACCCCTTGCATTTTGATGCTGCCCCAGATTTACAAGGATCTGTAAATCTGAGGCAGCACTAAAAACTAAAACCGAGTAAAAGCAGGCATTAGATTAGCGCAATGAAGAGAAATACTTTTATTTCTCCTCGTTTTTGCTTTTTCAATGTGTGCTGCATTGTGCAGCACACATAGAAAGAGCAAAACGCCATTAAGGATTGTTTTGCACATGAATATACCCCCTCATGCACAAAAGCAATCATTAACCCCTTCCCTGCTCATGACGGAGCCGCTCCGTCATGAGCCACGGTTGCCGTGTGCTCATGACGGAACGGTTCCGTCATGACACGCCCGTTGGCGGCCGCTCCGCCTACGCGGCGCTGTTTCCCCGCCTGTGCGGGGGGACAACGCAACTGGGCGGAGTCATGACGGAACCGTTCCGTCATGAGCACAGCCCAACCGTGGCTCATGACGGAGCGGCTCCGTCATGAGCACAGCGCCACCGCGCTGCCCCCCCGCACCCACCAGCACCGCGGCGGTATTCCCGCCGCGGTGAAAGGGTTAAATAATGGTGATGTGCTACTTCTATGTGTGCTGCAGAATGTAGCACACATAGAAGTGGCAAATCGCCACTATTTATTTATTTTTTATGTGCAGGAAGGGACACCTTCCTGCCCATATACAACCATCCCTGCAGCGCAGGCACTATTGCACTATGGCGCAAGGGTGTCCGTGTTGGTGCTAGGCAACTATTTTTAGCGCTAGAGAAAACACATGGGTGCACCGTATTCTTGTAAAGACAGCGCATCCCTGCAGTTTGGAAATGGCACTGCCCCACTGTGCTATTTCCTTGTACATATGCCCCACTGTGCCATTGCTCTTTCCTGCTTGTTGCCTGTCTGCTCCTCCTCAAAACAAACCTGTAACTTTTGCTTCCTCCAAACCCCTCTCCCCAATACTGCTCCTGGACCCTGCACTGCTGTTCCCTTGAACTCTGCGCTGCTCAACTCACGAAGCTGCAGTCCTTGATCGAAAACCCTGGGCTGCCTGGCACCTGGACTCTGCCAGCCTCGCCCATGGCGCTGGCGCTGCTCTGGCACAGAGCCAGTACTGCTCTCCCCGTTCAGCCAGCACTGCTCCCCACGCCCCCGAACAAAACCTTTTCCCGCTTCTCCTTTGACCCTTTACCTTTTTGAGAAGCTTTAATCACGTTGGATGTCTGTGAAAAAATAGGTAAATAAAAAGAGAAGCTCAAAGACCTCGTAGTTCTATAGGCAGAATGCCTGGTGTGGCTCCTGTAACAGAAACAGAAGGGAGAACATTCGAGTGTGTGAGGGTTGTCACGTACCCGCCGGTGTTCCGGAAGTTTCTGAGAACAGCAAGTCATCTTTCTTAAGAGACACAGGTTACATCTTCAGAAAAGGTCAATTCCGAAGGAAGGACTGTCTCTGCTAGGACATGCAATTAAAGCAAGTAACCCGGAAATAATAAACGCATCCTGTGCATCAGCCAGAACCGTCATAAAAAAGACTGCTTCAAAGCCTCTTTCAGAATCATCAGGGAGGCAGCTCCACAAGAGAGAGCGCCGTGACCTTGAGGAGATCAGAGCAAACCTCAGGCGATGACGGGTCTGCCGTAGGACCTTTGAACCTGGGATCCCTCCTAAACAGAATAGTCAGTGAGCACCAGATGCAAATAACCGTACACTATAGAAAAATGAATTGTCATTTATGAAATAATCTCCGAAGAGAAGGGGTTGTTGGGGTGATGGAGTGATCCTATTAAAGGAATATCCTTCTACGAGGAGTCTCTTCTGAAACAAGTGATGCCACGTGTAGCCAGGCTATTCCTATCAGGGGAACCTTGACCTCTGATTGTACCAACTGTAGTCTTCAGTTTTTACATTTTTCAACAAGCATTAAAATATTTTTTTTTATTCTGACGTCCAAGTAGATCTATCCTAAGGGACCACCCACACATCAGAGCTCTAGGCTGGTGCTAGGAAAGTAGAACCACCAAAGGGTTCTCCCACCATTTGCCTTGAATGTGCTTTTCTCCAGCCCCCCTTCCTAAAGGTGACTGTCTAGTATCAAAGGTGCTTATTTTGTGGGTACAATCAGGCACACCCGGGTGAAACATTTAATGGAGACCCACACAGCACAAGCTCCTGTTTCTAAGTTAAAAAATAATTTACTCTCGGGAAATGGAAATCATGGCTGCTCCAGTATCGCACACCATTCATAGGAGCTGTGTTAGAAACCTTACCATTTTTAAACAGCAGGTCAAGCTTGCTTCAAAATCCATGAAGGAATTTTGAAGCATGAGTGCAGGACCTGAAAAAGCTTTGGGCATGGGCAATAATGTACTCTGCTCCCTCCTCAGAATGCCCTGGGTGCTCTGTGACTGTGTCACAGTGGTAACTTCTGGTGGACCACTTTACTGCTCCCACCCAACAGAGAGGACGGTGAATGTGTGTTTGCATGCACCGCGTCAACAAGGTCTATTTGTTTGTGAGAGAATAGTTTCTCCTTTTGCATGGGTTTTCCTCTCACCTGGGAATTAGTTGTAACCAATTTTAAAAATAAAACTTCTGGGCTCAGGAGAGCATCTCTTTTGTGCAACTTTACTTTAGACCCTACTCCTTCTTGTTCTACTGTCTCTGGACAATATGCAAACCATTCAGTTCAGCATATTTCCTAAAAAACTGTGGGAAGAAAACCTAATATCTTCTTATTAAGGGTAGAAATGAACTCCTTGTATGGCATTTTCTATTTCATATCCAGGCTAGGAATGAGAAAATGCAGATTCAACGTAAACCAGTCTCTAGCCCCAAATTATGGGAGGAACCCAGCAAAGATACGGCCCGCGAAATTGGTCAATGCAAAACTGTAAACAATCAATTCAATCCATTGGCAGTGACCTCTTTAACCAATTTCATCTAACTGGAAATATGAGTTTAACTTCATTCCCACTTTCTTAATTCTTCTACAAACATGATCTCTGTGGAACTTCCATCCTTCTTGAGAGACAACATCTAAGCTCAAGTCATCAAAGAATAGACATGAACTACTGATCGTCGCCATACTTCTGTCTTCCACCTGCTTCCTTGAAATGTTGCCCAAGAGCAGACCAGGGTGATCTGATGGAGACCACAGAGAGTGTACAGGGCACCGTGAAGCCCTTAAGGGATCCCTTGAATGACAGGGAAGAGATCTGCCACCACAACAGCAAAGTGCAGGTGATTTAACTCATAGAAGTAAACACTTGGTCACATGTACTCTCACCCATGACCCACAAAGTGATATTAACATGGGGGCACCACTTTTTACAATAATGGCATGAACCCCACACGCCTTGGGTATGGGTATTGCAAGAGTATCAGTGACCCACAGTAAGTGCTCACGTGCCTCGTGTATGGGTATTGCAGAGTATCAGTGACCCACAGTAAGTGCTCACGTGCCTCGTGTATGGGTATTGCAAGAGTATCAGTGACCCACAGTAAGTGCTCACATGCCTCAGGTATGGGTATTGCAGAGTATCAGTGACCCACAGTAAGTGCTTCCATAAACCAGGTAGGCCATGCAAGGGCTTTTCTAACAGATCCAATATTCACCTCTTTGTGGCTCTTTGAACCATCTGGATGTGGCTAGCAAATATCTTGTCTAGGACTTCTCAGACTGCTGACCTGCCTCTCTCTTAAGAAGGCTGTCTTAAAACCACCAAGCTGGCCGATCGTATGTGGAAATCACCTCTGCTATAAGAGTGAAATCGATCTTCACGGTCACAGAGTCGAACAAAGTATCCTTGTGTCTAGATCCAGGATCAGTCAATGAACTGTGGAATAATAAGAAAAGAAAATGTTTCTTAATGACTTTTCATTGATCAGGGCTAGAGAATTAAGGCTAGAAAATATGTCAGGACCCTCCCCTTCAAGCATACCTTGTCACCATATAACCTGTGTTCAACATAGTTCAGGTTTTTGTACCTTTAGAGATCAATCCCATCTCCACTCAAACATGGTAAGCAAACTAGTTGTTCCCTCTAAGCCTTTGTCCACCAACACCAGAGCCCCAGACTGAAGGCCCTTCCTAGCTTATCCCTCACTCACACACATCTGTAGACGTTCATCTGCTTGTACAGCCCTCCTTTGTATGGTAGCTAGGTTTGTGCTTCCTTTAAAAATACCAGCATTTTCTTTATTTTTACTGCGCTCTCATTTTAATAAGTTTATGAAAGCATTACTTATTTTCAAATAATACCCCTGACTGGACATTCTTATGTATAGAGTGAGCAATAATTGTGTAGCTGCCTCCACCTTCGCACTGCTCTCATGAGCAATGCTTTGACTGCTTGGCACAGCTACCGTGGAGAGTTACGAGGGTTCGAGGCACCACTTTCTCTCTGAGACCTCATGGGATCTCCCAGGTTGGTCACTTTGGAACCCAAGCAGTCTCGTCTTTAAAATTGCGATGCCCACGCTTCACATTATAAGATCTGGGAAAGATTCTGCTACTGTAGAGAAATGTGCGTGACTTATGTGCTATTCATATTATTGTAATTGTAAAAGGAGTTAGGTCGATAGGTACTCGGGGAGGGACTTTCCTACCAAGTAATAGTTCTCAACACAACCATGCAGTACATTTGTAATATCAATTTATTTACATTTGGGTTTGTGTTTTAAAAGGATTAGCTCTATACCATTAATGGCAATTTCGTCAGTCAGAAACGTGTTATTCAGCTGTTCATTTCCTGGCACATTTTGGGGAATTGTCACAATTAACATTTTAATCCCCCAATTCTCTGATCCATAGCGCCAGCATTGTACAACGGGGTGAATGCCATCGCGTGACTGCAGACTGCCTTCGGTTCTTCCCTTAGCTGTCAATCAAACAGTAATATGTGGATATTGTAGTGTGTCGCGTTGCTCACTTCTTTAGCACTTTATGCCAGACCAGGGTCACCACAAGTGGTGTGAGGGGGACAGAGAGATGGAAAACGGGGACCATGCCAGTGGAAATGAGTGGAAGTAGAGAGAATGTAGAAGGAGTCTTGTGGAAAGAGTGGTCTTGCCCAGCATTGGAATATCTTATCCAAGGGACTGTTGTTGTGGGTAGCTGGTCTTAAGAATCTGGTTACCAGCTAGGGGTATAGGTGCAAGCTAGCACGCAAGACGCTAAGAAAGCAAGAGAGGACAGGAATGGACAGGAGAAGGAAGGAGGTAGAGGTCAGAGTGAGGGTGACATTGTAAAGAATCACTGCTTGACAGCGAGTCAGAAATCATGGTACTTTCTATGAAAGATACTACTGCAGGTCTGTAGCTGCTTATCCACTCTGCTCCCGGGGTCGGTTCAATAAAGTGCATGCATTTACTGTGACATTAATGTGTATACTTAATACTGGTGCCAAGGAAACCACACCACACATGGGAAAAATCCCCTCTCAGTTTCCAGGACACTGGTGCTTTTCCTTGCGTTGAGCCCTCTTCTGCTATCCACAGGTTCACTGGTTCAAATCAGCTCTTTTTCGGCCTGCGGTGAGCCTGCTCAGCAGTGAAGGGGCATACCCGAGCGGGTTGCATTGAGGTGCGTTGGCTTCTTCTCTTCTGAGTGACCTGCATCTAATGGAGCCATTGGAACAAACATAAAGCTTCAGCCTTGTCTTTCTGTGCGGGTCTTGTCAGCCATTTGCTTGGCTGCGCATTGTCCACATTGTATTTTGGAAGGGGCGCCTAGATGTATATTCTAACGTTCTGCTGAGTAAGCAAAGCTGTGTCAATGTTCTTTGGTTCTGTGCATCACACATGAAGGACGAGCACTTTGTTCTGTCATTGGGCACTGCCTGCAGACGGGTCAAGGAAGAGGAGGCCAATAGTCATAACCACCGGCACCGGTCTCTAAGGCTCAAATCAAGATACAGCACGCATCGGGCTTAGCTATCTGCTCCTAGAGAGAGACTCCGAGCACTTTTGTCACATATTCTTTCAGTCTTTGACAACTACAACTCCTCTACAAAACACATCATCTGTGACCTCACTCCTTATTCCCGAAGAACCAGAAGAGCACTGAGGCATGTGATTATCATCCTGTCTCAGTCCCAAGAGGGGCTTTCTTTCAAGAGCTGTAATGGCACTCATTGACCAGGTACAGTACATTGACATGCACCATTTCGAGACATAGACTAAAAGCATTGCATAGGATTTCTTGGTTGTTATGTGATCAATATCCTCAGGTCTTGCCCTTGCAGAATTCATTTTTTAATACCCCCTTGAAAATAGGATATGGTAGTGGGCAATCATTAATGCAATTATTAGCAAATGCTCTCATTTCAGTAGCTGAAGTAGCATATGAAGGGGTTCAATCTGGAGTTGTTTGAAATGAGTCCTAACAAGTTATTGTTCGGCGTACTTCTTATTTGGGCCAAGAGTCGGAGGCTCACCTTAAACAACTCGCCCCTTCTCCACGCACTAGCTATATCCTTGCATATTATATAATTTATAGGGTGCAAAATTATTGGATTAATAACAACACTTATGACATCGGAAATTACCTGATTTGCCAGACAGTTCATGGTACAGTGTTTAGTTATAGTTAATGTAGCAAGGTGAGTGAGGTGACAAGACTGTGGACGGAGGCGTGTGAGTGATATTAATTTGAAGGTGCTGCATAACTATAAATATGAGTTAGAAGTATGACATGGTAATGTGAAAGTGGTGCATAAATGATACATTTAACAGATAACTGTAACTTTAGAATTTGTTATGTTTGTGTAGATTAAGTTCGGTTTGACACAAATAATAAGTGTTTTAAAAATCAGACATTTAAAAGATAAATATAACTTTAAAATTTCTAATATTTTTGGAGTTTAAGTTGGGTTTATATACCAAATATACATAAAGTTTTCCTAACTATACCTTACCTTTGTTTTTTGGGGAAATGTCAATAGTTTTTATAATGTTAATAAAAACAATTTATATTCACACAGTTGACTGTTTTCGAGTGGAGTGTTATTAAGTGGAGTGTGGTAGAATATAGTGGAAGAGAGTGTCGTGTTACAGTATTGCGGTACAGTATAGTGTCGTAGAGTGGAGTTGAGTTGAATGAGGTAGATTGTAGTGGCATAAACTGGAATGGCATACAGCAGAGTGGCATAGAGTGGAGTTTCATACAGTGGACTGATGTGGAGATAAGTCGAATAAAGTAGATTGCCATACAGTGGAGTGGTGTATACTGAAGTGATGTACAAAGGAAGAGCATATAGTACAGTGGCATAAACTGGAGTGCCATACACTGTGGTGGTGTAGAGTGGGATAGCATATCTTGAATGTGGTGTACAGTAGTGTTACGTCCTTTCAGTGTTGTAGAGTGTATTTAAATGCAGTGTATTGGCATACAGTGGAGTGGCATAGACTGGAGTCTTGGACAATGTAGGGGCATATTTTTGAATAGTGTGTAGTAAAATAGTGTACAATGCAGTGGCACGCAGTGGAGTGTGGTTGAGTGGAGTGCTTAAACTGGAATACTGTATATTGGAATGACGTAGAGTGGAGTGTTATACAGTGGCATGGCGTCCAGTTGAGTAATGTACAGTGGACTTGCGTAGAGTGGAGTGTGGTACTATGTACTGGTGTAAAGGTAAATAGCGTAAACTAGAGTGGCAGAGATTGTATGTGGGTTAGAGTGGAGTTGCGCACAATAGAATAGTGTACATTGGAGTAGGAAAAGTTTAATCGGGTAAAGTGGAGTGGCATATAGTGGAGTACCATAGAATGGACTGGCATACAATGCAGTATAGTGTAGTAGTGTCAGGTTGAATAATGTTTAGTGTAGTGGCTTTTAGTCTTAATAGGTACAGTGGAGTGGCTTATAGTGGAGTAGCATAGAGTACAGTGTGTCACAGTGGGAAAGGGTTAACTGCAGAAGCACTTACAGTGGAGTGGTGTTTAGTGGAGTGGGAACACAATGTAGTGTTGTAAAGTGTAATACCCTACAGTGGATTGTGGTAGAATGCACTGGTGTATACTGCAGTTCAGTACAAGGGAGGGCCATAGAGTGTACTGGCATATAGTGGAATAGCATAGAGTGGAGTTAAATACAGTGGAATATTGTGGTGCAGATTGCCTAACAGCGTACTGGCATACAATGGAATGATATATATTGCAGTGTTTTGGAGTGTAGCAGCATCAATTTAAATAGATATATACTGGAATAGCGTACAATGCAGTTGCGTCGAGTGGAGATGGCTCCCTACCGACACCAGAAAGAGCACCATTTAGGCCCTCATTACAAGCAGACGAAATTTCCTCTACTGTGGCATCTCAATACTCCTGCTGTGTAAGCTGCAAGCCATCCAAAATGCGGCAGCCAGACTAGTACTCAAAGTTCCTCACCGCACACACATCACACCTCATCTCCGACAGCTTCACTGGCTTCACATTCAGAACGCTGCCAGTTCAAGGATACTCACTTACGCCTACTGGGCCCCACCTACTTCAACCATCAATTACACTTCCACCAACAAATGAATCTCCCTTTAAGCCTCACCTGTGCTCGCTAACATCCTCTGTATCCATAGAAGCAAGACAGGAGGCATGGTGTTCTTCCACTTAGCAGCAAAATCCTGAAACAACCTCCCCAGCACATTAGGACAGTCATGTCTCTTATGGAGTTCTGCAACAAACTGAAAACCTGGCTCCTCAACTGAACTTTCTTACATAGCCTGCACCTACTCAGCACCTGGATACCCTCACGGGTAACACGTTTGCACTCTATAAATCCATGTTAAATTACAATGCCTACACTGCAGTAGCAAAAAGTAAAGTAGCGTAGACTGGAGTGGCATACAGTCGAGTGGCGTACAGTCGAGTTGTCTGCAGTGGATTTGCGTAAAGAAAGTGAGGTACCTTGTAGTTTGTTAAAGTGAAATAGAATGTAGTGGCTTATGGTGAAATGGCATACAGAGGGGTGGCGTAGAGCAGAATAGCATACAATGTAGTGGGGTTCAGTAAAATAGCATATAGTGCATTAGCGTACAGTAGAGTAGTATACAAAAGAGTGGTGTACAGTGGAGTAGCGTAGACTGCAGTACTGTAAAGTGGACTAAAGTTTAGTTTAGTTTAGTTGTGTTAAGTCTAGTGACATACAGTCAAGTGGCTTATAGTAGAATAGCATAGATCACTGTGTTGTACAGTGGAATAGACTTTAGTCCAGAAGTGTTCTGAAGTTATGCTGTCACAGCTCCAGTACTTATACCAGTTTCTGCCTTTGATGTAGGCACACTTCAAAGACAAGTCTCTGTAGTGCATTAGCCCCTGTGTTTCCCTGATCTGGCTCAAGACAGACTACAGCGGGGTTGGAAGTTGTGTGTGAGGACAGGAACAGCCTTATTCAGGTGTCTGTGACAACTTCTCCCACCACTCTAGCTCAGGAAGACCCATCAACCTGGTGATGGGTCATCAGGATATGCAGGGCACACCCTAGATCCCTTTGCGTGAGTGTCTAGAGTGAATGCACAAACAGCCCAACTGTCAACCAAACACAGATGTGGTTTCCACAGGCAGGTAGAGACACAGAATGGTAAAGCAAGAAAATGCCCACTTTCTAAAAGTATAAGAGAACAGAGTATCTAGCTGACGGATTATAATGCTGTTTTCTACTATAACAGACTAGGACCAAACTGAGAATGTATTGGTCTCCATAATTTATTACATTATCTTTTTTGATACTGTTTTGAGGATAACCATTTCATTTTACTTTTCATAAAACAGAGTTAGAAAACACACTATTTGTTTTGACATTGAACATATAGACAAACTAACACAATAATCTAAATACACATTACAAGTATAACACTCAAATTGATTGCAAAAGAATTAGAGTATTCAACCAGTCAATATTTTCACAGCAACACTGATTTAGGTTTTCGGTAGGATTAAGAATTCAATCTGTAGGTTGCTGACCAGAGGGAACAAAAGTTAAACCTCAAAGGGTAAGCAAACTTTCAAATAATCCCCTTAGAGTAATTCCTATTTTCAAGCTAATATTCCCCAATGGTAAAGCTTGCCGACGCATTTCAAATCCCAGCGTAATTCTTGGGATTTTTCTCAGGGCTAAGACTGTATGTAATCCATGAATCAAAGAAAATATAAAGAGTGAGATTTAAACTTAATAATACCCCTTTTTCGAGTTCTGCATTTTAGTAAAACGTATGTATTTACTTCTGTGTAAACTATGGTACCTGCTGTATTTATCATACGAACATCTTTGTTTAATTCTATGAAAATCACGGAGCTCATGTTTCCGCCCACCCAGTCTGTAACACAAACGTATACCATTAATGTAACTAATGCTACCCGTATTTGAGTATATTCAGAATTTACTATCAGGAAAGCAATATTTTACGACTTACTTTCTTACACACTCTCGAAGGAAAATGTGAAAAGCTCCTCCTCGTACTGGATTTTTTCAGTAACAGATTCAAGTTCTGAAATAAGTAAACGGAGGCGTCAATCATTCTCCGCATATTAGCAAACTGAATAGACTTGTATATGTGGTTCATGTAGTCACACAGCTACTTCTTCAGCAATTCTTCCATCTTTTTGGTTCTGGCATTTTGCTCTGACTGAATCGGTCTTACTGACGTCCGGTTGCCAGGTATTTAATTCAAATTCAGATGGATCAAGAGCAATGCTTTCTGGGCTTTGTAGTACTCTGGTTGGCCGGTGGTTTAAATCACAAGCACATGGACCTAGAGCTATGCCTTATGGATTTTGAAGTCAATTAGGGTCTGGATAAAGTATTTGCCTTTACGTTCTGATTAGAGCAGTTCGATGTTATGCTTAACATATTTATGAAATTTCGTTGAGACCTGTCACAGCACTATTAAACTTCAAGATCAAATATGCTTCCTTTTGAAGCAACATAGCCTCCACGTCACTTCCTCTTGGGTTAGATTTGCATACTGTCCATTTCATATCTTTCTCACTATGATTTCTTTCCATGAAGTGGCTGGCCATCGGGGCTGTAGCAACTTTTATTCTAATTCGGGAATGATGCTGGACAATGCATTGCTTAACCTCCTGATTTATTTTTCTGATGTATATTGCGACAAGGGCATAAACTACGTTTTTCGTCTTACAATTAGAAAACGCCTAGTAGGTCCATTTAACTGTGCTCTGTTCAAATTCTATGCCTGCAATGGTTGATTCACAAGCTTGAATAAAAGACAAAGTTCCCTTTTCCTCTTAATCTAGGTGGAGAGGATCACTATCCTCAAACCCAATTATCTGTCCAGCTGGAAATGGACATTTAATAAGAGAAAATTATGAAGTTAAATTCTGCAAGGTTATAAATTCACCAGGTTGCCAAATTTACATATTTGTTAATACAATATATCCTACAGTTTGAAGGATAATTCAAATACAAAGGAATGTTCCGAAGTTTCTATTTTATTTATCTACAGATTGTTTTATGCTAATCATAATACTTTAACAAAACACATTTTATTAAAAAGACAATTAATCATCACTTTTTGTTTAAAAACATGCATTATACATAATAAAAAATACTGTCCATAGAAAAGACTGTCGATGCGGCGTTTCGGTGTTAGGGTAGATCATCACCTTCTTCAGGACAATAATTTAAAAGAATCTGAACTGGTACTGTGAAGGCCCGTTCAATTGGCTTCAAGATTAGATGAAGAATTTCTTCGGTAGGATCAATTTTTGAAAAGATGCAGAAGAGTACTTCAGGATAAATGTGTCTTTTCAAAAAAGATCTCGCATGGCTATTGATTTCTTATTTCCATTGTTAATCAGTCATAATAATCTTTAGTTTTGGTTGTTTTTACTCAGGGCTGTTATGAATCTTTCTTGTTCGCCTTTACTCAATTAGATGAACTTGGATTAAAATTTTATCTTTTGTTGCTCTTCCCACTTCTTTCTATTGTGGTGTCCCAGCAATTATGGTTCTGGTCAACAGTATCTAAGGATTCAGGATGCCGAGAGCTAACGTCCGTCTTCTTCACCTTCTGGATCGGATTCACAAGCTACACAATTTCCACACTTATAGTGGCCATTGTGAACATAGGTCTTTTTTTTTCACGGAGAAGCAATTTTGCCCTCACAAGCTGTTGTCCAATGCTGGTATCTTTCTTCATTACAAACATAGGTGGAAGAAAAGGGCATTCTAAATTTTGTAAGAGATGCTAGTTTATTGATGTGAGGCCCATAAGTGGAAACACAAAGCAATTTCTCCATTGGTTGGGGTTTTTTTTCGTAAGAAGGCAACCTCTCGGTGTGAAACCATGCTCTTTTCATTGCACATTTCAACACATTT
This sequence comes from Triturus cristatus, assembly GCF_964204655.1. Classification (NCBI taxonomy): domain Eukaryota; kingdom Metazoa; phylum Chordata; class Amphibia; order Caudata; family Salamandridae; genus Triturus; species Triturus cristatus. The sequence continues at coordinate 805,877,572 of NC_140590.1, forward strand.
TTGGGGTACCCACTGTCTCTCAGTTGGTCGCATAGGGCGCCTGTATGGACATCATAATCTTATTTTCGTGAACAATTTCACCTAATCCTCAATAGCTGGCCATAGGGCAAATTATTCCTCAAGTTCCTAGGATGAGAGCTTTTTTAGTGGAGGGTTGTTACTTCCAGGCTGGACTATGGTAACATCCTGTACCTGGGAGTTAATAAATATGTTACACAAAATTTGTAGGTGGTGCAGAATGCAGCCGCCAGACTGCTCTGCCAGGTTCCAAGGGCTGCCTCTATCTCACGCTTGCTGTGTGATCTTCATTGGCTCAAGGTAGAGAATTGTATTAAATTCAAAGCCTTGAGCTACATGTTCAAGATTAAAACCGGCACAGCCCCTCAATACCTTCAATCCCTAGTTCACCCTTACATACCTGCACGCTCTCTTCATTCTACGACTCAAGTAAAATTTTCTGTTCCTAGAATCAGACTGTGGCGCATGGGTTGTCGATCTTTCGCTTACCTAAGTCCCTCCCTGTGGAATTCCCTTCCCTTGTCATTACGAAATGAAACAGTTTTTGGGAACTTTCGCAGATGTCTGAAAACTTGGTTGTTTAATCAGTAATCCCCTGTTTTTTTTCTTTTCCTTTCAGGCTGGCACCGGGAAACCCCTTGGGGCAGCTGCGCGCCATATAAATTCAATTAACATAACATGACATAACATAACATGGTATTCTTATCCGTTGGCTTCTGATGTAGAGTGGTTTTCAGTTCGTTCTCAATGGGTTTAACTTCGACATCCCAAAAAGTTAGACTTTTGTGAGGGTAAATTCAATATCAGTATGTCTGGTATTGAGACAATCAGAAAATCTTGTGAGGTCATCCTCTGGGCCGCTCCATAGACACCAGATATCATCTATATAGTGATACCACTGCCTCAAATATTGCAAAAAACGGATTGTTCTTATGGATGAATTTATCTTCAAATCTTGCTATATAGAGAATCGCCATCTCGGGAGCAAAGGGACAGCCCATGGCAGTCCCTTTAGTTTGGAAATAGAAAGTGTCTTCAAATTTGAAATAGTTATTTCTAAGCGCCACAGCTGCCAGTTGTAGAATGAGTTCAGTGGGCACATGATGGGATCGTATTCTAGTTTCCAAGTAGAAATCCATTGCTTGCAAAGCCTCATCCTGGGGAATCTGCGTATACAATGAGATGACATCAAAGGAGACCAGCCTTTGGTTGGAAGAATTAAATTGATGGCCTTCTATTTTATTAATAAAATCCATTGTGTCTCTCAAATAGGAGGGAAGTTCTTGCAAAAATGGTTTTAAAAAAGTATCAATGTATTTGGAGATCAGTTCCATCAATGACTCACACCCGGACAAGATGGGTCTCCCTGGTGGCTCAATCAATTGCTTATGGATTTTTGGTAGGAAGTTAATAACCAGAATCCTCGGATGCTTCTTACTCAAATAATCCTATTGTTTGGGTCCCAATATCCTAATTCCAGTCCTTCCAAGAGGATCAACTTGATGATTTCTTGTATCTCTTGCATTGGATCGTCATCAATTTGTCTGTACCAAACTTGGTTCTGTACCTCGTTTCATTCTTCCTTCAAATACATTTCCTTTGATCAAAGGACCACAGCACTGCCTTTATCGGCCGACTTGATAACTATTGAGTCGTCCTTATTTAGGTCTTGAATGGCTTTGAATTGTTTTGACGTTAAATTATTGGAATTAAAAGACTTCTTGCTCTCCAATTGTTGGATTATTGAAAGCACGACTTGTTCAAAAGGTACAATTTCTTTTGGGATTGTGTGTGTTGGAGGAATGAATTTTGACTTATTTGCAAGCCCTAGGGGTTCTTTGGGGCTAGTATTCTCCTTGTATTTTAAAAATGCTTTTAACCTAATTTTGTGAAAAAAATTCAATTGCTTCAATTTTAAGTCGTATAAAGACTGTCTTTCTTCTTGGAACACATTTAAGGCCTAGCTCAAGCACGGATTCTTCTTCCTTAGTCAATATTTTATTGGACAAATTCACAATAGAAGTTGGAATTAAGTTTTGTAGAACTAGTGCCTTGTTCGCATTTCCCACGGTTGTGGTTTGAAGCGCACCCTGTTTTTTTGTTGACCCTTTTCTAAAAAAAGAGTTTTGCCTTTGTTGATTTCTGTTAGAAGAGCCTTCCCCGGGGTCCAAGTCACCCGTGGACTCTGATGATGTAGTCTCGAAAAATGTGAGAAATCTATCCTTAGACCTTCCCTGATATTCAGATAGCACCCTACATGATTCAGTTCTTGTTTAAAAGTCATCCTTTAGGTAAGGGTATACAGTCTCAATATTGAAAGTTCTCTTATCCTTTTCGAATTTGGTAGATTTGCAGTTGATGGTATTGTCTTTAAATGTAACCAGTTCTTTGTCGATTTTTTCTAGTAAAGCCTTGGCCTCTGCTGTAGTATGATTGTCCTTAATCACCTGAATTTGTTCTTCTAATTCATTTGCTTGTCAATTGCAAATCCTTTGGGCTGTCTCTATAGTCTGAACCATAAGGTCTTGACTACATTTTGTGCTGATGAATCTGAATCCTTTCTTATATTCAGGATCTTCCGTGAAAATAACAGGAATATTTTTTACTTGTAAGCCCCAAGGGATGGTTCCTGCTTTAAGATGTTTGAGTAAGAAGAGCCCATGTAGTTCAGTACAAATATGCTATTTACGTAGTTGAGTTAACTTTTCGGATTCATTTTGTTTTTTAGCTGAGGTACTCAGAGTAATCGGAGAAAACAGGGAAGGGGCAGAAATTATGTTCTGTATATAATCTTCTGTAGATGAAAAAAAGTGGCATTTTCAAACATGCAATTTAAAAACCAACTTCACTAAAATATGTATGTAAAATTGTTTAGTTCAGAAGCCCCAATTCCAAATCTCTACCTGTTCCCAATTGGAAGTTACACTTGTAAGATGTTACAAGGCAGCTCCAATGATAACCTATGTCAGAGATAGTCTTTACAAAAGTGAAAAACAAAATTAGCAGTATTTCACTACCATGACATGTAAAACACACCAGTACCTATCCTACCTTTCACATACACTGCACCCTGCCGATGGGGTACCATGGACCTACCTTAGGGGTGCCTTGCAGGTAATAAAAGGGAAGGTTATGGCCTGACCAGGTTGGCAGAACAGTTTAAAACTGCACACACAGACACTACAGTGGCAGGTCTGAGCCAGGTTTGCAGGGCTACCTATTTGGGTGGCTTAATCAGTGCTGCAGGCCCACTAGTATCATTTGATTACAGACCCTGGGCACATCTGGTCCACTTTACTAGGGACTTACTAGTGAATCAAATATGTCAATCATGGATCAACCAATTACGAATACATTTTACACAGGGAGCACTTGCACTTCAGCACTGGTCAGCAGGGGTAAAGTGCCCACAGTTCTAAAATCAGCAAAAACAAAATGCAACACAAAGTCAAAAATAGGAGGTCAGAAGCAAAAAAGAAAGGGGAAATATACTCCAAATATTCCATGTCTAACAAACAGCATACACCTGTGAGTCTTACAGTATATAGCAGGCCTGGGCGTAGTGGGCATAGCGGGGCTACGCGGAGTGCCACCGGAAACGGAACTAATCTCCGCACACTCTGGGCAGCTCCGCTACACGCCATCCACCTCCCACCCGCGCTATTAAAACGTTAAAAAAATGATTTAAAACTCCTTACCTTATCTGCGGCGTCCCCGGGCTTCCCTCTTCCTCCATCGCGCCTTCTTCATGAAAACTGCATGGGCGCACGCGCATGCGCAGTTTTCACTAATAAGTCACGATAGTGGAAGAGGGCAGCCCGGGTACGCCGCCGATAAGGTAAGGAGTTTGAAATAGGTTTTTAAAATGTTTTAATAGCAGGGGTGGGAGACGGATGGGAGGCCAACTCCGCTGCGCCGCGAGTGTGTGGAGATTTGCCTGCTCCGCCTACATCGCAGAACGTGGAACAAGCAAAATTCCACACATTCCGTGGGCGAAACGGTGTGTTCTGCCCACCCCTAGTATATAGGCATAAAGTAAAGTGCCATACACTGGAGTGTGATAGAATAAAGTGGTGTACAATATAACTACGTAGAGTTGAGTGGTGTACAGTGGAGTGGCTTACAGTGGAGTGCCGGGCAGTACCGTGGAATGATGTACAGTGGATTAGCATAGAATGCAGTGGTGTATAGTGAAATGTCATAAAGTGGAGTGGTATATAGTAAATAGCGTAGAGTGGAGTGGTGCAAAGTAATCTGTTAGAGTGGAATGGCATAGAGTGTAGTGTGTAAATTAAATAAAATGTACCAGTAAAGTGTGTTTAAGGATGTCAATGCTATGTGGCCAAAATATATGTTATAATGTGTAAATGTTAGTTTTTGGTAGTGTCTATATAGTGTTACAAGTGTGTTACAATGCCTTATTATCTGTTTCCCCTTCTGTGTTTCTTCCCCTTTAATCCCTGTATACTTTCAATTCTGTCACTTGCCACACAGTTAGTTATGATTCCAATTAGAATTGGAACCTCTGGTCATTCTGCCATTGGACCTGTACTGGGCAGTACTGTGCCTTGATCATTAAACTCCTCTAATCTTCTTCTGGATTTATAGCTCTTTATTTTTGGAAATTCAACACTGGCGACGAGTTTCAGCATATCTGCTACTACTGAAGGCACAGGAGCGGTGCAATCTACTTTTGGGATTTTCAACTTACATTTTTACTGGAGCAGCACAAGATTTTATGATTTCCTTCTTCAACCTGAATGTAGTTATGTAAATTTTATTATCCACCACCGAATCTGCGTTTTTCTAAGTGTTTCCTTGGACAAAAAATCCTTTTTCAACGTTTTGAGTCATTTTTTACCTCCTGCATTTTTTCAAGTGTTCTACCGTGTTACAGTTGCCACGCAAGCACAACACACAACACGTCTTCTTACCGGAACGCCATGGAAATGGTAAGCGTCTTTGAAGATTCTCCGATTCTTGAGTGATTGGGAGGAAGACTACGCACTTGGATTCCACGCATCTGGATTCCTCTGAGGATCCGCATCACACGTCGTACGTCATATTACGCTTCGACGTGATCCCGTGGTGGCAAGTTTACGTCATCATGGTATCCACCATCTTGGATCATCTAGATCGTTTATACCCAATTTCACCAAGGAAACTAACATCGTCGATGCGCTCGACTGCGCATTAATACAAACGTTTCTGGCAACGTCGATGCACTTGACTGCGCATAAAAGTTAACGTTTTTGTATATACTGTGCACCAGTGATTCTTTGAAGTCTTGCTCTAAAAGTACTTGCATTTATATTATTCATTGAAATGTGATATTCTTTGCTCCTGCACTTCACGCTAAGGTGCACAGGTACCACAATTTATGAATGGCTTATTGACTGTTCTTGCACATTACACTGATGTGCACAGCTACCACAACTTATTGAGAGTTATTTACCCTTCATTTAAATAAGGTTATATTGCTTCTAATTATTTTGGCATATTTGTTAACTATTATTATTATTCATAGAACATATTTTAAATATTATTGGTCATTTTATATTGTTTTATAACTGCATTGCTACTATTTTATTCCACCTTGCAATTTGAGCCTCCTACTAAATTTCTCCAATCCAAAGGTGACCCTCCCATTCCTTGGACCAGGTGGAAAGAGGAATTTTTAACTTATATGAAGGCCATTGATGGGGATAGAATGGGCAATGAAAGAAAGAAAAACATCCTTCTTCATTGTCTTGGGTCGGAGGGTCAAGCTGTTTTAGAACCCTTGGTTCAAGGTGACCTCGGTGTTTTTGATGAAGCACTCTTACGCAGTTTAAAAGTTGATGGTTTAAACCCACCATCAGCATAGCACTTAATAGGTATACATTTTATACCAGATCACAAAGAGATTTAGAGTCATTTGATGATTTTTTAAATGGACTTAGAACCCTTGTGATTTCTTGTAATTTTGGCACAATAGCAGACGAGATGATAAGAGATCAAATTATTGTGAATGTTAGATGTAAAAAGATACAGCAGCAATTATGGGTGTTAGGTAATCCTAATTTACACAACACTATTACCACAGCCAAAGCATTCGAACAATCCAAAAAATGGAAGAAGAATATTGAAGATGTCAATACTAAAAGTGATAAAAATAACAAGGGTTGTGATGAAGTTTGTGCTATGAACAATATCACTAAAATATCCCCAGTAGGAAAGAATAGTGACAAGAGTGTGATATGTTATAGATGCAGTAGCAACAACCATGTTGCATCCTTCAAATTTTGCCCAGCTATAGGTAAAGAGTGTAACAAGTGTGGTAGACTGGGACACTTTGCCAAAGTCTGTAGAGATGACAGGAAGAGAATCTTTAATAGGGGTAGAAGTTTTAATAATAAGCTTAACGAAGTTTCATGTGTAAAATGTGATCAACCTTGTGAGGTTTCATGTGTAAGATGCACCAAGCCATTTAATGATGATTCCATAATTGAAAAGGGTATAGTTGTTTCTTTGGTGAACATATGTATTGTTGAAGGAGAGACGTTAAATTCTCCCAAGTGTATGGTTTGTTTCTTGAATGAAAGCCTTGAACTTTTGGCAGATTTGGGTGCACCCTGGTCTATTGTTACAGACAGGTAATTCAATGAGAAATTTGGTGATACCAAATCTGCTAGAGATCTATGTCCTCCTGATATCATTTCCTAGGGCTTTGATGGTTCTACCATTGAATTTATTGGGTATGTTGCCTCTGACATTTAATTCAAGGGAAGGTCTGCTTTTATCAAGTTATATGTTGCAAAAAAGGGGGTTAATGTCTTAGGTTGGAGGGACCAAGGGTGATTAGGGATCATTTTCAATGCCCGCAGCAAAGAACCTGTCACAGTAGTAGAAGACAGTGTAGGAGGGAACAGTATAGAGAGAGAATTTCCTGAAGTTTTTTCTGAATCTTTAGGCAAACTGAAAGGTTTTACTCATACTATCAAGCTCAAACAAGGGGCATTACCTGTTAAACAAAATATAAGGAATGTTCCCATTAATGTCAGAGAAGAATTGGGGAATGCTTTGAAAGAAATGTTAAATGTAGGTGTGAAAGAGGAAATTAAAACCTTAGAATGGGTTTCGCAGATTGAATTGACACGGAAATCTGACAAAACTTTGAGGTTATGCATTGACCTTAGAGCTCTTAATGCCAATATTCTTATCGATTGTCACCCTTTCCCTAGCATCAACGAAGTGGTGAGCATGCTGGGAGGTGCCGTCGATTTTCCCTACTCTGGATCTTAGGTCTGCATACCATCAGATTGAACTGACTAAGGAGTCACGTCACATGACAGCTTTTATCACTCCCCAAGGTCTCTTTCAATTCAAGAGGATGCCTTTTGGTTTGGCGTCAGCAGCCTCGGTGTTCCAGAGGTCCATGTGTCATCTTTTTAAGGACATGCAGTCTTTCGTGAAGTGTTTTCAAGATGACATTCTAATTTTTTCACTGGCTAAGAAAACACACACTGAGCATCTCAGAAAGGTTTGCAATATGCTCAGAGAGTACGGACTGACACCTAAGGGAAAAAAGTGTAAGTTATATCAGGAGTCTGTTGAATATCTTGGACACACGCTGTCTAAAGAGGTTGTAGTTCTGAAAAAATCTCTCATTGATGTGATTTTGAAGGTGCCTGCCCCTGACTGTAAAGACAAACTTCTCTCCTTTTCAGGATTTTGTGAACACTACAGCAAGTTTCTCATGAACTTTGCTACTAAAATGGAACGTTTAAGAGAACTTACGAGGAAGAAGGCAGAATTTGTTTGGGGAGAAAAACAACAGGAAGCTTTTGACAGCATAAAAGCAGAAATGGTAGCTGCTCCCACAATTAAACCATATTGTATGAACAAAATGTGTGTGCTCACTGTTGACGCTAGCCTGTATGGTCTGGGGTGTGTTTTGTCTCAATGTGTGGGGAAAGAAGAGTGGAATGTCGCGTTTGCCTCCCGCACACTTAATATCACAGAGAGGCGTTACGCTGTTATTGAGAGGAAATTGTTGGACTGCATCTGGGGAGTGGAACATTTTTGCAATTACATTTGGGGTGCAGGGTTTGTGTTAAGAACAGACCACAAACCTTTAGTTTCCATTTTGTCTCCTGAAGGAGGTCTTAATGATACTGCCCACATAACCAGGCTCATGTCCTGTTTGCAAGAATATACTTTTACAGTCGAATATGTTCCTGGCAAAATCAATGTTACTGCAGATTGTTTGTCTAGACTTCCCTGCAGTACTGATGACAAATGTGAAGATGAGGAAATTGTTGCTGATATCACTGAAGTAGTATCTGGAAAGTTTTGTTTCATTTCTGAAGATATGTGGAAAAAAGCCATGAGTGAGGACGATCTTTTGTGTAAGGTTGTCAATTATACCAGGACAGGTTGGCCTTGTAAAAATGATGTTCCAGCCGAAATGTTTCCTTTTTGGAAAATTTCTGATGAACTTGTCATCGAGGGTGATTTGATTTTCAGGCAGGGAAAGTGCATTCCTCCTTCGTCTCTTTGTAGTCATATTTTGTCTGTGAGTCACGAGAGCCATTTGGGCATGTCTTTAATGAAAAGGTTGATCCGGTCTGTTTTTTGGTGGCCTGGTTTAGACATATTTGTTGACAGAGTTGTGAGAGAATGTCCTGAGTGTGTCAGCAGTGATAAAATGCTTAAGTGTGACCCTGCTCCTCTTATTCCAATTCAATAGCCAGATTATCCTTGGAAGAAAGTATGCTTGGACATAGCTGGTCCTTTCCATTTTTTGCCACAAGAATGTAGGTTTGCTTTAGTACTCGTTGATTATCACTCCAAATGGCCCGAGGTAAAGCTTGTTCCCTATGCCACTACTGAGTGTGCCATTCTTTTTCTTAAGGAGGTTTTTGCCCGTGAAGGTTATCCTGAGGTTCTCATATCTGACAATGGGGTGCAACTTAAGTCTCATGAGATGTTTGATTTTCTCAAGTTTTCAAATGTTCGTCATGTTACCACGGCTCTGTATGAACCTCAGGGAAATGGTCAGGTAGAGAGATACAACAGGGTTCTTAAATAGGACATTTTGTGGGCATGCAGTGGAAGGATAAATTGAGAGAGAAGTAATGGTTGTACCGGATAACTCCTCACACTACCACTGAAGTCTCACCTTTCCATTTATTGAGAGGTAGAGATCCCATTTCCAAGCTGTGCCCTTGGTGGTTTAAAAAAGTTACTAAGAATTGCAACTCTGAAATCAGACATGATGATGTAGCTCAAAAGGTGGAAGCAAAACAACTCAAAAGTAAACAATATTATGATTTCCACATGAAAGTTAAGGAACCTCTCTTTGTGGTTGGAGAATGGGTCAGAATACGCAAGCCTAGTATTGTCCCTAAAGGTGAGATGAAATTTGGGAGACCCATTATGGCTGTGAAAGTAAATCGCAATAGTGTTGTTACCCAGGACAGAAAAGTGTAGGAGAGTAGGATCTGCTTCACATGGGTACCCCACTTTTTGCTGGTGTTTCACTGTTTTTCGACCTTAGTTTGGCTGTGGCCCTGCTAATCAGGACCCCAGCCTAGCTGCTTCCTCTCTAAAATGGTTTCCATGTAGATTAGGTACATTTCTAATTGGATTCTGGAGTGCCTTATAAGCCCCTAGTATATGGTATACTATGTACCTAGGGCATAGGTACCTCAGAGGCCTACCAGGGGCTGAAGCATGTATTATGAAACCCCTGGGAAGCACTCCAAAATGGAACCACAGGTCTGCTACTGCAGCCTGGGTAAGGGAGTGCTTGCACCCCTTACAGTGGTATAGGCTACCTATATCACTACCATTGCACACACATATAAAACCTATAAGTCACTCCTATGGCAGGCCTTAACAATCCTGAAGGCAGAGTGCTTGGTTTTTATGTGAGAGGGTGCCCCTGCATAAGCAGAGCCCCTCTGCAGCGCTCGGAGTACCTCCTCTCATGCTGTTTGTGATGCAGCCTGACCATATACTCTTAAGTGCATTATAACCTCGCGGTAAATGCTAACTTTGGATGGCTGCACGGAAACATGTCGTGTTTGGTGTCAAACGCTTTGGAATACTACCCCCGCCAGTTCTGGCAGCGGGGGTAGCATTCCACCCTTCTAGAGGGAGAGACATGTTCACACTGGTCTAACCCGGTAGGACTTTCCTGAGCCCTGGCATCACAAAATGGATGCCTCTGCCACAGACATGGGTCTGACTTCCTGCTGCTGACCAAAACTCCGGCAGGGGAGGCCTGGACAATAGGTTTCCTGTCCCAGGGAGGTGTAACCACCTCCCCAGACAGGCAGATGTGTATTGGGGCTGGGCAGGAGCACTCTATGGTGCTTTGAAGTCCTGCACTGGGGTCACACTTGGTGTCCCTGTGCATAGTCCAGTTCAAACCGGTTGCAGGGGCTACTTGCCCCTGCTCTGGTGTGAAACTGGACAAATGAAATGGGTGTAACCACCCCTCTTTCCAAACCCTCCCATAGGTGGGTCCCAAGAGTATTTCCAACCCCCAAACTTAGTATAAGTATGGGAACCCAGTCCTTGCGACTTTAGATTATCCTGGATGAAACTCTGCAACATATAACCTGAACCTTCGACGTTCTACTTTGCTTAGAAGACTGAAGAAATCTCCCTTGAGGTCAAGAAGTGACTTCTCTGCTTGGCAGGCACCAAAGAAGCAACTGACCAGTCTGCATCGCTGAAGCTCCTGCCGGACGCCGAAGTCTTTGCATCACCAGAGGTGGATTTCCAGACTTACCTGAGGCTACCCTGAGTCCACAGCAAAGCTGAGGCCTGTGGCTATCGTGGGTAACATGGAACCGTGATCCCTGGACACTGTGAACTTTTGCAGCAACACTATCTTCCTGGTATTCCTTGAAGTTTTGCTTTGGGCTCTGAATAGCCCCAGCCTTGAGCACCTCCTGCACCAAAGATTGCTGGCCTCCACTCCACGAGTGACCCGTGGGCCAGTTTCAAGTGCGACTGCTTGAGGCTCCTTCTTGATCGCTAGCCTGTTGGCTAGTAGGTCCCCACGAAGGCAACTCCTCTTTTGATTGGGCTTTTCTGGTTGCTCCAGATGTGCCCCAACTTACCCTTCCTGGGTGAGTCCCCCAGACCTTGCTGGTCTGCACCGCAGTCCTTTCTCTGATTTCCTGTGACTTGCCGTTGCCAAGGCTTGTTGGGTCCAATCTGGTCGCCGACACCGCAGCACTCGACAAACTTTATGGGACAGCTCAAATCCAGCTCCTGGTTGTCATTGGCACCTCCTGGACCTCATGGCTGAGGAGTCAAGACACCCATCAACTCACCTGAAGCACCCAACATCTGTGGGCATTGGTCAATCGTGCCCTTGGTCACTGTTAAGTGACCCAGACTCTGTCCCTTCTGCTTTCAGGTTCCTTCCTTCCTAGATCCAGGCTTGGATCGCTTCGGACACTTCTCCTCTTCACGGCAGCAGCACTTCCATTGAAATCGACGACGCGACCCGACACCAAAAGACACCTATGCTCCCGGCTTCCCTGGGTGAGGTAACATGAGTACTCCGGTGCTCCCATGGGTGCTAGCCCTAGAACTTCCGAAGTCCAAAAGGGTTTGGTCCTGACTCGATTCTAAGTGTCCTTTATCTTTAATTTTCCAACCGCGACATTGCCCATAGAAGCTAACGGGAACCCGCGGTTGTGTTTACACACTGCACACGGCCCCCGTGTGTCCCCTGTGTCACTACCTTGGGTGGTTCCTTGGGCGATTCTACAGGCTCTAGGCCTTGTGTCTAGTTCAGTTGTGGTTCTTATACCACTTTATTGGTATATGGTTTGGTACGCCCCTAGGACCCAAACGTGTATTTGTGCTATTACTGTTGATTGCTAACTTGTAAATTAAGTACTTCGAACTCCAGTCTCATAAAGAGACTAGAGGGGTGTGTTTTATCTTAAATACATATATTTTAAATATATACCTGGTGTGGTTGTCCTTTCATTTGGTCATTCAAGAGATTATAGACTGGTAAAACAAGCTGCTTTACATTCCTTCAAGACTTAGCCTGAAGGCTGCTCTCCATAGCTACCACTAGGATAGTTTTCAATAAAGGTTGTCTTTAACCAATCACCATAAGGGGTTGTTTGGACTGATACAAGGTGCCCACTATAAGTAGTGGACAGCATATATAAGGCCAACATCTCACAAAAAGTACGGTCACGGTATACCACGGTGCGTAAGGGTAAAAAGTGATTATGTGATTGGCTAATGGCTTTGTTTACCAAAGGTAAAGGGCAGTCTTTTGGTTTTTATGACAATTTTGCATTGTTCTGCAGTCTGCGTTTCTCTGTATTCTGTATTAGGGTCTTATATATAGGTAAGTATTAGTGTTTATTGTTGTTCACAACTTATTACCATTTTCTTTAAGTGGTAATAGGTTAATATTTTTGTTTTTTAATTTTCTATATATTTATATAGCAGTCTGTGGGGAATCGTGTTTTTTGTTCAAGTAGTATGATACTTTTTGATAATTAACTTGATTCTCCGTACATGTTTTTGTGTATATTTAACTGAATAAAAAAATTGAAAATACACTGTGGCACGCTATATGTATTTTCAATATTTTCATAATATTTTTTATTTTGTTTTTTGTACCACAGTAGTACCACTGTTCTCTGTATTTAAAAAAATATATATAGAGAAATATAGAAATATTTTCCCTACCTATTACCACTTTGCTAAAGTGGCAATAGGTATAGGAGAAATACCAAACCTAATGCCTACCTAGATTGCTAGGCGCAACCCACAACACCAGCAAACTCGATCAAAACACAACATGGCTGCCTTTACCTTTTGTAAAGGCAGTCATTAGTGAATCACTTAATGACTTGTCATCGCTATATGCCACAGCACTATCACAGTGCTATCACAGCAACACATATCACTAAGTTGAAAAACCTTAAAGCGTATAAAATGCTTACTTAAATTACCTGCACTACCCCCACAGAATCATATGTGCACCCTAATAGGTAATGCAGCCAAAGGGCATAATAATATGAATGATGTTTTTCTCGCTATACCAAATACAAAAGTCCACGTAGAAAGAATTAGTTTACGTCAGTCTGGGGCCCCCTTTTTTCTTTGCACCCCTTGACCAAACGCCGTGAAATTTTTTGTCGTCTGACATTGAAACGGGTGCACCAGATCAAGACAGTTCAGTGGACATTCATCAAATGGGTGCAGAGTTATTAAGGGACAAAAATACAATCAATCCTTATCTCTTGTTACCCTAACTATAGCTACATAGTGGCTACCACCACTCTGTAATATATATAGTTATACACCAATTGGAATTTTCAGCAGCTGCACCCCTAAGACCTACAATATTGATTGTCTCCTTGTATATAATATATATCAAACGCAGCTCGTAATTCAATAAAACATTGTTAAACAGAAAAAAGACTGCCTGAAGTTAACGCCATTGCACACACCCAAAACATCCTTGCTAGGGTAGAATCTGAAATTGAATTCACACATGGTTCTTAAACAGAAGGACGTTTTAAATGCCAAATGCTGAGTTGCACTGCACAAAATCATCTGGTTACTGAAGCATTTTACAGCGTTTAAGACTTCCCTTCTAATGAAAGCGCAGTGACTAATGTTAAAACTTGCTGAGAGGGACTTTAGCAACAGAGCACGACATCCTGTGCTTCATGTGAATACCAAGGCACAGCTTTGCAGATCCTGTGCCTCTTCCTCTGCTCTTCGCTCCTTGTATCGTCCACCATCCTCCCTTGTGGTTCCAGACTACAATATCGTGTGTCTGTGTGAGTGATAGCATAGACACAAGCACCAAACAATGCGGTGCAAACACTTTCATAGCACATTTTATTCTTCTATGCGCTGTCGGTTCCTGTCCACTGAGCCTAAAACAAGTAGAATAAACTCACAGGATCCTGAGGCCATTATGGTTCATCCAATGGCGTGGCTGGATGGCCCCGGGTATAAGAAAAAAGGGAGAAGAAAATGTCTTGACCCATTGTCACATGCTGTATGGTGGAGCAGGTAGGAAAAACGTGAATGGTACAATAATAAACACATGGATGAAGAGGGCTGGCTGAAACCCAATGTAACTAAGAATAATATACGTAAATTTAAAAAAAAAAAAAACATCTTGGTAACACTGGACCTAAAATATATTGGAAGGATGGCTCAGTGAGCAGAATGATCACCTCTGAAACATATGGTGACCTGTAGTCACAGGTTCAAACCCTGGCAGGCCGACTCAACCTTCCATCCTTTCCGTCAGTAAACTGAGGAATAGTTGTGCCTTTTCTTGACAGTGCCTATATATGGCAGGGTGATCTATAAGGTGCTATATGAAAATAAATGAAGATTATGGATGTGCCCAGGAGTACTTTAGAGGAAATACTAAGATGTTGGTTCGGGAATGTGACATTTCAAACCAAGCTTATATACCACATGGTAAATGGTTCTGGTCACCGGGAAAGTCACTCTTGTTGTTCAAAGCTTTCAGAACTGGCTTTTACTCTCTAGTCAGGTGACTAATTAGGCCCAAAGGGCCTACAATGAGGCCTTGTGGCACTTAACCCAATCTCTGAATTGGGAAATCAGGTAGAAACTAGGACAGTGATCTTTTCACCATGCTGCAGGATCGGGGACCACACATTGTAGCTCTGGTAAACTGCTTCTGGTAGGTAGGACACTCTCTTACAATATGGAGGTTAGTGGCTACTGGGGAAACTGTAGGGCATTGCCACAAGTATAGGGAAGCACATTTTGATAGAGCTGTGTGAGTTTAATTGATAGAGTCAACTATCCTGCTAGGGTAGCTCACCTGTACTTTATGAAGGACATTGGCGCTGCTGGCAACCATGACAAGTAGTGAGTGCTGAGATCTACCGGGTGCTCCGAGACACTTCTGCCAGACTTTGCTGACCATGAAGGCACCAGGAACTTCCATAGAGGCCTCATTAAGGATACAGGATAGCTAGCTCTTTTTGTATTCTCAGTTCCAGGTAGTTAATCAGCAGCCCTCTGTCTGTTTGATTGAAATGACCAATTAACATTCTTTTTTTGTGTGAAGCTGTGGTTGGTTTCACAGATTTTCTCCTGCTCGGAATGATCAACTGTGAATTTCAGTCTATTTACTTGGCAGACGAGATGAGAAAGTATTGGTTGTGTAAATTAGGGTACTCCTGTTGCTGTCATGCATTGAGGTTTACTGTGCCAAAGTGACACCAGCCGGGTAGTAATCAAGGAAGCTCCTCTGTGTGGTGTCTTGGTAACCATGGGCAATGTATCCTGGAGACAAGAGACCATGGGGCATATTATCAAACACAGCGTTAAAATTGTCGCCGCTTTAGCGGCAGAAAACTGCCGCTAAAGCGGCGATAATGGGCTTGATAATATGCCCTTGAGAATTCCAATAGAAGTCCATGTTCACACCAGAACATGGGCTTCTATAGGAATTCTCAAGGGCATATTATCAAGCCCATTATCGCCGCTTTAGCAGCAGAAAACTGCCGCTAAAGCGGCGATAATTTTAACGTAATTTCTTGATAATATGCGCCTATGTGTTCTAGAATAGAATGGGAGTGGGAAGCGAGGGCGGCAGTTGGCGACAGACTGGTAGAGAGAGGACGCTCTCTTGCTTGCTCTAATAAAGGATACATTCACTTACCTGCGTGTCGGAGTAATCTCTACACTCTGGTCGAAAATGCATTTGGTGTACCTCAACCAGACAACTTTGCTGGTGAGGTAGCAAAAGATGTCTAATCTTAAGGGTCAACAGCATTACTTGGGGGTGAATGAAGATCCAGCCCGGTTTTCAGAGATGCACAGCCCCCCCAAAAAGTATTGAGTCCAGCCTCCTCCCTCACAGAAAAGGGATCAAGATGGGTTCCACCTCAAGAGAAAAACCCAGGGGAGGACGTTGAGGTCTCCGTCCTATGTGCAGTGGCCTCCTTAACTCTCCGTGCTTTGAATATAACTCAAACAAGAGCACTACCCTGCAACACAACCACAATCTACTTTTTTGAGTTAATCTATTTCCATTGAAACCCTTTCCATAGAAAATCAAACAGCACTTGGGGTCTCATTCTCTTATGATAAATACAAGGTGAAGCTGACCTCAGTCCACCTAATCAAGCATTCAGCATGGCTTCAATGTACAACTAGTCTCCTAGCTAATACAACTCTAGGTCTACAAGAAGGCTTTGATGCTATACGGTAAATTATGTCACAATGTGTCTCTAAACCCAATCAGACATCATCGAATAAAACTAGGTTCTAGACTTCCCATGGTTAGCTGAAATGCAAAACTGGGTACAGGGAACTGCTTCTTTTCTCTACCCTGGAAGACTCCTGCAGTTCTACCTCCTCTTTATCTTCTAAGCGCTTCAATAAGCAGTTTTCTTTTCTCAGCAGGATGAGCATGGATATTACACATACCGCATGTAGAAGCAGCTAAGCAGTTACCAAAACACTGTCCACTTAACTTGAGTGTAAAGTATATTCTATTTGTTAAGGAACTGCTACTCTCCTTTACACCTCGATCATACGGATATGCATCTTCTGGACTTACTCATATCAATTGCTGTTAAAGTTATCTTAACAGAATGGAAATCTTTTCATCTCATTTTCTATCATACTTGGTGGGCATGGGTATCTTATCTTCGAAGTGCTCACACTTTTGTTGAAGAGAAGCATTAGTCCTGTGCTATTTCTAGTAATGTATGGCGTTCACTGGATACTTATATGTGATTAATAGCTCAATATCCTTTTTGACTCTACTCTCTAGATTGTTCTTTTCTTCTTCACAATCGAAACAGTTGTTCCCACCTCTTTATTTCTTTTTCTTTTTCTTTGCTCTTTCTCTTCTCTCCTTTACTTCGTCTGCCTTTTCTTTTTTCTTTCTGTTTTCTCTTTCATTCTCTGCTCTTTTTTACTAGCAATTCGACTGGTGTATGAACTTCACATCTTTGCATGTTGGTATTTCTATTTACTCCATATACCTGGGTTTTATAATACTATCTGTTTAATATCATAACATATCACATTTGTCATCTCTATTTATATCGTGGGTTTCCCTAGTTCTAATGAGATATGTTTATCTTTTTTCTACCCCAGCGCATCAATCATTGGTATGAACTCTGTTTTTGATCTGTACTCCATTTGTTTTTAACTGACTATTTAATATCTAATGCTATGTTGAAATGCAATATATTATCAATGTGTTATCTCTTTTAAATAACAATAAAAATATCTGAAAACAAAACAAACTACGTGCACAGAGAGTGCTAACTCTGCTCTTAGGTGATCGCTCATTCCACTCGACCAAATCACAACAACCATGCCTCGTGATGGGCACCCATGTCATTTTTCAATTTGAGAATTGAAACTGAATTGAAAACAAATACCCAAGAGGGAAAGGGAGGGTAAATACACCATTCAGTCAGTTGTTGTCAAAAACACCATTCCATATTTGAAGTTTTGTGATGTGCATATTTCTGAATTTTCCGAAAATGCTATAACTTAGCATGCCTAACCTGTGTGACTCGCAGTTACTTTACTTTATAGAGTAATCAACAGTTTAGGGTAAGCCGAGTAGAATCTCAACAACCATATTTAACCCACCCAAATTAGGGAGTAGTAGCGATTTAACAACATACGGCAACCTTCACTCAAGTATAGCATGAATTATCATTTTCCCCTAATATATTGATGAAAAACACACCTATCAGCAACATATGTTTCTTTGGATAGAAATGTAAACAATGTCGGGAACGCTGGGAAATTTCTTCTTATGTTATAATCATATTTTATGACCGTGAATGCCTTCGAAAATCCAACAAGTGATCTGTACTTTTTGTCACTTCTTTCCATGTTTTTTTGCCTATCAAGACACCGTTTCCAGAATTGGTTTCCACCAAAACTGAAACAGACTCAACTAACGTTATTGGTGGCACTTGATAACTGCAACCTAACCCCTCACGCCGGCCACTCAGTCTTATCTGCTGCTCTAACACTGCAGGAGGTAAACCTCACATCAGTGCCTCTAAACTGGGATCCTGACGATTCAGTCACACTCATGTAAGTGAAGGTCCTCCTCCCACCCTCAGCACCATGCTGTTTAAGAAAAACCCTGGAACTTACTAGACAATGCAAATAAGGAATCGCAAAAGCCTATGCATGTAGGAATCGCACAAACAATAGCGATTCCTAGAAATTCCTTAATTGTGACTCGCAAATTGTGATTCGCAATTAAGGAATGGCTTCCTATTCATTCCTATGGGCCTACAGGAATGAATGGGAATTGTATGCGCAATTTGCGAGTAGCCATTAGGTACTCGCAAATTGTGCATGCAATTTCAAGGGTGCAAGGGTGTCAAAGGACACCCTGTTGCACCCCTGAAATTGATATGTAAACTCATGTTGCGCACACAACATGTGTAACCCGGAACTTTGAAAAATGCACTTTAGTGCATTTTTCAAAGTTTTCGCTCAATACCATCAGGTTTAATTTTTTGGTATTTAGCGGACCCTAATAGTGAAATCGCTATTTCAATGCCATCATGCATTGCATTAAAGGCATCGCAATTTGCGATGCCTTAAATGCAATCGCAATTTGCAAATTTTTTCATTTGGCATAATGCATCCCAAATGCAAAAATACCGGTTGCAAAGGGGAAGATTCTGAGAATCTGCCCGTTTGCAACCGGTTTTACCTTTGATGCATGTGCCCCTATCTTCCTTGAGGCTTTTGAAGTCCTTAATTGAACGACTCATCCTGGCGTTCAGCTCCTCACCAACTCTTAACAGCTGCCTCTGACTACCTGTCAGCCACAACCTTCAGTCAGCACCACCTCAACATCCCAGGATGAGATCGAAGGCACACTGCAGCTCTGCTGGTCCTAGAATGCATCCAAAACGTTCGCACAGGCACTCACAGACTGCAGAATAGAAACCATTAGAATGGGAACAAGCAGAGCAAGCTTCTCTAAATGTAACACAGGTACAGCCTGGGCAGCAGCAGTGCAAGCTTCACTGTCATACAGCGCAGGTACAGCATCGGGAGAAGCATAGCAAGCTTCTCTAATGACTAACATAGATACAGCATGAGCAGCAGCAGTGCAAGCATCACTATCATTCAGCGCGGGTACAGTATTGGAATAAGCACTGCAAGCTTCTCTAATGTATAACAGAGGTACAGCTTGGACAGCAGCAGTGAAAGATTCACTGTCATACAGCACACGTACAGCACTGGGATAAGCAGAGCAAGCTTCTCTAGTGTATAACACAGATACAGCGAGGGCAGCAGAAGTACAAGCTTCACTGTCATGGAGCGCAGGTACAGACTCGGAAGAAGCAGAGAAAGCTTCTCTAATGTATTACACAGATAAAGCAGGGGCAGCAGAAATAGAAGTTTCACTGTCATACAGCGCAGGTACAGCATTGGAAGAAGCAGAGCAAGCTTCTCTAATGTATTACACAGATAAAGTGAGGCAGCAGAAGTACAAGCTTCACTGTCATACAGCCAGGTACAGCATCGAAAGAAGAACTTCAAGCTTCTTTAATGTATAAGACAGGTACAGCATGGGCAGCAACAGTGCAAGCTTCACTGTCATGCAGCACAGGTACAGCATTGGAAGAAGAGCTGCAAGCTTCTCTAATATATAACACAGGTACAGTAGGGGCAGCAGCAATGCAAGCTTCACTGTCATACAGCAGAGGTCCAGGATCAAAATAAGCACTAAAACTTCTCTAATGTATAACACAGGTGCAGCTTGGGCAGAAGAAGAGAATGTCATTTAATGTATAACACAGGTATAGCATGGGCAGAGCAGAAGTGCATGTTGCACTGTCATACAAAGCAGGTACCGCATCGGATGTAGCACTGCAAACTTTTGTAATATTTAACACAGGTACAGCATGGTCAGCAAAAATAATATTCTTTAATGTATAACACAGGTACAGCATGGGCAGAGCAGAAGTGCAAGCTGCACTGTCATACAACGCAGGTACTGCATCGGACGAAGCACTGCAAACTTCTCCAATATATAACACAGGTACAACATGGGCAACCGAAGTGTAAGATTCGCTGTCATACAGTGCAAGTACAGCATCGGAAGAAGCAGAGCAAGCTTCTCAAATGTATTACACAGATAAAGCAGGGGCAGCAGAAGAACAAGCTTCACTGTCATACAGCCAGGTACAGCATCGAAAGAAGAACTTCAAGCTCCTCTAATGTATAAGACAGGTACAGCATGGGCAGCAACAGTGCAATCTTCACTGTCATGCAACACAGGTACATCATTGGAAGAAGGGCTGCAAGCTTCTCTAATGTATAACACAGGTGCAGTATGGGCAGCAGCAGTGCAAGCTTCACTGTCATACAGCACATGTCCAGGATCAGAAGAAGCACTGCAAACTTGGGCAGAAGAAATAAATATCATTTAATGTGCAACACAGGTACAGCATGGGCAGAGCAGAAGTGTGAGTTGCACTGTCATACAATGCAGGTACTGCATCGGAAGAAGCACTGCAAACGTGTAATATTTAAAACAGGTAGAGCATGGACAGCAAAAATGAGAATTCTTTAATCTATAACACATGTAGAGCATAGGCAGAGCAGAAGTGCCCGATGCACTGTCATACAACGCAGGTACTGCATCGGATGAAGCACTGCAAACTTCTCCAATATATAACACAGGAACAGCATGGGCAACAGAGGTGCAAGATTCACTGTCATACAGTGCAAGTACAGCAATCTTCTCTAATATATAACACAGGTACAGCATGAGCAGCAGAAGTTAAGCTTCTTTAATGTATAACACATGTACAGCATTGGCAGCAGAAGTGTAAGATTCACTTTTATACAGTGCAGGTAAAGCATCGCAAGAAGCACTGCAAGCTTCTCTAATGTATAACACAGGTACAGCATTGACAGCAGCAGTGCAAGCTTCACAGTCATACAGCACAGTTGCAGCATTCGAAGAAGCACTGCAAGGTTCTCTAATTTATAACTCAAGTACAATTTGGGCAGCGGCAATGAAGCCTTTACAAATGTACAGCACATCTAAAACATGGGCTGAAGAAGCAAAAGCTTGATTATCATAGAGTGCAGGTACATAATGGGAAGAAGCAGTATAAGGCTCGCTAATGTGCAACACAGGCTCAGCACGTGCCGCAATAGTGTAAGTTTTCCTAAAATAAAGGACAGATACAGGATAGGTGGCATATGTTGGTATTTCTCCACATCAGAGAAAAGGTGCATGTGCTGCAACAACACAGAATTCTCTGTATGCTGCAACTTGGCATCCCCTGCACATAGATATATCTCCCTCTTATTACTTAAGGATGTGACTATCTATTTAAAACAGAAAACCCATGACCGTTAACGTTACCACTGTTTGGCTTGTTTTGGTTTAATTGTTTAACAATTGTATACTTTCTTATGTTCTGGAAAATGCCCCATTTGTCACAGTTTTGCATATTCAAGAGTTCTTGATGTGGCAGTTTTTAAAATTTTATTTTTAACTATGTTTCCGTTGTCAGTCAAGATGATTTAAAGTAATAACCCAATCCATTCATTTCTATGGCATGGCTGGGGCATTGAGCTTAGCTGCTTGTCTGTGCTCACCCCCTGGAATTGATCAGTCTTGTCTGCAATGTGGCTGCGGTGTCACTAAGACAAGTGATTAAGAAAGAGGAATAACCCATAACACTTATAGGGTTGGGCGCTGCCTCAACTAAAAAGATGCAGCACACCAGGAACTTATTTTAAATTTCAAGATTTTAGTACCGTGTTGGACCGAACATCTTTGGTGTGGGTCTTCCCCAATTTTGTCCTTCAGTCCTACTGTTTTGGCTGACTTTGTTTTTGCTGTCCTTAGGACTCTGAGTCTTTTACAACTGCTAACCAGCGCTAAAGTGCTTATGCTCGTTCTTCTAAACATGGTAACATTGGCTTACACGCACTTGGCACCTTTAATTTACTTGAAATCCCCTAGTTAAGTTGTACTGCATGTACCCAGGGCTGTAAATGAAATACTACTAGCGGCCCTGCAGCACTGATCGCACCACCCACTTAATATAGCCCTTTTAAACATATCTCGCGCCTGCCATAGCAGGCTGTGGGTGCAGGTTAAATTGCCATTACTACCTGGCAAAATAAACCTTTTATTACTATTCTCCCAGGGGGTCAAATGAAGTTCGTAACACATGCACAACGGAACCGGTGTTACCTATCCTATACTATTTCCAAAACAATATAACTCACACTAAATATAGGATACTAAAATAGCTGTGAAATAAGTAAAGAATCAAGAGAGAAGTGTATGTGTGTGTAGGTGGACATAACCTGTTAATGGATGTAAACCCTCACTCAACCTAGGGTGACATGCTTCATCATTGGGTTCCTCCAAACACACTGGGACCGCAAGGTACTCAGTGTGGGCTTCAACTTCCCCTTAGGGAAGGAGCAGGAGGTGATGCGTTACTTTCTTACAGCGGACCAAGCATTACTAAAACTAGGCACCCCAGTGGGACGCATGGGGATTCGGGATGCATTGTTCTTGATTGAGCAGCAGTATTGTATTGTATTGTATTGTAATTTGTAAAGCGCGATTGCTGCCCAAGGGCGTCCAAGCGCTAGAGTACTGTGTTGATCTTTCCAGCCGCGGTCCCATGATGCGCCGGTTCTTGCAGTCACACAGCAGGTCTTGCGTCGGAGTCAGTGTGGTGATTTCAGACTTCGGAGATCGGTGCACGAGACTCGTGTGCGATAATTTTTCCAGCCGCGGGCAGGCGCTGCGTCGGTTTCTTCTGCAACACGTTGGCGATGCTTGGTAATTATTCCCGCACGGCAGTGTTGCATTGGAAACGGGTGCGGATCCGTCACGCTTCTCTAGTTGCCTCTCTTTTCCCAGTTCCCAGCAGCAGGAACAACTTCCAGAGCCCCAGCACAGGAACAGGCAGCTCTCAGCAGGTCAGAACTCCCAGCAAGGTAGTTCAGGGAGGCTGGTAGGGATGTCTGTGTGTCCCTGAGACATCAGGACAGGAGGCAAGCTCTTGTAAATCATCTTCAAGCAGGATACACAGCAAAGTCTTTGTCCTCTCCTTGGCAGAAACAGCCACTGCAGGCCAACCCCAGACGGTACACTGCAAAAGGGCAGTACTTCTCCTTCAGCTTTCCCAGCTCTTTTCCTTGGAAGAGGTTCCTCTTGAGTCCATAAATAAACTTAAGTTCTGGAGTCTGGGCCCCAATTTTTATACAGATGTTTCCTTTGTTCTCTGGTGGCATAGAGGATGTGTGCTCAGTAAAAACCAGTTCTGTCCTCTGTGGCTCAGCTTCCCGGAAGGAGGTGGCGACCAGGACCATTCAGCTGCATGGAAATCTCCTCCCCCTACTCTAAATGAAGTCCAGGGACTCATCCAGGAGAGGCAGGATACACCTCAACCTCCCCAGTGGCTGTCTAAAGTGAATGCACATTCCAGCACCTGTCACTCAAAAAGCCAGACAGTTAATCCACAAACCAGCAGAGGCACACAGGATGGCTATGCAAGAAAATACCCACTTTCTAAAAGTGGTATTTTCAAAAGCATAATATAGAAATCATCTTTATTGAAACATGCATTTTTTTATTCTGAGTTCAAGCATATTAAACTCCATCTTCTTACTTGTCCCAATGGGAAGTTATACTCATAAGATTTTATAAATAAACTCCCAGTCTATTCTATTGGACAGCCAGCCTTTCAATAGTGAAAAACGAAATGCACTGTAGTTCACTATCAGGACATGTCACACACACCAGTACATGTCCTACCTTTCACATACACTACACCCTGCCCACAGTGGTACCTTGAGCCTACCTTAAGGGTGTCTAACATGTAAGAAAATGGAAGGTTAGGGCCTGGCAAGTGGGTGCACTTGCCAGGTTGACATGGCAATAGAAATTGTGCATAGACACTGCAGTGGAAGGTCTGAGACCCTATTTAAAGGGCTGCTTGTGTGGGTGACACAATCAGTGCTCCAGGCCCACTAGCAGCAGTTGACTTACAGGCCCTGGGCACACACAGTGCACTATACTAGGGACTTAGTAGTAAGTCAAACAAGCCAATCATGGAAACACCAATCCATATTCACCATTTACAGAAGGAGCACTTGCACTTTGGCACTGATCAGAAGTGGCAAAGTGCCCAAAGCATCTAGACCAGCAAAAAATGTAATCCAGTGCACCACAAAAACACAAGAGGCAGAGGCAAAAATACAGGGGTAAACCCCGCCAAGGATGGTCTAACAAATACTCTGCCTCAGCACTCTCACAAAGGGTTTCACACTAGTCATTTGAGCCACCAAACAAGCTAGGGCCAGGGCAGGGAAGCAGGAAACTCCAGACACCTTTGCAGGAGGAGGGAGGACTCTAGAAGCTTCCCCTTCTTCAAAGTGGGCACCAGGTATAATAAGAAGACGCTCAAAGTCAAATCTTCAGATCATTTATGGACCTGGGGACTCTGTCAGGAAGAAGGGCTGCCCAGCTGTGAAGTCTGCCCCATTTACCTGCATGCTGACCAAGGACAGGTTTGCTGCCCAAGGCCTGCTGTTACTGCACCAGGACTCTTCTGCTGCTGGGAGCTACCCAGATGAATCCAGCCTGCTTGTGTGGACCCAGAATTCTAGTGAATCCGCAAGGGGCAGTTGGCCAGACCCCTGTTCAAGGCACAGGGACATACAGGCTTTTTTTTAGGTTGATGCAGCCCCATGCATCTCAACTCAGTGCAGCATAGCCCACCATCAACTATGGTTCAACTTCAAGCTGCTTGTCCTCTATGCGTACGAGTCACAGCTCATGCCCTCACAGGCATAAGCAGCTTTTTCAACGCTGATGCAGCCCAACACCTACATCGGCCCAGCACGACTCATTTTGTCTCCTATGCATTGCAGCGCAAGTCTCTGCAAGCACCACCAGCTTCCTCTATGATAATGTAGCACCTTGCATCGCCTGAATTTGTGACTTGGACCCTGTATACAGCAACCAGAAAACCATGGTTGGCGCCTTTGCTTTTAGCACTTGATTTTCACAAAACCTTTAAAAATGCTTAACTCTGATTCTAATAATTGGATTTTTGTCATTTTGGTGTCAAATACTTTATTACATTTTGCTCTATTTCTCTACAACGATATGGGATTTTTCTTCTGTTGTGTTTTCACTTTATTGATGTTTGTGGGCTGCATAAATACTTTACACATTGTCTCTATGGTTCAGCCTGGTTGCTTTTGTGCCAAGCTACGAGAGGGAGAAGCACAGGTTAATTTGGAATTTGCTTGTGTTTCACCTGACCAGAATTGTGGGTGCTGCTTGAGTAGGGTTTCACCCCACTCAACCAGTTCCCAATTTCCTACATACTTTCTAGATGGTCTTCTACTACCACAGTTGTGTGCAGTCTGCTAAACACATTGTAGACGGAAGCAGAGCCAAATCAGATAATCATTCAAGTAGCGTAAGTTTATTAAACAGTGCCATATTTGGTATTTCATGTACGTACATGATTATTTCTTTCACTATATCGACTAGGCCTGGGCAGAGCTCACAGAATTTCACTCAACAGAATTGCGCAGAGTTGCCAACAAACTCCGCCGAATGCCACAGAGTACCGCTAGGGGGCGGAGTATTGCTCGGCCACTCCTAAGTCAGACCAACATTGAAATAAGAGCATGCTATTACAATAAAAATGTCTGCACAAATGCGGGGAAACAACAAGGCACAGCCCAGACACAGCTGCTGGTTTATGATGAACTCTCTGATAATAATAAAGCCATTCAGCTTTGAGGGGAAATCGTGATTCAAAAAATTAGTCATGTTGGCAATTAGACAGTGGTTGTGGAAGGCGCTGCTTTCATTTAGGGACAGTGGGAGGTGGTTGCTGGTGTGTGTGCCTGAAGGGGGCTCACTTGTGAGGGTGTGGGTATAGTTCGCGACGTAGCACAACGCGAAGCTACGCAAAGTGCACTTCGCACTACGCGAGCTACGCGTAGCACTTCGCGAACTGCGTAGTACCCTGTTCGCACTGTGCAAGATGACATTTTCAATGATTGCACAGTGCGGACAAGCATCCGGCACTGTGCAATCATTGAAAACGGCATCTTGCACAGTGCGAGCTATAGTTTTCTGCTGCTCGGGTAGATTTTTACTCGAGCGGCAGATTTCTCAACGCGGACTGGTAGTTTCTCATCGCGAGCGGTCGCGAACTTACGCGACCACTCGCAATGAGAAACCTGACCTCCTCGCGTTGAGAATCTCGCCAGGATGTTTGTTTTCCATGCTCGCGATCGGCAACTTGATGTTGATGATCGCAAACAAGGAAAACGTCTCGCCGGGATGTCATTTTGCTTGCTCGCCGTCGCCAACTTGATGTTGAGGACCGCGAGCAAGCAAAAAATGACCGCTGCACTACGCAATGCTACGCTACGCAGGTTTGCACTGTGCTACGTGCAATTCGCGTAGTGCGAAGTAGCGCAAACTTCGCAAACTACGCGAGCGTAGCGTAGTGCTTTGCCCAGGCTTAGTGTCGATAAACTGTTCACGCTGAGGAGGAAGTGCAAGAGGTAAAGTGCGAAGTTTTATTCCCCTGGTGGAAGTGCAGATCCGGCAGAAGTTCATTAAGGGGGAGAACCTCTGTGCTGGCTGCCAGTGGTAGCAGTGAGGAAAAGGGAGCTAATGTCTGCCTCGCACTTTGCCCCAGTTCCGTGACTCAGTTGACATTCTCCTCTTACAGAAGTACAAAAAAAGTCTGAAAGCAAATAGCTCCAGATGGCTCCCTAGCACTGTACTGCCAAAAAACCGACCAAACTAGAAAACACTCATTTAGAGAAAAGTATCCGGGCTCCCCATAAGGGGGTTGGTTCAAGTTGGGATACAACAGATATGGGCCAGTAATGAGCTGGTTGTCCATGTGGCAGGGAGAGGCGAGTGCCTAGAAGAAAATTACAGAGAGAGTGTGGGGTTCCCAGCTCTATGAGCCAGGGTGCTGTAGGTCAGCTCTTGCGCTCACACTGATCCTCTTGGTCTGCTGAGCAGAGACCCCCCCGCTCTAAACTTGGGGTCTGCTCGTGAAAGTACCTGGAAGTGGTAAAAAAGATTGCACAGTCTAACGCATTTTCATCAAAACATTTTCTTTTAAACATCATACTTTGTATGCTCATAAATATATCTGTATTGCAGCGGCTGCCTCAGAGCTGTTCGGCTGAATTAAATTCAAGGCCTTGATAGCAGCATGCAAACTAAACATGATGGATGACTGCATGCTGAGTAAAGGAAACCATTCCATAAACTAGCATTTCACAACCCCAGTCAGAGCTTTATCTGCAAATGTATACACCATAGCATCTAAACTACGCGGCTTATTTCCATTTTGCATCTCTGCTTTGTGCACGTTTATGTTTCAAAAATCGAAATAGGTAGCACTTGTTTGAAAGAAGCACATTAGGACTCGCGTCATCCGTCCGTACGGCAAAGTGAAGCGTAAACCTATGAAGTTACCAATCTACAGGTGTATATTCATTCCATGGCATACATGCAAAATATAAAGGGCAGGGAAAGCCTGGAACATGGCAATGAGGTTATGGAGCCAATGATGACGCCACCTCCCCACCAACAACAGGGAAAACAAGCATTGGCATAGCCAATAGGTCTCGCCTTTGGGACCTTATAAGTGTTTAGCCATGCAGCATATTATCCCATGTGCTATGCCACCAGGGATTGAAGAGCTATACAATTGCTGCATACTGTGTACCCTTTATAGGCAGTATCCATGTGCAAATGGTCTGATTTAGCAAGGACATTATTTGAATGTGGAGTTGTACACTCTGTGTCAGTGCCGGGTTTAGGGAGGGGCGACCAGTGTAGGTACACCTGGCACTTCCCTATGTTTAGAAATAATACTGGTTTAAAAAGCACATGTTGCAGAGTTTCTTGTCTGTCCAGCAGTTTTCAGGCAGCAATAAAACTGTTAAGATGACTCTAGTGATTAATGTTATTGCTGGGTAGAGATCAGAGTTGAATGTATTGGCAGTTTCCACTTATGACAAAGTAGCGCATACAGTTAATATGTCAGCTGCAAAGAATGTGTACAATGAAAATTAGAGTCATGCAACGTTCCCTGGCACCGAGCTTCATTTACACACACACACACACAAGTACAGCTGAGGCATTCCTCACTCACAAACAGGTACAATGGGCAGCATTTTACTCTGTTTTTGATACACCTAGCACATACAGCACAGACAACAACAGTGAAAGCTTCTCTCGCACAGAGGACAAGCGAATCATGGGCATGGGCAGTACAGGCTTCCTTCATAGACATAACAAGTATAGTGCAGGCAGTCGTATTCCAACTTTCCTGCACAGAACACAAGAACCACACAGATATCAACGGTACAAGTTTCCCTCGCACAAAGAACAGGTCCATCTTAAACAACAGCATTGAAAATGTCTTACATTCACACATCAGGTACATCACAGGCAGAAGCATTGCAAGCTTCTTTAATCTTTGGGGCACATAACACAAGCTTCTTTGAGCACAGGACAGGTATGAAGCAGACAACATTGCAAATTTCCTTCACATGCAAACAGGCGTTCAAGCTTCCTTCATGTACCTTAAGGGTGTAGCAGACACCCTGGCCACAAAAGTTCCTCGCACACACAAAATATCCATTTGGCTTAATGGCTAGAGCGGCCGACTTTAGAGGTGGGGAACGGGGTTTGAGTTTGGCGAGAGGCTCAAGCATCCTGTGATTCTGGGCAAATCACTTAATCTCCCCATTCCTAAAAATGAATGTGTACGTCTATAATGCACTGGTGCTCATGTAAAGTGGTTGTGTATGCGCTATATAAAATTGCAAAAATAAAACAGCTAACACTGCAAACTTCCCATAGACACTGAAGAAGGACATCGGGGGGCATCACCAGTGCAGGCTTCCCCTCAGAGGTGCAGTGCATTCAACAGAAGCGCAAGCTTTCATCCCTGGGGCATTTAGGGCAAAAGACAGCAGCAGTACAAGCTCCATTTCCACTCAAAACAATGAATGCACTGGAAGCAGTTGGCCATGTTTAACACTCATAGCTGAAACATGCAGTCTCTGTGTATGTGTATCTGATACACGGCATGTAAGTCACATTGTGCACCAATGCAAGCTCTACTCTCCAGAACAGGAACAGCAAAGAAAGCATCCCTTGGACAATGAACACAGGCAGCAGCAGTTCAAGCTTCTTTCACACAAACAGGGTGAGCAGAAATGTGCAAGCTTCATTCACAGTAATTGCTTCATTCACAACAATCGCACATGTGCCTCAGCTCACCAATTTTGGACAAAGCCAAGACCTGAAAGTTAAATTTGGTCCAAGCAGCCACCCCGGTATCATTGGTTAAGGTAACAGCAATGATTCCTTGCCCATCCAGACCTGCGCCTCACTGCTGAAATTGCCAGAAAGACTGTATATAAGCAGGCATTCGGAATTATACCATAGGGGGAGAATCAAATTATGTAGCAGAGCGCTATATAAAACTAAGAAAAAAAAGTTTAAGAGCGAGTCAAAACCGAAGAACACAATACTACCTGCCGTAACGTTAGCTGCCTGACCTTAACATGGCTACTTATCTTCTTAAATTGGGGAAACAGCTACCACACTCCACATGCGTGGTGCGCTGAAGTCAGGGCGTGTTGTTTGTACGCATGAAATGTATGATGTAAAGCAGTTCGACCATTGGTGTACCTGTGTTAGTTGCCGTTCAATTTGAAAAATTCTAGCTGTGCACTTGTGCAACGAAACAGTTGTAGTTATGGCGCATCGCGTATCTAAATGCGGATTACTGCTAACTGGTTTGGAGTCATTTGGAGTCATTTGTAGAATTAAAAGAAATTGCTTCAGTTGCCGCTTTGTATGTAGGGAGGGGAGAACACGGATGGCCGCGATGAGACGGAGGTAAGGGAGACAGTGTTGGTGCCCTGTTCATCAAAGGGTGGGGGGGCTCTAAGGCGACAGCTGTTGCTTTACAAATATTAGGCATCATTAGGGTGACCAAGAAAAGTGCAACAAAAAATGCAAGATTAGAAGGGCGGTAAAAGTTAGCAATTTGCGTTACTCTAACCATCGATGAATGATACTTTGGCGGGTTACCGGTTCATGTAAACTTGCACTCCCATTATACTTGAAACAAGCGCGGCCGCTTGGATTTTAAAGTGATTAGATTATCCTCACGGAGACGGTAAACAAACAAAGCGGGCCTGGGGGTGCCCTGCCAGCCGTGGCAGAGCGAGGGGCTTGGGAGAGCGCTGTGCTTTATGAGCCATGACGGCCAGACGGAGGAAAGACAGATGGCGGCTGCGCGCGTGCATGTGCTCGTGAGCGCAAGCTTGAGGCCAGAAAAAGCCTCTGGTAGCGCTTTGAAAACGCACTAACTAAATGTCTCGCAGCTCAGTGCATGCGCTGGCTCAGGCGAGACCTAAAAAGGGCGAGAAACAGCCGGATCTGCACAAGTCAACCAGTGTGAGGGGCAGGGTCTCATCTGCACCGCAGCCATATTAGGATCAGGCATTACTTGATCAGGATTTTTTTTTTAATATATCATACGTGGGCACCCGTTGGAGGGTGGAGTTTATGCCGAACTCTTCATTCGAAGCAGAGCGTGGAGTGCCAAAACTCCGCAAACTCTGCCGGCGGAATGAAGTTTACCGCACACCCTTGATATTGACACATAAATGATTCATGTAACAATGTACAAGAAGTACTACTCTTACCGTGCATTTCATACAGCATTGCATCATCTCCAAAAACAGGATAATTAGGTAAATTATTATTCAGGGCAATCGTGCATTTATATTGCATCTTATCTTAATCAGTAAATGTCGCAGTACTGTATTTGTTGCAAAAATGAAACAATCTTTTCTTTTTTAAATTATCACATTATTTTGTCATTTAATAAACTTTTTCAACAAAGCACATTGTGTTTGGTATTGCAATCTAGCCACATCGTAGGTCTGTCCTCTACTAGCAATTTCAACTCTGGTTATAACATGTTCAGCACCCAGGTCCAGTGTTCATCTATACTACTGCAATAGAATGCAATGCAGAATAGAATGACATCTTCATTTGGGAAACAGTGTATGTAATTCATTCTATTTCTCGACCTCGACCAAACAACTTGAAGTACTCTCAATGAACTTTACTGATCTTCCAAATAAACTTTGTGGCTGAGAATGGTTAAAACTCTCAACAACGTTATGTTTCTAGAGACCTGTGCTGCGGTACCATCTGTAAATAGGTTACATGCCTATTCAACAACCCAAAAGACACCGTAAAGTAAGGCTAGCGATACAGTTTACAACAGATCTCAATTGTAAGGTAAAACTATTTTCAACTTGGTGCTCACATATGCAAAACCATGTCCTCGTGTTTCCCAAAGATTTAAAAACAAGCTCATTTAGCACTTATATTAGACCTCCACCCAGGCAAGACACTTTTACGTTATGTACGCTGACTCTTTATTGAACAGTGGTGTAGGTGAATGAAGTAGTGATGGAGTACTTGACTATATCAACTGGGAACCTTTTCAGTTCAAACCACTGTTGCTTCTGTTAGTTATAATTTTGTGCTCGAGGATGAGGCTGGGGCATCCCTGAAAGGAGTGCCCCATGGGTACCGTGTTCTCACGCTCTGCTAGAAAACTTATTGACTTAACTCTACAGTGGTTGTTAGCCTGCTGTGGTCAGTCTGTGTCTGCCTAGCATCCTCCCAACGTATTATGCCATCGTATGTTCTACAACCATTGCTTCTGTGTTTACTAATGTTGGACCTTGGTTTCTGCTAACAGATATGAATGTTGTCAAAAGTATGGATCCTGCTGAGGACTCTTTTGGAACTTAGGGCCCAAATACAGGTTGGATGGAGCAACAGCCCTGAATGGGATACCATTCTGTCCAATTGAAACTGGACAGGGGTTCCTGTGCCCGAATGTTAGCAACCAGAAAATACAGTCACTAAAATCGAATTCGACTTGGGCTGTAAGTGTAGCCTTACCCTGACCTCAGGCCCGCTGGTCTTTGGGTCCCAGAATACCGTTTCTACAAAACGGGGGAGCATGTATCTCTCTAAAAATGGCTGACCACATCCATCCCTATCCACTGTCATCATCTCCTGCCCCCAAGCGGATTTTGACCCTTGTCTGCAGAGTAATTCATAATCTTTTGGGCATTGTCTTGGAATAGTTGGGTTTATGTACCCGGATGCAGGCGAGAAACCTTATTTCAGGGCACATTATTTTATCTCACATAAATCTGCATTGCTTGCAATCAGGGCTTTGGTATTTAATTTGTTAGGACTTAATTAGAATCCATTACGTATTGTGTGTTAATGTTTGTGTAAGAGATAAAATAATGCAGGGTTTTTCTTAAATGTATCGGTTTTGCTTCCTGTGCACTTTTGATGTGTTATTAGCCTTGCTATAATTGCTAATAAATCTCCTAACGACAACTGATGAGTTCCCAATCACGAAACAATGGCAGGATTTACAATTAACTTCTTAACATATATCTTCATATCACATAAAACATCAATAAAGGTAGAGATCTCTGTAGTAAGAATTCAGCTCAATGGTTTGCGAGAGAAAAACATACGGCAACATCAAATCTTTTCACCAAAGGAAAGGATGGTATTATTATATTGAGTCAATTTAGCTGGCCAGAATTATTTCTAGGAATTTAATTCATGAAAAGCAATGAGACCAAGAACTGAAAACTTGGAAAGTTCTGTTAAAAGCAGCTTAAAGCTAGGATGACCAAGAATTTTGGTGAATAGTTGATTTGAACTCTGATCTAACTGCCTCACGAGAAGCTCGCATTTCCAGCAACATCTGGTTCTACCACTTCACCACCATCTATCTCTGTACTAGGGACATGGCGAACCTGAGCCCAAACTCAAAAGAGAATGTCATAATCTTAGTGACCCAGGGAAATAATTGGCAATGCCAGCTTTACACTTGAGAAAGTAGTACAGGTTCAAGGGCCAAATAAGGGTAAACATCCTTGTGAGACCTGGCTTTTCCAGTGGGTTTATCCCCGGACTTTTTGCTTTTTGACATCCTGTTTTGGACCTTGTTTTTGTTGGTTTTATGACTCTGGGCACTTTACCACTGCTGATCAGTGTTAAAGTGCATATGCTTTCTCTGTAAATTGTGTTTATGGGTTGGTGATTCCATGATTGGCATATTTGATTTACTGGTAAGTCCCTAGTACAGTGCACTGTGTGTGCCCAGGGCTTGTAAATCAATTACTGCTAGTGGGCCGGCAACACTGATTGTGCCACCCACATGAGCAGCCTGTAAATGTAACTCAGACCTGCCACTGCAGTGTCTGTGCGGAGTTTGATACTGCCATGTCAACCTGGCAAGTAAACCCACTTGCCTGGCCCTAACCTTCCGTTTTCTTGCATGTAAGACACCCCTATGAGGCCCAAGGTTGCCCCATGGGCAGGGTGCAGTGTATGTGAAAGGTAGTACATGTACTGAGGTGTGTGACAAGTCCTGACAGTAAAATACAGTGGGGCCGATTCACAGAATTAACTGAAGACAAAATCCTAAACTTACTACTTTTGGTATTCACAGAAGTTAGGATTTTGTCTTAGGTTTGTCTTAAGACAAACTTAAGACAGACTTAAGACAGACTTAAGACAAGCTTAAGACAAACTTAAGACTGACTTAAGACAGACTTAAGACAAACTTAAGACAGACTTAAGACAGACTTTAAGTCTGTCTTAAGTCTGTCTTAAGTCTGTCTTAAGTTTGTCTTAAGTCTGTCTTAAGTCTGTCTTAAGTCTGTCTTAAGTCTGTCTTAAGTTTGTCTTAAGACAAACTTAAGACAAAATCCTAACATCTGTGAATACCAAAAGTAGTAAGTTTAGGATTTTGTCTTAAGTTGGTTCTGTGAATCGGGCCCAGTGTATTTTGTTTTTTACTATAGAAAGGCTATCTGTCCCATTGGATAGATTGGGAGTTTATTTATAACATCTTATAAATAAAACTTTCCATTGGAACAAGATTGAAAGATGGAGTTTAGTAAGCCTGGACTCAGAATATAAAAATGCATCTTTTAGTAAAGATTATTTTTATATTGTGTGTTTGAAAATACCACTTTTAGAAAGTGGCTATTTTCTTGCTTAGCCATCCTGTGTGCCTCTGCTGGATTGTGGATTGTTTGGCTTTGGAGTGACAGGGGCTGGGGATGTGCATTCTCTCAGACAGCCAACGGGGGGGGGAGTAGATGTGTGTCCTGCCTTTCCTGAATGAGTCAGGGCTGAGAAGAATAGACCTGGGCTGCATTTAGAGTAGGTGGGAGGAGTTTTCCTTGAACCTGAATAGACCTGGTCTGCCTTACACAATGCTACCTCCACATCCTGCCGGGAAACTGCACCAGAGAGGACAGAACTGCTTTCGACTAAGCACAGAGCCTCTCTGCCACTAGAGAACAAATAACAATGTGCTATAAAAAGTGGGACCCAGACCCCTGAAGTTCAGATTGCTTCTGGGATTCAAGAGGAACCTTTGCCAAGGAGAAAAGCTGGAGAAAATGAGGAAAAGTACTGCCCCTTTGTTGTGTGCTGTCTGGGGTTACCTGCAGTGGCTGTTTCTGCCAAGGAAAGGACAAGGACTTTGCCATGTGCTGTGTCACCTACTTGAGGAAGATCTCAAAGAGCTTGAAGTAGAGCTTGCCTCCTGTTCTGAAGTCTCAGGGACACAAAGACTTCACCCCCAGCCCCCCCTGAACTCCTTTGCTGGGTGTTCCGACCTGCCAAGAGGTGTCGCTAGTGTTCTGGGCCTCTGAAGGTTGTTTCCGGGCCAGGGAACTGCAAAAGACGAAAGAACTGTAAAAATCGATGCATCACCTGCCCACGGCTGATGTGTCTGCTGTGCGACAAGTTCTGTGCACCAATCTCCAACGTCTGAGATCACCGCACAGACTCTGCTGCAGGCCCTGCTGTGTAAGAACCGACTATCGAGGAGACGTAGCTGGAATCGTCGCAGCTCATCCCGGATCTTCACGCATCACCACGAATCATCATACATCGCATCGAGACTCCAGGTGTGTCGCACAGCTGGGGGACACAGTAAGAAACCGACGCATCCCCTCCCCATGCTATAAGAAACCGACGTATCACCTCCTCTCCGGTAAGGAACTAACGCATCCCCTCCCCTGCGCAGCAGTAAGGAACCAACGCATTACCTCCCCCGGAGCAAGGAACTCACGCATCACCTTCCCTTTGTGTGAGGAACTGACACATCACATTCCCGTTGACCCTTTTTGCTTGTGTTTTTGATGCATCTAACGTACTTTGTGTTGAAAGTGTTGCATCCCCCATTTTCTATGAACAGGACTATTTCTACATTTTAAAAGTCATATTTTGATTACTGTATTGTGGATTCTTGTTATTTTGGTCTTGTTAGGTTTAGATAAATATTACTTATTTTTCTAAACAGGTGTGGTGTCCATTTGTAGTGTTTTCACTGTATTACTGTATGTGTGCACAAATGCTTTGCACACTGCCTCTGAGATAAGCCTGTCTGCTTGTGCCAAGCTACTAAGGGGGTGAGCAGGGGTTATTTTAGAAGTGTATTCCCCTTACCCTGAGTAGGAAGAAGGGTCCCTACTTAGACAAAGGTGCAAACAGTTGCCAACTAGAGACCCCCGTTTCTAACACTCCTATTATTTAAAAGATGTATCTGGACTTGTACTCTTTGAACACTGACATATGGGTCCTTCACCTCCTACTTCTAACAATTGTTTTTTGACTCCAGAGAAATCTCCTGATTTATGGCTAATGTATTGGTCCTTATTCATGGGAAAGTGCCTTGCTGTGATCCAGACAATTATTGTCCCATTAAACAGAGTGGATTTTCCCACAAACTGTATGCCTCATCCTCCTACATGGAAAAAAGGTTAATGGCTATTCCTTTCAAGTTTCAGGCTATCTTCCAGTGTGTAATTAGCATGGTTGATCAAACTCATAGACCTGATCTTCTGATTGAAAAAAAAATCAGATCCTGAAATTATTGCTTTATGGTCTCTATGTCGATTTGTAATCAGCTTTTGACAGTGTTCCTCGTACCAAACCCAGGGAGATTTCGAAAAATTACATTTTTCAGTTTTTGTTATTGGCCATGAAAGTGCTATATGGAAGTACTTTAAAGTGAGACCGAATGCATTCCAAGAGGCACCCATTCTTTAAGCCCTATGTGTAATTGACCTAACTAGTTGGTTCTGCAACATGGCTGAGGATGACTTTTGATTAGTTGCCAAACTAATCACACACATTGTCTTTGCAGCTGGCACGGCTCATTTATCAAAATTTTCAATGGGACTGACTAATTTGCTTAAATTATTTTCTGACTTTGTAGAGACTAAGATTAACATAAAACTAAATTTATGATATCCCACCTACTCAAACCATCCAATTGGTCCGTTTGTAAAGAGGGCGGCTATCTGAAAAAAGTATCTTGTTTTGTTTACATGGGAGCATGTTTCACTGACAATGGTAGATGGGAAATGGCGGTGTAGAGTAGGAGTTGTGGACTGCCAGGGGCCAATAGACATCAGGTTAAGAACAGCTGGTCTAAATCCTTGACTCATCCTCCCAGTTTCTCAAATCGATCAGAAAGAGCACAGCCAGGAAAGATAACACACTAGAGAAGGCCAAGAACAGACCCCACAAGCTCTTCGAACAGGTCAAACATCAATCTAACAAATTGGCCAATACTTTAAAAGAAACCCCTGAGTCTCTTATATCCTCAGAGGAATTCTCCTCCTTCTTCGCTGACAAAATCTCAGCCCTCAGAAGTTAACTCAACTCCATCACATACCCCCAAACCCCTCTCGACCCGCCTCCTCCAGCCACGTCGCCCCCTCAGGCTTCACCCAAAAACCATGCTCACTGGTCTGACTTCAAACTCTATATCGACGACTCAGTGTCCAAAATTCTATCTTCCCTAAAACCTAATAACCATTTTAATGACCCGCTTTCTTCCAACTGCCTAGCTGCCATCGCCCAATCCATTATTCCTAGCTGGACTACTCTAATTAACGCCTCTCTCTGGCAGGGAATGATGTCCGACTCTCTAAAAGCCGGCCAAGTACTCCCCATTCTGAAAAAGCCGTCGCTGGATCCAGCCTCCCCTGACGACTTCAGACCCATCTCCAACATCCCCCTCTTAGCCAAAGTGATGGAGAAATGTGTGCAGCAGCAGCTAAGTCAACACATCAACAACTTCCACCTGCTCGATGACTTCCAATCCGGATTTAGACCAGGCCACAGCACCGAAACCACTATGCTCCACATCGTTGATGATGCTCTCCAAGCCCTTGACCATGGCAAAGCCTGTCTCCTAATCCTCCTGAACCTATCCTCGGCCTTCGACACGGTCAACCATGAAAAACTACACGAACGCCTCAAATTCAGGATGGGTTTGGATGGCACTGTTCTAGAGTGGTTCAGGTCCTTCCTCCAAAACCGGTCCCAGAGATTCCTTGTCAACGGCAACCTATCGCCACCATCCCTGGTCACAGTTGGAGTCCCTCAACAATCAACACTTTCCCCCACTCTCTTCAACCTTTACCTGGAACCGCTTACCGAAGTACTATGCACTGCTAATATCTCCTATCATATGTACGCTGATGACACTCAGATCTACATCAAAACCTCATCTCTCAAAGAAATACTCTCCCTGCATAAAGCCTTGAAACTCAATGTCCAATGGCTCACATCCAATCAACTCAAACTCAACGCAAAGAAAACTGAATTTCTCCTGATCGCCCTGCCCAACACCAACCTTGAGCTTCAATCATGGATTAAGGCTATCACAGCCTTGAATTACCCACCGACCATCGTGGATTTGGCCAAGTCCCTGGGAATCACCCTCGACAGCAATCTGAACATGCGGGACCACATCAATTCAATGGCCAAATCAGCCAGATTCCACCTGAGCTACCTTAGGAAATTGAAACCCTACCTTGATGCTCCCAACCTAAAAATGGCAGTCCAAGCACTTGTCATCTCTAGACTGGAATATGGCTGTTCTACCCTCTCGGGTCTACCCAAGATCTCCCTGGCACCGCTAAAAGCCAGCCTCAACGCGGCCACCAGACTACTCACCGGCACAAGGAAATACGACCACATTTCCCCGCACTTGAAAGCTCTCAACTGGCTTCCCCTGGAGGCAAGAATACAGCTCACAGTAGCATGCATCACGCACCAGGCCTTATATTCTAACTCCCCTGCATACCTGAGGCAGAAACTTGTGAATTCCGGAGGAATCAGAAACTCCCGATCTGCCAGAGACCTCCTGCTCCAACTTGCAGGCTTTCGGGAAAAAAAAAAACTTACAACCGGGCTTTCTCCGGGGCTGCTCCAAGAATATGGAACTCCCTCCCACCTGATATCAGAAGACTACCCTCTCTGACTCGCTTCAAAAAGGATGCCAAAACATTCCTCATGGGTAAATTTCTCGCTTAAACTTTGCCTCTACCACCACTATGGCCCTGATCTATAGCCATCTATTGCCTCCCTTTGGATTATCTAGCTCGCCCCATCAGAAACCTGGGGCCTTGTCGCGAACATTGGTTAGCGTAATCTGTAAATATGTTATCTCGTCTTGAGTATTTGGATATTTAATCTGTAAATATGTGCTCTATCTCCCTTATGTATCCTGCACCCTGCCCTCAGTCATTCAATCCGCAACTGGATGATGCTATGCCTATTCTGTACATGACTATGTTTCCTGTAAAGTGCTCTGATACCCTAACGGGTCAAGTTCACGCTCTATAAAACACATAAATAAAATAAAATAAACGCGACCCAGTGCAATCTTACACCCCACTAATTTGGCAGCTAGCAGAACCTCCAAAGCGATACAGTTGTCCCAGTGTGGTAGGTGAAGTAATATTATCACGGCCCCTTCCCACAATGTGTACAAGCACTGGCACTTTAAACTGGGATGCATAAACCTGCCTTAATGTACCATCCGTGGGGGAACACTGCAGAGTGCATAGGTCTATCGGGGAATCTCTATACTCACGTATACTGCACAGCCGGAGACAGCTGTACAGGTGAGTCCCTGCTATACCTCCTCGCCTGCTTACAAGGTACTTGTTATTCCTCCCACATCAATGCAAAACGGATGCGAAAACAACAGCTCATCTATCATCCTTGCTCTCTCGAGGTCCTGTCACTACTGGGCTCAGAAGAGCATCCCTCCACCCGCGCTCTCTGAGCAGACCGTATACATCACATTAATACACAAGACTCCCCTACAGGAAGTTACGTCACTAATCGCTCCTGTCAGGAGAGCCTCGTTTAAACCCGTGCATGCAAAACAGCTTATCTCTAACCCGTTCCTTCTGCCGTATTTGCCTTCATGATCCCAGGCGACCAGAGCTCGCATTATGGTTTCTGCGTTCTTGCCATTACTCAACAATGTCGAAGCATCATGACAGGGAGTACTTTTGACGACATAATTCACACGCTCATGGCTGCAGCCACAGGGGCCAAAGCTGGCATTAGCTCTACGCACGCCCTGCGGGTCTCAGGGATGCAAATAAATTAGGCCGCTGTTATCCATTCACCTCCAATTGTTCTCCCTGTGAGGTTCCAGAGCCAACCAGCGCAGGAGAGCCCAGGTCCTGAACCCTCGTCCCATCGGCCTCAGCGCCGCTGCAGTAATTATTGTGTAAATGAGCGCCATAAACCCAGTCATTCATCTCAAAGGGTTTGAGAGCGTCTTTTCTCTGCCGGGTCAGGAGCGTCACTGCGCACTGGACACAGTTAAACACTACAGAGAATGCTCTACGTGGCTGGCTCTGCGGGTTTCTGCAGTAAATTAACGCAAAAGGCGTCCATGTTTGAATGTCTGAAAGTGAAGGATCTGTATCACACGCCAACATGCACACTACCTCTGTTTATATAGATGGGATTAAACTCTTGACAATTGTAAATACAACCAATCTAATCCAGCTTGTGTGAAATGCATGGAGAACCTTTAAGAAAGGTGTGTTTTTGTCATGTTTTGAAATACAATGCAACATTATATTCTAGAATTAGGAACTGGCACGTGCTGACTTTGGCAGCTACTTCAAAATGAAACAGACCCCTTGTGGGAGGGGCCTTTATCAAGGCTTTGTATTGTGAATATCTCTCAGAAAGCTTCCTCGTGTCTTACACGGAAATGAAAATGATGAAAACTGAGAAAATAAATCGAACTTTGGACATGACCAGGGAACGAATGGTCAATTTTCATCTATCATTAATCACTACATTTCTATGCTAATAGGACAAAGCCCCTAAGGGTGGGTGTCAAATCTTTTTTACAATCCAATATGTCGGAGAATGAAAACAGAGGCTTGCTGGGGGTTAGGTGTCTGCAAAAGGAATTGGTGAAAAGGAAGACCCTCCTATTGTTTCTGTAGGCAGGTGTGCTGTGCACTGTGCTGGGTGGTTTGCCGCCCACTGCTGAAATCACTGTAAACAGAAAGTGCTATTTCAGACAGTGCTAACATCACGGAGCCGGAGCTTCACTGTGAGCTGCTTGATCCACAGTAGCAGAAAGTGTCCGGTGCAGAAATTAAGTCAGGCACGGATTGTGTTGCCTAGTGCAGAAATGAGGTCAAGAAGGAAGTGCAGTGCCCAATGTAGAATTAAGTCCAGGTCGTAAATGCGCTGTTCGGTAATGAAATCACCTAAGCCTGAAAGTCCACTATTCAGTGCTGAAATTGCTCCAGCTGGAAAGTGCGTTTAGGAAGTATGCTGTCCACTGTCCGGTGCTGAAATCACGCACGTAAAGAATGCAACATCTAGTGCTGAAAGTGAAAATCGCATCAGAAAGAAAGTGCGCTGTCCAGTGGGGAATTAACGCCGGCTAGAAAATGCGTTGCTTACAGCTGAAATCACCTCAGGCAGGAAGTGCGCTGTCCCGTGCTGAAATCAAGCCAGCCAGGGAATGAATTGTCTAGCGCTGCAGTCACTCGAGCTAGGTCATGCGCTGCAGAGCTCCAAACTCACTGCAACTAAAAAGCGATATATTTGCTGGAATGGAAAGAAACCGTTTGTTACTTTTCGATTTCATTGCAGCTAAACACAATATCGAGATATCGCTGCATACATTTATGAGATCTACAACTCCTTGGAAGAGTTAATAAGTGAAGGATTCCTTACTAGACTTTATGCATCAACAAAAAATGGTCTGAGATGGCAAGCACTTTACAATCTCAAATCCATCTCTTGTGGTCAATCTTTGTGAGTCACTAATATTGACATCATTCTACCATTTTTTCATTAGGGGTATTTTATTAGATCTTGTCTTAGCCAAGACTTTTTGATTGTACTAAAATTACAGATATCAAATGTACTTACTTATACTGCATTTTATCCAGCATTCTCCATCCATTTAAATGATGTGTCATTTACGTTCTTACAAACTACAGCATACATACAGCACGGCAATGGATCAGCCTACTTCAGCCATTGGCTACCTTCACTGTGAGTGCCAGTTTCTGCTCTATCACAAGTACCACATCTGAGGTGGATTATTAGTAGGGGTAAGTCTGCACCTACCATTAGCAATAAGGCCACCAACGCGTTATAAGGTCCAGACAAGATCTCAATAAATTATTCCCTTTCTCAACCCTTGGTAGCTGGCATCTAGCAGGCAGGCTTAACTTAGGAGACAGGTATGTAAAGCATTTAAAAAAAAACAATTCATTTAATACGTAATACACAACACACATTAAAAAGTCCCACACCAATTTATAAAAATAGGAAATATGTTCATCTTTAAAATGACACCAAAACAAAAAAAAATCAATATAGGGAACAAGAGATATGATTTTTTTTAAGATTAACCACTTTATAGTGCTTAAAAACATATAGCGTCAACTTAGGACATCCAGTTGTAGTTGACCAAACAAAGTCAAAGTTTGAGGAAGACCGCAATGGAGCCCTGGTCTGATACACTATGCGGGAGGCCCCGGTCAAAATTTAACCTTCACACTTAGAAACCTTTCTGGAGGATTCTCCTCGACAGCCGGATTCGAAGCAGGTTTGCCGGCTTGGTTCAGTGCGATCCGCCGGTCAACTTCTAGAAGTCATGAGCTGCAGAGCTTTTCAGTGGGATGAACCTGAAATCCAGGCCATGTCGTGGCTGAAGGTAGTCGGCTTGACTCTCGATGTCAGGTCCGTCCATTTATGGAGCTTTTTCCAAAAGTTGTTCTAAACTTCTGGAACTTCTTTCTGAAGTTCCTCTTGAGAGTTCAAATGTCCAAAACCAAATCCAAGGGTCTAGATGCTCTGAGATGGTTCTTAGAAGGTTGGAACTTCAATTCCCACAATGTACTTGGCCAAATCCTCAAAAGTCACTGGGGACCCTCTAAGGGGGATGGTGCATGAAAGTGCTGTTAACTTGTTGCTTTCAGGGAGTCTACTCCTCAGTCCATTTTGAAGCAAAGCAAAATCTTCAGGGCTGTAGTTCTAAGTGTGCAGCAGGACCAGTTTTTTAGCTTGCATTCCTCTTGGGTACAGACCAGGGTTCCAGCAGGGCAATTCTTCTTCTTGTAGTTTTAGGCAGCAAATCTGAGTAGCCATGCAGCTCTCACATATTTATTCAATGACCTGGACAACAAGCAAGGGGGCACCCCTGTCCAATGAGGTGCAGGGTGCCACCCAAAAGCATGACAGCTTCCTCCGAAGTGTGACATATTCCTGTCCCACAAGAACTGCACTTTAAAATTCAAGATTGAGATTTTCTCAAGGAGTAAGAGCTATCTAAACAAACCTACTGGTATGGCTCATTTCTATTAACACTCCCTCTCCAGACCTTCTGCAAATTCCAGTACCGGGCCTTCCATCTGACTGGGGGTTCAGGAAGAAGGGGACAGGATTGGCTGGCATTCCTTACTGTCCTGCTGTCTTTGAAGCCCAGTTTGATTAATCCAGCCCCGATCTGGCCTGTTCTCTGAAGCTGCAGAGCTGCCCCCATCAGATAACCCGAACCTCTGCTCTACGCAGGCCACTTATCTGCTCATCAAAATAGCTTGGCTGCTATAAGGCTGGATTTTGTCTCACAAAAAACTAAGTCCTATAACTTATTTTCTGAACAAGTTATGAAAAACTCAACAGTGGGAAGTTGTTGGATTTTTTTTGCCAATCTTTTAAGTCCTTGAATTACATTTTTTAGCCCCTTCCTAGTGATATTTATCTTGAATAACATATTCCAATGTTAGCCTATGGAGCTAATAATCTACAATGGGGGGAAACGAAATTGGCAATTTTTCCTTCACTAGGGTATATAAAACATATTTAATAATTTCCCTGCTTATAGTTACATGGCACCCCACCACTGGGCCACCTAGTGGGTACATTAGGGGTGATTTATATATAAAAATAAGGTAGATTTCCTCTTTAAAAGTACCTTTAATTCCAAAGTCGACTTTGCATATAATTTACATTTAAATTTAATTTACTTTTAAAGACAGTCTGCAAAGCAAGGCTGTCTAAAAATGACATCTCATACGGCCATACCAACTATCATGTATCTTTTTCATTAGAGCACTGGCTGTGAACCTGCTAGGCGGAACCCAGGGAACAGTCAGAGTCAGTTACCACCAATATCAGTCAAAAAATGAGTGTGAACAGGGCAAAAAGAATGACTTTATCACAGTAGTTCCCTTCAATGTCAAGGACGACTATGGCAATGTGCGCATTTTGAGACCAAAATTTTTTCCTATTTTATCAATATTTTTTTTTAATTGTGGCAAGTGTCGAGTGCCTCCTCCCCACACCCAGAATAATATTTTTCATAAACCATAGCAAAACTAAACAAGCAATTACAAAGGCAAAGTACTGGCAACCCGATGGCAGTAATGTTTGTTTTGCAAATGCTTCTTTTTCTCTTAATTACAAGTGCAATTCTTTTTCTCTTTTATCTGTTGCCACCGAACAGTTAGTGTTAAGATTTCTTCTTATTTCTGTTAAGCATGCTTTCAACATATAAGCTGTGCAATAATCTACTTTTGTATTCGTGATATTGTGTATAGTGACAGCATGTTGCCTTTTTGCTATGGACATCTAAACAAGTATTTGATGACAGTACTGTGAAAAGTTTCAACGATTTCGTTCCACAAACTTTGGATGATTTTTTCCAACTTTGCAACCTCTGTAAACATTAGTCAGGTTTCAAAGTTTTATTTGCAGAAATAAAACCCACAAAATAGGTTCTAGGACAAATTTCTTTCAAAAGCCCGTTTTTGGCAGGAGAGTTCTCTTGTAAAACAT
Organism: Triturus cristatus; assembly: GCF_964204655.1. Classification (NCBI taxonomy): domain Eukaryota; kingdom Metazoa; phylum Chordata; class Amphibia; order Caudata; family Salamandridae; genus Triturus; species Triturus cristatus. The sequence goes on from NC_140590.1 coordinate 805,921,976, forward strand.
ATTTTTGAGGAAAACATCTTTTGAAAAGCCCATTGTGTTAAAATGTTCATATGCAGGTGAAACTTAATGACATTAAGAAGTTTTGTAGTCTGTGTGAAATCCGAACCTTTTTGAATTTAAAAAAAGCTCATTCGTTTTTATTAAAAATAACTGTAGAGCAATTGTGGCCACAAAGTGACTTTTTAAAACTAATTCCTGTTAAAGTTGGACTTGCAGGGATTTTATTTTTCTGTTAAAATAAAATTAAAACAAGATTTTTGCCTGAAAATAAAATCTTGCAACGTTTGCAAAGCTTCACAATGGATGCACACCTTTGCAGGAGGAGATATTGACAACTTTGCAGACCCTTATAATGATTCAATTTAAGCTTGTGTGTAATGTGTGCTAGCTTAAAGACGCATAATTCCCGAATTTTGCGTTACACAAAACGTGCGTAATTTGTGTAGCTATGCACTCACAAGAAAAGTCACGTGAAATATTGGCCAATATCTTTTACACAACTGTCATAATTTTGTGTAATTTTACCAAACTTTACTTGGAATATTAATACTCAAATTACGCACAGGCCTCATAACATCGCTCCATGTTAATGTTGTCTACCTCTAGTCATGCACTCCATCTGAGTAAGGTAAAGAGAATAAAAGTAATGCCACTATTGTCAGATTGATCCTAGGCAGGAACATAGACATACCCCTCTGCATCTGCATATTCAGAACTATAGAATCATATTACCAACCAGCTGTATCAGTTCTGTTAAAGCATTGACAGAGTCAAGCATTTCCGCATATGGAGGGCGCTTATCCCACAGCACAGACTCTGAACGTTCTTTCTCGTGGCAGTGATTGTAGCACCGTTCTTCAGGCGTTGCGTGCACGCCTCCATGTTTCTGTGGCATAAAATATGCCCCATGATACATTCTAACATAGCATTCAGAGGTGGCTGGCCACTCTCTTGCAGTTTACTTTTCCACGATGACAGCAGTTCGAATCGATTGGGTCTCAATACATTTTAAGACTATACCCTTTACGAATCAGTCATACCCATCCAGCCGTCTCTGAAATGTTTTTAGCTCTCGGATATGCTTTTTATCTGGAAAGTCCTCAAAACAAAAGAGCATTGGCAATAGAGTGACTGCAGATCTTGCCCTTAGCCACAGAGGGGTCGTAATTGGAACCCCCCCCCCCCCCTCGAGCGGACAGTGGGCCGCCATCATGTTTAAAGAGGGGGCACTGTCCCTTTCATCCGAGGACGAGGAAGCCAGGTCCGGTTACGCTTATTGTGATGCTCCAGTGTGCTCCATGGCTGTGGGTCTGTGCGTCTGCATAGGATTTCGATGTAGCCACAGGGGCTCGCAGCACACCATTCACTGTACCTCTGAGAGCCTGGGGGATCCGAAGAGGGCATCTGTGGAGTTCGTATCTGTCCGGGGAGGTAACCGCCCACACTGTAATCCCCGCAGCTATTCAAGCCTCTAAGAGCACTGGAGTTCTCCCTAGTGGCTTAAAGGATGAACTGTGGCGCTTTGACTAAAGTTATAAAACATGCAAAAAACATTACAATTTCACAATGAAGAAAATCAATCAATCAGGGGTTTAAAGCACACTACTCACCTGTGAGGGTCTTAAGGCGCTGTAGGGGGAGAGGTGCAGCTCTGGGTCAGCCAAAGAGCCAGGTCTGGAGGTTATTCCTGAAGGTGTGCAGGGTGGGGGAGAGTCTGATGTTGACTGGAGTTCGTTCCAGGCTTTGGCTGTGACGTAGGAGAAGGCCCATCCCCCGGCTCAGGTTCTGCAGATGTGCAGGGTGGTAGCTAGGGCGAGGTCAGCGGAGCAGAGGTTTATTTTGGGTGTGTGGAAAGATTCTTTCGTTGAGGTTTTTGGGTCCGATGTCATGGAGGAATTTGTAGGCGTGGGTGAGTAGTTTGAAGGTTACTCTCTTCTCGATGGAGAGCCAGTGTAGGTCTTGCAGGTGTTGGGACATGTGCTCGTGTCGTGGGGTGCTGAGGACGAGTCTGACTGCGGTGTTCTGAATAGTCTGGAGTTTCTGTAGAAGGGATTTGTTGAGTCCCACGTAGAGGGCATTTCCATAGTCCAGTCTACTGGTGATGAGTGTGTGGGTGACATTTGTTTTGGCTTCGGGTGGGATCCACTTGAAAGTCTTGCAGAGGTGGAGGCGATGGCGTTGACCTGGCGAGTCATGGTGAGGGAGGAGTCCAGAATGATGCTTCTGAGGGCAGCTGGCCACCAGGTGCTGTCCCACGCTGAGGGGGAGGGTCCAAGGATGAGGACCTCTCTCTTCTCTAAGTTCAGTTTTAGGCAGCTGTCGCTCATCCAGGCTGTGATGTCTTTCATTCCTTCTTGGAAGCTGAGTCTGATGTGTTTGGTGTTCTTCGTGAGGGAGAGGATGAGCTGGATGTCGTCAGCATATGCTACTATGCTGAGCTAATGCTGTCTGACAATGGCGGCAACGGGGGCCATGTAGATGTTCCTTGGGGTACTCCGTAGTTGATCTCTGAGGGTTCGGAGAGGAAGGGTGGGAGTCTGATCCATTGGGTTTTGCCGGTGAGGAAGGAGCGGATCCAATCAAGGGCGAGTCCTTGTATGCCGGGATTGTGGAGTCTGGTTGCAAGGGTGCGTTGGGAGACAGGCAGCAGAGAGGTCTAGCAGGATGAGGGCTGTGGTGTGTCCTTGGTCGAGTAGCATGTGGATGTCGTCGGTGGCGGCGAGGAGGGCAGTCTCAGTGCTGTGGTTGCTGTGGAATCCAGACTGGGAGTAGTCGAGAATGGTGGTCTCTTCGATGAAGGTGGTCAGTGTGTTGACGAATTTTTCAGTGACTTTGGCTGGAAGGGAAGAAGAGAGATGGGCCGGTAGATTTTCAGGTCTGTTGGGTCGGCTGAGGGTTTCTTGAGGAAGGGCTTAGCCTCAGCCCGCTTCCAGTTGTCGGGGCATATGCCAGATTCGAAAGTGGCGTTGATGGTGCGGCGTAGTTTGGGCACCATGGCGACAGCGCCTCTGTGTAAGATGTGAGGTGAGCACGGGTCCATGGGGGCTCCTGAGTGTTTGCTTCTCATGGTCGCTGTGGTGTCATCTGTGGGTACCGGTGTCCAGGTGGTGATGGTGAACTGGCTGTCGTTGCTGGAGGGATGGGTGGTTTTTGAAGTCTGTTCGTTGAAGCTGTCGTAGAGGGCCTTGATCTTTAATTGGAAGAAGGAGCCAAGTTTGTTGCAGAGGTCCTGGGAAGGTGTGATGTCTGTGGCTTCGCTGGGGGTTTGGTTAACTGCTGGTTGATGTTGAAGAATTCCTTTGAGTTGTTGGCATTGGTGAGGAATTTATTCCTGATGAAGGTCCTTTTAGTGGTTCTTATGAGTTGGTGATATTCTGTAGTGGCATGCTTATAGGTGGACTGGTCTTCGGTTGTTTTGCTGTTTCTCCGTTGTGTCTCGAGCCATCTGCAAGCGCAACTAGTTCTTTGGAGTTTGGTGGTGAACCAGGTGGCCTTCAGAGGGCATTGTCTGTCGAGCGGCAGAGGGTAGCGAGCTTGTCCGTGCAGCTGAAGATCCAGCGGGACAGTTCCGTGGCTGCAGAGTTGGTGTTGGTCATGGCGGGGGGGTCGTGGATGAGGGTAGAATTGAGGTCCTTGTCTGTGACCTTGCACCAGTTCCTTCATGGCAGGCGTTGGGTGGGTTTGTGTGCAGTGGAGGTGCTAAAAGAGAAATGTATGCAGTAGTGGTCAGTCCTGAAGGGCTGCGAGGTGTGGCTGAAGTAGATGTTGGCTCCTCCTTTGAAGATGGGATCGAGGATGTGTCCGGCCTTGTGGGTGGCGGTGGTGATGAGCTGCTTCAGTCTGGTGTTGGTGAGGTTGTCCAGGAGGGCAGTGGAATCCAGGTTGCTGCGGTTGTTGAGGTGGAAGTTCAGGTCTCCGATGAGTATGTAGTTTGTGGAAGCGATGGCGTGGGGTGCGATGAGTTTGGAAATGGCAGTGGTGAAAGAATCGCGGGGCCCAGGGGGTCTGTAGTCAAGGGTGCCACGAAGCATGGTCTGGGCTTGGCCCGGATCTGGAAGTGAAGTTGTTGGGTGGTGGAGGAGGAGTCACTCGTGCTGGAGGTGGAGAGTCGGAGGGAGCTCTTGTGTGCGATGGCGAGTCCTCCTCCAGTGCGGTGGGGGCAGTCTTTTCTCTTGATCTTGTAGCCATCGGGGATGGCAGTGGCGATGTTGGGGGTAGAGGCGGCGTTAGTCCAGGTTTCGATGAGGAAGGCGACGTCTGGCGAGAGTGTGTCAAGGAGGTCCCAGATCTCTATTGCGTGTCTGTGCAGGGAGCGCATGTTGAGGAGGATGAAATTCAGGGCTTCATTGGTGCGGGCATCTGGCATGGGTGCGGAGGTCAAAGGGGTGGTGTGGATGGTGAAGGAATGTCGGCAGTATCGGCAGGAGAATTGGCCGTGAGTGGTGTTCGGCGACAACATCTGGCAGTTTCTGTTCCTACCGTGGTTGAGTGTGAGGAGGGTAGCTGGGTTGTAGCGGTGGATGGCTGAAGATCCAAGGTCCCTGGCGCTGGTCGCAGTTGGGGACAGGTGCAGATGGGCTTACCATCGGCACGCCAGCGGCGCGGCCGTGCAGCTGCTGCCAATGAGTAGGGAAGGTGGAGGGACTCACAGCTGGGAGGCGGGAGATCGGCCCAATCTTGATCATAACCCGATCTTGATCATGCTGTGATATCTACTTATAATCTTTGCCAGATAACATAACGTGGTATTACACTGTCTACAGATACATGCATTATGTACATGTAAATAGAAACCACATGACTGTAACATGCATTAACAGTGTTTATTCTCATGCCCAAGATCTGAGTGAGAATCCTTTTTTCTTACACACATGCGAACATGCATGTGACATTGAACTGTCCACAGGCGCATGCATAGCCTTTAGATGTGGATACGAGTATATTTACATGGAAAGAGTATGCCAGAAACAGGAGGGCCAGGCTGTGGTGATACTCCCACCCATGGCCTGTTGCTGTTTCGGGGTCCGATGTTGCCGAGTGAGAACCCGTCTCTCTTGCTCACATGTGATCATGAATGTGATATTATACTGCCCACAGGATCATACAGACTGTATATATACATAGGAGAGCACGTGTCTGGAGCAGGCGGGCCTGGCGGCATCTAAGCTCCCTCCCAGGACCTGCGGCTGCTGTGTGTGCGAGTTTGGGTCTTGGCAGTAGACTGCAGAGCTGCACACATCCGAGATGGCTCCCCCCTCCCTCTCCCGCTCCCACCGCATACATAATTAGGGCAGAACAGATGGCGGAGGCTGGGCTTAATGAAATATGTCCGTTCCATTAGGCCAGGCTACAGGGGATTCTTCCCACACGAAGCAGAGAGCTGCGTGTAGGCGTTGAAGCCGTTCCTTCATCGTTCTCTCTTCCGTCAGAAGGTGAGGCGGTGGGAGCCGCCTCTGGGGGGCAGTGCTGAGCTGAAGGGCTGGGTGGGGGTGAATCCGAAGGGAGATGTATCAGCTTCCCCGCCAGGGGGCAGTACTTTATAATGATCCGATTTGCAATCTATGCATCACACAACACACTCTAAATTACCTCTCCGGGCTTAATTTACTTGTGTATTTATTTGTGTACGGGTTTGTAAAGCTCGACAGGGCCCCTTTCGGGCTCTTGTGAGCACAGGTGTTATGTTAAACAAATTAAAAGTTCTTATTTTATCAACTTATCAAGGATGGGCCAGCTGGCCTGCAATAAATCCTATGACGTGTAGGTTACAATCTGTTCTTTGTAGCACGCAGAGTCACCAACATAGCTATTGTATTTGCGTGATTTCTGACGAGTCTGAGAGAAGAAGATAGGTGAAGTGCAGCAGGCCACGAGAAATGGCATCCGGGTTTATGACGTTGGCTTCCAGGTGCTTCAGAGTGCCTGGAGTCCTTGGAGCGAGAGAGGGAGAAGTGACAGGGTGTGCAGGGCAGGCGAGAAGAGGTAGAATAAACAGTGTGGAGGGAGGAGGAAGTAAAGGGGGCAAGAACAACGTAGCCTGGATCAGGAGAGCCTTACGTGGCACCCACGGAGGGTAGGACAAGGAGAAAGACCCGGAGTGGGCAGTAAAGATTTGACCAGTGTAATCTACTAAGGGCACGATTGCATGTTGGGCAGAACACTATCAGGGGATACAGCTGTGACCGAATACACAAAGTTTGGTGCTTCTGCATCTAGGATTACCAGGAGCGGTAACACGGGCTCTTTTTTTACCAGCTGTGAACCCGCACTGGTAAAATCGTATAAGGGACAGGAAGGGGCAGCGGGAACAGGTGAAGCCTGGTTCCTGCCCTAACTCCTTCTACAGGAATGCAGAGCCTTCAGTGCTCTGTCCCAGTGACTTTTACCTGTCAAAAAGGGTTATTTTAACAGGTCATACAGCAGGTTTTATTTTGCAGCAGCCAGGTTGTCCATTCACACTAGTGTATGGCACAATAAGTGTTGCAGTACGCAAGCAAGATTTAACTTATGATGACATGGGTGTATTTCCGCACCATATACAATGGCCTTATCGTAAAGTTAAATACTTCAATCAGGGATCTGCCAATTTCTACTTTGTAGGGGCCAGATCACATTCACCAGGCACACAACAGCAGTGCCCCAGCTTGTGGAGTCTGAAAACCTGCAATAAAAGTCAGCAACGAATGGGGATGACCACGGAAAATAAGTTCTTGCACCAATTTTCCATACATTTTATTTATAAGAAGGGAGACAAAACAGAAAGATTATGGGGGCATATTATCAAGAAACGGCGTTACAATTATCGCCACTTTAGCAGTATAGCGGCATATTATCAAGCCCATTATTGCCGTTTTAGCGGCAGTTTTCTGCCGCTAAAGCGGCGATAATTTAATGCCGTGCTTGATAATATGCCCCATGGAGCCTCTAAACAACAATTTTCATCTTCAGGGACAAAGGTAGTCCCCAGCCATAGGATAGGAGATAAGCCATTTGCCAAACAGATGATGAATTCTGAAAAAAAGAACGTCAATGTGACTAAAGTTTGTTAAACTTCTAAATGTGGGCTAAGATGTCATCCAGAGCACTCTGATCTTTTAAATATTGAATGATGTTCCATCTCTAGTACAGTTAAGGACAGCTACAGAGTGGAAACAGACACGGGCAGCAGATTTTCAGGAGCAGGCCCAGCACACAAAGAGGTCAGATAGTCAAACCATCTGCCCTACACTAGCCTTGAGAGATTCCTGGTTCTACTGCCCTGCATTTCCTTTGTACCTTTACAGTACCAGTCCTTTTAAACTAGATGTTATCATTATTTGTATTTTTCATAAAATTGTGGCAGGGAGCTTCCGCGTGGAATTTCAGCCTGCTTACGTTGCACACAGTGTTTCTATGGGTCTTTTTTTGCCTTGACACAGTCTGTATCAAACAAACCTCTTTCTTTCCCCTGGCCATGCATGCAACCATCAGGTAGTCTAAATATCAATCAATTCCACATTACTAGAAGGACCAATGGGAATCAGGGTTCCAAGGCCAGTGTAAAACCGGCTTTAGAACCAATTCAAAAGCTGTTTAGTCAACCTCTTCTGTGGATACCTATGCATTCATGAGGATTTGGCTTGCCAACTTGTGAGAAAGTGCCATCTTTCTTGCATGGTATGCCCCCACTTTTTGCTAAATTGCTGAATGTACTTTGACTGAGTGTACCCTGGACTCCTGCCAATCAGGTGCCCAGGGCCTATGTTCCTTCCTTAAAACACACAAACTCCAAATTGGCAAACCCTGGCCACATGTCAGCCCCTAGTAAATGGTACCCTAGGTACCCAGGGCCTTGTGACCAGGGAAGGCCCCTAAGGGCTGCAGCACTTATTGTGCCACCCTTAGGGGCCCTGTACCCTTACACACACACACTGCCTTTGCAGGCTGAGTGTCTGGGTGCAGGACAAAATGAAGAGTCGACATGGCACACATCTCTGTGTGTCATGCCCAACACCCACACTGCCAAGGCATATGTCAGTCACCCCTCTGGCTGGGTGCCTTATGCCCATGGTGTGGGCACAGGAGCAGGAGCCCTGTGCCCCTACAGTACCCAGGTCCATTCCCGGGCACTGTAAGTGCAGTGCTGCCATTTAAGAGTACATGGTGCTGAGAGCTCGTCAAACACGAGCTCCACAGCACCATAATGGCAACACTAAAGACTGAGAAGTTTGGTATCAAACTTCTCATCACATTAAACCCACACTGATGCCAGTGTGAGATTTAATGTACCAAGCACCCCAGAGGGCATCTTAGAGATGCCCCCTTACAACTAACCTACAATCCACGTCTGCTCTGAGGCTGCCCAGGCTGCCACACAGCAGACACGTTGCTGGACCCCTGGGTGGGAGAGCCCCTGCTCTCCCGGGCCTGCAACAATGCACATCCTGGGTGAGGTGATAAATCTCCTCCCCCAGGATGAGCAAAGGGAAGCTTCAAAGGCCTGCCGCCTCTAGGAGTTTCCTCAGGCCACTGCCACCCCCCATTCTGGCGGGAAGCTTGGCCGGAAACCCCATACAAGGACAGGGGATGTGCCAGCCTGCCCACCCCACCCCTCAGGTGGGGGAGTCGAGGTGAAGCACATCTCCGGGCTCTCGCCATCTTGAAGATGGGAGGCCCTACCCTATCAGGATTAGGCTACTGCCCCCCTCCCACAGGAGAGGGGCAGGATAGGGGGTGTACCCACCCCAGGACAAGGACCCATTGGTCCCTGACCTTCACCTACCTGTAACGCCCCTAAATCTAGTATTTAGGGGCACCCTGAACCTTCCTTCCCCAGATCCCAGATTCTAAACTACAAGAAGAGCAAGAAGAACAAAGACCTGCCCTGCAGCTGCTAAAAAGAGGAAGACACCAACTGCTTTGGCCCCAGCCCTACCGGCCTGTCGACCCTCGAACCTGCTCCTGCGCGGCATCTCTTGTGGCCAGCAACCTCAGAAACCCCGGAGGACCTGGCTACCTTTGAACTCTGATTCCCTGGGACTCCCATGAGTAGAGGCTCTACTCAGAACCTACCTTTCACCCCTGGCAGCAGCCCGGAACCGCGATCCCAGCCCACTCTGCACCCGCCAAGCCTGGCCGGTGCCGGAGTGAACTAAACCCACGAGGACGACCCCACGGCAACTGTGACCCCGAGTCGGGCCCCCAAGGACCCCCCTCGACAATCCTGGAGAAGCCTGCAGCCTCAGAACAGAGTGCCACCCCTACCGCGATCAACAGAGGGTAAGATTTCCCAACACCAAAAGGCACCCCTGCACCCGGCGCCCCACGGCCCTCTGTGCCCAATCCCGCAGTACCTACCTATCCTCCAACTACCCAACTTACCTCTCGAAGTGGTGGTGGCACCTGAAGAGTCCTCGTCCCCGAGCCTGCAGTCTTTTTCCAAACCGGAGATTTCCCATAGAAATCAATTGAGCGCCCGACGGCTCAAAAGCACCCTGCACCCAGCCGCCCGAGTGGCCCTGGCAGTGAAAACTCTACTCTAACCTACTTACCCACTTGCCCTGAGTAAGTGACCAGGAGCCCAGCTCCCACAGCCGCGTGGCTTGCCAGACAGCAGCCACCAACCAAGGCCCCCTATCCCTCATAGGATAACATTGGGCCTAACTCTCTCTGCACCCGGCCGTCCTGAAACCGCTGAGGGTGAACTAACTGTACCTACCTGACACTGGGGGACCCCTGAGTCTATGCCCAGAACTTCAACTCTGCCAGTCGAGTACTTACCCTTAAACCGCTAACTTCATTTTCCTCATAGGGTAACATTGACTGGCTTTTGCTTGAACATTCTTCTAAGTGTGGACTTTTCAAATCTTCAAATAATCACCAAAAATCAGCCGAGTGACAAAAACGAATTTACTCACCTCCTCTTAGGTGAGCTCCCAGTGCTGGATCTTGGTGCCCAGCACTGACTCTGAAAAGTACCCACAACTATACTTACCTTTAACTCATTTTTCTTCCATAGGAAACCATTGACTGCTTTTCTGTGAAATTTCTTCTAAGTGTTGATTTCTGCAATTTCTAAATATTCATCAAAAATCGTATAACATCTGAAAACGTAATTACTTACCTGTTTTGGATAAATGCCCCAGTACTGGGTCTAGACACCCAGTACTGGATTACAAAAGTAACGATAACCTACTGTACCTGTAACCTACATTTCCTTCCATAGGGAATCATTGATAGTTTGCTCTGAAATATTTTCTAAGTGCTCACTTTGAAAATAGCTAAATATTAGTTAAAAATCATTACAGTACCAAAGTCGACTTTCAACAGCTGATTCTGAGAACTGACCCCGGACTGGATCTAGGATCCAAGCCTGGAATTACAAAAGTAATCTAAAAAGTAATCTGTTGCATATAATTTGAATTTATCATTGAGCTCAATGTCTTGTGTTTAGAAATAGAGTTGCCTACTGCAACTATTTGTAACTGTTTACTAAAAAGTCTATTGCATATACAAAAGTAATTTTATGAAACATCTCCTGTCGAGAAAGTATATTTTAATTCCAAGTGTTGGTTCTAAAATAAAACAAGCATATATTTTTTTTATATACAAACCATTGGCCTAGAGTTCAGGTATTGAGTGTGTGGAACTATTTGCTGACTGAGTGTGTACAATAAATGCTTTACACGTCCTCTGATACTGCCTTACTGCTCGACCAGGCTACCACTTTCGAGAGTAATGTTATATCTAACTTTAACCTCTGTTAAACCCTTGGGGTCTGTGGACGCTGTACACCCTGTACCTATTAAGGAACAGTATATACAGAGCCACATCCCTTTTACTGGGGAAGGATAAACATATGACCTTGGCAAGTATTCTCTCAGGCTAAAATGGCTAACAGTGAAGTTGGCAACAATATAAGTCTGCAAAAGTATCAAAAGTATTCTCTATTGCTTAACTTCATATATATATATATATATATATATATATATATATATATATATATATATAGATATAGATATATATATATATATATATATCCAAAAAACAGCCTCCGAGCATCGAGCCTCCGACCCTACAGGGCGGCCTCTCACAACGGGCACGGAGCAGCCCATCAAATAATCCATTACACACCACACAGAGGCCCGATACTGGATTTGCAGGCACTTTATTCACGGGCACAGCAGCACAAAAGGTTCCCCATGTCCTTACGCGTTTCGGCGTTGTATTGCCTTGATCACAGGTGGGGGTCATTAATTGCAAGTGCGTTTCTGCGCGCTTTTTAAACTTAAGGAATCACATGACTTGACATAAAAAATACAGTTCCCAGGGTGCATTTCACTGGTAATACGAATATATTTCCCAGAGTCTTAGTGAGTCCGAGTTCTTTTACAATTAAATTAATTTTCCGTGTTCAGTTCAAGCACCCAAAATTAAAGTGGCTAAAGTTTACTCACGCAATGTTATTTTGCTGATTAATGGCATGTGCTCAGATTTCATAACTGCCTCGTGAACAAAGCCCCAGCTCCAGCATGATCAGAGTGAAAGGTCATCCTACTCTGAATCCCTTCCTCAGCCAACTCCTTTTCACTGAAGTAGCGTTATCCTGCTTAGGCTTGAAATGGCGAGTGAGTCATGCTCCCAAGAAAATCCAACAAACAGCCTCCGAGCATGGAGCCTCCGACCCTACAGGGCGGCCTCTCACAACGGGCACGGAGCAGCCCGTCAAATAATCCATTACACACCACACAGAGGCCCGATACTGGATTTGCAGGCACTTTATTCACTGGCACAGCAGCGCAAAAGGTTCCCCATGTCCTTACGCGTTTCGGCATTGTATTGCCTTGATCACAGGTGAGGGTCATTAATTGCAAGTGCGTTTCTGCGCGCTTTTTAAACTTAAGGAATCACATGACTTGACATAAAAAATACAGTTCCCAGGGTGCATTTCACTGGTAATACGAATATATTTCCCAGAGTCTTAGTGAGTCTGAGTTCCTTTACAATTAAATTCATTTTCCGTGTTCAGTTCAAGCACCCAAAATTAAAGTGGCTAAAGTTTACTCACGCCGTCATGTTATTTTGCTGATTAATGGCATGCGCTCAGATTTGATAACTGCCTCGTGAACAAAGCCCCAGCTCCAGCATGATCAGAGTGAAAGGTCATCCCACTCTGAATCCCTTCCTCAGCCAACTCCTTTTCACTGAAGTAGCGTTATCCTGCTTAGGCTTGAAATGGCGAGCGGGTCATGCTCCCAAGAAAATCCAACAAACAGCCTCCGAGCATGGAGCCTCCGACCCTACAGGGCGGCCTCTCACAACGGGCACGGAGCAGCCCATCAAATAATCCATTACACACCACACAGAGGCCCGATACTGGATTTGCAGGCACTTTATTCACGGGCACAGCAGCACAAAAGGTTCACCATGTCCTTACGCGTTTCGGCGTTGTATTGCCTTGATCACAGGTGGGGGTCATTAATTGCAAGTGCGTTTCTGCGCGCTTTTTAAACTTAAGGAATCACATGACTTGACATAAAAAATACAGTTCCCAGGGTGCATTTCACTGGTAATACGAATATATTTCCCAGAGTCTTAGTGAATCCGAGTTCTTTTACAATTAAATTAATTTTCCGTGTTCAGTTCAAGCACCCAAAATTAAAGTGGCTAAAGTTTACTCACGCAATGTTATTTTGCTGATTAATGGCATGTGCTCAGATTTCATAACTGCCTCGTGAACAAAGCCCCAGCTCCAGCATGATCAGAGTGAAAGGTCATCCTACTCTAAATCCCTTCCTCAGCCAACTCCTTTTCACTGAAGTAGCGTTATCCTGCTTAGGCTTGAAATGGCGAGTGGGTCATGCTCCCAAGAAAATCCAACAAACAGCCTCCGAGCATGGAGCCTCCGACCCTACAGGGCGGCCTCTCACAACGGGCACGGAGCAGCCCGTCAAATAATCCATTACACACCACACAGAGGCCCGATACTGGATTTGCAGGCACTTTATTCACTGGCACAGCAGCGCAAAAGGTTCCCCATGTCCTTACGCGTTTCGGCATTGTATTGCCTTGATCACAGGTGAGGGTCATTAATTGCAAGTGCGTTTCTGCGCGCTTTTTAAACTTAAGGAATCACATGACTTGACATAAAAAATACAGTTCCCAGGGTGCATTTCACTGGTAATACGAATATATTTCCCAGAGTCTTAGTGAGTCTGAGTTCCTTTACAATTAAATTCATTTTCCGTGTTCAGTTCAAGCACCCAAAATTAAAGTGGCTAAAGTTTACTCACGCCGTCATGTTATTTTGCTGATTAATGGCATGCGCTCAGATTTGATAACTGCCTCGTGAACAAAGCCCCAGCTCCAGCATGATCAGAGTGAAAGGTCATCCCACTCTGAATCCCTTCCTCAGCCAACTCCTTTTCACTGAAGTAGCGTTATCCTGCTTAGGCTTGAAATGGCGAGCGGGTCATGCTCCCAAGAAAATCCAACAAACAGCCTCCGAGCATGGAGCCTCCGACCCTACAGGGCGGCCTCTCACAACGGGCACGGAGCAGCCCGTCAAATAATCCATTACACACCACACAGAGGCCCGATACTGGATTTGCAGGCACTTTATTCACTGGCACAGCAGCGCAAAAGGTTCCCCATGTCCTTACGCGTTTCGGCGTTGTATTGCCTTGATCACAGGTGGGGGTCATTAATTGCAAGTGCGATTCTGCGCGCTTTTTAAACTTAAGGAATCACATTACTTGACATAAAAAATACAGTTCCCAGGGTGCATTTCACTGGTAATACGAATATATTTCCCAGAGTCTTAGTGAGTCTGAGTTCTTTTACAATTAAATTCATTTTCCGTGTTCAGTTCAAGCACCCAAAATTAAAGTGGCTAAAGTTTACTCACGCCGTCATGTTATTTTGCTGATTAATGGCATGTGCTCAAATTTCATAACTGCCTCGTGAACAAAGCCCCAGCTCCAGCATGATCAGAGTGAAAGGTCATCCTACTCTGAATCCCTTCCTCAGCCAACTCCTTTTCACTTAAGTAGCGTTATCCTGCTTAGGCTTGAAATGGCGAGTGGGTCATGCTCCCAAGAAAATCCAACAAACAGCCTCCGAGCATGGAGCCTCCGACCCTACAGGGCGGCCTCTCAGAACGGGCACGGAGCAGCCCATCAAATAATCCATTACACACCACAGAGAGGCCCGATACTGGATTTGCAGGCACTTTATTCACTGGCACAGCAGCGCAAAAGGTTCCCCATGTCCTTACGCGTTTCGGCGTTGTATTGCCTTGATCACAGGTGGGGGTCATTAATTGCAAGTGCGTTTCTGCGCGCTTTTTACACTTAAGGAATCACATGACTTGACATAAAAAATACAGTTCCCAGGGTGCATTTCACTGGTAATACAAATATATTTCCCAGAGTCTTAGTGAGTCCGAGTTCTTATACAATTAAATTCATTTTCCGTGTTCAGTTCAAGCACCCAAAATTAAAGTGGCTAAAGTTTACTCACGCCGTCATGTTATTTTGCTGATTAATGGCATGTGCTCAGATTTCATAACTGCCTCGTGAACAAAGCCCCAGCTCCAGCATGATCAGAGTGAAAGGTCATCCCACTCTGAATCCCTTCCTCAGCCAACTCCTTTTCACTGAAGTAGCGTTATCCTGCTAAGGCTTGAAATGGCGAGTGGGTCATGCTCCCAAGAAAATCCAACAAACAGCCTCCGAGCATGGAGCCTCCGACCCTACAGGGCGGCCTCTCACAACGGGCACGGAGCAGCCCGTCAAATAATCCATTACACACCACACAGAGGCTCGATACTGGATTTGCAGGCACTTTATTCACTGGCACAGCAGCGCAAAAGGTTCCCCATGTCCTTACGCGTTTCGGCGTTGTATTGCCTTGATCACAGGTGGGGGTCATTAATTGCAAGTGCGTTTCTGCGCGCTTTTTAAACTTAAGGAATCACATGACTTGACATACAAAATACAGTTCCCAGGGTGCATTTCACTGGTAATATGAATATGTTTCCCAGAGTCTTAGTGAGTCCGAGTTCTTTTACAATTAAATTCATTTTCCGTGTTCAGTTCAAGCACCCAAAATTAAAGTGGCTAAAGTTTACTCACGCCGTCATGTTATTTTGTTGATTAATGGCATGTGCTCAGATTTCATAACTGCCTCGTGAACAAAGCCCCAGCTCCAGCATGATCAGAGTGAAAGGTCATCCCACTCTGAATCCCTTCCTCAGCCAACTCCTTTTCACTGAAGTAGCGTTATCCTGCTTAGGCTTGAAATGGCGAGTGGGTCATGCTCCCAAGAAAATCCAACAAACAGCCTCCGAGCATGGAGCCTCCGACCCTACAGGGCGGCCTCTCACAACGGGCACGGAGCAGCCCGTCAAATAATCCATTACACACCACACAGAGGCCCGATACTGGATTTGCAGGCACTTTATTCACTGGCACAGCAGCGCAAAAGGTTCCCCATGTCCTTACGCGTTTCGGCGTTGTATTGCCTTGATCACAGGTGGGAGTCATTAATTGCAAGTGCGTTTCTGCGCGCTTTTTAAACTTAAGGAATCACATGACTTGACATACAAAATACAGTTCCCAGGGTGCATTTCACTGGTAATATGAATATATTTCCCAGAGTCTTAGTGAGTCCGAGTTCTTTTACAATTAAATTCATTTTCCGTGTTCAGTTCAAGCACCCAAAATTAAAGTGGCTAAAGTTTACTCACGCCGTCATGTTATTTTGCTGATTAATGGCATGTGCTCAGATTTCATAACTGCCTCGTGAACAAAGCCCCAGCTCCAGCATGATCAGAGTGAAAGGTCATCCCACTCTGAATCCCTTCCTCAGCCAACTCCTTTTCACTGAAGTAGCGTTATCCTGCTTAGGCTTGAAATGGCGAGTGGGTCATGCTCCCAAGAATATCCAACAAACAGCCTCCGAGCATGGAGCCTCCGACCCTACAGGGCGGCCTCTCACAACGGGCACAGAGCAGCCCGTCAAATAATCCATTACACACCACACAGAGGCCCGATACTGGATTTGCAGGCACTTTATTCACTGGCACAGCAGCGCAAAAGGTTCCCCATGTCCTTACGCGTTTCGGCATTGTATTGCCTTGATCACAGGTGAGGGTCATTAATTGCAAGTGCGTTTCTGCGCGCTTTTTAAACTTAAGGAATCACATGACTTGACATACAAAATACAGTTCCCAGGGTGCATTTCACTGGTAATATGAATATATTTCCCAGAGTCTTAGTGAGTCCGAGTTCTTTTACAATTAAATTCATTTTCCGTGTTCAGTTCAAGCACCCAAAATTAAAGTGGCTAAAGTTTACTCACGCCGTCATGTTATTTTGCTGATTAATGGCATGTGCTCAGATTTCATAACTGCCTCGTGAACAAAGCCCCAGCTCCAGCATGATCAGAGTGAAAGGTCATCCCACTCTGAATCCCTTCCTCAGCCAACTCCTTTTCACTGAAGTAGCGTTATCCTGCTTAGGCTTGAAATGGCGAGTGGGTCATGCTCCCAAGAATATCCAACAAACAGCCTCCGAGCATGGAGCCTCCGACCCTACAGGGCGGCCTCTCACAACGGGCACGGAGCAGCCCATCAAATAATCCATTACACACCACACAGAGGCCCGATACTGGATTTGCAGGCACTTTATTCACTGGCACAGCAGCGCAAAAGGTTCCCCATGTCCTTACGCGTTTCAGCATTGTATTGCCTTGATCACAGGTGAGGGTCATTAATTGCAAGTGCGTTTCTGCGCGCTTTTTAAACTTAAGGAATCACATGACTTGACATAAAAAATACAGTTCCCAGGGTGCATTTCACTGGTAATACGAATATATTTCCCAGAGTCTTAGTGAGTCCGAGTTCCTTTACAATTAAATTCATTTTCCGTGTTCAGTTCAAGCACCCAAAATTAAAGTGGCTAAAGTTTACTCACGCCGTCATGTTATTTTGCTGATTAATGGCATGTGCTCAGATTTCATAACTGCCTCGTGAACAAAGCCCCAGCTCCAGCATGATCAGAGTGAAAGGTCATCCCACTCTGAATCCCTTCCTCAGCCAACTCCTTTTCACTGAAGTAGTGTTATCCTGCTTAGGCTTGAAATGGCGAGTGGGTCATGCTCCCAAGAAAATCCAACAAACAGCCTCCGAGCATGGAGCCTCCGACCCTACAGGGCGGCCTCTCACAACGGGCACGGAGCAGCCCGTCAAATAATCCATTACACACCACACAGAGGCCCGATACTGGATTTGCAGGCACTTTATTCACTGGCACAGCAGAGCAAAAGGTTCCCCATGTCCTTACGCGTTTCGGCATTGTATTGCCTTGATCACAGGTGAGGGTCATTAATTGCAAGTGCGTTTCTGCGCGCTTTTTAAACTTAAGGATTCACATGACTTGACATAAAAAATACAGTTCCCAGGGTGCATTTCACTGGTAATACGAATATATTTCCCAGAGTCTCAGTGAGTCCGAGTTCCTTTACAATTAAATTCATTTTCTGTGTTCAGTTCAAGCACCCAAAATTAAAGTGGCTAAAGTTTACTCACGCCGTCATGTTATTTTGCTGATTAATGGCATGTGCTCAGATTTCATAACTGCCTCGTGAACAAAGCCCCAGCTCCAGCATGATCAGAGTGAAAGGTCATCCCACTCTGAATCCCTTCCTCAGCCAACTCCTTTTCACTGAAGTAGCGTTATCCTGCTTAGGCTTGAAATGGCGAGCGGGTCATGCTCCCAAGAAAATCCAACAAACAGCCTCCGAGCATGGAGCCTCCGACCCTACAGGGCGGCCTCTCACAACGGGCACGGAGCAGCCCGTCAAATAATCCATTACACACCACACAGAGGCCCGATACTGGATTTGCAGGCACTTTATTCACTGGCACAGCAGCGCAAAAGGTTCCCCATGTCCTTACGCGTTTCGGCGTTGCATTGCCTTGATCACAGGTGGGGGTCATTAATTGCAAGTGCGTTTCTGCGCGCTTTTTAAACTTAAGGAATCACATGACTTGACATAAAAAATACAGTTCCCAGGGTGCATTTCACTGGTAATACGAATATATTTCCCAGAGTCTTAGTGAGTCCGAGTTCTTTTACAATTAAATTCATTTTCCGTGTTCAGTTCAAGCACCCAAAATTAAAGTGGCTAAAGTTTACTCACGCCGTCATGTTATTTTGCTGATTAATGGCATGTGCTCAGATTTCATAACTGCCTCGTGAACAAAGCCCCAGCTCCAGCATGATCAGAGTGAAAGGTCATCCTGATGTGTACAGACCCCAGCTAGGCCCGCACGGCACAAGGGTTTGCTCTCCTGTAACGGAATCTATAAGGAAGTTGGCACGGAAACTGCAAAGTACAAAAACAAGGTTTATTAACCCTTAAGGGTGGTCCTACAATCCACACAACACTCTTCAGTATTGCATAGAGTAGCACAAAGAACTTGCGTACACAGTCCCCTTTTATACACACCGGAGGGGCTCATAAGTGGGCGGATACAACATGAGGCCGAAGAACATTACCATTTATGGTCATTCTCGATACTGAATCAATACATAGGCGGAGCCAACACACTTCTTGAGCCCGCGAAACACATGGTCAAGCAAGGCTAATTATAACAGATGTGGTCAAGTCTGGGCATGCGCCAAATGGACAAGAGAGAGCTATTTATAAACTGTTACTAGGCAGATTACAAGAGCAACTAACACAAAGGTCGGACTCTCCTCGTGGCGAACACGTGGCAGCATGACAATACAAAATGGAGTCCAAACTTTGGTCAACATAACGGAGAAAACATGATCTAAAGGGAAAGCATTAATGTCGTCAGTAAATGCTTAATCACATTGCTGCTCTAATTACAACAGACGACCCTTTCAGCATTTACTGAAGACATCCGGTTTCCAAAAATCATCATATATGTCAATTATCATCATTCCTTTAACCTCTTTAGCTAGACGCTTCTGATGAGCAACATCGGCAATAGCTTTCTTATCCGGGATGCAGAGTGAAATGCATACGGAACAGAACAATGGTCCACATTGAACACACATACAGAAAAAGAACAAAATTGCTATAATAATACAGAGACCAGTTAAGACCTTCCATCCCCAGGCAGTAACCAATGCCCAAAACCATTCAGAAAAGGACCAAGTGCCATTTTCCGTGTGGATTTCAGCTGCTATTTTATGCAGCTTGTTAATAGCGTTATAAACAGATGGCGTATGATCAGGGATGAACACACAGCAACTACTTCCAATAATTTTACAGGCTCCACCTCGATCAGCTAGCATTACATCTAATACCATACGATTCTGCAATGCAACAATCCTAGTTATTTGTAACTCTTCCGTAAGATTCCCAAGAGCAGCAGCAGTCTGATTTGTCACAGCTTCTACCACTCTTGTTAATCGTCGGATCTTCCTACTATTCAAAGCGGCTCCAACAAAGAAAAACAGTCCTAAGTTAAAATCAATATACTGCTGCAAGCTGGTATCAGTTTGATCCACATCATCGATCGATAAAGTACGTTTATACCTATTTACAGTCACATTATTCAACAATTTCAAGTCCTTATGGTAAGATGCTGGTGCTAGGAATACAGGAGGTAATAGGAAGGATACATAACATACCCCAGACCACCCAGCCGGCAAACGGTAATAACCTTTATTTCCGCACACAAAATAGGTATTATGGGACGCTAGGAAGGTGCTGTTGTTCAACCCATCAATGTTCAAGACAGTTAGGCAATCACTGACACCAACAGGGATAAAACCCACACTCTGGACACACAGGTCCGCTTGAGCCTGTGCCACTTGGATCACGAATTTTTCCTTCCCCACAGTGTCTCTGGTGTTCGTGAAGATGTAGGGAATGGATTCATTGTCTGGTCGGTACTCTTCCCACTCCCAAATTGTCCCATTCGCTTGTGGATACCCATTCTTGTCTTGATGGCATTCTTTATTAAGTCTAAAAAGCAATCGTCCCACTGTCGGTTTCCGAGTGGCAAACAGTAAGGTGTACCATGCTCTACAAGAGCCATTATGAGAGAAAGGAAGTGGTATGAATGGCGTACCTCCTTTCTTCTGATGGGCCGGCATCATCCCACATATCCAACAGTTCGTAGCGTTTGTAGCAACGTGGGTATGATGCAGCATCTGAATGAAAGTGTTATTCAAATAAGACTGTCGATGCTTCAACTCTTGATACGGCAATGTATAGAAGTAGTGCTCCGCAGGCACCGGAGTCGTCAACACAAGTGTTTTCCGAGCAGGAGTTACCTCCTCTACAAACCATGTTGTTATCCCAACAATAGCTACTGTTAGCATGAACCCCAACGCACAAAGGATTTTCTTCTTCTCCATGTCAAAGGAAACAATACCCTGATATCTTCCTGAAACTAATAGGTCTGTCAGAACTCTTCCCCTTGGGCAGCGGTTGATTTCTTCACCAACGGGCCAAGACGGGTGTCGCTACACTAATGCAGGGCTGATCCCCCCCCCTTGCCTCATTGGCTCTCCGTTTCACTAACCCAAGGGCCGTTCTGACAGTGTGTCCCGGTACTGGAAAACTCACTTCCGTGGTCGAAGATGATATCGCCTTCCTCCAGAAGTCGCGTGGTCCGGAAAGAGCTCCTCAGTGTCACTTGGCTCTGCAGCACGGCCTGTCTCTGCTGCCAGGATTTCTCGTTGATCGGTCAGCACGGCAGACTCCACCAATCCGGGCGGTACCTTTCGACAATGCAAGGAATGGATCCAATTCTTCCTGTTCGAGACTCGCACAGCCGTCCTCGTTGCAAGGAGGACCTGCTCAGGGCCCACCCATCTCGGTTCCAAGCTGTTCGTTCTGTCAAAGACTTTCACCATCACATGGTCACCAGGCCGGAGACCATGTCCTTCACCGGTAGACCGATCAGGGAGCGCCTCTCGGACCTGTTGATGAATAGAAACCAAGTTATCCGTTAACTGTGCCAGATAATCACTCATCATTACACAAGGTACATCATACACAGCCTTAGGCCTTGGTGGACCCCAAATATTCATTGGGCGTCCGAATACCACTTCATACGGCGTAAGGCCAGTTCGAGAGTGCGGTACTGATCTAATTGACAATAACGCCAGTGGCAGGGCGTCTGGCCAAGTCAAAGACGTCGAAGCTTGAATTTTGGCTATTTTAAGCTTCAGTGTACCATTATACTTCTCGACTAGGCCTGCCGACTGAGGGTGAAACACGGCGTGGAACTTCTGAGTGATGCCTAGACCTTTCAAGACATACTTTATAACATCCGCTACAAAGTGAGGGCCATTATCACTCCACAGAAGTCTACAAACGCCATATCGGGGGAAAAACTCCTTCAGCAGCAGCTTCGCAGTAGTCATTGCAGTATTGTCTTTCGTAGGGTACGCTTCAACCCATTTGCTGAAAGCGCAGACCACTACTAGAACATACTTCAAATTATTACAGCGCTCGAGCTGGATGTAATCCATCTGCAGAACCTCAAAGGGTGCAGTAGGTGTCGCAAATCCTCCTGCTGGAGTTCGAGTACCCTTTCCTGGGTTATACTTCAGACAGATCATACAAGTCTGCACCACCCTCTTTGCCGTGCTAGCAATCTCTGGATGCTCCCAAACTTGAGTAAGCAATTTCACTATTGCGGAAGCTCCAACATGTGCTAGCCCATGTGCCATCTGAACCATAGGTTGTACAAAGGCCGTGGGTAATTTCCATCTATCCATTTGCTTATTTCTCCAGCAACCCTCGTCATTCAACTCTCCCTCGCTAGCCCATTGCTCCCGCTCTTTATCAGAAGCGGTCCTTTGCATTTCTCGCACTTCCTCCTTCGCATCACGCCATCTTTCCACCTGTGACTTTACTACATACATGGCAGTAGCACCGGGCTGCATCGCAGTCTCCCGTGCTACTCGATCTGCTAACGCATTCCCTTCTCCAACTTTATCAACTATTTTCCTATGGGCGCTACACTTAACAATGGCAATTTTCTTTGGGTATGTCAATGCGGTTAAAAGATTGTGAACTAACTCTCCATGCATTATCTGCACACCATGTGACGTTAGAAACCCTCTCTCCTTCCAGAGTAGGCCGAAATCGTGCGCTACTCCGAAGGCATAGCGGCTATCTGTGTAAACATTCACACACAATCCTGTACTGAGCTCACATGCTCGTGTTAATGCTATCAGTTCTGCTGCTTGAGCTGACTTCTGTGGTATGCGTGCTGTCTCCACTATCGTTTGCAACGTGGTAATTGCATACGCTGCTGAAGTCGTACCATCTGGTAGCTTCAGACAGGATCCATCCACCCACAGTTCTCCATCTACATCTGGAAAGGGCGTATCCTGGAGATCAATACGACCCTTTGTTTGTTCCTCAGTCACAAGAATACAATCATGCGCTTTCCCCGCCTCAGGCTGGATTTCGGGGTATGGCAACAATGTTGCCGGGTTTAATGTTACGCACCTTTTCAACGTAATATGAGGAGCCAAAAGCGTCAACTCATATCCCGTCAAACGGGCACTGGTCAAATGCTGCGTCTTTGTTTGATTAAGCAGGGCATCAACAGCATGGGGGACTAATACCAACAGCTTGTGAGATAACACAATTCCCTCGCTTTGGCGTATTGACACAGCTGTCGCCGCAACCGAGCGAAAACAACCAGGCAGTGCTCGGGCGACAGGATCAAGTACAGCCGAGAAATATGCACAAGGGCGCTGCCTGTCGCCGTGCATCTGCACTAAAACTGACAATGCACATCCATCTTTCTCATGCACATACAACGAAAAGGGTTTTGCATAATCAGGGGTCCCTAACACTGGTGCTGAACAAAGGGCCTGTCGCAGTTGCTGAAAAGCAGCATCACACTCATCTGACCAAGGGATTGGGATAGGCGTATCCTTTGTCAAAAGGACTAACAATGGCTTAGCTATGTGTGAAAACCCCAATATCCACTGTCTACAAAAAGAAACGAGGCCCAAAAATGCACACACATCCTTCTGCGTGGATGGTCTCGGTGTGTCCAAAATTACTTGGATACGATCCGGTGTGAGAGCACGTCCCTCCTTAGACAAAAGGTGACCCAAATAAGTCACCTTTGGTCTACAGAATTGCAATTTCTTCCGAGATACCTTATGATTGTGGGAGGCTAAAAAGGAAAGTAAGGATAGCGTGCTTTTCTCACACAGCTCCAGGGTGTCAGCCGCCAACAAGATGTCATCGACATATTGAATGAGGGCGACCCCCTCGAGTAAAACAAAGGAATCCAACTGTCGTTTCAAAGCCTGACTGTAAATACTAGGGCTTTCTGTGTAGACCTGGGGAATTCTACAAAAACGATAAGATCTATTGTTTAATGTGAACCCAAAAAGAAATCGGCTATCGGGGTGAATGGGAATAGAAAAGAAGGCATTTTTCAAATCAATCACTGAGAACATGGTCGCCGTAGGCGGGACCAAGGTAAGCAACGTCGTGATATCGGAAACCACCGGGTACTGAGGTATCACGATCTTGTTTACCTCCCTCAAATCAATTATGAACCGATAGACCTTTGCATCCGTGTCCTTTTTCAGAATAGGGAGAATGGGACTGTTACAGATATTATAGGGAACTTCTTCCACTACTCCCACTGCGATCAAATCTTGCACAATCTGTATGAGAGCCTCCTCGCCCTCCTGGGAAATACGATACTGCGGGAGGCGTGGTAACACCGCCCCCTCCTGGACACTAATGTGGACCGGAGGAATCACCATTTGTCCCACATCTGTGTCCGAAGTCGCCCATAAAGCTCGAGGGAGGGTGGCCAACAACGCATCCTCTGATATCGTACACATCCGCTCTGACCGGGGGTAGTTGTCATTTAAGATCACCCTCACACCCTCAGGGGAGCAGCGGATCGTAGCCCGAAAGTGCTTTAACATATCAAGGCCCATAATGTTATCCGGTGTATACGGAGCAAGCAGAAACGGACAGGGCGCAGAAAAAGAATCAACCTTAAATGTAAGGGGCTGTGAAAGAGGGCTTCGGGAGAGTGTACCGTCAAACCCTACCGATGTAACCACTGAGCCGGATGGGGGAGCCCCCGGAACCAAGTACCTAGACAATGCACTACGTGTCGCTCCTGTATCTACTAGGAACTGATCAGTAGAACCTAAAACCTCAGCCGATACATAAGGACCCGTCTGATCGACCGGCACCTCAACTGATTCAGACCCCCATCCAACGCATTCCTATGCATGCTGAGAATCATGATATCCTGATCGATCAATCTCCGATACGTGATACTGATGCTGGCGATCAAAAACATTTGAGCTATCTCGGTGCTGCCCAGCGGTATCGAAACGAACATGATCGTTAGAATTCCCTCTAAAGTTCGAGGAACCCCCTCTACCTCTCGGGCCACCCGGAGTATGCCCCTGACGCGAAGCACGCAACACTGGGCAATCCCTGGCCCAATGGCCCAATTGCTTACAATACGCACACTGGTTCCTATTCAAATCAGATCGGCCCGAAGGGGGACCATAAGATCCTCCCCTTCCTCTATTATTACCCCGTCGGGGCGGGCCATAAACTTGTGCCAACATTACCTTAGTCTTAAGATCTTTCGATTTCTTTTCCTCCTGGCCCTTCGCCTCATGCTCCTGACGCTCATAATACTGAGCGATAGTCAGGAGGGCCGTCGGCGTAGCGGAGGACCAAGAACTTTTACTCGCTTTTAGACGGGCCGCAACTGCCGGCAGCAGATTAGCTACATATTTATCCGCAAAAAGGTGACGCCCCGTATCGTCGGTAAGCGACTGTCCACTAAAATCATGAAACGTCTCCTCAAAGCGCGTAAAGAAGTCCGCAACTGACTCGTCAACTTTCTGTTTACATGCAGCTAACATATTCCAGTCAATCTTTTTAGGGGGGATAATTGTCTTCAGTTTAGTCACAATAGCAGCAGGGAGATCTAAAATACTCTGCGGCGGTTTCTGCGCGGGCTTCCGCTCCCTATCCTCATCCTCAAGATCAGACCACCGGGCCTTAAAGGCAACTATATCATCTACCTTTCGTACAGATCGCCACATATCCGGTGGTAGAATAAGGCCAAAGAACAGGTCTATGTCTGCTAAAGTCATAACGCAAGAATTCAAGGCCCCCTCAACTTCTTCATAGAAGGCCGCTGGATTCTTGCGAGGGTCGGGCAGCGCATTCTTCAATGCCATAACATCAGCCCTATGCCATGGAGTGTAAACCCAATTATACACAAAATATCCCCTAGCATCGGCGGAGGTAATGTCCGAGCTAGTCCCTGCTCCTTTAGGAGGAACATACAAAGGCGCTGCCTCTCGCATTGGTTTAGCATGCACTACGTCATCCTTATCTGACTGGGAGGTGGATGAGTGGCCCCCTGCTGCAAACGAATCCGACTGCTTCTCCTCCTCCGTTTGTTGGTGTACTTTCTCTCTAAGGGCCAGCACCTCGTCCCGCAAAGCAAACAACCGTCGAGCCGCCTCAGGAGCCTTAGGGGGAGAAAAAACACCATTACGTAATGCTCCGGCATCCGAAGACACTTCGTCAGGCTCAAGGACACTAGAATATTTTCGGAAAGCAGTAATTACTTCATCCGCGAAATGAGACAGAAAATACACCCTCTCTCTATCTTGCCACGACCCCCAAGTATGGAACAACTCCTCCTTAGACATCTTGCCCTTAAATGCACGGAGGGAAAGTTTCCGAAGCTCAGCCATATGCTCGGCCGATAATATGGACCGTGTGTCTACCTTACCCGAGGCCGAGCCAGAATCTTGCGGCCGCGGAGCAGATGCGCCAACATAAGGGGGCGGAGAGCGATCTAGCAAATAAAAATCATCATCAGGATTATTAAGGACAGGATAAAGTGGCTGGCGAACAACATATTGACCCGAAACTTGTAGCCTACGCTCTTTCTCTTGTCTGTCCGTCTGCTCTTTGTCCTCCCGACGCTTCGCTTCCTGTGCTCGCACATGATCATTCTTCCGTTGGTCTTTATCATACAGCGCTTTCTCACGCTTCTCTCGCTCACGCACTTCCTTCACCCATAATCGCACACACTCAAACATATCCTGACGAGCACGTCGCTTACACATACACTGTTCCACATACTCAATCTTACGTATATCAAACGATCCATACAAAGGCCATCGCAACTCAGGATCCTTCTTTGTGTATTTCCTCCATACTGTGCTGTACATTATGGAAGAAAGACCATGCTTCACATACATATCCCTATTAGGCGTCCCCTCTGGGGGAGCCGGAGCAGATTCCTCGAGGTTCAACCGGTTTCCGAAACAGCAGCACCACTTACGGAGTGCGCTGAAAGCAGGCATGCTCAGAAATAATGCAAAATATGCAATATTATAAAAAATGGCACTTAATCGTTGCGCCGTTCAAAGTTTACAAAGTTCCGGAGAAATCTCCCCACATTACCTGCCTATATGTGTTGCAACGCATATATTTTCACAAAGACAAATCCAAAATATGACTAGTCATCATCAATCAAACTCAAATAGCCAGATCAGGCTTCAAAAACTCGGAGCAAGTACCGTACAACGGTTCTTACCAATCAAGAGTCCAGATTCCAACTGCCAAGCTCCACAATCGCCCAAACGGCTCTCACGGCAGGACCGACAGAAGAGGTCTCAGTCGATGACCGGCGCCACCCAGACGGTCAGCTCGGAAGGGAAGGAAGAAAAACCTCGGGATGCCAGGGCTAAAACGCCGCTGGCAGTGATCACGTCCCCGGCCAAACTCCTCACCTTCGTCGCGACCAGTCCTTCGAGCATCCGAGTCGCCGATGAGCCCCACGTGACGGGCGCCAATTGATGTGTACAGACCCCAGCTAGGACCGCACGGCACAAGGGTTCGCTCTCCTGTAACGGAATCTATAAGGAAGTTGGCACGGAAACTGCAAAGTACAAAAACAAGGTTTATTAACCCTTAAGGGTGGTCCTACAATCCACACAACACTCTTCAGTATTGCATAGAGTAGCACAAAGAACTTGCGTACACAGTCCCCTTTTATACACACCGGAGGGGCTCATAAGTGGGCGGATACAACATGAGGCCGAAGAACATTACCATTTATGGTCATTCTCGATACTGAATCAATACATAGGCGGAGCCAACACACTTCTTTTTTTTTTTTTTTTTTTTTTTTTGAAACCGTTTATTGCATCCATAAAAAGGTTACAGGTATGGGCCTACAACCGCACGGCCGGCCGCTAAAGCATCACAAATATAGTACATACAGACAGTAAAGGTCTCTCAGCGGTGTACAGTAGAAACACAGGAGTAATCAACGGTGCAGGCCTCACGGCGTCCTGCCACAGAGTACGGTTTCATTTTAAGGACTAACAACATCAACAAAAAAACCACAACCGCAAGGCAACCCGAGATTCAAGATGACAACACTTGCTCCATAGTGGGGGATCCAGACTGGCAGGAAAGATCTGAAGAGGGGGATGGGAGGAGATCAAGGACTGGGGGGCCGCGTGCCCGCGGCCGAGCAAGAGGGTCCAGCTAGGGAGACGGAGCAGGCGAGGCAGCCGGCAGCTGTGGTGGCTCACAAATGCCCCCACGGTAGGCGTTCCAGGGGCCCCAGATTTTCACCCACGCCCCAGGCTTACCCCTCGCCACATACACCACCCTTTCACGGAACATACACCAATCCATGTGCTCTTTCCAGGCCGACACTGCAGGGGGCCTCTGGGATCCCCACAATTGAGCAATATCACGTTTCGCTATCATGTATCCCAGAGTCACCCACCGCGTCTGCGGAACCGAGTAGTCATTCGGTTCCCATACATTCAACAAGCACCTCCTCGCTTCGGGCAGCAGCGCTACACGCGTGACCACACGCAGGACCTCATGCACACCACGCCAGAATCGCTCCACCTTCGGGCACTCCCACAGTATATGCATAAAAGTCGCCAACGCACCACAGCCACGCTTACACAGTCCGTCCACGGCAAAACCCATACGTAGAAGCCTCGGCCCCGTCACGTAGACCCGGTGAAGAATCTTGAGCTGGACGAAACGAAGGCGAGCCGGGATGGCCACCTCTTTCGGAGAGGCCACCGCGGACATCCAATCCTCGTCGTCCAGCTCCAGCCCGTCGGCCACCCAAGCCTCGCGTAGACTAGTTAACAGGCACGATCTATCATTAATCAGCTTCTTGTATATGAGGGAGATCGTGCTGTCCGGGACATGGCCATCCAGCACTCTGTCCTCCAGGGGGGAAGACTCCGGAATGGATGCAACATCCGGGAAGACGGAGCCCAGCGCATGGCGGACCTGCAGGTACCGAAAGTACTCACTGCCCTGCAGCTGGAACTCCGCCTGCAGCGTCTCAAAAGTTTTGAATCCCCCCCTCGTCCAGAGATCCCCCACTGTGCTGATTCCGATCGTGTCCCACTTCTCGAAGCCCTTCGATGTCCACAGGGAGCCCAGTCTCTCAGAGGCATACAGTGGAGACGCCCGGGTCAAACGGTCCTTCCACCCCATAGCTGCATTAGCCGCGTGCCAAACCCGCACCATTACACGCGTCGGTCCCGTCAGACGGGAGTCAGGCGCGCCAGAGTACAGCGCTCGATGGTAATCGCCACCGGGCAGGAGCATCTTGTCCATCTCGAATGCCGGGTTCAGGGCGGGCCCGTAAAGGCCATGATTAATTGCAGCTAGCTGGGAGGCCCAGTAATACCGTTTAATGTCCGGGAGGGCGACCCCTCCATCGTACCACGGGAGCGTCAGTTTAGCCAGAGCAATACGCGGCCTCCCGTCCCAGAACAGGCGCCGCTGAAGGCCCTCCACCTCACGAAAGTAGCGTGCCGGGACCATATCCATAGTGTTCTGGAGGGCGTATAGGAAGCGTGGCAAGGACATCATTTTAAACAAGGCCGCTCGACCGAGCGGCGAGAGCGGGAGACGCCGCCAGCGCACCACATCCTCCTTCAAACGCTGGAGAGGGGGCAGCAGATTCCGCTCATAGCGGGCCTCCGGGTCAAGAGTGATATATATACCCAAGTACCGGAAACCCTGGGAGGCAATCTGGATCGGGCAGTCCCGCGGCAGGACCGGAGCCTCCCCGGAAAGCACGTAGACGCAGGATTTCGCCCAGTTAATGACTAGGCCTGAGTTGCGACCGAAGGAGCGCAAAACATCAACTAGGACGATCAGGGACTTGCGCGGGGAGGCGAGATACAAAAGGATATCGTCCGCGTAGAGGGACACACGGTCCTCGTGCTCGGGGGTCCAGCGGAGACCACGGATGGAAGGGTGCCACCGCAGCCACTCCGCCAGGGGCTCCAGGGCCAGGGCGAACAGAAGAGGCGACAGGGGACAACCCTGTCGCGTGCCCCGCCCCAGCGCGAACGGGGTCGACACACGCCCGTTCACCACCACCTGCGCCATCGGGCCCGAATATAGTAATTTGACCCAGCTGATGAAACCCGGGCCGAACCCAAACTTCGCGAGCATCGCCCAGAGATATGGCCATTCGAGCGTATCAAACGCCATGGTGGCGTCCAAGGACGCCAAGATGGCCGGCTCCCGCACAAATGGGACACGCGCAAGCACGCCGTGCAAGCGCCGTAGATTAAGAGCCGTGTTGCGGTGTGGGATAAAGCCCGATTGGTCTTGATGGACCAAATCGCCCACCACGCCAACCAACCGGTTAGCCAACACCTTGGCGAGGATTTTGGGCTCCGCGTTCAAAAGCGAAATCGGCCGATAGGATGTGACCCGTTCACGGGGCTTCCCCTCCTTGTGGATTACCACAATTGTGGCCAGACGCTGGTCCGGCGGGAGGGAGCCCTGCGAGTGGGCCGCGAGGAACATCGCACGCAGGTGGGGTGCCAGCACATCCGGGCGTAACTTATATAGCTCAATGGGAATGCCATTGGGGCCCATGGCCTTGCCGGATGAAATCGAGCGAATAGCCGAGGCAATTTCGTCCGAGGTGGGAGGGACGTCCAGCGAATCTCTGTCTTCCGCCGTAAGGGAGGGGAGTGCAATATCCCGAAGCAGGGCACGGGAGTCCGCCTCCGAACAGGGAGAAGCAGGGGAGTAGACTCCGCGGAAATAATCCGCGAAACAGGAGACAATGGCTTCCGGCTCCGTGGCACACGCACCATCCACACTCTCAATCAAAGGCACCACTCGGCTCGCTCTCTCTCTCTTATCCAACCACGCAATCAATTTACCGGCCTTATCACCCACATCATACAAGCGCCCCTGCTGCTCTCTACCAAGGCCCCTGGCCGCCTCCGTGACGAGGGCCCGGTAGGCCGCCTGCTTTAACTGCAGAACATGTAACTTGGCGTCTGTTACCCCGTTCCCCAGGTCACCCTCCAATTCCGCAATCTCGGCCTCCACCCGGGTCACCTCCTCCCGCTCACGCCGCCGGGCACTGGCAATAAAGGAGAGGGCCTCCCCTCTAAGAACCACTTTGAAAGCCTCCCATAGGGAGATGGCAGATGGGACCGACCCCACATTCTCCTCAAAATAGCGCTGCAAGGATGTGATCAAGTCGGCACGAATAGTGGGGTCGCGCAGATACCAGGCGTTAATCGGGGCCACCCTGCCATCCCCCCTCGGGAAGACATCGAAATGCAACAACAATGGGGAGTGGTCTGAAATACCCCGTGCCAGATGGCGCACCTCTCCCACCCTCCCCGCATGGGCCGCTGGGACAAGGATGTAATCAAGCCGCGAAAGACTACCATGGGCCCCCGAGTGGAAGGTGTATTGTTGCAATACGGGATGCTTTAGGCGCCAACAATCCACCAGGCCCAGTGTGTCTAAAAGGCCAGGCAGCCACGCCTGTGCCCGGGGGAGGTCCCTAGGGGGATGGCGATCCATAGATCCAGAAACAACCGCATTAAAGTCCCCTCCAACCACCAATAGGCCACTCGGAAGTTCCAGAAGGAGGCGCCCCAGGTCCGCAAATGTAGTGGCCTGTAGCCCAGGCGGGACGTACACCGACACAAAACTGAACACTCTACCCTCCATACGTCCCGCCAGAGCAATGTAACGTCCCCTCTCATCGTGGTGCACCTCATCAATCTCCAACGGGAGCGAGTTCCTAACCATAATACCCACCCCCCGCGAGCCTGAGGTGAAGCCAGAGTGGGCCGCCAAACGATATCCCCTCCGATTCATTGCATGAAAGGTGTTACCTATAAGGTGCGTCTCCTGCAGAAAGACAACATCTGGGGAAATACGTTTTAAATACTGCAGGACCACACCACGCTTAATCCTATCCCCCAGGCCGTTAACATTCCATGACAACACAGTCAAGTCCCTACCCCCCATCATACGTCGAAACAATCGGTCGTCCCCCACCGAGCAGTCTAAAGACAACAAAACAGTTGCAGGATTGCCTTGCGGTACGAACAAACAACACACCCCCCCCACCCCCCGGTCCCAACAAAACTCCCCCCTCCCTGCACCCCTGCATGAGCCCAGACAGCCCCCCCAAAGTGCAGTGTGCCTGTCGCCCCATAGCTAAATACTAACTAGTCCCCCAGAGGAGGAGGGAAGCCCCCAGCAGACCCCACATGACCTCCATGGGGGGGGAACCTACAGAAGCAGTATGTGGTGAAGGAACAATGTCCCGAGTAAGGCAATACAGTCACCCCTCAATTCTGATCCAGCGGGCCCTCCTCGCCAGCTGCGCTCCCCCCACCCCCCCGGCCCCGATCCCCAGGCAAGGTGTCCAACCAGTCCCCAGCCGCCTCGGGCCGGTCGAAGAAGTGCGTGCGACCATCCACCTCCACCCGCAGCTTAGCCGGGAAGAGCATTGAGTACTTAAGATTTAGGTCCCTTAAACGACGTTTGATGCCAATAAAGCTCTGCCGCTGCTTCTGGACCGCCGGGGTAAAGTCTGGGTAGAAGTTTACGTCCATGTTGTCCAACCTGACCGGTCCCTGTTGCCTGGAGGTCTGGAGGATGGCATCTCGGTCCCGAAAATTAAAGATTCGGGCAATAAGGGGCCGCGGCGGGGCACCGGTCTTAGGGCGGCCCCCGGGGACCCGGTGGGCACGTTCCACCGCAAAAAACTTACTCAGCCCCCGGGGCTGGAGATGGGTCAGGATCAAGTCTTCCACGAAGAGATCCGCCGCCTCCGCCTCACGTCCCTCCGGCACACCAATGATGCGGATATTATTCCTCCGGGCGCGACCCTCGGAATCCTCCAGTCGCCGGTCCATCAGGGCGCTCGCCTGGCCAAGCCGGCGCACCTCCTTCTGGAGGGCCACCACGTCAGTCGTGAGGCTCGTTGTGGTGTGGGTCAGGGAATCGACTCGGTCGTTCGTCTTTGACAAGTCCGCCCTCACAAGGCCCACATCCACCAGGACCGAGTCAATTTTTTGCGACAAGGTATCAAAACGCTGGTCCACTGAGGCCTTCAGTTCAGCGATGGCGCCCATGACGTCCCGGAGGGTTAGATCCACTGGATGGGCAGGTGTCTCCGTCGGTCCCACCGGGGATGACCGCGTTGTCTCCGGAGAACCCTTTTGGAGCGTGTAGCGGTCCATACTATTGGCCTGGTGCGCCGTGCCACGGCGGGTCGTCTTCACCTTCGCCCGGTCGCCATCTTGTTTGGTGGCCATGCTGGCCCTTCCACCGTCGTGCCAAGATCTCCAAACGGGCCGTCACACCAGATCACGGGTGTCAAGGAGGCGACCACAGAGCCGCGGGTCGACCCACCGCCGGCGGGCCAGCTGGGCACCTGGACAAGGCCACACCACCGCACCCCGCTCCGCAGCCCGACCTCGCCAGAGAGCGAGGAGGGCGCAAAAGCGAAAGTGAAAGTGCGGGGTGCGCGAGTCGCCCAGCCCCGCTCGCCGCTGTTATTCACCTTGTCCCCGGATCGCGCCACTACTCCAATCCGGGGGGCCGGCGAGGAGAAGGCCGCAACCTTCAGTCGATGTTCCCACCGGTGTTCGGGGTCCGATTCGAGCCCAAAAAACGGGTAGTGCCTCAGCTCGGGTTCCCCGACACAGTCCCCTTAACAAGGACAGGATATTTCCAGGATTCATTCAGGAGGTCGCGGAGGTCCTCGGGAGCCTCGCACCTACGCGGCCATCTTGGTTGCGCCGCCAACACACTTCTTGAGCCCGCGAAACACATGGTCAAGCAAGGCTAATTATAACAGATGTGGTCAAGTCTGGGCATGCGCCAAATGGACAAGAGAGAGCTATTTATAAACTGTTACTAGGCAGATTACAAGAGCAACTAACACAAAGGTCGGACTCTCCTCGTGGCGAACACGTGGCAGCATGACAATACAAAATGGAGTCCAAACTTTGGTCAACATAACGAAGAAAACATGATCTAAAGGGAAAGCATTAATGTCGTCAGTAAATGCTTAATCACATTGCTGCTCTAATTACAACAATCCCACTCTGAATCCCTTCCTCAGCCAACTCCTTTTCACTGAAGTAGCGTTATCCTGCTTAGGCTTGAAATGGCGAGTGGGTCATGCTCCCAAGAATATCCAACAAACAGCCTCCGAGCATGGAGCCTCCGACCCTACAGGGCGGCCTCTCACAACGGGCACGGAGCAGCCCGTCAAATAATCCATTACACACCACACAGAGGCCCGATACTGGATTTGCAGGCACTTTATTCACTGGCACAGCAGCGCAAAAGGTTCCCCATGTCCTTACGCATTTCGGCATTGTATTGCCTTGATCACAGGTGAGGGTCATTAATTGCAAGTGCGTTTCTGCGCGCTTTTTAAACTTAAGGAATCACATGACTTGACATACAAAATACAGTTCCCAGGGTGCATTTCACTGGTAATATGAATATATTTCCCAGAGTCTTAGTGAGTCCGAGTTCTTTTACAATTAAATTCATTTTCCGTGTTCAGTTCAAGCACCCAAAATTAAAGTGGCTAAAGTTTACTCACGCTGTCATGTTATTTTGCTGATTAATGGCATGTGCTCAGATTTCATAACTGCCTCGTGAACAAAGCCCCAGCTCCAGCATGATCAGAGTGAAAGGTCATCCCACTCTGAATCCCTTCCTCAGCCAACTCCTTTTCACTGAAGTAGCGTTATCCTGCTTAGGCTTGAAATGGCGAGTGGGTCATGCTCCCAAGAATATCCAACAAACAGCCTCCGAGCATGGAGCCTCCGACCCTACAGGGCGGCCTCTCACAACGGGCACGGAGCAGCCCGTCAAATAATCCATTACACACCACACAGAGGCCTGATACTGGATTTGCAGGCACTTTATTCACTGGCACAGCAGCGCAAAAGGTTCCCCATGTCCTTACGCGTTTCAGCATTGTATTGCCTTGATCACAGGTGAGGGTCATTAATTGCAAGTGCGTTTCTGCGCGCTTTTTAAACTTAAGGAATCACATGACTTGACATAAAAAATACAGTTCCCAGGGTGCATTTCACTGGTAATACGAATATATTTCCCAGAGTCTTAGTGAGTCCGAGTTCCTTTACAATTAAATTCATTTTCCGTGTTCAGTTCAAGCACCCAAAATTAAAGTGGCTAAAGTTTACTCACGCCGTCATGTTATTTTGCTGATTAATGGCATGTGCTCAGATTTCATAACTGCCTCGTGAACAAAGCCCCAGCTCCAGCATGATCAGAGTGAAAGGTCATCCCACTCTGAATCCCTTCCTCAGCCAACTCCTTTTCACTGAAGTAGTGTTATCCTGCTTAGGCTTGAAATGGCGAGTGGGTCATGCTCCCAAGAAAATCCAACAAACAGCCTCCGAGCATGGAGCCTCCGACCCTACAGGGCGGCCTCTCACAACGGGCACGGAGCAGCCCGTCAAATAATCCATTACACACCACACAGAGGCCCGATACTGGATTTGCAGGCACTTTATTCACTGGCACAGCAGAGCAAAAGGTTCCCCATGTCCTTACGCGTTTCGGCATTGTATTGCCTTGATCACAGGTGAGGGTCATTAATTGCAAGTGCGTTTCTGCGCGCTTTTTAAACTTAAGGATTCACATGACTTGACATAAAAAATACAGTTCCCAGGGTGCATTTCACTGGTAATACGAATATATTTCCCAGAGTCTTAGTGAGTCCGAGTTCCTTTACAATTAAATTCATTTTCTGTGTTCAGTTCAAGCACCCAAAATTAAAGTGGCTAAAGTTTACTCACGCCGTCATGTTATTTTGCTGATTAATGGCATGTGCTCAGATTTCATAACTGCCTCGTGAACAAAGCCCCAGCTCCAGCATGATCAGAGTGAAAGGTCATCCCACTCTGAATCCCTTCCTCAGCCAACTCCTTTTCACTGAAGTAGCGTTATCCTGCTTAGGCTTGAAATGGCGAGTGGGTCATGCTCCCAAGAAAATCCAACAAACAGCCTCCGAACATGGAGCCTCCGACCCTACAGGGCGGCCTCTCACAACGGGCACGGAGCAGCCCGTCAAATAATCCATTACACACCACACAGAAATATATTCGTATTACCAGTGAAATGCACCCTGGGAACTGTATTTTTTATGTCAAGTCATGTGATTCCTTAAGTTTAAAAAGCGCGCAGAAACGCACTTGCAATTAATGACCCCCACCTGTGATCAAGGCAATACAACGCCGAAACGCGTAAGGACATGGGGAACCTTTTGCGCTGCTGTGCCAGTGAATAAAGTGCCTGCAAATCCAGTATCGGGCCTCTGTGTGGTGTGTAATGGATTATTTGACGGGCTGCTCCGTGCCCGTTGTGAGAGGCCGCCCTGTAGGGTCGGAGGCTCCATGCTCGGAGGCTGTTTGTTGGATTTTCTTGGGAGCATGACCCACTCGCCATTTCAAGCCTAAGCAGGATAACGCTACTTCAGTGAAAAGGAGTTGGCTGAGGAAGGGATTCAGAGTGGGATGACCTTTCACTCTGATCATGCTGGAGCTGGGGCTTTGTTCACGAGGCAGTTATCAAATCTGAGCACATGCCATTAATCAGCAAAATAACATGACGGCGTGAGTAAACTTTAGCCACTTTAATTTTGGGTGCTTGAACTGAACACGGAAAATGAATTTAATTGTAAAAGAACTCGGACTCACTAAGACTCAAGGAAATATATTCGTATTACCAGTGAAATGCACCCTGGGAACTGTATTTTTTATGTCAAGTCATGTGATTCCTTAAGTTTAAAAAGCGCGCAGAAACGCACTTGCAATTAATGACCCCACCTGTGATCAAGGCAATACAACGCCGAAACGCGTAAGGACATGGGGAACCTTTTGCGCTGCTGTGCCAGTGAATAAAGTGCCTGCAAATCCAGTATCGGGCCTCTGTGTGGTGTGTAATATATATATATATACATATATATATATATATATCTGTATGTATGTATGTATGTGTGTGCGTGTGTGGGTGTGTGACCAAGATTCCTTGGAGTCGAAACTTGTTATCCTCATTTACAAATAAACAAAGGTTAAACTGCAGTTACCGGAGTGGCTGGCTTTTTCTTTCCTGTAAATTCGGGAGGTTGACTTCTTCAAAAGAACATCCCGGGAGGAGCATAGGAACGGCACTCCATTCGAGGTGGTTGAATTTTTTTTTATTATTGCTAATTCATCCGATCAAGGAAATGCCGTCATCTACCTGTTTCGGCTGACAACTGCAGCCTTGTTCACAATGAATCGTGACATGTATACAATTAACTTAAATGTTTTATGCTTTTCTTCAACATTAAAGGATGGCAAATACAGATCAAAAATGCAATCTTGAAATGTGCAAATACAGCAAAACTCAAGGCAAATGCCTTGCATTAGAAACATGAAATAAGATGTAATTTATATTAAGATACCACTAGAGTCAAATCTTTTGTTTGCCAGACAAACTCCAAAGATATTTCACATCAAGTGTTCCAATAGCCATTTCGCTTCGGAAAATAAGGTGCTCTGGTGTGTGCACCACATGGCAAGTGCCTCTATATTGAATTACCTGATGTTATATAACAATACTTAAAGGTATCAATACTTTCAAAAAAATGATGACACAATTATCGAAATACCTATCTACAAGGTGATTCAATAAAACAAATAATGACCTTATTCGGGCTCGGAGTTTTGACTGATGGTATAACATACTTGATCCTAAAAACTATTTCATAATATCTGTTAATTCAACATTCACATTTTTAATGGCATAGGAGCTGGGAAAAATATTCGCATGGCTAGTGCCTGAGTCATAAAGTGCACTGTGCTATAGTATATAAAGTGCCTTACAAATACAAAACGAAAGTGCATGCCTACATAAATGATTTTGGTCAGCATCATCTTGCAGTGTGCAAATCAAAACTCAAGGCTAAAGCTTTGTATTAGAAACATGGAATAAGGTCTCATTTATAATAAGATATTACTGGAATCTAATCTTTTGTTTGCCATACCAACTCCAAAGATACTTTACATTAGGTGTTCCAATAGACATTTCACTTCAGAAAATAAGATGCTTTGGTGCATGCATCCAATTTCAGGCGCCTATAAATTGCAATGCCAACTGTGATATACCAGTACTTAAAGGCATCAATGCATATATTTTTTAAATGATGACTTTGTTATCGAAATACCCATCTGCAAAGTGATTCAATAAAACCAATGTCGACCTCAATCTGGCTCTGACTAATGGTATAGCATAAAGGATCCTAAAACAATTTCATAGTATATGTTTATTCCACTTATACATTTTCAATGGCATAGAAACAGTGAAAAATATTTGTAAAGCTGATGCCCTGATCATAACGTGCACAGTGCTGTGATATATAAAGTGCCTTAATGCCCTCTAAAAAAAAATATAATTCATACATGCAACATGATCTTTCTAAGAGGTGTAAGTGTTTGCAGAATTAGTAGTTAGTATAGACATGTGTAGAGCTATTCATCAATATTAAATCCATGTGGCTCATTGCTGTCCAGTTCCAAGATGTAAAAAGTTTCTAACTTTCTTAATTCTTTCTCCTTATCCCCTCCTTTCTTCATTTTAGGGATTTGTTCCATACAGCTATTTTTCAAATAAGAGGGATTACTCGGGTGGGTGTTCTCAAAATATATACAGATGCAGAGGCATATTAATCATTAGGTGAAGCAGCGCAGCAAGCCACTTTGATGTGCTGCATTACATTATAAGGAAAGGGCAGGAATGCACCATATTTAACATAATACAGCCCATTCCTGTTTTTCACCAGGGCTAGCACGCAATGTGCTGACAAAGCAGGCACCCGTGCAAGGGTACCTGTGTTGTAAGCAGGATTGTTTTTGTGCAGGAAGGGACACCTTCCTGCACAAAGTCAATCCCTTGAGGCATTTTCTTCTTTATATGTGTGCTCCACTCCACTCCACTATGTGTACTCCAAAATACGAGAAGAAATAAACATATGTCTCCTCGTTATGGCTCCCCTGGGAGGGCGTAGCATTTTGATGCATTCCCAGGTCTACCAGTAATGGTAAATCTGGGAATGCATCAAAATCCATGGGTGTTGCGTGGGAACACCCATGCACCACCCATGGAACACCTCTCTGGGGCAACGCAGTGATCTGTGCTGAGTTGCATTACTCCAAATTTATCAAGTCACTCAGGGCCACCAAGGTGGCCTTGGGTTGCTTGATAAATTGCACTTAAGGGTTGTGTCGCTTTTGCGCCTCATTGCGTGGCACAAAAGCAACCCATCCCTATGATAAATATAGTCCTAAATAAGGGGGAGAGTAACACAAGAAACAAGCGCACAATCATATTCTCTTTAGTAAGGCTCTCTCTCAATTTAAGATTTTTTTGATTAATTGATTCAGGCGGATGAAAAGCACAATATAACCATGACTTGTTAGAGGTTCATTTTATAAATGCTAGGTCCATGTGTAAATTTGAAATAAAATCCTCAGTTATCAGAATCCTTTTGTTGGTTATCACTGAGTAGAACAAATGGACCAACGGACCAACTGTTTAGTCTTTGCAATCGATGTCAGTTTTAAATGAAAATAAAAATATGTAAGCTTAACCTCGGTCGACCCCGTATGGATCCTTAATGACCACCAAAAATGCTGATCACAAGTCCTCAACAAAAACACCATATTAATCACAGATTTAATGACATGTATGAAATTCCCTTGCCAGTGTGCTTCTCTGTCCTTTAGTAAGAAAAAGAGGGTATGCAGTTCCTCTGGTGGTCGGACAAGGGAGGGAGATATGTCAGGAAGCCACAGAGTGTGTGCTTATTCTGGATAAATCGAGAGGAGGGGAATTCCTGTTGGAACTAGGGCCCTCACACACCCAGCCACCTAGGTGTCATGCCTCATCATATGGGCCTGCTCCCAGTCGGGTCGGCGCTGCATAAAGGGGCTCTTTGGCAGAGATCTTTTGTTCCGTGCCATTTGGTGCAGTGGGGGTATGGGTCCTAGAAAGTGTAGATGTGGTGAGAAGTGATTAAAACAGGTTGGGTAGTCCAAAGACACTTTTATTCAAACTGGCTATCCACCTGATTAAAAACGGGGAAAGAGTTGCGGCTATCTGAAGTTATGGTTCAGTTTAACTATGCTCAACTCTATGGGTCAACATGTTTCATGCCAATTGGTCAGGAGGATCCGTGGCAATTCATCAGTACCTAGTGGTTAAACTATCTACACACAGTGGTGGGTGTGAAATCTACCTACCACGTACCAGCACTGCGAGTAAAGTACCCACAGTATCACAGAGCGACCTAACAGTGGTTAAAGTACCGCTTCTTTCAGTGTCCGGCGGGATAAGAGGACACCTACCATGTAATGTCCTTTAACAGTTTTCTGTTAAAGGTACGACAAGGAGTTCAGCCAAGGAAATTCATGAGAACCCAACCTTTATTTCATGGAGCACTACAATTTGGTGACAACAAATCATCATTAAAATGCCCTAGCCAACTGAAATATTTATGAAGTCCTGCAATGTTCCAACCAACCAACAATTCTAACAAAGCTACTAGGAGAAGAGGCTTGAGATATCTAGGGAATGATGTTTGAAGCTAAAAGGCAGTCTCTATTCTTCTCAATTCTGCCACCCTCTCCCACTCAAAGTATCCCCATTTTGCAAAGCAGACTCCACTTCTGTGGGGTGTTCAAACATTAACCTTGACTTAAAACCACTCCAAGCTGTGGGAATTTGATCCAAGTGCACCGCTTCCTAGTCAATTCAATTCAATTCAATTATAGGTTCCGCTTCTCTCTATCCTGCATGACCTTAACTGGATAGCGCCAGATGCTCCTTTCGGAGTGACAGTTCGCACTTTATAAGCTTCCTATTCAATTCAATTCCGTGTGGTTGTTTTTGCTGTTAGTGCACATGAGAAAACACACCACTTCTTTGGTTTCGCCTGCACAGTGCTTGCAAAATCTCATGTAAAAAAAACAAATCTTAAGAGGGCTTAGAGGCCACCCATTAATTATCTTTACTTACCATTGGTTGGCACCCACCTCACTCTTGTTTCCTTGCTTCCTATTGATCAGCATCTCCTCCTTGCCTCCTGCTTCCTCCTGGGTCTTTGTCTGTGCACCTCTCATTGAGTATGGATCAAGTACAGATTCCTGTCTGCTTCCAGTGTCCTTCCACTGGCCGCAGGATCATGCAGGTACTCTTTTGTTATTTTTTGACATGCACTCTTATTAAGTGCATGTCTCTGCAGTCCCTCTCCTTCACCCCCACCCTCGGTTGTGTTTCCCCAACTACCCTCTACCCTCATTGGTTTACAGTCTCAAGCTCACTGCCGTTTCGCACTCCTCCCCTCCGGCCACTGTCATTGTTTGTATTCCACCCGCTCCCTTGTCCTGCTTGCAGTTGTTTCATATCCAACTCTCCTTCCTCCTGCTCTCTGTTGTTTCTCATCCACCCCCGCCCTCTTCTCGATCACCATTCTTTTTCAAACACCCTCCTTCTGCTCGCCAATGTTTCTCACCTAACCCTGCCTTTCTCCTGCTTACGATTGTTTTTCATCCACCTCCCCGCCCTCCCTCTTCCCGCTTGCCATCATTTTACCAAAATCCTGCCTGCCCTGCTACCATTCTCCGATGTGTTTCCCACCCTCGTGTTGCTTGACCATCCCAACTCAAAACACACCTATGCTGTTTTTTTACATTTTGCACTCCAGCCGTAGCTGCTTTGCAACGCGACTTAAAAGGAAAAAAAGCAATATGATGCAGTCAATGCTGGCCACGTCACAGTATTTTTTCTTTTTACTTTAAGCCATGTTGCACAGTAGCTCATGTAAAAAAATGACAAAGCCAATAGATTTCGCATAATTGAAACTTATTCACTATGCCAATGCGTGTCTCAAACATGGGAGGGTCTGAATCTACGTAAAACTCTTAACTGCCTGTCCAATTTTAATAAGTTGAGTATAAAATCAATCAAAATTGGCAATTACCAAGGCTGTATGCTGAACTCGAGGGGCCCAGCTAATTACTCTTTCTTCCCCTCTAGAAAAGTAATATTGGAAATATCCCTAGAATTGATATCATTAGTTTCCTTGACACTTTTAAACAAAATCAGATCAAATTGGAGAACGTGCATTGTTATCTTGGTTTCCTCATTATCAGTGATTGGCATTATTTGAATCAGGGGCCTATTTAACTTATAAAACTATCATGACAGCCTTCAGATTAGAAAACACTGGAAGAAGGAAAAGTTCCTCATTGGGACAGTGTTATGATGTCCCTGAAAACACCTACTCAGTTTAGGAACCTTTCCATTATCCTTCCCTGCCCATTGTATCAAAGTTTAAGTAAACTAGGCGGGAGCGACATTTGTGTGAATTGGTCTCTTGCAATTATGTGCAATTTTGGGAAGATTACATGACATTAAACGTAATTATTCAAAATACAAATCTCTTATTTGGCACTATTTTGTAGCATAAAATGTTTCCTTGTCTCCATCATTGATGAGAGGACACGTTCTGGTTGTTCATGCTGTTCCAGCCCACATGCACTATAACTTTGCAGTGAATAGCGGTTTCACAACAAGGTGTAATTCTGGGAATTTCACATAAAAGCATAAAGCAAAATGAATGAAATGACATGAATTATTACTGCATTATTTACATTTTGACCAGGCCCAAAAACCCCTCCAAGGTTTGGTTTCCCAGAGTTAGTTGTCATTCTGCTTCAGGTGGCTTTGGGATAGACCTTTAGACTTAAAAGGGAGCTTTGCTTGGTTAGTCGGCCTAGTTTACATCTAACAATTGGGTCTGTTTGCCAAATACAGGTCTCACAGTTCAGTTTAATCAGTAGTCAGTTACAGGGTTTCAGCAATTTCATCACTTGCACACATTCTTTAGTGGCTTGGGCTAAGGCCAACTGCCCTTCCAAGAGGCCTCTTTACTACTGAATTTCTCAATACTGGCACTGATATATAAGGAAGATGCCAGGGCCCCTCCTCCAATGGGAATAAAGGATATGAGCAAACTGAATAACCCAAGTATGTGTCCACCACAGCAGACCTCGCAATACAAGTGGGAGGTTAAAAAGCTGCTGTTATTTCCACAAGAATAGAGTCCAATATCCCCGTTCTAGTTGTTTGAGGGCATATCGCAGGGAAATACTTCGCATGCTTTTACAACACATTTTTACCCCGCATTATTTTTAGAACGGGTATGTTTTTGCAACGCATGCCATTACCATACATTGGGGCATATTATCAAGCACGGCGATAATGGGCTTGATAATATGCCGCAGCGAATTCCCATAGAAGCCCTTGTTGACACCAGAACATGGGCTTCTATGGGAATTCTCAAGGGCATATTATCAAGCCCATTATCGCCGCTTTAGCTGCAGTTTTCTGCCGCTAAAGCGGCGATAATTAGAATGCTGTTTCTTGATAATATGCCCCATTGTTTATATATATAAAAACAATGAATTTGT
This sequence comes from Triturus cristatus, assembly GCF_964204655.1. Taxonomy (NCBI): domain Eukaryota; kingdom Metazoa; phylum Chordata; class Amphibia; order Caudata; family Salamandridae; genus Triturus; species Triturus cristatus. The sequence continues at coordinate 805,964,881 of NC_140590.1, forward strand.
CGAGGAGACCCCCCCACAACTTACCTTAAGTGAGTGGTGAAAGCATGCGTTTTAAATGCATGAACGTGGTAAAAACACGCATGGTAAAAAATGTGCGGTAAAGGCACAGCATGGTAAAAACTTTGTAGATGGTATGACATCACTGCTGACAAATCCTGCACAATAGACTTTTTTTGCAAAATAGATACTGATTGATTTTTGTATTTATGGAGAAATTAAACGCAAAGCAGGTCATTTCACTGTTGTCAATGGCTTTGGAGACAGAGGAATTGGCATAACTCTCTACGTCAGACCGCTAATATGCTGCCCCGCATAGAGGGCCTCATTTATGAGAAGTGACGCATTGCTGCGTGAAAGCAGCGATGCGTCACTTCTCAGTGCGCCCTCCTTGGGATACCAATGATGCATCATATTTATAATATGATGCATCATGTCGCAAGGAAGGACAGATACGTCAGTATAACTGACGTATCTGTCAGCGCAAAAAGTGTCGCATTGCTGTAGTTGTGTCGGAAGCCTGACGCAACTCCAGCAATGTTCCATGTGAAAGGGCCTGCGTCACCCATACGCCTGCCATGAGGCAGGCGTAAGGTTTTGACGCATTGGCGTCCTAGTAGTGGAGCAGCGAAATCTCATAGATTTCACTGCGCCACTCCTACGACCCTTTCTTGCGGGGGTACGCCCACCCTGCATACATTATACCTGGCGCAGGTATAATGTAGCGCAGGGGTTTACGAAGTGACGCATCTACATAGATGCGTCACTTCGTAAATATGGCGTGACATTGCGCATGTTTTACGCCACTGGTGCGTCACAAAAGTGACGCAGGGGCCCATAAATGAGCCCCAGAGTTTCTTGCAAACCACCGATAAACAGGTAAGCAAATATCAGTACAGCCAGTCCCCCAGAAAAAAACAAAAAGAGAAGTGCAATATGCTACGCTTTCTAGCAGCTGCGGATGTTTAACCCAAACCCTTGTACGATCAGTGCTCCCACTGAAAGACCCGCCCACCCTTCTCTGCTACTATCAGAATCCAAAGAGAAAGAGCGGGAACAGCAACCCATCCCTCATGTGAGGGCAGGCAGGTAAATATCGATGAAGGCTGCTGCCAGGTGAAAGAGAGCAAAGTGTACATTGCTGAAATACATGTTTTATGTCGGCCTACTGTGGAAATGTGGATTTTCCTGGTCAGTTATGTCCCCTATCTTGGACCCCAACGGTTCTATCTGCATGTTACAAGTACATGTATGTTCCCTCCAGTTCCAGTTTCTAAGACGCAAACATATGTGTGTCTACCGTCGACATGTTCTCTGTCAGATCCGCCATCGATGGGCTGGATATTCGATTCCTAGGTATAAAAGGTCACCGACTTTATATGGCTAAATTACTACATTTTTACAGTTCAGGCAAGTAGGCCCGATTCTGTCCTCAAAACCTTTCCCTGCTCTCAGCCTCTGACAGCTCCAGCTTGAGCTCGCATCTGTATCCATGAACTTTGTCCTACTCCCTGTGCAGCTAACGGTGCCTGCCTCGACCAGTTTTCGCCTGACTGCCAAGAAGCTGTATTTCACCTTCGAATTATCTATTTTGCTCTTCAGCCGATGCATTCCTGTCTAGTGATTTAGGAAAACATTTCCTTTAGCTCACAAGCAAAGGACTCAGCCTTTCCGTCCTCCTGCAAGTGATTCATAGCCCTGCTGCCATGGAAAGTTTTCTGCCCCTCGCATCTCATATAGACACTCAGACGCTTGTACACGCACACACAGTTAGTATAGAATAGATTCTGTCCGAGAGTCCTTCCTTGTGGATAACATAGTTCTTTAAACATAGGATGTTAGATATGATTTGGGATTAGGTTGACTTGACCCCCCAGACTTCTCGTCTCCACATGTAGAGCTAAATGTCAAGTCCCCTTCACCCCCTAGTTGCACGTCAATTACACGTCATACTGCTGCGCGCGCATCTATGCCAAGTATTATCTTATAGATCCACCTATGTCTGATAATGCAAACCAATCATGTTTCTTTTATTCCTTATTACGCCTAGTTTCGGTTACGTACCTGTTTTGTCACTTTTCTTATCAAATGTTACGCCTTCTACATTCATTTCATTGTAATGTACTTATTATAAAAATACATGTCTGTCAATAAATTATTGTACTTCACTTCCTGAACCCTCGTGGTGACGGAACCTGAAGGCCGCGACTCGAGTCGGCCATTTTGAATGGAATAAAGCCCATTTAGAAAACCTCTTATACCACGGATTCTGCCTCTTGTTATTTTGAGCTATTTACTTTATTTTAAGATTCCGTATGAAATTCAGTCCGGTATTTTATTTACCACATAATGGCGCCCGAACAGGGACACTTTCTCATCTCACGCGCCGGCGGTGCGTTGCAGGCCCGGTCTCCTGCCACAGCTGGACGGACCATAAACGCGTACCAGCAGGATTTCCTGTAAGCTCCCTCCGGTCAAGCGGGGGCGACTGAGGCTGCGATCAACCCAGACGAGGCGGTGAGAAGTGCGAAGTATCCCGACCAGAGCCTAGCTGAGAGAGCAAGATCCGAGGTATACAGAGGCCCACCAGGTTTTCCGAAATCCCGATGTCCAGAGGGTCCGCTATCCGCAGTCATCGAGTCCTGTCCATTCTCTGAGGCCTTCCGTTTCAAGGAGCTACTCGGTGAGTACCATCGCCGGGGAGGCGTGTTGACGCGCACATAGGTTGTGCCGGTCAAAACGGATTTGGGTACACAAATCCGGTCTGCACTGTTTAGCAGTGTATATGTACTGTTTAGCAGTATATCAAGTATTCCGAAGTATTCAGTTACTGTCAAGAATTCAGCGTGGTGATTAGTTAGGCAGACTGTCATCATTGTCGGTCATTGTTAAAATATTTAATGTTCAAATATTTAAAGTGTTTAAATGTCTTGCATATTGTGGTATGAATGATTGTTCATTGTTCACTGTTCATTATTGTGTTTTTCGTATTAAGTAAGTTCAAGAGTAAGTATCAGATCAGTTGTCAATATGCCGCTCTTCTCGAAGTTAAGACAGATTACTACCAGAAAAGGGGTGCTTGAAGAAGCAGTTCCTATTCCTCCTAGGGACACTCCAGGGCATTTTATGTACCATAAACATGGCTTAGATGCCATATTGTTTCTTGATCTATGGGTAGATTATACCAAGGGATTACCGGAAAGTCAAAGGTGGCCCATAGCGGGAACCTGGGATGCAGAGTGCATCATGAAAGTGGAGGAAGAGTTATGGAAAAGAAAGGTCAGACAGTCACAGAAAGACGCTGTTGAGTTATGGCGTAAAGAATCTCATAGACGAACAGAAAAAGCACGTAGACAAGAAGAGAGGAGTAAAGAAAGTTCAAATAAAGTTCAAGAAAATCTATTAATTGAGGAAGGTATCCGAGTGAGATCAGAACAAGTAAATAGACAAAGAAATGCTCTTATGAATGGTATGTATCCCCTACTAGCCGAAGGATTACCTAAGGCTGCTCCAGAGATACCAAAAGACTTGCCACCCCCATTATTTCCAATTAAGGTACATCCAAAGGGGCTTCCCAGAACCGCAGAAGATGTTTTTCTTTCCTCATATCTAGATGACGCAGCTCCCGAGTATGCTAACGCCGCACCACATAGACCGTCTGGCAGAGGGGTTCAACGTCAGGATCAGGTATCTGTCCCCGTGCAACAGCAAGTTCCGACACAAGCGTCGGCAAGCACATCTGTTTCCGCATCTGTCTCCGCAGTCGACTCTACAGAGGTATCGACACCCATAGTTGCTGTGTCACGTTCAACGAACCCATTCACACCCGACGCCCCAGATAGGGCCACGGGAGGTGCTAGCAGTACTTTTACACCACCTAGAATAAATAAACTTGTCTTTCAAGAGTCAGCACATTCACGTACACCAAAATTCGTAAATGAACGTACGCTTAAGGAACTCCTTGTTAATTGTAGATATGACCCCGTGGTCGGTAAAGAGGACGAAATGGTCCTGGCATCATTACGTATCAGACGAGCCGCAGAGTATTTAGCAAGGTTACCAGGAATGACTACGCATCTGGATAACATATATCATTTTGTTCAAACAGGACGAGATCCAGGATGTATTAACAGAGCTATGGAATTCCAGAAAGTAGAAATACAGGGGGAACTGTTACGTTTCCTCATAAACTGTGTGATCAGAAATCAAGATCGTCCGGGGGTAGACCCGAATGCAATGCTTATTCTTACAAGATGGAGTCAGAATATATCGGAAGGGAGACACGATAAACAAAATTGTATAATAGCCATGTGCCGAAAAATACGTAAAGAAATAGAACGTATTCATGAAGAGAGATTGGGAACAGACGAGTTTGAGCAAGATGAAGTGTCCGAATCAGGGAATTCCGCAAGACAGTCAGAGACCATAGCCTATGTAGGCAGAGGAAGATCCTGTGAAAATACTAGATGTTTTTCTGATCCAATACACTCTGTATACCCAAATAACAGCAGAACGTATCCAACGCCTGTAATAAATCTGAAGTCTCCTGAACACTCGTTTCAAGCCACAGATAAAATACTACGAGAACGAAGGGGTTACCACCTCCTCGATTCCATGGATGAGCAAGAATTAGCCAGATCAGCCGTTCACTGGATTGTTAGTCCTGAAAAATACGGTGATGAGACCGTAGCACACACGTTTCTCAACCTCAGTACAGATGAACAACGTTTAGCTGGAATCTATATGATTCAGCAACTCCTTATATTATATAAAAGCCGACATGCTGACCCTGGTCCTTTACCTGATATATTAACGGAACTACTCACGTACAGATGGAGAGGTTCTAGTAACAAGCTAATTAAAGAGATATTAGTGTCACGTAAGCAGTATGTCCTTTTTGTAAATCCAGATTCTCTCTCCCTGCCCCGCAGAGAAAGAGCACCGTACCATATGGATAGACAAAATCCTTTACGAGAAGTGCACCCAATAAAAGGCGAAGACAATGAGTTTCACCGTGTATTTGTTTACACACCCATATCAAAAATGGAATTATTAGAAATGAAAAAAGTAGTACCTAGTCATGACAAAGACCCAGCGGGTTTCCACCGAGAAATTAAAGATATGTTACTGATGGGAGAGTACACCTTTCCTGATATTATGACGATATTAAAGGTGCTTTTGCCTGCTGGCATTTATGAAAAACTGAAAGAAAAAGAGTGGGAAGTGGGTGACCAAAAGATAGACTGGACAGCATTAGCAGAGGAAGAAAGGAGCCGAACTGCAGGTTCGGGGCTCGGGGATAAAGTTAAACTGTTACCAGGTTTACTAGTACAGGTACTGCCACGTTTATTAACTACAAAAAAGGAAGATTGGGGTGCAATCACAGCCTGTAAACAAAAGCAAGATGAAGACACAAGCGATTATTATGCTCGATTTGAAAAATGTTTTGGTATAAATAGTGGTATAAAAGCAAGTAGTGACTCATATCCACATCTATTTGTGACAAAATTAGTGGAAAATGCATTGCCCCCAGTGAAGAATAGAATATTGAAATTCGAGAGTACCTGGCAAAGTAACACTCCGTCGCAAATGCTACAAATGTTACAGTATCATCACAATAGAATTAGGGATGAACAAGAACACGAGCATAGACGCATGAAGGATACAAAAATGAAAATGCTAGTTTCTCAGACAGTACCAGCAGATGGTCACAAAAAGGGTGTGACACATTCTGGTGATTCTGCAGTTCCGGTAAAAGGAACCTGCAATTACTGTAAACAACTAGGCCATTATGTACATGATTGTCCAGTCCTGAAACGTAATATAGCTACAGGTATTGCAAAAGAGAGACCACGATTAGTTAGACAAGATCAGAATGAACAAGGAGCTATGCAGCATGGACAGTCCATGCCAGTTCAGCAACAGTCCATGCCAGCCTCACAGCAACCCATACAGTTTGTGCCAGCTGCACCACCGTTGCCTGCTACTGCCACACAAACAACAACACGACAAATGTATCAGACTGCACAGTATGAATACCCTGAATATCAGCATTACGCATGAACCAGCCTAGAGAGGGAAGTTGACTTACCGCTCATCGAGATTCCTGTAGATCAAGAAGGACCTTATGTACACAGTGAATTATTAGGTCAAAATAGAAAATTCTTACTCGATACAGGGGCAAGTCGAACAACCATAAAACGTAGTGAAGTTCCAGGGGCACCCCTCTCAGGCTCTCAAAATGTTTCCCTTGGTTTTTCGGGAAAACCTATTGTTAATGAAGTATCACAGCCTCTACCACTTACGATAGGACCTTTGACACGAACTACAGATTTATTGCTTACTAAATCATGCCCAGAAAATCTGTTAGGAATTAAAACTCTGAAAGCACTAGGAGCCATAATATGTTGTTCTCCGGAAGGAGTAAGGTTGTTTTTGCGTGATTTTAAAGGTCACTATGTGTCTAGAGACATGGATCCCCGACTACAGACTTTACCAGTACATCTATGGGCACAAGGCCCTACGGATGTTGGCTGCATGAACATTACACCCTATCGAGTTACATTGAAAGCAGGAGTGGTACTACCACGAATGCGACAATACAAGTTACCGCATGATGCTGTAGTGGCTTTGCTGAAAATCATTGATGAGCTGATTGCCCAGGGAGTAGTTATAGAAACAGACTCCAATGTATGTAATTCACCGATAATTCCGATTCTTAAACGAACTGATCCTACTGCCCCACCAGTGTACCGATTGGTTATTGATTTGCGTGAACTAAACAAGTGTATTGTACCACAATTTCCTGTGGTCCCTGATATATCATCATTATTGACAGCAATTGATTCCGAAGCAACATTCTTTACTGTAATCGATCTCAAGAATGCCTTTTTCAGCGTCCCAATAGATCCGGAAAGCCAATACTTGTTCGGATTCAGTTTAAATGGGCGCAGCTTTAAATTCTCACGCGCTCCCCAAGGATTTACGGAAAGCCCCAGCATCTACAGCCAAGCACTGAAACGAGAACTTGACAGTATCCACATGCCAGTCAATACAGCACTGCTTCAATATGTCGATGATCTGCTGATCACCGCGAGAAGCGAGCCAGAATGTGAAAAAGCTTCTCTGACAGTTTTACATTTTCTAGCCGACAAGGGGCACAAGGTGTCTCCTTCTAAGCTGCAATTCTGTGTTCAGCGAGTTATTTATCTTGGTCACTCGCTGTCCAAGGAGGGAAGGCAGCTTACACCAGATCGCATCCAGTTAATTGCTAACATGTCAATACCCCAGACACAGAAGGAGGTGCGGGCTTTCATAGGCCTCACTTCATATTGTAGGCAGTGGATCCCTCAGTACGCATTTCTAGCAAAACCACTCATTCAGTTAACCACACAGGAGGCAGCCACATCGACTGTTCTCCCTTGGACTCAGGAACATACACAAGCTTTTGAAAGCCTAAAGAAAGCTTTATGTCAAGCACCTGTTTTAGCAACACCATGTTATAGCAAACATTTTACACTCTTTGTTACAGAACGCGAAGGTACTGCCTTGTCAGTACTCACTCAGGATCAAGCAGGATCACGCAAGCCATGTGCTTATTTTTCCAGTACATTAGATCCCGTAGCTCAGGCTTTGCCTGCATGCCTGAAATCAGTGGCAGCGACAGCTTTAGCAATCAGACAAAGCGATGCCATAGTATTAGGACACCCATTGACAGTACAAGTACCACATGCAGTAGAGATTCTTGTGAACCGAACACAAACACAACACTTGACCATAGCAAGACTTACCGGTTATGAACTGACATTGTTTCAACCACACATAGAGATCCGACGGTGTAATACATTGAATCCTGCTACACTATTACCTGTAATTGGAACAGACCCACTAGCTCATGATTGTGTTGAAATCATTGAAATAAAGACGAAACCTAGACAAGACTTGACAGACGTTCCATTGTTAGATCCGGACCTGACGTTGTATGTAGACGGATCGTGCATGAGAACAAGTAAAGGAGATTTAGTGGCCGCGTATGCAGTCACAACAGACAGCCGCGGTGCGTCCATTGGGGCGTAGGGGCGTAGCCCCACCAGCCCTGCTGATTGGACCCGCGTTAAATAATACCCGCGTTAAATAATTAAAATATAATGTCCAAATTACCATTTACTGCGCACATTATTCCGGCGGCGCCGGGCAGCACCCGACTTTATCGGGAGTGTGCAGGGGGGCGGGCTGGCTGGTGTGGTCATTGATTTGAAGCCGGATGATTGACAGGTCTAAAAACTTTTTTTTTCCCCTTTCCCCGCATGTATACTTCGGGCAGCAACTTGCCCGAGCATGCGCACCCAGGCCGGCCCCATTAGCTAGTAGGGGGGGGGGGGGTGCAGGACCTGCTGGCGGCAGCGCTGGCAGCAAAAGGGCGACAGGGCGAGCAGTCACTATGCCCTCCAAGCCAATCCTGGCGCTGCATGCAGCGCCACTGCGCCAGGATTGGCCGGTCACCGCGCAGCATGAGCAGGGGCAATCCTGATTGGATGCCGAGCTTGACGTAAGGTAAGCGTGCTGCTTGGATCCGGTAACGGTCGGGTTCACTTCGTGCGCGTCGCCTGAGCCTCGTGGTCGTCGTGACTCGTGGACTGGACGGTGGCTGAGGACTGAGGACACACAGGTAGGATCGGTTGGGGAAACATGGGGAAATGCTGGGCCGGCTGATTTGTAACTGCTGTCATATACCGTTTTAAGTGTTTATTAAAGTCCTTTTCGTATCAAATTAAAGCAGTGAGTTGGACCTACAATTTTGTGCTGCGGAGCGTTCAGTTTGTACACCCCTGCCCTACTTTCCTGAGAAGCCTGTGGCTGTTCACCAGCGGTACCACTGAAATTCGTGTTGAAGGGGTTGTACTTGGCCTAGTTTGCGAAGCCATAGTAGGACAGATTACAGGAGATCTGAGGTGAACCACCCCTGCCCTATGGCCGTGGCTCAGCCCCTAAACTGGGTCTGGCACATGCCTTCAACCAGAAAGGTTATGTATTCAGAGTGACCAACTTTACTCGTTGTGCCACCCAAGTCTATATAGTCCGTTAATCACTATTCACTGAATTCTACATTTCATTGGAAGTCAAGGGCACAGTGTGTGCAGGTAGAAATGCCGCACTAAAGGCATTAAAGGAAAAGAATGAAAACCAGCCTAGATGCCGGTCTACATCATTTCTTCAAAAGCTGCAAAACAGCACTTGTGGCTGTAGGTGACCTATTCCTTCCTTCATAGTGGTCGTTATGAAATCCATTGGGGCTCAGTGTTGGGCATGGGATTTCTTCCACCCCACCTGCGCTATACCCTTAGCGATCAGTCCCTGCTCGATTCCCACACAAGCTCACAGCCACAGTTGCAGTGCTTGAACCTCATCTGTTGTGCTGCTGCCCTCCAGCAGCCTTTGCCTGCTTTATCTACTCCCTTTTGGCTGATTCCTCAGGGCCTAAGACTAATCCCACCTCCCACTCAGCCACCTCTGGTTCCCACTCAGTCTTCTTTCCTGTGCTATTCCTCAGCGCACTCTTCCCCTCTTGCACTGGTATTTTAGTTACGGAGAGTAGGCATGCACTAATGCAGGAAGAACAGATATTCAAAGTATGTACACTTTCACGAGAGTTGGGTAATTAAATGTATGCTGTGTTAGGTGTGCCTGTGTAAGTGCTGGGTGACACGGAGTGAGCAGTGTGAGTGCAGGGTGAAAGGTATGCCTGTGGAAGTACAGGGTGAGTAGTGAGTGCAGGGTGAATAGGGTGCCCATGTGAGAACTGGGTGACCAGTGTGGTCTTGTCTCAGGACGGGAAGCGTGAAAGATGAGCTGTGTGAGAAATGCGTAACCGAAGTACCAGTGCGAGTGCTGGGGGAATCGTGAACCAGTGTGAGTGTAGGGTCATTCGTGGAGCTGTGTCCATGCAGGAGGATTCATCCCTCGACAGGAAGAAACCGTCATTGACAGTTTAGGTGTAATTGGAACTATAATTATAATGATTGTGAAGCTGATCCTGCAACAAAATGTCAGTATTTTGGATATTTCAAAGTTACTTTTGTAGAGGTAGGTGAGCCTTTGAAGGCCAGAGCCAGATGTTGAGCTCTGGCTCTGAAAGAAGTGTTCTTGGAACTTCACGCCAAGTCTTCTTGTGGTTTCTGTCACCCACACACTTATGTTTGTCACTACGCCGCCTCATCGAGAGGCTAAATGTTGCAACGTAAAACCAAGAAACCTGGTTTCAAATGGTATATCTGCTTGGCAAAATGTGTGTTTCCCTGGCCCATTAACTTATTTCACTGTGCCTTCTTTTCTGTTATCATCCTACCTTAAAACTCAATTAAGGATGTGTCATCAACAACCTCATTTGTTTAAAAGACTTTAATAATACCCCCTATGTTATAAAAACCTATGCAGTGTTCACATGACGGCTGACTTGCCTCTTGGTTCACTAAAAGCATCGTCCTCGCAGGCATGAATGTTTCAAAGTTGACATTTAGAACCAATAACTTCTCATAAATTCCAGTCCATGCAGAAATTAATTCTAGGTCTCTGAACTAAAACGCATCCAAGTTAAACAAATCTACCTTTTTAAAATTTGAGCCTTTAGCATAGGTTTACATGGCAAATTATACACCACACAGAGCACTGCCTGGACTCTGGCTCGGCACTCTTTTAATGTTCTGCTTGCCTAGCTCTGTATTGTTCCTGAAATGTATTCTTCCACTGTGGCATCAAGGGTCCTTAACAAGAGCAGGGACAGCAGGGGGGCCTGTAGTAATTAAAACACACAGACTGGTGAACTGAGAGCAGTCATGCGAAGGTGTGGCTAGAAGCGAAGAATACACTTTGACACCGCATAATCATGATTGCACTTAAGCACTTTAGGGTAATGCTTTAGTTGTGATACAATACATATATCATGCATTTATGTATTTCCATGTCTTAAGGTACCTTTCTTAGATTTGCGAATGAGAGAATATTTTATACTGGATTAGGTATGTGTTAAATATGTTATATTCTAAATCTCTGCTGAATGGGATTCATTCAAAATGTACACTTTATGATTAGGGTCAATCTGATGGCAGCGTAATCAAAATGACTTACTCCGTGACTCTAGGATTGTCGACAATGAATCTCTAGTATTGTGTGCTTTATTGCACCTTTCCTAGTGGGCTTCTGATATATTATGCATACTGTGAGACACTGCACTTCAATATCTGTGATTGCCTGTGTTTGCCTTAGCTTCTGCTTTGCAGTTGTCTCATTGGGTGATGAACTGAGCTATTACCCTTTTGCACTTGTTTTCTTGTCACGTTTGCTGGTTATTGAAATACAAAGGTCAAATGTCAGCCGCTTTCATTCTGGGAGCCTGGTGTTTACTTTTCTTTCTCTGACTTCGAAGTGAGAGAGTTATGTGAAATCTTGCTATGAAATGGAAAGGGTTTTTTCTAGCACACAACAAATATGAAAAGTGCTGATATTTCACACTATATTAGAATTATAAATAGATAATGAAGTTAATTTTTGTATTGGAGTCTGGAAACAAATATTTGAATACAATGAAAACACAATACACTAGCCAATGCTATTTCCACACATTATCATTTATGCGCTAAAAATCTGCATGTCTGTACCAATGTTATGGTCATTTCAATTGGAAATGTGTTGTCTGTAAAGGCAGTGTGCTACCACACGATGGATACTCCACATTACGCCGCTCCACTCTGCAACACTCTCCTTCAGTCTATGCCCTTTGATTCAGAGACATGCCCCTCGACTTTGACATGCCACTCTATGCCACTCCAATCTAAGCCACTCAACACCATTTGACCCTCTTAACTCTACCCACCCCACTCTTTACTAATCTATTTCAGTCAACTCTATCTCACTTCACTACAGTCTACCCCACTAGGGTCTACCCAACTTTACCCCTCTCCACTCCTGGCCAATCCACCCCAACCTGCCTCATTCCACTACAATCTACATCACTACAATCTACTCCAATCCACTCAACCACAATCTACACCAGTCCAGTCTGCCTATCTACCCTACTGCAATCTACCTCACTGCAATCCTCTCAATGTTTTCCACTCTACTACAATCTACCCCACTCCACTCTCCCACAATCTTGCACTCCAGTCTACTCCACAGCAAACTACCCCACCCCATGCCTTCCCCGCTCTGGTCTTCTCAAGTCTACCCCAACTCCACTTCACCCCAACTCCACTCGCTCTTCTCAAGACTACCCCAACTCCACTCCAATGTACCCCACCCCTTTCTGCCCCGCTCCAATCTACCCCTTTCCAATACACCAGTCTACCCCGCTCAACTCCAGTCTACCCCACCCCACTCTAGCCCACTTCACACCCATGTACCCCAATCTACTCCAGTCTACTACAATCTACCCCACTCCGCCCCAATCTACCCCACTCCGCCCCAATCTACCCCACTTACTCCAATCTACCCCACTTACTCCAATCTACCCCACTTACTCCAATCTACCCCACTTACTCCAATCTACCCCACTTACTCCAATTACACTGCTGTGCAACTTCTTCTACTCTTAGAGCTGAGATTTCCATGAGTCTTATAGTCTGAATTCAGCACCTGAGCATAATAGGACAGAATGTATGAAGCTCTGTGGTAATACTGAATAAGCAGCTACCTATGTTATGCCATCTATTAATGTAATAACTGCACTTTCACAATTGCTTTATTAACCTTCCTGCTTTCTCAAATTTGCTTGAAAATGCCTGATTTTTCTTCTTTTTTTTCAATATTTTCTAGGGGGGGGTAACCCCCCCAAACCCCCCTTTTGGGGTTCGGGCTCGCTCGCTGCGCTCGCTCGCTACGGTGCTGTATGCTAATTCGTTTGCGCCCCACCACTTTAAAATCTCACCCACCGCCCCTGACAACAGACACTGAAGTTATTGAGACACATTGTATAGATACTCTGTCAGCCCAAGCAGCAGAACTTATTGCTCTAACACAAGCCTGTATTCAAGCCACAAATAAGAAAGTTAATGTATACACTGACTCACGTTATGCATTCGGAGTTGTACACGACTTCGGCGTGCTGTGGCGAGAGAGAGGTTATTTAACGTCCCATGGTGCCCACATTCAGCACGGACCCCTCATTCATGCTTTGTTAGACGCAATACATCTACCCACTGCTATATCGATTATGAAATGTAAAGCACACACGAAGGTTACTGATACAATTTCTCAAGGCAATGATTTAGCTGACAGAACAGCTAAACAGACTGCTCAGAATCGCACATTAGACATGACAAAGCCAATAGTTCAGACACCAACACAGTGTATGACAATTAAGGATCCCGCACTTGACGTAATTGACATACAGACACATGCCACAGCAGAAGAAATAAAGAAGTGGACTGAACTAGGAGGGATCCAGACAGATCAAGGATGGATGACGAAGGAGAAATCTGTATGGTTTCTCCCTGATTCCATGGTTCAAGCCATTATAGCTACAGTTCACAGTCCAGCACATTTAGGAGAGAAGGCTATGCTAGACAGCATTCAGCACATTTGGTTCAACAAACATTTACGAGCAGCAGCTAAACAAAAAGTTCGTACCTGTATGATATGTTGTCAGTTTAATCCAGGAAAGAGTGTTCCCGTAGAGCAGGGTGGATTTCAGCCTCCTGACCATCCTTTTGAAGTTCTCCAGATGGATTATATTCAGATTGGAACGTTGTCGAGGATTCAAATATGTTCTTGTAGTTGTTTGCGCTCTCTCCCGTTGGACAGAGGCGTATCCCGTATCAGATTACACGGCCCCGACTACTGCCAAGCAGCTAGTTCGAGAATTCTTCCCACGGTACGGTTTACCACGTGTTGTATATTCAGATAACGGCCAGCCTTTCTCATCCGAATTAATGAAACATGTCTCACTTTTGTTGGGATATCAGTGGAAATTCCACTGTGTCCGACACCCCGAGGCAGCAGGTCTCGTGGAACGACATAATCAACTTTTAAAAATCAGATTGTCTAAAATATGTCAGGAAAAAGGTGTGGACTGGATAGTAGCCTTACCAGTTGCGCTATTCTACATGAGAATGGTAGCACACTCTCGAACAGGGCTATCCCCTTATGAAGTGATCTTTGGTAGACCACCGAATATGTGGGGGACGCCTATACCCCGTAAAATAACTGATGTTGACTGTAATATGCTGACAGATTACCTGGCTTCCTTGATGTCTGCACTACAATCTTGTCGTTCACAGGTAGTCGCAGCTTTTCCCGACAACACCGAGGTGAAACCTCATGACGTAATTCCCGGTGATTATGTTCTCATCAGAAATTTTGATCGGAAAACCCAACTGGAGCCAAGGTGGAGGCTTCCTAAGTTGGTCCTGCTGACGACCAGAACAGCTGTGAAGATCGAAGGAAGAAAAGGATGGGTGCATTCCAGCCATATAAAGAAATTTTATGGACTTCCTCCTGACACAAACAGTACTTCCCGTGTGTCTTCCCCCATTGACTCAAAGCTACCTTTGGCTGAGGCCAGTAGCACCGAACTCTATAAACAGAAACTCAGGTCCAGATCTAAACTGTCGGACGATTTGATTGTTTAAGTCCTCTCCAAGGTGAAGCGGTTGAATCTGTCCCGACATGTATCCCTTAGGTCTAAATGATGTAGAGTCCAGAATCATAGTGAAACGACATGCTTATTGTAAATTACTGCGTAACCACTGTATTGTGACTTTATTAATTTTGTTTTCCTTGAGTTTTTTAATAGTTACTGCAAGTATATTGTTGCATATGTATTATCCTGTTTCTAAACGTGCTTTCAATATAACTGATGAACATTCTTTTAGTGACTTACCCCCACATGAGTTGTCCTATAGACTTGCGCTGCGTAATAACACATTCATTAGTATGTTACATCATTCCCATCAGACTAGTAATGCCACCAATTGTTGGGTGTGTGGCCGACTTCCTCCCTATCAGAATAACAAAGGAGTTCTGCCTTTCTTTCCACATCCATTCACACACAATGGCTCCTGTGGAGCATGGTTTAGTTTATTAAATTCCATAGACCCAGACACAGCCGTTTATCAACAACATTGGATATGGGGAAATCTGAATATAGTTTTATTCAAAGTCTGTCACCCTAATAAGGAGGGTCACCCCAGTAGAACAGGAACTGATTTAGAAAATGAAGTGTATAAATTAGGTAATTTTACGCCTAATCTTATGATTTTGAATGTCAAATCCGAAGTTGAACTAATCCTGCCCACTATGTCTGTATTTCCAGTTAAGGGTGAATTATGTGTGAGAAAAGTTGGTTCCATACATATGGGCCATAGCCAATGCGTTACTATAGTAGAATATAGTGATCAAGGTAAATCTTCATTTAGAGCTTCTCGCCATTCTTACTTTATATGTGGTCAGACGGCATATATGCGTCTGCCTCTAGATTGGGATGGTACCTGTTACATAGCATTCCTTTTGCCACCTGTTTTCCTAGCTCCTCCTGATTATTATCGACATGTTCATTTAGTACACAAAAGAGAGCGGAGAGATCTCCCAGTTGTCGATTATACTGAGACGGCATGGGACAAATATGTAGATTTCAATAAAGGTATCTTTCCCTATATAGGTACAATATCAAATAGTAAGCTGATACGCAGACTCACCAAGACTCTTGAAGCTGTAGTAAACGAGACTATAGCCGCCCTAGGCAATCTGACAGAGGAACAATCAGTGATGAGAATTGTTGTTCTCCAGAATCGTCTTGTCCTTGACGTCCTCCTGGCCGACAGGGGCGGAGCTTGCAGGGTCATCGGATCCAGCTGCTGCATATTCATACCAGAAAATTCGCCATCTGTATATAAAGCTATAACACGCCTTCATAAGATTGTAAGCCAGATACACGAAAATCCAGGCACTTGGACGTGGTCCGGGTGGTTTTGGAGTGTGATATCAGCCTGGGGATGGAGAGTTCTATCCTTCCTAGGTATTGGCCTTCTTATGCTCTTCAGTTGTTGTTTATGCCTGCAATGTGGACCAGCGATTTGTGGTCTGTGTGCCACATCATGCATTCCATATCACAGTTCTCGTTCAAAATGCCGGAAGAAGAAGGAAGAAGAAATGATGCTCCATGAGCAAATCGATGGAATGATGAAGATTGATATCTCTTGAAGGGCAAGTAGGGGACAAGGAGGGAATGTGGAAATGTGGATTTTCCTGGTCAGTTATGTCCCCTATCTTGGACCCCAACGGTTCTATCTGCATGTTACAAGTACATGTATGTTCCCTCCAGTTCCAGTTTCTAAGACGCAAACATATGTGTGTCTACCGTCGACATGTTCTCTGTCAGATCCGCCATCGATGGGCTGGATATTCGATTCCTAGGTATAAAAGGTCACCGACTTTATATGGCTAAATTACTACATTTTTACAGTTCAGGCAAGTAGGCCCGATTCTGTCCTCAAAACCTTTCCCTGCTCTCAGCCTCTGACAGCTCCAGCTTGAGCTCGCATCTGTATCCATGAACTTTGTCCTACTCCCTGTGCAGCTAACGGTGCCTGCCTCGACCAGTTTTCGCCTGACTGCCAAGAAGCTGTATTTCACCTTCGAATTATCTATTTTGCTCTTCAGCCGATGCATTCCTGTCTAGTGATTTAGGAAAACATTTCCTTTAGCTCACAAGCAAAGGACTCAGCCTTTCCGTCCTCCTGCAAGTGATTCATAGCCCTGCTGCCATGGAAAGTTTTCTGCCCCTCGCATCTCATATAGACACTCAGACGCTTGTACACGCACACACAGTTAGTATAGAATAGATTCTGTCCGAGAGTCCTTCCTTGTGGATAACATAGTTCTTTAAACATAGGATGTTAGATATGATTTGGGATTAGGTTGACTTGACCCCCCAGACTTCTCGTCTCCACATGTAGAGCTAAATGTCAAGTCCCCTTCACCCCCTAGTTGCACGTCAATTACACGTCATACTGCTGCGCGCGCATCTATGCCAAGTATTATCTTATAGATCCACCTATGTCTGATAATGCAAACCAATCATGTTTCTTTTATTCCTTATTACGCCTAGTTTCGGTTACGTACCTGTTTTGTCACTTTTCTTATCAAATGTTACGCCTTCTACATTCATTTCATTGTAATGTACTTATTATAAAAATACATGTCTGTCAATAAATTATTGTACTTCACTTCCTGAACCCTCGTGGTGACGGAACCTGAAGGCCGCGACTCGAGTCGGCCATTTTGAATGGAATAAAGCCCATTTAGAAAACCTCTTATACCACGGATTCTGCCTCTTGTTATTTTGAGCTATTTACTTTATTTTAAGATTCCGTATGAAATTCAGTCCGGTATTTTATTTACCACACTACTACCCCCTGAAAGCATTGATGAGAGAAGGAAGAGATCGAAAGAGAGTCCAGGGCAAAGGAGATGAGAAGAAGCAACAGAGGAAATGAGGAAGAAGCGTTGTGGGTGGAGTGGCATTCTATAAAATGCCAGTATTTCCTAGATGGAACCTGTTGCATGTGAGTATTAAGTACTTGATTGGGTTGAATGTAGGGTGGAAGCAGGAGAAGTGGGTGTCAAGAGAGAACACAGGGTACAGGAGATGGAAGGAGGCACAAAAGTCAAAGGGGCAGATTTACAAGCCCCTTGCGCCTCATTTGCGCCACCGTTGCGTCACTTCTGTGACGCAGCGGTGCCGTAAACCTTGCGCCACATTGTGCCCTATTTTCGACGTGATGCATCTAGGGAGATGCGTCACGTTGTAAAGCCCTGCGCCACATGAAACCTGCGTCAGGTTTCATGAGGGCGTTACGGCACAGGGTAGGCGTTCCCTCAGGTACGCCTCGTACACATGACACAGTGAAATCTACAAGATTTCACTGAGTCACTTTTACGGCCATGCTGCGTCAAAACCCTGCGCCTGATGCAGCATGTTAGGCATAGGGCGCCCACGAGCCTTGCTAGAGCCGCGTCGCGCTTGCGACGCGACTCCAGCAATGCGCCGCCTTTACGACTGGGGATGCGGCACGCATCTGCCCATCCGAATGCGGCGCATCAGTGGTGGCGCACAGGTAGTTTTGCCTGTTCCAAGTGTTCTGGCGCATCCCTGCTGATTTGCAGAGATGCGCCAGACCTTGTAAATATGCCCCATAGATGCTAGAGGTGCCACAGAGAGGAATAGGGTAATGACAGAGAGTTAGAGATAACGGAATAAGGATGTGCTAATGTGAGCCTGAGGAAGGCTGGTTCTTCTCCTCCTTTTCCACTGAAATGGACTCTGTAGCTCCCATACAGCATCTCTCTGTTAGATGCATTAACCTGTTAGCTCCCGGCGGAAGTAAAATTGCAAAGAGTGAGAATCCGGAGTCACCTGGGTTTGATTTGGAGCTCTTCAGAGGAGTACTGAAGTCTATGCCTGAGGCCTCTGGTAGGTTTTCAACTTTCAAAACCTCGCTCAAGATTTCCTAGCTCGCTGCTCTGATGAAGGCCTGCATTTTGTCACAAAAGAGCTGAAACCCCCAAGACTTGGTGCTCACCTTTAGAATCTGCCCTGGAGGAATGAAGGAGAAAGAGTGTACAAAGAGGTGCCTTATGCTCCAGCAGATCTGCGGCAATAAAAAGAAGCTGCAGCTGCAGGATCTTGGCTTTATGGCGGAAGGGTAGCTGGCACAATAGTGGTAGTGTCTAGTTATGTAGTAGCTAAAACAGCTGAAGGGCAGCCCTGTATTCCAAGGAACATAGGTGAACACATAAGTATATAAAACAAGCATTTGCAATGCAATAGGTCTCGCATTTACGTGAGTTTGAGCTATTGACATTGCAAATGACAATGCCTTTTATTTTTGTTTTCGTTTTTAAAACATAACTAAAAGGCATTGTCATTTACAATGCCAAAAGCTTAAACTTGTGTAAATGCGAGACCTACTGCATTGCAAATGCTTGTTGGTAAGCGCAGGGCTCTTCAAGTTTCCAGGGCCATGCATGAGCACCTCATTTGGTCCTGATATGCTTGCATTCTGCGACTTTTATTCCTGTCCTTTCTAGTATAAAATCAGAAAGTCTCACATTACAAAGCAAAAAAACTTGTATTGAAAGAGCTTCTCGCACATGGTCCTGGGAAACGTGAGATCTTTGGTAAGAGCTGTGTCTTCGTTATTGACTCTGGGATGAAATAAATGTGTAGAGACAAAGCATTAAAAAGACAGGGTTTCTGTAACCAGCTCTAAGTGTGTAAGCCCTTGGTGCGCGCAACTTTAGGCAATAATACCTGATGATAACTATTAATACAGGGCATATCTTTAACAGGACAGCCTAAAGGCAACGTTACTCATTGTCATCATCTAAGAACACATCACTGCCTGCGGATATCGAACCCGACGCACGTGCATGTTTGCACGGGGCGCTCAACCCACTGAGCTAGAAACATGGAAGGGGTGGGCAAAGGTGTAGTGGGAGTATGTGTGTGTGGGGGGATTGTGTGTGGCGGTGAGATTGTATGCACGTGAGGGGGAGGTTGTTTGCGCATGTGACGGGGAGGGTGGGTGCACGCGTGTGAAGGAGATTGAGTGTGCGTGTGGGAGAGAGAATGAGTGTGTGTTTTTGGGAGAGAGATTGAGCCCCCGTGGGAGAGAGACAGAGAGAGACTGTGCACGTGCAAGAGATTGTGTGTGAGTGTGAGTGTGTGTGTGCGAGCAAGAGATTGTGTGAAAGTTTGTGTGTGATCGTTCGTTGTGTGTTCCTTCCTCTTAACCCCAAGCACCGCTCTGTAAACATCACGTGACAACAGCGTGGATCTGTACTAGTAATTGTTTTGTGTATTTATGGAGATTATGCGGTTTTGTAAAACACCTTGCGTACAGACAAAAATGATAGCCCTTGCCGTGGGGATCCTGTGTCACAAAATTAGTTTTGAGTTCCATTTTACACGGTGCCCGTGAACCAGGTTCGGAATACTCTCTTTTAGCACTTCGCTGGTTAATTTATGCTCGAACAGGTCGGTTCACCCTTAAGATCTGCAGTAGGGAGCAGCAGTGCTACAAGTGAGGTGTACAAAGGTACACTCACCACCCCACCCCCTTTCAAATATCTCCTTGATTCCTCTATCTATAGCGCTTTGCTACTAACACAGTGGCATCACAGCTTGGGTTTCTTTGGGAGTAAACATTGCGTAATACTTGTTTTATATAGCGCTTACCACCACAATTTTGCGGGTCTGTGGCACTGTAAACAACACGTGCTTCTTACCAGCAAAGTTTGGCTATTGCTAGACTGCAGTCCTGAGAGGTGATTAGCAGCGAGAACTGGTTACGGATGAAAGAGTGCACATTAAAAGCCTAAGGCAGAATGCTGAACTATCTACAACAAAGCGTGTATGATACCATTTTTAACAAGCCGCTTTTATTACTTGCTGGGAAGCTGCGTCCCCGAAGACCCGGTGGAGGCGAGCTGCTTTACGGAAGCATCGCCGGCGTAATGCGCATTTTTAGGTCTCGCTGAGTCAGCGCGCATGCGCTCCTCGGAGAGACTTTAGTAGGTCAGTTTTCAAATTGCTGCTGAAGGCTGGCGGTTCGCGCGTGCATGCTCGCGTGAACACAAGCTTGTCGCCAGCCAGCAGCACTTTGAAAACTCACCTACTAAAGTCTCTCCGAGGAGCGCATGAGCACTGACTCAGCGAGACCTAAAAAGAGTGTTCCAAAATGTATCGGAAAGACAGTTCACATGTTAAAGTGCTCTGGAGAAAGACCCCAGAGGTGTTTAAGCGTTCATGCTGACACGAGAAGACAGTCTTCAAATTTTCATTTATTAAATTGGATGTCATGGATTGATGGCCCTTGCTTGATCAAACTGCATCAGATCCCCTTAGTAAGGCTGCTATCTGCTTTAGTTCTGAGAAAAACCGTGTTCAAATCATTCATTGGGGTTGAAACACCATTTCCTCGTCTTAACTATTCATTCACAGTTGGCTGTCGTACAATCCTTTATCATCATGTGTAGGGAGTTTGAGGCATATATTTTTCCCAGCAATTTGGAGTACATGTATGTATATTGTTTGAGCACTGCATTATTTGTTCACTATTTTCACCTGCACTGCATCATCATCATTAGGAGCACCTTCAAATGTGAAGTGTTGTGCTATACATTTGTGTTGTGTCTACAATAACTCACATCCATTGACTACTTTCTTTGTCGCATTTATAGACATCATATGCCACGTGTGCACTTTTTGATGTACCCTATGGAATGATGAATTATCACTGAATGGTTCCTAGTGGAAACTTTATTTTTTTTTATACATAGTTATGTAATAGAGCACAATACAGTTCAAAATATTTTATTACCATGGGGATTCATAGAAGCTTTTCCAATGTAATTACATGGGCGTACCTAACATGATTCATAAACAATGGTTTTGACCATTACTTTATCATGTTGCATTCTCTAAAATGTTGACTTTTTGTGTCATGTCTCGTTTTATGACCAAAATATACTATTCTATTCTTTTTTCACAAATGTTGCTCAGGCCCATCTTACCCACAGACACATATTCGGTAGCAAGGGGGACTGGTCCCCGAAACGTAAGTGTTGTCACAGAATAGGTGTTAGTCTAACTTTGTCAGGGTTTACCAACATTGTGAGGACAGGTCTGGCCTCCACAATGCGTGTTAAGCATGTAACCCAAAACACATATGCACGCATGCACACACACACACACACACACACACACACACACACATACACCTTTTTGACATGGTCACCCCCACTTTTTGCTTGGTTCATGATGTGATTTAAACTGACAATGAACTGGATTCCTGCTAACCATGTCCCCAGTGCCAGAGCTCTTTCCCAAATCTGTACAGCGCCTTCTGTAAGTCCCTAGTAAATGGTACTCTAGTCCCTAGGGCCTAAGGTGCTAAAGAAGGTGTCTAAGGGCTGCAGCATGGATTTTGGTACCCTAAGGGACCCCTTCCAAAGCATGCACGGCTGCCATTTTAGACTGCATGTCTTGAGGCAGACAAAAGAGAAAACACAACATATCACCCATCCCTGAGTTCCATGTCCCAAACCACTACATATGATATTTGCAAGTCACCCCTACAGAATGCCTGACAGCCCTAAGGCAGGGTGCTTAATATTATATGTGAGAGCATACCTGCATCAGCAGCTTGACCACACTACCCTCAAGTAGAGCACTTTGTGATTGCATAGCAAGCCCCTGTCCAATAGTAAGGGAACCCCTGGACTCTTTACACAGAACATCAAATTATTGATATGCCACATAAAGAGGCAGTTATATATATATATATATAAAAAACAACCGAACTCAGTGCGACACACTGACATCGCCCTGACCTCGCCACTTACGATGGTGGTCCGTGGTGAGGGGGCGAGCCTCTAAACACCGCAACAAACGCTGTTGTATTTCCAAGAAAAACAGCAAGCATGGACTCCGGCTGTCTTCTTTAGCAGTGAATTTATTTTGCAAGAATTCTGGCAACTCAACGCGTTTCAGGACTCCGAAACGCGTCGAGTTGCTAAAGAAGCCATCCGGAGTCCGTGGTTGCTGTTTTTCTTGGAAATACAACAGCGTTTGTTGCGAGATATATATATATATATATATATATATATATATATATATATACACACACACACACATGCCCTCACGCGTGCACACACACACATGCACACACACACAGCTTTCCTTCTAGAGCCTGAAGACCACTGTCTGTTTCACAATAAGGTCCAGTCACGTGGTGAAAATTCATCTCTCAACAGAGGGGGATATTCTCAAGAACATGTGATAACCTTCGCAAAATTAGCTTAACGCAACTCTTCACATCACAGTTTATGGCGGGAAAATAACTCTCTATTAACGTGGTATTCCCAAGCCGGCGGCACCATACAATAGTTCCAAGACAACGCGTCAAATGACCGTGCTAAAATCAACGCGACTCCGCAAAAATGCGAAACACCAACGCGAAAAATGTTGCGATGCCCTGAATTGCGATATAAAAATCAGCGACAACCAGCGACAGGCCTGCAATTCCCATGCGGCATGCGGGAAAATGCACTATAAAAGCAAGAAAACCACACCAAAACCAAATCAAACTGCGTAGCACCATGGATGCACCCAGACCGAGTGCAGAGGACAACCCAAACCCCACAAGCCACATGGAGGACCAGCCAGGAACCCCGAGGTCGGGGAAGGGCAAGGAGAAGAGGAAGACGGGGTTCAGTCTGCAGGAAGACCGGATCATCATCACGGAGGTGACAGAACACTACCAACAACTGTTCGTCACCTCCACTGCGTCATTGGCAACACAAACGGAAATATGGCAGTCCATCGTCACCAACGTGAATGCAGTCGGAGTATCGAGGAGGTCAATGGAGGAGGTCAAGAGGCGCTGGCATGAAGTGCACAGCCAAACCAAGGAAACTCACTGCCAACTAGAAGGCAGCAGAGGCGACTGGAGATGGGAGTCCTGAGCCACAGGAGGAGCTTGATGAGCTGTAGGAAATGGTGGCCACAGTCATCAGTGTGGAGACGGTGGCAGGAGTTGGGGGTCTGGACACAGCTCAATATGACCTGACCCAACAGCAACAGGGTGAGTAACGACCAGGGACTGGGGGGGACGGAATGAGATGGGCACAATGGCACACATACATAATCATGTGCAGCACACTGCACACCCACAATGAGTGTGGAACATGTCCCTGATACCCTTGGCACACTGCAGCACACATAGAAACACCAAGTAAGCCCCTGTCCACAATGTGCACAAATCGTCCCCCCTCCATATCACCAATGCCACAACCTACCCATGCACATGTGCTGAATCCTGAAAAGCAGCAGCTCTTTGAGCCACACGGACAATGCAAGTGGCACTTCATGACAGATAGCATGGCTGCAGTCACAATACATGCCATGGTGCACGAGACGACTTTGAGGTGGCTGAGTGTGGACCACATCCGTAAAGGAGCAGGTCACACTCTGACTCATCCACGTGCACCTACAACCCATGACATCAAAAACACATCTGCAGACAAACAATGCACAAGAGTACAAAAACCATCCAAGAGCACAAATGACCCAAGTCGCAAACATCTCAGCACCTGAAAGGCACACAAGTCAAAGGCACACCGACTCAAAGGGATAAGGGGCCGCCAAATCAGAGCTGAAGGGGAGACTCGCCAACAATGCAGCACACACACATAGCAATCACAGTACATCACCATTGACAACAATGTCGTCCAAAGTGCAACCCTTACACCACAGGACAGAGGACACAACTGGTGCTGCTCGTGCGTAGTAACTGGCCAATCACATCTGGCATTGAATGACACTGTGAGATGATAATGTAAGAGTACAACCTCACATCTGTCATGTAGTCGAAATGTCCACTGTCTCCCATCAAATAGCCAGCTTCGCCAAAACAGCCATAATGTACACTGTCATGCAGTCTGAATGTAAACATCTCCAATGCGTGAACATACATGGAACACACAGTTAACCTGCATCTCCCTGTTATATTGCAGAGGGACAATCAACACCTCCTGCAGAGCAGACCACACATCTCTACAGTGATGATGAAGAGGACACCCTCCAACAGCTCATGGACAGCCTCCGCACACCACCCCCAGGAGCAGGGCAGCCCAGCTGCATCACGGTGACCCCACACCCTGCATAGCCCACACAGCAGGAAGCACACACAACCACGGCTTGCTCACAGGACTCCCACGACCAACACATGGAATTCCAGCACCGTGTGTTAGGATGCCAGGAGAAGATGGCTGATCAGCTGTGGGTGGGGTTCGACCTCATGGCAGCCAAACTAGATGCCATACGTAGGTTTCTGAGTCCCATCAGGGACCACTTACAATCCCTAACGGACACCCACTGTCCACACCATGCTCACCAACAATCCTTGACTGACCTCGCTGGGGCCATTACTGGGATACAAGAACAGTCTAGTCAGACAGGCTCTAGGGATGACAGCACAGAGTTGGCACAGATGCGGAGGACAATGGAGACCATGGAGCCGATGTAGGCTGGAAATAGGGCTGCCACGGCTGAACACCAGCGAGATGTAGCTGGGATCTTCCATGCCTTGCAGATCCTCATCTTGCCATTGCTGCCACAGAGCCTGTCCCAGATAACTTCTGCTGTATCTTCGACACACACATCTTCGCCCCCTGATGTGTCATTGGCACACAGTGATGCAGCCCTATCACCTTCACACCCTAATGTGTCAGTGCCCCACAGTGATGCAGTCATAACAACACCACACACACCTGACACACTGGACACAGAAGACGTCTCAGAGGAGTAAGATGTGGAGGGTAATGACTGTGTGAGGAAGGAGGCAGTAGCATCCGTACCCACCACATGGCCTGTCCCTGCTTAGTTCAGCCCTATGCATCATGCCCTGGAACAACACCTCCCACTGTCCCCCGGAACACTCTGCGACATTCACCTGGACCCCGACATGGCCTGCCATATCTGCTCTGGTGCCAATGACACATCAATCCGGCTGCGGACTGAACTCTTCCTCTTCAGATTAACCTTGCATTCCCCCAAGGACTCCGGTTGGCCCACCACTGGTCAACCATGTCATGTGGGCTTGAACTGACCATGTATCCCTCCAGCTCCGACACTCCCCAGAATGTGAATAAAACATTCCAAATCACACAGATGTGTCATGTCTATGTTCACTCACGTATACAAGTATGGATGAATGTAGGGACATTGATTGCACAAAAAGGTACACCCTGGTAAATGTCATGAATGCACATGTTTGACCTTGACCCACGTGGACAATTAGATGACTGTGAAGGTGTGAACTAGCTGTGGCCTCATTGCACATGAACAACAATCTCACAACCCCCAACATAGCCCCACGTCTATGTGTTATATAGGGCTGTGTGTAGAAATGTCAAAATCGGTTGCACGCCTGAAGTAGTGTCCCCCATCGCATGTGGCTACAGAACATCTCTTCGCATGACCTACTCACACACATCAGTGTAGACACAGTCTGTTTTAATGGATCACATTGATCCACATGGCAAGAAGTCGGACACCATACTCACATTGCTGAAGACACGTAAGAGCACAGGCCTACCAGCAACTATCCCAAACACAATGTCTGGCTCACAGAGGTGGAGCTGCCAATAGGGATTCACCGCCAATGTACATGTGGTAGTCTCTCCCTCCCTGTGTACGGACAATGCTCATTGAGGCACAGGATTTGTCATACTAATCAACACTCATCACAGCTGTACAGGTGAAGTTGTGTATACTTTATTAGCATGTGCGTGTCAGTACGGGCAAGGAATGGGCCACAACAGGCAGACAAATGCTTAAGACACTTACAGGCAGAATAGGAACGTGTCGAGGTGCAAAAAATGGGGAGGCAAAAATGAACACAGATCCTTACAGATGGCAACGGTCTCAGCCCACCTTGCCTTGCTGGTCGAGTCATGTGATGTTTGGCATCTGCTCATTGACCCGTGGGATCTGCATGGAGCTGTACCACCGGACTGTGCCGACTGTGTGCAATGCTGACGGTGAGCAGGTGAAAGGGACCAACAAGGTCACATGTAGTGCTACATTGCCATGTGTGTAGTCTCCCTCCTGGAGTATGTCAGATTTAGGAACGTTGCCTAACGACGCTGTGCAGATCTTCCCATGGGGCTGCATCACGTTGCACAGGTGTGTGACAGCACACCTATGCATTCTGTACAGGGGGGAATGCATACATGTCCACTGTTGTCCTGGGATGTGTGACCATTCCTCCACGATGCAACACAGGGTTGGGACCTGTGCTCTGGTTGTCAGTCAGTTGTGGCTGCAGGAAGATAGTTACTCGTCCATGAATGCGAGCGCAGCCTCATAGGCAATCAGTTCCAGTAGTACGTCTTTCTCGAGTTCAAGGAACACGAGGGAGAGCCAATCCATTAACTGGTCCGGACAGATGTGCTCCGTCCATGACGTTTCACCAATCCGCAACACAGTCCAATAGGAGAGCGCCTCGATGTGGTTACTGCACATGATGCCTTGTGCAATCTCCTATCCACTACTGCCAGCACATACGCCACAGATCAGGGTGTCCCATGCACAGGTATCCCGGTTGCACTTCTGTTCGTGGGCCAACAGGGGGCGCACACACAATTCATAATCCAGTTCAGCTACCGTTGTGTTGGATAGGCAGACCTCCAAGGGCCACTGGAATGTGAATGATCGACAGTGGAACCAGGGCTGAACGCATGTGACGTCCGCAAGCCTGCTATTGGCAGAGCTCCCAACAGATGCAGCATTCGTGCACGGTACAGTTCCATGTGACAGGGCTTGTGCATGTGCTTGGGATTGCCTGCCATTGCGTTTGTTGGGCTCGTACCACCGGCACTCCTCAGACCGGCGGCAGTTCTGTGGACAATATGCCACAGCTCGGAGTCGTATGTGTGTTCAATGTTTGGACGTATGGTTTTTTTTCTACCAATATGTTGGGGGCATGCCATGCAGGTGTACCTCGAGCAGGGACAAGTGTGTGTGGGGTGTGGACACGTTGGTCTTTCATTAGCGCAGTTCGTGCTGTGGGACTCGCAGAAGTCTGGTATGGTATCTCACTCAGGGGGTGCCGGGCGCATTGAAGACCAAGGTCGGAGGTTCGGATGCCCTTCCACCTTGTGTATTGAGACAAAGGAGCTTTCATGCCTAATTTTAGTCTGACTACTGCTTGCATTTCTGAAATGTGATGTGGCCTTCGCGCAGAAATTGTTGCCAGACCTTAGATTTAGGGTGCACGAATTGCGAAACACACGCAACAGTTGGCATGTGTTAGCCAAAGGCCCGATTGTCCTTGCGCTCCTTGTTCAGTCTCTCTCTCTCTATTTCTCTCTCTCTCTGTCCTTTGATGAGTGCCTGACACACCTTCCTATCTTGGATATTGTCTTACAGGCTGTCACTTACAGATTGTCCAGAGATGACCCACCATGACTCTTTCAGATAGTTGTTAGGAGAGAAATTTGATTGTGATATTTTGTTTGGACTTTCAATGGTGAATAATTGATTCTGCTTTTTCTGTACTCACATTACCTGTTAGTTGTTGTGATTCTGCGGCATCAGACGAATGATTTTGTTCATGATTTTGTGACGTTGATATGCAATCTCTTGGTCCGGGGGTGTGTGGCGGTGGGTGTTATAGCCCTCTTGGGGGTCCGAGCTTCATGATCAGTGGACCCATGGCATCTGTTGTACTTCAGGTGTGGCTCTGGACTGGGCTCCCTTTTCTGGTCCTGGTTGTAGTTCGACTTTGCACATGTTCTTATCGCAGATCAGCCTGGTCATTGAGAATGTTGAGGTGTGGTGTTGTAGCGGCTTTTTGCTCGGAAACGCCTACTCTACATCTCATTAGCGATAGTTGCCGGGGTCATCCGTGGCGATGGTTTTTGAGGATGCTATCGCCGGAAAAGGGGTGATATTGGCTGTTTGCACCAGCTTGTGAATAGGGCGATAAATTTATCGCTACTTTGGCTGCGATAAAGTGCCGCTAACTCAGTGATGGGTCCTCGAAAATATGCCCCAGAGTTTCCTACCTGGTTGTGTTGGCTAAGCATTTTATTAGACCTGCGTGTCACCTGTAGGTCATTTACTGCAGTGCATGGAGACAGCAGGGCAACCCTAATCCCTTCCAGGGCAGCGGATTTAGCACTTGAATCATTATATGCTTAAGGTCTATGCAGCGCGGGTACATGGTGATAACAACCTCCGAACTCTTCTCACACTGCCACTTTCTAAATGGATATCTTCATGCTGGCGAAACACAGATATGCCAATATGTATTACAGTTGACTGAAATGAAGGTTCTATTTTAATCTAAGGCAGAAGTATAATTTAAAAGATGTACCTCGTCAAAAAACGCCACAAGTGGAGGATTGATAAAAATATGACATACTAATTTGCAGGTTCATGTTGATATGAGCTACCCTAAGGTTATATTAATGGATCATTTATTTTTAGTTATTCATTGTTAACACTTGCTGGCAAGGCTCTGCACACATGCACAAAAGTACAGCGGTCAGGAATGAATGGAGTTTACAATCCATATGCTTTCAAAGTAGCACAAGGCTGCTGGAGGCTGTCAGGTCACTTACCAGTAACAGAATGAAATTGAACACTCTCATTAAATTTTCTATCCCCATGTTCCTAATATTAGGCTGAACAGCCTCAGCCATTGCTCGATTTACCAGCATGTACTGTGGCGGATTGATAAACTGCACACATTTAGAGAAGGAAAAGAACCACGAGGAGGGAACACAGGCCTCATCCCTCAGTGGAGGGTAACACTGAGGTGCAGAAAAGGTAAAAACATTTGGAGTTGAGTTGGTCCCTTACTGCCTCTGATGCCAGGCATGGGTAGTTCCTTTGAGTCTTCAGGGTACTGATGCCAGGAGGGAGGATCTAAAGATCTTCATTCGGCATACAAGGGCCATGGTAAGAGACTGGCAGTGCGGGGCATGTCAGGGAACCAGGCGGGTGCGGGGAACCCTAGTCCCTTTCCAGGTTCAGATGCTGAAGTGGATTTCAGAAATCCTCCTTGGTGAGTGAGCGCCTGTGTGCAAAGCTCTCAAGCTTCCCAGGTCCATGTGTGAATACCTCACTATTAAAGATTTGTTATTTGCATTTTGGAACTTATGGTCCTAATTTTATAATGAGGTCAAGAGGACTCCAATTCCCAGGTTGCAGAAGAAAACTCAACTGGATGACCACTCACACATAGAACCGGGTAACATGAAAGGTCCTTCGCTGCCATGTAGATGTGGGGACACATCTCATTTATATGTCAGGGCCTACCTACCGGTGTGGGTGGAGTGGATTTTTTCCTTGAGTATTCAAGAGCCTTTCCATCAGGATGGATATTGCCTGACTGCACATTTGTGCTAGTACTCTTTAAGGGCCTGTCACCACTCCTAACAGGGCTCTGGTGCTAGGTGTAATGTTTTGCGCCATCGTTGCATTATGGATCTGTTGCCATTAGTATGTATGGGCTCCCATTAGCATTATTGTGACAAAGTGCCAACCTGACAGTGTGGGTGCTTCTGAGCCATGTCAGGATCATAGTGGCGTGTGAGAGTGGCAATATCACTGCTCTTGAGGCAGTAGTACCTCCCTTTGGCATGTATTGGCCCTGATGCAACAGTGGCTGTGGTCAACGGCGGCTCCTCCGCTAAGGCGGAGGAGCATCGACCCCACTGCTTTTTACCAGTAACACTAAGGAAAAATAAAATTATAATAATTCACGGTATTATCATTTCATTTTGTACTGCTGCAGCAGCTTTGCAAGGCAGGCAGAGCAGCTCTGACAACAGGAACAGTGGGAGTGGTGAGCACACTGTGTAAGTGCGTAAGCCGTCTCGGGCTGTCCAAACATTCATGCGCACTTTGCATGTTCTTCGCGCAGGCTACATTACAGCCTGCCTGGAGAACATGCCCAGACCCCCAGTCAGCGTCTGAGCACCGACCACGGCATAAGACAAATGTGTTGGGATTGGCTGTGGAGAGCCTGGGTGGGCTTCCTGTTCCGGCCAGAGTGAGGGTCTACGGAGGAGAGACATGACGAGGAAGCTCCTTCCCCCTCCTGCATTCCCCCTACTGCCCCCCACCCCAATCCGTGCCAGCTGACACTTGTTGTAGAGCTTTCTCCTTGGACAGATGATGTCCCAGCTGCTGGAAGAATGAACATCAATTTGGCAAAATGCCATGGGAAACAGAAGTAAGATCACACACGCTTTGACCTCAACAGCACCGCTGGCAGTGTTATATGACCTTAAACCCTGAATTTTCCAAGAAGTTCATGTAACATGACCTTAACCCTGATGATATCGCAATAAGTGACATCGCTGATGTGTCATAAAAGCTGTAAGCTTAATATCACAACACAACGTGGCCGTGTGTCTATCTTAGATTCCACCTATTAGGGTGCTGACATGATCTTTGAAATGTCTGAGTTGTAACACTACTAACCCTGAATTGTAGCAACTAAGATAAGCAAGTGAGTCACAACTTTTCTAAAGAGGGTTCTAAATGTCCTGCCTCAGTTTTAAAAAGCGATAAGCTTTGAAAGGGCACTCCTTAAATATTGAAGTCCTTTCATGGTGTGTCAACCCAATGGCACCTCAGGAGTTAACCCCATTTTTCTAAATGTGCTATGGGTGCCATTCTATAGCAAAAAATGACCTTAGTATGCCAGGGCCAGCATTTTATTATAGATGCCCCCTTTAAAATGCCACTGTAGACCTCCATCATAATACCTGCATCCAATGTGCTAGTGCCAGCATTTTGAAACGGGTACCCTATGCCAAGAATGTTTTTGAGTATATGAGAAACAAGTATTTCTCAATGGGTGCCCCTAAATGTCAAGAATTACCTCTAGTATACCAATGCCAGTATTTTACCATTATGCTTCTCATCCTAATTGTTTCGGGTAAACCAGTACCAGTATTTTATTACGATGCTAAAAATTATCTCCAATCTGCAAATATTGTGTCACACGTGCTCACACTTACTTGCGCATTCTTACTCAGAGTGATTCTCACTCTTACACCCCCTCTCACTCATTTATTCTCTCTCATTTGCAGTCACTCTTACTATCACTCAGTCCGTCTCACTCTAACATTATCACTTTCTACATGTCTCTGACTCTCACTCACTTTCACTCATACACACATGCTTATACATACACATTCATTCACACAAACACATGCTCTCTCAGACTCTCACATAACCACACTCTCCTCCGCAAGCATGCACACAAAATGCATTTGATTTTGTTTTTCGAACCTCAGCTGCCAGAAAAGTCCCATCCCAGCTAATTGCACTCCATTTTTTTTACACTAATTGTGAACAATATAACGTAATTATCTAATTAGAGTAACAAAAAGTTGGAAGAAAACAAGGGGATTGGAACTGACACCCACAGGGAAGAGCTGCCCATGTGTTCCTAGCACTGGTTTTGGCTTGTCTGAGGTCACGGGTCGCAACGTCAGTGCCAGGGGGCACAAAAGGCAAGCCATGGGTTGCAGCTGCGGCACATAGTGCCCCACGAAATGCCGTCCTCGGCTCGGAGGTTGAAGGGATCTCATGAAGGAAATGTCAGGGCCATGGTGGCAGCAGAACCCTCTCCTCGGGCATGTTGGCCTTGCTGCCAAGCTCTAATGAAAGCATGGTTTAGGAACTGGAAGATGAGTGTGTCAGTGCCCTGAGGGCAGCAGTGCACACTGCTTGAGCGTGTCATAGCTTGATCACCAGGATAGGATTCGAGACCCTTCTTTCCCGACGCCCTCGGGCGGGGCACTCGTCAGTCTGTATTACGGTGGATGAACGCGCCTCAGTTTTCCTTTCGGGCATCGGTGCCTTCATGTACAGTCTTATTTGTAATGAAGTCGTTTCTTCAAAGCTCCACGTGTTGCCTGCCAGGGGAATGCGCGGGAGGGAGTGGGGGGTGGGACTGGAAGGGGGTGCTGAAAGGACAGCAGCGCATTCACTAGCACGCACTGTGGCTACTTCCGCACTCAAAACATCACTCGTACCTCAGAACCAGGATGAAAAGGAGAACGTAGAAGGCGGGCAGAAGGACATGAGTACTCGGGAGAAATTTTGAAAAAGAGGAGGTACAGAGAAGAGAAAAAGATAGAGAAAGCAGGAGCTCAAATATGATGTGATGAAGAAGGAAAAACTGGAAGGGAAAACGAAATACATCAAAACTAGAGGGCCTGCAGATAGACAAAGTTGTGGTGAATGGAAGGAATATCGAGTGACAAGGACGAAAGACAGGGGTATGTAGGAGGGGCTTTCTTCAGGACCGTGAAAATAAGTGAGTGGCAAAAGATGTGGTGCCACGTGATAAGTGAAAACCAAAAAACTAGTACCTACACACACGCTAAGGTGTGTGGACTGCGTGTCGCCGTACTGACGGGCATGCATAAAAAAGTTACCTGTGGGGAGAGAAAGAACATCACAGGACATATAGACATACATGGTTATGACAAACAGATGCTGTTAAGCACCATAAAATGCAATCTTTAGGTGCTATGGTCATCCCAATTGACCTGCCTGGTGATGGTACCTGCAATGTACACATACATATATCTATAGTGCGCATGCTGCATGCAGAAATGGTGCAGCAGTTTTATTGCTTGAAAGGCTTAGCGATGTTACGAAGCTGTCAGGCTTCTGTGCAAAGGTCTACTGGCAAACATAGGATTATAACGATGCTGGCCGTGATCACCGTTAAATTACAGTGTAGCAACGTAATTAGGTGCAAGTTTGGCCATGGTGTGAGTGAAAATTATTTATTAAGGTAGGTGAGCGCACACGTGAAAGAGCTGGCATGAGCCGTCAGGTGTGGCGCGCTGTATGAATTTAAAACACAATTAAAAACAAAGCACGGAATACATAAAGCGGTGCTTATGTAGGAGATATAATTAGACTATGATTGAGTGTGGGTGGCCAATTCAGGGCTCGGGAGGAGTTCGCTCCTCTGAAAAACCTCTGGGAAGAGAAAAGCAGCAAGTGAGCTACAGTGTTAGAAAAATGCTCACGAAATGCCTGGAAAAGTGTGGCCAGCAGCGCAACCTTACTTTGTCTCAGAGCGGACCCGCTTGGAACCTGGTGTTGTTTCCCGTCATCCCGGATGGGACTGGGGGCCAGGGTGAGCCTCTCAGACGCCTACCTCATTGAGATACAAGCAACGGAAACCCACTTCAAAGCCACACTCTCTTCATACAAAAAACGGCTTGATGAAACCAACAAAGAAATAAATGAATACAAGGAGGGCCTAACTCAAAGCAAAATCAACAAATTTCAGTAGGACCTGAAAAAGATTTCTTATGTCAAAACCTACCCATGTGCGGAAGCCGACAACCAACCACCGACTAGAGCAGACACTTCAGGTGCATCATCCGAAGATGAGTCATCGGCAAGTAGCGGCTCCAGCGCGGGCAGTTATCGCAGACGACAACAAGGAAGGACACATGAGTTGGCAACAACCATGGATGCCAGGACCACCGGGACCAAACATACAATATCCTCCCATGTATTCCCCATGCACCCACACTATGGGTACGGTTGGAACACACCATTTGGACAACCACCACCATACATGAACCCCAATCAACAACAACCTTTTTTAGGAAGAGGCCGACGAGGACGTGGCAGGAGACGCAGAGGGAACCAGGTACACTGGGAAGACGTCCCACAACCAGGTACAATGATGAGGAGCAAAACGCGAGACCAACAACCAGGCCCGAGCACACGCTGAGCCTAGTTACCAACCTCTCCACACATGCCCTGATGCCAACAGAACTAGCAGTCCTAAAGAAAGGACTCAACAAATTCCTATTACATTGTGAGCTAGCAGAGTTCTTCCGCAAACTCAAGCTAAAGGCGTTCTTCGAGAACTCCCCCACCAAACAGGATCCAGAAGCACAGGGGGACACTCCCTTCAGAGCCAAATCAACGTTCATTCCACCACCGAGCACAGTACCTCGTGAAATACTCGTGTACGAGCAAGCAGTATTCAAACAAATTGAAGCACTGGAAGAACCCAACACCTTCCAGAACACGAGCTGCCTAGAACGCCTGGCACTCCAATCATTGAAAAACAACACCAAGATCATAATAAAACCAGCTGATAAAGGTGGGGGCACCATGATACTCAACAAAGCAGACTACCACTTGTAGTGTGAGTGGTTGCTCAATGACACCAAAAACTATGAACGACTGTCAAATGATCCCGGCGCCGCCCTGAAACATGCATCCATACCGTTGTAGAAGATGCAGAGACGAGAGGCCTGATTACCAAGAATGAGGCTAAATTTCTGATTACTACTCCGGGAACAATACCGTATTCCTACATTGTTCCAAAAACCCACAAACAGAAAATACCACCACCTGGACGCCCGATTGTTTCGGGAATTGGATCACTACTAGAACCCTTGTCTCGCTACTGCGACCATTTCCTACAACCCCTGGTACAATCAACAAGCATCTATCTAAAAGACACCAAAGACTTCCTAGGCCTTATAACGGCCCTACCATATGACCCCAGTACCTCACTGCTGGTGTGCCTCGATGTGGAGAGCTTATACACCAGCCTCCCACAAGATGACACTCTCAAAGTATTGGCGAGCGCCCTGAACAACTCCATTTGGCAACATCGAACCTCGATACCCTTTGTTCTAGAGTGTGCAACCCTTGTACTCAAAGAAAACTTTTTTGAATATGAAG
Organism: Triturus cristatus; assembly: GCF_964204655.1. NCBI lineage: Eukaryota > Metazoa > Chordata > Amphibia > Caudata > Salamandridae > Triturus > Triturus cristatus. The sequence goes on from NC_140590.1 coordinate 806,000,195, forward strand.
GTAAAATCTACCTCCAGAAGTATGGGACCTCCATGGGGAGTGCCTTCACCCACAGTGTAGCAGGCCTCAACGTATATGACTTTGAAACTCGACACCTACTACACAACAATCAACCCCGAATTCCTCAAATCAAATTCTACAAACGCTACATCGATGACATTCTACTGATCTGGGAAGGCACAAGTGATTCACTCACCACATTCTGTGAGTGGCTCAACACATGCGATCCCAACCTCCGCTTCACACACAACATCCACAATCAACAAACCACATTCCTGGACTTGGACATTGAAGCAGTAGGAGGAGGCCTTAAGAGCAAAACACATTTCAAACCAACTGCTCGCAACTCGTTACTTCATTTTACCAGCTTCCATCCTAGACCACTGTCAGGGTTTGAAGACCAGGGCGCCTACGAGGTTCCGATTATCATTCAGGCGGAACTACAAGTCCCAGCAACCCCAGAGGAGGGGAGGGGCTACAGACTTTATAGACACGAACAACGCGTCAGGGCGTTGTTCGTGATTCTGGAACCTGGGAGCAGCAGAGGGCGTTCTCGCTGCTGCGGCTCGATATTCCGCTCTTCCGACTTAGGAGGAGAGACCCGTGTATAACATTGAAGCCTGCTGTGGGTTATCGGCAGGCACTCGCAGGACGCTTGTTCGGAACACTCCGGGTAAGATTGAGACTCGCTGAAAGGCGCCGGGGGAAGCCAAGAACCGAGGGAGTTCGTATCGGGGCACCCGCTTTGCCGGAGAAATCAGCAGTCAGTGGCAGGTATGCCGTGGAGGTTCGCACGGCGGCCACAACTGTGAAAGAGACTTTCGTTTGGATAAAGATTTGGATAAAGATTTGTTATAGCTTTGATACTCGTTAGTGGCCATCAGGCAGCCATGTGGGTGGAGCCGGCCAATCATTTTTGTTCGTTGAGCTGAGGTCCAGAGCCCGTGGAAAACCAATTGGGGGGAAATAGGAAGCCCTGACTGAAAGGGCTCATTGCAAATACTTTGCGTTGCAGTTTTGGTTCCCAAGTACAACGAGTGTGGGAAGGAGATGTTTGGTACGTATGGGGATGAAGGAGTGTGAACCGGTTAGCAGAGTGCATCGTTAGGGACTTCTGTGTTAACCTGTTTGCCTTTTCTGTTTCCAGTACATAGAATTGCCCTGCCATCTCAGAGAGAAGACTAGTACGACCAGAGTGACTACGTCAGAGAAATACTTGGCAGGTGGGAGGAAGAACCAGTGAGACCTGACGAGAGTAGATAGACTGTGAACGTTTATTAATTTCATGCCTTTGTTTTGCAGGTGTCCCTTCCCACGCAGCTCCTACCCTATCCTTCCCCTCGCCTGATCCCCTCAACACTCTGGAGCTTCCGAATCAGAGTTTGGGGAGGTCGGGAGGGGGGCCCCTTTGAGCATCACCCAGATCCTGAGGAGAACCGGGAAACCGTGACAGAATCACGAACCCACGATATTTTCTCCTCCCGGTCTGGGTCATTCGCAAAGATGGCTACGTTAGAGGAGGTGATCCTAGCTTTAGCAGCGGTGCAACAAGAGTTAGTAGCATCTCGAGCTGAGACAGCGGCCTTGCGAGAGAGGGTTGATAGACCGGCTAGGAACCCGTTTGATGTGATGGTTGGTCAGCCACAAATTCAGGTGACCGTACCCCCGCCCATTCCTTTGGCTACTCCCGAAAGGTATGCGGGAGATCCATTAAAGATACAGACGTTCCTCACTCAAATCACGCTTCACTTCTCCTGTCGTCCTTCGTCGTTCCCTACTAACCATTCTAGGGTGGCGTTTGCGGTATCATATCTAACTGGGGACGCCGCCAATTGGGCGGTTCCTTTGGTTAGGAACGATGATCCGTTACTGACCGACTGGAACGCTTTCCGCACGGAGTTTGAACGGGTGTTCGACCGCAGGGCTACTACTCTAAGTGCAGATAGAGAGTTGTTGGAACTACGCCAGGGCAAGCAAGACTTGGTAACATATATGACGAAGTTCAATAGACTAGTGGGGGAGACAGCGTGGCCCGAGGAGAAAAGAATGGCATTGTACTATCAAGGGTTGAAGGACGAGCTTAAAGACGTGATAGCGCAGATAGATCCCCAACCCAAGACCTGCATGGATTTAATTAATCTAACGCTACGCCTCGATCATCGGCTAACAGAGAGGGGGGGGGATAGGAGAAAGAGCGAGAGGTCCGCAGTCGGATGGGATCATGACAGTCGGGCCCCGCAAGTAGGCCGGGATAATGGTTCGGAACCTATGGAAGTGGGAGCACTTCGACCCCCGCTGTCAAAAACAGAGAGAGAAAGTCGCAGAGTCCCGGGACTCTGCATGTACTGTGGGAAGAAAGGCCACTATGTAAGGGAGTGTCCCCAGAAGCCTAAGAAACGAACGACAGGTTTCATGGGAAAACGGTTGGCCGTCACTGCCAGCGGGAAAGACATTCAGACAGACACCGCAGAGAGCGAAGCAGTCACGCCTGAGTGGAGATTGCCTTCGCTGGCGGGGGGTGAGAGTAAGACGACAGAAACCCATATTGTTCTGCCCATGCTCCTGAAGAACGGTTCAGCCACGCATCCGGTTCGGGCAATGATCGATTCAGGAGCCACGGGCAATTTTATGGATGACGGATTGGTACACCGGTTGGGTTTGGGTAGGGTCCCAGTTCTCAAACCTGAGACGGTGTTAGCGGTGGATGGGACTCCGCTGACCTCCGGTCCCATCACCGAACAGACAGAGGAGGTAGAATTGATCCTCCACGGTGAGATGCAGGATCACGTGGAAGACATCAGGTTGAATATCATAGACGCCCCTCAATATGAGATAATTTTGGGGATGCCCTGGTTATGGCGACATAATCCAACCATGAATTGGAGAATCAAAACCATTTGTTTCAATTCCATAGAGTGCCTAGAGCAGTGTATGAAAGATAGGGTGTCAGTCTCTCACACGCTCGCTCTAGCACCGATTTGGCAGGTGGCCACGGCAGTAGAAAAAGAGACCGAGCTACCCCAGGAATATGCTCGGTATCAGGGCGTCTTTTGCGAAAAAGAAGCGGAAACCCTGCCGCCCCACCGCGAATATGATTGCAGGATAGACTTGGTGGATGGGGCGACCATGCCCTCCTGTAGGGTATATGCCTTATCCGAGCCCGAGACCCAACACCTGCGGGACTATTTAGATAAATTCTGTGCCCTGGGGTTTATTCGCCCCTCCCGCTCGCCCGCAGCATCTCCCCTTTTCTTTATAGCGAAAGCGAACGGCGAGCTTCGAACGTGCATAGATTACCGCATGTTGAATAGGAATACTGTCAGGAATCGGTATCCATTGCCGCTCATCCCCGTGTTACTGGACCAGGTGAAGGAGGCCACCATTTACACCCGGCTCGATCTACGAGGGGCCTATCATCTGGTCCGAGTCCGCCAGGGGGATGAGTGGAAAACCGCGTTCAAGACCAGATTTGGTCTTTTCGAATATCTGGTGATGCCGTTCGGGCTGTGTAATGCCCCGGCGGCATTCCAATATTTCGTGAACGATGTATTGAAGGAGTACATCGACAGGTTTGTCATCGTGTATATCGATGACATCCTGGTTTTCTCAGTCTCACCCGCACAACACGTGAGTCATGTCCTACTGGATCTCCAAAGGTTGCAAGAACAGAGGTTGTATTGCAAGATTAGCAAGTGCGAGTTTGGAGTTACGGAAGTTGAGTTCCTGGGAGTAATTCTGAGTCCGTGGGGATTTAGGATGGCTGAGCGAAAGGTGAAAGCAGTACAGGAGTGGCCGGTGCCTAGCAGCGTGAGAGAAGTGCAGTGCTTCCTTGGGTTCTCCAATTATTATCGGAGGTTCATCTCCCACTTTTCTCAACTGGCTTCTCCCATCACAAGGTTGTTGAGAAAGGGGGCTGTTTTCCTTTGGACACCCGAAGCCATGGAAGCCTTCCGCCACCTGAAAGAAGCCTTCTGTACAGCTCCCATCTTGCGGCACCCTCAAATCGACGCACCATTCATTGTAGAGGCAGATGCCTCCAACGTCGCTGTGGGGGCAGTATTGTCTCAACGAGACAAGCATACCGGACAGTTGCATCCGGTGGCATTCTTGTCGAAAAAATTAGGTCCTGCGGAACTCAATTACTCAGTCGCAGAAAAGGAACTGTTGGCTATCAAGAGAGCCTTCCAAGAGTGGAGACACTATTTATGGGGGGCTCATCATCCCATCACTGTATACACCGACCACAAGAACCTGCAGTATATGAAAACGGCAAGGCTACTATCGCAGAGACAGCTCCGATGGATGTTGTTCTTTGCGGAATATGAGTTTGTGGTGACTTTCCGTCCGGGCTCCGATAACCGTAAAGCAGACACCTTGTCGAGGATCGGAGAGAGCGAGGCAGCTCCACAACAACCTCTGGAAGCCATAGTACCTCCAGAGAAGGTCCTGTGTGTGATCGCAGCGGAGAAGTTCGTGGATCAGGTCAAAGACAGTCGATCCCCTATGCGGTGGCAGCGCTGGGTGGAACAAGAACCCTGTCGGGTCCTGAAACACGGAGTACCACTCCACAAGGACAGGTTGTTTCTACCCACTCAGGAGCTACGGATACAGGGTTTCAATTGGTGTCACAATACGGTGCTGGCAGGGCACCCGGGACAACTGAAAACGCTTCATCTGGTGCGAAGACATTTCTGGTGGGATGGTATGGTGGCAGACGTCAAACGTTGGGTATCTCTCTGCGAGACCTGTGCCCGGGCTAAGGGGGAACACAGCAAGTCTAGAGGGAAACTGATGCCGTTGCCAACGCCACCCCAACCCTGGCACACGATCAGTGTGGATTTCATTCTCGGTCTGCCCCCTGATCAAGGATTCACCGCCATCTTGGTGGTAGTAGATAGCCTGACGAAGATGGGGCATTTTCTTCCGTGCAAGAACCTTCCCACGGCAGGGCAAACGGCTCAGATGCTCCTGGCACAGGTGGTGCGTTTGCATGGCCTTCCGCGGGTCATCGTGTCAGACAGGGGCCCCCAATTTGTGGCGCGCTTCTGGAGCATGTGGTGCAAGGCGCTTCAAGTGAAGGCCGCTCTGTCCACCAGTTTTCACCCGCAAACTGATGGGCAGACTGAGCGCCTAAATCAAACTCTCAAAAAATACTTGCACTGTTTTTCTGAAGAAGCGACAGACTCGTGGGTTTCGTTGTTGTGGTTGGCGGAGCTGTCATATAATAATACCTGGCACAGCTCTATTCAGGAAACTCCGTTCAGAGCCAATTATGGGTTTCATGCCTCAACGTTGCCTTTGGTTATACCCCGGGAAGTACAAGACCAGCCAGCGGTGAAGGAACAAATGGACCGCCTCTTGCAGCTCCATAAGAGGCTACAGACGACCCTGAGGCGAGCCAAGCTACAGTACAAGAGGTGGGCCGATCGCAACAGGCAAGACGGACCAGAGTATCGAGTGGGGGACAGGGTGTGGCTCTCCACAAAAAACATCCGCTTTCGGTGGCGCAGTGTCTTTCATCCCCGATACATCGGTCCTTTCACGGTGGTACGGAAAATCAATCCTGTAGCGTATCAGTTGAAACTTCCTGCCTCCATGCGGATACACCCTGTGTTTCACTGTGGCCTTCTGAAACCGGCGAGGAACATCAGGAGCCGACCGACTCCGCCGATAGCACGGGAAGGCCAACTGGAGTACGAAGTCCGGCGCATTCGGGACTCGAAATTCAGGCAAGGACGATTGTGGTATCTGATCTCTTGGAAGGGGTATCCGTCCGAAGACGACTCCTGGGAACCAAGCTCGAACGTCCACGCCCCTCAGGCGGTGAGGCGGTTTCATGCCCGCAATCTGGGGAAACCAGGATCAAGGAGGCGCCGGGGAGGGGGACATACTGTCAGGGTTTGAAGACCAGGGCGCCTACGAGGTTCCGATTATCATTCAGGCGGAACTACAAGTCCCAGCAACCCCAGAGGAGGGGAGGGGCTACAGACTTTATAGACACGAACAACGCGTCAGGGCGTTGTTCGTGATTCTGGAACCTGGGAGCAGCAGAGGGCGTTCTCGCTGCTGCGGCTCGATATTCCGCTCTTCCGACTTAGGAGGAGAGACCCGTGTATAACATTGAAGCCTGCTGTGGGTTATCGGCAGGCACTCGCAGGACGCTTGTTCGGAACACTCCGGGTAAGATTGAGACTCGCTGAAAGGCGCCGGGGGAAGCCAAGAACCGAGGGAGTTCGTATCGGGGCACCCGCTTTGCCGGAGAAATCAGCAGTCAGTGGCAGGTATGCCGTGGAGGTTCGCACGGCGGCCACAACTGTGAAAGAGACTTTCGTTTGGATAAAGATTTGGATAAAGATTTGTTATAGCTTTGATACTCGTTAGTGGCCATCAGGCAGCCATGTGGGTGGAGCCGGCCAATCATTTTTGTTCGTTGAGCTGAGGTCCAGAGCCCGTGGAAAACCAATTGGGGGGAAATAGGAAGCCCTGACTGAAAGGGCTCATTGCAAATACTTTGCGTTGCAGTTTTGGTTCCCAAGTACAACGAGTGTGGGAAGGAGATGTTTGGTACGTATGGGGATGAAGGAGTGTGAACCGGTTAGCAGAGTGCATCGTTAGGGACTTCTGTGTTAACCTGTTTGCCTTTTCTGTTTCCAGTACATAGAATTGCCCTGCCATCTCAGAGAGAAGACTAGTACGACCAGAGTGACTACGTCAGAGAAATACTTGGCAGGTGGGAGGAAGAACCAGTGAGACCTGACGAGAGTAGATAGACTGTGAACGTTTATTAATTTCATGCCTTTGTTTTGCAGGTGTCACTTCCCACGCAGCTCCTACCCTATCCTTCCCCTCGCCTGATCCCCTCAACACTCTGGAGCTTCCGAATCAGAGTTTGGGGAGGTCGGGAGGGGGGCCCCTTTGAGCATCACCCAGATCCTGAGGAGAACCGGGAAACCGTGACAACCACTTCGCGAAAACCTCCCATATGGCCAGTTCCTTCGACTACGCAGAAACTGTAGCGAAACCAAGGATTACAAAACTCAGGCCCTGGATCTGAGCAAGAAACTACATCAACGAGGATATCCCAAACACATCACAAATAAAGCAAACAAGAGGGCCAGAAACCAAAACCGCAAAGCTCTCATTGAAACCCAGACACAAGATGTCACCCTGATGCCACTCACATGCGTAACGACGTATAACACCATTTCCAATAAAGTCTCCCTGATCGTTCGGAGGAATTGGCACATACTGAAGACAGGCAACCTCAACTGGGAACCACCGCTCTTCTCAAACAAGAGGGCAAAATCCATAAAAGACGCCATAGTATCTACCAGACCTAAACATTCACCAAAACCAACAAGCCCAGTTCTCAATGCTTGGGGGCTCCCAAGCATCACGGACCATTACCCATGCCGGAATTGCAGTGTGTGTCACATCACCAAAACTGCCAAAACCCTTATCCTGAAACCTGGCAAGACATGGGAGCTAAGAAAACACACCAATTGCAATACTGAACATGTTATATACCGGATTAACTGCCCCTGTAACCTCCCATATATAGGCATGGCCAATCACAAAATCAAAACCAGAATTTGCGAACATCCCAGCACCATACGGTGCAAGAAAAACACAGAATGACAAATCACTTTCTAGAGACTGGGCACATGACCAATGACATGAAATGGGTAGTCATAGAAGCACTAGACTCCAACTTACCCAATATCCAAAGCCGCCTACTTGAGAAAGAACAGAGATGGATATACCATCTGCCAAGCCATATTACTGGTTTGAATGACAACATTCCATGGAACAGTCTGAGAAGATCATAAATTCCGCATTTCCACTAGGGGCAAAACAACATCCCCAATGCCACCCACATCATAGGCACAACATTTCTGTTCCCACCGATACCGGCGCCCAGTCTGAGCCTCTGAGCCCACTGCCGCCCTGTGCCCCACCCACCCTACCACCTACAAGACCCTTGCAATTACCAAGTTCATTTCTCTACTTGTTATTGCCCCCATGCTTGTTACCACTGCCAGTTGACTTGCCCCCAGCGCAGCACCCACTATCTGCCGTCTAGCAGCAGACATGCTAGAGACCATTCCATTCTGCTTACATACAGCGCCCCCAACCTGTGCAGCAACAACACATTTTCCTACTTACGCCACTCAAGCACCTTTCCCAAATAGCTCACACGTCAGCTACAGGTGCTTCCCCGCGCTCAGCACCCTATTTACAAAGATGCCAGAACTTCCCGCTAGGCTGATACATAGCGACCCCTTATCGTGCTGCAATAGCACCTTCCCCCTACAAGCGCTGCACAAGCTTTCCCCATTCAACCTCGCCACATGTGTTTCTGAAGCGCTTCCAACTCGTGCTACATTAGCACCATTTCCACTTGTGCGACACTGGCACCTATTTGGGAAAGCTAGAATGCCAGCTCCAAGATACAATACATTACAGGCCACGCACATGCTCACGGAGAAGTGAGCAGAAATGGCACATGCGCACAGATGCCTATCCTGAACCCAGCTATGCAGAGCACGCCCATCCCGGCACGTACTCCATGGCCCTTACTACTACTTTAACCTGCGCAAACCCCGGCCCCCAATACCATCCGGGATGACGGGAGACAACACCAGGTTCCACATGGGTCTGCTCTGAGACAAAGTAAGGTTGTGCTGCTGGCCACACGTTTCCAGGCATTTTGTGAGCATTTTTCTAACCCCGTAGCTCACTTGCCGCTTTTCTCTTCCCAGAGGTTTTTCAGAGGAGCAAACTCCTCCCGAGCCCCGAATCGGCCACCCACACTCATTCATAGTGTAATTATATTTCCTACATAAGCGCCGCTTTATGTATTCCGTGCTTTGTTTTTAATTGTGTTTTAAATTCATACAGCGCGCCACGCCTGACGGCTCAGTGCCAGGTCACCTACCTTAATACATAATTTTCACTCACACCATGGCCAAACTTGCACCTAATTATGTTGCTACATTGTAATTTAACGGTGATCCCGACCAGCATCGTGACAACCCTATGTTACCACTAGACCTTTGCACAGAAGCCTGACAGCTTCGTAACATCACTAAGCCTTTCAAGCAATAAAGCTGCTGCACCATTTCTGCATGCAGCATGCACACTATAGATATATGTATGTTTACATTGCAGGTACCATCACCAGGCAGGTCAATTGAGATGACCATAGCACCTAAAGATTGCATTTTATGTTGCTTAACAGCATCTGTTCGTCATAACCGTGTATGTATTTATGTCCTGTGATGTTCTTTCTCTCCCCACAGGTAACTTTTTTATGCTTGCCCTTAAGTACGGCGACACGCAGTCCACACACCTTAGCGCGTGTGTAGGTACTCTTTTTTTTGTTTTTCACTTATCACCACATCTTTTGCCACTCACTTATTTTCACGGTCCTGAAGAAAGCCCCCCCTACATACCCCTGCGGGCTGAAACATGTAGACCCAACACATAGCCAACTACAAGATAATAATTTCTTCTCTAGTTGCATTTCACATACTTTTTAATCATACCCTGAGCTGCCAACAATAAATACTAAGAGGCAAGGATTCTCAGAGATATTTTTATTCACACCATTTCACATTTCTGCACCACACCAGCTCCGCTGTAATCAGGCGTCGTAGCACAGCCGGGGGCATTCGGCCACCCGGTTGGGACCCCAATGATGAAGCATGACACCAACCAGGTTGGTGTGTGAGGGGTCTTTTAACAAACTCAGTGGGTCCCAAACACTGCCTATCAGTGCGAGTACCACTCATAGATTGGGTTCGTCCATCATTGTTTAAACATATATTATACATGGGATAAGGATGCACCCCTTTCCTTCCCTCGCTCTCCCTTTGTTTTCTACATGAACAATCTTCCCCTGCAATGCAGACACCCTTGCACTATGGCGCAGGGGTTTTTGCGTTGGCATTAGGCAGCTTAATTTAGCACCAGAGCAGGTGGAAATGCAGTGCTGCGGCATAATGTTCTAAACATGGTGCATCCCTTCTTTTCAGAAGTGGCGTAGTGCTGCGGTAAGCCAAGAAGGGTAAAGCCAAATTCCGTCACTTCCATTGTAAATATGCCCCACAGAGAGAAGATTCATGAGTTGAAACTGCTTTCATCAGCCCTATCCAACTGAGGCAGTCTGGTGAACTCTGAGGGCCCCCACCCTCCAGTGTGTGAACCGCAATTCTTGTGGCTGGTGGGACCTGCAAGTGACGATGCCAGGGTGAACAACAGCCAAAGGAAGAAGATATCTAGGAACAAGGAATGGGGTGAACCACTTGGCCACAAACATGAATTTGACACATCAAAAGAAGGTTTGAGAGGTAGAAGAACTCCCCAGTAGAACATTGTCAAATGAATATAGCAATATTGTGCTTTTTCTAGTTAGTAATTGATCAAAACGTCAGAGAGTTAGAGGCATTTCTGAAGAGTGATTGTAAATGAGAACAAAGATTTGGTGCGTTTGTACTTTGTGGAAGATCAGCCAAATGTCCATATAAGGATATCAGGGTGTAGGACTTGGCCCCTTTTTGGCTAATTCCCTAAACATTTTTGCTTTCCCCCTAGACCTTTTTTTTTTACATTGTGTTGCCAACTTAGATGCTTTGGACACTTTGCCACTGCTGATCAGTGTCAAAGTGCAAGTGCTCCCTGTATAAAGTGGAATGGTAATTGGTTGTCCATGATTGGTATGTTTGCCTTACTAGTAAAGTTCCTAGTAAAGTGCACTATGTGTGCCAGGGATGGTAATGCAAATGCTATTAGTGGGCCTGTAGCACTAATTCTGCCACCCACACAAGTAGCCTTAAAAAGGGAACTCAGGCCTGCCACTGCAGTGCCTGCGCGCAGTTTGTTAAACTGCCATGTTGTTCTGACAAGTGCACTCACTTGCCAGATCTTACCCTTCCCTTTCTATGCACATCAGGCACCCCTATTTTAGGGCCAGGGTCCCCCTGGGCAGGGTGCAGTGAATGTGAAAGTTAGGACATGTACTGAGGTGTGTGCCATGTCCTGACAGTGAAATAATCTCCATTTCGTTTTTCACTGTTGAAAGGCCATCTTGCCCATGGGAGAGAATGGGAAGGCTGTGTAATATGTTTTTCAGCCTATTTTCCCAAAGGCTTAAGATGGAGGGGTGAAGTTTAGTATGTCTGAACTCACAATGTAATAACACATCTTTTTATGAAGGTTGTTTATAACCCTGGGTGTAGTTTGCGTAGTCGCGCTACGCTACGCGAAGTGAACTTTGCACTACGTCGTGCTATGCGTAGCTATGTGAACTGCGTAGTGCGGTAGGGAAATGCTGTTCGCAATGATTGCACAGTGCCGGATGCTTGTCCGTACTGTGCAATCATTGCGAACGACATCATGCACAGTGCAAGCGGTCATTTTCTGCCGCTCGAGTAGATTTGTACTCGAGCGACAGCTTTCTCAACGCGGACTGGTAGTTTCTCATCGCAAGTGGTTGCGAACAGACGCGACCACTTGCAATGAGAAACCTGACCTACCCACGTTAAGAATCTTGCCGAGAGGTTTCTTTTCCACGCTCGCGATCGGCAACTTGATGTTGGCGATCGCGAACGAGGAAAAAGTCTCGCCAGGATGTTGATTTTGCTCGCTCCCGGTCGCCAACTTGACGTTGAGGACCACGAGCGAGCAAAAATTGCCCGCTATGCTACGCTACATGTTTTGCACTGTGCTATGTGCGATTCGCGTAGCACATAGTTGCGCTCACTACGCACACTCTGCAAACATAGCGTAGTTTTCTGCCCAGGGTTAGTGGTTTTTGCATTGTGTGTTTAGAAGCCACTCTTTTAGAAGTGGCTGAGTTTTTGTGCTTTGACATTTCTGTGTGTCTCTGCCTGGCTGTGGATTGACTGACTGGATTTCAAAGCGATAGGATCTGGGGAACGTCTTGACCCACGGGAGGAGGTGAGACAGCAACAGGCTGACCTGCATCTGGAGTGTAGGGGAAGGAGAAGCCCCTAGAGGTGAAGAGGCCTGGGTTGCTGCCATAAAACAATTGTCCCATCTCCTGCTGAGTGATTCAGAATCCAGACCCCCACTAATCAAAGGAAGAGAGGTGTAATTGGCAGGGAGGCACCCAGAACTGGTTTGAACAGGGGTCAGTGCCCCCTGAACACAAAGACTTCAGAGCCATTGAGGGGTGTAACTATGAGAGCTGAAATCCCTGAACTTTGGAGAATGGCTTGATCAAGTGTGAACAAGACTGGAGCTACTTCATGGTCAAGTGGACCTTTGCCAAGGAAGAAACAACTGAAGAGTCTGAAGGATAGGACTGACCCTTGCTGTGTGTTCTGGGGCTGGCCTGCAGTTTGCTGTTTTAACCAAGGAAAGGCTAAAGGAACTTGTGTGCTGTGTCCCCCTGCTTGAAAGGACTTTGCTGTGTGCTGTGTCCTGAAGTAACTTATCCCCAAGGGCCCGAGGTGAGCTGGCTCTCTGTTGCGGAAACACAGGAACACAAACATTTCCATGAGAGTCTCAGCGGCGCTGTGCGTGCATGCTTGTTGCAGACTGCGACCCTCGTAAGGTGGCACCAGGAGTCCAAGCAAGGATCAGCGACGCTGTGTGCGTGTACTTCGTGCAGCCTGAACCCCATTGTGAGGATTGTCCAGTTATCGTGTGCACCGGAATCCAAGGGAGTCTCATCGACGCTGTGTGCATGTGCGTTTTGCACCGTGAGACCTTCGTGAGGATTCGCCTTGTTATCATGTGCATCGGAATCCAACTGAGTCTCACCGACGCTGTGTGCGTGTGCGTTGTGCACAGTGAGACCTTCATGAGGATTCGCCTTGTTATCGTGTATCCGGAGTCCAAGTGAGTCTCATCGACGCTGTGTGTGTGTGGGTTGTGCACCGTGAGACCTTCGTGAGGATTCGCCTTGTTATCATGTGCACCGGTATTAAAGTGGGTCTCAACGACGCTGTGCATGTGATCTTCATGCAGACTTTCGTGTGGAGTGCTCAGTGATCGTGCACCCGAAGCTCAAGGAAGTCTCAGCGACGCTGTGTGCATGTTCCCTGTGGCAGCCTGAGATCTTCATAACTGTAGCAGCCGGGACCGGCAGCCAGGAGGAGCTGAGCCGCCGGCCCGAGCCCGCTGTTGCAAATTCAAAGATTGCATTGGAGGCCCAGCTGCTGGACAAGGAGAGTAGAGTGGGTTCGCGCCCCCCCTAGGTAATGTGTGTAGACTCCTGGGGTGGGGTGCGGGCTAGGTGGGAGACCCTCTCGGCCTCTCTCTCGTTCCGGCAGCAAGAGCCTCTGCTTTGGCTTGTATCGTGGCCCATATTGCCAAGGGAGTGGCAGTACAGGGGCCGGAGTGCAGAGCTGCACTTTTTGACTAAACCGTACCCGTGTTGGGGGCAACTGTTGAGAGGCTGACTGCAAGTCAGAAGGAGAGGCGGAGAAACCGCCTAAGGCACAGTGATCAGTGCCTGAGTGTATTACGCATTATTCCATTTCTTCATAACGGTGTACCTGACTGCCGTATTACACATTGCATCATTTCTACATAACAAAGTACCTGATTCGATTATTACACATTGCATTATTCCTGCATAGCAAACTACCTGATTAGCTTATGACGCATAGCATTATTTCTGCATAACGAACTACCTGATTGTCGTATGACGCATTGCATTGTTTCTGCATTACAAACTATCAGATTAGCGTATTGCGCATTGCATTATTCCTGCATAATGAATTACCTGATTAGTGTATTAAGCATTGCCTTATTTCTGCATAACGACGTACCTGGTGGTTGTATTACGCATTGCATTGTTGTTATCTTGCAACGTGCCTGATAGTTCTGTTCCGCATTACATTCTTTTCACATTGCAGAGTGTCTGATTGCTGCGTTACGCCTTACAGTATTGTTACATTGCAAAAGTGCCTGATTCTAGCATTACGAGCTGTAAACCATGATATTAGGATTACAGGAGAATGTTTAGAAGTGCTCATTAATACCGCCAGAACTTACAAGGGCTGGCTGGCCTAAAAACCGCCCAGGAGAAATAGTACACAAACTCATATGTTGGATTTATATCATGTGGTCTTATCGTATATCTTTTTATATAAAATTTATACTCGTTTTTCTAAAACTCGTGTGGAGTCTATTTGTAGTATCATCATTGGGTTGTTGTGAGTGTGGTTGCAAATACTTTACACATTTGCCTTGAAGATAAACCTGGCTGCTCATGCCAAGCTACCGAGGGGGTGAGCGTGGCTATCTCAGAAGGCGACCTTCCTCACCATGACGTTGGAACGCGGGTCCCTACTTGGCCTAAGGTACCTACCTCAGCCACCAAGGGATCCCGGGTCTAACACAGGGCATTATAAAAATAAAGTCAGAAGGGAATTATTACTTATTATAGCACTTTGGATGTCTATGTTTCTAGTAGCATACAGATGCATTCATTATCCAAGATCTGTGAACGTCTCAATACTGGGATATTAGAGCATTCACAGAATAATACGGAACGGAGAGTTATTGTTAGGGCTTTGTGGAGATGTCCGTACAGTGGAAGCCTGTGAATATCTCAGGGTTGGAATATCAATACACAGCATTGATCAATACAGATTACTAAAATGCAGTACGAGAGAATCTGAACTGGAGGCATGATTTGAGGATAGGTTTCCACAGACTAAACAGGACTTGATGTTTTCAGCTCCCCAAGCCTGCAATCTTTAGCTTTTCCCTTTAACCTTGGATCAGTATACAAGTGGAGGTTAGAGGGACACTGGGAGCCATTGTAGTTTCACTCCACACTGCCCCTGATGTCAATAATGGATGAGACCGAGATGAGCTTGGCGCGACGGAAGATGGCCGCTTCCTAGAGCAACTCCTTAACTCTGTCCCCTTCATTCCCCATAAATCCAGATAAAATCCAAACCTGACACCGTGCCGTGTCGTGGAAAAAGACGGCATAAGCGAGCACCCACCATCTGCGTGCCCCTCGTGGAGATCCAAGGTCGGATCGTGGACGCTCCTGCTCCCTGGCCTGGTGGAGGGAGTGGAGCACCGGCCTGGAGTGGTGAGTGAGGCAGAGCACCCCTGGGGCACCGGCCCAATTGGGAGGAAGCGGTCACCAAGTGGGAAGAGGAACGGCTCCACAGCTTAACAGAAGAGAGCTGGGAGCAGCTTGTGACTGCTCTATGCACACTAGACACTGAGTGCCGGCTTTGCGGGGGCCCGATCCGGGTGTGGCCAAGTCCTCCCTAGACTCGGAGCCGCCCTTCCATTCGGCTGCCTAGGGCCTGGGGTGAACAAAGAGGGGAGGTGGCACTAAGGGGAGTCCGATGCCCAACAGAGGAACCCAGGGAAGCTCCTAGGCAACCCGTAGAGGTGGTGGAGGGGGATGGAGCACAGAATTGGCCTGTCCCCAGCAGAGCAACGGCGGCAACAAGACTACAGAGAAGCCAGCAGAAGATAGAGCGGAGGTGGCTGAGACGGCTGGAATAGTGGACGTTGCCCAATCGAGAGCAAAGGTGAGCACAAGAGCGCATTGAAACACGGCCCAAATTACAGACAGCAAGCAAAACAGTGAGATAACAGCTGCAGGGCACTAGAGGTGGAGGCTAAAGCGACCATATGGGAAGCACCACTGCAGTAAGATCTCTGACCGCAGGCACACCGGCAGTCTTGGCCCGGGTGGGCTACACAGATTGAACTTTGTGGGCAGCGACAATCTCCAGGGGCCAGGTGGGAGCCTTTCCATAAACAACGCAGCAGAGGAGCAAAAGAGAATCCAGAATGGAAGATACCGAGTGGGTCTGAGCGAGAGGGCCACACTGGGTAAAATCTGGTGGCTGATAGGCAATCCTACTAACCAACGGCTGGAGAGTGGGATAGGAAAGAACACCTGGGAAATAGGGTGTAAACCTGACAGGCCGCAGGGGCCGCCACGGTAGCCCCTGGCAGCCAGCAGCAGTGCACCCGGGTACACCAAAAGAAAACCTACAAGGGCGACTCAACCCAGACAGGAAGATCTCCGGGGGAAAGAAAGCCAAAAACCCCACCAATTAAAACTAGACAAATTCACCTTCCCGAAAGGAACTGAAGCCCAAGACCCCTTACACGAACGCCTACCCACAGAGGCTCAGGCAGCACCCGACAAAGATACATTATCTCTGCATGACATTTTGGCTGTGATACAAGGGGTACAAACGGTGCTGGAGACCCGAATAGACTCCGTTACAACAGAAGTCTCTTTAATCCATGCAGACCGGCGTTATATATGGGGGCAAGAGTACAAACAGTAGAAGACTCTACAAAAACTCTGCTTCAAGACACCTCAACCCTTAAAGCCCAATTGAAAGACATACAAGCGTGCACTGTCCAACTGGAGGCCAAGCTCGAAGATCAAGAAGGGCTCTTGAGACGCAACAACATACATATCCTGGGGGTCTCCGAAAGGTCATAGGTCTCAACAGCTGACCTCTTAGTGGAAGAATTGATTCAGGGGCAACTCCAACCTAAGGGTCTCTCAAAGTTTTTCTTGGTCGAGAGAGCTCACCGTGTCCTGGGGGATCGCCCCAAACCTGGGGCCCCTCCGAGACCTATTATAGCACGCCTCTTTAACTACAGAGATCGAGACGCTGTTCTGCATGCGGCCTGGGTGGCCCCCCATATCTACTTGAAAACTCCCAGATAACCTTCTTTCCAGATTTCACCCTAAAGACTCAAAGACTAAGGTGCAGTTTCATCGAGGTGAAGAGGGCACTCAGGGATAAAGGGGTGAACTACTCCATGCTCTTTCCAGCTCGCCTACGAGTGGAGTCCAAGGGGCGGGTTTGATTTTTCGCTACACCAGAGGAGGGATGGGACTGGTTAGAGGGTTGGAGGACAGTTGGAGGGGCGGGTGGCACAGCCCGTCGAGGAAGACCAAAGAAAACATCGATGGATCCAAACAGGCGGCTCCCGAAGAGGGGCACACGGGGGCTGTGCCATGAGAACGATGACCGAGATCAAGGCTGACTGAGCCCGAGGGAAAGTGGGTATGAATAATGTGGCTTCGTCGACAGACTGGAGGGCAGGTTGAGGAAGGGATTTTGGTTTGCTTGACCTCCCATCCAGCTATTGTACTAGGAGAAACTAAGCAAAGCGTAAAACCCACCCATCGGCCTGTGCAGGAAGGGACTGAGATAATGAACTACCTTAGCACTGTTGGAAATCAAAGTCCAGACTGAAATTAAAATAATGTACTAGAATGTAAATGGGCTAGAAAGTAAAGTTAAGCGAGGCATCGTGCTTCAGTTTATTAAAAGACACTCCCCGGAAGTAGTTCTCTTGCAGGAGACCCATCTAATGGGCAATAGCTGTAAGGCCTTGAATCGTTGGGGCTAGAAAATGAAGGCACATGCAGGCTACACATCCGGTTCACGAGGTATGGGAATCCTCCTCAAGAAAAGCCTTCCCCTCATCATAGAAAAAACATAGACAGACAGACTGGGTAGATATGTGTCGGTTTCGGGGATATGGGCAGGCGAAGTAATCACTATTCTGTCCGTATTCTTCCCCCCTCCATGTTGGTAGACTCGACCTTGACAGACCTGGGGGCACAAAAACTGGAACTCCCTATGGATCGTCTATGTATGGAAGGAGACTTTACCATGGTAAGCTGCGACTTGCTGGATCGTATGCCACCTAGAGCCCAAACCCCCAGGCAGACACGATTGGTAGATTTTTTGTCCTCAGTCGGCTTGATAGATGTATGGGGATCTCTAAACCCCACTACACCAGAGTACACGTTCCACTCAGCAGCACATGGTAGTCGTTCGCGAATTGACTTCTTGATTTCACTCCCCACACTCCTCCCTCACTTTTTTGGAGGTCCCACACTTGGCAAGAGGTATCTTTGATCACTCTCCCATATGGACAAAATATAAGGTGGGTGGACCGCGACGCGGGGGCCCGGTGGCAATAAATCCCTGGTACATTAAGGTACCCAAAATAAGAAAAGCCCTGGAAGAAGCAAATAATCTCTACTTTCAGAAAAACTTTAATACAGTTGCTTTGCCACAGATATTATGGGAAGCAAATAAGACGGTGGTCAGGGGTCAGGCCCACTCGCTTATATCTGGACACCAAAAAGAGAAAGGAGCGACAGTTGTGAAACTCGAACAGGAAATCCCTGATTTAGAACTTCAAATACCACGAAACTATGATGATGAGGCACAACACACTTTAAAACGTAAACAACAAGACTATAGAGATAGCATTACAGAGGAGGTCAGGAATAAAATTAACGAGACACAACACCAGATATATGAAACTGGCGACAAAGAAGGGAAACTACTGGCCTGGTTGGATCACTGCCAGAAAGCAGATAGATGGGTCCCATCGCTCACCTCTAGATCCGGGGAGGAGATCAGAAACCCGTTAGGTATTGCGGAGGCCTTTGCAGACCATTATGCAGAGATATACTCCACCAGTATGGAATACCCAGAACAGGAATCCCTTAAGTTCCTAAGGGATATCCCACTCCTGGTGTTGATGGAGGAAGAGCGCCAGCCTCTGGAGAAGGACCTTACGATAGCTGAAATCACTCAAGCGATAGGAGCCCTGAAGTCGGGAAAAGCATTGGGAACAAACTGTATCCCAATTTAATTATACAAGCTCACAGCCTGACAATGTTACTGCCTCACTTACTGACAATGTTTGAAGAGAGCAACACTATTGACAGACTCCCAATAGATCAGACACTGGGGACTATAGTGGTAATACACAAGGAGCGAAGGCCGAGGGACCAATGTACGTCGTACCGGGTAATTACGTTGCTGAATGCAGAAGCAAAAATTCTTGCAAAATGATTGGCGCAGCGGCTTCTCCCTCTATGTGTAATGCTCTATTACAATAAAATAATTTATTTTTTAAAAAAAGAATGGACGAGACCTCTGTGTGTATAAGCCATTTTATTAGCATTTTTAGGTGTAAAACAATTCTAACAAACTTTACAGCAGGGTTAAGTTATCCTTGTATTACGATGTACATAACATTTATCAACTCTAGAATAAAATATGAAGAATCTGATGTCATTTCTGTCCACGTCTTACTCCTCGGGAGGCTAGATCTCAGTACTTAGACCTTCGTATTCCTGCCATCTGTCGCAAATACTACCATGCAGCTTCCCTCTTCCTAAACCCCTTTGTCCAAGATTCTTCAATTATCAAGTCCAGCTCTCCATTTGTAATATTTTGAGCTTCCTTCGCCCTCCTGGTTTCAGTTATGTTTTTTTTTACTGTTCTCAAACCGAGGGCTATGGATGCTTCCACGTGTCCATTCATGTCTGGTTCATCCACTATGCTGAATAGGGACAGGCTTGGGACAAGAGCTGCCAGCAGCCAGTATCGCCAGCAACGAGTTTCTCACCATTATTCTCCAATATCTCTGTAACATGGAGCATCGCCAGAATATAACATCCCTCCCTCTTCTTGACATCTTAGGCAAATGGGGAATGTCTCTTTCCCCATACGCCAGTTTCTCTCTAGCTTAGTAGATACCATGTAGATATTTACATTGGATGTAAATGGTGCATGCTGAGCATGCAATTTTCTTGGGCCAATCCTCATTACCAGTCTGATCTAAATCTGACTGCCACTGCCTTCCTAGTTCCAATTCTAGGAATGTGTCCGGTGTGTGCATGGCAACTGTTTTGTTGATTTTATTTCAACAAGACAGGGATACCAGACATAGCATCTTTTCTTTTTCTCACAGGCTACATATGGGGAGCTCCTCGAAGTGGCATAGATAAGAGGTTAGTGCATGTCTTCGCTTGAGATATCGCAAAAACTGCGACTTGAGCAGCCCAGATACCCCTGATGGGAAGTGAATGTCTTGACCACTGCATTAGTGACTAAATTCACCAGTGTAAAGCTCCAAGTATGTCTCATCACTAGAATCCCTCTAGTGCTGTGACATCCGGTAGGATCGAGACAGGGCACAATGAGGTTTGTTTTGTTAATGTATTATCCCAGCTCATTTTCAATAATTTATTGCCACTAAATGGGTCACACAATAGTATACCAGAAAATATTCCATTCCTAAAACTTTTGTTGGACGTTTATTTACAGCATTTTGCCATACTGACTTTTGGAGACTTTGTTCTCCATTGGAAAGAACTGATCATAAGGACTAATTGTCTGAAAAATAGCATTGGTAATTTGTGGACGATATTTTGTATGACACAGAGTATTCTATTGAATGTAAGCATTTTAGTAACATAATTCTTCCTGCAAGGGAGATGTGCAGTGCTATCCAGTATAGTACATCGTTTTTCAGCTTCTCTTCCTGCAGAGTTATGTTTCTTTCCCAGGACTGAGTTGAGCCCTCTTAGATGCACATTCCCATATATTTAATCTCTTCCAGCAGTGTTGTCAGTGAGGACCTGGTGGCCCAGTCTTTCACCTCGGCCATTCCACTCACCAGATATAACAGATTTGTTCCAGTTAACACAGAGGCCTGCGAACGTGCTGAATTCGTTCAGTGTTTGCATTACATGCGGATCAGATTTTTTGTAGTATTTTAGATATATGAGTGGGTCTTCTGTGTATAACAGGACCACATCTTCGGCCTCCAAAGTCCAATCAAATCCTATTATGCATTTGTCTGCTGTAGTATGTGCTGTCAGCAGTTCAATAGTGATGGCAAACAACAATGGTCACAGAGAGCGGCCCTATTGGTTTTTCTGAGAATTTGAGTTGTTGGTTGAAGAGGGCTGAGAACCTACTCAAGAAACAACAACAATCCTTGTTTGGGTGAATCACAAAAGTCACTTAATGAACCTGTACTTAACCCTCTGGTAGCTTGGCATGAACGTAGTCAGGCTTAACTTGAATACAATGTGTAAAGTATTTATACATCACTTCAAACAGTAATAAAGTGAAAACACAACACAAGAAAAATCACACTCCAATATGCTACAATGAGGTCCTTTGTATGTGAGCTGAGTCAGTGACATTGAAGTGCAAGTGCGGTATGTGACAGTTCCTCATCCCCTTTCTGCCAGAGATGGCCTATCCTGCCAACACCCAGGCCCTCTTTTGTGTTGCTGTCTGAGAGGAATAGGCGATGCTCAATTGCCAACTTCATCTGTTCATGCGACCCAGAAACAGGCTGCAGGCAACAAATAGTAAGGACAAAAATGCCAACTTTCTAAAAGTGACATTTTCAGAATAGTAACTTAAAATCTGTCTTCAACATCAAAGAGGGGTTTACATTACAATTACACTGACACAAAACATGACTTTCCTACCCTATCAAAAGTTACTTTTTATTAAATGTAATAAGGTGAATCAATGTAATCCTTGAAGTAGTGAAAATATAATTTAAGAGTTGCTCACTTCCAGGATATGTAAAACTTAAAACTACATGTCCAACTTAAACTACACTCTGCCCTAAGGGCTGTTTAGGGCCTACCCTAGGGGTGACTTATATGTATTAAAAAGGAAGGGTTAGGCCTGGAAAAAGTTGCTACAATTGAGGGTAAGTAGGGTTACGCCTCTGAACGTTCAAAAAACATGAAAGCTCACATAGGATGCAAAGGCAGACCTGAGACATGTTTGAAAGGCTACTTAAGTAGGTGGCACAATGAGTGCTGCAGGCCCCATTTCTAGTAGCATTTAATTTATAGTCCCTGGGTACATGTAGTACCACTTTACTAGGGACTTACATGTAAATTAGGTGCAAGCCAATTTCACCATGTTTAAGGGAGAGAGCCCAATAACTTTAGCAGTGGTTATTAGTGGTAAAGTGCACATAGTCCTAAAAGCCACTAAAAGCGGGTTCAGAAAACAGGAGGGTGAAGGCAAAAGGTTTGGATATGACCCAAAAATTGTAAGATCAACAGCAGCACTTTCGGTCATCCTTCCAGGACAAGTGAATTAGTCAGAGCATATGTTTTATCTGTTTTATCAAGCCACTATGGTCTTGGTGTACCAGTCTCTCAATTGCAGTGAGGAACCAATTGATCAATATATTGGTGAGTATCTTTGCTTTTATATTAAGTAGAAAGATAGGCTGATAGGAATCACATTCAACCATCGGTGTTCCAGCTTGGATATGATCATAATGACCACCGCCCTGATGTTTCTAGACAGTAAGACAGTCTCTTTCAATGCTATGAAGTTCAATCGTGAAGCCATTATGATCTGGGGGGCTTCTCAGGTTGCAGGTGCCTGAGATTTTGCCAGCTTTTACTTTTGTTTCAAAGCTTCAGTCTCTATTTCTGAAATGAGTTTAATCAGAAGCTTGGTCACAAGTCTATCTACGAAGCAAGGCATATTTTCTACTCCTGTACTATCTACCCTGTTGCAGAAATGGGCAACCTGCAGTCACCCCGAAGGTCCGTAATTTTCGGTCTCTCATCTACCTTGCTGTTAAATACAGCCATTGGTTGCCTTCTGTTCTGCCCAGCCAATAGACTGGCTTTCCAGCCCTGTACTCCTTGTCATACAACCAACTCTGAGAGTCATCAGTCGCCTTTTGTGGTTCATCTAGGCTAAATTGGCTCAGATGTAGCCCAGCAGCATCAACCTCATCGAGAAGGATTTCAGTAGCATTTTCCCTGTACCATTATTTTAGTGCAAGGATCTGGATTTCCTCTTCCTTCAAATTCTTTTAATTATTCTTTGAGTTTTCTGTAAAGCCAGTTGCCCCACTTCTCAACACCAGTTTAAAGGCTTCCCACAGCACATCCAGCAAGCCTACCGAGCATGAGTTAAGCTTTCAGACCACAATCCGATTGATGGTGGGGTAAAAATGCAACCAGATGTGTGGTGCTTGAAAGCATGATGGATGCAAAATCCCAAATTAAAAAAGGCACTGAAAAATAAACGGAACAGTATTCCCTTCGATCTTTTCAGTGCCTCTTTAAATTTAGCATTTTGCAACCACCATGCTTTCAAGCACCACACACCCGGGTCATCGTAATCCCTACGGCAGTGCCTGCACAGGCACCGCCTTCATAGAAGGGATTATGATTCAACAGATGCCCCAAAGGGCTCCTTGAGCCTGTTGGAGGCATTCGTCTGACCTTCCAACTGGTGCGGTCCGACTGACGGCATCGTAATGCGGCAGTCAGACCGCTATCCTGGATGTCGTGGGACAGCCACCGATGGCCTGTGGGTGGCGGTCCCACCGACACCCTAATGAGGGCCTTAATGTGATGCCTTCATCGATTTTCCCCTACTCTAGTTTTATCTAAAAAGCAGTGTGCAACCATGAACCTAGTACTCTGCTGTTTAGTCTATGCCATTGTTCGATACCTTTAAAAATCCCTCCATGAGATTTGGAAACTGCAGTGAATCCGGAATGCTGCTTCATGATTGCTTTCAACCTTAACACCTGGTCTTGATTTCATCTTCCCTTCTGTCTTTACAGTGGGGCACAGCTCAGAAACAGAAAGAGACGGCCTATGCTCGCTGCTTCCAAGGTCTACTGTCCCGAAAAAGTGCACTAACAACGAAATGTCGGGTTAAATGAATCACTTTACGCCCTGCTGACGCATAAAATAGGCGCTCGGCTTTGCACCAGAAAAGGCCATCATCATACAGCCCCATGTCTAACCACAATCAACACCCATTTTTACAAAGCACTTTAAAAGAGCACTTAGGAAGCCTGTCAACCCTATAAGGCGCTATATAAAAGGTGGTGGCCGACCTGCAGCACGTCAACTAGCCAAGGCTTGTTTTTCTAGGGCACTCGATCGAGGTCTGGGTACTAGAGTGTTTCTTATTTAGTGTCTGCTTTTCTCTTAAACATATTTTTTCATGACTCCCTCCACGCCTCCTGCTTCAATATGAAGCCGGCGAGTGATTGATGACCGTCATTGGCGGAGGTGAAACGCTTGTTTTCTTGCACTGCAGCAGCAGCAGAGCGGAAGGCCACTTATTTATTCCAGAGAAAAACCTGTTTTATCCTAAAAATGTGCGGTGTAGTCACAGATTCAGAACTCAAGAAGGGGAGCTGTTGTCAAGATGGAAAAATACTGCAAGAATAAATAAAAGGAGAACTGAATGTAGGAATGAAAAATGTGGCATAACCCCTGGGCAAATTAAAGAAGACGCAGCAAAGGTGAAGCAAAAAAGCACAGAGGCGCAGTGTAAGCACAGTAAGCAGGAAGGAGCGAGGACTGGGTAATTGGCCCCTGGCTCCCAAATCATTCCTTCTGAAGGTACGTTGTAAATATGCACTGCCAATTTGGGAGCCCTAACGCCGACTTGGGAAACAGCAACAGAACCGACACTGTCCAGGAATTGGTGTTCTGTTAGCAAATAATTGTACCGACAGTGCTAAAACACTTTAAGTGATGGCACCTATTTGTCTATTAAGAGTATAATAAATCTATTTTCTTATGAGATATGCTTATTTCAGCACGGTAGGTTGCCCAGGCGTACACAAGTAGGTAAACACGGATTGAGTCAGAACAAACTATGCTAAGGTGTTTGTAAAGCGCAGGTTCACCAAGGATATCTTGCTAAATATCAGACGTTTATTGTTACCCTAGACAATGGTACTCATTTTATCAACCTCAGAAGGGTGAAAGGCTAAGTGGACCCACCGGGATTTGAGCCTGTGACCATGAGTTCAAACACAGACCCGTACAGTGGGCGCATTAGTCCACTGAGCCACCAGGCTCGACCTATAAATAAACATCAGATGACATTTGCACTTGTCCTTGGTGGGTTGACCTATCGTTGTGCTTTATCGGTGTTGGTGGCACGCCATCATTTGAACCTTGAAGCATTTGAACCTTATTCATTTCGCTTAAGTGGTCTTATTGTGAAGTCGAACACAAATGACAGATCTCTGTCCTGGGGACATGGAGACGTGTGAGATTTCTGGAATATATATATATATATATATATATATTCTAGGAGGATGTTTGGATCTGAATTGCCCTTTGACTATTATAGTGGGGCAACAATATAACTCCTAAGTATGCTTATTTTTTCAATTTCACAAGCATCATGGGGGATTCCAAAACATTTCCTCAATAGTTTACTTGCATGGCAATATACAAGTCAATGCTGATGTATAAACTAGTGTAATTTGGTCACTTTAAGACTTTTGTGGAGAATCGAGGCCCAGAGCGTTTCCCCTGCGGACTCAGGCTGCTCAAAACAGTTAAAACCCAAGACAAAAATATGGCCAAGAATGAGGAATAGCCAGAGGAGCCTGGTTTGTTAAATGTCATCTGTCCTGTTAATCTCAGTTTCATAGTGGACAATCGGGGTCCAGCGCCTAATGGCAAGATTCATGTTCACGAATGATGCTTATCTAGCCATCACTGACACTGAAAGGTCCCGGGTGATGAAGATAGGCGTAAAGACGTCATGTCAGTCTTCAGGGGGGGGTAGGTGATCTTTGAGCTAAAACTGGTTATCTAACTAAGAGCTTCGGGAAATGTGTGACTAAGTAAGAATGGTTAACTAAGGTCTCTGTGTCCAGGTGTGACTCTCCACAGCATATGTTTCGAGCTAACTGAGATTTTATGTTGCTTCTCCTCTCAGTTGGAACAGTTTTATTCCGGTTCATGTAGTTCTACTTCCGGCTTACAGATGCAGGGCTAGATGGACTCGAACGCGAAGTGTTGTGAGCGAAAAGGTCATGGGTTCATGAGTACCACAGCTAACTGTGCCCCAGCTTCCGGCCCGATTACCAGTCATCCCGGGCCCTCGCTGCATACCATTGTCACCTGGACCAACAACACTCCCTTATTCCCGTTTATGCAAGCCAAAGAATTATTTTTTACATAATTAATTATTTACAAAAACTGTTCCTAAAGCAAACGCGACATAAATTATTCACAGTCTCTGAATCAAATCATTTACTAAACAAATGTGTATAGAAACAACATCCAAAATAAATAATTTACAGTTCCAGAATCAAATGGTTCTCAAAGGAAATTTGTACATAAAGAAAAAGAAAGTACTTAAACAAGGTATTTACATTAAATGAATATTTGTCCTGAGTAATTGGTGCACCTTGATAATGAACTCAGGGACGTTATGTGCAATGGAGAGAACACAGGAGAGAAAAGAAAACTGTACTGTGAATAACAAGTCTTGTAAGCGGAACGCACAAAAACAAGCAAGCGCTAAGCACCCCTGGGCTTGAAAGTGCTGGCCAGGCTAAAGTGTGGCGGTATGGATTGTGCTGGACTTCACAAGGGGTTAGAACTAGGCTCGTGTTCAAGAGGAAGGCCTTGATTGATGGGACTCAAGTGCGGTGTGTGAGTAGGCCATTCTTTTAATGTCAGGAGGGAGTATTAGTCAAGCACTTGATACAGTAGGAAGGTGAATCGAAAGTTGATGGCTGAATGACTCGCCACTACACAACATCTGGAACATCAGGAACTGTGAAGAAAACAGAATGGAAAAAAGGACTTTGGCATGACTTCAACAACGATTTTAAAATTTTTAATTTTACTTTATTAAAGTTGAAAATATCCATTTGATATATCAATCTTAATTGAAAATTAAATGTTAAGACAACAAGATAGAAAGGAAACCACAAACTAATTACAGAAGAATTCATTACATCATGTTGTCACTACTCATTCAGACAGGGCTTGCCCAATTTCCCAAAAAGTTTTCATAGACCTATTTCTTGCAGCAAACAGGCTCTCAAACTGCTTCACCCATTTCGTCGTATGTAACCATTGACTAAAAGTAGGCACCTCAATGGGACAGTTTTTGTAGGATTGACCTGGCGATCAGGAAGACGATAAACACAAATTTCTGTTGCCGCACAGTAATATGCCTAGATTGCAGGATCATTCTGAACACAGCCCCATAGGGGTCTGGCCATAGAGTGACTTGAAGGTTTTGACTAATTAATTAAAATATGCGATCCCAAAAGGATTAAGAGACGAATATGTAAAACATGCATGTAACCAGTCGCCCTTAACATTGCCACATCTGAAGCATGCTGCTGAGAAGGCAAGGGGCATCTTTTGGATTCGGTGCAGAGTGTAATACAGCATCCACTTTGAGAAAAAGGGCATCCTTTTGAAATTAGCAGCCCGAAAGGCTTTATGAGCCATTTGATTATACCATGCCCACGTGTGACAATTGATCCTACAATTTGTGGAAGCCGCAATGTTGGCTAGAAAACCGAGGTACCACCTCGTCCCATATTTTCTGATACAATAGGTGATACCAGTTACCTAAACCTTTAAGGCAAGTTACAACATAGGCTTTACTAATGTTCTCAGCCAGTTTACCAGATACCTGTCCACTCCTTCAGAGAAAATGGCTAATTTGTAAGTAGGTAAACACCAAATCAGAAGCGACTGTGGGATGGTTATTAACTAGCTGTTGCCAAGATTTTACTACACCAGCTAAAGTAAAATCTCCCCAATTGCAACATCCCGCCCTTTCCCAGTCCACTATAGCTGAAGCCTTTAAATGTAATCCTAATACACGATAATCTCTTAATTGTAAAGGTAGATGAAAACAAGGAATGTGAAATTCGAGCCATATCCTCTCGAATCTAAAAACCAAAGCATGAGGCATCTTATACCTTGTTTGTTTTAGCAACCTCAGTATCTTTAGAAAAGCGTGAAGCTTCACATCTGCCTCGTTTAGATTTGTTTCGCTATCGAAATAGTTAGAATGAGAATTAGTTGTTTCCGCTCGAATTTGCCAATCCAGAAGACTTCAACAATGTTTCACTGAGATCTCATAGTAAGCTGGCTAGCCATTTGAACCCCTGTAATTCTCCCTGAATCGCACTTGATCAAGCCCAGAACCTTAATAAAAAAATGTCCGAATGACTTCTTATAGCTTTTTTCATAAGACTTCTCTTTATTTGATGCATGTTAACTTTCCGTATATCTTTTCCAAATCTATGGAAGGTACATGACTCATAAGAGCTTCTCTCTCAACTCCCCTTCTCTTCAACCATCCTTGAAAGTCTAGCTTTCCACCTTCAATCTCTCCTCCCACAACCTACGTAATTTTCTCCAATGAGGCCGGGTTCCATGTCCTACACTTAACATAGATTGTTCTCTTTCAAGTAGGAATCATAACTTCTCTAAGTCATTCTTTTGACCTCTCTCTGACCTTTGACACTAGTGAGCATACAACAACACTAGCCTTCTTGCTTTACTAGCCATTGCCGGTAAAGCACTCAATTGGGCCTCCTTTTGCCTTTCGCAATGCTGATTCTACATTTCCTGGTGCTTTTCATATTCTTTGCTCATTCTTGCACCAGTTGGCATCAACCAAAGTGCCATACTGGCTCTCTTACTCTTCTTACTCTGTAAAATCCTTTCATGATGCCATGATAAAGTTTCAGCTTCTCACAGCCCGAGGGCGGTGATGACACATAATTAGCTCTTGCTTTTTCTTTATCCAGCCCACAACCACTTTATTGTGTCATTTCTTACTCTACCGTGGGATAATGAAGATGAAATTCCATCACAGCTGCGGCAATCATATTCAAGTCCCTCAAAATTAGATAATCTGCCCTAAACTTTAATTTAAAACCTCTAAACATATCATCAATTTCCAAAGTCAACCTCTATACTATTCACAATAAAACCTCACACATCACAAAACACCCCACATGTTCATGACATCAAAAAACATCCTACCACCTCTTTCTAAACTTCACTCTAGCAGGCACTGGCATACACTTCGCAACACCACAACCTGTGGTCCCAATCACAGACAGCTACACTTGTATGCCCCAATTGTGTGGTGATTAGTGACATGGCAAGCCTGGTTTGAGTTGTGTGAGGAGCAGGGATCAAGCAGTGACATGATGTGTCTGTGTCTGCGTGGGCTGAGTTTGCTTGATGTAAAGTGTTGAGAATGTATAGCCTGAGATGTGATGATGTGTGTAATGTTGGTCTCTGTTGGTGAAGCTTGGGAGTGGCATATAATAACAGCTCAATGGATAAATATTGATCTGGAAAAGCGAGAATGCATTTATTTTCACAATTACACCTTCTATCTAAACCAACACACAATATATATGGTATTTTCTAACACTAGTTAGCTCCAAATAGAAGCGGTAAGCATATGATGAATATAGTGAGACTTTAGTTCCCATTGAACAATGATGTTGGCCCTGATGGCTCCATGTGTGATGTTAGTGTCTCTTGAATTTTACTGATCACCTCCACTGTGTTTTTGAATAATTAAAATAAAACACATCCCAATAGTGCATGAACTCTGTCTCTCAGCTCCTGTACAATGGACATGTGCGAAACGTTGAAGACCTACTGCAGATTATCTGCACGGTTTGCCCAAACCCAGCTACAGAATCACAGCACTATGAACAATTCAATGCAACACCCAAGGACGTCTTTATCAGTAGCGGCTGGTGACACCTGAAAGTGGTGAGGCATAAAAGTTTGTGAGGAGTGCCATTTTGACAGCGAGTGATGCAACCAAGCCCGACAGCCTTTAAGGAGGCCTGGGTGGGGTTCTCCCCCTGGGAATTTTTTTTAAAAATCGTGGGCAAATGGTGCATTTTCAAGCAAATTTGAGAAAGCAAGAAGGTTAATTAATCAATTGTGAAAGTGTACTTATATCAATGAGGAGATTTCATATGATAATGACATAGGTAGCTGCTCACTCAGTATAACCATTCTTAACATACCTGTGCAGTGTTAACTCAGTGCAGTGGCCTGTTCACAAGAGCATAGTGCACCAAAGGCTAGTGAGGTCTCCTGGGATTTCCTTTCTCAAAGACTAGATTACACTAGAAAGGAGCTCAGCCTGAGGCAACGTGTCAGTGTCAACCCATGAAATCTGTTACTTCGCGACCCAATGTTTTTTTCTTTGTTAGTTTATGTCCAGGCAGATGGCTTGAATGTTACTGCTTGCCTACTTCCAGCAAACCAGTTCATTTAGGCTGCATGCAAGCCATGTTCCTGGCCACAAAGACAACACATAGCAGGGTTGAGGGCTCAGGAGGAGTGCAGGCAGGCTGTGAACTGTTTTGCTGGCAAAGGATATCGAGGACAGGAGAACCCGAATCCGCTGTGAAAAGTAAAACGTGATTTATTTACATGCGAGTTTGCAAGCATTTGTGCAGTTTTATCAAGCCTCCTATGGAGAGAGACGGCTGCGTGACCTGGTGCTGCAATTGGTATCGGTTAGGCGTGATATATGTCGATTTTCTAAATTAAGTTGATCAGCACAAACAAAACGTCCTGCACGAGCGGTGCTGCGTATAAATGTTGGTGTTGGTCTCTGTTACATGCGAACAGATCGCGGTCCTGATTGCCCTCCTTTAAATGGCAGTGGTTTGATGTTCCGGGACATACAAAGATGCATCGAACTACACAAATCATTTTTAAAAAGTGCATCTTTCACATGGCACTGCCAAACAAAAGCTGACCTGAAAGTGGCACTCTGAATGACATTTGGCCAAGAAAGGGAATTCTTATAGCGCTGTCATAAGTTTAGGAATTGACTATTGCTGTTGTATCTGCATTTATATTGCCAAAGCAACATCATTGAATGGTATATTTCACATGCATTTCACAAAAACGTGTCTAATAATATAACATTCATTTGTCTTGCCACAGGAACAAGCTTGTGTTCTCAAAAATGTCATTTGTATTTCACAGTTGTAACATTATTATGCATGGTGGCGTTCCAAATCATCCTTCCATGTACCACACACTCTACATGGAGTAGCATACATACCACGTAGGCAAGTGCTTCAACGCCCTGGCCTGTTGTGGTAAGCGCTACCTAAATCTTATAGTGCAAGGCATACATATAATGCAGTCAAGAACGCCTCCATTGAGTGCTGGGTGAGAAGTACAATCAAACACTTTATTTTGTATGTGCATTATGGGGTTTTCCAGGTACCTAAATATGCTGTTGCTGCCATCTGAAGGAGTGTGTGGCTCATTCTACCACCCGAGAACATCATTTTCATTTGTTTCAAGATAAGGTATTACAGCCTGGTGAGTTCACCGTGTTCAAACACTGATAATATGTCATTATTATTACCAAATTCAACAGTATTTTTTATCGACAACTGAAGAATGAAAGGCTAATATGACTAAGTGACTCTTCTGAAGCTTGGTGCCAGGTGTTCGCACGCAGGTCTCTGATTGCAAGTGGTCGCTCTAGCCTTTCCAAAACATGTGGAGTAGATCACGTGTGTTTCAGTTCAGAACTGTATGTAGCTCAGTTTCCCCCACTGACATCTTCGTAGAAGAGTTTGGAGATCTGCAAGGCCGGGTGTATGCTGTGGTCCCTTTAATCACCATCGGCATTAGAGGCCCTGCTGTTCACAGGCACATGTTCATACTGACAACCAAAAACGCGTACAACTATTGTACTTACAATTTTTAAACAGTTTTCAAAAGTATGTACAGGTGCTGAAATATGATATGCAAATCAAATGGTGATACAATAACATCATATACTGAATACACCATGTATATATATATAGTACTATTTCTTGCCTCATTTTCCAAAGCTCTTTTTAGGTCTCGCCTGACCCAGCGCATGCGCTGGTCTGGCGAGACTTTTTGTGAGGGCTCAAAAAAGTGCTACCACTGTAGTCTAGAGCTACAGTGCATGTGCGCAGGCGTGCGCCTCACTTTCGCGGCCGCTTTGATGTTTGATTGCAATTGCGATCACTTTCACTTTCGCGGCCGCACAGCCGCTTTGATGTTCTCCGTGAGGCAGTTTTTTTTTCTCCTGTTTATTACTTCTAAGTAGTAATGGTGGCACCCGTGCGCCGCCATTACTACAGAGCAGTAATAAACAGAAATAAGCATTGGCATAGCCAATAGGTCTCGCTTTTGGGACCTTATAAGTATTTAGTTATGCAACTGTTGCATGGCTAAACACTTATAAGGTCCCAAAAGCGAGACCTATTGGCTATGCCAATGCTTGTTGTATTTGATAACTGATTGCAGCAAAGGAGACCCCAGAGCGCAATGACTCCATCCGTCAAAATAAAGGAACATGTTCAGCACAAACAAAGCGTCTTGTAGGGGCAGAGCTGCGCATTTAAATTTCTGTTGGTCCCTGACCCTTTCATTCATGTGCAAACAAACAGATCGGGGTCCTGACAACCAAAAATCCCGTTCAATCAAATACTTTACTCACATTTCAAAGCTCTTTTTGTGTTTGATTAATTAAGGTTCCATCGGAGCGATTTTTGCACCTCCAGCAAAGGAGACCCCGGAGCTCAATTGCTCGAATCGTTAAAATAAAAGAACATGTTCAGCACAAACAAAACATCCTGTTCAAGCGGAGCTGCTCATTTTTGTTTGTTGGTCAGAAGGGGGTTCTTGACATCTGCAATGCATACAACAATTTCAGTAAAATACGTGCACTTTTAAAAAGTTTTCAAAATAACTGTTGCTTAAAATGATATGGAAATCTGGTACTAAGGCACGTGTCCTGAATACACGTATAATATTTGCACATCACTGGTCGCCAACTCACTATTAATTATTAAACTTACCTATATGGAAGCAAGAAGCTCTTTTCAAAAGTGTGCCGAGCTAGTAGCGAAGAACGCCTGTCTCTCTCTGTGCCGAGAGAGAGAATAGACAGCTTCCAGCCCCACGCTGCCTCACATGCACACAATGCACCAGAAGCCCCTAGTAACTGCTGCGTCTCTACTCTAGCCACTCCAGACACTGCTGCTGCTATTACAGCAGCGCCTGGATTGTCTGGGGCAGGCAGTCTCACAGGCACAGGTCATTATTGAGACTGGTAGCTGCGACTCTGAGTCACCTCCGGGTCACTAATGCATGGTGGAGAGACTGTGAGAGAGGCCTCTAGTGTGCATGTTGGGCTAACCGGAGAAAGGCAGCCGTCCAACCCGACATGCGCACTTGGGCCCAGGTGCCCTGGTACTACAGTGACCTTTGGTCTGTCAATTATATTGTTAAACCCCACCCGCACAGACTTCTCCTGGACCCACCAGCCTCTCACACGCAATACATGCTGAAATCACCCGTGGCTGAGTGAAGGGCTTTAAAATGTTTAGCTGAACAATGTATAATGTATTACTACTATTCACAATTAATTGGGGGTCAAGTGGGACAAAATATGAGTGGGGCAACACCCCATTGTCCTAAGGGAGGCACCGCCCCAGGTGGCGTGTATAAGCATATTGGCTTTTGTGTTCATCATAAGATTTTTAACAATAGGTGAGTTTGCCCTTTCCAACTGGGTGTTGTCTGCTGGCACCAGAGAGTAAAGGGCCTGGGTAGGAAATGGACAGTTCTCAGATTTTTGGATGAAATGATAATTCTCTAGTAGAATTCTTTAACCAGTTTTTTGGTGTTATATAGTAAATTAACACAGTGGATTATTTTCCAGATACAGCATTTCTCCAGAATTCAGCTGCATTTCCATTAACACCTAACTTTGAATCAAGGTATAGCTATGAAACTGCGAGAAGGATTGTCAGGAAAACCTTACTACAGGCTCTTGTAGTTAGTCGCCTTGACGACTGCAATGTCCTCCTAATCTCAGCCAATGAAGCATCACTCAACAGACTCCAGGTGGTTCAAAATACCTTGTGTGTTCTCAATATGGTCAAATTACGTGTACTGATCTTTTTGACTTGGTTGCTGCAAGGGCTGAATTTGGTCACCAAGGGGATTCTGGTATTTGTTTTTCTGGGTTGTGGTGTGAGGAGTTGGTCCCGGTGGCAGTACCAGGCCCTCCTGCGAGCGCGGGAGACCAAACGTGAAGGATAACCTCTGGAGACAAGTTTGTGGTAGAGGATATCTGATTCCTTGAAGTAGTCTTTTCGCCATTTGTACTTCCTACGGATGCGTAAGAATTGCCCGTAGGGTAAACCATCCCTGAGGCCCCGTGGATGGTAACTTGAGTAATGCAATAAGGTATTGCGCTCAGTGGGTTTACGATACAGGGTGGTACCGATTAAGCCATCTTCTGCATGGATGGAAATATACAAGAAGGGTAGATCATTTGATCTGTAATCTGAGGTGAATTTAAGGTGGGGTTGGGATTGGTTAAGCCAGTTGACAAAGGAATTTAATGAGTCGGTTGTGCCATGCCATAGTAGAAGGATGTCATCTATGTAGCGTCGCCATAAATTAATATGTGTGCGGAAAAGGTTATTTGTATTAAGTATGTGTGTCATCTCGAGGTTGTGTACAAACAGAATCGCAAAGCTTGGGGCAAAACATGCGCCCATGGAGACACCCTGGATCTGTAAGTAGTTATTCTCCAGGGCGATGCGTATTAGATCCATGATGAAATCCGTGGGGATTTTGGTGGGTCTGGGTCTTTGCTTAAGTAATTCTTCAATCACTAAGAGTCCCTCCTCATGGGGGATGTTGGTATAAATGGACTCTATGTCGAGTCCCACCATGAGTTCAGTGTTGGTATAGTAAGGTCTGTCCTTAATGGTTTTGATCAGGTCCATACTGTCACGTATAAATGTTTCGGTAAGCGGAACACATTCTTTGATGATGGCATCAATATATTTGCCCAATGGCTCGAAAATGGAACCACAGCTGGAAACTATTGGTCGTCCAGGTGGATTCCAGCTGTCTTTATGCACCTTAGGTAGTACATCAATCACTGGTGTCCGGGGATGTTGATTATTCAGGAATAGAAACTCTTTTTGTGAGATGATGTTGTTAGTTTTGTATTGAGTAGTAACTAGATTGATCTTGGTTCTCAGGTCAGGTAGTGGGTCTTTGGTGAGTTTGCGATAATGGAGTGTATTGGATAATTGTCTCTTTATCTCAAGGTCATATTTGTCAGAGTCCATGATCACAATACCACCACCCTTGTCTGCGGGTTTTATGATAAGATCTGTCCTTTCCTTAAGTTTCAGGAGAGCTTGTTTTTCCATCAAGGGTAGGTTGTAAGGGACATGTTCAAATTGTTTTTGGAGGTCCATAACTTCGCGTAGGGATAGTCTTTCAAAGGAAAGTATTTCTGGTGGCATGGCTGCGGATGGTGGATTGAAGGTAGATGAGGGTGGAATCAAGGTCCAGCAGTGTATCCAGATGTTGGTTTGTCTAAAAAGAAATGTCTCAATCTGATGCGTAGGAAAAATTGAAGTAGTTGTGTTTGTAGTTTGAAAAAATTACTCTGTTCTGTCAGTACAAAGCTGAGTTCCCTGCTTAGAAGTTGGGTTTCTACACTGGACAAAGTATGGCTGGAGAGGTTGAATATGGGTATGAGTTGTTGATCTTGTTCGGGCTCAGAGGTGGTGGTGTTTAGGTTGGGCATGGTATGGGCACCAGTGTGTGAAGCTACTGTGGTGGGCCCCATCGGTAGAATTTGCTTCTGGTTTGCCTTTCTCCGGAGTATTGATACTGGCGGTTGTTGTTTGCTCGTGTCCGGTTCTGGCCGCGTCCACGGCCTTGTTCTAAAAAACCGGGAGGAAGTAGAGGCACTGGTCTGTTGGTGTTTCTGGAAGTGCTTGGACCCTGTGTAGGACATAAGGCACTTCACGGCAATGCTCCCAGCTACCTCAGCAACAGACTTATACGGTATCAGCTTTCTAGAACACTCTGATATGGATCTAAATCACTCCTCGTGGTTCCTAGGATAAAGAAATCACGTTCAGGTGGGAAAGCCTTTTACCACTTGGCCCCCTCATACTGGAATCAACTTCCTCTTCTTTGTCCTAAATGCACTAACTATTTGCAATTCCGTCTGACTCTCAAAACCGAACTTTTCCAGATTTCCTCGTCGACTTGGTAACTCTTCTTCAGTATCTCTATGCTGACCTAAAAGCACTTCCATAGCTCGGAGATACCCCTTTGGTGGTGATTTGTGCGCTCTATAAGACACGTAAATAAATAAATAAATTGTGCTCTGGGCACAAGAGTGTGCACGATCTTTGTATAGAAAATGGCCGAAGGCCCCCATACTCTCTTCAATGTAGAGGGTGAATGCACTTTAAATGAGGAATGCGAGTAATCTATTAGAAGCTATTTATTCATTGTAGCGATGATAAAGTCTTGATGAAGTGCCACAAACCTTCACAGGCAGTAAAGTTAATAAGATAGCTGGTGGGTCAAAAATAGCTCATGTTTCGTTTTTTATGAATAAATTAAATAAGGGCAAGCAACTAAAGAAAAAAAGTAGGCACACAGCAACCTACTCTGCAAAGCTAGTTAACACAGCAAATGCACGAAGCAGTAGTTGTGGATGATATGAGAATGAAACTGAGGACTTACAAGAAAAACATTCTACGGTGAAATGGACAGACAGGCAGAGGCACAAATGTGCGAAAGTGGATGTGCAAGAGTGACATGCACTTCAGTACATTGCCGGAGGCAACTCAAGTACATGATCGTACTTTGGGAAGAATAATAAAACAACCGGAACATTTGCCTCCAAAAATAATTGGATTCAATGGAGACTCACCTAATACTTTAAGACAATTCATAAAAAAATGCTACGACTAATGGGCTACCTTCGCTGCCGACTTTGGTGCAGGAAACCAGGGTTCGAGCCTCGAGGTCGCGTCCACATCCTGTGATTGTGGGCAAATCACTTAATCTCCCCGTGCCTGATTATGTAATGTAAATAGGTGCTCATGTACAGCGCTCCAATACCTTCGGGTCGAGTTCGCGCTATATAAAAGATGCAAAAAAAAATAAAAGTGGCACTATAAGAAACACCGCTCCTAAGAGGTGTGCATGTTCCCTTCTCTCTGCGATTATTATGAGACTTTAAGAGTTTCTTTTTTGTTGGGTGAAGCTGCAGCTGCTCTGTCTACAGAGCCTGTAAGGTAGCTTAGAATATCAACGAATCACTACACCATGTCTATGTCTCAATGAACATTACTCTGACTACGCATACCCGAGCTGAAGCTCACACCTTACTAAGCACTAGGGGGCAGATTTATAAGCCCCTTGCGCCACTTTTGCGTCACTTTTAACATGGGAAAAGTGACGCAAAAGTGGCGCAAGGGGCTTGTAAATCTGCCCCTTGAGGTGGCAAGAATTGCGTCCTCCTCGTTCCTTTCCTTATCACCTCCTTAGCATACCGTGTCCTCCACACTCCACCTAGGCCCTCCCAGCTGCTGCCACATTGTGTTCTTCCTGGTTTAGGAGAAGCCTCTTTTAACTGACCACATCACCAGTTGTGGACAACAAAAGAGAGCTTCAGTCACCATCACTCCTGCTGGGTACTTTGCATTTAGCAGACATTTCCTAAGCAGCATGGGAGAAACTTGAATTGTGCAAACTTAGGGAACTATGTCAAGGCAGATATATATGTATGTTGTATTTGTATAGTGCAAACCTATCCAAAAAGGCAGTTAAGCACTCTACGAGGTCAAAGCCAAGCATACAGTCAACGAGTGACAGGAGTGGTAGCTGGCTAGTGCATTGTTATGGAATTGTGATGTAGTATTTTTAAAGATGTCTGCTTTTACTTCTTTCATAAACTGGAACAATGTTGAGTCAGTCATTATGGACGAAAAGATGTTGCTTCAGCTCCTGACTGCGTCGATGGACAAGGCTTGCTGCAGGTTCTAATTTCTTACACTTCTTAGGGGCTGATTTAGAGTTTGACATGTGGAGGTAAGTTTTTCGGTATGGTGAAGTACTTTACTGCTACCATGCGGAGGGTTCTCCGGACACCAAATTTAGAGTTGACCACAAATCCTGAGGATAACTCCAAACATTGGCAGGAAAAGTTTGACAAACATTGCAGTCAAAATGATGGTGATAACGTCCTTCAAACATTTAACATGTTTCAAAATCAGAATTCTAAATCCCAAAGCCGGATAGGTTTTGTGGGCCCCTGTTTGGAACAACCTTGAATGAATGACTCCTTTTCATGTCATACTAGCCCCATGATGCCAAACAATACTGAAGTATATGTTAAGAATTTAGAAATAGGGTCATGCAAAAACATACGAAGGTCAAACTACCTCTTGTTCCTCCAACCAAACGGTATCAAAAGAAACATTAATCAACCATTGATAACACCATTTCTTTTTAGGTCTCGCCTGGCGTTAGCAGTGCGCATGCGCTGCCCTCGCCATGCAAGGGCTTCTTGAAATCAATTCAGTTTCCAAAGTGTGCTTTCAGCTCCGCCCGTTATTCTGGTTGGCTGTCATAACATATGCTTAACGGAGTGGGATCATTGTAAGAGAGGCTTTTTAGCCCCTCCTGGTTACCACCCTGTCCACTTTTAGCCCCGCCCACAGGGACTGGATGGTTTACTGGTGTAGTTACACAGTGTTCTTTAAAAGCCTGGAAGCACTCTTTTTTTTATTGTTATTGCGGGCAGTTTCAATCGCACAAGTGCGGTCGGCTTCGGCCACGCTTGTAACATTGTAACTTGGTTTGAAGAGCTTGTTTCAATATGCTCCCTCTCTTTTTTTTTATTTTTTATTGTTATCGCGGACAGCTTCAATTGCACAAGTGCGGTCCGATTCGGCCGCGCTTGTAACATTGCTACTGGTTTAACCCCTTCAGCGCGGCGCAGATTACCGCGCTGTGCTGAAGGTTCTATTACGTGGGCGGGGCCATGATGGAGCGGTTCCGTCATACGCACATCGCAACCAACACGCATGACAGAACCGCTCCGTCACTCGCATCGATGTGGTTAAAGAGCTTGTTTTTTTTTTCTTTGCATTTCTGCCTGAAACATCCTCTGCTTTCTTGTCTGCTCTCTCCCCTCCTCCATGGGGTAGGCGCACTCATCCGGTTTCACCGTGCCAGGGAAAGGAGGCGAAGTAGAGGGCAGCTGTCAAACAAGAGGGAAACAAAATAAAGCAACCCCGGAGTCTGGAGCTGCCCCTCCTCGCCGCAGTTTAATGATCAAACGGGTGTCTGGGAAGGAAGGAAAGAAACACAGGAAGCGGCCCAGGCAGTGCGGCCCCGTGGCCAGCAGTCGTCTGTGGCGTCTCTCCGGGGCTGGTATGTTCGCGCTGCTGCATGTCCGTGTGCCCCCAGACCGGTGCCACCCTTTGACAGCCAGGGGGACAGTGGTACAGATTCTGGCTGAGACCGAGGGGTGCTGCTCGCAACATGTGATGCCCTGAGAGGAGATCCGCCACTGCCGTGCAGCAGGCACCGACAGCAGGGCACCCCAGAGACCTGGCAGAGGGCACCTGCTGCTCCGCCACAAGCCTGCACCGAAACCTCTTCAAAGCCAGGCGTATTCCAGTGAGTTAAACTTTGTCCGCGCTGTTTCTATGTTCCTTCCGACCTGGGAAAGTTTTGAAGTGCGGAGCAGGATGAAAGCTAGGCGAGGTGAGTTGTGTTTGAGTACCAGGGAGTGGGTTTGAGGCTGGTTACTATGCCAGGAAGCTGCCGAGCATTCATTGTGTGCTAAGAGAACATCTGGGGGTAGGTGACAAATTTCGTTAACTTTAAGGTGCGCAGCCCTCAGGGCTCTTTGTCTGCATCGCTGGCATTCCTGGCCGGGAAGGCGTCATGTGTTTACCAACTTCTGTCTGGGGCTCGGCCTTGCCTTCAACTTTTTATTTTTATTTTTTATAACTTCACATAGTATTCTTTTTATGTATAGTTTTGCTTGCTGAGAGTTGACACATGGGTGTGAGCGAGAAACAGAACATTTGCTCCATTCTCGTAATGAAAGTTAAAGAAAGTAAGGCAACTAACTGCCTGTTTCATTTACTACCTCTGTGGTTCGCGCGACAGCCCACTGACACACAGTCTCCCCCCTCCCTAAAAGCAAAACAACGCTTTGCAAAGAACAAGTGAATTTCGGCGGATGTGTTAGAACCCACGCTCAATAATGTTTATTTTGCGGATTTTATTCAGCGCAGAGTTGCCCCAAAGGGATCAGCAAGGGTACAAGAAAGCAAGAAATAAGATAACAAATGTAAAACAACCTATTAGGAATCGGAAAAAAAGGAACAAATACTTCATACCTACAGGGACGTTTGCAGCAAGTAAACAATATGCCCAATCAGCAATAACTTGATATATCTTTGCGGCTTTAAGAGGCACCTACTGTCGAGAAAGTGACCACGTGTCAAAAATGTGTCCTCGAACACGCATGTCAACTGACCTTATTTAAAAGGCAGTGTGCCTAGTCTAAAAAACTTTTTAGTCTGTCTCTTTAAAAACAGCGAGGTGGCTGAAAAAATTATAAGCACCGCATTCGCATTTGAACACACATGTGCTTGTGCACTGCCCTTCGTCGTACGTGCTCCAGAGGTTAGCATGTGTGCACGCGGCTCATTGTGTGCTGCCAGCCATGTGCTCTGTTGTTCCTGCGCTCGGCTCTGACAGGAGGGGGCAGTGCTGCTGCTGCTGTTCAGATCCTACAAACATTGATTGAACAAGCATTGGCATAGCCAGTAGGTCTCGCTTTTAGGACCTTATAAGTATTTAGTTATGCAGCCCAATATCCTTGGTGCAACAACATCAACTGTTGCATGGCTAAACACTTATAAGGTCCCAAAGGCGAGACCTATTGGCTATGCCAATGCTTGTTGATTTTGGATATATCATTTTTCACTTGCAACAACAATATTTTATGTGAACTTCAGTGGCTAACCATCTATTTACTTCCATTGAAGGAAAAACAATGCTAAGGGCCTCATGTTAGATGTTTAGTGGACTAGTGCATAATATTAAAATAAGCCATATGCACATAGAGCTAAAACTGTAGCTTTAGTTGCCATATATTTGTAATCACAAATATATCCCTGTCACTAATGTTGTTCTTGCTCCAACAGTTTAAATGAAAGTGCTTCTTATAAGATTTTTACTGTGCCTTTGGTAAAAATCAAATTACTTTCTCCTGATTTCACTCTCCTTGTCCCTCTTCTCCTCTTTACATGTGTGCACTTCTCTGATAGACAGTAACCTATGAACCTGGTAATTAAGAGAAAGGGGACGGGCAGGATACAGAACATGGACAGAAACATAATAAGAACACTATAGCTAGATATGTGAGGTAAACGGAGAAAGAAGGGTTGAGAAAGATATGATGTATGTGAGCTAGGGGAGACGTTTTGGTAAACACAGAAAGGTAAAGTAGCCAGAATAAACGATAAAGAGAGGTAAAGGGGGAAGCTGTAGGTAGAGAAAGAGACCTAGATAAAATGGTATCGTTTTAGAGTGTTTTTGAGCGGTAGAGAGAGAGATAAAGATAAGGAGAAGGAAACTTAAAGAGAGAGATTAAAGAACCCCAAAGAGCAAGGTACAGAGAGAGGTAATTCAGAAAAAGATATGAATTAGACAGAGAAAAATACAGTGAGAGGTAGAGGTAGGAAAAGAGACTTGAGGCAGAGCAAAAAGATGGAAGGAGAGAAAGAGTCAAATGAGAAGTATAGAAAAACAGGACGGGCAAAGAGAAAAGTGGGGCAGAGAGTAGTATAGAGATCGGGGGCAAGGGCTGAATGAGGAATGTGGCGTAGAGCAAAAAGAGTGAGTTGCGAGACATAGATGAAGTAGAGAGAGATGTGATATTTATGCAGAGGTAGAGAGTTGTGAGAGGAAGAGGAAGAGATGGTAATGTAGAGAGATCTATAAAGAAAAAAAGGTTAAAAGAGATAGTTGAGGTGGATGGATGAGTTGAAATGAAAAAGGAGATCCAGAGGTAGAGATGTGTTTTTGTGTGAGAGAGCGAAAGAGACAGTGGCGGTGCGTCCATTGGGGGCGTTGGGGCGTTGCCCCCACGCACCCGCCCGCAACCGCAGATTCCTTCGCGTCTCTGAACTTAGTTTACTTAAGTTCAGAGACACCGAGGGAGAACTGACAATGCATGTCAGTCAGCATGACGTCGGACCGTGGGCGGTCCAGCACCATGTTGACTGACATGCATTGTCAGACCAGCCAGGGACAGGCAGCACTGCAGCACAAGTGCGCATAAGTGGGCAAGGTGAGCTAATTTTTAGCACTCGTGTTTTCACTGACTTGCACATGCCCATTAGGAGCCCCTCGGTCTCCTAATGGGCAGGCGGCAGGCGAAGAGTAAGCTGTGCCCTCAGCCAATCCTGGCTGAGGGGTTGCCACTCCAGTGCTGTTCCTGTTTCAACTCAAGAGGCGCCATTGCCAACCCAGAGCTGAGGCGGTCAGGTAAGTTTTCGTCTTAATTTTATTCTCCCTCGGCACCCCACCCCTGCACGACCCCCCCCTCACAACCCCCCATCGCGACTGCCTCCTCGCTCTTTGAAGAATGTTTTTGCGTGCATTGGAAAATAAAATGCATACTGCGCGCGCGGCTCTGTATTCACAAATGTGGTCTTTTTAAACCATCCTGCTTTCGTTTTTTAATGATATAAGCAATGGGCATTAGGTCTCACTAGGCGCTATAGATAGATAGTTCATGATGTTCAACCGATTGTGAGATGTGCTCTGTCGTAAGTCACTGCTTGAGTCCAGTTCTCCCGCTGCTGGCAGCTGCCTCCCCCTCCTTTGTTCCCCCTCTTCCCTCTCTGTCTCGCTCCTCCTCATGTAGTAAAAACCGGTTGGAGACTTCAAGAAACCGGTATTACCTTCTCTTTCCTCCTTTCATTTATTTGCTTCCTTGTGAAATGGATCCAAAAAAGAAAAACACTTGCTGGAAACGTAGTCTTTTGCTGACATTTTTCAATTTCTAAGTGCAGCTTCAGGGTAGAGAGAAATAAAACATTAACAATATGAAAAATAACTAACTAACTAAAGCAAGGTGGCCATATTGATTTATTCACACCTAAACACATTAGCGCCACATTACAGTGTTTGCCAGTGAAGCCCTACTTTTGTTGCCTCCTCGCTCTTTGAACAACCATGTTTTCCCTGGGTGGGAAAGCACACTATTCCTGGAGGTACTGAAATACCTGCTTGTTGGGTGCGTGCATTGGAAAACAAAATGCATACTGCGGCTCTGTATTCACAAATGTGGTCTTTTTAAACCATTCTGCTTTCGTTTTGTAATGATAAAAGCAATGGGCATTAGGTCAGGTCCGTTGCTCCGTTACTCTCACACGTTCCTTCCTGCACCCTTGTTTCCTTATGTCACTATTTCCTTCTCTTTCTAT
This sequence comes from Triturus cristatus, assembly GCF_964204655.1. Classification (NCBI taxonomy): domain Eukaryota; kingdom Metazoa; phylum Chordata; class Amphibia; order Caudata; family Salamandridae; genus Triturus; species Triturus cristatus. Next base: position 806,043,197 of record NC_140590.1, read on the forward strand.
TCCCCGGTTAACTGACATTTCTCTCTTGCTCTGGGGGTGAAGGCCGATGATGAGAAATACGCCCCGGACCGGACGCCGGACCTTAAAAGAGTGGCAGTGCTAAGTGCCCACCACCTGCAATCACCGGTACATATTAGGCGCTATAGGAGAGTCTAGAGATATTGCATCCGATTCATGTGTGAGATGTGCTCTGTCGTAACTACTTGTCATTTGCTATGATGGGGGAATGGAGGTGCGGAGACAGAGAAAGAGACGAGGGAGGAAGGGATACTGAGATGTAGGGAGGGATAGTAAGCAAGATGGATGTGACAGCAACAAGATAGGAGAGATAGCAAGATAGAAAGAGGAAGCAAGATAGGGAGAGAGGAGAGCATGGGGGTTGCGAGACAATGGAAGGGGCAGCAAGAGACAGTCACCGGGCAGTGTCAGCAGCACCCAGCCAGTGACAGAGGAGGGGAGATGCTGAGATAGCGAAAGAGATAAGGTAGGAAGGGATACTTAGATGATGGGAAAGTGAGAGTGTCACTGGAAGAGGTGACGCCGATAGAGCAGCTTGCAGCCACTTACAGGTGAAGGTGGTGAATTCTGGGAGAGAGATAGGTAAAGAGAAAAGTGACAGTTCACAGAGGCACTTTCACAATTGCTTTATTAACCTTCCTGCTTTCTCAAATTTACTTGAAAATGCACAATTTTTCTTCAAAATCTTCATGGAAGACAATCGCAACGAACCCCCCCTTATGGTGGTTCGGGCTCGCTCGCTACGCTCGCTTGCTATATTGAAGAAATGCCCCTGTAACACAAAGTGGCACATAGCAGCATAAAGCGCTAGACTAAAGGGCACCTGTCAAGCAAAAGCTAGCTTTTTTTCTGCTTGGAAATAAATACCCTCTCAAGAATTTGTGTGACTTTTGCCTGGCACAAATCCTTGGTAAATCTGGCTTTAAGTGTCTGTTAAGGATGCCCAGCTGTCAAATTATTTTTAAAAATTGGGGGGCATATTATCAAGCACATCGTTAAAATTATCACCGCTTTAGCGGCAGAAAACTGCCGCTAAAGCAGCGATAATGGGCTTGATAATATGCCGCAGAGAATTCCCATAGAAGCTCATGTTGACACCAGAACATGGGCTTCTATGGGAATTCTCAAGGGCGTATTAGCAAGCCCATTATCGCCGCTTTAGCGGCAGTTTTCTGCGGCTAAAGCAGCGATAATTTTAACACTGTTTTTTGATAATATGCCCCTACATTTTTATGAGAAACATTATTAGGGCCTGAATTACGACTGTCCCTCTCACTTTACCCAGGGGTCCCTTAGAAGATGGGGCCGTGGTTTATTTCTTACAGCCTCATAACTAATATATAAATGGCAGTTCTCTCTAAATTATTATTTCTATTACTTATCAGATCTATGTTTACACCCTTTCATTCTATATTTCGATAAAATCTCCAAAGACACAAATTGGATAAACTGGCAGCTTCCTGGGATATCATGGTCGATAGTCAACTCTTACCCCCTGCTGCACCCTCTCAGAGAGACGGGTGGCCTCAAATGTATTTCTACAAGGCACAGTTTGCATATTTTTGGTTTCATGGCCAGTCTCGTTTACCTCATTTTGCTATGGAGAGGGAAGCTGCAGAGCCATTCTCTCTTATGGAGACTGTGCTTCTCTGGCTGGTAGACCTCAAGGGGTCTGGATCCCTTAAGGTGAACCAGGTACCCCTGGAACTGAATGACTCTCCACGAGAATTGCCATTTCTTTATTCCCCTCATGCCCGTATTCAAGGTACCCTCTGGCTACCCCTGATCTTAGAAAAATATGCAAGCTTGTACTTGTCAGGTTTGGGAAATTCACTGGGCAGAGACCATTTTTGTGGATGGGGCTTTTAAGGACCTAGGGTCCTATTTATCAGGGGTTTGTATTTCGCTTGCATCATTTCAAAGTGGTGAATGTGTGACATAAACCCTAAAATATGAAATATCAAGCAATGCAAGGCCACTTTGCGTGGCTTGTGTGGCTTGATAAATCAGGATTAACACAATGCAGTGCAAATCGCTGCATTGCACTACTCTTCCCTGGGAAGGCATTCCATGGGTGTTGTGTGCGTGTTCCCATGCAACTCCCATGGCTTTTAACACAGTCCAAAATTTTACATCACTGGTAGGGAATGAACCAAAATGATACACCTTCCCGGGGAGACCTAACAAGGAGAAATATTTTTATTTCTTCTCAGCACACAATGATAGAGGAACATGCCTCTGAGGATTGTTTTTGTGCAGAAAGAGGGCACTTCCAGTACAAAAGCAATCCTGCATGCAATGGTGCAAGGGTGCCTGCATTGGCGCCAGGCAGTCTATTGTGGCCAGCGTTAGGGAAAGGACAGGAATGCGCCATATAATAATAAATACGGCATATTACTGCCCTTTCCCTGTAACGCAGTGCTGCTTTTCTTTTTAATAAATAGGCCCCCTATTGTGATTCAGAATGCCCACAAGTGCTCCTGCATCATTGGACACCTTACCGTTTTACAGATACGTCGCAGACTGAAAACATTGCCCCTGAACTACCCAGTAAAACGTATTCATCTGCGGGTGTTAAACCCCCAACATAATACATCCTAAGACTACGTAAAGATGATTATATAAAGTATCTGAGGTTCGGGGTAATTTTAAGAAACGTGGATGCACTTTATATTTTAAGTACTATGATCACAACTGGGCCAAACATGTGTTACTGTATGCTCTGCTTCTTTTTAGGGGCTGTTTAAAAACCTGAGAGGGGACTCAAAGATTATCTGTTTGGATGGGTTTACTAATATGTATGGTGAATAATAATGAAAAGTAATGTTTATATTCGATTATAAACAAAATACCTTTTTATGATATGTTATGTATTTCTAACAGTTATAAAGATATGTTAACACTTCCTCATGATCTTTAAGGAATGTAAGAAATTGCCTTGTTTTATGAACTGTGTTGTTTTATTGTAATGATTTTAATTAATCGGACAATAAAGAATATATATATATGTATATATATATATATATACATAAGGATGATTACTTCGCCCACTCCCGTTCGGAGAGGTGTTCGTTACCAACTGTTGACTGATCCAGGATAAATGTTCTACTACGGTCGAATCAAAACTCTCTCCCTAAAGAGCGAACACAAGCTAATTTCTAGTTGCAGGAAATAGCTATTATTACCAACTGTTAGTCACACCTAATCCCTCGGTAAAAAAACTTTACATGTCGCAAATTCCCTTGAAAGAATTAAAGATTAAAAAAAAAACAAGCTTGGATCAATTAGCCGTGTCTGCATCATAGACAGCAGTGGAGAAGGTGCATTCGGTTGATGAGTGTCGTACTACTGCTGGGTATTCATATTCTATTTTTGTTCTACATTATGGAGCGCTGTAGATGAGGAAGCTGTCAGAGACAATCAATCAGTCCTTCAGCTCTCTTTCATTGGACATTTTGCCATTTTGAGAGGCTTCGTACGTCCTCATTTTCTAAGAAAGATAATGGCGAACGGAAAAGAGCAGATTCATTTTGTATCACTACTTTATCACATTATTTAGATCCCGCCCTCCCTCACAAGATGAAGAGAGATTCTGGTGGTGCTTTCTAGGGGTAGGTTTGGCTTTCATAATTCCTTGGAGTGTAATTGATAGACCTGGCACCATTGGCGTGGGTCTCCCTTGCATTTTTTGCTATTGCCTTCTATGTTTTTGCTATGTTTTTGCTGGTCTAGATGCTTTGAACACTATGCCAATGCTATTCAGTGCCAAAGTGCAAGTGCTCCCTATTGTAAATAGTTGTAATGCTGCTGTTGGGCTTGCAGCACTGATTGTGCCACCCACAGAAGCAGCTTGTATAATATGGCTCAGGCCTGCCATTGCAGAGCCTGCGTGCAGTCTGAGACTCCCATGCCGACTTGGCAAGTGGACCCACTTGCCAGTCCCTAAACCTTCCCTTTCCTACATATTAATGTAAAAAGTGGGACATGCCCTAATATGTGTGGCATGTCCTGATAGTGAATTACAGCCAATTTAGTTTTTCACTGTTGCAAGGCTACCTGTTCCCATAGGCAAGAATGGGCAGTTTGATTATAACATCTTATAATCCCAACTGACCCAGGGGACAAGGGAGAAATTCGAGTTTAGTATGCCTGAACTCAGAATGTTAAAATACATCTTTTAGTGTGGGTGATTTTTACATTCTGCATTTGAAAATACCACTTTTAGAAAATAGGTATTTTCCTGCCTAACAATCCAGTATGCCTCTGCTAGGTTTGTGAATTCCATGGCTGGTTTGTGAGTGACAGGGGGCTGGAGAGGGCCTTGGCTCCAGCAGTCTGATGGGTCAGGGCTGGGCTGAATAGGACCTGCATTGAATAGAGAGTAGGGGGAGGAGATTTTCTTTCCCTGACCTGAGCCCTCATAGAATAGAGAGTAGGGGGCGGAGATTTCCTTTCAGCTACCTGGGCCAGGTCTGCTCTCAAACAATGCTGTCTCCACCTCCTGCCAGGAAGCTGCACCCAGGAGGACAGAACTGATTTTGACTTGGTACAGACACTCTCTGCCTTCAGAGATCAAAGGATTTTGCAGTGTAAATATTGGGTCCCAGACCCCAGAACTTTATATCACTTCTGGGAATCAAGATAAACCCTTTGCCAAGGAGAGAAACCAAGGAAGCTGAAGGAGGAGATTGCCCCTGTGCTGTTAGCTGTTTGGGGTTGGCCTGCAGTGGGTACTTATTGCCAAGGAAAGGAGAAAAGGAACTTTGTTTTTACTTTTACTATCTTGAGGAAGATCTCCAAGGGAATGAAGTTGAGCTTGCCTCCTGTTCTGAAGTCTCAGGGCCACAAAGACTTCACCACCAGCTCCCCCTGAATTCCCTTGTTGGGAATTCTACCTGCAGTGAGGTGCCTGCTGTTGTTTGGGCCCTCTGAGAGACTGCGTGTCGCTGGGAGCTGGAAGCACGATGCTACGAGAAGCAACATGTCACCGCTGCAGCAGTTGCTGTCGCATCACCGAAGAAGCGTGCCCTGCCGCAACTGTTCGCCGTCGCATCACAGACGAAGCATGTCGCATCACCGGAGAAGCGTGCCGCCACCGCAGAGGTCTCCGTCGCATCACCGGAGAAGCGTGTAGCAGGGCCTGTCGCGGCTCCAAAATTCATCGATTTCGCCAAACGGTCGACCGGCGTGCACACATCACATCCAAAATTGTCACATCACATCCAAGATGCCATTTTGTCGCATTGCACCAGATCATCGCATCGCATCGAGGCGCCATCTTGTCGCATCGTAACTGGAACGCAGTAAGAAACCGACGCTTCACCTCCTCTCCGGTAAGAAACCGATGCATCACCTCCCTTGCGCTGCAGTAAGGAACTGACGCATCACCTCCCCCAAAGCAAGGAACTGACGCATCACCTTACCTGCGACCCTTTTGTTTGTTTTGCATGATTCATCCAAGGTACTTTGAGAGGAAAGTGTCGCATTTTGTTGTAGTACTTTATTCGACATATAAAAATATCATAAAAGTGCAGTGCAATGTGTGATAAAAACAGATTAAAAAAAAAATTATACTACAACAAGTGGCTTCAGTCCATACATAGTAAAAAAAGACTAAAAAACAGCGTGTAAATACACGTATCAATTCCACATATCCCCTGTAATTAATAGAGTGAACAATAATAGTCACAGGGTCAGGGGAGTGGGTGGTTAGCTTGACGGTGGTGCGCCTTGAGCAGCCTGCGTCTTAATCTCCAGGCCCATCCCAGGTATTTGGCAGTCCCACAGATTACGCTAGGGACAGTAGTGTCGTAGGTCAAAATACGCAGTGCCACCCTAGCGGACCTTACACCCAGATTATTGCAAACAGGTTTAAGCCACCTTAGTCTTGGTTGCCTGTACGCCTGGCAGGCAAACATGAAGTGTCCAATAGACTCTGTGGGCGAGGCACACCCTGGGCAGCCTTTTGGGTGTGTGATGACCTTACTCCAGCGGGTTTGAAAATCATAGAGTGGGAGCGTGCCATATCTCAATTTGAGATATAGGGATCTGTCTTCAGGTGATTCAATGAGGTCCATAAAGGATTCCAGGCTGGGAGCTGGTTTTGTATCCAGGAAGTTTACAGTAAGCACACCCTCCTGGTTCCTTAGGGTATCGGCCGTGACCCAATCCCAATAGATTTTTTTTATCGTAAGTTTGGGAGGGGGAACCTGGCTCGCCCAGGCTTCTTCCAGGCCAATCATCTGCAGATGTTTTTTCAAGTTTGATACCCATGGAATCTTATGATCTGCTCCCAGATTTAGTAGCTCGTCCAGGGCAGAGGCAAAGTGGTGGAGTTCAGGGGATCTTCTAATCCTTGCCCAGTATAGTATAGGGCGCAACCTTGCCATGTTACTGATGTTTTGTCTGCCGAGGTCATTACGGAGTGGAACCAGCGGGGTGGACAGGGGAAGCGAGACTAAGTCCCTAAAGAACTTGTTCTCGGATCTGAGTAACTCTGACAGATTTTCGAAACCCCACAATTCCGCCCCGTAGAGCGCTGCAGACAGTGCCTTCCCCTCATAGACTTTAACAGCCGCCGCTATCGGCCTGCTATATGAGAGCCTCTGATTTCTCGATATTGCACCTGCAGCTCTTTTGTGGGCAAGGAGCATTTTTGAGAGGTGCGGGGCCCATTTAAGTTTGTTATTTACCCTCACTCCGAGATAATCAAAAGCGTCCACTAGCTCAAGAGATGTACCATTGAGCTTGATGTTGTTCTTAAAGTTTTTAGAGGGAGATAGCGCCATCAGTTTAGTTTTCAGCGTGTTTATTTGCAGCCCCCTGGAGTCGCAGAACTCTGAGAAGCGGGACAACAGTCTTTGTAAGCCCATAGGGCTTTTCGAGATTAAGAGAGTGTCGTCAGCAAAGAGTAGGGTAGATATTTTTTCCCCGCACAGGGTTGGGGCATCGACCCTGTCGTCTCTCAAATAGTCTGCCACACCATTTATGTAGAGAGAAAACAGGGTCGGGGCCAAAACACAGCCCTGGCGCACACCTTTCTCGACGGAGATCCTCTCTGTGAGCTGCCCCTGTTGTCCCCACCTGACTTTAGCAAAATTGCCTACGTGGAGACGTTTCAGGAGGTCCAGAATTAGGGGAGGGATGCCCAGGTCATGCAGTACCTGCCACAGCTGTGATCGTGGCACCAGGTCAAAGACTGTTTTTAAATCGATAAATGCCAAATATAGGCTGCCTTTTTCGATGACCACGGATTTCCAGTATATGATACAGAATCTAAAGACCTGGTCAATGGTACCTACTCCCTCCCTAAAGCCTGCTTGTAGATGGCTCAGAATGCCCTCCTCGTCTATCCACTCCTTAATCCTGGTCAAGAGGACTCTGCCAACCACTTTTTGAATTACGTCGATTAAACTAATCGGTCTGTAGTTGGCAGGGTCCCCTCTATCCCCTTTCTTATAAATAGCCACCACCTCCGCCCCCTTCCAGGAGTCCGGAATTGGGCAGCCTAGAGCTAGATTTTTTAGGATCCGAAGGATGAATTCAGCCCAGAGATCTTTTTCATGGAGCAGTAGATCGCCTGGGAGACCATCGGGGCCAGCTGCCTTTCCCGGGGCAATTGTGTTAATTGCAGAAAGGACCTCATTTAGGCCAAAGACGGGCTCTAATTCCAGATGTTCCGGATGCTCCCATACCGGCAACTGCTCCTCATGGCCCTCTCTTTCCCTAGATAAATAAAGGTTAGAGAAATGTGAATGCCATTGGGACCCCGTTATATGATTCGGGATTGGGTCTGCCCCACCCCTGGTGCTGATGTTTATAAGACTCCAGAAGGGGGATGAATCTTTTAATAGGGCTGCGACCTTTAAATCCTGCCAGAGGGATTCGTCCCACAGACGCTTTGCCTTTCTTATGGTGGTGTAATACATTTTCCGGGCATTGGAGATAGCTAGCTGGTCCTTGGATTTAATAGCTCTAGATAGAGTCTGTCTCTTGGCCCTACAATCTTGTGAGAACCAGGGGTTTTCTGTTTTTGGGGGATGCCGCTTTTGATCCCCCTTTTCCTGTCGCATTTACCATCTACATTGAACTGAACTAGTTTTACCATTTTAAAGTCATATCCTTGATATTGTATTGTGGATTTTTGTTGTTTGGTCTTGTGTTAAGTCTAGTAAAGATTACTTATTTTTCTAAACTGGTGTGGTGTCCATTTGTAGTGTTTTCACTGTATTACTGTATGTGTTCACAAATGCTTTAAACACTGCCTCTGAGGTAAGCCTGTCTGCTCGTGCCAAGCTACTAAGGGGGTGAGCAGAGGTTATTTTAGGAGTGTATCCCCCTTTCCCTGACTAGAAGCAAGGGTCCCTATTTGGACAGAGGTATATACCATTGCCAACTAGAGACCCCCATTTCTAACAGTAATCATGTGGAATTAGCAAGGAATATCGCAAGAGAGCGCTTGAATTATGCAAGAAAAGTAATTTTGCTTTTAGGGCTATTTCTTTGCCCAAAAATGCCACTTTGTTTCCAAAATAGATGTGAGAAAGCATTTTGCAGTAAGATATAGCGCTAAACGTAGCAGCACATAAATAGCAAGTGCAAGCAGCTGCTTGTGCTTGCTAAATGTGCTCTTAGGGTAGGATTGTCCCCCAACACACTAACATCATTTATTTTCTTAAAGCAAAATGCACCCTCATGTCTAAAATCGATGCAAAGATGCATTTTGCTCTAAAAAACAGCGATACATGCAGCAGAACACAAATAGCGAGCTCACTAAGGGCCTCATGTAGGTAGCTAAATACCAGTCGGTAACGGCCGAAATTCGGTAAATATGCCGTTACCGACCGGTATTTAGACAAGTGAGATGTAGGAGGCCAAAAACCAGTTTTCGGTAAATATGAAGCGGTAAATACCGATTCATAATTATCGAATTCTAAAATACCGATTCATATTTACCGAATACATATTTACCGAATCGGTAAATATGAAGTGGTAAATATGAATCGGTAAATATGAAGTGGTAAATATGAAGTGGTAAAACTGAAAAAGACATGTAGGAAAATTCGGTAATTAAGAAATCCATGAAATTCGGTAATTAAGAGTCGGTAATTAACACTGAGTGAAAGCAGTTGGTAACCATCAACAGAGCATATAAGCAATCCCAAAATGCAACAGCCTGGACAACATGGCCGCTCTGTATGTCATTGCAAGGCGCCTATGTCTACAGGCAGCAGGTCTGAGGATATGGAGACGGGAGGAACGCATCTACAGACAGCGCATCACACTCTTCCAACTGACTGACGCAGAGATACATGAAAGGTACAGGCTACACCCCCAAACCATCATGGACCTGATAACGGGACCTGCACCCACTCCTGGACCAGCCAACAAGAAGGACGCATGCCATACCACCACATGTGCAGGTGCTCTGCAGCCTACACCTACTGGCATCTGGCAGTTACCAGGGGGTGATAGCTGCGGTGGGCGGTGTATCCCAGAGTTGCCTGTCCCGTTTCTTCAGGAAGTTCCTGGATGCCATGATGCAGAGAATGCACCACTACATCAGCTTCCCAAACACACAGGCTGAACTGCAGAAAACTAAAACTGACTTTTATCACATGGCACAGTCCCCCCATGTCATTGGCTGTATTGATGGCACACACATCCAATCTGCCCACCAGCTGACACTGAGCACATCTACAGGAACAGAAAGTCCACCCACTCCATCAATGTGCAGGTAATCTGTGATGCAGGGAACATCATCACTGATATTGTAGCGAAGTTTCCTGGGAACACCCACGACTCGTACATCTTCCAGAACAGTGGGATCTACACATGACTGCTTGCTGGAGAATTTGGAGAGGGATACCTGCTAGGTAAGTAACAGTGACGCCCCATGAAACCTGCAAATCATAGTGTATAGAGGCATGTGACTGATGGTTCCCTTTTACTCACCTAGGCGACAGTGCATATGCCTGCCGGTCATTCATCCTCACTCCCTACCTACACCCATCAACCCAGAGTGAGAGACGATATAACGTGGCACATAAATCTACACGCAATGTGGTGGAGCGCACGTTTGGACTACTGAAAAGCAGGTTCCGCTGCCTCCACAAGAGCGGAGGCGCACGCCAGTACACACCGATCAACTGCTGCAAGATCATTGCCACTTGTGCAATGCTGCACAACCTTGCCACGAAGAGAGGTACAGAGGTGGAACTAACAGATTTTGAGGACAACGAGGATGAGTCAGGCCAGCCAGAGGGCAACGCAGCTGGAGTGCCAACTGCAATAGATGGGAGAGAGAGACGGGCAGAGATCACATGCAACTATTTCTGAGTAAGTAAGGGGACACAGCCAGTTGTGGTATGTCATGACGTAGTTTTAATGCGGCACTACGCCATTACAACAAGATCAAGCCAATCTGGCAACTTAGCATATTTACAAGGGGTAAGTCCAGGGTTACGTCACCCATTGGGAATTGGCTACGCAGGGCTGCATCAATGTTTGCGCACACGCGCTGCAGTGTGGGATGGCACGGATTGAGCATCCTCACTACTGCCAACCCCAAGCCGCCTGCTGCTCCTGCGTGTTTCTGGGACGGGGGGTGTGATGCTGCTCCTGTTGCTGGAGTCGATGCTCTCCGCAGCATCCCCTGCAGCAGTTGTGGCAGCCTGACTTGTTAATAGCACCTCAAGTGCACTTGTGACCTGCACCATCTCCCGAGACACGTCACTGCAGCAGTGTGTCAGGCCCTCCTGCATCGACACACAGCGCCGGCAGAGTAGAGAAGTGGCAGTTGCCAGACGGTTGAGTGCCCTGGTGTTAGTGTCCCTCCTCTGCCGTTCCCGGCGCCGTGCATCTATGTCAGCATCTAATTTGCTGCACAACAGCTGGATTGACTGGGACATGTCCCGAATGCCCGCTGCCATTTCACCCATCCCCACTGCCATTGTGCTGATGTTCTTGTCCATGTTGACAAATGTTGATTTCATGCACCGTATATGCCTCTGGACTGACATGACTGCCTTTGTTTGCAGGCGCTGTTGTTTTAACATGTTGCCCTCGAGCCCCGAGAAGACCCCATGGCTGTCAATGTTTGCTGGTGGACTCTGCACACGCGACCTGCGGTGCCCTCTTGCACCCGTCTGTTCTGCCTGTGAGGTGTAGGGCACAGTGGCATGGCTCCCATCCTGGGGCATAGTAATTTGCTCAGGGCCCCTGCTGTCGTCAGACGAGGTGTCTAAGGCTCGCAGCCTGGCGGCAGCACGCCTCCTCAATCTCACACATGCAGGCGGTGATGTGGCCGGTGACTCAAACATGAGTGGTGATGCTGGCTCTAGGTGAGGTGATGCTGGCTCTGGTTGAGGTGAGGCTGGCTCTGGTTGAGGTGAGGCTGGCTCTGGTTGAGGTGAGGCTGCCTGTGTTAGTGGTGCGGCTGCCTGTGGCACTGCTCCCTGGGCTGAACTTGTGCTGGCCAGAGCTGATCTGTGTGGCCGGTGTGCCCTCTCTCCTGCAGCATGTCCTGTCCTGCGCGATGTCACATCTGTGGACAGAAATGCAACATCGGCTCAGTGTACCTGAAGGGCTGCATTGCAAGCATCACAATAAAATCATGTTACACTCTCACATTGTCCTCTGCCTGCTTGTGGCTAATGTGTGTAACATGCCTTGTTGTCCTGTGCTATTTACTTCATGGTTGGGGTTTCCCTGACTACATCTCCCAGAATGCATTGCCTGTCTGCACTAACACATGGACTGGAGTGGGATACTCATTTCACAATGGGGGATGTGGGATAGGGGTAGGGGGGGCTACATTGCTGTGCATTCGTCTTACCTTGTTGGGTGGCGGCTCTGGCAGAGCTGTCGGCATCCCCAAGGCCCACGATGCTCTCTTGCTCGATTGTGGCCTCCACCAGCTCCTCCAGTTCGGTGAGGGCAGGTGCCCTGTTGGTTCCACCTCCAGTCTGGCTGGCCTCCTTCTGGATTTCCCCCATCTTCCTCTTGGTTACAATCCTCAGGTCATACCAGCGCTTTTTGAGTACCTCTATGTCCCTGTGGGTCACTCCCACAGCATTGACCTGCGCCTGGATACCCAGCCAAATATTGCGCTTTTCTGCCTCAGGCACTTGCAGGGACTGCCTCCCAAACAGCTTCTGGTGCTGCTTCACCACCTCCTCCACCAGCACCTGGAGTTCCTTGGGGCTGAATTTCATCTTCCTCCTCCTTTCCCCTCCATCTCTCACTGTCCTCTGCGTCGACATGATGTTTTTGTGCTGCACAAACAGGCACTGGCTCCCTGCCTCTCCTCTGCACTCCAAGCCTCTCCAGAGTCTGTTAATTGTGTGCACCTGCCTGGGTGTGGCCACTTCCTGGTTGGGTGGGGTGTGGTTGCACAGGATTGGCTGTTTCATCCAGTCATGTGATTTTTTTCCCCGATTCGGTAAATACTGATTCGGTATTTACCGATTCGGTAAATTACACTTCGGTATTTACCGATTCGGTAAATACCACCTCGGTATTTACCGATTCGGTAAATTACGATTCTTGATTACCGAATGTTACCGATTCGGTAAATATTACCGAATTATTACCTACATATAACTTACCGATTCTTAAATACCGAATCGGTACGGTTCGGTATTTAAGAATCGGTAATTTTTATTTACCTACATGAGGCCCTAAATGTGATCTTGTGGTAGGATTTTTTCCCCCACAATTACTCTTAATCATGTGGTCAGGAGTAATCACGTTATTATCGTAAATCCTGCATCAAAGAGCAACATGAAATTACCAAAATTACTCCAATTACTTTAGCGTAATTTAAATTCTGAAAAGGCCTAGTCAAGGTCTAGTTAGCACAAGCATGAGTGGAAATCAGTGGAGCTCTCACTAACAAGACCCAAGAAGAGCGACTGTGGTCAGCTAAGGAAGACTCAGCCCACACGGGGGTAAAAACCTGTGGGAGCAAGAGATGGAATCTTCCTGTAAGCGTGTGTCTGAAATTTGGTGGTAGCCACAATCTAAGAAACTGAAATTCAGAGTAATGAGGATTTCTATAAGTAATACAAACATTATTGTGCATATATTGGTTTTATTAAGGTTCTCTGCCATAGGCCTACAAAGATTACCAATAAATATCTATGAAACACAGTCCTAAAATATTGTTGTATGTGAATTAACGGGAAAACAAAAACTAAGATAACACATTAGAGGGCACTGAATCATTTAAAACCAATTTTAAGGAAATACATATAAATCGAAAAACAAATGAAATATTTTAAAGGAAAGACTAACATAGAGGAAATACAGTAAAATTGACAGTATGTTAAATTAAAAAAAAACTGGCATGCTTAATATTATTTTATTGTACTGAATATACATAATCAATGGAAAACAATAGCATAACCCGAATCAAATCCCAGTTAGGGAATAAAGTTTTAAAACTAGTTTACCACTTTTTTTTACTACAATTGCAAATATGCATTGTTTCCAAGTGATACTTTTCTAATTAAAATATTTTTCTAAAAAAAAACACACACAACTCTATCTCTATCTCTCAAAGAATGACGTAACCACCTATAAAGGCTCTCTAACCTCCTCTTAGCCTACCCCAAGCCTGCTGACCAACTAAGCCCCTAATGCAGTCCCCCTGGATGGCACTACCTGCCCAAAGTGAGCAGAGGGTGCATATCTACCTGCAGTCAGCTACCCTCTAAACCATTATTTCAATTACCATTTCATAGAATAAGGGCTTAGGTAGCAGTCAGAAAACAGGGAGATATGCCCACGTGCATTTTGGGTCAGTGGTACGGTCCAGGCAAGGTGAATTTGTGGCTTGGTTGGACAGCAGGTTTGGGGTGAGATAAGAGGAGCTTGAGGGGCTGTTGTAGGTAGAATATGCCTCTTTATTCTGTTTGCCATCACCCCGCATGTTGTTACAATGCGGTTGTTACAACAACTGCGTTGTAACAATGCATACCATTACCCCACAAGTCGTAACAACGACTTCTAGAGGGGGCGCAGGATGTTGGACTAGTATAATTTACTATTCCAACTCTAGTCTGTGCGGGCAGCAGGGAAGGTGTTGGATTTTAAATCCAACACCTTCACCCCCCTCCACAAGTCGTTGTAACTCCTTGCGGGGTAATGGTATGTGTTGTTACAACACGGTCATTGTAACTACCACATTGTAACAACTTGCAGGGAGATGGTTTCGTATTAAGGGCTGTTTACCTTGTACTTGCCCATGTCATTCCTTTAGGAAAGCAAAAGACATACAATTGATGGACGGAATGCAGAACAAATCAAAACATTCACCCCCAGTCAAAAGATCTGGGTTAAATCCATCATTCTTTTGCTCATCATGCCACCCCAGTTCAGACCTGGCCATATGCAGATCAGTCTTGACCCTGTGCCTCATGGGAACAGACCAGCCCGAACTGCCAAGCGAGGTCCTCCCTGGACCGGAAACAAGCATCCTTGGACTCGTTTCGGTTTTTCACCCCTCTTCAGCCAGGATATCTTGCTTCCAATGGCACAGTGAGCCCAGGACCCACGTTTGGGCATTCCTGGCGCACTTAGGGCGAGAAAGCAAAAGTCACACAATTGATGGACGGAATGCTGACCAGATCAAAAATTCACCCCCATCTCCATGCCACTGGAATCAAGCTATCCTGGCTGAAGAGGAGTGAAACCCAGAAACCGGTCCTAGGATGCCTGTTTCCAGTCCAGGGAGGACCTGGCTTGGCAGTTCGGGCTGGACTTTTCCCTTGAGGCACAGGGTCAAGACTGATTTGCATATGGCTGGGTTCAAACTGGAATGCATGGTGAACAAAGAAACTATGGATTTAGGCCCAGATCTCTGTACTGAGGTGAATGTATGACATTGTTCTGCATTCTGTCCATCAACTGTTGTTTTTGCATTTGTCACCCCGAGTGGGACGGGTATGCCCAGACGTGGGTCCCATGCTCTCCATGCCACTGGAATCAAGCTATCCTGGCTGAAGAGGGGTAAAACCCCGAAACCAGTCCTAGGATGCTTGTTTCCAGTTCAGGGAGGACCTGGTTTGGCAGTTCGGGCTGGACTGTTCCCATGAGGCACAGGGTGAAGACTGATTTGCATATGGCTGGGTTCAAACTGGAATGCATGGTGAACAAAGAAACTATGGATTTAGGCCCAGATCTCTGTACTGAGGTGAATGTATGATAATGTTCTGCATTCTGTCCATCAACTGTTGTTTTTGCATTTGTCACCCCGAGTGGGACTGGTATGCTCAGACGTGAGTCCCGTGCTCTCCATGCCACTGGACTCAAGCTATCCTGGCTGAAAAGGGGTGAAACTCCGAAACTGGTCCTAGGATGCTTGTTTCGAGTCCAGGGAGGACCTAGCTTGGCAGTTCGGGCTGGGCTGTTCCCATGAGGCACAGGGACAAGACTGATTTGCATATGGCTGGTTTCAAACTGGAATGGCATGGTGAGCAAAAAAACAATGGATTTAGGCCCAGATCTCTGTACTGGGGTGAATGTATGACATTGTTCTGCATTCTGTCCATCGACTGCTGTTTTTTACATTCCTTTAGGAGAGGCAGTACAGAGGCTGTGCAAGATGTAGGTGGCAAGTTGAAAGCAGTGGAAAGCTCTATTTAGTGGCAAAAGCAAGGCAGGTTTAGAGGGGTGGCCTATGAGAAAGTTTTGCAAGCAAAGCGGGGCATGACATGGAGTAATAGGGGGTGAGCCAGGCTTGCTTGGCCTGGATGGCTGCTGATGGTGGGCTTGTTCTCTGCCAGGATCTAGATTGGTGAAGTGGGAGGTTTGTCCTGGGGGGTGCGGGAGTGAGTGAAGCAGGACTGGTCATCGAGCAGGTCTTGATGGCCCAAGACAGCATCATGCACAGGTGCAGCTTTTCAGCGATTGCAGTCGGAGGAGAAGCAGGTGGCAGTTGTGAAATTGAGACGCAAAATGGGAGGAAACAGTTAAGTTGCAATGAGCAAGGACGCCTCTGGAGGAAACTTTGTTGGTATACGGTCCTGAATAGATGGAGCGCCCCGGAGGAAGGGTGTAGGGCAGAGCTTCAATAGCTGCGTGAGCAGTTATGAACCCATGGCAGATGTCGCCAGTCAGCAGGGGTTGCTGCAAGTAAACATCGGCTGCCCACCTCCCAGTGCAGTTTCAGCAGATAGGGCAATATGGGGGTTGAAGAGAGGAGAGCAGATAAGAAGCAGTGTCTCTGAAGGAGCACACTGTGGCCAGGAGTCAGCAACAGTGGCAAGCATGCTTTAATCGAGGGAGGATAAAGGCACTACAGGAGAGAGGAGGGGAAAGTGGCAAGAAAAACTCCTGGTGTGAAAAGGGGTGGAGGGGAGGTGGATAGCCAAATAAGATGGATGCATAAACGGTGTTTCCCTCCTCCTCTTTTTGCTGAACTCTTTTTGTTGGTCTTAGGACTCTGAGCACTTTACCACTGATAACAAGTGCTAAAGTGCATGTGCTTCTCCCTTAAACATGACATTGGTGTATTCCTGATTGGCATACTTGATGTACTGGTAAGTCCCTTGTAAAGTGGTATACCACATACCCATGGCCTGTCCTTCATTTTTTTAGTTTAAGCGTGTTTTATTTGCATTTTCAAAAAATATATAAACTACACGTATGGATACAACGAACAAAAAAATAATATTAGCCCTCTTCCCTTTCTCACCCCC
This sequence comes from Triturus cristatus, assembly GCF_964204655.1. Lineage (NCBI taxonomy): Eukaryota > Metazoa > Chordata > Amphibia > Caudata > Salamandridae > Triturus > Triturus cristatus. The sequence continues at coordinate 806,059,918 of NC_140590.1, forward strand.
ACACCCTACCCTTTGGTCCAACATTCCAGCAATATTTTATCCAATCTATTGATAAAACAAAACAACAATGCAATAATACAGATATGGGGCCATATGTAGGAAACAGTTTTGCGATCGCAAACAGTGCGATTCGCAGGAATCTGGGTGTTTGCGATCGCAAAACATACTTGAGCCATGTAGGAAAGGTATACGCAGAAGAGCTGTGCGAATCGCTAATTTAGCGATTAGCTATTTTGCGGAAAGTGGAGTCTGCGAATAAATCAGCGTAATCGCAGTCTGCGTACCAGTATTAGCGAAAATCGCTGTTACCGAACTCGCAAATAGCGAGTGCGCAAAATGACATGTTCAGAAAACTCGCAAATAGCGATTATGCAAAATTCGCAATTTTGCACTTCCCAATTACCATCAACACTGAGCAGGTGGTAACCTACTGCAACCTATTTAAACAGGCCCACAATGCCACAGGGCCTTTCCACCATGGCTGGGCTGTACGTGATAGCCAGGAGGCTGCGAATCAGGGATGCCACACAGAGACGGAGACGCCAGGAAAGGATCTACAGAGCACGCATCACCCTCTTCCAAGTGACCGATGAGGAGATCCATGTCAACTACAGGCTGCACCCAGACAGCATCCTGGATTTAATTGCTGAACTGACACCCATACTTGACCACCCCACACGCAGGGCACACTCCATTCCCACCCATGTACAGGTGCTGTGCTCACTGCACCTCCTGGCATCAGGTAGTTTCCAGGGGGTCATTGCCACAGCAGGAGGTGTCTCCCAAAGTGCACTTTCGCGCTTCTTCCACGCTTTCCTGGATGCAATGGTACAGAGGCTGCATCACCACATACAATTTCCTAGCACAGCACAGGCACTGGATCAGACCAAGCAAGATTTCTACCAAATTGCACAATTCCCCCATGTCATTGGCTGCATAGATGGGACACATATCGCTATTTCACCCCCCTCACATAATGAGTATGTATTTCGCAACAGAAAGTCATATCATTCCCTGAACATCCAGGTAGTGTGCAATGCCCAACACTTAATCACTGATATTGTGGCCAAATACCCTGGAAGCACACACGACTCATTCATGTTTCGCCACTGTGCATTACATCGCAGACTCACAAATGGTGATTTTGGAGAGGGCTATCTGCTAGGTAAATGCCTGTTAAACACACACAGAGGCAGTAGAGTGATGCAGTGGCAGGACACTATTGAACATTAATCTGCTTATGCCCCGCAGGTGACAGTGCGTATGCTGTACGAGACTACATCCTCACACCGTACCTGAATCCATCAACTGCAGGTGAGAGGGGGTACAACAGCGCACACAGAGCTACACGCTGTGCCATTGAGAGGACATTTGGAATCCTAAAGAGCCGTTTTCGATGCCTCCATAAGAGTGGTGGAGCGCTACAGTACAGCCCTGAGACGTGTTGCAAAATAGTGGTTGCCTGTGCAATGCTACACAACATCGCTACCAAGAAAGGAACCCCAGTGGACCTGACAGACTCTGAATCATCAGATGAGGATGGAGCAGCACCACATCGCGCTCCCGCAGGAGGTGCTGGTGCAGCTGCCGGACGTATGAGACGTGATGAGATCACCCAAAACTACTTCTAAGTGAGTAATGATGACACAATGACACTGATTGGTGACTGACAGGGATGTTTATTTCTGTGTCATCAGGCATTGAGTGATCTCACGTTGTGACGTTAAAGTCCCTGCATGCACTTGTTTGTGTCACAGTGCAAAGAGTAACAACAGACACTGAGTCTACATGGACTGTGTTGCATCACACATGGCCATTAGTCCCTTGTGTCCCTTCACCTCCTACGTGCACGGCCTGGTGCGCCTCGCTGTGTGCGCGCTGTGCCCTCCCTTGACTCATCCTCCACTGTGCTCTGTCGTGCACTCCTGCGTCTTTCCTGTGGTATTGGGGGAGTGATGCTGCTCCTGCTCGATTGTTCATCGGTGTCCGTGGCTGCAAGTGCACCTATGCCACCTGTGGCGGTTGCGCGCATCTGGTCCACCGCATGTGTGACCTGCACCAAGACACTGCCCACGTCCTGGCAGCAGTGGGCCATCTCGCGCTGCATGCCAACACATCTTCTGGCCAGCAAGGATGTGGCGGTTGTGTGGCGGTTCACAGCCCTTGTGTATAGGTCCAGCCGTGTGTGAAGGCGATGTCTGTCCCGGCGCCGCGCTGCCCTGTCCCTCGCTATCTCCCTGCACAGTCCCTCCAATGCACCAGTCATGGCCATCACTCCTGCGCGCAACTCGGTCATGTTGTGGTTATGTGCTGTCAGCTGCCGTTGTATTGACCTGATTCCCTTCACTTGCAGGCGCTGCTGCTTCAGCATGCTGCCCTCCAGGCCCGAGAACACCGTGTCCTCTTCAACAGGAGCAGTGCTGGTGGACGGCCGTTCCCTGCGTCTCATCCCTCTCCCTACTCTTGATTGTTCAGGGGACTGTGTTTGTTGCAGTCCTGCACGCTGCCTGTGCACTGGCTGTTGCTCCTCTGCTGTGTCTGGTGCCTGTGTCTCCAACAGTGGTAGTGGTGGGACAATTATGCGACGCCTGCATGGTGCTGTGTCGGCAGTTGTGGCTGCGCCCTGATCCTTCTGGCATGCCTGGTCCTCCATCTCAACTGTTGGCTCACATTCAGCCTCACTATCCTGTGTTGGTGGTGGTGCTGTGGATTAAATGACACACATTAGTACTGTGTCCTGTGTGGTATTTGTCATGCATTAGTTTCAAGCAATAGAATCTCATGGGTACTATCGGTCTATTTCTATCTCTGCATGATGGAGTCCTTCCTATTCCACCTGTCTGTGTCTCACTGGCACAGTTATCAGTGCATGTGACTACGTTTCCCATAATGCATTACTGTGTGTGCTGTGTGACATTTACTGGAGTTGCAGTCAGGTTGCCTTTTGGGGGATGTGGGTGGTTTGGGGATGTAGCAGGGGGTCTTGCCATGCACCTTACCTTGTCTGGTGTCTGGGTGTTCTGAGCTGTCCAGGTCAGCCACTCCACTCACGCTCTCAGGCTGCAGTGTGCCCTCCACCAGCTCCTCCAGGGGTGTCGGTTCGGTTGCAGTGGAAGGGCCCCCACCGTTTTTTTTAGCCTCTGCCAGTCTTGTTGCCACCCTCTCCTTTGACCTCTGCCGCATGTCATACCATCTTTTACGTAGGTCCTCCACACTGCGGTGTGTGACACCAATGGCATTCACTTTCTCTTGGATGTCACTCCAAATCTTGCGCTTTCTGGCCTCAGGTACTCTCAGGGAACTTTTCCCAAATAGGAGATCATGGTTGCTGACCACCTCCTGTGTGAGGACCTCCAGCTCCCTCTCACTGAATTTCTGTTTCCTCTTCCTTGTTGGTTCCTCCTGCTGCTTTTCAGTCCCCTGGGAATCCATTTGACTGGTTTTCAAATGCAGAGCTTCACTGTTCTCCTCTCCACACAGGCTCTCAAACAGCTACTGGCTCACACACAGCTGCTGGCAATCAGGTGCAGCATGGGCAGTCACACTTCCTGGTTGTGATGTCATCATTCTGCACCTGAATTGCAGATTCCCAGATTTGCGATTCCTTAATAGCGTTCTCGCAATTAAGGAATCGCTATTAGGGTAATCGCACAATAATTCTGCGAATTTTTGCGCATCGCTAATTATTCGCTAAAATCTACCTACATAGCTATTTGCGATTCGGAATTTGCGATTCGCGAAAAATCGCAATTTCCGATTCGCAAATTCCATTCTACCTACATATGGCCCATGGTCCTATATCCATCCAGCTAATAATTCATTGTATATGCAGTTATCCATCGGAAGGAAGTAAACATAGACATAATATATCTTATAATTTATGCTACCTCGCCTGGAAGTTCCACACATTTAACCATTTCTTCAAGATTCTCCCTCTTCCTCATCCCGAGACCATTTTGTCAGGCAAGCCCAAATTTCATACCCTCTTTTTTATGTTCTACGTCCTTTCCTAGCGTAAACTGCGGTTTCTAGCCGATAAACTGCTAAGAATCTACTCAGCTATTGTTGACTGGATGGCGGTACCTGATCGAGCCAATGTGTGTCTAAACATAACCTGAATACTGTCATAGCATGAATACTCATATCTGTTCTGGAAGTGAAATATCGCCCACCCCTAACATTATCAGCTGTGTTGACATGTGTATTTTCCATCCAACTTGGGATTCTAATAGAGCACCCACCTTTCTTTTGAAAGCATCCAAGCTAGGGCATGATGCGAACATATGCAAGCTATCAGCTGCATAAAACCCACATCGGTGGCAGGATGTGCCAGCTGAACCGGCTGAATCTTGGCTGGTGTAATGTATAAGTTAAAACAAGTTTTAAAGGATTGAAGTTGTAGATTTGCCGCTATACATGATGTTCGGGCAAAATATAATGAGTCATCAACTTCTCCAAACCCACGGCAATAACATATCGACGCTTTAGCGGCAGGAAACTGCTGCTAAAGCGGCAATAATGGGCTTAATAATATGCCCTTGTGAATTCCCATAGAAGCCCATGTTCTGGTGTGAACCTGGGCTTCTATGGGAATTCACAAGGGCATATTATCAAGCCCATTATCGCCGCTTTAGCGGTAGTTTCCTGCCACTAAAGTGGCGATAATGTTATCGCCATTCCTTGATAATATGGCCCCCAGTTTGTAGATGTTCCTAGTGCTTAGTTAGATCATCCACCATTATTTTATTCAACAGTTTATATATCTTGCCTAGTGTAACAGATCCTTTAGATCAGGGGTACTCACAAACTTTCTCTCAGGGGCCAAATTTACAGTGTGGTTTGAGGCCGAGAGCCGCACTGGTGGGGGCGGGGTCAGTGGGGGAGGGGGACGGGGCTAGAGCAAAAAAAAACTGTGTCCATGAGGTTGAACACAGGCCCCTGCAGTGGACGCCTTCATCCACTGAGCCACCACACCTGGCATACAAACATCTCTCTCTTTCTGTGTCTGTCTCTCCCTCTCCCTGCCTGTCTCCCTCTCTCCCTCTGTCTCCCTCTCTCCTTCCCCCTCCCTCCCTCCGTCTCCCTCCATCTCCCTCCTTCCGTCTCCCTCTCCCTCCCTGCCTCCCTCTGTCTCACTCACCCTCCCTCCCCCTCCCTCCGTCTACCTCCCGTGTCCCTCCCTCCCGACGTCTCTCTCTCTCCCTCTCCATCTCTCTCCTTCCCTCTCTCCCTTTCGGTCTCCCTCCCCCTCTCCCTCTCTCCGTCTGTCTCCCTCTCTCCATCTGTCTCTCTCCGTGCCTGTCCCTGTCTCTGCCTCTACCTGCCTCTGCCTGCCTCCTGCCTGTATCTGTCAGTCTGCCCCTGTCTATCTATATCTCTCTCTGTCTCTGGGCCTCGGGCAGTGCACACTTCTGTGTCTACACGTCCCCGACACCAGCCCATAAGCAGCCCCCCCCACTCCTCCCCTCTCCCTGTGTAATGTAAAAGCCAGCTCTCAGACCCTGCCGACCTCCGTCACCACACCTGGCTCTCACTCCCTGCTGCCCCCGTCACCCTCTGCCATTTCACCCGGCTCTCACTCCTCGCTGGCTCTCACTCCCTGCTGCCCCCCCCTCACCTCACTGGGCACTCTCACCCTGCTGTCCTCTGTCACCTCACCCTGCATGTGTGGCAGCCCGGGCTGAGGCAGCTTCCCGGGCTGACACACAGCCTCACCGGAGAACTTCACGGGTCTTTAAAAGACCATTTACTTGCTAATGAGGCTTTGTTGTATTTCACCTCTTCTTAGCGCCCCTGCATCTCCACTCAGAGGCGCAACTAGAGTCAAATCTCGGGTGGAGGGGGGGCCAAGAAAACATTTCGGGGGGGGGAGGCTGATTCTTCAAGCAAAAGGCAGAGTGGAGCTGCAGGGGCAAGCAAAAGGTCTTTTAAATACCTGTGAAGTGGTCAGGTGCGGCTGCGTGTGTTCCCGGGAAGCTCTCTCATCCCGAGCAGCCAAACATGACGGGGGGCTGAAGCCCTTTGAGTCCAATGGGCGTCGTACGCCTGTCTCCACTCTATCCTGGAATCTCCTGGCCCCCATAGAGCAGTCTCTCTCGGAGTCCGGCGGTGTTTGCTGACACACTTTGAAAAATACAAAAAACCAAGATACAATGTCTGCATGGTCCGCGGGCCGCCAAGGAAGGCTTGCCGGGCCGCTGGCGGCCCGCGGGCCGTGCAATGAGTACCCCTGCTTTAGATAATACCTCCAGTGATGTTACTTTTCCAAAACCACAATGACCCCCAACCTTTATTTATCAGGAAATCCCTAATCTGAAGATATTTGAAGAATTGATTATTCTCCAGACCATGCTTATCCCTAATTTTATCAAACGATCTAAATCCACTCTCATCCCTCACATCCCCCATTGTCCTAATTCCCTTTTCCCACCATACTTTTATGTATCCGTTACAAAAGATATCAGGAAGGGACTTGTTTTTGTATAATGGAGTATAGGCTTTCACTAATCTTAGGCCAAATTTTTTGTGGACCGCCGTCCAAACCTTAAACGTACATAAGAGGGTCTTAAATTTCACCCTTTGGTAATAGTTAAATTTGGTGTGTCGCAAAAGACACCTGTTGGCTTCTCTTCCTAGTAGCAGTTCATATATTGAAATGGGAGTTTTGTCCTGCACAATAAGTAGATTCCCCATTTTATATAATATTGAGGCCAAGTGATACAGCTGGAAGTTGGGCACCCCCCATCCTCCTCTTTCCCTTGGGAGCGTCATTAATTTTATTGCCCTCCTAGGTCGGCAATTTGCCGATAAAAATCTCGATATTATCTGATTTAGGGTTTTAAACCAACAGTTACTTATTACCAGAGGAATGGCTCTGATAAAATACTGAATTTTTATCATAAACAGCATCTTAATGACATTGCTCCTTCCAACCAGTGTTAACTTAAGATTATTTAGTCGGACAAGTTCTATTCTAAATTTTGGGAGAAGCGGGTCTAAATTTGCTTCGACAATTTTTGTCACGTCAGCCAGGAGTTCCACCCCTAAATATGTAGCCTGCTGCACTACTGGAGGATCATTCAATTGAGTCCCTTTGCTAATCAAGATTTGAGTCTTGCTCTGGTTTAATCGGTAGCCCGAGATCTGTCCAAAATCGTTAGCCTCCTTTATTATCTCTTCCAATGCATTAGTAGGACTAGGGGTGATAATTGCCAGGTCATCAGCATATGCAAGAACCTTAGTTTTCCCCCCACTATTATGCACCGCCTTTATCACGCTATTGCCTTCTATCTTCCAATTAGCGGATTGATGTATGTTGCAAATAGTGGGGGGGAACGGGGGCATCCCTGACGGGTCCCCCGACTTATCCGTAAAGGGTCCAACACCTCATCCATTATGGCAACTCTAGCTATCGAATTCTCATATATTGGTGCAATAGCCTTAATAAAGCCCTTCCCAAATCCTACTTTCCCCATGGTTGTCCACAGGAACTGCCAGGTGACCCTATCAAATGCCTTCTCTGCATCCAGTAATATTGGCACCATAGGGTCTCCAGCATTTCCTGCTGCGTGAAAGAGCGCAATTGTCCGTTGGATATGGTCGATGGTGCTGCGACCGGAGATACAACCATGATATTCTGGAGAAACCAATTAGTTTATTACCCCAGTCAAACGTTTAGCCAAGATTCCTGCATACGCTTTGACATCACTATTAATTAACGTAATGGGGCGATAGGACCCTAGTTCCTTAACCGATTTTCCTTTTTTGGGGAAAACCACTATATTAGCAGCCCTCCAGGACTCAGGCGCTCCCTGACCTGATTGAGCCTGCAGGAAGACATCCCCCATAATTCAAGTAAATAGAGAGTTATCTTCTTATAGAACTCTCCTGGAATAGAATCAGTGCAAACCGCCTTCCCATTTGCATGTGCCTGGATTGCCCTAAATGTTTCCTCCACTGTAATCGGAGCCTCCAACATTTCCCTATCTTCCTCCGAGAGCACCCTCCAGGTATATTGGCCAGATAATCTTCAATTTCTTTTTCCCCACATTCAACTTGCTCAGTATACAGATTTTGATAGAATCGTTGAAATGAGCTCCGTATGTCCAATGGCTCCGTAACTGAGCCAACCAGAGGATCTTCAATTTCAGTAATTACCGCTTGGGTCACACACTGTCTATCTAGTACATACTGCCAAGAGACGCCCAACTCTTTCCCTGCATTCGTACATTCTAGTCCGCCAGGCTATGTACTTGCCTGCTGCTTTTTTAGTCAAGATATCAAGTATTGCTGATGTCAATAACACCACCTTGACCTGCACTTGTTCTATATCTCCCCCCCTCTAATTACCCCGACCAATTGAGTTTCTGCTTCCAATAATTTTAAATATAATTCTTGCATATGTTCCTTTTCTTTCTTCTGAGCTGTCCATCCAAATCTTATAATTTCCCCTCTTACCCTGCTTTCATAGCATTCCATACAACATCAAGCCTAGTGACCTCTCTATTTTCACCTATAAATCTTGGTAACCAATTTTTCATGTGATCTATATATTCCTGATCATAGAGTAGAGCTCTGTCAAAAGTCCAACGAGATGTTGGAGGATTTTGTATTTGTATTGAATATTCTAAAACCAGCGGGTTGTGATCTGACATGATGCAAGGAAATTTAGATATCTTACATTTTGACAGAAGCCCATGGAATATAATGAAGTAGTCCAGTCTGGCATGCGATTGGTGCGGGACAGAAAAGTAAGTGTATCCTGGGTCCTGAGATTCCTGTGCTGCCCATGCATCTGTGAAGCCATGTGTCATACACAAATTAACTAAAGATTGAAACACTTTTGGCTTGCTGACCGTGTATGCCCTTTTTCCCAGCTTGACAGAACTGGAGTTTAGATTAATATTTAAATCACCAAATAGGATTAGTGGTAGTGGCCAGCTTACAAGTTCTATGTTTAGCCAATCCAGCAAGGAAAGACCATCTAGTATGGAGCTGTATACTGAACAGAAAGTAAACAGGTTATTATGAATACAGCATTAAGTGATAGCCCACCTGCCCATCTGATCTGATTTTGAATGTGAGAATCCAACTATATTTTTGCGACCCATAATAGCCATCCCTCTTGTCCATGTTCCCTGCATTGTACTAGATACTAATTGATAACCTGCCAGTTCTGCCACTTTTTGCCTGCTATCCTCCATAAGTGTTTCCTGTAAACACACTATGTCTGCCCTAAGATGTCGAATATCCTCAACAATCCTGCATTTTTGAGGGGACTATTAATCCGCAAATATTAATTGATGCTATTCTCAGCTTACCCATTTCTTCCCGTGATATTTAACAAGTCACTGCTTCCTTCTAATATTAGTAGTATCAGCTCATCCTGAGTGGACATCTGGACCAACCCCTCACCCCCTCTACCCTCCCCCACCCTCATCCCTAGCATTAGGCAAAATAGGTCCTGGGGACCCTTGTGATGCCTCCTGTATAGTGCTGCATCCAACTGCCACCCACCATCACTCCACAACCAAAACCACTGTGCAAAAAGACATTTGTTTGGGTTTTTTCCATCATTATAATAAATAGCTTATAGTATATCTGAAAACAGAGGTTATAAAAAAGGAAGAACACCGCAGATGAACAAAAGGGGAGATACCAGCCAGACAAAGCACACAAAAGAAAAACATTAGAATAGAATTCATCCATCTTAAGTAAATATGATGCCCCACCCCTTTAGATTCCTTCTATTTCCCTATCTCAGGAATCTCCCGGAGGCAATCTTGTACCTGTATTTCTGAGTGGAACACTCTTATAACCCCCTTGTGAATGACCTTAAGATGTGTGGGGCTAAGAAGATTGACCTCACACCCAACCTTTTGAAAAGGCAGGATTAATTGTCGAAGTCTCCATCTTCTTTCCACAGTAATGTGGCAAAAGTCTGGCCTAACAAAGAAGGTATGTCCTCCTGCTGAGCATCTTGCTTCCGGTCTTGCTTTATCGAAGACTGCTTGCCTGAGCAAAAAGTTGCCCAAAAATATTAAAATACTCTCCCGTTACTCTCTTATCCCTTCTTCTTTCTCAGCATAGGTGGGAAGCGGTGTACTCGTCCCAATCCCAGTGTTCTAGTTCTGGAAGACCATCTTTTAGCAGGCGTATCACGATCCCTCAGATGTCTTCTCCTTCCTCATTCTCCGGTATGCCCAAGAGCCTGAGGTTGTTGTGCCGTTGGCGATTTTCAAAGTCTTCCAACTTCCACATAACATCTACCATCCTACTCTCATTGGCAGCAGTCTCTTGCACAGTAGCCTCCGCTCCGGCCTCCAAGGCCACCACTCTTTCCTCCAATATATTTTTCCACTCAGAACTTTCTGTGCACGTCTTACTAACTTTTCTGATAGCGCCTTGAAGCTTTTTAGTTGCAAGATGAGCCCTTTTGTGCCCCTGTCTTGCTTCCACTTGCATTTGCTTGAGGGTAGAATAAATCTGTCCCATTGATGGAGATGACTCAGATCCTATCTTATCCTCAGATAACTTTTTCTTTGCCTGGTGTTCGTCGTCTTCAACAGTAGGATCCTCTTCGTCAATTAAAAAAGGCGTTGAAGAATAGTCCCATTTCAGTTGGCTATGACCTGAATCATATTGTACTCCGTCTGTTTCTTTCCCACCTTTATCCCTCCTTCGTCTTCTCAGGGCAGACAAACGTTTCTGGGTGCTAGGATTGGAGAGAGAGCTATCCGAGCCCGCATCTGAATTTCCCATGATTGATACATCATTATCACTGATGTCAGACAATTCAGAATCCTCATTTAGGGAGAAGAATTTTTCACCACCCTCTGGGGTTCCCTTGCAAAATATTTGGGTCAGTTTAGGCATGACCGCTGAGCTCACCTCTACTGCCTTCTCCTCTTTCCCCTCCTCTTCCATATCCTTATTATTGTTATTCCTGTTATTGTTTGAGTTATTCCTATGAACCACGTTGCCCTTGTCTGCCCCTTCCACTATTGCACTACTTATATAAAGTCCCGTACTTACAGCATCCAGGGTGAGAGACTCGATGTAAGCTGCTGATTTGTAGGTAATCTCGACAGCCGTAGTATCCTTTTTGCTGCCTGCCTTGCTGCAATCAGTAAACATGCCAGGAATCACCCTCTGCTTGGTGGAGGTCTCTCCCTCCTTCCCAGTGCACTGCTCCTCAGATCTTTGTTTCCCGCCTCTGTCTCCTTCTGCCTGGCCGCGGGTGTAGTGTCTTCAGTAGCGTCTTCAGGCTTCCCTGCAACACACGTCCTCTCTGCCTCCTCTCTGGGACATTGCTCCTTAGGTCCCAGCTTTCCGGCCTCCACCTCCTTCCGCCTGGCCGAGAGAGCAGCGTCCCCAGGCTTCGCTATAACGGTCGCTTTCCGGGCAGTAGGAGGACCACGTGGATTCACGTCAGCTCCAGCAATCCCATTCTCGGATGGTCCTTCGGGAGCTTGGGCAGTTTTTGCGGCATGCTGCTCCCCGCCGTTGAACCTGTCGGCCACAGCGTGCCAGATGGCGCGGAACACCAGGTACGTTTGTGTCCCAAAGTCTGCTTGAGACCCCAAGTAGATGGATTCCTCACCGGAAACATTGAAGTAGTTACTCCTAAATGAGACTTAAATTCATATTATCCGAGAAAAAGTTGCGGAGCAGTAGGTGGATGGCTTCTGCAGCACCTATACAGCCGCCATCTTGCCTCAACCCCCATGGCCTGTACTTCAAATACTACAAGTGGGCTGCAGCACTGATTGTGCCACTCAGAGAAGTAGCCTTCCAAACCTGACTCAGGCCTGCCACTGCAGTGCCTGTGTGTGTAGTTCACAGCCACTTCAACTTGACATTTAAAACTACTTGCCAAGCCTTAAACACCCCTTTTATTACATACAAGTTACTCCTAAAGTAGGCCCTAAGAAGAGGGTGATATGTAGTAAAAGGTAAGACATGTACCTTTCTGATTTGCATATCCTGGTAGAGACAAACAGCTTATTTCATTTTTCACTACTGTGAGGCCTATTCCTCTGATAGGCTAGTATTGGGAATTAGTTAATACACTTTTAAGCTGTAATTCCTGATAAGTGAGGAGTAGCTTTCTCATGTTTCATATGCGGATATTTCTCTGTGGACATTTCTCTGTACTTACTGCTCTGTGTGCCTGACAGCCTGTCTCCAATACATGTCTGGGGTAGGTGATAGCTACACTTTGTGCATTCCCTGTGGACAGCCACAACACAGGAAGCATAGGTGTGTCTGAGTACCCATCTACATAAATCTGCATTCTGCTGGTCTTGCATTGGTGGAATGGAAGGTTGGGGCTAACACTTCACATAAAAAGGCAGTGTCCTGTCCCCACACAAAGGACTGATTAACCCCCACATATAGCCTGGTAGACAGGTCTGAGTTAAAAGGGATCCTTGTACACTTCAAAGGGGTGCTTTGAAGTCGCTGCGCACCTCCAAGGCACTTTTGGGGTTTAGTACTGGGTCTCTAACCCCCTAAAATCAGACACTTCTGGATCTTGAACTGAACCTCTGTCCAAAGGGCTGCTGTGCAGCTTTAATGACTTTTCGTTGGACTGTAGATTTAGGAGGCCTGATTTTCTGTTGTGTTGCCCTGCTGCCTGCTGCTCTCTGACTCAGCTGAAAAAGAGTTGGATGCTACCTTCTCTCCAAGTGATCTCCAAAGGCTTGTTGGCTTGCCTTCCGCTGGTTGAGACTCAGGAGTATCAAAGTCTCTACCCCTGCTACTGTGTCTGGCTCACTAGATGTGGCCCAGATACTTCCAACATGGATTTGGATGCATCTCCTGTCTGTGTGTAACAGAACCGGTGCATCGACCCGGTTGCGGAAGTAAAATGTGCTCATCGCATCGGAACCAGTGCTTTGCCTACAGAGAGCGACACATCGTAAAGCATATTGCCGCCACTGCTGCTTGGTGAGATCAATGCATCCCCTTGACTGCGTAGCAGAATCTGGTGCATCGCTCAATGCCTCTTGACTCCAGCACCCGTGTTTGGAAATGATGCATCGCCTTCAGTGCATGGAGAAGATCGACTCATCTCGTTGTTTGCAACCAGGAAAGGTACTTTGTTCATCAGGGCCTGCACGGGTCCTGTAGCCCGCCAGCGCTCCATCATGGTCTGCCTAAACTTTGAAACCTTGACTTTGTCCCAGTCCAGCACAACTTAAAGTAACTTTTTTAGCGCTACTTGCTTCTGAGCGCTTTACTGCAGTAATTCCTTTAAAATTCAATTTTTACATCTCTATACATTGGATTTTTGTCATTTTGGTCTTGTTTTGTTTATAATATGATAATCCATTTTTCTAAACCTGTGTGGAGTCATTTTATGGTGTATTCATTGTGTTGCAGGACTAGGAAGTGAAGTGGGGAGAGATAGAGGATGACTTAAGACTGCACAAAATGACACTGAACAGACCTGCTCCACTGGTTGTCACAGCCAGTGGTTTACAGGTGGTATACCGGCCTTTCCAGGCCATCTCACCTAAAACTGGGAGTGATAGCAGGCAGTTGACAGGCAGGACAGCACAACACATGTTGGGCATTCAATAGAGGGGTCTGCAAAAATAAATATTGCAAATTTCAGCACCACGGTTCTAAGCACAGTTCACGGAACCCACTTGCACAGTGCAAGGGCAATATCGGGGCGCAAGGGATATAAGGGAGAAATTGCCAGCAGCAGCCACAGAAAGGGGCTTGTAGAAGAGGTCGGGGCAAATGGAAAAGGGATCAAATGGTGGTTAAAATGGACTGACTGGAATACTGGCTATGGTTTTATGCTATGCCGGCAGACACGAACATACTGTTAACAAACGAAGTGAGTGAAAGTAGAATGGCAGGCCCCTTTGTTGACTAGAAAAGTTGATTGTGTCTTTTATTGGCATGGTGCCTAAGAAGGGGAAAGGGCAGTCTCACCAAATGCAACACCTATCTTGGCCGGAGAGCCAGTTAGTGAATGACTACATTCCTGAAGAATTGTCATCAACAACATACTCTCAGTGGATGTGGTGATTGACCTTGTGGGAAGGGTGGGGAGCATTGTGCGTATGGCAATGAGTGATATAAAGTCACGCTTTCACCTATGGCCAGTACACCAAGATGAGTCTGAACTGTTGGGCTCACAGTTTCAGGGACGTTGAGAGGTAGACAAAGCTTTACCAATGGGATGCTCCAATTCTAGTGCATTGTTTGAGAAATTCAGCAAATTTCTACAATGGCTGTTTACATTCATGACTGGGGCAGCAACTGAGACACATTACCTGGACAACTCCTTCTTCATCGGGGCACCTGGCTCGGCAAACTTCCAGTGGCTACTTGTTAGGTTTAAAGAGCTAATGCAGGGTTTACGGGTGACTTTAGCGAGGGAAGAGACAATAGGATCGGAGACAATTATGTCATTTCTGGGGATCCCAATTGACTCTGATAAGATGGAGGCAAGGTTTTTTATTTTTATTGTTTTATTTTTAATTGAGCAGAGCATTGAGAACATTGATATAACATATAAACAAACATTAACAGGAGTCCAGGCAAGTTAAAAATGACTTAAAATCAATTCAATTGTCTACAACCAATAACAGGTAAAAACAGAGCCGTTTTGTATAAAGTTATCATATATAGCTACCTAGCTGTTTAGAAGACAAAAAAAGAGCGTACAGCTAAGTAGTAAAAATATTCTAAAGTGCTCTAGTTTTAAAGTGCAAGTGCAAAAGTGCAAAACTACTAGACTAAAGTGCAAAAATGATCCGGAGAATGATCCGGATAATTACCTCCAAGCTTTTTAAGAAAGTATTCCTTATTCTACCAAACATTTAAAACCAGAGAAAGAGAGAGCTAGAAAAAAAAAGTACACCCCTTCAACTGCTTTCCCTCTTTCCCCCTCTCTTCCTCCCTCTTCCCGCAGGCTTGTCCATCTGGTTTTCCAAGTTATCCAAAAACTTCCAGTTTTCTCTAAACTTCTTGAAAGCTCCCACACGGCATGTGTAAGCTTCTTCAAAAGTCTGTGTCCATTTCATTTTATTAAACCATTTATCGTAAGTGGGAACTTCCCTAGACCTCCAATTTTGGAGAACTAGGGAGCGGGCCACCAAGGAGGCAATAGAAAGAAAAATTTCCTCGACTTTCCTCAAATTTATCCTGTTCTTACAAATTCCAAACAGGGCCACCTCGGCCTTGGGCAATATCCTCTTTTTGAGAGCCCTATTCAGAACCGTAAAAATCTCCCCCCAAAAAGGCCCCAATCTAGGACATGTAAAAAAAATATGTAGCCAACCCCCTTCCCCATCCGCCTGGCATCAAAAACATCTGTTTTCAACTCCCGGGTACCTTTTATTAAGTGCTTTCGGAGTGAAATATGCCAGCCATAGGGATAGGAAGGCCATTCCTTTAAAGTTGGCTGCTCTCGAAGCTTACTCCCTTGCCAACATATAGCTTCCCATTTGTTAAAGGAAAGGGTACATTGCGTTTCATTGGTCACCCTTTCCAAATGGTTCTCTATCGATGGGAGTTGTCCCTGATTGCGTGGCAAACAATACCAATTCCCTACTCCCCTTAGCTTTGCCCCGAAAAGGGCTGTCACAAGTTTATTCGGCGTGCCAAAGGGCAAATTCAGGTTTTTTTTAAAATTGAAAATTTGTAGATACTCAAAAGGCCTCCTCTGATCTCTGCACCTCAATAACACCTCCTGCCATGTAATGATCCTGTTCTTAATTAAAAAATATCTGAGCTCTCCTATCCCGTAACCCTCCCAATTTCTCAAGTGGCATGATTGAATTTGAAGGTGGAGGTCCTTACATTCCCTCAATTTTAAGTAATGAAACCAAGAGGAGCCCATCACTCTAAAAAAAGATTGAAGTCTGGTAGAGTAGTCCTGCATCGTCTTATATCTTGTTTTTTTCGGAATTTTTGAGGTTTTTAAAAATATCGGGATCTGAGAATCAGCTTCCTGCAAAATCTTTTCCATGGAAAAAATGGTCTTTTAACCCATTAGAAACCAAGAAACAAGCTAATAAATCTAAGAAAGCTGCCTCGTAGTAAGTCTGTATATGTGGTAGAACCAGTCCTCCCTGTTCAATTGTAATGATGAAAGCTTGACCCTTGGGACTTTTTTCCCCAGACAAACTGTCTGATCATGGTTTCCAGCTCTTTGAAAAGGTCCATATTAATTTTGATGGGTATATTAAAAAAAAGAAAAATAAGTAACGGAAGTAAGGACATCTTGTTGAGGGATACTCTTCCCACCAGAGTAAAAGCAACTGTTCTAGCAGCTTCTTGGTTTTACCCAGCATTCTTACATAATTCAGATTATATAACTTTTGGAACTGGTTGGTAACATAGATCCCCAAATTCCTTATGGGGTCAGGCTTAGCGGCATGCAATTTTAGGTAGGCTGGGAGAAAGTTTGTGTCCGTACTCAATACGAGAACTTCTGTTTTATTCTGATATATTTTATAGCCCCCAATTAACTCAAATTTACTAAATTCCCTAATCGATTCTTCCAAATTCTGAGTATTGGGCTTCAAATATAAAATAATATTGTCCGCAAAGAGTTTTATTTTGGCCACACCCAAAATTGAAGCATTAATAGCTGCATTGTTACGCATTCTAATGGCCAAAGGTTCTATAAAAAAGGTATAAAGCAAAGGGGAGAGTGGACATCCTTGTAGTCCCCCGGTTAAATTGTACTGTCCCTGTCCGCTTAGCATTTATTACCACCTGAGCCTGTGCCCCCTGATAAATATTTCGAAGCATTGAAATAACCAGAGAAGGAATACCAAATCTATCGAATCTAACGAGAGCAATAAAAGTGTTCCAGTTCACTAGATTAAAAGCTTTTTCAGCATCAACTATCATAATACAGGCCGGGATTGAGTAAGTATTACAATAATCCCAAGCCTGAATTAAAAATGCCATATTTGCTGCCATAGCTCTTCCAGCTATAAAGCCGGCCTGATCGTTGTGATGGAGGCAAGGTTGACGGGTGACACGATGCAGGCAAGGATTGAGGTGAGTGACAGAATGCTGGCCAAAAGGAAAGTACAAGTTAGGGAATACCAATTACTCCTGGGACATTTGAACTTCACCTGTAGTGTGGTGTGTGGGTTCAACAATTAATTTGCAGCTCTGAGGGGCGGGGTAGATAATTCCAGGCTTGACAGATGAGGTAGGAGAAGGCATGACTACTAGATCTGGTTCTACATAAGCGTGTGGTGTTTGTGAGTAGGAGTTTGGCTGAGCAGAGGTGTCCAGTAAATGAGCAACCCTCCATGAAAACCAATTCTGCAACAGGTTTTTGCTCCACTGGGCTTGGTGCACTCTGGCTACTTTTACAATGGCAGAGGCTGGCCTTGGTGTGTGTTACATCTGCCTGTGAAATGGGATGTCTCTTTGAAGCTTGTAAAGTTGGTAGCTACATCTCCGTCCCCTCCCCAAAGGCCATCCTGTCAGGAAGTGGTCACACCTCCCAGCCAAGTCTCATTTATTCCCTTACCTGAGAACAATCCACACCTCTCAGCAGGCTCTCAGGTGGCAGCTGGGGATTATCTCTGAAAGGGCTACTACTGGATTAGGGAGTGAAATTACAACTTTATAAAAATAGTAATTTAAAATCTGACTCCAGCGTCATCTTAGATTTTATATTCCTATATATATGAGTGGTTTAACCATGGTTTTAGCTATTACATTGCAAAGTGTTATAATGTAAACCAGTGATTTTATATAAGGGAGAACAAGCCGGATCACAATGAAAAACGACTTTGGAGATTTTTCAGTGCCAGGATTGGTGAAAACTATTAATACATGTCCATTTAAAAATACCAGGCACCCTGACCTACAGGCACATAGGGCTTACCTTTGGGGTGACTTACCAGTATTAAAAAGGAAGGTTTAGGTCTGGCAAAAGGTGTATTTTGACAGGTCGAATTTACAGTTTAAAACCTGCCCCCTAGGCTCAAGTGGCAAGTGTAGAATCATGTTTTCACTTGTCAATTTAGTGGTGGCACAATAGGTACTGCAGTCTACTAGTGATATTTAAAGTACAGACCCTCGGTACACTGAGTATCATATACTAGGGACTTATACGTAAATTAAATGTGCCCATCTGAGATTAGCCAATTGTACAGATTTTTAGGGGGGTCAGTGCACACACACTGGACATTGGATGGCAGCACCTCAGTGTTCAGGATCAAGACACCATCACTAAATCTAGCAAAAAGTGGAGGCAAAAAGTGGGATGTTCCTGCAAAATTGACATTCTCCTCACATTGACATACCCTGCGGTCTTGCTACTGTCAATGCATCCTGCTGTCAAAGCTGCAGCTCCTACTGCTACCACATCTCGCCCATCCTGCTGCCATCTTATCCTGCCAGCCCTACTGCGGTCACTCTTGAATTCTGCTGTCACTTCGTGTTACCCTTGTCAGTCTCACAGGCCGCTTAATCTGTTAGGCAGTCATTCCCAGATGTTCCTACCTCTTGTCAACTCCTTAGGACTAGTTGGAATGATCAAGTCCTAAAGTGAGTAGATGGCGTTAAGCCACATAGAGATTTTTGAAGGTTTCAGAATAATAGGTTGGAAATATTAAATTAATTTTGGTTTTAGAATATCTGTGATGGTTTCTTTCTTTCAATCTAATCTAGACATTTTCATTTAAGGGCTCTGACTGCAGCAGCCTGGTCATAAACTAAGATTTTGCTCAGATATTTGACAGTTTGAAAAAATGGAGGTCGTTGTTAAGGAGTCAACAGTCCTCACAATCTGGAAGTTGCAGTTTATTCATTCTCTCGATATGGACGAATATATATTTTTGTACAGAACACACTTTGGGAAGTGAAACACCGACAATGGTAATACTTAAGATATGAAAAAAATGGGGTTTCCAAAATTTTAACATTTTAGCATTTTTATTTCAACATTTCTTCAAAGAAGTGTCCATATTTTATCAGCAAATATTCATCTGATTTCTAATATTCTCCAAACTAAATATATGAGTGTGCGAGTTAATTAGTCAGCCGGTGCGTCCTTCTTCATTTTTCACAGTGACTGTTGAGGGACTCAGCTCAATGTAGGCACACACACAGGCTCGGTTGCTGCCTGCCCAGCACCCCTCCCCCCTCCAATCTACCCCCCTCGCCCCGCCCCCCCACTGTTATGTGTTAGGTTATGTTATTTAAATTTGTATGGCGCACAGCTACCCGAAAGGGTTTCCCAGCACCAGCCAGGTAGGGAGAAAAGAGAAGTGAGATTACTGATTGAATAGCCATGTCCTTACTCTTTCACGGAACCTTACAAAAACGTATACCTCGTGTATGAAGATAGGAAGGGAATTCCATAGAGTGGGCCCCAGAAAGGAAAAGGATCTACCACGCATCCTCATGAGTTTCATTCTGGGGATAACATATTTAGATTGTCCAGCAGAGCGCAGGAGACGAGGGGGTGATAAGACCCCGGTGGCGTGGACTGTATTGCTTTTAGAGTGAAGCCCAAAAAACTGAGGGGCATACTCACAAGGAACTATTGCCGAGTTAACAGCACTTTATCGCAGCCAAAGTTGCAAATTATCACCCCAATCACAAGCTAGTGTTAACAGCCCACAGCACCAGTATACCCGCGATAGCAGCCGCAAAAAACATCGCCACAGATGACCCCCGCAACTATCGCTAATGAGATGCAGAGTAGGCGTTCCCTTGACAAATGCCGCAACAACACCACTCCACAACATTCACAACGACCAGCCAGAACTGCGATAAGAACACAAAACAGGTGATAAGGCGCGTTAGCAGCAGGAAAATAACACCTGCTCTGACCTGGTGCAAAATCGGGCCACAGCCTGCACCACAAAAGGGAGCACAGCCCAGCCCAGAGCCACACCTGAAGAACAACAGATGCACTCAGGCAACTGAACATGCAGCCCTGAGGGCCGAAAGGGCAAAAACACCCACCGCCTCCACCCCCAGGAACCCACCTCCCCGCACCCCCTGACCAAAGACATGCCTCATCAGCTACACCTAAACATGTACAAAATAATCTGCATGATGTCGCACAATCACAACTGGTGACATGCATGAGTCATCACAAAAATGAGCATCATACATTCACTTTCGAAGCAACAAATGAAACTTTATTAACATGAACACTGAAATGAAATGAAAACAAATGGCGGCTCTCCTCGGAACAATCCGTAGGTCACAGTCTGCAAGAAAAAAATCATGATGAAAAGGTGTGTCCTGCGCACGTCAAAGAACAGAGATAGAGTGAAGGAGAGAGAGAGGAAGAGAGGGAGAGAGAGAAAGAGAAGAAGAGACGGGGAGAGAGAGAGAGAAGAGAGGAAGAGAGAGAAGAAGAGAGGGGGAGAGAGAGAGAAGAAGAAGAGAGGGGGAGAGAGAGAGAAGAAGAGAGGGGGAGAGAGAGAGAGAAGAAGAAAGGGGGGGAGAGAGAGAGAAGAAGAGAGGGGGAGAGAGAGAGAGAGTGCCACCCCTGCACACCCAGGCCACACTGCTCTCCTTCTGCCACCGGTGTGTCTCCAACCACTTGCCGATATGTATAGCAGTACACCAGGTCACACATCTGAGACAGACCCGTCATCTGAAACAGAGTCCAGATACATGATTGGCACAGTACACACAATTGCACAAGACAACATCGCCTGCCCACCCATGCACACCCAGGCAGAGGCACCCCAGTCCCGCCCGCTGTCCATCGGAATATGCCCGCCCATGCACACCCAGGCCTCACTGTACACCTTCTGCCACTTGTGTGCAGACAGGAGGTCCCCCCACGTGCCGCTGCAAGCCACAAGCCCGGGGCCTGCGGACATGGCACCCTCCACACCATGCAGCCCCGTTCCACAGGCCACCAGGTCTCACATTTGGTGCTGGGTCTTGATTACTCCATGGCAGAGGCAGAGGACATACCAGTGCACCCGGCCTCATCGCAGGCTGCACACCCGCTCAGCCCAATGGGTGCCACTAACTCTGGGATCCCGGAAGCAATGCCACATGGTGGTATGCCCACGCTGCCCGCTGACTCTGGCCTACACTGTGGTCCAGCAGGGCACACAAAACCTGAGCTGTCCGGACCGCCGGGATGGGGCATCATCGCAGACTGCTCACCGGCTCAGCACTTAAGGTGCCACTAACTCAGTGCACCCAAAGTCACCGTCCCGTTGCGGGGTGCCTGTGCCAGCCGCAATGCTCTGGGTGCCACTAACCCTGTGCAACCCCAGTCAGCGTCACGTGGTGGTAGGCCCGTGACGGCTGCAATGCCTAGGATGCCACTAACCCTGTGCGCAACAACTCATGGGCCCTTTATGATTGAGAACCGTGGAGTGTCCGTCATACAGTCACCACCGTTAGAGGGGAATGTGACGTTGTAGGCCCCTTATGTTGGTGGAGTCACATGGCCTGTGATGCCCGTGCCGGATGGGTGTGGTGTGGTGCAAACCTGCCCTCAGGGAGTGGCTGTGACATGCTGACAACTATACCTGTGACCTGCACACCACCAGAGAGTAAGCCTGCGATGGGTAGCAATGAGGGCCCCCCCTCGGAGTGTAAGCGGAGTGGTCTGCCCTGCCGTATGCCGGACCAGCAGAGGGTTTGCAACAATGGCTCGTGGGCACTGGGCGTGTTTCAGTTCTTGTCCGAACATGGAAGTGACTGATGCGTGTGTCCCTGTTGTAGTGTCCACGGCACCCGGTACACAATATGCAATGTAGCACCCCCTGACTGGCATCCCACAGGATGAGCATCATTGACACAAGGGAAATCACTGTCCCTACATTCATCCACACATTCATACATGAATGATGAAAGACATAAAACAGCAGTGCATCACTGGATGTGTATTGCACATCCAGTGCAGTTCTGCAGCTGGAGCGGTACAGGTCAATGCCGACCACACTACACAATATGGGCCCGTCGAGGGCCAGCCAGAGTCCATCCAGGGGATGACAAGAACTGCGGAAGAGGAAGGGTGCAGTCCGCAGTCTGGTCACCGTGTCATTGGTCATCAAACAGGATATGGCAGTCCATGTCGCTGTCCAAGGTGAGTGCATCGGAGTGTATCGGGGGTCAGTGGAAGGTCATGGGGCCATGTGCGGCACCAAGCAGAAACAGGCCAGGTGGCGGAAATGAATGCTAGTGCCTCCTGATCACAAACCCATCCACGTCCTCGGATGTGTGCTCTGCCCCACCTGTGGGTGTTGCACTACCGGCTGAGGCACTGTGCGCCACTGACACATCAGGTGCTGGAGTGGATACGTCTGCCGCACTGTGAGGCAATGGCACACCAGGGGGCGGAGATGTGGATGGTGTGGGGGCAGTAGCACTCATCAGCGCCACACCTTGTGGCAGCAATGCCATGATGATGATCTGCAGGGCATGGTAGATCCCTGCTACATTTCGCTGGTGTGCAGCGATGGCTGCAATCCTTTCTGCCTCCATCCGCACCATGTCCTCCATGAGGCTCACGGCTGGTATCACTGGGGCCCCTCTGAGCGGACAGGTGTTCTTCTCTCCAGTCAGGGCTCATTGGAGACGATGGAGCGGGCCTACACATCCATGGATGGCGTCCAGTTTGGTAGCCATGTGGTCAAACCCCACCGGAGCTGCTCAGCCGTCTCCCTCTGCCCTCCAGCACACGGCGTTGGAAGGCCGTGTGTTGTTCCTGAAGGACTTGGGAGACTGACGGGCCATGGGTGCCTCCTGCGGGGTGGTTTGGGTGGTGGGTGGGGTCTCCTCGATGCAGCTGGGCAGCCCTAATCCTGGAGGTGAGTCGCGGATGATCTCAATGATGTCTAAGAGGACTTGTGCGTCAATGCTGGGGTATTCCTCCTCGTCATCAGTGAAGAGAGGCTGGGACAGCTCTGTAGGGGGTGTTGATGGTGGCCCTGCAATGTGAAGGGGAGATGGTGTATTGCAATGTGTCCACATGTATGTAGCCGCATGTTACATGTTTTCATTCAGACAGCATGGCATTGTACATTGTGACAGTCTATGGATCTAAGCGATGACCCAGAGTCATTGAGGGTGTGCACTGTGCTCTTCTTGATTGTGCATGTGTGCCATCGTGGCAATCTCCACTTGTCCCTCCAGTACCTGGTGGTCACTCACCCTGTTGCGGTTGTGTTGTGTCCTGTCAAGCAGTGTCCGGTCCCCCGACTCCGGCCACAGTATACACACTGATGACTGTCGACACCAGCTCGTCCATGTCATCCAGCACGAGCTGTGGCGCTGGGCCCCCACCTCCAGTCAGCATTGCTGCCTTCTCGTTGACCTCGAGTTTCTCCTTGGTCTTTCGCTTGATGTAATTCCATCGCCTCTTGACCTCGTACATTGTCCTCTTGTGCTCTCCGATGGCATTCACCTTGTCCACGATGCCCCGCCATATTCCAGTTTTCGTGCTCAATGACACGTTGGAGGTGACGAACAGTTGTGGATGGTGTTCCATCACCTCCGTGACTATGTTCCTGTTCGCCTGCGGACTGAACTTCGTCTTTCTCTTCTTCTTGTCCTTGCCCTTCCCTGTCCCCGAGGTCCCGGTTTGGTCGTCCGAGGTGCTTGTGGGGTTGCGCTCATCCTCTGCTCCTGCTCCGGCTGCCTCCATGGTGCTTGGGTGTTGGTCAGTTTGTGTTTGGGTGTTTTTTCTACTTCTATGGTGAGTTTTCCCACCTGCCAGGTGTGTGTTGCAGGCCTGGCGCTGCTTATCGCTGATTTCCTCATCGCGCTTTGGCTCATTGCAGGTTTTTTTGTATTGTGGTTTTTTTGTATCACGGACATCGTCTGCGGTTTCAGCAGACTATTGCATTGTACCACCTTGTTGTGAATCCCACATTGACACTGGGTTATTTTACCGCGATAGGCTGCGATGTGTAAAGTTGCGTTAAAATTTTATGGTGATGTTTAGCACACGTTCCTGTGAATATACCCCTGAGAAAGCTATCTGGAAGCTTAGGCTCCACCTCCTTTCACCCACTCAATGCACGAGTGTGTGTGACAGTCATGCTGCAAGAGAGAGAGAGAGAAATCAAACTCTAACTGGATAAAGAGGCCCACTGTTAGACATTTATTTCATGAGCACCGTGTTTTCTGCTGATACAACAGAAACAAGCCTGTGGTGCCAGGCTCTTGATGGCGACAACTTCTACGAGTCATCAGAGCCAGCCATGTGTGCAATTAGTGAGGGAGGAGACGTGCCCCATAAACGGGGATGCTTGTTGTGAAGCACTTGCTTTAAATGAGTGCTGCGAGATCAAGGGATGCAGGAAAATCATGGTGGAGGGGGTCACCTTCAGAGGCTCACAGTTCGAAAGAAATGTAGTCTAAAGGGAGTAACAAATACAGCCTAATCACCGAGAATGATTGCAATGGCCTGTGCAAGTCATCCATTGTCCTTATCCTACATTCCGCATCAAAGAGCCAGCTTTAGCGTTGGTGGCACCAGGTGCGAGAATCTTCGTTGGCAGCCTCCATGCCCCGGTGGCATCCTTCTCCATGTTTTCCTTCTCTGCCACCCTCCAATGGTGTTCCTCATCTCTCCTTAGACCTTCTTTCTAATGGTTTCAATTACTTTTAAAGCGCTCCTAATACCAATGTAGAGATTCAAAGCGCTTTACAGCACACACGCATATTATACACAAATAATGAATGAATGTGTAAATTAATGTATCGTAATTGTTACATAAGAGAATGGGGGCCACCAGCTCTAGGAGTCCCATGTGACCCACACTGGTAGGCATTATATGTGAAGATCGCTTCATCTGGAGAAACAAAGGGGTAGATTTGCTTTGTTTTCAAGCAACACAGCACAGTAATAAAAGTAGCTGCACCGTGTGCGTGAAAAGGAGAAAACACAGAGCATCCTTTCTACTGAGCCAGGGAGCTGTTGTTCTTTCACCTATCACTGTATTGGACCTGACATCCTTGGTGTGGTTTTCCTCCAACTTTTTGCCTTCCAGTCTCCTATTTTTGCTTGCTTTAAGACTCTGCATAGTTGCATAGTTTACCACTGCTAACAAGTGCTAAAGTGCTTGTGCTCTTTCCATTAAACATGGTAACATTGCCTTATACCCAATTGGTATATTTAATTTACTAGTGGGCCTGCTGCACTCATTGTGCCACACACTTAAGTACCACTTGAAACATGCCTCAGACCTTCTATTACAGCCTGTGTGTGCAGTTTTAAGCTGCCATTTCGACCTGGCAAAAAATACCTCTTGACAGGACCAATCTTTAATACATATGTCACCCCTTTAATACATATGTCACCACTAGGGTAGGTTCTAAACAGCCCAGAGGGCAGTCTGCAGTATATTTAAAACATTGGACATGTACTTTTAAGTTTTACATGTCCTGGTAGAGAAAAACTCCTAAATTCGTTTTTCACTGCTGTGAGGCCTACCTCTCTCATAGGGTAATATTGGGTTCCCTAATTAGATTCAATTAAGTGGTAACTTTCAATTGGGAGCAGATAGGAAGGTCGAGTTTTATGTCTATAGAATTGTAATTTAAAATATTATTTAATCGTAAATTCAGATTTTAACCCAGAGTTCTGAAAATGCCACTTTTAGAAAGTTTAATTTTTTTTGTCCTAACCCTGTGGTGCTAGCCGCCAGTAACCTGGGTCATATAACTAGGTGTAGCTGGCAGTTGTTTTTTGTGTATTCCTCACAGACAGTGAGATAAAGAGCAATAGGAGTTGGTGGGATGGGCCATCTCTGACTTGATGATGGGGAGGAGCTGTCACCTATCACACTTGCTCATCACAAAGGGTGCACCTGGTATAAATAATGGACCCTCAGACCTAACTCTTCAGTTCAACTCTGGGCCTGTGGAAGACTCAGAAAGACTGCTGTGGTGCTCTGTAAGAACTGCTACTCTGCTGCCCTGCTGCCCAAGTGAAGGACTGCACATGCGGCTTGAATCCAGGACCACCAGAGTGACTCCAAGGGATAGCTGGCTGGCCTCCTGATCACTGTCTCAAGGACAGAAAAGGCTCCAACCACCTTGATCCCAGCACCTGGGCTCTGTCTGCTTTGAGTCCTACCCCCAAGTGGTACCAAGCCAGTCCTGGACCCTTGGAAGTGGGCATGAAGGTGCTCTACCAGTCGAGCTGTGGTCTGTGAAGCAGAACCAATACAGCACGCTGCATCTCCTCCTAGCCACACCAGAACCACCACAGCACAACGCATCCCCGACGCTGGACCTCGCATTGCAGCTGGCAGTCTCCTTGGAACCACCACTGCATGACAGATCCTTGACGCAGGCCTCCCCAATGCAAGCCCCTTGTCTACGGCATCCTTGACAACTATGCAGGACTCTGCATCACAACCCTACAGCTCTTGGGATACACCAGAGCATGAAGGGGATCTCGCAACTCTCCACAAACCAGGATTCAAGGTACTTTTGTACAGAGGGCCTAACTTGGGCCCTGTAGCTGGCCATGCTCCATCGCGGACAGCCTGAACTTGTGACTTTGTCCGGTCTGGCGAAACCAGATAACCACAGTTTGCGCTTTGTGTTTTAAAGCCCTGTTTTTACTTTGAATTTGCATATCTCCAGTTCTACTGAATGTTTTTGTTGGTTTAGTATCAAATAATTTATTACCTTTCACTCTATTTTTCCAATTGTTTGTGTCTTGCATTGTGTATTCACTTTATTACTGTTTGAAGGGCTGGATAAATACTTTACACATTGTCTCTAAGTTAAGCCTGACTGCTCTGTGCCAGGCTACCAGAGAGTTAAGCACAGGGTGCTTTGGGGTTTGCCTGTGTCTCACCTTGACAGAGATGTGATTGCTGCTTGAGTAGAGTTTCACTCGGCCTCAACCAGTAACACAATTTTACGAACACTTTGTTAGATCAGGCTGCCTTGCACCAATGCACACACCATTGCAACATAGTGCAAAGGTGTGCATGTGATGTCAAGCATAGGTTTTGTACTGGAAGGGTGCCCTTTCAGTACAATATTCTATGAATTGACAAGATTTAGCACTTTACCTCTTTGTAATTGTGCTGAACTTATATGCCTGATTGGAAGAGGTGTCATTTTTTTGACGCAAATTCATTTTAACTAGTGATAATAGATAGGGATTAGCATTAAAATCATGGCCATCCCATGGTACGTCCCCTTGGCACAAATTAGCGCAAAGTAGTGCATAGCGCTACTTCACATTAAGTAAATCCCAAAACAACACTTTGCGCCAGTTTTGTGTCACTTTTGTGGTGCAAATCTGGCACAAACTGTTAGTAACTCTGCATCACAAACTTGGGATAAAAAACGTAACACAAGGGTAGGGGTTGTCTACATTAATAACAATGTAATACCCCCTAAAGGAATTATTTTTCAGCACCCTTAGAAGGCCAAACGATTGTGAAAAAAAGCAAAAAGGTTCTAAGCATATGCGATATTAATCGCCGGGAAGTAGGTGGGGGCAAGATGGCGGCCGCTTAGGAGGTCGACAGCGGTGCTAGCTGGCAGTGATGGTTTTATTGAGTATGAGACCCGTTTAAAGGCGAAGAAACTGCTCCATTAAGTCTTTCAGGACTCCCCCCGTCACTGATGCTATATTCACATAAATCCTTGTGGACATATCGAGCCGGAGCAGCGCCGCAAATAATTAGGTGGTACATCGAAGATTACCTGCAGCGGCTGCTTCATCGGCTTGCGAGAGGAGGTCTGGGGATGGCCCCGAAAGTGGTGACGAGTGCAGTGGCGTCTAAGGCGGCAGCGGCAGCAGCCGCTCATAAGGGTAGCGGTGAGACCGCGATGGAACCGGCAGCTTCGGGAAGCTTCCCTGGACGCCCGCACCAGCTGCTCTCGCCGGACCCGCCGGCGCTCAGGAGAGGAAGAGGCGGAGTATCTGCCAAGAACCGCCCGGCTGGTCCCTCAGTAGTGGAGCTGCGACAGCGAACGAAGGAATCGTCCGCTGGTGTGGAAGCAGCTGCAGTGGCTGTAGGCGGAAAGAGTAGTTCCGGGAAAGCTGGGGCCGGTCTCGCGACAAGGAGGTGAGTCCGGCAATTACCCGGGTGGAGATTCAGGATGTCCCAGTTGGAGTGAGCTCAGAGGACAGCAATCTGATCCACAACGTTAGAGATAAGGGTAATGAAAAGGACAGTATAGTATTATCAGATGAAAGCACTCCCGCTCTAATAGGCATTGTTTAATTACCCCCCCTGAGCAATCGGATACAGTAGTGGTAACAGAGGATTCTGGTACTGGTAATAAGGGTAGTTTTGGCGGTAATGTTAATGACAGCAAGGGGAATTGGACAATTGATAAGCAAATGATCGGACCTGCCCGGGCTCAGGAAGAGGAAGAGGAGAATCAGAATAGAAGGCAGCCCTTGGTCGCTGTGCCAGAAAGTAATAAACTGATTGTAGCAGCTGAGCTGCTATCAGATAAAAATAAGGGTGAAGTGGAGAAAGAACCCAGCGATTGTTTCTTCTCTGTCTCGGAGGGAGCAGAATGGTCGGATGACATTATGAGCACGTCGCAGGGGGCTAGTAGCTTAGAGTCAGACCCGGAGGATAGCGAGGAGGACCGCCCCTTAACAGCTAAAAAATCCTTGGGGCAAAATGGCTTGCAGAATGGAGGGAGGAAAGATTTGACATGGGACTACTCGTCAGCCACTCTGCTTTCAGGCTCTTCTGCAAGTAAAGTACCTGTGGTAGCGGACGGTACCCCCCCACGCTGGATATAATACATCAAGCTATCCTGGCACACAGAGAGGAAATGCGACAAGATAGACGGAAAGCTCAGGCGGGTATGAGGAAAATGCAGGGGGTTGTTAGGAAGCTCTCAAAGGCCTTCTCAAATATGGGAGAAAGAGTGGCGAACCTGGAAGAGAGAATCATGGCTACGGAAGCTGATGCGACAAGTGCTATAACCCTAGTGGAGGCCCAAGGTGCTCAAATTAAAGACATACAATGGAAACTTGAAGAGTTTGAAAATAGACAAAGGAGGAACAATCTCAGAATGCTGGGGGTTCAGGAGGGTTTAGAAGGGTCGGACACTAGGAGTTATATAATTGAACTTTTTAAGGTGGCTTTTCCTGAACTATCGGAGTGGAATTAGGCGGCAGAAATCCAAAGAGCGTATTGCATTCCGCTTAAACTTCGAGCACCAGCAAAGGAGGGTGACAGACCACGGGCTATAATCGTTTTTTTCGGGATCTTTCTCCTGCGGCAAACTATCTACGACGAAGCAAGGCCTGATGCTAAAAGGTCAACTGGAGGGGTCTCATTTTTTGAACGGCCCGATTTCTGCCATGTAACGGTAGAAAGGCGCTGGAGGCTGAGGCAGCTCATAAAACCTTTCCAGGACAAAAAAATCCAGGTCTATCAGGGCATTACACGATACTTTTCATCAGAGATAAAAGCAAAAGAGTACCTGGACTCCCTGGACAAATAAAGCTGCTTTTGTTGTTTCTCACTGTGGAGGGGGGGGAGAAGGGATGGACTTTGCTCACTGGTGTATATAAAGAAATGCGGGGAGGAGGTTATGGGATAGGAGGTGGGGAGAAAAGCGTTGGTATTGCGGAATTGGAGTGGTTTGAGAATTTTTTCTTTTTACAGCAGTTATAAGGGTCTATTATAACCTAGTCAATGTTATGTTTGAAAGGAGCCACTGTCCACTAGTACTGCGCACATCATATGCACAGACTATGGTCTGAGCGTCCCTATGGGGTGGAGGGGCGAATTAAGCTAGGGGAGGATGGGGTGGGGGGTTCACAAAGGGGGGGAGCCGGAGGGGAAGGGGGGGTGGTGGGTTGTGCTTCACTTGGAAGGGAGGGATAAAAAAAGGGGGGAGGGAGGATATTACCTAGTGCTCCGCTGTTTTTGTCTGGTTTATTGTATTGTTTGTAAATCATTGGTTTCCGCTGAGACAATGGTCAGGTGTTACCTTACTAGAGAATAATGGGGAAGCTTAAGATCTGTTCAATTAATATCGGGGGCTTAAATGATTGGAGTAAAAGACAAAGACTGGGGCATTTTGTTAGGTCAAATCAGTTAGACATGATTTGTTTACAGGAGACTCATTTACCCTGGGCTAAAAAGCATTTGCTAAGTATTAAAGGGTTTGATCTGTTGGTATGCTCCACACAGATGTCTACTGTTAGAGGGGTGGCAATACTGGCTAAATCCAGTTTGGGTGGTGCTAGACGCTGCCTGGCAGATACCTTGGGCAGGTGGGCAATTGTGGAACTTGAGGTGGGGTTTACACTGTGTACAATCTATGGCTCCAATCAGTATGAACCGGAGGTGTATGATAAACTCGAGATAGAATTATTGAACTGGCCATGCCCCCTTGTAGTATGTGGTGATTTTAATATCTCTACAGATCTCATCGATATCGACAATAATGTTAACTATGTTGGCCGTTGTGCTCCTTAATTAAATCACATAGCATGTTGGATGTGTGGGGGTATAAAGAACCTCATAATCCAGGGTTCACCTACTTTTCATGCCCCTTTAAGAAATACACTAAGCTGGATTACTTTCTCATTTCTTCTATGGAGGCGCGGAGAGAAAGTATAAAAAAATTACCAAAAGTGGTCTCCGACCATAGCCCACTAATTTTACTATATGAAATTGATAAGGTTACTTACTCTCGTTCCAGATGGACTTTTGAGAGGAGATTGCTAGTGGATCCCAAATTCGTAGAACATTTAAAGAATTGGACTCAAATTTTTTTTGCTATAAATAGGTATAGTGTATCCCGAAATAATGTGTGGGACTCTTTTAAGGCGGCGTTGAGAGGGGAGATGATCAGCTCCTCTGCTAGGCTGAGGAAAGAGGTTCAAGAGGAGCAAGAGAAATTGATGGGTCAGCTGGCAGAGGTAGAAGAGCAACATCTGAGGGATATTACATGTGGAAATGAGGCCGATGGTAGTCAGCAGAAGATACTGGCTATCAAGGAGGAAGTACATAAGCGGATAGCTCAGAAAAACGGCAATGACTACCAGACACACAGGGGTAGGATGTACGAGACGGGAGAGCAGGCAGGTAAACTTCTTACATTAAGGATCAGGCAGGGCTATAGTAGAAATATAACAATGAAAATTCATAAAGGTAACCAGGAGTATGTGGAACCAGAGGATATCCGTAAGGTTTTTAAGAATTTCTATCAAAAACTTTATAAGGAAGAGGACAGGGCAGAGTTTGCTAGTTTGGCGTTTGAAGATTTTGGTCACAATTTGGCCGAGCAGGATAGAGTGGCATTGGATAACGATCTGGCACTAAGTGAAGTGGTAGAAGCATTGCAGGAGTTATCAGCAGGGAAGGCTACAGGGCCAGACAGTATCCCACTTGAATTATACAAATGCTTACAGGCCATGATAGCTCCCCTTTTATTGGATTTATTTAATGGCATACTCTGCTCTGGGAAAATTCCAGACTCCTGGAAAAAAACGAATATTATTGTCTTCCACAAAAGGGCAAGCCTAAGGAAGATCCGGATTTGTATCGTCCAATATCCCTCATAAATACGGACACGAAATTAATGCTAAGGTTTTGGCTAAAAGGCTGGGAGGGGTCATTGGCGGTCTGGTCTCCCCGTGGCAGCATGGGTTTATCCCGGGTCGAGGGATAACGGATCATATCAGGCGGGCCATCACGTTGTTTGATGTGCAGGCTGTTACGGGGGGACGGATTGCCATGATCCTTCTGGATGCGGAAAAGGCCTTTGATCGCGTCACGTGGAAATATTTGTGGGGGATATTGGAACGGAGGGGCTTTGGCCCTAATATAATGAGTGTTATAAAAGCTATGTATGTTGATCCTATAGCCAGAATTCAAGTAATGGAAGGCAGCTCAGATGAAATATATATTTCTCGGGGGACTCGACAAGGGTGTCCCTGTTCGCCAATCCTATTTGCCCTGTATATCGATCCACTGGTATGAAGGATATTAGGGTGTGAGGGTATTAAGCCAGTGGTTTGTAATGGGTTTGAAACCAAGCTGCTGGCTTATGCTGATGATTTGGCAATAACAACTATAGAACCAGAGACGGCTATGACTGCCCTTACAGGGATAACCACGGAGTTTGGTCGGTGTTCAGGGTATCTTCTTAATGAAAGCAAGACCCAGATAATCTGTTCGAATAATATTATAAAGCAGGATGGAAGATACACGGATTCAGCAGTTTATCTTGGGGTTAAGATTAGTCCCGTAATGGATACAATTATTAAAGAGAATTTTCTCCCACTTGTTAACTCAATGGCGGCAGAGTTAAAAAGAATAGACTCTATACATCTGTCTATAATAGGGGGAGCCAATGTGCTCAAGATGACCATGCTCCCCAAATTACTGTATCTTTTTCGCTCTATCCCGCTTATGGTGGGGGAGGACGTGTTAAATTCTATTGAGGCAGTTTTTATGAATTTTATCTGGCAGTATGGGAAAACTAGACGCTCTCTGAAATATCTGTCTTTTATCTTGTGGTTTGTCTTTTTAGCCAGATGGCAATACTATTAGATTGTGCCACAAATTTGTCTGACTGTCCGTTTGGGAATGTAAATCCCCATCCATCTTCTAATTGCTTTTAGGTAGGGAAGCCGTGGGGTTCTTACTGCGCAAGACTGACAGATCCTATTATAATAAAAAGCGGTATAAAGTATTGTACAGCGTCTGGAGGGTCTGGAAAGTTATTCAGAAATCGTTGGTAATCTCAAAACTTAATTATTATACTCACCTCTGGAACTCCAGTACCTTTCCAAACCTTAGCAACGATATGTTGTGGAGCTCGTGGGAGTATCAAGGAATTAGAAGATCAGAGGATCTATTTGAAGGGAATAATTAGATGAGTTTTGATGATATTAATCGGAAAGTTGAAATCCCAGCCAATCAAGGCTTTAAATTCTTACAAATCTATCAAACGTTATCGAGTATTAGGCCACGGATTACCCCAGGAGGTAAAATCAATGTGCTTGAGTATGTGTTGGGAGGGGGTATTAAAATCAATATGATTTATAAAGCACTAATTTCAACAATACAAGATGACTTAGATAAGGTCGAGGCCTCTTGGATGTTGAAATTTGGGGATTCGGATGTGGACTTAGATAAGGCGCTACAACTGGCTGGGAAACTGTTCCGCTCTACGAATCTGAGAGCTCAACACTACAAAACATTGTTTAACTTATACTTTACACCAGCTAAGCTATTTGATTGGGGTAAGAGGGACGATGATAAATGCCCAAGGTGTCACGAGGGGCCAGCTAATTTGGTACATATGTTTTGCCACTGTAATAATTTAAGCGAGATTTGTGCTCAGATCGAAAAAATTTGGGAGGGGCTGCTAGGTGTTAAGATCAACCTATCCCCTACCCTAATGAAAATAGGAACGGATTGTAACCTGAGTTTGAAGAAGGAGGAGGAAGCTTTTGTTTTTATTTGTGTGGCGGTTCTCCGGATACTGTTGGCTGCAGGCTGGAAGGATACTACTGTCCCCTCCTTTCAGATGTAGCTTTCTAGACTTTTGGGGATTCATAACTTCAAATCCTCCCTCTATACGCGGAGAGGTAGGAGAATGAGGGAGATGGGGCAGAACATCTGGGCCCCCCTCAGGGCTTGGAGGGTTCCCCGTTTATAAATTGCCCCTTTGCTAACATATTATGTTTTGTTTTTTTAACTATTTGCTCCCTGACTTTGATACCTGTGTAGTAACGCTATGTATATATTTTTAAGTCTCCTAGTAGCGTAAGCCTGATTAATGTTTACATATTGACATATCGACTGATTTTTATTTTGATAATCAATTTGTATATAATGTGTTTCTAAATGCAGTATTTATGCATTGTATTGATTGCTGATTGCACCAGGTATTAATAAAAAAATTAAAAAAGGTTCTACGCATATGCCTTGCAGTTCGCATGCAGCACTTGTATGCTTTTTAATAGCTCACTGCGCTATATTAGAAGGATGGTAACTTATGAAATGGAAATAGATTGATCCATGTGACAAAAGCAGTAACCCACTGAGCTATCTGCAAAAAATACAAATCTGTGCTATGCATGCTCCACACTGTGCTTTGCAGCATGAACATTAACCCTCTATGCTTATCTAGCATGAATCAAAACTATCACTAGACAAACATCACAGACCTCTCCATCAAGTGCTTTAATCACCACAGTTAGCATGCTGTTTTTTTGATCAGATGAAAAAATGCAGCAAACTTAAAAATCTTTGCAGGCTACTCTTATCTCTCTAAAACAACATAAGCAACTATGAGTCTCGCCTGTATGAAAACCTTGACACAATCGTAAGGGAAATGCTAATGCTGTGAGTTCATGTGTACATGTGTGCGCCTCCCCTACGAGCTCAGTACTGACAAGAGGTACCGACGGACAGAGCGGGGCCTCCTTATACCTGAGCAGTAGCCAGGTGAGGTGAGGCGCACACCCATCACGTATAGGGTCAGTGAATATAAACTACCGTTCACGGAGTTTCTTGGACACCTATCATGGTCCAGGTTGTATAAACCAATTCATTAATTTGCACAGTTTTTTCGCAGTAGCTTCTAGGTCCTGACGAAAGCTAGGATGACTTTCATCCGTTAGCAGAAACATGTAGACCGTTTTTAACACAGTTATTATATTTTGAAACTGTTAGAGCACTGTTTTTAGAGTTTGTCAACAAGGTAGCTACCAAATAAAGTTGTTTTAGTACCTTGCTAGACATATTTTAACCAGCACTTATACACCATCACCTCACACCAGCACTGCGACCATCACACCCAATCATCATCTAACAAAACTACCATTCACCAAGTTGGGACATATAAGAGACCAATATCTACGACCTGTCAAGTAGAAGATGGTTCTCTAAATGAGTCCCTCATTCCCAGATGATGAAGCAAACCACTCTGGGTGGATGATGGGAATCTTACACCCATGCGTACACGCACACATATACACATGAACTCACAGCATTAGCATTTCCCTTACGATTGTGTCAAGGTTTTCATACAGGCGAGACTCATAGTTGCTTATGTTGTTATAGTTCGTGGATCTGGGGATTACAACTATTTGAGTCTTTAAACTTTATCCCTTGGACCCCCACTCTTTTCTGAGATATCTTTATCATACTCTTATCTCTCCTCAATCTGTCATTCAAATGGCGCCCCCCCTCGACCTTAGCGCTAGGTGCCATGGCACCGGTCGCACTGCCCTATCATGAGATGCGACAACTTAAAGCAGAGACATGGACAGTTTGGTTTGCATTTGAGATGCCTAAAGTTTATACATATATTTAGGAAAACCCTCACTCAGGCAATCCTTGCTCACTGTTTCTTACCCGCCCTCTCGGTATTTCTCTGAATAAATCGGAGAAATGTCGAGTTTTGTGTAAGAACTTTAGACACCTTAATAGCAACCAGCTCAACCAGCAGTTCTTCATGCTTCTCGCCTGTGCTGTTTATGCTAAAACTAGCTCAACCAGCAGTTCTTCATGCTTCTCGCCTGTGCTGTTTATGCTAAAACCAGCTCAACCAGCAGTTCTTCATGCTTCACGCCTGTGCTGTTTATGCTAAAACCAGCTCAATCAGCAGTTTTTCATGCTTCTCGCCTGTGCTGTTTATGCTAAAACCAGCTCAACCAGCAGTTCTTCATGCTTCTCGCCTGTGCTGTTTATGCTAAAACCAGCTCAACCAGCAGTTCTTCATGCTTCTCGCCTGTGCTGTTTATGCTGAAACCAGCTCAACCAGCAGTTTTTCATGCTTCTCGCCTGTGCTGTTTATGCTAAAACCAGCTCAACCAGCAGTTCTTAATGCTTCTCGCCTGTGCTGGTTATGCTAAAACCAGCTCAACCAGCAGTTCTTCATGCTTCTCGCCTGTGCTGTTTATGCTAAAACCAGCTCAACCAGCAGTTCTTCATGCTTCTCGCCTGTGCTGTTTATGCTATTCAGTGACCACTCACTGTACTCGCAAAAAGTCAATTGAATCCTACGTTATGCAGCAGAGATAATCCAGGTGTAAACTCATTAGCCTAAGTGACCTGTGGAACCTGAGGGGCAGCGCTGATACCTGAGGCTTGTAAGGTCCGTGTAGTGACCTGCGTGATAGAACTGCTGTCTGATGCACGAGGCTGAAAGATCATTGAAACCGGAGGCCGGGGCTGGCTTGGTACCTTCAGGAATTGTGTAACCTCCCAGAGGCATGAAATAATAATCTCCACTCTGGAACACTAAAAAACTATGAAACACAAATTAGAAGTTTTCCATTATCACTGAGCAAGTAGTTGACTGGAGCTATAACTGAAATGTGAGTGATCTGTACTGCATCTACCACAGTGCATTGAACGAGGAATGGTGCAAGATCTAAAAGCGTGGAGGGTTCACCAGTTTTTTGCAAACTCTCCTGACTTCTTGGTTGCGTCACCTTTTAGCCCTTTAGCAATCCTTGGGGCTGTTAAAGAAAATTCATTCTAGTAACATTGGGAGGAAGAAGGCGTGTATTTCCTTAATGTGTTAATTCTCACTTTGCAGAGCTCTCAAACTTCCCTGGTCCATATGTGAGGAGCTCATCCAGTCCAATTTGGTGTTCTGGGATGTGCAGTCCATTTTATCCTATTAGAAATTCAGGACTACACGTCCCAGAATGCAACATAAAACCCTGGATTGGATGAGCCAGGCACTCATGGACCATGGAAACTTGTGAGCTCTGACTTCTCTCCTTGTCTGTGGATTTGAAAGAAAGCTATTATTTGTGTAAAGGAAGCCTCCACCATGCCATGTGTCGTCTTGGAACACTAGGCGACGAAAGTGAAAGTGTACTCCCACTGCAGCCTCAACAGTGTGGCCTGTTAGAAAATCAGCAGTGGGCGCGAGATGCAAGGGGCTACTGTCGATGTAATTACTGCCATCGCCAAAGCTTGCGCAAAGTGATCCCCAAACTCCCTCTGCGGAACTGGGGCTCCCTTGATGATTCTTGGTACTCGAGGCAGCTTTGAAAAAGCAAATCAGGCGACCTGCCCCCAATTTAGTTTAAATTAACCTATGCAAATGAGCATGAGTGGCCATTTCTCACCGCTAGGTTCCGCCTCCACTGTCGGTCTCTGCAAAGGGAGGCAGCATATGTTTTCATCTATCTCTGGTAGGTTTATTTTTTTTTTTGTGATAGCAATATGTCACGGGTTTCCAGGAAAACACCCAGAAGAACAGGCTGGAAAGAAAGTAATTAAACTGTCAGGAACAACAACTTCTCTCGTCAGATGGCTCCAGAGGTATCTGGGTGTATTTGCTGATGCCACAATCCCAGGGAAAAGCGCTGACAGATGCTCTCCCTGGCTGCTGGCCTCAGCAAACAAACCGACAGCAGCGCTACCCTGACAGTCCCTAGACTGAGCTTCTTCCTGGGCACCTGCTGGGTCTGTGGTGAGAAGGGGGGGTCGACTCTGGCTTCTCTCGAGTGTCCACTTTCTCGAGTGAAGTATTGGCAGATACTTTGAAGCAGGTCCACGGGAATTATGCGATTGTGTGGGCGAGGAAATGTTTGCATAACTATGGATTTGCCGCATTTGCCACATAATCCATCATCTGCTACATAATCAACGGATTTTAACAAAAAAAAGAACATTTGTTTCTAGGTCAAATTGTTAAAAAGTTGCTAAAAATGTGATAATCTGTGGTGCCACGCAGTGGATGGTCCTTTGCACAGCTGGACTGCGCACCTTTCTGTTGCTTATTGCTATATTTGGATGTTAAACTGGTACTAATGAGGTGCAAACAATGCCCAGAGAATATTACCAAGTTTTAAAATGATGAAATAAAGAAGTAGTACTCTTACAAAATGTGATGCATTATGCCACATAATTGCATTTCCTTGCCGCATAATTTACTCAACCCTGTAGCATAATTTGTCCCTCTCTTAATGCATACTTCCAGTGGCCATGCTTTTATACCATGGGTGAAATGGGAAATTGTCCAGACCCCCACCGTCCATTCAGACCTGCCAACTAAAACAAGTTTTTCATTGTGTGAGGAGGGGGCGAGGCCTTGGAGTGGGGCGGGGCCTCATGCCAACTAGTACCTAGGAGGCGTGTTTGCCCCAGCCACCCCCCACCCCCAATCTTCCACCTCATAAAAAAAAAAGATCAAAAGTTTGCATGAGCCCTGTGCCTATGCCCTAGGGTGTTTTCACAACCCTTAATGGGTGCAGACAGTTCAAAGTCTCTGAAAACGAACTGGCAATTCCCTGTTTACAGTGGTTTTCAGCTCATTTTCCCTGTCACTGTATGAGATCAGAATCTCACCAGGTGACTGTGTGAAGGGAGCCCATATCGTGTGTCAAACGGTGGCACTATGTGAGTTGGCAGGTCTGTTCTATTGTTCCTGTGAAAGTAAACTTTTTATCTCACTACTGTTTATTTCTCTATCACGAACGTTAACTTAGAAGTCAATATTGTTTGGCATCAAGGTGCATGAATTAGTAAAAAGTGGGTAATAAATTTCAATGTTGTTCTGAACTGGGGTCCCAAAATATATCTTGAGTCCCCCATTTCTTGGAGCCCCAATAATTCTTAAGATGACACTGAGTATTGGTTAATCAGATATTGATGGGGCAGATTTATCTGTGGCTCGGTTCTAAAGCAGTCAAGACACAAAGTGGCGTACCAATCAAGGGTTTGGAATGCGCTCAGTTTTCTCTTTGAATGCAGCCATGCACAGCCAGTCCTTGTTAAGTTTCGCCTGCACAGTGCTTTCGCTGTGCTAGCACAATCTCTTGCATTTAGAAAAAAATCTTAAAAGGGGCTTATAGCTTGCCCATTATTAATAATTAGTTACCATTGGCTGTCTGCCACGTGACTCCCATGTCACTAGTTTCCTTGTTTGCTATTGGTCAGTGCCTCCTTCTCGCCTCCATCTTCCTCCTAGGCTCGAGTCTTCGTCCTGCCGTGGAACCTGGATCAAGTACTGCTTCCGGTGGCCAGTGTCCTTCCACTGCAGGCTCCTGCAGGTACTCTTTTTTTACTGTCTTTGTGCACACTTGGATCTGTCCATCTGTCCGTGCATGCTACATCTGTCACTGTGTCTGTACGTGTGCATGCTCAGATACACACGGGGGCCTCATTTATGAAAAGTGACGCATCACTGCGTGAAAACAGTGATGCGCCACTTTTCACTGCGCACTCCCTGCGACTCCAGTGATGCGTCATATTTACAGTATGACGCATCATGTCGCAAGGAGTCACAGATACGTCAGTATTTCTGACGTATCTGTAGGCGCAAAAGTGACGCATCGCTGGAGTGTGTCACAAAAGTGACGCAACTCCAGCAATGTGTCCTTTCACATGGGGCAAGCCCCATGTGAAAGGGCCTGCGTCAGTCTTACGCCTGCCGTGAGGCAGGCGCAAGAAATTGACGCATTTGCACCCTAGAAGTGGCGCAGTGAAATCTCGTAGATTTCACTGCGTCACTTCTACGACCCTTTGTTGCGTCAAAACGCCCCCCTTGCATACATTATACCTGGCGCAGGTATAATGTGGCGCAGGGGTTTACAAAGTGACGCATCTACCTAGATGCGTCACTTTGTAAATATGGCGCAACATGGCACATGTTTTACGCCACTGGTGCGTCACAAAAAGTGACGCACCGGCGGCGCAAAAGTGACGCAGGGGCTCATAAATGAGCCCCACAGTTTTTTTCCGTGTATCTTTGAGTGTATGCCTTTGTTTTTGTCACTGTTTGTTTGTGTTGAAGTGTCTGTGAGGTCTGTGTATATGTGTAGCTCTGTATGCTTGATTGTGTGTATGTATGTGATTTGGGGTGAGTCAGAGGCTTTTTTATGATACATTATTTGAACCCTGCCACATTTGAGGCCTTCTGTAATCATATGTTTCTTTCATCGGTTGTATGCTTTTAAATTGCCCTTTTTGTCTCTATTTCAAAGGAATAGCTCTCTGTTTTTATCTTGGAGAATAAGGGAAGCTTTAATATATGTTTAGCAGATTATTCTAGTCCAAATGAGGTTCTAAAGTAATTTCTAGCTATTTGTTCTGCTACTGATGTAAAATTAACTAAGCATACAACTCTAAAGGGTAATCACACTAAGGGTTGGCTTGACACTACATGTATAAGGGCACATTCAAAACTAAAGAAGGAGTTGAAAGGCCACCCTAAAAATAGTACTGCAATTGCCCAATGTAGATGAGAATACTGGCATGCATTAGCATACGCATACTATTAGGGAAGAGGCTTGGGGCCATTTGGTTAAAGCCATTGTTTTA
Organism: Triturus cristatus; assembly: GCF_964204655.1. Classification (NCBI taxonomy): domain Eukaryota; kingdom Metazoa; phylum Chordata; class Amphibia; order Caudata; family Salamandridae; genus Triturus; species Triturus cristatus. The sequence continues at coordinate 806,100,165 of NC_140590.1, forward strand.
AAAGACTCAAACATGTATTGGTCTATATGCAATTCTCCATATTTTAGTGGGGAAAAATATCTGTCTCCTGGATCAAGGTGTATAGGAAGATCAAGTAATAGCTCTTCAATGTCCTCAGCCCTGATAAGCAGGACTGAGAGCATGTGATCAGACCCTTAAAATGGTGCATTGTGATTACTTTGTCCCCATTTGTCTTAGCCTAACTCACTTGCAAGTCCCTAGTGTATGGCACCAGGAGTACCAAGGACCTGTAAGCTAGAGTGTCTTCCAGAGACTGCAGCACTTGTTGAGCCACCTTGAGTGGGACAAGGTAAAACATGGCTCCCAGTCTGCCACTACAATCTGGAAGGGCAGTTTTGAAATGTTAGCTTGACTTTGCCATTTAAGGTAACAGCAAAATCCAAACCTCACTTTTCAGGTCTCGCCTAAGCAGTGCATGCACTGTCTCTTCAAGAGTAGACGTGCTGAATCTGCACTGTGGGCTTTCAGCACGCCCATCACTTTTCATTTGTTCCTTTGTATGCATTTAGAAAGTCCTTGCTTTTCAGTGGTGAACCGTTTCCATTTGTCCCTCCTTTTGTGGTTTGTTGTGTAGTGTGTTGTTTCCTCTCATGGACACTAGCCCTGTTACATGGCTAATTGCACTTCTGGCCATTTATGTTACATTTGGCACACATTTTTGAATTTTTTTTTTGGTTTCTAGCAGTAACCAAAGCGCTTGTTTTTTTAGCTGCTCCATCCGGTTTATCTTTTTGTGGCCATAACACGAGCGAGCCCGCCAGAAGAGCTGACCTCTGATAAAAGCTGCTTAGTGACGAATAAATGGTGGGTTCGTTTATGGAGGCGTAGGCAGACAGGCAAGTGTCAGCCTGAGTGCTGCAGGAGCCGTACGATGCTCTTGCAGACAGCTTTTCTTGTTAAAAACAGTTGCATTGCTATTCAATGTCTTGCAGAGCTGTTTAGACAAAACGTATTCCACTAAATTTCAGCCCGTGTGTATCAATATATCATTGAGACATGTGCTGTAGTCTGTGGCATAGATGATTGTCATTGGGGGTACAAAGTTCCTCTCCTGGACCTTTCTTTACGAGTCTGGTGCATAATGGGAATTGTAGTCCTTATTCACCTCAGTTCGGCCCAAGTTCTAGACTACAATGGCTTTGTATAATGTTGGCGCTGCCAACATGCCCTTTTGGGGGACCTCAAATGCAAAAAAACATGATGTTGGGGTTGAGCATAGAGCAATCATTAATTTCAAATGTATTATAATGAGAGAAAAATGCATGTGTGTGCTTTTATGTGATATTGAATATCTGTGTACGATCATTGACAAATATTTGTAATGTATAACAATAAAAGTAATACAAGAGTATTTTTACTTCTGGCCATTTAGGTCACTTTCGACGCCCTATGTTTTCCTATTGGTTTCTGTCAGTAACAAAAGTGTCCTTCTTTTTACTCGCTCCGTTCTTGTTTATCGTTTTGTGGCCATAACACAAGCGCTCATGTTTTCAGTCACCACTTAGTTAACCCCTCCCCATTTCTTTAAAAAAAAATGTTTTCTATCGCAAACTCGACCCGAAGGTATTGGTGTGCTTTACATGAGCACCAGTTACATTACACAAAGCCTTGTGTGTGTGACCCAGTGTAACTTGTCCCTGAGCACAACTGAAGCTCAGAGTGGCCACTATGCAAGGACATAGGGAGGTTCTCTGGGCCATCGGAGCAGGGAGCCTGCCAAAGAAGCTGACCTCCGATAAAAGCTGCTTAATGACTCCTGTATGCCGGGTCAGTTTACAGAGGCTGAGGCAGCCCAGCTGGTGCCAGCCTAAGCGCCACAGGAGCCTTATGACTCTCCCACAAATGGCTTATCTTTTTAAAAACAGTTGCCTCACTGTTCAATGTCTTGCAGAGCTGTCCAGACAAACTGTATTTTGATAAATTACAGCTTGTGTGTCAGTAGTGGCTGTTACCGGACAGGGGTGGTAGGGCGGGAGGTGGCGTTAATTATAAAAAAAAACACTTACTTTTAATGACCGGCCGTTAAAAATGAAAAATGGTTTATGTACGTTATACATGTGGCACAGAAATTTGGGACACATCCCATTCTCTGAGCAAAAACTAATATGTGAAACGTTTGTTCAAGATGATGCACTTGTGAATCCTGTAAATAAGTCAGTGCTATTTATGGGTGTTTGAATTTTCTCCTTTTTGCAGCATGGTTTGCAATTAGGTTTGCTATGTAGAGAAAAGTTGCAAAGGGGAAGAACCAGCCTTGTGCAGCACCTTAGTTGTTGGTGTCTGTCGTTAACGTCTGATTATAGGCACCTGGTAGACCCAATGAAAATGGAAAAAGAAGGAATCTCAGGTCTGGTTATTGTGGGGGCAATCAGGGGAGAAAGGAATACATCTGGACTTAGTTACAATATATTAAGTGTGGCTAGTAAACCAGTAGGAGCAATGCTGAATTCGTAAATTTGGTAGGGCAGTATAATGAATGATCATGTCTAGATATAGAATGTCCAATTTCGAGTATGTGCTTTTTACAGGATCTATAGGCAGTGTGTAAAGTATAGGTTTTCAGTATTGGAGACTGTCTCAGCCAATGTGTGAGAAGTTGGATTAGTTGCACAAGTAAAAGGTCCACAATTGTCTTCTTACTGGAAACCATGTACCCCATTGTACCACTTGACTCTCTCAGGGTAGCGAAGTAGAGCAGTCCAAGACCTACTGAGGGGAAGTGGTGTAGGTTAGTAATCGCCATCTTCTGGCACGCAACAACAACACTCAACAAATTATTGTCCAGTCAGTGCTTTTCCTTTTAAAGAGGAAACATATATTTATGAAACACAGCTTACTAAATACTATGTTTTATTTTACAAATATATACATCATTAGATGAAAATACCTGTGCTGACACCCCCATATCCCATTTTCCCACTAGTGGTCATAAAACTCATAATCACTATACCTACACCTATATCATGAAATATCACGACATAAGAGGATGTCATTTAAAAAAAAGATGAGGCCTATTGGCTTTGACAGGGTGTCACCACATTAATAACCTTCTACAATAGGATTCAATAATAAAGCCAATGGAATAAGTAACCACATTCAAATGTATTAATTGTTATTAACAAAAAACATAGCATTTTTCACCTATAAACATTGCCTAGTAAAACACTTTAAATAAAACATTGAAATTAAAAGAAAATGCGTCAGGAGTCTTCTATTTACACTACTCAGGCTAATTAATGCAGGCATAGGACCAACTACAAGGTATCCCTGCACTCCAGAGCACCAAAGCAAATGTTCAGCTCCGGGAGTGCTTGAAAATGTAATTATCTGGACTGGGAGGTATACCTGTAGTTCCCTGTGGAATTTGGGGCCAGTTTTCATGCGCCGTTCTTGGGGAGTGGGATGCGGGACAACTGCACCTTTTACAGCCCCCAACAACACTTTGGTAAATCGATGGTGGTGCCCCTGCCCCCTTGGGACAACACGAGTAAGTAGCAATTTGGAAATTAGCCCTTGCGGGGCATTATGGGGTGTTTCTCAAACCTTTCAGTGCATATTTTATTAGCAGCATTACCAAGTCCATCTGTCGCCTCATGATGCATGCTGTTTGTCTGTTTAGGAGTGCCTCAGTCTTACTTGGGGCACCCACAGCCTCCAGTACACATTGGCAGCCATTAAGGGAGCATAAAAGCCCTTGCAGCCCACCAACTCTCTGCACTCCGCAGGATTCGGAAATGTTGGGAGATGGGGCCCCAGAAGAATAATAGAGCGAGTATGAGTAGAAGGGCTCCACACATCTCCCTTGCGACCATAATTGATTACAAAAAATTGCGATGATCTCCAGGCCCTTATCCCCTCCGGGGCACATTTTCAGTCATACAGCTGAGCCCCATGCACTCCATTCTCCTTTAAGGTCAAGGTCAGAATATTTACCAGTGAATATCTCTGGCTCTGTCAGACAATGTTGCCAATTGTTGACTCCTTGTATTCCTGGTGGCAAGCTCTAGCCATCAAGAGCATTTGCAACAGGCGACCTTGCCTCTAAAGGAGCACACTTTGCTGGGAGCTGGACTTACTGACTCCCTGGACCAGGCTTCTCCTTTCCGGGCTTCTAGTGCTCTTCTGCTGATGGGGTAATCTTGCACAATCACTCTGCTATCAGCCAACCCAGTATCCTCCTGCCTGCACTCCCTGGCCCCTTAGCCTCCTGACTGTCTGAAAGGGCATCTAAAGGGGCATTAATTAGCGTCCAGGTCTTAACCCAACTGATCCTCAGGAGGCATAAGATGGCCAGCGTCACTGGCCCTTGAGAGATCCATCTAGTCCTGGGAGTCAGGTGCAGACAAATTCTTTGGCCCATTTTTGCAGGGAACCAAGTGGCTTCTCTTTCAAGCAGTCCATTGCTCTGCTGTTGTTGTCTTCGAGGTCCAGAGTTTTGTTCCCTGAGGGTACTGTGGAGTCCACTTTTATGCCTGGCACAATCTTGTGGGCAGAGAGACTCCTGTCCCCTCCCTAACCAATGAGGTAGAAGTTCCCAGGGGTAACCCTAACAACGTTTGTGGCATTCTATATGTGCCTCACAGCAAAAAATTCCATTGTGTCTATCTCTGCCTAAATCCAACATGGCAAAATCTTTCTTGTCTGGTGCAGAGCTGCTTTGCCAACTTAGAGATGTGGCCATGAACATTAGTAGCCCTCCTCTGTGGTCACTCTAAACCAGTTCTGGGGCCGTCCTCCTCCCACTGAGGCTGGAACCAGCCTGACTAAAGGGAAATGGGAGATGGCAGGCCCAGGTGATAGCTACATTTACCTAAGACGGGGAAGGCCCCTTTGAATTTAATCGAGTTACTGGGCACAGGCCTCCTGTCAAAGGAATGACAACATCTCCCAACACCCAAGGTCCTTTGTCCCAGTCCTGGCAGCAAATTACACCTCACTACAGGGGAGCTACAAAGCTGCCAGGTGACCTTAGAATGCTTACACAATGGCCTCCATGGGGGTTAAGGCAGGAAAAGGGTAACTTAAAAAAAGCATTTGACTTAAGGTTAGACACAATTCGATTTTGCCACTAAATTGGATTTTGAATGTCTATTAAAAATAGTCCCTGAAATAGTTCTCTAGCTGCTACCAAACTGAAATTAGCATTTATTAAATGTAACAATGGAGCCCAGTGTTTTCCTTGAAAGCAGTCACCCTTACTATAGAGAAAGTATAGTTTTTGACTATAAGCGCATGTGGAAACATTAAACCTTTCCATGTCCTACTTTTAAATACCATGCACCTTGCCCTTGGGGAATATGGGTGATTTATTATAATATTTAAAAGAAAGGCCTGTCAAAACAGGTAATTTTAACAGGTCAAATTTCGTGCTTAAAACTTCCACAGTAAAGCTGCTTGTGTGCAACTGCCAGAATGTACACAATGGTAGTCTCTCACATGCATCCCGCACATGTGTGGATATGCGTTGCACACGCGTATTCATGCGTAACCAGACTCAAGCCCTTTACTTAGGTGCCATATTTTGAAAGGCTGACACTGCTGATAAACACACTCATTCCAATTATCATCAATTTACTGTGAGTGTGACTTACGTGGTGCGACTCTGCACAGTAAAGGTACAAAAACCGGGTGATTAAAACAAAAATTCCTGGTAAATTCAATAGGTAGAAACCATTTGCAACAAGGAGGTACAGAGAGATTGTGCATGATACATTACTGTCAGACCAATTTAGAGACACAACCAGATTTAGGTGCATTACATAATATTATAAGCAATGTTTATGTTGTTCAATCTCTATACCGAGAAAACGAAAAGCACTTGACGGTGATGTTGCGACTGGACAAACATAACATTCTCAATTGACTTATATGTGTGTCTTCCTGAGGCGTGTGTATGTTAATGTAAAATATTGATTAGATGCATGTAGTTATATGACCAAGGGGTGGTAAAAATCCCTTCAGTTGATTCATAATGGGTGGGAGGGTATTATAATGAATCTGTCTGACTTTTGCAAATAGAGTGGGTGAGATAATGTGTGGTAAGGAGAGAGAGAGGGTTGCTACATGAGGAGTTGTAGAAGTACCAGCTGAAGACCTACAATAAGTGATGTAATTTAAGGCCATATGTACAAACACATTTTTCCATAGACACAGAATGGGTGAAACCCTTTGATAAATCTGGGCCTTAGCCTCTTTGTTAAGGCTATGCTTTACTGCGTCCAAATCCAAAATCCAAAACCCTTCCCTTTTTCAGTCTATTAGTTACCTGTTTCTTCCACAGCTTATTTTGGGCACCTGGTCAACAACAAAAAAGTTTAATTCCGCTGCTCGTGATATTTGGTAAACTGATCTCCCAGGGTGTATTTACTGTTATCTTTGCACATGTTTCAATAGTGTTCCTGTGATGCCGCATAAATATGCTAAGTTTCAGGCAGAATATCAGAAACATCACATAGTTGCTGATACGGCGAACCACTGCTTGAATCTACAGGTTCTAATTCATTATATTTAAACTCTATCTTCTTGTGTTCGCTCGATTTACAGAAAGAACAAAGGTGGAATTTGCAAAACTGACAAAGGTGAGAAATTGCGTTTGTCTCCTATCTTTAAAATTCGATTGACAAAGGCACGCTTTAAGGTTAGTACTCTTTCGGAAAGGTGTGTGATGTGTATAATATGGTGTTGGGTTGATGGCTAGGATATATCAGTCTTTCCTTAAGACTTTCTATATCATCAGATGACCTCCATTAAAGGTGGTAATGCATTTGATGATGTGTTTTTCCATTTCCACTTTTCTTCTGTCGTTTTCACCCAGCAGAGATTGTCTTTACCCAGCAGGGATTGTCTATTTCGTTATTTAGTGTCTATGACTGCTTTTGAGACGAGGATGCATGAACTCTTTCCATGAAGCGTTCTACTGCTTCTTTGGTTTTGGATTCAAAAACGTCTTCCCCTTGCAGTTCTTGGCTTTTAGATATGAGATATGGGAGACTAATTTTGAAGTTGTTAGTATTCAACATGTGATATTCTTTGAGTTTGCTCAAGTTTCCTTCCCATATGAGTAATCACCATACTGAATACAAGCTATCTTGACAGGCCAAACCATGTGAAAAGCCAGTAGGCCCAAGCCTCCCCCATGTTTTCCTGATTCCTCCCTGGCCCTACAGCTTTTGAGCATCCATCACAGGCCAACCTACCTCTCAAAAGAGTCAGTTGCACCAGTCATTACTCTTGGGAAGAAATACTGCACATTCCAGTATGGTGGTGCTAGGAGGAGGGGTGGCAACGCCCCCCTCTAGAAGGAGGACGTCAATCAACCAATGAAGATGGGATGCATTCTGATGGACTAGGCTTGTACATGACCACCAGACCCTTTTTGGAGAGTTGTGCATTAATCAAAGTGCCCAGGAAACCATCAGGGCAATGATTGCCCAAAGTCCCACAAAGTGGTGAAAGGAACTGGCCTCTCTTTCAGGATGGCTGAAATTTTCATAAAGAGATTGAACACATATACAAAATAGATTGTGACCTATTCATCCATTCAATGTTATGCCCCATTAGAGTCCACATGGCCCTGATTCCCAAATGCGGAGCTCACAATGACAGTGAAGCTGAAAAGGGCACAGAGCATTTGTCGAAAAGTGTTACTATTTCATTGGTTGTTGCCAGCAATGCCCATTCCCCCAACATGGAGCACTACTAAGCATTTACCGGGAGTGCCAGCATCTGCTATAGTGACTCAAGAAATCCCAAATGTCCTCCAATTTGGAGAAGAGTGACTAGGAAAAGGTGCTTGGTGGAGGGCAAATCAGAGCCATACTCTTTGTTGTGAGAAAGGCTATTTTATTTGAAGCAAGAAGAGCTCACATCAATTAAATCCTCCAGTTTCGCTGTACATATTATTTGTCCTTTACAGTGACATAAAAACATTAACTATTGCACTACTTCACCCCTAAACATTGCCATCCCTCACAGGCCAAACACCCTTCCATTTGACGTCAAACAAACAATATGTATATTTCTTCATTCATGGTTTCACAGCCCCAGGTCCTTCTTCTTTCCTTATTCCAGACTCATCCATTGCACTCCAGACAACCTGCCTGTGTTAGGCCCAAAGCTAAAATTAATTTTGCCTTTACTCCTTTACTGCCCTCTCCACCATGCTTTCTGACCATAATCATTATTGTTCGTTTCAGTGGCATAGCTAGACGTACTTTAAATCCAAAAAAGGGGGAGCCAAGTACACGACTATTTATTCCACTTATTTCATTCTACAAAGTGTGTTCTTAATCCTTTAGCGTGCAGCTCGGTAATGTGGTCTGCCCAGGTGCCGTGTGCACGAAAACACTTCAGAAACTGGAGCGAGGTAGCACTCCAACCGAACGCACAGCACTCCGTCTTTGGCACCAAAAATACTTTACAATTTATCCACGTTTAATCAATTTTTTTTATTCCATATCCTCCTACATATCGTCTTTTTCAAAACGTTTTATTCTGTCACATGTGAGGCACTTTATGTATACACAAGTTTCTACTGCATCAGATATGCCAATACAGGCCTTTCTCTGGAGCATGACACATACATTAAACATCCTAGGGTTAAGCTCAGGGCACGGTGGGGACAAGTTAGCTCCAAAGGGACACCTTCAGCGGCGCTGGGCAGCCGGGTGCAGGGAGCAGTTTTGAGCCCGGGTGCCCTGTTGAATTCAAAGGAGATTCTCCGGGACCAAGAAACACTGCTGGCTCGGGGACGAAGATCTTCCAGGAGTGACCACCACTTTGAGGGGTAAGTTGGGATGTAGAGGGATGGTCAGGCACCACTGGTTGGGCACACAAGGCCATGCGACGTCGGGTGCAGGGGTGCCTTTAGATGTCGCATTTTCTTACCCGCTTTGGTCGCGGTAGGGGAGGTCTCCTGCATTAAGGCTGCAGGCGTCATCTGGAGGTTTGAGGCAGGTCAGGGGTCGCCGGATCTTGGGTCAGGATCGCCGTGGGGACTTTCTCATGGTTTTTGTTCACTCAAACACAGGCCGGGCACCGCAGGTGCAGAGTGTGCTGGATTTGCGGTTTCTATCTGTCACCAGAAGCTGCAGTTCTAACACGTCCGGTGTTCACGGGAGAAACAACTTGGAGAGTGAATGCAGGCAGGTCCTCCAGGGTTTTTGAGGTTGCTGGCTGCTGGACACACTGGGATTTTGCAGGAGCAGGTTCGAGGGTAGACAGACCTGTAGGGCTGAGGCCAAGTCAGTGGGCGTCATCCTCTTGTTAGCTCTGCACGGCTTCTCTGGTTGCTGCCCCTAATACAACATTCTGGGGCGTTACAGGTAGGTAAAGGGCAGGGGCCAATGGGTCCCTTCCCTGGGGTGGGTACACCCCCTATTTTGCCACTCTCCAGTGGGGGAGGGGCAGGAGCCTGTCCCTGGTTAGCTGGGTCCCCCCATCCTCAAGATGGTGGGGACTCAAGGTTGTGCTTCACCTCGCCTCCCCAACCTTAGAGGTGGAGTTGGCAGAGGTGGGCACACCTCTCTTCCTCACTTTGGGAAATATCAGCAAGGCAATGCGAAAAAATTATCGCCGCTTTAGCGTCAGTTTTCGGATGAAAAGCGGCGATAATTTTATCATGAATTCATGCCTTAGCGCCTGTTTCCTGAACGCCCAGCTTGGCATCTCTAATGAGATGCAAAGTGGGCGTTCCGCCCCAAAATAACTGGAGAAATATCGCTAACCGTCATTTCTTCAATTATCAAGGTGTACGCTAACATGCAAAGCGATAAGAAAAGTAGCGCTAACCGCGGTTATCGCTACTTTCCTTATGCCTGCTTTTATTCTGACTTAGCCATGTAATCCAATGGGAAGTGGATTACATGGCTAAATCCACCCTGCCCTATCAGCAAAGTATCGCCGGTCGCAGTGCGATTATCGCTGGATTTCCAGAGATAATCGCACTGTTTTGTGGCTAATGCATGGATTTCTACCGCTTGGGAGATAAGCGTTGCTGATAGCATGCTATCTCCGCGATAGAATCCAGCGTTAGCCTGCGATAACTATCCTCGTGCTAAGAGCACTGAGCAAAAATTATCGTAGGCCCTTGCTGATATGCCCCTTTGTTTTTCCCACCGGGTCGCCCGCCCAAAGTGGAGGTAGAACCAGTGGGGACCAGTTGCTGAGTACAGCAACTGGTCTGGAGAAGCTCACAAAGGCGGCATGCCTTTGAAGCTTCTCCTTCGTGAACCCTGCCCATCCTGGGGGAGGAGGTTTGGCACCTCGTCCCAGGATATGCATTGTTTCAGGCCCCGAGAGCAGCAAGCTCTCGACCCAGGGGTCCAGAAACGTGTCTGGTGGTGGCAGCCTGCGCAGCCACTCAGTCAGGTCACTGAGAGTTGGTAGAGTTTCAGGGGGCATCTCTAAAATGCCCTCTGTCATGCATTTTACATTAAATCCCACACTGGCATCAGTGTGGGTTTAATGTGCTGAGAAGTTTGATACCAAACTTTCCAGTCTTCAATGCAGCCATTATGGTGCAGTGGAGTTCGTAATGACAACCTCCTAGCACCATATACTCTTAATGGCAGCACTGCACTTACAGGGCCCAGGAAAGGACCTGGACACTGTAGGGGTACAGGGCTCATGCACCTGTACCCTCACCACTGGCATAGGGCACCCAGCTGGAGGGGTGACTGATGTATGCCAGGGCAGTGGTTTGTTGGCATGGCACACAGGGATGTGGGCCATGTCGTCTCTTTATTTTTCTCTGCACCCAGACACTCAGCCTGCAAAGGCAGTGTGTGTGTGCCAGGGTACAGGGCCTCTAAGTGTGGCACAATTGGTGCTGCAGCCCTTAGGAGTCTTCTCTGGTCACAGTGCCCTGGGTACATGGGGTACCATTTCCAGAGACCTACCTGTGGCCAGAGCTGTCAATTGGGTTTGGTTTTGGGGAAAGAACACAGGCCCTGGGGCCTGATTGGCAGGGCCAAAAAGCACATCAAGTCAAAGATCATTAGTAGTCTGGCAACAATGAAAAGGGGGGGGGGGGGGGGGGTTACTGCAACAGAAACCCACTTTCTCACACCCTTAACATGCCCCTTCCTAATACTGACTTGCAAACCCTATTTTGCGATTCATTGGTAGGTTACTGATTTGCAAAATTGGATTAGGACATGTTAAAAGGCTATTAAGCAGTCACAAATAGCCCGATGCTCCATTTGCTACTGTTAAAACCTTTTGTACATGTGGCCCTAACTACTTAATAGTGCCTAAAAATGAAAAGCACCAACTTGGGACATCTAATCACACTTGACCAGGACAAAGTCAAAGTTTGAGACGGACCGTGATGGACCTTTGGACGTTGTCATTATTCTGGAGATTTTTCTCTTATCAAGCGCGGCACCTCATCAGGCCATGTTTTGAGTCGGCGACGGTGACATGGTTTAGCGCAAGTCCTCGGTGGAAACATAGAAGTCTTGAGCTCCGGAGCTTTCAGCAGGACAAACCTGAAATCCAGGCCGGGTGGCGGGCATAGACATCAGCGGCTTGACTCGGCGGCGGGTTTGTCCACTTACGGAGCTTTTTACCCAACATTTTCTAAAGGTCTTTTGGGGTGCCAACGTGTCCACAACACCAATCCAAGGTTCCAGAATCTCTGAGTTGCTCCTTGGAATGTTGAGACTTCATCTCTAACAATCCACCTGGCCATATCCTTTAAAGTCCAGCCGAAGCTGATGGTTTAGTCTTGCTGGAGATGATGCAGTTAGAGCTCTTTTAACCTGTTGCTTTTAGGGTGTCTTCTCCTTCACTTTTCAAATCAAGGCAAAGTTTTATAGACTGAAGACCAAAGTGTGCAGCAGCTTTGGTCCTTAAGAGTGCAGTCCTCATGGTGTAGGCCATAGGTTCAGCAGGGCAGTCCTTCTTCTTATAGTTTCAGTCAGGTATCAGAGTTGCTAGGCAGGTCTCCCATATTTCTCAAGTGTTCTTTGGTGACAAGCAGGGGTGGCTTACCAATGGGGTACAGGGTGCCACCCAGAAGTATGAAAGTTTCCACCAAAGTGTGGCATATTCTTGTCCCAGAAAACACTGTTTGACAAAATCCAAAATGGAGAAACTCTTTCCTGGAGGTTAAGATTTGGCTAAGCCAAACCACTGGTGTGATTGACTTTCCCTTACACTCCCTTTCCAGCCCCTCTGCTAATGCAATTACTGGGGCTCCTTTATGGCTGGGGGTGCAGAAATTGGGGATGAGCCTGTGTCCTGTCATTCCCTCTTTGAAGACCTGTTTGGCTGCTCCAATCCGATCCTGCCTTTTGCTTTGCAACTGCAGGGCTACTCCCACCAGACGTCCTTTGTCTCTAGGCTGTCCACTTCACACCTCATTAGAACAGTTTTGCTCAGCCTGTCAAATGGCTGGCCAAATAGGGGACCCTGTTAGGCTGGTTGTTGGCATATCAGGAAAGCCGGTTCTATAACTTATTCTCTGTAATAGTTATAGTAAATCTAACCTTGGTAAGTTGTTGGATTTATCATAAATATTCTTTTAATTTTTTGAATTATTATTTTAGCTCACTCCTGTCAATATTTATACTTTAATAAAGTATTTCCTTGTTAGCCTATGGAGCTCATGTACTAAAGGGAAAATACAAATTTGACAGTTTTTCTCTCACCAGGGCATATAAAACATCTCTTGTAATGTCCCTGCTTATTTTAACAGTGCACCCTACACTTGGGGCGCCTGGGGCAGGCCTTAGAGCTGATGTATATGTTCAAATAAAGTATCTTAAGACTTTGGAAGTACCTTTAATTCCGAAGTCAAATTGGACATAGAATAATGTTAAAAGCAGCTTGCAAAGCAGGGATGGCTTTTAAAAAGACAGCAGCCAGCACAGCCAGCCATACGCAAATCAGTCTTGACCCTGTGCCTCATGGGAACAGTCCAGCCGGAACTGCCAAGCCAGGTCCTCCCTGGACTGGAAACAAGTATCCTATGACCGGTTTCGGGGTTTCACCCCTCTTCAGCCAGGTTAGCTTGATTCCAGTGGCATGGAGAGCACGGGACCCACGTCTGGGCATACCTGTCCCACTCGGGGTGACAAATGCAAAAACAACAGTTGATGGACAGAATGTAGAACAATGTCATACATTCACCCCAGGACCTGGCATGGCAGTTCGGGCTGGACTGTTCCCACTGGGCACAGGGTCAAGACTGATTTGCATAAGGCTGGGTCCAAACTGGAATGACATGGTGAGCAAAAAAATAATGGATTTAGGCCCAGATCTCTGTACTGGGGTGAATGTATGAGATTGTTCTGCATTCTGTCCATCAATAGTTCTTTTTGCAATTGTCACCCCGAGTGGGACGGGTATGCTCAGACATGAGTTCCGTGCTCTCCAGGCCACTGAAATCAAGCTATCATGGCTGAAGAGGGGTGAAACCCCGAAACCGGTCCTAGGATGCTTGTTTCCAGTCCAGGGAGGACCTGGCCTGGCAGTTCGGGCTGGACTGTTCCCATTGGGCACAGGGTCAAGACTGATTTGCATATGGCTGGGTCCAAACTGGAATGGCATGGTGAGCAAAAAAACGATGGATTTAGGCCCAGATCTCTGTACTGGGGTGAATGTATGACATTGTTCTGCATTCTGTCTATCAATAGTTCTTTTTGGAATTGTGGATTAAGCAGATCTGGTCCTATATTTATATTTTCACTGCTCCAAACAATGTTCACCTAAGGTGAGCCAAGACGCTGTGCAGGATTTGAATCTAAAACCCAGGGGCCAGATTTATCAATATTTGACACAGTGCAACGCAGCAAGGCAACTTGCTGCGCTGCATCAAAGGGAATGGGCAATTCCATCTCTCTCTCTGTGCTAGCGCACTGATGGCTGCCAAAAGCCACACAACAAATGCAGAATGCAGCGCACATAAGAAGAGAAGAAATGAGGAGAAATAAGGATATTACTCTTCATTACCCCTCCCCTGGGGAACTATGGCATTTTGATGCATTCCCAGGTTTTCTAGGCCCAGTAAATCTGGGAATGTGCCAAAACCCATGGGTGGATGAGTAGGAACACCCAAGCTCCACCCATGGAATGCATTCCAAGGGCAAAGTAACACAAGGCAGCGACTTGCACTGCCTTACGTTTCTCCAGATTTACTAAGCAACACAAAGCCATGCAAGGTAGCTCTGTGTGGCTTAGTGAATCTCCCTTATGGGCTTGCATCGCCATTGCATCACCTTACATGAGCAAAGGGCAATGGAAGCCCTTGATAAATCTTGTCCCAGGTGACATGCTGTTGCACCTGTTGTATGTAACAAAATGCATTCTCCTTCATGTTAGAAACTAGAGCCCCTCACAAATTCAAAATATTGTATCATATTACCCCAAAGGCGCACACATAGTCGACAAAATATACTCAAATATAATTTATAGTGCTACACGAAGTTGCAAAAAGTGACGGCTCCAAACCTATCAGTTTTTATCAAATGTTCTGTTGGATTCACTAATGGAGAAATTTGCAAACCATTAGTTTTTAAACTGAAAAAGTGGGCTTGTGCTTGCATGTCAACTTTTCCACTACCACGCAGGGCCAGAGCAGCAACAGCTAATGCCCAGGCATAATTTTCACTATGCCAGAGTAATCTGGTGCAATTTGAGAAACTTTCATGTTAGGTAAATGATGCATAATGTTTGAGATTATGCGATTACACCATGTTGTGTGAATGAGATGCCTCTTCTACGAAAAATTCTATTGCTGCAGCATGGGAATCTTTACTTTTTTGGGAAATCAAGTAAGTTCCGTGAAGTACTTTGCAGAACATTTGTAGCGTGCAAGCACCACTATTTTTGTTAATTTCTTTTCCATTTTGTTTTGTTTGTTGCTGGGTCTTCACCTGGAGTTTAGAAGAAGCGATTTCAAGCAGTCTCAACAACGGAACAACGGACATTTTAGGATGGTGGGATCCAGGAGTTCTGTATACATTGTCGCCTTTTTCTTGTGTGTTTGTGTATTTTGTTCAAATGTAATGTTTAGGCTGCATGCCTATAGATGGCTAGGTTTGGGGTGGTTCCAGGATTTAACGCCCACGTAACAAGACATTTTCCTTTTCTCCAGCCACCTTCATCCCGTGTGCTTACCCGCAATTTTGTGTGTTTTCATGAGATGTCTGGTCAATTGTTTTCTTTAATTTTCTAAAAGTATTTTTGTGGGATAATTGTTGCCAAGTGCTGTAAATACTATAGTGTTTGTGGTATTTGTAAAGTCTGTTTTCAAACTGCTTCCTTGTTTCTGTGCTGTTATTATGATTTTTTATATTGTATGAATTTGTTTTCTGTTTTACTGGTGGTGTGTAGAGGAACATGGATGGGTCCAGTTGCATTATGGCCTGAGTATATATTTGTGCAATACTTTCTATGCAATGTTGTGTTTGTTTGTGATTTTGTTTGTGAGTGGGTGGGGGTTGGGGGAGAAAGGAGGGTCTCCAGCAAGGGTAGGGCTGCTATTTTCTCTTTTTGCTTAATGTCTCTTTCTTTACTAGCCCGATGGCAGCTAGTATTTTTGGAGCCCGTTTGTGTATGTATCATGGGCGGCCATTTTATCTTTTTTCTCCATGCCTCCTTCTTTGCTAGCAATGTGGTGACCACCAATTTGTGAAACCAGCGTGTGTGTTATAGGCAACCATGTAGCCTTTCTTTGCAATGCCTCCTTTTTTGCTGTCCATGTGGTGACCAACATGTTGTGTAGCCATAGTGAGTGAATCATAGGCAACATTTTTGTCTTTGTTCTCTATTCCTCCTTCTTTGCTGGTCATGTGGCCACAACCAGTTTTTTGGGGTCAGTGTGTGTCCCTCATTATTAATCATCTTATTCCACTTCCGAAAGACCTTTGCTGGGATCATTCGTTTTTATAACCTTTTAAAAGCCCATATTACGTTTCTTCCATTTTTTTCTAAAATATGTTTTCTGTTATAATTATTTGAGCTTGTGGTTGATTACTGTAGTCTATAGTATATATTTGTTGTTTATAATTAATTTCATTGAATTTTGCATGTTTTCTAGTGCCTCCTATTTGGGTTCCATGGGCCATAGAAGGATAACTGTTTTTCGTTATTAATATTTGTGTTCACCTTTGTGAATCAGGCCCAGGTGTTTTTCTATTAATTTATTCCATTTATATAATATTGCAATGATGATAAGGCTGGTGATAACCTGTACTGTATTGAGAAGAACTGCTACGCCTCACTCTCTTCCTTCTTAACTTTTATTGCCTACCAGAGCACGGTAATGGGAAGATACTGAGACTGACAAAAGTCTGTGATTTAGCTGACACCAGAGTGCAGATACCTCTCTGCTATGTGCTTCTTTTCCTGCTGTTGATCAATAGTAGAAGAAGTAAAGGAGACTACCTCAAAGAAGTCTGCTCCTTCGAAGACAGAGGCCAGGAAGAAGAACTAATCTATTGCCATCATTTGCATCAAGACTTCATCCTTTTTGCTGCATACCTTCTGCACCCTACTTGGAAGTGAAAGACACTGGGAGGAGGATCATCCCTTGATCAGCAATGTTACCACCAACTCCATCACAACTAATCAGATGTCTTTCAATGCTCCAGTGACTGCAGTTATGGCTGACAGCAGTGAAACCAAACTCAAATTGTCCCAGCAGCAGGTTGAATTACAAATAACAATTCGGAAAAGGCCACTTTTAGAAAGTTGACATTTTCTTACCTTAGCCATTTGGTGCCTGCAGTCTGTCTGTGTGTCCCATGTCTGGCTGTAGTTGGCAGTTGAGCTTCGTGTATTCCTCCTTGATAGCCACCCACAATGAGGAGCTTAGATGTGACTGATGGGCCATCACTGGCAGGATGGAAGGGAGGAGCTGGGCCCAGTGCCACTTACACTTGCATAGGCTATGTCCTGTCCTGACACCAATGGCTTCATACCCCCTATCGTTAGTAAGGGCCATGAAGACAGAATACCTCTGCACTTCAAAGACATGCATCTAGAAGCTTCTCCCCATTTCAAAGGCACAACTGTGCATAAATACTTGACCTCAGACACCACCACTTAAATACACTTCTGGACCTGTGGATACCCTGCCAGTGGTGTAGCAAGACCTACTGCCACCTGGGCCAGCCTCTAAGTTTGTTGCCCAGTACAGGTAAGAGTGGGGTGGTGGCTGATGGATGATTTGTGCTCGTGGGAGGGTGGCAGCTGACGGATGACTTGTTCTCAGGAGGCGGGTGGATGGTGGTTGTCGACAGACCCAACTTGGTAACCTCCACCACCCTCAAAATCAGTGCCACTGTACTCTGCCAGGAAGAAGCACTACAGAGCTGCTGAAGGACTGCCACTCTGCCAGGATGTTGCACTGCTGGACTACTGCTTTTCTGTACTGCTGCCTTGCTGTGCTGACCTGCTGCCTGCTGCCCTCCTGCCTGGGAAAGAAGGACTGGATCTGCATCTCTTGAATCCAGGACTCCAGAGTGACTTCAGGGGCTAGTTGGCTGGCGTCCTGACCTGAGCCTCAGGACCAGAAGGCTCTAACAACCTTGCTCCCAGACTCTGCCATCTCGGATTCAACCCTGCCAAATTGTGCCACCCCTGTCCTCGACCCTTGGAAGTGGGCCTAAGGTGCCCTGCCACCCTCTGTGAATCCAACAGAACATCTTCTCTGCTGAGCAACCCCGAGGAGAACTCATTCATCACTGCTACTGCATTGATCAGACCCACTGCAAAGGCTCACATTGCTGAGTGTCTCCGCATCGGAACATCTCTCATTGACCCCAGGCTTGACGACAACGTAAGACTCCGCATTGCAGCCTCGCAGCTCCTTGGAAACAACGCATTGCACTGATTGCGCAATGTATCCTTGACTCCAGACTTCGCAACACAAGTCAACGGGATTTTTGATAATGACACAACAGAACCTTGCACTTGAAATGATGCATCGCTTCGGCTGTGCAGCGCATCTTTGATGTGGATCCTCGACACTCTCCTCAAACCAGGATCTAAGGTACTCTGTTCAGTGGGCTTAGCTGGGTCCTTGTAGCCGGCCCACTCTCCATCGTAGTTGGCCTGAATTTGTGACTTTGCCCTGGTCTGACATGACCAGATATCCACAGTTGGTGCTTTAGGCCCTTTTGGTGCTCTTTTTACTAAAGTATTTAAAATCAAATAAATCCAGTTCTACTGATTGGATGTTTGTCATTTTGGTGTTGTTTCATTTAGTAAAAATTACTCTATTTTCTAAACATGTTGTGGTTCTTTTCATGGTGTGTTTTCTCTGTGTTACTCTTTGAAGTGTGCCACAAATACTTTACACATTGCCTCTAAGTTAAACCTGACTGCTCTGTGTCACGATACCCGAGGGTTGAGCACAGGTCAATTTAGGGTCTGCTTGTGACTTCACCCTGTCAAGAATTGTGCTTGCTGCTTGAGAAGAGTGTCACTGACTTTGGTGTGTTATTTTTTCCTAGCCTGAATGCATGATGTCCTGCATATGCCTGTTTCTCTTAGAAGCTTCTTTTTGTAGTCTTGCAGTCTTTCAGTGGGAGCTGTCACGGAGTAGAACAGCCTTGCCAAGAACAGAATGTGTGGGATGTGCATTTGAAAGCATGAGCATGTGCTCGTTGTTGTACATTGAGAGATGACATATGTGATGCTATAAGCAGTGTGTTCACAAATGTGCACTGTGTTGTACATTGGTAGAATTATGAAGTTCTTACTATTGGCTTCGACATGGCCTCATGTCATCCTGAATTCTGACTCTGCGTGGCATCAGCTTTTCTGTGTGCACAGCAACGCTTGCAAGTTGTTTGGGTTAATCACATTCAAGGATTGTTTTGTGAGAGATTGTTTAATGTATCCTGGAAGGCTTTTGTGAACTTCGTCAAGATAAAGGCTGGAACATGCAAGATTGGAGAGGGAACATGGGAACTCCTTCCTGCCATTGGAATGCTTGCTTGGAAGCTGGCCAGTTCTGGTAAGATTCCTCTGGCGCAGGGGGAGGTTTCTTTCGAACCTTCTAGTGTGTTTTGAGATTATAAAGCTGAGGGTTGTTGACTTAGAAATCGGGATTTTGGGATCCGAACAGGGACGGACGCGTCCACTTCGACGGAACCCTGGTTGCTGAAGCTCTTAACCACGGCTGTTTAATCCCCCTGGTCAGGTGAAGTGTTGAGTTTTGATTATTGCCATTGTGATGTTTGGCCAGTGGCTTTGATCATTTGAGGTGCTTGAGTTTTGATAATTGCCATTGTGATGTTTGGCCAGTGGCTTTGATCATTTGAGTTGTTTTCTTTGTGATGTGAGAGTGAGTTGAGGTGCACATCCAAAGTAATCATTTGGTGTATCTAGTGTATATATATCTTTCTGATCTCTTGCAGGACGTCAGACTGATTTG
Source organism: Triturus cristatus (assembly GCF_964204655.1). NCBI lineage: Eukaryota > Metazoa > Chordata > Amphibia > Caudata > Salamandridae > Triturus > Triturus cristatus. The sequence continues at coordinate 806,119,576 of NC_140590.1, forward strand.
CATATGGCCATGTCTGAACTGGGGTGGTGGAGTGAGCTAAAGAATGATGATGGATTAAACCCAGATCAGTTGACTGGGGGTGAGTGTTTGATTTGCTCAAGCGCTCCGTCCATCATCCCCTTTGGTATCACTTTGTTTGCCCTAAGTTGGCAGGGTATGCCCAGACGTGGGTCCCTTGCTCACTTTGCCACTGGATTCAAGATAGCCTGGCTGGTGAGGGTTATGAACCCGAAACCAGTCCAGGATGCTTGTTTCCAGTCCAGGGAAGACATGGCTTGGCAGTTTGGGCTGGACTGTTCCCATGAGGCACAGGGTCAGACTGATTTGCATATGGACGTGTCTGAACTGGGGTGGTGGAGTGAGCTAAAGAATGATGATGGATTAAACCCAGATCAGTTGACTGGGGGTGAGTGTCTGATTTGCTCAAGCGCTCCGTCCATCATCCCCTTTGGTATCGTTTTGCAGGACGTCCAGCATATTATATTTTCTTGAGTATTATCTCATATTATTTGCTGCTTGTTTATTCATGGTATTACTCATGCATTTAACTGCTACATTTACCAAGTGTGTTGTTATTGCTTGCATATAAACATATATATATCTTTGTGTATTCGAATATTGTACATTTGGCATCTGGGAAAGTCTTCTCTGTTAGAGAGCATTGTGTAAAATAAAACCCCAAGCCTTATTCTAAAAAGAGAGTCTTTGCATTTTGTATAATAAAACCCTTTTCTAAAGGTGTTGTTGTTTTGTGTTAATGTCTCTTGCTTCATTGGGTTGAGACACCATGTGGCAGATTCTGTATTATCTGAAACGCAAAGCAAAACAACCAATACCCCAATTTCTTAAAATACTTGTCATCTGTCGCAGGATGTGAAACTCAGTACAGTCACTCCTTCATATCAAGGAAGCATTGAGGACTTTTCAATGTGCTAATAGAGTCCCTCTAAAACACCTTACAAAGGAAGCCCCAACCCGGAGAACTCCACATTCTACATGCTGCAATGCCTGTTTGTTCAGTACAGGCCTATCAATGATTACATATGCAACAGAGTGGGGTTGCAACTGCCAAAGCCATGACAATGGAGGTTGGGGGATAGTGGAGAGCCTGATCCAAATTCTATTGTCTTTTGACACTTTGACATACAAAGTCAGCAAAGAGGATTGTACACTAAGCCAAGACGTTCCATTCTTGCATATGCTGCCAGGCCATTTACAAAAAGGTGGAGAAAACATTCACAACAGTCAATCAAGATTAGCTGCTTTGGTAATCGGCTTAATCCTTAACTCAAATGTATAACAAAGAGATTATGTCCTCCAAAGAGTACATCTGTGTTATACTGATTGATCCACAATACAAACAAACAATGGCAATGGCAATGGCAATAGGCCTGGCTTTGTTATGAATGAAAGTGCCTTTTGTGTTACTGATGCATCTAGACACTCATTAAGTCATCATACATGCACTCTGTCACTCATAATTGCACTCCTGCATCAATTCATCAATCCTCTGACTCAAGCTTTGATTCAGCATCTGCCACAATGCAATAAAACATACACAAACAACAATATATGCATAGTACATTAAAAGAATGCAAGTAGAAGAAAAAAACATGCTGCCTTCTGAACACTGCAGGCATATATTTGCATCAACAAAACTAAATATAGCAGCGTGTTTCTATCTTACAAAGGTATAGTAAATATATATATATTTTTTAAAGCAAAAATTTCCATCACATCTAGGCCTAACATGTTGGTCATTGTGGAATGGTAAAACAATGATACACTAATGACAGCAGCATTCCATAATGATCTCCCTGTTAGAGGAAGTAACCACATGAAATGTGGTGCACTATAAATGAAACGAGAGGCTAGCAAGCAACCCATTAGCATTTCCTGGATATCGGCAGTATCTTCTAAAGAAAAATTCAAATTAAAAGAGGAGAAACGAACAAACGAAAAGGGAACTTAAAAAGGAGAAAATTACGACCTCTAAGAATGGCCAAGCAGCCCTGATGCTGAAGCCCACTCATTTTCAGGTTGATGTAGACACCATAGCAGAAAATGCCATCATTCACAGTGGAAAAGAGACCATGACTGATTCAGAGTGAACCATTATCCCAGGCAGTTTGCTGTCATGGATGCAAGACGAGTGTAAATTCCACTCAGGAAGACAGAAGGCAGTACAGGATGGATCCAAAGGCCCTCAATGTATCCATATTGATATATATATTTATATATATGTATATATATATATATATATATATATATATATATATATTCACTGAAAAAACAATAGGTTTCAGGCACGTTATAGTTCAAAAGTAGCATTTAAAAAACCTAAGAAATTCACTGAAAAAACCATAGGTTTTAGGGAAAGTTATAGCTAGTTGGACATTTCACTCGTACAAAACCATAGAAATTCCCCCGTTATAGTTAGTTCAGCTAACTATAACTCGCGCCCCCGCACTGCACTGCTGATGACGTCACATATTACATCACTCATGACATGGTCAGTGACATCACTGATGACATCACTGGGACCCTGCCTTTTTAAAAAAAAAATTGTTGGGAAGGGGGGCTGCGTGGCCCCCCGCCTGGACCATTTCTGGCCCAGGGGACCCCATCCCCCAGGGCCGGCCCTATCCATTGGGGACCGTGGGGGGTTCCCCAATTCCCCCACAGTCCCGCCGGGTCCCTGCGTCCTGCGGGAGCCGGCATTGCTTTTGCACAAGAGGAGCTGCTGACATGCAGCTCTCCTTATGGAAAAGTGATCTGCTTTGCTTCATTGAAGCGAGAGCAGCCCCCCTCCCAACAATTGCAAAGCCCCGGGGAGGTGGTGGTTCCCAGGGCTCTGGGGTCCGTTACGGACCCTCAAGTTTAAATATTAGTGCCCCGGGGAGGTGGCCATCCCTGGGGTGTGTGGGGGGGCTCGAGCCCCCCCACACAGGTATATTTCCCCCAAAAATAAAGCCCCGGGTGGGTAGAGGTCCCTGGGACTGCGGGGGGCAGTGCACCCCCACTATTATAATTAATGAAAGCCCCGGGGGGTGGTGGTCCCCGGGGCTTGGGGGGGCCTTAGAGGTCCCCCAAACTTTAAAAAAACAAGCCCCAGGGCGTGGTGGTCCCCGGGGCTGTGGGGGGGCCGTGTGCCCCCCGCAAATATTTATGAAAAGCCCTGGGGTGGCGGTTCCCTGGGCAGTGTGGCGGGGATTGGGCACCCCCACACATTTGTATTACTGCCCCCGGGACCTGGCCCACCCGGGGGCTTCAATTAAACGAAGCACGGTAGTCCGCGCTTCGTTTTTTAAAATTTTCTCGTCCTGATTTGCGCACCCAGCGCGAATTCGGCCAATTTCTTTTTAAATAATGCTTTTTTGGGCCCTGGGGGTCCTTGTGGGACCCCCTGAGCAGGCCTAGGGGGCCAGGGTGTTTCTACCCTGCCCCCTTTTCTTGTTTGGCGCGTTTGTTTTACTGTTTTCTTGTGGCTCGATTCTACCGAGGCACAAGATGGCTGCCAACACTTCCTGGTTTGAAGTGTTGACAGCCAATTAGAATGCAAGTCGTGATCAGCAGGGTGCGCGGAACCACCGCGGCCATAGATATCTAAACTTTTATTTTTTGATTTTCTCAGCAACTACTGAACGGATTTACACCATTTAAGAAAAAGAGTGCTTTCGGAACCAAGCACTACCTTTTTGACAAATTTGGTGTAATTCCGTTCAGCAGTTCAAGCTGTAGCGGTGTATAAAGTTTCCTATGGGAAATTGATTTTTTCACCACTTTTTCTTGAATTTCTCAGGAACTACTGAACGGATTTACACCATTTAACAAAAAGTTCGGGCTGTAGCCGTGTCTAAAGTTTCCAATGGGAAATAACATAGAGAAAACACGTTTTGTGACCCCCCCTTCTTTCTCGGCCCCCGCTCGGCGAATCACCCCGAAACTTTCAGGATAGGCGCTGACCGTAATGGGCCATACATTTTGAAAAGTTTGCGAAAATTAGTTTCCTATGGAAACTAGGTCCTAACTATAACTATCTACTGCCGACCACCAGTATATATTATATATATATATATATATAAATATATCACAAAGAGATCCTCTTACTTGAAAGAACCGAAGGGACACCATGGGGTACTTCAAACGGGATTTATTTCAAAGAGCATGGGCATGCCGCATTTCGAACATTGCCTTTCTCAAATGCCCGCTCCTCCCCTGATCAACCACAGTTCCGTTTAAATTCCTCCTGTCGTTCCGCCATTGGTGGCTCTCCTGATAGGCCAGTTAAAAGTCACACACAGACCTGCAATGCCAGTGGTAAACTGCAAGTCCCAGCAGGCTCTCTCACCGCATGCTAGGCAAGTGACTTCAGCCGGCAATGTCTGTAAAACAAAACCATCAGGATAACATTAAGAACGCTGTTCAGGGCTGTGGTATTCGAAGCAGTTTAAAACAAATACTCCTCCCGAGTTAGTTAATGATCTTTAAATGACAAGATTCTAGCAGACATCTAAAAAGAAATTCTAGCAAAATGTATTACAGTGGGTCCAACTGTGATAGGGAGCTAGTCACAGGGTCCAGACAAGACCAACTGAGAAGTTACCTTGAAGTTTAAGCAGTCTATAGTCCAGTACCAGCTTTTATGAGTGAAATGCCGAAGACATCAATGAATGGTCCTAATGCAAGGGATGCAGGAAGCTGAGATTGCGGAGCCGTGTCGGGGGTCTTCCTGTGGACATCCCTCAGTCCACAAGGCTTTGGCCTCAGGGGACAGTGTTCCACAAGGTTCAGGTGATGTCCAGCACAAATCCAGTTGCCACTGGTCTACTATTCTCCGGTTACAGTAAAACCAACGGTTCCCTTTTAACTTGCAGGAATTTCCATGCTAGGTGACCAAACTGCACTCCGATAACTCTCTTGGGTCCAGCAAACTCGGGTGCAGCATTTGAGGATTAGGACTTGGTCTCCCATGCTGCACCTCGGCATTCAGTAGTGATCAAACTATTTGGCACTAGGCTCTCAGGGGAGCAGGACAGTGCAGTCAATGAGGGACACTTAACTCACAGGCCCTGGGTACCCCTTATACCATACACTAGAGACTTATAAGTAAGTTAACTTATGCCAATTGTGGGAGGACCCATTAGACATATACCTTTTAGGTGTCAGAGCACTAGTACTGAGGCCTGTTTTGCATGAATCAGTGCACTTTCAGAGTCAAAGCACCAGTAGCACCAGTCCAAAGGTTTGGGGGTGATCATGCAAATGGAGGCATTTCCTTACATCTGCCCACAGGCATTATCACAGTGGAATAACAATCCACCCTTGAAAGCTTTTTCACCACAGGTAAGTAAGACTTACTTGCTTTACCATAATGTTTCAATATAAAAAGATCACACCTAAGGAATCTGACATATATTTTCCAAGTGAAATGATAAGACCTACCCCTTTACCAGTGGCTTGACAATGTGTTGTAATTCTCTTTCCTCCCCTAACTTGGACGGGGCTCTGAACTTGGTGTGTGGGGATTGTGGTTTTCAACTAGTATTGGGTCCTACACCTTGAGCTAAATTGCTTACCGCCTCCACTATTTCAGCAGCGCTGCTTAATGTTCGCTCTCTGAAAAAGCATCATGCGAAGGTCTTCGAGCTTCTGGAGGACAACTCTTTGGACTTTTTCTTTGTCACTGAAACTTGGCTTGACAATACCTCCGATCCTATTGTACCTCTGGCTATCCCATTGGGGTATAAAATCTATAGGCTAGACCGGACTACAGGGAGAGGTGGAGGGCTGGCAGTTATCTTCAAAGAGACGTGGGAGGTGGTTGAGTGTTCTCTCAGTGCATGGGACGGATGTGAAGTTTTGGATTTCAGTATCCGCTGCTCTGCCCATTTCTCTTTGGGGGGCTCTCTGATCTATCGCCCGCCAGGCACGGCCCATACTTTTCTTCAGGCCTGTGTGGAGGCGGTTTCTTTGAGAGCCCTGCGTTTCTCCCACTATATGATCCTAGGTGACCTTAACATCCATTTGGACCTTTTAAACTCAAGGGACACAAGTGAGTTTCTTGATATCTGCCAATCCACACAGCTCTCACAATGGATCAATCAGCCTACCCATCTTGGGGGCCATATTGTTGATCCTATCCTTTCTAACTTTCCTATTTCAATCAAAGCGCCGCTTCCGGTCTCGTGGTCCGACCATTATTTAATTGGTTTTTCATGGTCAGTGTCCTCGCCTAGCAATAGACCCAGCGTCGGCTCTAAACCAGCGTTTAAGAAAGCTGACCCTATCCTTTTTGCCAGGGCGCTTGAGGATAACAGGCCAGTCCTGCCTCAAGACCTCGATCAGTGTCTGGCTGCTTTTTCCAACTGGATTCTGTGCTCTATGGCGGCAATTGCCATAACAACCTCTGCTAGACAGTCACGGGAATCACCTTCTAATCCGTGGTTCTCGGAGGATCTGCGCCATCTTAAGCAGGGCTGCAAGAAGTTAGAGCGCTTTTGGCGCCACAGCAACTACTGCCCGGCTGCTAAGGCGCAGCTCAGGCAGGCTCAGAAGAGGTATTATAAAGCTATCTCCTCTGCTAAAAGAGCGCTCTTTACCACCCGGATTGATCTGGCTCAGAACAATGCCAAGGAGATCTTCGCTATTGTTCAAAGTTTTACGTCCCCGGTTGCGCAGAGTAGCGTCCTGCCGGCCTCCGTGGATTGGTGTGAGACGCTCTCTGCATTCTTTCGGGACAAGATTCTTACGATACAAAGCTGCTTCCCCTGCCCGGTCGGCGCTGACGGGCCCTATGTTTCTTTGGACTCATCGGCTATTGGTCCGGTAGCTTTGCCCCCTATTCACTCCTTGTCTAAATTCTCCCCGGTGGATTTGTCCTGCTCCCTGAGAATCCTTCAAGGTCTTAAATCCGGCTCTCCGGACGATCCGTGCCCGGCAAGACTTTTGGCCGCGGTGGCTGAGACGGTGAATGTGGAGGTTAATTACATTATTAACCTGTCTTTGCAGGAAGCCAGGGTTCCCGGCCGTTGGAAGCAGGCTAAAATTCTTCCTTTATTGAAGAAACCTTCCCTCGATCCTTCTACCCCAGGCAACTACAGACCTATTTCTCTCCTTCCTGGCTTGTCTAAGGTTTGTGAGAAAATAGTGAATAAACAGCTGTTGGAGTTTGTCGAGAGTGGGGGACTTCTTCATCCTGCCCAATCTGGCTTCCGTCCCTCCTTTAGCACGGAAGGTGCTCTTGTGGAGGTCTCAGAATCTATCCGAGAGTGTCTGGACGCAGGCGGGAAGGCAGCCTTAGTGCTGCTTGACCTGTCGGCAGCCTTTGACACTGTCCCCCATTCCCTGTTGCTTGATAGACTGACGGAGATTGGGGTATCTGGCCTTGCCTGGGGCTGGATTAAATCCTTCTTGGATGGCCGGCTCCAGCAAGTCTGGATACCACCGATGGCCTCTTCACCGAGACAGGTTGGCACGGGGGTCCCCCAGGGTTCCTCCCTTAGCCCCCTCCTGTTTAATATCTAACTCACGCCTCTGGTTTACCTAGCGGAGGGGTTGGGGGCTAAGGTCATTGCCTATGCCGATGACACTCAACTTCTGTTCACTTGGGATAAGCAGGGATCCTCGGTGGCTCTTGTGCAGAGATGTCTTTCCTCGGTTTTTGCGTGGATGGCTTCTGCTCATTTAAAATGCAACGAGGACAAATCGGAGGTTTTGATGTTCGGTAATTTCCCCTCAGGGTTTAGAGAGTTAATTTGGCCTCCCGAGTTTCCACCTCCGGCTTCTAGCAGCCAGACCGTGAAGAATCTGGGAGTTTATTTCGATTGTAATCTCTCCTTCTCTAGTCAGGTCAAACGTTTGTCAGGTTGCTGTTTTGGCCTACTCAGAATGCTGAGAAGATTTTTGCCGCTGCTTCCGCAAGCGGCTAGGGAATCGGTGGTTCGGGTGCTTATTCTGTCCCGTTTAGACTATGCTAATGCCCTCTATGCTGGGATTCCAGCCTATGCCCTTAACAAGCTGCAAGTGACCCAGAATGCGGCTGTTCGCTTGCTGGGTGGGCTGGGTCCTAGGCAGAACGTTCATGGCTATCGTCGTTCCCTCCATTGGCTTCCAGTGAAGGCTCGTGTTGCCTTTAAAACCCTCACCATAGCCCATCGTGCTCTGCATGGGCAAGGTCCTGGTTACCTACAGAAACGCTTCTCGTTCTACGTGCCGGGTCGCTCTTTGAGGTCCTCGGCACTTAGGCTAATGAAGATTCCTGGCTTTCAGCGTCACCGGTTAGGCAGCGCCTCTCTGGTCGTGGCTGCTGGCCGCGCTTGGAACACGCTCCCCCTATCACTACGTTCTATTGAAGATCTGGAGGTCTTTAAAAAACGGTTAAAAACGTATCTCTTCTCTTAATCCCCTCTTTTCTTTTGGTTCTCCCTTGACCGCGCCGGGACACTCTTTGAGTATCTGCGCGCGTAATAAATGTACATAACATAACACTATAAATGACCAAGGCCTACGCAAGTGCACAGAAGCTGGCAACTATCAGGCATACATTTATAAAATTACAAATATGTACAAAATTAAAGTTGTCACAATACTATACAGACCCTGTCAATAGGGCCTAAAAAGAACAATCACAATGAAATTCTACTCACAGGGTTTGTCAGAGTAAGTGACCAACACCAGAACCATTGCCTGTGACACCCATATAATTTTTTTCTCTGTCCTCGCTTGAGGGACATTGTTGCACCAAGTTGAGGCCATGCCTATTGGTCACGGCTAAATGGATGAAAGACAATTGCTTAAAGTTAAATGGTAACAAAACAACATCTTGGTGGTGGGAAATCAACCACAGTTTTGGGGACTGTCAGGTTGACCCGAGGAACAAGCCCCTCTTCCTTTTATAAGCAGGGGGTAAAAAATGTGGGCTTTGTCCTAGACAGCAAACTTAGGATGGACTCTCAGATCAATAAGGTGTCCGCAAATTGTTTTGGACTCCTTACATGTTTCGAATACAATTCTTGCGATTCTTTCCATCTCTGCTCAAATAACTGGTGTCCAAGCATTGAGCACTTCACATTAGGTTAGTGCCTTGTACCTGAGAGTCTCAAAGTACCTTCTGAATAGACTGCAGATTGTGTAACACACTGCTGCCAGACTCTTATGTCATGTTCCTTAGCACATCTCTGTTTCAATCCATCTGTGTAAGTTTCATTGACTGGCCATTGAGAAACGGGTCAAGTTTAGAACATTGTTCTCTATGTACAGGGCTATGACTTAAATGCCCCTAAGTACCTTAACAACTTGGTAAGCCAACATGTCCCTAACCGTCTCCATCATTTACATAGCTTGGGCCTTGCTGTCATCTCTCGGGATAAACTGGCAAGAAAGTGGAGGAGAACGTTCCTTTAAATACTTAAACCTCAAACCATGAATGAACTAACTCTCGGGGTAAGAACTACTACCTCTCTAGAGATTTTTCAAAAGAAGGTGAAGACCTGGCTAGTCTAGATATGATTACAAGTAGATAGCATCGAAATGTATATGTATTTTGTGGAAACATGGAACTGTAGAATGATATTGGTATATGTCAAATCAGTCGTAAATATCCATAAAGGTTAGTGGCTGCTTTCCTCCCAACTGTACTGCTGCAAAAAACACCATACATCTAGTTATCTAAGAAACTTTAATAGCTTAACAATGTCATGCGTGTGCCTCTGAGGATACAAGCCTGGGCAGCTGGATAAATAAATAAAATGATCACAGCTGCCCTGAGGGTAAGCACTTTTTTGTGGAAGCACAAAACATCTGCCCTATCAGAACATGTTCTCCTGGCTCCCAACACGTGGATGGGACCAAAGCCCCTCTCTAGTGATGTTCACATAATTGTTCAGTGACAGCCGTGCTGTCAAGTCAGACCATAAAAAGGGCTACCCACTTTGATTCCTTTTCCACCAGTGCATGTTTCCATTTACAAGAATTGGATCATCAGGAAACCGCATGATCTACAAGATGAATAATAGCAGGCTCGATGCTATGTCATAACTGAAGTTCTGCCTTCAACGTTTGGAGAGTGCAGTGGTGGCTCCAAGCCCAGAAGTACATTACAACTGCCGCAGCAACAGCCAAAATTGGTAGCACATTCACCAACTTAATTTTTTCACATCCAACATCTGAAATGGGTTGATTTATGAATATTCCAGGAGATACATTAAATGCACCGGCACAGGATACTCCGAAAAAAAACAATGTCCTCAACTATGAGAGAAGATGTCACACGAGTACCTCGAAGGCCAATTAGAAGCTTACTTAGATCATGAGTCATTACACTATAGGCACTGGTAAACGTAAAAGTGGCAAGCACTCAGTAGGCTATAATAAAGTATCCTGTAGCCAATGTATACTTGGAGAAGGTGCTAAGTGCAGCTGAAGCAATTGTCACTGTAAGAAGGACCAGTCTCTCTCCTCAAAATGTGGAGATACTGCTGATAATTAAAATGAAGAAACATTTATACTCAAAAATTGTAGAGCGGCATCAGACACAATTGTGGATGAGGGCAATTTGTCATACATCAGTTCTACTTTCCAGATAAAAAAGAAACAATAACAAAAAAGAAATATCTACTGTAAAAAACAGTTTTGTTTTTATATTTGGTGTGCGGCTAATTGAAATAAACTTAAATGGACCATTGTGTTGGTCACGGACAGTGTATATGACACTGTAATCAGTGAGGTGGCAGTCATTTTGGCCTGGTGACTGAGTGGTAAGAGGTGGCAAAGAAAGAATACTAATTCAACCTTAGAGTCAACCACAGGATGTGCAGTGTGCAATCAATGGTATCTACAGTCTGCAGTGGAAGCCTCCGTACCATTTCTTGAAGCTGCAAAGGACTGTGCAGCTAATGTATGTTGCTTCCATGGGAAAAAAAGAGATGAATAGATATAGAGATGGACACCACACTTGAAACAGGCAACTTGCCTCAATCAAAGTCAAATGGTGATTCATGTGATGGACGTGACAGGTTTAGCCTGGGTAAATCTGTAATTCCAAGCTTGTGTGATCTGTTGATTCAGGATAAATGCTGAGACGGGTTTTGGAAATACCTCTCCAGCATCCGTAGAGTTTCTTTGGTGCTTCTCCTTTAACCTAGACTGGACTAAGACTAACATTATTTTTATTTCCTTGTTCAACAGTTATATCTCCTCTTGAAAGAAATAAAATCTGCAAGTTTCAGCAACAACCCATGTAGAAGGCCCAATGGCTATCTACTCTATGGAAACAAGAGGCTCAAAGAGCCCTTCACTTGTAGACTGGAAAGAGGTGCCTTATGTATAATAATGCAGACTAGTGGCTCAAGTGGCAAATTCTAAGTGGTTGTGGTGAAGATGATGCTTGGAACAGCTGGACTTTGTTATTGTGGTGCAGGGTCAGTACTGATTTGCCTTAGGTAGATCTCTGTCTAGAGTGGCAAAGCGTGCAAGAATCAATAGGTTGACTAGCTACCAAGAGTGACTGCCAGTGTTCAGACTATTTGCAAGCATTACTCTTATAAATCACCCTTTGTGTGTTTGATGTGATGCCCTGTGTGGCCAAGGGTATGCCCAGACATGGGCTTTTTGCTCTCTTTGGTAGAGGATCCACACTCTACCTCACTGATAAGGTATAAGATGGCAAAAACACTCTAGGATTGCCAGTCCCTTCTGGGATTGGCCTCACCTGGCATATAGTGATGGACTGTTCCCATGAGGAGTAGGGTCAGTACTGATTTTCTTAAGGCTGTCTGGAGTGGCAGTTTAGGTGAAAAACAATAGGTTGTACAGCTACACAGAACAAATGGCTGTGGTTAGAATACTTGCAAGCATTCCCCTCATCATTTGTGTGTGTTTAAATGCTCATTATGCAAAAAGGCATAGGCAAAATTGAGGCAATTCACACTTCTACCTCTCCAGTTCACCAATCTATTTGGGCACAGGTAAATATTTACCCAGTCCAACTCAAGAGTGACCCTCGCATAGTCCATAAAAGATACTCCGATCTTTCCTAAAGTCATCAAACTATAACTCTATAGATCCACACATACTGTATTTGTCATTGACATAGTGCCTGGTTCACAAACTGAACCTTGTAGTACATTTTGTAGTACTACGGTAGCACTGCAAAGCCTACTACAAAGTGCTATTGCCAAACTGCACTTTTATAGTAACTTACACTTTAGAGAAAGTTCACTACTGTTCAGTGTTCACTAACTGCACTTTTATAGTAACTTATTCTTTATGCTAGTGAGCTGGAAAAAACAGGTGACACTTTTTTAACAGTGTTTTATTATGTGGCATAAGCAGAAAACTCCACTCTTCTGCTAGCCACTTTGGCCACAGCTAAAATGGGTGTCTCTTGCCTCCTTAGTACTTTTTGCAGGCCTTTTCCATCCTCATTGGCATTTTAACACTGCTTTACTCATATAATCATGATAGTTATTAAAAATGTTTCACTTATATGTTTTATTATTGTTTACTTTATATACATAAGGCATTCACTTCTATTATTTGGAATCTGGATAGGCTTTTCCTACAGCTACCTCCGTCTGTGAACTGCCTACTACATATTCCAGAACTTTCATTAGAAAAATCTTTACATCTTCTTCGCTCTCTCAAGTCAGGATCTCCAGTAGATCCTTGTCCGGCAAAGATTTTGGCCTCGATAGCAGAGGTAATCAACCCGGCAGTTAATCGGGTGCTGAACCTTTCACTATCTATAGGGACAGTACCCGATAACTGGAAACATGGGAAAATTCTACCTCTTTTAAAAAAAACCTCTGCTGATCCATGGACAGCTAGCAATTACAGACCCATTTCACTGCTCCTTGCCTTATCCAAGATGCTGGAGAAATATGTAAATCAGGTTCTCGGAGAGTTTGTAGAATCTAACGGTGTCCTTCATGCTAGCCAGTCAGGATTTCGTGCCAACTATAGCACCGAAACAGCTCTCCTCGAGATATCTGAGTCTATCAAAGTCACCTTGGATAAAGGTGAGAGAGCAGTATTGGTATTGCTGGATCTAACGGCAGCCTTCGATACTGTACCCCATGACCTTCTTCTTGATCGTCTTTGGAGGTGCGGCATTGGGGGCAACGCCCTACAATGGTTTCGGTCTTACCTTACCAATCGCCAGCAAGCTGTTTGGTCCCCCCCTTTTGAGGCCCCCATTCAATCTATGAATGTGGGAGTTCCCCAGGGTTCCATCCTGAGCCCCACATTGTTTAATGTGTATGTGGCTCCCCTGGCACTGTTGGTTGAACCTTTTGGTGCTAGAATCGTCTCTTATGCAGGCGATACGCAACTACTATTCACATGTGCCAAGGGTGAAGCATTGGATGGGAAGATGATTAACCTATGCCTCTCGGCGGTGTTTAACTGGTTAAATGTAAACCATCTTCGATGTAATTCTGAAAAATCAGAAACGATTTTTTTCGGTTGTTCACCGGGCGATGAATAGCGTGAATGGTGGCCATCCAATATGTCTCCTCAAACTGTTCTGGCCACTACGGTTAAGAACCTGGGGGTTAAACTGGATAGTAATCTTTCCATGAGTGCCCAGGTTCATTCAGTGGTGGGCACTTGTTTTGGACTACTTAGGATGATGCGAAACTTCTTACCACTACTCTCTATGCCCCATAGGAAGATAGTCGTGCAAGCCTTGATACTTTCTCGGCTCGACTATGTGAATGTGCTTTACTTAGGCCTCCCTGAGTATCTGTTTAACCGGCTGCAGGTCGCCCAGAATGCTGCTGCCCGAGCAATTTTCTTAGCTGATCGTCACACTCACACGACCCCCCTCCTTAGAACACTCCATTGGCTCCCAGTCCATAAGAGGGTATCTTTTAAAGCACTGGTATTGGCCTTTAAGGCCTTTCATAACGTCTGTGCTCCTTACTTAAGGGCTGGATGCCAAGAGTATGTACCTGCACGCAATCTACGGTCCTCATCCTCCTGTTTGCTATTTACCCCTAGGTTCTATCGTGCTCGGCTGGGAGGTCGATCTTTTCAGGTACTGGTGTCTGCACTCTGGAATAATTTACCTACTGAGTTGCGCTGGGAAAATGATCTTCTGCGCTTTCGTCATAAACTAAAAACACTGCTGTTCTCATGATCGGTGTCCTAGGTGTCTGATTGTTGAGGGTTTTTTGTTGCGGGTTCCATATTAGCGCCGGGACACTCTTGGGAGTAGCCGTGCGTTCTATAAATACCCAGTAACATTAACATTAATATTATTTCCATAAAAGACTCTTGTGTGGTCCCATAAAACACTCCAGCACGTTTGTGGCCTGGGGGCAATTAAAACACTTAGATCATCAGGGGTATAGTGCATTTATTTGGAAAATTACAGTCCCAAATTGAAACTGGGTTAATTGCACAGCTTTTGCTACTGCAGGGAATTTAAAAACACGCGAATTTCACATAATCACGCTAATTAAACATCGCGGACTTATCTTCACACACAGAACTGCCCTGTTGTTATGGTCCAAATTATTCCTTCTAGCTCATCACTGAAAAACAACAATCATATCGAAGAAACATAGACAAGAAATAATGAATTCAAAAATGAATATATTGCAAACCGTTAAAAATATATTGATCTTACTATGTATTGAGACCTTATCATAACATTTGATATCCATTATGTGGTTTATTAATTAAATATACGCGAACACACCATCAAAAATCCGTTTTTATTTTCATTTGCTTCATCCTATTATAGTAACAACACACAAAAAACAATTATTGGATTATTATTCTCCTTCGTCTCATGTTAACTGATAAACTGACGCCCAATCGATATTTAATCATAATATATTCTTCTTGTTTCATAACGTGTAACAAAAGCTGGAAGTCCCAGATATAATTAGTGCATGTCAGTTTCAAAGTGTTGTACAAAGCCAACACATTGATCTTAAAAGCAGTTTCTCAAGGTTATAAATCCAAACGAAGTACAAACTAAATGCAACTTCAATCCAAACAGTTAAAGTTAATTAAAATGCTAATTTTTCCAAATTAAACATATGCCGTATTTACACAAACCCACGCTCTTTATAACATACTCAATTACATGCAGTGTTACATACCAAGCTTCAGTCAGTGAGTTAGCCGGGGAAAGCAAGGCCAACAAATATAAAAGGCCAATGTTCTTAAAATGTTTTCGACATGTCCTGAATACAGGCGCTGCTGAGCATCAGAGCAATGTACTTTGGTAATAATAATGTGATAAGTCCTATTAACTAAAATTATATTAACATAAGTACATTTGATGTTATTAGTATTATTATCATAGCTTTAAAAATAAAAGTAGACATGAAAATGTGCGTGGGGAAAATATATGGAAAAGTGGAAATAACGTGGAAATCTTCATAAAAGCACAAACACGTCACAATCGCGACTGAATCCAAGGCCTGCTGTATTGAGACATACAATCAGATCTCCTGTATCCCTTTCGAAAAGCAACAATATGGCTACCTCCTCTGATTTACAGTTTTACAGCTTCCTACCAAAAAACAATTAAAACCCTTTAGATTCAGAATGACAGCGCACTTCTTTATGGGAAAACCTATCTCAGTTCCTTCTAGCCCTCCGGTGGTGTGATATCCACAGTGCTTTCTGTAGAAATACCTTTGCAAAAACAGATGATCTAGTAAATTATATGAATGGTGCTGTAATTAATGAACATGTTAATATAGTGCTCTCAGATTACACTCGCATTACATGAGAGGTCTGTGGTTATGTGAATGCAAAACGACAAATACTGAAATTGCTGGCAAACGTACAGCCTTGGCTGAGACACGCATATCCAGATGGTGACTATTTCATGTTGATATTACTCCTAGGAATTAACATGTTTCTGAGGTCGAGCGCCCTACTAAATGTAATTTGGTGTTTCTCTATGATAAGATATTTTGTGTGTTATCCATCTGGAGCATTTCCCAGCCTATGTGCAAACTGCAATACATGCTCTTTGAAACTGTGGGATATTGCCTGACAGAGATCCCCGTGTGGTCCTTGTCTTTCTTTTTTGTATTTAAGAGAGAATCTTGATTAAAATATGTTGCCTCTAATGCTTTGTCTAGATGCTTGTCATCTTAGCTAAGAGCTCTTGGATGTTTAAAAGTGTCCCCCAACATTCTTCTTTTAGAGGGCCTTTGTTTAAATAGTTCAAGATTCAGACATGTTGCATCTATGTCAAGTAGACATGTGTTAGGGTTTGTTACAAGTCGCCCTCCGCAATGTTGCTCCCTACCTCGCATGTCAAAGGGCCCCATTTAAAGGCCTGAGTAAAAGTTTAATTGCGTTGGAGTGATCATACTAATTTTAGTAATTTTGCGTTACTCTTTTCGCACAAAAGTAGCGAAAGTTAAATGATTATGACCGG
Organism: Triturus cristatus; assembly: GCF_964204655.1. Taxonomy (NCBI): domain Eukaryota; kingdom Metazoa; phylum Chordata; class Amphibia; order Caudata; family Salamandridae; genus Triturus; species Triturus cristatus. The sequence continues at coordinate 806,135,987 of NC_140590.1, forward strand.
TTGCGGAATTGTAAGTAATTCGGCGCACAAAAACTTACTGCAGGAGCAGAAATAATGAGCTTAGTGAGCAGCTTCTACCTGCTGCTCTTCGTTGTCTGTTACATTTAGTGCTATTCCACTATGTAAAATGCATGCTCGGATCCTTTTTGGATGCAAAAGTAAATTGGGTGCTAAGAAAATAATTCTAAATGCTAGGTGATGCTCCTCACGTATTCCAGGTAATCTTGTACAATTTTATGCAATTTCACTGCATCAATGTGTGCAAGGTATCCCCACCCCTACCCATTACACTGTACAAGTTTCCCACTTGTTTACCTCAAAACACCCAGAAGCATTTGTTCACCACAAGCACATAGCTGACATTTTTTTTTTTTAGCAGTAAGGTATCATTCATTATACTGAATCCACTTTCAGAGGCATTCTCCATTTTGCACGATGTCCACCGTTTTATTAAAATCCCACACACTGTTATTGTGCAACATAATGTATTCTGAATTCATTATGTGCAAACGTTGTAAGTCCGGTGCCAACCCTTTCAAGTTAGGATCAGGCTACGCTGTACCACATCTGTTAGAGTGTTGCATTTCAGGTGCAACTCTTCCAGAAGCCATTCCGAGCATCCTATGTAGGGGAGGGCGGAATTTGCAAAAGTGACTTTCGCAAATTATCGCGAAAATGTTACAAACACGCGGAAATATCGCGAAGATGCGGAAATTTTTTTCCCGCCCGTTCGCGGAATTTTCTGCATGGTCGCGGCTCGCCAACTTACCCATGAGGTTGCTTGCAGGCGCGGCCATCTTGTTTTCACTCTTCTTGCGGTGCATGGTCGCGAGAAGAAAGACGTGATTGCGCGACCAATGACATTACTGTGGGCGCGAACTGTCGCGAGACAGCGCAAATGGCTACCAACAATCCAGCATCTTGTGGAGAACGTGACCGGATCGGGAAAACTTGTCGGCGAACGCGGGGATTCAGGTAAGGCGATCGCGCACGCGCGAGAATGTATTATTTTACAGCGCGAGCAAGAACCAAATTATCGCTCAGCTGCGGAATGCGGAAATGTTAACATTTTCGCGCTCTCCGCGGAACGCGAAAATGTCAAATTATCGCAATTTCCGCGAGCGGAGCAGAAATTTAGCCCAGGCCTAATCCTATGTCATGCTCTGGGATAGAAGTGATGTCTCCCAATATCATTCACACATCATAATATCTAGAATAGTCCCAGTTGCATAATTACACAATTTTCTTTATCTCGTGTTTTCTGGAGTCCGGTTTCAACTGCACCCCTCATATCATTATTTCACGTTCAGCAGTTCTTGATTGAGATTCTCCTACTAGAAGACAACTTTATTCTCTAAAGCTAACCATTCCTCCTAGTAGACATACACGATCTACATTTGAGTAATATAAATACTGTAAAGGAACTGCAATCATACTTAATGTACCATTTTTGTCTCCTCAAACTGGAATGAACTCTCCATTCTTAATGCCCAACACAGGCTGTTCAAGTAAGTGCCACATATATCTGTGAATGAACAAGTATCACCATACTATCTTCCAACAGAACATTTAAAATATAATCTCTTCTCTGGATTGATCATCCCATGGCTCTTGTCACTAGACTCTTGGACTACACCCTGAATCACCCATCAGAGGTGCCCTTTCTTCTGGGCTGCTTAGTGCTTCCTCTGGTACTGGCAACCATCCCTGCTATAATAACCTATTTTCAGCATGATCAGTGCTTCCTTCAGTGCCACCACTAACCCTTAGCTCTGATTCTCCAACGTGTTTTATCTGATACCACTCACCCACCATCCATCAATCCCTATTCTCTGCTCTTGTCTGGTTCCTCCTCAAGTCCCCCCTTGGCTCTGACTGTAGATTTGTTGTCACTTAGAACCTTTGGGAGAAAACATCCCAGCAGTGTAATGTTTTACATGTATAATTCAAAATCTAAACAAAGGAGTCCAATGATCAGCGAAGGAAATGATTGAGCAGGAGACAAACCCCAAAAGATCTGAAAGAGCTTAACCTCGAAAAAGGCAATTCACTGCAGCTCTGGAAAAGATGGGAAACCATCGATATTGGTAAGTCTATTTAAGTATGAATTTGAAGTATGTTTGAACATACTATACATCATTGTTAAACCTGTAATCTTTAAAAGGAACATTGGACACTTTAATAAGTTTACACCTCGGCCAGGTTGTTGAAATTCAAAATCGACAGGGTGACCTGCAAAAATCAGGGTCGTTAGAAACAAAGAACCATCACATGTTCACAGAATGTCCTGTCTGCTGATGAATTTCTGCTTGCCTAAATATTGGAGTCATCTGATCCCCAGTCTTGTCTTCAACTTCTGTACCACCAATATTTTCCTCCAGGACTGGCAGTGCTAGTATCCCGCTGATGCCTGCTTGCCCCTTTCGTGCTTCCCTCATGTGTCTGCAAGGTACAGAAGCTCAGGAGAAACAGGAAGATGATGGCAGCCTTGACAAATTGCTGCCCACTTGTAGGAAAAAGACAATTCCTGCAGGCCTGAAAGTGAAGCAGGAACCCTCCAGTAACTGATAAACGTGTCTGTACTGAACTCTGGGAAGCCATTCCTGGAGACCTGAAGGCTTTTCTCCATGGAAGCAGCATTTCTACCAGACCAGGTAAAAAATATATGAGCATACAAAAATATTTCTCCTAAAGGACTGAGACAACCTGCAACTTTCCATCCCCTTGAAAAAATATGCAACCACAGCAGCTGTATCTCAGTGGCTATTCCTGTTTTGAATATTTTAGTAATAGCTTTGAGGCTGCAGTAGTGTGGGTGCAGGGACTTCGCAATCCTGACACCTCAAAATGTATTTCAATCAGAGTGCCCACAATTTGATGAATCAGAGATGGTGCTAAACCTCAATTTCATGAAATAAGGTGTCTCCAAATTAAGGCACCCCCTAAAGTATCAACTTAATACAAACATTTAAATTAAGGGTTTCACTCAATAACTGAGTTCTAGATCAGTGACATATTTAAAGGTGTTTCTAAACAAAATTTAAAAGTAAGGCAATACGTAGTAAATGCCATGAAGACTCTTTTTAAATAGGGCAATACAGAGAAATGCAAAATCAAAAATTAGTCAAAGTCCCAAGTGGACCGCAAAATCGGACGAGAAGCAGACAGCATCCCTATTTGAACATGAAAGTCTCTGGCTCACCCACAAAATCGAGGGTTTTTATACATTACTTTCACATATGAAATTAACAGAACTGCAGAATCGTTGTTGTTAGACCTGGCACCTTGGGCTGGGTCTCCCTTCCATTTTTTTCTGTAGCCTCATGTGTTTTTGCTGGTGTTAGATGCTTTGGGCACTGCACCACTGCTGTCCAGTGCCACAGTTTAAGTGCACCCTATTGTAAATTGATGTATGAATTAGAGATTCCATGATTGGTTGGTTTGGTTTACCTGTCAGACCCTAGTACAGTGCACCAGGAGGGCCCAGGGCTGGTAATTCAAATACTGCTAGTGGGCTTGCAGTACTGGTTGTGCCACTCACAGATGCAGCCTGTAAAAGTGTGACTAAGGCCTGCCATTGCAGAGCCTGTGCGCAATCTGGTACTGTCATGCTGCCTGGGCAAGTGCACCCACTTGCCAGTCCTTAAACCTTCTTCATATCAGACACCCCTATGGTAGGCCCAAGGGCAGGGTGCACTGTAAGGATAAGGTAGGACATGCCCTGGTGTGTGTGGCATGTTCTAATAGTGAATTACAGCCATTTACCTTTTTCGCTATTGCAAGGCTACCTGTTCTCCATAGGCCAGAATGGACAGTTTGATTATTACATCTTCTAATCCTACCTGACTCAGGGAACATGGTAGAAATTCAAATTTAGTATGCCTGAACTCAGAAGGATAAAATACATCTTTTAGTGAAGTTGGTTTTAACATTCTGTGTTTGAAAATACCACTTTTAGAAAGTAGGTATTTTCTTGTCTAACCATCCAAACCTGCCTCTGCTAGGCTGTGTATTCCTTGTCTGGAGTTTGAGTGACAGGGGCCGGGGGATTCCAGGAGACAGGGTGAGTCAGCACAGGGCTGAATAGAGAGATCTGCATCTAGATGGGTGGGAGGAGCTGCACCTGGGACCTGAATAGGGCTGTGCCTTCCCTCCACAATGCTGGCTCCACCTCCTGTAGTGTGTCTGATGTCTCTGCCCTGCACTCTGAAAGGAAAGAAGGAGTCTTGTCAACAAAGTGCTCCAGGACTGACCAGAACTGGTTTGGACTAGGCAAAGGCACCTCTGCCTTCAGAGAACAACGAGAAACTTAGTATAAATATTGGGACCAATACCCAAGAACTTTAGATCACTTTGGGAAACAAGAAGAAACCTTTGCTGAGGAGTGGAACCAGAAGAAACTGAGGAGAGACTATCCCTAAGCTGAAGTGCTGCTTGGGGGATTGGCCTGCAGTGGTTGCCTAACTGCCAAAGAAAGGAGAAAGGACTTTGTGTGCACTTTTATTCAACTTGTGAAGGATCTCCAACGGCTTGGAAAAGAGCTTGTCTCCTGCTGAAGTCTCAGGGCCAACAGACTTCACCCACCAGCTCCCCAAGAGTTCTCTTGAAGTGCCTGCAGTTGTCCTGGGCTTTTTGAGGATTTGCGTGTCACAAGGAGCTGGAAGCGCGACTCAAGAACAAGAAGCGTGTCGCTGAACTGCAGCTGCCGCTTCACAACACGAAGCGCCTCGCATCGCCGGAGAAGAAGATCAACGACGCTGCAAACAACGCCGCATCACCAGGAAGCGTGTCGCAGAGAATCGATGAGTCATCGCAGGTCCACCGAAGCGCCTCGCATCGCCAGGAGAAGAGGATTAATGTCACAGCAGACGCCGCCGCATCACTGGGTAGCGTGTTGCAGGGCCTGTCACGGCTTATCGCAGGAGACGAGGATCGACGTCACATCAGACGCCACCGCATCTCCGAGAAGCGTGTCGCAGGGCCTGTCGAGGCTCACCGCCAGGTTAGGGGATCGACGTCGCAGCAGATGCTGCCGAATCACTGGGAAGCATGTCGCAGGGCCTGCCGCGGCTCGCATCGTGTAAAGCATCTTGCATCACCGGAGAAGAGGATCGACATCGCATCAGGCGCCGCCGCATCACCGGGAAGCGTGTCGCATCAAGAAGAAAGCACCATCTTTGTTTATTTGCACCGGATCTTCAACGCATCACCGTCCTTGCAACACTTTTGTTGCCCTGAACTCTGAGTGTCGCATTTACCATCTTAAGAGAACTAAGCTAAATTCTACCATTTTAAAGTAACAGTATTGTGGATTTGTGTCGTTTGTGGTCTTGTGATAAGTCTATATAAAGAATACTTATTTTTTACATAAAACTTGTGTGGTGTCTGCAGTGTTGTTACTTGATTACTGTATGTGTTCACAAACGCTTTACACACTGCCTCTGAGATGAGCCTGTCTGCTCGTGCCAAGCTACCAAGGGGGTGAGCAGGGGTTATTTTAGGAGTGTACCCCTTTACCCTGAATAGACACAAGGGTCCCTATTTGTCACAGGTACCTACCTATGCCAACTAGAGACCCCCAAATCTAACAATTGTGGTATGATCGAAAATGTTGCATTCATAGCAATTCAAAGCATAGTCTTATAAAGTGTCATATTGCACTATTCTCTATGTGGAAAATTATTCTACCCTTTTTATGCCTAATGCCAGGCGAGTGTGGAAAAAACTAGTTACATGAACAACAGTGACCTATTACAAATGTGTTATGAAGGAACCGGGTACGGTGATCTTAGGGAACGACCTTGAAATTGTGCTTCAGTTTGTGTCTGAGCCAGGGAAAGTGAATCAGAAAAAGCATGAACAATAACAATAGAAATAAACAAAAATATTCTGCTTGACTAAGTGCTGTGGACATGACAGACAGTGAGATGTGCGGGTCGGGGAGAACAGATGTGACAAGAGTGACAGTCATTTTGGAAAACATTGCTGCTAGGTCAAAATTGATGCCTAGCTCACAAGAGTCAGGAAAACAAACTTCTACACATCATAGAAAACTAGTTTCAAAATCAACACTATTACATCATCGTGTACATGTATGATCGAGTGTGAAAGCGCATTTTGCATGTTGTTATTATTGTACAAAACATTTGTGCACAAAAATCTTCGACTGTAGGACCATTTATCCTTCCTTACCCAACCTAGTAAAGCACATTTTAATAACATCTTCTAGGACAAATGTTCTGTCTCATAAATGGGCTTCTGTACCTAAAGAACAGCTCTGGCATCCTTGACGTGGTTTTCCCCTAACATTTTGCCTTCAGGCCTCCTGATTTTGCTGAATTCGTTTTTGCTGGCCCTAGGACTGTGCACAATTTACAACTGCTAACCAGTGCTAAAGTGCTTGTGCTCTTTCCCTAAAATATGGTAACTTTGTCTCATATTCAATTGGCATATTTAATTTACTTATAAGTCCCTAGTAAAGTGCACTACATGTGCCCAGGCCAGTAAATTAAATGCTACTAGTAGCTCTTTAACCCACTGACCGCGGCGCGAATTCCGCTGCAGTGCTGGCAAAATAATGAGTGGGCGGGGTTCGGATGGCCCCCGGGCTTCCTCCGCACACGCCCGCTGTTACTTAAACATGTCTCAGACCTGCCATAGTGGAACCTGTGTGTGCAGTTTTAAAGTGCCATTTTGACCTGGCAAAAACCTTTTGCCAGGCCTAAACCCTCTTTTTTAATACATATAAGTCACCCCTAAGGTAGGCCTTAGACAGCCCCAAGGACGGGATACAGTGTATCTAAAAGGTTGGACATGTACTTTTAAGTTTTACATGTCCTGATAGTGAAAAACTCCTCAATTCATTTTTCACTACTGCAAGGCCTATCTCTTCCATAGGATAACATTGGAGTTATCTTATTAAATTATAGAAGTGTAGCTTCCAAATGGGAAGAGATAAACCTTTTCAAGTATGGTGTCTCTGGAATCACCAATTAAAATCCTGAATTATAATTAAGTCGGATTTTGAATTACAATTCTGTAAATGCCACTTTTAGAAAGCCGGCATTTTCTTGTCTTAGCCATTTGGTGCCTGCAGCCTGTCTGTAGTCACCTGACTGGATGTAGTTGGCAGTTGGGTTATGTATTCCTCCTAGACAGCAACACAGCTTAGGCATGACTAGAAGAGGCATCACTGAGAGGATGGGAGGGAGGAGCTGGGCCACTCTGAAGTATCTGTTGCCCTGTTGTGCTGACCTGCTGCCCTCTTGCAGGGAAGGCTGAACTGGACCTGCAATCCATCTTGAATCTTGGACTCCAGAGTGACTCAAAGGGACAGTCTGCTGACCTCCTGATCTGAGACTCAGGGACATAAAAGCCTCCCATCTGCTCCCGTACCCATATTCAGTGAGTTCCTTGCCCCCAAATCCTAGACCCTTGGTGTGGCTCTTGAGCTCTTTAATTCAAGCTTTTGGTCTCTTCATGAATGGGCCCACACACACCGGAACCACGCCACTTGCATGGAAAATCAGTGCGGGCCACCATCAGCCTGTGTTTTTGTACAGCAAGCATCGATCTCCATAGAGGACCACCAATACAAGATTCTAGTCCCCTCATCCACGACGGCCAAACTACTCCTCGAGCAAAACAACCACTGCTAAGCGACGCTCTCCTTGCTCCCTGCCGCCCTCTAAAATGCAAGCAGAACTTGGTGCAAAACTTGAAAAAGCAAACCTTCACTGGGACTATCTGGGACTGTATCCAACCCAGCTTTCTTCGTGGTAGGCCTGAGTTTTTAACTTTGACCCCGTCCAGAGCAATCAGATAGCCACGGTTGGGACATTATGCTTTTAGGTGCTGTTTTTCAGTTTTGTCTTTAAAAATTCATAACTCTGGTTCCACTGATTGTGGCTGCTGCTTGAACAGGGCTCACACCTCAGTGACCCAGTAACCCAATTTCGTACAGCACGGCTTGCGATCACAAAAGGTCTTTGTACAATAAGCATATATGTTAGACCTGGCACCATTGGCATGGGTCTACCCTCAATTTTTTCACTGTTGCCTCCTATGTTTTTGCTATGTTTTTGCTGGTCTAGATGCTATGGGCACTTTGCCACTGCTATTAAGTGCCAAAGTGCAAGTGCTCCCTATTGTAAAGTGTTGTATTGGATTAGTGACTCCATGATTGACTTATTTGATTTACTTGTCAGACCCTAGTACAGTGCACCATGTGTGCCCAGGGTATGTTAATCAAATGCTGCTGGTGGGCTTGCAGCACTGGTTGTGCCACCCACAGAAGCTGCTTGTAAAATATGGCTCAGGCCTGCCATTCCAGAGCCTGTGTGCAGTCTGAGACTGCCATGTCGACTTGGCAAGTGCACACACTTGCCAGTCCCTAAACCTTCAATTTTCTACATATTAGTCACCCCTAAGGGAGGCCCATGGGCAGGGTGCATTGTATGTGAAAGGTAGGACATGCCCTGGTGTGAGTGGCATGTCCTGATACTGAATTACAGCCAATTTCGTTTTTCACTATTGCAAGGCTTTTTGTTCCCATAGGCCAGAATTGGCAGTTTGATTATAACATCTTATAATCCTAACTGACCCTAGGAACAAGATAGGAAAATAACGTTTAGTATGCCTGAACTCAGAATGTTAAAATACATCTTTTAGTGTGGGTGATTTTTACATTCTGTGTTTGAAAATACCACTTTTAGAAAGTAGGTATTTTCTTGCCTAACCATCCAGCATGCCTCTGGTAGGTTTGTGTATTCCATGTCTGGTTTGTGAGTGACAGGGGACTGGGGAGGGCCTTGGCTCCAGCAGTCTGATGGGTCAGGGCTGGGCTGAATAGGACCTGCATTGAATAGAGAGTAGGTGGAGAAGATTTCCTTTCACTGACCTGAATCTTCATAGAATAGAGAGTAGGGGAAGGAGTTTTCTGTTCAGCTACCTGGGCCGGTCTGCTTTCAACAATGCTGTCTCCACCTCCTGCCAGGAAGCTGCACCAGGGATGACAGAGCTGGTTTTGGCTGAGCACAGACACCCTGTGCCTTCAGAGGACAAAGGATTTTGCAGTATAAATATTGGGGCTCAAACCCCAGAACTTTAGATCACTTCTGGGAATCAAGACAAACCCTTTGCCAAGGAGAAGAACCGGAGAATCTGAAGGAAGATTACTGCCCCAGTGCTGTTGCTGTTTGGGTTTGGCCTGCAGTGGTTACTTTATTGCAAAGGAAAGGAGAAAAGGAACTTTGTGTGAACTTTTACTATCTTGAGGAAGATATCCAAGGGCTTGAAGCTGAGCTTGCCTCCTGTTCTGAAGTCTCAGGGACACAAAGACTTCACCACCAGCTTCCCCTGAATTTCCTTGCTGGGAATTCTACCTGCAGTGAGGTGACTGCTGTTGTTTTGGGCCCTCTGGAGACTGTGTGTCGCTGGGAGCTGTAAACGCAACGCAATGAAGAAGAAGCATGTCGCCGCCGCAGCAGCTGCCGTCTCATCGCCAAAGCGTGTCGCCACCGCAGCTGTTCGCCGTTGCTTTGCCGAGGAAGCATGTTACATCACCGGAGAAGCTTGCTGCCTCCGCAGAGCGGCTCCAAAGTTCATCAATTTCGCCGCACAGTCATCGGGCGTGCACGCATCGCATTCACATTGTAGCAATGTAGCAAAGACAGCATTTTGTCGCATTGCACCGGATTGTTGCATCGCATCGAGGCACCATCTTGTCGCATTGTAACTGGAACGCAGTAAGAAACCGACGCATCACCTCCTCTCCGGTAAGGAACCGACGCATCACCTCCCCTGCACTGCAGTAACGAACCGACGCATCACCTCCCCCGAAGCAAGAAACAGGCGTATCACCTTCCCTGCGACCCTTTTGTTTGTATTGTGTGGCGCATCCAAGGTACTTTGAGAGTAAAGTGTCGCTTTTACCATCTACATTGAACTAAGCTATTTCTACCATCTAAAAGTAATATTTTTATTACTGTATTTTGGATTTTTGTCGTTTGGTCTTGTGTTAAGTCTAGTAAAGATTACTTATTTTTCTAAACTGGTGTAGTGTCCATTTGTAGTGTTTTCACTGTATTACTGTATGTGTTCACAAATGCTTTACACACTGCCTCTGAGATAAGCCTGTCTGCTTGTGGCAAGCTACCAAGGGGGTGAGCAGGGGTTATTCAGGAGTGCATCCACATTTCCCTGTCTAGAAGCAAGGGCCCCTAATTGGTCAAAGGTGCCTACCTCTGCCAACTAGATACCCCCATTTCTAACAATATAGATACAGGTAATGATGTCAAACGTCTATCTGCTAAATGAGCTAATAATTCAGGTTCACTGCACTGAACAACAAGCTGCTTCGAAATACTTGTAAACTGTGAACAGCTGAATATCAGATGGTTTGATTTTGGCTGTGAACTTAGGTCTTAACAGACCCTTTCACCTGACAATAGATAGCACTGTCTTAATTTCTTAAAAATGTATAATAATCAGAAAATGACCTAACATTTTTGTTCCCTACATTCATTCTGTAATTGTTTTAGTTAGGTATCAAAATACTTGTTTCCTGGTAGTGTATGACATAAAATGACATGCTTTATTAAATCTCTTTTTACCTTAAAAGCAAACAATATACTTTAGTTTCTTTAACTATAACTGTATTTTGCTCTTTTCAGCAATTTAGGAAAACCCTACAGACTGATCTTTCATACAAAAAGATTATGACGTTAGATAATCTGATGATGCCTCATTTTCCTTTTTCTCAAATAATGCCGGCAACATCTGTTGCTTTATATGAAAATGTTCAATATTCTGTTCTTTTAATGAAGGATATCATGACATCTACTTTTTCATTTGAAGGTGTAGCTATCATTATTTTGTTCATCTGTGTGTGCCCTTGATGTCCATTCAATTATCCTAGGATGCGTTTTCCATCTTGTTGCATTTTTCTGTTCCATTTTCTGAGGATACATCAATTTATTTTGTCATCCTTCATATGAAAATGTATTTTATTCTATTCTTTTATATGAGGCTGTCCTCTATATTCTGCTTTTTCAACATAGCCAATCTAGACAATCTCATTTTTCTTCTCTTCCATGAAAGAATGCCTTTTCTTCTTTTGCTTTATCTGTGAATGCCTTACCTTCAGTTTCCTCTTCTGATGGTGACAAGGCCTGGGCAAAATTTGAATTACACCGGGCTAATCGTAGTAATTTCAGTAATTGTATATTACTCTTGTGATATGAAATTATTGAAATTACGTGATTTCTCAAGCTTCAGTTGTCAAGAGTAATTTGGGCCAAAAATCCTACCACAGGAGCACAGAAACAATGAACTAAGAGACAGCGACTGGCTGATGGCTACTGATGTCTGTGTCCTGTAGTATTTAGTGCTGTTTCCTTTGTGCAAAATGCATAATCTGGCCCATTTTGGACGTGAGGGTGGATTTTGCAAGAAAATAGCGCTAACTTGTAGATTACACTCATTGTGTAATTATGCATAATTGAGAGTAATTCTAGGGTAATTGCAAGTAGTTATGCTAGAGAGAATTACACTAGTTCCCTCCACCCCATTGATGACTCATATTTATCTACTCCACCTGAAAAAGCCCTAATTTCTTTACCTTCACATGACCTATCTTCTGTTGTTTCATTGATTGGAACTTCACATTCTCCACCTTCAGCACTGGATGACATTAGCTTCAGCTTCATTAGGTTAGGATAGCTTATTTTCTGATTTTTTACTTAAGTACCTTTGATCTTCAGATCCTTAATATGAGGATGCATATAGTGTTATCCTTCAATTTATGGATCATGTTTCTTCTCTTTCACCTGAGATCTCATTGCATCATCTGAAGATTCCTTATACACTGTTTCTTTATTTGATGATGAAATGTCTTTGTCATTTTCATCAAATGACACAGCTAAGTTTAGATATTTCATTTGACAATGACTTATAATAACTTCTTTTATCTGGGAATTCTATTACATTTTCTGAGGATGCATTTTCTTAAGTTCCATATTTGTAAATAGATATATAGTGTTCCTTCATCTGTAGATGCATTTCAATTGTTTTCTCCATTTGACAGGCATATAGTTCTATCCTTTATTTAAGGATGTCATATCTTCTGCTGTAGAATTAAAAAGTAGTTATGTATAACAGTGATAGGTCACAACGCTTGTCCATTGGCAATACCCAGAGCACAACCCTCTGCAGGCAGCCAGGTCCTGTGTCCAACTTCCATCTTGCAGACAACCCCAGCAATGCAACGGCTTTGTCTATGTGGAATTGATATATAAATTTCCTGATGAGCAGGTCAAAAATCACAAACAAAGTCTCAAGTGTAGTTCTCAAAGATCAGTCTTTTATTTTCTTAATTTTCCTCTCGTCAACACGTGTCAACAGGTGTTTCATCAGGCTCCTTTTGCCACAACATCCTCATGGATAGAAAGTACATAACAAATATAATATTATAGGGACTGTTATCCTCCTCCAGACTGTATTCACAACCATCACCGGACAAGACTCTTGTGAACATCATTATAAGTCCTATAATTCAAACTTCTCTCCCAAACACCCTGTGTATAATTACTGTGTCAACTAAAGTCCTAAATATACCTTAGTGTATGGCACATTGGAGTTGAACCTCCTGTCAATCAGTGGCCAACTATACAAGGTTCAATAAGTGCCAGAGTGTGTAATAAGAACCATATGACAAATTCTGCTTTTAATAATAAACCCACAATGCAAAAAGTCACAGCTATTGTGTTTCCTTCTAACCAACTGTGTGCACAAAGTCTCGTTTCCCAATCTTTAAAACCAATGCTGCTCAAATAACCCTTTAACCTCTTTCTCAATATATATTAACAGTTCCTTAAAATACTACCAACAAAGCTATAGTTTTATATATCTCCTATAAATAGAAAAACAAAAAGACATAAAATACTAATGTACAAATTGACCACATAGCAAGTGTAAAAAAACACAATTAAATATCACCCAACAGCATATCTCTTAACTACTTACTCATTCTATTAACTATAAAATGACTACAAGTCCAATGCAAGTTTGCCAAAGTAACAGAGTACCTCTCTCAATAAAAATAGTTATCTATTTAATAATAGTTTGGCTCTTTAATCACCTAGTCCAAACTCCAACAGGTACATTAAAAATCACTGTTACACTTACTTCATAAATCCGTAATAAAGCTCCCGAATTCTGTGTGTTCCTCTTTGGCGTTTTGTAAAGGCACCATCTGTAAGGTATCTGGATACTCAACACAGAAAGAGGACTACATCCAACAAAATCCATTAAAACAAAGAAGTGTGTATATGGGTATACAACTTTAACACCCTTGTTAAACAGAGGCCAAAGGGCTTGTCAAACTTACCTCAATCGTACATCTGCCCAGTTCCATGTTCGTGTGCACAACTCACAAATAACATCTGTGCCCTGTAGTGTTTTGGTATACATCACCCAAAATGTCACTGCATACAAAATTTCGAGATAAGAATATTCACAGTGAGTAAATATACAGCCTGTGTAGCATGCCATATAAGCGCCATCTTTAAATCAGTGTAAAGTTAATAATATAACATAAAATGTGTATTTGTAAAGCACGCGTTCGCTCAGAAGGATATATTAGCACTGAATATCAGATGTTTATTGTTTCCCAACTCAAGAATACTCATTTTATTGACCAAGGTGGATGAAAGGCTGAGTTGACCCACTGATATTTGAACCTGTGACCATGAAGTCAAACACAGGCTTCTACAGTGGATGCATTAGTCTACTAAGTCACCAGTTATAATATGTATACTGGCACTCTAATTAAGCATCAATTTACAATACTCATCAATAAATCAGCAGTTCAGCATCATTTTCTACAAAAAACACAGAGTATTTATAACATATCTTGAGGGGCGTGGCCAGCAGCCAAGCAAGATGTCCGCTGCCTAGGAGAGCTCCGTGACCGAGGGAGCCTTCCCAGAAAATACGTGCATAAATCCGGCAGTTAAACGGCTAAATCAAGGCGGCGCTGCAATAGGAGCATCGGTGAACCAGGTCGAGATAATCCAGACCTCTGTGGGACCACCAGCTGCCGAGTTAAGGAGGGCGACGTAAACAGGCCTGCACGTAAAACTGAGACTGGGGCCTCGCGTACACCTTCTGACCGTGGCCGTGAAGAGACTGGTGGTGCCGAGCGCGACAGCACGCAAAAAAAGAAGTGGCCTGCACACCGGACCCACTGCGCTTGTCAGACCTCAAAAGACGGTGAGGTGCAGTATGATACCGTAGCAGGGAGCCGAATAAATTGAGCAGCGGACGGATACTGCTTCGAGAAGGGCCCAACATGTGGGGAAGATGTGCCTGTTGCGCCCGCTCGCAGATACTACGGTGAGACATGACTTATCAAAACTAAACGCACCCTCCGAGAACCAAGAACTTCAAGGCTGCATGCTCTGCTATCTCACGACCGGCACGACTATAATTGATGGCTCAACACAGGGGGAAAAAGAGTGCTTAGGGGAAGCGAACTAGCGAAGCTGGCGGGGAACAACAGGGTCACCCATATTGAAAATATAGTACGGACGAGCCCCGCACACCCTACTACAGCGACTGTCTACCACGAGGGGTGCAAAAACCAAAGGAAATGATGGACGGAGTGTTGAACATTGCAAGCACTCACCCCCAGTCAACTGATCTGGGTTTAATCCATCACCGTTCTTTAGCCCACTCTGCCACCCCAGTTCAGACATGGCCATATGCAAATCAGTCTGACCTTGTGCCTCATGGGAACAGTCCAGCCCGAACTGCCAAGCCATGTCTTCCCTGGACCGGAAACAAGCTTCCTAGGACCGGTTTCTGGCATTTCAGCCGTCATCAGCCAGGCTTTCTTGAATCCAGTGGCAAAGTGAGCAAGGGACTCACGTCTGAGCATACCCTGCCAACTTATGGCGAACAAAGCAAAAACCAAAGGAAAAGATGGACGGAGTGTTGAACATTGCAAGCAATCACCCCCAGTCAACTGATCTGGGTTTAATCCATCACAGTTCTTTAGCCCACTCTGCCACCCCAGTTCAGACATGGCCATATGCACGGGGGTGGCCTCGCCATGCATCCCTTGCATCATCGCCCCCAGCCTTGGACAGTTTACTGTACACCGCAAACACTCATCCTGCAGTTCTGGCATAGTAGGAGCCCACAACAAAGTAACACCACTGGAGTACTGCGGGCGAACATCTGGCCTCCTAAACACTGACTTACCAGCGTACCATCCATACCCACTGACCCTTAAGCCCACAAATTGCACAGTGCACCAAGCGCGTGTGGTGAAATTAGCGCCTCATACCAGCGGTGCGGACAGGAGCAAATCACATGTTGTGATCACCTCAGCCCTAGGCCACAGCTGGAGAGGGTGAGAAACCCGAAAGGCCGCACGTGACAGCATATAACGCGGCAGGTAGCGGCGAATACCGCCCTCCTCCCCTGTGAGCCTGGTGCAAACCCCTAAACAAGTGGCACGAGATGGGAGGCCGAGGGCCGCACCGGCCAGTAAACTAGATAAATACGCCTACAGCAAGGAACAGGGCGAAAAACCTCATACTGATGCAGAACAGGCAGAGGCCCCGGCGTCTAACAACCCCGAAGCAGTCACGCTGGTAGACATTATGGCCGCCCTACAACAAGTTCAGTCCTCTATCGGCACAATCTCTACAGATATTTCCCTAATAAGGGCGGATTTCTCCAAATGATCAAACAGACTAACTGAGGTTGAGTCCACAACAACAACACTCTCCACAGATACGGCCACATTGCAACGCCAAGTACGCCATCTAGAAGCAGACAATAAACTTATTCTGGCCAATCTGGATGACCAAGAAGGCTGCTCTCGACGCAACAATGTCCGCATTATTGGTGTGCTTGAAAATGTTGGGGGACCTGCTGTGGACCTATTTGTGGAGGACCTCATCAAGAATCAGCTGCAACCACGTGGATTGTCTAGCTTCTTTTCCGTAGAAAGAGCTCACCATGTACCTGGGGGGAGGCCACGACCTGGTGCACCCCCCAGACCAATTTTCGCACACATCTTCAACTTTCGAGACCGGGATGTTATTCTACAGGCAGCAAGGATAGCCCCACCAATCCTTCTAGAGAACTGTACAATTACGGTCTATCCAGACTATACAGCGACAGTAACCAAACAAAGACAAATCTTCCTGGATGTCAAGAAAGAGCTGCGGACCAGAGAACTCAAATATTCAATGCTCTTCCCGGCGAAACTCCAAGTAGAAGCAGAAGGGAAAACCTGGTTCTTTACCACACCTGAGGAAACTCGAGAGTGGCTGGAGGGATGGCGACGAGGTCCAGCAAACCGAGAACTCAACAGCAGCACCGACTCCACGAGTCGCAAAGATCAAGATCTCCTGGATCCAGCGACACAGGGGACTGATTGAAAACAGACTAGCACCCAAGAATCGTAGTGAATTTGACTCGATTGACAGACTAGCTGTCCTTAGATATGGAAAGGCTTACTGTAAAGAGTCCTCATGCACCATAACTACAATGATAGATGGAGGGCCTTTACAGTTCCGAATTATGAACCTTCAGAGACGATGTGAACCGTTACTGATGACATGCTTATGGGAAGAGAGGGCTTTCGAGGACCACAGACGGACTCTCACCCCCCACCCAAGTACTAGTTATGTAAATGTAAATGTATCGTTTTTTATATAGCACCGATCACCACTACGGGTATCTCAGCGCTGTATTCATACCGCTGAAGGAACCCTTCCTGGCTTTCCATGTGAGGTGTCCACTCCTGGGCACCCCCATGGTGAAGGCCAGGCATCCCAGCCCTGTTGGGGCCGTTGTGGAGATTAAGCAAGCTATTGCCCAGAGTTGCAGCATGGGACCCATGATTAGAATAGGCACTGAGGCGAGAATATCCGGTCCGCGGAATTTATAGCCCGAGACCCTGCCGCGACGGGAATCGAACCCTGGTCCCGGACCAGTGCTCTGCACCGAGGTCTGCCGCGCTAACCATTGAGCCACACTTCTCCACTGGGGAAAAAGCACTCTGCTCAGGTCGGGAGGTGGGTAGTTTGGGGACCGCCAGGCAGGGAGGCAGGAGGGAATAAAAGGACAGTTCACTGTTTTATGTTGGTTTTGGTTAAATGTATTAAAAGGCATACCTGACGATAAAATAAGGTCGATGCAACGAAGAGCTTTACACCCTTACCTTGTAGAAATCACAAATGGCATACGTAAACCCCCATCAGACAACGTAAATAACTCTTGACAGAGCCCTGAGGCTAGACCCCCTCCTTTCACAGTGCTGTCCTGCAATGTAAATGGACTGGGTGACATGATCAAAAGGAGGCTAGTCCTCCAGTACATAAAGCGCAAGAGTCCAGCGATAGCGTTAATGCAAGAATCACATTTGATGGGCAAAGCCACTAAAGCCCTGGATAGATGGGTATGCAAAATGGCAGTACACTCTGAATTTACCTCTGGTTCTAGGTGGTGGGAATCCTGATTAATAAACGCTTCCCACTCATACTTACTGGATCCAAAACGGATGAGCAGGGTCACTTTGCAGCGCTGACATGTCAATGGGAGGGTCGGGCATACAATTTAGTCTCAGTATAAATCACACCAATGCTACATCAAACCACCTTCCCAGCACTTGGGCAATTTTTACTATCCCTACCGCAAGGAGAAATAATCATGGGGGGCGACTTATACGCCACTATAGACGTATCGATTGATAGACGACTCCCTAGAGACCCTAGCAGTGCTAACCTTAAATAGGCCGACTTCGTTGATGCAGTCGGTCTCATTGATGTCTGAAGAGCTAGACACCCGCAAGACCGACAATATACATACCACTCAGGAGTACACAATAGTTTGTCCAGAAAAGACTATATTTTCACGATAGCGACAGGGTTCGAAAGGGTTTCAGAGATCCAGCACCTGCCCCGGGCGGATATCAGACCACTCGCCATTATATGTTACATTCATGTCCCCTACAACAACTTGACGATTGCTGTTCCCACTGTACCCAGGATATCTCAAAAACCGCAAAATAGACAAGGGGTTACAAACAGCTACAAAACACTACTTCACCGAAAACGAACACTCAGTATCCTCGCCTCTAACACTGTGGGAGGCATACAATACAGTCCTGCGGAGTCATGCAATCTCGCTAATTGCTCGGCACAAGAAGTCGCATAGGCAGCACATGGACATGTTAGAACAGGGAACAGCAGAGGCGGAGGCCGATCATGCACTAGACATTAACGAAGACACGTCACATACGCTACATCTAGCACAGCAGGAGTACAGGGCGTTTGCACGGGAGGAAGCGAAGACCAAGCTCACAGCCATGCAACATAAGATTTATGAACTGGGCAACAAAGCTGGCAAGCTTCTCGCATGGTTGGACAAAAAGGACTGAGCAAACCGATGGATAGCCCAACTCCAGTTACAGAACGGGACTGTGACCTCAGACCACCAGCAGATAGTGGAAGCACTAGCCTCACATTATAAAACAATATACACGCCCAAAGCTAGAAATACAATCGATGACAATCTGGCCTTCCTGAAAGCCATTCACATGCCCACACTGCCTCAAGACGCTGCCCTGGTGCTTGAGACCGAGCTATCTTCAGAAGAGCTCACCTTAGCAATTGGTGCACTACACACGGGAAAAGCCCTAGGACCAAATGGCAATCCGGTGGAGTTTTATAAAAGGTCAGTGACCCAACTCACGCCACACCTACTCAATATGTATAAGGCAAGTTTAGAACAGGGGGAATTGCCCAGAGACACGCCTGGCGACCATAGTGGCGATCCACAGAACTGGCAAGTCAACGCAGGACTGTGTGTCATACAGACCTATCTCCCTAATAAATGCTGATGCAAAAATATTAGCCAAGGTACTCACAATGAGACTACAGCCATACCTCACAACTCTAATTTATCCGGATCAGTCGGGCTTCATGCCTAACCGCAATACAGCCCTGAATCTCAAGAGACTCCATGGGGTCCTGGCACGAGCGTCGACGATCGATGAAGATGCAGTTATTCTCTCCCTGGATGCCCGTATGGCATTCGACATGGTAGAATGGCCCTTCCTCTTCGCAGTTCTCCAACATATGGGCTTTGGGCCCAAATTCTGCAAATGGATACGCTTGTTATACAATAAACCTTTGGCGCAGGTAGTGGCAAACGGCCGAATCTCTGCAGATTTCTCCCTTGGAAAGGGAACGAGACAGGGTTGCCCACTCTCCCTACTTTTATTTGCAATAATGTGAGAGCCGTTGGCGGCTTGGATACGTCAGGACCCAGTTGTCCGGGGTCTGAGGTGGACAATGGGATGGGAAGATCGCATATCACTATATGCTGACGATGTACTGCTTTATTTGACGCCCCCATCGCGGTCCATCAACTGCCTACTAGACATCTGTGCAGCATATGGCAGGGCCTCAGGTTATGCTATCAACTGGTCGAAACAACTTTTATATATGCTGCACGGCCCCCCACCTAGACTGCCCCATAATTGTGAAATTCAAATGGCGGAACAGGGATTCAGGTATCTTGGCATATACGTTAACCCTCAGATCGCACTTTTCACTGAAGAAAATCTTATGAAGCCCCTGACGCGATTACGCCAGAATGTCAAACATTGACGTTCACTACCACTTACTTTACTAGGCAGAGCAGCCCTCTTCAAAATGATGGCATTGCCTATATTCTTATATATTTTACAGAATACCCCCTTTCCGATCCCCCCCTACAATTTCACAATGATAAGCACTGAGGTAACCAAATTGGTATGGGACGGGAGATCAGCCCATATTACCATGAAGAAACTAGTAAGAAGCTGGTATAGCTCTCCCACACATACAAAAATGTACTACTGGGCATCCCAGCTCATTGTGATAAACCAATGGCTACATGCGCCACAGGAGGACCCAGCATTTCGCATGGATCGGTATCTCCTAGAAAAAGAAGGGATTATGGGGGCACTGTATAATAGATCTAGAAAGACGACCCACACAGGCCCTATGGCCCACACATTACAAGTCTAGCATGCGGCACAGAGAGCATTGGGTTGGGAAGGAATTATTACGCAGGCATCGCCGCTATGGGACACCCGAGAACTAGGGAAATTGCGCAACACTAAGGGATTCCAAAACTGGGACCTAATAGGCATTTCCAGTTTGGGAGACCTATGGAAAACAGGTGAAGTTATCCCATTAGTCCAATTGCAAGCCATCTACAAACTGGCACAGACAGAAACCTACAGATATGCCCAGGTTAGATACGCACTCATGGCAGCTATTCCAACAGCTGCGCAACTCCTAGAGGCCTCACTACTAGAAGACAGACTCACAGACCACCTAGTAATAAAGCTAGCTCCCTGACCTACAGGAAAATAATTAATAATCAGCCGGACCCCATGACTCCATGACAGCTCTTAAGGAACGGTGGGAAACAGACATAGGCGACCTAGAGGAGGAGGACTGGCAGGCAGCCTGGCATCCCCAAGGGAAGTTGCGATACCTTCCACATTAAAACTAATACAGCTGAAAATCCTACATCGTATCTACTACACGCGCATCCTACTACACAAACTAGGTAGGACGGACACTCCACTATGCCTCAGACAATGCGGTGCCATCGGCACCTTTTGGCACATGATCTGGGACTGCCCGGTAATTACTCGCTTTTGGGAAGCAGTACTACACACAATATCACAGGTCACCAGAGTACAGGTCCCACCTGAACCAAAAAGATGTTTGCTCAATATTTGGGAACCCACTGACCTGAACCATGCAGCTCAAGACTGGGTAACACTGGGACTAGCGTTAGCAAAGCGTAATATAGCACAACGCTGGGGCTCGGGATTACCCCCGACACACCGACAATGGTGCTGTGATATGGACGACACGATGATAACAGAGAAATCGGTCTACATCCACCGGGGTTGCCCCAAAAAATGGGCTCAGGTATGGGGACACTGGAATAGATTCCGTGGTGACATCTGCGAACCCCCACCAGAAATGCAGATGTCAGAGGACAGCGGATGACCTCGAGGGGAAGAGGGAATAGAGCGTACGTCATAATATATAGCACAACAAGGAACACCTAGGGGCTGGGTACCTAGTAACTTATGTAAAGGATGTTCCACTGAATAATATGTTTTTATTGTCTATTGTATGCACTAAAGAATATCCCACTGAATAACATTGTTAACCTGTATAAGAAAATGCCAATAAAATGTTTTAAAAAAAACAAAACATATCTTAGCATTCAAAAGGAGAAGTCATCATCTTAGCCTTTACCATCTGAAAATATAATTGACCACTGATGAACTTGAGAAGGGGAACATTATACAAAAGATACTACCACTTCTTGTAAAAATAGTTCATAATCCAGATACATTTGACAATATTAATAAAAAAATATATCATATCATGCCATCAGTGTTTTTAGCTATTGTTAAAATAATTAGTCCCCTCAAAAGTACTGAATTTCCTGATCAATATTCAACCCTTTCTCTACATCTTTGAGTTTCATTAATCCATAGGGCATCTGTTCTCCCTGCACTGCCAATTCCCTATTGCCATGTATTTGGCCAAATGGGATGTGATGTAATCCATGGAATTTTATCATCCTATGTGTGGTTTCTGTACAAATAGAGAAGTGCAGACCCAATGAATAACATTCACCCCTAAGCTTTATTGCTCTAATGTGTTCTGTGATTCGTTCCCTTAATGGTCTAACTGTACTGTATATCTAGTCACATTTTCAAATAATTACATAATTCACATATTTTGTGGCACAATTTATGTTGGCATGAATGTTATAAATAAATGTGGAATTATAGTGAAACCTATATTTTTGGTCCTTAGCATTCCTACACACACTACACACACACACCCCAGTTTTCACATTTAAAAAAAAACATACTAGCCTGTTTAAGCCAGCTATCTTGAATCTTATCGCTCAAGTAACTGGGGCTAATATTTTGTAGAGGTAGACCCTTTCTGAATGTTGTACTAGATTTCTTAGTAACCCATCTGCCAGTTATAGGATCAGCACTAAGTATAGCCCAATGTTTAAACAAGATATGGCTCAATTTACCCATATCTGAACCATATGAGGTGATTAATTGTATTAAAGTCTTCTTAGTTGATTCCCTTCTCCTCTCTTGCAGTGTTCTGTCTAGAGTGACATGTGAGAAACTTCGTGATGCTTTATTAATAATCTTTTCATCATATCCCCTTCTCTTAAATCTACTTTCCATATTTTTAATAGTGAACACAAATACGTTCTTCACTATAGTTTCTTCTAGCTCTAATCATCTCATCATATAGCTGCCAACGGTGACTTTGGGTGTGCACTACTAGCGTGAAGAATAGTGTCACAAGATATGGGTTTCCTATATAGTTGACAGTCAATCTTGTTATTCTTCATATATAATTTCAAGTCTAAAAAATAGATCCTCTCAACATTATAATTCAAAGTGAATCTTAAGTTGTAAGGGTTATCATTGAGATACACTGAAAACAAAATTAGTTGATTTTTTTGCCAGTCCATATCAATAAATATCATCTATAAAATGTCCCCAATGGAGAACACAATTAATTTATTATTTTTCACCAGGTCCTCAGACATTTTGTTCCTCATACCATCCCATGAATAAATATGCATAAGATGGTGCAAAGTGGGAACCCATCGCCGGTCCGCAACATTGCTTATCAGTCCTTCTTGAACAGGAAAATATTATTTGTATGAATTATATTAATCTTTTCCAAAAGCATTAGTGTATGTTCATAGAAATAACCATTTTTTTCCTCAAATAAACTGTCATTGCCTCAACCCCACTTTTGTGTTCAATATTTGTGTAGAGTGAAAGTAATCAATGCATTTATCAGAATATGTGGATATTTTCCAGAGACAATAAGTTGTTAATCTACCTTCCTATATTAAAGACACTTCCTTAGTATCCTTTGAGATGTTGAGTATTAAAATGGTATGGTATTGGTTACCTTTGATGTCATATTGCCCTGTGCCACAGTATTAAATTGGCCATCACAGAAAAAGCTCATGTGGCCAACCTGAAGGCCCTATCTATCTTGCAGGACCAACTGTCCAGATACATCTAATGGTATTGAGCCCCTCTTTATATTGCAATTTCTCAAAAATGGTTGAACAGATTTACAACAAATCACAGAAAGAAAGTTTTCAGAGCAAAATTCTAACTTTTTACAAACTGTTGTGTATTTCTGTTTAGCCAACTTCATTGATGACGTCACTGATGACATATCAAATGACAACCCCCCCATGAAGGCCAATTAACCTGTGGCCTCCACCACCTATTTCATTTACTTATTTAGCAGTTTGTTTTACTCCCATGGACTGCCATTCATGATTCACCTCTACAATACCACAGGACCATGCAAGCATTACTCAATGATTCTTGCATGGCTCCAAGGTACCACAAAAGAGATGGTTTGTAGCGCCCATGTGAGAATAATTCCATACCTCACAGAAGGGTCACGCCGGGTCCTGCAGAGTACCGCTGTATCCAATGCATACATTTTTTTTGTTCCAAGGGGGAGTCTAGCATGGGTGGGCTCTCTTTGGACCCACCATCACATTAGCTTATGGGTCATGGTATCTCTACACAGCCCCCAAACACTTTTTGTCTTACTTCAGGCCATGGGAAACAAGCCCCCACTAGTTGTGTAATGGTGGCTGTTGGTTGACTGGGGTGTGAGCCCATGTGATTGGTAGGCCTTGCATTAGTGAAACACAGATGTAAGGGTTTTTTACTACCAGGACATGTAAAACTTGAAAGTACATGTTCACTGTTTTAAATATACTGCACCCTACACTCTGAGCTGCCAAGGCCTTACCCTAGCGGTGACATACGTATTAAAATGGAACATTTTGGCCCTGTGAAAAAGTTTATTTTGCCAGGTCGAAATGGCAGTTTCAAAAATGGTCACACAGGCTTCAATGACAGGCCTGAGACAAGTTTAAAATGCTACTTAGGTGGGTCGCACTATCAGTGCTACAGGTGTACTAGTATTTTAAGGAACAATGGTCCTTATAGTCAATGAATAGAAAACAATGCTCTGGAGACAAGAATAATGTCCAACAGTAATCAAAAATGAATATGTAGTACACTTTTAATCAAACATACATATATGTGTTGTAGATTTAACTGGAGTAATCCTCAACAGGTGTTAAAAACATGAAAACACATAGGCTTTAGACACTGAATGACCATAAGTTGTATCCACAATGTGGGTCACTTATTTACATCAAGGATCATCATCAGGACTTCAAAATTCATGCCTGATTACATTTATTGGTGTGCAAAGAATACATGTCATCCTATGTATAATTAACCTGTGGAGGAAATTGGGAAGAAGCAAAGGGGGAAAATAGAAAAAACAGAAATCTGACGTATGTACCACTTTGAGCAAGAGCAGTTGTACCAAGGTAAAGCATGATATATGTGATACACATGCCTATAAAGGTGTAATTGCCCTACAGGCAGTGACAAAACTGATTAACCACACCAAGAACAGAGGGGAAGGTGAATAGACCATGTCCTAGGTATACCCAAAGTAGTATTCTATCATGCACTGTACAAAGAGCGTCTGATAATACCGTGCAATAAGAAAATTAAATATCCACGTACCTACCATTGCGTCAGAAGGACAACATGATGGGGTTTAATACACTTGGCCAAACAGAGGTAGCAATTCTGAATCCTAAATAGAAAGCCAAGTTACGCACCGTAACAATCTGACAATTTACAAGTAACCCGGTAGTAAGCATAAAAACATACCAAGGTAGTATTTAACAGAGGCAAATGTAAGCTCAATCCAAAATGAGGAGAAGTATCTAGCCTTCATGGGTAAAGGTCCAACGGAGAGCAATCCTCAATCCCAGGGTTGGGAAATCTACAGGAGGCACAAGGCTTAGAAAGTGGGGAAAAACAATGTCATCACTAACCCGGGGAACAACGAGTAACACTTACCAGCAAGTATCAATGCCGTGATGCGATGACGGGAGCCTCCGACCGCAACAGTGAGTCGATCGGAGGAATTAGTGAAACTGGCTTAAATGTGTGAGGGACTAAGTCATCAACGGTGTCGGCCATTTTGAAATACTGATTAACGCTACAAGAATAGAGTAAGAACTAGATCAGTAATGGTGATGGTGCCAGCCATATTAAGCAGGGCAGCGGTCATATTATTATGTGACAGCTTAATATGGCTGGCACCATCACCATAATCAGTATTCCAAAAGGGGTCCCGGGGACACATTTGGCTCGGTGAGGGGGGCCATGCACTCCCCTTCCCCTTTATTTAAAATAGTGGTCTTGGGAGATGGGATCCCCAGGGCCTAAGAAGTCTTGGGTAGAGGGGCTACACAGCCACCCTCCTGCTTAGAATAATAAGTGGCCCCGGGAGATGGGATCCCCAGCTGCAAAGCCACCCTCCCCTTAAAGAAAATTACATGCCCCTGGAGGATGCGGTCCCCAGAGCCTGATGAGACTCAGAATGGGGGCCTTCCTGCCTTTTTTTGTTTTTTATATGGCCCTGGGGCGTGGTGTCCCAAGGGCTAACAAGGCGTGGCCCACCCTCTCCTTTCCGAGACTTTGAAGTAGAACTCGAAACATCTAAATTTCCTCTTCTGGTGTCAATGTACACAAAGTAAAGAGGCGTACAGGTTATAGGCTGCCATTATATATGAGTCACCTTGCTTTTGAGGGCGGTAGTCAATGTCCAATAGTCTGGACCATTGTCCTGCATCATGATGTCTCTCATTTCCCCATACCGCATCCTTTTTTCATTGCTGTAGGCAGCCAGTCCCTAGTATATTCTGAACTTTATAGGTACGCTCTTTGCTATCGCTCTGTGAAAAATGAACACCAACATTTCCTTTCATATTACATAACTTTGCATCCAAACTCTTTATTCCCTTTGTCACCTTGCAAACTTGCCATAATCACATGAATTTGCAAAATGTGAATAAAACCTTGAAAATGGCTTATATTCTTTTTCCATATCTTACGGCACTGTCTTTGTAAGAATGTGATATTATCCTTGCTAGTCTGAGGAAACTTTAATATAATGAGATACTGTCTCTTTGATTGTACACTTATAACCATGTTATATAGTTCAGCAAAAAATTAATAGAGGCCAACGAGTCCTCACTGCTGCTTCGATTTGATAATGAGTGTATTCATTGCCAACAGCTTCTTCTGCATCCTGCTTGAATCCCTATGCCATAGAGTGTGCATGCAGGGTTGCCCTCTTTTGCCTCTCTTGTTTGCCCTAATTTTAGAACCACTGGCGATCTGAGTCTGCACTGACTCTTTGATATGTGGCTTACACTGGACTGAGGATTGGGAAAACAAATTATCTCTATACACTGATGATATATTGTTGAACATAGCAGCCCCACACACCTCCCTAGGTCTAATACTGGACATATTCACAGCCGTTGGCATAAACTTGAGGTACACCATTAATTGGTCTATTCAACACTATTTGTTCTCTGCGCGGACACCCCGCGACAACCCAGAAGATGTGATACAAGGGTGGCTTCTGATGGCTTTCGATACTTGGGTGTCTATGTCACCACCAATCCAGACTCATTCTATGACAATAATCTCCAGAGTCCCCTACCGCCTCTCAGGAGAGACATTTGGCACTGGAAGAGCCTGCCTCTGTCCCTTATTGGACGTGCAACTCTATTCAAGATGATGGCACTGCCTCGGTTTCTTTATGTGTTGCGAAATTCACTTTTCCCAGTCCCTGATGCCTATTTTCAGACTACAGACACTGAATTAAGGACCTTGTTGTGGGATGGGGGCCCCTCGTATAGTGCTAAAAAAATTCACGCATGACTGGTACTATGGCAGTATAACGTTGCCCAACGTCTACAAATATTACCAGGCGGCACAGCTCGCCGCGGTTAACCAATGGGTACATCATCCTCCAGATGACCCGGCATACAATATGGATTGCTATGTGTTACAACCACATGGATACAAACGTGCACTCTACACCTTCCCGGGATGTTATGAGACCCACAACTCTTTCAGTCCAACTGAGGCACACAATTCTTAAAACACTGGGCTGGGAGGGTAAGTTCACCTAGTCAACACCACTGTGAGACTACGGAAAACTGGGAACACCAGGTTGGAGACCCGGCTTTGAGAAATGGGACCTGATAGGTATCTCTAGGGTTGAGGATCTATGGAGAGGTGGAACATTGTTGTTGTTTACCAATTTACAGCATGAATATTTCCTAGAAGCCTCAGAAACCTTCCAGTACCTTCAGGGCATCACAATTTAATGGCGGTGGTCCCTAGGGGAGAGGCCCTCTCTGAAGCATCCCTGTTAGAAGCCAAACTGTTAGATGATTACATGGTACATAAAGCGATCTCCATAAAATATAAGAAACTGATCAATAATGCACCAGACACATTGCTTCAGCTCTGGCAATGTTGGGAAACTGGCATTGGAGGCATAGAGGATGAGGACTGGCTGGAAGCCTTAGCCTCCCACACACAAAGAGGTGGCGATTAGATCTCGATTTCACCTGGTGCAACTCAAGATACTGCGCGGGCCGATGTCTCTGGTAATACATTGGTCAAGATGAGAAGTAGACTTGATTCAGCTTGCCTGCGGAGGTGTGGGGGAGAGGGCACCTTCTACCATATACTCTGGGACTGTTCTGTAATACAGACTTATTGGACCTCAGTGGTGGCCTTTATAAACAGTGTCGGAGGATGGTGTTTGTCTCCTTTGGCGAATGTATAGGAGGCCACGGATCTGAGTCGCATGGAGGAGATATGGGTCACCCTAGGCCTCATGGTAGCCAAGAGGAACATAGTAAGATTGTGGGGGGCAGAAATACCGCCACAGCGCAAAGATTGGAAGCATGATATGGACTGGTGTATGGTGGCGGAAAGGGTAATCTATGAAAGTCACGGTTGTTCCGGTAAGTGGAAAAGGATTTAGGGTCACTGGAATGAATACGGGGAGGTATATGCTCTGCATCAGAGATGAGGTCATCTGCAATTGCTATGGGCGTGAATGTAGACACAACTGAATGTAGTGATGTGGACTTACGATAATGTTGAGTTCCACCTGCTGTAAAATGGGGGATCTCGTTTCTATTATGTATATCTACCACACCTGATGCTAATGATTGGATTGCTATTTCTCTGTCATCATATACTCAATAAAAAGATATGATTAAAAAATGAAAGGTATATGGTAACTATGTGTAATTACAGTTGGCATTGACAACCTACCTGTAAGACCCTAGAATATGGTAAGGGGTGTAGGTTTAGAGGACCAGCAGATTTGAGGCACTTAGGTGTGCACTGCTGTGTTGCCTGCCATCATTTAAAAAGTCAGCCCTGCTTTGCAAGCTGCTTTAAATCAAAATCACATGCAAATTCGACTTTGGATTTAAAGGTACTTCCAAAGTATAAAACGACCTTATTTTACATATAAGTCACACATAGGGTCTACCCTAGGTGCCAAATAAAAATAAGCAGGAACATTTTGAAAGATGTTTTATATGCCCTGGTGAGGGAAAAAATTACCAATTTCGTTTTCCCCCATTGTGCAGTATAGCTCCATGAGCTAGCATTGGAATACTGTAATACAGTGTAACTATTGACAGGAGTGAGCTACAATAATATTTCAATGAATTAAAAGATTGGTAATGATCAATCCAACAACTTGCCACTGTTGAATGTATCATAACAAATATAGAAAGGAAGTTACAGAACTTTCTTTTCTGTAGGCCAGAGTCCAGCTTTCTCGCAGCCTCTCCTGGTTGACGAACACCTTAACAAGCTTAGCCAAACTGTTTTGATGAGGTGATAGGTGGCCTGCATAGAGACAGAGGTTATCAGGTGGGGGGAGCTCTGAAGCAGCAGAGAACAGGCCAGGACAGGAGTTGGGTAATTAAACAGGACAGTAAGGCATGCAGCCAGGCCTACTGCCTCTTCCTATACCCCCCAGCCGGAGGAATGGAATTTGCAGGAAGTCTGGAAATTGAGTGTTAAAGAAAAAGAGCCACACCAGTAGGTGGTTGGCTCAGTCAGCTCTGACTTCCAGGGACAGAAATTCTCAATCTTGAATTTTTAAGTACAGTGCTTTGTGGGACAATAATATGCCACACTCTGTAGGAAGCTGTCATGCTTTTGGGGGGCACCATGTACCCCATTGGTCTGTGGTGCTCCCCTGCTTACTGCCCTAGAACATTGGATAAATATGTGAGAGCTGCACAGCAACTCAGCTATGCTGCCTGAAACTACAAGAAGAAGACGGACTGCTCTGCTGGAACCCTGGTCTGCACCCCAAAGGATTAAACTCCTGGTGCACACTTGGAACTACAGCCCTGAGGACTTTACCTTGCTTCAAAAAGAATTAGGGAGTGGAGTCCCTGAAATTAACAGGTTAACAGAGCTCACCTACACCATCTCCCCGAAGACATCCATTGAACTTTTATGGATCTGGTCAAGTGTATTGTGGGGAACTGTAGTACCAAATTTCCAAGGACCATCTCAGACCCTTGGATTTGTGTTTTGGACTCTTTGAACCCTCAAGAGGAACTTCAGGAAAAAGGTCCAAAAGTTTGGAGCAATTTTTGAAAAAAAATCCTGTCAACGAGAGTCAGACCACTGACGTCTAACCACGACCTGGCAAGGATTTCAGGTTTGTCCCACTGAAGGTTCCGGAGCTCGAGACTTCCAGGGTTTCACCAAGGGCATGCGCTGACCCAAGCCGCCATTGTCAACTCGAATCGTGACCTGAAGAGGAACCTTGCTTGACGACGAGAGAAAATCCTCCAGAAAAGTTTCTAAATGCGAAGGTAAACTTTTTGACAAGGACCTCCTGCTTAGTGTATCCAACCAGGGCTCCATTTCAGTCAGCCTCAAAGTTTGACTTTGTCCCAGTCAAGCGCTACTACATGTCCCAAGTTGGCGCTATGTTTTTAAGCACTAAGAAGTGTTTATTCTGTAAAAATGTATATCTCTGGTTCCCTACATTGGATTTTTGTTGTTTTAGTGTCATTTTAATCATAACAATATTTCTTATTTTTATAAATTGGTTGTGGATTTTTATTGTGTGTTGTGTCTTGCTCATTGAAATTATTGATGTTTTTAAATGCTTCACACATCTGTCTCCTCAAGTTAAGCCGGTCTGCTCATTGCCAGCTACTAAGGGTTGAGCAAGGGAATACTTTATTGAGAACTTGTGTGGACCTTATATTGCATTGGTGGACTCATTGCTAGTGGTAGGTGCATACTTACCCCTACTAACTATCCACTTGCCAACAGACACTCATTCAGCCTGTTGCATGAAAACCTGCATTGCTGTAAAATTGCATCATGGAATCCTGTACTTCTCCTGGGGTGCTGGAAAAGGCTATATGTGTGTGTAGTATTGACAACAAATCATCTAAAATGCTCATAACACTCTATATAAAGCACTCTGAGATATGCCACCAGTAACAGCTGCATTGTATTTTCCAGAAGCTATCAGGAGTAGTACACACAGGACCAGGTCATCAGTGGGATTGCCTCACTGTATAGTGTGACACTGTCGTACAAAGGCTGTAGCTCTTAAGCGAGGTCTAACATGACTGGGCTGCCCACACTGTAGCTCGCATATACTTCCTCAATTTGGCCTTCTCTTCTGCTGGGCTCCCAAAATATGCATGCACATCTCCATGACCCAGAGGTGTTGTATTTTGAAAGATTCTGTTGCATTTGTGTCTCATTACAGGGCATATTATCAACAGCCAGTGATAATAATTAAAATGTTTAACGCCGGCTATCGCAGATAATTATCGCCATGCTAGCGCTGTATTAACAACGCTCAGCGCAATGGTGATAATTATCCTAGCAATAGCGATGTTTTCCATGGAACATCGCTGGTTTTCCAGCGATGTTCCATGGAAAACGGCGATACCCTTGATGATAGGGGCCTGTGGTCTTAGCCACACAATCCACCCCCCATGTTAAGTATGCCTTAGTCAGTAATTTAACAAACGTTAAATTCCTGCGTTAAGGCATACTTAACGCAATTTAAAAAATCGCTACCCTTCCTTGATAATATCGCAAAGCTGCCTTAGCGATATTTTCCCTGGTTGGTTTTCACAGCCACGCCTATTTTGCATCTCATTAGCGATGCAAAGTTAGGCGTGCTGGAAACGGGGGCTAAGTCAGCAAAACACGCACTAGCGTGTCCTTGCTGATTAGGCGATAAAGTTATCGCCGCTTTACGCCCGAAAACGGACGTTAAAGCAGCGATAAGTTTACCGCCTGGCCTTGATAATATGCCCCTTCTTTATTTGCACCTTGGTACCAGCTGCTTCCATTTCAAGTGCAATTTGCTACTCTTTTGACTAGCCACAATTTGCAAATGCATTCTATATACATGTATAAATCATTATTTATGAACCTCTTTTTTGACATTACAAACCCGATTCACAATTTACAAATAATTTTATTTGGTACAAATTATTTTATCAAAATGGCCTTTGGCACTATTCCGTAAATTGCTGTATTCAGTTTTTCCAGTCATATCAGTTAGCGGCTGATGCGCGATTTACAGTAGATTTGTACTCAAATGGTTCCTGCAAGCTTTAGATCACTGTGCTCCTATAATCAACTGTAGTCTGGAACGGAGTTCGTTATAATACCGGTAGTTTTTGGTGCACATCACAGCATTGCTGTTGAGCTTGTGAATGTGAGGCCTGCTGGTTGAAGGATCTGCAAGGGTCAAACAGTTTCATTGGAGGGACCTCCCAACAGAGTGGCCCTCAACACACAACTTACAGTCCACAACTAGAGGTGCTACAATTCTGTTCCCATCACATGAGGCAAGGGTGGGGGAGAGTTTGGGAATATGCCCAGGGAGGGTAGGGACCCCCCCTAAGATAAGAAGAGAAGCGTGGACACCTGACAGAGTCACTGCTCTGAAGGTTTTATAGGATGCGCTTGGAATTTCAATACTTGTGTCTGCAGATCACCTCTGTGGCTCACTGGAGTGGTCAGTTAAGAAGACCCTTCAGTGATATTTCACTTTTAGGGTTCCCCGGCTTGAGACAAACACCCTTGGCAGACTCACAAGCAGGGCTCTCAGCAGATCTTCCATACTCCTATAGAGTTTGTCCCATCCTCAAGACAATGCACACTTTGCAGTTCCAATCACTAGAACAATGGACACGCAGATTCGAGTACTAAGTCAGAGAGGCATCCAAGTACTGATCTGAAGGGTCCAGTATTTATTTCTTCAGGACACAGTTCCAATCCTTAACAGTGCATCTTTCAGAGCTTTGAGGACCTGCCAACCAATGCAAATGTCAATATAAAAGCTCTTCGCAAACAAATGAGATGAGGAAGCTAGTTTACTTGTAGAGGATGTAGATTTCTGCTCCAAGATTATAGAAGAGAAAAGCAATACGTTTATATGGGATTTCTTTCTTGATCTGGCTGGGCTTTTACACTGGCTTCCTCCCACACTTTGAAGTGGCGGTTGTCGGTGGAAGGTACATTTATTTTACCAGCGAAGTTGAAAAGAGAAATCCAAAAGAGAGTGAATATAGGAAAAGAGATGAGACATTAACACATCCACCATGGGAATCACACCGCCCTTTTTAGTTATAGGGTGCAGTCATTCCACATATGATTTCGCCCCTTGGAGGAGTCAAATTACAGGACTTTCTTCAATTCTACATACAGATATCAGTAGAATTTCCCCTGAAACTATAGAAAAAAGGATGGACTCTAAAAACATACAATCACTGCCACCCATCAGTCAGCCTCTAATGAAGAGTAAAGGCTGGTACACCTCTGGGTAAAACAGAAGATGTTTTTGGAAATATGCCTTTCACAAGCAATAGTTTGGTTTTTTTTTTTGTCCTGGGTTGGACTGGGCTTTTCTTCAGATTATGGGACACTGGATTAGCAGTGTGTGAAATTTACATTTTGCTTACAGCTATTTTAGCATACATAAAACTTCATCAACTTTGAGACCTTTGTCAGTTTCATGAAAACATATTCGTAACTCAATCTCCATGCCACAAGTAGGGTTTTATCAAGTAATTTTCACATGTGAAAAAGTGCCATCTTTCTTGCATGGTATGCCCCCACTTTTAGCTGAATTGCTGACTGTACTTTGACTGAGTGTGCCCTGGGCTCCTGTCAATCAGGTGCCCAGGGCCTATGTTCCTTCCCTAAAACCCAAAACCCAAATTGGCAAACCCTGGCCACATGTCAGCCCCTGGTAAATGGTACCCTAGGTACCCAGGGCCTTGTGACCAGGGAAGGCCTCTAAGGGCTGCAGCACTTATTGTGCCAACCTTAGAGGCCCTGTACCCTAACACAAACACACTGCCCTTGCAGGCTGAGTGTCTGGGTACAAGACAAAACACAGAGTCGACATGGCACACATCCCTGTGTACCATGCCCACAACCTACACCGCCCTGGCATACATCAGCCACCCCTCTAGCTGGGTGCCCTATGCCAGTGGTGTGGGCACAGGAGCATGAGCCCTGT
This sequence comes from Triturus cristatus, assembly GCF_964204655.1. Lineage (NCBI taxonomy): Eukaryota > Metazoa > Chordata > Amphibia > Caudata > Salamandridae > Triturus > Triturus cristatus. The sequence goes on from NC_140590.1 coordinate 806,169,616, forward strand.
GCCCCTACAGTACCCAGGTCCATTCCTGGGCACTGTAAGTGCAGTGCTGCCATTTAAGAGTATATGGTGCTGGGAGCTCGTCAAACACGAACTCCACAGCAACATAATGGCACCACTGAAGATTGAGAAGTTTGGTATCAAACTTCTCAGCACATTAAACCCGCACTGATGCCAGTGTGGGATTTAATGTACAAAGCACTGCAGAGGGCATCTTAGAGATGCCGCCTGAACCCTAACCTACAATCCATGTCTTGTCTGAGAGGCTCTTTAGCTTTAGCTTAAAAGTGTATCCCTGTCGTCAGGTGTATGCCCGCCCTCTATCAAACGAAGGTTTTAGAGGGCGAGGACTGGCCGATGATGAAGCATGACACCAGGTGGTGTGTGAGACCAGTCCGTCACTTTTTGTGAGATACCCTCACTCACAATGCTTTTGTAACTGTATTAGGGTCATTTTTCACTAGGAGCAGCTTTCTGTGGTAAACATTTAGTAGTGGAGGCTGCTAGCTCCTAGAACCCCACGCCTCCTGTTCCCTCCTCCACACGCTGTGGAGTTCCCTCGTGATTACATGTATGTACAGCTGCTGGCTGTGGGAACAAATAAGGGGTACCTTTCCCTAACTGTAGGGTTTTGCTCTGAGTCACACACTCTTCTGACCAGAACAAAAGGACAGACCTAGTCGAGTCTGCCTCCAAGAACAAAAACAGCGAATTATAGGTGTGATCAAGCATCACAACCAACTTACCCTACCTGCAATATGGACACCGAACTCTTGTCGGGGAGGAGATTTTAGCAGAGATCCTCAACACACCGTCTCTACTAGCCGAAACCATAGTCACCCATACGGTTAAAAATTCAGACGAATGGGAGGCACTGTCTACTAAGAAAAAAGAACAAATACGTACAGCCCTCCATGGGGCATTTATGACGGAGTACCTCCGAAAAACACGGCCCCAAGAGGCCTCATTGTCACCAATGAGCCAAGACTGTTTCTCAACAACAGGGAATTCAGAATCAATTGGTCCAGCATCGCCTGGAAGTGCACCAAAGTATGGCTTATCCTAATCATTAACACCGCCAGACAACTAGCAGATGCCCTCCTTATTGAGATCCAACAGAGCGAATGTAAACTGAAGACAACGGTACAACTTTCAGCTTTTAAGAAAGAGCTGGAAGAAATCAACAAGGACCATTCTGATTATAAGGAGTACCTCACACAGTCAAAACTGACAAACCTCAGGAAGGACGTACAGAAATTCAGCAAAGAAACTGTATACCTATATATCACTGATGAACACTATGACAAACCAGTTCCACAACAGACAGGTAGAAGACAACGGTTCAGACCCACTCCCCTAAACTGGACATTCAGCTCCGGAGAGGAAAGGAGTGATAGTAGTAGCGATGAGGGTTCAGGACCACAATATGGGAAACCATCGGGTTACCACCACCCCATGATGCAAGCCCCACAACCCCCTCCATTCGGTTTCTGGCAGCAACCGTATTTCCAACCAGGCTTCGGATTCCCGCAAGGCCCACCGCCTTTTTTATTCCGGGGCAGAGGCAGAGGGAGAGGCCGACAAAAAAGAAGAAACACAAGGGTACAGTGGGAGTATCAACAACAACCCCCCATGTAGTGGTGACCAGGAGCAGAGGGAGAGTGGACATGCCCTCGACAAGCAGGGAGCAACTAACATAGTCAACATCAGCAAACACACACTCACGCATGATGAAATGACCATCCTCTCCAAAGGTTTGGGATTTGTTCCCACACCTAAGAACGACCCCTTTGTACTCAACACGGAACTGGCCGAGTTCTTCCGAAAAATCACATACGCGATTTTTTGGGAGATACTAAAGAAGGAACAGAGGCGAAGAAGTCAACCGGATTAAGGAAGAAATCGACCTTCCAACCACCTAATCAAAACATCTCATGCCAAATACTTGCATTTGAATAAGCGGTGCTGAAAGACATTGGGGACATCAATTTCCAGAACATGCGCGGGTTTGACAACCTTACAAAAAAGCCTGAGTAATAACAACAACCTTATCATCGAACCAGCGGACAAAGGGGGAGCCATTGTCATCATGGATAATGACATGTATCGAGAAGAATGCCTGAGACTGCTCACCGACTCGAGCAGCTACACCATACATCGAACCGACCCTACGGGACCACTCATGATTAGGATCAAAAACATGGTAGAAGAAGCACTCAGCAACGACTGGATCACCAGACAGGAGGCAGGCTTCCTCATAAGTGAGAAGCCCAGGATGCCTAAATTCTACATACTCCCGAAGATTCATAAAAACCGGATGCCCCCACCAGGTAGACCAATAGTGTCTGGAATAGGGTCAGCCTTGTAGCCTTTGTCACAATTTTGCGACTGGTTCCTGCGGCCAATCGTTAAGGAATCACTGTCTTACCTCAGGGATACGAAGGATGTTCTATGTCTCCTTAGAGACCTGACGGTGGATATAACCAATGATTGGTTTATAACAATGGACATAGAAGCTCTTTACACGAGCATACCACAAAGACGGACCTTGGAAGTGATGGAAAACATCATCCTCAACAGGGAGTGGGATTTTATAACCCCACAACACTTCGTGACGGAATGTGCTGAGCTGGCCCTTACTGAGAATTCTTTGAATTCGAGAAAGTCATCTACCATCAAATCACAGGAACTTCGATGGGCAGCACCTTTGCCCCTAGTATGGCCTGCCTGTACGTTCAACAATTTGAGGATGACTTCATCCATAGCCCACAGAATCCATTCTTACAACACCTTAAGATTTGGAAGCGTTATATAGACGACGTTTTAATAGTGTGGAATGGAACTGAAGAGGATGCAACAAGATTTGTCCAATGGGTCAACACCAAAGATAGACACCTCAGATTCACACACACAATCAACAAAAATCATGCAGTTTTCCTGGACCTAGACATCACAATGACCAACGATGGGATAGCAACCAAGGTGCACAACAAGCCCACCGATAGAAATAGCTTACTCTTATATGAGAGCTACCACCTCAAGGCCCTAAGACAAAACTTACCGGTAGGACAATTCCTTTGCATTAGAAGAAACTGCTCCGATATTGATACCTTCGAAGAACATGCAGTCCAACTAGAAATGAAACTCCTTGAACGCCATTACCCTAAAAAAATGGTGCGAAGGGCCAAGAAATGAGCAAGAAATAATCCAAGGGAAGCGCTACTGGAGAATGTGATAAAAGAAAACACTGAGAGAAAAGTGTGTGTCACCACATTCACTCCTGCCTCAAACACAGTACAAAAGATCATTAGAAAAAGATGGCATATCCTGAACAGCGCTGGAAATCAGTGGGAACCCCCACTGTTTGCATTCAAATGCAATAAAAGCCTGCGAGATGAACTAGTACACGCCAAAATGCCAACCACAGATGGCGCTAAACAACAGAGGCTTTGGGACCAACCACGCGTGGTGAGTCATTTCTCATGTGGTGGGTGTACATCCTGCAACCTTACCAACAACACGAAAGAAGTAAACATAGGCACCGGGAGACCATGGCAACTACGAACATTCAGCAAGTGCAATACTGAAAATTTCGTTTACCTACTAACGTGCCCATGCGGCCTCCAATATGTAGGTATGACAACAAGAAAAATCAGAATTCGCATTAACGAACACTGCAGCACCATCAGGTGTAAAAAAACAAACACAAATTGACACGTCATTTTCTGGAAAGAAATCATAATGACACTGACCTACGGTGGACCATCCTTGAAGTGATGAATAAAAGCAAATTTGACCTCTCAAAAGCCCTACACGTGAGGGAACAACGGTGGGTCTATCGCCTGCGGTCCCACGAGAAGGGTCTCAACGATGACATCCCGTGGCTACAATTGGGAAGATGATAACTGGTCTAAAGATCCACATTTCTCACGATCATACCACTAGGCCTGGGCTAAAATTTCGTTCCGTTCGCGGAAATTGCGATAATTTGACATTTTCGCGTTCCGCGGAAAGCGTGAAAATGCTAAAAAAATTCACGCATGACTGGTACTATGGCAGTATAACGTTGCCCAACGTCTACAAATATTACCAGGCGGCACAGCTCGCCGCGGTTAACCAATGGGTACATCATCCTCCAGATGACCCGGCATACAATATGGATTGCTATGTGTTACAACCACATGGATACAAACGTGCACTCTACACCTTCCCGGGATGTTATGAGACCCACAACTCTTTCAGTCCAACTGTGGCACACAATTCTTAAAACACTGGGCTGGGAGGGTAAGTTCACCAAGTCAACACCACTGTGAGACTACGGAAAACTGGGAACACCAGGTTGGAGACCCGGCTTTGAGAAATGGGACCTGATAGGTATCTCTAGGGTTGAGGATCTATGGAGAGGTGGAACAGTGTTGTTGTTTACCAATTTACAGCATGAATATTTCCTAGAAGCCTCAGAAACCTTCCAGTACCTTCAGGGCATCACAATTTAATGGCGGTGGTCCCTAGGGGAGAGGCCCTCTCTGAAGCATCCCTGTTAGAAGCCAAACTGTTAGATGATTACATGGTACATAAAGCGATCTCCATAAAATATAAGAAACTGATCAATAATGCACCAGACACATTGCTTCAGCTCTGGCAATGTTGGGAAACTGGCATTGGAGGCATAGAGGATGAGGTCTGGCTGGAAGCCTTAGCCTCCCACACACAAAGAGGTGGCGATTAGATCTCGATTTCACCTGGTGCAACTCAAGATACTGCGCGGGCCGATGTCTCTGGTAATACATTGGTCAAGATGAGAAGTAGACTTGATTCAGCTTGCCTGCGGAGGTGTGGGGGAGAGGGCACCTTCTACCATATACTCTGGGACTGTTCTGTAATACAGACTTATTGGACCTCAGTGGTGGCCTTTATGAACAGTGTCGGAGGAGAGTGTTTGTCTCCTTTGGCGAATGTATAGGAGGCCACGGATCTGAGTCGCTTGGAGGAGATATGGGTCACCCTAGGCCTCATGGTAGCCAAGAGGAACATAGTAAGATTGTGGGGGGCAGAAATACCGCCACAGCGCAAAGATTGGAAGCATGATATGGACTGGTGTATGGTGGCGGAAAGGGTAATCTATGAAAGTCACGGTTGTTCCGGTAAGTGGAAAAGGATTTAGGGTCACTGGAATGAATACGGGGAGGTATATGCTCTGCATCAGAGATGAGGTCATCTGCAATTGCTATGGGCGTGAATGTAGACACAACTGAATGTAGTGATGTGGACCTACGATAATGTTGAGTTCCACCTGCTGTAAAATGGGGGATCTCGTTTCTATTATGTATATCTACCACACCTGATGCTAATGATTGGATTGCTATTTCTCTGTCATCATATACTCAATAAAAAGATATGATTAAAAAATGAAAGGTATATGGTAACTATGTGTAATTACAGTTGGCATTGACAACCTACCTGTAAGACCCTAGAATATGGTAAGGGGTGTAGGTTTAGAGGACCAGCAGATTTGAGGCACTTAGGTGTGCACTGCTGTGTTGCCTGCCATCATTTAAAAAGTCAGCCCTGCTTTGCAAGCTGCTTTAAATCAAAATCACATGCAAATTCGACTTTGGATTTAAAGGTACTTCCAAAGTATAAAACAACCTTATTTTACATATAAGTCACACATAGGGTCTACCCTAGGTGCCAAATAAAAATAAGCAGGAACATTTTGAAAGATGTTTTATATGCCCTGGTGAGGGGAAAAATTACCAATTTCGTTTTCCCCCATTGTGCAGTATAGCTCCATAAGCTAACGTTGGAATACTGTAATACAGTGTAACTATTGACAGGAGTGAGCTAAAATAATATTTCAATGAATTAAAAGATTGGTAATGATCAATCCAACAACTTGCCACTGTTGAATGTATCATAACAAATATAGAAAGGAAGTTACAGAACTTTCTTTTCTGTAGGCCAGAGTCCAGCTTTCTCGCAGCCTCTCCTGGTTGGCGAACACCTTAACAAGCTTAGCCAAACTGTTTTGATGAGGTGATAGGTGGCCTGCATAGAGACAGAGGTTATCAGGTGGGGGGAGATCTGCAGCAGCAGAGAACAGGCCAGGACAGGAGTTGGGTAATTAAACAGGACAGTAAGGAATGCAGCCAGGCCTACTGCCTCTTCCTATACCCCCCAGCCCGAGGAATGGAATTTGCAGGAAGTCTGGAAATTGAGTGTTAAAGAAAAAGAGCCACACCAGTAGGTGGTTGGCTCAGTCAGCTCTGACTTCCAGGGACAGAAATTCTCAATCTTGAATTTTTAAGTACAGTGCTTTGTGGGACAATAATATGCCACACTCTGTAGGAAGCTGTCATGCTTTTGGGGGGCACCATGTACCCCATTGGTCTGTGGTGCCCCCCTGCTTACTGCCCTAGAACATTGGATAAATATGTGAGAGCTACACAGCAACTCAGCTATGCTGCCTGAAACTACAAGAAGAAGACGGACTGCTCTGCTGGAACCCTGGTCTGCACCCCAAAGGATTAAACTCCTGGTGCACACTTGGAACTACAGCCCTGAGGACTTTACCTTGCTTCAAAAAGAATTAGGGAGTGGAGTCCCTGAAATTAACAGGTTAACAGAGCTCACCTACACCATCTCCCCGAAGACATCCATTGAACTTTTAAGGATTTGGTCAAGTGTATTGTGGGGAACTGTAGTACCAAATTTCCAAGGACCATCTCAGACCCTTGGATTTGTGTTTTGGACTCTTTGAACCCTCAAGAGGAACTTCAGGAAAAAGATCCAAAAGTTTGGAGAAGTTTGGAGCAATTTTTGAAAAAAAATCCTGTCAACGAGAGTCAGACCACTGACGTCTAACCACGACCTGGCAAGGATTTCAGGTTTGTCCCACTGAAGGTTCCGGAGCTCGAGACTTCCAGGGTTTCACCAAGGGCATGCGCTGAGCCAAGCCGCCATTGTCAACTCGAATCCTGACCTGAAGAGGAACCTTGCTTGACGACGAGAGAAAATCCTCCAGAAAAGTTTCTAAATGCGAAGGTAAACTTTTTGACAAGGACCTCCTGCTTAGTGTATCCAACCAGGGCTCCATTTCAGTCAGCCTCAAAGTTTGACTTTGTCCCAGTCAAGCGCTACTACATGTCCCAAGTTGGCGCTATGTTTTTAAGCACTAAGAAGTGTTTATTCTGTAAAAATGTACATCTCTGGTTCCCTACATTGGATTTTTGTTGTTTTAGTGTCATTTTAATCATAACAATATTTCTTATTTTTATAAATTGGTTGTGGATTTTTATTGTGTGTTGTGTCTTGCTCATTTAAATTATTGATGTTTTTAAATGCTTCACACATCTGTCTCCTCAAGTTAAGCCGGTCTGCTCGTTGCCAGCTACTAAGGGTTGAGCAAGGGAATACTTTATTGAGAACTTGTGTGGACCTTATATTGCATTGGTGGACTCATTGCTAGTGGTAGGTGCATACTTACCCCTACTAACTATCCACTTTCCAACAGACACTCATTCAGCCTGTTGCATGAAAACCTGCATTGCTGTAAAATTGCATCATGGAATCCTGTACTTCTCCTGGGGTGCTGGAAAAGGCTATATGTGTGTGTAGTATTGACAACAAATCATCTAAAATGCTCATAACACTCTATATCAAGCACTCTGAGATATGCCACCAGTAACAGCTGCATTGTATTTTCCAGAAGCTATCAGGAGTAGTACACACAGGACCAGGTCATCAGTGGGATTGCCTCACTGTATAGTGTGACACTGTCGAACAAAGGCTGTAGCTCTTAAGTGAGGTCTAACATGACTGGGCTGCCCACACTGTAGCTCTCATATACTTCCTCAATTTGGCCTCCTCTTCTGCTGGGCTCCCAAAATATGCATGCACATCTCCATGACCCAGAGGTGTTGTATTTTGAAAGATTCTGTTGCATTTGTGTCTCATTACAGGGCATAATATCAACGGCCAGCGATAATAATTAAAATGTTTAACGCCGTCTATCGCAGATAATTATCGCCATGCTAGCGCTGTATTAACAACGCTCAGCGCAATGGCGATAATTATCCTAGCAATAGCGATGTTTTCCATGGAACATCGCTGGTTTTCCAGCGATGTTCCATGGAAAACAGCGATACCCTTGATGATAGGGGCCTGTGGTCTTAGCCACACAATCCACCCCCCATGTTAAGTATGCCTTAGTCAGTAATTTAACAAACGTTAAATTCCTGCGTTAAGGCATACTTAACACAATTTAAAAAATCGCTACCCTTCCTTGATAATATCGCAAAGCTGCCTTCGCGATATTTTCCCTGGTTGGTTTTCACAGCCACGCCTATTTTGCATCTCATTAGCAATGCAAACTTAGGCGTGCTGGAAACGGGGGCTAAGTCAGCAAAACACGCACTAGCGTGTCCTTGCTGATTAGGCGATAAAGTTATCGCCGCTTTACACCCGAAAACGGACGTTAAAGCAGCGATAAGTTTACCGCCTGGCCTTGATAATATGCCCCTTCTTTATTTGCACCTTGGTACCAGCTGCTTCCATTTCAAGTGCAATTTGCTACTCTTTTGACTAGCCACAATTTGCAAATGCATTCTATATACATGTATAAATCATTATTTATGAACCTCTTTTTTGACATTCCAAACCCGATTCACAATTTACAAATAATTTTATTTGGTACAAATTATTTTATCAAAATGGCCTTTGGCACTATTCCGTAAATTGCTGTATTCAGTTTTTCCAGTCATATCAGTTAGCGGCTGATGCGCGATTTACAGTAGATTTGTACTCAAATGGTTCCTGCAAGCTTTAGATCACTGTGCTCCTATAATCAACTGTAGTCTGGAACGGAGTTCGTTATAATACCGGTAGTTTTTGGTGCACATCACAGCATTGCTGTTGAGCTTGTGAATGTGAGGCCTGCTGGTTGAAGGATCTGCAAGGGTCAAACAGTTTCATTGGAGGGACCTCCCAACAGAGTGGCCCTCAACACACAACTTACAGTCCACAGCTAGAGGTGCTACAATTCTGTTCCCATCACATGAGGCAAGGGTGGGGGAGAGTTTGGGAATATGCCCAGGGAGGGTAGGGACCCCCCCTAAGATAAGAAGAGAAGCGTGGACACCTGACAGAGTCACTGCTCTGAAGGTTTTATAGGATGCGCTTGGAATTTCAATACTTGTGTCTGCAGATCACCTCTGTGGCTCACTGGAGTGGTCAGTTAAGAAGACCCTTCAGTGATATTTCACTTTTAGGGTTCCCCGGCTTGAGACAAACACCCTTGGCAGACTCACAAGCAGGGCTCTCAGCAGATCTTCCATACTCCTATAGAGTTTGTCCCATCCTCAAGACAATGCACACTTTGCAGTTCCAATCACTAGAACAATGGACACGCAGATTCGAGTACTAAGTCAGAGAGGCATCCAAGTACTGATCTGAAGGGTCCAGTATTTATTTCTTCAGGACACAGTTCCAATCCTTAACAGTGCATCTTTCAGAGCTTTGAGGACCAGCCAACCAATGCAAATGTCAATATAAAAGCTCTTCGCAAACAAATGAGATGAGGAAGCTAGTTTACTTGTAGAGGATGTAGATTTCTGCTCCAAGATTATAGAAGAGAAAAGCAATACGTTTATATGGGATTTCTTTCTTTATCTGGCTGGGCTTTTACACTGGCTTCCTCCCACACTTTGAAGTGGCGGTTGTCGGTGGAAGGTACATTTATTTTACCAGCGAAGTTGAAAAGAGATATCCAAAAGAGAGTGAATATAGGAAAAGAGATGAGACATTAACACATCCACCATGGGAATCACACCGCCCTTTTTAGTTATAGGGTGCAGTCATTCCACATATGATTTCGCCCCTTGGAGGAGTCAAATTACAGGACTTTCTTCAATTCTACATACAGATAGCAGTAGAATTTCCCCTGAAACACGTTGATTCATGCAATGTTGGCTTACATTTTTCTCCTTCCAGAACGAACAGGAGTTTCTCCTCCCCTCCCCCCATGGGGCAAGTAGTTTTTGCAACTAGGGTAAGACTCATGAGAGCCATTTCGCTCTCACAATACTCTTTCTGTATGTGTACACACATAGAGTGTCACAAGTCACGTGAATAGTCACTCACTTAAAGGAACCTACGCATGCGCTGTTTCTTTCTGTTTTCATTTTATTGTTATTCTGACACATTCCTACAGTTTCAAATAAATGTTTGATATTTTATCACTCTCTCTCTAGGCTTGACGTTTGGAAGCCAATTTGGAAGTGGAGAGTGGCCTTAGCCACACCCGCACAGTGGTATTGTCTTGCCACCAGTTGGTAAGAACGGAGCCCCCCTGTTTATACATAGGTCCTGATGAATGCCTTGGACCCACTTGGGCCGACACGGCAGAAACATGTTGACCATTCAGGAGACGGTTAGTGGACACTAAACACCCCACTCACCGTCCAATGCTTTTAAGTATCATATAGTTATTAGCCACATTAAAACTGATTTTCTGGTAACTATAATGATTTTTAACCTCACATATCTTCTCACGGGCCCCCACTCTTTAGCTAAGAAGTGCATCCCTGTCATCAGGTGTATGCCCACCCTCTATCAAACAAAGGTTTTAGAGGGCGAGGACTGGCCAATGATGAAGCATGACACCAGGTGGTGTGTGAGACCAGTCCGTCACTTTTTGTGAGATGCCCTCACTCACAATGCTTTTGTAACTGTATTAGGGTCATTTTTCACTAGGAGCAGCTTTCTGTGGTAAACATTACCTGTCTGAGAGGCTGCCTAGGCTGCCACACAGCAGACATGTTGCTGGACCCCTGGGTGGAGAGCCCCAGCTCTCCTGGGCCTGCAACAATGCACATCCTGGGCGAGGTGCTAGGTCTCCACCCCCAGGATGGGCAGGGGGAAGCTTCAAAGGCATGCCGCCTTTGTGAGCTTCTCCAGACCATTTGCTGTACCCAGCAACTGGCCCCCACCGGTTCTGACCTCCCACTCTGGTGGGAAGACTGGCCGGAAACCCCAAGTAAGGACAGGGGATGTACAAGCCTCTGCCAACCCCACCCCTCAGGTGGGGGAGGCGAGGTGAAGCACATCTCCGGCCATCTTGAAGATGAGAAGCCCTGCCCAATCAGGACTAGGCTACTGCCCCCCTCCCACAGGAGAGTGGCAGGATAGGGGGTGTACCCACCCTAGGGCAGGGACCCATTGGTCCCTGCCCTTTGATGAATACAGGCCCCAGCTAGGCCCGCAGGACACAAGGGTTCGCTCTCCTGTAAAGGAATCTATAAGGAAGTTGGCACGGAAACTGCAAAGTACAAAGACACAGTTTATTAACCCTTAAGGGTGGTCCTACAATCCATACAATACCCTTCAGTATTGCATAGAGTAGCACAAAGAACTTGCATACACGGTCCCCTTTTATACACAACAGAGGGGCTCATAAGTGGGAGGATACGACATGAGACGAAGAATGTTACCTTTTATGGACATTTGCAATACAAGATCGATATGTGGGCGGGGCTGACATACTCCTTAAGCCCGCGAAAACATGGTCAAGCAAGGACTAACTGATAACAGATGTGGTCAAGTCTGGGCATGCGCCAGACGGACAAAGGAACTATTTATAGACTGTTACTAGGCAGATTACAAGAGCAACTAACACAAAGATAAGACTCTTCTCGTGCTGAACACGTGGAGACATGACAATACAAAATGGAGTCCAGACTTCAGTCAACATAACAAAAGGGGCATGTGTAAAGCAGAAGAATTCATGTCTTTAGTAAATGCTTAATCACATCGAAGTTGCAATTTACAACAGACGACCCTTTCAGCATTTACTGAAGACATCCGGCTTGTTAGAATAATCATCATATATATCAATTATCATCATCTCTTCTACTTCCTTAGCTAAATGTTTCTGATAAGTGACATTGGCAATAGCTTTCTTATCGGGGATACAAAATGATACACATAAGGAACAGAGCAAGGGACCACATTGAACACAGATGCAACAAGAAAACAGAACTGCTATGATTATACAGAGACCAGTTAAAACCTTCCAACCCCAAGCAGTAATCAATGCCCAGAACCATCCAGAAAAGGACCAAGTGCTGTTTTCTGTATGGATTTCAGCTGCAATTTTATGCAACCTGTTAATTGCATTATAGACTGAAGGTGTGTGTTCAGGAATAAACACGCAGCAACTGCTTCCGATAATTTTACAAGCTCCACCTCGATCAGCTAACATAACATCTAACACCATAAGATTCTGCAATGCAACAATTCGGGTAATCTGTAATTCTTCCGTTAGATTCCCAAGAGCAGCAGCGGTTTGGTTTGTCACAGCCTCTACCACTCGTGTTAATCTTCGAACTTTCCTACTATTTAGGGCAGCTCCAACGAAGAAAAACAATCCTAAATTGAAGTCGATATACTGCTGCAAACTGGTGTCAGTCTGGTCCACGTCATCAATTGATAGAGTACGTTTATACCTATTTACAGTCACATTATTTAACAACTTTAAATCCTTATGATAGGATGCAGGTGCCAGAAATACAGGAGGTAACAAGAATGATACATAGCATACTCCGGACCAACCGGCTGGCAAACGGTAATAACCTTTATTTCCGCATACAAAGTACGTATTATGGGATGCTAAGAAAGTACTGTTATTCAATCCATCGATGTTTAATATGGTAATACAATCGCTAACACCGACAGGAATATAACCCACACTTTGGACACACAGGTCCGCTTGAGCTTGTGCCACTTGAATCACAAATTTGTCTTTTCCCACAGTGTCTCTGGTGTTCGTGAAAACATATGGAATCGATTCATTGTCTGGTCGATACTCTTCCCATTCCCAAATTGTCCCATTCGCTTGCGGATATCCATCTTTATCCTGATGACATTCTTTATTAAGTCTGAAGAGTAATCGTCCCACTGTGGGTTTCCGGGTGGCAAAAAGCAAAGTGTACCATGCTCTACAAGAGCCATTATGAGAGAAAGGAAGAGGTATGAATGGCGTTCCTCCTTTCTTCTGATGAGCTGGCATCATACCACATATCCAACAGTTCGTAGCATTGGTGGCAACGTGGGTATGATGTAACATCTGGATGAAAGTGTTATTCAAATAAGACTGACGATGCTTCAATTCTTGATACGGAAGAGTATAGAAATAGTGCTCCGCAGGCACTGGAGTGGTCAACACAAGCAACTCTCGAGCAGGAGTCACATCCTCCACAAACCATGTGGTTATCCCAACAATAGCTACTGTGAGCATAAAACCTGTTGCACAAAGGATCTTCTTTTTCTCCATGTCAAAATAGAGAATCAATATCTTCCTGAAACTAAAGGTTTGTCAGAACTCTTCCCCTTGGGCAGCGGTCGATTTCTTCACCAACGGGCCAAGACGGGTGTCGCTACACTAATGCAGGGCTGATCCCCCCCCCTTGCCTCACTGGCTCTCCGTTTCACTAACCCAAGGGCCGTTCTGACAACATGTCCCGATACTGAAGGATTCACTTTCTTGGCCTCAGATGATATCGCCTTCCTCCAGGAGTCGCGTGGTCCGGAAAGAGCTCCTCAGCGCCGTTCGATTCCACAGCACGGCCTTTCTCTGTGGTCAGAATCTCTCGTTGATCGGTCAATACAGCGGGCTCCACCAATCCGGGCGGTACTTTGCGGCAGTGCAGGGAATGGATCCAATTCTTTCTGTTGGAAACTCGCACAGCCGTCCTCGTTGCCAGTAAGACTTGCTCAGGGCCATCCCATCTCGGCTCCAGGCTGTTCGTCCTGTCAAAGATTTTCAGCATGACATAGTCTCCAGGCCGGAGACTATGTCCTTCGCCGGTGGACCGATCAGGGAGCGCCTCCCGGACCTGTTGATGAATGGAAACCAAGTTATCCGTTAACTGTGCCAGATAATCATTCATCATTACACAAGGTACATCATACACAGTCTTAGGTTTTGGTGGACCCCAAATATTCATTGGACGTCCAAAGACAATCTCATACGGTGTAAGACCGATTCGAGAGTGCGGTACCGACCTAATTGACAACAATGCCAGCGGTAAAGCATCTGGCCAAGTCAAGGACGTTGAAGCTTGAATTTTAGCGATCTTGAGCTTCAGTGTACCATTATACTTCTCGACTAGTCCTGCAGATTGAGGGTGGAATACTGCATGGAACTTCTGGGTGATGCCTAGACCCTTCAGAACATACTTTATAACATCCGCTATAAAGTGGGGCCCGTTATCACTCCACAGAAGTCTACAAACGCCATATCGAGGGAAGAACTCCTTCAACAGCATCTTAGCGGTAGTCATTGCAGTATTGTCCTTCGTGGGGTATGCCTCAACCCATTTGCTAAAGGCACACACCACTACTAGAACATACTTCAAATTGTTACAACGCTCAAGCTGGATATAATCCATCTGCAAAACCTCAAAGGGTGCAGTAGGTGTTACGAACCCTCCTGCTGGGGTCCGAGTCCCCTTTCCTGGGTTGTACCTCAGGCAGATCATACAGGTCTGCACCACCCTCTTTGCCGTGCTAGCAATCTCTGGATGCTCCCAAACTTGGGTAAGCAATTTTACAATTGCGGAAGCCCCAACATGTGCTAGCCCATGTGCCATCTGAACCATAGGTTGTACAAAAGCTGTGGGTAATTTCCATCGATCCATCTGCTTATTTCTCCAGCAACCCTCATCATCCAATTCTCCCTCACTGGACCATTGCTCCCGTTCTTTATCCGAAGCGGTCCTCTGTATTTCTCGCACTTCTTCCTTCGCATCATGCCATCTTTCTTCTTGCGACTTCACTACATACATGGCAGTAGCACCAGGCTGCATCGCAGTCTCCCGCGCCACCCGGTCTGCTAACGCATTCCCTTCTCCAACTTTATCGACTACTTTCCTATGGGCGCTACATTTAACGATGGCAATTTTCTTCGGATATGTCAATGCAGTTAAAAGATTATGAACTAACTCCCCATGCATTATTTGTACTCCATGCGACGTTAAGAACCCTCTCTCCTTCCAGAACAGGCCGAAATCGTGCGCTACTCCGAAGGCATACCGGCTATCTGTATAAACATTCACACACAATCCTGTACTGAGCTCACATGCTCGTGTTAATGCTATCAGTTCCGCTGCTTGAGCTGATTTCTGCGGTATGCGTGCTGTCTCCACTATTGTTTGTAATGTGGTAATCGCATACGCTGCTGAAGTCGTACCATCTGGTAGCTTCAGGCATGACCCATCCACCCACAGTTCTCCATCTACATCTGAAAAGGGCGTATCCTGGAGATCAATACGACCCTTTGTTTGTTCCTCGGTCACAAGGATACAATCATGTGCTTCTCGTGCCTCAGACCGAGTCTCGGGGTATGGCAACAATGTGGCAGGATTTAACGTCACGCACCTCTTCAACGTGATATGAGGAGCCAAAAGCGTCAGCTCATATCCCGTTAAACGGGCACTGGTCAAATGCTGCGTCTTTGTCTGATTAAGCAGGGCATCAACAGCATGGGGGACTAATACCAACAGCTTATGAGATAACACAATTCCCTCGCTCTGGCGTATTGACACAGCTGTCGCCGCGACCGAGCGAAAACAACCAGGCAATGCTCGGGCAACAGGATCAAGTACAGCCGAAAAATATGCACAAGGGCGCTGCTTGTCGCCGTGCATCTGCACTAAAACCGATAATGCACATCCATCTTTCTCATGCACATACAGCGAAAAAGGCTTGGTATAATCGGGAGTCCCTAACACTGGTGCTGAACAGAGAGCCTGTCGCAGTTTCTGAAAGGCAGTGTCACACTCATTCGTCCAAGGAAGCGGGATAGGTGTATCTTTTGTCAAAAGAGCTAACAATGGCTCGGCTATGTACGAAAACCCTAATATCCACTGCCTACAAAAAGAAACAAGACCCAAAAATGCGCGCACGTCCTTCTGCGTGGACGGCGTCGGTGTATCCAGAATCACTTGGACACGATCTGGTGTGAGTGCACGTCCCTCCTTAGACAAAAGGTGACCTAGATAAGTCACCTTTGGTCTACAGAATTGCAACTTTTTCCGAGAGACTTTGTGATTGTGGGATGCCAAAAAGGAAAGCAAAGACAACGTACTCGTTTCACACAACTCCGGAGTGTCAGCCGCCAGCAAGATGTCATCGACATATTGAATGAGGGCGACACCCTCGGGCAGAACAAAAGAGTCCAATTGTCTTTTCAAGGCTTGACTGTAGATGCTAGGGCTTTCCGTATAGCCCTGAGGGATTCTACAAAATCGGTAAGACCTATTATTTAGAGTGAAACCAAAAAGGTATCGACTATCGGGATGAATGGGAATCGAAAAGAAGGCATTTTTCAAATCAATAACTGAAAACATGGTCGCCGTAGGCGGGACCAAAGTAAGCAACGTCGTGATATCCGAAACCACTGGGTACTGAGGTATCACGATCTTGTTCACTTCTCTCAAATCACTGATAAACCGATAGACTTTGGCATCCGTATCCTTTTTCAGAATGGGTAGAATCGGGCTATTACAAACATTATAGGGAACTTCTTCCACCACTCCCACCTTAATCAAATCCTGCACAATCTGTATAAGAGCCTCTTCCCCCTCCTGCGAAATACGATACTGGGGAAGGCGTGGTAACACCGCCCCCTCCTGGACACTAATGTGAACAGGCGGAATCACCATCTGTCCCACATCAGTATCCGAGGTGGCCCACAGAGCACGAGGGAGGGCAGCTAACACAGCATCTTCTGTAACCACACACATCCGTTCAGACAGGGGGTAATTGTCATTCAGTATCACCCGCACTCCAGCAGGGGAACACCGGATCGTAGCTCTGAAGTGCTTCAGCATATCAAGGCCCATAATATTATCCAGCGTGTTCGGGGCTAACAAAAACGGACAGGGTGCAGAGAAGGAATTAACCTGAAATGTGAGGGGCTGCGAAAGAGGGCTTCGGGAGAGTGTTCCATCAAACCCTACCGATGTAACCATTAAGCCAGATGGGGGAGCCCTCGGAACCAATTGTTTAGACAGCGCACTACGAGTCGCTCCTGTGTCCACTAGAAACTGATCAGTGGAGCCCAAAACCTCAGCTGATACGTAAGGACCCTTCTGATCAACTGGCACCTCAACTGATTCTAACCCCCATCCAACGCATTCCTATGCATGCTGAGAATCATGGTACCCAGAACGGTCAATCCCCGACACTTGATACTGATTTTGTCGATCAAAAACATTAGACCTATCTCGTTGCTGCCCGGCAAGGTCAAAACGAGCGTGATCATTAGAATTCCCTCTAAAATTCGAGAAACCCCCTCTACCCCTCGGGCCACCCTGATTGTGTCCCTGACTGTGTCCCTGCCGCGAAGCATGCAACGCTGGGCAATCTCTGGCCCAGTGCCCCGATTGCTTACAATACGCACATTGATTCCTATTCAGATCAGATCGGCCCGAGGGAGGACCATAAAATCCTCCCCTACCTCTATTTACACCCCGTCGGGGCGGACCATATACTTGTGCTAACATCACCTTTGTTTTTAAATCCTTCGATTTCTTTTCCTCCTGCCCCTTCGCTTCTAGCTCCTGGCGCTCATAGTACTGAGCTATAGTCAGGAGGGCTGTCGGGGTCGTAGTGGACCAAGAACTTTCACTCGCTTTGAGGCGAGCTGCAATTGCCGGTAATAAATTCGCCACATATTTGTCAGCAAAAAGGTGCCGACCCGTATCATCCGTAAGAGACTGACCACTAAAATCATGGAACGTCTCCTCAAAGCGCGTAAAGAAATCTGCAACTGATTCATCGGCTTTCTGCTTACACGAGGCTAACATATTCCAGTCAATCTTTTTAGGAGGAATAATGGTCTTCAACTTAGTCAGAATAGCAGCGGGGAGATCTAAGATAATCTGAGGTGGTTTCTGCGCGGGCTTTCTCTCCCTATCCTCATCCTCAAGTTCAGACCATCGAGCCTTAAAAGTGGCAACATCATCCACCTTCCGCACGGATCGCCACATATCTGGTGGTAGAATAAGCCCAAAGAACAAATCTATATCTGCTAACGTCATAATACAAGAATTCAAGGCCCCCTCGACTTCTTCGTAAAAGGCCGCTGGATTCTTGCGGGGATCAGGCAACGCACTCTTTAATGCCATGACGTCAGCCCTGTGCCAGGGAGTATAAACCCAATTATACACAAAATATCCCTTAGCATCGGCGGAGGTAATATCCGAGCTAGTCCCCGCTCCTTTAGGAGGAACATACAAAGGCGCCGCCTCGCGCATTGGTTTAGCATGCACTGGATCACTCTTATCTGATTGAGAGGTGGATGAATGGCCGCCTCCAGTACGCGAATCCGACCGCTTTTCCTCCTCAAGGTGTTGGCGCGCTTTCTCTTTAAGATCTGCTGCCGCATCCCGCAACGCAAACAGTCGCCGAACCGCCTCAGGCGCCTTAGAGGGAGAGAAAACACCATTACGCAATGCTTTAGAATCTAATACCACATCATCAGGTTCAAAGACACTGGAATATTTCCGAAAGGCAGCAATCACTTCATCAGAAAAGTGTCCCAAGAAATACAACCTTTCTCTATCCTGCCACGACTCCCAAGAAGCCAACAGTTCATCAAGGGATAACTTGCCCTTACATGCACGATAGGAAAACTGTCGAAGCTCACCCATTCGCTCAGCCGATAACATGGACCGCGTGTCTACCTTACTCGAACCCGATCCAGAATCTTGTGGCCTCGGGGCAGACGCGCCAACATAAGGAGGCGGAGAACGATCTAATAAATAAAAATCATCGTCATGATTATTAAGGACAGGATAGAGTGGCTGACGAACAGCATATTGACCCGAGACTTGTAACCTATGTTCTTTCTCTTGTTTCTCCGTCTGTTCTCTTTCCTCCCGACGCTTTGCTTCCTGCGCTCTCACATGATCATTCTTTCGTTGCTCTTTATCAAACAGCGCTTTCTCGCGTTTCTCTCGCTCACGCACTTCCTTCACCCATAGTCGCACACATTCAAACATGTCTTGACGCGCACGCCGTTTACACATACACTGTTCCACATACTCAATCTTACGTATATCAAACGACCCATACAACGGCCACCGCAACTCAGGATCCTTTTTGGTATATTTCCTCCATACTGTGCTGTACATTATGGAGGAAAGACCATGCTTCACATACATATCCCTATTAGGAGTCCCCTCTGGGGGAGCTGGAGCAGATTCCTCGAGGTTTAACCGGTTTCCAAAGCAGCAGCACCACTTACGGAGTGCGCTAAAAGCAGGCATGCTCAAAAATAATGCAGAATATGCAGTATTATCAAAAAAATGGCACTTAAACGTTGTGCTGTTCAAAGTTACACAGTTCCGGAGAAATATCTCCACATTACCTGCCTATATGTGTTGCAACGCATATATTCTCACAATAATCAATACAAGATATGACCGGTCATCACAAATCAGAAGGAAGGGAAGGAAGAAAAACCTCGGGATGCCAGGACTAAAGTGCCTCTGGCAGTGATCACATCCCCGGCCAAATTCCTCACCTTCGTCGCGACCAATCCTTCGAGCATCCGAGTCGCCGATGAGCCCCATGTGACGGGCGCCAATTGATGAATACAGGCCCCAGCTAGGCCCGCAGGACACAAGGGTTCGCTCTCCTGTAAAGGAATCTATAAGGAAGTTGGCACGGAAACTGCAAAGTACAAAGACACAGTTTATTAACCCTTAAGGGTGGTCCTACAATCCATACAATACCCTTCAGTATTGCATAGAGTAGCACAAAGAACTTGCATACACGGTCCCCTTTTATACACAACAGAGGGGCTCATAAGTGGGAGGATACGACATGAGACGAAGAATGTTACCTTTTATGGACATTTGCAATACAAGATCGATATGTGGGCGGAGCTGACATACTCCTTAAGCCCGCGAAAACATGGTCAAGCAAGGACTAACTGATAACAGATGTGGTCAAGTCTGGGCATGCGCCAGACGGACAAAGGAACTATTTATAGACTGTTACTAGGCTGATTACAAGAGCAACTAACACAAAGATAAGACTCTTCTCGTGCTGAACACGTGGAGACATGACAATACAAAATGGAGTCCAGACTTCAGTCAACATAACAAAAGGGGCATGTGTAAAGCAGAAGAATTCATGTCTTTAGTAAATGCTTAATCACATCGAAGTTGCAATTTACAACACCTTTACCTACCTGTAACGCCCCTAAATCTAGTATTTAGGGGCACCCTGAACCTTCCCTCCTCAGATTCCAGATTCCGAAAAAGCAAAGAAGAACAAGAAGAAAGAAGACCTGCTGTGCAGCTGCTAAGAAGAGGAAGACACCAACTGCTTTGGCCCAAGCCCTACCGGCCTGTCGACCCTCGAACCTGCTCCTGCTAAATCCCGGCACCTCCTGTGGCCAGCAACCTCACAAACCCCGGAGGACCTGGATACCTTGTGACTTTGAGCATCTGGGACTCCCATGAGTAGTGGCTCTGCTCAAAGCAAATTTCTTACCCCTGGCATCAGCCCGGAACCGCGAACCCTGCACACTCTGCACCCGCCAAGCCTGGCCTGTGCTGGAGTGGACAAAGACCCTGAGGACGCCCCCCCCCGGTGACTGTGACCCCGAATCCAGCCCCCAAGGACCCACCTCGACGCTCCTGACGACGCCTGCAGCCTCAGAACCAGGGACCCCCCCAACCGCGATCAACAGAGGGTAAGATTTCCCGACATCAAAAGCCACCCCTGCACCCAGCGCCCTGCGTCCCCCTGTGCCCGACTCCTGGGTACCCACCTATCCTATAACTACCCAACTTACCTCTCAAAGTGGTGGTGGCACCTGAAGAATCTTCGTCCCCGAGCTTGCAGCCTTTGATCATACTTGAGCTTTCCCATTGAAATCCATTGAGCCCCCGAAGGCTCAAAAGCACCCTGCACCCAGCAACCCGAGTGGCCCTGGCAGTGCAACTTCTACTCCTACCTACTTCCCCATTTGCCCTGAGCAAGTGACCAGGATCCCAGCTCCCACAGCCGTGTGGCCTGCTAGTCAGCAGCCACCAACCAAGGCCCAACTGCCTCCCATTGGATAACATTGGGCCAAATTCACTTTGCACCCGGACGCCCCAGTGCCGCTGTGGGTGTAACAACTGTACTTACCTGACCCTGGGAGACCCCTGAGTCTATGCACAGAACCTTAACACTGCCAGTCGAATACTTACCCAAAAGCCGATAACTCACTTTTCTTCCAAAGGGTAACATTGACTGGCTTCTTCTGAAATTTCTTCTAAGTGTGGAGTTTCTAAACTTTAAAATATTCACCTAAAATCAACCGAGTAACGAAAACGGAAATACTCACCTGCTATTAAGAGAGATCCCAGTGCTGGATCCTGGGGCCCAGCACTGACCCTTAAAAGTACTTACAACCGTACTTACCACTAACTCAATTTTCTCCCGTAGGAAACCATTGACTGTTTTTCTGTAAAATTTCTTTGAAGTGTCGATTTTTGCAAACTACAAATATTCTTTAAAAATCGTACCAACTGTGAAAACGTAATTACATACCTGTTTTAGATAGATACCCCAGTGCTGAGCCTAGGAGCCCAGCCCTGGATTACAAAAGTAACGAGAACATACTTTACCCGTAACTTGAATTTTCTCCCATAGGAAACCATTGACTGAAAAAGAATGTAATGTAGGACAAGTCTGATAAAAAGCAGAAGACGTTCCTTTCCATGGGGGCACACGCTGCCTTCAATGTCTTCCTTCTCTACCACAGAGTAAGAAACAACAGTGAACATCTTGGGAACACAAGGGACTTGATCAGATATTGAACTTAAGGAAGTAGTGGTCTTATGTTACTCAGTTAGAGTTGACTGGACTTAATGCATGTCATCTTTCCACGATGTCTGCATCTACACCTCCTATCTTTCAGTAATATAATGTAATGGTATTTGGATACCTCAAAACCAGTGCTTTAAATGGGCTGGTACTCACCGGTACTGAGTACCGGCACTTCCGAATTTTTTTACAGTCAGTACCGGCACCTCTCTGTAGCCAGGGAGAGTACCGGTACCCTGATCCATGGCATGGCAGACTCAGGTTAGGTTTCTCCTCCAGTGCAGGGCAGAGGCCGCTCTGCTTCGGAGGAGCTTGTAATTAACTCGGCTGAAGTAGCCTTTTGCAGAGTTGCTGGTAAAGATTCCAGCAGCGCCCATTTAAATGTCCCTAAACTGCAGGGGGTTGAGAGGGCTTGTGTCAGCTGTGATTAACAGGACAGCGTCTCTAGACAGACCCTGCACTGTCAATCAGGTGCACAGCGACCATACGGGTGAAAGCGCCATCATGACTTTCATTTTGTGTAATGAGTTAATCAGTTTTTTTTTTTGCCATAAACACATTTCTCATGTGTTTTATTTAATATGTGCTGCAACTGGTACAGAAGTCATTATGGATCATATTTTGCCCTTAGCCCCGCCCACTTGCCACACCTCTATTTTAATGAGCACCTGCACTTATTTTCCCCCATTTAAAGCACTGCTCAAAACTAAGTGGTTAGCAACGAAGACCAAACATCAAGCATGAACCTGGGGATTTACCAGGGCGTAGCTTTAGAGGGGTGTTTGAGGTGTTACACCCCTGTAAAAGATGTATTCTTTAGGAATTAGTTTGGTGCAAGTGCTTTAGTCGGGTGGATTTTATCTGAGATTTTCAAATGAACAAAACACACCCACACACACACACACACACACACTCTGTCTCTTATCTCTGTTTTGGTAGGTCTTAAAAAATGTTTGTTTGTATGAAAAATATTGTGTTTTAAGTACTTGTAAAGCACGCACCTGCTGCTCATATAATGTATTTTAAAAGATACACCAGCGTTATTGTTGAGAAATCTGCAGTTCAAATACACCCTACTCTTACTGACCAAGCTACACCCGTGGGATTTACCCAATTTAAAGCCCTGGTTACTCAGTAGAAAATCCTGCCACGTTACAAGTGCCAGGTGTCGGATTTTGCGAGAGTAAGTTAAATTCAGCAATATTTTTTTATGCATTGGCCAGTTTTGTAGCAGAGCATGAGAACTCACAATCATGCTCTTTACATTACTGATTCCGTCGTAAACAGCCACATCTAGCTCTCCACGTATGCCTTGTCGGGGTAGTAACCATTATATAAATGTAATTTCAATGTAGTAAATGTCAGAGTAACCCACTTGAAAGCGGAACGCCCCTCGGGGACGGAGGGGCTGCTTTTTTGCCCTTTAATCGTCTGCTGCCTCATGTTCTTTCCCTGTCGATTCTCCCGCCTCGACCCACAGAAAATGAAATAAAGAGCATTAAAAAAACCTCTCAACGTCACTCCGATGAAAGCCGGGCGGGGGTCGCGCAGGTCAGCAGCACCTTAATCACTCCTGCCCTGCTCAGTCCATAAATCGCAGTAATGGCACGGTGGTCAATACTGGAAAAGTAAAATATGGCCCCCTTAGGAGGGGAAGGTGGGGAAAGGGCCCTTCTGGCTCGTGGATAGAAATAAAAACGCACTGAAGCGATTCCGAGGTCAACTGGTTTCCGTGTTTGCGAGGAGCAGGGGGGTGAAGATTTGCTGCCGTTCAAACAACCTGACCGTGCGCGGCTCTGCAGGGAGAAGCGAACACGGAGCACGCATCGAGTGCGGCCTCCCTCTTGAAATTGACTCCCTTCGGGTTCTTTGAAAAATGGACCACTTCACCGACCACCTTCCCACCAACCCCTGTGTTTTCAGAGCACCTCCCATACTATTCCAGGAGCTCGTGTCCTCTTTCTCTTTCATCTCTTCCGTACGTGTAGATTCTCTTACAAACGAATATCCCTGCTGCATATATTTACTTTGTGCCAGAACCAACAATAATCAAAAGGCTACTTTCATTACCAAAAGGAGCCGCAAAGGGGTTGGGGTTGCATAACTAGGGATTGGCTGCACAGAAAACCACTAGTCCAAACATAAAGAGACATCTGGGACCAAGTCACCCAACAGTGTACTTAGGGTTGATTTATTTAGGAGACGCATAAAGATGGACTCTTTATTTTAACCCCTTGAGTGCCCGCCCCTTTCCCCGCCCTGTGCCGGCCGTTGCATTAGCGGGCGGGGTTTATGACGAGCTGGTCTCGTCATGGGCACAGCGCAACCGCGGCCCATGACGAGACCAGCTCGTCATGGGCTCTCAAGAGGTTAACTAATTGTTGGACATGGCCCTCTCTGCAGGGTCATCTCCAATCTTTCGGTCTTCACCATCCTATTTTCAGAACCTTTTTTTGTTTGCTTTCAGGACTGTGCACTGTGCCAGTGCTAAAGTGATTGTGATCTCTCCTTTAAACATGGTGAAAAAAGCTTACACCTAATTGGCACATTTAATTGACTTGTACACCCCTAGTAAAGTGGTACTACATGTACCCATGACCTGTAAATTAAATGCTATCAGTGGGCCTGCAGCACTGATTGTGCTACCCAATTAAGTAGCCTTTCAAAGCCCAAGCCTGCCATTGCAGTGCTTTCTAGGTCAAGCCTGGGCAAAGCATGCGCTGCTCTGCAAGGCATGCTGTATTGGAGTATGGACTTGAAGCCCCGCCCATTCTCCGCCCATATTTGGCATTGGCTGGTGTCATTGTCCTTCGTAAATGCTGACTTCTGATTGGTAAACAGGCGTGTTAGTCCCTCCTTAGTACCGCCTTGTCTTCATTTGTAACCTCCTATGAAGATTGGCCCTTTTTAGGTCTCACCTGACCCAGTGCATGCGCTGGACTGGCGAGACTTTTAGTGAGGGCTTAAAAAAATGCTACCGCCGGCCACAGCTTGCAGTGCATGTGCGCGGGCGCGCACCGCTCTTGATCGCGATCACTTTGACTTTTGCGGCTGCACGGCCGCTTAGATGTTCTCCGTGCGCCAATGCTTGTTTCTACACTCGTTAAACTGCCCTTTCCTACGCTTTTTCCTGACCTCTTCAACACAATACCATCATTCCACTTCTTAACCCCTCTTTTGAATATTTCCAATCTAGCGCCCTTCTTCAATTTCTTTCTGATTGGATTAAGTTTTCTCTCTCTCGACTCCTACTCTCGTCAGTTTGGATTCTGTCTGATGCATTCCAGCCAAACTGTCCTTTAAATTCACTAAATGTCACACTTCTTGCCTTTTCAAGACTTATTTGTCTCACATGCATGCTTTTGATACAGTTGACAGTTTGATGTCTTCTCTCAATCGTTTCTTCTTCCTACATTTATAGTCCTGACCTCATTTGGCTGGCATCCTCCTTTGTCCGCTGCACCCAATGCAGACTCCTGCTTTGATATTCGCCCCAAAGTCTATTCTTCTTTACTGTGGAGATCCCACCCGAAGCTGTTTTTATGCATAATAACCCTCTAGTTCCTCTTGTTTATTTAATAACAAATATTCATAAATATTTCTCTATACCTCCAGATTCCTGTCTGTTTCTTATCTCTTGAGTACATACCACCAGATGAGTTCGTCTCTTCTCTCTACCTTAATTTCAGTAAACGGATACTGTTTTCCGTGCTCCCTCTTCATGAATGCCTACCACCATCGATCAGTGTTTTGCCAAACATCCTGCTCCTCTTCTGTGAACAAACTCATGTGATCTTGGTCTCCTCATTCTTTTTATACAAGTGTCTTGCCCAGATCCTTTGCTACCTATTGTAAAACAGCATGAACATTTGCTCTTTATAACCTGCCAATCCACTAATCTTCACTATGTTTTTACTGGCATTACCGCACACCTTGACTTCTGATCTTCTCTTTTGATCTTTGTATCCGCCTTAGCCGAAATGTATCGCTTCAATGTGCTTTTTCAAACTTCCTCTTCCAGAAACTTCAAAAACAAGCATTGGCATAGCCAATAGGTCTCGCCTTTGTGACCTATTAAGTGTTTAGCCATGCAGCACTTGATGTTGTTGCACCTAGAATATTGTGCTGGATGACTAAACACTTATAAGGTCCCAAAGGCGAGACCTATTGGCTATGCCAATGCTTGTCTTTGGTTGTTACATGATATGTCGTATTTACTCTGTAAGCACTATTTTCTTTAATGAGTTTCTCTTATTGCTGGCATGACATGCATCCCTGGAACATTCAGCGTGCCAGGCGCACTTTAGTGTGGCGCTTAAAAAAAAAAGCATTTGTTTGTCAACTTGACAGCGCCTTCACTTTAACAACGGCCGCTGACCTTTCTTTAGACACAGCTCGTCTAAAGAAATGGGTGTGGCCTCTATTAACGTGAACATGCAGCATGGGGCGCTTGTAAGTAACAAGCATTTGCAATGCAATAGCTCTCACATTTGAGATACTTTGACCTATTGGTATTGTAAATGACAATGCCTTTTATTATTGCAAGTGTTTTAAACACATAAATAAAAGGCATTGCCATTTACAATGCCAATAAGTCAAAATCTCACAATTGCGAGACCTATTGCATTGCAAATGCTTGTTAGTTAAAGTGCATTTTTCTTAGAGCATCTTGTGTGTATCTGATTGAGAAGAATGAAAAAGGATTGTTTCTGATCACCATGGTGTCCCTGGGACTGTTAGTAACTCAAAAACATTGTTGCCACTTCAACAATGTATTGGGTGGAGTTTGGCGGGACTAGACAAAGTTGTTTTTCACATTCAGGTTTGGTGCATTGAACTAAGTTCACTCATGCCACCCATGGGTGGAAAAGCAAACCTTGTAGAGCTGAGCCGGAGCCTCAGTTTACGCAACACTGGCACCCAGATGTGCTGGGCTTGGATGTGTTGGGAACTCTTTGAGTAGTATCTTTTTGATATCAACACACATGAGAACCATTATTACATAATTACAGAAACGTCTGTAGTAATCATGGTTGCCTCCTACTAGGAATAAGGGAGCATCTATTATACTAGGTTTGTCAAGCTTCCCTTTTAAAAGTTTATCCCTAATTCTTATTTTTTAATTCTTTGTTTCTGTATCATTTGAATCAGTTTGTATCACAGCCCATATATGTTAAAAGGAATGTGTCTTAATCTGACATCATGATGCTTATTTTGTTAAATCAAACATTCCAAAGATGACATTTCAAATTCCATCTCCGATAAGTTACAGTATATAAGGACTGCCACTCGATCACCTGTCAGGAGAGGTCTTTCAGCACAGGTTATTGCAAGCAAGATTCTGCCAGACCAGAAGATGATCCTGCCTGCCTGAAATGCCACTGCCGTATCACGCTTTCTACTGATGCTGTACGCATGTTTGCTTTTTGCAGGGAACACGGCCTTCTTGACTCCTGATAATTACAGCTATTTGCTGTAAATAAGGTATGCAGTGCACTTGTCCTTCCTAAGAAAACCGAAATGTAAGTTATTCTCCAGTCCATACTCTGCTAGCGTAGCACATAGAATTACGTTTTATGGTGTTAGGTTTTTAGATGACATTTTAAACATGTTAGAAACATTCATTATATCATCACTGTTCACAATGTGCACGTGTGCTGCTTTAATTGGATTCTGTGTGGTTATTTTAGATGTTTTGGGCAGCAGGGTGCGCCTGTTGAAAGAAACTTGCTTTTTAATTAAAGTTTCTTTTTCTTAGAGCATCTTTTATGTGTATGATTGAGTAGAATGACACTGGTTTGTTTTTGATCACCACAATGTCCCTGAATCTGTTAGTAACCCAAAAGCATTGACCCCACTTCAACTATATATTGGGCAGAGTTCAGCAGGTCTACAAAAACCTGTCTTTCACATTCTTCGTTGGTGCATTGAACTAAGATAACTTGTGTCACCTGTGGGCAGGAAAGTAAACCTTGTAGAACTGAGCCAGAGACTCAATTTATGCAACAAATGTCATTGTGGCTAAAAGGAGTGACTTTTGATTCTGTGCTTGAACAGGTTCATTTAGGGAATCTGGAGGGCATCTATTAGCTTTGGTCTGCATGATGTCCTCTTGTGAAATATATGTGAAGCAATCTAGACAGCATCCTGTCTCCGAAATGTATTTTAAGAGTGAAGCAGGCATAGAAATCGGATAATGCATGATGAAGTCCAGGATTGTCGAAATTTTCTCTGAGAAAAAGGAACAATATTGTCACAAAGGACTTATCATGGTGGTATTTCATTTTTTTCTGACAGCAGGATTTTAAAGTTCAGTGACTGTGATATAGCTCTTTAGAAAGGTTGGTGAAATTAAGAATCCCTTCAGATAAGGACATTTTGTCATATTGCATTTTTACTTTATACGAGTGCAGTATAGACTGGTAGTCCTCTTATCTTGTCTCCATTTCTTCTCGGCCCTCTGAGCCTGTGGTTTAAAGCTTCATGTGTGGTTTTACTCTTTTCCTCTCTGAGGGGCAATACTGCAGTGCTTCAGCAGGCTGCGACAGGAAAATGTGTGGCAGCAAACTATCCAGTTGGGAAAACACTGGAGACAGCAATCAGGGTGTCATTGGGAGAGATAAGCGCTATCCTGCTGTTAAGTAACAGACAGTCTGGCATAACATAAAGTTTGACAAGGCTCTCACTTTTGGGCAAATAGCGTGGCCACATGTCTGAGGTCTCCAGGCACAACTGTACAGAACAAAGGCTAAGTAGTCTTTTTTATTGTGCTTAAAAAAGAGCAGCATATTGAAACATGACTGGAAATAGACATTGCAGGTCATTACTACAGCTTGACAACAGAACCATGAGTAAGTTCGCTTCGTATCAATAATAGCACAGATGCTTCCCAAGCCTATGCGCTGGAGCCGCAAGCAATACATTAAATGTGCATTCTGTGCAGGTTCACTTATTTGCTAGGGGTCTTGTCGGGTTTCAGATGTGTGGCGAGTGCATCATGACTCATCATTGCAACCTTGCTCAGTTCCAGGATTGGTCTGATGAGCTGCAGCGATGTTGTCAATTAGCCTAGTTGGAAACCAATAGACAGAAATATGCAGGCGTTTTGGACCGACGCCCAGGCCATCTGGGAAAGATGTTTTATAACTGCAAGGTCAGCCCAACTACTGGTTTTTGCAGGTATTAATTCTAGCTGTGATGGGGTGAGCATCCAAAATTATCCCCGCAGCTGCCACATTATGCTTTTGTCCAAAGTGACTCCTGCACTCTTTCTTTATGGCAGATTTTGTGGGCCACTAATCTCTAGGAATCCCTGAAACTGTGCATCTGCCATTTGTCAGGGATACTCTTAGGCGTACCCTGAGGTGGGGAGAACCTCCATTTTCCATCCAAGGGAAGAGGTGTGGCGCCGCGGCCAGGGCGACTGACTCCGGAATCTGGGGATCACGGTTCGATCCCCGGCACCGGCGGCAGATTAACCCAGCACCATGTGACTCTGGGCAATAGCTTGCTTAATCTTTCTGACGGCGCCTAGAGACCCTTAAGGGTGATTGTTCGCGCTTTACAAATGTGGATTATTATTATTTATCCCTCCCTGTACTCGGTAGGGAGAAAAGCCCCCTAGCTTCCTTGACAATATTGTGGTGCGAGGGCGCAGCCAGCGGGGCTGCCAGCGGGGCTGCCTCCTGTGCTCTCATGTAAGTTAAGTACATTGGCTTAGGGCAGAAATGGCCCCTCACATATATTAATTTTATGTATTTGGGAAGTTTTGAAACATTAACAGGTTAAGTTTTGCAACAAATGATCATCCAAGTGTGTGCGTATAATAAATGCTTTAAAAATGCTTCTTATACATCTGCCATTAGTATTTCGAATAGATGTTCCTCTATCACTTAGTTTTGTAAGTACGCCATTTGCAATGTGGGCGGATGCTGACAGGTGAGGACAACCCCATCTCCCTATTCTTCCTCCTCTCCTTTTTTTTGTTTTCCAGGGCTGCACAAAGGCGGTGCACAAGGTTTAGTACCAAAGTAACCCCCTATGCTGTGTACCTGGTAGACTTCCTGTAGGCAGTAACCGCTGCATTGAATTTTTGACAGGCAACATTTTCGGACTCAACTCTGAGGAGGGAAGTTGTGACCAAACCTGCAAAACTGGGCGTTTGATTCTACAGGAAGCCCTGCCTTTGTTGGCAATGAGACTTGCCCAGCTGCCTCAATCTAGACATATATGCTGGAGTTTACAATGTAAACAGACTATGCAGATTATATCACAAAGTAAGATTACAATGAAAACAAAATAGGCACCCTGAGAAATGATAAAGATTCAGACTGAATACTTTTTTCATCATACAGGTAAATAGAACAGGAATGAATAATTGGAAACATCATGTTCAAGAAAGAAGTGTGCTTGCATAAGGGTTAAAGAAGTGTCCCCTTGGGAGGGGGGCTTAGACTACTGACTGAGCAGCAAAACCACGAGGAGCTAAACCGCGAGGAGCTAAACCGCGAGGAGCTAAACCCAGCTCCTATTTGAACAGGTTTTGTTTGAGTTTCTGTTTGAAGAAGGGTATTTTTCCAGCCTCAGGTCTCTTGGAAGATCGTTCCACAGTTTTGCCCCAGCAGCATTCATCATTCTGCCTCCATCTTTTAATTCGTGGCATTTAGAAATGGATAGTTTCAGGTCACAGCCAGAAGAATTTCAAGTACTTGCAAGCTTTCGAATTGACTGTCCCCTGTGCTAAGCAAAAGACTCCGTTCAGGATTTGGTGTCCTTGAGTGAGCCAGGCCAGCTGGGAACCTTCAGTTGACATATGGTTATTCTTCCTTCGGCCATAGAAAATGCAAATGGCCTTATTTCATATTATTTTAAACCCAGTCTGCTCCTTACAAATCCATTTCCAACCTCACTTTACAGATTTACATCTAAAAAATTCTTGGTAAAGGTATACCGATTTTTGTTTTTCTGTTTTGTGTGAGGTACCTAGAAATGAGCTAGAGCTTCTGTGTATTTCTGACAAGTGGTATTTTTTGGATACATGTTATTTAATTGACCAAACCTTCACAGTTTATTTTGAAAGTCTTGCCATAAACCTTTTTAATCACATTTTAGATCTGTGACCTTATTTTTTATACATTGTGTCATTTCTAATAGTATGAATTTGATATGCATTATTTTGCTTACATCATTTTAACACCAACAAAGGCCATCATAATAAAATTAACATACCTTTATTAGTTAGTCAGCCAACCAATCATTTAGAATGACACCAAGACAGCATCAGAAGTAAGCTCATAAACAGTAGCTGATTGGCAAAGATGGCATGGCAATTGAGTGAAGTTGTGCATCTGCTACACTGAATCCACACAACTTCAAACCAAGGAAATTTTGAATATTGCAGGTTCAATAATCAATTATTGGAGAAAAGATTCTATTTTTGTGTGGCTACTAAATGTGTAATGTATGTGGTGAGGACTAAGGGTCTCATTCACAAAGAAACCATATGCTTCAGGATGAGAAAGCTTCTGCCTACTCAAGATAAGATATACAACCCAAACCTGATATACAAAGGTCTCATGCTCACTTCATTCATAATTAAGAATTGCTGAGTTTTACTGATATAGCGGTATGCCACCTAAATCTATGATTGTGGACTGTCCGGTTGTTGAAATTTCACAAACAAAGGGTTTGGGTATTTTTTTTAATGTTCTTATTTCAAATTGAAATCCTTTTTTAAGTCACATTCTACATATATTTCCCCAAAGCGTAAGACAGCCCAGAAGGTCAAACACAATATGTTTGACTGCAGTCAAATTTAGGATTTTTCAATGTGATTTGATTTTTTGGCGGCAGCTGGCCAACTTAAGTACCAAACAATGTGAATGTAAGCTGGAGCTTGAAAACATCACATTGAAGAACCCCCCCCCCATACAATGCCTGGATAAACTCTCCCTGGTGCCTTCATAAATAATTGAAGTCAGTGCTGAGAATTTGCCCCTAGCCCATACCTGAAGCTCTTCTGTGCCCCCTGCTACTTTGCCCCACTGATGTTGTTATATTGCCAATTTGCCATATCGCAGCGAGCTCACAAAGTCTTGAGGGGCTGATCAAGAGCAGCCAGAAGCCCTTCATACCTTTCACCACCACAGCCACATATAGCCACCACTGTGGCTGAAAAATACATACTATTTGATGCTATAAGAATGCTATGTGGCAATTGGGAATGCCTCTGACCTCCACACTGTGTAGGTGTAGACGCACAATAATTATAAGCCTATGCTGGTCCTCTTGAGGAAATCATGGTTCCCGGGCCCTAGAGCCAACACACATTTCCGAAGGAAAACAAAGCAGAAGCTGCTGAAGGGCTTCCCAAACTAAGCAAAGCAGTGTTAGAGATTTCACCATTTTAATTTCCCCATAGCGCACTGTTAGACCTGGCACCATTGGAGTGGGTCTCCCTTCCATTTTTCGCTTTTGTCTTCTCTGTGTTTACTGGTGTTAGATGCTCTGGGCGCTGTGCCACTGCCATTCAGTGCCACAGCATGAATGCTCCCTATTGTAAATTAACAGCATTACCTTATATAATCCTAATTGACCCAAGGAACCTGATAGGAAAGCCGAATTTAGTATGCCTGAGCTCAGAATATTAAAGTGCATCTGGTAGTGAAGATTATTTCCATAGTCTGTGGTTGAAAATACCACTTTTAGAAAGTGGGTATTTTCTTGCCTAAACCTTCCAGTGTGCTCTGCTGTTATGTGTATTGGCTGTCTGGTTTTGGAGGGACAGGGCAGGCCGAGCCCGACCTGGATTGAATAGAGAGATCTGCAGTTGGAGTATGGGGAGGGGTGACCTTTAGATCTGAGCCGGGCTGTGCCTGGCAAGGTGAATGATGGCTCCACCTCCCACTGTGCGTCTGATAGCAGACCCCCTATTCCTGAAAGGCAGGATGCAGCCTTGTAAACAAAGTGCTCCAGGACGACACCAAACTGGTTCTGGCTGGGTTCAGTGATTTGTGACTTTTTGAGAACAAAGACTTCTGGGATATAAAGATCTGTGCGAAAACCCCTACACGGTGTGTTACTTCTGGATGTCAAGACGAACCTCTGTCCGTGTAACTAGAGGGAAAGGACTTTGAAACTTTCATCCATCTTGCTGAAGCAACTACCCAAGGGCCTGATTTGAGCTTGCCTCCTGCTGAAGTCTCAGGGACATTAGACTTCACACATCAGCCGCCCGGATTCCTATTTGAGGGGAATTCTACTCGCAGGTGAGGCCTCTGTTGAGAATTCCAGAGCCTCTGGTTCTACTGCGGGGAACGCGGGCTGAAAGTCATCATATCGCCAGTTTGGGCCACTGCAGCTCAGGAGCTGTGCCACTGAGTGACCGCATTTGCTGTACTACGAAAATCATCGCTATCGCGATTGTGGCCCGCCACAGCTGAGTAGCTGTTGCTGCTGACAGCCCGCATTTGTCTGTGTTACCAAAGTCATCGTTATCGCTATTGTGGGCTGCCGCAGCTGAGTAGCTGTTGCCGCTGAGAGCACGCATTTGCCTGTGTTACCAAAATCATCGCTATCGCTATTGTGGACCGCTGCAGCTGAGGAGCTGTGCCGCTGAGTGCCCACATTTGCCGTCCTACGAGAATCATCGCAATCGCTATTGTGGGCCGCTGCAGCTGAGGAGCTCTGCCTCTGAGTGCCTGCATTTGCCGTCCTACGAAGATCATCGCAATCGCAATTGTGGGCCGCTGCAGCTGAGGAACTGTGCCGCTGAGTGCCCGCATTTGCCGTCCTACGAGAATCATCACCATCGCTAGTGTGGGCCGCTGCAGCTGAGGACCTGTGCCGCTGAGTGCCCGCATTAGTTACCACTTCGAGGATCTTGTTATCACCTGTGTGTGCCGCTGGATGCCCACCTTAAGCCCTGCCCCAGGATTATCGTGAGTGCATGCAGCGAACCGCTACAGCCGGTAGCTGTGGCCGCTGCTAGTCCGCCTGTCATCACCGCGGCTTCCTTGTGAGGCTGCATGCCGTGCCCCCTTTAAATCTCAGGGACATGGTGCATCACCGGGTCGCGTGGACCCCGGCCTCGAACTAAGTTCGTTCCACACGCTGTTTGAGTGCCTTGATTGCTTTTGAAGTGAATCTGTAATTATGTGCATTGTGGTTTCTCAAGTGCTTTTAAGCCTTGTGTTCAGTCTATATAAAGATAACTATTTTTCTATAACTACTTGTGGTGTCTGTTTGTAGCGTCTTTCCTGCTTTATTATGTAGGGTCACAAATGCTTCACACACTACCTCTGAGATATGCCTTTCTGCTCGTGCTACATTACCACAGGGTTGAGCTGGGGTTGTCAAAGGGTGTAGCCCCCTTACTCTGACTTAGGAAGAAGGATCCCTATTTGGACCTCGGCGCCACCCACTGCCAACTAGAGATCCCCATTTCTAACAGGCACTAATAGCACGGCACCAGGGAACGCACTATCATTAAACGCAGACGAAATTTGGCATCAGCCAAGTGGTCCACATTGTGGCCCTTTTAAGCTATCAACTTTTCCAAATTCTTGGTGAGAGGGATCTGTACCCAGGAGGGTCCAGAAGTCTAAACAAGCTGCTTATGGAATAATTTCAAGATATGTACAAATTAGTTTGCTAGGTTTCTCCAGCACTTCAGATGTACATTGCTTACCTTATTAGTATATTGTTCTCATTGAATGTATATTAAAACAGACTAGTAATTTCCCACCGACCTGAAGTTGGAGGGCAGTGCAGAATTTGTGACCCAAGTATTTCCAAGTGATTGTGAAGCATACCCACAGTGTACCACAAGTCTTTTCAAAGTGCAAAACGTTGCCCCTATGTTACTCATGCTTTACTATACTATGTAAAAATCATTTGTGGGCACGTGTCTGGAGCAATAATTTTCACTGTTTTATCAGTCTATCAGAAACAAATGCTTTTTTTACACTGTCAGCCCTTGGGGTTGGGTGACCTCAGGGTAAATACAAAAACAATTCAGTGAATTAAATAGAGTGAGTGTGGGTATGTGTGTATGTTCATAAATGCTCATGAACACACATGGTTATAGAATAATATCCGACTAGATATTAATGTTTATTAAGTGTGATAACCTATGTGTTATATTGAATGTGAAGACAGCCTTCCCAAATGTCCTCTGAATAGTGCTTCGCTTTTTGTACAGCATTGGCATTCAAGAGTCAAGAAAGTGAAAGGAGACTTGACGATGATTCCAGGACCTGGATAAAAACTCTTACTGTATAGCAGGATCCTTTACTTCACCTTCTATGCACATTCTCATTATAGATTTAAATCTAGCTAATTAAGTTTCTACACAATTACTGTCAATGTAAACAGTAGAAGTGGGCGGTGAACTCTACTCCACGCTCCAATTGGAGTTCAGCAAAAAAAACTCAGCCTACCACCGGCGGAGTGACGTTTACAAGAGCCGAGCCCTAATAGAAAGAAACAGAGTAAATACAGTTGTATGTGCCCTGTTAAAAAGTGAACACAACATTTAATAATACGTGAACTGAAATGTGTAGATCCGTTTTAGAGTATCCTACTCTGAGCCCAGACCACGAAGTCGCACCAGTCACCCTTTCCACAGGCCTATCGCACCAGCAGAAGCACAGGGCCTGGGAGACCCGAACTGATGCCTACATGGGGTTACGTTGCTTGGAATAGGATCTGCCATTATTTAAAAAATAAAGCACTCACAGGCCACGAGGCAATGCTGGAAAATACTATTTTGTACTACCAGACTTCTGTCTCTGGGTTTATTGGAGCAGTGACTGCTCCAAACTGGATTTTATGTTAGATGTGGGAGGATATTATGATTCAAAAAACAGTTATCAAAAAAGCTTGAATTAATCTCAGCCACTGGTAATCACTCTGGTCAAATCCCAATCAATTGTTATCCTGTACACCATGCCACTTCAGTTTGGACCCAGCTATATGCAAATCAGACTTGACCCTGCTCCAATCAGAACAGGTCAGCTCGAACTGCCAGGCCAGGTCCTCCCTGAACCAGAACACAAGCAGCCCAGGATTGGTTTCACGTTAGTATGGGCTCATCAGCCAGGTGCAGCTTGGTTCCAGTGGCACAGTGTGCACAGGGCCCACGTCTGGCCATAACCACCCCACTCAGGGTAACACAATTAGCACACAAAACAGTATTGAGTGATGAGCTTATAACTAGGGCAAAACCAGGCCCGGGTTGCTTGTGTTACAGTTCAGGGAAGGCCTGGCTTGGCATTTCAAGCTGGACTGTTCTGACTGGAGCAGGGTCAAGACTGTTAGCATCTAGCTGGGTCCAAACTGAGGTAACATGGTGTGCAGGATAACAATTGATTGGGATTTTGCCAGAGTGATTACCAGTGGCTGAGATTAATTCAAGCTTTTTTTTGTTTTTAAATACATATTTTTATTAACAATGCTCATGAGACTATTCAGTACAAAATAATATAATAAAGCACATTTGGAGATACCACAAAAGTTGACCACAAAAATAATCAATGGGGAACAGCGAGGACAATCAACCATCATCATCGCTCTCCCTTTCCGTGTCCACCCCAGACTCTCTGTACATCTGCCAGGACCCCCATACTTTCTTCCATTTCTTGGTACACCCCCTGATTTTGTACACAGATTCTTCGGCCCTCTGGCACCAGTCGAGGTCCCGCTCCCATTCCTCCCAACCCGGGGGTATCTGTTCCCCCCACCACGAGCAATATTTCATTTCGCCACTCCCGCTGCCAGAGCTAGACATATTTCCACATACCTGGACCAGTCTGTGTCACTTTTGATCATCAGTAAAAGCCACTTAGGCTCCAACAATGGAACCGTCCCCCCACCACCCTCGACATGATGTCTGTGACCCTCGTCCAGAAGGGGATGATCTCCGGACACTCCCACAGTATATGAAAGAAAATGCCCTCTCGCTGACAGCCCCTTAGACATAATGCCGAGTGACTCTTGCCCATGCAAAAAGGTGCATGCGAGAATAGTAGGTACGGTGAAGGATTTTTAGCTGTATCAGCCTGAACCTTGAGCGGATCGTGATTTCTCTAGGACTCTGTATCGCATCCTGCCAATCCTCATCATCGATATCTCCAAGGTCCTTGGCCCAGGCCGTCCTAAGAGCGGTCAGGGGGTCGGGTATGTTGTTTATTAATTTATGATAGATAGTGGACATGGGTTTCTCCATAATGGGGTCCAATAGCAACCTATCTTCCATTGGGGAGTATTCCGGAATGGACGTACCTCTTGGTATGTGTGGCCGAAGGGCAAGTAGGAGTCGTATATGATGATATCTTTGGGACTGGTGTAGGTTGTATTCCCTTTGGGGGTATTCAAAGGAGTGGGGGGAATCCCCTTTCCAGCTGTCACCCAAGTACTCAATGCCAATTAACTTCCACCCCTTGAACCCTGTTAGAACAGACACCTCCCACAGTTGCTCACCAAGCCACTGTGGGGTTCTCCCGGTCAGTGTGTTCGCCC
This sequence comes from Triturus cristatus, assembly GCF_964204655.1. NCBI lineage: Eukaryota > Metazoa > Chordata > Amphibia > Caudata > Salamandridae > Triturus > Triturus cristatus. The sequence goes on from NC_140590.1 coordinate 806,207,020, forward strand.
AGCCTATAAGTTTATTAGCCTCTTTCCAGCACTGCAACACTACTCTGGTGTGTTCGGGCCACACCATCTGATACCTTCGAGCGTAAAGGAGGGGTTCACAACTGCCCCCAGGCATTACCATCCTATCTACTCTGTACGCAGGTTCACTACTATCTGTATAGACCCAGTCATTTATCACCTGGAGCTGCGAAGCCCAGTAATATAATTTGACATCTGGGAGCGCCAGTCCTCCATCGTATACACCCCTGTGAAGCTTGTGCAACGCAATTCTAGGGGACCCTCCGTCCCACAGCAAAGTTCGTAATTCCTGCGATATTTGTTTAAACACGCGCGGGGGACAGGATAAGGTGTATTCTGTAAAATGTAGAGTAGTTTCGGCAATGTAAGCATTTTAAATAAAGCCGCCCTGCCCATGAGAGTGAGTGGAAGAGAACACCAATGACTCACATCAGCACGCAGGCGGGCCAGTTGGGGTTCAAGATTTTTGTCAAAGAATACCTTCTTGTCCCTCGTAACATAAACTCCTAAGTATTTAAAAACCCCTTGGTCACCACCGGGGTGGAGCACCGAGAGGGGACCCGAGGAGGGGGACCGGATAATAGGAAAATCACTGATTTTGACCTGTTAATTGTATAATCAGAGTAGCAGCCAAACAGCTAAAAAAGATGCAGCACCTGAGCAATCGAGTGGTAGGGTAGCGCCAGGTACAGAGCAATATTGTCGGCGTAGAGGGAGAAACGCTCTTCCCACTCCTCCGTCGCCGCCAGTCCCCATATCGCGGGGTCCCTCCTGATCCAAAAGGCCAGTGGATCCAGCGTTAAAGCAAAGAGGAGGGGAGACAGAGGGCAGCCCTGCCTGGTACCTCTCCGCAGGGGGAAAGCCCTCGATATAGCTCCATTGACCCTCACCCGGGCCGTGAGTTGTTCGTACAGAAGTCGTACCCAGCTGATGAAGATTGGGCCAAAGCCCGGTCTCTGTAGGACCATAAACAAATACGGCCATTCGATACTATCAAATGCCATCGAGACATCAAGTGACATCAGTGCCGTCGGTGTAATCCCAACATCCTCGGTCATATACAGCACCCCGTAGAGTCGCCTTAAATTATGGCAGGTGCTTCTGCGGGGCATAAACCCGGATTGGTCAATGTGCACTAACTCCGATATAACAGTCACCAGCCTATCCGCTAGGGCTTTAGCCAAGACCTTGGCTTCCACGTTTATTAAAGATATGGGGTGGTATGAAGTGCACTGGTCCGCTGGCTTCCCTGCCTTGTGAATCACTACGATCGTCGCTGCTCTCTGGTCAGGAGGGAGTCATCAGGACTCACGCTCCTCAACAAACAACCTGAGAAGAGGGGCAGTTACAATCGCCGCCTGTCTCTTGTAGATCTCCACTGGGAGACCATTCGGCCCGGACGCTTTTCCAGACTGGAGGAAATTGAGAGCCTTCCCGAGCTCCTCCTCTGTAAAGTCCCCCTCAAGACTTTCACTCATTTCAGTGGACAACGTGGGCAAGGCAAAGTCACGCAGGAATTCTGCGCAGTCATTTTCGGTCTTACTGCATACTGGCGAACATACCCTTTCGAAATGTGTCGCGAAAGTCTCTGCCATTTCTGTCGCTTATTGAGCAAAGCGAACCAGACGAATACCTTACTTCAGACACCCACGAGCGGTCCCTATCACGGCATTCCAGCCATGCCAATAACTTCAAAGCCTTATCCCCAGCATCATAAATGCGATGTTGTGTGTCCAACGCATAGGCCCATGCTTCTCCACGGCCAGGGCCCTGAGGTCTCTTTATTTCAGCATCAAACTATGGCGAAGATCCACAGAGGAGGCAATCTCACTATCTCCTTCCAGTTGCTCAATCTCACCCTCTAGCTGCCGGATCTGAAGAGATTCCTCCATTTTTTGCGCCCCAATTAGTGCCTGAGCCAACTCCTGTAACACAGCCTTATAGGCCTCACACAACGTGATTTGGGACTCCACCGATCCCTGATTTTCTACGAAGTAAAGCTTAGAGCCCTCCCGAAGCTTCTCCCCCAAGACTGGGTCCCGAGGCGCCAGGGGTCTATCCTCGGATATGTGCCCTGTTGACTACTGGGCCATTAAGGGTGACACAGACGGGGAAATGGTCTGAAATTCTCCGTGCCATAAATGTGTTCTCGGAGAAGTCCCCCATTTGGTCGTTACGAGTGAAGTGATTGATCCTAGAGAAGGATCCATGTCTCGCGGAGTAATACGTGTACTGCTCGAGCATAGGGTAATGTGCCTGCCACAGGTCGCATAGTCCCAGGGCTGTGACGAAGTCTACCAGGACCGGTTCTCCCTGCCTGCTCGTCGGTGAGCTGGACCGATCCAGTTCCGAGTTCATGACTGCATTTGTGTCCCCACCAATAAGAAAGACACCCTCCGGTAGACCCATCTAAAAGGAACTCAACTTTGGGAGGCTCCTGGAGTGAAGGCCAGGGGGTAAGTAACAAGAACAGAACACTAAGACACGCCCCTCCCACCTACCCACAGCCACCACAAGGCAGCCAGCCTCCTCTGTCCACGTGCCTGTGATAACTAGGGGTAAGGTGTTACGTACCAGGGGCCAGGCGCGCTCCTCCCGCAGCAACGAGCCAGTCAGCAGTCCACAGCTGCCTGAGATACCCGCTCCCAGCCGATAGGGGAAGGCTGCACACCACCCCAGAGTCTTGAATAGTGCCGGGAGGCCCGGCGGTTCAGGAGAAAGCCGCTTCCCCCTCCAGGGTGAATACGTCTGTGAAGGTTGTGCTCACCTCACTCGCCGCCGGAGATGCAGGGCCCGCTGGTGCTCAATGTTTTGGCCGCTGCGACTCACGGACTGACTCGGACCTCTCAACCCCTGGGTTGCACGCCCTCCAGCACGCCGTCTCTGACTACTCTGACTCGGCCTCGCACACCGATCCGCTTCAGGGAACAGTCCACATCGGCCCCGTAGTACACCGGCTGCAGCTGAAGGGGGATCGGAGGTCCCCGCTCACGGATCGGAGGCGGGCGCCATCTTGCCCTTGCTCAGTCACAGCCCTCCGCTCACCGTTCTTTTGTCGTCGATCCGGTTGCTCGCCCGCCACTCGCCACACTTGGACGCCGCCACTCTCCAGTGCAGTCAGGCATCCACGGGTGCCCCTTTAATGAACGGATAATACTGGATGATTGGGCATGTTCGCCAACCGCTAGAGCAGCGCTCTCAGCAAGCAGCCATTTTCCGCATCTGCAAGCCACGCTCCCCCCTATTGCAAGCTTTTTTGATCACTGTTTTTTAATTATAGTATCCTACAACGTCTAACATAAAATCCAGTTTGGAGCAATCACTGTAACCAAAAAACCCAGAGACAGATGTCTGGTAGAACAAAATAATATTTTCCAGGTAGTGAATGCACACAAAACGGTGTGCAAAATAATGACGTATTGGGATGCTGCCCTGAGTAATTACCAGTGGCTGAGATTAATACAAGCATTCCATACTTGGAAGGTCAATACTCTGTCACTAAGTCATTCAAAACACTAGCTGATAAAGGTAGTCCATCTTGACTAGCATCCCATCTATTCCCATCCATGTTAAGTAGAGACCATTTATCACAGTATATCTCACCTAACAAAAGATCATCATTCCAATCTTTTTTTATCTAAAACACCGCCACCCATCCAATACATCACCTCTGTTCCACAACCCTTCCCATAGACTAAAATACCATCTATACCATTTATAGAAAACATACAAATTACAAATCTATCTCCACTAAAGCTAAAAGCTGCCTAAACCACCGCCACAAGAAAATTATCCATTCTAACAACTCCACCCCTTTTAATCCATGTCTTCTAGAATGGTAACATGGGAAATCCATGCCCTCTAGAAAATCAAACCATTCATTACATTTCTTCTAAAATGCTTTGCAACTCATCTCTTTTGTGCTTTAAAGCCATACAATCCATTTTATTTGAAACATCTGCCAACCCATTCAATTCATCCTGAATCTGATTCAATGCTTTTGCTCGTAAACCGTATGTCATCCAGCTCATCAGTTGGAAAACCTCACCCTACTCTTGTGCTCTAGAGCATCATCTGATTCATTACCACTAAAGATTAAACCCTGGCCCCAACCAAGTTGGCTTCTTCTATAACACTGCTTCCACCAGCCCACACTCTCACCAGTAGAGCTCTACCCTCCCACTTCATCAGGATTAAAACAACACCACACCTCTACCACAACACCCCACTAACACCATCATACAAGCAAGCCAGGAACATTGCACTTAAATAATCTCTTCCAAACCACTCACCCAGGCCATTTGCTCAAGGTCACCACCGAACTCACATCCTTTGTGACACGATAACATTAATGCACCTTGTTTATTACACCTTTCTCCTAGCCCGACCCGAAACTGTTAATATTAGAAGGCAACTACCATGCATCTTCATAACCTTTTCTACAATAATGCCACCCCACTCTTTAAAACACCATGCACATACACTGAACCCACTGTCTTCAGAGCACAACCTCGCCAAACAATCTGCCTCTGCAAACACTTTCAAGACAGCCACATATTACAGAAGGCTGCCGCCGGAATAGACCATGTGGGCCTGGCTGGGATAAGGTGGCCCATCCCAGTTTGAAAGCAGCTCCATAGCCGTTATCCTACTGGGGATATGCCAGAGCGGTAGAATGGCCATTCCGGCCATTTCCAGAGAACACCACATCCCATCACCCAAGTAACTTCAAAAGTACTGGCTCTCCAGGTCCATTCCATCAAACACCAGCTCACATACGATAGTTTCAAACACACCTCTTCAGCAACGCTGCTCAAACCAAAACCTATCCAAAGGACTACTCCCTTCCCTTCCTTCGAGCCACCTGACGCATCACCTACAAGCTCGCAAAAATGCAAACCCCATTTATGAAGATGTTATCTCCTTCCGCAGACTCCCGTCTTCCAGTGATAAATGTCCCTTCAGCCCAGCAGCCCACGCAAGGGCCGCTCCGGGGTGAAAAGGTGGCTCGCAGACAAGTGATTTGCTTCGAGAAAAATGAATAAAAAGCTCTATTTCAGAATGTTTCCCCACTGTGGTGAGAGTGGGAGTCGTGGGGCTTAGCAAAAGCCCACTGCATTACAAGCAGAGGGAACACAGGCATATGCCATTTCCAGCTGTCAAATTTAATCATACACTTGGAAGGGATTATGAAAACAATGGTACGTTTTCATGGGGAAAAGTATAGCTTTTCATGGAGCAAATCTGTCAATTTCGCAGCATAAAATTGTCAGCTCTGTTACATGCAAAACACTGGAATGCATAAACAGGCACAGCTTCCCATTGCTCACACCTCTTGGGAAGAATCCATGCTTTGTCACTGGTAGAAATGGTGCGGTACCGGCAGACCGTGAGGGAGGCACTGCTGGTTTTAAGAGGAGGCTGCTCTATGGAGAGATGCCTCGCCTCGGGGCGCACCTCCCACCAGGGCTCTCACAGAGTCATCGTTTTTACAACCTCCTTCCCAAAGAGCCTGAATTATTCCACAACTCTGTGGAACTAGAGGTGCTCGAGCCAATAGGATAACAGGGGGAGCTCAGCTTGGCATTAAGAGCCTGTGCACGAACTGGGTAAAGAAAGTGTTTGGCATATGAATTGTGCAATACAAAAATAATAACGTCTCTTCAAAATAAAAATAAAAAGTGTATTTCTTTAATATGCAGAAGCTTTTCCCCTCACTACATTAGATTATGTATCACTGCATTGAGCAGCATTTATTAAACGTGATCATTTTTAAATATGAACTTAGAAATACTCCTGCTTTCACAGCTACAGCAGGGGTGAGGATCTTGATGGGCCTCTTTTATCCGCAATTTGGCAAAGGCTCATAAGTAACGTGAAAGGGTGGGTGAGTAAGTGAATGAAAGGATGAACTGATGGATTGGTGAATGGATGTGTGAGTGAACGGGTGGATGGATGGAGAGGAAGGAAGGAAAGGAAGGAAGGATGGAAGAAAAGGAAGGGAAAGGGATATGGATTGATGAATGAGTGGATGGATGGCTGAATGAAAGGGTGGATTGATGCATGGATGAGTGAAAAGGAGGGTGGATGGATAAATGGAAGACAGGATGGATGGGTGGAGTAAAAGGGTGGATGGATGGACAGAGTGAAAGGGTGGATGGATGAGTGAAAGGGTAAATGGATGCATGCATGGATGTATGAAAGGATGGATGGCTGATTGAAAAAGTGTAAACATGGGTGTATATGAATGAGTGAAAGGATGGATGGCTGAATGAAAAAGTGGAAACATGGGTGTATATGAATGAGTGAAAGGATGGACTTAAGCATGGTTGAGAGAATGGGAGGGTCGTTGGATGGATCAATTAAAGGGTGGATGGATGGAAGAGTGAAAGAATGAATTGATTAACCGATGACTGAAAGAGTAGATGGAGGGATGAGTGAGTGAAAGGATGGAAAGATGAGTGAAAAGGTAAATGGATGGATGGGTGGATGGATGGATGGTTGAAGGGTGGATGAATGGATAGGCGAAAGGGTGGAAGGATGTGTGAAAGGATGCATAGCTGAGTGAAATGGTGGATGGATGAGTGAAAGGGAGGATGCATGGCGTGAAAGGTTGAATGAATTGAGAGAAAGGGTAAATGGATGTGGTGAAGGATGGATTGATTACTGGAAGGATGGATGAGTGAAACGGATGGATAGATGGATGGATAGGTTTGGAGAAGGATGGGTGGACGGATGGACATATGGAATGGTGAAAGATTGAATGATGGATAAAAGAATGAAAGTATGACAGAATTTAAAGATGAAATTGTGGGTATCAGAGGGTGGATGGAAGGATGAAAAAATAAATGCTTGGATGGAAGAGACAATAGAGCTCTTCTGGAGAGTGTTGAGCTGACTTGCTTTGCTTGGTGCCATAAGAGCTTGATTAGGGTAGTTCAATGTTATGGCTACTTCCTCCCCCCCACCCAATGACAAATGATTTCATGAACCAACAGGCAACTCACTTGTAGTATGCACCCTATATATGGTCTAGATTATTGTAGGACATTAACATCTTTTAAGTCAAACACAGGAGATTTTGTATAGTGGACATCCTGAACTCATATATTTGAAGGTGTTTTCATATGGGATAAAGAAGTCAAATGAATCTGGGTGAAATAATATATTTGCATGGCATCACATAATTTAGTAAGTGGGATAGCTAGGACCGATCCAAGGTTTACATCCACTAAGCTCCTCATTGTGAGTTACAAGCAAGCTTCCGAACCCTGTGCATACCCATGTTTGCACAGATACAGGAATTACAAGTTGCACGATAATTATCACTCACTCATAGTTGTCCCCTCATATATTCCGGCTGGTCAAACCTGTCAATGTTTATCATGGGAAAAGGCCCAGGAAAAAGGCAAAACATGCAGAATTTGGTGTGTTAGAAACTGATTCCATATGTTGTGCCACATTTTACTTTTAAAAACTCTTAATAGGTGGTATTTACCACACTTGGTAAATACCTTATCCTGAGGGAATAGCATTTATCACATGTGGAAAATATCTCAGCCTATTCCAGTAAACTCGTAAGGAGACCTGTTGGACTTGGCCCTTTCTGCAGGGTCATCCCCAAACTTTTTGCTTTCACCCTGCTGTTTTCTAAGCCTGTTTTTGTGGACTTGTAGTACTCTGTGCACTTTACCACTGCTACTCAGTGGGAAAATGCTTGTGCTCTCTCCCTAAATCATTGTGAAAGTGGCTTACACCCATTTGGCACATTCAATCTATTTACAATTCCCTAGTAAATTGGTATTACATGTACCCAGGGTCTGTTGCAAAAAGAACAATTTATGGACAGAATGCTGAACACTATCAAACATTCACCCCCAATACAGAGATCTGGGACGAAATCCATAGATTTTTTGCTCACCATGCCATTGCAGTTTGTTAAACAGCAATTACGGCATACTCATAACCACGCATAACCATTAACACACATCCTTCACAATGAACATGCCTATACCATGCACGTCCGTTACTACAACTCATTTACCACAAATATGCCTTTACTATGAAATTGGACATGTGTGTTAAAGGCATACTTGTTGTAAAGAATGTATGTTATGACCGCGTTGTATACCCAGGGGCCAGGAAAAGGGGGCTGTGGTAGGGGGCAATTTTAGGGATCAGGGTCAGGAAAAGGTGGCTGCGGCAGGGGGCGGATAAAGGGCTCAGTGCCAGGAAAAGAGGCGGTTCAGAGCTGGGCAAAGGGCAGGGGGATTGTTAACGGCTCCTGTGCTCAGGAGGCAGGGGAGTTCAAGAGAGTGGCCAATGTGCCTAGTGGTGGAGGTTAGGACCCACCCCTGAGGCCTGATTGGAAACACTGTCCTGACTTACGGCCAGTCTATGAAGAGTTTCGTCCCTGACTCCACCCATCGTGGCCTCCACATGCAGGTGACATGCCACCACATTGGAGGATATACAGGGAAGGCAGGCCCACAGCCACAGCCCATCCCCTGTTGTGACCCCCACTACGGAGCTGCAAAACAGACACACTCACCATGCAACTGGCAAAGGTAGCTAAACACAACTGGGGATGATCACCCTTGATTGTGTGTGCTTGTGCATCTTTTTACTACGCATATGTTTTGAAGATCCATGTCTTTACAACAAAAAATTCATAGTAAAGGCATGTGTGGTAAAGCCATATGCGTGGTGAAAATATTGGTTGTCAATGCATGCGTTGTTCTGTCATACAACCTCTGGTTTGGACCCATCCATATGTAATTCAGTCTTGACCCTGCCCGTCATGGGGACAGTCCAGCTGGACCTGCCAGGCCAGGTCCTCTCTAGCCTGGAAACAAGCACCCCGGGACAAGTTTCAGGGTATCACCCCTCATCAACCAAGCTTGCATGACTCTAGTGGCATGGAGAGCACGGGACTCACATCTGGGCAAACCTGTCCCACTTAGGGCGACAATTGCAAAAAGAACAATTTGATGGATGGAATACTGAACAATATCAATCATTCACCCCAGTACAGAGATCTGGGTTCAAATCCATTTTTGCTTTGCTTACCGTGCCACTCCAGTTTGGACCCAACCATTTGCATGCCTTTACAATGCAATATACGTTGTTACGGCATGTATGGCAAAGATATATGCACAGTTAACTTTAAGTACCCTGATCCCTGCCCCCGGTCTGAGCCCTAAAATGGCCCCCCAAACTCACGCCCTGAGACCTCAAACCAACCCCTTCCCCCATGCACTAAATAAAACTTCCCTGCCCCTCAAACTCTAAAAAGTCCCCCAATCCCTACCCCCCACCCTGAGCCCTAAACCTGCCCCCAAACCCCTGCCCTTAGACCTAAAACTACCCCCTCCCTCCTGAAAACCAACTCCCTCCCTCCTGAGCCTTAAAAACTCCCCAGTCACCCATAATCCCTAAAAGCTACCCGATCCCCCGGGCACTAAAAACTTCCCTTACCCCACTCTAAGCTCTAAAATCTACCCTGTGACCTAAATATTACCAGACCCCCGAGCCCTAAAAACGTTCCTGACACCCCCACCCTGAAAACAACCCCGACCCCTACCAGCCCTGAAAACTATCCCCAACCCATAAAAACTACCCAAGACCCCCCAAAACTCGGCACCAGCCCCACTTACTTCACCGCATCCTCTCTTTATTCTTCCTGCTCCCGCCCATTCCGGCAGCTAGAGTTCGCTCTGCCTTAACCACACATATGCATGTGCTTGCGTTGTTGGGACACGTGTGGCTCTGCCCGCGTTGTTCCGTTTGTTTCCTTTGCAGGATACTTGTGAAAGGGGTTGACGTAGAAAACAAGCTGAAGATGGACAAATGGATTGAAGAGTCATCAAACGCAGAAATTCTAGACTCAAACATCAGATACTATTAGCAAGAGAGTCTGATTTGGATGACATACTTAATAATGGGGCTAAAAGAGTAGGAGGGTAATTGAAAGTGGAAACAATTCAAATACCCTAAACAAAGCAACAGTAATGCCATGCTGTGAGCACAGCAGAACAGCATACCGGGCTGAGAACTCAGTGAATTGCCACAAACTTGGAAACAAGTGGTTAGCAAACACTCCACCAAGGGGGCTGAAGAGAGTAATGGCAGGAACGAGAAAACCTGCAATATCGGGAGTGGAGCAGGCACACTGGTTTCGTAACCACATGTGTTTGACAAGGGACTAGGCAGTGAACTATGAGAAGAACCCTAAAAGGAGTGGTGTGGAAACTGTAATATGAGAATAATGTTCTTGTTAGACCTGGCACCTTGGCGTGAGTCTCCCTTCCACTTTTTGTTGCTGTGCCTCATGTGTTTTGCTGGTGTTAGCTGCTCAGAGCACTGTGCCACTGCCAACCAGTGCCACAGTGCAAGTGCTCCCTGTATAAAATATATATGTTGGTTGGATTCCATGATTGGCTAATTTGGTTTACTATCAGACCCCAGTAAAGTGCACCAGGAGTGCCCAGGGCTTGTAAATCCAAATGCTGCTAGTGGGCTTTCAGCACTGGTTGTGCCACCCACAGAAGCAGCCTTGTAAAATGTGTCTAAGGTCTGCCATTGCAGAACCTGCGTGCAGTCTGGTACTGTCATGCTGACTGGGCAAGTGCACCCACTTGCCAGTCCCTAAACCTTCCCTTTACTTCATGTGAGTCACCCCTATGGTAGGCCCAAGGGCAGGGTGCATTGTAAGCCTAAGGTAGGACAGGCCCTGATGTGTGTGGCATGTCCTAATAGTGAATTACAGCCATTTTCGTTTTTCACTATTGCAAGGCTACCTGTGCTCATAGGCCAGAATGGGCTGTTAGAATTGTTACATTCTATGATCCTAACAGACCCAGGGAACCTGGTAGAAATTCGAGTTTAGTATGCCTGAACTCAGAATAATAAAATACATCTTTTAATCAAGTTTATTTTAATATTCTGTGTTTGCAAATACCACTTTTAGAAAGCTGGCATTTGCTTGCCTAACCATTTCAGCCCGCCTCTGCTATGATGTGTATCTGCTGTCTGGTTCCTGTGAGTGACAGGGCTGGGGAATTCCAGAGGACAGGGCTAGGTAGCCTGGTGGTGAATAGAGAGATTGACATCCAGATGGATGGGAGGAGTGCACCTGGACTCTGAATAGGGCTGTGCTCTGCCACCACAATGCTGGCTCCACCTCCTGTGGAGCGGCTGATGTCTCTGCCCTGCACCCTGAATGGAAAGTCAGAGACATGTCAACAAAGTGCTCAGGAACTGGTTCTGGCTGGGCAAAGGCCCCTCTACCCCAGAGGAACAAAGGATTTAGGGGTATAAGTATTGGGACCCTGCTCCCAAGAAATTAGATCCTGCTTGACAAGAAGAACCTCTGCCTGAGGAGAAGGAACTGGGAAACCTGTAAGGAGGAGTACTGTTCCTGACCTGGGGGATTGGCCTGCAGTGGTTGCCTTGCTGCTGAAGGAGAGGAGAAAGACTACAAAATACTTTATTTCAACTTGTGCTTAAAAAGATCTCCAAGGGCTTGGAATAGAGCTTGCCTCCTGCTGAAGTCTCAGGAGCAACAGACTTCACCTCCCAGCTCCCCAGAGTTCTTTGGAAGTGCCTGCTGCTGTTGTTGGGCCTTCTGAGGGACAGCGTGTCGCAAGGAGCTGGAAGCGCGACTCAAGGAGGAGAAGCGTGCCGCCATCGGAGCTGTTGTCGTCGCATCTCGTAAAGTGTGTCGCCGCTGCAGCATCGCATCGAGCGGAAGCGTCTCGCATCATCCAGGGAGTGTCTCGCAACGCCGAAAGAAGCTTGTCGCCATCGCAGCCATCGTAGCTGACGCATTGCACCGCACCAAGAGAAGAGTCTCGCATCGAGTAAGAAGCGTGTCGCCATCGCAGCCATCGTAGTTGTCGCATTGCACCGCATCAAGAAAAGCGCCTCGCATCCACGGAGAAGCGTGCTGCCGTCGGAGCTGCTGTTGTCGCATCACGTAAAGGGGTGTCACCGCTTCAACATCGCATCGAGCAGAAGCGTCTCGCAAACGTCGGAGAAGAGTGTCGCTGCCAAGGCCGCTGTCGTCGCATCGCGTCGAGGGTGTCGCCGCTGCAGCTGACGCATCGAGTCGAGTCTTCTCGCAACATCAGAGAAGCGTGCCGCATCTGGAAGATCTTCACGTCTTTATTTCTTTGCACCAAAAACTTCATCGCGTCAACATCGTTGCAACACTTTCGTTGCCCTGCGTGTCGCATCTAAAAGTTACATTGACTTAAAGTGTCGCATTTAAGAACTTAAGAGAACTAAGCAAACTTCTACCATCTAAAGCAGTGTTTCCCAAACTGGGGTCCGAGGACCCCCAGGGGTCCGTGGCACATTCCTAGGGGGTCCGCAGGCAGCAGTTATAAAAGCACTGCAAAGTTCCTTGTAAAATTAGCAGTTTTCAAGCAACTATAAAAGTGTCAACAGAATGCCAGTGATTAATGTACCTACTGGAGAGAGATGAGAGTTTTGTCCAGTGGCAGCTTTGACTTATCTTATGTGACACAGAGGGTTAATATGCCTACTGCAAAGAATGTGTACAATGCATTAAAAAAAAAAAAGTATTTTATGTGCATAGGTCAGTGGGTTACTGATTTTGTCACAGAGATTCTTTTGTCACTGTGCAATTCATAAGGTACAATCGTAATCTAGCACAGTGTCCTATAAACTGTCTTCAAAGAGCTGCTTGCAAACTGCATAGTAAAAGTTAGCAACATATGTTTATTCCCAGTCTATCATTATCCTGATGTTGCTATTTTCCCACTTCCTGCACATGAACAATTTTGTAATGCCGTTTTGTCACTTCTATGTGTGCTGCCTAATTCAGCACACATGGAAGTTACAAAACATCATTTTTATTAAAGATTGTTTATGTGCAGGAAGGGTCACCTTCCTGAACATATACAATCAAAAACGAGGAGAAATAAGGCATTTCTCCTCATTTTGCCAAGTTAAGACCAGGTTTTTCATGGTCTTAATTTTGGTCCTGTCTCCTATTTAAGCTGACCTTGTAAATAGAGGGCAGTGTCAAAATCAATGGGTGTTGGAGTGAAACGCCCACTGCAACTCCCACTGCCCACCTTTTCACGCTAAGCATTGCGTGAAAGGGGGCCTTATTTACAAGGCAGCGTTAAACCACAATAAGTGGCTTAACGCTGCCTTGTAAATAAGGCAAAGCCCCTATTGCCACAGGAACATCGCAAAAAGTGACGTTCCCATGGCGATAGGGACTTGTAAATATGCCCCTAAAATCCTTAGTAATTCGAGTATTTGTTTTGTGTGCACACATGTGTTTATTTATTTCAAATTACTGTTTTGTTTGAAATTTAAATCCTGCAAATTGCTTGGGGGTCCCCGACTTCCAGTGGTGACTCAATGGGGGTCCTCAGGAGTCAAAAGTTTGGGAACCACTGATCTTAAGTAACAGTATTGTGTGTTTTTGTTGTTTAATGGTCTTGTGGTAAATCTATATAAAGAATACTTATTTTTGATATAAAACCTGTGTGGTGTCCATCTGTAGTGTTGTCACTTGGTTACTGTATGTGTTCACAAATGCTTTACACACTGCCTCTGAGATAAGCCTGTCTGCTCGTGCCAAGCTACCAAGGGGGTGAGCAGGGGTTATTTTAGCAGTGTACCCCCTTACCCTGACTAGAGGAGAGGGTCCCTATTTGTCACAAGTGCATACCTGTGCCAACTAGAGACCCCCGAGTCTAACAGTTATAATAATTGCGGAGGTTTTATAAAATTAGTGGATCAACAAAAACATTTGAAAGATGACTCTACCCTGGCCAATCAAACATTGATTATAATTGCTGTAATATGTGCTGGTAACAAAAGGGGGTGATGATAAATGGAGCATCAGAACCAATCAAATACTCACGCCCAGTCAACAGATCTGGGTTTGATCCATCACCGTTCTTTAGCCCACTCTGCCACCCCAGTTCAGACATGGCCATATGCAAATCAGTCTGACCCTGTGCATCATGGGAACAGTCCAGCCCAAACTGCCAAGCCATGCCTTCCCTGGACCGGAAACAAGCTTCCTAGAACCGGTTTCTGGCATTTCAGCCGTCTTCAGCCAGGCTTGCTTGAATCCAGTGTGCTGGTAATACTTATTTGTAAATAGTATGACATGTTTTACTGATGTAGAATATTGGGGAAATGTTCCGCTGCAGGTAACAAAGTCCCAAAATGCATTGGGCATTAAGGTTTGAGATATTTAGAGATCATTGATTAACATATTGAAAAATAAACAGTTTTAGGTTACAAGAGTGAGCAGGGCACTATTCTATTAACACAATGGTGAGTGTGTGGTTTTGACTAGAGACACAAGGATAAACTCTCTAATGAAAGCAGGTTCGCTCAATGGTGTGACTGTTTTGTTTATCAAAAAAGCCACCACCGGGCAAAGTTTTAAAAGTTGAATTGATAGTAAAATGGAGAGTGATCTTGTTAATACGAAATATTGCATTTTTGTCACAAATTATGAACACTAAGGTTCTCTTCTAATCCCTTTTTAACACTAATGTATGATCATATAAAGTGAGCACCGGAAGTGCTAATTTAAGGCATGGTCTGTACCACAGTTTAGAGCTGACTCATGTCTTAAATACCTGAAGAGCTGGAGCAGCGTTATTTTACACCCCTAGACATTGGTAACTGTCACTGGAATTTAGGAAAATGCTGATTTTGCCTGGAAATGTAGCATCATATGTCTGTATCTTTATAGTACAACACAACAATAAGATAATGCAATAATGCAGTTCAAAAACTCAACAGTAAAGAAAACAATACTTCATCACAGTAATAAAAACCAATTAAAAAAATAAGCACACATATTTTTGCTACAATTTACCATCACTACAAATCCACTTTCATAATAGTGTGGTAAAAGGATTTTCTACCAAACACTGCTTTACTTACCGTCAAGGACTTCTATTAGCACAAGGCAAAATAACAGTTGTGATTGTGTTAATTTACCACCCTAAGCAACGAAAAATGATTGGTTGCTACTGAAACTTTATGGGACTCTCCTTTTAGCTGGAAACGTAGCACAATTTCCAGAGGTCTCCACAATAACTAACGGGCATAACACATGAACCTACCACAACACAAAGAATAATGCCAAAACATTAAAAAATAACAGGACACATAAAAAACCATCAAAACAGAAGGCAACGCAATAACCACAGTAAAACGCAGTGTAATAATGCATCACAAAATGAATCCCTGAAAACAAGCACAACGCCTCACCCCCACAATAAAAGAAAAAGACAACAAAGCAGTACAGCAACTCACAGCAAAAACACAATAATAAAACACAACAAACGAGCAAAAGAAATGGCACAATACAAATAATAGAATAATGCACTACTCAACAGAGCAGAGGGATGATAAAAACATAACAACAGTGTGCCTTACAGCAACACTACATGATAAAACATAACAAAAGCACAACCACAACAAAACACAATAGCCAACACAACAACACCAGGACACAAAAACATAACATTACATTACACACGGCAATTAAAAATGTATTGTTTTGTTTTGCTGTACTTTTGTTGTGTTTTCAGCAATAAAAATTTACAACAATGTGTGTTGTATTTATATGTTGTGTTGTATTGTTTTATTGTTGAGTTGTGTTTTTGCGTTGTCATTTTTTTGTTTTGTTGAATTTTGTTGGTATAGTGTATTGTATTGTTATGTTGAATATGTTTTGTGTTATTGTTGCACTGTTATGATGCGTTGAACTGTGGTGCATTTCTGTTATGGTGATCTAATTTTTTTTTGGAGTTCTGTTTTTGCGGTACCTCACATTCAGTCTCCCTGCTTAAATATATTTACAATATGGTAATCAAAGTGTTTGCACCAATCACTGTTTTATTTACCACCAATGACATGCACTGATGCCAGCCAAAATTATTCTGTGATCTAGCCCACGGTTCTTGCTTAGTGTACATTCCCCTCCTTTACCTGTATTACATTGTTTCGTATATTTTGCCAGTAGGGGAGAAGGAAGATCACACAGAAACAGTGCTGTCTTTGAAAATGAGCTGGGACTTCTAATCATTTTTGAAGCAATTCTCCTTTGAAAAATGTAATGTTTCGCATTGGGACAGAAAACGCTACCTGCAACATGTGCAATGACGTGTTGTAAATGTAACTTGGTGGTACTCAGTTGCGACTCAAACATCCTACCAAAAAATGAATCACTACTCGTCCCCATGACAACCCATCCAACACGAGCTATGACGACCTGAAATTGAATGTCGATAAGACAGCTACCTCCTCATTAAGACTGATATGATCTTTGATGGGATACTTTTCACACCTGATAAATAACAATCTAAGAAATGACACCTATTAGAGTTTTTTTTTTTTACTAATAATAGGAAATAACATCTGGATCTTGGTGCTTACAGTACCAAATGTGTGCATGCTCTAGTAATTACTGGGCCTTTTGCAAGGTTAAATTCCAGTAGGTTTGGAGTGTGATCAAGTCTGTAAAATGTTTACTTGCGACCCCGGTGGATTGTGCAGCGGGGCCCCAGTTTTAAAGGTCACTGATCCATAATGACATTGGTCTGCTTTGAGCCAGGGGGACAGGGGAAACAAGTCCCTCACAATTACAAAAATGAAGGTCTAAAGCGTTTACTGACTTCAGAAGCTAAGTGTAGATTTCCCTCTGGATGAAGCACATAGCTGGCCCTTTAATTAACGTATATGTTAAAGTCAGCCTCTGTCAACTGCAGACTCTCAGGGAGTTCTACATTTATAACCCATTAAACGAAAGGATACAGGTATGTAAATAGACTGGTTCGAAGTTGGAGTATTAGAACACCCCCCCTTGATCTACCACCGATGGTCAAGGATGTGCTACTTGACCTCTGTAATGAGTCAGCTCACAGCTTGCGGGTGCAAATCAGAACACATGACCCCAGCGCTGGGCGCTTTGCGTTTGTCACCACATTGGAAGGAGAACCTAGGGGCTTTGTTCTGTTCCAAAATGTAAAAAAATGTTTGTCTTGATGACTTGATGTCATTTATGATACACACTTAAAGAACAAGAATTGGCAAAGCCAATATATCGCACCTTTGTGACCTATTAGCTTTTCTATTGCCTTCTGGCCAAAAGTAGAAGAAAAAGGTGCAGTGACATGGCTAAAGTAGGTAGATCATTTTGTAGCCGCTCACATGCCTGATGGTGTTTACGCGTTCATGCACTATTATAATAATAATCCATATTTGTAAAGCGCGCACATATCACCCCTTAAGGTTTCAAGGCTCAGGAGGCCGCTGGGGAGATTAAGTGAGCTATTGCCCAGAGTCACCTCATTCTGAGCTGGGCCGCTGCCGGGGTTCGAAACGTGAGCCCCCTGCTCTGGAGTCAATCGCTCTGGCCGCTGCGCCACACCTCTGTCCTGGGCATGAGTGCCTACAAAATAAATGATGCTAATGCCAACAGATCAAACAAAATGAAAAAAAGTCCTGTTATTTAAAGGGGGAGGGGTCCGCAGCAAATTGATGCCTGGTACTCCCATGAAAAATGTAAAAGACGATGGGTATGTGGGGAACTTAGGAATGTGTGGGGGCAAACCAAAGCAATATGGGGCTGGAGCACAAGATACTTGAGAAAGCAACACAGTGCACGGGGAGAGCAGGGTTTTTTGGTGGAGTGGATAAGCATAGGAGGGAGCTTGCAACACGAGGGAGCCAGCAACCAGGGGTGTGAGTGGGTGTTTGACAGAAAGATAAGCATCTACGAGAGAGCTGGAAAACACATACAATCTCATGGAGAGCTTAAGCAGAAAGAATAAAGTGGTTAAAAAAAGTGAGTAGTGGAAGGATGGAAGCCAGCAAGTTAGAGATGTGGTAAAGAGACCATGGTCCAAGGTAGGTACAAACACAATGCACTAGCTGGGACAAGGAAAGCCATCAAATAAGAAACAAGCAAATGAGAATAATAAAAAAGTCAACCAACGCTAATCAATGGGCAGGCTGTAGGCCCCAACAGGTCTTTGATAAGCCCAGAATAGTTCTTTTGCAGTCAGGGAGATTGAGCTGTCTATTAGGCTTGACCTAAAAATGTCCAACCACTCCACAAAAATTGCCTCACTGCTTGCCAGCACTGTCTTTCTAGAAGAGGTGGCCCAACGCTCTCATCATCAGATCCCGCCACCAGATGAATCCACAGTCACTTACCTTTCCACAGGGTTTAAAAACTCATCTGCTCCTTCCCAATAGCCAGCCTTTGGCTCTCTCTCTGCAGCTTGCAGTGCATGTGCAGCTCTGATCTGCTCCCCTCTGGCCATGTTGAAGGCTCGTACATGTTCAGAAGGGTTGTGAGCCTTGCAGGTGAAATACATTGCGGCGCCTCTCAGACCAGTCAACTCTGTGCGCTGTCGTTCTCCGCAGTCCATATAACTGCATTACGCTAATGGACTTACACAGCAGTTCAAACGTACAATTTAATTTTAACAAATAGGCATTTAATGTCCTCGCTCTGAGAAAGGATGCTAATGGGTTGCAGTCCGTGGGAGCAGCTGGAAGGAGGAACCACCCACTCCACCACTACGCCCAGGACGCAGGCGGTGATGAACGCAGACTGAAATGGAGAGATGTGCTACCCAGAGATGCATTCTCATTATATACATTTAATTCATGAATGCCTTACGCCATCTCCAAAGACAAGTATGTGGGAAAATTAATATTCATAACTGCATACCATCAGAGTATATGCTTACATACTTGCCATTAGGGCATAATGTTTGCAGATGAAGGCTATGTGTCATCATTTGCATAGTTTGTGAAGAATTTGCTCAGTAGCATGCCACCCTTTGCTGCAGATTGCAAAGCATTCTACAATCTCTTCTGCCACATCTCAAGCCCACATCATTATTCAGCCCAGGCAAACGTTAAATGTGGGCCACATTTCAGGAATTTTGCCTTATAACGGTTATGTTATTTATGCCATTATGCCACGTCCCATAATTACCCTTCATTTGTGGTAAAATATTACTGCAAGTGCAGAGAAATAATGCAAAGGGCCGCAACGCAAGCGACTGTTGCATGCACCACCTGGGTTTTGAGTTTTTTTTTACCACGATATGCATTCTCACATCAAAAATGGATGCAACGGAGCATTTCACACTTAAATATAACAGTGAAAGCCACAATTGCATTTAGCTTAGTTACATGTAATTTTGCGTACTTTCCCCAAAATTTATCATAATTAAGTGAAAACAAAAATTCACCCATCCTAGTCATTATACCTATGCTAGCTCAAGCTACAATTTAATGAGCTCAGACTATTCATTGGAGGGCAACGTGTGTGATGTGGCAAGAGACTGGGGCCCGATTTACTAAGATTTGATGCAACGCCATGAAGCTACAAAAGTTCAGGAGCAAGCAAGAATGCACCACATTTACTAATATATGGGCATTCCTGCTCTATCTCTGCACAGGTGCACTATGTTCAGCATAGTGCCAACGGAGGCACCCTTGTGCATGGGTGTCTGCGTTACCGGAAGGATTGGTTTTGTGCAGGAAGAGACACCTTCCTGCACAAAAACAATCCTTGGAGGCATTTGGAAAAATAAAGGTATGTCTCCTCATAACGCCTCTTTTGGGATCGCATGCCATGTTGATGCATCCGAAGGTTTACTAGTCTTAGTAACACAGGAAAAGACCAAAAAACAGGGGTGGATGCGTGGGAACACCCATGCTCCACAAATTGAACGCCTCCCCAACACAGTGTAATCCAAGGCAGCGGCTTGAGATGCCTTGCGGTACTCCAGATTTACTAAGCCACGCAGAACCACGCTATATGGCTTTGCCGTGACTTAGTAAATCTGACTTAAGGGCAGGGTTTGACTGGCCTACAGGGCAATCAGGCAGTGCCTGGTGGGCTGGTCTGACAAATCAGTTTGTGGGCAAGAGTTTTAGCTTGTAGAGTTGATTATGGCCAGATGGGCCAGTTTTTTACTGTTGATTTCCCAGATATTACCTTCAGCAACCACAAATGCATGCAGTCTCCCATACTATGCAAAGTTGAAAAAATGTCCTTTGCAAGTTCAAAATTATCCTGTTTTTCAAATGTGGGCCACTTTTTTAGCCCTCTGGTTCAATAAGGGGCGCCACTTTTATTTTGACGCCAGTCCAATTTTTTTTGTCTCAGTCTTACCCTGCTTAAGGGCTTGAGTTGCCTTGTGTTGTCTTGCATGATGCAGATGCGATTGAAGCCCTTAGTAACTATGGGTCTCAATGTATGTCTCTTCTCATATTGCAGACTCTATCACATGGCATCTGTTCAACGCCTTCCCTCCATCTTCTGTGACCTTTCCTCTTCATCTTTTCTCAATGGTTCCTTGGAACACTTCTCTATGTACAAAAGTCTATACCTAGTGGCATGTCTGGAAAGTACACTGAAGATTATGCAAATAAATCCCAAGGTATGTTCCCTCTCTCTTCCTACGTGTATGTTTGCTGGTGTATCAAGCTGTTTGTGCTTATTGTGCTACAGATCATGTGGCATTTCTTCATCTGTTCTGTACAGCATAGAAAATGACACACCAGTGGTGTTCGTGTTACTGCATAGCCTAAAACGAACAAGAAACCGCATAACGATTGCGTCTTCTTTGCCTATGCATGGAGGCGGCATATAGAGATTGCCCACGCAGACAAAGTGATCAGACACTGTGTAATCTTGCCCTCTTTATGTTGTGGCCAGCTGTACAGCAGGGGCAGCCAGTCCTTTGAGGTCTGTAGGGATGTGTCCCACAAGAGCAGAAGTGAGGGAGAAGGAAGTTGTGCACAGACAGCTCTGCTACAGCCCCAGTAAGCGTGCATAAAGGAACACCCACACACACACTTATGATGTGCAATGAGAATGAAGCACCTTCAGTTTTGCCAAAATCTCATTTGTGTGCTCATTCACATATGTGTGTTTTTGAGAATACATGTGTGACACATAGATGATGGAGGGTGTGCACTGCAAAAGAGCAGGTTTTACCATATTCTGTAGATTTCTCAGAGGTGAGATTTCTTCTGCCCAAAGCCAGTATGTGAATATTAGCATGCATTGCAACAAATTAGAGCAACCCAGATCTCCTGCATGCACTGAGGGGCTTATTTAAATCCAGATCTGTGACTGAGGGTGAATGTTTTGCCAATGTGCAACATTCCGTCCATCATCTTGTGTGTTTTGCTGTTCGCCCTATGTGGGAAGGGTATGCCAAGACGTGGGTCCCGTGCTCACTACGCCACTGGAGTATAGCTATCCTAGTTGAAGAGGGGTGAAACCCCGAAACCGGTCCTAGGATGCTTGATTCCGGTCCAGGGAAGACATGGCTTGGCAGTTCGGGCTGGACTGTTCCCATGAGGCACAGGGTCAAGACTGATTTGCATATGGCCATGTCTGAACTGGGGTGGCGTGGTGAGCAAAATAACGATGGATTAAACCCAGATTTGTGACTGGGGGTGAATGTTTTGCCAATGTGCAACATTCCGTCCATCATCTTGTGTGTTTTGCTGTTCACCCTATGTGGGAAGGGTATGCCCAGACGTGGGTCCCGTGCTCACTGCACCACTGGAGTCAAGCTATCCTGGCTGAAGAGGGGTGAAACCCCGAAACCGGTCCTAGGATGCTTGATTCTTGCCCAGGAAAGACATGTCTTGGCAATTCGGGCTGGACTGTTCCCATGAGGCACAGGGTCAAGACTGATTTGCATATGGCCATGTCTGAACTGGGGTGGCGTGGTGAGCAAAATAACGATGGATTAACCCAGATCTGTGACTGGGGGTGAATGTTTTGCCAATGTGCAACATTCCGTCCATCATCTTGTGTGTTTTGCTGTTCACCCTATGTGGAAAGGGTATGCCCAGACGTGGGTCCCGTGCTCACTACGCCACTGGAGTCAAGCTATCCTGGATGAAGAGGGGTGAAACCCTGAAACCGGTCCTAGGATGCTTGATTCCGGTCCAGGGAAGACATGGCTTGGCAGTTCGGGCTGGACTGTTCCCATGAGGCACAGGGTCAATACTGATTTGCATATGGCCATGTCAGAACTGGGGTGGCGTGGTGAGCAAAATAACGATGGATTAAACCCAGATCTGTGACTGGGGGTGAATGTTTTGCCAATGTGCAACATTCCATCCATCATCTTGTGTGTTTTGCTGGGCTTATTTACAAGCCCATTGCGCCACTGGTGCATCACTTTTTTTGATGTGCCGGCAGAGCAGAGTGCAGACCCATATCTATGACATCACAAAGCCACTTTGTGTGGCTTTTCATGGCCCCGTAGATATAGAGTAAGTAGTGCAAGTTGCCTTCCCACACAATGCCCATGGATTTTTATGTATTCTCAGATTTACAAGGAATGTAAACCTGTAAATGTGTTAATGCTGGGACTGGTGGCTTAGTGGACTAATGTGTCCACTGCAAGGGCCTGTGTTTACCCTCATTGTCACAGGTTCAAATGCTGGTGGGCCACTCAACCTTTTATCCATCTGAGATGCAAAAAAAAAATAGTACCATTAAATTGGGTACCAATAAGCATCTGTTATTTAGTGCCAAGATACCCTTCTGGGTGAACATGTGCTTTAAAAATGCATGTTACATTATGTTATGTTATGTTATGTTATGTTATGTTATGTTATGTTATGTTATGTTATGTTATGTTATGTTATGTTATGTTATGTTATAAGCCTACGCCTCCCGGAGGAGGTGTAGTGAGGAGAAATAACTTTATTTCCTCTATGTGTGCTGTGGAGGAAAACACCACCATTATTTGTTTTTGTGCAATCATTCCTACAAGACAGACACCCTTGCATGGTGGTGTAAGAGTGTCTGCATTAGCGCAAGGCAGCCCAAACTTGCCCAGCGCAGTGGGAAAAGACAGGAATGCGCCGTAAATCAGAAATACAACACATTCCTGCCCTATCCTTTTGATGCAGGGCAGCGCAGCAAAAACTAATAAATGAGTCCCTAAGTATCTACAGTCTGTAAAAAACAAAAAGCAGGGCGATGATTAAAGGTGAAGGGCAATTAGGACAGGAAGTTGCACCCACCCAAGATGCAAACATGCTAGTGCTAGGCTCTCCAGGTGGTTACCAACAGAGGAAGCCACACCCAACTGGAGAATCGGACTAATAACTCTAGAGTACATAAGCCAGTGTGATGGTGAGAGGTAGGTGGGGTCAGGCAGTAGCGGAGCCTTTGACTGTAGTTTAAACGTGCCGTGTCCTACCCTGGAACATCTTCCTGTGATGCGTTGTTTCCAGGAGCCTCAAAGAGGTGCAGCATCTCATCACAAACAAACTTGTAAACTATCTGCAGAGACAAGGTCCTCCTTTTCCGGCCCCTTTGCTAGGTGGTGGCCCGCTCCCCCAGAGGTATTCTCATCACCTTGGTCTTTCTCTGCAGCTTATAGGGTATCCATAGGTCGCGGTAGTAAACTAATATAATGTCTTACAGTCCGCAAAGCAAATCTGCCGCTTACAAGCAGACAAGGCTGCGGACCTTCAAACTAGTGATGGGGAGCAGTGTCGGGTATTCCCCTGAAATCGGAGCCTCTCTTCAATCCCACGCCAACACAGTGGCCGTAAGCTTGGCGTAGCGAAGAAAGAAACGTGTCTTTGAGTCACGCTCTCAGCAAAAAGCTCCAAATATGCTCACCCCGCGTCAGGGGGCTTGAAATGTCCATCCAGCCAGTCACTAAGAGAGAACGAAGCCAGCAGCCTATTGATGTTGTGTTTCTTTCAGAAACAAGCCACCCCCCTCCTTGGACTCTAAAAATGGTATCTCCACACCAGCTGACTGAATGTCAGTGGGATTAGTGGCTGTCCTTTTATGTTACCCATGATAGGACCTGGTTATGCAGCAATGGCCTGACTTGGTTCAAGCTTGAGCCAAGAAATAAAGAAGTGAAACCACCCACCGAGGAGACCACCCTGGTTACCCCTCTCGTTAGAATATCCAAAACTCCTATCCTTCTCAGCAGAGCCAGTGCTGGGAGACGGATCCTTCGGCCTTTCAGTTGAACCCTCTGACTTGACTTGCTCAAGACCAGTGGAAATAGACAATGGGCCTCCAGGGCTGATCTCGGG
Organism: Triturus cristatus; assembly: GCF_964204655.1. NCBI lineage: Eukaryota > Metazoa > Chordata > Amphibia > Caudata > Salamandridae > Triturus > Triturus cristatus. The sequence goes on from NC_140590.1 coordinate 806,231,173, forward strand.
GTACGGGGACATGTCAAGTCAAGTCAAGTCAACAGCACTTCTATAGCGCAGGCATATCACTCCAAAGAGTCTCATGGCGCTTGCAGCGGCTGAAAGCAAAGAGACAGAGGTAGAGTGGGACTACTGATCATCACTCTCCTTACAGGAATGAACCCAGAAAATATTCACATATTTTACACTAACAACATAATGATAGCAGAACCTCACCATTGCCCATTGTTTAATTAATAATACCTTCATCAAAGCTAAAGTAAGATTTGCACATTCACATTACAATCAGGGCAGGGTTAGCTTAATATTTCAGGAGAAGCGTTATACCATCATTGTTATTTGTTTAATTAGCAGTTTATCTGTGGAATCCAATCAAACTCTGAACATTCTAAATACATTCAGGACCCATTGTTAGATAAATATTGCAGGAATAACTTCAGAAATCTCTGAGCGTAACCACTGTATATTGTAATTGTAATTGCATTTTTATAACGTTTACTGTCCCTGACAAGGCATATTGTTTAATTGGAAGTATATTCAGAAAAGGAGAACATTCTAATTGTATTTGGGCCCATTGTTAGATCTGCCTTGCTGACACTTGCTTCAACAATCTCTGATTGATTTCTATAGTCAGAATTATTTTAAGGATGCAAAGCCTGTTTTAGCTGGAAATCTGTATTCTATATTCTTAACTACCAAACAAAAAAAAAAACTATTTTCTTACTTTACCCTTAGTGTTTCTTATAATGCACATGTTCCATAGGATATCACCAGAGCCTCTTAGCTACAACATATGAAAATATTACTTACACCTCCCACACTCACACAACACATACTTTCACTTTAAGACTGATGAATACAGGCCCCAGCTAGGCCCGCAGAACACAAGGGTTCGCTCTTCTGTAATGGAATCTATAAGGAAGTTGGCACGGAAACTGCAAAGTACAAAGACAGAGTTTATTAACCCTTAAGGGTGGTCCTACAATCCATACAATACCCTTCAGTATTGCATAGAGTAGCACAAAGAACTTGCGTACACGGTCCCCTTTTATACACAACAGAGGGGTTCATAAGTGGGAGGATACAACATGAGGCGAAGAATGTTACCTTTTATGGACATTTTGGATACAAGATCAATATGTGGGCGGAGCTGACATACTCCTTGAGCCCGCGAAAACATGGTCAAGCAAGGACTAACTGATAACAGATGTGGTCAAGTCTGGGCATGCGCCAGGCGGACAATGGAACTATTTATAGACTGTTACTAGGCAGATTACAAGAGCAACTAACACGAAAATAGGACTCTCCTCGTGTTGAGCACGTGGAGACATGACAATACAAAATGGAGTCCAAACTTCAGTCAACATAACGAAAGAGACATGTGTAAGGCAGGAGAATTCATGTCTTTAGTAAATGCTTAATCACATCGTAGTTTCAATTTACAACAGACGACCCTTTCAGCATTTACTGAAGACATCCGATTTGTTAGGATAATCATCGTATATGTCAATTATCATCATCTCTTCTACTTCCTTAGCTAAACGTTTCTGATAAGTGACATTGGCAATAGCTTTCTTATCGGGGATACAGATTGATACACATAAGGAACAGAGCAAGGGACCACATTGGACACAGATGCAGCAAGAAAACAGAACTGCTATAATTATACAGAGACCAGTTAAAACCTTCCAACCCCAAGCAGTGATCAATGCCCAAAACCATCCAGAAAAGGACCAAGTGCAGTTTTCTGTATGGATTTCAGCTGCAATTTTATGCAACCTGTTGATTGCATTATAGACTGACGGTGTGTGGTCAGGAATAAACACACAGCAACTACTTCCGATAATTTTACAAGCTCCACCTCGATCAGCTAACATAACATCTAACACCATACGATTCTGCAATGCAACAATTCTGGTAATCTGCAATTCTTCCGTAAGATTCCCAAGAGCAGCAGCGGTTTGGTTTGTCACAGCCTCTACCACTCTTGTTAATCTTCGAACTTTCCTACTATTTAGGGCAGCTCCAACGAAGAAAAACAATCCTAAATTAAAATCAATATACTGCTGCAGACTGGTGTCAGTCTGGTCCACATCATCAATTGATAGAGTACGTTTATACCTATTTACAGTCACATTATTTAACAACTTCAAATCCTTATTATAGGATGCAGGTGCCAAAAATACAGGAGGCAACAAAAATGCTACATAACATACTCCAGACCAACCGGCTGGCAAACGGTAATAACCTTTATTTCCGCATACGAAGTATGTATTATGGGATGCTAAGAAGGTACTGTTATTCAACCCGTCGATGTTTAATATGGTAATACAATCGCTAACACCAACAGGAATATAACCCACACTTTGGACACACAGGTCCGCTTGAGCTTGTGCCACTTGAATCACAAATTTGTCTTTTCCCACAGTGTCTCTGGTGTTCGTGAAAACATAAGGAATCGATTCATTGTCCGATCGATACTCTTCCCATTCCCAAATTGTCCCATTCGCTTGCGGATATCCATCTTTATCCTGATGACATTCTTTATTGAGTCTGAAGAGTAATCGTCCCACTGTGGGTTTCCGAGTGGCAAAAAGCAAAGTGTACCACGCTCTACAAGAGCCATTATGAGAGAAAGGAAGAGGTATGAATGGCGTCCCTCCTTTCTTCTGGTGAGCTGGCATCATACCACATATCCAACAGTTCGTAGCATTTGTGGCAACGTGGGTATGATGCAACATCTGGATGAAAGTGTTATTCAAATAAGACTGACGATGCTTCAATTCTTGATACGGAAGGGTATAGAAGTAGTGCTCCTCAGGCACTGGAGTGGTCAACACAAGTAACTCTCGAGCAGGAGTCACATCCTCCACAAACCATGTGGTTATCCCAACAATAGCTACTGTGAGCATAAAACCTGTTGCACAAAGGATCTTCTTTTTCTCCATGTCAGAATAGAGAATCAATATCTTCCTGAAACTAAAAGATTTGTTAGAACTCTTCCCCTTGGGCAGCGGTCGATTTCTTCACCAACGGGCCAAGACGGGTGTCGCTATTCTAATGCAGGGCTGATCCCCCCCCCTTGCCTCATTGGCTCTCCGTTTCACTAACCCAAGGGCCGTTCTGACAACATGTCCCGATACTGAAGGATTCACTTTCTTGGCCTCAGATGATATCGCTTTCCTCCAGGAGCCGCGTGGTCCGGAAAGAGCTCCTCAGCGTCGTTCGATTCCACAGCAAGGCCTTTCTCTGTGGTCAGAATCTCTCGTTGATCGGTCAATACAGCAGGCTCCACCAATCCGGGCGGTACTTTGCGGCAGTGCAGGGAATGGATCCAATTCTTTCTGTTGGAAACTCGCACAGCCGTCCTCGTTGCCAGTAAGACTTGCTCAGGACCAACCCATCTCGGCTCCAGGCTGTTCGTCCTGTCAAAGATTTTCACCATGACATAGTCTCCAGGCCTGAGACTATGTCCTTCGCCGGTGGACCGATCAGGGAGCGCCTCCCGGACCTGTTGATGAATAGAAACCAAGTTATCCGTTAACTGTGCCAGATAATCATTCATCATTACACAAGGTACATCATACACAGTCTTAGGTTTTGGTGGACCCCAAATATTCATTGGACGTCCAAAGACAATCTCGTACGGTGTAAGACCGATTCGAGAGTGCGGTACCGACCTAATTGACAACAACGCCAGCGGTAAAGCATCTGGCCAAGTCAAAGACGTCGAAGCTCGGATTTTAGCGATCTCGAGCTTCAGTGTACCATTATACTTCTCGACTAGTCCTGCAGATTGAGGGTGGAATACTGTGTGGAACTTCTGGGTGATGCCCAGACCCTTCAAAACATACTTTATAACATCCGCTATAAAGTGGGGTCCGTTATCACTCCACAGAAGTCTACAAACGCCATATCGAGGGAAGAACTCCTTCAACAGCATCTTGGCGGTAGTCATTGCAGTATTGTCCTTCGTAGGGTATGCCTCAACCCATTTGCTAAAGGCACACACCACTACTAGAACATACTTCAAATTGTTACAGCGCTCAAGCTGGATGTAATCCATCTGCAAAACCTCAAAGGGTGCAGTAGGTGTTACAAATCCTCCTGCTGGGGTTCGAGTACCCTTTCCTGGGTTGTACCTCAGGCAGATCATACAGGTCTGCACCACCCTCTTTGCCGTGCTAGCAATCTCTGGATGCTCCCAGACTTGGGTAAGCAATTTTACAATTGCGGAAGCTCCAACATGTGCTAGCCCATGTGCCATCTGAACCATAATTTGTACAAAGGCCGCGGGTAATTTCCATCTATCCATCTGCTTATTTCTCCAGCAACCCTCATCATCCAATTCTCCCTCACTGGACCATTGCTCCCGTTCTTTGTCAGAAGCGGTCCTCTGTATTTCTCGCACTTCTTCCTTCGCATCATGCCATCTTTCTACTTGTGACTTCACTACATACATGGCAGTAGCACCGGGCTGCATCGCAGTCTCCCGTGCCACCCGGTCTGCTAACGCATTCCCTTCTCCAACTTTATCGACTACTTTCCTATGGGCGCTACATTTAACGATGGCAATTTTCTTCGGATATGTCAATGCAGTTAAAAGATTATGGACTAACTCCCCATGCATTATTTGTACTCCATGTGACGTTAAAAACCCTCTCTCCTTCCAGAGCAGGCCGAAATCGTGCGCTACTCCGAAGGCATAGCGGCTATCTGTATAAACATTCACACACAATCCTGTACTGAGCTCACATGCTCGTGTTAATGCTATCAGTTCCGCTGCTTGAGCTGATTTCTGTGGTATGCGTGCTGTCTCCACTATTGTTTGCAATGTGGTAATTGCATACGCTGCTGAAGTCGTACCATCTGGTAGCTTCAGGCATGACCCGTCCACCCACAGTTCTCCATCTACGTCTAAAAAGGGCGTATCCTGGAGATCAATACGACCCTTTGTTTGTTCCTCAGTCACAAGGATACAATCATGTGCTTTCCGTGCCTCAGACCGAGTCTCGGGGTATGGCAACAATGTGGCCGGATTTAACGTCACGCACCTTTTTAACGTAATATGAGGAGCCAAAAGCGTCAGCTCATATCCCGTTAAACGGGCACTGGTCAAATGCTGCGTCTTTGTCTGATTAAGCAAGGCGTCAACAGCATGGGGGACTAATACCAACAGCTTATGAGATAACACAATTCCCTCGCTTTGGCGTATTGACACAGCTGTTGCCGCAACCGAGCGAAAACAACCAGGCAATGCTCGGGCAACAGGATCAAGTACAGCCGAAAAATATGCACAAGGGCGCTGCTTGTCGCCGTGCATCTGCACTAAAACTGATAATGCACATCCATCTTTCTCATGCACATACAGCGAAAAAGGTTTGGTATAATCAGGAGTCCCTAACACTGGTGCTGAACAGAGAGCCTGTCGCAGTTTCTGAAAGGCAGTGTCACACTCATTCGTCCAAGGAAGCGGGATAGGTGTGTCTTTTGTCAAAAGGGCTAACAATGGCTTAGCTATGTGTGAAAACCCTAGTATCCATTGCCTACAAAACGAAACGAGACCCAAAAATGCACGCACGTCCTTCTGCGTGGACGGCGTCGGCGTGTCCAGAATCACTTGGACACGATCTGGTGTGAGTGCACGCCCCTCCTTAGACAAAAGGTGACCCAGATAAGTCACCTTTGGTCTACAGAATTGCAACTTTTTCCGAGAGACTTTGTGATTGTGGGATGCCAAAAAGGAAAGCAAGGACAACGTACTCCTCTCGCACAACTCCGAAGTGTCGGCCGCCAACAAGATGTCATCGACATATTGAATGAGGGCGACACCCTCAGGCAGAACAAAGGAGTCCAATTGTCTTTTCAAAGCTTGACTGTAAATGCTAGGGCTTTCTGTGTAGCCCTGAGGTATTCTACAAAATCGGTAAGACCTATGATTTAGAGTGAAACCAAAAAGGTATCGACTATCGGGATGAATGGGAATTGAAAAGAAGGCATTTTTCAAATCAATAACTGAAAACGTGGTCGCCGTAGGCGGGACCAAAGTAAGCAACGTCGTGATATCAGAGACCACTGGGTACTGGGGTATCACGATCTTGTTCACTTCTCTCAAATCAATGATAAACCGATAGACTTTGGCATCCGTATCCTTTTTCAAAATGGGTAGAATCGGGCTATTACAAACGTTATAGGGAACTTCTTCCACTACTCCCACCTTAATCAAATCCTGCACAATCTGTATAAGAGCCTCTTCCCCCTCCTGCGAAATACGATACTGTGGAAGGCGTGGTAACACCGCCCCCTCCTGGACACTAATGTGAACAGGCGGAATCACCATCTGTCCCACATCAGTATCCGAGGTGGCCCACAGAGCACAAGGGAGGGTAGCTAACACAGCATCTTCTGTAACCACACACATCCGTTCAGACAGGGGGTAATTGTCATTCAATATCACCCGCACTCCAGCAGGGGAACAGAGGATCGTAGCTCTGAAGTGTTTCAGCATATCAAGGCCCATAATATTGTCCGGCGTGTTCGGGGCAAGCAAAAACGGACAGGGTGCAGAAAAGGAATCAACCTGAAATGTGAGGGGCCGTGAAAGAGGGCTTCGGGAGAGTGTACCATCAAACCCTACCGATGTAACCATTAAGCCAGATGGGGGAGCCCTCGGAACCAATTGTTTAGACAGCGCACTACGAGTCGCTCCTGTATCCACTAGGAACTGATCAGTAGAACCCAAAACCTCAGCTGATACGTAAGGACCCTTCTGATCAACCGGCACCTCAACTGATTCTAACCCCCATCCAACGCATTCCTATGCATGCTGAGAATCATGGTACCCAGAACGGTCGATCCCCGACACTTGATACTGGTTTTGTCGATCGAAAACATTAGACCTATCTCGTTGCTGCCCGGCAGGGTCAAAACGAGTGTGATCATTAGAATTCCCTCTAAAATTCGAGAAACCCCCTCTACCCCTCGGGCCACCCTGATTGTGTCCCTGACGCGAAGCATGCAACGCTGGGCAATCTCTGGCCCAGCGTCCCGATTGCTTACAATACGCACATTGATTCCTGTTCAGATCAGATCGGCCCGAGGGAGGACCATAAAATCCTCCCCTAACTCTATTTACACCCCGTCGGGGCGGACCATATACTTGTGCTAACATCACCTTTGTTTTTAAATCCTTCGATTTCTTCTCCTCCTGCCCCTTCGCTTCTTGCTCCTGGCGCTCATAGTACTGAGCTATAGTCAGGAGGGCTGTCGGGGTCGCAGTGGACCAAGAACTTTCACTCGCTTTTAGGCGGGCTGCGATCGCCGGTAATAAATTCGCCACATATTTATCAGCAAAAAGGTGTCGACCCGTGTCATCCGTAAGTGACTGACCACTAAAATCATGAAACGTCTCCTCAAAGCGCGTAAAGAAATCTGCAACTGATTCATCGACTTTCTGCTTGCACGAGGCTAGCATATTCCAGTCAATCTTTTTAGGGGGAATAATTGTCTTCAACTTAGTCAGAATAGCAGCAGGGAGATCTAAGATAATCTGAGGTGGTTTCTGCGCGGGCTTTCTCTCCCTATCCTCATCCTCAAGCTCAGACCATCGAGCCTTAAAAGCGGCAGCATCATCCACCTTCCGCACAGATCGCCACATATCTGGTGGTAGAATAAGCCCAAAGAACAAATCTATATCTGCTAAGGTCATAATACAAGAATTCAAGGCCCCCTCGACTTCTTCGTAAAAGGCCGCTGGATTCTTGCGGGGATCAGGCAACGCATTCTTTAATGCCATGACGTCAGCCCTGTGCCAGGGAGTATAAACCCAATTATACACAAAATATCCCTTAGCATCGGCGGAGGTAATATCCGAGCTAGTCCCCGTTCCTTTAGGAGGAACATACAAAGGCGCCGCCTCTCGCATTGGTTTAGCATGCACTAGATCGCTCTTATCTGATTGAGAGGTGGATGAATGGCCATCTCCGGTACGCGAATCCGACCGCTTCTCCTCCTCGAGTTGTTGGCGGGCTTTCTCTTTAAGGTCTTTCGCCGCATCCCGCAACGCAAACAGTCGCCGAACCGCCTCAGACGCCTTAGAGGGAGAGAAAACACCATTACGCAATGCTTTAGCATCTAATACCACATCGTCAGGTTCAAAGACACTGGAGTATTTCCGAAAGGCACCAATCACTTCATCAGAAAAGTGCCCCAAGAAATACAACCTTTCTCTATCCTGCCACGACTCCCAAGAATCCAACAACTCAGCAAGGGATAACTTGCCCTTACATGCACGATAGGAAACCTGCCGAAGCTCACCCATTCGCTCAGCCGATAACATGGACCGCGTGTCTACCTTACCCGAACCTGATCCAGAATCTTGTGGCCTCGGGGCAGACGCGCCGACATAAGGAGGCGGAGAACGATCTAATAAATAAAAATCATCGTCATGATTATTAAGGACAGGATAAAGTGGCTGACGAACAGCATATTGACCCGAGACTTGTAACCTGCGTTCTTTCTCTTGCCTCTCCGTCTGTTCTCTTTCCTCCCGACGCTTTGCTTCCTGCGCTCTCACATGATCATTCTTTCGTTGCTCTTTATCAAACAGCGCTTTCTCACGTTTCTCTCGCTCACGCACTTCCTTCACCCATAATCGCACACATTCAAACATGTCTTGACGAGCACGCCGTTTACACATACACTGTTCCACATACTCAATCTTACGCATATCAAACGACCCATACAACGGCCACCGTAACTCAGGATCCTTTCTGGTATATTTCCTCCATACTGTGCTGTACATTATGGAGGAAAGACCATGCTTCACATACATATCCCTATTAGGAGTCCCCTCTGGGGGAGCTGGAGCAGATTCCTCGAGGTTTAACCGGTTTCCAAAGCAGCAGCACCACTTACGGAGTGCGCTAAAAGCAGGCATGCTCAAAAATAATGCAGAATATGCAGTATTATCAAAAAATGGCACTTAAACGTTGTGCCGTTCAAAGTTACACAGTTCCGGAGAAATATCTCCACATTACCTGCCTATATGTATTGCAACGCATATATTCTCACAATAATCAATACAAGATATGACCGGTCATCACAGATCAAACTCAAATAGCCAAACCAGGCTTCGAAAACTCGGAGCAAGTACCGTACAACGGTTCTTACCAATCAAGAGTCCAGATTCCAACTGCCAAGCTCCAAAATTCGCCCAAACGGCTGTCACGGCAGGACCGACAGAAGAGGTCTCAGTCGAGGACCGGCGCCACCCAGATGGTCAGGTCGGAAGGGAAGGAAGAAAAACCTCGGGATGCCAGGACTAAAATGCCTCTGGCAGTGATCACATCCCCGGCCAAATTCCTCACCTTCGTCGCGACCAATCCTTCGAGCATCCGAGTCGCCGATGAGCCCCACGTGACGGGCGCCAATTGATGAATACAGGCCCCAGCTAGGCCCGCAGAACACAAGGGTTCGCTCTTCTGTAATGGAATCTATAAGGAAGTTGGCACGGAAACTGCAAAGTACAAAGACAGAGTTTATTAACCCTTAAGGGTGGTCCTACAATCCATACAATACCCTTCAGTATTGCATAGAGTAGCACAAAGAACTTGCGTACACGGTCCCCTTTTATACACAACAGAGGGGTTCATAAGTGGGAGGATACAACATGAGGCGAAGAATGTTACCTTTTATGGACATTTTCGATACAAGATCAATATGTGGGCGGAGCTGACATACTCCTTGAGCCCGCGAAAACATGGTCAAGCAAGGACTAACTGATAACAGATGTGGTCAAGTCTGGGCATGCGCCAGGCGGACAATGGAACTATTTATAGACTGTTACTAGGCAGATTACAAGAGCAACTAACACGAAAATAGGACTCTCCTTGTGTTGAGCACGTGGAGACATGACAATACAAAATGGAGTCCAAACTTCAGTCAACATAACGAAAGAGACATGTGTAAGGCAGGAGAATTCATGTCTTTAGTAAATGCTTAATCACATCGTAGTTTCAATTTACAACAAGACACACAATGAAAGTACAGTTATGATTACAAATTAAAACCACATGTGTTAGACCCGGGATCCCTGGTTGGCTGAGGTAGGCAGGGCCAGACTGGCCATAGCAGGCATCGGGCAATCCCCCGGTGCGCCACACGGGTGGGGGCCGGTTTTGGGTCCCTGGGGCCGTTTTCGTTACAGGGCCGTTTTTGCAGCATAGCTGCAAAAACGTCCCTGTAACAAAATCGGCCGAAAACCGGCCATGGCACAGAGCTCGGCGGCACCCCCAAGCCCCGGGGGCCGGCCGAGCACTTTGCCAGGGCCGGTTTTGGTTCCCAGTCCGGCCCTGGAGGTAGGTACCTTAGGCCAAATAGGGACCCTCGTTTCCACGTCAGGGAAAGGAAGGATACCTTCTGAGATAGCCCCCGCTCACCCCCTTGTTAGCTTGGCACGAGCAGCCAGGCTTATCTTCAAGGCAAATGTGTAAAGTATTTTCAGTCACGCTCACAGCAACCCAATGATGACACCACAAATGGACTCCACACGAGTTTCATAAAAACGAGTATAAATTTATTTAAAAAGATATACGATAAGACCACACGATATAAATCCAACATATGCGTATTTATAATATTCCTCCTGGCTGGTTGTTAGACCAGCCAGCCCTTGTAAGTTCTGGTGATATTAATGAGCACTTCTAAATGTTCCACTGCAGTCTAATGCAATGCTATGCAGTTCGTAATGCTAGAATCAGGCACTTTGCAATATAAAAATAATGCAGTTCGTAATGCTAGAATCAGGCACATTGCAATATAAACATAATGCAGTTCGTAATGCTAGAATCAGGCATGTTGTAATGTAAACATAATGCAATGCGTAACGCAACAATCTGGTACTTCGTTATGTAGAAACAATGCAATGCGTAATACACTAATCATGTAGTTCGTTATGTAGGAATAATGCAACGCGTAATACACTAATCAGGTAGTTCGTTATGCAGCAATAATGCAATCTGTAATACACTCCAGCACCGATCACGGTGCCTTCGGCAGTCTCTCCGCCACTCGTGCTAACTCACAGTCAGCCTCTGTCAACAGTTGCCCCCACACAAGTATGGTGTAACAAAAAGTGCAGCTCCGCAGTCCAGCCCCGGTACTGCCACTCCTTTCGCAAGTACAGGCAATGACACGAGCCGAAGCAAAGACTCGCACTGCCAGAATGAGAGAGGCTGAGAGCGTCTCCCTCCGAGCCCGCACCCCGCCCCAGGCGTCGACACACGTTACCTGGGGGGTGCGACCTCACTCTCCTCTCCTCTTCCAGCGACTTGGGCCACTGATGCAATCTTTATGAATTCCGGGCAGTGGGACTCTAGCTCTCCCTCGACAAGGTTGGCTCGAGGTCCCACTCTGGCAATGGCAGGCTCGGGCCGGCGGCTCAGCTCCTCCGGTTCTGAGGGTCCAGGCCGATGACGCTACGAAGATCTCAGGCTTACACAGGGTACACGCACACAGCATCGCTGAGACTCCCTTGAGCTTCGGGTGCCCGATCACAGGGCACTCTTCACAAAGGTCTCTTGCTACACGAAGCACTTGCACACAGCGTCGCGGAGATTAACACGGACTCCGGGTGCGCACGATAACAAGGCAATCCTCATGAAGGTTCCAGGCTGCACAAAGCACACGCACACAGCGTCGCTGAGACTCACTTGGATTCCGGGTGCACATGACAACAAGGCAATCCTCACGAAGGTCCCAGGCTGCACATATCACACGCACACAGCATTGCTGAAACTCACTTGGATTCCGGGTGCACACGCTAACAGGACAATGCTCACAAAGGCCTCAGGCTGCAAAAAGCACACGCACACAGCGTCGCTGAGACTAGCTTGGACTCCAGGTGCCCACGATCACAGGGCACTTCTTACAAGGGTCTCAGGCTGCAAAAAGCACACGCACACAGCATCGCGAGACTCTCCTCGAAACTTTTGTGTTCCTGAGTTTCCGCAACAGGGAGCCAGCTCACCCCGGACCCTTGGGGATAAGTTACTTCAGTATACAGCACAGCAAAGTCCTTTCAAGCAGGGGGACACAGCACACAGCAAAGTCCCTTCAACCTCTCCTTGGTTAAAACAGCAAACTGCAGGCCAGCCCCAGAACACACAGCAAGGGTCAGTCCTTTCCTTCAGTCTCTTCAGCTGTTTCTTCCTTGACAAAGGTTCCTCTTGACCACGAAGTAGCTTCAGTCTTGTATAACCTTGATCAAGCCATCTCTCCAAAGTTCAGGGGCTTCAGCTCTCATAGTTATACCCCTAAATGTATTTGAAGTCTTTGTGTTCAGGGGCACTGACCCCTGTTCAAACCAGTTATGGGTGCCTCCCCGCCAGTGACACCTTTTTCCTTTGATTATTGGGGGTCTGGATTCTCAATCACTCAGCAGCAGATGGGTCCATTGCTTCATGGTAGCAACCCAGGCCTCTTCACCTCTAGGGGCTACTCCTCCCCCTACTGTCTCACCTCCTCCCCTGGGTCAAGACATTTCCCAGATCCTATCACTTTCTAATCCAGACAGTCAATCTACAACCAGGCAGAGACACACAGAAATGTTAGAGCACAAAAACACAGCCACTTCTAAAAGAGTGGCTTCTAAACACACAATGCAAAAACCACCTTCATAAAAAGATGTGTTATTACATTTTGAGTTTAGGCACACTAAAGTTCACCTCTCCACCTTAAACCTTTGGGAAGATGGGCTGGAAAACATATTACACAGCCTCCCCATTCTGTCCTGTGGGCAAGATGGCCTTTCAACAGTGAAACACGAAATGGAGAATATTTCACTGACAGGACATGGTACACACCTTAGTACATGTCCTACCTTTCACATGCACTGCCCCCTGCACAGGGGGTACCCTGGACCTACCATAGGGCTGTCTGATGCATAGAAAGGGAAAGGTAAGGTCTGGCAAGTGGGTGAACTTGTCAGAACAACATGGCAGTTTAAGAAACTGCGCGCAGGCACAGCAATGGCAGGTCTGAGTTCCCTCTTTAAGGCTACTTGTGTAGGTGGCACAATTAGTGCTACAGGTCCACTAGTAGCAGTTGCATTACCAGCCCTGGCACACATAGTGCACTTTACTAGGGACTTTACTAGTAAGGCAAACATAGCAATCATGGCCAACCAATTACCATTACACTTTATACAGGGAGCAATTGCACTTTGACACTGATCAGCAGTGGCAAAGTGCCCAAAGCATCTAAGCCAGTTAAAAATAGAGGAGGCAGAGGCAAAAAATCAGGGGTAATCACGCCAAGAAATGCCAGGTCTAACAAAATGCATACCAAAAAACACTGACCTCCACAAGCTACGTTTAACTCTGCAGTTCATAACAGGAACAAACCCATGCAATCCCTAGCTCGCACACCAAATGCCGCGGCAGCTCCTCTGTTATGGCAGAGGAGCACGCCCCCCCCCCCCACCCCGCCAGCACCCTTAAAAACGTAAAAAATACAACAACAATAAAACGGGTGTTAAACCTATTTTATTCTCGTTTTATTTTTCTTGTGCTGAGTCTTGGGCCGGGACCGGGGTGGTACAGGCTGGAGGCGGCGTGGTGTGCACTGCCTTCACTGCGCATGTCGGTTTGGCCAGTCGTCTGAGGCTGGCCAAACCCACATGCACAGTGTAGCTGTCTCCAACCCCAGCTGCATTGCCAGGTTGGAGAGAGCAAACACAGGCTCCCAGTCTGTCCCGGAGAGAAAATCATCGGCACTCAAGCCAATTCTAAAGCTGCTCTCATACATGAGAGCAGCTTCAGGATTGGCTGCAGGGCAGGCTGGGAGCCTGTGCCTGCCTGCAGTGGAGAGGAGAGGTGCAGAAGAGCACAATGCTGTGCTGTAGGGCGGCAGGCATGTTCTTTTTTTTTATACGTCTCCCTCATCATGACACAAGCCGCTCCAGACCAAAGGTAATTCACCCTTTATATGACAGATGTAACAACAAAATATATTTTATATATATATATATATATATATATATATATATATATATATATATATATATATATATATATATATACGCCAACTCCCCCGTCTCGTAGGGGAAATGAGCACACGCGGGACTTCAGGAGAACTGCATAGTTCCTTCTTTATTCATGCGTAAGCATGACGCGTTTCGTTTTCAGTAAAACTTCCTCAGATGCCGTCAGGAAAATGACAAGTGTCTCTCCTGCCCTATCTTTTAAACAAAATGCCTCACTCCGATTGGTCAGGCATTGCTGGTGTGATGACTCTGGAGAAGCGCAAACCCAGGAATCTGGATCCACATGGAGCAGACACCTATTAATAAGTACTAACCCCAATGGGCGGTGTCTGCTCCCTTCACCCCAGTGCACACCAAGTTCTTTCAAGTGGGCTGTATTGCAGCTCACCTTGTCCCTCACCCCGCCGCTCAGCTTCCCAATCAAGTGCTCGTAGCTGTCGCCTCAGTAGGAAGCAGAGTCCATCACGAAGTCGTGGTCCACCGATAGTGGCCGAGCTAATTGCAGGTAAGCAGCGTGTCCAGGCGATACAACAGAGCATGTAGTGTGTCCAAAGGATAACCACCAAAACCGCCAGACTCTAAAGGGGTGGGTCCTCCCAGGGACGTTTGTGGCCACATCCCAAAACATAGACTCCAACTCCCCCTTCTCGTAGGGGAAATGAGCACACGCGGGACTTCAGGAGAACTGCATATTTCCTTCTTTATTCATGCGTAAGCATGACGCGTTTCGTTTTCAGTAAAATTTCCTCATGCGCTGCCAGGAAAATGACAAGTGTCTCTCCCGCCCTATCTTTTAAACAAAATGCCTCACTTCGATTGGTCAGGCATGATGAAGCAACTGTTCCTTTGGTGTGTGTTGAATTTTTTTCAAACATGATTTAGGGCATGGATGGCATTGGATTGAGTTGGAAAATAAGTTTTTTGGGGGGTATTTCTATTTTTGGGTGTGCGTTAAAGAAATGCCTTTGTTGTGCATGCCTGGTGTGTTGGTGTGCATCCTGCAGACCTTGTTTTGCCCCGTGAAATTTCGTTTTTGCATTTTGTTGCATTAAAAAGGCACAGCAGTGTGGTTTAGCATGCATCTTTTGCCTGGCTTCTTTTATATGCCTTTTGTCAGTTCATTGTTTCCCAGGCCTCCTGCTTGTTGCTTGTGATTTGTGAGTGTCCATGTGGCTGGTGGCCTTTCCTGGTGGGAGTTATTATTAGTGTGCTTCTTTTGCCATATATAGGTCTGCATGGTATTCCTTTGTGGCCTAGGCTTCTTGTTGTGGGCCTGGCCATGAGGCTGGCGGCCATTTTGAAGGCAGGCAGTGTGTTTTTTGCAACAGGCCTGCATTGTCTGTCTTCTGTTTCTTGTAATTGGGTGGGCCTGGCCATGTGGCTGGTCGCCATTTTGAAGCCTAGGCCTGCAACCTTGTGTGCCTTGTCTGCCCACGGGCCTGCTTTCATCCAGTAGGCTCAGAGCAGATAGACACAGGTGCATTAAACAAGTGTTTCTGTGTGTTCTGTTGAATTTAAATATCATTTAGGGCATGGATGGCATTGAATTGAGTTGAAAATGTGTTTTTTGGGGGTGTTTCTGTTTTTGGGTGTGTGTTAAAGAAATGCCTTTGTTGTGTGTGCCTGGTGTGTTGGTGTGCACCCTGCAGACCTTGTTTTTTCCTGTGGATTTTTGTGTTTGCATTTTATTGCATTAAAAATGCACAACAGTGTGGTTTAGCATGCATCTTTTGCCTGGCTTCTTTTATAGGCCTTTTGTCAGTTCATTGTTTCCCAGGCCTCCTGCTTGTTGCTTGTGATTTGTGAGTGTCCATGTGGCTGGTGGCCTTTTCTGGTGGGAGTTATTAGTGTGCTGCTTTTGCCATATATAGGCCTGCATGGTATTACTTTGTGGCCTAGGCTTCTTGTTGTGGTCCTGGCCATGAGGCTGGCGGTCATTTTGAAGGCAGGCAGTGTGTTTTATGCAACAGGCCTGCATTGTCTGTCTTCTGTTTCTTGTAGTCGGGTGGGCCTGGCCATGTGGCTGGTGGCCATTTTGAAGCCTAGGCCTGCAAGCTTGTGTGACCTTGTCTGCCCACGGGCCTGCTTTCATCCAGTAGGCTCAGAGCAGGGAGCAACAGGTGCAATAAACAAGTGTTTCTGTGTGTGCTGTTGAATTTAAATATCATTTAGGGCATGGATGGCATTGAATTGAGTTGGAAAATGTGTTTTTTGGGGGTGTTTCTATTTTTGGGTGTGTGTTAAAGAAATGCCTATGTTGTGTGTGCCTGGTGTGTTGGTGTGCACCCTGCAGACCTTATTTTGCCCTGTGGATTTTCGTTTTTGTATTTTATTACATTAAAAAGGCACAGCAATGTGGTTTAGCATGCATCTTTTGCCTGGCTTCATTTATAGGCCTTTTCTCAGTTCATTGTTTCCCAGGCCTCCTGATTGTTGCTTGTGATTTGTGAGTGTCCATGTGGCTGGTGACCTTTTCTGGTGGGAGTTATTATTAGTGTGCTGCTTTTGCCATATGGGCCTGCACGGTTTTCCTATTGGCTTACTGCTTCCATCCATCCCCTTTGCCAGCAGCAGCTCCCTTCCATTACATTTGTATTTTGGTTGTTGTTCTTATTCTTTCCTATCCTTCCTGAGAGTGTAGTGTGTACACTGTACACAGTAAGTAGTATACCATAGCCTTTGTTGCCAAAGTCTCACAAATGGCTACACTATACCTTTAATTTGTTTGTTTGTACTAGTAGTAATTGAACCACAGCAACAAATGCAACATTTCACTGATGTTCTTCTCCTGGCTTATTTGGTTTTAGGTGCACAAAAAAGACAGAGGAGGAGGTAACTATCAACATCATCCATTGTACTGCAAGAAAGAAGTCCTGCTGCGCAACACATCACGTCCACGTGTGACCACAGACATCTCTGCAACTTGTGCACCTGCGTCCTGTCTGACATCTGAAGAATATGGCCCCAAAGAAAGATACCAGGTCCTCCAGTACCAAGAAAGTTGCCAGTGAGAAGAAGAAGGAACAGAAAAAGCAAGAGGCACTAACCACGACTGGTGTGCCGGCAAATGTGTTTTTTGGCACCAAATAAATTACGTCTGCAGCAGCGTTGTCCGGCGGGAACCAAGCCGGGAGCAGCAACTCCGCACCTGCGGGCCAACCCCACCAACCTAGGCCGAAGCCCGTGAGTGTCGCAGAGGTAGGTAGTCTACTAACAAGCAGAGATGTTGAAATGTCACTATCACAAAGTAGTACACAATGAACGCAGGCGGAAACTCAGCAGATATTTCTGCAGAAGCAGGCGCAGCCGCAAGAACAGCAGCAGCCGCAAGAACAGCCGCAGCCGCAAGAACAGCAGCAGCCGCAAGTACAGCAGCCGCCACAAGAACAGCAGCAGCCACAAGAACAGCCACAAGAACAGCCCACAATAGTAGTTGTTCCTCCTGAAGTAGGGGCATTTCAGGAAATCGAGCTTCCTGCAGACAGAGAGGGGCAAGCCACTGTTTCAGAAGATCCATTGTCTTCCAGACCCCCAGCAAGGTAAAGGAGGGTTAGTCCATCATCTTCTTCTTAAAGCCGCACTTCTGATGATCTTGATTCCACTTGGCAGCCACCAGTTCAGTCTGAGAGTGATGCACGCCACAAGACAAGGCTAGTGAAAAGGAAGGTTAAAGAAAGCCTTAGATTTATGGAGGTAGATGTACAAGAGGGGGAAGATGATGATGACGAGCCACTCATCACGGACATCACTCCCGGAGGATATGGTGACCAACATTATTGCCCTTTCCAAAATGGCTGCAAGGGATGTAGCACCGATACCACCAACACAGGTAACACCACCACGACCTTCAGCTTCCATATTTTCATTTGCAAAGGAAAGGCAGGTACCTACATCCAGCTCAACCACCACCTCAGTGATAGTGGTAGAAGTCACAGTGTAGCTGCATAGATTCACATTCCATGCACACCCTCCAGTTCATCTGCTATTGAAAGTGGCACATCCAGCAGCACCAGAAAGTTCTCCTCCCCAGTTTGGGACTTCTTTTCAGTCAGCAGTAAGGAGGAGAACATTGCTATATGCTCAATTTGTCGACATGCTGTTAGACGGGGTAAGCTTGGTACAAATTATGGTACCGGAGGCCAAACAAGTCATCTCAAAATACACCACACTATCATGTGGGAGGCTCACCTACTTTGCTTAGAACAAAGTAAAACTCAACCCATTGTTGTTGGGCATGAAAAATCAGGGGACGATATTATCGTGGTGGAAGGTGAACAAGAGGGAGACATTTCTAGCCCTGTTCCCAGTAGTGTAGTGGTACCGCCCACATCCTCCTCAGCAACATCTCAGTGGCACCGCAGTAAGAGTCAGAGTCAGGCTGAGTCCCCAAGGCAACCGAGTAGTACTGCAATGAAACAAAGTGCGTTGTTGAGCCTAATTGGGTTAAAGAAAACAACTGCACCACAAAGGAAAATAATCCAGCCTACCATTGACAGCATGCTTAGGTTGGAGGGGCAGTACCAACGCAACCACCCAATGGCACGGTTGTACAATGCGAAGCTGGCTAAAATGTTAGTGCTGGACCTTCTCCCTTTTTTATGTGTGGAAGGGATGGGTTTCCTTGAATTTGTGTCAACCATCTACCCTAAATGGAAGGTTCCCAGCCGGTCCTATTTCGCAAGAGTTGCTGTTCCAGCACTACATCATGATGTGCTGGAATTGGATGGACAAGCTTTGCAGCAGAGTGCTGTTCACAATATCCACCTAACAACAGACATATGGACCAGTTGCCAAGCCACTGATTACATGTGCATCACTGCACACTGGGTCTCATTTGTAGGGGTTAGAGATAAGCTATCTGAAGTAGGTGCTGTTGACACAGCTGAGATTTTTAAAGCTACTCGGAAACATGCAACTGTATTCATGGAGAAATCTCATACTGCTGTAAACATATTGGAAGAGTTTCACAGCAAGGTTTTTGAATGGCTGCACCCAAGAGGGCTTAAGATTAGTTTTGTTGCCACAGATAATGGCAGTAATGTACTTAAGGCCATGGAGCTTGGTTCCTATTTCAGGGTTCCGTGTTTGGCGCACTGCATTAACATTATTGTTCAAGACTTTCTGAAAAAAGAAGCCGTAGTCAGCAACTTACTGACCACCGGCAGAAGAATATGAAATCATTTCAGCCATTCTTTTAAAGCTCGGAAGCAGCTGAGGATCATTCAACGTGACTATAGAATGCCAGTCAAAGCACTCATCCAGGAGGTGGCAACACATTGGAACTCAACTTATTACATGCTTGACCATCTGTTTGAGCAGTACAGGCCAATCAATGAATATGTCATGCGAAGAGGGGATGCTACTGTGAAAGGCATGACCCTTCAGATGGACCAATGGTGCCTAGTTAAATGCCTGACTGAGATGCTTCTTCCTTTCGAGGTCTTCACACGTGAAGTCAGCAAGGAGGACTGTACCATGGGCCAAGCTATCCCATTGTTGCAAATGTTAGAGCATCAGCTGAAGGAGGTGTCTGAAGCATACAAATATGTAGAGGAAGAATAAGAAACATATGAGTTGGTGGAGAGCTTAGCTCGTCTCTTAGCTGACAATACAAGGGTGCAAAATAAGATTTTGTCACAAAAACATTACATTTGTGCCACAATTCTGGATCCACAGACAAAATGGGCACTGAAGACATTATTTCTTTTTTCAGAAATGGATGCTGCCCGGTACAAAACTTAGATAAGTGAGTCAGCGAGTAAGTTGGAAAATGAACGGCTGCTAATTAAAAGCCCGCTAGATAAACCCATAACAAGTACTGTAGCAGGGCATCCGGTGTCAAGTTCAACTTCGGAGCCTGAGGGCAGTGCGTTTGGCTCAGAACACTCACCAACACTATCGACAACAGCAAGAACTGGATCATTAGACCCAGTAAAATCGTTACAGGATTGGTATTTACAACAAGACATTGGTAAGTCCAGTGCTGATGCAACGAGAAAAGAGCCCGAAAAAAGTTTAGCACCCTTGAACATTGAGCGGATGGTCCAAGCCTATCTGGATGACCCAACAGAGGTGTACATTGATCAAAACCCATTGCAGTATTGGTATGGGAAAAGGGTAGGCCTGGGTGGTAAATTCCGTTCCGTTCGCGGAATTTGCGGAATTTGGGTAATTTCGCGTTCCGCGGAGAACGCGAAATTGCCCAAAATCCCGCTTTCCGCGACTTCGCGAAATTTTTGCTTGTTCGCGTTCTCAAAATGCGTGTTCGCGAGATATTTCTCCCCGAGCACGCAAACAGCGATTGTGAAGAGGAAAAAAGCATCGCGAACAAGCAATTCCGCGTGTTCGCGGAATTTCTGCGTGTTCGCGGAGATTTTTTACCGTTTCGCGGAGATTTGCGTAACGCGATTACGCAAATTCCGCCCACCCCTAGAAAAGGGGCCAATTGCCACTGCTCAGCAGGCTGGCGATAAACTATCTGGCTTGCCCTGTCGCAAGTGTCTCTTCTGAACATGTTTTCAGTGCTGCTGGTTCCATTGTAACAGTGAGAAGGACCAGTCTCTCGCCCAAAACCGTCGAGAGGTTAACCATGATCAAAATGAATCAGCACTTTATACCACCGAATAACACAATACATGAATCAAGGGAGGAAGATGAGGACAGCGACTCAGGTGACGGAAGTGGTGTGTTAGATGTTGATTACCTATTTCTGGTTGAACCCCCAAAGTTTGAGGATGAGCTATACTTCCCTGACAATTAGGCTTGCACTTCTTACTGTCTTCCTCCCTTATTTTCTTTTATTTGTGTGTCTGTCTTTTTGGTTAGAAACTTCAAACCACAATCCATCACCACCGTCATGTTTTATTGCCATATACAAGTTTCAGCTGTCTGCATGTCACAGTACACTCCTTCGAATCCTGCTCCTCCATCCTCCTGAATCTCCCTAAATCCATTGCCCTTGAGAAGACAGATGATGATTGGATGATGCAAAATAGAAGAAAAAAGAAAATATTTCCTAGTCCCTCCAAAAGAAGTGGAACATGATTGATGATGACTACTATAGCTATCCTCCTTTCTGATCCGAGAGAGACTGCCCATTAACTAAAGATGAGAAGGAACAGGTAATGAATGATGCCTTGCATTGGACGCTGACTGAGTGATTTTTGTTGTTGTTTGTTGTGCATGAAGTTACTTCATTGTGTACTTTATGTAATAATCTACATACTAAAAGTAACTCAAGTCCCTTTTCCCTTCTTGTATTTTTAATAACAAATTTGTACTTCTACTGCAGGCCAATACATTGCATTTTGAATATAGGAAGGAGACTCACTCGGCACACTGCAGACTGAGTTGAACAACACCATCATAATGACCACAGTGACATAGTATCTTCACAGTCACTCAGTACACAAATCGGAGATGATTGATGGAATAAGTCAGGGCGTTTCATGAGTGGCATAAAAGGTAAACAAGTAAACAACAACCACAGCAGACCTAAATGTCTGTGTAGCAGTGGAGTCAAGTGTAACGGTGGTATGACTGCGTTGCATTGATTTAGTCACTTAAATTGTAAAATGTTATGTTGCTGGATATGTGCTTTGTCCAACTCTTTCAAAAAATGTACGCTAAATGGAGGATGTGCAAAGGGTGCCGTCATCATGGGCCTGCTCTGTCCTGTTGGTGTTGTAGGTTAATGCTGGAAACAGACTAGAGTAGAGATGATGCATCCATGCCGCCTCGGAAAGTGTTCTTGTTGCACTACTCCATAACTTGTGCATTTTTTTCAACTTGGTTTCTCAATATCCCTTTTGTTTTTGCATCTACAATTACAGGCCGGGCCTTACCCTGTGCTATACTTGGGAAAACAATACACACTTACCTTACCAATGAATCTACATCTGCCAGGCAGGGAGTGGCGTCACCCAAGATTGGTAGACGGAGCATCCATGGAAGGGAGGACTAAGAGGAATGCCGAGATTCAACTCCCCATTTGACCAGGATAACACAGTAACAGTATCAACTTTCATCATCTTTTAAATAATTCGATTCATTTTTTTGTCTACAATCATTACAACAGTGTGTTCTTGTTGTTATTATTATTATTATCATTAGGTTTTCTCTCTGTTTATAATTCATCCCTACAGATATTTTGAAATGTTCTTTGCTATCTGTAAAAGTAAGCCCGGTAACACTGAACACAAACCGTATGTAATCCGGGTCTCCTTATCATCATCATGCATGCATTTCTTTTCTCTCCCTTAACATGTTGATATGGATATGTTAGTCTACAAAGATCCTGTTGTTTGTTGTTTGTCCATGCGTACTGTTTTTCTTTCTCAAACCTTTCCCCAAACTCTCCTTCCCAACCATTCAACAAACCCTAACCCTCTTCCCCCGGGCTGTGTGACTTATTGAGATATGACAAAATTAAATGTACACCAATAAGTTATCACACGCTTGCTGGGGCTGATGTGGCAAAAGCAACAGTACTTCAATTGCAAGGCAGGGCGGGGATCTTCTTCTGCTTGCCCACCCATGAGCAATATATCTGTGAGGTAATATTTTTACAAAAGGAACCTAATACATCAGCATTAATTGCTGGCATTGATTGGATTAATGGATTTGTTGTCATCCTCCTACACAGCACTAACAGTTACGCTTGTGTCCAGTGTACTGTTGGCCTAGTCAAGTGTCTCGACACAACTAGAGTTTATAACTCTGTGTACTACTAGGCTATCCCCACCACCATTATGTTTTGTTGTATTTTTGCATATTATTGTTTGGCAGTAAATTCTGTACTGTACTTCATTCTACTACTCCTCGAAGAGTCTCTCTCAGGCTACTGACTGTCTCATTTTCTTTTTTTGAAAATGCTGCTGCCAGTGTCTACTACTATTACTACCACCACCACATCCATGGCATGTTAGGAAAGAAAACCATCATCACCATGCAGTCATTGAGGTGCCTAAGTTAAACATCAAGCAAAGGTAAGAGAAGTTTGGGGGAGGCACAATTAATAATGGACATGTTTTCATTAATTCAATTTCACACACCCCTTTGAGTCCAGTTGCAGAGTGCCTAGAGTAGAAGAGACTGACAGTACTAGTAGGACAAGTCACTCAGTGAGGGGTGACGCATCTATCTGTTTCTGTCTTACAAAGTCATCCAATTATTAAAATCAAACACTGGCTGGGGGCGGCCCTGCACCAGCAAAGAAAGAAGGATACAGTGTGATGTAAAACAGTAACCCCACCCAGAACACATTAACAACATCGTATGTAAAGGAGAAATATATTATTTAATACCCTAACAAAAATAAACTATGTAAAAAAATCCCACAACACCTGACCCACCCCTCTTCCTAACCCCAACCAATGTCCGTAAAGCAATCGTCAAACAAAATGTCCAATTGTCCAATGAAAAGAGAAAACCCAATGCCCGATTCCCACCCACCCAAAGAACAATTAAAAAAGAGGAAATTAACAGGGTCTTAAGTTCGGCGGGCTTGACTCTGGAGGACACGTACTTGCTCCTCCAGTCGGGCAACACATGCACGGCAGTTGTATCCAAAGGGGGGGGGGGCAGCACTGATGGAGGGGCAGTGGCGGGCGGCTGCCAGATGGTGGCGCCGTACCACTGGAGGGCGGTGGCTGGGGCCCGGGGCATTGGAGGAGGCTGCAGCTGTTGCCGCCTCCTCCTCCTCCTCTTCCAGAACCACCAGCCGACGATATTCAGTCTGTATGGCCTCCAGCTTCCTGCGCTGGGCCTTGGCTGCCAACTCCTTCCTGTCAGGTTTCCCCTTGGAAGGAGTAGCTATATATGAAGAAGAAAAAACAAGACTATTGTAAAATATACTCTTAGCAAAGCAGTAAGACAAATTAATTCTACACATAGTGTCACGGTAGCATTAGCAAGCACAGTACATAACACTTGTGGTATGTATCTATCCTCCCACTTTCTTGGACTTTAACATTTGTGGGAGTTTCAGTCATTCAACCAACCATGCATCTGATTCCTATCAGCCACCTTTGCATGAATGCATCCCATGTATTCTTCTCTGCCAGTCATAAATATTAAATCTCGCCCGTCCTTCTTCCTTCCACTCTTCTTCCCCTTTTCGTTCAACCCATCCATCAAGGTCATCTGATCTGACTTTTAGTCTTCTCCAGAAAACTTTCACAGCTGAGTTGAAATCAGATAGAAGAGGCCATTGGTTACTCAACACTCCCGCCGCTAATGCTTTTACTAATGCTAAGTAAAGGGTGTCTTCATCCGTTCACAACAGCTTCTTACTTAGTACGTCTCAACTGTACAGTATTATACAGTACACCCTTGCAGTGAGTTAAGTAAGGATTAGGAATCTAATTTACCACCGCCCGCCACTGCTGCTGGCTCACCCCCTGCAGCTCTTCCTGCAACTGCCGCATCCTCTCCTCCGTCAGCAGCCGCGTCACCTTCGCCGCTGGCCCCGGCACTGGTGGTTGGTAGTGCGCCTTGAAAAAACATTACACATTTTTTAGGTGTCATATACACCTCCCCCTATTTTTCACTAACAAGATTGAAAAATTAGTTAATAATAATACATACATATACAACATACATCTCTTGTACAAATCAGGTAGTAGTAGAGTAGACACTAGGAGTTACATGGTCCCTAGGGTCATTCTAGTCTTTGCTTAGTTAGCCATGCAACCATTTACCTTTGTGTCTTTTATTTTTGCACATGCGTCGTTACCTCGCAGCTTGTTGTATAAACAGTGACGCCTTTGAGCCCACATGAGCTCATACTGCTACTGTCTAAGCACTGCGTACAAGGTGAAACAAACCAAGCCACTTTGTTATGGAGTTCTGGTGTTAGTCCATATTGCTTATCCAAACTGCTACACTTTTTGGCACGACTAAGAAATGCTTGCAATATACTAACGCGCACCATTTTTCTCCTAACAGACGGAACATTTCATTACAAGACCGGAGGCTACCATTATGCTATCACTTTTAATGCGTCACCAAAGCAGCCGCATACATCACAAAGTAAATGTTCCAGGTAGAACGTTAACAATAAGAAAAGGCATGAGCCCCCAACATTCAGCCTCTTTTAAATGCGGCTCCAAGGCAGATAAGTTCTCTTTTATATTCCTTATCTAACTTGCCTCTATATTGTATTCTTCAATTTATACGATGTATTTGGAATGTTTTAACTTATTTGATGTACCGTATGGCATTTCGTTTGATGTACTTTACTAAGAGTCATGCTCCTCTATACCCTGCGTACAGTTAATCTTACGTATTCATGTTTCTCACTCCTCACATTTCATCCGCAGTCTTAGGGCGTCCTGCCCCACATCCGATTCGTTTTGGGACTTGCCCCCTCCCTCACCGTCGGTACTGTCCCTTCCACCTCCAATTTATGGAGGTTGGCTCGTACCCTCGCGCTAGTACCTTTATTTTCATTATTTGCCGCTCCTAACCGATTTCATTCCCGCAAATCCGCTCCATCAACCCGGTGTGTTTGCGCTAAACCCGGTATGATTCTGCCGTTTTTCAAGGCTCACAGCGGCACCTTCCCGTTTCTGTAATGGAGGAATGGACCTTGGCAACGCGACGCTAACGTCGTCGTGTTGCCAAGGAACATTCCTCGAATCCCTCTTCTCTTTCAGCCTGCATTGCGCGTGTCATGCGCGCCATGACAACCAAGTCATAAACAACCTCCGGTGATCGCGCTCGAGCGCACTTCAATCACCGGAGGAAGACAGTTGACAAGCCAGACAGTTTTTTCCTTTCCAGCCTACGGATTTTCAGATAAACAAGCAGATTGCACTGCAGAGTTATAATTAAGCAGACTCAAGAGTTTTACCTAATCAAATTTATATCTCAAGCATGTTTTAAAAAAAATAAAAAAAAAAAATCTCATTCAAGATAATTATTATTTACCATCCCCATTATTATTATATTTATTTTAAAAAAAAAGGGGAGAGAGAGAGAGAGCATTTTATACTTAAATATTTCATTAATAAAATAATATAACTCCTATCTTCACCTATCATGTCTGATTTCGACTCAGACGAAGCAGAGGCTAGTGCACCTACCCCCAATTTAAATAATGAGGCTTTTAAAGACATCATTCACGAGGAAATGAGATCATGTATGTTGGAGACCTTGTCTAAAGTGATTACTTATAAAAGATCTTTCCTATCTGATGAGAATATTAACTCCTTAGACCAACATACTTCCCCTAATGATGATCTCACTCACACAAGGGGAAAAAGAACCAAAAAAAGTAAAAACATAGAATTTTTCCCCAAGAGCACTGGAGGTCCTAGTACCTCTACTTTTACAGGAGGTCATCGTACCTCATTTTCCCTGGGTGTCCCTAGCGGCACAACATATAAAGGTGTCCCCAGCGGCACAATACATAAAGGTATCCTCAGCGGCACAAAATATCAAGGTGTCCCCTGCGGCACAAAATATCAAAGTGCTCTAAACAATGACCTCGCTACTGATGATGATCTCTATATTGATGACGCCTCTGACTCACCGGACGAATATGTCCTAGACCTAGATCAAGACGATCTTGAGTTCAACTCTCTAGATGAAGACCTCACTCACTACTCCAAATATACCATCCTAGACCGCCTGGGCCAAGAGATGTTCTCTCCTCTCAACATTAAACATCCCAGGAGCTCAGATTGGATTCCTCACGATCACGTGAGCAAATTTATAAACAAATGGCTGAGAAACCCCCTTGATGCTCAGAACCTACTAAGAGCAGAATGTTCTTGACCTTCCATTGCAAATAAGACTTGCCAGACTCCAAATCTTAACCCAGAACTCATCAAGTACCTCTTCAAACTCGGAAGAGATCCTAGAAAGGGTATGGAGAGATCCTTAAAAGGCTGCCAAGATATGGTCCTTGACATCCTGGGCCCACTTGCAAGAATCATCGATATCACGGAAGAGAGTTACATTAATGGCACTCCCCTTAACACAAAACTCATTAGAGGACTTAGTCAGAGAGCCCTTGTTCTGTTAGGCAACGCTAATGCCAGCCTTAATTCTGAATGGAGAAGAGTAGTTCTCACCAAGATTAGCCTGAGACTTTGGATGTTCTGTTTGGAACACAAAATTTCGCTAAGAGCTGAATACCTCCCAGGCAAATCCAATGTATCAGCAGATTGGAACTCAAGATTCCTCCTAGACTTCAGCGACTGGAAACTCAATGTTTCCGTCTTCAATTCCCTCAACAACTTCTGGGGTCCGTTGGATTTAGACCCTTTTGCCAGCAGACTAACCTTCCAAATCGAGAATTATTACAGTTGGATGCCAGACCCGGGTGCTCTGGCAGTCAATGCCTTCCTACAACCTTGGCAAGGCAAAAACAGTTACGCCTTTCCCCCTTCTCCATGATTCAGAGAGTCCTACAGAAAGTCAGACTCCATCGATGCTCGATCGTATTAATCACTCCCTTTTGGCCCTCTCAAGCGTGGTTCCCAACTGCCCTAGAGATGAGCTACGACCTTCCTTTCCTAATTCCCTCCCTCGTGGATCTTCTTACAGACATAGACGGTCATCTTCACCCCATGGTTCAATCAGGGAAACTGAACATTCTTGCCTGGAGAGTGTCAGGAGATCCAATGACCTCTCAGGCCTTTCGTCAACAGCTTCAATTCTCCTTGGCGAATCTTGGGCCACCGGCACACACTACCGATACAACAACATTTGGAAATCCTGGGTTCGTTGGTGCTTGGAAAGGAACCTGGATTCCGTTCAAGCACCTATTGTTGACATAATCAATTTTCTGGTAGAACAATTCGAAAGAGGCCTTAGTTATAGATCTATCAATTGTTATAGATCTGCCATCTCCGCTGGTCATTCCCTCGTCAATGGTAAGACAATTGGTAAAAACGCAATTATCTGCAGAGTTCTCAAAAGCATCAGACTCAGAAGACCTCCTAAACCCAGATATCAATCCCTCTGGGATGTCAATGTAATCCTTGACCTTTTTTCAAATTAGCCTATTAATACGTTCCTTAGCAATAAGAACCTTTCCATTAAACTCTCTACCTTACTTTGCCTAATTTTATGTCGTAGAGTCTCTGATGTCAAAGCTCTTGAAATTTCTAATAGATCTTATAACATGTTCGGAGTAAACTTTGATCTCTTCAAAAGAACCAAGACCATGTCTAATTCCATCTTTTACCCTCGTTTTGATGCCTACCCTAAACTCTGTGTGGTTGACTGTATGAAAGAATACGATTCGAGAATGAATTCTCTTCATCCTCCTACTGCAACGCAATTACTTATCTCCTTTGTCAAACCCCACAATCCTATCTCTTCCAGTTCTATTTCCAGATGGGTTAAAATTGTGATAAAACTAACAGGTATTGACCTTAATATCTTCAAACCCCACTCTATCAGAGGTGCAATGGCCAGTAAGTCTTTCTGGTCTGGAGGTAAGTTGGACGATATCCTCAAAGCTGCCGACTGGTCTAATGCAAGAACTTTTGCTCACCATTATTGCAAGCCTATTCCGCATGTGTCCGATGTTGTATTACAAAGCTACCAGCAAGCATAATGGTAGCCTTCGGTCTTGTAATGAAATTGCGATTCTCCTATTAACATGACCAGAGAATCTGGATTTCATTAAAGATACGGAGGCTAACATTATCCCTCCCTCCTCTTTCCCACTTGAGGTTTTTTGGTGCTTACGTTTCCATAGAATTTATCTACTGTTTTCAAGTTATTATAGACATTTTGATTTGTCATCTATCTCTTGCTATTATACACATTGTTGGCTTACTTTCAGTCTTCTCTCTTGTTATAATTGCATTAATCTTTTGATTGCTCATATCTTTAGTTTAGCAATGTTTACTCACAAGACTTCTCTTTTGCAGATACTCTCTGACGTCCCATGGACTCAAACTTACCTTCTTCTTCATTCTGCCTTCAATGATGTCCTACGTTTTAACAAGATGTTACTTCAACCCTTCATTCCTTAAAGTTTAAAGGATTTCAACGAACTTATCCTGTTTTTTTCACGATTTAAAAGAGGCTGAATGTTGGGGGCTCATGCCTTTTATTATTGTTAACGTTCTACTTGGAACATTTACTTTGTGATGTATGCGGCTGCTTTGGTGACGCATTAAAAGTGATAGCATAATGTTAGCCTCCGTGTCTTTAATGAAATCCAGATTCTCTGGTCATGTTAATAGGAGAATCGCAATTCCCTTCTACAAACCAGAACTTTGAAGAGCTTATGATGTAACCAGTACTAGGTTCTTCTAAGGTGAGGGGTCCACAGAATTCGCTCAGACATCTTCATTTATAATTTTATATAAACTATATTCCTACAAAGGGGATGGTGGTGCTTCCACCACTGTTCAGTTATCATGATTTCGAATTTTGTTTTCTTCGTTCTATGGACTTGTAGTTGTTGTAAGTGTAACTAAGTGTAACAATGTTTATAGTTTTAATCTTATGCATTTTGCTGTTGGTGCTGTATTATAGAACAACGTACAGAGCTTGTCAGTTGCAAATAAAACTTTTGAACTTACATAGACTCAGTGGCATTTGGTGTGGATGGACTTACACGAGTGAGCGAGCGAAAGGAAGGGTGTGCATGTGCATTGCTTCCATGACTGAGAGGTCGGGAGTGTTATGTTCTGGGTTGTCTACTCATTGGGTATCTTGGGGGGGTTCGGAGAGCTAACAGTAATTGAAACACTATAACTAGTCGAGCAGGGGATTGTGGTGGGTTCTGTTCTGATTGAGGTGTGAGGAAGGTCCAACCTCCCATCACCAACATCCTATTTTCTTGTGTAAAGTTTTGTATGTGGAAAATCCCGACAACAGTAGTAGTATGTCCTATCCTATCAAAATAGTAAAATTTGGTTGGGCATTTTGTTGGTGGGAATTGTTGAAAAACATCAAGATTAATAAAGTCTCAAAGATTAAGAAGACTAGAAGGAGTACAAGAGGGCAACCCAAAGGACTGGATTCAATGGCTAGAGCTACTGGTGAATCTGAGTTTTATTTAAAAACCTTTAAATAAAAAGTGGCCAACTGGGCATGCTTAGCTACAGACAAACTAATAGTAGTATTACAGAGAGTCATAGCAGAGGCAGTTAGGGGCAGGGATAACAAGAATTTAGAAACAGATAGTCTAGATCGAAGGATAATTGTTGGTAAAAAATAGCATTAGGAAACGGAAACAATAGTTCGGAAAAAATACGGTGCAGTAAAAGTTACTGAATAAAAGCAGGAAGACTTACTGGGGCCAGTAGAAGAGCCCTCGTTCTGGTACTCCTGTCCTTGGTGTTGTGGAACTGCTCCCACCGACTCTGCCCCCGTCTTCTTGCCCCTGGGTGCTGATCATGAAAGATATAAGAAAGAAAGAGACAAACATTGATGATTGGTGTGAAACAAATAAAATATTTTTAAAAGTCTGTCAAAAAAACATTTATGTAAACAACAATTGCAATAAAATTGACCTATCTAATTTGGTCGACAAGTAGTATCGGGGGATTCGCGGACCGACTAGTTATTATTTATCTACACTAATCCAGTGTTCCATTCTGATTCCAGAATACTAACTAAGCCTAAGTAGTATGTACCACTTGACCTAGCCCACCTATTCCAGGCGTGCCAATTGTACATTAAGTAAGCATTTCCGCTTCTTTTAGTCCTCAAAAATGCATAAATGGAGGACACATGCCTGCATTTTTGCATACACCAAATTGTTGGTTGGTTGATGCTGATGTTCTACTAGTGCTAAGCCTATTACCACTCACTGAACAAACTACAAAAGGTTCTACTAAGGACTGGGGTAAGCACTAGCAGCACTCAGCAGCACGTGACGTAACAGAGGGGTCGTCACGCGTCGCAGACCACTAAAAAGTTACAAACTCATAATAAGTAACTAAACCGAAGTATCAATCCACCCCTATTTCTTAGTGACAGGACAAAGGAAGGACTAGAGTCACTCTAGCATTACCTAACTTAAGTTTTCTAAAACAAACTCTTATATAATCACGCAAAACTAGTGCAAACGCAAAGTTGCAAATAACAAGATTAGTAGCGCAGAGCACTTGTGTCATAACAATCACAGAAGACTTTTAAACGTAAATTACCTGTAATGTAAGCAGCAGCATTTTAGCTGGTCGGAAAAAAAATATATTCGCAATATATAACACAGAGCAGAAGAACAGACACAAAGTAGTAATAATTAAATAGCTACTCACCAAGACCCGGGACCTCCACTCCTAGCAGGTCCAGCAGGTCCTGCTCCCGGTCCAGGATATCGGACCACCGGTGCGTCAACTGGTTCTGGCTGCGCCAGACATCAGAGCAGCAAAACACTGCCCGGCACACCGTTCCCCACCGCTGCCGACGCTGCCGGAGCCCGAACCCAGACCCAGGCCTGCCGCCTGCTGTCCTGGTTAAGGGGAAGTGGCACTGCACAAAAAAAAACAGTACGGCCAACTCCACCTCCCCAAATAAGGCCCGTGCCTGCACCCCCTGTGGGTGCCGCCTTCCGCAAGGAAGGCAGTCGCGGCTCTGGCTGCGATGCGCCCTGCGGCCCTTGGCCATGGTTCTGGGGTAGGCGGGGGCGGAAAAGAAAACGTAAAAATTAAAAAAGTAAGTAAAAGAAATGAAAGAAGCAGGTAATAGAAAAAGAGTGAAAAAGTAGTTAAAAAACACACAAAAAGTAGACAATAACAAAAAATATAGAATCAGGAAAATAGAGAGAGAGATAATAAATAAAAAAGATCAAAGTTTTCAGAAACAAAGGATTGAAAAGATAGAGGGAGGATTGAAAAACCCCAGAACCATAGCAATAGAGTGAAAAACAAGATGGCCACGCCCTTGCGACCGAATGGGCAAGTTCGCGAGATATTTTCCCCCCGAGCACGCAAAAAGCGTCGAGAACACGTAATACACGTTCCCGAACAGGAAATACCTAGCGCGAACGGGCGCGAGCATGCTTTGCGCGACCCGGAACAGGAAATAGCATTGCGAGCGGGCGGGACAAGTGAAAACAAGATGGCCGCGCCCATTAGCGACCACATGGGCAAGTTGGCGACACATTTCCAATGCGATCACGCAAAAAACATCGCGAACAGGCGGGACAAAAACTTCTGCGTCTTCGCGATATTTCTGCGTGTTCGCAGAGATTTTGAACGTTTTCGTGAAGATTTGCGTAACGCGATTACACAAATTCCGCCCACCCCTAGCTTACACCCCACCCCACACCCATCACAGGCGTCACTGGACATGTGACCCTGTTAATAAAAGGGGCCGGGCCACGTGCTTTGGGCCAGTTCTACTAATTAACTAATGGTGTCTGTGTAGTCATTATACATGCATGAGGGTCTAGTGCCCTACACCAGTGGTTCCCAAACTTTTGACTTCTGGGGACCCCCACTTAATCATTACTGGAACCCGGGGACCCCAACTGAAACATTATTCGAATCCAGGGACCCCCCCAGGAGTCATTACTGGAAGTCGGGGATCCTGACCTAAGCAATGTTGATGATTTGAACCACAAAACAATACACAAAAATACAAAAAAAAGTATTCATCAAACAAATACACAAATAACACATTGTATTTAATTAGAAAACATATAAATAAAGAAGAAATCAAAATGTAATTTTATTAGAATGGTTGGAGCTTTTCAAAATTCAATTGAGGCCGCTCATCATCCATACTATATTCACTTTGATGCACTTGCACTGCTCCCGCAAATCAATCTGAGGATACTAATAAAAGATTTTGCCTCCAGTTTCGAGTTCCTTCATATTTACAGTATGTTTTAAAATGTTGAATTGTACATTTAGCCTCTTTATATATCTACACTTTATTGAGCAGTTAATATTATTATTCGATTTTCAAAGTAGTTGCGGACCCCTCGAATAGGCTTCGGGGACCCCCAGGGGTCCCCGGACCCCAGTTTGGGAACCACTGCCCTACACCATTACACTTAGCATAGTGTGCCACCCGACTTGTATTTTGCTGTTTCTTTCATTGAATCCAGATGTATGATACAAGTAACATCAACAGTCAAGACTATTGGCTTTGTCAATGGTTGTTAGTTGCATAAGATAAATTACTGCAACTATGCCTTGTATATAATATTGAACAAGCTTCCACTTAAAGCCCTGGTGACACCACGACAATGTTGCTGCTTCTGAGTTTCGCAAAGAGAAGGGAAATCCAGAGAGAAATTGACTCTCTTTAGAGGATTTCCCTTACCCTACAACGCTCACCTGGCATGAGGTCATGCTGTAACTTCTCCACTAGTGAGAAGTGAGCAGTGTGAGCATGCGCACATTGATGTGCCTGCTGTCACTTCAGTCTGGGAAAAAACAGACCGCCTCTGCCAAGACACAAAACAGAGCCCGACAGAGACTAGTTTTGAGGCCACTTAAAAAAACTGCAGGTGCTCAGCACCGGTGAGACCCGACCTACTTAAGGCTGTGGCTGCACCCACACTACAGCCAAGACCTGTGCATGGGAATTTCCCAATATAATGGGAGGCGATATGACAGCCCTGATCCCTTACTGTGGCAGCCCAGGCCTGCACTTGTGAGTTAAAGGGGCAGCAGGAACACAGACCGTCAAAAGGACTTGGTACTCCACCTTCCGGATTAAAAGACCAACAGAATTCAGAGTAAGGATATATGTGTAATGGAGATAGTCGTAACGTGCATCAATCTATGGAGGTATAACTAGGACGTGTGCACGCAAGTGTGCCAGATTTCATATAATATTTTACTTTGGGAGAAAGAAAATAAAGTTATTTCCCCTAGCCCTATAAGGGGAAACTATTGGCAATGTGCAGCCTAGGCACATCCAAGATAATAGACACACTTTTGTGAACAACTGCAAGAACAATTAGACTGCCACCGGGGCCTAATAGAAATGTTTGTGAAGATCCAAAGAGATGCAATGTATGCACAAGTCTCGTGCCTTGTGTAAGCCATGAACATTGTGATTTATTACTGTTTATAGGAATGCAGCCTTTAATGTTTTAATGTTTATTGAAATAACTGTTCTCGTTCTCCTTCTCTTTCCTCTCCCATAATGCTATTAACTCTCCGTAGCCTCTTTTCCTTTCTCCTCTCCAATCTTCTCTTACTTTTTACTCTTTCAGCTCTTTTCTACCTTTCTCTCCTCCCTCCTTCATGTCACCCATATCCATCCTAGTTATCGATATGTTCTTTTTTTTCTCATTTCACTTTCACATATCTCTTCTCTTCTCCTGCCCCCTGTCTTGTCTTCTCTCTTTAATCTGCCTATGGTGTCTTCTAGTTTGTCTTGTAATTTTATTTTCTCTCTTGTCTCTGTGTTATATGTTAATTCCCTTTGCTGCTGGTCTATTTTTAGTTTCTTCTCCCCAGTTATTTGTTGTCTTCTCTTTCTTTTGCATCCGCTCTCTCCTCTCATTCTTCTCGCGCCATTTCTCGCGTTTTTTATGCAGTTTTATCTCCACCACTTCTCTTGAAAATAGTGGAGGCTTCAGCAGGCATCTTCTGGCGGACTTTAAAGCAGTGCCGTGCGGTGTATGTTCCGTACAGTGCCTGCAGAACTGTGCCGTAAGACACCGAAAAGAAGCTACACCTTATCATCTGGGTGTGATATTCACTTCACCTCGTGTTTGCCTGCTGCACGCATGCAGCAGCGATCTGCTTTCTCTGCAGCAATAAATCATGGTTGGATGTTTTACTAGCGCACTTTGTAAGTAAATCGAGAGCGAGTGAAGTTTAATAATCGGCAGTGAAGGTGAAAGAAGTCGCAAATCTGCGGCCTTCAGGAGTTTCCCACCTTCGCCCATCTATTCTCGAGGCAGCTGGTAGCCTTTGCGACCCTCCTGCTGTGATGGATGACTGCTGCAGCATGTCGCGTCCACCAAGGGCCGGACCAGTGCAGCGGGATATCTGAGGAGGGATGTCCGTCCGTCCTAGCATATGGTCCTAGTGGTGAGGCACCCTATTTTTGCTGGTTTTCCTATCATGTTCTAGTACTTTGATTTCTATTATAATCTCAAACAGTTTCTATCAGTATTTCACATTGTAAAGTTTTCAATTAACCATATATAATACAGATTATTATTAGGAGGCACCTTAATGCCAATCTGGTGGAAAGAGAGTTATTTAAAAAAAAAAAAAAAACTATAAATAAATAAACACATCAAAGGGCGACTACAGCTATTTTTTTTTTACTTCGCTAAGTTTGCAAAGTTAAAACAAAAATGTACATGCACATCGCAGAGTCATGCAACCCTAGCTGTAGGTCAATATCTGCAACTTTGTGATGTCTTGAAATTAACCACCGGACAAAAGCTGATTCTCATTGCTAAAAGTTGTGGCTTTATATTTCTGTTTTGATTCGCAGCTCCCCACTCTCAAACCCAGCAGCACCACCTGCATCATGCATGTAGGGAGGCTGATGGTGCTTGGTTAGAGCATGCTGGCTCTATCGAAAACAGAAAATAAAGATTTAAGCACTGTGCTACATCGGTTTCAAATAAACACAAAGGATACAGTCAAGTGCAGTGAAGATCAGGTCAAACAGTCAAGAAAGTGCAAATCTAGGGTCTTCTCAGCAGACTATCTACATGGCATACTTGGACCCGCATCATGTAACAGGTGCACTGTTTCTGCTTGCACCTCATGACACCTTTAAACAGGTGCACAGGGTGCAAATAGGAACTGTGTGCCCTACTAAATTCAATGCAATGCCCCCCCCCCCCGCAAAATTGTGGTTAATGTTTTTTAAGTTTAATAACCATTATTTTAGTTAGTTAAAACCATTAGATGATATGAGCACACAGTATTAACCAGTACACAATCAGTTAAAAGAATAAGTGCATGCAAAAACATAATGTTACTTCAGTAAGTCCTGATTATTTTAGTGTGCACAAGGTAAAGTGCTTGTGCGTGAGTTCCTCAATAATTAGCCTTCATATTACTTAAAAGTTAATGCCCAGCAGATAAAACTGAAGAAAGGGTCGACTTTTTCCAGAATAAAGTCACTTCTGTGAGTGTCCTGACTAATTCAAGTATACAAAAGGTAAAGTGCAAGTGTATGAGCTCTTCCAAATTGACTTTGATAGTTGATACTACCTAAAAAGCAACTGTGCAGCCAATTAAACTGAAGAAAGGGTCGCAGATTGCCAGAATAAAACAATTAAAAAGTTCCATTTGCTTGCTAATTGCTAAGGGACTCTTCGATAAAGCTCCTTAGTTGAGACGGACGAACAGAAAATAAAGTGCCGGTGCAGAGAAAGTGCAGATGAAAAGGGGAAAGTTTTAGGACATAGTTCCTCCATTTGATTGTGCAACCTCTTTAAATTGTTGCTCCACAGTGGTAATACATTTTATCAAGCATGCTATTACTGTGGCTCTGACCTTGCAAGCAGAACAGCAAGGCTTGGCAACATGTCCTTACTCCATTAGCATTAAAAAGATTGCGTAAAAGCTTTCTGTGTGACGGTTGCAAAATGGACCATATGTATAATATGTGCAAGAAAGATCCATCCGACCCCTGACCAGCCTGCATGACGGTGAAGTTGTTTCTGGGGCCCTTTGTTGGCAACAGGCTGAGTCTTAACACTAAAAATCTAGATTTGTAAAAGCCTTTGATGGTTTTGAAGAGATGGCTCTGTGGCATTGGTGATTTGTTTGTGTTAGCCACGAGTGTCTGCGCTTGTGGAAACATTCCTTATCTTGTGCTCAGGATAATAGTCTCATTTGTTTTTTCACTGCGAGTTTAAAAGTGTGATGTGGTAAGTGTGATTCCCACAGATGTTGCGAGGCCAGTGCTTCTAAAGCCTCAGTTCTGGCCTTGGCCCAGCAATTTGTTTGATTGTTATCCTGAATCTCCTTCCAGATTAATCCTTTTAGAGTCTTTAGAGGGCCCATTCTTGCGGATGACAAGTTCTTGAGAAGGGTGCTTTGCTGTGCTAGCCCTTGCTCGTGGTACCCAAATTCTAACCGAATTTGTGACGGTGACGTGTGTTGTGGGACATGGAATAGCAGGTGGCAGACTTTACTCTGGGCGTTATTCAAAAATAGGCTTAGTTTACCCAGGAAGGCTACTGGTCCATAAGACAGCGTTGGGATCAGTTTTGCTTTGATTGTTGTCAGAGTTGCTTTCCAAGTTGGTGTAGGAAATTTCCTGAGCAGTTTTTGAAAGGCAGCAAACAGTGAAGCAAGGCATGGTTTTAGAGAGTTTAGATGGAGCCTGGGGGAGTGGCACTTATTTAGCCAATGTGCTACTTACCCTCATATTTGTGGCCAATCCCAAAGATGTCTATTTTAGTTTTGTCTAAATTAACTGTCATCCGGTTTGTTAAGCAGTAAAGAGCTAGAGTGTTAAGCAAGTTTTGCAGACCAATGGGAGTTAAATTCATAAGAACTATTTCATCCGCATATTGAAGTGACATCAACCGTTTTTTTGGGAGGGGGAGGGGTGAGTGCACCTAATCCAGAACTGTGCTCAGATCTGAGATTAACAGATTGAGCAATGTTGGAGCAAGGACACAGCCTTGTTTTATTCCTCGTCTTGTTAGAATTGCTGGAGTCAGGCCCTTGTTTGTGCCCAGGCCAACCTTTGCCCAAGTGACGTGTAAGAATACAATAGCTGTAGTGCTCACGGAGGGTTGGCTGGGATGTTCCATGATGCCAATTTACACCTCAGCAGGGTCCTGTCAACATGGTCAAAGGCTTTTGAAAAATCAATAAAGCATGTGTAGAGCAGTTATATTTTCTGAGTGTGTTTCAATATTAGGGTACATTGTTGCGTTTGAGAATGGACTGACACCTGTGTGCTTATGTGAGAGCTGGCCCGATTCCTCCACCCAGTTTTCCAATTCCTGCAATAGGATGCCAGCGAGGATCTTTGCATCAGTGTCTAATCATACAATGAAGTGATAGCTGCGTGGGTTCGAATAAGAGCCTTTTTTTGTAGATTGGGTGGAGGATTGACCCTCACCTAGGGGCATATCAACAAGGGCTTTATCTCTGCTTTTTTGGCTTTAAAAGCCAAAAAAGCAGAGATAAAACTAGCACCCTATCAACAACAGGGTGCTAACATGCAAATTCGCATGTTAGCACCCTTTTACTCTACGCTTCCCCTTGCATCTCTAATGAGATGCAAAGGGGGCGTTCCAGAGTAAAATAATAGGAGAAATGTCGCTAAGCGACATTTCTCCTATTATCAAGAATATCGCTAACCCTGTTAGAGACAAAAAAAGCAGCGCTAACCGCGGTTAACGCTGCTTTTTTACGTCTGGTATTTTTCTGACTTAGCCATGATATCCTATGGAAGGAGGATATCATGACTAAGTTTGTCTGTCCCTATCAACAAGCTAACGTGAGTTTATCACTGGGTTTCCAGCGATAATCTCACGCTAGCCACTTAGCGTGAGGATTTTTATCGCTATTGAGATAAGCGTTGCTAATAGCACGCTATCTCAGCGATAAAAATCCACGCTAGCCGGCGATAATTATCCTAGCGCTAAGTGCGCTTAGCGATAATTATCGCCGCTTGTTGTTGATATGCCCCCAAGACTCTGGTATGCGATGTTCATGAAGGCAGCAGTTGAATAGTTGGCAGAATATTTTGTTCCATAACTTTGTGTTGATTGAGGCGGGAACCCCATTTGGGCCAGGCGCCCCATTGCCTCTTATTTTCTTTATTTGCGGCGCAACAGTAGAAAGCGTAAGAAGTGGAATGTCTGCCTTGATTATAGACATCAGGGGGGATCGTTGCTGTGATATAATAATCCAATGTGTGTAAGCCACGCTTGTTGTGGCACATTGTTGCCAGCAGCACAAGCAGGGCCGTGCTCTAGCTGGGTGATCAGGGCCCACAAAGATTTGTTGTTTTTTAAATTGCAGGCTTGTACAATTTCAATCCAGTCTTGCTCATTCCTTGCACGCTTTGCCTCCCAAAAAGCCTTCTTATATTCCTTCCTGATTGCTGGAAATGTGGAAGAAGGAGAGCCAGATGTGTGCTAAAGTTTCTTTATCTTTGCAGCTTTTAAGGCATGCTTCTGTTGTTTGAGAGCACTATTGTGCCATCTGTTGTTGGCCAGGCATTGGTGGGCCACACGTTGCCAGTTGTTTGCTCCAAGGGAGTTTTTTTTTAAATCTGCTAGTACGTTTGCCCAGGCAGCCACCAGATTCTGTGGTTCTGCCTTGTGGGTTGGCCAATTTCCATTGCTCGTATTTTCCTTGAGTGACTTCCGTCCATCTTATTCGATGCCACGTTGGTCCTTGGTCTTGAAGGACTATATTGCACCTTTCAGCAACATGATCATTGTTGTTCATGATCCCTACCCTCAAAGGGTAGTGGCCGCTTTCTCGGCAGCCTTCTACTGAAAAAGCTATGATCCTGTGGCATAGATGGCAGGATACACATACGTAGTCTAGCACTGACTCTGCTGATGTGGATTTTCGAGTCTCTGCCATTAGGTGATCTGAGATGAACCTTCCATTCAGTGCCCTAAGGCCCATTGCTTCACGTGCTGACAGTAGTTGGTGGTCAGCTCAGTCAAGTTTTGCGTATGTGTGGGCATATTATCAAGCTCGGCGTTAAAATTATAGCCACTTTAGCTGCAGAAAACTGCCGCTAAAGCGGCTGTAATGGGCTTGACAATATGCCGCAGAGAATTCCAATAGAAGCCTATGTAGACACCAGAACATGGGCTTCTATGGGAATTCTCACAGGCATATTATCAAGCCCATTATCGCCGCTTTAACTGCAGTTTTCTGCCGCTAAAGCGTCGATCATTTTAACGCCGTTTCTTGATAATATGCCCCTTGGAGACATGCTCAGGTATGTTCCAGTCGGCATCCAAGGTGTGTGCTATTCCTGAGGTGATTAGCCAGATTTAAGTTAAAGTCGCCGGTCACTAT
The DNA here is from genome assembly GCF_964204655.1 of Triturus cristatus. Classification (NCBI taxonomy): domain Eukaryota; kingdom Metazoa; phylum Chordata; class Amphibia; order Caudata; family Salamandridae; genus Triturus; species Triturus cristatus. Next base: position 806,271,130 of record NC_140590.1, read on the forward strand.
CCATTCTGAGCACGAGTGTTGGCTGCGGGTGTCCTTAATGTTCAGGCAGACGTTCACCACCAGGACCTTGATTTCCCAAGACTCGGATTTCCAGTTGTTAATTAGTAGCGCTTGCATGTAAGGAGAGCTTGTTTCAAGTTTAATTGCGTTTATGGTTTTGTTGAGGGTCACGTAAATGCTCAGCCCACCTTTTGGCCTTCCTTTGCCTCGTTTGTTTTCTGCAGGTTCATAGAATTGTGCACATCCCCGGAGGGCTCTTTTATCCAGGGCTCCAGGCGGCGTATTATGTCACATGCACGTAAGAAGGGTTTCTAGCTCGGGGCCCAGTGTGATTTTATGTGCGCCTGCAATATTCCATGAGGTTAGAGTGATCTTACACTTAGGGGGAGCGGTCAGGTTTTCTGTGAGCTAAGGGGCATATTATCAAGCACGGCGTTAAAATTATCACCGCTTTAGTGGCAGAAAACTGCCGCTAAAGCGGCGACAATGGGCTTGATAATATGCCGCAGAGAATTCCCATAGAAGCCCATGTTGACACCAGAACATGGGCTTCTATGGGAATTCTCAAGGGCATATTATCAAGCCCATTATCGCCGCTTTTGCGGCAGTTTTCTGCCGCTAAAGCGGCGATCATTTTAACGCCTTTTCTTGATAATATGCCCCTTAGAACGGCCGTGAAGGGCAGCGGTGAGCCTGTCGAGACTTGCGTTGCCAGGCGGCAGTGAGCCGTTACACCTGGTTCCGTATATCGTGGATAAGGTAATTTTAAAGTTTTGCTTTACTTGTATCGAATCACTGAGTGGACCTTTTGCACCTGCTAACACAGATTGGCTGGCTCTCGAAATGGCAAGGTTATCCGGGGTGGACTGGGACAAGAAGTGAGGACATTTCTCTGGCGCCGCGAGCTCACCTGGATTCCCCACATTTCCAGCAGGAGCTGTGCTGAAGAATAAGGACCCTGATTTTAACATCATGAAATCGCATTTAAGAGAAGTCGCTACCCTCCTCTGTTCCGGGAAGGAAAACTATGTGGTCCACGTCCTTGCTGCTTATTTGTCAAGACCTGGGAGGGACGAGCAGATTTTAAGTATATTTCTCCAGTTTAAAATATCCCAGGTACCTGAAGAATTATAGGTTGGCTGGAACATAGCCAGCGAAGTGGTTGATTGCGTCTGCCTCCGTTTTTGGTTTGGTATTCCCCTGTGCACCACTGGAGATGGAGGAAGATGCCATGTGAGATAGTATTATCTTTTCTGCTTGAGGGGAGCTTCTCTGTGTCCATTTTTGCAGGGCTGGCGTATGTTGTCGGAGGCTGTCCACTTAGGAGACTGAGCAGGGCGGCTCCATTTTCCTGAAGCGTGCCTGAGGATTGGAGTGTTGTAGGTTTTGGCCATTTCCTTCCTGTTGAGTCTCCCCAAGCTGTGCAAGGGAGGAGTGGTCACCTCCCTAAGGGTCACGTTGCCTCACCGAACTGGTGTCATGGAGTGTTTCCTGGTTTGAAGCTGTTCGAAGTGAAGTGGCGGCCCCCAATTCCCTCAGTACTTATTGCTTGCATGTGGATCGTACTCTCAGTTTGGCAGATTCCTGGGTGCAGTGGAGCTAGCTGGTCATTAGGCTGTTTATCAAGGTTTTTCACAGATTTAATTACCTGCTCTTTGGGTGGCATTGTAGGGGGCTCTTCTCACAGCTGTTTTGAGGTGCATTACTTTATAGATTACTGTGGGTGTAGGTCATGGTCGTGCAGGCCATAGTTCTGGAGGTCTTCTTCTTTTGAGGCTTGGCTAGCGATTACGTTATCTGCATTGATCTTTGTGCCGTAATGTAAAAATGTCCTCTTCTGAGCAGCTTGGTAGATGTCGGTCTTAGTGATCTGCATGTATCTGAAGAAGAGATAGACTTGCTCACTTTCCTGGTTGTTCAGTTTCCTGACCTCAGGCAGCCTTAAAGTTTTTTGGTTGAGTTTTTTTCCAGCTTTTTTTATATTTCCTTGAGAGCACCGGTTCACAGTGGGGTCGCTAACCCATTTTCCTTTGGGTGTTCGGTTGAGTTTTGATGAATTATATATTCTGGTTGGCACACGTTGTCTTTTTGTCCTATTTATTTCTGTGCATGCTCACTAAGCTGATTCCTGGCACAATGAGCGGGGCCAGTCTGGACGAGTGGGCGATTGAAAGTTATCTTTGGGGTAACATCCTCCCTCTGATATACCCAGTTTGCCTTGAGCAGTGACTGATTTTTTTATTTCTACTATCATGTATTTAATACCATCAGGTAGTTCGGATAGTTTTTCAATGACCGGGCTGCAGCTAAAGTACTGTGTGCTTATTGCATAGATCTGTGCTCTTGTTATCAAAGACTTCACTTTTTCCATTTTTGCTTCAATTGCCATGATATATGACGCCAATGTTTGCAGAACTGATATTTGTATATCTAGCTTGTCGGTGTTCATTGTTGTTGCTGTTGTAATGGCTGTCAATAGACTGTAGAGGGTGCTCCAGTCTGTTCCTTTGCTGTTCCATCTCTTGGGGGGGGGGGGCGTGCTGGGAAGTGCTCTGTGCCTCGAACTCACTTTACACTTTGGGATCTGGGCTTCTAAATGTGGACGTCAGGAATTCGGGCGTTGTCTGGGATAAATAAGTGCTGCTCCAGTCTGGTCCACTATGGTTCACCTTCCCAATTAATCTCTGCGCCTCGGACCCACTTTGTTCCTTGAAGGCCAGACTTTTGTTTATAGGTACCAGGAGTGCTGGCCAGATTTGATGCCCTGCCTAGTCACCTGGAATGGTTTTTGATCTGCCAGGCGGCATCTCTTCTGGCATGGTCCGAACCCACAGAGATCAACTGCGGAGTACCCCAAGGATCCTCGCTCAGCCCCACGCTCTTCAACATATACACGGCCCCCCTCACTGCCATCATCAGACTAAATGGGCTCAGCATAGTATCCTATGCAGACAACACCCACCTCATCCTCTCCCTCACGAAGAACCCCAAAGACACCAGACTCAGCTTCCAGGAAGGCATGAAGGACGTTGCAGCCTGAAGAACAACAGCTGCCTCAAGCTCAACTTGCAGAAGACTGAGGTCTTTGTCCTCGATTCCTCCACCTCTGCTTGGGACAACACCTGGTGGCCCTACGCCCTTGGGAGCCCACCCACTTCTTCTGACCACGCGCAAAACCTTGGCATCATCCTCGACTCCTCCCTCACCATGAGCCTCCAGATTCACTCCGTCGCCTCCACCAGCTTCAACTGCCTCAGCATCCTCCACAAGACCTTCAAATGGATCCCCCCAGAATGCAGAAAGACCGTCACCCATGCACTCATAACAAGCAGACTGGACTATGGCAACTCCCTCAATGCCGGAATCAACAGAACTCTCCTACACAAACTCCAAACCATCCAGAACACCGCAGCCAGACTCGTCCTCGGAACCCCACGGCACAAACACGACCCAACACCTACGAGACCTCCATTGGCTACCCGTCGAGAAGAGAGCAACCTTCAAAATACTCGTCCAACCCTACAAATCCCCTCACAACATCGGACCCAAATACCTCAGTGAGAGAGTCTCCTTCCACGCACCCAAAAGGAACCTCCGCTCCGCTGACCTTGCCCTGGCAGAAACCCCACGCATTCTCAGAAACAGAGCAGACGGAAGAGCCTTCTCCTGCATTGCAGCCAAGGCCTGGAACGAGCTCCCGGTCAACATCAGACGCTCACCTACCCTGCACACCTTTAGGTAGGACCTCAAGACCTGGCTCTTTGACTGAACTGTAGCTGCACCCCCTCCTCCCTCCCCCCAGCGCCTTGAGACACTCACAGGTGAGTAGCGCACTTTATAAAACCCTGATTGATTGATTGTCTGTGCTTCTGAGCTGTTCCTCCTATGAACTAGTACTGTAGCTATGGGCCACACTTGCCTCTCTTGCACTGATCTGGGGCATGATTTTTGCAACTTAGTGCAAGTATGGGTGGTAAGGGAAAGGGCCAGTGACGGCCCGTGTAGGGCGTTTTACCGGGGCGATGACGTGGCGCAGAGGAGGGGCAGGGTGGGGGGTTGCAAAATGCAGCAAACGGCCGATTTCAGGTAAGTTACGAAAAAAATTAATAAAACGAATTTCATTGCGCGCGCTGCATCGAAGCAGCGCACGCAACGAAATTCGTTTTATTAATGTTTTTCGTACCTTACCTGAAATCGGCCGTTTGCCGCATTTTGCAACCCCCCACCCTGCCCCTCCTCTGCGCCACGTCACCGCCCCGGTAAAACGCCCTACACGGACCGTCACTTGAAACGGCTCCTTTATGTGTAGGGCTGTCCTTTGGATGATTTAGCTGAGATGTCGATTTGTGCCACAGTTCTCCTGTACTGAGGCCAACAGATGCGGGAGGCTTTATTAGCTTAATCTCTGGGGATAACGGGTATCCTCACTTTAGGGGGCTTGGGGGCAGAGGTTTTCCAGGCCATTAAAGGCATTAACAGAATTTAGGTCCGGCAGAGGTCCTTCCAACCAAGGCAATAGGTTACTACTTTCAATTTCCAATTTCTGGGTACTCGCGCTGTCACTGAGAGACCGTATGGCTGGACGGTCTGCAATTAAGTCCAACGGGTGCTTCACGATGGCCTTTTGGTGAAACTGCTTAGTTATCTCAGGGCAAAAGTATTCCCGTATTGGTTTTTAGGTCTCGCCTGATCCAGCGCATGCGTTGGTCTGGCCGAGACATTTAGTGTACGGGTTATCAAAGTGCTGCCTGTGGCCTAAAGCTTGCGTGCACGTGAGCGTGCACGCGGCCGTGTACTTTCACCGCTTCAGTTTCCTATCAGGCACCATCTGTCTTTCCTTAGTTTATGGCTTTCCTATGCCACTCGCAGGCACCCTACCCCCTCCCTTCTCCCCCCCCTCTTCATCAGCTTCAGTTTCACAGCCGCACGGGATATTAGTTTCACTTTCACGGCCACCAATACTTGTTCATTTTACTGTTCATGCCCGACTTGAATGGTGTGTGGTTTCTATATTGTAATATACTCTGCCTCGCGTAAAACTAAGCTTAAATAGGTACTTTTGATTGTATGATATCAAAAAAGACTTTTCTAGGAAAGGTACTTTCCTGAGTACCTGTGACAATTACTTAATATGAGCTGTAGATTGAGTGCTACTTCTTGAATCGGTGTCGAAGGAGGCACATACATGTAGCACAAGTTCACTCTGATCTCTAACCCAGCCAAATAAGTATCAATCAAATCAGGCTAAAGCTTAGCCGGAGGAGTAAAATACCCAAACCCGATTTGCTTTTCTGTAATAATAAGTTTGAGATTGGTTATCCTTTCTTCTTTATCACAGCACACTGGCACTCTGCAAAACACATTATCGAAATCTAGGTTTTCTCGTTCTTAGGCGTTACCCACATACTGCCTCACCCATGCGCTGCATAATGTATGTACTGTAGTATATGCTTGTTGTGTACAATGTCCCTTTCATGTTTCTTTCACTTATTTACCCTTCTTGCTTGAAAGGTTAACAGGCTCAAAAACACATGACCTTTGTCCTACCAACTTTCACAGACCTGCACAGCATTTATTTTTTTCTTCTTAACTGTATTACATATTCCGACCAACTCGTTTCCAGACATCATTCTAGCAATTAATAAATTGTTTATATTCTATGTTACTGCATTCCTATTGAATTGTTCAACACCCCTTGAAGAGTATCAAATAGCTTCTGTCTGTTTACATAAAACTTAGAGAAATGCATAAAGACATGCTGTTCCCAAATTCGGTACTGCACACTTTACCATTCTGTCTGCAGCTGTAGACTACCCACTCTTTAGTCCAAAGTGTTCATGGTACAGAAATGTGACACCCTAGAAAACAAGCATTGGCATAGCCAATAGGTCTCACCTTTGGGACCTTATAAGTCTTTAGGCAAGCAACAGTTGGTGTTGTTGCACCAAGGATATTGTGCTGCATAACTAAATACTTATAAGGTCCCAAAAGCAAGACCTATTGGCTATGCCAATGCTTGTTACGTTTTGGTTGGACTTTGTTTTGTCATTTCAGACGCTGCTTTGTCTTTGGATTGATACAGTCGTTCCCTCACCGGGTTTACATTGTGGGTGGAGGATGGTAATGAGCTCCTGTTCCTCAGTTTCCTCATTTTAAGAGTAGAAGCTCCTTTGTGCGTGTGTTTCTTTTTCTTGAACATGTTCTGAGCTCTATCATGAGCCATTAGCAAAAGGGAGCTACGAGTGCTCATTTTGAACGAGCTATGGCGTTTGTTCACGGGGGATCCGGAGGGAACTAAGAGAAGCTAAGCCTTTTCTGTTTAAAATTGTTTGTACGTTTGGCGTGATTTTGATATTTTGAGGCTTTGTCTGATTGGCTTTACGTTGGGGCTTGCGTTGGGCACAATTCAAGAGTAAATAGAATGGTGCACAGATGGAAGTGCCCCTGGATTCTTTGTATCAGGGAAGCTGAAGGCTTTGGTAATCATGTGTGTGTGCGTGTGTGCTCCAACTGGTGTGAACGCCATCTGGAAGTTTAACTTGTAGTTGATGCCAGCAGGTGGTGCTGTGCACCTTTAGACGTGGCTATGTTGCGGATTTCATATGCGAACATTTGCGATTATTAGAGCGTCAATGCTGAGGGTTAAGGCTTGTGGATGTCCCCCAGCAGTGGGGGACATTTTGCAGCTATAGTTTGTCAGCAATGTAGAGTAATAGCAGGTTGCTTTGTTTGGTATTTGAATAACTAGTTCCCTTTTTTATTCTATGTTTGAGGGGAGCCCACCGGCTCTTGGTACTAGTTGTTGGTACTTGCTGCTTTACTGCTTCACTGCTGTTCGTGAGTTCAGTGGTTGCTCACTGCTGTTCTGCACCACCAAGTGCTTTTGAGACCACAGCGCCTTATGGGCTGCAGCCTCCTCAGCAGCCAACAGGAGTCCATAAGGGAGGCTTCAGAAACAATGCCAGGGGGTGAGTGAGAGAACCAAGCGGGTGCACACTGGCCTGTCCTGTAAGCCGCACCCAGACCTAGATGGGCTGCTTCCGCAGAGCCACTGAACTCTCTCTTTGTGTTGACTGACTACAGCCTCCATGCTTCCTCCTCACTGCGCAGGGCCCTGTAAGCAAATGCAACAGGGTGCCAAGTGGGGCAAGGCACACACCTTCCAGCGTCCTGCGTTGCCACCTGCAGCCTCGCAGCGTACCTAAATCACAAAGGGAAGGGGTAGCTGGCTTCCTTGCCTTCATTCCACCAGGAGCACTGCCGGGCTCCAAGCGCAATGCTCCTCTCCGATCTCCAAGAAACCGGAAGCAGTACAGTGTACCGTGGTAACCTCTCAACCCAATCCCAATTCGGGGCCACAAACTTGCAGTGAAATATGCCTGAAGCAGCTGCTCCATCTAACACCCTACAGGGTCACCCATCTGCACTTCAAAGGGGAGGCAGGGATCCCTCTGCAAGCGGGTCTAGTAGAAACTGCACCCATCTAACTGCAGGAGGATGCCTGGGGGTCAATGGGACCCCCTTTCTGCTCTCCAAAGGACTGTTCAAGGGGCTAACATGTACTGTGAACCTCATTTTTGTGGCGCACAGTTAAAACGCCTCCTGAAGGCCTCTTTGCCTCTGCACCATCTCCATATTACATAATGGGAGCAAAGGCAAAATGTTCCACTTCTTGCATAGGGCCACCCCTCCATGCAAATGAGGCTATAACCTTGTATGATTGCACTGATGCTACTTGTATGCCAGCACTATCAGTGTTACAGAAATGGTTGCGCAAGCGTCTATGGCCCCTTCTGGAATATTACGGTGCTCTGGGGAACAGAAAATAGGTGCACACAACAGTGCTTAAATTGAGCCAGTGGTTGCTAGTGGGGCCCACCAGCACTCATTTTTGGGGACCGACACTTATTTTGCCTCATTGGGCATTTACTGAGAGCAACAGAAGAAAAAACATACAATGAGGAAAGAAAGAGGAAGAGAAAGACTGTAAAACTGTGACAAAGAGACAAAAAAGGACCCTGCAAGAGTGAGATAAAGGGGTAGGGAGCGTCTGGTAGTGGACTCAAGAGCCAGGAGGTGGATTCAGGACTATGTAACATCAGTATTTGACGCACTGACATTTAATAGCACTGACCACAGAAGAGCTTTGGTCCCTGGCACTCATTCTTTTACAAATTAAGCACTGGCATATAGCCTTTACACCTTTGGGGCACTGTTTATCATGAAACCCCTGAACATACCCTAATCTTCCCCCGTGGTTTATCATCATGTACACTCTGGCCTCCATTGACTCTGAGCAAGAGGGCAGGGATGTCTCCAACTAGTCTGTGGTTCACCTTGACAAAAGTCTAACTTTGAAAACTAACTTCTGACAAAACCCCTTCCTTATTCTCAAAGGCACTGATGGAGCAGGTAGTGCAAAATTGTGTATACCTCCTCTATTTTGCATGAAAGTATTAATTGAATAACCTACTTATTATAATTTACTAATCGTGTGCTGAGATATATTAAAATTAACCAACCTGCATACATAAATTACACGTGGGAACTTGCTATTTGCATGACAAAATAACTCTAATAACTAAAATACGTACGCATATTAACCGTAGTATATGTGATAATTAGATATTGCATGATTTATGTGCTTTTGTGATGTCTGCATCTTCGTGGAGGACCGAAAAGGTGAATATACTGCTTTAAATGTCACTATATGCTAGGAAAATACTAATACATAAAGGGATTAGTAAGGGTATAACATTAGCAGCATCATTTATTTGTATTAATGACTCTTTTGTGCTTGTTTCGCTTCAGTTGACATTTGGGCCTATCGAAAGATGGCGGCAGAGAATGAGTTCAGAAGTGGCCGTCTCGTGAGGCGCGAAGTCTATTGCGCAGAATTGGATGGCACCGTGAACTTCCTAACGACCTCTGTACATGCCGGTTCTGTCAAGGATAGGTTATTGGTGGACTGCCAAAGACCCCAGAAAACCAGAAACTGGTATAAATGAACAATGGGCATTTTAGAGACTTTGCAACAATCGGAATTTGGTACATCACCGGAAACATATCAGCAAAATCCATGTGAACATAAACTGTCCCAAAATATGACATTTTTCCCCGACCAATAGAAATGTCTCTCCGCCCCAAAATGTTTCATATTATCCCGAAATTTATTATAAAAAGAGTAGTAGAATAGGGAGGGGCTGGAATGCGTCAAGAGACAAGATACGATTGATGTGAGGAGATTTGATGCAGTTCACACATTCGGCGGTTATTATGACTGCACACCCTCTTTAACCCCACAGGCGATGACGGATGCTGGCACGATTTCTGGTCCTTTGATGATCTTTTGGACTGTAACGTGCTGAGCAAAGGACTTTCGGACTCTGAGATCTGGCCTGTTCTTTGGACAATTTAACGACAAAATTTGGTTATGCTGAGCCAGTGAATTAGAGAAAACCCAGATAGCCAGAATAGGTAAATATGGCATTCTGCGATTTAATTAAATTGATCTACAAATTCTAAAATTTGAAGAGACAAATACTAATTAATGAAATTTTAGATAAACAAATATTGATTAACAGAAATTATGAGTTTGTAGTTCTTCGTTAAAGAGAATAGAGGATTCTGAGTCTTAAATGTATTTTAGCTGGTTCTAAATCACCATCAACCAATCCAACTATTTGGTCCGATCGACCAAGTGGGCGGAGTGCCTTGATGTTTAGAATTAGGAATTTATAGGTGGCGAATGTTAATGTTTATGATGTAAGATAACTTTTCTTTCCCTATAGGTTATAAGGTACTCCCACCCACATGTCCAGCGCATCATTCCCCCTCCTGTGTGCAGACCTGTGAAAGAGAACCGTGCGAGTGTTGGTGTTATGGGCCCCTGCAATGAATGCATGTGTGAATGAGTCAGTGGGACGGCGGGTCTGCGACGCAGGGAGGATAGTTGTGCTCTCACTTTTTCCCCGAGTTGTTGTTGCGCTGGATCAGTTTTTTCTGGTAGCAGGATGATGATTTTATTGCATTGGTTTGGTGATTATTGCCTGTAGATTGCTTATTGATTATTGATTGTGGATAAGTACTGGTTTATGTATTAACGCTCTATGTTGAGTCATGTTGCGTTCCATGTTGTTTGGCGACTTCTGGGATGTAGGAAGTCGGAAGTTTGTAACGATTCCGTAGTAGAGCAGAGGTAAGCGCTGTTCTCGGGAAAGACGGAATTGTTGTTGTTGCCCTGTAGGTACACGGGGAAAAACGTGTGACGATTGAAGTGGCACGACGCATTGTCTGGGTTCGATTTGGTAACATCGTCGTGTGTTGCCATTAGGGACATTTTCCGTATGAGAGAAATGTATGGTGGTGAAGGACATCTGTGAAATTTTGGTCTTAAGTACCAGGAGTCCAAAAGGAGCTCTGATTACGCTTATCACTGGAAAGGTAATAGGTGTTCCCCAAGCTTGTTAGAAGGATAAAGTAGAGGGAAGTGCTACTTTATTAACAAATGAAATAATCCTTTAGTAGAGCAGAGGTAAGCGCTGCTCTCGGGAAAGACAGGATTCTGTGTGAATGAACTACATTTTCCATATGAATGTGTGTAAATGAAATAGTATTCAGGTTAATTGTGAAACTCTGGTTTTAATTCTCAGGAGCATTGGGTCTCCAACAGGTGTTTAATTTCTGGCGAAGCGGTTAGCTAATGCTTGCTAGAAGGGTGAAGTAGAGGGAAGTGCTACTTTATCAGCGGAAGAAACGATTCTGTAGTAGGGCAGAGGTAAGCGCTGCTCTTCGGAAAGACGGAATTCTTGTGAGAAAGGTCAGGACTATCCTTCGTTAGTGAAACAGATAATGGTGGCGTTTTTATGTAGTTACTAACAGAATTTTAGTAAAAAGTGAATGTAAAAAGTTCACCGATGAATTTTGTAAAGGAGGGTTCAGCAGGAGCAGGAGCAGCAGCAGCGAGAAAAGCTGACGTCAGAAAGACCGCGCTGAGATTGGTCAGTCAGTAAGATACGTAGACGCTCCAGTTTGGTGCGTTAGTGTACGCCGCGCTAGGAGTGGAGAATTACAGGGTGACGTAGAAGCCCCGGATTGGTGCGTTAGTGAGAGTCGCTCTCGGATTGGAGAATTGAAAAAGTGACTTAGACGCTCAGGATTGGTGTGTTAGTGTGAGTCGCGCTACGATTGGTTAGAACAAACAAAATAGTCGTAGAAGAAGACTAGCGATGCAGAAAAGAGAAAATGATGTATTACGATCCACCAGAAAAGGAGAAAAAGTCCTGGTTTGGTAAAATCAAGAACATATTTAAAAAGGACAAACCGATTGTGACTAGAGAGGGACAGTTGCTCCCTCCAGCGAAATCACCTGCATCTTTTATGATTACGAAATATGGTTATCATACATGTATTTGGTTAGACAATTGGGCAAAGTATACAAAAGATGATGGAGTTTTGGCATTTCTGGAACATGGTTCATTTAATTTACTGGTTTTGAGAAATCGGAGAGAAAGAATGATGAAATTAGAACCGAGACCTAGACCTACACAGTTTGAAGCATTGACAGAATAGGAACATGAGATGTATGACAGAGAACGACAGCGGAGTGGCGGAAGGTATAGATATGTTTGGTAGATCATATGGACAAGAGAATAATGATGATAGAATGAAGAGATGGTGAAGTGCGAATATGACTGATGGGTTGTTTCCTATAAGAAATGTGGAAGAAACTACTAGTAGAAAATGTACGGAAAAGAGAAATAATACAGGATCAGAAAGTTATAAGTATGGTGTGCATGAGTCGGAGGATGATGTGCTTGAGAACATGATTTATAAAAATCCACATGAGGCAGGAAGAAATAATCCTTTTAGAGAAACAGAAAATACTCAAGTTAGTAAAATGGCTAAGGAAAATTCAGCTGAATTGGCTAGAACTACTTTAGAATTGACTGAGAAGATTAGAGAATTAACTAAAAATATGGAAGCAGTAACTGTTCCGGTACCAATAGGACCTGTAATGCCAATTTTTGATAAACAGAAGGATAGTGAGCATTGTCTGACAATTCCTTATAATGGAAACAGAGAAAATGAAATACAAAGACGAGATACAAGAGAAAATTTGTGGGGACAAATGGTAGGAATTTCTGAACAAAGTACTCCCAAAAATTTGACAGTAAATCAGAGTTTAGTAAATAGAGCAATAATGACGACAGAGTCAGTACCAGGATCACCAAAAGGAATAGAACAAACACGAAATGAGATGATTCCTGTAGGTCCTACTTCTGATGAATTAAGTGAATGGCTGAGAAGTTTACAACAAAAAGATGCTGAGCCTAAACCTTTGGATGTGTCCAAATTAAAAATAGTATTAGAGGAACTAATAGTAGGGACTATCCCTACAGAAAAATTAAAGAGCAATCAGGATGAAGAGTTAATGTTTCTATGCAAAAGCATAACATGGAGAGCCAGAAATGTACATGAAAGACTAGAAGAAGTGGCAAATTAAATGGGTATTGATTTTGAAAAGGTAAAGTCATTACAAAAACCATATAGAGTAGATTTTTCTGAAGAAGACATTGAAAACCTAAACACGACAGGACGAATGATTCAGATTAAAGATTTAATCATAGTACTGCTAAAATGGGGTGATGTAGACAAATGGAGGAGTAGATGGTTTCGAAAAAGAGACGATGCAACGGATAAAACGTTTGCAGCTTACCCAGTAAGAGAAAAAGAAAAGGTAGTAACTGAATGTCCCATGAGAGAAATTCCAGGTGGAGGATATGTACATGTCCCGTGGACTAGACAAGATATTTTGTCATTTACCAATGATTTTCCTCGACTGCGCCAAAACCCAGTTGAGTGGTACAGGCAGGTAGACAGGTTTGTGAAATTATCAAAAGTCGTATGGATTGATTTGAACAGTCTTTTTGCCATAATAGTACCTGCAGATTTATGGACAGAGTGCAAGGTAATGATTAGCTGGCCTACACAAGAATACCCTAGAGATCCAAAAACAGGTGCCCCTGATCCAGAAGTAATGAGAAAATATGAACAAGTAATTACCTTTCTGAAAAATAAAGTACCTCCTAAAGAAACTAATTGGGTAAAAATTGATAGAACTCATCAAGAAGCGAAAGAATCGGTACATGCGTACTATGAAAGGTTGAACCTAGCCTTTAAACAGTATAGTGGTGATGAAAACCTGAGTGAAAAGGATTTGAGTCATTTTGTATATCGATTCGTGTATGGATTGCGACCTAAAGTAAGTGAAATGATTAAACAGCATTCAGTAGATTTGCAAAATTAAAAGATAGATGAAGTACTAAGACATGCGAAATATTTTAGTGATGAAATTGAGGCAAAGCAGCGTAAATTAAAAGAAAAAGCCATGTGGGCTCAAGTATAAGTAGCAGAAAGACAGGAAGCACAATTGATTGAACAGGCAGCTGGTACAGGTATGAAACAAAAATTTAATATTGGAAAAGGGAAAGGACAATTTAATATAGATGAAGCAAAAAAATGGGCATGTCATAATTGCGGAAGAATGGTGCATTGGTAATCTGAGTGTAAATTTCCCCCGAGTGCTAATGGTGATAATGCATCATTGAATTCACAGGTGCAGAAAGAGGTGAGATGTCAACTGCAGCAACAGCAGCAGGTTGCTCCCCAACAGAATCAGGCACCAAAACCGCCTTTTCCACAGAGCGTAAATCATTAGAAATACAGTAATGAGACCGGATTCTACAACCGAGAACAGGTAACTAAGCGCCGTGCACTAGTGCTGTTTCACAGTATTGGCTAAAACGCGATGAGAGTGAGTCAGAAGAAGGTAATTGACGGTGCCGAGGGGAGGAAGAGGAGTGCGTACTTGGCGCAACTCTAGAAGTAGACTAGACAGGCCCATTTGTGGATGGAAAGGTAAATGACGAAAACATTACTTTCCTAGTAGATACTGGTGCTACTCGTTCAACTGTTAGTTCAGCTGATGTTAAAAATCTTCCTCTCTCGGACGAAACGATCCAAGTAGTTGGAGTATCCAACAGACAGATAAAAACGTATCTCACTGATCCAGTAAAAGTTAAAATAGGGCCATTTTCTGAAATGGACCGCTTTGTCGTGTGCGATTCAAGCCCTGTAAATTTGTTAGGGAGAGATTTACTGTGCAAGATGAATTGCACCATATTTTGTACTCCAGATGATATAGCATTTGAGACTCCAGATAAAGATGTACTGTATAAAATGACTATGGCTAATATGGACCCTGAAATTACCGAGGCATTTGCTGTATTTAACACTGAAGAGCTGCCTCAAGAGTTGAAAAAGACAGTGAAAACGGAGGTATGGGATTTCACAGGAGAAGATGTGGGACTAATGAAAAATGTAGATCCTGTAAAGTTGCTCTAAAAGAAGGAGTAAGTTACCCAAATATTCCACAGTACAAATTGACACCCGAGATAATTGCAGGAGTTACTCCTATAATAGACAGAATGATCAAGCAAGGTATTCTGAGAGAAATAATGAGCAGTCCATGTAATTCACCAATTATGGGTCTGAAGAAGCCTAACGGAACATTTAGAATAATTCAAGACCTGAGAAGAATAAACAAAATCGTTGTGTCATGTTGTCCCATTGATAGGCCTGGGCTAAAATTTTGTTCCGTTCGCGGAAATTGCGATAATTTGACATTTTCGCGTACCGCGGAAAGCGCAAAAATGTCAAAATTTCCGCATTCCGCAGCTTAGCGATAATTTGGTTCTTGCTCGCGCTGTAAAATAATACATTCTCGCGTGCGCGCGATCGCCTTACCCGAATCCCTGCATTTGCCGACAAGTTTTCTTGATCCGGTCGCGTTCTCCATGAGATGTTGTATTGTTTTTTGCCATTTGTGCTGTCTCGCGCCCGCAGTGACGTCATGCGTCGCGCGATCACGTCTTTCTTCTCGCGATCATGCACCGCGAGACAACTGAAAACAAGATGGCCGCGCCCGCGAGCAACCACATGGGTAAGTTGGCGAGCCGCAACCATGCAGAAAATCTCGCGAACATGCGGGAAAAAAACTTCTGCATCTTCGCGATATTTCCGCATGTTTGCGATAATTTTTAACATTTTCGCGATAATTTGCGAAAGTGGATTTCGCAAATTCCGCCCACCCCTACCCATTGTACCAAATCCATCTGTGTTTTTGTGTCAGATTCCTCATGATGCAGAATGGTATACAGTAATTGATCTGTGTCATACGTTCTTTTCCATCCCATTGCATCCTGATAGTCAACAAATCTTTGTGTTCCAGTTTGGCGAACGTATCTTGGCATGGTGCCAAATTCCACAGGGGTACACAGAGAGTCCCTCAATATTCAATCAGATATTGAAAAAGTCTCTAGAAGATTTAAAAATGCCTGAAAGTTCAGAACTAGTACAATATATAAATGATTTGCTTGTAGCATCAAGAACTCGAGAAGCTTGTGTAGTGGATACCATTGCACTGCTGAATCATTTGGCAGATGGAGGACTTAAAGTATCTCAAAAAAGGGAGAGGGACCCCTATGGCAAAGGAGAGGGGCACCAGATATGACCTTAGTCATGAAAAGACCTCCTTGTCACCAACACATTCAAACCAACGCACCTTTCGTACCAAGGGGATGAGGATGGACAGCAACAGCATAAAAAACGAATAAGAAGAAATAAATCAGACAAATTTATTAAGCATAGTATGATGAAGTAAGAAGAAATAACCTTGATAATCTTTTGTAGAGATGTAACATGTTGATATAAATTGTTTTTATGTTTCTCTATAGGACTTCAACTATTGGGACTATATATTGTTTTTCTGTATCTCTATAGGATTCTAATTATTGGGACTATATTGTACTTTTCCTGAAGAAGGTGTTGGCTGTGAATTTTGGCCCACCGAAACGCGTCGATGCTTTTTAAAAAGGAAACCACTCAAAATCTATAAATATTGGTTTGTGTGACATATATTCGAAAAGGACATTTATTTGGGTCACAATCGATAAACTTCTTGATTTGGTGATTTCCTTAAGTCAATAGGATTATGATTACAAAATGTTTTCCTTGTATGTTGTTCCCAATTTTAATGTTGTGTTGTGCATTACTGTATAGGTCTCTCTTATTTTTGATTAGATTGACTGTTTTTTAATATCTATATATTGATACGATGACATTGTCTTTGTTGCATTATTAACTATTTGACTTTGTACATCGTTTGTATCTGTATATTGTTTTTACTATGCTTAATAAATTTGTCTGATTTATTTCTTCTTATTCGTTTTTTATGCTGTTGCTGTCCATCCTCATCCCCTTGGTACGAAAGGTGCGTTGGTTTGAATGTGTTGGTGACAAGGAGGTCTTTTCCTGACTAAGGACTTAAAGTATCCCCATCAAAATTACAATTCTGTCAGAAAGAAGTACAATATTTAGGCCATAAAATTGAAAAAGGGCTGAGAAAAGTAACTACAGATAGAATCAAGATAATAAAAAGAATGAGAGCCCCAATGACACAAAGAGAAGTGAGAATGTTTCTTGGAATGGTTGGATACTGTCGTCAGTGGATAAGTAACTTTTCCCTGATTGCAAAACCTTTGGTACGCTTAACCAGAAGTGATGTAAAAGATCCCATTGAATTAAAAAAAGAAGAATTGATGGCTTTTAAACAATTGAGAGACAGTTTGTGTGAAGCACCAGCACTTGGTATGCCTGATTATGAAAAAGAATTTGAACTCTATTGCAGCAAAAGAAATGGATGTGCACTTTCTGTATTAATACAGAAACATGGAAAACTAAGGAGACCAATTGCATATTTCTCAGCTATATTAGACCCTGTTGCAGTAGCATTGCCAGGTTGTCTGAAAGCTGTAGCAGCCACTTGCAAGAGTTTGGAACAAAGTGAAGGAATTGTGATGGGATACCCTGTGAGAGTGTTTGTACCTCATTATGTGGCAATCCTTTTAACAAGGAGCCGCACCCAGTTCATGACGCACAGTCGTCTGAGTAAATATGAGAAAGTTATCCTAGGTGCAACGAATGTAAGTCTGGTGAGATGTCTGAATGTGAATCCTTCAACGTTATTACCTGATGCTGAGAATGTGGAAGTCAGAGATGATGTGGATCATGACTGTTTGGAGGTGCTTGACTTCTGTACCAAACCCCGACCTGATATAAAAGATGTGCCTTTGACAGAAAGTGACTGTGATGTTTGTGGACGGATCGTGCTTGAGGACAGATGAGGGAATTCTGAGTTCAGCATATGCAGTATGCACAGTAGCAGCTGTTTTGGAAGCATCATGTCTCAAAGGAGTAAAATCAGCCCAAGGTGCTGAGCTATTTGCCTTAACAAGAGCATGTAAGTTGGGAAAGAATGTGAGAGTGACTGTGATCACCGATAGTCAATATGGCTTCGGTGTAGTACATGATTTTGGCCAAATTTGGTCACAAAGAGGATTTTCGACATCGAGTGGAACTCCTATAAGGAATGCTGAAGTGGTTGGAAAATTGCTTGAGGTGATACAGCTGCCTAAGCAATTAGCTGGTGTAAAGTGTGCAGCCTACACAAAGTCCAATGACTATGTATCGGCTGGTAACCAATTCGCCAACCATATGGCTCAATATTGAGCACAAAATCAGAATTCAATAAATAGGGGAAGAGAAAGAGCCAAGAATTCATGTCCCTTGTTGTTTACTGACACTGTGACTACATGGGAGGAAGCAGGCGCGCAACACCCATTGGACTCAAAGGGCTTCAGCCCCCCCCTGTCGTGTGTGGCAGCCCGGGATGAGACAGCTTCCCGGGCACACACACAGCCGCACCCGAGCACTTCACAGGTCTTTAAAAGACCATTTGCATGTTAATGAGGCCTTGCTGTTGTTTTACCCCGTCTAAGAGCCCCTGCAGCTCCACTCTGCCTATTGCTTAAAGATTCAGCCCCCCCTGAATTTTTTTCTTAGCCCCCCCCCCCCCCCCCCGAAATTTGGCTCTAGTTGCGCCTCTGGGAGGAAGTAAGGCAGTTGCAGGAAGAAGCAGGAGATGAGGAAATGAGAAAGTGGCTAAAAGCAGGATGTGCACCACGGGAAACAGATCATGTGTGGGTTTATCAGGATGGAAGACCAGTTATGCCTGACAGCATGGTGTCTGCCATGGCACGGATGTATCATGGACAAGCACATGTAGGAAGAGATGCAATGATCTGACTTTTTAAACAGACATGGTACAATGCTAAATTTAGACTTGTAGCTGAGAGTCTTTGTCAAAGATGTCTTATATGTCAACAGTTCAATCCTGGAAGAAAGACAGTGGTAAGTCTGGGAACGATAGGTCGAGAAGCAGGGCCTTTCACCAGAATGCAGATTGACTTCATTGAAATGCCCCCCTGTAACAGGTTGAGGTATGTTTTAGTGATGGTTTGTCTATTCTCACGGTGGGTGGAAGCATACCCAAAGAGAAGAAGTGATGGAATTACAGTAGCCAAGCTATTATTGAGAGAGTTCATTCCTAGGTTTGGTTTTCCAGTCACAATTGAGTCAGATAGAGGAAAACATTTTCATAATGAAATCATGTAGTTAATTTGTGAAGTATTGAATGTACAACAGAAACTACATTGTGCCTATCACCCAGAGGCTTCTGGTGTGGTGGAACAAGTAAATGGCAGCATTAAAAACAGGCTGGGAAAAATGTGTTTAGCCACAGGTTTGAAATGGCCTGATGTCTTGCCTCTGGTACTCATGACTATTAGATCAATTCCAGATAGGAATACAGGTCTAAGTCCCCATGAAATTAACATGGGAAGAGCAATGCGACATGTCTTCATACCAGTCAACAAGCTATTGCCTATATCTGATGACTTGGTGTTGGATTATTGCAAGGGGTTGGCTGACTCAGTTCATTCTGTGTTCCATCAGGTTAGATCGAATGCCACCACTCTTGAAAAGAAGCCAGCTCATGATTTGAGCCCAGGGGACTGGGTGAGAATAAAAGTGCACCGAAGACGAAACTGTTTGGTCCCACGTTGCGGAAAGCCACGTCAGGTGATCTTGACCACAACAACAGCAGTAAAATGTGCAAGAGTGAAGAACTGGATTCATGCTAGTCACACCTTGCGAATTCTTAGCCCTGTGGATAATAAGGAGGGAGAATACTTTGAAGAATCAGATACAAGCTCTGAATCAGATACTGAAGAAATAAGAATGAGACAAATTCCTGAAAGGGGGGAATCAGAAGAAAGTCCAGCTAGTGCACCAGAGAACCTTCCTTTAAGACGAAAGTTACAGATTTCTGACACCAGCTCAGAATCAGACACCGAACCCGTCCAACCACAAAAGAGAGAGAGTCAAAATAGTGAAGAGACTGTAAAAGAAATTTAGAATAAGACGGTCCCGAATGAAAGTTCAAGAGAAATTCCACCTGAAGTAATAAAATTAGATGGTAAGGTACCAGATACAGAGAGTGAGGGAAAGATTTTTGCGGAAGACTCCCGAGGAGTTGTTGGGAATTCACACATCCAGTTAGAGGAAGGGACGGATAGTCAGCAGGAAGATTGTGTGGAAGAACCACGAGGAGGGACAAAAGGAGAGAATAAAACAGAAGTGGTGGAAAGAAGAACAGTTGAAAGTAAAAGTCAAGTTGGAACTGAATCAGTGGACAGTGATGAAGAAGTACCAGAAGGTCGAGTCCTGAGAAGGAGAGCATGGAGAACTGAGAAAAATGAAAAAGGAAGTAAGTAGAAAAGGCCAGCAAGAGATGAAATTTGGCCCAACAAGATAAAAAGGTTAAGATACAGATTGACACAAGTGAATTCATCTAGGGCTGAACAGGTAAATGAAGTGTCTAGCCAAGAGAAATTGAAAGATGTGGAACAAACGACAGTAGAAGAAAATAAAAGACCGAGAAAACCTAACCAGACGTATAAGTCGCCGGAATGGTCATATGTGGCATTGCCTGAAATAAAAGAAGAGGCAGACAGCCAAGGGGATCCAGAGGTGACTGTACCAGGAGTGGTTGAGGAAGACGAAGAATTGGAAATCCTGAGAGTTATCTTGTCCGACATCGGAGAAGAGATGGATGTTCAGGAAATTCTGCAACAAGACTACGAAAGAAAAGTGAAAGACGATCAAATGCCAAATTGAAAAGATAAAAATGCTCAAAATGGAGAAACCATAAATTACCGGAAAAGACATAAAACTGAAAGAACCAAGTAGGTGCTTAGGGCCTTGGGTTAGACAAAACTAGTTGTGAAGTAGAAGAGGCTAAGTCAAATGACACTGATCATTTTTCGAAATGGCAAACACAGAAAATAGAAAATCTAAATGTGCGTTCCTTAGAAGATGGTTCAAAATGTGTTGTTGTACAGGATACTAATGCTTCTGTATAGTGCGTTAGCGCTAATGGTTTCATTTAAGGTTACACTAGAAAAAATAGAAGGACATAGGAGAGTAAGACTAATGTAGAAAAGACTCAGAAGGTATATCCGACTAAATAGATAGAAATTATTTACATAAAGATAGGTCTATAACTGATTTTTCTAACAATGTATTTTCAAAATTATTATACGAATATGTGAAGACGATGGACGTGAGGGATTGCTACGTCTGCATGCAGTTGCCAGCGTCTGTATCTGAGGGAGTGACTTACCATCACCTCCCAGTAACATATGGAATAACATGTAGTGTAATAGCAAGTTTGTTCTACAAAATAGGGAAATTAGAATATTATTTTTCAGACGTAGATAATGTATTTTCACAAGTACCTGTAATTAACAAGTTGAATAAAGTAAAACCTGCAAAAGTGTTAGGTGAATTTTTCTTAGAAACTAAAGAATTAACATTGGAATCAATATTTAGAAATAATCTAACTTGCAGTTTAAAGAAGGAGGAAAAGGTTTTCTTGGATATGGTTGAAGAAACGAGATTGAAAATGCAAAGGAAGGTACCTGAGGGAAAAGAAGAAAAGACAGTCTGGGATGTTGAAAGAGAAAAACATTTGAAAGGAGAAGCTAGTCCAACAATGGCTTTAGATTAGCCTCAGAAAGGGAAGGTGTGTTTTAGAAGGAATCAAACTGCATCTGATAATTATTTTGTAGGCACCAGTGATTGCCATGATACTTATAGAATCATGGGAGGATGGGGATTTAAAGGAGGAAATGATCCCGTTTTCCCAGAGCTATATTTTATCTGCGGGAATATAGCATATTATCGATTACCAGAGCATTGGTATGCACATGTTATCTAGGCCTGGTTTTCCCAAAGATATTCCATGTGAGAAGAAGAAAAGATGGTGCACATGAGTTAGGTAGTCAACTAACACGTAGGAAAAGAGAATCTTGGTCAGAAATTGTAGGAGACATTTTTGGAGCGTTGATACCAGCAGTGGGAATATCTCTGAATGCACACAAAATTAGAAAACTATCAACAGTAGTGGATCGCTTGTCAACAAGCACCGCTGGAGGATTTTTATTAGTTAATACTGAAATGGTTGCCATGCGTGCCATGGTAATGCAAAATCGACTTGCCCTTGATATAATTTTGGCAAAAGAGGGTGGAGCCTGTGGAATGCTGAAAGTTCAACATTGTTGCACTTACATTCCTGACGAAAGTCAAGATTTGAAGACATACATTAAGAATATAACTGATTTGCATGAGGACATTGTTCCACTGGAGGTTGAAGGTATTTGGGAAAAGATTGGGAAAACGTTTTCTACTATTAAGAACTTCTTACTTAAGCTAGGTAGTAACTTAATTGGTAAAATATTAATTCCAGTAGCATGTGTGATTATTTTAGTATTAATTCTAAGACTAGGATGTTTATGTAGCAAGAAAAGGAAATTACAAATACATATAAAAAGAGAAACTGTAAGAAATAAAGAGAAAGAAAGAAAAGAAAGAGAATTTGAAGAAATAGAATTAGAAGAGTGGAAAGACAATATGTATAGAAAAACAAGAGAAGAAGAGACAGGGGAAACAGTAATGTAATCTAACAAAAGATTAAGAGTATTGAATTCATTTATTTTACCAAACTTTTTCAAAATTTAAAGGTAGTGTGGTGATGTTAAAAATCACCAAAGGGGAGATTGATGGAGCAGGTGGTGCAACATTTTGTATACCTCCTCTATTTTGAATAACCGACTTATTATAATTTACTAATTGCGTGTTGTGATATATTAAAATTAACCAACCTGCATACACAAATTACACGTGGGAACTTGCTATTTGCATGGCAAAATAACTCTAATAACTAAAATACGTACGCATATTAAACGTAGTATATGTGATAATTAGATATCGCATGATTTATGTGCTTTTGTGACGTCTGCATCCTCGTGGAGGACCGAAAAGGTGAATATACTGCTTTAAATGTCGCTATATGCTAGGAAAATACTAATACATAAAGGGATTAGTAAGGGTATAACATTAGCAGCATCATTTATTTGTATTAATGACTCTTTTGTGCTTGTTTCGCTTAAGTTGACATTCGGGCCTATCGAAAGATGGCGGCAGAGAATGAGTTCAGAAGTGGCCGTCTCGTGAGGCGCGAAGTCTATTGCGCAGAATTGGATGGCACCGTGAACTTCCTAACGACCTCTGTACACGCCGTTCCTGTCAAGGATAGGTTATTGGTGGACTGCCAAAGACCCCGGAAAACCAGAAACTGGTATAATGAACAATGGATATTTTAGAAACTTTGCAACAATATGAATTTGGTACATCACCGTAAACATATCAGCAAAATCCATGTGACCCTAGACCAGGGGTCTTCAAACTGTGGGGCGCGACCCCCAGGGGGGCCGTGGAGTGATGCAAAGGGGGTCGCGCCTTCCCAGTCACACTTCTGCCCAGGCCCAAGGGCTTCAGCCCCCCCCCACCCCCCACACTTCCCCCGTACTGTGTCTCAGCCCGGGCTGCTGCAGTGAAACTTGAGCTGCTGGGGGCTCAGCTGGGCAGTGTCTGGATTCCTATCTCCGGCACCCCCGTGTTTTTTCACAGGTCTTTAAAGACCATTTGCATTTTAACATGCCTTTGTAAACTGCTTACAGAGGCTTAGGTTTTTTTGCTGGTTCCAGTACCCCCTGGGTCCCCACTGTGCCTATTCCTTACATTTGGATTTTACATTCACTGCCGTAGTGTGAGAATGCATTTCATGGAAAGGAATACAAAGTTGGCTTCCTGGGGGCGCCGTGAGTGAAAGTTTATTGTGCATTTGAAGCACCTGCTGCAGCGTTTCTTTCCCCGGCAATTACCAGGCCTCACATAAATGTCAAAATAACGTGTGATTAATTATCTTCCTGGAGAGAGATCAGAATGTTGTATAGTTGAGGTTTTGACTTGGGTGATGTTAGTGCAGAGGGTTAATATGCCTGCTGCAAAGAACGTGTACCAAGTAGATTACAGAGTGCGTATGATGTGAAGAGATCAGCAGGTTACTGCTTTCAAAAGAGACATCCTTTTGTCACTTGCAATTTATAACTTAAAGTCCTAATAGAGAATAGTGAGCTATTAACTTTCATCCTAGAACAGCATGCACACTACAAAGAATACATTATTAGACCATTGATTAATGTTGCAAAAAGGGTTAATTTGGCTAGAAATCAATTCTTATTATTAAAGGAAACTCCCAACTATGCTGTTTCTTTTTCGACTCTGAGTTTGTGCTTCTCCACACCAAGCACTCTTGAACTATACTGCCTACCAGTATGGATGACATGTGACACCTATACTTTTAGTCCTTTGGCTTATGTAACATTTCCTATACACTGATTTACACACTTATGATGGATTGTCTCTGTGTAATGTGTGTGTGATGCAAAGTGCTCGGACACCCTACACTGGTATGAGTGGCACTATATAACTAATTCAATTCATCTGAGAGTGTGGGGTTATGGAGACTTGGTCACTGTTAAAGGGTGCTAGTGAGAGAATCCGTGGTTGGGGTGGTCATTGTGGGGGGCACCAACAAACATTTTCGCACAGGGCACCACCAGCACTAAAGCCAGCCCTGGGAAGTATGCACAGATAAGCGCTGAAAATACAGCTTTAGGTGACTGCTTTTTTTTGTACCGACTGGGCCACCAAAATAATCTGCTGGCAACCCTAACCATAGAACTGGAAGTTTGTTGCAGGATCAGCACATTATTTATTTCCTTCACCCTCGATCCCCGATTAATGCCGCAATAGTTTAACTTAGATATTAAAGT
Organism: Triturus cristatus; assembly: GCF_964204655.1. Taxonomy (NCBI): domain Eukaryota; kingdom Metazoa; phylum Chordata; class Amphibia; order Caudata; family Salamandridae; genus Triturus; species Triturus cristatus. The sequence goes on from NC_140590.1 coordinate 806,295,330, forward strand.
CTACGCCCCCGTCAATAACATGCTGAGTTACTTCATGGGTCTGGGAATACACACTGCATTCAGACAACTCATTCCTCATTCTCGCCCTTTATTGTCACGCTCACCTTGCACTCACAGTGATCACAATGCACTCACACTGATCACCATGCACTTGCACCATTCACCCGCTCACCTTGCACTCACAGTGATCACTCTGCTCTCAAAATGCACTTGTCCTGCTCACACTATACCTCAACCTGCAGTCACACGAGTACACTACTCATCCTGCACTCATGTGACACTTCACTCACCTGTCCCCCTCACTACTCAATATGCAACTCACTCAAACAAGCCCATCAGTAATCATACATTCATTCATCCCATTCTGAACTTGCATCCGCACCCAAAATGAGAGAGGACAGCAAGGGAGTGAGAGAATTTGATTGAAGAGGTCAGGGATGAGGAGAAATGTGAATTGCCGAAGAGAAGTGTGGACACGCAAGAAGTGAGTGTGATCCAAAGGTGAGGGCTTCTGTTAGAACAAAGGGGAGATGTGAAAGAGGAATGGGGGGACTGGAGAGGTGTAAGATACAAATAGACAAAAATTTGAATGAAGAGACGAGGTGAATGAGAAGTGCTGAGGGGCACGGGAGGTGACAGGGCCAGAGAGGCCATGAGATAAATGTGAGAGACTGTAAGAGATGAGGGCAGTGAAAGGACAGAATGGCAAGAGGTGATTAAAGGTGAAGTGAGTGGTTGAATGGGGAGAGTTCAGAAGTTGTAAAAAGGGGTGAAAGAAAATGACCTGCAAAGTGAGAGAGGGATCCGGGGTTAGGAGAGGAGAGAGGGATGGAAGGGAGGGGGTGAGAGGAAAGCTGCATGGGTAAAAGGCTTAACTCTACACAAAACCGCCAGGGTTTTAAGGGACCCCTGCTTCTTCCGGTCAGGGCCAGGTGAGCTTCTAATGTGGCAGCACGTATTGCTGCAGAGTGGAAGGCCCTTCACAAAGGTTGACTTGAAATCTTTCTGATGATAATTGCTGTATTTTGGTTATAAATGGGTACTGATTGGGTGAAATCTTTCCTCAGCGTTACTGTGTGTAACAAATATCAAAATAATGAAGCAATGCTATCCCAAAATACGCGGCATCACATAACCTTATTTACATTTTCATCCCACGCAATTTAGTCAACAGGTTTAGACATTTTTGTCAAGAGGGGGTCCTTACGCCTCAAAATGTTGACAGGGGGGTCTCGGCATCCAAAAGTTTGAAGACCTCTGCCCTAGACTGTCCCAAAATCGGACGTTTTTCCCCGACCAATAGGAATGTCTCTCCGCCCAAAAATGTTTCATATTATCCCGAAATGTATTATAAAAAGAGTAGTAGAATAGGGAGGGGCTGGAATGCGTCAAGAGACAAGATATGATTGATGCGAGGAGATGCGGTTTACACATTTGGCGGTTATTATGACTGCACACCCTCTTTAACCCCATGGGCGATGACGGATGCTGGCACGATTTCTGGTCCTTTGATGATCTTTGGGACTGTAACGTGCTGAGCAAAGGACTTTCGGACTCTGAGATCTGGCCTGTTCTTTGGACAATTTAACGACAACATTCGGTTATGCTGAGCCAATAAAATCCAGACAGCCAGAATAGGTAAATATGGTATTCTGCGATTTAATTAAATTGTTCTAGAAATTCTAAAATTTGAAGAGACAAATGCTAATTAATAAAATTTTAGATAAACAAATATTGATTAACAGAAATTATGAGTTTGTGGTTCTTCGTTAAAGAGAATAGAGGATTCTGAGTCTTAAATGTGTTTTTGCTGGTTCTAAATCACCATCAACCAATCCAACTATTTAGTCCGATCGACCAAGTGGGCGGAGTGCCTTGATGTTTAGGATTAGGAATTTATAGGTGGCGAATGTTAATGTATATGATGTAAGATAACTTTTCTTTCCCTATAGGTTATAAGGTACTCCCACCCACATGTCCACCGCATCATTCCCCCTCCTGTGTGCAGACCTGTGAAAGAGAACCGTGCGAGTGTTGGTGTTATGGGCCCCACCAATGAATGCATGTGTGAATGAGTTAGTGTGACGGCGGGTCTGCGACGCAGGGAGGATAGTTGTGCTCTCACTTTTTCCCCGAGTTGTTGTTGCGCTGGATCAGCACCAAGGGCCATATTACAAACAGTGCCCTGTGAGTGCAGCAGTTCGATGCACCTGTTGTGTGCCCGAGGCACTGTAGCTTTTCAGAGGAAGAAGCAGACGTATATCCCTTTTGTAATACAAATAGTCCTGCTGCACATACAGCACTAGCATTATCTTCAAGGGTCTTTCCCTCATAGGCATGGGTGCGTGGGCCCATGATAATCAAGGAAACACTTTGGGAAGTGCGTTGCCTCCACTCCTGCACACTCTTATGAATCTGGGTGCAGAGGCAAAAATGCCATCATCAGGCACACTGACTGTGTGCCACAAACAGGTGGCATGCAGTTAGCGTACCCCTTGCCCCTGCCCTGGAGGTAGCCCTTTAGTGACGGCAGAGCATCTGTTTAAGCCCTCCAGGTGCAGACTGGGGAACTAAAAGATGCCCTGGTAATAATGCTCAAACCAGCCCGCTCCCTTCATCTCCTCATGCAATCTCTTTACATTCATATTGTCTCTTTCTTTCTGTCATCTTCCTCTTCTCCCTCTATGATCGCATTCTCTCTACCTTCCATATCTCTCCCTCTATTTCTCCATTTCTTGAAGCCTCCCTGAGCCTGCTGCAATTGAGCTGGGGGAAAGAGACAGAGGAACCAGGAATGGTCCTGGCTTTTAAAACTACTAAACCCACCAGGGAATGCCAGGTGGAGTAAAAGGCCTGCCCAGGCCCTGCTGGCCTGTATTTGAAAGAGGGGCAGAGATCCCAATACTGGCGGGCGCAGTGAGTGACGGCGCCCACCTGCAGGGAGATGTCTGGGGGTCCATAGGACCTTCTTCCTGAGGACTTGGAAATCCCTGCAGGTAGATCCGTTGGAGGCCTATTAGTTCCTGCACAGACGTATTGCAGTCTATACAAATACATTCCTGATAGTACACTATTTGAGGCTCTAGCTGGTCTTATCTGCACCGCACCTGCAGGTTTGACAGTTCTTGCAGTCACTCTTTTAGGGGACCTTTATTCTGCAGGTGTTCCTCGCAGTACTGGCAGGCAGAGATCTGTGCCGGCGTGTTTTTTTCTGCATATAAGCATTGGGGGTCCTTAGAATTAGTGCAGATACGTACAGCATCTTGCCGCTAGAGTCTGGCACTTCGGGCGTGTACACTAGCTTCCAATCACCCAGTTCTTGTGAAGACGCTAATTTTGTTGTGATAGTCCCTGCAGTCTGTAGATACATTGTGTGGGTTCAGACAGTTAATTCGGGTACACTATGTACACTCTCTTGTTTTCGACATTTATATGGGGTACCTCACCTTTCTGGTCGGTGACATCAGCCTCAGAAGCAAAAATCTCACGCTGGAAGCCCTTAGCTTCGAAATATCACAGTGCATTTGTTTTATCGGTACATGTACAGTTCCCGCAGTTTCTCGGTCGTTTCATGAGCCAGCGACGACAGCGGAATGCTAAGCACGCGGACCATCGATCGAACCTGTGATTGGATCGATTAAGAGCCCTGATCACTGAGGCATTGGGAGGCCGGAGTAGGGGGCCGGCGCGGCGTGGAGTGGACTGGGCTCGGGGGGAGTTAGTAAATGTGCACGACCCCACCACTGACGGGTGTGCGCAGTAACGAAGGGAGTGAGGGGTGCTTCATCCTGTCAGGAGGGTGTGTGACTGAACAAGGCAAAGAACACATTGCTGCACGAGAATGTTCCTGCCATCTCTCTGCATGGATGTAAGGGGAGTGCGGGGGAAGGGGGCGGGCGCAAGCAGAGAGACAAACTAATGGAGTATACTAGAGAAAGGAAGGCAGAGCTGAGGGATGAAGAATGAGCGAATGAACAGAGGCGGCTGTGTGCAGAAAGAAGGGAGAGCAACAATGTACCAAGAGTAGACATCACAGAGAACGTGTAAAGGTGAGGTAGAGGAAGTGAGAAGCCGAACGAGTAAAGGAAAGCGACAAGGAAAGAACACGTTTAGGTGTGGGGGCGGGGTGAGGCTGGCTAAGAACGAGCAGACCCTCTGGAGTAGGACAGCCATTAGTAGGTAGAATCATAAGTATTTGTGAAGCTCGCGTTCCCCCAGAGGGTACCTTAGCACTGAATAACTTAATGGTACTTTTTGTTTTATCGACCAGAGATGGAAGAAAGTGTAATATTCAATAATCATTTGCCGCTTCAATGGTTCTTAGTTATTTCCCATCCATTGCAGATTCTCTGGAACCTTCGACGATCCTCCTGATTTAGAACGTTGGTGTGGAGTTCTTGAAAGAGCGGTTGGGTGTGTTGGGGCGGTTATTCATATGAGGCGATTTCAAGAGAGTGGATGTTAATAGATGCTCGTCACCCTAAATAAAGCTTACTGGTTTTATCATTCTGAGACCCCGATTTACCTGCTGGAAAGGTTGCATGGACCCACGAGGGTTGTAACCCGTGACTTAGAGATCAAACACAAATGTGCAAAGGTTTTATGGTCAGAACAAGAGTTTATCTATTTTTGTCACCATTCCCTCAAAACAGTTTCATTAACAACTTGGAGGTTTTTCCTAGATTTTAGAGGCAACATACTTGCCATATAATTAAATTGTCTAACACTTTTTATGGCAGTATTTACGGATCTTCACACCCTCGAATGGCTGGCTCGTGGTACCATGAATGACATAGGAAAGCCGCAACATTCTATTGGGAATAACGTTGGCACCGGTTGACGAATCTTCGCGAAATTTTCCAAACTTTTGGCCAGCTCCGCTCCGCTCCTACCCTGAAAGTTTTGCGGTGATCCGTCAAGCGGGGGCCGAGAAAAAAGGGGGTCCCAAAACTCGTTTTCCCCATGCAATTTCCCGTAGGATCTGTTGTCGCAGCTACAGCCCGAACCGCTGAACAGAATGACACCAAATTTGGCAAAGAGGTAGTCCTCAGTTCGGACTCGTGCCTTTTGCTTAAATGGTGTAAATCCGTTCAGTAGTTCCTGAGAAAATTAGAGTTAAAAGTACATATATATCTAGGGCCGCGGAGGATCCGCGGATCCTCCCCGCAACCTCCCCGAACCCTCCCGAGCACGAGCTGAATGCTAATTGGCTGCCAACACTCTGAATCAGGAAGTGTTGGCAGCCATCTTGTGCATAGGTAGAACAAAGACGCAAAACGGGACAAGGGGGCAGGGTAGAAACACCCTGACCCCCTAGGCCTGCTCAGGGGGTCACACAAGGACCCCCAAGGCCCCAAAAAATAATTGTTTAAAAAAAAAAAAAAAATCACGCATCCCGCAAATGAAAAAAAAACGAAGCGCGGGCTCCCGCTCCTCGTTTTTATTTAGCCCCCGGGGGGCCAAGTCCCGGGGGCAATGTTTTTATCATAATGGGGGGCCCAGAGGGGTCCCCCAGCCCTGGGGACCGCCACCCCCTGGGGCTTAACTGAATGTATGCGGGGGGCTCATGGCCCCCCTGCAGCCCCGGGGACCGCCACCTCCCCGGGGCACTAAATATTTAAATAGGGGATCCGTTACGGACCCCCAAGCCCCGGGGACCACCACCCCCCGGGGCTTAAAATTCAGTGGGAGGGGGGCCCCGCGGCCCCCCTCCTGGAGCCAAATCAAATCAAATCAAAGACTTCTTTATTCGACCTTCCGAAGACAGGTCATAAAAGATACACATACAAATAGAGTGTTAAAAACATCTCATAAGAATGTACCATCATTAAAAAAAATTGTTAAATATAAGTTTTAAAACCAAAAAAATACATACACAGATAATCACGGGAATTTGATCACGGCTAAAGTGACAATGCATATAAAGTGACTGGATAAAGAGCATCAATATATTTTAACCATCAATAAGTAATAAAATCGGTCATATGATAAATATAGATTAAAACAATCAAATCCCATCATTGACCCGTCCCAATCGTTAAACCCTATTAAAAATCATTCTAAATTAGTTCTATGGCGCGAAATATACTGCAAAAAATTAGAGACAATGTAAACCAGCCCCGCCCCGTCCAGTAACTGTAGAAAGAGAAAAGCTGGACGACAAGTTCGGAAACCCATTCGTTTTAATAATGGGATAAGTAATTTTTTCCATTGTTCTATATAATGTTTGCAGAAAAGGATGGTATGCATTGTGGATTGGGTAGAAATCCCATCACAAGGACAGGGAAGTAGATTTTTTGCCCAGTTGTTTCTCAACGGGAAAGCAACTAAACGGTGGAAGAAGTTCAGCCTAAACCTAACCAAAAGAAACAATTCATAAGCAGTAATACTATAGGTTAGGTAAGGCTGCATCCCAAATACTGTCTGAACAGTCAAGCTGTGTCTAACTGATTGTTTCATGACCTCGGAAGTGAGTCGCAGTTCTTTGAGGTGGTTTAGACAGAGTTTCTGAAAAGCCTTCCTCGATATCTCCCGTATTAAAAAGGGATCATGGTAATATTTTACTAACCCTAAGTCAGTTAAAAATCTTTTAACATAGGATAGCCACTTAGATTTGAGTGCATTTTCCAGAGCTTTACAGTCTTGAATAATTGTTTGTGAAAAGGCTGTTTTATCCGACGACCAAATTCGGTGCCACAGTAAAAGTGGCTGTATTTTCGCCAGATCTGCCACATAGGGAAGACCCAATTCCAAGTGGCAAAGAAAATTTGCAGAGCCCCTAGGTAGTGCAAGAAGGTACCTCAAAAAAGTGTTCTCTACCCCCTGGATAGAATCCAAAGCTACGTGGCCCCACACACCCGCTCCATACAGAGCCACTGTAATACATTTAGCTTTGTAGATTTTAACCATTTCCGAAGGGTGCTTTTTTACCTAATTTCCTAGAGAAATTTACAAGGGCTGTGGTAGTTCTCATAAATTGAAGTTTCCTCACATCGACTGCCGCTTTCCAGCTTAATTTCTGGTCAATCATCACACCTAGATAAGGATATTTATCTGTGGTCGCCAATTTTTCATTTTTCAGGTAAATAGCCCTAGTTTTATTTTTATTGCCAACCCCGGCCTTCATAACAAAGGTTTTTCCAATATTGACCTTGAGATCCAAGGTGGCCATAAAGGATGAATACCTACTTAACGCCCTTTGTAGTTCGTTAGGGGTGCGGGCCAGTATCACTGCGTCGTGCGCGTAGAGAAGAGCCGGTATTGGACGATTACCTACCATAGGGAGGTCCTGGGCCCCCCTCAACATCTCCCTCTCCAATCCATTGGTATAAAGGGTGAAGAGAAAGGGAGCCAGGACATATCCTTGCCTGACACCCCTCTCCACTCCGAACGATGCAGTGTGTTCTCCACTGGTCCCAAACCTCACCCTGGCGGTCGCATTTGAGTATAGTTCCCTCACAAAGGTAACTACGCTCTGCTCCACCCCCATCTCTAACAGAACAAACCAGAGTTTAGCGTGACTGACACAGTCGAATACGGCAGATAGGTCAACGTAGACCATATAGAGAGCTCCAGCCTTGACATTTACATATTTATCCATCAGGAGTGATAGATTTAAGTCTTGGTCAATGGTCCCCAGACCCTCACGAAACCCATATTGTAGGTCGGATAAGATACCACTATCCTCCGCCCACTCCTGCAAATGCCCAAGAATTATTCGACCCATCACTTTCCCCAGGGAATCCAATAGGGAAATTGGGCGATAGCAGGATACTGAGCCCCAGTCCCCTTTCTTAAAGATCGGGACCAGCATAGATTTTTTCCAGGATTCCGGAAGTCCCATTGTGCACAATGCATTAAAGACCCTGGTCAAAAAGGGGATCCAAAGATCAATATAGATTTTAAAAAAGTCTATTGGGACCCTGTCGGGGCCCGGGGCCTTCCCTTTCTTACTTGCACTCAAAGCCCGAGTGATCTGGTCTGATGAAATGACCAGGTCAATGGAATACGGGGAAGACCGTTGATAGCGAGAATCGTTATCAATTTTGTTAAAAGATGCTGAGTTGTTCATAAAAATTTTTGAAAAGTGCTCTACCCATTCTTTTTCGTCAATAGCGACCTCAATTTTGGGGGAGTCACCGTTATCAATTAAAAAAGGTGATTTTACCACTTTCCAGAATGCAGCACTATTTTTATATAAACAACTCTCATGCAATTGGTCCCAGAGTTGTTGTTTTAACTCCAGTTTTCTTTCTTATATGGCAGAATTATATGCCCTCCTCAATTTAGAGATCTCGACGGGAACCCTAACTGTCATACGTAAAGCAGATTTTAAGTTTGAATAAACTACAGTACACCTGTGATTAAACCACCCCTGTCTTTTCCTTGGTGTTTTATTTTTTTTCACCATTAGGGCTTCGTTTATGGCCTTAATCACAGTGCCAAAATTGGTAATAACATCAACATCTGTAGTAGCCAAATCTAAACATTTCTGAATGGACGAGTGTACATTGGTTACCACAGTTTTAACAATTTCAACGGGATCAACAAGAGCCCATTTAAGAGAGTAGCCATTAAATCTGTCTAATACTAAATTATTTTGATCCAGTAAACTAGGGATATTAGGGTTGGACCTATATGAGAGTTGAATAGTGATGCTCAGGGGATAGTGGTCACTCAAAGCATTCTGGTGTAAATGGAAAGAACTATCTCTTCTTATTACTCCATTTGACACCAGGATAAAATCAATAGTGGTGTAAAAACCTCTCCCATGAAACGTAGGGGCCATCGCCATGTTCGGATTAACTAAATTATTGGCAATTCCTAAGTCTAGGTTGAACATGGTTTCATTTAGGGAGCTACCTAATCTCGTGTGGCTAAAATGGGGGATAGGGTCATCTCTCTCATCGTGGATGCCACAGATAAATTTGTTAGTTACTTGACAAAAAGTCTGATTAAAGTCTCCACCCCATATGGTAATTACCTCCCTGGCTAGTTTCCTTATAATAGATGATATTAAGGAACAGATAGAATTTACTAAATTCACTGCTTCTATCCCGGGAAGATTGTTATAAAAGTTTACCAACAGGAAAGTGTCCTTCTTGTTTATACGAAAACAAAACTAAGGATCTGGAAATTATGGTCAAGTTTTATAACCCTCATCTCGTCTATATTTATCAAGTTTGAAATATAAATAGTTAGGCCTCCCTTAGCCCTACCAGACTTAGAAGGTTGGGCAGGTGTAAAATAAGTTTTGTACCCATCTACATGGATCTCTGTTGTCAGCCATGTCTCCTGTAGGCACAGAATAGTAAAATTTAAAATAAAATTTGTCCAGACATCATTCCCTAGTTTGGAGCGTTGTCCAGCTACGTTCCAGAATACAACATCCATTTTTGGCTTAGTGACCTCCCGGTTACAGCCAGTCATGATGTTTGATGATAGAGGGGGGGATTCCAACACTTCATCCACCCATTGAGGGACAGTGCTTTGATCCTGTTGTTGTACGTTATTATTGTGAACTGTGATGGAATTTGGGCAGGGGATTAGAGAATCGAGAATCGCTGTTCTCTAATACCCTGTCACCAAATTCTTGAGAATCCCGATTTTTTCCCCCAATAGGGAGTCAATCTACGTCCTCCAGCCCTCGGAGAGTTGAAAAATGATTAGAAATAGGAATATTAAAGTTGAAGCCCCCAAGTTGGTGCCGGGGATGGACTCTAATCTGTATTGGATTCCTCATTAGTGTCTGGGAATAAAAATAGGTCAAATCATAGGTTCTAATAACACTCTGCCCTTGCCCTTGATACCAATTTGTTATATGCATTGTTGCCCTGCAATCTCTAAAATTAACAATAATCAAATCCCCTTGTGTTTCCTTCGGCCGGTGTCCAACCCAGCCGAGTCTGCGTACGTTTAAAATTTCCCCATCAATATTAGGGGGTAAGGGTCTGTTCTGACCCAACCAGTGTACAACCTTGTTCTTTAAATCATAATATCCTTCTTTTTTCCCTTTCTCTAGTATTGGAACTCCTACTAAAACCACAACATATGGGACCGCCTCCGGGGGCAAATCTATATGTTGACTGTTTGCGCCGTCAGTTTTTTACCGGCACAATAGAAGCAATTTCATTTTGTCTAGGCAAATCAGACCCATGGGTTTGCGCGCTGGGATTTGTCTGCCCACTTTCTGACTCAATATCATCCTTCAATTGGGGTGTCAGATTTTTTGAACTCAATAGGGGAGATAAACTTTTAACGGCCACTGACTTAGTCTGTCTATCATCTATCAGTGAAGATGGTTTTACTTGTATGGAGCTATTTAAATGTATCGCTCTATTAATAGATAGATCTTTTATTTGGTCGGTGTTACTTAGAATCGACTTCTCCAGTGACCCAAGTTGGTTAGACACTCCCTTCATTCTTTCAAGAAGTGGAAGTAGAAGTGATCTGACAAGTATCTCCATACGTCCCATTAGCTCATTAATTAATGGGTCAAAGTAATGGAGGTCCGAATGAGTTCCCCCCCCCAAGGCCTTTGGGACGTCTAAAAATACAGGCATCTTAGTAGCTTTCACTGATTTACTTTTATTGTTACTGATAATATTATTTTTGTTATTTATTTTTCCTCCCCTCTTCCTTTTTTTTGGTGGGGGGCCTGCGGTGATGGTTTCTTTTCTCTTCTGCACCTGAGCGGTTACAACATCGCCGCAAGGAGTCGGTCTCTCTATTATAATAAGGTCTGAGGATATGTCAGAAGATAAGTTAGAAACAAGCCCTATCGAGTCATTATAGGTTTTTGCCAAGGGAATGCTATCTTGCATAAGTAAGGGAGTACTGGCGTCGCTCAATGAGTTGTTCACCAAACAAGACGTTGGTGGTGTGGTCTCCGGTGTGATAGCCAACTGGATTGATCCAATCGAAGAGCGTTTATTTAGTAAGTGATCAGCCGATAGGCGCCGCTCTACCAAAGCCATTTCTTTCTCAAGCACTAAAGTTGTCCAAAGTTCCTCGTACTGATCCTCCTAGTAGTGAGGGTCTACTTTGGGGAGTACGGGAAGGCATAATTGAGTTAGTATATACTTGGGCTGCTCAGAGTGCCGTAAGTCACAATACCGTACTCACACAAGAAGGATTAAAAAGTAATACAACCTATCGAATACTAAGTACTGGAATAGGATGAAACAGTTAATTATGAATCTTACTCTTTTTGCCCCAAAAGGCAGATCAAAGAGAAAGGGCCCAGCCCTGCCTCCTCCTGCCCCGGACGGCCACAGACGGCCCGCCCTTTGCCCGGGCTTCGCCCGCGCCTGCGTCCCGCGCTGCGGGAGGGTTCCGGTGCTTATGAACGCCTCCCGGCGCAAATGCAGCGTCAGGGTGGCGCAAGGCTGCTGGGAAGTGTAGTTTGGACAGCTGTTCCCCTCACGGCGTGGAAAGAGCAATGTGGTCCGTTCTCCTTGCGGCAGGGGCCGCGATAGGTAGTCGTTCCCCTCAGGACAAAGAACAGCAACGGCCTGGCAAACTGCAAAAGATTCCCGCTCTGCGGGAGGGTTCCGGTGCTTTTGAACGCCTCCCGGCGCAAATGCAGCGTCAGGGTGGTGCAAGGCTGCTGGGAAGTGTAGTTTGGACAGCCGTTCCCCTCACAGCGTGGAAAGAGCAATGTGGTCCGCTCTCCTTAAGGCAGGGGCCGCGATAGGTAGTCGTTCCCCTCAGGACAAAGAACAGCAACGGCCTGGCAAACTGCAAAAGATTCCTGGAGCCAAAGATGGCCCTGGGGACCACCACCCCCAAGGTCGGCTTCTGCAGTGTCCCGGGGTGCCCACCCCCGGGACACTGCTGTTTGCTATGGCAGGGTGGGAGCCTCGCGGCTCCCGCCCTGCCATAGCAAACTGCTTTGGCAGCATAGGTGTATCCGCCGACGCTGACCTTCAGGGACCATTTTCATTGGGGGAACACGCCTGGTAGGTGTAGCAGTGTGCGACCAATCTGGTTTAACTTTATATTCAGGCTCCCTTGAGCCGGTGGAGTCGACGGACTCATGGTTACGCACCTGCGCGCTACGAGAGGTACTAGACCTGATAACGATTTTAGCAGCTTACACAGCAACCCCATACATTTTCCTACTCCCTGCTGACGAGAGGCAACTACTTCGAAACACGTGTCCAGGGATGGCACACGCCACGCATACTTGCATTCACACTCGAGCATAGGTGTATCCGCCGACGCTGACCTTCAGGGACCATTTTCATTGGGGGAACACGCCTGGTAGGTGTAGCAGTGTGCGACCAATCTGGTTTAACTTTATATTCAGGCTCCCTTGAGCCGGTGGAGTCAACGGACTCATGGTTACGCACCTGCGCGCTACGAGAGGTACTAGACCTGATAACGATTTTAGCAGCTTACACAGCAACCCCACACATTTTCCTACTCCCTGCTGACGAGAGGCAACTACCTCGAAACACGTGTCCAGGGATGGCACACGCCACGCATACTTGCATTCACACTCGAGCATAGGTGTATCCGCCGACGCTGACCTTCAGGGACCATTTTCATTGGGGGAACACGCCTGGTAGGTGTAGCAGTGTGCGACCAATCTGGTTTAACTTTATATTCAGGCTCCCTTGAGCCGGTGGAGTCGACGGACTCATGGTTACGCACCTGCGCGCTACGAGCGGTACTAGACCTGATAACGATTTTAGCAGCTTACACAGCAACCCCACACATTTTCCTACTCCCTGCTGACGAGAGGCAACTACCTCGAAACACGTGTCCAGGGATGGCACACGCCACGCATACTTGCATTCACACTCGAGCATAGGTGTATCCGCCGACGCTGACCTTCAGGGACCATTTTCATAGGGGGAACACGCCTGGTAGGTGTAGCAGTGTGCGACCAATCTGGTTTAACTTTATATTCAGGCTCCCTTGAGCCGGTGGAGTCGACGGACTCATGGTTACACACCTGCGTGCTACGAGAGGTACTAGACCTGATAACGATTTTAGCAGCTTACACAGCAACCCCACACATTTTCCTACTCCCTGCTGACGAGAGGCAACTACCTCGAAACACGTGTCCAGGGATGGCACACGCCACGCATACTTGCATTCACACTCGAGCATAGGTGTATCCGCCGACGCTGACCTTCAGGGACCATTTTCATTGGGGGAACACGCCTGGTAGGTGTAGCAGTGTGCGACCAATCTGGTTTAACTTTATATTCAGGCTCCCTTGAGCCGGTGGAGTCGACGGACTCATGGTAACGCACCTGTGCGCTACGAGAGGTACTAGACCTGATAACGATTTTAGCAGCTTACACAGCAACCCCACACATTTTCCTACTCCCTGCTGACGAGAGGCAACTACCTCGAAACACGTGTCCAGGGATGGCACACGCCACGCATACTTGCATTCACACTCGAGCATAGGTGTATCCGCCGACGCTGACCTTCAGGGACCATTTTCATTGGGGGAACACGCCTGGTAGGTGTAGCAGTGTGCGACCAATCTGGTTTAACTTTATATTCAGGCTCCCTTGAGCCGGTGGAGTCGACGGACTCATGGTTACGCACCTGCGCGCTACGAGAGGTACTAGACCTGATAACGATTTTAGCAGCTTACACAGCAACCTCACACATTTTCCTACTCCCTGCTGACGAGAGGCAACTACCTCGAAACACGTGTCCAGGGATGGCACACGCCACGCATACTTGCATTCACACTCGAGCATAGGTGTATCCGCCGACGCTGACCTTCAGGGACCATTTTCATTGGGGGAACACGCCTGGTAGGTGTAGCAGTGTGCGACCAATCTGGTTTAACTTTATATTCAGGCTCCCTTGAGCCGGTGGAGTCGACGGACTCATGGTTACGCACCTGCGTGCTACGAGAGGTACTAGACCTGATAACGATTTTAGCAGCTTACACAGCAACCCCACACATTTTCCTACTCCCTGCTGACGAGAGGCAACTACCTCCAAACACGTGTCCAGGGATGGCACACGCCACGCATACTTGCATTCACACTCGAGCATAGGTGTATCCGCCGACGCTGACCTTCAGGGACCATTTTCATTGGGGGAACACGCCTGGTAGGTGTAGCAGTGTGCGACCAATCTGGTTTAACTTTATATTCAGGCTCCCTTGAGCCGGTGGAGTCGACGGACTCATGGTTACGCACCTGCGCGCTACGAGAGGTACTAGACCTGATAACGATTTTAGCAGCTTACACAGCAACCCCACACATTTTCCTACTCCCTGCTGACGAGAGGCAACTACCTCGAAACACGTGTCCAGGGATGGCACACGCCACGCATACTTGCATTCACACTCGAGCATAGGTGTATCCGCCGACGCTGACCTTCAGGGACCATTTTCATTGGGGGAACACGCCTGGTAGGTGTAGCAGTGTGCGACCAATTAGGTTTAACTTTATATTCAGGCTCCCTTGAGCCGGTGGAGTCGACGGACTCATGGTTACGCACCGGCGCGCTACGAGAGGTACTAGACCTGATAACGATTTTAGCAGCTTACACAGCAACCCCACACATTTTCCTACTCCCTGCTGACGAGAGGCAACTACCTCGAAACACGTGTCCAGGGATGGCACACGCCACGCATACTTGCATTCACACTCGAGCATAGGTGTATCCGCCGACGCTGACCTTCAGGGACCATTTTCATTGGGGGAACACGCCTGGTAGGTGTAGCAGTGTGCGACCAATCTGGTTTAACTTTATATTCAGGCTCCCTTGAGCCGGTGGAGTCGACTGACTCATGGTTACGCACCTGCGCGCTACGAGAGGTACTAGACCTGATAACGATTTTAGCAGCTTACACAGCAACCCCACACATTTTCCTACTCCCTGCTGACGAGAGGCAACTACCTCGAAACACGTGTCCAGGGATGGCACACGCCACGCATACTTGCATTCACACTCGAGCATAGGTGTATCCGCCGACGCTGACCTTCAGGGACCATTTTCATTGGGGGAACACGCCTGGTAGGTGTAGCAGTGTGCGACCAATCTGGTTTAACTTTATATTCAGGCTCCCTTGAGCCGGTGGAGTCGACGGACTCATGGTTACGCACCTGCGCGCTACGAGAGGTACTAGACCTGATAACGATTTTAGCAGCTCACACAGCAACCCCACACATTTTCCTACTCCCTGCTGACGAGAGGCAACTACCTCGAAACACGTGTCCAGGGATGGCACACGCCACGCATACTTGCATTCACACTCGAGCATAGGTGTATCCGCCGACGCTGACCTTCAGGGACCATTTTCATTGGGGGAACATGCCTGGTAGGTGTAGCAGTGTGCGACCAATCTGGTTTAACTTTATATTCAGGCTCCCTTGAGCCGGTGGAGTTGACGGACTCATGGTTACGCACCTGCGCGCTACGAGAGGTACTAGACCTGATAACGATTTTAGCAGCTTACACAGCAACCCCACACATTTTCCTACTCCCTGCTGACGAGAGGCAACTACCTCGAAACACGTGTCCAGGGATGGCACACGCCACGCATACTTGCATTCACACTCGAGCATAGGTGTATCCGCCGACGCTGACCTTCAGGGACCATTTTCATTGGGGGAACACGCCTGGTAGGTGTAGCAGTGTGTGACCAATCTGGTTTAACTTTATATTCAGGCTCCCTTGAGCCGGTGGAGTCGACGGACTCATGGTTACGCACCTGCGCGCTACGAGAGGTACTAGACCTGATAACGATTTTAGCAGCTTACACAGCAACCCCACACATTTTCCTACTCCCTGCTGACGAGAGGCAACTACCTCGAAACACGTGTCCAGGGATGGCACACGCCACGCATACTTGCATTCACACTCGAGCATAGGTGTATCCGCCGACGCTGACCTTCAGGGACCATTTTCATTCGGGGAACACGCCAGGTAGGTGTAGCAGTGTGCGACCAATCTGGTTTAACTTTATATTCAGGCTCCCTTGAGCCGGTGGAGTCGACGGACTCATGGTTACGCACCTGCGCGCTACGAGAGGTACTAGACCTGATAACGATTTTCGCAGCTTACACAGCAACCCCACACATTTTCCTACTCCCTGCTGACGAGAGGCAACTACCTCGAAACACGTGTCCAGGGATGGCACACGCCACACATACTTGCATTCACACTCGAGCATAGGTGTATCCGCCGACGCTGACCTTCAGGGACCATTTTCATTGGGGGAACACGCCTGGTAGGTGTAGCAGTGTGCGACCAATCTGGTTTAACTTTATATTCAGGCTCCCTTGAGCCGGTGGAGTCGACGGACTCATGGTTACGCACCTGCGCGCTACGAGAGGTACTAGACCTGATAACGATTTTAGCAGCTTACACAGCAACCCCACACATTTTCCTACTCCCTGATGACGAGAGGCAACTACCTCGAAACACGTGTCCAGGGATGGCACACGCCACGCATACTTGCATTCACACTCGAGCATAGGTGTATCCGCCGACGCTGACCTTCAGGGACCATTTTCATTGGGGGAACACGCCTGGTAGGTGTAGCAGTGTGCGACCAATCTGGTTTAACTTTATATTCAGGCTCCCTTGAGCCGGTGGAGTCGACGGACTCATGGTTACGCACCTGCGCGCTACGAGAGGTACTAGACCTGATAACGATTTTAGCAGCTTACACAGCAACCCCACACATTTTCCTACTCCCTGCTGACGAGAGGCAACTACCTCGAAACACGTGTCCAGGGATGGCACACGCCACGCATACTTGCATTCACACTCGAGCATAGGTGTATCCGCCGACGCTGACCTTCAGGGACTATTTTCATTGGGGGAACACGCCTGGTAGGTGTAGCAGTGTGCGACCAATCTGGTTTAACTTTATATTCAGGCTCCCTTGAGCCGGTGGAGTCGACGGACTCATGGTTACGCACCTGCGCGCTACGAGAGGTACTAGACCTGATAACGATTTTAGCAGCTTACACAGCAACCCCACACATTTTCCTACTCCCTGCTGACGAGAGGCAACTACCTCGAAACACGTGTCCAGGGATGGCACACGCCACGCATACTTGCATTCACACTCGAGCATAGGTGTATCCGCCAACGCTGACCTTCAGGGACCATTTTCATTGTGGGAACACGCCTGGTAGGTGTAGCAGTGTGCGACCAATCTGGTTTAACTTTATATTCAGGCTCCCTTGAGCCGGTGGAGTCGACGGACTCATGGTTACGCACCTGCGCGCTACGAGAGGTACTAGACCTGATAACGATTTTAGCAGCTTACACAGCAACCCCACACATTTTCCTACTCCCTGCTGACGAGAGGCAACTACCTCGAAACACGTGTCCAGGGATGGCACACGCCACGCATACTTGCATTCACACTCGAGCATAGGTGTATCCGCCGACGCTGACCTTCAGGGACCATTTTCATTGGGGGAACACGCCTGGTAGGTGTAGCAGTGTGCGACCAATCTGGTTTAACTTTATATTCAGGCTCCCTTGAGCCGGTGGAGTCGACGGACTCATGGTTACGCACCTGCGCGCTACGAGAGGTACTAGACCTGATAACGATTTTAGCAGCTTACACAGCAACCCCACACATTTTCCTACTCCCTGCTGACGAGAGGCAACTACCTCGAAACACGTGTCCAGGGATGGCACACGCCACGCATACTTGCATTCACACTCGAGCATAGGTGTATCCGCCGACGCTGACCTTCAGGGACCATTTTCATTGGGGGAACACGCCTGGTAGGTGTAGCAGTGTGCGACCAATCTGGTTTAACTTTATATTCAGGCTCCCTTAAGCCGGTGGAGTCGACGGACTCATGGTTACGCACCTGCGCGCTACGAGAGGTACTAGACCTGATAACGATTTTAGCAGCTTACACAGCAACCCCACACATTTTCCTACTCCCTGCTGACGAGAGGCAACTACCTCGAAACACGTGTCCAGGGATGGCACACGCCACGCATACTTGCATTCACACTCGAGCATAGGTGTATCCGCCGACGCTGACCTTCAGGGACCATTTTCATTGGGGGAACACGCCTGGTAGGTGTAGCAGTGTGCGACCAATCTGGTTTAACTTTATATTCAGGCTCCCTTGAGCCGGTGGAGTCGACGGACTCATGGTTACGCACCTGCGCGCTACGAGAGGTACGAGACCTGATAACGATTTTAGCAGCTTACACAGCAACCCCACACATTTTCCTACTCCCTGCTGACGAGAGGCAACTACCTCGAAACACGTGTCCAGGGATGGCACACGCCACGCATACTTGCATTCACACTCGAGCATAGGTGTATCCGCCGACGCTGACCTTCAGGGACCATTTTCATTGGGGGAACACGCCTGGTAGGTGTAGCAGTGTGCGACCAATCTGGTTTAACTTTATATTCAGGCTCCCTTGAGCCGGTGGAGTCGACGGACTCATGGTTACGCACCTGCGCGCTACGAGAGGTACTAGACCTGATAACGATTTTAGCAGCTTACACAGCAACCCCACACATTTTCCTACTCCCTGCTGACGAGAGGCAACTACCTCGAAACACGTGTCCAGGGATGGCACACGCCACGCATACTTGCATTCACACTCGAGCATAGGTGTATCCGCCGACGCTGACCTTCAGGGACCATTTTCATTGGGGGAACACGCCTGGTAGGTGTAGCAGTGTGCGACCAATCTGGTTTAACTTTATATTCAGGCTCCCTTAAGCCGGTGGAGTCGACGGACTCATGGTTACGCACCTGCGCGCTACGAGAGGTACTAGACCTGATAACGATTTTAGCAGCTTACACAGCAACCCCACACATTTTCCTACTCCCTGCTGACGAGAGGCAACTACCTCGAAACACGTGTCCAGGGATGGCACACGCCACGCATACTTGCATTCACACTCGAGCATAGGTGTATCCGCCGACGCTGACCTTCAGGGACCAGTTTCATTGGGGGAACACGCCTGGTAGGTGTAGCAGTGTGCGACCAATCTGGTTTAACTTTATATTCAGGCTCCCTTGAGCCGGTGGAGTCGACGGACTCATGGTTACGCACCTGCGCGCTACGAGAGGTACTAGACCTGATAACGATTTTAGCAGCTTACACAGCAACCCCACACATTTTCCTACTCCCTGATGACGAGAGGCAACTACCTCGAAACACGTGTCCAGGGATGGCACACGCCACGCATACTTGCATTCACACTCGAGCATAGGTGTATCCGCCGACGCTGACCTTCAGGGACCATTTTCATTGGGGGAACACGCCTGGTAGGTGTAGCAGTGTGCGACCAATCTGGTTTAACTTTATATTCAGGCTCCCTTGAGCCGGTGGAGTCGACGGACTCATGGTTACGCACCTGCGCGCTACGAGAGGTACTAGACCTGATAACGATTTTAGCAGCTTACACAGCAACCCCACACATTTTCCTACTCCCTGCTGACGAGAGGCAACTACCTCCAAACACGTGTCCAGGGATGGCACACGCCACGCATACTTGCATTCACACTCGAGCATAGGTGTATCCGCCGACGCTGACCTTCAGGGACCATTTTCATTGGGGGAACACGCCTGGTAGGTGTAGCAGTGTGCGACCAATCTGGTTTAACTTTATATTCAGGCTCCCTTGAGCCGGTGGAGTCGACGGACTCATGGTTACGCACCTGCGCGCTACGAGAGGTACTAGACCTGATAACGATTTTAGCAGCTTACACAGCAACCCCACACATTTTCCTACTCCCTGCTGACGAGAGGCAACTACCTCGAAACACGTGTCCAGGGATGGCACACGCCACGCATACTTGCATTCACACTCGAGCATAGGTGTATCCGCCGACGCTGACCTTCAGGAACCATTTTCATTGGGGGAACACGCCTGGTAGGTGTAGCAGTGTGCGACCAATCTGGTTTAACTTTATATTCAGGCTCCCTTGAGCCGGTGGAGTCGACGGACTCATGGTTACGCACCTGCGCGCTACGAGAGGTACTAGACCTGATAACGATTTTAGCAGCTTACACAGCAACCCCACACATTTTCCTACTCCCTGCTGACGAGAGGCAACTACCTCGAAACACGTGTCCAGGGATGGCACACGCCACGCATACTTGCATTCACACTCGAGCATAGGTGTATCCGCCGACGCTGACCTTCAGGGACCATTTTCATTGGGGGAACACGCCTGGTAGGTGTAGCAGTGTGCGACCAATCTGGTTTAACTTTATATTCAGGCTCCCTTGAGCCGGTGGAGTCGACGGACTCATGGTTACGCACCTGCGCGCTATGAGAGGTACTAGACCTGATAACGATTTTAGCAGCTTACACAGCAACCCCACACATTTTCCTACTCCCTGCTGACGAGAGGCAACTACCTCGAAACACGTGTCCAGGGATGGCACACGCCACGCATACTTGCATTCACACTCGAGCATAGGTGTATCCGCCGACGCTGACCTTCAGGGACCATTTTCATTGGGGGAACACGCCTGGTAGGTGTAGCAGTGTGCGACCAATCTGGTTTAACTTTATATTCAGGCTCCCTTGAGCCGGTGGAGTCGACGGACTCATGGTTACGCACCTGCGCGCTACAAGAGGTACTAGACCTGATAACGATTTTAGCAGCTTACACAGCAACCCCACACATTTACCTACTCCCTGCTGATGAGAGGCAACTACCTCGAAACACGTGTCCAGGGATGGCACACGCCACGCATACTTGCATTCACACTCGAGCATAGGTGTATCCGCCGACGCTGACCTTCAGGGACCATTTTCATTGGGGGAACACGCCTGGTAGGTGTAGCAGTGTGCGACCAATCTGGTTTAACTTTATATTCAGGCTCCCTTGAGCCGGTGGAGTCGACGGACTCATGGTTACGCACCTGCGCGCTACGAGAGGTACTAGACCTGATAACGATTTTAGCAGCTTACACAGCAACCCCACACATTTTCCTACTCCCTGCTGACGAGAGGCAACTACCTCGAAACACGTGTCCAGGGATGGCACACGCCACGCATACTTGCATTCACACTCGAGCATAGGTGTATCCGCCGACGCTGACCTTCAGGGACCATTTTCATTCGGGGAACACGCCAGGTAGGTGTAGCAGTGTGCGACCAATCTGGTTTAACTTTATATTCAGGCTCCCTTGAGCCGGTGGAGTCGACGGACTCATGGTTACGCACCTGCGCGCTACGAGAGGTACTAGACCTGATAACGATTTTAGCAGCTTACACAGCAACCCCACACATTTTCCTACTCCCTGCTGACGAGAGGCAACTACCTCGAAACACGTGTCCAGGGATGGCACACGCCACACATACTTGCATTCACACTCGAGCAAAGGTGTATCCGCCGACGCTGACCTTCAGGGACCATTTTCATTGGGGGAACACGCCTGGTAGGTGTAGCAGTGTGCGACCAATCTGGTTTAACTTTATATTCAGGCTCCCTTGAGCCGGTGGAGTCGACGGACTCATGGTTACGCACCTGCGCGCTACGAGAGGTACTAGACCTGATAACGATTTTAGCAGCTTACACAGCAACCCCACACATTTTCCTACTCCCTGATGACGAGAAGCAACTACCTCGAAACACGTGTCCAGGGATGGCACACGCCACGCATACTTGCATTCACACTCGAGCATAGGTGTATCCGCCGACGCTGACCTTCAGGGACCATTTTCATTGGGGGAACACGCCTGGTAGGTGTAGCAGTGTGCGACCAATCTGGTTTAACTTTATATTCAGGCTCCCTTGAGCCGGTGGAGTCGACGGACTCATGGTTACGCACCTGCGCGCTACGAGAGGTACTAGACCTGATAACGATTTTAGCAGCTTACACAGCAACCCCACACATTTTCCTACTCCCTGCTGACGAGAGGCAACTACCTCGAAACACGTGTCCAGGGATGGCACACGCCACGCATACTTGCATTCACACTCGAGCATAGGTGTATCCGCCGACGCTGACCTTCAGGGACTATTTTCATTGGGGGAACACGCCTGGTAGGTGTAGCAGTGTGCGACCAATCCGGTTTAACTTTATATTCAGGCTCCCTTGAGCCGGTGGAGTCGACGGACTCATGGTTACGCACCTGCGCGCTACGAGAGGTACTAGACCTGATAACGATTTTAGCAGCTTACACAGCAACCCCACACATTTTCCTACTCCCTGCTGACGAGAGGCAACTACCTCGAAACACGTGTCCAGGGATGGCACACGCCACGCATACTTGCATTCACGCTCGAGCATAGGTGTATCCGCCGACGCTGACCTTCAGGGACCATTTTCATTGGGGGAACACGCCTGGTAGGTGTAGCAGTGTGCGACCAATCTGGTTTAACTTTATATTCAGGCTCCCTTGAGCCGGTGGAGTCGACGGACTCATGGTTACGCACCTGCGCGCTACGAGAGGTACTAGACCTGATAACGATTTTAGCAGCTTACACAGCAACCCCACACATTTTCCTACTCCCTGATGACGAGAGGCAACTACCTCGAAACACGTGTCCAGGGATGGCACACGCCACGCATACTTGCATTCACACTCGAGCATAGGTGTATCCGCCGACGCTGACCTTCAGGGACCATTTTCATTGGGGGAACACGCCTGGTAGGTGTAGCAGTGTGCGACCAATCTGGTTTAACTTTATATTCAGGCTCCCTTGAGCCGGTGGAGTCGACGGACTCATGGTTACGCACCTGCGCGCTACGAGAGGTACTAGACCTGATAACGATTTTAGCAGCTTACACAGCAACCCCACACATTTTCCTACTCCCTGCTGACGAGAGGCAACTACCTCGAAACACGTGTCCAGGGATGGCACACGCCACGCATACTTGCATTCACACTCGAGCATAGGTGTATCCGCCGACGCTGACCTTCAGGGACTATTTTCATTGGGGGAACACGCCTGGTAGGTGTAGCAGTGTGCGACCAATCTGGTTTAACTTTATATTCAGGCTCCCTTGAGCCGGTGGAGTCGACGGACTCATGGTTACGCACCTGTGCGCTACGAGAGGTACTAGACCTGATAACGATTTTAGCAGCTTACACAGCAACCCCACACATTTTCCTACTCCCTGCTGACGAGAGGCAACTACCTCGAAACACGTGTCCAGGGATGGCACACGCCACGCATACTTGCATTCACACTCGAGCATAGGTGTATCCGCCGACGCTGACCTTCAGGGACCATTTTCATTGGGGGAACACGCCTGGTAGGTGTAGCAGTGTGCGACCAATCTGGTTTAACTTTATATTCAGGCTCCCTTGAGCCGGTGGAGTCGACGGACTCATGGTTACGCACCTGCGCGCTACGAGAGGTACTAGACCTGATAACGATTTTAGCAGCTTACACAGCAACCCCACACATTTTCCTACTCCTTGCTGACGAGAGGCAACTACCTCGAAACACGTGTCCAGGGATGGCACACGCCACGCATACTTGCATTCACACTCGAGCATAGGTGTATCCGCCGACGCTGACCTTCAGGGACCATTTTCATTGGGGGAACACGCCTGGTAGGTGTAGCAGTGTGCGACCAATCTGGTTTAACTTTATATTCAGGCTCCCTTGAGCCGGTGGAGTCGACGGACTCATGGTTACGCACCTGCGCGCTACGAGAGGTACTAGACCTGATAACGATTTTAGCAGCTTACACAGCAACCCCACACATTTTCCTACTCCCTGCTGACGAGAGGCAACTACCTCGAAACACGTGTCCAGGGATGGCACACGCCACGCATACTTGCATTCACACTCGAGCATAGGTGTATCCGCCGACGCTGACCTTCAGGGACCATTTTCATTGGGGGAACACGCCTGGTAGGTGTAGCAGTGTGCGACCAATCTGGTTTAACTTTATATTCAGGCTCCCTTAAGCCGGTGGAGTCGACGGACTCATGGTTACGCACCTGCGCGCTACGAGAGGTACTAGACCTGATAACGATTTTAGCAGCTTACACAGCAACCCCACACATTTTCCTACTCCCTGCTGACGAGAGGCAACTACCTCGAAACACGTGTCCAGGGATGGCACACGCCACGCATACTTGCATTCACACTCGAGCATAGGTGTATCCGCCGACGCTGACCTTCAGGGACCAGTTTCATTGGGGGAACACGCCTGGTAGGTGTAGCAGTGTGCGACCAATCTGGTTTAACTTTATATTCAGGCTCCCTTGAGCCGGTGGAGTCGACGGACTCATGGTTACGCACCTGCGCGCTACGAGAGGTACTAGACCTGATAACGATTTTAGCAGCTTACACAGCAACCCCACTCATTTTCCTACTCCCTGATGACGAGAGGCAACTACCTCGAAACACGTGTCCAGGGATGGCACACGCCACGCATACTTGCATTCACACTCGAGCATAGGTGTATGCGCCGACGCTGACCTTCAGGGACCATTTTCATTGGGGGAACACGCCTGGTAGGTGTAGCAGTGTGCGACCAATCTGGTTTAACTTTATATTCAGGCTCCCTTGAGCCGGTGGAGTCGACGGACTCATGGTTACGCACCTGCGCGCTACGAGAGGTACTAGACCTGATAACGATTTTAGCAGCTTACACAGCAACCCCACACATTTTCCTACTCCCTGCTGACGAGAGGCAACTACCTCCAAACACGTGTCCAGGGATGGCACACGCCACGCATACTTGCATTCACACTCGAGCATAGGTGTATCCGCCGACGCTGACCTTCAGGGACCATTTTCATTGGGGGAACACGCCTGGTAGGTGTAGCAGTGTGCGACCAATCTGGTTTAACTTTATATTCAGGCTCCCTTGAGCCGGTGGAGTCGACGGACTCATGGTTACGCACCTGCGCGCTACGAGAGGTACTAGACCTGATAACGATTTTAGCAGCTTACACAGCAACCCCACACATTTTCCTACTCCCTGCTGACGAGAGGCAACTACCTCGAAACACGTGTCCAGGGATGGCACACGCCACGCATACTTGCATTCACACTCGAGCATAGGTGTATCCGCCGACGCTGACCTTCAGGGACCATTTTCATTGGGGGAACACGCCTGGTAGGTGTAGCAGTGTGCGACCAATCTGGTTTAACTTTATATTCAGGCTCCCTTGAGCCGGTGGAGTCGACGGACTCATGGTTACGCACCTGCGCGCTACGAGAGGTACTAGACCTGATAACGATTTTAGCAGCTTACACAGCAACCCCACACATTTTCCTACTCCCTGCTGACGAGAGGCAACTACCTCGAAACACGTGTCCAGGGATGGCACACGCCACGCATACTTGCATTCACACTCGAGCATAGGTGTATCCGCCGACGCTGACCTTCAGGGACCATTTTCATTGGGGGAACACGCCTGGTAGGTGTAGCAGTGTGCGACCAATCTGGTTTAACTTTATATTCAGGCTCCCTTGAGCCGGTGGAGTCGACGGACTCATGGTTACGCACCTGCGCGCTATGAGAGGTACTAGACCTGATAACGATTTTAGCAGCTTACACAGCAACCCCACACATTTTCCTACTCCCTGCTGACGAGAGGCAACTACCTCGAAACACGTGTCCAGGGATGGCACACGCCACGCATACTTGCATTCACACTCGAGCATAGGTGTATCCGCCGACGCTGACCTTCAGGGACCATTTTCATTGGGGGAACACGCCTGGTAGGTGTAGCAGTGTGCGACCAATCTGGTTTAACTTTATATTCAGGCTCCCTTGAGCCGGTGGAGTCGACTGACTCATGGTTACGCACCTGCGCGCTACAAGAGGTACTAGACCTGATAACGATTTTAGCAGCTTACACAGCAACCCCACACATTTACCTACTCCCTGCTGATGAGAGGCAACTACCTCGAAACACGTGTCCAGGGATGGCACACGCCACGCATACTTGCATTCACACTCGAGCATAGGTGTATCCGCCGACGCTGACCTTCAGGGACCATTTTCATTGGGGGAACACGCCTGGTAGGTGTAGCAGTGTGCGACCAATCTGGTTTAACTTTATATTCAGGCTCCCTTGAGCCGGTGGAGTCGACGGACTCATGGTTACGCACCTGCGCGCTACGAGAGGTACTAGACCTGATAACGATTTTAGCAGCTTACACAGCAACCCCACACATTTTCCTACTCCCTGCTGACGAAAGGCAACTACCTCGAAACATGTGTCCAGGGATGGCACACGCCACGCATACTTGCATTCACACTCGAGCATAGGTGTATCCGCCGACGCTGACCTTCAGGGACCATTTTCATTCGGGGAACACGCCAGGTAGGTGTAGCAGTGTGCGACCAATCTGGTTTAACTTTATATTCAGGCTCCCTTGAGCCGGTGGAGTCGACGGACTCATGGTTACGCACCTGCGCGCTACGAGAGGTACTAGACCTGATAACGATTTTAGCAGCTTACACAGCAACCCCACCCATTTTCCTACTCCCTGCTGACGAGAGGCAACTACCTCGAAACACGTGTCCAGGGATGGCACACGCCACACATACTTGCATTCACACTCGAGCATAGGTGTATCCGCCGACGCTGACCTTCAGGGACCATTTTCATTGGGGGAACACGCCTGGTAGGTGTAGCAGTGTGCGACCAATCTGGTTTAACTTTATATTCAGGCTCCCTTGAGCCGGTGGAGTCGACGGACTCATGGTTACGCACCTGCGCGCTACGAGAGGTACTAGACCTGATAACGATTTTAGCAGCTTACACAGCAACCCCACACATTTTCCTACTCCCTGATGACGAGAAGCAACTACCTCGAAACACGTGTCCAGGGATGGCACACGCCACGCATACTTGCATTCACACTCGAGCATAGGTGTATCCGCCGACGCTGACCTTCAGGGACCATTTTCATTGGGGGAACACGCCTGGTAGGTGTAGCAGTGTGCGACCAATCTGGTTTAACTTTATATTCAGGCTCCCTTGAGCCGGTGGAGTCGACGGACTCATGGTTACGCACCTGCGCGCTACGAGAGGTACTAGACCTGATAACGATTTTAGCAGCTTACACAGCAACCCCACACATTTTCCTACTCCCTGCTGACGAGAGGCAACTACCTCCAAACACGTGTCCAGGGATGGCACACGCCACGCATACTTGCATTCACACTCGAGCATAGGTATATCCGCCGACGCTGACCTTCAGGGACCATTTTCATTGGGGGAACACGCCTGGTAGGTGTAGCAGTGTGCGACCAATCTGGTTTAACTTTATATTCAGGCTCCCTTGAGCCGGTGGAGTCGACGGACTCATGGTTACGCACCTGCGCGCTACGAGAGGTACTAGACCTGATAACGATTTTAGCAGCTTACACAGCAACCCCACACATTTTCCTACTCCCTGCTGACGAGAGGCAACTACCTCGAAACACGTGTCCAGGGATGGCACACGCCACGCATACTTGCATTCACACTCGAGCATAGGTGTATCCGCCGACGCTGACCTTCAGGAACCATTTTCATTGGGGGAACACGCCTGGTAGGTGTAGCAGTGTGCGACCAATCTGGTTTAACTTTATATTCAGGCTCCCTTGAGCCGGTGGAGTCGACGGACTCATGGTTACACACCTGCGCGCTACGAGAGGTACTAGACCTGATAACGATTTTAGCAGCTTACACAGCAACCCCACACATTTTCCTACTCCCTGCTGACGAGAGGCAACTACCTCGAAACACGTGTCCAGGGATGGCACACGCCATGCATACTTGCATTCACACTCGAGCATAGGTGTATCCGCCGACGCTGACCTTCAGGGACCATTTTCATTGGGGGAACACGCCTGGTAGGTGTAGCAGTGTGCGACCAATCTGGTTTAACTTTATATTCAGGCTCCCTTGAGCCGGTGGAGTCGACGGACTCATGGTTACGCACCTGCGCGCTATGAGAGGTACTAGACCTGATAACGATTTTAGCAGCTTACACAGCAACCCCACACATTTTCCTACTCCCTGCTGACGAGAGGCAACTACCTCGAAACACGTGTCCAGGGATGGCACACGCCACGCATACTTGCATTCACACTCGAGCATAGGTGTATCCGCCGACGCTGACCTTCAGGGACCATTTTCATTGGGGGAACACGCCTGGTAGGTGTAGCAGTGTGCGACCAATCTGGTTTAACTTTATATTCAGGCTCCCTTGAGCCGGTGGAGTCGACGGACTCATGGTTACGCACCAGCGCGCTACAAGAGGTACTAGACCTGATAACGATTTTAGCAGCTTACACAGCAACCCCACACATTTACCTACTCCCTGCTGATGAGAGGCAACTACCTCGAAACACGTGTCCAGGGATGGCACACGCCACGCATACTTGCATTCACACTCGAGCATAGGTGTATCCGCCGACGCTGACCTTCAGGGACCATTTTCATTGGGGGAACACGCCTGGTAGGTGTAGCAGTGTGCGACCAATCTGGTTTAACTTTATATTCAGGCTCCCTTGAGCCGGTGGAGTCGACGGACTCATGGTTACGCACCTGCGCGCTACGAGAGGTACTAGACCTGATAACGATTTTAGCAGCTTACACAGCAACCCCACACATTTTCCTACTCCCTGCTGACGAGAGGCAACTACCTCGAAACACGTGTCCAGGGATGGCACACGCCACGCATACTTGCATTCACACTCGAGCATAGGTGTATCCGCCGACGCTGACCTTCAGGGACCATTTTCATTCGGGGAACACGCCAGGTAGGTGTAGCAGTGTGCGACCAATCTGGTTTAACTTTATATTCAGGCTCCCTTGAGCCGGTGGAGTCGACGGACTCATGGTTACGCACCTGCGCGCTACGAGAGGTACTAGACCTGATAACGATTTTAGCAGCTTACACAGCAACCCCACACATTTTCCTACTCCCTGATGACGAGAAGCAACTACCTCGAAACACGTGTCCAGGGATGGCACACGCCACGCATACTTGCATTCACACTCGAGCATAGGTGTATCCGCCGACGCTGACCTTCAGGGACCATTTTCATTGGGGGAACACGCCTGGTAGGTGTAGCAGTGTGCGACCAATCTGGTTTAACTTTATATTCAGGCTCCCTTGAGCCGGTGGAGTCGACGGACTCATGGTTACGCACCTGCGCGCTACGAGAGGTACTAGACCTGATAACGATTTTAGCAGCTTACACAGCAACCCCACACATTTTCCTACTCCCTGCTGACGAGAGGCAACTACCTCGAAACACGTGTCCAGGGATGGCACACGCCACGCATACTTGCATTCACACTCGAGCATAGGTGTATCCGCCGACGCTGACCTTCAGGGACTATTTTCATTGGGGGAACACGCCTGGTAGGTGTAGCAGTGTGCGACCAATCCGGTTTAACTTTATATTCAGGCTCCCTTGAGCCGGTGGAGTCGACGGACTCATGGTTACGCACCTGCGCGCTACGAGAGGTACTAGACCTGATAACGATTTTAGCAGCTTACACAGCAACCCCACACATTTTCCTACTCCCTGCTGACGAGAGGCAACTACCTCGAAACACGTGTCCAGGGATGGCACACGCCACGCATACTTGCATTCACACTCGAGCATAGGTGTATCCGCCGACGCTGACCTTCAGGGACCATTTTCATTGGGGGAACACGCCTGGTAGGTGTAGCAGTGTGCGACCAATCTGGTTTAACTTTATATTCAGGCTCCCTTGAGCCGGTGGAGTCGACGGACTCATGGTTACGCACCTGCGCGCTACGAGAGGTACTAGACCTGATAACGATTTTAGCAGCTTACACAGCAACCCCACACATTTTCCTACTCCCTGCTGACGAGAGGCAACTACCTCGAAACACATGTCCAGGGATGGCACACGCCACGCATACTTGCATTCACGCTCGAGCATAGGTGTATCCGCCGACGCTGACCTTCAGGGACCATTTTCATTGGGGGAACACGCCTGGTAGGTGTAGCAGTGTGCGACCAATCTGGTTTAACTTTATATTCAGGCTCCCTTGAGCCGGTGGAGTCGACGGACTCATGGTTACGCACCTGCGCGCTACGAGAGGTACTAGACCTGATAACGATTTTAGCAGCTTACACAGCAACCCCACACATTTTCCTACTCCCTGCTGACGAGAGGCAACTACCTCGAAACACGTGTCCAGGGATGGCACACGCCACGCATACTTGCATTCACACTCGAGCATAGGTGTATCCGCCGACGCTGACCTTCAGGGACCATTTTCATTGGGGGAACACGCCTGGTAGGTGTAGCAGTGTGCGACCAATCTGGTTTAACTTTATATTCAGGCTCCCTTGAGCCGGTGGAGTCGACGGACTCATGGTTACGCACCTGCGCGCTACGAGAGGTACTAGACCTGATAACGATTTTAGCAGCTTACACAGCAACCCCACACATTTTCCTACTCCCTGCTGACGAGAGGCAACTACCTCGAAACACGTGTCCAGGGATGGCACACGCCACGCATACTTGCATTCACACTCGAGCATAGGTGTATCCGCCGACGCTGACCTTCAGGGACCATTTTCATTGGGGGAACACGCCTGGTAGGTGTAGCAGTGTGCGACCAATCTGGTTTAACTTTATATTCAGGCTCCCTTGAGCCAGTGGAGTCGACGGACTCATGGTTACGCACCTGCGCGCTACGAGAGGTACTAGACCTGATAACGATTTTAGCAGCTTACACAGCAACCCCACACATTTTCCTACTCCCTGCTGACGAGAGGCAACTACCTCGAAACACGTGTCCAGGGATGGCACACGCCACGCATACTTGCATTCACACTCGAGCATAGGTGTATCCGCCGACGCTGACCTTCAGGGACCATTTTCATTGGGGGAACACGCCTGGTAGGTGTAGCAGTGTGCGACCAATCTGGTTTAACTTTATATTCAGGCTCCCTTGAGCCGGTGGAGTCGACGGACTCATGGTTACGCACCTGCGCGCTACGAGAGGTACTAGACCTGATAACGATTTTAGCAGCTTACACAGCAACCCCACACATTTTCCTACTCCCTGCTGACGAGAGGCAACTACCTCGAAACACGTGTCTAGGGATGGCACACGCCACGCATACTTGCATTCACACTCGAGCATAGGTGTATCCGCCGACGCTGACCTTCAGGGACCATTTTCATTGGGGGAACACGCCTGGTAGGTGTAGCAGTGTGCGACCAATCTGGTTTAACTTTATATTCAGGCTCCCTTGAGCCGGTGGAGTCGACGGACTCATGGTTACGCACCTGCGCGCTACGAGAGGTACTAGACCTGATAACGATTTTAGCAGCTTACACAGCAACCCCACACATTTTCCTACTCCCTGCTGACGAGAGGCAACTACCTCGAAACACGTGTCCAGGGATGGCACACGCCACGCATACTTGCATTCACACTCGAGCATAGGTGCATCCGCCGACGCTGACCTTCATGGACCATTTTCATTGGGGGAACACGCCTGGTAGGTGTAGCAGTGTGCGACCAATCTGGTTTAACTTTATATTCAGGCTCCCTTGAGCCGGTGGAGTCGACGGACTCATGGTTACGCACCTGCGCGCTACGAGAGGTACTAGACCTGATAACGATTTTAGCAGCTTACACAGCAACCCCACACATTTTCTACTCCCTGCTGACGAGAGGCAACTACCTCGAAACACGTGTCCAGGGATGGCACACGCCACGCATACTTGCATTCACACTCGAGCATAGGTGTATCCGCCGACGCTGACCTTCAGGGACCATTTTCATTGGGGGAACACGCCTGGTAGGTGTAGCAGTGTGCGACCAATCTGGTTTAACTTTATATTCAGGCTCCCTTGAGCCGGTGGAGTCGACGGACTCATGGTTACGCACCTGCGCGCTACTAGAGGTACTAGACCTGATAACGATTTTAGCAGCTTACACAGCAACCCCACACATTTTCCTACTCCCTGCTGACGAGAGGCAACTACCTCGAAACACGTGTCCAGGGATGGCACACGCCACGCATACTTGCATTCACACTCGAGCATAGGTGTATCCGCCGACGCTGACCTTCAGGGACCATTTTCATTGGGGGAACACGCCTGGTAGGTGTAGCAGTGTGCGACCAATCTGGTTTAACTTTATATTCAGGCTCCCTTGAGCCGGGGGAGTCGACGGACTCATGGTTACGCACCTGCGTGCTACGAGAGGTACTAGACCTGATAACGATTTTAGCAGCTTACACAGCAACCGCACACACATTTTCCTACTCCCTGCTGATGAGAGGCAACTACCTCGAAAAACGTGTCCAGGGATGGCACACGCCACGCATACTTGCATTCACACTCGAGCATAGGTGTATCCGCCGACGCTGACCTTCAGGGACCATTTTCATCGGGGGAACACGCCTGGTAGGTGTAGCAGTGTGCGAACAATCTGGTTTAACTTTATATTCAGGCTCCCTTGAGCCGGTGGAATCGACGGACTCATGGTTACGCACCTGCGCGCTACGAGAGGTACTAGACCTGATAACGATTTTAGCAGCTTACACAGCAACCCCACACATTTTCCTACTCCCTGCTGACGAGAGGCAACTACCTCGAAACACGTGTCCAGGGATGGCACACGCCACGCATACTTGCATTCACACTCGAGCATAGGTGTATCCGCCGACGCTGACCTTCAGGGACCATTTTCATTGGGGGAACACGCCTGGTAGGTGTAGCAGTGTGCGACCAATCTGGTTTTGCTTTGGTATTTGGAAGAGAGAGCAGGAAACCTGCTCTCTCTTCCAAATACCAAAGACGATTGCTTTTCCACACGGGGAGCAGCATGTTGCTCCCCATGTGGAAAAGCAATGCCGGCTCCCGCAGGACGCGGGAAGCCGGCGGGGCCGTGGGGGGATTGGGACCCTCGCCACGGTCCCCAACGTGAAGGACAGGCCCCGGGCCAGTAGTGGCCCGGGAGGCGGGCCACGTGGCCCCCCTCCCAAAAATAAATTTAAAAAAATAATTTTAAAAAACGGCCCCGGGGGATGGGGTCCCCGGGGCCAAAATGGGCCACAGGAGGGGGGCTACGCAGCCCCCCTCCATAAATACAAAATAAAATAAAAAGGGCCTTGCCCCAGGGGATGGGGTCCCCAGGGAAAATATGACCTCGGGAGGGGGGCCACGCGGCCCCCTTCCCGATTTTTCTTTTTTTTTTTTTAAATAAAAAAAACAAATTGGGGGCAGGCCCTGGGGGATGGGGTCCCCAGGGCCAAAAAATAAGAAAAAGAAGTTGGGCTACACAGCCCCCCTTCTTAAAAAGGAGAAATATTTAAAAAAATGGATCGGGAGGAGGCCACGCCCCCTCCTTTCATCACTCTGCAAACGCGCCCCCTGGCGCGTTTGCAGAGGGGGAACGAATTCCCCTTCAATACTGGGGGTCCCTGGGGGCCAACTAGCCCACCAGGAACCTCCAGTATGCACCAGGGGGCTGCGTTGCAGAGAGGTGTAATGAGGCCACGCCCCTTTTTACACCTCTCTGCAACGCAGCTCCCTGGCGCTTACTGGAGGTACCTGGTGGGCTAGTTGGCCGCCAGGGGACCTCAGGATTCAAGGGGACTTAATCTCCCAACTTAAAACTCACCACGGGGCGCGTTTGCACAGTGGTGAAGGTAGGGGGCGGGGCCTGAGGTGATACTGTGCAAATACACCCTGTGGTGCGTTTTAAGTTGGGCTATCGATTCCTCTTCAATCCAGAAGTCCCCTAGGGGACAATGAGCCCATCAGTTACCACCACTAAGCGCCACGGAGCTGTGTTGCAGAGTGTTGTAAAATGGGGTGTGGCCTCTGAACACCTCTCTGCAAGGCAGCTCCCTGGCGCATACTGGAGGTACCTGGTGGGCTAGTTGGCCGCCAGGGGACCTCAGGATTCAAGGGGACTTAATCTCCCAACTTAAAACTCACCACGGGGTGCGTTTGCACAGTGGTGAAGGTAGGGGGCGGGGCCTGAGGTGATACTGTGCAAATACGCCCTGTGGCGCGTTTTAAGTTGGGCTATTCATTCCTCTTCAATCCAGAGGTCCCCTAGGGGACAATGAGCCCATCAGTTACCTCCACTAAGCGCCACGGAGCTGCGTTGCAGAGTGTTGTAAAAAGGGGTGTGGCCTCTGAACACCTCTCTGCAAGGCAGCTCCCTGGCGCATACTGGAGGTACCTGGTGGGCTAGTAGGCCCCCAGGGGACCTCAGGATTGAAGAGGAATTAATTCCCCAACTGAAAACGCGCCACGGGGCGTGTTTGTACAGTGGTGAAGGTAGGGGGCGGGGCCTGATGTGAGATCTGTGCAAACACGCACTGTGGCGCTTTTTAAGTTGGGGGAATTAATTCCTCTTCAATCCTGAGGGTCCCTGGGAACCAACTAGGCCACCAGGTACCTCCAGTAAGTGCCACGGAGCTGTGTTGCAGAGTGTTGTAAAAAGGGGCATGGCCTCTGAATACCTCTCTGCAATGCAGCTCCCTGGCGCATACTGGAGGTACCTGGTGGGCTAGTTGGCCCCCAGGGGACCTCAGGATTGAAGAGGAATTAATTCCCCAACTGAAAACGCGCCACGGGGCGTGTTTGCACACGTCACCTCAGGCCCCTCCCCCTTCCTTTACCATTGTACAAATATTCCTCTAAAATCAGCCGAACTACGAATTCCGATTTACTCACCTGTAATAAGGAGAGAACCCAGTGCTGCATCTTTTAGCCCGCACTGACCCTGAAATGTAATTCTAAGCGTACTTACCAGTAACTTGTATTTCCTTCCATAGGAATCCATTGTGTGGTTTCACCAGAAAATTTTCTAAGTGTCCATTTTTGAAATGTACAAATATGCCTCTAAAATCAGCCGAACTACGAATTCCGATTTACTCACCTGTTATCAGGAGAGAACCCAGGGCTGCATCTTTTAGCCCAGCACTGACCCTGAAAAGTAATTCTAAGCGTACTTACCAGTAACTTGTATTTCCTTCCATAGGAATCCATTGTATGGTTTTCACCAGAAAATTTTCGAAGTGTCTATTTTCACATACTAAAAATATTCCTAAAAAATCGTCTGTATGACTTAAACACATTCTTTCAACTGTTTACTGGAGGTTGGCCAGTGCTGGATTCAGGATCCACCACTGAGTAAGAAAAAGTAACGATAACACTACTTACCTGCTAAGTGAATTTTCTGCCGTAGGATAACATTGGTGATTCTATGGGAAAAAGTTTCTAAGTGTCAACTTTTAAAATACAATAATATTCCTTAAAAATCACTACTGTAACCAAAGCGCTTTTACTCAACTGTTTACAGGAGATGTCCAAGGACTGAATCTAGGATCCAGTCTTGTGGTTAGAAAAGTAATCCATAAAGTAATTAATTGTATTTAGCTAGAAATTCACATTGAGCTCAATGTTGCTTTGTGTTTGAAATTGTGTTGCCCATTGCAACAACTGTAACTACTGTACTTAAAAGTCTGTTGCCTATTTGCCAAGTATTTAAACTAAAGTAATTCATTCTGAGAAAGTACATTTTGTATTGTAATGTATAATGTAATTATAATGTAATTAAAAAATATATATAGTTTAAAACATGTAGTAAATCAGTATAAAAAAAATCAGTATAACAATTAATACATTCAAAATTGTCATTTAGAAAACCTGTGAAATCCACTGAAAAAACCATACGTTTCAGGCCTGATATAGTTAGGAATTAGCATTTAAACAACCTTTGAAATTCACTGAAAAAACCATAGGTTTCAGGGGCGTTATAGTTAGGAATTGGCATTTAAAAAACCTTAGAAATTCACTGAAAAAAACATAGGTTTCAGGGGCGTTATAGTTAGCTGGACATTTCCCTCGTACAAAACCCTAGAAATTCCCCTGTTATAGTTAGTTCAGCTAACTATAACTCGCGCGCCCGCATGCACTGCTGATGACGTCACATATTACGTCACTCATGACATGGTCAGTGACATCACTGATGACATCACTGATGACATCTGAAATGACATCACTGATGACATCACTGATGAATCATCCATGTGATAAATTAGTGCATCTTCTCACACCCTTTGATATACTCAATCAAAATTTCAGACGTCCATTCTCAAAACCATAGATACTCCAATACCAATAACTACATACCCACTCATTGACTCTTAGATCTACACACATCCACTCACTCACCTGTACAGTCACTCATACTTACAGTCACTCAGTACAGGACTATCATATGCATTTATACACCTACATAGACACTCACACACCACCGATCATCCATAGAGGTACTCTCACATCTAGTCAGTCATGCAAATAATTAATCACACTCCCATTTACTCACCTATGCAGTTATACACACACAAGTTCACTTACTCATAAAAATAGTACCACATTCTTACGCTCTTATACAATCACTGATACAAGCACACACTCATCCATACAGCCACTCTCACAATCACACACTCTCACATATACCCACTTATATACTCTTACACACATATATACTGCCTTTCACATATGTAGTTACAAAACACGAACAACCGGTAGTGTGACACTACCGGTTGGAGTCAGAGGCACCAGGACGCGTACCCGTGTCGGAACGATGTCTTGGGTGACACACACACGTGTCTCCAAGTGATGCAAAGAACCCTGTGGTTTTGGAACATGTATTGATAACTATTGGAAGGATCCGTGTTGTTCGTGTTTTGTACTGGCGTTACTTACCTGGATTAACATCCCCTTTTTTCTGAGGACTTTGTTTATAGCCATATGCCCAGTCTTTATTCTTACAAGGCTGATTGTGTAATTATTCGTATCTTGATTTGACATACCATTAGTATATCTTTCCTGTTTTGGATGACTTCCTGTTCTTTAGCCCTGAAGAGTCAGAGTTTGACATTTTCTCTGACGAAACACGTGTCGGCTGGCTGTTTGTGTTCTTGCCTGATGACCTATTAAAGGAAACATAAAGATTGCCACGCTGCAGTATCTTCATGTCATACCGAAGACACACATACCTTGTGTAATTGATGATTGTATGAGTGCACGGTACTGTTCTTCCACTGTGTTAGACCTGGCACCTTGGTGTGGGTCTCCCTTCCATTTTTGCTGTTGCCTCATGTGTTTTTGCTGGTGTTAGATGCTCAGGGCACTGTGCCACTGCTGTCCAGTGCCACAGTGCAAGTGCTCCCTATTGTAAATTGATGTATGAATTTGTGATTCTATGATTGGTTGGTTTGGTTTACCTGTCAGCCCCTAGTACAGTGCACCAGGAGTGCCCAGGGCTTGTAAATCCAAACACTGCTGGTGGGCTTGCAGCACTGGTTGTGCCACCCACTGAAGCAGCCTGTAAAAGAGTGTCTAAGGTCTGCCATTGCAGAGCCTGCGTGCAGTCTGGTACTGTCATGCTGACTGGGCAAGTGCACCCACTTGCCAGTCCCTAAACCTTCCCCTTTCTTCATATCAGACACCCCTATGGTAGGCCTAAGGACAGGGTGCATTGTAAGGATAAGGTAGGACATGCCCTGGTGTGTGTGGCATGTTCTAATAGTGAATTACAGCCATTTTAGTTTTTCACTATTGCAAGGCTACCTGTTCTCCATAGGCCAGAATGGGCAGTTTGATTACTACATCTTATAATCCTAACGGACTCAGGGAACATGGTAGAAATTCGAATTTAGTATTCCTGAATTCAGATTGATAAAATACATATTTTAGTGAAGTTGGTGTTAACATTCTGTATTTGAAAATACCACTATTAGAAAATAGGTATTTTCTTGCCTAACCATTCAAACCTGCCTCTGCTAGGCTGTGTATTCCTTGTCTGGAGTTTGAGTGACAGGGTTGGGGAATTCCAGGAGACAGGGTGAGGTGGCCCATTGGTGAATAGAGAGATCTGCATCTAGATGGGAGGGAGGAGTTGCACCTGGGACCTGAGTAGGGCTGTGCCTTCCATCCACAATGCTGGCTCCACCTCCTGTGGTGCATCTGATGTCTCTGCCCTGCACTCTGAAAGGAAAGAAGGAGTCAGGTAAACAAAGTGCTCTAGGACTGACCAGAACTGGTTTGAACAAGGCAAATGCCCCTCTGCCCTCAGAGGACAAAGGATTTGGGGTATAAGTATTGGGACCCAAGAATTT
Organism: Triturus cristatus; assembly: GCF_964204655.1. Taxonomy (NCBI): domain Eukaryota; kingdom Metazoa; phylum Chordata; class Amphibia; order Caudata; family Salamandridae; genus Triturus; species Triturus cristatus. The sequence continues at coordinate 806,333,400 of NC_140590.1, forward strand.
AGATCACTTTTGGGAAACAAGAAGAAAACTCTGCTGAGGAGAAACTATCCCTGAAACTGGGGGATTGGCCTGCAGTGGTTGCCTTACTGCCAAAGGGAGGAAAAAGGAACTGTGTGTGTACTTTTGCTCAACTTGTGAAGGATCTCCAAGGGCTTGGATAAGAGCTTGCCTCCTGCTGAAGTCTCAGGAACAACATATTTTAACCACAGGCTCCCCAGAGTTCTTTGGAAGTGCCTGCTGCTGTTTTGGGGCCTTCTGAGGGACTGCGTGTCGCAAGGAGCTGGAAGCGCGACTCAAGAAGGAGAAGCGTGCCGCCGTCGGAGCTGTTGTCGTCGCATCGCGTAAAGGGTGTCACCGCTGCCGTTGTCGCATCGAGCGGAAGCATCTCGCATCTTCGAAGAAGTGTCTCGCAATGCCAAAGACGCGTGTCGCCATCGCAGTCATCGTAGCAGACACATTGCACCGCATCAAGAGAAGAGTATCACATCGAGGAAGAAGCGCGTCACCGTTGCAGCCGCTGCCGTCGCATCTGGGATGACGCAGCTCTAGCTGACGCATTGCACCGCATCAAGGAAAGCGCCTCGCATCCACGGAGAAGCGTGTGGCCGTCGGAGCTGTTGTCGTCGCATCGCGTAAAGGGTGTCGCCGCTGCAGTTGTCGCATCGAGCGGAAGCATCTCGCAACGTCGGAGAAGAGTGTCACCGCTAAAGCCGCTGTTGTCGCATCGCGTAAAGGGGTGTCGTCGCTGCAGCTGACGCATCGAATCGAGCATTCTCGCAATATCAGATAAGCATGCTGCATCTGGAAGATCTTCACGTCTTTATTTCTTTGCACCAAACTTTCATCGCATCAACATCGTTGCAACACTTTCGTTGCCCTGCGTGTCGCATCTAAAGGTACATTGACTTAAAGTGTCGCATTTAAGAACTAAAGAGAACTAAGCTAAATTCTACCATCTTAAAGTAACAGTATTGTGGATTTTTGTCGTTTATGGTCTTGTGGTAAATCTATATAAATAATACTTATTTTTTATATAAAACCTGTGTGGTGTCCATCTGTAGTGTTGTCACTTGATTACTGTATTTGTTCACAAATGCTTTACACACTACCTCTGAGATAAGCCTGTCTGCTCGTGCCAAGCTACCAAGGGGGTGAGCAGGGGTTATTTTAGGAGTGTACCCCTTTACCCTGACTAGCGGCGAGGGTCCCTATTTGTCACAAGTGCATACCTGTGCCAACTAGAGACCCCCAAGTCTAATACACTCATTTGGGGAATGGGATTACAGGAAAGAGACCTCTCAAGAAGAGAGAGTTTGAGATGAGGTGGGATTTACATGAGGGGTAGCATGGAATAAGAAAGCTTTGAGACCACAAAATGAGAGTAGGCAGGTGATTTTAGAGGTACAAATGAGCAACAACCCATGATAGGAGAGAACACATTGTAGGGGAGGACAGGACAGGAGAAAATATCACCTTTCATTGCATTGGCTACAGGGGACAAAGGATGCAAGAGCATCTGACGTGAAGGAGTGAAAGAGCTGTTTAAGCACCATGTAAACGCCTTTAGTTAACCAAATGTCAGCAACCACCGCGATCTCTACATTTGCCAATGTTTCTCCATATTTTCTGTTGGTATATGTCTGTCCACATGGGATGCCAGGTGATCTTGTTAGACAAAAAAGGCTGTCTGTAGGCAAGATCTAAAAATGGACTATGAAAGGGAACTAGTTCATGTGCATTGATAGTGGGATCTGACCTATCTGGAAAGTGTATGTAAAAGTGGGACCCAGATTATTCCACTCGGGTCCATTTCCAGCAAGGGAGGGGTCAGGAAGCATTATGTTGGCTGGTAGGATGGACTGCTTTATAGCTAGCTCGTGAATCTTGAGCCAAGGGCTATCAAGAGGCTAGTGGTTCTTCTAGTGCACAGGGATTTCCTGCTTTCACAGGCTCGTAAACTTCCACTAGCAGGACACTTGGGCATAAAAAAGAGCCAAGACATGTTGGAACCTTTGTTTTACTTGTCAGTGACCTGCTGGGACTCAGAGATATTCTTTAGAACTTGTTCCACTTGACAATTGGGTGGAAAGACAGTAAATATGATGGCTGAACCACTGGTGCCTTTACTGGGGCTGTGCAAACAATTTCTAATTTGCTTATACATAATTACGCTACATTTGGGAAAGATTACAGGAAATTGAGCGTTATTATGAAAAATGCTAATTTGGCATTTGGCACTGTATTTTAGCTAGACATTTATCCTCACATCCACTGATGCATTTCCCACAAAACAAAGATGAAACAAAACAAAAGCACTGTGAACAACACCCACTCACATTCTGTCATTCACATTGTTCTCATGGATTTGCTGTAATGTTTTTACCACAAATGGCACATTCATGATGTGGTGTAATAGCACAATTTTTAGGAAGTTTGCATAACAAAAATAACACAAAATTACAAAAATTACACTCATTATGCTGGTGTAAAGCAAATTATAGCCAGTACCTGTAGTAGATGTATAATTAAGCATGTGGGCATTAATAGCGGATCTGTTTGAGCCTCTTCCCACATCATGCAACAAGTGCATTGTGAATGTGGTTAATCATGCCACCACGTACCCAAAGATGTCATCTCCCAATTCATTTCAGTTCCAAGTTCTTCACTGACCACGGTAGGAAGTGCTGTGCAGAGTACGTGAAGGACTGCCCTGATCCTAGGCTAATGTCCTAGAGGGTTGATTTGATCACTGGAAGTTAGCGCATCTTGCTTGAGAGCTGTGGGTCTGCCTGTGGCCTGACCTGCTAAAAGTAGGGCAGGAGTACATGACACTGCAGGATGAGACTACCTGAAGAGACAAAGCTCAGCCGCTGTGTCTGAATTTTGAGGCAGTCAGAACAATTTTTCTGAACTGGGGAGTGCAACTGGCGCCCACCCAAGTCTTGAGAGCCTCTCTTAGCCTCATTACGAGTTTCCTCAGCCAGCCAAGTGATCCAAACCATTTCAAGAGTGAGTAAATGTCAGCCAGCATGACCATGACATACCTGTCATATGCCAGAGGACAGAGAAATGATGGTGACTTTGACATGTCATTGAGCCTTGTAACTAAAGATGTAAGACTATCCCAGAGAAGGGACCTTGGTTTGGTACCGAACCTGTGCTGCTCCCTCCCAGAGCCACCGTACTGAAGAAACAACACCACCAAGAATCTGAGGAGATGGGTCTTCCAGCCTAGCTGCAAGCAGGACCACTTGCCCATGCTCCTATTAGCAGCCGCTGCACGCAAATGTGCTCCAAGCACTCGATCCACCATGGAACTTGAGCAACATGAGCATGAACATTGAAAGTGTCTCCCTCTGCTAAACTTCAAGTGGGTTATTTAGCCCAGTGGGACTGATTCACCACATCGAATCTTAGTAATGAGACGCATGATGGCGTCTGTGCCAGATTTGCTCCTCAATACTTGTGTGTGTTTGGAACCCCATTCAATCAGTGTAGGTGATTAATATTTCCTGTGTGCAGTGTTATGTTTTGGTGTGTGATTAAAGGGCTTCTCCTTCTACAAAGAAAAGCAATGGACTGGGCAGAACTTATTGGGCCTAATTACAATAGCATTCCAACCGCAACCGATGGCTCGCCGATTGAGGTGCGCATCGGTTGCGGTTTGGCCTCTATCTGCAGCTGCTGTCCGACCGATGCATTAGTATGCGTGCGGTCGGAGGCAGCAGTTGGAGGGACTGACCAACGCTTTCCGACGGGCTCGGTCGGAAACTCTTCATGGTCTCTTTCCACCGTCGGGATTATGATGTCGGTTTCCGACAGCCAATCTATGTCGGCCGTTCCAACATGGATTGGCTGTCAGAAACTGACTTTGGGGGCCCCTAGCAGGACCCCTTCCCCCCTGGCCCTCCACATTCGGGCATAGGTGCCCCCGTCAACATCCCTGCACCATGTGGAAGGCACCAAAAGGTGCCTGCCAGACGGTGCAGGTATGTTTACCAACTTCCATTTTTAAATGAGAGCTTGTGCTGCTGACGTTTTCAGCCCGCCACACAAGCTCCCATTGGAAAATGGGTGTTTCCGACCGCACTATGTGAGGTCACATCCAAATTAGGGTGTCTGAACCACTGACCTATGGTCGGGTGCTTCCTTCCCCGCAACGGTGATGTGTCCGCCCGACATCGTAAAGAGGGCCTTAGTGAATAGTCAATAGTAAAAGACCCCAACCCCAAGGTTGTACCCCATTAACTCCTGCTGGCCCTGGGCCCATGAACAGGTTCTGTCATTATGTCATGACAATATCTCTGCCTACTGGTTTGTCTGATTCCCTGCCAACCCCCCCTTCATATTTCTAGTCCCCGCCATTCGCTGCTTTCCTTCCAGTTGCTGCATGTAACTTACTAGAAGAAGTTCACTTAGATGGAGTGAACTAAAAGTTATAATGTGTCTGATAAAAGATCATGATGGATGTGACTCTTAGGTTTTGGCTCGGAGCCACGCCGCCCTTCACATCTCTTTGTTTATGAGAAGAAGGCCCCTCGGGCGAGATCCATCTTTATATTGCATTGCAGGCCCCGCAGTGTACTCCACAGAGCCATAAAAATATGAACAATCTTCTGAGAAAGACGGTCAGAGCAAGGCGTTCTTGATCTCGGAATGAAAAAAAATAAAATATTCAGCTGAGGCTACACCTCGGGTATCCAGGAGAGGCAAACGTTGGCACAGAGATTGGCAGGCGGCCGCTCCACAGCCTAAGTGGACACTTTGTCTTGTTAGAATGGCACTGCACCTGCCCAGGGCTGACAGGGTGCCCTTGGGTATGGTAATGTCCTGCATGAGAAAGAGAATGCTTGTGTGGAGAATGGAATGGATGCCTTGGCGCAGAGCTTACATTCTCAGACAATTTCATCCGCAGTAATTCTGATTTAATGCAATGAAGGCGGGTGTGAAATGCCCCCCATGTCTCCTTCAGAGTTAGAGATGTATATTCCGGTATGACGCGACATGTAGCCGTACCTTGTTAGAGCCAATACAATGCGTACTAATCCAAATGACTGCGCATACTGCAACATTCTGCACCACGCCAGTCCAGTCTGTGTATAAATACAGAGGCACTCAGAGGCAGGCGGGAGCAGGCCGGGTGACTTGCAATATCCTTTTTGATGTTTGAGGGAGCTTTATTCATAATTCAACGCAGGTACCTGTGTCCTAGTCCTGCTTCAAGGAGATGCGATGTTTTCGCATCCTTGCCAACCACAGTGGCAAGAATGTTCCAGAAAACTCTTGGGAGTGCCGCATACCAGCGAGTAATCATTGTGAGCTCTTTAGCCCAACAAAACAGTAGGGACTTTTTCTTATCTTATTTGTTCTGCAACCTAGGACAAGTGTCTGGTTGTGTTCCATGAGTAAGCTGAACCAAAATCTTCCCCTTCTCCCTCATTCTTCTTCCAAACCTAACATGATCTACTATATTTTACCCTTAGACATTGTGGGGATTTGGCAAGCATGTCCACATAGATATATACAACCAACACAAATATGTAACCTAATTTAAATATGAAACATATAAAAATAGTTTTGTGTAATACTGTACACTAAACATAGAAATAATGTATGCATATAATTGAAACAATTACAATATTTAAAAAAATTAAAATTATATTGACAGAAACAAAAAGCCCATTAAAATATATATACACCAAAGATGGCCCTACTGGGGCCCCCAAACATGCTTTCAGACATGGTTTCCATGTCGGACAGACTGAAATTGATACCATGTTGAAAACCGTGATCGTAATCTCAGAGGCGGAAAGACCCACCCTTGAGAGTACCTGCCGGCTTCTGACTGGTGGACGGGCTCTCCGAGCCCATCGTAAGTCAGCCGGAATGACCGGCCGGTTCCTTTCTGACCACCTCCAACATAATGAGGCTGTCGTAAAGTAAACTGACCAGTCCATTACGTGAATAAATGAATGACAATTATTTATATACAGCACAGCTACTCCGGCTGGAGTGTCACGGCGCTAGCATTTCCTACATGGCTGATTACCCAGAAGGTTTAGCTCTTAAAAAGCCATGTTGTCAACTGTTTTTTGAAGTGTGGGAAAACTGTTTCTGCTCTCAGAGCTGCCAGCAGTTTGTTCCAGGTGTGGGCTCCTAAGAAGCCGAAGGATCTGCCCCCTCTGCATACCAGACGAGTTTTGGGAATGCAGGCCAGGTCAGCAGAGGACGACTCAAGTGCTCTAGTAGGTGTGTATCGGCTAACTCGTTTCCTAAGGTAGGCGGCGCCCATGCCACGGTAGGCTTTGCAAAAAATAAACATGGCCTTGAATTTTATTATCCGTTCCCTCACTGGGAGCCAGTGTAAGGACTTAAGATGAGGGATCATATGTGACCTGTGTTTCAGTTTGAGAATCGCCCTTGCCACTGAGTTTTCCCCCATGCTGATGCGGCCCTAAAGGCCCCAACCACAGGTCGGAGCCTTTATGGGGCGTGTCGCAATCGCCCCTAAATGTTTATATCAAATTTTATATAATAAATGCACATAATGTAAGCTTAAAATCAAAAATATAAAATAATTATACATAAATAAAATATAAAAAAATTAAGTTCACCTCTTTCCTAACACACCAAAAAAACTACCCCAAAAATTAAATAAAAAAATTGAAATCAAAATGTTACTTAAATATAAACAAATGGAATAAAAGCATAAAAACATACATTTTACAAATATTAATATTAAAAATGTAACACTAAATTAATACATAACTCAAATAAAAAGCAATTCAAATGAATAAATAACGAAACATATACATACATTATTTTCAATAAATATGTATTAAGATTGGCAATTGATTAACAAAAATATAATGAAAATGACTTCCCGCCTTAGTACCCTACAACTGCAACAACCCACTACTAAAATACATAATGCTATCAAAAATATACAAACAATATATTGATTAATTGTGCAAGTTGAAGGTAAATACATAAAATGTCAATTAAATAATTAATTAAATATAATTTAATGACCTTCTCACCTTGTTCCCCACAAATCCAACTGCTAACATAAATTTGAAAAAGAAAATTAACAAACTTAGACATATGAAACTAATAAACAATTTACATGATCATTAATCAATAACATGTTTAATTAACAATAACAAAAATAACATTCAATAAATTATTATTTAATTAACGTTGCATACTATTTCCATACAAATCTAACAACCTGCTACTCTATGATGAATTACTAATCAAATTAAACTAAGTGCACATTTTAAATTGCAAACGATATCTTAAAAAAATATTTACAATTATACTAACAATACTATCAGTTAAAATTAATATTCTAACTAATTCATATTACATTAATAACAAAACAATATTAATTACAATTATTTTAAAGTGAACAATAATAAATACAACAATATTTCAAAAAATGATATTCTTACACAAAATATTCTATTCCATGATATTTTGGCAGTCACAATATTTTTGACACAATATTCCTGTCACATGATATTTTTAGTCTGATATTTTAGTCATTCACCATTGTAACTTAAGGATGGCCTGTTTAAGATCAAGAGAGGGTGCACTTTCGATAAGCCATCCCTTCGCTACGAGATGGTGAGTGTTATACGAGGAGGGAGATTATCAAAACACCTTGATTTGGCTTTGCATCCCCAGGCTACACTTCTATTATATTTGCTGGTGCCATCTTTGACCGTAGGTCTTATTTGTACAGGAACCCTGTGACCCGCAAATTGGTCTCTGCCTGTCACTGGAGGCCAGCAGAATGCTTCCTTTCTTCATCTTCTATCTGCCTTTCAGCAGGCAGTCATGTGTCATTCCCTAGGTTCTCATCAGAACCATCGTTTTTATGCAAAAACCCACAGTAGCTTTGAGAGCATCTGACTGAGCCTCAATGATTAAAATATCATGAAGAAGGAAACAGTGTGGGATACTTCACCACTTACTTGCACATCAGTACCTTGAAGATCCAAGGAGCAGGTACCCACAACAGTCACAATTTGCTTCTAGGATAAGGGACTGAGGCGAACGCAAAATAATGCCTTTTTGATGCAGCAAACTCTATTTTGCTATTCGGTAACCGCAAAATGGGTTTGCGATTCGCTGTTAGGCAGGGTCGTGTTTAGGGCATCCCTTCCTAATACCGAATCGCATTGGTATGCATGAATGTTTTGCGACCGAAATGCGGTGGCAAAACATTTGCATTTTATCACCTACTTCAAGTAGGTGGTAACCAATTCGCAAATGGGAAGGGGTCCCCAAGGGACCACTTCCCCTTTGTGAATGTCTGTAAATGCATTTTCTATGCTCTTAGAAAATGAAAGGAAAAGATTTCATTTTCTCTCTTGTAAAGCATCCCATTTTCCTTTAAGAACGGGCTGCTTTACAAAAAAAAGATTGCTTTATTGAAAAGCAATCATGGACATGGTGGTCTGCTGACCCCAGCAGGCCACCATCCCCATGATTTTTGCGATTCCTAGGGGATCACAAATTGCGACCTAACTCATTAATATTCATGAGGTAGGTCATTTGCAATCCCTAGGAATCGCAGAAAGTGTTAAACACACTTCATGCATGCCATTTTGTGTGATTTTCTTTAATTGTGAATCTCAAGAATTCGAAATTAGGATATCGCAAAATGGATTGTTGATGCATCTGGTCCTTAGAACCCATAAACTCCTCTTTAACCTCCAGCTCAGGTTCAGAAGACACTGCCTTGTTCTAATCTGGTTACCACTCTTCGAGCACCAATGCCTGAATGAAGGCATTCAACCCCCTACTCATCACCAGTGACGTGTTCTTGGGAGCACGAGACACCTCACCTACCGTTGGGGGTGTCAGAATTATACAATACTCTGATGAAAAGCTGAACAACCCTCATTGAGGTGAGCCGCCAACCTTTATTTCAACAGGTGTAGTGAGGACTGTGCCATGGTGGGTGTTGGTGCACAGGAGTGTTAGACAGAACCCCAAAAGTTGATCCTATTGCACTGTGCTTCTCTCAAGCTAAAAAGGAAACATAGCCTCATAGAAGGTGCCTTACTTCTTATTGTGCACCAAGCCAGGGGCAGTGTCTACATTGCCGATGATTGGCAGCCACAATTAAACAAACAATACAACATAAAGATTTAGGAAATAATAAGCACTGTCGTAATGGCTGAATTCAATTGAGAAGTAAAAATGTATTTAATTTCCTACCCAAAGAGAAAAGAAATATCATCAGATGGGTTTCAGAAAACACACTTGTTCCCAATTAATAACTGCACCTTGATTTTCATGTAGTGCTTACTGCTGAGTTAGATGAAACAAGATGCAGGGTACACAATGGCCAAGACTAAATTATTCCCAAGCATCAAAGAACAGCACTTTACTTATATATGGCCTGGATCCAGAACACCAAGCCTGGGGAGGATCGTGCTTCAGACACTCTTCCTTCCAAATGAACTCAGTCAGCTCCATGCGCGTCAATTCACCAAAATGCCTGGGGTAACAGAAGTGACATCACATACCCTTTATCCTTAATGACATCAGAGGAAGTGACATCATCTGACCCCTGACCCAGGTGTTTTTTAGGAATACATGTCACATGACCATAACATAACAACAATTGAAGACTTGCATTGGATAGTATGCTAAAGTAACCCAAAGATGCGCTCGCCTCTGCATTATTTTGTATCAAAGGGGCACTTTATGGGTGGTGCATGGACGTTCCCATGTAATCACCAATAGGTTTTGACACAAATCTCTATCTACAAACATTGGTAGACAGAAAGCTGAGCCATAATCTTTTCCTGCCTCAAGGCAGTTGTAACAAGGAGAATTTTTTTTAAATTCTCCTCTTTTTTTCCAACTTTGTATGTGTGCCACATTTTACAAATCACATGCAAAGAAAAATGTTTTCAGATCAATGCTGATGATGTCCATATGTTTTTAACCTGTCCAATGTTGCATCATTTCTGGACGGCTGAAAGTAGAGGTATTGAAAGTATGTTTGGCTTAAGCATCCAGGTAAGCATAAGCTTGGTGTTATTTGGGTTGTCTCCATACTATGAGTCAATGTCTTGGGTGGGGGGGAAACAAGTTATGTTTATATCTGATTTTACTTGCACAGAGAGAAATCTGTAAATTGTGAGTCAAGAATACACCTCTGACGTTTTTAGACTGACATCCATTAAATATGCGATGAAGCTTGATAGAGCTATAGTAGAATAAGACAATAATAATAGAAAAGATTTTTGGGCCCCATGTGAGGAATGGTTGGGTACTCTCTGACCATTAGGGTGTATCAGTCCAATGATTATGTCTCTACACTGATCTACTTCACCCCTCTGGTTATTCTGCGAGGCGCCCAGAGAGATACAGAACAAGCCAGCAGAGAGGCTCTGTGTAAAGTGCATCAATCTAGATACAGAGATCTCCAGTTGGAGCCATCTAAGAGGAGGACCACAGGAGTTAATCGAACTGCTCTGAATTTATCTGATGGCGAATGAGGACAAATAAAAAATGTAAAACAAATTCAAAAAAACACATGCAAAATGGGGAAAACCTTAACATGTTCTTTTGTACTGCAAGGGGCCTCTGTGCACTATGGTACACGGAGTGTGCATTGACTGCCAAAGGTGTACCAGCCAAGGGGTAATTTGATTAGATATGGTGCATTTGTTCTCTTCCCCTATGACACAAGGCAGCACAGCAACTTTGGCACAGAATTGCCTTGTGTCACAGAATAGTCAATCTGGGCCTCAATCTCAAACAGTCTCACTCACTCCCTGTCAAATGACTCTCCATCACTTTCACTCACACACACATGCCTACACATGCAGGGGTTTTTCACAAAGGTAAACGTATACTTTTGTGTAAGTTTACGATTCTTTTGGTACTTACAAAATAAGAGTGAAGTTTTATGTGTAGTATCTTTACAACTGTGGAGTCTCCACAGTTAACAAGGAAATCTATAACAACTACAAAAATGATCCTACCAAGAGAAGTAGTCCCAGATATTCAATGTGCTTAAGTGTACCATCAAATGCAATGGTGTCTTTCCCGGCACAGAGTTTGTCATTTTTCCTTTAACACTCTTCGACATGGTAACTTGTCCTAGATATTCAATTCCATGCAGCCCTCCTCAGATAAAGCTTTGCCTTTGAGACACTTCCTTCTGTGTGAAAAGTTTGAGCTTGATGAAAACAAAGTTCTAGGGTAACGTGGTTCACTGGGACATACCGCTAAGCCATATGCAACCCTGTACAGTAATGTGTGAGAGCCATGTATTATAAAAATAAAGTGTCTTTAACAGGCAGTGAAAAAATGATTCAACAGTTAAAATGGAAAACTACCACAAAAACTAGAGGTACAAAGCACTGACGAGTCTATAAACATAAACTCAGGTTTAATATAGTAAGCTGTATTATAAAACAGAATGACACCGATTCACTAAGCATTTATCAGGCTTTAATTTCTAAATGAGCAGACTTTGAGCTCTTAGGTTAAAGTCTCTGCTAAGCCTTTCAATTTCAGGACTTCAAGATATCTGTTGTGATCGCCTTTTCTTAGGCTCATGCATCTTCTTGTGATGGAATGTGAAGTGTTTGTCTCCAGCATTCTCATCACGAGGGGAGAGATGCGACAAAAGAAGGGCGGCTGCCTAATCTTTCTTATGTCTCTAGGGAGCTCCCTATTTACCTATTTACTTAATAAATAAGGAACATTTTCTTGCATCTACCATCCAGTGTATATCTCTGTTATTGCACTGGCGACAGGCTGGCTGGAAGAAGATTCACACACATCTTTGGTCCAACCCATGCAATTGAATACAGCAAAGGTAATATTGATATTGTACTCTAGTACAAGTTTAAAGACAATGTTAATATTGACAAAGTCAATGCCAATGTTCAAAGAAATGAAGAAAATATCAGCTCCTCAACGGAATTATTTAAAATTGTGAAGGAGCTCACACAACTGACTGGCCTTTCTAAATCATTGTCTCAATCTGTGAGGAAATTATTTTTCAGAAACAATTTGAAAAAAATTATGAATCCTTTGAGACCCAACTTTCTTTAAATGACTCTTCACAGGCCACAATGGACCCTCATCCAGGAGCTAAGACTTATCAAGGAGCTTTTAAACAAGTCTCAGAATCTCAGGTTTTAAAGCTGATGGTGGAGGTTAAATCTGTTTCGCCTTTGGACCCTTGCCCCTATTTTATTTACTCTTGAGTAGCCAATACATTCTGTCCTTATTTTACTCAAATTGTTAATCAATCCCTACCATTTGGCTTATCCAGAGATTTGGAAGGAGGCAATACTCCTTCCCTCGGCCAAAAGATCTGTTTCTATTCTCTCTAACTATCGGCCTATATCTCTCCTTCACTGCATGTAAAGAATGTTTGAAAAACTAGTAATGGCCAACTAATGAATGGTTTCGAAAACAATAAGCTGCTGGATCCCTCTCAGACTGGTTTGTGTGCTAATAATGGCACAGAGTCCATGCTGTTAACAGTACTGGATAATATCAGGTCACGGTCGCGGTCCTGATCCTACTTGACCTGTCTGCAGCTTTTGAAACTGTCTCCCACAGTTAATTGATTAACACACTTCACAAATTTGACCAACATTCGAGTGTCCTTCAGTGGTTGGATCCTTTTTAAAGAACAGATCACAGATAGTTCAGCTGGGCTCTTGCAGATCTCGCTCTTTTACATCTAAACGTGGAGTGCCTCAGGGTTCCTCTTTGAGCCCTACCCTTTTTAATGTGTATGTTTCTCTGTTTGCAAAAATTGTAAGAAAATGGGGCTTCAAGGTCTGCTCTTATGCAGAGGATATCCAGCTGATAATATCTCTGGAAGAGAAACAAGATGAGACCTGAGGCAAACTTCGAGAATGCATCGCCGAAGTAGCACGCTGGATGACATCTCACTGCTTAAACATCCTGCTATTCGGTGGGGCTCATCTGATTTGGGATGTCTCTAGTGGCCAGATTCACTGGAGGAAATGTCCACCAAGAAATCAGCAAAAAATCTTGGTGTCATTACTGATGACAGTCTTTCTATGCACGATCATGTTAGGGCCATGTGCGGTAAATGCTCTGGCATTATGAAGCTCCTGAGAAAACTATTTAAATGGATATCGATAGTTTGGTGAAAACCAGTGAGCGCCATTCTCTTCCAGCCTGACTCCCTAAAATGGCCCCCATAAGTATGCCCTTGTCCAAAGCACTCCTACTCCCCATGTTGGGGATGGATTCAGCTATTTTGCCCTGGAGTCTCAGAGATCCTTCTGTGAGAGTCCACAGTGACAATGGGAGTCACACATATTGGAGGACTGGGATTGATCCCCTTACCACTGGGAACCATCTCCTAGGGAACCGTCTCCTACCCTGCCGGACATAGGACACTGTGTTCATGCTGGGTTTTCTACCCCCTTCCCCACCTCTTCCCTCCTTCATCCTTCTGAGTGTGCCCGTGACCAAAACACTCCTCTCCCCTTGTTGGGGAGGGATCCAGCATCTATGCCCTGGAGTCATAGCTACCCACCTGAGAGAGCCCACCACAACAAGGGAATCACACAAAACGGAGGACTGGGAATGATCCCTTTATCGCGGGGAGCCGTCTCCCACCCAGCCGGACGTCAGACACAGTTACTTCCTCGTCTCCACGCTGTGGGCCCGATTCACAGAAGTAATCTGGGACAAAATCCTAAACTTACCCATTTTGGTATTCACAGAAGGCATTTAGTAGTAGTAAAGTTAGGATTTTGTCTTACGTCTGTCTTAAGTCTGTCTTAAGTCTGTCCTAAGTTTGTCTTAAGTTTGTCTTAAGTCTGTGTTAAGTCTGTGTTAAGTCAAACTTAAGACAAAATCCTAACTTTACTACAACTAAATGCTTTCTGTGAATACCAAAAGTAGTACGTTTAGCATTTTGTCTCAGATTAGTTCTGTGAATCGGCCCCTGTGTATCCTACCCCCTTCCCCACCTCTTCCCTCCTTCATTCTTTGCCTACCTCCCCTATTCCTTTCCTCTCTCCCCTGAATTTCTCTCCCCCTGCCTGCTTTGTATATCCTTATGCCTATGCTCCGCTTAAAATCCCTCCCTGTTACCCTTTTACATTACCCCCTTACCCTTCTACACGCCTTGAACCAACGGATGTAACCTGTAACTGATGTACCTTCTGTAACAATGCGTAACTTGTAACCTATGTAACTCTCCTCATGTAAAGCGCTTTGATACCTCCGGGTCTAGCCAGCGCTATATAAAACTCAAGTAAATAAATAAAATACCACCATCCAGGATCTGATAGCAAGCAGATTAGATTATGGCAATGCCTTATTTGTTTGCATGGCTGATTACTTTTTCACTAGACTGCAGGTAATCCAAATACCACTGCTAAATTAATCTGTAATATGGACATATTTAGCTCTGCATCTGCTTGCTTGGCGTTTCTTCATTGGCATTCTATGTGAAAAAGAGCATGTTTCAAACGCATATGCTATGCTCATAAGGCCCTGCATAATACTGGACCTGGGATCTTACAGGCTAAAGTGGAGTTTTACAATCCTGCTTGTGACCTGAGATACCAGAATTTAGCCCTGGCCAGGACCAAACAAGTAAGAAAAGCCAGGTCTGGCGGCCGATCATTTTCCTATTAAGCTATAGTCCAATGGAAATCTTTTCCCTTGGACAGCCGACTTATTGATCATTATCTTTCATTCTGAAAAACTCTAAAAACCGGGCTCTTTTCGGGATAACATTCATTCCTTTGCTCTTACAGTATAGGATTTTCTCTGTGAAGGTCAGAATAGGCAGTTTACTAGTGCCATGACAACCCCAAGAGGATAAGCGTTGTGCTTTAGAAATACAGTAAATAAATCATTAAATATGAAAAAAGATACTTTTGTGTATAAAAATGAAATCGCATCTTTCTTGACGAATTTGCCCATTGTGAACCCCACGTCAGCCCAGACTCAGAAATACGTAGTCAGGCAGGCTCTGGGACCCAGGTCTGAGGTCACTGATTGACAAATCACAGGTGGAGTGGCACATAGCTGGCAGTCAAATGCTTCAACAGGAAACACCAGATCAATCCCACAGATAGGCGCAGCGACATAACAATGGTCCAGGGAGATTGGTCCCAATAAAGTGCACATGGCCAGAGGGTAAGTGCATTCCTAAAACACCATAAAGTCAGATGTCACATGAAGTTAGGAGCAAATAGCCAATCAGGACACAGCACACACACTATACACCGTGATTATGGCTCCCCATGCCAGACATCTGGCCGCGTTACCCACTGACCACACTGTGTCCCCGCAAGGTCGACTTCCACCTAGATTCCTTATCAAATACATTAATTTATAGCTCCAAAGACAGTGGTTCACATTCCTTACCAAAAGAGGATTACCAGAACTGTTTTATTGTATTCAACAAATTGTATATAATCCTTGGCTGATCAATTGTAAGTTGAGACAGTCCATATGCCTGTAACTGTTCTCCCGGCCACACTGTTAATTAAACAAACTGTTCCTGTTTTGCCAAAAGCCTCCTGTCTCTTGTTTTTTCAATGTATTTCATGTTCAAGCAACCACTGGATTTCACAGGCAGTTGCCCACTGCACCCCGTTCCCTCTGCTGCCACTGCTGCCGCTACTCTGCAGTTTACTGTTATTGCCTCTCATAACGTTCCAAGACTTTATTGTTTCTTCTTTTGTCTGCTGCTGGTTTCTTAGTGACCTCATTACGTGTTTACACAAACACACATACATCAAGCAGTCATTTGGAATTTCGCCTGTTCTGTCCTGTTGAAGAAGTCAGGCAACAACATTTCTTAATTTCTGTTAATATGTTACACTACTTCCAACTATTGTGACTTTTGTTTTTATTTTGTTGTTTCTAACTTAATAACATTAGTTTACTAACTGTGAGGTGCATCTACTCACTTATTTGCTTACTGGCAGCTGAATCTCTATTTTAACAATGCAGGCTATAAGTCCTCTGCTGCCTTTCCTACAATCACCTTGTGAACCACCTATTGCCCAGAAGGAGTAGTTCAAAGTTTATAATGCATTTCTAAGTTCTACTGATGGTTTTAAAATTTAAACCAGAATGGAAAAAGATAGTTATTAGCATAATCTCTAGACATGGTGGGCCAAGACATTTTTGCACACTTGACTCCTTATGATGATGAGGAGAAAGAACTAGATTATTACGATGCGGTTGTTAAAAGTCTAGAGAGTCATTTCTGCAAAGCCTTCAAATTTAGTAGTAAGGAAACAGAATGTTTTTTAAAGAGGACAATCTACAATGGAAAGTGTGTATATGTATGTGGCGTCTCTGTGTTCTAGCTACCAAATGTGAATTTGGAGCCTTCATTGACCAATTAATAAGGGATTAATTGATTACCAGAGGTTACAAAAAAATCAAAAAAGGCTGCTTATCTGAAAAATTCTGACTCTGTAGGAGGCAATGGACATTGCAAACAGTTTTCAAGACTCGAAACAATCACTGTAGGAACTTAACAAGAATTTTGATTACATTGTTCTTGTTGTCAAAGGGAACAAAGCTGCTGTGAGCAAATCTCAGAAAAGAAAAGATTTGTGAATTGTAACAGTCTTTGTTATCACTGTGAATCTAAATTTCACATCACTTCTTATAAACAGTGCCCTGCTGTTGAGAAGGATTGCTGGAAGTATGACGTTACAGGTCATTTCACAAGAGTCTGCTAGATGAATACTAAGAAAAATTCAGTGAAAGTTGTTACTGAAGATACTAATCTAAGGTTAGTGAATAGCATAGACAACTTACTGTTATGCATCGGAGTTCATTAAAGTAAGTTTGTTAAATCTACAGATGCTATTGAGAGTTTTGTTGTGGAAGTGCAAATTATTTTCCTAACGGACTCAAAGTCAAAAATTACTATTATTTCTAAAAAGACTTTTGAGAATGAATACCCAAATATGAGTTTAGTTCCCTCCAATATAACTCCTCAATAGTAAGATGGAGAGAATATCAACTTAGCCATTTTTTTCTTTAAACAGTTGTTAAGTTTAAGGGGAGGGTTGTGCAAAGTAAAGTTTATGTTTCTTGAAGATAACCAGACATTATTTGGTGGCATCATCAAGGATATCTAGGAATTGTCCTAACACCGGGAAATGTACAGCAAGTTCTATACTTGATGAAAGTGTTTTTGATAGCAAGTCCTGTGTTACAGGACATGATGTAATGTTTGAGGAAAGATTGGAATGATTTGAACAGGAGATTATGCTAAAAGAATTGAAGTACCTGTAAAACACAACATATGTGCATACCTTTTAGTATCAGGGAGGATTAGAAAAGTTACTAGTTCGAATTCGGAAAGAGGTGGTGATAGAGCTTGTAGAATCCTCTTTGTGGTTATACCCCATGTGGTGGCATGCAAAAAGAATGATGAGTTAAGGATGTGCATTGATTTGAGGTGCCTGAATAAAGCTGTGTGGGTGGATGATCATCACTTGTCATGGCATCAGCCTATCGAATAGTTTCAGCCAAAGGGTCTAGGCACCTCACTACTTTTGTAGCAGCTTGTAGGGTGTTTCAACTATGGAGAATGCCCTTCGGGTTTGGTTTGGCTGCTTCTGTGTTGCAGCATATTATCAATAATCTATTAAAAGATCTGGAATGTGTGTTGGTCTTCAAGAACAACATGCTGTTTTTTTGCAAGGATCATAAGAAACATGTCACTTGGTTAAATGCTATACTTTTAGCTCTGTAAGAGAAAGTGTTGAGACTAAGAAAGGACAAATATTAATTTGGAATGTATGGTCTGGAGCATCTGGGTCATGTTATAACAGGCAAGGGCATTAGCCCACATCCAGGTTTGTGTAAAGCTATTGACGAAGTACCTATCCCAGAAGAGAAATGTTTTTCTAGGCATGTGCAAGCATTATGAAAAATGTACCCAGAATTTTGCAACCAAAGAGGAGTCTCTTCTTGTCTTGCTAAAATAAACATGCTATATTCTTCTGTGGTTAGGTACAGGACTTAGCTATAAAAAAAAAAGAAGGGAATTTCCAGTGCTATGCTTTGTAGCCCGTATCAATGTGGTAAACCTTTACCCTTAACTGATGCAAGTGATGTGGGAATTGGGGCAGTTGTGTCTCAGGGAAAGCAGATTTTGGGCGTGTTATTACATTTGCCTTGGGCACCCTCAAATCTCACAAACTACTCTATTTGGTGCTTGAGTGTTAAATGCTTGCTTTTACCTGGGCAGATGAACACTTTAAAGCTTATGTGTGGAGAACTAAATTTCTCTTA
This sequence comes from Triturus cristatus, assembly GCF_964204655.1. Taxonomy (NCBI): domain Eukaryota; kingdom Metazoa; phylum Chordata; class Amphibia; order Caudata; family Salamandridae; genus Triturus; species Triturus cristatus. The sequence goes on from NC_140590.1 coordinate 806,351,715, forward strand.
CACGCAAATAACAAAGCATTAGTGCCTATCATAAGTGGTTCCAATGTTTCTTTCACAAAAGCCACTGCCAGATTGATGAGGTTGAGTGTCAAACTTCTGGAATATAAGTTTTGTATGAGGTACATACCTGGCACAAGAAATAAAAAAGAAGACTGTCTTTCTCACTTTCCTGTGTCAGCTGATGATAAAGAGAAAAAGTTAGATGAGCACCAGGATGCAGACTGCCTGGTGGCAAGTGTGGTTTGAAATGAGACAAAATACGTTAGTGAGGAAGAATGAAAAAACATGCTTGTTCATCATGTTTCTTGAATAAGGTTATGGAATGCATGAGGAATGGGTATCCTACGGGGAGGAATCGTTCTGTAGAACTTCATCATGTAGTAAGGTGCAGACTGAATTTGATGTCAAGTCAGGATTGTTATTCAGGACTGATAAATTGATTTCCCTGAGTTTTGTCAGAAATGCACTGTTAGGCATTGGTTATGAGGGGCATTTAGGTATGACTCTCGACATAAAGACACTAAGGGAAACATACTGGTGGTCATGCATTGACAGAGTTGTGAAGACATTTGTTGGAAAATGTGCCATTTGTGATAAATGACAAAGATCTCAAGTGTGTCACCCACTCATGAGTGAGGTTGGGAACCCTGAGAAGGTGTGGTACAGACTAAGGGGCTCATTAGGATGGCGGACGGACTGGAGTCCATCCGCCATCCTGGTGTAAACCCGGATCCTCCGCCATGCATGCTGCAGTCCCAAACACTGGATCAGGATGCGACCGCCACTGTGGCTGTTGGATCCTGCATCTTAACATTGCGGCGGTTGCTGCTGACAGCAGCACCCGCCGCAATGCGAAAATGCCATGTTGTGTATTTCACAGCACTACGTGGCAGACACCACAAGTGCACCCTCGCCTCCCCCAACACAAGGGAGGCCTGCAACGGGCCCCCAAACCCAATCCCTGCCAGCCTTTCCATGGCGGTTCCACCACCATGGAAAGGCTGTCTCCAGCCTTCATCGTAATTTGGCGGACGGTGCCTGCTAGGGACCGCCGCCATTTTACCGGTGAAGACTGCTCCTCCAGGCAATCCGGAGGATTGCCTGTGGCGGTTCCATGGCGGACGATCCTTGCGACCGCCATGGTCGTGGTGAGATTCCCCCCGCCATCCTAATTTGGCGGGGGGAAACTTGCGGTCAGCGTACGGAAGGACCGTCACCGCATGGCTGGTGGTGATGGTCCTTCCTCCATCCTAATGAGCCCCTTAGTCTAGATTCTTTGAGTCCATTGTGCATTTTTTCTAATGTCCAATGGTTTTCAATAGGTTTTGTTGGTCACCTGTCTAAGTGGTTGGAAGTGAAATTTGAGCTTGAAACTAACACCAAAACTGTTACAAGATTTCTCACAGATGTGTTTGCTAGGGAGGGTTTTCCCACTGAGTTGATGTCGGATAATGATGTGCAGTTGGTGTCCTCAGAGATTAAGGAATTTTAATGTGGTGCAGACATTAAACACAAAAATGAAGTTTATACCATCCCCAGAACAGTGGTCGAGGAGAAGGTGAATAGGTGACTGAGGGCATTATGAGAGAGGTGATTGAAGGTGTGGCTGTTAAGAATGCTGTTTGTGCACTGTAGTGCACTGCATAACCCTCGGTGCCCTTACATAGTTATGTAAGGGCACCATGAGGTATGAGGTGCCCTTACATATTTTTGTAAGGGCACAAAAGGGGAATACGGTTCCCTTACAAACGTTTATAAGGGCACCAAGGGATATGCACAGCATTACAGTGCACTGCACTGCATACCCCTCAGTGCCCTTATGTAAGTATGTAAGGGCATCGTGGGGTTATGCACTGAGTGGATACCCTCGGTGACCTTACATACTTATGTAAGGGCATTGAGGGGTATGCACTGCACTGGAGTACACTTCATACCCCTTGGTGTCCTTACATACATATGTAAGAGGTGTATGCACTGCACATTTTAGTGCCCTCTCTGCCCCTTGACAGAATTATGTTGAATTTTAATGTCATTTCATTGAATCCCTCAGACTGAAACTCCGCCAATTCCAACCACCCCTAGTTAAGAGGTCAAAGGCTTTGTTTTTTTAAAAGCGGGATTGGATTTGTGTCAGGCTATCATATTCAAAGGTCTTAAAGGGAAGCAAAAGATTTTGTTTACCATGTCAGATTGAGGAAGTCAGTGAGGATGGATTTGCTGTTAAACTTATGAATGGTCAATAGTGGAATGGTGCACGTGTAGTCAAAGGGACAAAAGGTAGTCGGGAGGGTGTGTTGCATTCTGTCTAAGGTACTGACAGGTTGACTGATAACATTGTTACACATCAACAGGATGGGGTCATGTACTGTCAAGATGTCTATTAGAAATGCTGCACGTGCTAAATATATATGTAAGTTTCCACACAAAAGTAAAGATTTTGGGCCTGCTTTTTTTTTTGACAGATAGCTCGCTGTTCCACCATGGAGATGACGCAATAAATTACTCCATCCCCATGGCAGAGGAACTGCCCATCACATTTATAAATGACTGCCAAGCAGGCTGTCCTTTGTAATGGATTGGCAGAAACCACTACCACAGTGATTCCTGTCAAATCATATTACTGTTTGGTGCAGGACTCCGTTGGTAGGACCCAACCCTGCACAAAACAGTTTTCTTTTTTTAATTTTCAAAAGAAAATGACGGGGAAGCATTATTTACTTATTACTGCCCCTCTCTGCCAAGGTTCATCTGGTGGTGTTAGACAGTAAAAAAAAGGTTTTACATGTCTACCCATTCTGATTGGGTGGGCGGACAAGTAACCATTTTGGTTTGACGAAGGCAGTAATGGAGTGGTCACCAACGTAGCCAAACCTAAGGACCACCCTCAATTAAATCAGGAATGCAGACCACTATGTTGGCAGTGTATATACTCCACTGCTGCTGCATAGGTACAAAAAAACTCTCAGAGATTCGGGGAATTCTACGAGCAGGCAGAAATAGGCACGTCGCGCTGCTCGCTCTGTGGTTTAGGGCTGGGAGCTTGTTCCACACTGAAAAACCATTGAAAACAGCACCACAGAGAGCACAGATTCTGAGCTGAATTTGCTGCCACTCTAGTAGATTTTCTACTCGAGCACCAGCTTTCTGACCGCAAACTGTAGCCCCTACCTGCATTGGAGCAATCTAGCCGGATGCCCTTCTACCGACCAAAAATAATGCCGGGGATGCCAAATCTCACTTGCCAACTTACCAGCTCATGAGAAAAAACTCCACCATGCGGCGCTCGGTGGAATTTGCCCAGAACTTCGCATTGTAAACGTAACGCAGAGTGGCCACAACTCCACCAAGGCCGGCGGCGGAGCAGAATATATCGCCCACTCCCAGTATACATATCACCAACAAATAAACCAGGCCCTTTGTTGTCAATTGAATCCTTAGTTCAACTAGTTCTTACATCTTTGTGTTTGATGATTTGTTGGCCCCAGTTTAAAAATAGCAAGGAACATTGTATGCATTGTGGTACAGGGGAATTTGGTAGGAGGGAGTTAAAATCTCTCATTGATCATAGGGGTTAAAATCTCTCCCTGATTACAGATGCTTACCACGCTCTGACAATACTCTGAGATGCTCACCTGTACAGATCTGCTCATCCACTATAGCTCCATGGGTTGGCCTTTGGACTAACATCAAAGATTCTTGGTGGAAACAAATGGGCGACTAATCTTATCTTGATTTTGTGTTTTTAGAGGATTGCAATTGTATTGATTTATTTCTGTGCCCTAATTGGCCCCAGCCCCTCCGAGACAAGAGTAATGCAAACAGCTATTATGACTTGTCTCTATTTTCACACCTTTGAATATGAGCTTTATGGTCGGTATGGTTATGGTTGTTCAATTCCATCATATTAAACCTCTAGTGACACTCCAGCACAGTATCCTAACATTTCTGTAACTCTCTACTGCCCCTTGATGCAGTCTGAAAGTGATTTTCAGTTGGTCAAGTTCCTTATTTTTGTTGTACATGGTTTGAAGAGGGTGTTGGTTGTGTTGTTGAATATAAGCGGTGTGTTATGGTGCTGTTTGAGTGTGTTTTGGTGTTGTGCGTGAAGCCCAGAGATAAAGAAAGTGCTTGCCTCTCTCTGTTCTCCTTCCTTTCATGCAGTGTTACCTGCATTAATGTGACGTTTTCCACCCATCGTGCAGGCCCTGCATTAGATCTTTGAAGGTAATTCCTTGCTTCGCATCACAGGCCAGGTGGAAATAAGACAGTGAGGAAACCGAAGTTACAGCAGTGAAGGAAACTCTGAGTTCTGAGAGCAATACATGCTCCCACACAGAGATCCTTCATAGTCAAAGAGACAGGTGTGCCCTTTGCAAATCACAGGGAGTAGCACAGGCAGAAATGAAAGCTGTGGATGCAGTGACGTCCAGGGACAGAGAAAACAAACATTGGCAGAGCCAATAGGTTTCACCTTTGCGTGAATGTTGTCAAAGCGCTATGGTGCGGCCAGCGTTGACTGCATCATAGCGCTTTTTTTGTTTACTTTAAGCCATGGTGCACTCAGCAACCCAGTGATTTGTCACAGCAGGTCTCTCCAGTGACTGTAGATCGAGCGAAAGAAATCTGGAGAGATTAGTTTATGTGCTGAGCTGTGCACTCTCAATAAAGACATACTGATTGATTGCCACCCTCTCACTAAAGTACATAATTTGATAACCAGTTTGGGAGAGACAAAATGGATCTCTTTGATTGATTTGTGCTCAGCCTACCGTCAAATTCCTTTGACAGCCAATTCGTAAGTATGTACAACCTTTGAAACACTATTTTGTGCTTACAACTATCTTCAATTTTCATTTGGGCTGGCATGTGTGAATAGCGTACTTCAGAAAAGAATGGACAATTTGTTTGATGACTTAAAGGGTGTACAGGCATATCAAGATGATATCGTGAGTTTTTCAAAAGGAATGGAAGAGAGCAACCTGTTATTAAGGAGCGTTGAATATCCTGTCACAAAAAGGTATGACCAGGAAAATGGAAAAAATTAGAATTTGGCACCGAAGAGTATGAATATTGAAGCCATGCAATTTCTTCAAAAGGCATTCAACTGAAATTTTGTCTGATAAGAGCATTCAGAGACCCTAAACAACCACGGTCATTTCTAGTTCTTGCAGACTACAATGCCCGTTTTGTGCAAGGTTATGTGCAACTTGTGGCGCCAGTAATAGTTTTGCTAAAAAAAAAAAGGGCAGACATTTTTGTGGACATGAGAGTTGAATGTTGTGTTTCAAAATGTTATAAAAATTGATTGTGGATGTGCTTGCGTTAAGTACATTTAATGAAGGAAGTAGTTCTGTAATCACTGTAGCTGCCTGTTTCACTGGTTTAGGTTCAGTGGATGGATGCTAAGGAGCAAATGGTAGCTTTTCTTTCCAGATCATTGAATCAAAAACATTACAGTCCTATTGAACATGAAGGGCTTGCATGTATATGGGCTGTACAAAAATGTAAAATGTATATATGGGGTTCTAAGTTTGAATTGTATTCCGAACATAAGCCTTTTGTGTACATTTGGAGTGATAGTGGTAGTAGTAATTGTCAGCAAGACTGCTAAGGTTGGTGTTGAAACTCTCAACAATTTTGTTGTCAAACATCTCTCTGGTGGGAAACATTTCTGTGCTAATTGTTTATCACTTATGCCTTTTGCGGAAACGAGGAAGAATTTAATTCCCCTCCATTTACCCTCCCTTGTGGTGTGCCACAGGGATCATCCTTGAGTCCGACACTATTTAATATCTATATGTCGGACCTGGCCAAGGTCATTAAGGCTCATGGGATGAGGCTGACATCCTACGCCGAAAACACACAGCTGGTGCTTGCAATCAACAACGACGGAGGAGAAATTGCGGCCAGTTTTCAAACTGACATGCTCGCCATCAGTTCCTGGATGGCTAAGAATTGTCTAAAGCTGAAGTCCGACAAAACGGAGGTAGTGATCTTCGGCAAATTACATCCAGCATGGTCCCCTACATGGTGGCCGACCATCCTGAGACCTCCACCCCTCCCAGTACCTAAAGCAAGAAACCTAGGGGTCATATTCGATGACAAACTGACATCCTCAGCTCACACAAATGCCATTGTCTCGTCATCCTTTTACACTCTCAGAATGATCAAAAAACTGTTACCTTTTCTCCCTTCAAGTGCTAGAAAAACACGGGTCAGCACTCTAGTAATGTCTAAAATCGACTACTGTAATGGCCTGCTCATTAATGCCCAGCAAAAGATTACCAACAAATTACAGATGGTGCAGAATGCCGCCGCCAGAGTAATAACAGGTGCCCTCAAGTACAATTTAATCTCCCCGGTGGTTCGGAGTCTGCATTGGCTACCTATAACAAGCCGCATTAAATTTAAGGCCCTCTGCATTGCCTTTAAGGCCATTCACAATACCGGACCAGACTTTCTGAAGAAAGCCTTCTGTGCCCATGTGCCTAGTCGAACCTTACGTTCCTCAACTGCCAACCTGCTGATGGTTCCCCGCACATACAAGGCTTCCTGGGGTGACAAGAGATTCACTATCGCCACTGCCAAACTGTGGAACTCCCTCCCTCAGCACATTAAAGCCTGCCCGACGCTACCTGCTTTCAGGAAACTTATAAAAACCTGGCTTTTTAATCAATGAGCATCCCACCATACGACTACTCCTTTTCAGTCCGTAGCGCCGAGACACCCACGGGTAGTTGCACGCTCTATAAATCGCTTAAATAAATAAATAAAAAGATTGTGTGCATGACACAGAATGTGTTGTGGATGCTATTGGTGAGTGCAGTGTGGTTGTGACTGAGTAAGACTGGATGGAAGTGCATCAATATGATGAAACTTGCATGTTCAATGGCTGGCCTGAAAGAAAGTATTGGTCTGGGGAATTGAAAATGTTTTTGCAGGTGTCTGAAGAGCTGTTTTGAGAGGTAATTTCTTTACACCACCTGTAAGGGTATGAAGTGATCTAATTCTATTGGATCACCAGGGGCATTTAAATGACCAAGACTTGCAAAAGGGTTAAACCGCACTATTGGTGGTCTGCATTAGATAGTCAAGATAAGTTTGTCATTGCTAAATGCTCCAAATGCTTACTTTCAGACAAACATTGGAACACCACTGCGAAACCTTTGTCCACCCTATTCCATATCTAATCATGTATGGATCAAGGTGGGTTTGGATTTTTCAGGTCCATATTCAACACTACAAAGCAACATGAGGTACCTAATTCTCTGAGTTGATTTTTACTCCAAGTGGATGTATTTTTCATTTGCAGATTCTACGAGTAATAATTGTGCTGTTGAAAAGATATTTGTGTTAGAAGGTTCCCCGAAAGAAGTGGTCATGGACAACGGTACGCATTTAATTTCTGACCGTATGCGTGTGTTTTTAGAGCACTATGATGTAAAAAATGTGATAGGTGCTCTGTATTCACCATCTTCGAAGGGTTTAGTAGAAGAGGTGAATAAGTTCATAGAGAAGGGCTAACTGCTCTCACATCTGATCACGAAGTGTGTGAATTTGTCAGGAAAAAGGTGTGGTGTTATAATATTTCCAATTTTGTACAACCAGGGTGATTCTTTGTTCCTTGCTTAGGGTAGAGAAGTTCACACCAGTTTGTTTCTTGGTTGGCTTGGGGATAAATGATTCAATAATAATGCTATTAAAGTGATGACAAGTTTGACATTTTTTCAAACATGGCTGTAAGTCAAGCCAAGATTAAAAGTAACTTTGTCAATTTTACTTTAACTTGGCATCTTTGGCGTGATTTCCCCTGACATTTTGCCTCTATTCCCCGTATTGTTGATGCTGTGCTGGATTTCATTTTTGCTGGCTTAGATGCTTTGGGCACTTTGCCACTACTGATCAGTGTCAAAGTGCAAGTGCTCCCTGTGTAAATTGTTATTATGATTTATTCACCCAGATTGGCATATTTGATTTCCTGGTCAGTCCCTATTAAAGTGCACTAAGTGTGCCGGGGCTGGTAAATAAAAAGCTACTAGTGGGCCTGTGGCACTGATTTTGCCACCCACATGAGTAGTTCTGAAACGGTAACTCAGACCTGCCACTTCAGTATCTGTGTGCAGTTGTTAACTGCCTTGTCGACTTGGCAAGTGCAGCCACCTGCCAGGCTCTAACCTTCCTTTTTCTTACATGTCAGTCACCCCTAAGGTAGGCCCAAGGAAGGTGTGAAAGGTAGGACATGTCCGGCTGTGTGTGGCATGTCCTGATAGTGAATTACTGCCAATTTAGTTTTTCACTATTGCAAGGCTACCTGTTCCTATAGGACGGAATGGGGAGTTTGTTTATAACATCTTATAAACATAATTGCCCCTGGGAACAAGTTAGGAATATAAAGTTTCGTATACCTGAAGAATGTTAAAATGCATCTTTTAGTGAGAGTGATTTTCACATTCTGTGTTTGAAAATACCACTTTTAGAAAGTAGGTATTTTCTTGTTCAGCCATCCAGTGTGCCTCTGCTAGGATGTGAATTGACTGTCTTGGTTTGGAGTGTCAGGGGCTGGGGAGGAGCAGTGGCTCCAGAGAGCCTGGTAGGTCAGGGCTGGGCTAAATAGACCTGGTCTGCATTTAGAGTAGGGGGAGGAGATTTCATTCCACCTGCCAGGAAGCTGCACCAGAGAGGACAGAACTGGTTTTGACTGGGCACAGGGCTTCTCTGCACAAAGAGAACAAATACATTTTGGGGTATAAGTATTAGACCTAAAACCCCATAACTTTAGAATACTTCTGGAATCAAGAGGAGCCTTTGCCAAGGAGAAGAGCTGAAAAAAACAGAGAAGTACTGCCCTTGCTGTGTGCCTGCAGTTGCTGTTTCTGCCAAGGAAAGGAGAAGGACTTTGCTGTGTGCTGTGTCCCCTGCTTGAGGAAAGTCTCCAAGGCCTTGAGTAGAGCTTGCCTCCTGTTTTGAAGTCTCAGGATCACAAAGACTTCACCCCCAGCTCCCCTGAACTTCCTTGCTGGGAGTTCTGACCTTCTATGAGTACCTGTGACTGTGTGGGGCCTCAGGAGGTTGTTTCTGCTGCAGGGAGCTGGGAAGCAAAGCAACAACAAGAAAATTGACGCATCGCTCTTCTGGCAACAGTTTTTCAGATGCAACATCGTGGTGCGAGAAGAATCTCCCCGCACCGCATCGAAGAAAGTGGAGTCCAAATTTACACCACCAGTGCAAGTGACTAAAGCTGGTAAAAGTTCTGTTGATGGAGGGATTGATGGAGTAAAAGACATCGAAAGGTACTAAAGACTGAGCAAGCTAAGATTATTGGAAGAAAATCCTGTGGGAATAATGGCTAATGAACAATTGAATGTCCTACTCCATCACAAAAAGTTTCATAGTTAATTTCTAATGCCAGATGGGCTTGCAGTGTTGTTAAGTGCAGTAGAGTTTGGAGGCAAAATGGTTCTTGCACTGTGACAGTACAAAGAAAATTTTATGAAATGTAAGGATTATTTCTTATACTGATGTTCAGGGCTCTGTCTTATGTTTAGTTTCATAAGAGGAGGGTGTTGTAGTATTGGGTTCGGTGTTCTTGTCATTGCTGTTTTTAATGTACATATTTGCTTTGTTTTGCTTGGAATGCTACTCATGTTCTGGCGTAGAACGGTGGGCTTTAATTCCATGAACAATTAGTCAGTTGCTTTTGGGATCCAGTACCATAGGGTGCTCAAGCCATGGGGTATTATCATAAGGAATAAACTCACTGCTTAGCTCTAAAAACATTAACAAAGCCTATTAGCTCTGCAAGGCTATATGTCTTTGTTAATGTTTTTTGTGGCTGACGGGAGGGCCAGAAGTAGCATGGGGAGGGGGTGGACAGAGGAAGGTGGGAGTAGGGAGGGATTGGCAAGCAACACGGGAGGTATGAGGGACCGAGTTGGTGGAAGACAAGGAACAGAGGCATGAGGGTCCAAGAGCACAAAGAAAACAGACTGCAGAGGGGCAAGCAACACAAGGGGGTGGAGGAGGAAGGTTTGGGAAAATCATGGATGGCAGGAGGTGGGAGGGAGTCAGGAAAAGCCCAGAGATTGTGGGGAGGTGGATGGACTGCAGGCACATGCACTCTTATAGAGCCATGTCTAAAAGTAAAAAGGGAAGTACCTTGCGAAGCACACAGTCAGTGAAAGGACACTGGCCATAGACAGGAAACTGTAGTTGGTCCATGCTCCACTGCAGAACCAAAACTCAATGCCAGGAGGAAGCAAGGAGCTGCTTACTAAGAAGCAATAAAATGAGAGCAAAATGCAAGCCAACCAAAGGCAAGTAATAGGCCGGATCTAAAACGCCTTTAAGCATTTAGTTCACAAGAGCTTTCCCCTAAGGACAGCATGAGCGCTGTTTGAAGGCGAATCTTAAAAAACATTGGAAAATGGTAGAAAATAGGCATGTAATATGGGAAAACAAGTGGAGAAGAGGGAAGAGAAACAAAAGATGAAATAAAGATGATCGGACACGAAACATAGCGCATGAGAAGGCGGCCGAGAGGAGGAGCAGAAGGACAGAGGACAAAACAGGAAAAATGAGAGGAAAAATAAGAAAGATGAAAAGCACACAGAATGTAGAGAAAAACATAAAGGGAGGCAAGAAAAGAAAGGGACGGCAAAGAATAGCAATAACGTGTTTATATATAGGACAAAGAAGGAAGAGGCACCCTTTAATCCTTAGAACAAGGGTAATACAGTCACATAGACAACTGTTCTACTGGGGGAAAAAAATTGAATTTTTCAAAAGGACATGGACATTCTATTGACCTGTAGTCTAATTTGATTTTTTATTTGCAGGAAAAATTTCATATGACCAAATTGCAGATATTCTCATTCTGTATTTCAGATTATACTTGAAAAGGACTGATCATCTCATAGTGTATAAACAAACCCAAGCAGGAGCTCACAGTGCTGGAGCAGTGAAACAGTGATTATCTGTAAGCCATTACAAACAAAGTGGCACAGTGAATTCAATATTTGCAGAATGTACAACATATCCGCGGATAGCCTAAACCCCTCTGATTATTTAGTTGAGCAATTGAACCCACCATTTTCAGACATTGGAGTTTGAGTATCCAGCAATGAATGTGACATACAGGTGACAAACAGTAAGGATGAATGTGGAATACTTAACTCGCTGAACTACCGAGAAAGAGAGAACCAAGAATGAAAGAATAATCAAACATGAAAAGGAAACAAGAGAGAAGACAAAAGAGGAGACAAGAAGGTATGAGTTTCAGCAAACAACAGAGAGAAGGAAAGACAAAAGTCAAGTGGCAGTGGGGTGAAAGATGTGAGTCCACAAGAGAGAGAAAGTAGTACAGGAATGTAGAAGACAAAAGGAAGGCAATAAATAAATAGGGCATCAGTCAATTGATAACGGAGGGAAGAGGAAGCAACTCACTCAAAACTTAAAGCAACTCCTGCATTATCAATTTTGAGTGTGCTACCCATATGCAGCTCTGCCAATGTTTATTGACAAAAAGTTGAATCACCCCTACTATTGTGGCAGTGGGAACCACATACAGTTTTACCAGCCACCTCAATACTGGCCTGCAGCAGAGCCCATTCCTCTGGTTCCATTCCACTGCTATGCTCTTCCCTATCCAGCTACCACTTTTCTGCTGTTCTCCTTTCTCAACCTGCTCCATGCAGCAGCAGATCTTATAATCTTCCACCCTCAATCTTGCTGCACACCGTTACCCTTCTTAAAGTCCATCATGCTTCAAAGCATCTCCTTGTGATTGAAACACTCTTATTTATTGTTACCATAAACCGTCAATGAAAAAATAATAAACAGAATCGGAGGTATTTTACAAGAGGTAACTGGACTTAATTTACATCGGAGCCTAAAAGGAATTAGCCATGCATATATAGTTTCTGCAACCGAAAACTACAGAATGGCTACCTTCAGTATAGAGACCAGATTAGGTTGTCGACAAAGGGTTAGCCAGGGGACCCTCAGGTCTGCAGTGTGAAAGACTCAAATACTTTCTCAATTTCATGTTCAATGTTAGCAATAACTTAAAACCTTAGAAAGCTGAATGTGTGGGTAAAATTCAGAGCCAGCACAGTAAATGAGAATGGAGCTAACTGATAAACTCCATTTTGCTTAAAATATATTCAGGGGCCAATGAAGAAAGTGGGTGCCACAGATTTGCTTTGGTGTTGTCAACCAGAAAGCTGGAGAACTGATATGGCTGTAGCCACTTTCCTGAATACTGAAGTATTTTGGATATTTATCAGCTTGACCTGTTGAAATAGATTTCTAGTGGTCATTTAGACCCTTGAGAGTGGACTGATCACCCACCGGGTCCATCATCGCCATGGCTTCTGCTCCCCTGCTAAAGGATTGCTTGCCAAATTTAGAGGTCTCCTTTTGGCAAGCAGGATCTAGTGTGGCTGAATTCACTGAACTTAGCCAAGTGGGTACCATTTTTTTTGTGGCCACTAGGCAAAGTCTTTTTAAATTTTCAATAAACAAACTTCAAACCTGGGTTTTTGTTTCTTGAAAAAAAGCAAACAAAAACAATGGTCCTCATAGGCTGGGAGATTTTGGCCTTCATGTGTGGGTCGCTCTTTGTTTTCCCTACCAAAGATTGCAAGGTGGACCTGGGTATGAAAAATGAGTGACAAATTCAATGCACTAAGTAGGATCTAATTAGAATGAAGAGATTGTCTCTTTGCCCTGATGTCCGTGAGGCGGAAAAGCCATTAGGCCAAAGATTTTGCCAGTTTAGCCAGCAGATGTTCCACCGATGTAACCCAATACTTCCATCGGATTCAAATAGAGTGGAGGAACCATGAATTTGAACGGATGAAGTCACAGATGATTTACAGCGGGAGTCCCACTCCTCCACACTTTAAATGACACCATTAGGTGTATCATGAAATGTGACCTGCACTGGGCAAAAGTCTGCATTTTTGTTTAGCACAATTACTTTATTGCAAAATTGTACTGTGATGAATATTTGAACTTTAATTTGTGGTCAACCCTAATTGGATTGGCTGCTTTACTACTTCTTGTAAGTCTAAGCACCCTTCTCAACAATGTTGGGTAAAGCCCCCAAGAAAGATACAGCAGGAGTTAGTAGGGGGTTAGATAATATGACATGTAAAAGGCTTTTGAGGTATTAACCAATTTGGGCCTAAGGAGAGCACCAAGCAATTACTCAGGTCATATGCAACACGTTCTATGGTGAAGATTTCCCTAAAAACCAAAGAAAAGATTAGATGCTAAATTTGGTGAATTTAGTTTTGCCACTGTTTCTCTGCTAAGTGCTGCACAATTTCAGAATGGGCATCAGTTAGTAGGTTCAGGTTCACTTTGCATTAATATAAATTGGCTACCAAAAATAGCTATTCTCCTTGGTACTTCTTCTGGGTGTCGGGTTGAAAGTCAAAATGTGTCACCTAAGATTGCCTTAGAGTATTGATGATCATTCATTGTCGGTTCCTGGTCCACCCTATCCTTTGGGTGATCTATCACTCATTAACTATAATATGGTCTCTCACTTACCCTCAAGAATTTAAAACAAAGTACTGCTCTTTAACCAGCAGTTCATGTCTCCTGCCTCACTCAGACAGCCTTCTTCTTTAGGTACACCCACATGCTACAATGGCCAGCCATCATGTTACCCTTTCCATTCAGACGACTCAGTCTCACTGTTTCGTCCATATTTGAATTTTTGTGTATTGAAGAGTGATAAATATTTCAGGGTTATGAAAGTCTAAGATATCAGACTTAACAGCTATGGTGAGTTACATCCACCTCATTTGACATCATGCCATATTCTTTCGATAAAATGTTAAACCCTAAACACCTTAAACAAACTGTAAAAGCTTCAAATGTGCTGCTTCAGAAAAAAAATGTGAGCCGTAAATAAAGTCTCAGTGTGCTGAAAATTAATTGTTGTTTGACCTGACCCTCTCTGCAGGGTAACTCCCAACCCATTGTCTATTTTTGTTAGCTTTAGGGCTCTGCTCACTTTACCACTGCTAACCAGTGCCAATGCCCTTGCGGTCTCTCTTTTAAACATGACAAAATTGGCTTACACTTGGCTAGCTTATTTAATTTACTTGTAAGTCCCTAGTAAAGTGGTGCTACAAATGAACAGAGCCTTTAAATTAAATGTTGCTAGTGGGCCTGCAGCACTTATTGTGCCATCTACTTAAATAGCCTTTTAAAACATGACTTAGGCCTGCCATTCCAGCATGTGTATGCAGTTTTAAACTGCCATTTTGACTTGGGAAAATAAACATTTTGCTAGACCTAAACCTTCCATTTTAATATATATAAGTCACCCTTAGGGTAGGCCCTATAGGGCAGGGAGCATTGTATCTGAAAACTGGGACATGTACGTTTAATTTTTACATGTCCTGGTGGTAAAAGAATAATAAAATTCATTTCTCACTATTGTAAGGCCTATCTCTTCCATAGAATAACTTTGAGTTACCTCATTACATTTAATAAGTAACAACTGTTGTTTGGGAGCAGGTAGGAATGTCATGTTTGGTGTCTAGGTAATTGTAATTTAAAACTGTCTTTAATGGTAAAGCCAGAATTTAAGTCACAGTTCTGGAATTGGATTGGCACTTTTAGAAAGTTGTCATTTTCTTGTCCTAGCCATTTTGTGCCTGCAGCCTGTTTATGGGTTACATAACTAGGTGTAGTTGGCAGTTGATCTTTGTATATTTCTCCCAGACAGCTAAAAATAGAGGGTCTGGGTGTTGGCAGGATGGACCATTTTGACTTTATTAGGAGGGAGAAGCTATCACCTATCACACTTCAAAGACCCTGCCTCAACTCGGACAAAAAGTTCTTCATATCCTATTGTGTCTGCAAACATATTGGGACCAGGGAAACAAGGCAGGACATTCCAGACAGTTCTGTAGGGGTAAGACCCCAGAAGTTTCCTCCACTTCAAAGGTATAAAAAAAGGGGACCCTCAAGTCCACTTTTCAGTACACTCCTGGACCTGTGGATACAACAGAAAAGGGATTGCTCTGCTACCATAGGACTGCCCTACTGCCTATGACCCGCCATACTATCTGAGAAGGAAGATTGAACCAGCACCCTTCATCCCAAGCTACCTAAGTAACTCCATGGTCTAGTTAGCTGCCCTTCTGCTCTGAGCTACAAGGACACAACATGCTCCAGAGGTCTCCCTGGAACTGCCTATCTGAACTGCTGCATTGAATCTGCCTGGGCTTTGCTGGTCTCTACTGGAGTGAGCTCCTGATGCATATTAGGTGCCTCTGAGGTCTTGGACCCTTGGTGTGGCATCAGTTGAGCTCCTTCAAGAATAAAATGAGAAATCCTGAAGTTTGGGTCTCTTCGCAACCATGAAAGGGACCATTTGCTCCAAGATATTGCAGCTTCAGTGCACACGACTCTTCACTATACAGCGACCACCGATGACAACCGAAAATGTGACATCTGCACTTTTGCGCTACAGCATCGCCAGCCTACTGTGACCGTCAACACGAAGTTCCAGCAACGATCGTCCACAGCTCCACACAGGATCTTAGTGCTAAAATGCTGACCATCATTAACTCTTCCCTTGTTGCTCATCCTGGACTTTAAAAGGTAACTTTTTCGGGGGCGCTAGAGAGCGGGCAGACAAGATGGCTGCATCTTAGGGAGGCTATGTCAGCCTGAAGGCATTATCCTGCAATATCCTGCGCCTACATGCTCCAGACCCCAAGATTACGACTCGTGAGCACAGCGAGTGGCTAGGAAACTGCTTGGAAGCAGCCGCCGAGCTGTTGCTCCAGTCGTAGCAGCTCATCCCCGATTCCGGCACATCTCCACGAGGCGGATCCAAAGATGGCGGCGCTCGGTTGTTGAGGGAGGGGTCCTGTGCCATTATATGCCCCTCGCTCCACTGTCGGGTGCCCCAGACCATGATCTGCTGCAGTCGCTGAGCGCTGGTGCCCGCAGAGGGAGATCGCAGGGGGGCCTGGCATGGTCAAATCGCTCTGCTGAACTTGAACACAGACGCTGGTCCGGATGGCTGGTGGGGACCGTGCAGGAGCACCCAAGGCTCTGCAGCCCTGCTCCCGTGACCTGTGGCATAGGTGAGAGCGACCTGAGCATCCACATCGCTGCGGGGGAGTGCTGCTTGATGAGCCGAAGAGACTTTGCAATGTGAAG
Organism: Triturus cristatus; assembly: GCF_964204655.1. NCBI lineage: Eukaryota > Metazoa > Chordata > Amphibia > Caudata > Salamandridae > Triturus > Triturus cristatus. Next base: position 806,367,909 of record NC_140590.1, read on the forward strand.
GGTGCTGCGAAATCCTGCTCGGCTGCACGGAATATACGCATTTGAGCCGCAGCTCCAGACCTGGGCTGATTGTGTTTTATAGCACGGACGGTGAGAAATCCTTGAGCCGGAGGGGAGGCTCTGGACCCCTGCAGGGCACATCACGGTGATCCGGGGGCGCGCAGATACTGCAACGGGTGCGAGGTCCCTCCTGGAATATAGGGGCTACGCTAGCTGCTGTGAGAGGAGGACGAATGTGCGACTACATGCTACAGGCAGTCTGAACACCGGTTGCAACGATTGGCATGGACTGGAGTCTGCAGTGGTGAGTTGCGGCGAGGGCCCGAGCTGCCCATACTGCCTGGATGGGAGAATCTGCCTCTGCCACATTGCTGCCCTGAGTTAGTGGTGAAGGCCTCTACTATTGACAGGCTGCACCGGGCTCCAACATATTAGAGACGCGCGTGGGCTGTGGTGAGTGCTGCGCACCTCCAGGCTTAAGAGGAAGATCAAACTTGCGCATAGAGGGAAACAGTGTGGAACCACAAAGACTCTGGCGATTGGAATGGGAACGGCCCCTTTAAAATCTCCTGTGACTCCCCACCGCCTTTGGCCTGATACTGCTGGGGCTGTCTCTGAGCGAGACATGCAGAAAGCCCCATAGGGTAGAGAGGCATAATGGGTCATACTGAGGGCAAACAGGCAAAATTGCAATTCCCAGCACAGAAGCAAGCCCCTAGTGAGGATGCAGAGTCGCAAAGAGAAGATGACCAGCCCCCTGCCCCAACACAGGATGAGGACTTCAAAGCTATCCTCCTCATGATACATCAAAGCCTAACCTCCATTGAGTCCAAGATGGACTCTATGAACTTACGCATGGACTTCCTTGCGCAAAAACTTCAAAAACATGATGGCCTAATATCTGAGACTGAACAACGCATATCCACTCTCGAGGACACCACTGGTGCCAGCAGTGCCAAACTACAAAGTATGGAGAAACTTCTTCATGTCATAGCAGCAAAAAACAAAGACCTGGATGCGCGCTCGCACAGAAACAATTTGCGCATCGTGGGAGTCCCTGAGTCTACGGCCACTGGCCGCATGGAGGACTATGTGGAGCGTGTGCTCCTGGGTCTCTTCGAAGTTGAAGCCTTCTCCAAGGTACTGATAGTCGAACGGGCCCACAGATCACTCTTGGCGAGACCGCTACCTGGTGCGCCCCCGCACCCTATCCTGGCTCACATCCTAAACTACAAAGATCATGACACTGCACTGAGGCTCGTGCAGGAGAAGCAAGACTTGGTCTATGAAGGAGTGAAAGTTGCGCTCTACCCGGACTTCACCATGGCAGTACAGGAGGCACAGAAGAAATTCCTCCCAGTTACAGAGAAGCTCCAGCAGGCTGGCATCCACTATGCCATGCTCTACCCGGCGAGATTGCGAGTTCAGCACCGAAGTAAGACGCATATCTCCAGTAGCCCTCAACATATCCAGGATTACCTGAAGACCTGCACGAGGTGATCGCCCACTTCACTGACTGTTGATCCTGGCTCTGGCCGCTCCTTGTCTGATCATGAGGAGCTGTAGAGCTGTTCTCGGGAAGACCAACAACGCCACTGCGAACTGGTAAGACTGTTCCTCTTGCTGCACCAAATATTGGAGCGAGACACGTGCCGCCCCAGGAACTCTGAAGTTCTAACTGCGCCGCTGAGCCTCTATATCAAGTGACTCAGCGCTTTGGCATCCATTGTGACACTTTCCTACCGGGCTCCCTCGCATATGCGAGGTGTGCTGATGGTCTCTCTGGCATGCACCGCCAGAGGGAATTCCCCCTACGAATGTTGTACACGTTATATGGGATTTTAATAATTGTTTTTTCAAAATGGCTAGTGCAGAGATTAGTAGCTTGGGCCCCCTTTATGCCTTCTTCTCTCCTTAAGATCGGAACTGGGGCGACATTCCTACAGAGTGATGTTCACAATGCCTACGCTGTTGGTTTTTGGGGTTGGGGGGAGTCTTTTCCATGTGGGTTTGGGCCGCAGGCATGAGTGGGGGAGGGAGGATGTTAATCAGAATGTTATATTGCTTTGTCTTGCATGGTACCACCCATAGTTGTATATGCTGTAGCTGCATGCACTGTGCCTGGAACATACATATCTTGAAAATGCTTTCCTGCAAATGTCACTACCGCAGTTACCTAAAATTGTATGGCTAGTGAACCACAGACTGGTAAACCCACCATTAATTGCATAATATTGAATATGCATGGCCTCTGGGACCCCGCAAAAGTAGACCGGTCCTACACTATCTAGATAGGCATCATGTCCAGGTGGCAATGCTACAAGAGACGCACCTGGCCTCCGGGGTATTGCCAACGCTTGGCAAGAAATGGGCTGCACACAGCTGCTTCTCTTCATTTTCCACATATGCCAGAGGCACCACTATTTTGGTTAAGAAAGTTCTGGGCTACTGCCCACTGGGCTCTTTACAAGACCCTCAGGGTAGATTCAGCACAATGTGGTGTAGATTAGCGGAACACACGATTACCCTGATAAGCTGCTATGCACCCAACATTGATGACGCAAACTACTGTAATCAGGTATGGGGGCACATACTGGAAGTAGGCTCCACATTTATTATATGGGGGGATTTCAACCTGGCAATAAAGCCGTAGATAGATTGATCACATTCGCATTTGACCTCCCACCCATAGGCTACCAAAAATCTCTCAGCCATAATGGCTGACCATCGACTCTTCTATGCATGGCGCTCTCTACACCCAATGCAAAAAGAGGGCACGTTTTTCTCGACTGTGCATAATAGCTGGTCCCCGCCTAGACTACTGGCTATTGTCGGGCGGTCTAAATACATGGCTCAGGGAGGTAACACAATTAGCTCGCACCCTCTCAGATCACTCCCCGGTCCCTTATGAAGCTAGAGCCACCAGGCAAGGAATCTCCACACAGATCCTGAAGACTCCTACCTACAGCCCTACTAGACAGCACCTTTCGGGAAGAATTACGCCAGGAGATAGTAGACTTCTTTCCATGTAATATTGACAGTGTCCCCACCCTTGATTTTGTCTGGGAGAGCTTTAAGGTCACAGTTATAGGCCTATGCATAGCTAAGAGCGGAGGGGTTTTGAGATCCATTAGGGGCACGTTGTATAGGTTAGAATTGGACATCAAACGAGTTGAGTCGCAAGTTGCATCTTCACCTGATGCACTACCATGAGCTAGGCTCAAAGAGCTCCTAGTGGAATACTCAGAGGAAGCTGAACGTGAGGCCAAATTCCGATCGAAATATTACACTTGCAGATCCTATGGTGAGAGCGAACGCCCTGGCAGGGCCCTGGGGAAGTCAGTAGAGTCCCCAGGTTTGCTAATCAATCCTGGAAATCACAGACGAAGAGGGGCAGAGACACATAGATTCACAGGAAATACTCCACACCTTCACTAAATATTTTGCCACACTCTACCATACTGACAACCGGGCACCCCCAGACATAGCTACGTATTTTGAAAATACAGCTCTGGGCTGGATCAGTGACTCCCGTAGGGAGTTCTTATCCTCTGACATTGAGAAGGATGACATTCGAGCTGCAATAATGGGGTTGGGCTCCAGTAAGACCCCAGAGCCAGCCGGCCTACCAGCCGAGTTTTATAAATGTTACAGTGAACAATTGACACCCATCCTCAAACAAGTATGGAAGAGGCACGGGACTCTGGGTATTGCGACAAGCTCTAATTATATCCCTGCTCAAGCCGGGAAAGGCAGCTGATAAGTGTGAGGCCTACAAAGATACTTGCCAAAGTCATAGCCAACCGTCTGTCCTTGCTTATGGAGGGGTTGGTCCTGCCAGACCAGGCAGGCTTTGTCCCAGGCAGGGCCACCTCCCACAACCTTCACACCACCTTTGTGCTCCTCCACGACATTGATCCTGATAGCTCAGTCACCGGGATTTATTTTAGACGCCGCAAAGGCATTTGATTCCCTAGAGTGGGATTATATGCTTGCCATCCTGGGTCGAATGCGACTCCCTCGTCCTTTTTTAACTTGGATCCATTTGCTCTATTCTAAGCCGGAAGTGGTGGTCCAGATCCCCATTAAATGAGGCATACGCCAAGGATGCCCGCTATCCTAGTTACTTTTTGCCTTGGCTGTTGAGCCCCTGGCAGCCAAAATTAGGCAACATCATAGAGACTACGCCATAATATACCCCTTCCATCAAATCCTAATATCACTGTATGCGGACGATATTACCTTATACCTCCGAGAGCCCAGTGTAAGCCTTAATCCTATCTTCAGGGAATTCATGAGATTTGGTCATAAAATTGAAGTGGAGCAAATCGCATATCTTCCCACTCACTCGTAACACTCCTAGCTTCACCCCTGTGTACCCGCTGAGCTGGTGCAATGACAAAATCAAGTATCTGGGGATCATCATCACCAGGAACCCTGAGGAGACAATTAGATCAACCTATATGGATGTGATTGAAACGATTGGCATGTGGATTACCCTTCCACTCTCCTCGGCTGGTAGAGTGGTCCTGATGAAGATGAACCTTCTTCCCAAGCTCTGTAGTGTAGCTCCTGTATTACCCATCCAGGACCTGGGTGTTTGGATAATATAAACTGTAGAATTGGTGGCAGACTAACTCTGAGCACCCCCACTGGATATGTTAGCCTGTTTGCATTAGCTAGCTCACAGTGCCACTAGAATCTCCTCTGACTGGGGAGAGAATAGTTTCTGGCAACCTTAGAACATGACAACTCTGATCCCCCAGGATGGAAGCAATGTACTACTTTTCACTCAGTCACTCGTGCTCACTTACTTCGTCTCAGAGAGTTACACAGAAGGAGCAGTCGGGCGTGTTTACAATAAGTATTTATTGCACAGTTGTTCTTCTAGTGTAAATTATATGTGCTTCGACAACCGTTAGACAGTAGCAGAGATATATGATCAGTAATACAGTGAATATAAAAGGATAGTAAAGTTCTACAATCTTGCAATAAGCATGAATAAATACATGAATATAAAATGCAGGATAAATGTGCGCGTACTCCTACGATGCCTATCTAGATGTACCTAAGTGTACCTAGCATGTGTGTGGATGTAAAGCCAAGAATCCCTCTAGATTTAGTCTAACCCCATTACCTGCAGCAAGAGAGTGCAGGACCCTGTCCTGGTCTCTAATTGAACACCCCGCAAGGGAGGTTTGGACCGCTGTCAGCTGGAGCATCTGTATGAAGGAGCCTCAGTGTGTCAGACTGGAAGTCTTGGTTCCCTCTAGCCAACACTAGCAAGAGGTGCTGTATTTATACAGAAAGTATCTAAGGTTCCTTTGGCCCTTGTTTCTTGTATTAGCCAGTGTTGGGTATGAGGATAACGTATGGGATGAACCCTGTATGTAGATATTATGCAGGTGGATTATAGCCCCGGCCTGGTTTCCAAGAACCCCTAATGAACATTCATACTGTGTCAGTCTAAAGATGAAGTCATAGAACACTATTGTTCAGGGAAATCCTCCTTCTGTGCCCAGGACTAGAACTAGGTAAAGATTCAATCCTAAAAGGCTCGTAACTGTAGTGTAGGGGAGGTGGTGTAGGTGAAAGGGTATGCTGTTACCCGGGCTTATATTAGGTTACCGATATGAAACATAACACCCACTCCACTTCTGAATAGTCAACAATATTAAAATGCTAACAAACCATACATTTATACTAGGTAGCAGCGCATAGAATTATCAGTGAGCCATGTAATAACATTTTTAAAACATTAAAATCATTTTTAAAAACAGTCTAAGAGGGGAAAAAATTTACGAAAATCAGCTTTGAAATTGTCCCTTAAGCCCAAGTCCTATATGAACTCAATTATATAGGTTGAACCACTACAAGCGTTCTAGAAGGCCATGCTTTCCAAGCAAAAGTGTCAATATTTAGGAAATGTTCCAAATTTAGCAGAGTTTTGAAATGAAAAGGAAAATCCAAATTCTTTCCCAGCACACAAAGAGTCAGTTTTAGATTAAGTGTCCTGACTGGGAGACGCAACATCGTCGTTGCTTGCTGCCACAGGGGACGGACCTTGTAACACCTCGCAGAACACGTCAATGGAGCATAGATGAAATTCTTTGCCAAAGTCGGTGTAACCTTATGATAAAATGAGGTCGGGTCAGTGGTGTTAAATCCTTAAAAATATGAAACTTTCTGTGTAAATGCCTGCAAACTACTTTTTGGTGGTGTAAGGCAATGTTCCCATTGGTGATACTCAAAAACATTTCCAGGTGCTATTGATTTGTGTAAAAAATTATGACCATAATGTGTGTAACAGTTCAATGTAAACAAAACAGGGTACAAAGTTCCTCTAGCACGTAGAAGAGATATCGGGGAGCGAATAATAAGTGAGGAAAAGTTAATCCTCCACTTGCTCCCGAGTGTAGCCAAGGGATGAGCAGGGTGAATTCCCTTGGTGGAACTAGAGCTCTCACACACCCAGCGAACAAGGTGTCATGCTTCATCATATGAGCTTGCCCCTCGTCAGGTCGGCGCTGCAATACTTGACGGGCTCCCGAACCGGGGCTCTTTATCGGGGATCTTTTGTTCCTGCCGGTCGGTGCATGGGGGTGAGGGGCCTAGTTTGTGTAGATGTGAATGAAAGTGGGTTAAAACGGGTCAGTTAGTCCTAGTCGGTATTTATTCAGAAGGTAAACTGCCCGATTAAAATGGTGTAGAGATAAGGTATCTAGTCATGTAGCTCTACTCTAAAGATCAACATGTTTCATGCCTTGTATGTCAGGAGGATCTGGGCACTTCTTCAGGATCAGAAAAACCTATCTACACTACGTGGTAAGGTGCGTTCTACATACCACATTTTCAGGTCCGTGACCTGAAAAGTAAGTTAGGATTAGTTAAGCATGATAATTATGTCTCTTCTTACTGCTAACAGATATCATCGTGGATTGGTGAAATGAGGGTACTGTCACAATCATATAATAGACTAAAGTCACCATACCCAGACATAGATCAAATTCAAAACCTATACCGTGAGGTGCCTATGTGAGCTAAGCGCGATCAGTATTGAAGAAATAATAGTAATGTTAAAAACTGAATAACAGTTATATATTGCTTTAAGCGTAACGGGAGTAGAGATGTATTGGCTTGACTCACCTAGTCTGTTACTAAAGGTTACTAGCAACAGTCCTGGCGGTAACATAAAATGGACACCGATTGGGTCCTGTAAAATATAAGTAAAAATCAAGGATGTACAGTTATGGATATCAGTGAGAAAAATTCAGTAAGCAAAAGTAGGCAGTGAGCCTACCAAGGGATGAGCGCTAATAATGGGTGCATGAGGGGAGCTACCTCGAACCGTGTAGGGCGAATCCCACTCGAAAACAACCGTAGACCGGTGACTAGGGTGGTGAGCGGTAATGGAAATTCTTCCGCGTGGCAAAAGTTCACCGGTCGGGTCGAGAGGGAGGGGGATTGCACTCGGGGGAGGTGTACACCAAAGCAACCCAGGTATAGCTCTCAGCGGTGGGTGCGCCGAGATCCGCATATGAGATCTGTAACAAGGAGACTGAGAGTTCATGAAAAAGCACTTACCCGCGTCGATTCACGCTAGGCTGAGTCAACTACCCTGCCGCCAGGAACCGGGGTGGAACCTGGTAGAGGTTGTGGCGGGAAGATATACTATGCATCTCCGAGATGAAAGGCGTCATTACGTAGGGGGCGTGTGACGCGAATGGAGCGTCATAGGAGGCGCTTGCGTATACCACGTAATGTTAGGTGTTCCTATTGAAGCAGGTCTAAAACGTGGCAGCCATATTGGTACAGAATAGAACTGCGTGACTAATGTCAAAAGTTAATATAGTGGATAAGGAAAAACCTTCCACAGTGGCAAGGGAACTATCTATTTGTGATACTAATGCAGTGCCAGGTGAAGCAGTGCAAAGTGGTATAAAGGTTTGATGGAAATAGCGTCAATTCCCATGTAAAGGTAATCCTAATACCAAGTAGCACCGCAGTAAAAAGGTGTTATGGACCCATAGGGTGGCAAAGTGGGAGCATATAGAGGTCAAAAACCATCTGGACATGACAACATTCAATCCAGGGGGCAAGTAAGGCCATAAATAGATGGACGTCTCGGTGCTGGAAAGCTAACTCCATGATTGTTGAGGTGATGGTTAAGGGAGTGAGCACCATGGGATATCATCATTGAGTCCCTCAGTATGGGATGATAATCTATGACCCATCTCTGTTCAATCCTGAACAGTGATGATTTGGAAATCTGTGAATGAGATTCCAATACAATCCAGTGTATTGAATCTGGGGAATGTTGAGCCTCAGTATAGTGTCTGTACATTCTAGTTGTGACTCGCTGGCAGCGTATGTTGCTCCTATGTTCAATTATGCATGTTTTGACTGGTCGCATGGTGATTCCTATGTATTGTAAACCACACGGATAGGTGATCAAATAAATACACTGTCTGGTGTTACAGTTGGTATGTTTTTGGATGCACCACTTGAAGTTTGATCGCAAGTTAACTTCTTTGGTTATTGTCGTATATTTGCATGCTGTGCACGTGCCACAGGGGTAGTGTCCTTTGACAGGTGGTAAGCCCCATAGATTTGTTTGTGTAGAATTAGTGTGAATCTTGGGTCTCGTGTGAATGAGAATGTCTCTTAGACTGCAAGTTCTCGTGTATGCAAATCTTGGTTTAGGTATCTGCAAACCCCCTGTATTTAAAATACCCCAGTGTTTCAAAATGATCTTTTTAGTGGGGGCTGAATTAGGTGTGTATGAAGTAACACATGTAAGTAAGTCAGTAGGAGGTTTTTGGTGAACCTCTAGTAAAGACTCTCTAGGGTTCTTTCTTGCTCTCTTCATTGAGTCGTTGATAACTTTAGAGGGGTATCCTCTAGTCTTGAGATTGGTAGCCAATGTGGCTGATTCTGTTTTGTAATCAGCAGTGGATGTGCAATTGCGTCTTATGCGCAGGAACTGGCCGAAAGGTAGGTTGTCTTTGAGGGCTCTAGGGTGATGGCTTTGGTATAGGAGTAAGCTGTTGCGGTCAGTTGGTTTCCTATATAAAGAGGTAGAGAGATTCCCCTCAGTCAAACTAATGTTCAAATCAAGAAATGCAACATTGGTATCTGAAATAGTATGGGAAAATTTCAAAAAGTTGTTCTGATGGTTAACCCATTCCACAAAAGCATTACATGTATCGATGGAACCATGCCAAAAAATTAGAATGTCATCAATGAAACGTTTCCAAAGTTTCAAATTGTGGAGATATGGATTGTTGTCATTATTAATGGCATCTTTTTCAAAAGCTGCCATATACAGACAGGCTAGACTAGGGGCAAAGGTGCTCCCCATCGAAGTACCCTGGCATTGATGGTATAATTGTCCTTTGAATTCAAAGAAGTTTTCAGTTGTGGCCAGGGTTGCACATTCCATGATAAACGAGATGGGGGTTTTGGAATGCCAATCCAAGGAACTCAGAGCCGCTTCTATGACTGTCAAGGTGTCTCTCTGGGGAATATTTGTGTATAAAGCCTCCACGTCAAGGGTGACAAGGAAGTCAATTTCGCTAGTGTCCTCTGTTGACTCAATGATTCTGAGGATATCAGTTGTGTCTCTTATGAAAGAAGGTGTGTTTCTCACTAAGGGCTGTAAGAAATGGTCAACGAACTTGGATAGTGGCTCAAGTATTGAGCCAATACCTGAAACAATGGGCCGACCAGGAACCGGGGTCGTGCCTTTGTGTATCTTAGGTAAGGTGTACAAGTAGGGGATCCTCGGTTCTGTGGCGATTAAGAAAACTGATTTGTTGTGACTTATTCAACCATTGGTCTCTGCCTCATGTACTATTATGGAGATGGAATTATTGAGGCATGGGGTTTGGTCAAGTGTGATGGGAGCGTAGTATTTCTCATTGGCAAGTTGGCGTTTACATTCCTCATCATAGTCGGCTGTGGATTGGATCACAGCAGCCCCACCTTTGTCGGCTTGTTTGATGGTTATGGATTTGTCTCCCGCGAGATTACTCGCAGTTTGCACTTCAGTTTTGGAAAGGTTATGAAAGGGAGAGGGATCAGGTATTAGTGCTAGGTCTTTAAGTACCGCTTTCTCAAATGTTAAAATTTCCACTGGGATCATAGCATTGTTAGGAGTGAAAGTGGAGGGATTCCACAATCATAAGTCATCCTCTTTGGTGAGTGGTTTGTCCTGAAAATAAGATTTCAGTCGTATCTTGCGGAATAGTTTTTGTACCTCACAGAGGTCCCAGTTCACTGTGTCATAATCTGAAGAACCTTCTAACATTTCAGTGTTCAGAAATGCGGCAGTTTCTTTTTGAGTCGCAAGTTGCATCTTCACCTGATGCACTACCATGAGCTAGGCTCAAAGAGCTCCTAGTGGAATACTCAGAGGAAGCTGAACGTGAGGCCAAATTCCGATCGAAATATTACACTTGCAGATCCTATGGTGAGAGCGAACGCCCTGGCAGGGCCCTGGGGAAGTCAGTAGAGTCCCCAGGTTTGCTAATCAATCCTGGAAATCACAGACGAAGAGGGGCAGAGACACATAGATTCACAGGAAATACTCCACACCTTCACTAAATATTTTGCCACACTCTACCATACTGACAACCGGGCACCCCCAGACATAGCTACGTATTTTGAAAATACAGCTCTGGGCTGGATCAGTGACTCCCGTAGGGAGTTCTTATCCTCTGACATTGAGAAGGATGACATTCGAGCTGCAATAATGGGGTTGGGCTCCAGTAAGACCCCAGAGCCAGCCGGCCTACCAGCCGAGTTTTATAAATGTTACAGTGAACAATTGACACCCATCCTCAAACAAGTATGGAAGAGGCACGGGACTCTGGGTATTGCGACAAGCTCTAATTATATCCCTGCTCAAGCCGGGAAAGGCAGCTGATAAGTGTGAGGCCTACAAAGATACTTGCCAAAGTCATAGCCAACCGTCTGTCCTTGCTTATGGAGGGGTTGGTCCTGCCAGACCAGGCAGGCTTTGTCCCAGGCAGGGCCACCTCCCACAACCTTCACACCACCTTTGTGCTCCTCCACGACATTGATCCTGATAGCTCAGTCACCGGGATTTATTTTAGACGCCGCAAAGGCATTTGATTCCCTAGAGTGGGATTATATGCTTGCCATCCTGGGTCGAATGCGACTCCCTCGTCCTTTTTTAACTTGGATCCATTTGCTCTATTCTAAGCCGGAAGTGGTGGTCCAGATCCCCATTAAATGAGGCATACGCCAAGGATGCCCGCTATCCTAGTTACTTTTTGCCTTGGCTGTTGAGCCCCTGGCAGCCAAAATTAGGCAACATCATAGAGACTACGCCATAATATACCCCTTCCATCAAATCCTAATATCACTGTATGCGGACGATATTACCTTATACCTCCGAGAGCCCAGTGTAAGCCTTAATCCTATCTTCAGGGAATTCATGAGATTTGGTCATAAAATTGAAGTGGAGCAAATCGCATATCTTCCCACTCACTCGTAACACTCCTAGCTTCACCCCTGTGTACCCGCTGAGCTGGTGCAATGACAAAATCAAGTATCTGGGGATCATCATCACCAGGAACCCTGAGGAGACAATTAGATCAACCTATATGGATGTGATTGAAACGATTGGCATGTGGATTACCCTTCCACTCTCCTCGGCTGGTAGAGTGGTCCTGATGAAGATGAACCTTCTTCCCAAGCTCTGTAGTGTAGCTCCTGTATTACCCATCCAGGACCTGGGTGTTTGGATAATATAAACTGTAGAATTGGTGGCAGACTAACTCTGAGCACCCCCACTGGATATGTTAGCCTGTTTGCATTAGCTAGCTCACAGTGCCACTAGAATCTCCTCTGACTGGGGAGAGAATAGTTTCTGGCAACCTTAGAACATGACAACTCTGATCCCCCAGGATGGAAGCAATGTACTACTTTTCACTCAGTCACTCGTGCTCACTTACTTCGTCTCAGAGAGTTACACAGAAGGAGCAGTCGGGCGTGTTTACAATAAGTATTTATTGCACAGTTGTTCTTCTAGTGTAAATTATATGTGCTTCGACAACCGTTAGACAGTAGCAGAGATATATGATCAGTAATACAGTGAATATAAAAGGATAGTAAAGTTCTACAATCTTGCAATAAGCATGAATAAATACATGAATATAAAATGCAGGATAAATGTGCGCGTACTCCTACGATGCCTATCTAGATGTACCTAAGTGTACCTAGCATGTGTGTGGATGTAAAGCCAAGAATCCCTCTAGATTTAGTCTAACCCCATTACCTGCAGCAAGAGAGTGCAGGACCCTGTCCTGGTCTCTAATTGAACACCCCGCAAGGGAGGTTTGGACCGCTGTCAGCTGGAGCATCTGTATGCAGGAGCCTCAGTGTGTCAGACTGGAAGTCTTGGTTCCCTCTAGCCAACACTAGCAAGAGGTGCTGTATTTATACAGAAAGTATCTAAGGTTCCTTTGGCCCTTGTTTCTTGTATTAGCCAGTGTTGGGTATGAGGATAACGTATGGGATGAACCCTGTATGTAGATATTATGCAGGTGGATTATAGCCCCGGCCTGGTTTCCAAGAACCCCTAATGAACATTCATACTGTGTCAGTCTAAAGATGAAGTCATAGAACACTATTGTTCAGGGAAATCCTCCTTCTGTGCCCAGGACTAGAACTAGGTAAAGATTCAATCCTAAAAGGCTCGTAACTGTAGTGTAGGGGAGGTGGTGTAGGTGAAAGGGTATGCTGTTACCCGGGCTTATATTAGGTTACCGATATGAAACATAACACCCACTCCACTTCTGAATAGTCAACAATATTAAAATGCTAACAAACCATACATTTATACTAGGTAGCAGCGCATAGAATTATCAGTGAGCCATGTAATAACATTTTTAAAACATTAAAATCATTTTTAAAAACAGTCTAAGAGGGGAAAAAATTTACGAAAATCAGCTTTGAAATTGTCCCTTAAGCCCAAGTCCTATATGAACTCAATTATATAGGTTGAACCACTACAAGCGTTCTAGAAGGCCATGCTTTCCAAGCAAAAGTGTCAATATTTAGGAAATGTTCCAAATTTAGCAGAGTTTTGAAATGAAAAGGAAAATCCAAATTCTTTCCCAGCACACAAAGAGTCAGTTTTAGATTAAGTGTCCTGACTGGGAGACGCAACATCGTCGTTGCTTGCTGCCACAGGGGACGGACCTTGTAACACCTCGCAGAACACGTCAATGGAGCATAGATGAAATTCTTTGCCAAAGTCGGTGTAACCTTATGATAAAATGAGGTCGGGTCAGTGGTGTTAAATCCTTAAAAATATGAAACTTTCTGTGTAAATGCCTGCAAACTACTTTTTGGTGGTGTAAGGCAATGTTCCCATTGGTGATACTCAAAAACATTTCCAGGTGCTATTGATTTGTGTAAAAAATTATGACCATAATGTGTGTAACAGTTCAATGTAAACAAAACAGGGTACAAAGTTCCTCTAGCACGTAGAAGAGATATCGGGGAGCGAATAATAAGTGAGGAAAAGTTAATCCTCCACTTGCTCCCGAGTGTAGCCAAGGGATGAGCAGGGTGAATTCCCTTGGTGGAACTAGAGCTCTCACACACCCAGCGAACAAGGTGTCATGCTTCATCATATGAGCTTGCCCCTCGTCAGGTCGGCGCTGCAATACTTGACGGGCTCCCGAACCGGGGCTCTTTATCGGGGATCTTTTGTTCCTGCCGGTCGGTGCATGGGGGTGAGGGGCCTAGTTTGTGTAGATGTGAATGAAAGTGGGTTAAAACGGGTCAGTTAGTCCTAGTCGGTATTTATTCAGAAGGTAAACTGCCCGATTAAAATGGTGTAGAGATAAGGTATCTAGTCATGTAGCTCTACTCTAAAGATCAACATGTTTCATGCCTTGTATGTCAGGAGGATCTGGGCACTTCTTCAGGATCAGAAAAACCTATCTACACTACGTGGTAAGGTGCGTTCTACATACCACATTTTCAGGTCCGTGACCTGAAAAGTAAGTTAGGATTAGTTAAGCATGATAATTATGTCTCTTCTTACTGCTAACAGATATCATCGTGGATTGGTGAAATGAGGGTACTGTCACAATCATATAATAGACTAAAGTCACCATACCCAGACATAGATCAAATTCAAAACCTATACCGTGAGGTGCCTATGTGAGCTAAGCGCGATCAGTATTGAAGAAATAATAGTAATGTTAAAAACTGAATAACAGTTATATATTGCTTTAAGCGTAACGGGAGTAGAGATGTATTGGCTTGACTCACCTAGTCTGTTACTAAAGGTTACTAGCAACAGTCCTGGCGGTAACATAAAATGGACACCGATTGGGTCCTGTAAAATATAAGTAAAAATCAAGGATGTACAGTTATGGATATCAGTGAGAAAAATTCAGTAAGCAAAAGTAGGCAGTGAGCCTACCAAGGGATGAGCGCTAATAATGGGTGCATGAGGGGAGCTACCTCGAACCGTGTAGGGCGAATCCCACTCGAAAACAACCGTAGACCGGTGACTAGGGTGGTGAGCGGTAATGGAAATTCTTCCGCGTGGCAAAAGTTCACCGGTCGGGTCGAGAGGGAGGGGGATTGCACTCGGGGGAGGTGTACACCAAAGCAACCCAGGTATAGCTCTCAGCGGTGGGTGCGCCGAGATCCGCATATGAGATCTGTAACAAGGAGACTGAGAGTTCATGAAAAAGCACTTACCCGCGTCGATTCACGCTAGGCTGAGTCAACTACCCTGCCGCCAGGAACCGGGGTGGAACCTGGTAGAGGTTGTGGCGGGAAGATATACTATGCATCTCCGAGATGAAAGGCGTCATTACGTAGGGGGCGTGTGACGCGAATGGAGCGTCATAGGAGGCGCTTGCGTATACCACGTAATGTTAGGTGTTCCTATTGAAGCAGGTCTAAAACGTGGCAGCCATATTGGTACAGAATAGAACTGCGTGACTAATGTCAAAAGTTAATATAGTGGATAAGGAAAAACCTTCCACAGTGGCAAGGGAACTATCTATTTGTGATACTAATGCAGTGCCAGGTGAAGCAGTGCAAAGTGGTATAAAGGTTTGATGGAAATAGCGTCAATTCCCATGTAAAGGTAATCCTAATACCAAGTAGCACCGCAGTAAAAAGGTGTTATGGACCCATAGGGTGGCAAAGTGGGAGCATATAGAGGTCAAAAACCATCTGGACATGACAACATTCAATCCAGGGGGCAAGTAAGGCCATAAATAGATGGACGTCTCGGTGCTGGAAAGCTAACTCCATGATTGTTGAGGTGATGGTTAAGGGAGTGAGCACCATGGGATATCATCATTGAGTCCCTCAGTATGGGATGATAATCTATGACCCATCTCTGTTCAATCCTGAACAGTGATGATTTGGAAATCTGTGAATGAGATTCCAATACAATCCAGTGTATTGAATCTGGGGAATGTTGAGCCTCAGTATAGTGTCTGTACATTCTAGTTGTGACTCGCTGGCAGCGTATGTTGCTCCTATGTTCAATTATGCATGTTTTGACTGGTCGCATGGTGATTCCTATGTATTGTAAACCACACGGATAGGTGATCAAATAAATACACTGTCTGGTGTTACAGTTGGTATGTTTTTGGATGCACCACTTGAAGTTTGATCGCAAGTTAACTTCTTTGGTTATTGTCGTATATTTGCATGCTGTGCACGTGCCACAGGGGTAGTGTCCTTTGACAGGTGGTAAGCCCCATAGATTTGTTTGTGTAGAATTAGTGTGAATCTTGGGTCTCGTGTGAATGAGAATGTCTCTTAGACTGCAAGTTCTCGTGTATGCAAATCTTGGTTTAGGTATCTGCAAACCCCCTGTATTTAAAATACCCCAGTGTTTCAAAATGATCGTTTTAGTGGGGGCTGAATTAGGTGTGTATGAAGTAACACATGTAAGTAAGTCAGTAGGAGGTTTTTGGTGAACCTCTAGTAAAGACTCTCTAGGGTTCTTTCTTGCTCTCTTCATTGAGTCGTTGATAACTTTAGAGGGGTATCCTCTAGTCTTGAGATTGGTAGCCAATGTGGCTGATTCTGTTTTGTAATCAGCAGTGGATGTGCAATTGCGTCTTATGCGCAGGAACTGGCCGAAAGGTAGGTTGTCTTTGAGGGCTCTAGGGTGATGGCTTTGGTATAGGAGTAAGCTGTTGCGGTCAGTTGGTTTCCTATATAAAGAGGTAGAGAGATTCCCCTCAGTCAAACTAATGTTCAAATCAAGAAATGCAACATTGGTATCTGAAATAGTATGGGAAAATTTCAAAAAGTTGTTCTGATGGTTAACCCATTCCACAAAAGCATTACATGTATCGATGGAACCATGCCAAAAAATTAGAATGTCATCAATGAAACGTTTCCAAAGTTTCAAATTGTGGAGATATGGATTGTTGTCATTATTAATGGCATCTTTTTCAAAAGCTGCCATATACAGACAGGCTAGACTAGGGGCAAAGGTGCTCCCCATCGAAGTACCCTGGCATTGATGGTATAATTGTCCTTTGAATTCAAAGAAGTTTTCAGTTGTGGCCAGGGTTGCACATTCCATGATAAACGAGATGGGGGTTTTGGAATGCCAATCCAAGGAACTCAGAGCCGCTTCTATGACTGTCAAGGTGTCTCTCTGGGGAATATTTGTGTATAAAGCCTCCACGTCAAGGGTGACAAGGAAGTCAATTTCGCTAGTGTCCTCTGTTGACTCAATGATTCTGAGGATATCAGTTGTGTCTCTTATGAAAGAAGGTGTGTTTCTCACTAAGGGCTGTAAGAAATGGTCAACGAACTTGGATAGTGGCTCAAGTATTGAGCCAATACCTGAAACAATGGGCCGACCAGGAACCGGGGTCGTGCCTTTGTGTATCTTAGGTAAGGTGTACAAGTAGGGGATCCTCGGTTCTGTGGCGATTAAGAAAACTGATTTGTTGTGACTTATTCAACCATTGGTCTCTGCCTCATGTACTATTATGGAGATGGAATTATTGAGGCATGGGGTTTGGTCAAGTGTGATGGGAGCGTAGTATTTCTCATTGGCAAGTTGGCGTTTACATTCCTCATCATAGTCGGCTGTGGATTGGATCACAGCAGCCCCACCTTTGTCGGCTTGTTTGATGGTTATGGATTTGTCTCCCGCGAGATTACTCGCAGTTTGCACTTCAGTTTTGGAAAGGTTATGAAAGGGAGAGGGATCAGGTATTAGTGCTAGGTCTTTAAGTACCGCTTTCTCAAATGTTAAAATTTCCACTGGGATCATAGCATTGTTAGGAGTGAAAGTGGAGGGATTCCACAATCATAAGTCATCCTCTTTGGTGAGTGGTTTGTCCTGAAAATAAGATTTCAGTCGTATCTTGCGGAATAGTTTTTGTACCTCACAGAGGTCCCAGTTCACTGTGTCATAATCTGAAGAACCTTCTAACATTTCAGTGTTCAGAAATGCGGCAGTTTTCTCTAAATCAGACAACATGTTATTAACAGTTTCAGTGTCCCACAGAAAATGTACTGGAGGTAATGATATCACTTAATGAAATTTTGAATACATGAGAAAGTTTAAAAAGTTTGGTCGGGCCAAATACGTCGAAATCAACCTGGTCCCATACTATACCATCCGGTATAGGAACTGCTGTGATGTTCACTGATGACAAGTCTCTGTGTTCACGCTGTGATGATTGAAGTGGTTTCAGGATTAGGTTAACCTTTTGGGCTGTGGAGCTTTGCTGAAGATATTGTCCATTAATAAGCATGCTAAAAGTTATAACTAATACTAGCCAGAAAAGAAAAAACAGTATCCCAGTAATTACCCAGAGTTCTACCCAAGGTGATATCAGGTATGTCTTTTTGAGAAAGTGCAGAAAGTTCTTGATTTGTTGCTTTCGTGTTTGCTGGGCTGGTGTCGTTTCTGGTTCACTTGGAACCAATGAAAACGTATAAAAATTCATGAAGTAGCCAGAAGCAGTTCGATAAATAGTTGGAATTGCATCGGGATTTGTTGAAATTGCATTTTGCACTCATTGAGGCATGTTGACGTAAACATTTGTATTAAGTCTGATTGCAACTTATGAATTGTTTTGAAGTTGTACTTCAGGTTCAGGGGGAACGAGCTACATAGCATTGTTGCATAGTCCTTCATTCCGCACAGGAGGCTCTTCAAACGTGATGAGTCTTTCTGTTTGAACTTCTTGAATTGTAGCTAGAGGAGTGTGTCTGCTACTGTGGAGTCCACGAGGCCTAGTGCTTAGTATCGGCTACATAGTGTGGTTTGATTAAGTCGTTTGAGACAAATCTTTTCTCCTTTTTCCCGGCAAAAGTACAATTCTTGTTCCTTGAATTGCTAGGACAGGTACAGGTTTTCTGTAGGATGGCCCAAATTCTATTTTGTCCGCTATCTTCTCTCTGACCAAATCCCCGACTTTTGGGATCCAGACAGGTCTTGCCGTGACTGCCTTGACTTCCCCAGTGGCAGTCTGTTTTTTGTGGATGTTACTTTGTTGTGTCCTGGATTCATTTAGATCCTGTAAAACTGCCAAACGATCATGGATATCAAATGGTTTCTCATCCGCCACTGTGCCTTCACAATCAAGATCAGGTACCAACATTCTCGTCCTAAATAGGACCCCATATGGAGTGACGCCCCTAGAGAACTTCTTGGCTGATTGTTGACTGCTCTCTGAACCCCATATAAATGATTGACCCAACTACCGCCCTTTCCTAATACCCTAGCTGTTAAAGATTGCTTTAAGTCCCAGTTTTTCCTCTCCACAACCACATTTCCCTAAGGATGGTAAGAAGAGGAGTACCGCAATGCTATACCCATACTTTCCATGGCCTCTTTGTAAGCCAGAGAGCTAAACGCCAGGCCACGGTCAGAATGTAATGTGACAACTGCGTATGTCCCTATAAAGACTCGCAATTCTTTTAGAACAGTTTGGGCATCAGCTGAGCGCTGTGGCCAAACCCATAGGAATCTGAAGCAAGAATCCACTGCCATCAAGATATACTTGTAAGCCACATCAGATTGTAGTGGGCCGCAGTGGTCTAGATAAACACAAGCAAGAGGTTTGTCAGATTTTAATAATGGTGTCTGTGCCGGTCGTGTTACCGTGGAGCCTTTCATTTGTTGACAGATGTCACATTTCAAGACATATTCTTTAGTTTGTTTTGCTAGACCTGGCCACCAATAGCGCTGTTTCAACAAGGAAATAGTCGATGTAACACCTGTATACGCAGAACCCAAACCCTCGTGTGCTGGAAAAATCAAACCTTGTCTACGACCCATATTTGGTATTACTCTATACCCCACTCCAGGATTCGGAGCATATGGAATGTTGCGTGCATCTAACTTGTAGGAGTACTTGACTGGAAATTTCTTTGGTACTGCTCAGCTGCCTTTGCACTAAGCAATGACAGCGACCATAATATCACCGTCTATCCTCATTTTTGAACGAGTGATTGCAGCTACGGAAGCCATACGTACAGCCCCCTTCGCTGCTTTATCAGCCAATGAATTCCCTTCAACATGAACGCCATCACGTTGATGACTCAGTGTATGAATCACGTGAGCCCTTGGTAGCTTGTTTTTCAACTCTACTACCTGTTCACATAGCATTTTCTGCTTAATTGTGCCACCTTTTGCATCTTTGAACCCGTTTTGCTCCCAATGGTATAAGTATTCATTATACGACTGCACACAGTAAAAGGAATCACACACAATTAGTGTGGGGAATTCGTGATCCGTATTCACTAGTGCCAGTATTAATGCTTCTAACTCTGCCAAGTGTGCTGTGCAGTCTCCTAGAGATTGCGTTTTAGTGCAACTCGGATGGAACTTGCCATCCCGCATGTGACCGTTAAAGATCCCACATGCTGCGCTGTATTGTTGCTTACTCCCTATGGCCGGTTGAGCAGATCCGTCAGTGTAAATTATGTATTCATACTGATCTAGAGGCAATATTTCATTAGGTAGAGGATATTCTTGTTCATATTGCAGGAATGCTTGTGTTTTTAAACTTGGATCAAATCTGTATTCAATGTCCATTGCATTAAAAGAATTAGCCCATTGTATCCATCTCAGATGTAAGGCTTTTGCATTCGGAATGCTAGCCTTTGTAACAGCTTCTAAAGCTGGTACCGGCGTTACGACTATTATGAGTTTCTCCTGAGCCAGTGCTCTTTCTCTTGCTACAGCGGTCTGAACTGCTGTCAGCAGTTTCTCTGTTGAAGTGAAACGCATTTTTGCATTTGTGCACAGGTGTGATTTGTATGCCATTGGTACTGTTTCACCTTCATTAAATGTTAAGTAGGTGTACCCGCATTGACCCGCTATTAAACGTATCACCAAGTTGCGTACGTTTACACATGTCTGTAAGTGTTTTCAAGCTATCATGTTTTCTTGTAGTGAACGTAGGATATTTGTGTGTTCCTGTATCCAATGTCTAACTGAAAAGTCAGGTTTTAGTAAATCGTAGAAACATTTTACTCTTTCTGTGTAATCCAAAATGTATGTTCTGCCGCAATTTAGGAATCCTAGTATTGATTGCAAATTTTTTAATGATGTTGGAGGTTGGAGCAGCGCACATTTTTCTGAAAAGTTAGCTACCAGACTTTGCCCTTCACTTGACAACTCATATACCAAAAATTGAACATTGAGGTGGGCTATTTTTGATTTTTTAAAGTTACATTTGTAGCCCTCAGAGGCGAATCCCATAATAATGGTGCTCACCCTGGTCAAGTGCCTCTCTAAGTCGTCTGTCAGATAAATATCATCCACATGGGACAATGCTTCTTCCTCAAATTCTTGCTGAAAATACCCCGGGGCTATTCCTATACCCCTAGGGGAGACGTCAAAATGGACCCTAACGCTGAGAATGTGGTCAAATACCTGCTTTCAAGTGCTATATTTTGGCATAAAAATCCATTTGAGATATCAAGTGTTGTTTTGTATTTTTTTCGCACAATGTTATTCATTAATGCAGCACTGTGTGCATTTTGGACAGCGAATGTCTTTGGGCAAGTGTCTTAGTGTCTGTAATCTGAAACTAGACAATATGTATTGTCGGGTTTCGATACGGGAAACAAAGGAATGTTCATTGGTTAGGTGCATTTTTCAATCAACCCCTGGTAATCAAGTTGATCTAAGATCTCCCTGACGTGTTTTTTAGCTTCTTGCTTTATTGGGTATTGCCTCTGAGCATTTGGTGAAAATTTTAACGGGATCACGTGGTGGGTTCAATTCTCATCCCATCTGGCATGATTTTTGTATAAAACTTGAGCTAGGGCTATTGCCCACTCCCGTGCATATGTGCATTTAAAGTGTACGGGAACGAGGTAGGAGAGGGATGGAAAAATTATATCCTCTCCCCTTGGGCACTCCATAACAAATGTAGGCGGCCAATCTTGTTCAGCTAACAGGATGTCATAACCAGATGATAGGTTCTTCCAAAAGAGACCTTTTATTTTTCTGGGCTTGTCCCCCTCCATCCGGAGTGTTATTTCATGTAACTTATGTGGGACGCTCACCCTCGTATTTGGTGTTTCCACCTTGATTTAGTCTAACCCTGGGTGGAGCTGGCGGAGCGGCTCTACGCGGAGGTCCACGGAGTTGGAGACCAACTCTGTGGAGCCCCGCTCCGCCGCCTGCCTCCACCCCCTAGTAAGAATTAAATAAATTTACATTCTAAGTAAAATAATAAACCCTTACCATACCTGCGACGTCCCCTTGCTGCCGTCCTCCTCTTCCTCTGCGTTTCACGGTGATCTGCTCATGTGCGCTCGCCCGCGTATTTCTGGCCAGGTAAATTAAGACATTCAAGTCCGCTGTCACCAGAAATTCCTTCAGGTTCTGGCGAACTATTGTTACTTCTGCCGCAATGTCTAGCATCGTCTAAGCCCATTCCCCATTCAGAAGTTGTGTCCTCAGAATTCTGGGCATGTTCTATCTTTAGATCTGCAACTTTCTTCTTTTTGAACTGAGGTTTATATTTTGGCTTTTCTCCTTTTTTGGAAATATAGTCATGAGCGTGTTGCTTGTCTCTGGACTTTGTACACTCTTCTTTGTATTCTGACCATCCTTCTCTCTCAGAGTTTTTCATTGAGCCCTGAAAGGAACAAGAGGAATGTGTATCAGTATCCTGATACCTGTCAGGTTTCCTAATATAATCCCAAATCCTAAGTTTGTACCTCTTTTCAGAGTGCTCCTTTGGAGCAGATCTACCTCCGAATTGAGATCTCTCTTCTTTGTATTTTTTTATTTTTTATTGTCCCACTTCTTTTTAAAAGAACCAGGTGTCTGCTTAGAAGTGTCCTTTTCAGGACTGCACATCAGTTGTGGTTTTAAAGCTTTCCCACCTAAGCTGTCTCTGCCTAATACTACATACGCAATTTCAATTATTTTGGAAAGTTCATGTTGTTGTTCCAACGGGTTGAACTCCCTTAGGCATTGGCGTATTGTCACTGACGCTACTTCCCCTTTAATATTAGCTAGGATTATGGCCGATACCTGGTTGAAGTTATTTATTAACTTCATCCCTAAGTTCAGAGCATACTCTGCCCCGTACTCATTTTGTATTTGTCTTAATACATCTGGTATCACCACTAATGAAGGAATACCATGAGTTCTGATATTATTCCCATAGGCAAGCGGATTATTAGCATTCTGTGTTTTTCAAATTGGTTAGTATTCCGGAATACTGCCTCTAGCTGAGTTATTTTCTGAGCTACCCAGAATGGCATTTTATCGCATTGTATGGGCATTTTGCCCATTACTGTGTGTAATGTCTGTGGAGTAATTTTAGCTGCTGGACTCTGGGAATAAGTTCCATGTGTTGCAACTATTGCTGGTTGGACTGTGAAAGTCCTCATGACGAATTGCGTCAGGATTCTGTACATTTTAATTAAATCTTTGTGTTGGATGAGTAAATCTGGCTGTGGCATTGTTTCAATGTCAGGATGAGGTGTATAGCCTGCTTATATAGGCCATGTTGCTCCTGGTCATCCTAACGGACCAAGCCTTACTCTTCCTCAAAAGTGGGGTAGGGAACCAATAATCCAGTACTGGTGTTCCTGGTATGTGAGTGGAGTTTCTATGTCCTTGAATGGACCATATACCGCTGGTGCATCTCTATCTGTGTAAGAGTGAAATGTATGTGTTCTTGCATCTACTTCTGGGAATGTAACCCACAAATAGAATACCTTTGTTTTGTTTGATTTGTGTGCCTCAATCATGAAAGCTACTAAGCCACCCCTCGATGTTAAACCATTTTCTAACAGTTTTATGGTGGAAGTATGTCTGAATTTAGGTGCAATTAAAATTCCATCCACTTCCTCATCTCCTGTTGAGATGCTTCGAGCCACCACCGGGGGATCTTCGCCCTCAATCATTTTGAAATTAAGAAGTTTGTTTAAGGAAACTATGATAAGGTGTTATGCACAATTGTTTAGGAACACTATGTCCTGTCAAGCTTGATTAACCAGCAGCGAATAAATAGGATCTTTCGCCTACTCAGCTGTGGCGGAGTTTGTGCCCACCCACTCCAGACATCTCTCTTGTTTTTGTGAGTAGGGGTCTCTGAGAATAAGCACGACTGAACTATTCAGATTCTACTGTTAAATAAGTACCAAACCAACGTTGGTGGCACAATGTAGTGTAGTTCCTCTTTTACCCATACAGGACCTGCACGTTTGGATAACATAAACTGTAAGATTGGTGGCAGACTAACTCTGAGCACCCCCACCGGATATGTTAGTCTGTTTGCATTAGCTAGCTCACATTGCCACTAGAATCTCCTCTTACCGGGGGAGAGAATAGTTTCTGGCAACCTTAGAACATGACAACCCTGATCCCCCTGGATCGTGGAAACAATGTACTACTTTTTGCTCAGTCATTCGTGCTCACTTACTTCGTCTAAGAGAGTTACACAGAAGAAACAGGTGGGCGTGTTTACAATAAGTATTTATTGCACAGTTGTTCTTCTAGTGTAAAATATATGTGCTGCAACAACCGTTAGACAGTAGCAGAGATATATGATCAGTAGTACAGTGAATATAAAAGGATAGTACAGTTCTACCATCTTGCAATAAGCATGAACACATTCATGAATATAATATGCAGGATAAAAGTGCCTGTACTCCTACGATGTATCTAAGTGTACCTAGAGTATGTGTAAAGCCAAGAATCCCTCTAGATTTAGTCTAACCTGAAGCAAGAGAGTGTGGGACCCCGTCCTGGTCTCAAATTGGACACCCCGCAAGAGATGTTTATACCGCTGTCAGCTGAAGCGTCTGCATGCAGGAGCCTCAGTGTCTTTGGTCAGTGTGTCGGCCTGGAAGTCTCGATTCCCTCTAGCTAACACTAGCAAGAGGTGCTGTATTTATACAGAAAGTATCAAAGGTTCCTTTGTCCCTTGTTTGTTGTATTAGCCAGTGTTGGGTATGAGGATGACGTATGGGATGAACCTTGTACATAGATATTATGCAGGTGGATTATAGCCCCTGCCTGGTTTCCAAGAACCCTTATGAATATTCATTCATACTGTGTCGGTCTAAAGATGAAGTCATAGAACACTATTGTCCAGTGAAACCTTCCTTCTGCACCCAGGACTAGAACTAGGAAAAGGTTCAATCTAAAAAGGCTCATTACTGTGTAGTGTAGGGGAGGTGATGTAGGTGAAAGGATATGCTATTACCCGGGCCTATATTAGGGTACTGATATGAAACATAACAGCTCCTCTACTTATTTATTAATTGTGATTGTACTGTGTAAAGTTTGAATCAGTGGTTTTAACTATCCGACATCATCTACCTTTAAATTTTAACATATTATTGATTGCTCTTATCATTGTAAAATATTCTGAAATGTTATCAATATGTATTTATTAAGCTATTTTAATATTGCGAACATGTTAGCAATTGCCTACCTTTTTGGTGTATTATGTATTTAATGATTTTTGGAAATCGAAATAAAGACTTACTGAACTGAACTGAAATTAATATACCTTACTACCCAGGGCGCACTTTTTTTTAACATTCTTCGCTCCTTGCTAATCAAACTAGCTTGGGGCGGGAGGCAACCCAGACTAAGCTGGAAACTTATGGCATAGCCATTCTCTAGGGGGGCCTTTGAGGCTCCGGACATCTAAGTGGTCAGGCTCACTACGCAATATACTGGTTTCACCCGTCACCTTTCATGCCACACTTGGCCATTGAGCAAGGCTACATGACACCTACACACCTAACTTCCCTGATGGGGGCGCAAGTCCCAGGGGAGAAGGTATCACACCGCACAGTCTCCTGCACCAATAATGCCTTGAAATGCTTGACTAAAGAAATGGGTAAGGCCTTGCTCTACTCCCCTCTTATGCCACTGCCACACCTTCCACCACACGCCCCAGTTACACAGGAAGCAGTATGTTGTGACATGTTGCGTAAAAGGGGTTTGCATGCATGGGGTGATCTGTACCATAAGGAACGGTTCAAAGACCAAAAGGAACTACTGATCTGGGAGGGAGTTACCCCCTTAGAGATGTTCCTGTATATAAGGCTGAAAAATGAAATACGGGCCAACACACTGTGTTTTCGGCAGGAACCTGTCCCACTGGAGGTTTTGAACACAACGCTAAAAATGTCCAGCCCCTCACACGCTGTGTCTCGCATCTACCGAGTGGCACTGCTAGAGAGACCGTATGCGCTACCTGGTGCCAGGGCCGCATGGGAACGGGACCTGGAGTCTCCCGTGACAGATGAGCAGTGGAATTTCCGCTGCGTGCAGACTGCAGAAATTACAGCTAGCAGCAGGCTGCTTATCATACACTTTAAGTTTCTACATAGAACTTACTATACACCCACATTGCTAACCAAATACAAGATACAAGATGATGACCGATGCATGAGATGCCACCTTGGGGGGGTTATTTTTTACATTTGGCATGAACTTGCACCCAGGTCCAGGGTTACTGGCAGGAGGTACTAGAAGCATTATCTGAGATGATCGCAACCCCCATCCCATGTTCTCTCCTACTTGCGTTGATGGGGTACTCAGCAGATATCCCTAAGACACACAGAAAGCTCACCGCCATGGGCCTGCTCCTAGCCAAGCGGAAGGTGGCCTGTAGATGGGGCAGGGGGAGGGGGAGAGCCCCCAAATTTAAAGACTGGCTTCATGATTTTATATATGGTAAAGACCAACTAACAACCTACGCAGAACTGTTGCCAGCTGCTTCCCGCCCCAGGGATATCTGGGAACCGCTGATATCATACCTACGGGAGCACAGTGAGCGAGACGGGGGACCTCCTCCACTGGCAGCCCAGGGGACAACCCCCAGGGGGACGACCCCGAAGTATAACACAGCAACTTGACGTGTGGAAATTCTATAATGTGAGCATTGTATATAGCTGGATTGCGTGTAGATAGTGAGGGTCACTGGACATTTTTATCGATGAGCTATTTGTGAGCCCCGGGCGGGCTGAGTGCTGTGGTGTAAGAACGTGCTAATCCATGGAGCTACACAGGTGTGAATGCACCACACAGGTCCGAATATGGGGTTTTTCATGCATGTAACTTCTTTGTGCTATTCTTATGTACCGTGCAAAGACTGATTAATGCTGAAGCTATGGTTTATTTTGATATTTCTCAAAACATGATAAATAAAGTTAAAAAAAAAAGGTAACTTTTTCAGGTGGACTAACCTGGTCCTTGTATCCAGCCCGCACTCCATTGCAGTCAGCCTGAACTTGTGACTTTCATTCAGTCTTGCACAACTAGAGAACCGCAAGTGGCACTTTTAGGAGCTATACTTACCTTAAACAATTGAAATTGCATATCTCCGGATCTACTGATTGCATTTTTGTCGTTTTGGTGTCAAATAATTTATTGAAATGTGGTCTATTTTTCTAAATTAGTGTGAGATTCTTCTTGCGTTGTGTTTTTACTTTATTGCTGTTTAAGTGCTGCATAACTATTTTACACATTGCCTCTGAGTTAAACCTGACTGCTTTTGTGCCAAGTTACCAGAGGGTCAAGCACAGGTAAATTTAGTGACTTTGTGGCTTACCCTGAGAAGGATTGTATGTGTTGCTTGAGAAGGGCCCACACCCCTCGCAACCAAATACCCAATTTCTCAAAATCATCCCTGAACCCGACCTGCTGCCAAGCAGGGACACTGCAGTCTAGCTAGAGCTGAGTTTTTGGTCCAATGGAGCTTCTGCGTTCAGACTTAAAAACTTTTGAAAAACTTTTTACAACCTGTAGAGGAGCATTGGCCTTCCTTTACATTCATCCATTCTGTCTGATAGATAATTCTAACTGCAGATTGCTTACCTTTATAATATCCCCGGGCACTTCACTCAATCCAGAAATGATGGCCTGGAGCAGCATATAAGCACCACTCCTGCATGCTGATGTCAGTTCCTTTCTTTCTGCACCGTCGAACGTGGATCTGGAGCTCCTCTGCCCTACTTTTGTTTTATTAAATTGACTTTTTCTTCTTCAAGAAATTAAAATCCAATGTGGAAGGTAATGAGGTCCCCGCTTAAGTCTAAGGGTTAAAAACATGCCATGACTTTGGTGTTTGAGCTCAGGGCAGGACACCAAGTCTTGTGGAAATTGCACCCTTGTGAACCAAAGGCAACCCTAGACTGTGAGGTGAAGCTGTACATCACAGAGCATCAGAAAAAGCCACAAAAACCCACTATTGCTTGTAGTAGTGAAAGCAGACTCATTCCTGTTCTCTAGGCAAATCCCACAAGAGGTCCAGGTCATGTGGTAAGTTGCAGTCCAAGTTGAAGTGGTAGCACAAGAAGGCCAAGTGGAATTGATCCACATCCTGACACTCACTATCATCAGAGAAGTCACAAGGGTGAAAGGTGCAACTCAATCTTGTACCCAAACTTCAATTGAGGAACTGATACCACATTTGACACTGATGCACCTGAGTTCCCCATGACATCAGTGACACCACAGCAGATCAAGGCTTTTAGGGAGATCATGTTTCACATTTTTGGCACTCTTCTAGTGCCCTCTGGTGTGCCTTTGGGACCCAAGGATGTTTAGCGGCATCCAGTTTAGTTGCCGCTAGCAGATCCATCCTCAACGCCATCTCTGCCTTTCAAACTCACCTTTGCTTCCACACAGACTCTGATGCCAACTTCCACACTGCTCAAAGAACTACGCCCGTCTCTTCAACGTCTATGGCGGTTGCAATGCTGGTGCCAACTGTGGAGAACCCTTTGATGAGGCCAATGTATGAGCCACACACATCTCAGCAATTTCCTGGGGTGCATGCTGATTTTCCTTCTGATGCACCTGCTTCCTATACAGTTAGATTCAGACAAAACACTGCCTCTTACATGGAGCCACCTTCACTTGCTCCACCACCTTTTTAGGTCATACCTGACTACTTCGCAGAGGCTTCCTTTTATTGGAGCTGCTATAGACATGGTGCAGCGCAGAGCCTTTCCTCCATCATGAGGGTGAGTGTGGCTCTAAGGCTCCTTTGCCTGCTGGTCTCAAGAATCCTGCTTTTCCACTTTTCCAGGTGGTGGAATAGGTGGGCTACAGTGGGATATGATGTTTCAGTGGTCTCTGCACCATGTAAACCTGTTGGATGTCTGCACAAGATCTGGAGTGGTGGCTGGTCTACTAGAGACCTCTCTCCCTTTCCCACCCAGAGCTGACTGTGCTGACCAATGCATCCCTGCTGGGCTTGAGAGGCCATCTGGTAAAGGTGAAAATCAGAGGATTCAAGTCTCTGGTGCAATCTCGGCTACACATAAATCAGTTGGAGCTGCGGCCCTTCCGCCTGGCATTGAAAGCCTTTCTGCTGCCCATCAGGGGAAGGTTGGTTTGCAGGTTCTCATAGACAACTTCACCACCATGTGATATTGCACTAAGCTGGGAGGAGTAGGGTTCTGGGCCTTGTGCTAAAGAGTGCTAAGCCTTTGGAGGTGGTTGGAGCATCAGAGAATCTCTTTGATCGTGAACCACCATTTGAGATCTGTAAATGCCAGGGTGGACGAACTCACCTAGAGATGTTTATCAGATCAAGAAGGATGGTTGCATTACTAGGTGGCAAAGGGCATCTTTCATTAGTGGAGGGAGCCCTACATGGATATTTACACCACAGTCAATAATGTGCAGTGTTAATACTTCTGCGCATTGGAGTTCCAAAGAACACTCTCTCTAGGAGACACAGTCAGGCTGGAGTGGAGCACAGAACTTCTGTATGTCATTCCGCCTCTGCCTCTCCTGCCACAGGTTCTGAAGAGGATCAGGAATGAACAGGACTATTTCATCCTACTGGCTCCAGAGTTGGCCCAGAGTGTTTGGTGTCGGAACATCTGGGCATGAGCATCTGTCCTCCAAATAGAATATGGCTTTGAGTGGATCTTCTGTCACAGCAGTGGGACAGGATTCTACACCAGAAATCTGTGTAATGTACAACTCCATACATGGAGATTGAGCGGAGGCAATTGATCCATCGGCATAGGCTATGTATGCATCCCTCTACAAATTCATTTATGACAGGTGCATGAACAGATTTGTGGCTTGGTGTGGAGCCCCTCAGCACAGGCCCATTACAAGGCAAACAGTCGGATGTTTTTTTTTGTTTTGTCTATGGGCTAGCAAGGACTTGCAGTGGGCACTACAAAGGTGAATTTGTCCCATACGACTGTTGTGAGTTTACTGGACCAGCTGTCCTTTTTTAAATCACTTGATGTAATGTGTATTATTAAAGGTTTGACACATGATCCCTCTCAAGCCATTTGTGATGCCACGGTGGGACCTTTATTTGGTCCTGTCTTTTATCAGAAGTATTCCCTTCAAACAGATGCACCACTACTCATGGGGTCTTTTAACTCTGAAGCCTGTTTTAATTGTTGCTATCACTTTAGTTACAGAGCTCCATGCTCTTTCAGTGCAACTATCTTATGCCACCTTTTCTGTGGAGAAACTGGTGCTGAGGACCAGAGCAGCCTCCTTGCTGAAAGTCATGATTTCTTTTCACTTTGGACAATTCATCATCCTCCTAATGTTCCTTTTACCATCTCAACCCTTCAAAAGAGGAGGAAGGACTCCAATGGAATGACCCCCCATAACAACTTTAAGATTTTGCATCGATTGCACCAATTACCATCTGGTGAACCATCAGCTTTATGTTGGGTTCTCAGGGACAAAGAAAGGTAAAGCAGTGCAGAAAATGACTTTGGCAAGGTAGATAGCGGCATATTATCAAGGACGGCGTTAAAAATTATCGCCGGTTTAGCGGCAGTATGCCCTTGAGAATTCCAATAGAAGTCCATGTTCTGGTGTGAACATGGGCTTCTATTGGAATTCTCCAGGGCATATTATCAAGCCCATTATCGCCGCTTTAGCGGCAGTTTTCTGCCACTAAACTGGCGATAATTTTAACGCCGTCCTTGATAATATGCCCCATAGACTTTTGTATTAAGATGTGCAATGCTTTAGCTCAAAAGCAGCCTCCAGAAGGACTGCGGGCTCATTCCATCAGGACCAAGGCTACCACCACTACATTAGCATGTGGAGTCCTTGCAATCTGTCACTCCGCAACATGGGCATCAGTGCACATGTTCACAAAGTACTACAGCTTTGACTGCCAGGTCTGAAGGGAAGAGCATTTCGCATAGTCGATCCTGTAGTACTTTGTTGTCTGAGTCCACTCCACGGACCCTCTGCCTTCAGCAGGTATTGCATTGGTATCTATTGTTAAGGTGCAATAGGAAGTATCCATTAGAAAAAATGTTACTTACCACCAGCAGTGCTCTTTCTAGTAGATACTTTATATAACAGCAGAATCCTCACTGCTCACCTGCGTCCCCATTCAGCTACGTTTTCTCTTTTTACCACCTAAAAGATCCCAAATTAGAAATCAGCAAATTGGTACTTTCAATTGTTGTATGCTCCATGTCTGAGGGTGCTCAGAGGTACTCAGGGGTGGCGCTTGGATGCAGATTTGGCCTTTCACTTCCAAGTTGTAAAGCAGCATGTTGCCACCCTGGGGTGCACAGGAGCATTTCTGTGAAAGCTTCCTGGATTCATTCTGGTAGCTGTGGATATTTTAATGGTGAGGAATCCCTTTGTGGTTAGATAGAGTGGAGCAAGACCCTGGCCCAGCTCTCACCGTGCTGCTGCATCGCTCTTCCTCCTGTTTCTCATTGTTTTTATACTGTTTTTGAGTGCCTTCTCCTTGTTTTCCCTCATTTTCACTGCTTTCTACTTGCATTGTCCCCCATTCTTTGAGTGCCTTCTCCTCGGTTTTCCCACATTTTCACTGCTTTCTCCTTGCTTTTCCCCCTGTTTTTTGGGTGCCTTCTTCTTGCACTCTTCAAGGAATCACCAGAAGACCGAAGTAAGATGAAGGAAGTTTATTTATTACAAGATAATCCTCTGCAGACGATGCGTAGCACTCCACAGCCAGCCTCTCTATAACTGGAACTCCTGCTCCATAAAAAGGAGGCAAAACGTAGGCTGCCCCCACACTACATTCCATTCCATCATCTTGTTCGTAACATAAATATAGATACAGGATTGCAATACTTTTCCTTGTTTTCCCTCATGTTCACTGCCTTCTACATGCTTTTGACCCTGTTTTTGAAGTGCCTTCTCCTCCTTTTTCATCATTTTTACTGCTTTCCTCTTGCTTTTCTCCCGTTTTTTGAGTTCCTTCTCCTTGCTTTTCCCTCACTTCACTGCTTTCTCCTTCTTTTTCCTTCATTCCCACTCCCATTTGCCACCCGTTTTTTCCCCACCTCCTGCCTAGCCCCGCCCACTGCCTCCTGGTGCCTCTCCCTCCTCCAGGACCTACTTAAGGAGGCCACAGTGCAATTCTATTGAGCAGGCCCCACTCCCAGCTCTTCCCGTGCTGCTGCATTGCTCTTGCTCCTGTCTTTTCCTTGTTTTTCCTTCCTTTTCATTGCTTTCTCCTTGCTTTTGAGGCAGCGCCGAAACCCTGGTATCGGGGAAATCAAACCCGCACCGATATCCTCCCTTCAGCAGACCAGTCGTCACACGCATCCATTGGTGGGGCCCATAACACCAAATCTCACTCACTAACCATTCACCCGGTCTGCACACACACAGTTGGAAGGATGAGCGGTTTCAAACGCTCGACATGTGGGGGAAACACCTTATGACCTATAGGGAAAGAAAGAGTTAATTTACAAAATATACATCATTACCCTTCTGCCTACAGATCCTCAATCCTGAACATCAAGGTACTCCCTCCACGTGGTCAATTAACCAAATTTAGTTGGATTGGTTGATGGTGATTTAGAACCAGCTAAAACACATTCAAGATTTACATTTTACATTCCTCAATAAACCACAAACTCATTATTTTATGTTAATCAATATCTGTTTATCTAAAATTCTGGAAAAGTTATTTATATCAATTTTTAAATATAACCCAGAACATTATATTTACCTAATCTGGCTAATCGAAGTCCTCTAAGTCATTGATTTATATCGCCGTTAGTTATCGAAGTTCTGATTTCTCTGCTCAGCACGCTACAGTCTCAATTGATCGGCATAGACCAAAGTCGTGCAAGCATCTATCTGTGCCCATAGAATTAGGAAAGTTTGCAGTCATCAGCAGATTGGGTACCATCGAGATCATCTAGGATTCAAGAAAAGCGTAGCAGTCACCCTAAGTCGCATAAAGTCACCACCGTCGTCATTGTCCTCAACAGCGTAGCGTAGTATCGGGAAAAAGCATCATCTCCTAAAAGAGCGTCCGTCGAAAAGGCGTCGATCGGTCTCCTCTCTATTCTACCGCACATTTTTATAATAAAGTCAAAGCAAAAAGATACATTTTGTAATTCAAATATGGTTATGATTGGCTGGTTAGGATTGGTTGATAGAGTCATTTTAGAATATTGTACAGTTCAAGGGGTGAGGTCACAGGTTCAGTCCGTTCTGGTTTTATGAATGTTCATTGTCTTGTCACTTGGCTGTTGTCCCACCGTGGCCTTGCCTTACTTACAGTACAGTAGGTTACGGGTCATGCAGAGGCTGCAGTCATCTTTGTTGCGCATGCTCTGTTCGCTCCGCGCCTCGTGGGACAGTGGCAATTCATCGTGTCACGTCGGCGGCCATTTTGAGACTTAGGCTCAAACGCCAACTTAAGTGAAACAAACGCAAAAGAGTAATTAACGCATAGAAATAATAAATCTAATGTTAACCCCTTACTCATCCCTCTATGTGCTGGTATTTATCTAGCGTATAGCAACATTTAAAGCGTTTATATTCACCCTTTTACGTTGTCTTCTTGGGCAACATTACAAAGACATCACAAAGCAACATATATCATGCAATATTCTATTTAATATATATACTACTGTTAGTATGCGTACGGATTTTAGTCATAAGGGGGCACATGCATCAACAATGCCATTTGCGATTCCTTATTGGCGAAAAATAAGGAATCGCTAATAAGGAATAGCAAAAGGCTGTGCATGTAGGAATCGCTATTTAAATAGCGATTCCTTAACTTTCCTTAATTGCGACTAGCAAATTGCGAGTAGCAATTAAGGAATGCCGTCCCAATCATTCCTATGGGCCTCCAGGCCCATAGGAATGAATTGGAGATTGCATGAGCAAATTGCGAGTACCAGTAGGTTCTCGCAAATTGCTCATGCAATTTCAAGGGTGCAAGGGTGTCAAAATGACACCCTATTGCACCCCTGAAATTGATATGTGCACATATGTTGCACACACACATGCTCTAAGGGCATGTGTGTGCGCAACATGAAACTTTGAAAAATGCACAAAAGTGCATTTTTCAAACTTTTAGCAAATTACCATGCAGTTCATCTTCATGGTAATTTGCTCCCCCTATTAGCGAATTCGCTAATTTTTTAACTTTCATGCATTGCATTTAAGGAATCTCAATTTGGGATTCCTTAAATGCAATCGCAATTTAAGGAATCGCTATTTAAGGATTCCTTAAATAGCGATTTTTGTATTTGGGTTGATGCATTGGGATTAGGTTTTATTTACTCGCTAACGGGTGTTATTAGCGATTCGGTATTTTACCGACTGGATTTTGGCTTGATGCATGAGGCTGAAGGTTATTTAGCCATGCAATATGCAATCCCACGTGTAATTTTGGACATTTAGTAATGTTGGTTTAATATTCATGCAAAACTCATTAAATAATATTATAATTAATAGATTATTTAATTAGTATTTTTTTTACTGAAATGGAAGAGGTATACAACATTTTGTACTACCCGCTCCATCAATACCCCCTTTGGTGATTATATCACCACACAATAAATTTTTTTATTCATTTCTCAAGAAAGTGAAATTTATTATTTTGTTAATTTACATCTCTGTTTCCCCAATTTCTTTTCTTCTACCTGTTTTATACATGCTTTCTTTCATCTCTTCTAATTCTATTTCTTCAAATTCCCTCATTTGTCTCTTATCCTGTCTTCTTTTCAAATTTTCATCTTTTAGCTTTTTCTGAATTTTCTTCCTTTTATGACACATACAAACTAATCTTAGAATTAATTCTATAAAAATCACACATGTTAATGGCAATTAGACTCTACCTATAAAGGTACTACCTAAGTTTAACAGGAATTTTTTAATAGAAGAAAGTTTCTTCCCAATTTCCTCCCAAACACTTTCAACCTCCAGTGGTGTAATTTCCTCATGCAATTCAGGTATATTTTTAATGTAAATTTTTTGATCTTTACTTTCGTCTGGAATGTAAGTACAACAATGTTGAACTTTCAGCATTCCACATACTCCACCCTCTTTTGCCAATAATATATCAAGGGCAAGTCGATTTTCCATTACCATGGCACGCATGGCAACCATTTCTGTATTTATCAATAAAAATCCTCCAGCGGTGCTTGTTGACAAGCGATCCACTACTGTTGATAATTTTCTAATTTTGTGTGCATTCAGAGATATTCCCACTGCTGGTATCAATGCTCCAAATATATCTCCTACAATTTCTGTCCAAGATTCTCTCTTTCTACGTGCTAAATGACTACCTAAATTATGTACACCATCTTCTCCTCTTCACATGTGGAATATCTTTGGAAAGACCAGACCTACATAACATTTGCCATACCAATGGTCTGGCAAACGATAATATGCCTTATTCCCACAGATAAAATATAACCCAGGAAAAACTGGATCATTTCCTCCTTTAAATCCAGCGCCACCCATGAACCGGTATGTATCATGGCACTCACTATTACCTACAAAATAATTATCATACGCAGTTTTATTCCTTCTAATACACAACTTCCCTTTCTGGGGCCAATCTAAAGCCATAGTTGGACTACCTTCTCCCTTGAAGTGTTTTTCCATTTCAACATCCCAGACTGTTTTCTCCTCTTTTCCCTCAGATACTTTCTTTTGCATTTTCAATCTTCTTTCTTCAACCATATCCAAAAACATCTTTTCTTCTCTCTTTAAACTACAAGTCAGGTTATTCCTAAATATATATTCTAATGTTAGTTCCTTTGTTTCTAAGAAAAATTCACCTAACACCTTTGCAGGCTTTACTTTATTCAACTTGTTAATTACAGAAACTTGTGAAAATATGTTATCTACATCTGAAAAATAATATTATAATTTACCTGTTTTATAAAACAAACAAGCTACACACTGCATGTTATTCCATAATTTACGGGGAGGTAATGGTATGTGACTCCCTCCGATACTGATGTAGGTAATTGCATACACACATAGCAATCTCTCACGTCCATTGTCTTTACATATTCGTATAAAAGTTTTGAAAACACATTGTTAGAGAAATCATTTATAGACCTGTCTTTATGTAGATAGTTTCTATCTATTTTAGTTGGATATACTTTCTGAATCTTCTCTATATTAGTCTTATTATCACTATGTCCTTCTAATGTGTCTATGGTAACTTTAAATGAAATCATTAAGGCTAATATACTCCACAAAAACATTAGTAATCCTGTACAACAACAACACATTTTAAACCACCTTCTAAGGAACATACATTTGTCTTTACTACTTTCTGTGTTTGCCATTTTCGTAAAATAATCAGTGTCTTTTGACTTAGCCTCTCCTACTTTACAACTAGTTTTATCTAATCCAAGGCTATAAGCACCTACTTGGTTCTACCAGTCTTGTCTTTTCTTCTATTCTATTTTCTTTCCATTAGCAGCACTTTTGTCTTTTTCAGTTTGGCATGTGATCGTCTTTCACTCTTCTCTCATAATCTTGATACAGAACTTCCTGAACATCCGTCACTTTTCCAATATCGGACAAGATAACTCTCAGGATTTCCGATTCTTCGTCTTCCTCAACCACTTCTGGTACAGTCACTTCTGGGTTTCCTTGGCTATCCACCTCTTCTTTTATTTCAGGCAGGGCCACGTACGTCCATTCTGGTGACTTATACTTCTGGTTGGGTTTTCTTGTTCTTTTGTTTTCCTCTGCTGTAACTATTGTCTAATTTTTCTACTTTCCTTGGCTTGATACTTCATTCACCTGTTCTGCTCTTGATGAATTCACTCGTGTCAATCGATATCTTAATCTCTTTATCTTGTTAGGCCAGATTTCATCTCTTGCTGGTCTTTTCGATTTAATTCCTTTATCATTCTTTTCAGCTCTCCACGCTCTTTTCCTTAGGACTCGTCCTTCTGGTACTTCCCCATCACTTTCTTCTGTTTCTGTTTCAACTTGCTCTTTACTTTCAGTTATTCCTCTTTCCACCACTTCTTTTATTTCCCCTGCTTCTGTCCCTCCTCATGTTTCTTGCACAATATATTCCTGCTGACTATCTCTCCCTTCCTCTAACTGGATGTCAAAGTTCCCTACAACTCCTCGGGGGTCTTCCGCAAGAATCTTTCCCTCTCTTTCTGTATCTTGCACCTGTTCTTCTACTTTTGTTATTTCAGGTGGAATTTCTCTCAGTTGTTTATCAAGAATTTCTTTATCAATAATTTCTCCGATTGTCCCTTCACTGCTTCTTTCTTTTCCCGAGCATACTGGTATTGGTTCAGTCTCTGAATCTGAGCTGGTATCAGAAATCTGTAATCGTCTTCTTAAGGGGATATTCTCTGGGGCAACGATCAAACTTGGCTCTAACTCCCCCCTTTCAGGATTTTCTCTAGTTCTCACTTCTTCAACGTCTGATTCAGAGCTACTTTCTGACTCATCATAATATTCTCGTTCTTGGCTATCCACTGGATTTGGGATTCTCAATGTATGACTGGCATGGATCCAATTCTTGATCCCAGCACACTTTACAGCTGTTGTTGTAGTCAAAATCACTTGTCGTGGTTTTCCCCAACGTGGGACCAGACAGTTCTTTCTTCTATGTACTTTGATTCTCACCCAGTCTCCTGGGCTCAGATCATGAGCTTGCTTCTTTTCAAGGGTGGTGGCATCCGCTCCAACTTGATGAAACACAGAATGAACTGCGTCAGCCAGCCCCTTACAGTAATCCAACACCAAGTCATCAGATATAGGCAACAGCTTGTTGACTGGTATAAATACATGGCGCATTGCTCTTCCCATGATAATTTCATGGGGACTCAAGCCTGTAGTTCTATCTGGAATTGATCTAATAGTCATGAGTACAAGAGGCAAGACATCAGGCCATTTCAATCCTGTGGCCAAACACATTTTTCCCAATCTGTTTTTTATAGTACCATTCATCTGTTCCACCACACCAGAAGCCTCTGGGCGATAGGCACAATGTAGTTTTTGTTGTACATTCAATGCTTCACAAATCAATTGTATGATCTCATTATGGAAATGCTTTCCTCTGTCTGATTCAATTGTAACTGGGAACCCGAATCTAGGGATGAATCCCCTCAAAAGTAGTTTTGCTACAGTAATTTCATCACTTCTTCTTGTGGGATATGCTTCTACCCATCTAGAGAACAAACAGCCATTACTAGAACATACCTCAACCTATTACAAGGCGGCATCTCAATGAAATCAATCTGCATTCTGGTGAAAGGCCCTCCTTCTCGATCTATCGTTCCTAGACTTACTACTGTCTTTCTTCCAGGATTGAACTGCTGACATATAAGACATCTTTGGCAAGGACTCTCAGCTACAAGTCTAAATTTTGCATTGTACCAAGTTTGCTTAAAGGACCAAATCATTCCATCCCTCCCTATATGTCCCTGTCCATGATACATCCGCGCCATGGCAGATATCATGCTATGAGCCATAACTGGTCTTCCATCTCAATAAACCCAAACATGGTCCGTTTCTCTTGGTGCACAACCTGCTTTTACCCACTGTCTCATTTCCACATCTCCTGCTTCTTCCTGCAATTGCCTCACTTCCTCCCAGGTACCCACAATGTTAGTAAACATTAGAGACATGGAATTCATTTCCCTTTCTTTAGCCCTGTTCACGGAATTCTGATTTCGGGTACAATATTGAGCCATATCATTGGCATATTTATTTCCAACCGCGATATAATCCGCGGTTTGCACTTGGGCAGCACACTTCACAATTGCCAATTGTTTAGGCAGCTGTATCGCCTCAAGCAACTTTCCAACCACCTCAGCATTCTTTATAGGAGTTCCACTCGAAGTCAAAAATCCTCTCTGCAGCCATATTTGGCCAAAATCATGCACAACACCAAACCCATACTGACTATCAGTTATCACAGTCACTCTCACATTCTTTCCAATCTTGCATGCTCTAGTCAAGGCTATAAGTTCAGCAACTTGGGCTGATTTTACTCCCTTCAGGTAAGATGCTTCCATTACTGCTGCAATTGTGCATACTGCATATGCTGCACTCAGATTTCCTTCGTCTGTTCTCAAACATGATCCATCTACAAACATCACAAAGTCACTCTCAGACAAGGGTACATCCTTTATATCAGGTCTTGGTTTGGTACAGAAATCCAAAACATCCAAACAATCATGATCCACTTAATGTCTGACTTCAACATTTTCAGCATCAGGCAATAGCATTGAAGGATTTACATTCAAACAACTCACAAGGTTCACATTTGTTGCACCTAATATGACTTTCTCATACTTAGTCAGCCGACTATGTGTCATGAACTGTGTGCGACTTCTTGTTAAAAGGATTGCCACATCATGAGGTACAAACACTCACACAGGATACCCCATCACAATTCCCTCGCTCTGTTCCAGACTCTTACAAGTAGCAGCTACTGCTTTCAAACAACCTGGCAAAGCTACAGCTACAGGGTCTAACATAGCTGAAAAATATGCAATTGGTTTTCTCAGATTTCCATGTTTCTGTATTAATACGGAGAGTGCACATCCATTCCTCTCACTGCAATACTACTTTCATAGTCAGGCATTCCTAATGCTGGTGCTTCACACAAACTGTCTCTCAATTTCTTAAAAGCTGCTAATTTTTCCTTACCTAAGTCAATGGGATCTTTCA
Source organism: Triturus cristatus (assembly GCF_964204655.1). Lineage (NCBI taxonomy): Eukaryota > Metazoa > Chordata > Amphibia > Caudata > Salamandridae > Triturus > Triturus cristatus. The sequence goes on from NC_140590.1 coordinate 806,407,357, forward strand.
CGTCACTTCTCGTCAGTCGTACCAATGGTTTTGCAATCAGGGAAAAATTACTTATCCACTGATGACAATTTCCAACCATTCCAAGAAACATCCTCACTTCTCTTTGCGTCATTGGGCCTCTCATTCCTTTTACTATCTTGATTCTGTCTATTGTTATTTTCCTTAGTCCTTTTTCAATTTTGGGATCTAAATATTGTACTTCTTTCTGACAAACTTGCAATTTTGATGGTGACACTTTAAGTCCTCCATCTGCCAAATGATTTAACAATGCTATGGTGTCCATTACACAAGCTTCTCGAGTCTTCGACACCACAAGTAGGTCATCAATATATTGGACTAGTACTGAATTTTCGGACATTTCTAAATCTTCCAAAGACTTTTTCAATATCTGATTAAATATCGAAGGGCTTTCCGTATACCCCTGTGGGATTCAGCACCAAGCCAAAATACGTTCATCGAAACGGAACGCAAAAATGTGTTGGCTATCATGGTGCAATGGGATGGAAGAGAAAGCATGACATAAATCAATTACTGTGTACCATTCTGCATCATGAGGAATTTGATACAAAATCACAGATGGATTTGGTACAATAGGACAACACGATACAACAATCTTGTTTATCTTTCTCAAATCCTGCACTATCCTGAACTTACCGTTAGGCTTTTTCAGTCCCATAATTGGTGAATTACATGGACTACTCATTATTTCTCTCAAAACTCCTTGTTTAATCATTTTCTCAATTATAGGAGTAACCCATTCAATTATTTCTGGTGGCAATTTAAATTGAGGAACATTTGGGTAACGTATTCCTTCCTTCACTGTTACCTTTACAGGATCCACATTTCTCATCAACCCTACAACTTCTTCTGTAAAATCCCAAACCTCTGCTTTCACTGTCTGTTTCAATTCTATTGGTAGTTCTTCAGGGTTGAATACAGCATAGGCTTCAGTAATCCAGTTTCCATATTAGCCATAGTCATTTTATACAGTACATCTTCATCGGGGGTCTCAAATGCTATACTGTCAGGGGTACAAAATATGGTGCAATTCATTTTTCACAACAGATCTCATCCTAATAGGTTTACAGGACTGGAATCACACACGACAAAGCGGTGCATTTCGGAAAATTTCTCTATATTGACTTTTACTGGTTCTGTGAGATATGTTTTGATTTGTCTGTTGGATACTCCAACCACTTGGATTGTTTCATCCGAGAGAGGAAGATTCTTAACATCAGCTGACCTAACAGTTGATCGCATAGCACCAGTATCTAGTAGGAAAGTAATATTTTCGTCATTTCCGTCCACAAAAGGGCCTGTCTGGTCTACCTCTAGAGTTGCGCCAAGTACGCACTCTTCTTCCTCCCTTTGGCACCGTCAATAACCTTCTTCTGATTCACTCTCATCACGTTGTAGCCAATACTGTGAAACAGCGCTAGCACGCGGCAGCTTAGTTACCTGTTCTTCGTTGTAGAATCCTGTCTCATTACTGTATTTCTGTGAATTTACGCTCTGTGTAATAGGTGGTTTTGGCACCTGAGTCTGTTGGGGAACAATCTGCTGCTGTCGCTTCGGTTGACCACTCACCTCTTTCTGCGCCTGTGGATTCAATGATGCATTATCACTATTAGTATTTGGGGGAAATTTACACTCGGATTTCCAGTGCCCTATTCTTTCGCAATTATGACATGGCCATTTCTTTTTAGCTTCTTCAATATTAAATTGTCTCTTTCCTTTTCCTGCATTAAATCTAGGTTTAGGGCCTGCATTATTTGCTTGTTCAATCAATTGTGCTTCTTGTCTTTCTGCTACCTTTACTTGTGCCCACATAGCCTTTTCGTTTAATTTACGCTGCTTGGCCTCAATTTCATCACTAAAATACTTTGCATGCTCAATAATTCATCTATTTTCTTATTTTGCCAATCCACTGTATGCTGCTTGATCATTTCACCAATTTCAGGACGTAAACCATATACAAATCTATATACAAAATGACTTAAATCCATTTCACTTAAATTTTCATCACCACTAAATTGCTTAAAGGCAAGGATTAACCTTTCATAATATGCGTGTACTGACTCCTTAGCTTCTTGATGAGTTCGATCTGTTTTTACCCAATCGGTCTCATTAGGAGGTACTTTGGGGCATATCAGCAACACCCGGCGATAATTATCGCTCAGCGCTCTTAGCGTGAGGATAATTATCGCCGGGTAACGTGGATATTTATCGCTGAGATAGCGTGCTATTAGTAACGCTTATCTCCTCAGCAATAAAAATCCTAGCGCTAACTGCCTAACGTGAGATTATCGCTGGAATCCCAGTGATAATCTCACGTAGTGTCGCGTTAGCTTGCTGATAGGGCCTCACAAACTTAGCCATGATATCCACCTTCCATAGGATATCATGGCTAAGTCAGTCCTGAAGCAGGCATAAGGAAAGTAGCGATAACAGGGGTTATCGCTACTTTTCCTGCTGCTATGCTTCATAGCGTGGGGCTTGATGATAGGAGAAATGTCACTTAGCGACATTTCTCCTGTCATGTTAGGTCAGAAACGCCCACTTTGCATCTCATTAGAGATGCAAAGCTGAGCGTTAGGAATCCCCACGCTAAAGCAAGGTTTAACGCGTTAGCATGGCCTTGCTAATTAGGCAATAAAATGATCGCCGCTTTTCGGCCGAAAACGACCACAAAAGCGGCGATAATTTTTTATCGCCAGCTTGTAAATATGCCCCATAGTTTTTCAAAAAGGTAATCACTTGTTCATATTTTCTCATTACTTCTGGATCAGGGGCACCTGTCTTTGGATCCCTAGGATACTCTTTTGTAGGCCAGTCTATCATAAGTTTACACTCTGTCCATAGATCTGCTGGCACTATTATGTCACATAGACTATTCAAATTAATCCACAAAACTTTTGACAATTTTACAAATCTATCCACTTGTCTATACCACTCGACTGGCTTTTCGCGTAGTCGAGGGGAAATCATTTGTAAATGACAAGATATCTTGCCTAGTCCAAGGAACATGTACATATCCTCCTCCTGGAATTTCTCTCATAGGGCATTCTGTCACTATCTTTTCCTTTTCTCTTACAGGGAAAGCTGCAAACGTTTTCTCTGAGGCATCATCTCGTTTTCTAAACCACCTACTTTTCCATTTATCCACATCTCCCCATTTTCTCAACAGAATGATTATATCTTTAATCTGGATTATTCGTCCTGTGGTATTCAAGTTTTCATTATCTTTCTCAGTAAAATCTACTTGATATGGTTTTTGTAAAGCCTTTACTTTTTCCATGCCTATACCCATTTCATTTGCTATTTCCTCAAATCTCTCATGTAGGCTTTCTGCTCTCCAAGTTATACTTTTGCACAAAAACAATAATTCCTCATCCTGATAGGTTTTTAGTTTTTCTGTGGGGATCATCCCTACTATTAATTCTTCCAAGACCATCCTTAGTTTTGCCACATCTATAGATTGGGATTCTCTGTCTTTTCTCTGTAGGCTCCTTAACCATTCACTTAACTCTTCTGAAGTAGGACCTACTGTTTTTTTGTCTCGTTCTGATTCTCTTGGGATTTCTGATGTGGGATCTGTAGTCATTATCAATCTTTCAACTAAACCTGAATTTGCTATAAAATTTTTAGGCATATTTTGTTCCGATACACTTACTGTTTGTCTCCATGATTTTTCTTCTGAATTTATCCTTGATCTTTCTGTCTGTTTATTACTGTTATAAGGAACCGTTAAACAATGTTCATTTTCTTTCTGTTTATCAAAAATAGGCATCACTGGACCTATAGTTGCAGGAACTGTCACGGCTTCTAAGTTTTTAGTCAAATTCCCTGATCTTTTCAGTTAGCTCTAAAGTGGTTTTTGCTAGTTCTGTAGAGTTCTCACTACTTACCTTACAATCCTGTTGTCTCTCTATCTCTCTAAAAGACTCATTTTTCCCTAACTCTTGGGGTACTGGTTCAATCTTAATGCTTCGCAATGTCTCTCTCATTGGAGCACTTGGTATTAGCATTTCAGAATCTGGTTGATACGAGGGTGGATTTTGATAAAACATGTCGTCGAGAACATCATCCTCCGATTCATTCACTCTGTACCCTCCTGTCCCTATATTATGTTTCTTTTCCGTATATTTTTTACCACTAGTTTCTTCAATATGTCTCACAGGGAACAAACCATCAGCCATATTTGCACTCCACCATCTACTCATTCTTTCATCATGATTCTCTTGATAATGGGGTCTACCAAACATGTTCCTATATCTTCCACCACTCCTTTGTCTTTCTCTGTCATGCATCTCATCTTCGCATTCCGTTAGTGCTTCAAATTGTGTTGGTCTTGGTCTCAGCTCTAGATTTATCATTCATTCTCTTAAATTTCTCAATACTGCCAAATTAAATGAACCATGCTCTGGAAATGCCAAAACTCCATAGTCTTTCATAAATTTTGCCCAATTATCCAACCAAATGCATGTATGATACCCGTATTTTGTAACCATAAAGGATGCAGGCGATTTCGGTGGAGGAAGCAACTGTCCCTCTCTAGTCTTAATCGGTTTGTCCTTTTTAAATAAACTCTTGATCTTCCCAAACCAGGACTTTTTCTCCTTTTCTGGTGGATTGTAATACATCATTTGTCTTCCGTGTATCGCTAGACTTTCCCTACGACTATTGTGCTGACTTAGCCAATCGTAGCGCGACTCACACTAACGCACCAATCCTGAGCGTCTATGTCACTTCTGTAATTCTCCAATCCCAGCGCGACTCACACTAACGCACCAATCCTGAGCGTCTACGTTTTTTACTGACTAGCCAATCCCAGCTCCTGCTCCTGCTGATCCCTCCTTTACAAGATTTCTCGGTGAGATTCTTTTTCGTTCTTTTAAAACTTACAAATCTGTTAGTAACAACATAAATACGCCACCATTATCTGTTTTGCTAGCTAAAGAACAGTAAATTACCTTTCTTACAAGAATTCCATCTTTCCCGAGAGCAGCACTTACCTCTGCCTTACTACAGAATCGTTACTTCCATTGATAAAGTAGCACATCCCTCTACTTCACCCTTCTAGCAAGCATTAGCTCATCGTTTCTCCAGAATAAAGACACCTAGTTGGAGACCCAATGCTCCTGAGAAATAAAACTAGAGTTTCACAATTAACCTGAATGCTATTACATTCACACACTTTGTTACAGAAAATGTAGTTCATTCACCCAGAATTCTGTCTTTCCTGAGAACAGCGAACAATCTGTCCTACTACAGAATTATGACACTCGTTAATAAAGTAGCACTTCCCTCTACTTTATCCTTCTAGCAAGCTGAGGAAACACCTATTACCTTCCCAGTGATAAGCGTAATCCGAGCTCCTTTTGGACTCCTGGTACTTAAGACCAAAAATCTCATAGGTGATCTTCGCTACCATGCATTTCTCTCATACAGAAAATGTCTCTAATGGCAACACACGACGATGTTACCGAATCGAACCCAGACAATGCGTCGTGCAACTCCAATCGTCACACGTTTTCCCCGTGTACCTACAGGGCAACAACAATTCCGTCTTTCCTGAGAGCAGCGCTTACCTCTGCCCTACTATGGAACCATTACAAACTTCCGACTTCCTACATCCCAGAAGCCGTCAAACAACATAGAACTCGACGCGTCTCAACATAGAGTGTTAATACATAAACCAATATTTTCCCACAATCAATAATCAATAAGCAATTTACAAGCAATAATCACCAAACCAAAACAATAAAAACCATAATACTGCTACCAGAAAAACTGAGGCAGCGCCGAAACCCTGGTATCGGGGAAATCAAACCCGCACAGATATCCTCCCTTCAGCAGACCAGTCGTCACACGCATTTATTGGTGGGCCCATAACACCAAATCTCACTCACTAACCATTCACCCGGTCTGCACACACACAGTTGGAAGGATGAGCGGTTTCAAACGCTCGACATGTGGGGGAAACACCTTATGACCTATAGGGAAAGAAAGAGTTAATTTACAAAATATACATCCTTACCCTTCTGCCTACAGATCCTCAATCCTGAACATCAAGGCACTCCCTCCACGTGAATGAACCAAATTTAGTTGGATTGGTTGATGGTGATTTAGAACCAGCTAAAACACATTCAAGATTTAAATCTTACATTCCTCAATAAACCACAAACTCATTATTTTATGTTAATCAATATCTGTTTATCTAAAATTCTGGAAAAGTTATTTTTATCAATTTTTAAATATAACTCAGAACATCATATTTACCTAATCTGGCTAATTGGAGTCCTCTAAGTTATTGATTTATATCGCCGTTAGTTATCGAAGTTCTGATTTCTCTGCTCAGCACGCTACAGTCTCAATTGATCGGCATAGACCAAAGTCGTGCAAGCATCTATCTGTGCCCATAGAATTAGGAAAGTTCGCAGTCATCAGCAGATTGGGTACCATCGAGATCGTCTAGGATTCAAGAAAAGCGTAGCAGTCACCCTAAGTTGCATAAAGTCACCGCCGTCGTCGTTGTCCTCAACAGCGTAGCATACTATCGGGAAAAAGTATCATCTCCCAAAACAGCGTCCGTAGAAAAGGCATTAACCGATCTCCTCTCTATTCTACCGCGCATTTTTATAATAAAGTCAAAGCAAAAAGATACATTTTGTAATTCAAATATGGTTGTGATTGGCTGGTTAGGATCGTTCGATAGAGTCATTTTAGAATATTGTACAGTACAAGGGGTGAGGTCACAGGTTCAGTCCGTTCTGGTTTTATGAATGTTCATTGTCTTGTCACTTGGCTGTCGTCCCACCGTGGCCTTGCCTTAGTACAGTAGGTTACGGGTCATGCAGAGGCTGCAGTCATCTTTGTTGCGCATGCTCTGTTCGCTCTGCACCTCGTGGGATAGTGGCCATTTCATCGTGTCACGTCGGCGGCCATTTTGAGATTTAGGCCCAAACGCCAATTTAAGCGAAACAAACACAAAAGAGTAATTAATGCATAGAAATAATAAATCTAATGTTAACCCCTTACTAATCCCTCTATGTGCTGGTATTTATCTAGCATATAGCAACATTGAAAGCGTTTATATTCACCCTTTTACGTTGTCTTCTTGGGCAACATTACAAAGACATCACAAAGCAACATATATCATGCAATATTCTATTTAATATATATACTACTGTTAGCATGTGTACGGATTTTAGTCATAAGGTTATTTAGCTATGCAATATGCAATCCCACGTATAATTTTGGACATTTAGTAATGTTGGTTTAATATTCATGCAAAACTCATTTAATAATATTATAATTAATAGAGTATTTAATTAGTATTTTTATACTAAAATGGGGGAGGTATACAAAATTTTGTACTACCCGCTCCATCACTTTCCTATCAAGACCTGGCTGTTTGAATGAGCCTCTGGGACATGAAAGCTTTTGGATACCCTGTCGGGTGATTAGCTGCGTTTTCTAGGCCCAGTTCTCCCCATGCTGTTGCATCGCTCTTGATCCTGTCTTCCCCTTCCTTTTTCACCCATTTTTTGCATGCCTTCTCCTTGCTTTTCCCTCATCTCCACCCCTGTCTCCTTGTTTTTTCACCCAAATTTTGAGTGCCTCTTCTTGTTTTTCCCTCGTTTTCACTACTTTATCCATACTTTACCTTCATTTTCACTGCTTTCTCCTTGCTTTCCTATCAAGACCTGGCTGTTCGAATGAGCCTCGAAGACCTGCAAGTACCTGGATACCCTTTCGGGTGATTAGCCGAGCTTTCCACACCCAGTTCTCCCCATGCTGCGGCATCGCTCTTGATCCTGTCTTCTCCTTGCTTTTTCTCCGTGTTTTTTGAGTGCCTTCTGCTTGCTTTTTCCTCGACTTTACCCGTTTCTCCTTGTTTTTTCACCCTTTCTTTTGAATGCCTCTCCTTGCTATTCCCTCGCTTTCACTACCTACTCCTTGCTTTTTCCCCCATTTTGTGAGTGTATTTTCCTTATTTTCGCTATGTCTTTCCCTCATTGCCGCTCCCTCCTGCAGCCCGTTTTTTCCCACCTCCTATGTAGGCCAGCCCACTGCCTCCCAGTGCCCATCCATCCTCCAAGGACCTACTCAATGGAGGCCGCAACACGACCCCATTAAGCAGGCCCCAGGCCCAGCTCTCCCCGTGCTGTTGCATCACTCTTGCGCCTGTCTTTGCCTTGTTTTTTCCTCCATTTTGTGAGCGCCTTTTCCTTGTTTTTCCCTCGTTTCACTGCTTTCTCCTTGTTTTTCCCTCATTGCCGCTCCTGCTTGCCACCTGTTTTTTCCCACCTCCTGCCTAGCCCCACCCACCACCTCCTAATACCCCTCCCTCCTCCCAGGACCTACTAACGGAGGCCACAGCACAACACCATTAAGTAGGCCTGCAGGCGCCTGGATACCCTGTTGGATGATTAGTCGTGCTTTACAAATCCTTATTGATTGATTGATTGATCGATTGAGTAGGCACCAGAAACAGCAGTTCTGAAGGTAATAAATGTGTTCAATTGGCAAAGAGGAATGCCAGCATCCCACAAAGTCATTTTTATGAACTTGTCTTAGAAACTTCATTTTTGTGTTATTTGAGCCTCTCTTTTGAAATAAAACCCTTCTATCCTAAATATATTACGCAATTGATTTTCAGTAATCAAAAATTCTAACAAATGAAGTAAAGCTGAGTATGTTACGCTATGTTGGCATGTTATATTTATGTGTATTTGTAAAGCGCCCTATCACCTGCAAGGGTACACTGACGTGGAAGACGTGTGTGAGCCTAGCCTTGCCTAGGGTAGGGTAAGTAACTGAAAAGCCAAGTCTTAAGCTTCTTTCAGAATTCAAGAAGAGAGCAGGCCCTAATGTAGAGTGGGAGTGTGTGCAATGCTTTAGGTATGATGTAAGGGAAGTCCCCTCCTCCTGATCTGGTTCTGTGTATGGGTGGGTTGTGTGAGAGTAGGAGTCCTGCAGAGAACATGTGTCTGGTTGGTTGGTGAAACAAGATGTGACTGTTCAGGCAAGTGGGGCCTACGGTGTGTAATGCCTTGAATATGTGCGCGGGGAGTTTGAAATGAGACATTTGTGTATGAGAAGCCAGAGTTGCTCCTGGACGAGTGGTGTGATGGGGTTTTGTGTGGGAGGTTGTGGAGGAGTCTTGCTGCCGAGTTCTGGATGGTTTGTAGACTTCAAATGATTTGCATGGTGATCCCGGCATAAAGGGTGTTCCTGTATTCCGTCTTGCTGGTGACTAGGGTGTGAGTGACCATTTTTCTAGTGTTGCTTGGAAGCCATTTAAGATCTTCCTCAGCATCACCAGGGTGTGGATACAGGATTCATTAAAGGTGTTGACTTGTGCGGTCATGTCCAGTTTGCTGTTGATGCTGATTCCAAGGTTCCTAGCGTGATTGTTGGGTGTGCGCCCCATTCGTGTCATTCCTGGTGAAGCCCTTCGCCTCGCTCCAAGGGGAGCAAATGCTTCCTGCTCCCTAACTTTCTAATCTCCAGGCTGGACTTGGGAGCCAGGGCTATCACAGAGAATCTCCACTGCCGATGTCCTACCGCAGGTGCTGTTTCTCCTCAACCAAACACAACACTAGGGTCACAAGGATCCAGCAATCAGTATTACTCAGTGTGCCAGATCTGTGATTGTGAGTCTCATTCGGTATCTTAGATCACAAACCTAGGAGCCAAGGACATTGCAATACCTATGAGCTCTGATACTCCACCACATTGGGTGGGGGGCACATCCCCAGGCATTGTACTGTATTGTGTTCAGCATCTGTAGATCATTTTGCTGGCACCGTTGCAGCATAGAAGAGATAATAAAGCCATTCTGCAGATCAAAGTTGGAGATCGAAGACACATCCAACACATTCTAGCAGGACTATGTCTGACCCTTCAAGTATGGAACAATCTGTTCTTGTCACTTGTCGCCTAAACCCTCCCTTCAAACATGAACTGGGAGCATTGCCCCAAAACAGAATCATTTATATAAAAGATGAGCATGTTGGTGGTATGGTCAGGCGGGGGAGGTCAAAAAGTCCCAAGCATGCTCCATCCTGTTCCATTTTCCTTCACTTCCAAGACCCCATTCCTCTGAATTTCCCATAAATGCCCACCTCTTTCTATCATATCTATCATATCCCTCCACAGATCTCTCCTGATCCCTTCTCTACCTAGCGCTCATCCTTCTGCAGATCCCTCCCCTCCACAGATCTCTCCTGATCCCTTCTCTACCTAGCGCTCATCCTGCTGCAGATCTCTTCCCTCCACCGATCTCTCCTGATCCTTTCTCTGCCTAGCGCTCATCCTTCTGCAGATCCCTCCCCTCCACAGATCTCTCCTGATCCCTTCTCTACCTAGTGCTCATCCTGCTGCCGATCCCTCCCCTCCTCAGATCTCTCCGGATCCCTTCTCTACCTAGTGCTCATCCTTCTGCAGATCCCTCCCCTCCAGAGATCTCTCCTGATCCCTTCTCTACCTAGCGCTCATCCTTCTGCAGATCCCTCCCCTCCACAGATCTCTCCTGATCCCTTCTCTACCTAGCACTCATCCTTCTGCAGATCCCTCCCCTCCACAGATCTCTCCTGATCCTTTCCCTACCTAGCGCTCATCCTTCTGCAGATCCCTCCCCTCCACAGATCTCTCCTGATCCTCTCTCTACCTAGCGCTCATCCTTCTGCAGATCCCTCCCCTCCACAGATCTCTCCTGATCCCTTCTCTACCTAGCGCTCATCCTGCTGCAGATCCCTCCCCTCCACAGATCTCTCCTGATCCCTTCTCTTCCTAGCACTCATCCTGCTGCAGATCCCTCCCCTCCACAGATCTCTCCTGATCCTTTCTCTTCCTAGCGCTCATCCTGCTGCAGATCCCTTCCCTCCACCGATCTCTCCTGATCCCTTCTCTTCCTAGCGCTCATCCTGCTGCAGATCCCTCCCCTCCACAGATCTCTCCTGATCCCTTCTCTACCTAGCGCTCATCCTGCTGCAGATCCCTCCCCTCCACAGATCTCTCCTGATCCCTTCTCTTCCTAGCGCTCATCCTGCTGCAGATCCCTCCCCTCCACAGATCTCTCCTGATCCTTTCTCTTCCTAGCGCTCATCCTGCTGCAGATCCCTTCCCTCCACCGATCTCTCCTGATCCCTTCTCTTCCTAGCGCTCATCCTGCTGCAGATCCCTCCCCTCCACAGATCTCTCCTGATCCCTTCTCTTCCTAGCGCCCCACCTACTGCAGATCCCTTCCCTTCCGCAGATCCAGTTCACGTTGGCTGTGTCACCTTTTTCCTGCCCCCGCTGCAGCCCCTTCCCCTGCCCAGCGCACATTCCACTGCAACCCCCCTCTCAGTCCAGCTCACATCCCCCTCCGCAGACCCTCTCCCTGCCCAGCGCCTATTCGACTGCAGCCCCCGTCTCAGCCCCGCTTCCGTCCTACTGCATTGCAGGTACTTTTATGGGCCTCATAAAACAGGCAGCGAACGAGCAATATTCTTCCTCCAGCAGCTCAGCTCCATTTGTGGCAAATAGAAAACCGCACAGAGCGCTCGGTCAAATGCTCAGTGCACCAGTCTTCTGCAGGAGGAAGGGAGCGATGGAGGGGCACACGAGGGAGGGAGGGGGGTTGGAGAGCAGAAGCCACCCCTGGTGTGTCGCAGCAGGGTACTTGCCTGCAAAGCCACCAGTGTGTATTTAAGGTGTCATTCAAGAGCAAGCCATAGAGAGAGAATGCAAACCACTTCCCAGTTAAAGCTACGAGTCACTAGGGAAAGCCTCGTGCATTACTAAAGTGCAGTTGGTCAAGTGGGCGCATAGCCACAGGTGATGTCATTAGGGCTGCCAGCCCAGGCCATTAGAAGTAAGAGGGGTACAGAGATCTAGGGTCGCAAGGGACAGGCTGGTCCAGCCCTTTGTATGAGAGGTGCCTGGGAGGGGCAGAGTGCTCCTGATCACCAGGGACAAGCTAAAAAGAGGAGGGTGTGGATGGCATTCAAATGTTATAGCGTGCATTTGTGTATGTGCACGTGTGTGTGCGTGTGCATTTGCGTATATGTGTGTGAGAGAGCGCGAGAGAGAAGGAGATAGAGTTTATATTTGTAGTACAAAACTGTGGTTAAAGATTACTCTATTGGTCAGAAACAAACCACGTTCGAAGGTAGCCGAGGAGTTAAAGCCCCTGATGCAGAAGTCTTTGGGGCATATTTAGAGTTTTTGTGGTTGGCCAGGCCACCGCTCCCCTGGCTGATCACCCCTTCCACTGGGCAGATCGCCTTACCTTCAGCACAGCCACCACAGCTCTGCTGAAGTCTTATGGTGGCCTCCAAAAACGCACATACAACCGAGTGGAATAAGGAGGACGTTATTAGCCAATACACAGGAACAGGTGAGAAGGCAGGCAGGCTCCCACTACCTCAGCCTTCACGCAGGGAATATTGTGAAGTGGAAACTCACCTGAATAAACCTTCCACATTCTAAACTTAGGTAATACATTCTACAATCCTACCACACTTCTATTTAAATACATGAATACCAGCACAACACCCCCTCTTTTTGAAACAAATGAAAATAGCACAGGAACCTACCCACCCCCCTCCCCCACCTCAGAAAACACACACACAAAAAAACAAAGAGAATGGAAAAAAAACACACCCATTAGTCCATAACAAACTCTTTTACCACCCTGGCAACCTTTTCCTTTTAGTGTTGTCTGATGCTGCATGCAAAGGATTGTCACCCACAGGAGCTTGGGATATGTCACTCTGGATCCCTCAATCAATCAATCAATCAATCAAACACTTGTATAGCGCGCTACTCACCCGGAAGGGTCTCAAGGTGCTTGGGGGAGGGGTCTGCTACTGCTCGAACAGCCAGGTCTTGAGTTGTCTCCTGAAGGCGAGGTGGTCTTGAATCAGCCGAAGGTGGATGGGGAGGGAGTTCCATGTCTTGGCCGCCAGGTAGGAGAAGGATCTTCCTCCGGCGGTGGCCCTTCGGATGCGTGGTACGGCGGTGAGGGCGAGGCTAGCAGACCGTAGCTGGCGGGTGGGCGTGTGGAAGGTCAGGCGGTCGTTGAGGTACTTTGGGCCCAGGTCGTGAAGAGACTTGTGTGCGTGGGTGAGGAGCCTGAAGGTGATCCTCTTGTTGACGGGGAGCCAGTGCATGTCCCTCAGGTGGCTAGAGATGTGACTGCGTCGGGGGATGTCCAGGATGAGTCGGCGGAGGCGTTCTGGATGCGTTGGAGTCTATTCTGTAGCTTGGCTGTGGTTCCAGCGTAGAGGGTGTTTCCGTAGTCCAGTCGGCTGGTGACGAGGGCCTGGGTGACCGTCTTCCTGGTTTCGGTCGGGATCCATCGTAAGATTTTGCGGAGCATGCGGAGGGTGTGAAAGCATGAAGAGGAGACGGCGTTGACTTGTCTGGTCATCGAGAGGGAGGAGTCCAGGATGAAGCCCAGGTTGCGTGCGTGGTCTGTTGGCTTGGGGGCGGTGCCCAGGGCTGGGGGCCACCAGGAGTCGTCCCAGGCGGAGGGTGATGGTCCCAAGATGAGGACTTCCGTCTTGTCTGAGTTCAGTTTCAGGCGGCTGTTCTTCATCCACTCGGCGACGTCTTTCATCCCTTCGTGGAGGCTGGTTCTGGCGGTGTCGGGGTCTCTGGTGAGCGAGAGGATCAGCTGGGTGTCGTCGGTGTAGGAGATGATGTTGAGGTTGTGTTGGAGTGCGATGATCGCGAGGGGTCTCATGTAGACGTTGAAGAGGGTGGGCTGAGTGATGATCCCTGCGGGACGCCGCAGATGACTTCGGTGGCCTCCGATCGGAATGGGGGGAGGCGGACTCTCTGTGTTCTTCCGGCGAGAAACAAGATGATCCACTTCAGTGCCTTTTCTTGGATGCCGGTGTTGCTGAGGCGTTGGACAAGGGTGCGGTGGCAGACAGTGTCGAACGCTGCGGAGAGGTCCAGGAGGATGAGTGCCGCTGTTTCCCCGTTGTCGAGCAGGGCTCGGATATCGTCGGTGGCTGCGATGAGGGCGGTCTCGGTGCTGTGGTTGGCTCTGAAACCGGACTGCGAGGGGTCGAGGGATCCATTCGTCTCGAGGAAGGCAGCAAGCTGTCTGTTGGCGATCTTCTCGATGACTTTGGCTGGAAAAGGGAGGAGCGAGATGGGGCGGAAGTTCTTGAGATCAGTGGGGTCTGCTGTTGGTTTCTTCAGTAGGGCGTTGAGCTCGGCGTGCTTCCAGCTCTCCGGGTAGGTGGCGGTGTTGAAGGAGGTGTTGATGACGTCTCGGAGTTGGGGTGCGATGGTGGAGGCAGACTTGTTGAAGCCGTGGTGGGGGCAGGGGTCAGTCGGAGATCCGGAGTGGATGGTATTCATCGTGTGGGCTGTGTCTTCGGTGGACACCGTGGTCCAGGTGCGGAGGGTGGCGGTGGGGGGCGTTTGTTCGACGGTTGGGTGCGAGGGTGGTGTGCCGAAGCTGTTCTGGATGTCTGCAATCTTGCGGTGGAAGAACGAGGCGAGGGAGTTGCAGAGATCTTGTGAGGGGGTGATGTCGTTGTTGCCGGTGCTGGGGTTGGAGAACTCCTTGACGATGCTGAAGAGTTCCTTGCTGTCGTGGGCGTTGTTGTCCAGTCGATCCTTCAGTGATTTCTTCTTGGTGGTGCGAATGAGCTGGTGGTGCTTGCGGGTGGCGTGTTTGAGGGTGGTCATGTTGTCAGCGGTCTGGTCGAGGAGCCAGGCTTTCTCGAGAGTGCGGCAGGTCTTCTTGGAGTCCTTGAGTTCGCTGGTGAACCAGGGGGCCTTCTTGCTTCTGGGTTTGCTGGGAGGGTTCTTTAGTGGTGCGAGGTTGTCGGCGCAGGCGGTCAGCCACTGCGTGAAGTTGCGGGCTGCCGCGTTGGGGTCCGGTGTGCTGGCAGGTGGGTTCTGGCTGAGGGAGGTGGTGAGCTGGTCGGTGGTGATCTTGCTCCAGCTTCTGTGGGGGACCTGTTGCGGGTGGTGGTGGGTAGTGGTTTTTCTGAAGCTGAAGTGGACGCAGCTGTGTTCGGTCCAGTGAAGTCCGGTGGAGTGGCTGAAGGCGATGTGTTTGCTGGATGAGAAGACGGGATCGAGCGTGTGGCCGGCATAGTGGGTGGGGGTGTTGACCAGTTGCTTGAGTCCGAGGTTGGCGAGGTTGTCCAGCAGGGTGACGGTGTTGCGGTCCTTGTTGTTCTCCAGGTGGAAGTTAAGGTCCCCTAGGAGGATGTAGTCGGCGGAGGGGAGGGCGTGGGGGCTGATGAAGTCCGCGAAGTCCTCGCTAAATTGTGTGCGTGGTCCCGGGGGTCTGTAGATGAGGGTGCCTCTGAGGGTCGTCTTTGGGTTGGTGTGGATCTGGACTGGAAGTGGAGGTGTTCGGCGGTGGCGTAGGTGTCGTCGGCGTTGGTCGTGATGCGGATGGTGTTCTTGTGGACTATGGCGATGCCTCCTCCGGTTTGGTTGACGCGGTCCCTCCTGATGATCTTGTATCCATCCGGGATGGCGATGGCGATGTCGGGGGCTGAGGAGGCGTTCATCCATGTTTCAGTGAGGAAGGCGATGTCTGGTGAGGTTGTGTCGAGGAGGTCCCATAGTTCGACGGCGTGTCTGTGGACGGAGCGGGTGTTGAGCAGGATGCACTTGAGGTTGCTGCTGCAGTTTGGCTTGGCGGGCGCGGTGCGTGTTCGGAGGCAGGTGAACTTGCAAGTTGTGCAGGTGAAGGGTCCGTGGAAGTGTTTCGGGGCAGCCCGGCAGCAGGTGGGGTTCCGGCCGGTATTGAGTGCGTTGAGGGTTGCGGCGTGTGGGCTGGCGTTGGCGGGGGCCAGGGGTCCTGGCACTGGGCGCGGTCCCGGCGCGGACGGGCGCAGACGGGCTTCGAAGGCGCGCCAGCGGCGCGCCCGCTGCGCGTGGCCTCCATATGAGGGCCGAGGGAGGGAGGAGGAGCTGGGAGGTGGGAGCGGGGTGGCCAATGGGGTCAAGGGGGGCGGGCCGCGGGCCAGCGGCGGCAAAAATCGGCGGGAAAAACGGAGGCAGGGGGGGCAAAATCGGCGGAAAAACGGTGGCAGAGGGGGGCAAGGGGGAGGGGGCACAAGGGTACAGAAGGCAGAGGATCAATCACAGAGGAACAGGCAACAGCAATTCAGGCAGGGTACAGAAGGCAAAACGGGGAAAGGCACGGGGATCGAGCGGGGAGACAGTCAGGGACACACCAGTGCGGGCACAGTGATCACCTGGTAAGCGGAGCGGAGCGCGAGACTTCACAGGGGCTGTGCAGCGGTGAGGGTAGCGACCTGCCTGGTGACAGGGTCAGAGGTCGCTCTCTCTACCGCTGCGCTGCCTCCATATGAGGGCCGAGGGAGGGAGGAGGAGCTGGGAGGTGGGAGCGGGGTGGCCAATGGGGTCAAGGGGGGCGGGGCCGCGGGCCAGCGACGGCGAAAATCGGCGGGAAAAACGGAGGCAGGGGGGGCAAAATCGGCGGAAAAACGGGGGCAGAGGGGGGCAAGGGGGAGGGGGCACAAGGGTACAGAAGGCAGAGGAGCAATCACAGGGGAACAGGCAACAGCAATTGCATCCTTCCTAATGCCCCTTTCATCTGCCATCTCTTCCGCAATCGGCTTCTTCCTCTCCTCTACCAACTAACTTATCCAACTCCATTGCTTGCTGTACTCCACTACATTCAAACACATCCTCCATCCATTCAAAATTCTCGGGCCTCCTTACCTCTGGTTCACCACACCTACCTTTACCCACATCACAACTGGCTTCCAAGGCTACATGTTTCAAATTCCAGACTTTACCATCCTGCAATCTTACCGCATTCCTCAATACTTCCACCACTTACTGGGCATTAAAGAATTGACTCTCTACCGTGGGAATTTTTCCAGGCTTCTTCACCCACCCCAGTCTCCAACTGCCACTTGAACTTCTTTTACACCATGCACCGTATCATAGAAAACTTTGCTCCTACCATGTGCAGCTTTGAACCTTGCCATAACAGCTTCACGTGACCATCACTCCACAGCTGCACCCTTCAACCAAGAAGGAGAAAACTTGCATGGAGGTTTCCTGCCTCTCATTTTAATAAATGGAGGTAATCGTCCAGCGTCGCCAATTGTTATGGTGGCCTCCAACAACGCACATACAACCGAGTGGAATAAGAAGGACTTTATTAGCTAATACACAGGAACAGGTGAGAAGGCAGGCTCCCACTCCCTCAGCCTCCACGCAGGGAATGCCGTGAAGTGGACCCTCACCTGAATAAACCTTCTACATCCTAAACTTAGGTTAAACATGCTACAATCCTACCACATTCTATATAAATGCATGAATACCAACACAGCATGAAGGCACTGAAGGTTAGCTTGGCATGCATCATGTTTCATGCGAAGCAAAGGTTTTTGTTTGTCAATAGCAGAGTCACAAAATGGGTGCTTATTTTGAAAAGCAAATAAGCACCTGAGGGCAATTTTTCTTGTTTCCTTTGCAGGACCGCCAGGAGATCCAAAGCAAGAATTATGTCCATCAGAGCGACCGCCATACATGAAGCCGGTGCTGTCATGTACATTGACCGGCGGCTCTTTGGTTGACGGGCCGGTGCTCAGAGGGTCCTGCTGGCAAATACAGACGAGTCTCCTCCATCCAAACTTGCTGCTTTCCCCAACCTTGAATAAACAGGGAAAACGTGAGTTGGTCGGATGAGCAGACTCCACCGTTTTTTGGAGATGCCCTTCATTACCCAACTTTAATAGACCCCATGTACCTTTACACCAGATCTGCATGCATAGCACTGTGTGACTGCTGGTGTACTGAATGTACTTATTGCTGGTCACTGGGTTGAATCATAAAGGAGCTTACAGGGTGCCGTGCCTCCTAAAGTGCACTAGGTATGACCCGGAAGCCACAGCTACACCTACTAGCAAGACTTCACATTGCTCAATGCATTTCCTGCATTATATAGCCTGGGTGCCCCCTCTTTAAATCCAGGTAAAATAGCTCACTGGCAAAGCCCCTTCTGCAAACATCCACATGAGACCTGCAAGGCACACGCTGCAATCCTTGCAGGCTTAACTCACTCTTTTGCTATTTAAGTTAACAAAAATTGAGTAACAGTTAGTAGGTTAATAATCAAAACTAGCAATTTCGTTTATTATTCTGTTAATATTGGAAATCAGAATTGAAATTATATGTATCAGTGCACATAACGCATTATATGTAATGCGTGAGGAATGGACATTACCAGACGCTGCTGCCCGTTCATCTCATTAGTGCCGGTTCCTGCTTTCTCCCTTTGTGACGTTTTTTCTGTCTTTCTCTCCCTCCTGCTTCCCGTTTGTGGTTTTTTTCTCTCTTGCTTGCTGTCAACATCTGATGAGGAAAAATATATTTTTGTTCCCAATAATGAGTAACGACAACTACCGGCTCAAATTAAGCACTGACACCTTCCAACAGTGCTGGTCCGAGAGCCGTCTTTAAACTAAGCTTGCCAAAGTGGCCAAGTTGTGCTTCTACAAAGTTCTCTAAGGCCTAAACAAATGTTTCCAGCCTTTGACAAGTTTTCCATGATGTTTCACTCTGGCCTTTTATGTTTCTATCCAGTCCTCCGGATACATTTTTTGCTGAATACGTCATTATTTCTTGGTGCATAATAGTGGCACAGTTACACTTTTGACAATACACTTTGCAAAAAGCGCTGTAAAATGTAGGTGCGTGGAAATAATTTAACAAAATATGATTTATGAAGCAAATGGCAAATAGCATGTCACTCTCCACATATTATTGACTGAAACATGTATTCCTAATTCTTCGAATCCCTGACCTGAGAGTGGATATTAATGTGTTGGTTACTCCGGACAGTGGTATTGGGTCTAGGTATAACGGCGCCACTTGGAAAAATCGCACAAAGCTTCTTGAACCAACCTAATACTTGACGGTGCTAAAAGGTGAGGAGAACCACCCAACTCCCCTGGACAGGCCTCAGCCCTCTAGAACATAACACACTCCTTAGCACACGTATATCTATTTTCAAAGTAACACAGGTATGTAACTTATTTCAGTCAGAGCAAACATAAATAATAGACATGAAAATATTCTTCTTTCTTCTTGGTTGTTCTCTTTAATTTGTGTCAATCCTTCCAAATTATTCACTACAGCCAACACGTGTTTCGTCGCAATCGGGAGGTCGTCCCGCGACTTTCTCAAGGCTATTTCCTGTGTACGAGCTGTTTTTCTATGTGGTGAAAATTCAAACCCACAATGGGTTTCCAGTGAGATGGCGTCTATATTTCAAGTTGTATAATATCTGTTTCCTTGAGTCCAACACTCTTCTCAAGGTCTGCTCCAGTCGTGAAGAATCCTCTGCGACGCCACCGCGTTTGTTTAGAAGCCGAGTACGTACTCGGCTTCTAAACAAACGCGGTGGCGTCGCAGAGTGTTGGCTGTAGTGAATAATTTGGAAGGATTGACACAAATTAAAGAGAACAACCAAGAAGAAAGAAGAATATTTTCATGTCTATTATTTATGTTTGCTCTGACTGAAAGAAGGTACATACCTGTGTTACTTTGAAAATAGATATACGTGTGCTAAGTAAGGAGTGTGTGATATTAATGTGTTATCAGTGAACAATTTTGTGCATCTGACTCCAGTTGTCTCTTTCATTTCTCTAACCTCAGATGGCTTTTCTCTGCTTTCTACTGCATCTGCTCTCTACTGGTGAAGGGCTAAACCCCAAAA
Organism: Triturus cristatus; assembly: GCF_964204655.1. Lineage (NCBI taxonomy): Eukaryota > Metazoa > Chordata > Amphibia > Caudata > Salamandridae > Triturus > Triturus cristatus. Next base: position 806,427,092 of record NC_140590.1, read on the forward strand.
CACATTTCTAGAGATAACAGCACTACCTGCACCAACTTTGGTGACAAACTACAGCAACTTTGAAGTAAGCGTACTGCCTTTACCAGAATGCAATTGGGTGAACTGTGCCGGGATGAGAGGCAGTGTGCTCCCTCCCCCTTGTGTTGAAAAGGCTCCCTTGAGCCAACGAGCTGATGATCTCACCTGGGATGCACCTGTGTACCTGTGGAGTGGTACTGTGACCATTGACGACTTGGGGAGCATTTCAGCAACCCCTGATGACTTTTCTCCTCTCTCTACTATTTCTGCTCTCTACTGATGAAGGGCTAAACTGAGAAAAACGTTTCTAGAGATAACAGCACTATCTGCACCAACTTTGGTGAAAAGCTAAAGAAACTTCGAAGTAAGCATACTGCTTTTACCAGAATGTGTGCTCCCTCCCTGTCTTATTTAGAAGGCTGCTTTGAGCTAATGAGCTTACCTGGGATATACCTGTTTGCCTGTGGAGTGGTACTGTGACCTGTGAAGACTTGGGCAACATTTCAGCAACCCTATATGACTTTTCTCTGCTTTTTACTACTTATGCTCTCTCCTGATGGAGGGGTAACCCCAGAAACCTGTGTCTTGAGATAACAGCATTGCCTGCAACAAGTTTGGTGAAAAACTACTGCAACTTTGAAGTAATTGTACTGTATTTACCAGAATGCAATGGGGTGAACTGTGCTGGGATGAGAGGCAGTGTGCTCCCTCCCCCCTTGCTTACCTTTAGTTCGTTTTTGTCCTCTTTCTTTGCTGGTCATTTTCGGAGGTACATTTAGTCATGACACCAAGCAGTGTTAGGTTTGCTGAGGACGAGTAGGAGGAGGCAAGTCTCATTCTGATGTGGGTGTCTTGTGTCCAGGATGCAAGAGCAAAGTTGGTTGGATTGTCAAAAGCTATTCTTTGCATTAGAAGAAGGCTTGTTGGGCACAAACCCTTACAATAATGAGAAAGACGTTCAGTGAGGAGCACTAGAAAGCAGTCCGGTTTCACGAGGGCTGAGAACCTCACCTAGGAATTGTGTCGTCCGAAAGCACAAATCTTTCAGGTGCAAGTTCATCCATTTAGCTAGCAGGGCAGAATGACAGGACATGATGGTAAGGCATATTAATTTGTACTTCTTTGAAATGCATGCTTCTGTCATTGATATGTGGCCTTAAAACATACAGCCATTTACAGACAGTGCAATAAATAACAAGAGCATAATGTCATACAAAATGTCATTTTTCAACATGGTTATACAAATAATGAAGTATCTAACTATAACCATATGTTAATCTATATAGGTATCATGCATTCATTCATACATTACATGCTTTCAGTGCATTCATTGCTTCGACTAAGCTATCACTCCCAGATAAATTATATTGTGTTGAAATTGCATTTATATAGCACTTACAACCCCTGATGAGGTGTTGAAGTGCTTTATGCCAGGTATCACGGTGCTCCAGGGCTCAAGGTTAGTGATTAGCCCATTGTTATTAGTTATTGATATCAGTCTCGTGCACTCAAGCAAACCATCCCATGCATTCATTCCAGTGACTTTGTGGTAGAATAAATTAATAAGATTTGTTGCACTCACTAGCAGGAAAGAGGGGTATGGAAGTTTGTGCAAGTCTTTGGATGGGTTAATAGATGAGCTAGGGGAGATTAGTTATTTGTTAGGGTGTTGGAGAGGTTTTGATCTTTGAAATGATTTTTGGGCAATTTGTAGAAATACATTAATTGCTGTTAAGGCAAAGATGCATGTGACTTAGAGAGGTTGATTTCAGAGTGAGGGAGCATGCCAGGGATGGAAGAGAAGGAAAGGGCCATTCAAAGAAAAAAATAGAAGTTTTAGGTAAAGGTCCAGTGTACATGTGGGATTTAAAAATATAGAGGATGCTTTTTGCGATATCATGCAATTTTAGGATGCAAGACTGTTGAAAGAACTGGATCACAATGCACCATGTGTTACACTCATTAAAAGGTTACCATCTTCGCTCTTGATCACGGACAGCTAGACTGCTACCCCTTGTTATACCTTTTTGGCATGTTTCAGGCACCATCACCATTGTTTACTACAATCTCAAACTTGTTATTCTTTTGTAATCCTTACTTCGTAACCACACAGAAGTCACTCGCTTAATCAGCTTTTTCACTGTTCAAAATATTTTATTGAAATTTATAATGAAACAATAATAATAATAATCCACATTTGTAAAGCGCGAACAATCACCCGTAAGGGTCTCTAGATGCTGGGCACCGTTGGGAAGATTAAGCAAGCTATTGCCCAGAGTCACATGGTGCTGGGCTAATCTGCTGCCGGCGACGGGGATCAAACCGTGATCCTCAGATTCCGGAGTCAGTTGCCCTGGCCGCGGCGCCACACCTCTTCTTCTTATAAAGAGACTATACAAAAAATTGTATCAAATGTTGTATATACAAGGTTATTGAGTCATAGTAATAGAATAAATGTATCAATATGAATAAAAAATGCATATATTTACAAAGGAAAAAAATAAAGGAGGGGACATATAGAAATGAAAATGTCATTACATATCTACCATAAATGAGCTACATATCTTATCTGCAAAAATCGGATATATTAGAGGACCATGGAACATAATAATAACATATATTTATGAATAAAGATGCTACATAATCATCAATTGGTTTCCAAAATAAGTGATAAATATTATGGAAAACCTCCAAAATAGTCAAGTTAGCTCTTCTTCTAGTAAAAACAATCCAAGACCACCATTGGTAAATTGATAATAATGAAACATTTTTCCAATTGGAAGTGTTTGGTTTTACAACAGTGGAAATAAAAAAATAAAATAATTGCTATTTACATCTGACATGTTAGTGGTGAGTGAAACAGATTTACAAATCAACCTGTAATAAGTGAGGTTATCTGAAATATTAAATATTTTTGTGCTGACATCCCAAACCTCTGTCCAAAACTTACAAATATTACATTCATAAAGCATATATTTAAGTGAACCTAAGTTTTGATTGCAATTCCAACGACTAACCGAATTTAAGCTTTTGCATCAAATAGTTTTAAAGGAGTACATAAAGTATTAAATAGTATGAAGGAATTGGTTTGGTATAAGGATACAGGTAGCCATTCAGGGATACTATTCACCCATATACTTTTACAAATGTCTTGTGAGACAAATATATCTAGTTCTTCATTGCAGATATTAGAGAGAAAGTTAATATTATCCTTATCAAAGTTGTTCAGCTTTTTATAAAACAATAAACTGCATGTGTAGAGGAGTTTATTGTTAAAATGAAGATTGCAAATCAGAAGTGAAATTTAGTGGGAAATTATTAGGAAATGAATCAAGTATTGAATTGCATAAAATTTCATATTTTGAAATAACCGAAGTAGGCACATGAAAGTTTTGTTGAAAGTCATCAAAAGTTTTAAAAGTGTGATTACAATAAATATCTTTTAGATAGAAAATATCAGCTTTTTCCCAAGATTTCCAAAATGTTATGTTTCAATTAAGTTTTAACAGTGAATTATAACATAACAACATATTTCAGGTACGTGAAGTAGGTAATTGAAAAAAGTGCATTCAGATCTTTTAAAATTAATTTAGTAAATTTCAAGATAACAGATTTTATTACGAAAGTGGTTGAATTAGACATAGTTTGTAATGCAGGTAAGGGAAATGGTGATGCCATGTGTTGTTCAATATAAAGCCTTGAATGTGTATTATTAAGCATTTTATGATTAAACCAAAAGGAGCTTTGTTTTACAATAAACACTTTATGATAATTAAGGAAGTCTGGTAATCCAAAACCACCATTGCACTTTGTGAATTTTAATTTTTTACAACTTATACAAGGAAGCTTGATATTGCAAATAAATTTAGACAAAGGAGTATCAATGTTTTTATAAAACACAACAGGAAGTTGAATAGGTATCATTTACAGAAGGTAAAAAGATTTTGGAGCAATAACCAATTTGATTGAATAAACATTTCACCCCCAGGATAGATCCAAGACATACCATTTATTAATTTTGTCCTTAATATGATTAATCATGCATTCACAATTTATTGTAATTGATTTCTTAATAGTATGAGAGAACATAATTCCAGGGTATTTAATGTTTTCTGTTTGCCAAATTATCTTTTTGTTAGTGTTTAAAGTATATACTGAAATTTAAGAGTTTGTTTGTATTATATTTATATAGATGGGAAATGGAGGATTCAGTGTTCCTAATATACAATAAAACATGATTAGCATAAGCTGAAGTTTTATGTGAACATTATTAATAGTAATGCCTTCAGTTTCCATAAACGTTCTGATAGCAATGAGTGAGGGTTCATTAGCAAGAAGATAAGATAAAGGACACGCTTGTCTGGAACCTCTTAGAAAAAAAATTTGATTAGAAACTTGACCATTAATGAAAAGTGTGGTGGATGAAAAAGAATATAAAGCTGATATAATGTGAATAAATGAGCTTCCAAAATTAAAAGTAGATAAACTATGAAATAGATACTGCCAAAATACGTTATCAAATGCTTTCTCAGCATTTAAAGCTAAGTCTCCAGAGGATAAAAGTAAAGATGGTCCAGCATCAATCGCATGAAATAATAATCTTGTGTTGTTAAGCGAATGCGTTTCATGAAAACAGATTGATCAATTGAAACGAGTGAACCGAGCACAGCGGTCAATCAAGTTGCAAGAATTTTTGCATAAAGTTTACAATATTGACTAACTAAAGATATTGGTCGATTATTTGAAACCTTATTGGGATCTTTATTAGGTTTTGGGGTAACTGTAATCAAGGCTTCAGTGAAAGAGCCAGAGGTTAATCCTGTTTTCCTAAAGAGTGAAAATATCTTTAGCAAAAGAGGTGGGGGATGAGGGGAACATTTTAAATAAAATTCAGCAGGTTTAACATCTGGGCCAGGGGATTTAAGTGATTTCAGGTATTTGATAGCAAACTAAACTTTAGAAAATTGTCAATTTGAGAATTAGTCATAGAAGGAGATATACTATATAGAGTAATAGCAGGTAAAAAATTCAATGCCAATATCATTATGAGATATTGCAGTATTACCATTTGGACCATGGATTGCAGTAATGTTAGTTTTGTCTTTTTATATATCAAGATAGTTTGCCAAACTTTTCCCAACCACTTAGCAGTAAAACAAAATTTGGCCTTATTGTTAGAATGTTGTATACCAGCCCTTTTGCTTAATAATGAATTAAGTTCATATTGAATCTTTTGTAACTGTAATTTGTACTTGAAATTGTTTGAAATTGTAAAGAGGCGCTCATGAGTTGCAATTTGTTTGTCTAACTCTTTAATTTTAAGATTAAAGGATTTGTTCTCTTATGCCAAAATAGATATGGTTACCCCTCTAATATATGTTTAGAAGCATCCCAATGATTTACCGTTGACATACAGCTTTCTGGATTAAAAGAAAAATAATCTTGAATTGCTAACAGAAATGTTGGTTTACTTGTTTCATTTAGGACGATATTTGTGTTCATGCGCCAATACCCAAATTGATTGTTGAGATAAATTAAGTGTTAAAACATATAAAATGAGCACATGATTAGAAATATCAATTTTATGGATAATAGCATTATAAAGTGAATGAAGTAATTGACGGGAAATTGGTAGATAGTCTGTGCGAGAATATGAGTTGTGAGGATTAGAAAAAAACATAAAACATTTGTCAGTAGGCTGATGAAAGCGCCAAATATCTATCAATTTGGAAGATTTAAAAAATGATTTCAGAGTAAAAAACACTTTGGGAGGCTGATATTTGGATTGAGAGGTTTAATCTTGTAAAGGGTCCCATATTGAATTAAAGTCACCACAAACGATGAGCGGTGACACCCAATTTAAGTACTTCTGAAGTAAAGAGAGATCAAAAATTAGGGTCATCATCACTTGTTGGACCATAGACATTAATCAAGTGAAAAACAGTATCATCAATTTTGACTTTAACCATAAGATAATGACCATTTGAATCAGAACATTTGCTTAGTATCGGGAGATATAGTTTCTTTGCAAAAAGTATAGCAATTCTGTTTTTTTGTCAGCTGCAAGACAAGAAAGAACCTTACCAACCCATTTGTTACTCATATGTGTTAAAATTGTATCATCAATGCGAGTCTCTTGCAGTAAACAAATGTCAGCCTTAATCTGAAACACTTTACCAAGTTTAACGGGGTGTCTTAGACCCTTAACAGTAAAAGAAACAACTTTGATACTCTTAACATTAAGAAGAATAACAGGTAGAAAGTATAATATGTAGCTCTAAAAAGAAATAAAGGGAGAAAAAGGAAATACAGAGAAAAACACAAAAAAGACAACATAAAAACATAAATAAAATTCCAGAAACACACATATGTATAAGCAAGAATGACCTGCCTATACCAAGCCCTCAGAAAGGCATTCTGACATAAAATAGGCTAGATAATCAAAAGATTATGACACAGTAATCAAGTATCAGTCATATTCATTTCCACTGAGAGCAGTGCCTTCAATGCCGTCTCCCACCACACCCTAAGCACACGACTCCACGACTCCGGCATCCACGACAAAGCCCTGGACTGATTCATTTCTTCCTCACCAGTAGCACACACGAGTCAGTCTACCACTGTTCCTATCAGAACCCATGGTGATCGGCTGCGGAGTCCCCCAGGGCTCTCCCCTGAGCCCCACCCTCTTCGACGTCTACATGGCCAGCTTGCAGCCATATTCGGGAACTACGGACTCAACATTGTCTCCTATGCTGATGATACTCAGCTGTTCCTTTCCCTCACCAGCAAGCCCACATTCGCCAGAAACAACTTCCACAACAGGATGAAAGCTGTCACCACCTGGATGAGATAGAGTTGCCTCATGCTCAACTCAGACAAGACCGAAGTATTCCTCCTGGGGCCAACACCCCTGCTTGGGATGACTCCTGGTGGCCCTCTGCGTTAGGAACCCCCCCACACACATGGACCATTCACAAAACCTCAGCATTATACTGGTCCCCTCGCTCATTGTGAAGCGCCAGACCAACGCCATCTCCTCAACATGATTCCACATTCTTCACCTGTTTTGAAAGACCTTCAGATGGATCCCCACTGAGGCCAGAAATATGGTCCCCCAGACACTCATCAGCAACAGACTCGACTACGGCAACACGCTATACATAGGCATCACCCAGCAACTCCTCATGAAACCACAGAAAGTTCAAAGTGCCGCAGCCAGACTGGTCCAAAAAATCCCCTGCCGCAGCCACATCACCTAACACCTACGAGAACTCTGTTGGCTCTCAGTCAACCAAAGATTCCCCTTCAAGCTCCTCACACATGCCTACAAAACCCTCCATGACGCCAGACCAGCATAACTGAACCATCGCCTCTCCTTCCACGTACCCACCAGACATCTCCTCTCTGCCCAACTGGCCCTTGCCACCGTCCCTCAGAGACACAAGACCAGGACCGGTTGAAAATCCTTTTCCTACAAATTCTGGAACACCCTGCCTCTCCACCTTAGGCTATCCCTGTCGCTGACCCAATTCAGGAAGGATCTCAAGACCTGGCTCTTTGACTGAACATCAGCGCCCAGTCAGACCTGAAGCCTCTCCCCCCACCTCCACCCCCAGCACCTTGAGACCCTCACGGGTGAGTAGTCGTACTTAACAAATAGTGATTGATTGATTGAGTTGTTGATCAAAAAAGGTCCAAAGATCGGCAGGACATTGAAATGATTTGGAAAACCCGTCTTTCCATATTCTCATTGTAGATGGATCAAAAAGACCGTATTTAAAACCATAGCTTCTTAATCGTGGTCTCAGGTCAGTGAATTCTTTCCAAATTTTAACAGTCTCTTTTGCAAAGTCTTGGTGTATAAAAATGGTGTTACCAATAACCCTCAATGGCGAGTTTTCTCTTGATGCTTTCTGGATCACTACAAGATGATGGTGACGCAAAACTTTAAATATCATTTGAAGTGCCTTGCTGTGACTTGGATTTCAGTGTGAAGGAATTCTGTAAGCCTTTCTGATTTTGAATTTTTCTAGGAATGATAAGTGCAAAAGACCAGGCAGTAGCCCTCCACAATGCCTGACCTGCATACCTCAACCACCACCTCTCCTTCTACATTCCCACCAGATATCTCCACTCTACCCAACTGTCCCTGGCCATCATCCCACAAATCTGGAGGGAGATCCTTCTCCTACCTCACTGCTAAGACCGGGAACTTCATGCCTCTGCACCTCAGGAAATCACCAATGCTGCCGCAATGCAGGAAGGACCTCAAGAAATGCCTTTTCGACTGAACCGCAGATCCAACCACCCTCGGAGTCCCCTTGAGACTCTTATGGGTGATTAGTCACTCTTTAGAAAAACACTGATTGATTAGTAATTGTTCTAAATATTGACTGCAGTCATTACCTTCCACATCTTCAGGTAAATTGAAGATATGCAAGTTATACTCTTGATTATGATTTTCTAAATCAAGTAACAAGGAAGACATCGGCAAAACGTTTGCTGTAATAGATGCCAGACTGTCTATTTTTCATTTGTTATCCTGAATTTTAATGGTTATATCAGAAACCTTCATAGAAAAGCTGGCCATGTCTTTGTGTATATTTTTAACTTCTGACACAATATTCTCTGTATTAGATCGAACTGCTTGTAGTTCCTCTAATAAAGTGGATAAAGAAGACTCCTCCGATTCCACAATTTTTGACTTGACTGGTGGAGGTCAAACTGTTTGCTTGCATTTAATATTTCCAAAATGCACATTTTTCCATTCCATAGTGATAAAGTAATTATATACAGAGACAAGCACAAATTAAAGTGAAGAAGCAGTAAAATAGAAAGGAGTGGTTTAGGCCTCAGCCGCGTCCTTTCCAGGGAGTAACACCACCCTCCTGATCGGAAACTGCAGCAGCACCTTACTAGGGGGACTGGTGAAATCCTCAGATAGGGAATACCAGTTAAACTGCAGGAAACTCCTCAAAAATTAAACCTCCATGAAGCGCTATATATGTGTTGCTGCCACAATCCAAATTGGAAGGTAAAATGTAGCCTTAAATGTATAAAAGTGTCATCAATAATGCAGGCTTCAGGGAGAGTTAGCGGGAGGTGGCCATTTTGCAATGCGCACTTGCGCGACTCTCTTGGAGTCAGCTTTTTACATCGCAAATCATATCACACATGAATTTGTGTAGTGAAACCTCATAATTTATCATGCTAAATATAACTTACTGCCACCAATGTTTCAACCAACAGCGTCCCAACAGTACATTTACCGAATGGAAATCCACAATCACCTCAATCTCCTCATTCATCATATGAGGTAATACCAGTTTTAGGCACATTTTTGTTCCTCATTTTACCCACTTTAGAATTAGCCCGTTCTGAACCAGTGACGTAATGTAAAATGATACCCCCACCCCGCAAAATGTGACAAGGTGGCCATATCGCACAACTATTCATTGGCCTTGGATGGAAAGGGGCTCCTCTAAAGGGTTGGGGGCCCATGCATGCAAGGGCTGGAGTAGCCTGTGTTACGCCTCTATGCTGAATACCCCTGGCAAATGGCTCCATTTTGCTCTATATATTGCACTCCATGTGCTGTTTTCTTACTTTCTTAATGCCACATAGAAGGTAGGGCTTACACACACTATTCTTTAAGCGATGCTTAATATGATCCAATTAAAATGACAGTGCTTCGTGAATCATCTTATGGTCACAATCTTGAATTTCTTCATAAAAATCGATTGGAATACAAATCATTGATCCTATTCATTTTGTTAGAAAACAGCCACTTGTCAGCCAGCTAATATGTTTCTCTTGGGGAGAATTGTGAATGTGTTCATATTTCTGTGTGTTAGGGCATCTATGTCCATCTATGACCCATATCAGTGATTCTACAATGTAGAGAAGATTACGTGCATGTTCAATTATTTTGACTTTATTGCTGCGCAGAAATATGTAGTGGTGGAATCATTTCACTTATCTCCAGTAGGCACACGTATAGGAGCTGGTTTCGCCTAAAAGTGGCTGAGAATCATTGCAACATCTTTTATCTTTCACAGATTTATCATGGAGCAAAGAGCCATTCCTTTGCTATATGTAAATTCATATGCATCATTCATTCCAAGTTGGTGTGCAGATCAGTTGGCATGATTAGCGGGTTTTCGCACACCCCTCTTTATCACATGGATGACCTGTTGTTGAATTTACATTGCGAACTTCTCAGTTGACTTCTTGAGGTGATTCTTATTTGACATAGTACATGTATTTTTGCATTCAGATTGTATTCCATGGGGCCTCTAATCCTAAAAGTGTAATAAACTGGGGCACTTCCTTTGTTAGTTGCATGTCACAATCACCCCCTCGTGGGTGGCTCAGGATGTGTTTTATACCAGAGTAAATTAGGTCCGTGCCTTTACCCTCATGCTTGTCCCAAAAGTGTTTCTTCATTGGATAACTACTGTTACACTATTTAATTACTCCTAACTACTATAAGATTCTTATTTTTACTTGCTTTGTCAAACTTCCAACGTATTTCTTTCCACAAGTTCACTCCAGTACATAGGTGACAAACTCAGTATGGCATTTAATTCATTCCTTTATTTGCAGTTCTAATTTAAAATGCTAAATATTCTTTTTACCATGCGCACATGCTTTACAGTATACACATCTCCGGATTTTATTCTGCCCAGATCTCAACCAATCATGTCCTCCTATTTTGTTTCGTGTTCAAGCTAGCTTTTCACCAGTATGTCTCCCAAAGATGCTACTTTTCTGTATGTTACATTTGGATGTGGACCAAGTAGTGTTTTAAATATTCATCTCTCCGCAGCGAGCTCTAGTGCTTGTGCAGTATTTTATTGATTTGATGATATTACTTATTACATTCCTTAATGAATCAATCTTTACTTGTTGCCTTTATCGATTTTCTGTTGCCATTTGTTATTCATACTTGCAGATATTCTCTTTTTTCATTTTCACTCTGTTTTATGCATCTTGCAATACTGATTCTTGGTAACCACTTTCTCTGAACCTTTTGATCTCACGTGCTGCTTCCTGGTTAGTCATTCTCCCTGGAGCAAGCTCTGCGCACCCTCAATAGCTCGCTATTAGGGATGCTCGATTCTGTATTTTGGGATGGAGTTAAGTCCACGGACAGAAATTTAAAATGAACGTATCAGAGCAAAAAGTGGGAGTAATGAAGATGAACGTGATTCAGTTGGATAAGATGAGAAAGAGAGATAGCTCAGTGGGTGGAAAACACACTGCAGAGATTACTCTGGCAGTAGTTATAAGTCATAGATTTGAATCCTTGTAGGGCATCTCACCTTTTTTATCCTATGAGGTACATTAAATACTCAGCATTGAACGGGGGTAATAATATATTACCTATGATGGAAGTTATAAGTGACAATCGAATTTGTTCAGTCAAGAAATGTGCATGTTCACCAGTATTCTATAATTAACAGCAGCTGAAGAATTTGAGAGACTATACATTTGATGTAAGTTAGTAAGAAGTGTCAAGATTTGTCCTGATGAAAAACACAGTTATTCCCTATTTATTGTTCACTGCAACCCAGTGGCATAGCTAGAACTTCGCGATGGCTGCAGGTAAGAGTGGGGGGGGGGGCGTGCCAGTGATTCCTGCGTTTGCCCCCCACGACAGCCGCAGGTGAGGGGGGGAGGGTGCCACCCCAATACCCATCCCCGCTTGCTACGCCACTGCAGCAACCCTCCGTCCAATGAGAAGCAGTTGACACATAATCAGTAAACCCTGAAAGGAAAGGGAATGAGCCGCCTGACAGCCTATTTTAGGGATATGCAAATCAGCCAAGAGATGAAAATAAAAGCAATGCCAGGCAAATCATTTTTTGCCAAAGAAGCACCCTGGCAATGATCCAGCTAGCTATGAATCAAGCCAACAAGGGAGTCAAGGGGATGTGATGGAAGGGACTCCCTGTGGTCATCTCCCCTTCCAGCCCCTGCCCCTCCCTTTAGGGTTTAAAACTAAGGATGGAGACAGTACTGCACTGCCACATTGCATGTTTCTGCTGAAATAACTCCATGCTTTGCTCCACTCACTCCACGAGGGATCAGGAATGTGCTATTAGGTAAGACTAGATAATGTGCTACATATCGCCTTCCTACAATACTACTGCTGTCCCCATATTTAGGTTATGAAAAGAAAAATTGTTAGATTCTGCAAGTTCCTTGTGCTATGCCAATATGTATAATATACAATAACGTGTATGTATGTACTCTGATAATATCATGAGTAACCCCAGACTACAAGAGGAAGCAGTCGTTACACTTCGGTGACATGAACATGCATTGGCTGGCCCCCAAAAAATCCTTAAGATGACACCGGACAATTTTGACGTATCACACCACCCATCAGTTCCAGTGGCCCCTACGTGCTGCTATGGGGTTCATAGTCTAAGGTGGTTTGTCCCAAATGTAATATAAAACGCTGAGTTGGGGATTCACAACCCATGACCCTCAGCTTTAGTCACGTCTGCATGATTGAGCTTCTAGCTGAATGATGCCATCTGATCCTGACACCAAATGTCTCTTATTCACCTGTCTATTCCCTTGCGTCCATGTATGTATTTTAATAAGCAAGTGTGTCTTCTTGCTTTATATCTCCCTGCGTTGCTGGCTCCTGTATCCACCGTCTGGCTGTGGGATATTACCATGGATGTTCCCATGAGGGGGGCTGGTCTTGCCACTTATGCCAACTTGTGCAAGTATGTAGAGATGAGAGATGCATGTTGGTGCCAACTGCATTGCCAGTGGAATTGTTTGTTTTACAGAGTCTTCAAGTTTTCTAGGTGATGCTGTGGGATTCAACCTTGTCTCAAGATAATGCATTTTCCACTTATGCCAGAAATGGTGTGTGCAGCTAAATCAGGAATTACAAGGTTTGTGCTAATGCTGCATTCCCGCTATTTCGCCCCCTTCCTGAACAATTCATGAGGTCAAATATAGTGATATTATTTAGGGTTGAGCCCTGACATGGGGGATTACCATGGGAACCATCACATGTGATTACTCAAAAGGACAATCATTTAATCAACAATATCAACCATTTAACTTGGGTAATAGAGAGAGACAAGCAGAGCTCTACAAATCCTCCTTACATTGCAAGGATTCAGAGCCATTCAGTCTGGCAGCATACAAGGACAGTCTAGGCCCGCCCAGTATATAAATATCTATACATATATGCAAAGCAGCATACCTGGTGGATTGCCCCTCTTTGGCGCCTTTTCTGGCTTAAAGATCAACACAATCCCTTGAGCATTTGTAAGATAGACAATGGAAGTAGCATTATCCATTCGATCTCTAATTATCTGCAACCAATTTTATATGTTAGATCCAGGATTGCTGCTGAAAAACAAAGCCCTAGGGGTGTGTTTTAATGTACTGTGCACTTTCGCCATTATGAAACCAGACAAGTGTCTTTGGTTATCACTGAATTCTATTGAGTCCTAACCGCAATTTTCCGCATAGAATGGCGGACTCTTTTTTAGTTCATCTTTAGGACTTTTCTTGAGGGTCTTATCTGGTAAACAGCTCAGCACTGAATTTCATATTGTATTTTTCCTAATGAATGTACTTGAGTTGTGAGCTGCGCTGATTTGGCTGGTTCTGTAATGAATTTTGTATTTTAGACCTGTATGCATGTATAATACTTTTATGTGTGTTTATAGTATACTTTTACGGTTTTGTGAACCGAAATAAATTTATTGATTGAAGTACATATCCGAATTGCCTCCTTGTGTTCCCAAATAGAAGTCGCACCATGATCTAATTTGAACCAACAAATTTATTTTGTTGGTTCATCTTTCACCACGAAGTGCAAAAACGTGCAATCAACGGCCATCAGGTTTTGCTTTCAACTGGGCCATGGAGTCCAAGTGTACAAACATTCCTTTTGAAAGTGACACATCTCAATAGTCCTTCTACCCTTACTAAAAACAAGTACAATGATTCCTCAAATACAATACATTGGCCCTCCTCCTACCACCATCACTATTTTCTCTCATACATTTTTTCCCTTTACATTGTTATTGTTAAATTTTACTCATTTTCACTCCTTTCATTTTGCCCAATTGGAACTGTTTATATATATTCTATTATCCTTCCCTTTATTAATTTCCTTAAGAATTAGTACCACAATGACAAAGAGTCAAAATTCTCCAATGCAATGATTATGAGATGAGACCCATCTACCATGAGGATACTTAAAACATTACTGTTAAGTACTTTTCCCATGTATCCTCACATCAAAGGATCCATCTCTGAATCAATTATAGATGGTAAGGGGATTTGCCAGGCAGACAGTTTCTTGCAATATCTTTCCACGTTTTAAAAACATTTTTCTTCCTATTTATTTTTCTTCCTATTCATTTCTCTCCCTGCATCCCGACAACAGAGCCTTTTTCATATCTCAAATATTAACAGATGGTCATAAACAATAAAACTTAGAAATGCCCACTATTACTCATTTCGCTGTTAAATGGCATACGTTGTTCTAATTACAGACCTCTTGAGATTCAATTAGTCTGATACTTCCATAATATTAAGCATATTTAACAGTCCATCATATCATTTCAAACAGTATTTTGTCAGGGTTCGAAGAAGTGCCAATACTTAAGTGCAATAAATGCATTTACAGTGCATCTTAAGTCTGGATTTTTATAAACATAATGTGCTTCAGCAATAAAGTGCAAATGCTAAAGTGTTTTAGGAAGTAAAGACCCTTCACATTTCATCTTATAACTTAAACAGTAAGATCAATCAAAATGCCTATTCAGATTTGTACATCATTTAACTAGTTGATCATGAGAGGCTACTATTCAAAATATAAATCTTCTCAACTAGTTAGCGACCTAGAGAGGATATCAATTAATAAGACTAACTAGCTGCAGTTGCCAATAAAATATGCAAGTCATTATCAGCTTTTTTGGATTTTCTTGATCTTATGCATATTAAACTACTCCATATTATATAAAACAACAATTTCGCACACTGCAAGAATATGCTAAAGTGCAGTAGCTGTACCACGAGGCATCCCAAATCTGGGACCATATGATCTCAATGTGCTTCAGAAATAAAGTGCAAATGCTAAGGTACTGTTAACAACAACTGCACAACATATCATTACAAAATCTCAAATCCCAAGACAATAAAATGTATTTCAATTCTTCTCACCATGCTCTTCTTATAGTCTGTTCATTGATATCATGGGCGTGAGTGCAAAAAGGAGAAATAAAGTATTTTCATCACATCTGAAAATTCTGAAAATTGTTTCCTGCAGGTCGACATGTAATTCTGCATCTGAATTGTGAAAAAGGGGAGCCCCACATCCATAAATATGATTAATCTTGACTCTGCTCTTCTCAGTTTCAAATCCCTGTCACCTCTTCTCTTTTACTTCCTTACATGTTTTATACCAAAGTAGCTTAATTCTTTAGGGTTCCCTCATGTTTTTATCAGAAATGTTTTCCTATGGGGTGAGAAAATTCTCGATTCTTTATTGCACATATTTGTTGACGGATCCTCAAATTCACTTTTTTCGCTGCGCTACCAACATAGTTTTTGTTACAAAGTAACAAATAAACAACTTGATCTGTTCCACATTTGCTGTTATATATATCTACATACACTACAAACAAAATTTTCAATTCTGGCTTAAATGTTAATTACTATAAACCTACTAAATCTTAATTTTTCAGCTTTGGAAAGATGACTAAATAAGGCCTACAAAAATATGTGAACTGCAGGTTACACGTAAATCGCTGCAAAAGGCGTTGAACCCACTGAACTATAATATCAGTGCGTTTGAAGAATTGAAAGCTTTGAAAATATGCAAAATCTCTCGTTGCAAGTCTGTTGCCCCTTGAACGCCCCAGTATCTTACCCTCCTGCGCCTGTCGTGAACACGAAGGCTTGCAGAGCAAGATTCTGCACTTTAATTATATTTCTCAAATGCCATTATCAGACGCCAAAGTGTTCCAGCACAGCCCGCGAGTCTCCAGGTCCAAGGAGAGCTTTTTAAGGTAACGCTTAATTCGCTGTGTAATTCGCTGGCAGTAGACATGCGGCGTTAAATAATGCACACTACACGGCTGTGATTCACGCTTTTCAGTTTCCACTCGCGCTCTAAGGAAGTGGACATGTCGCGTTTAGTCTGCGCCTCACTTATAAAGACTGGAAGTGGGTCAGCCCTGGCAGCATCCACTGCTGGAAAGAGGCCCTGTGCAAATACCTTGGCTGACTGATGGGTTTTGGTCCCAGGTGTGTCAGGGGCACATAGTTAAACTGCAAAATCAACTCCCTCTGCGGGCCTCGAAAGACTGACAGGAAAAAGGTTGGTGTATTAATGGAAACAGCTCTGCTTTGCTGCACGGTCGCCCAAGCAGAAAGAGAGATCTCTCATAACAAGGGAGACATCATTCACAGTTTCGCCTCCAAAATACCCTGTCCTAAGCAAGAGACGGTATCCAATTTGTACAAAAGAGACACCATTCAGAGCTCAGCCTCCTGACACTGTACACCCAGCAAGAGGCGCAGACCTTTGTGCCATGAAAGACATTTGTCACCGCGCAGCCTTCCAATGATGAGCACCCAGCGAGAGACAGTAAGAGACATCCGCATACCCCTTTCGCGTCATACTGTCCATTCAGCTGTTAGAAGCAGCAGTCGTAAAAAAGAGACATCCTTCGGGAGCTCAGCCTTCTGTACACTCAGCCAGAGAAAGTAACTTTTACTGGAAGGGGAATCCGTCACACTTCACCCTCTTAGTAGACACTCAGCGGAGGGAGCAGCCCTTTCACCGGTAGAGATCCCGCACGCATCATCCTGTAAGGCTTGTACTCTAACCAAGAGAGAGCAGCCTTTAAAACAACACTTGCCACAGAGCTCTATCCCCAAAAACTGTGCATTCAACAAAAGGCACCAGTCCTTTTGAAGAAGACCCTCCTCACAGTTCAGTTTCACAATAATGTACCTCTGAAAGAGGCTGTAACAAAATATGAATCCTATGTGTGGAGAAAAAAACTTAAGTGGTAACTCCTCCCAGGGAGGGAACTGCAGCCAACAGACACAAAGGGAATACTCAGTACTTCCACATGGATTTTCTGAAGCAGAATGTTCCACGTACAGATTCCTTATAGCAGGACACTACGCTTCGGCCCTCTTGAACCAACAAACATATTGAAAGAAAAACTGTGGATAATGTAACTCTGTGAAAAGAACATAGATGAGTAGTTGGTGTTGAACCTCCATCAAAAATGATCCTGCTTGACCACACTCACCTGCACCTCATGCACAATATTGCCTACAGTTACTTCTTTTACATAAGCAGCCGCACACTCATCCATTTCATTGTACACCCTGTTTGCTGCTCTCTTGACCACTGATAATCTGGAAAGCCAATCTGCTGGTATGTTTCTCTTCCCTGGCATAACCTGCATTGTGAAGCTGTATACTTGTAATTTCAATCACCATCTTGAAATTCCTGAGCATGCCCAACAAGCCCCCTTGGTTGTGCGAACACCCACTAACGGCTGGTGATCTGTTCTCCCAACAAGCTCCTTGCCACAGACAAACTTCCTGAAATATTTCACCCCCCAACGACAGTCCAATCCTTCTTTTTCAATTGTGGAGTAGGTCTTCTCAGAACCTCTTTAGGCTCTTGATGTGTTTGCTCCTTGTGAGCAATAAAACCTCCAATCCCAGAATTGCTGAATCTGTGCCTATTACGTTGTTGTCACTGGTGTCAAATGGCTTCAATACCGCTGCTGAGGCAATGTCTTCCTTTAATGTTTTTGCCTCCTCATCACACCCCTCACACAAGACTAAATTGTTACTTATCTTCATAAACCCTCCCATAGTCGTATTGCAAATTTTGGTTGTTAATCAAGGGTAACATTCATCAATCCCAAAAAGGAACAATATTGATCCTTACACTGAGGGAACAGATCTTCTCCAGTGGCTCTTACCAAGTTGGTGCCCTCAATAGTCCATTCCACTGATGAGAACTAGTCTTATATTTTTCTTTTTCTAATGGTTAGAACACTCTCCTTTAAAATTACTAACACTTTGATTAGAGTCAAGCCATTGATCCCTGTTTTCTCAAAATGTTGAAATATTGCCTTAGAAGTGAGTTAGATTTTGAATTCCCTTGAAAAGGTGGTGCATTGCCCTCTGAAACAACCATAGAGTCTAACCCAAAGGGCATCTGTTTGTACCTATGTGCTCTCTTATGTCGTGACAAAGGAAGTGAAAGGTCCGGATTAAGGATATTTAGCAAATGGGTGATTATCATCAGCATTTCACCAATGTCAGACAGAATGCCTGTCTACTGAAGTGGCAGCATTGCGATCACACAGGTCAATGCAAAGCCTGCGTTTGTCATTCCCCTTTGTTTAGCCAGTATTAATAGTGCCAACCATTTGGGTGCTTCATTATTCTTAATTGCAATTTCCTCATGCAACCCCAGTGGCTCATGCACCACCAAGGGCACATTCATGACTTGATGCAAATTTGGCACAGATCCTCCTTTAAAATTATTGTGTGTGAAAACACTTCAGCAACCCTGGTCTCAATAGGGAATCTTCCCAATCGTTCAACCAGATAGCATTTGCCTTGGCATTCTCTGTGTCAAGTACCAAGCGATTAGGATCCGCTGCTAATTGCAAATCCCAAAGTTGAGGCTACCCGAACAAACAAAACCTATCTCTGGCCAAATACAATTTGGACTGAATGCTTTTTCCCTCGAAATGCTTCAAGGGATTGTTCCCATAAGTAACATGCTTTATATCTGGAGGTTTAAGTCCTCTGAATAGAGGAAAATAGTTTTTTGCCATTGAGGATATAATGTGTATATTTGGGTGAAATGTAAAGTTCACTGGTGTAATTTGTATAATTTCAGGAATTTGTCATTATGGTTGTTATGCAAAATTCCCCAAATCACTCCAGTATACCACTTCTTGTATTCACATGCCTTATGCGGCAAAATTGTAATGTGAATGCACCATTCACTGTAAATATTTACTGTGAATGTAATGGAAAAACGGAACATGGGCCGCTGTTGTTCAGCGTGCTTTTGCTCCAGCCCTATTTGTTTATTGCAAAATGCATCCTTGTGTCAAAATTTGACATGAGGAGGATGCATTTCATACTAAATATAGTGCAAAATGATGGATTTACATTTTGTATAATTTTATGTAATTTCCCCGAAAATTTGCCAATTTCACATACCTGTAATGACATGCCCATGACAATCATCACTCAAACTTCTCGCTCATCAGTCTTGATCTTACAATACAGGTTATCCCCACCTATACTTAGCACCTCACTGGTTTTGTAGAACAAACGCTTCTGTACCTCTACTGTCAACTTGCATAAATTGCTGTTGTGTAATTAGGCTAAATTACAGCAAAACCATGTGAGATAATGTGGAATTACACAAGGAGCATAATCCTGCATTTAGTGCTATTTTCTTAGTGCAAACTGTTCCCTTGCATCCAAAATAGACAATATGATACATTTTGCACTAAGAAAATAACACTAGAATCAACAGAACATGTACAGCAGCAGCCGCTTCCACTCTGTTCCTGTGCTCTGGTGTTAGGCACTTTTATCCCAAAGTACTCTAAACTATGCTAGCGGGTATTATCGTTTAATTTTCTGTGATTTCCCGTCAAAGAGTAACCTGAGGTTACCAAAATTATCTTGATTTCTCCTGTTTGGAGAAATTCCCCGGCCGTCTAAGTGCACCCGGTTACAATTCCCTTAATTTTACACTTACACCAAACATGGCCTAAAGGAGAGCAACTGTCATCCGAAGCTGAATGTTCCTTCATTTAGTTAGAATTACTTATATTTGATTTTGCCTTAACCTCTCTTATCACCATTATTGGACTCCTGATCTTCTCACTGTTCTTTCCCTTTCCTACCTCCACTTCCTTGGGCAGCAGTTGCTGACATTTCTTTCAATCTTTAGCTGGTGTTCTGAGCCCTTTGTGTAATGTCTATAGTTTTGTGATTTTCTCTGTTTTAAAAATATAATTTCTCCTGTGCTTTCTCATTGTAGACTTTTTGCACCAGTTGCTCTCTTACATTTCCTCCTGAAAAGTCTTGTATTGAGTGTAGCTGCTCTCAAAGGCTACACAATTCTTGCCTGGTTCTCCTGGCAATTGCCCTCTCCTCATGAATTTCAATCTTTCCACTTCTTCATGCTGTTTCTTCCTACAGTTTTGTCAAGTTTCGCAATCACCATTTCGTACTCATCCAGCTCTTATTCTTTGCATTCTCTTTCAGCGATGGTGGACAGTGTTTCAAAATTTTCTAACTTTCTGCTCCCAATCAATGCTTGAGCATTGCTAACTTCTTAAATGCTGCGAGGATGTCCCTGTCAACGGCCTCTAAGCCTTCTTCTCATTTTTCCCACACTAATACAAGTTCACCAGGGCTAATCAGCAACATAGGGAATTCTGACATTCCTTCCATGACAGAATAGTTGTGGAAAAAGTTTCCAAGTATGGAGAACACTCTTCCTGTTGTTGCCAACTGTCTTAGTAATAATGTGGAATACTTGGTTACACTTGTTGGCTTAAATTGTGGCAAGTTGGCCACAATTAGATCTCAACAGAAAAATCAAATATTTATATGGGCAACAGTGGGAAACTCAAAATTGTTCAAGAGAGCTTTGATCCAGTCACAAATTATCTTGAGCATTTTCACTACGAGTCCAGTACACGGTACTTGGGCAGCGGTCGAAGTGCATTAAAAAAAGTATGGGAACAGTGATGCTGTGCACAATAGGGGTGGGATGAGTGAGTGTGGGGATGAGTTTAAAGGCGTGGCTAAAATAAAAGTATTCTGTAACTTTTTCAGTCTTTCACCTTCAGGTAAGTACATATAAAATAACGAACAGCTTAAATGAAAAATAAATGCAATTTAAAGTAATCAGTGGGAAATGCACTTGGCTCGTAGTGAAACTGCTCAAGATAATTAGAGAAACCAAATGTGTAGGATCGGGGAAACATGGGTCACTGCTGCTGGGCTCTCACAAAAATAGATCATATTATTACTTGAGTCACAACCAGGGAGGCTAGTATCACACATAAAATTGTGGCAGCAATAACCTCTTTTATTGTCCCAACAAAAATTACACAGAGATATTTGAAACTACTTAAAGGTTTGGAAAAACACATACACTTTCTGTGGGATAAAACCTGGATAACAAAGTCATCCATATTTTCAGTAAAGGCATGATTTTGTGCATGGACGTCGATTCTCCAAAATGCAGGGGTAGCGGAAGAGATATCATGCACCCTCTGACCTCCAAATGGCGTCACAGGGAGTGAAATCATATGACCCTATAACCCAATTACGTAATTGGAAATGACATTGTATTACATTTTAGCTAAATTGAATCACAGCAAGTGACATTATGGAAGTGGATGAAAAATGACTACAGGAACATCTCACTGTAGTAGGAATACATTAAAAACCTTAAATGCATAAAGGTATCACCAATTCTACTAAAAATGCTCCTTCAAATATTGTCAGTACCTGTCAATATGCTCAAATATAATGTTGCTAAAAAAACAGGCCCTTTAAATTTTCCACAATTTACATGGTGTAATGTAGTGCTTCTTAACCTTTTCACTTCTCTGGACCCTCAGTTAATTATTGCTGTAACTCGAGGACCCCCACTAAATCATTATTGGGATCCAGGAACCCCAACTGAGTCATTACTGGAAGCCGGGTATCTCGGCCTAAGCACTTTTGATTATTTGAACCACAGAGCAGTGCACAAAAAATAGATGCAGTTTTTCTAAGTTCAATTGAACCACTCATCGTCCAAAATATATTCTGTTTAATGCACTTGCATTGCTCCCACAAATCAATCTGAGGATACAAATTTAATTTTTAGCCTCCAATTTCAATTTCATTCACATTTATAGAACATTTTAAAATTCTCAGCTGTGCAATTTGCATCTTTATTTATATGCGTTTTTATTAATCTGTTAATAATATTAAATTTTCTGAGTAGTCGCACACCCACTGGGTAGGCTTTGCGGACTCCCAGGGTCCTCAAACCACAGGTTCAGAACCTCTGGGTAATGAATATAATGCAAATTCCACCAATGGAGTTCAGAGATGTCCAATGGAATCTTATGTGAAAATCCATATAATCTTTGACAGCTCATTACATAAGACACAATGCAACCATGGCCTATTCACCACTGGTAGCCACTGCCAACTATCATAACATGAAGCAAAGAAAGAGAACAGGCTACATTCTCCAAAGCAAAACTCAGGTGTTCTTGTTACACCTTTGACTAGAGACCTATTCTTCAGACAGAGGTTTATTGCGACTTTCTGTGCAATACTTTATTTAACTATTTGACTGCACTATATAGAAAGGACACTGCACAGTGCTCAACTGATCCATTATGCAGAGCAACAACGCAGCACGCAATATGCAGTATAAGACGGCTAATTTAATTAGCAAGAACATACCCCTTCAGCATTGCATATAAATGGAAAGGCCTGATTCCACAGGATTTAAAGCATCACAAAGTTCCCTTTTTTACTACTCCAAGAAGCTCTATTTAATTTCTAAAATCGTTAGAGATGTACTTTCCTTTTTTTAAAGAGTAGTGACTGCACTAAGAAACAACGCCGAAGCAGAACGTTGCATTTATGTGAAATTATGGGGTCTGAAACCATTCCTTCGCATGCACTCTGGCATGCAAAACATGAAAGTATCTGCCTACATTATTTCACAAATGTACCCCTTTTAATCTCCTCCTTAATGGAATCAAAATGAAGCTTTTATGGAATGTGCATATAAAACATTAAATCAGTCAGTTTCACGAATATTGTCAGAGACTGCATGTGACTGTACACTGAACTATCTAAACCAAAACAATGTGCAATGCAGTTTCAGATACATGCACACAAGACACAAATTCAACAGCATGAGGTTTTATTCAGAGGTATGTGTTAGCTGAAGCCAAGTGCCACTTAAAATGTGCAACCCTTGAAACTGGTGTGGCTTGGAGATGCCAAGATCTGCATGTGTTGCTTGCGGTCAGTGTATAAATCAATGAGAACTAGCTACTAAGGAAGCTGCTAGTGTTTGGTAATAGGCAGGAAAAACATTTGCTTTTTTTAAAGACCCTCACACACCAACCTAGTTGGTGTCATGCTTCAACATCGGGTCCCACCCAAGGCACCGAGTGTACCTTGGGTGTGCTGCGATGCCTGACTACAGCGGAGCGGGTTTTGTTGAGTGAGTGGGCAGTGCTGATGTGAAGAGTATAGGTTAAAAGACTGTCCTTAGGGTCCCAAGTATCCAAAGGACTATTTTATTAGTGGGCCTTAGGCAGTATTAAAAACAAGGTGGTGGATATGAGTGGAGGTGATTAAGAACTCCCATATCCTATGTGGTCAACATGTTTCAGCCAGTGCCTTAAAATAAAACCGGCTTGATTCAGAACCTTATGCAAGTGAAAGTTAAAAGGTGATGGTCTAAGTAAGTGTTAAGACCAGATATGTGACGCACTTGCTAAGGTGTGCTATATGTAAGAGGATGGTTTCCTCTAGAGGCTTATTTTTTGTAATTTATAGTGAAAAGCCCCATGAATTCCGGGAGGGGACCCGACCTTGAATCACAAATTCATCAAGATCTGCGACCCATTTTCAATCCTGTTGCAGCTTGCATCGAATGGCCGCAACACGTTTGAAAAAGGGTCGCAGATCTTGGATAAGAATGTAGGAACCAGTCTTGGTCATGAACTGGACTCCCCTCATGGAGATGTCAGTCAGGTGCTTAGTAGTCCAGGGTGATAAACTATGCTCCGTTTGTGGAGTTTGTGGAATTTGGGAACCCAGTGCTCTGCAGCAGAGCACAGAGTTCCTGATTTCCGCATTCCTGGGCATGAAGCAGGACTTTTTTTTCTGTTTGCGTGCTTGAGATTTGTTTTGGCACTCGCTCGCAAGTGCCACAATAAGTTTTGGCTGCTAGCGCGCTTGTGCGAAACTTGTGCACTGCTTCCAGCCACGTCTGCACCAATGTAGTGCTGATTGCAATTGCAAACGGAGTGCTCGAGCAGCTTTTGTGCTCGAGAAGCAGCTGAGAGGTTTTTCGAGGGGATTTTCTTTTCCAACTGGCCATTCGAGTTGCTTTTTTTGCGCAAGAATCCTTTTAAAAAAAAACTATTTTCCCAGCAGGAAGAAAGTGCCCCAGAGACTCCAACTTTCTGTTTGTGTCTAGCATGCTTCTCCCAGTGCTTTATCTGTCTCCTGGTCACTTTTATTGAAAATTGGAGCTGGAAGGATCACTCTCCTTATCTGCTGCATATATGCCATTGGATTTAAAGACTTTGTATTTGAGATTTCACAAGTGAGTTTAAAAACTGTTTTATAAGTGTGTTATTTGTTTGATTGGGGGCATCCACCAGGATTTATTTGTACTTGTATTCCACTATAAAAATGTATTGTGGTGGGGGGCCTGCATTTTCTGTAGGGGCCAAGATATTTTGTTGCATGTAATTTTTCTTCTTTTGGAAAGGAAATATGTTTCACAGTTTAGTTCATTTTCTCAATTTAAAAAAATTTATTTAGCAATTTTTATTTATTACTATGTGGCCTAGTCTGCCAATTGGCATTCCAGCCGGTAGGCCCTATACTGGTCATGGGTGTATGAAACAACTGTTTCTGTGGTGTCTATTGGATTGAAACACCATTTAGGCCATAGATGGCATTGGATTAAATTACAAAATGTGTTTTTTGGGGGTATTTCAATTTGTTTTCTGCAAACAGTGTATAGGCGGGGTAATTATATTTCCTGCCTTTGGAGGATGTGTGTTGTTGTAAAAACACATTTTTGTTTTTTGGCATTGCTGATTTTGTGCTGTTTTCTCTGTGTTACCACCATGCCTCCTTTGTCTGGCCAGTGTGGCATGGTATTTGCCATAGGCCACCATCTGTCTTTGTTCCCCATATCATGAGGCCAGGGGTCATTTCTTTTATAGTCAGTGTCTATAAATGACTGCATGTGTTCTTTGTTTTCCATGCCTCCTGCTTGCTGTTGTTTGATCATGTGGCCAGTGGCCATTTTATGTAGTTAGCCAGTGTACTTTTGCCATGAGCCTGCATGTGTTCTTTCGTATGTCCAGGCCTCCTTGCTGGTTTTTGTTGTGACCATGTGGCTGGTGGCCATTTTGTGTAGGCAGCCAGTGTGCTTTTGCCACAGGTCTGCATGTCTTCTCTGTTCCCTATGCCTCCAGCTTGTTGTTGTGACCGTGTGGCTGATGGCCATTTTGTGCAGCCAGTCTGTGTGGTTTTGCCATAGGCCTTCATGTGCACTTTGTTGTGGCTATGCCTCCTTGCTTGCTGCTTAACACTGTGGTTGGTGGCCATTTGGTGTAGCCAGACAGTGTTTTTTGCCATAGGCAGGGTCGAACTGGGAACCACAACCGGCCCTGGCAAAGTGCTCTGCCAGCCCCCTCCCCCAGGGACGGGGGTGTCGCCGAGCTCTTTGCCAGGGTTGTTTTCGGCCGGTTTTGTTACAGGGTCGATTTTGCAGCTATGCTGCATAAACGGCCCTGTAACAAAAATGGCCCCCAGGGGCCCGAAACCAGCCCACACCCGTGCGGCGCACCGGGGGATTGCCCGGTGCCCGCCTCAGTCAGTCCGGCCTTGGCCATAGGCCAACATGTGTTCTTTGTTGTGGCCATGCCACCTTGCTGGTTGTTGTTGTGACCATATGGCTGGTGGCCATGTTGTGTAGGCAGCCAGTAAGCCTTTGCCATAGGCCTGCATGTCTTCTTTGTTCCCCATGTCTCCTGCTTGTTGTTGTGACCATGTGGCTGGTGGCCATTTTGTGTAGTCAGCCAGTGTGCATTTGCCATAGGCCTGCAAGTGTTCTTTGTTGTGGCCATGCTTCCTTGCTTGCTGCTTGGCCATGTGGTCGGTGGCCATTTTGTGTAGCCAACGTGTGTGCTTTGGCCATAGGCCTGCATGTGTTCTCTGTTGTGACCATGCCTCCTTGCTTGCTGCTTGATCATGTGGTCGGTGGTCATTTTGTGTAGCCAGCCTGTGTGCTTTTGCCATACTCCTGCATGTGTTCTTTGTTGTAGCCATGACTCTTTGTTGGTTGTTTTTGTAACCATATGGCTTGCGGCCATTTTGTGTAGCCAGCCAGCGTGCTTTTGCCATAGGCCTGCATGTGTTCTTTGTTGTGGCCAGGCATCCTTGTTTGCTTGCTTGACCATGTGGTCAGTGGCAATTTTGTGCAGCCTGCCTGTGTGCTTTTGCCATTGCCCTGCATGTATTCTTTGTTGTGGCTATGCCTCCTTACTTGCTGCTTGACCATGTGGTTGGTGGCCATTTTGTATAGCCAGGCTGTGTGCTTTTGCCTTAAGCCTGCACATGTTCTTTCTTGTGGCCATGCCTCGTTGCTGGTGGTTGTTACGACCATGTGGATGATGGCAATTTTGTGTAGCAAGCCAATGCGCTTTTCCATAGGCCTGCATGTCTTATTTGTTCCCCAATCCCAATGCCTTCTTGCTCAGTGTTGTTTTTGGCCATGTGACACTGGCTGGCAGCCATGTTGTGCATCCAGAAAGTGTGCCTTTGCCATAGGAATTCATGGAAGGATGAGATATTGATGCAGCGTGGAATGTTAAATCCTCCCTTCATTACAGATCAAATATCACACTAGCACATTCACTCAATACATTCACCAACACTCATACTACATTGATCCGTTCTTACGGGAGAGATAAATTGTCCAAACGCTGAAATGAAAGGAATACCTTTTCAACTAAGGAACCTAATTTACCCGAGCCTACATTAAGTACTTTTATTAAACTCTGAATCTCGAGATATTCCCTCCATTTAATCGATGAATCAGTTAGTTGATTTTGGATATTTGGTGACACAATTCTTTAATCTACATTTAATCTTATTCTAATTTCTCTAAATAAATCACCCGAGACATTTGTTCATTAGACTAATAATTTTGTTTATCTAATCAATTTCAATTTCAATAAGTCATAAACCAAATCACCGAACATCATATTTACCTAATCTGGCTATTAGACGTCCTCTAAGTCAATCAAGTCGTGGAAAAGTCTTTAATTCATCAAAGTCAGGCAGCAATTCAGTTTTTTAAAGATTCAGGATAACAGCTGTCCAGCAGTTTTACCGTCCTCTCCGTCAGCATAACGTCAGGAAAAAGGAAAGTTCGCTCAAAGAGAAGGATCCTAATTCGCTTTGTCTACCTACTTTTATAATGAAACTAACGTCAAAATGTAACAAAAATCAATTTTAGGCAGTCCTGATTGGCTGGTTTGGGGTCATTCGGTAAAGTTCTCACATAGTCCGTTAGGTTAAGTCATCACACTTGCTGGTTCCGGTTTTAAAGACAGTCCTTTGTTTCGTGAATTTGGCGATTCTCCCAGTGTTTCCTTGATGGGTACATCTTGCCTGGGGTCAGGACGAGGCCACTGTTGCTAGCGGTGGCGCAGGCGCACTTCACCCGAAACCTCGTGAAACGGTAGTAGTCACGTCGTGTGTCTCAGTCAGCCATCTTTTCTTAGGCCCAAATGGTCAACTTAAGCAAAACAAACACAAAATGTAAATAAAACATTGAAATGGCTCATAAAATGTTAAACCCTCACTAATTCCCCTATATGTAAGTAATTATCTAGCATGATAGCAACATTTAAAGCGTTTATATTCACCCAGTGATGTCATCTGGTGCAACTCACAATTACGTCACAAAAGCATCATTTATCACGCAATATTCTAATTTTCTACCATTAGTATGCGTACATATATTAGTATACAGTTAGTTTAGCCATAATGCAAATCCCACGTGTAATTTTTTCGTTAATATAATTGGTGAGTTATCACTTCAAACAGATTAATAATATTACAATTAATAGATTATTCGGATTAATATAAACATGCAGAAATGGGGGGGGCATACAAAATGTTGTACTACCCGCTCCAGCAATACCCCCTTTGGTGATTATATCACCACACCATCAAAATTGTGTATCCCTTTTACGGAATTTCAAAGTGATTTCTTGTTTTCATTCGTAATTCAGTTTCCCCTGTTTCTTCACTTTTTGCTGATTTATACATACTCTCCTTAATTTCCTCCAATTTTATCTCATCAAATTCTCTCTCTTGTTTTACGTCTTTTCTCCTTAAATTTTCTCTTTTTGACTTTTTCAGATTTTTATTCTTTTTACAACACATACACCCCAATCTTATCATTAATACTGTAAAAATCACATAGGTTAATGGAAATAATATCTTACCTAAAAAGGTACTACCTACATTTACTAAGAAATTTTGAATAGCTGACATCTTCCTTCCAATCTTTTCCCATACACCTTCAACCTCCAGTGGTGCAATTTCATCATGCAATTCTGTAATATTTTTAATATAAATTTTCAAATCTTTACTTTCGTCAGGAATGTAAGTACAACAATGTTGAACTTTCAGCATTCCACGGACTCCACCCTCTTTTGCCAATAATATATCAAGGGCAAGTCGATTTTGCATTACCATAGCACGCATGCAACCATTTCAGTGTTTACCAATAAAAATCCTCCAGCAGTGCTTGTTGACAAGCGATCCACTACTGTTGAAAGTCTTCTAATTTTGTGTGCATTCAGAGATATTATGAAACCAGCGGAAGGTGCACAGTCCGTTGCAGAACAGAATAGCAAAACAATAGTTATTGTAGAGAAATACAAGAGATCCTGCAAATAGTTGGGACAACCCCTCACAGGAGGTAGGAGTCCATCAGCCCACCCTTATTGGCGGAGCATCGTCATCTGGTACTCCTGGGAATCACTGTCTAGGCCCGAAATCGCAGATCCCCAAGGACTCTGCCTGGTGCACAGACCAGTGATACCCAGAAAGGAAATACACTCCTGCCAGGGTGTGTGCCCAAGTAGTCGAGGGCTCCAGTGGTGTGCAGTGCAAGAAAGTGATGTGAAGTTAAAAATGAATACTTGGTCAAAAAATATGTTTAATGTGGATCAACCAAGTTTCATGTCTAAAAGAACCTATAGTCTGATATATATTTTTACAGTCTAATCTTTGGTTCGTGTGGAAGTGTGGTCGACATGTTTCAGCCGATACGGTGACTTAACCCGGCTTTCATCAGGACCGAAAGAAAAAAAGCTACTGCCAAACTAATTATAAAGTGATAAAACTAAGCCCATGCACCAATTGTGAGTGTGGGGTACCAGCGTGGCAATTGCCACCCTACCAGAAAAAGCTCAAACTTGAGCGTAAGAGCAATGTCTTCATTCCTGAAAAAGAATAAAAACATGAACCTCATGCAAATCAAAACACAACTACTGATTGCCAAACGGCAGAGCTGATTCAGCATCGCCCAGATTAATAACTAAACTCAAAATGATGTTATTAAATACACAATTTGTATGGAAAGATGAAAAAGACTCACCCAGCTTTGTGTGGGAGAACAGCCTCACCTCACCCGGCTGACTGCTCGGAGAAGGAGGCACCGCTCTGTTTAGATGTGGAGAAAGAAACCAGACAGATTGCCAATTGATACCCATCTGCTCAAAGCTCAACACACATATTTTTAAACAAGTTAAAAAAGGGACCAGGATTGATTAAAAAAGTCCAAGACCTCGTGACTGCCCAAATAGGTCTATTATTGTTAAGGTGATGTCTCTTTAGAACAACCTATCAGACATCCAGTGTGACCAGGGACAGACATAACTATGAGTGATTGTTGTTAGATAGATGAGAAGCTAACTCTAGTCATAGAATCTGTCATCAGTATTCCACCAACCAATTCTGTGTTGAAGAACATGGAACAAGCAGCCTTCCACCTTACCTATCCGTCGATACCTCTGACTAACTCACAAGCTGTCTAAGAGGTATCGGCAGGAAAGGGAGGATGCTATTTGGTAGCGATCGTGTTTGACGTGCGCGTCTTAAATTGAAATCAGCTGTGTGTTCGCATTAAAGAAACAAGTCCAAAACCTCGTGACTAGGTCTTGTGTTGTTAAGGTAATGTCTCTTTAAAACAACCTATCAGGTATCCAGAGTGGCCAGGGACACATACAATTATGAAAGATTGTTGATAGATAGAAGAAAAACTCACTCTGGTAAAAGGAAACAACGTCTGTG
Organism: Triturus cristatus; assembly: GCF_964204655.1. Lineage (NCBI taxonomy): Eukaryota > Metazoa > Chordata > Amphibia > Caudata > Salamandridae > Triturus > Triturus cristatus. The sequence continues at coordinate 806,457,323 of NC_140590.1, forward strand.
CACAGTAGAGCGCATGCGCCTGGGGCAGATGCTAATTAGGTGTAAAACGCGCATGCGTTAATACTAGACACTACATAGGTGTACCGTGTCCGTGCGAATTTAAGTGTATTACAAAGTCGTAAAAATGGAGCGAGTCACCACATGATAAAACCGCCAGCGTTTAAGGTGCGGTGTAGGGTATATATCGCGCCACGAGTGGGGACCTCGTGTGTCTAGTGCGCATGCGTCGGGGAGTAATGGAATCTACCCACGCGTGCGCGAGACATCGTCACACACAGGGAAGATGGGAAGCCCAATCTTAAGCGCCGATCAATCGGAGCACTCAAGTGTTACTGATCAGTGGTGTTGGGAAAGGACAAAGTGGTCATGTCATCTGGCGACTTGATCAGGAGTTGGTTAAACAGTTTGATGTTATTCGTACTTTGGATTTGAAGGAGTTGAGTCCTAGAAAAGGCACAAGGAGTGGTTGACCCACCATGACTGTGGGACAGTTAATAATGTATAGTCCCTACTGAATTTCATGTAGTGTCAGTGTACCCTAGGCTCCAGAAAAAGATCTCGTGTTAGTACAACGACATCTTCATTATAAATGATGGCCAGAACGGTCCATTAGTCGGTCCTCTCTAAGAAAGAATATTAAAGAGTGTTCAATTGAACCTTTATGTTTCCAGTAAAACTAACATCACAGTTTGTGACAACAAGGGTTAGAGAGATGGTTACACCCCTCAGGCGATCGAACCCCCCAATTAGTGTACCGGTCAGAAGGATGGATCCCTCTAAGACGGTCGCGCTAGGTCCCCGAATTTGACTGTGGAACAAAAATAAGTACAAGGACAAAACTAACGTCACAGTTTGTGACAACAAGGGTTAGAGAGATGGTTACTCCCCTCAGGAGTTCGAACCCCCAAATAGTGTACCGGTCAAAAGGATTAATCCCTCTAAGACGGTCGCACTAGGTCCCCGAATTTGACTAAGGACACAAATAAGCACAGGATCGAGACAGGTGGAACTGAAGCTAAACATATCCGCACGCTGTGGGGTATTGTAATAGCATCGGTTCAGTAGACATATAGCGATGTCTTTTTGGGAAAAGTATGACGACTGAACCCTGGAGTACCCACAAGGGTATAAAGGAGCTTATTCCTCCCACTCAGGAAGACATCTCGTGGTGATAAATTGACTGAACTGGATATAATTAACAGTAAGACAGTCTGACTAATTCAAGTGTAGACAGAAGCCCACGGTATGTTGTCGTTCAGTCCTTTGGTGTCAGTCTTCAACTTAAAAATCCATTTTTGTTCTTTGGAAAATAAGAACTGGGAGACGTCCGTTATGTGTTGAGGAATAAACGGGCGTTCGAGTACAAGCCACCTAAGATCCTCAGCCTTGTGTTTTTTGGCTAGGAAATGCTCCGTCATCCGAGTGGATTGTCTCATACAGCGGATGGTACTTTTGTGCTCGCTTATGCGGAGCTTCACTTTACGTGTGGTGTACCCTATGTAATGTAGGGTACACGGACACGTGATTCTGTAAATTACGCATTCTGAATTACAGTTCGTATGGTTGCGTAATATCCAGGGACGTTCTGTGCCTATGTCCACTGAGGTGGTCTTAATGGTTTGTGGACAGACACTACACGTTCCGCATGGGAAATGGCCACGAACTGGAGGTAGTGACCACAAAGTGTTGGTCTCACCTGTTGGATGTGACAGCGGTCTCGTATGGACCAGACTGTCGCGCAAGCTGGGACCCCTCTTAAAGGCAAATAAGGGAGGCGAGATCTTGCCATCCGCTATGTTCAATATCTGCCAATGTCGCCGTACTGTTTTCTGTATTTGACTGGACATAGTACAGAAAGTGGTGACAAATGTGAGTCTCTCATTGGTAGTCCTAGACACGTCAGTGTCCAGTAGGGCATCACGATTATTGTTTGATGCCCGTTTCCAGGCTTTTCGTACCAAACGTTTCGGATATTGTCGTGATTGTAGTTGTGTAGCAAGTGCCTCAGCATGTTTGTCGAACAATTGTCTGGTCGAACAGTTCCTGCGAATCCGCAGAAACTGGCCAACTGGAAGGTTCTCCCGGAGTGCCCTCGGATGATGGCTGTTAAAGGACAACAGCGAGTTTCTGGACATGGGTTTCTTATATAGTTCAGAACTCAGTGAGTTATCGTGAACAAAGATAGAGATATCCAGGAAGGCCAAACGATGTTTGTTGTACTCGATGGTGAAGCGCAAATACGCGTTCTGTTGGTTTAGCCATGAATGAAAGGCATGAATTTCGTCGCCTGTGCCCCGCCAAACCACCAAAATGTCATCTATGTATCTCTTCCACAGCAACAGATGATGACGGTATGGGTTGCTGTGGTTGAGTACAAAGTCCTGTTCGAATAGATGGACATAGAGGTTGGCGAGGCTAGGCGCGAAAACACTGCCCATCGAAGTACCAGATGTCTGGAGGAAGATCTGATCCTCAAACTTGAAGTAGTTCTCCATCATGGCCAATCTGGCACAATCCATGATAAAAGGCACAGGGGTGATACTGTCCAAAGAACGTGCTTCCAAAAGGCCTCTGATGGCATCGAGGGTCTCTAGCTGCGGATAGCACGTATAAAGTGACTCTACGTCCAGGCTAGCCAAGAGATCGGTGTCAGAGTTAAACTCAACCTCAGGTAAAATTCGTAGAACGTCTGCCGTGTCTTTAAGGTAGGTTGGCATCTCACTGACCATAGGTCGTAAAAACACGTCTACGAATTTGGACAGAGGTTCTAATAATGAACCGATCCCAGAGATAATGGGATGTCCAGGAGGCGGTCGTTGCTGTTTGTGAATTTTGGGGAGGCAGTAAAAGTAGGGCATCACTGGGTTGTTGGCCACCAGGAATTTGGCCTCATGTGAAGTTATCCATCCCTCTGCCTCCCCCTCCTCGACCAGCTGTTTGATCTCTAGGGAGAGTCTGGAAGTGGGATCTGACTCTAGGGCCCGGTAGGATTTAGAATCCGATAAGTGTCTGAGGCATTCAGCCCGATAGACGACAGTGTCCTGTAGGACTATCGCCCCGCCTTTATCTGCCGGTTTGATAGTGATCGACGTGTCTTTAGTAAGGTTCTTGAGGGCAGTCTTATCCTTCTTAGAGAAGTTACAAAAGGCATGGGGACGGGTATCGTACAAAGCCATCAAATCATGGACAACCGCCTTTTCAAAGGTAGAGACTTGTGAGGGGACCTGATGGGGTAGAGGGGTGAAAGTACTTTTAGGACGAAGTCCAGTGTTCACAATATTGGTCTCGTTGTCTAGGGTTGGTGCTATAGGATCTTTTTCTTTAAAAAAGAAATGCAACCGAATCTTCCTAAAGAATTTCTCTATTTCACATCTCAGAGTGAAAGGATCACCTGAGTGTGTGGGAACGAAACCCAAACCCCTATTAAGAACATTTTGTTCATCGATGGTGAGGGTTTTTGAACTGAGATTGACTACAAGGTCATCTACTCGCTGGTCGAGTTCGTTGGTGGTTGTTGATTGCCCCTCCTGCTCCGAGTGTTGGGAAATGTCTGGTCTGGTTGCCAGTGGACCGTTGGAGTCCCTCTCCGCTTGCCTCTGCTGCGTCCCTGTCCCTGTTCTAAAAAAGACTGATTAGGGAAGAATTGCTGCTGAGGTGGATAGGTGTGCATATGTTGCGGAAAGGGAGGTGGTTGGTAACCCCAAGGTGCCGGTGGCCACCATTGACCTTGATTAGGGTAAAAGTTCTGATTACCCCTCCTTCTGTTGTATCTCCGGGATTGACCTCTACCTCTACCTTGTGGGGCCCCTGTAGCACCTGAATCAGAATCATCAGATCCCCCTTCGGACCCAGATGATGAATAATTAGATCCATAGCGTCTCCCCTTGTTGTTAAATGTGGGGGCTACATAGGTGTCACTTGTGTATGTGTATATCTTTTCCCATGAAAACCGGGCCAGATCTTTCTTAAATTTGTCGATTTTATTGATCAAGATGTTGTCCCTGTACTCTTTATTAGTTTTGTTTGTCTCATCCATTTGTTTTTTGAAAAGGGCTGCTGTGATGGTGGTTTTAATCTGCCCTTCCAAAGTTTGAATTTCTACGAGAATTGCATCAGCCTGACGTTTCGCCGTGCTAATGATAAGGATTAGCCAGTCACGGGTACAGCGCCAGGCTATGAGTGACCAATCTCGTACAAACTGTTTATCTGTAAGAAACAATCTTGGAGCGTTCGTCACGATCAGTCCTGTAGGGGCACATTTCCCACGTAGATATTCCGCCATGACAAGGCCATGAACTGCGGTCCGTGATTGACTCTTCCTGAGGTTGAGTAAAGTAGCCCAGTCATCCTTGGGGTTCCCTGTGATCTCTGGCAAGGAGTCTAGGATGCTGGGATTATCAGATAGGATGTTACTTAAGGTCTCATCATCAAAAGCGAGGCCTGCAAAATCAGCCATTATAGAGCAGGAACACGAGGTCAAGGACAAAAAGCGAGGTCAAGGACAAAAAGCGACAAAAAGCGAGCGGTATCAGACTGCTAGAGATTCCTAGAGTCTAAAATTAATAATGACCCGCAGCCGTGGCTGCTCTCAGAACCAAACAACAAATTTATGAGAGGGTCATAAGGGACTTGGTTTAAGGACTGAAACACCTCCAATCCCAAATAGACACAATGAAACCAGCGGAAGGTGCACAGTCCGTTGCAGAACAGAATAGCAAAACAATAGTTATTGTAGAGAAATACAAGAGATCCTGCAAATAGTTGGGACAACCCCTCACAGGAGGTAGGAGTCCATCAGCCCACCCTTATTGGCGGAGCATCGTCATCTGGTACTCCTGGGAATCACTGTCTAGGCCCGAAATCGCAGATCCCCAAGGACTCTGCCTTGTGCACAGACCAGTGATACCCAGAAAGGAAATACACTCCTGCCAGGGTGTGTGCCCAAGTAGTCGAGGGCTCCAGTGGTGTGCAGTGCAAGAAAGTGATGTGAAGTTAAAAATGAATACTTGGTCAAAAAATATGTTTAATGTGGATCAACCAAGTTTCATGTCTAAAAGAACCTATAGTCTGATATATATTTTTACAGTCTAATCTTTGGTTCGTGTGGAAGTGTGGTCGACATGTTTCAGCCGATACGGTGACTTAACCCGGCTTTCATCAGGACCGAAAGAAAAAAAGCTACTGCCAAACTAATTATAAAGTGATAAAACTAAGCCCATGCACCAATTGTGAGTGTGGGGTACCAGCGTGGCAATTGCCACCCTACCAGAAAAGGCTCAAACTTGAGCGTAAGAGCAATGTCTTCATTCCTGAAAAAGAATAAAAACATGAACCTCATGCAAATCAAAACACAACTACTGATTGCCAAACGGCAGAGCTGATTCAGCATCGCCCAGATTAATAACTAAACTCAAAATGATGTTATTAAATACACAATTTGTATGGAAAGATGAAAAAGACTCACCCAGCTTTGTGTGGGAGAACAGCCTCACCTCACCCGGCTGACTGCTCGGAGAAGGAGGCACCGCTCTGTTTAGATGTGGAGAAAGAAACCAGACAGATTGCCAATTGATACCCATCTGCTCAAAGCTCAACACACATATTTTTAAACAAGTTAAAAAAGGGACCAGGATTGATTAAAAAAGTCCAAGACCTCGTGACTGCCCAAATAGGTCTATTATTGTTAAGGTGATGTCTCTTTAGAACAACCTATCAGACATCCAGTGTGACCAGGGACAGACATAACTATGAGTGATTGTTGTTAGATAGATGAGAAGCTAACTCTAGTCATAGAATCTGTCATCAGTATTCCACCAACCAATTCTGTGTTGAAGAACATGGAACAAGCAGCCTTCCACCTTACCTATCCGTCGATACCTCTGACTAACTCACAAGCTGTCTAAGAGGTATCGGCAGGAAAGGGAGGATGCTATTTGGTAGCGATCGTGTTTGACGTGCGCGTCTTAAATTGAAATCAGCTGTGTGTTCGCATTAAAGAAACAAGTCCAAAACCTCGTGACTAGGTCTTGTGTTGTTAAGGTAATGTCTCTTTAAAACAACCTATCAGGTATCCAGAGTGGCCAGGGACAAATATAATTATGAAAGATTGTTGATAGATAGAAGAAAAACTCACTCTGGTAAAAGGAAACAACGTCTGTGCACAGTAGAGCGCATGCGCCTGGGGCAGATGCTAATTAGGTGTAAAACGCGCATGCGTTAATACTAGACACTACATAGGTGTACCGTGTCTGTGCGAATTTAAGTGTATTACAAAGTCGTAAAAATGGAGCGAGTCACCACATGATAAAACCGCCAGCGTTTAAGGTGCGGTGTAGGGTATATATCGCGCCACGAGTGGGGACCTCGTGTGTCTAGTGCGCATGCGTCGGGGAGTAATGGAATCTACCCACGCGTGCGCGAGACATCGTCACACACAGGGAAGATGGGAAGCCCAATCTTAAGCGCCGATCAATCGGAGCACTCAAGTGTTACTGATCAGTGGTGTTGGGGAAAGGACAAAGTGGTCATGTCATCTGGCGACTTGATCAGTTTGAGGATCAGATCTTCCTCCAGACATCTGGTACTTCGATGGGCAGTGTTTTCGCGCCTAGCCTCGCCAACCTCTATGTCCATCTATTCGAACAGGACTTTGTACTCAACCACAGCAACCCATACTGTCATCATCTGTTGCTGTGGAAGAGATACATAGATGACATTTTGGTGGTTTGGCGGGGCACAGGCGATGAAATTCATGCCTTTCATTCATGGCTAAACCAACAGAACGCGTATTTGCGCTTCACCATCGAGTACAACAAACATCGTTTGGCCTTCCTGGATATCTCTATCTTTGTTCACGATAACTCACTGAGTTCTGAACTATATAAGAAACCCATGTCCAGAAACTCGCTGTTGTCCTTTAACAGCCATCATCCGAGGGCACTCCGGGAGAACCTTCCAGTTGGCCAGTTTCTGCGGATTCGCAGGAACTGTTCGACCAGACAATTGTTCGACAAACATGCTGAGGCACTTGCTACACAACTACAATCACGACAATATCCGAAACGTTTGGTACGAAAAGCCTGGAAACGGGCATCAAACAATAATCGTGATGCCCTACTGGACACTGACGTGTCTAGGACTACCAATGAGAGACTCACATTTGTCACCACTTTCTGTACTATGTCCAGTCAAATACAGAAAACAGTACGGCGACATTGGCAGATATTGAACATAGCGGATGGCAAGATCTCGCCTCCCTTATTTGCCTTTAAGAGGGGTCCCAGCTTGCGCGACAGTCTGGTCCATACGAGACCGCTGTCACATCCAACAGGTGAGACCAACACTTTGTGGTCACTACCTCCAGTTCGTGGCCATTTCCCATGCGGAACGTGTAGTGTCTGTCCACAAACCATTAAGACCACCTCAGTGGACATAGGCACAGAACGTCCCTGGATATTACGCAACCATACGAACTGTAATTCAGAATGCGTAATTTACAGAATCACGTGTCCGTGTACCCTACATTACATAGGGTACACCACACGTAAAGTGAAGCTCCGCATAAGCGAGCACAAAAGTACCATCCGCTGTATGAGACAATCCACTCGGATGACGGAGCATTTCCTAGCCAAAAAACACAAGGCTGAGGATCTTAGGTGGCTTGTACTCGAACGCCCGTTTATTCCTCAACACATAACGGACGTCTCCCAGTTCTTATTTTCCAAAGAACAAAAATGGATTTTTAAGTTGAAGACTGACACCAAAGGACTGAACGACAACATACCGTGGGCTTCTGTCTACACTTGAATTAGTCAGACTGTCTTACTGTTAATTATATCCAGTTCAGTCAATTTATCACCACGAGATGTCTTCCTGAGTGGGAGGAATAAGCTCCTTTATACCCTTGTGGGTACTCCAGGGTTCAGTCGTCATACTTTTCCCAAAAAGACATCGCTATATGTCTACTGAACCGATGCTATTACAATACCCCACAGCGTGCGGATATGTTTAGCTTCAGTTCCACCTGTCTCGATCCTGTGCTTATTTGTGTCCTTAGTCAAATTCGGGGACCTAGTGCGACCGTCTTAGAGGGATTAATCCTTTTGACCGGTACACTATTTGGGGGTTCGAACTCCTGAGGGGAGTAACCATCTCTCTAACCCTTGTTGTCACAAACTGTGACGTTAGTTTTGTCCTTGTACTTATTTTTGTTCCACAGTCAAATTCGGGGACCTAGCGCGACCGTCTTAGAGGGATCCATCCTTCTGACCGGTACACTAATTGGGGGGTTCGATCGCCTGAGGGGAGTAACCATCTCTCTAACCCTTGTTGTCACAAACTGTGATGTTAGTTTTACTGGAAACATAAAGGTTCAATTGAACACTCTTTAATATTCTTTCTTAGAGAGGACCGACTAATGGACCGTTCTGGCCATCATTTATAATGAAGATGTCGTTGTACTAACACGAGATCTTTTTCTGGAGCCTAGGGTACACTGACACTACATGAAATTCAGTAGGGACTATACATTATTAACTGTCTCACAGTCATGGTGGGTCAACCACTCCTTGTGCCTTTTCTAGGACTCAACTCCTTCAAATCCAAAGTACGAATAACATCAAACTGTTTAACCAACTCCTGATCAAGTCGCCAGATGACATGACCACTTTGTCCTTTCCCAACACCACTGATCAGTAACACTTGAGTGCTCCGATTGATCGGCGCTTAAGATTGGGCTTCCCATCTTCCCTGTGTGTGACGATGTCTCGCGCACGCGTGGGTAGATTCCATTACTCCCCGACGCATGCGCACTAGACACACGAGGTCCCCACTCGTGGCGCGATATATACCCTACACCGCACCTTAAACGCTGGCGGTTTTATCATGTGGTGACTCGCTCCATTTTTACGACTTTGTAATACACTTAAATTCGCACGGACACGGTACACCTATGTAGTGTCTAGTATTAACGCATGCGCGTTTTACACCTAATTAGCATCTGCCCCAGGCGCATGCGCTCTACTGTGCACAGACGTTGTTTCCTTTTACCAGAGTGAGTTTTTCTTCTATCTATCAACAATCTTTCATAATTATATTTGTCCCTGGCCACTCTGGATACCTGATAGGTTGTTTTAAAGAGACATTACCTTAACAACACAAGACCTAGTCACGAGGTTTTGGACTTGTTTCTTTAATGCGAACACACAGCTGATTTCAATTTAAGACGCGCACGTCAAACACGATCGCTACCAAATAGCATCCTCCCTTTCCTGCCGATACCTCTTAGACAGCTTGTGAGTTAGTCAGAGGTATCGACGGATAGGTAAGGTGGAAGGCTGCTTGTTCCATGTTCTTCAACACAGAATTGGTTGGTGGAATACTGATGACAGATTCTATGACTAGAGTTAGCTTCTCATCTATCTAACAACAATCACTCATAGTTATGTCTGTCCCTGGTCACACTGGATGTCTGATAGGTTGTTCTAAAGAGACATCACCTTAACAATAATAGACCTATTTGGGCAGTCACGAGGTCTTGGACTTTTTTAATCAATCCTGGTCCCTTTTTTAACTTGTTTAAAAATATGTGTGTTGAGCTTTGAGCAGATGGGTATCAATTGGCAATCTGTCTGGTTTCTTTCTCCACATCTAAACAGAGCGGTGCCTCCTTCTCCGAGCAGTCAGCCGGGTGAGGTGAGGCTGTTCTCCCACACAAAGCTGGGTGAGTCTTTTTCATCTTTCCATACAAATTGTGTATTTAATAACATCATTTTGAGTTTAGTTATTAATCTGGGCGATGCTGAATCAGCTCTGCCGTTTGGCAATCAGTAGTTGTGTTTTGATTTGCATGAGGTTCATGTTTTTATTCTTTTTCAGGAATGAAGACATTGCTCTTACGCTCAAGTTTGAGCCTTTTCTGGTAGGGTGGCAATTGCCACGCTGGTACCCCACACTCACAATTGGTGCATGGGCTTAGTTTTATCACTTTATAATTAGTTTGGCAGTAGCTTTTTTTCTTTCGGTCCTGATGAAAGCCGGGTTAAGTCACCGTATCGGCTGAAACATGTCGACCACACTTCCACACGAACCAAAGATTAGACTGTAAAAATATATATCAGACTATAGGTTCTTTTAGACATGAAACTTGGTTGATCCACATTAAACATATTTTTTGACCAAGTATTCATTTTTAACTTCACATCACTTTCTTGCACTGCACACCACTGGAGCCCTCGACTACTTGGGCACACACCCTGGCAGGAGTGTATTTCCTTTCTGAGTATCACTGGTCTGTGCACCAGGCAGAGTCCTTGGGGATCTGCGATTTCGGGCCTAGACAGTGATTCCCAGGAGTACCAGATGACGATGCTCCGCCAATAAGGGTGGGCTGATGGACTCCTACCTCCTGTGAGGGGTTGTCCCAACTATTTGCAGGATCTCTTGTATTTCTCTACAATAACTATTGTTTTGCTATTCTGTTCTGCAACGGACTGTGCACCTTCGCTGGTTTCATTGTGTCTATTTGGGATTGGAGGTGTTTCAGTCCTTAAACCAAGTCCCTTATGACCCTCTTATAAATTTGTTGTTTCATTCAGAGATATTCCCACTGCTGGTATCAATGCTCCAAACATATCACCTACAATTTCTGCCCAAGATACTCTCTTACTACGTACTAAATTACTACCTAAGTTAAGTACACCATCTTCTCCTCTATCCATGTGAAAAATCTTTGGAAAAACCAGGCCTACATAACATGTGCCATACCAATGGTCTGGCAAACGATAATATGCCCTGTTCCCACAAATAAAATATAGTCCAGGAAAAACTGGATCTTTTCTACCTTTAAATCCCCATCCACCCATGATTCGGTATGTATCATGGCACTCGCTATTCCCTACAAAATAATTATCATATGCAGTTTGATTCCTTCTAATACACAATTTCCCTTTCTGAGGCCAATCTAAAGCCATAGTTGGACTCGTTTCCCTTTTCAAGTGTTTTTCCATCTCTACATCCCATACTGTTTTCTCCACCTTTCCTTCTGAAGCCTTTCTTTGCATTTTCAGTCTCCTTTCTTCAACCATATCTAAAAATGTATTTTCCTCTTTCTTTAAACTGCAAGTCAAATTGTTTTTAAATATGTATTCTAATGTTAGTTCTTTAGTCTCTAAGAAAAATTCACCTAACACCTTTGCAGGTTTTACCTTATTTAACTTGTTAATTGACGGTACTTGTGAAAATATAGTATCTACATCTGAAAAATAATATTCTAATTTTCCTGTCTGATAAAACAAACTAACTATTACACTACATGTTATTCCATAAGTTACTGGAAGGTGATGATAATCACTCCCTCCGATACAGAAGCAGGTAACTGCATACAAACGTAGCAGTCCCTTATATCCATTGTTTTTACATATTCATACAACAATTTCGAAAACACATTATTAGAAAAATTAGTTATACACCTGTCTTTATGTAAATAGTTTTTATCTATTCTACTCGGAACTACTTTTTGAATCTTCCCTATATTAGTTATGTTTTCACTATGTCCTTCTAATGTATCTATAGTAACTTTAAATGAGATCAGTAGAGCAAGTATACTCCATAGAAGCATTAATAATCCTGTACAACAACACATTTTACACCATCTCATCAAAAATGTACATCTATCTTTTCTACTATGTTGGCCATCTTTGCTAAAATGAACTGTGTCTTTTGACTTAGCCTCTTCTACTTCACGACTAGTTTTCTAACCCAAGGCTCTAAGCACCTACTTGGTTCTACCAGTTTCTGTCTATTTCGGTATTTTATTGTCTTTCTATCAGTTGTTTTCTTGTCTCATTCAGTTTGGCATTTCATCATTATTCACTTTTCCTTCGTGATCGGTATACAGAATGTCCTGAACATCCGCTTCTTCTCCAATATCGGACAAGATAACTCTCAGGATTTCCGATTCTTCGTCTTCCTCAACCACTTCTGGTACAACCACCTCTGGATTTCCTTGGCTATCCGCCTCTTCTTTTACTTCAGGCAGGGCCACATACGTCCATTCTGGTGATTTATACTTCTGGTTAGGTTTTCTTGTTCTTTTGCTCCCTTTAATTTCGGTGGTTACTTCGTCTTATGATTTCACCTGACTTGTCACTTCATTCACCTGTTCAGCTCTTGGTGAACTTACTCGTGTCAGTCGGTATCTAAACCTTTTTATTTTATTCGGCCAAACATCATCTTTTGCTGCTCTTTTCAATCTACTTCCTTTATTATTCTTTTCAGTTCTCCAAGCTCTCTTTCTTAGAACTCGACCTTCAGGTATTTCATCTTCGCTTTCTTCTGACTCTGTTTCAACTTCCTTTTTTCTTTTAACACTTTCTTTTTCCACCACTTCTTTAGTTCTCCCTACTTCTGTCCCTCCTCGAATCTCCGTCACGCAATCTTCCTGCTGACTACTTGTCCCTGTTTCTAACTGGATGTTGGAGTTCCCTACACCTCCTCGGGGGTCTTCCGCAATAATCTTTCCCTCTCTCTCTGTATCTGGCACCTGTCCATCTAAACGTGTTGTTTCAGGTGGAATTTCTCTCAATATTTCATCTGGCACTTCCTTCTCATGAATCTCTTTTATTGTCTCTTCACTGTCTTTTTCTTTGGTTTTCTCTTGTTTTTCCTTTGAACACTTCGCTCCTTGTTCAGTCTCTGAATCTGAACTGGTATCAGAAATCTGTAACCTTCTTCTCAGGGAAATACTTCTTGGAACATGTGTTAGACTTTGTTCTGCTTCCCCCCTTTCAGGGTTTTCTTTTGTTTTTGGCTCTTCGTCATCTGACTCAGTACTGGATTCTAATTCATCAAAATACTCCTTTTCTGTGCTGTCCACTGTATTTCGAATTCTGAATGTATGGCTTGCATGGATCCATTTTTTCAATCCAGCACAATTTACAGCTGTTGTTGTGGTCAAGATGACTTGTCTTGGTTTTCCCCACCACGGGACCAAACAGTTTCTTCTTCTGTGTACTTTTATTCTCACCCAGTCCCCTGGGCTTAGATCATGGGCCGGCTTCTTTTCAAGGTCGGTGGCATCCGCTCCAACCTGATGAAACAAAGAATGAACTGCGTCTGCCAGGCTTTTACAGTATTCCAACACCATGTCATCAGTTATAGTCATCAGCTTGTTGACTGGTATAAACACATGCCGCATGGCTCGTCCCATGATGATTTCATGGGGGCTTAACCCTGTAGTTCTATCTGGAATTGATCTAATAGTCATGAGTACCAGAGGCAAGACATCAGGCCATTTCATACCTGTGGCTAAACACATTTTCCCTATCCTGTTTTTGATGGTACCATTTATCTGTTCCACCACACCAGAAGCCTCTGGTCGGTAGGCACAATGTAGTTTTTGTTGTACATTCAATGCTTCACAAATCAGTTTTATGATCTCATTATGAAAATGTCCTCCTTGGTCTGATTCAATTGTCACTGGGAACCCAAATCTAGGGATGCATTCCCTCAAAAGTAATTTTGCCACTGTCATCCCATCATTTCTTCTTGTTGGGAATGCTTCTACCCATCTAGAAAACAGACAGACCATAACCAAAACATACCTCAGTCTGTTACAGGGCGGCATTTCAATGAAATCTACTTGCATTCTGGTAAAAGGCCCTCCTTCCTGACCTATTGTTCCTAGACTCACTACTGTCTTCCTTCCTGGATTGTATTGCTGACATATTAGACATCTCTGACAAAGACTTTCTGCTACAAGTCTGAATTTTGCATTATACCAGGTTTGTTTAAATGACCTGACCATAGCATCTCTCCCTAAGTGTCCCTGTCCATGATACATCCGTGCCATGGCAGACATCATGCTATCAGGCATGACTGGTCTTCCATCTTGATAGACCCACACATGATCTTTCTCTCTGGGTGCACATCCTGCTTTTACCCACTGCTTCATTTCCTCTTCTCCTACCTCTTCCTGCAATTGTCTTACTTCTTCCCATGTTCCCACAGTGTTAGTAAACATCAAAGAGTAAGAAATCACCTCTCTTTCCTTAGCCTGATTAATTGAATTCTGATTTTGTGCACAGTATTGTGCCATGTCATTCGTGTATTTGTTGCCAGTGGCGATATAATCACCACTTTGACTATGGGCGGCACACTTCACAACAGCCGATTGCCTAGGCAACCGTATCGCCTCAAGAAATTTTCCAACCGCTTCAGCATTCTTAATGGGAGTTCCACTCGATGTCAAAAAGCCTCTCTGCAGCCATATTTGACCGAAGTCATGTACGACTCAGAATCCATATGGCTGTTAGTCATCACAGTCACTCTCACACTCTTTCCAATCTTACATGCTCTAGTCAAAGCGACAAGTTCAGCTACTTGTGCCGATTTTACCCCTTTCAGATATGATGCTTCCATCACTGCTGCAACTGTACATACCGCATAGGCTGCACTTAACACTCCATCATCTGTTCTCAAACAAGACCCATCCACAAACAGAACAAAATCACTTTCTGGTAAGAGTACATCTTTTATGTCAGGTCGAGGTTTTGTACAGAAATCAAGTACATTCAGACAGTCATGATCTGCTTCATCTCTGACTTCCACATTCTCAGCATCAGGCAGTAATGTTGAAGGATTCACATTCAAACATCTCACAAGACTTACATTCGTGGCACCTAGTATAACTTTCTCATACTTAGTCAGCCGACTATGTGTCATATACTGAGTGCGACTCCTTGTTAAAAGGATTGCCACATCATGAGGTACGAACACTTTCACAGGATATCCCATCACAATTCCCTCACTCTGTTCCAAACTTCGGAATGTAGCAGATACTGCTTTCAAACACCCAGGTAAGGCTACAGTTACTGAGTCCAGCATTAATGAAAAATATACAATTGGTCTCCTCAGTTTTCCATGCTTCTGTATTAGCACAGAGAGCGCACATCCATTTCTCTCACTGCAATACAACCCAAACTCTTTTTCATAGTCAGGCATACCTAATGCAGGTGCTTCACACAACCCATCTCTCAATCTTTTGAATGCTGCCAATCCTTCTTTGGTAAAATCAATGGGATCTTTCACATCACTTCTTGTCAGTCGTACCAAAAGTTTTGTAATCAACAAAAAATTGCTAATCCATTGACGACAATATCCAACCATTCCCAGAAACATTCTCACTTCTCTTTGGGTCATGGGTGCACTCATTCTTTTTATGATCTTGATTCTATCTATTGTTATTTTTCTCAGTCCTTTTTCAATGTGATGTCCTAAATATTGTACTTCTTTCTTGCAAAATTGTAATTTTGATGTTGACACTTTAAGTCCTCCATCTGCCAAATGATTCAGCAATGCTATTGTGTCAAGTTCACAAGCCTCACGGGTTTTCGACGCCACAAGAAGGTCGTCGATGTACTGGACTAATACTGGATTTTCGGGCATTTCTAGACTTTCCAAAGACTTCTTCAATAGCTGATTAAATATCGAGGGGCTTTCTGTATACCCCTGTGGAATTCGGCACCAAGCCAAAATACGCTCGCCGAAACGAAATGCAAAAATTTGCTGACTGTCATGGTGCAATGGGATGGAAAAGAAAGCATGGCATAGATCAATTACTGTATACCAATCTGTGTCATGGGGAATCTGATATAAAATCACAGATGGATTTGGTACAATGGGACAACATGACACAACAATTTTGTTTATCTTTTTCAGATCTTGTACTGTCCTGAACTTCCCACTAGCCTTTTAAAGTCCCATTATTGGTGAATTACATGGACTACTCATTATTTCTCTCAAAATACCTTGTTTTATCATTTTTTCAATCACAGGAGTTACTCCTTCAATTATTTCAGGTGTCAATTTATATTGGGGAACATTTGGATAACTTACTCCTTCTTTTACTGTTATTTTTACTGGATCTGCATTTGTCAATAATCCCACATCTCCTGTGAAATCCCAAACTTCTGCCTTAACAGATTGTTTTAATTCTTTAGGTAATTCATCAGGGTTAAATACAGCAAAGGTTTCAATAACCTTATTTTCCCTGTTTGTCATTGTCATTTTATACAGCACATCTTCATCCGGAGTTTCAAATGCTATCCCATCCGGGGTACAAAATATAGTGCAGTTCATTTTGCACAACAAATCTCTAACTAACAAATTCACAGGACTGGTATCGCACATGGCAAAGCGGTGCATTTCATAAAATTTCCCTATGATAACTTTCACTGGGTCTGTAAGGTAAGTTTTAATCTGCCTATTAGATACACCAACTACTTGGATCGTTTCATCCGAGAGAGGAAGATTCTTAACATCAGCTGATCTGACTGTTGATCGAGTAGCACCAGTATCAACAAGGAAAGTAATGCTTTCATCATTAATCTTTCCATCTACAAATGGGCCTGACTGGTCTACTTCTAGAGTTGCGCCAAGTACGCACTCTTCTTCCTCCCTTCGGCACCGTCAATAACTTTCTTCTGAATCACTCTCATCGCGTTGCAGTCAATACTGCAAAGCAGCGCTAGCGCACTGCGGTTTATTTACCTGTTCTCTGTTGTAGAATCCCGTTTCATTACTATACTTCTGGGAATTTTTGCTCTGTGGAAAAGGCGGTTTTGGCACCTGATTCTGTTGGGTAACAACCTGCCGCTGTCGCTGCGGCTGACCACTCACCTCATTCTGGACCTGTGGATTCAATGATGCATTTTCATCGTTAGTACTTGGGGGAAATTTACACTCGGATTTTCAATGCCCTATCCTACCGCAATTAAGACACAGGAATTTCTTCTTAGCTTCCTCTATATTTCCTTTACCTTTCCCAGGACTAAATTTTTGTCTTGATCCTGTATTATTCGCTTGTTCTGCTAATTGTGCTTCCTGTCTCTCTGCTACCTTCACTTGTGCCCACATAGCCTTTTCTTTTAATTTTCGCTGTTTAGCTTCAATTTCATCACTGAAATATTTAGCATGTCTCAGTACTTCGTCTATTTTCTTATTCTGCCAATCTACAGTATGCTGTTTTATCATCTCACTAATTTCTGGACAAAGACCATATACAAACCTGTATACAAAATGACTTAGATCCTTTTCACTCAGATTTTCATCTCCACTAAACTGTTTAAAGGCCAAGATCAGCCTCTCATAATATGCATGAACTGACTCTTTGCTTTCCTGATGTGTTCTGTCAATTTTTACCCAATCTGTCTCTTTAGGTGGAACCTTATTTTTCAAAAAGGCAATAACCTGTTCGTATTTCTTCATTACCTCGGGGTCTGGAGCCCCTGTTTTTGGATCCCTTGGGTATTCTTGTGTTGGCCAATCTATCATGATTTTGCACTCTGTCCATAGATCTGCTGGTACTATTATGTCAAACAAGCTGTTTAGATCAATCCACAATACTTTGGACAATTTTACAAATCTGTCTAGCTGTCTATACCACTCGACGGGTTTTTACACGTAGTCGAGGGAAGTCATTTGTAAATGACAAAATATCTTGACTAGTTCATGGGACATGTACATATCCTCCTCCTGGGATTTCTCTCATAGGGCATTCTGTTACTACCTTCTCTTTTTCTCTAACAGGGAAAGCTGAAAAGGTTTTCTCTGAAGCATCATCTCGTTTTCGATACCATCTACTTTTCCATTTGTCCACATCTCCCCATTTTCTCAACAAAATAATTATTTCCTTAATCTGACTCATTCGTCCTGTGGTATTCATATTTTCAATGTCCTTTTCAGTGAAATCTATTAGATATGGTTTCTGTAGGGCTTTTACCTTTTCAATATCTATACCCATTTCATTTGCCACTTCTTCTAATCTTTCATGGAGACTTTTTGCTCTCCAAGTTTTGCTTTTACACAGAAATAAAAACTCCTCATCTTGTTAGGTTTTTAACTTCTCCGTAGGGATAGTTCCTACTATTAACTCTTCCAGTACCATTCGTAGTTTGGCCACATCTATTGACTGAGATTCTTTGTCTTTCTTCTGCAAGCTTCTCAACCATTCACTTAATTCCTCTGTAGATGGTCCTACTGACTTCTCTACATTACCTTGTCCAGAATCCTTTTGTGTTTCTAATATTGACTCCACTGTTGTTATACGTCTTTCTGCACAATTCTGACCTACAAATGCATTATTTGAAACATTTGGCCCAATCATACTTATTGTCTGTCTCCATGGATTGTTATTTTGACTCAGTTTTGGCTATTTAACCTGTATATTGCTTTTATAAGGGACCGTTAAACAATGTTCGCCATCTTTTTTGTTTATCGAAAATAGGCATTACCGGACCTATTGTTACTGGAACTGTTACAGCTTCCAGATTTTTGGTTAATTCTCTTATTTTCTCTGTTAATTCTAAGGTTGTCTTTGCTAGTTCCGCTGAATTTTCACCATTTATTCTACTTCCGGACTTCTTTTCTACCTCTCTAATGGAATTGTTTTTTTCCCAAATCCTGGAACTCTGGTTCAGATTTTATGATTCGTAAAGTTTCTTTCATTGGGGCACTTGGTGTTAATATTTCTGGTTCTGGCCGATATGGGGGTGGATTTTTATAGAACATGTCATCAAGAACATCGTCCTTTGATTCATTCACTCCATACCCTCTCGTTTCCACATTATGTCTCTTTTCTGTGCATTTCCTTCCTTCATTTTCTCCTGCAGTTCTTACGGGAAACAAACCCTCAGTCATACTCGCATTCCGCCACCTTCTCATTCGATCATCATGATTCTCATGTCCGTATGACCTACCAAACATGTATCTATACCTTCAGCCACTTCTCTGTCTTTCTCGGTCATGCATCTCATCTTCCCATTCTGTCAATGCTTCAAATTGGGTCGGTCTAGGTCTTGGTTCTAAATTCGTCATTTTCTCTCTTAAATTTCTAAAAACTGCCAAATTAAATGAACCATGTTCTGGAAAAGCCAAAACTCCGTCATTCTCAGTATACTTGACCCAATTGTCCAACCAAACACAGGTGTGATATCCATATTTCGCAACCGTAAATGATGCGGGGGTTTTCGGTGGAGGAAGTAATTGTCCTTCCCTAGTTACAATCGGTTTGTCCTTCTTAAACCACTTTTTAATTCTACTGAACCATGACTTCTTCTCCTTTTCTGGGGGGTCGTAATACATCTCTTCTGCCTTTTCGTGTATCTCTAGTTTCTCCTCTTAACCGTACCGCTTTCCTGTCCAATTGTAGCGCGACTCACACTAACGCACCAATCCGGAACGTTTACGTCACTCTGTAATTCTCCAATCCCAGCGCGACTCACACTAACGTACCAATCCGGGGCGTCTACGTCACCCTGTGATTCTCCACTCCTAGCGCGGCGTACACTAACGCACCAATCAGGAGAGTTCTACTTTTACGACTGACTGGCCAATCCCAGCGCGGTCATTCTGACGTCGGCAGCCGCTGCCGCAGCTCCTGCTCCTGTCTACCCCTCCTTTACAAAATTCACTCGGTAAGTTTTGTTTCAAATTTACAATTCTGTTAGTAACAACACAAAAACACAACCATTGTCCGCTTCGCTAACCAAGGAATAGCAATAGACCTTTATCACAAGAGTTCCGTCTTTCCCGAGAGCAGCGCTTACCTCTGCCCTACTACGGAATCGTTACTTCCGTTGATAAAGTAGCACATCCCTCTACCTTACCCTTCTAACAAGCATTAGCTAACCGTTTCTCCAGATTTAAGACACTTGTTTGGAGACCCAATGCTCCTGAGAAATAAAACTAGAGTTTCACAATCAACCCGAATGCCTTCACATTCACGCACTTTCACACAAGAAAATGTAGTACATTCACACAGAATCCTGTCTTTCCCGAGAACAGCGAACAGTCTGTCCTACTACAGAATTATGACATACGTTGATAAAGTAGCACTTCCCTCTACTTTACCCTTCTAACAAACTTAGGGAGCACCTATTACCTTTCTAGTGATAAGCGTTATCGGAATGCCATTTGAACTCCTGGTAGCTAAGACCAAAACTTCACAGGTGACCTTCGCTACCATACACTTCTTTCATACAGGAGATATTTCTAATGGTAACACGCGACGATGTCACCGGATCGAACCCAGACAATGCGTTGTGCAACTTCAATCGTTACACGTTTTTCCCTGCGTACCTACAGGGCAATAACAATTACGTCTTTTCCGAGAGCAGCGCTTACCTCTGCTCTACTACGGAACCGTTACAAACTTCCGACTTCCTACATCCCAGAAGCCGTGCAAACAACATAGAACTCGACACGACTCAACATTGAGTGTTAATACATAACCCAATATCAATCAATAACCAATATTCCATAAGCAATTTACAAGTTATAATCACCAAACCAAAACAATAACAACCATCATACTGCTACCAGAAAAACTGATGCAGCATGGAATTTTAAATCCTCCCTTCGTCACAGATCAAATATCACACTAGCACATTCACTCAATCTATTCATTGGTGGGGCCCATAACAGCAACACTCATACTACATTAATCCGTTCTTACGGGAGAGATGAATTGTCCAAACGCTGACATGAAAGGAATACCTTTTCAACTAAGGAACCTAATTTACCCGAACCTACATTAAGTACCTTTATTAAACTCTGAACCTCGAGATATTCCCTCCATTTAATCGATGAATCAGTTAGTTGATTTTGGATATTTGGTGACACAATTCTTTAATCTACATTTAATCTTATTCTAATTTCTCTAAATAAATCACCCGACACATTTATTCGTTAGAATAATAATTTTGTTTATCTAATCAATTTCAATTTCAATAAGTCATAAACCAAATCACCGAACATCATATTTACCTAATCTGGCTATTAGACGTCCTCTAAGTCAATCAAGTTGTGGAAAAGTCTTTAATTCATCAAAGTCAGGCAGCAATTCAGTCTTTCAAAGATTCAGGATAACAGCTGTCCAGCAGTGTCACCGTCCTCTCCGTCAGCATAACGTCAGGAAAAAGGAAAGTTTGCTCAAAGAGAAGGATCCTAATTCGCTTTGTCTACCTACTTTTATAATGAAACTAACGTCAAAATGTAACAAAAATCAATTTTAGGCAGTCCTGATTGGCTGGTTTGGGGTCATTCGGTAAAGTTCTCACATAGTCCGTTACGTTAAGTCATCACACTTGCTGGTTCCGGTTTTAAAGACAGTCCTTTGTTTCATGAATTTGGCCATTCTCCCAGTGTGTCCTTGATGGGTACATCTTGCCTGGGGTCAGGATGAGACCACTGTTGCTGGCGGTGGCACTTCACCCGAAACCTTGTGAAACGGTAGTAGTCACGTCGTGTGTCTCAGTCAGCCATCTTTTCTTAGGCCCAAATGGTCAACTTGAGCAAAACAAACACAAAACGTAATTAAAACATTGAAATGGCTAATAAAATGTTAAACCCTCACTAATTCCCCTGTGTGTAAGTAATTATGTAGCATGATAGCAAAATTTAAAGTGTTTATATTCACCCAGTGATGTCATCTGGTGCAACTTACAATTACGTCACATAAGCAACATTTATCATGCAATATTCGAATTTTCTACCATTAGTATGCGTACATATATTAGTATACAGTTAGGTTAGCCATATAAATGCAAATCCCAAGTGTAATTCTTTCGTTAATATAATTGGTGAGTTATCACTTCAAACAGATTAATAATATTACAATTAATAGATTATTCGGATTAATAGAAACATGCAGAAATGGGGGGTATACAACATTTTGTACTACCCGCTCCAGCAATATCAGTTTAACAATATGCTTGAGGATACTTTCACTTATTGTTAATTTTTTTAATGTAAGTTTTTTGTATTTAAAAATGTTTACATTCATTTTTACTTTTTTTATTTTTAAATTGTTTGAATTTTGTAAAAAAAAATGTTTTAATTGTTTTCAATTTTTTAATTGTAAATTATTTTTTACTGTTTTGCCTCGGTCGATCCATCATCCACCCACCATAGGCACACATCTGCGCAACAGCATTCAGTTTTTAGGTGCATATAATTCAATTTTCGTCTATTCACCCTTGCTGTGGTGCACTTCAGAGTAGATGTTAGCATCATGAATTTGTTTAATGGTGGTGATTATTATTCCATTCCCCCCTGAACCACATTGCCTTCCATAGGCACACACTAACGCCCATTTCTTAAACGATTACTATTCCATTTACACATTTAGTTCACTGAGTGCCACAAGTATCTCCTTTAGAATATATTGAACATCAAGAAAAGAGCTCTATCATTCCGTATATTGTGTGTTATAGTCTGATTAAGAATTATGATATGGTGGTGTTGTTTGGCTTTAAAGTGGTTACCTAAGGTAACAAAACAACCACGCTAATATTGCCTTTGTGTGCACTATTTCAAATCGCATCCAATGCCACGTTTCACACTAAATGTTTTTCTTGCTTATTTGATTTTATGAGCACAAGAGAATAGACATCACCTGCAGTACTGCAAAACAGAAGGCCTGTGCAGTCACATGTCAGTCCTCCAGTCACTTCCACTTGTGCAGCTTGGTGCAAATGCCAACTGAGAGCTTTAAGACTATGGCCCCAAAGAAAAATGCTGCCAAGAAAATGGCCACTGAGAAGAAGCAACTTTCCACCACTGGCGTGCTGGCCAGAACCTGGTTTGGTAAACTTGTGCCTGCTTCAAGGGCCCCTGGAGAGCAAGCTGGGAGCAGCACTCCTGCATCAACAGCACCACCTCAACCTAAGTCCAGGATTATGTCTGTCATGAGGCAGACACTGCAATCATGTTGATGAGTAGTGACGTTGAATTGGATTTGTCCCTTTCACAAAGTAGTACACAATAGTTTTAGGAAACAGAGCAAAGTGGACAGCAGCCGCATCCAGCAATAGTACATTTTCCCAATTTTGGAGCAGAACAGAAGTTTGAGCTTCCTTCCGAGCAAGAATCTCCTCTTTAGAATCATTGGCTCCCAGGTCTCTGGCATGGAAAAGTGATGATACTACTCCACCATCTTTTCCAAGCACTACTTCCAACGACGATGATAGGAACATTTAGTGGACCCTGGCAGAATTCAGCAGACAACAGGAGAAGCAAAGGAAAAAAAATCCTGAAAGAATTAGAATTATGGAAGGGATGATGAGTAAGATGATGACGACGAGGGAGTCATTGTGGAAGGTGACACAGAGGAGTCTGACATTGTGATTCAACTTGCTCTGAGGGATGTGACAGAGCTAGTACCGCCACCAGCTCCCACATTTGCAAAACACCAGCTGAGACCTGCACCAACCCCTATCTCAGGAGCAGCAGAGAGGCAATTAACGGCATGCCCGCCTACCTGTAAAAAAGTACTCTCCAGTTTGGGACTTTTTATGGTTAACAAAGGGAGGGAGTACATTGCAGGATGCAGCATTTGCCACATGAATGTTTGTGGAGGTAAGCCTGGTACAAATTTTGGTACTGGAGGCCTAATGACCCACATGAGAAAACTCCACACAATCAAATGGGGGGAGCACCTTAAAGAATTGCTAAACGTGGTTGTGAAGGAGAGCCGGGGAACATCAGCTACAAGTCCAATCACGGTGGGAGGTGATGATGAGGAAGACGCGGGTCACATCTTCACCTCAGTGACTTCCCAATGGCACAAGACTCTGAGTGAAATGGAGACACAGCGGCATACAGTGACTGCCCAACCACGATTCACATTGAGTCTACCACCACCATCTACTTCTCAAAAGATGCCTGTGTCAGTGGCCCAAGAAAAGAAGAAAATCCAGGCTACTATTACGTGCATGTTTAGTCAGAAGGGGCCCTACGCGCTGAACCACCCAACCACACGTTTGTACAATAGGAAGCTGGCAAATATGTTAGCACTGGACTTCCTAACTTTTTCTTTTGAAGAAGGAGTGGGATTCTTGGAATTTGCAGCAGCCATCTCCCTGAATTGGACCTATTTTGCCAGAGTTGCTGTTCTAGTGCTGCATCACAATGTGCTGCAGTTGGTTGTAAAAGCTTTGCAACAAAGTGTCGTTCACACCATCCACCTGATGACAGACATGTGGACCAGTTGTCAGGCCACTGATTGATACATGTGCATCGCTGCACACTGGATCTCTTTTGTGGGGGTAAAGCAAAAGATATCTACAGAAGGCCCTTAAGAAAGAACATTCGGTGGCATGTAGCAGTGGCCATGTTTGCCATGGATAAATCACATACAGCTGTAAATATTTTGGAGGAATTTAACAGCAAGGTGTATGATTGACCACTACCCAGAGGTCTCAGAATTAGATTTGTTGCCATGGACAATGGCAGTAATGTAGTCGAGGCCATGTGAGACGGAGGCCATTCCATGTCCGGTGTTTGACCCATCGCATCAATCTGGTGGTGCAAGACTTCCTCAAAAAAGAAAACATAGTCAGCAACATACTGGCCATCTGTAGAAGAATATGACCTCATTTCAGCCTTTCTTTTAATGCCGGTAAGCAGTTGAAGGTTATTCAGAGTAGTAATAGAACACCAGTTAAAGTCCTGCTACAGGAAGTTCCAACACGAAGAAACTCAACCTTACATGTTGCAACGTCTGTTTAATCAGTACAAACAAATCAATGACTATGTCATTCTAAGAGGAGGGGATGCAGTTGGGAAAGCTATGACCATGGATGCGGACAAACAGGGCCTAGTGAAATGCCTGACACAGATGCGACTCCCTTTTGAGGTTTTCACACAGGAAGTTAGCAAGGAGGACAGTGCGATGGGCCAAGATATCTCACTGTTGCATCTCCTACAGGACCAGGTAAACAAAGTGTCTGAAAGGTTTGTCCCGCAGGTGTGAATGAAAACACGTAAGTGCATGCCTTGGTTGGGAGCTTAATCCTTCACTTGGCTTGTTATACAAGGCTGCAACATGACATCATCACGTACAAAGTGTACATCTGTGTCACACTACTTGATCCACAGTACAAACATTCAGCCCACTTTCATTCCTTTTTTTAAAGGGGATGTTTCAAAATACAAGCGGTGGATTATAGATAAATCCACAGACCTGAAAGAAGTACAACTGGAACTTAGAGTCCCGCCTCGCTGTCCTGGGGTGCCGCCTTCAACTTCCAGAGATAGCAGTCTTGTCTCACAGTAGCAAACAACACCATCAACCAGAACACTGGCAACAACAGCAACCGAAGGACCGGACCCAACCTTTGCATTGTATTGGTCTCAACCGGCAGGGCTTCAGTGCAATACAAAAGCAATGGCAAAGCAGGTTGAGCAAGTGGCAGCACTAATGACCATCCACAGGATGTTCCAGGAGTATCTGGATGATCCAAAGGAGGCCTATGTGGATCAAATCCATTGAGATATTGTTGTGGGAAGATGCAGCAATGGCCAGAGCCCTGCAGGCTGGCAATAAAGTAGCTGGCTTGTCCTGTAGCCATCGTATCTGCTGAGCATGTGTTCAGTGCAGCTGGTTCTGTTGTTACAGTGAGAAGGGCCAGTCTCTCACCTTAAAACGTGGAGAGATTGACTATGATCAAAATGAACTAACATTTTATACCACACAATTACACCGCTCCTGAAATAGCACAAGAGGAGGGGGAGGAGTGTAATTGTTCAGAAATTGAATCAAGTGTGTTAATTGATCGACTCCTGGGTGAACCACCTGAGTGTGAGAAAAAACTCTACTTCCCGGATTAAGTATGCCAGTGCCCCTATATAACTTTTTCATTATTTCTGGTTGAAGTTCAATCTTTGCAAAAAAAGTAGCTAGTGGAATATTATTATTTTTGTGTCAGATTTATGCTGCCCCACCATTTTTAAGTGATATGTATTTCCGGATTGCAGTTGGCCAGTATGCATTGATGAAGCCTTCTCAATTCTTTCATGAAATTGGAGTCAATGCCTGACCCCCCTGCTTATTCCCTATCCCTTTTTGCATTACTTAGCACTAACAGGTCTTCCCCGGAAGATTGTTGATTTACAAGAGTGTGTGCCAATAACAAATTGTAATGTGTTGCCTGAAACAAAGATGAATGCCTAATAACTAAACTAACCTTGCTTGGATTGGAAAGATAACTACAACTATTGCAACGGTGAATGAGTGATTGTGTGAGTGATGATGTTTGATGATTCGTCATCTGCTGTTTGACAGTGAGGGAGGGATTGTGTTGAATTGTAATGCGGGAACTTTCTTGAGATGATTGAATTGTAATGTTTGGGGCCTGAGTGATGGCCTATAATGTTTTCCCTGGAGGTGATTGGCCTTTATAAACTTACTTAGAAAAAATTAATTAACCTGTATGGTTCACTCCTATGATCCTTCTGTTTTTTTAATCATCTAGGATGGCTGGCCCAGGCAATCTTATGGTTTACAAGACTGCCAAATTCCAATGTGTTGCTTGCATCAAAGGGGAGATAGTATACCTACCACCCTACTTGGATTGAAACAGGTAACCATTGCACCAATGAGTGCTCTCATTATCGAGTGATTGTGAGTGGTGATTGATAATTGATGTGGTGGCTGACAGTGAGGGAGGGGTTGTTGAACTGTAATGCGGGAATTTTCTTGAGATGATTGCGATGTTTTGGAGCCTCAGTGATGGCCAATCATGTTTTCCCTGGATTGGCCCTTTCACACTTAGCCAGATTTAATATCAGGGTTCTTTCTTTTTTTTGGTTCTTCTGAGACCAGAACAGTTGCTTTAGTTAACAAACAAAAGCCTATACAAAATACTGCAATTCTGTTTTTGTACTTGTTCTTCAACAGCAGTGCACTACACATCTATCTTGCTCAGGTCAAGGTGACTTGTTTGGGACGGAGTGCCTTGGAGTGAGGAAGAACTCAGTGTGGGTGCTACAGGACTTCCTCATCAATAGCTAGAAGCAAGAAGTTATTGACTTCCGTTCAAAGGTAAACCAAGAGTCTGAGGCCTAGTACTCAGCTATGTGAAATGGAGAGAGGTGTATTTATTTGTGAAATGCTGCTCTCTGTATGCGTGTGTGTGTGTGTGTGTTAGACTTGTGGCAAAAGTGAAACTCTGAGTCCTCCTGTTGTTTTTTATTGCCCTGCATCTGAGACTTTTTGATACATTCTTCATGATGCTTACTTTTCTTCTGTCCTTGACCTTGACTCTAAAATACAGTTTCTATTCTACAATCCACAGGACTTCTAGTCTGCTGCATGAATAAATGGTGAAAGATGAGCTCAACACTCCTGCTTACCTACCGGACCAGTCCAGAAAGGCAGCCAAGAGTGATGGACATTCCTGAGGGGGAATGCACTACCTAATTTTGCAATACACTATCATTTTTCTTTTAACAATCATATTTAGAGAACTGGGAGGGTGGGTTTACTCGCAACCTAAAAGACAGAACATTTCGATTTCTGATAGCTTGGATCTCGAGGGCAGAAGGACTGTTTGCAATGCATTTACATGTACTCTCTCGTACTCATTCCTTTGTTTCCTTCCACAACAGATTAATAACGAATGATGTGCTGCTCATTGCCCTGATGAGTGCTGTTCTTGAGCAGTGTTTGTCTTTGTCAAACCTTTCGTCAAACCCCCTTTCCCATCTATCCCTCAAACCCCTAAGCATCTTTCACTGGGCGGTGTGAATCATTGAGGTTTGGCTTAATTTACACCATCAATGGATCACACACTTGGTGGGGTGGATGTGGTGAAAGCAACATCAATGTACTGCAGGATCTTCTAATAGCCCACACTTTTCCCACTTACCCACCTATGTATGAAAAGTGATCCATATGTTAGATATAGAACAAACAACATCAGTTGTCAGCCTCATCTATCATGCAGGCCTTGTGTTGTGTAACCATAGACACCTAGCTATCCCCTGCAGAGATTGAGTCCATTTTGTATTACTGTAGGATTTTATACATTACTACTAGCTCTCTGATAGCTAAAAATTACTACTATACTATTGCTATTTATTTTGTATTTTGACACTATCAGGAATTCTTGTTGTGTCATCATGTAGTACAATTCTTTGTAAAGCTTTGACAAAACCCACTAACTCTTTTTATTTCCATTTAGATGCCTACAATGGATAATCAATCATTCAGATTAATCCTACAGTTGGAGCTCACCTGAGTGGGACCTCTCTTGTGAAGTTGTGATACCTTCCCTGTTATTATTACTTCATCTATATTCATGTAAGACAACAATGGAGTGAAGTGAACTACTCAGCTTAGTAAGTAACTGCTACTATCGTTTATCTAGGTTGTTGTATACAACAAAGGTCATGGCAGCATCCCCCTAATGGTCAACATAGTTAGAGAGGTATAACTCTATAACTAAGCACTATACTCTCTCTTATAAGCACATAAACAGGCTGTGTAAAAGCTGAAGGCAGCAGTGCAAAGTAGAAGTAAAACAAATTACTTCAGGCAAACATTTTGATCAATTAAAATAGTTACCCCTTTATTCTTTTTACCATGAAACCCTCCCTATCCACCCACACAACATGCCCACCTCTCTCCCCAACCAAAACTGACCCAAGCCCCAATGTCCCTCAATTCAAAATGTCCAAAGAAAGTCATACCTGGTCCCAACTCCCTTCCCACCCTCTCCACCTAGCCCCAACAAACAAGTCCCTCCCACCAAAAGAAATAGGGCTAGAAGAGGGGCTTGTGGATGTCGATCCAGAGCTGGTCCAAGTTCTGCTCCATTGGGGTGAGTCGGCTCTCGATGGTGTCAAGCCACTGCAGGATACGGTGCAGCAATGACCTGTTGTCTTTGTTGTAGAGGTTGGCAGCAGTTGATGATCTCTGTTGGCAGTGACCCAGGCGATGGGATAGCCAGGTGGCTGGAAGGTGAGGGGCGCCAGCTGTACTGGGCCCGGATGAGAGGCATTTGTTTCCTCCTCCTCCTCTTGCAGGACCACCAGCCACCAGTATTCTTGCTGGATACACTCCAGCCTTTGCCGCCCCAGACAGGCCACTATCTCCTGCTGGTTGGGTTCTACTGTGAGTGGACCAGCAGGAGCAGGCAAAATACCGGGTTAGGTATATTGAGAAAAGAAAAAAGACAAATTGTAAATAATGCTCTGTTCAAATAATTGTTTTAAATTACTGGTTGGCATAGTAGCAGTACATTGCTGGTCCCCTGAGGCCATTGGATTGTTTTGTGATTATAATTAGGAGAGTCACAAGGCCAATTTTGTTTTACCCACATATGCCTTGCATAATAAACACCGATTGTGTGACAGTAAAGTATTAAGGCAGAATAAAACCGGATTTTAACTGTGATTTTATGTTTTTTTCTTCTAGAGACTTTTCAAGCGACCCACCTCACAAAAATCTAGGAATTGGTATAAACTTGATATGACGGGGTTAAATGAGCAGCTCTTAAGTACAATTCCTTACCTCACATCTCAACCCGACTCTGATCAAATTTCTGTCCATCATTCGCTTTCAGAGCCTATTGAATCCATCCTTCCCCTGTCAACCAAAACTCAACTCAGAGTACATCCTCCTGCCCCCTGGTTCACAGGCTCCCTAAAACTAGTTAAAAAACATTGTACATTTTTAGTGAGACAATGGAGGAAGCACTACTCCCCAGAGGCTAAGCTAGTCTACCTGACAGCACTGAAAAAATACCATGCTCTGTGTAGATCTGCTCGAGCTACTTTCTTCACCAAAAGGATTACAAATTCCCCACATTGCCAAAAAAAACCTTTTTAATGATGTGAAACAACTTTCAGCAGCCAGTACTTTTCTGCCTTCCCCTTCACTCTCGTCGCATCAGTGCAACGAGCTAGCGGCGTTCTTTCTCAATAAAGTAGAGCTCATTCACCATCAGCTTGTTTCAGGTTCTTCCCATCAAGGCAATTTTACCTTCCGTGCCACTTCTCATGCGGATCAGGCTGATATACTCCTTCAGGCTACCCCCTCTGACGTGACTTGCCAAATTAGGGCCTGGCTCCCTTTAGACCTGGCCACTCTTCAATCTTTGCTGGTTTCTGTCAAGTCTGGATCCCCACTCGACTCTCTTTCCCCTTCCAAGCTCAGACTTTTAGACGAGTCACTCCTTACAGTGATTCTTATTCTTCTCAATACCTCTTTAAGCTCTGGTCTAGTTTCTCAGAATTGGAAACACGCTTTGGTGCTCTCCCTACTGAAAAAGACCCATCTTGATCCTCTCTGTTGGTCTAGTCAATATCCTATTCCCTCCTCTCTGTCTTCTCTAAAGTTCTGGAAAGGCATAGTAATTCCCAACTATCCTCTCACGCTGCTACTCACAATCTATTTCATCCGTCTCAATCTGGCTTTTGATCTGGCTACAGCACCAAATCAGCTTTGCTTGGAGTTACTGAATATCTCAGGCAACAGCTTGATTGTGGTGGCATGGCAGCTCTTATTTTACTTCATCTGAACGTGGCATTTGATATGGTCTCACACTCCATCTTGGTTGATCGTCTTGGAGCCTCAGATATTGTGGGTGTTGCTTTGAGGTGGCTGGTCTCTTTTTTGAAAGATCGCTCATTCCAAGTCATCTCACATACCACTAAATCAAACCCTGTAGCTCTTACTTCAGGAGTACCGCCGGGTTTGATTCTAAGCTCTCTTATTTTCAATCTCTACGTTCGCCCTCTGGCGAACATTGCAGAGAGGTCAGGTTTGACTATTTTTTCAGATCATCTTCTCTCTTTCATCCGCTCAGCATAAGGACTCCTGCTTGCTCCAGCTCGGACTGAGCAATATCTCCTTGTGGATGTCCTGAAATCCCTTGATGCTGAACGGTTCTGAACTGAAGTCCTCATTCTGGGAAAACAACCCCGAATTTTGAGGAATCAGCCATTGGCCTGACTTTCTGGGACCTTTACTTGCCCCGGCCCCTAAAGTCAAGAACTTGGGTTTTATTATTGACAAAAATATCTTCCTCAGAGCCCAGGTGTCTGGGGTCACCACAACCTGTTTTACTGTTCTCAAATGGCTAAAAATAACTCTCTGGTGAATTCCACATACTGCCAAGAGAACAGTAATGCAGGCATTGGGGACTTCCAGACTTGACTATGGCAATGTTTTGTACCTGGGTGCAGACAAAGCCTCTGTCCATCGCCTACAGCTCAGCTCATCGAAAATCTGGCCGCCCACCTTCTTTTCTGGCTGCCTAGACATGCCTCAGTTTCACCATTGCTCCATCTGCTCCACTGGCTCAAGGTGAACAAACACTTCGAGTTTAAGGCCCATTGCTACTTGTTTCATGCAAAACACGGTTTGCCCCCCCCCCTTTACATACAAAGTTTGGTCAAACCCTACATGCCCACTCAACAGCTGAGCTCAGCTAGGCTTTCTGTGTTTTATGCTCATAGAGTCCGTATTACTCATATGAGAGGTCACTTGTTTACCTATCTTGGCCCCAAACTGTGGAACTCTCTTCCGTTGCAACTTAGGTTGTGTAATTCGCTTTTGGACTTCCGTAAGCAATTAAAGACCTTCCTTTACAATGCAGCATAGTTGTTCTATGCTCCTCTGCAATGTTGTGGCTTCTTTTACTGTCCTGCTTAGCGGTGGGAAACCATGTTGGGTAGATGTGCGCTTTGTAAACTTATAAATATAAATATATAAACAGACACTTTGAGTGGACAAATAAATTACCACTTATTAATGAGTACATCATTATGCACTATGGAGTACAAGTTGCGTGTTGTGCTAAAATTATGGAGCCATGCTCATTACTAGCCATCGCGTTGAGTATTTTGCTACTGTCTGCAGCTGGGGCAGCTGTATATGACAATTATCTATTTATAATTCCAGTGGCCCTGCTCTTCTCCAAATGCATTTCTCTTTCTGCGCTGACTCCAAATAATTAATAAGATACTACATCACACACCTCACGTATGAGATGCAGATATTATGCCAAATGTAAACATTCAGGAACATGATGGACTACACTACAGGGAAAGGAATGGGCTATATAGCTTATGTTTGGCACATTTGTCACAGTGTATCCAATATGCCAAACTTGAAATCAAATCATGTACTTACTCACACTTTACTCAGTGGCCTTGCCCACTGCCACATTATATTTCCAACAAATTAATTTGCTGAGCAGTAAGCAAGGAAAGGAAACTTGACTTACGCTCCTTGTGGGTAGGGTAGAGAGGCCACTACACTGATCATAGATTCGTCATCTTTCGTTTATTCAGTCACTGTACTAGTCAACGGATGTTGAAAGGAAAAATTCTGAACAAGTGCAAAATAAATATGTTATGGAAAACCATGAAATATATTCTAGAATCACTTCACATGGTTATTCAATCAAATGAGCACATGCAAAGAATGGGTTTTCCAATTTGGTAAGCTGCGATGGAAGAACTTAAGAAAAACATAAAGGAGTGAAGTACTAAGAGGTGACTGAGCGGGCAAACAGAAACATCACACCTTGTATGTTCGGTTTGCTATGTATTGAAAAGATTGTAAATGTCACATTGACTGAAGGAGATGCACATTGCACAGCCAACAGTGCACTGCAGTCATGACTTGTTCATAGGTGACAAAATGCCATTGCTGGGAGGGGGTGATGAATGATGTGTGGTATATATCTGGCTCACTTAACAAATACAGGGAGCCAAGGGAGTAGAACAAAAGATAAGAAAATACCGCCCAATTTGAACCATAGCTTTGTTAAACCTACATAAACAAAGTAAGTGAAGTAGGTGACCAGCATGCTCCTCAATCAGAAGAGCTGCCTTGCATATTCATCCAAACAATCCAAATCTTCATTCATCCTTTCATTCTAATTCACCCACAACCACCATGATTGAGCGTTACTTTGTCATCCAGTAGTTCCCCAAACCTTTCCAAACCATTATCACTCCATATAAAATATACCCTTTTTTCCAACCATCCTTTTGCCCATCATCCCTTTACCCACCCACGCATCCTTTCACCCCCACCATTTCACTGATCTACCATTTTCCTTTCTTTTAACCTTCAGTTCTTTCACATTTCCCTCAAGCCCTCAATGCTCATTATGTGAGCTTTTGTGAGTTACAGATAAAAGAGGCCATAATAATACCTCAACCACTGATGCAAATGGTAAAGCTGGGGGTTCACGCTCCAGTGGTGATGATGCCCTGGTACTAGATAGTGAGTATAATAGCAATTGCAAGAAATTATGTGGCTTACAAGTGCCCGTCCCTGCTGCCTCTTCTCCCTCTCCAACTGACTCTCCTCCTGCAGTGGCGCTGGAGCCAGCATCACTGGGGTTCTGTGTGGCTTGAATAAAACATTATATATATTTTAGATGCCAGATATGCCACCCAAAATACAATTTCAATACATCATTATAGTTCAGTTAGCACTGAAGTATCTGTTAAAAAAATATCACTCTGGGCATTTGATTGGTTCTCAAAGTTAGACAAGCCACGGGTGGAATAATGGTCAAAGAAAGTCATATGGTGTTGGTTGGCAAATGCAAAGAAAGTAGGACCTTCTTTTGCAGCCATGCTGCACTGTCAAGAAAAACTGCTGGTACTGTAAAAAACTATAAATGAATGAGATAGCACACAACATTGAGAGGGCTGGACCATGATGACCATGGCCACTCTCTCGTGAACTTAACCGTTAGAGCATGAGCAGGAAAAGCCTTCTCAACAGACATACATGGTGAATATCATTTATAATACTAGTTTACTTGGGCCTGCAACCTAAATCTTCATGCTAGACGTTAGAGTCCCAAAACGTGTTTTTCTTAGTCTTACTCTTACAGTACAACAAGATACATAGGAAAGTTTACCAACAAGGAGAAGATAAGTTAACTAGAGACTAGATAAGAGAACGGAAAAAGTCAGGTACCAAACAAGAAAACCATGTAATCTAAAGGGAAAAAAGAGAGAATGCAGGGATAACAGGAGTGAAACAAAAATGGAATCCATTGTGCTTTTTATGAGTGGGTTCGTAATCATATCCCGAACTCCTTGCCACGTGGAAGGAAGGCAGCAGATAAAGGTGCCCGAGAAACTTAATTTCTCATCAGCAACACCAGTCACTAGACAGCAACTTCCATCCTGGAAACCAGGACCATCATTCAAATACCCCAAGATTCTACCCTAAGACAACAAGAATCATAGCACCGAACATTAGGGAAACAGTAATAATTAATAATAGGACTTACTGGGGTTAGCAGAGCCCTCAGAACCTACGCTGGTAGTCGGCGCCTCCTGCTGACCAGCATCTCCTGGATCTTCAATAACCCTCTTCTAGCCCATAGGTGCTGATGTAATAAATGAAAAAGATTTTTTTTTAAAGCAGATTAGTGATTCAGTTAAACTCCCCAAAAATATTATGACAGGAAAATGCAGTCACATGATTGTACTTCTCTAAAAACCTGTCAGTAGCTTTGACTTGAGTGTATCAAATAATTTTCGTTGAGTTGCCCATGATACAACACATCACTGTGAAATAGCTTGGAACTGTATGAGCTACATAAACATAGAACATGTTACTCACTGATATCACTGATTGACTATAGTGGTAGGAGGACAGTCTGAAATTACTTATTAATTAATCAGCCAAAGCGAGCGCCAATAATATAATGAGTACGATTGGGTAGTGCTGAGCACCTGCCTAGCAGAAACTAGAAACTGAATCACATAATAATATTCCAACGTAAACTAAAAATAACTTACCTCTGAGTGTAAGCAGAATGCTCTTCGAAAAAAAAAGTTTACATTGTAGAACACAAACACAAAAAATAATACTTAATAGTCACCAAGTCCCAGAATCTAGATGCCTAGCAGGTTAAGCAGGTCCTATTTGCGGTCCAAGATGTCTGCCCAGCGATGCGTCAGCTGCTGGGCAGTGCGCCAAAGATGGCTGGTGCGCCACACTCACCGGTGTGCCCTCTCCCAAAGCAGCCAACAATCCCACAGGGGTTATCTGCCACCAGGCCTGCTGCCATTTAGGATAGAAGACACGTACCTTTAGCTCACACGGTGGGGCGGTGGGGGTGATGGAACCTCCAATGCGCCAGAGAAGTCTTCAAAGTTGATGAAGTATCCAGACGCTGTCCGGTCTATCTTGGGATGCTCAGAAGGCTGGTTTAAATTAGATGAAGACTCAGTCTGTGGTACATTGATGTAGACTTTGTTCTTTTCAGGATTCTGAATTGAAATATGTATTTCTGTACTCGTAGACTGCACAGTAGTTTTTTTTTTCTTAAACAGGTGGAAGGCATATTTTATTGTTGTTCATTGTCATCTCTTGTTGAAGAGAACACACTTCATTCGTAAACTAAAGCTTCCATCTGAACCTCATGTATGGCAGCAAGAGGAGATTTGGTAGCTACTCTGGAGTCCATGTGACATAATGTGGTTTAATTAGATCAATTGAGACAGACCTTTTGTTTCTGTGTCCAGCAAGGGGCAGGAGAAGTACCGTTCGTGTACCTTCGATCGCCAGCACAGGCACATGAGCTCTGTAAGATGGCCCAACTCTTTCTCATACACAATATTTTCTCTGACCAGATACCCAATCTTTGGGATCCAGCTGGTTCCTCCCAGAACAACCTTCACTTCTCCATTGACGGTACGTTTTGTTTAGACATTGCTTTGTTCATCCCAGAAATCGTCCAGTTCTTGCAAAACAGCCAAACATTCATTGATGTTTAAACAGTGTGTCTGCCGCCACTGTGCTGACATTAACAAGGTCTGGGACCCATATCGAAACCTCAAACAGGATATCATTAGGAGTCCGACCACCCAGGAACTTTCTTGGCAAGTTATTCAAGGCTCTCTGGACCCCATATAGGTCATGGACCCAACTGCCACCACAGTCTAGTACCTTTGCTGTTAAAGACTGCTTTAAGTCCTGGTTTTTCCTCTCCACAACTGCGTTTCCCTCAGGATGGTATAGAGATGAGAAATGCAGGGTCACATCCAAACTTTCGATGGCCTCTTTGTAAGACCCAGAGCTAAACGTCGGACCGTGGTCGGACTGTAATGAGCCAACTCTGAATGTCCCGATAAAGGCTTGCATATCCTTTATAACAATTCGGGCATCAGTCAATCTCTGTTGCCATACCCACAGGAATCAAGAGCAGCAATCCACTGCCACCACGATGTACTTGTTAGCCCTGTCAGATGTTATGGGGCCACAGTGGTCAAAATACACACAAGCCAGAGGCTTGTTCAAAATAAAAAGAGGTGTCTGGGGTGGCCGTGTCATGGTGGAACATTTCATCTGCTGAAAGATGTCACATCTCAAGACAAAGTCCTTGGTCTGTTTGTTAAGACCTGACTACCAATAGTGTTGCTACCATAGCACAATTGTAGCAGCCACCCATGCATGTGCTGAAGCAAGACCCTCATGTGGATCCAGAATTAATCCCAGTCTGAGATCACTGTTTGGTATTACTCTGTTCCCCACTCCCGGAATCTGTGCATACGGTGTGTTTTGTGCATCTCATTTGTCGGAGTACTTGAGTGAAAAGCCATTCGGCAGGTGTCTCTGTCTCTGTCTGTTCTTGTACTTGAATGAGTTACCGTAGCAACCATTGTGGTGTGAACCATTGCTTTTGTGGATTCATCAGCCAGTGAGTGAATTCTCTGCAACGTGAATGTCAACATGTTGATGGCACAGTGTATAAATGACATTAGCCTCTGGCAGGAATTCTTTCAGCTTTGCTACCTATTCCCAAAGCAACTTGTGCTTCACTGTGCAGCTGTTCGAGTCCCTGAATCCATTCTGGCTCCAATAATGAAGATACTCATTATATGACTGCACACATTAATATGAATCACACACTATAAGTGTGGGGAATTCAGCATCGTTATTCTGTGGTGCTAGTGCTAGAGCCTTACATTCTGCCAGCAGTGCCGTGCATTCACCTAGTGACTCCATGTAGGTCTTTTCAGGATTGAACATTCCATTGTGCTTACAGCCTTTTGCGACTGCACATGCTGCTGAGTATTGCTCTTTATTTCCCTACAGCAGGCTGAGCAGAACCATCAGTGTAAATTATATAATCATAGCGTTCTAGAGGCATTATTTCATTAGGCAGAGGATATCCCTGCTCGTGCTGGAGAAATTCTTGTGTCTGTAATGTGGCATCAAATCTGTAATCTACATCTGTTGCAGTGAGTGAGTTTGCCCATTGTATCCATCTTGGATGTAGAGCTTTGGTGTTGGGAACACTTGCTCTGGTACCTGCCTCTAAAGTCAGTACTGGGGTCACAACATTGATTTCTTTCCCTTGAGCAAGGGGACGTTCTCTCACTACAGCAGTCTGAACTGCTTTCAGTATCTTTTAGTCAGTGCAAAATGCATTTTAGCATTTGTATAGAATGCGATTTATAGATAGATAGGCAATAGGTACTGTGTCACCTTCATTGAATGTCACATTTGAATACCCTGATGCACCAGTGATCACACAGATTACCAAGTGTTTTGTGTTTACACATGTGTGCAAATGTTTGGAAGCTATCATGTCAGCTTGGATGGAATGTAAATATTCCAAGTGTTCTTGTGTCCAATGTGTACTTGAAAATTCTAAACGAATAAGGTTGTAGAATGGTTTTACCTGTTCTGAGTAATCAGGAATGTATGTTCTGCCAAAATGTAGAAATTCTAATCTGGAATGTCATCTTTTCAGAGTCGTCAAAGGTTGAAGAACCAAACATTTTTCTAAAAAATGCATTGTACGGCTCTTGCCCTCACTTGACAAATTGTATCCCAGGAACAGGACACTGAGGTGGGCAATTTTGGATTTTTTTAATTGAATCTGCAGCCCATGTGACCAAACCCCAAGATTAAATGGTCCACTGCTCTATCGGGTCATCGTCTTTTAAGTGTATGTCATCAACATATAACAATGCCTGATTATCAGAATTCTCAAGAAATTCTGGGACTATAGCTGAAAACACCCCTCGGCTATTCTTATACCCCTGTGATAAACGGCAGAACTTTCTGAGAGCCTAGCGCCATGAAGGCAGTCAAATATCTGCATAAAAGTGCTATATTTGGCTGAAGAATCTATTTGAGATGCCTGGTGCTGTATTGTGCTTCTTCTGCACAATGTTATTCATTAGTGCAGCGATGTGTGCATTTTGTACTGCAAATGTGCTAGTAGCTGTGTTGAAGTGTCTGTAATCTATTGCCAGACAATATGAGTGATCTGGTTTCATTCCATGAAACAGAGGATTATTCATAGAAGAGGGGCAACTTTCAATCACACCTTGATATTCAAGTTGTCTTTGGATTTCCCTTCCTTGTTGCTTTGCTTCATTTATGTAGGGTATTGTCTTTGAGGTTGTTCTGTTGTCCTCAATGGTAGATCATGATAAGGTGAACCGTCATCCCAGCCCACACAGTTAAGGTAAAACGCAGGAACTGGCATATGAGTGTTTAATTGATTCTGGAACGAGGTCAGAAAAGGCTGGCAAAATCACCTTTTCCCACTTTGGGCAATCCATCATGAAGTCAGGTGGCCAATCCTTTTGGGACAAAAGAATGTCATATGGATGTAAAAATAAACATATTTGTATCACGCACGTGAAGACCTTGCACATAATGCCGAGGCAGTATGATGGTGTACTCACAAAGTTTTTATGTGTCAGGAAGGTTGGTGTTTCTTATAAACTAACCTGTGTCATATATGCAAATGTGTGTC
Source organism: Triturus cristatus (assembly GCF_964204655.1). Taxonomy (NCBI): domain Eukaryota; kingdom Metazoa; phylum Chordata; class Amphibia; order Caudata; family Salamandridae; genus Triturus; species Triturus cristatus. The sequence continues at coordinate 806,495,926 of NC_140590.1, forward strand.
AAAAGTCAGTGTAATAAAGGTAAGGAAACTTTAGGAAAGGACAGTGTACATGTCAAACCAACACTATACAAGAGGAGGCTGAGTAACCAGGCCTTTTTGACACTGCTGAATGATAAACCAATAATTTCAGTTTCTCAGCATAAATTCTGGGGTCGCAGACAACATGCCAGGGGTCGCAAGCTGATGATTAGGGATTGCAGCTGCGACCGCTGTAGACCCCTAAATGACGTCCATGATTTTGTATCCAAGGCATAACTAGAGGGATGAATCTGAGATAAATGCTTGAGATAATTTACCAGATGAGTGTCTAGAGTCAGGGGGAGACATTACGAACAATTGGAATACTGTGGAGAGTAAATCTTTCAAGGAAACGTTTTTAGACATTCACTCTGAAGCACTAACATTGAACCTCCTTGACAGGGGTTTTTAGGTCGATGCCAAGGTTTGCTTCCAACTTCTTGTGGGCATTTGTAAAGCTTCCCTGGGGATGCCTGTCACCTGTTGCTTACTATTGAATTTGTGGTTTGTATCTCACATTTGCTTGCTTTCTATTTACTGGCTTTATTTGCTCTAGGCAGGCTGTTCAGATTGTGTTTGTCCCTCCCAAGAGCATCCCTTGTTTACTATATCCTTCGACTGTATCCTTCTGAATGCTCATTTTCTGTAAACAAGCCTTTAAATCTTGTTCTTATCTTGTCATATTTGCTGTGCATTAAAAGACAGAGGTTAAATGGCTGGCTCTGTCTTCCGAGGGAGCTTGGTGTTTATTTTTCTTTCTCTGACTTCAAAGTGAGAAGACTTATGTGACAACCCTGCTGAGTAGCTATGTGAGAAGAGAATGTGTAAGATGTTATTTTTTCTAGCACACAACAAAATTCTACCCTATTCGACTACAATATTCCCCACTTCACTCTACCCCAATCTACCACACTCCACTCCACTTTACCTCAATCTAACCCACTCCACTTCACTCCATTCTACACCAATCCAATCTACCACACTCCACTAAAATCTACCCCACTCCACTCCACCCCACTCCAATCTACCCTTCCCCAATATACCCCACTACAATGTACCCCAAACTACTCCACTCTAATCTTCTCTACACTACCCTAATCTACCCCACTTCACCCACTCCAATCTACCTCAATCTACCCCACTCCAAAATACCCCATTCTAATCAATCAATCAATCAGGGGCTTTTAAAGCGTGCTACTCACCAGTGAGGGACCCAAGTCGCTGGTGGGGGGGAGTGTGTAGCTCTGGGTCTGCAGAAAAGCCAGGTCTTGAGGCTGTTCCTGAATGTGTGCAGGGTAGGGGAGCGTCTGATGTTGACTGGAAGCTCTTTCCCAGCCTTTGCCGTGACGTAGGAGAAGGCTCTTCCACCTGCTCTGGTTCTGCGGATGCACTGAGTCTCTGCTAGGGTGAGGTCAGCGGAGCGGAGGTTTCTTTTGGGTATGTGGAAAGAGACTCTTTCATTGAGGTATTTGGGTCCGATGTTGTGGAGGGATTTGTAGGCGTGGGTGAGTCACTTGAAGGTTACTCTCTACGACGGGGAGCAGTGGAGGTCTCACATGTGCTGGGTCATGTGATCATGTTAAGGGGTGCAGAGACAAGTCTGGCTCCCAGTTTATTCTACCCCACTCCATTCCAATCTTCCTCACTCCAATCTGTTCCACTCCATTCCAAATTACCCTACTCTAATACACCCAATCTACCCCACTCCACTCAACTCCACCCCAATCCACTATTCCCCAACTCCCCGCTCAACTCCAGCCTCCACTCTACTCCAATAATTCCACCTCCACTCCACCCCGGCCTACCCCACTCCACCCCAAACTACCCCACTCCACCCCAAACTACCCCACTTCACTCTACCTCAATTTACCCCACTCCACTCTGTCACAATCTACTGCACTTCAATCTACCAGAATCTACCCCACTCCACTCCAAACTACCCCACTCCACTCCAATATATCCCAACCTACCTCACTCCAAACTAATCTATCCCACTGCAATCTACCCCAATCTATTCCACTACACTCCAATCTACTCCACCCACTACTCCACTATAATACAATCTACCCCATTCCCATCCACCCTAAGCTACCTCACTCCACTTTACTCTAATCGACCCACTCCAATCTACCCACCCCATTTTACCCCATTCCAATCTACCCCAATCTGCTCCATTCCAATCTACTGCACTTCAATCTACTCCACTCAAATCTACCCCAATTCACCCCACTCCATTCTACCCCACCCCACTCCATTCTACCATACTGCAGTCTATTCCATTCCAATCTACCCCACCCCAATTTGTCCCACTCCAGTGTATCCCAATCTACCCCACTCCAGTCCAGTATACCCCACTGCACCCACATCTACCCCACTCCACTCCAATCCACCCTACTCCACTCTTCCCCAATCTACCTCACTCCACCCCAATCTGCCACACTCCACTCCACTCTACCCCAATCTACCCCACTTCACTCCATTCTACCCCACTCAAATCTATCACACTCCACCCTAATCTATCCCACTCCACTCCAATCTATCTCACTCCACTCTAATCTACCCCAATCCACCCCAATCTACCCCACTCTAATCTACTACACTCCACTCCAATCTACCTCACTCCACTCCAGTCTACCCCAATCTACACCAAGACAATCCATCGCAATCCAATCTACCATGCCAATCTACCCACTCCAATCTACCCCATTCCACCCACTCCACTCCAATCTGCCCCACTCTACTCCACTCCAAGTTAACCCACTCTACTCCACTACAATCTACCCCAATCTACCACACTCTAGTCTATCTCACTCTCCCCCAATCTACCCCACTGCAATCCACCCCATTATACCCCACCCACTTTACATCAATAAATCCCACTCCACTCTACTCCAATCCATCTCATTTCACTCTAGCCAAATCTACCTGACTTTACTCCACCCCAATCTACCCCACCCCACTCAGCTAACTTTTAGCCATGCTTAATAACATTCACACTGGTGTACAACATGGCTAAAACACTTTAATTGTCAAAGCTAATAGCTCTAGAATAGGTGAGACCTATTGGCTTTGCCAATGCTTGTTAACTCAGGCAAGCAGATCAAACTAAATAGATGAGTACCCACACTAGGGAGTGAAAGATGTGTGATGACGTTTCCTCAACCCTGCTTATTTGTTGGTTGAGCAAATTCTCAAAACCATGGTAAAGACTGATGTATGAGATACGTTGTATTATGCATCTAATAAATGATCCCCAAATGTGAATGTAACTATTTGATGTGATTATCTATATTTCTCTTACTAAAATAAGTCATGTTGTCCCTCTCTTTAAGACAGAGTGCCGAAAATTAGAAAGAGAGCGGTTATATGGAACAAACTAGCACACCATTGACTATATTTTGATAAGACGCATAAACACAGGAACATATTTTAAATTAGTACAAATCAGTATGCTTTTGTTTTTTTGTTTCTTAAATAAAAATACTTTTTTTATAAGAAAATGCATGCCGAAACTGCAGTTTTAGCATATGCAATAAGGGCTGTTTGCTCTTGAAAATTGTGTACTGGAGTTGGAGGCGGGAGGATGCGGTCTGTAGAGGTTGGAATTGGTTTGTATGGCATTGGAAGTGAGCAGATGTTTGCAGTGCACTATCAGACTGTTTCTACCTGTACAATCATGATGAATTAGGTGTATAACGGATCAGCTCGTTTTTGATAGTATTGAACCTTTGGGTTGCAGTGCTTTTGGCACGGAATGCCTGTAGTTCTGTTTTTTATCCCCTTGTGCATTAACAACAGAATGCTGTTTTCGCAGATACGCAGTTCGTGTCTGGTTTCTGCAACGCTGTCAGTTACAACGGTTGTTTCCGTTGTGGAAGCTGCTGTGACTGACACCACTTGGCTCAGGGACTGGCTGGAATGCTGACCCCCACACTAGACGCCTGGCACTGTGCTGAATGGGCACACTCGATCATCAACGTCTGACGGACATAAAAGATGTCACTTATAATGAGAACAGTGGGTGAGATTGCAGGAAGAATTTCATAAAGAAGTGTCTTGTGGCGGATACCATATGTAGCTTCTCTTGCGAATTATTTGGGTTAGAACTTATTTGGATCAGTATTCGAATCCTGTGTAAGAGCGCTAGGATCGGGTATAGAATGAAGTACAAGGGTTTGCCTTTGAGAGAAAGGCGGGCATTGGTGTACGCCACCCCAGACTCTCCTTTCCAGGGCACCCTGATGGAAGGGTTGGGCTCTCTGGCATTCCAGGTCCTCCAAGACACAGGGTTCAGGAGACGACTGATGTCTACCCACAAGAATAGATGACATGGAAGTGTAGACACAAGTTAGATGATGTTTTGGTTTTACTCATTTTAAAAACAAGCATTGGCGTCTAGTCTTTTGGAACTATTGACTTCGCCAATAGTTCTAGCAATACTGCACAGCATGGCAAATGTTTTGCAACATGGATTTTCTTTTTTTTTTAAACCGTATGACATGACCAGCCATAACATTGTAGGCACACGCACGAAGCATGCGCCTGCCTACAAAATGATGTGAGGGCTTTTTTTCATTTGTTTCCGACCAAAAAAGACAAAAAGAAGGTAGACCAGGTGGGCGGAAGTAACATTGAGGAGATGGGTAACAATATGGAAGGTGTGTGGGGGCCGAAGCAACAGAGAGGACGGGGTGCACGCAACACAGAAGGCAGAGGATTGGGGAACCAAGTAACACGGAGGGCGGAAGGGCCAAGCAACACAACGCTTATCCCCACACAGGGTGGAGGATAAGCACACCAAGGACACTACTGCAGCTGTGGGGGACCAAGCAATAGTGTAATTAAAGAAGATGGGCAAATAATTGGCGGAAAAGGTATGAGAAAGTTTTAACACCACCAAGCAGAACCGTAGATTAACTCTGCATAAGTTAGTTTTACAGATAAGACGAATATATGGGCGCCTAGGGCAATGAATTCTGGGGCACTGGTTAAAAGCAATGAGTATGTGATCACAGTTCTCAACCAGTCACCATTGCAATTACACTTTTGTAACACTGCATTGGATGTCTTGCTACTATGTGTGTTTGATAATATATGAATTTAGATACTTTGTAAGGAAAGTAGATTAGTGCACTTTAATCTTTGGTAATTCTGGTTGTGTTGAACATGTCTTATTTGTTTTTGAGTACATCCTAAATATACATTTTCTGTCTGACTAAGACATTTGAGAGAGAGAGATCTTTTTGCACAACATGACATGATCCTGGACCAAATTAACTACAACTCCCAACTTAATGGAATACTGACCTTGCTTTACTTTAAAAATTCCAAAAGTCAAGGAAAGGGTTAAACATACCTACACTCTTGTGCCATGAGTTTTGAATTGGATGTTTGTTTAATAAATAAAAACATTTTAACAAAATCTGAATAAACAAAGTCTACTGTGGACAATTACTCCCACAACTATAAAGTAAAGAGTATTGTTATCTCTTTTCCTCAAAAGGCAAACTCACTGCATCATTACGAAGCCCTCAAGACCGCTTTTCTTACAGAGGAGCTCACCATCTCTAGTGGCTCTCAGCACACCCACAGCTAGGACACCAATATACTGTAGACTAAGAAGTGTAAAAAGGGAAAACAAGAAAACTGACTTTTCCATTTATTCTCTCAGAATCTGGAATAACAACATCTCTGAAACCATCAGAACTGCCCCAATGCTGCTCCAATTTAGGAAAGACTTGATGTCTCACCTTTTTAAAGAACATTTTGTCACACTGTATTAACTGTTCACAACTCAGCTTCCTTTCCTCGCTGAATTTAAGCTTGCCTTTGACCATGTGCAGTGCTCCACTGCCTTTTGCTAGTTCAAGCTGTAGAAATACCATATATATCCATATACGGTCAGTCACAACTGAGCTTGAACATCTTCTATTGGAATAACCTACTAAGCGATTCAACTGGCCTAAATGCCGACCATAGACCCTCTACAGTACCTGGATGAATTTTTATTACAGTATACAGAGTTGGTGTAAGTCAGTGCTTAATTTGAGACAGTCATTGTCAGTGGGAGCCACCTGCATCCATTTTTTGGGAGCAACACTTATTTTTCTTGTATATTTACCAAGAGCAAGAGAGAGAAGACAAATACAATGGAAAGACGGAGGAAGAGAAAGATGGAAAAACTATCAAAAGGGAAAGTGCAAGAGCCTGCTAGAGTGTACTGGATTACAGAGGCATGAAGTGGATTTAAGACTCAAGCACCCACATAAAATAAGTATCTTTAGTAATAGAAACAATGTACATTCAAATTTGACCTACAAGCTGCACAGGCTCCCAGGGCCTTTTTCTTGCTAAAACGTTTTCTATTCATGATCTTTCCATTTAAAACATTGCTTATACTTCTCTGTAGCCAATGTATTTCATCCAAAAGGACTTCTTCAGGGCTTATTCCATATGCTTCCACAAGCAATGATGGTCAGGAAATTGAATGCTAATGGTGCTCCATCAAATAACAGAGCGCGCAGTAGAATGCACAGATTCAGAAATTAATATGAACGTAAAGTGTTCCTCAAGAATGAACCATGCAATCAAAATACATCTTAGTGGTGTGGCAAATTTCTACTTGCAAACCATATTAGAATTGCACCTTAGACTGTGTTCAAACTGCTGTAGAAATGTTTTCACATAGAAAAATGTGCCCTCATTATAAAGTGAAAGAATCTTTCAATATGCATTATTAACATCACAAAATAATTAATTATAAAACGCATAAGGAAAATGTGCTTGCTTAAATGTATATGAAATAACATAAAGATTTCTTTTTGTACTAGGCTAGCATTCTTAAATGTGCCCCTTTAGTTATGCCCAAAAGTCTTTTCTTTCGACTCTTACTCATAGCTTAATAGTCATTTATTTAGAAAATTATGCCTAGCATCAGCATCTTGTTAAGAATGTGCTGAATTCAAGCTTATCTTTCCTTAGCCTCATTATGCCACATTAGATCATTTAAACTAAGCAATGAACTTTGCTGTGACGGTTAGAATAAATAATGATTTAAATATATATATATATAAATATACATATATATGTGTGTGTGTGTATATATATATATATTCACTGAAAAAACCATAGGTTTCAGACATGTTATAGTTAGCGGAAATTTTACTGATAAAAAACCAATGAAATTCCCCCGTTATAGTTAGTGCAGGCAACTATAACTCACGCGACCGCAATCCTCTGCTGATGCTAATACTGTATTTAGACACTTATTTGCCCATGTCTTCTTCCATAAATTTTTAGCTATACATATATTACAAATATTTTTTTTTCATAAAGACACATATGTCATCAGCAGAAGATTGCGGTCGCGTGAGTTATAGTTGCCTGCACTAACTATAACGGGGGAATTTCATTGGTTTTTTATCAGTAAAATTTCCGCTAACTATAACATGTCTGAAACCTATGGTTTTTTCAGTGAATTTGCAAGGTTTTTTAAATGCTAATTCCTAACTATAACGTGTGTGAAACCTATGGTTTTTTCAGTGAATTTGTACGGTTTTTTAAATGCTAAGTTACTTTACGCCATTCGTGGCGTGCACGCCCACTTAACGCAGTTCGTTCCGTGCGCGCACGGTGCGCTTCGCGCACCGCGCGCCCACTTTACGCACACCGCGTGCCCACGTTACGCACCGTGCGCACATGGAGGACATATTATGCGCTTCCTTGTGATAGGTAATCTGTTAAATTTAATTTGTAAGTGATGACAATAATATGCCATGCACAGAGAGTGTTTTTTTTTTTTTTTTTTTTATTACAATTTTTAGCGTAAGCGCACCGTACGCGTACGGTAAGCGTAATCGGCGAAATTTTCAAAAAATAAAAAATTTACCGTTTTTGGCCTCGGGGGATCTTTGAGGACTCAACTAACATGGCTATGTGCATGGGCGCTGTCTAAACAGCCCCTTTATATGTTTTTTGCCTTTGTTTACACCCCCCCCCTCAGAGTGCGAGAGAGAAAATGGCGGCCGCCGCTTCCTGGTTTCGACCGATTCGAATGTTTACTTAGATGTAACAGCCAATCAGAATCGCGCTTGCGCACGCCACCGTACGTGTACGGTAAGCTTACGGTAAGCGCACGGTAAGCGCACCGTAAGCTGCCACAGATATATATATTGATTTAAAGGCTATTTTCTCAGAATCTACTGAACAGATTTACACCAAACCTACAAAAGGCACTTCCTTGACCTGAGGACTACCCCTCTGCCAAATTTCTAGTAATTCTGTTCAGCCGTTCGGGCTGTAGCCCTGTCTAAAGGTCCTATGGAAAAATGCATGGGAAAAACGCGTTTTGGGACCCCCCTTTTATCTCAGCCCCCGCTTGACGAATCCCCCCGAGACTTTCAGGGTAGGAGCGGAGCGTAGCGCCCCACCTATTTTGAGAAATTCGCGAGGATTCGTCAACCGGCGCCAAAGTTATTCAAAATAGAATGTTGCGGATTTCCTATGGAAAAGGGGTCCTAACTATAACTACCTACTGGCGACCGCCAGTAGGTAATATATATATATATGTATAATTAATATTAATATAAAATCACACACTAATGTAACGAAACATAGTTGTTAGGTGTTAATATTTCTCCTCCAATATAAACCGCTCATCCAATGGTGTCGTCAACTTCCGATACTTAATATGGAGGAAAGTTCTCATAAGAACCTTCTTACCTAAGCTTAAAAATGCGCTCAATGTCCATTCTGAATACAAATGTCATATATGCTAGTTTCAGCCTCAGCATATCTGACTCGCTTTTGTATTCACAATGGACATTGAGCACATTTTTAAGCTTAGGTAAGAAGGTTCTCATGAGAACTTTCCTCCCTATTAAGTATCGGAAGTTGACAACACCATCGGATGAGCGGTTTACTTTGGTTGTGAAATATTAACACCTAACAACTATGTTTCGTTACTTTAGTGTGCGATTTAATATTAATGAGTCACCCTAGTTAGTTAAGTCAGATTGCAGATGCAGATGCAGATGCAGAGAGACTTTATTAATTTTCTTTCTCTGAAATTCGCTTGGAGGAGACTTTCGCCTTTTACTGACAGCTATTGCTAAAGGAGACTTTATTCTTTACCTTATCCAAATTCTTTTCTGATCAATGCAACTGTAACAATCATTTCTCTTTTGCTGATTTTCTGACGGTTGCTACAGTTTCCATACTGACTCTTTATGGGAAGTTCTATCTTGTTCTTTTCAGAAAAGGAACTCCTCATGGGTTCTATATTAGGGTAGATTAGGCTCTCAGCTAGTTTAGTGACATTTTCCGTTATGGAACACTTTGTATTGATTTATCCTGTCACTAATCAATGTTTTATTTGACCTAATCTGAATAAAGAAGACACAACCAATACTAATCCTTTAGGATAAAGGTTTTGAAAACTTCATCTACCTCTCATCATTGACTGAACATTAAGGTCTGGCAGTTGCTGATATATGCATGATTTGTATTCTCATTCCAGCCCCATTCCACCACAGTGGCAAAGGTCCATTGACCTGTCAAGAAGCCATCAGGATTTCCAAAGGACGAAATCTGTAAATTGGGGTATTAGGTCTTTAAAACCCTTTGGCCAACTCCTCTTAGGTTTCCTGCAGTGACAATCCCAGGATTATAATAATTATAGAATGCTGTTTCACAGTCTTTTAGTTGGTAAAGTCTATGTAATTCAAAACCTCACAAACATGGTCTAAGGTAAGAACCAGTGAATTCTGGAGTCTGATAGCTCTTACGTCTATATATAAGTGGGTAACAGTTTACCATCCTAACTCCATATCTATATACCTTGATGATATATATTGTCAAGGTATATAGATGTGGAGTTAATAATAGTAACTCTATTCTTGTCTATATACTTACTTCCTCAATATTTTAGCTTCTATATTCTTGTACATTGATATTTCCTAATCGATATTCCAGACTGCAAGAGAATAGGAAGATGCTTGCAGCATTAATAGACTTACTGAATTGATTTAGAAAATTTTTGTTGTCCCTTAGTTTGTTTATACTGCCATCTCCCTTTGCCCAGATTGCTTTGTTGCAGGAACCCTGGCTGGTTAGAATCGGACTCTAAGAAGCTGTAACACCCTCCTGTTGAAACCTCCCAAATTAAAATAGAAAAGAACCTACAACCGTGCCTTCTTTGGTCTTGCACCAAGAATATGGAACGCTTTTTCTCCCGAGATCCGATCTAACCCCTCTACCGCCTCATTCAAAAAGCAAGTTAAATGTTTACTCCTGAATGATTATCTACAGCTATAGTCCTGAGGCCACCTTATCTAACTTTTATTTCCCGTGGATAATCTTTGATACCTATGCTCACCACTGTAATTTTGTCTCTCCAAGTGCTCCATAAAATATGTTGCTCTCTTGACACTTTACATGTCCCATAAGATGGGTTGTTGCTCTTTTTGTGCTTGTTAAGGTCCTCTATGTTGTTATATTCATGTCTTTACCCCCTTTAGCATCCATTCTTTTGTACACCGCTCTGATACCCGCATGGGTCAAGTTCCCGCTTTATAAAACTTTTCAAATAAATAAATAAATAATTCTTTCCTCCTCCTCACAATTATCCCATAATTTAATAGTTCAACTAACATTTTTGGAAAAATCAGGCTAACAATGCATCTAACTAAAGGTTCCATATATGTTGACAAATACAAGCTAGAGGAATAACCCCTTCCCTGCTAGGCCTTGCCCCCTGTGCTAAGCCTTTTGTTTTCTATTTGGGGTAGTTAGCGCTTAGGCCCCTGTAACTTCTTGGCCATATTAGCTATCCACATCAAATTTGCGTCCTTTTTTTCCAACACCCTGAGAATTCTAAAGTACCCAGGGTTTGTGGATTCCCCTGGAATTTAAAAAAATTGGTAAAAAGTGCTTCAGATGAAAGCATCTGTTTTTTTACCTGCAAATGGTATCAACAAAGGGTTTGTGGTGCTGAAATACCCAGCTTTTAGGGACAGGCAGACTTTTGTCAGAAAACCAAAATCTTCCACACAGTTTTGGCATTTTACAGGGACATAGCCCTTTTTTGCTATATTTTGTGCTTTCAACCTCCTTCTAGTTAGAGGTAGAAAGGGTTGTAAAAGCAATAATGGATCCCGGAAAGCTATACATTTATGAAAAACAGCAAAATTCTGAATTCAGCAATGGGTCATTTGTGTAGATCCTTCAAGGTTTTTTTAAATAGAAATTAACAATTGAATATAAATAACATTGAAATTGAGTTGAAAGAAACAGCCATTTGTGCCAACGTTTTCACCTATAACTTCTACTAAGTATGGGAGGTTTTTGAATGCAATAAACCATTACATCTGCGGGACCCTTCTTGTTGCGGGGTTATATAGGACTTGTAGGTTCACCAAGAACCCAAGGAACCCAGAGCCAATAAATGAGCTGCGTCTTGCAATGGTTTTTCATTGTTTACCGGGTATATAGCAATTCATTTGGTAAAATATAAAGAGTGAAAAATAGGTACCAAGGAAACCTATATATTTCCAAAATGAGAACTAAATATAGTGTTTAGAAGCAGTGGTTGATTGCACAGCTCTAAAATTGTGGATACTCATACAAGAATGAGAATTAAAGGTCATTTTTCAAAATGACTTCATTTTTACAAATTATCTTACATTTGGAAGCAGAAATGCAAAGAAAGCCAGTTTTTATAACACTTGTTCTACTATTCTGTGTTTCCTTACGTCTCCCGATACAAATGGTACCTCATTTGTGTGGGTAGGCCTAGTGCCTGCGACAGGAAACGGCCAAATACGCAACGTGGACACATCATCTTTTTCCAGTGAAAACTGACCCTTTTATTGCAATGTGCCTAGCTGTGAATTTTGGACGCAAACTCAGCCGGCACCTAGAGAAACCTAGCAAACCTCCACATTTTTTAAATTGAGACATCCATGGGAATCCAGGATGGGGTGACTTATGTGGCTCTCACCAAGTTCCGTAACTCAGAATCCTTTGCAAACCTCAAACTTTGTCAAAAAACTTAAATTTTCCTCACATTTCTGTGATGGAAGATTCTGGAATCTGTGAGGAGCCACAAACTTCCAACCACGCAGCATTCACCAAAGTCTCCCAATAGAAATGGTACCTCACTAGTGTGAGTAGGTCTAGTACCCACAGTGGGAAATGGCCCAAAACGCAACCTGGACACATCACATTTTTCCTGTGAAAACGGACCCTTTTATTCGCAACGTGCCTAGCTATAAATTTTGGAATCGAGCTCTGACGGCACCTAAGGGAAACGTAGCAAACCTATACATTTTTAAGAAAGAGACATCCGGGGGAATCCAGAATGTGGTGACTTGTGTGGCTGTCACCAGGTTCTGTTACCCAGAATCCCATTCAAACTTCAAACTTTGTAAAAAAAAAAACACACATTTTTCTCACATTTCTGTGATTGAAAATTCTGGAATCTGCGGGGAGCCACAAACTTCCACCCACCCAGCATTCCCCAAAGTCTCCCAATAAAAATGTTACCTCACTTTCATGAGTATTCCTAGTACCGGTGACAGAAACGGCCCAAAACGCAACATGGACACATCAAATTTTTGCAGTGAAAACTGACCCTTTTTTCTCAATGTGCCTAGCTGTGGATTTTGGACCCTAGCTCTTCTGGCACCTAAGTAAACCTAGCAAACTTATATATTTTTTAAAACTAGACATCCAGGTTAATTCAGGATGGGGTGAGTTGTGTGGCTGTCAACAGGTTCTGTTACCCAGAATCCCGTGCAAACCTCAAACTTTGTAAAAAAAACAATACATTTTCCTCACATTTCAGTGATGGAAAGTTCTAGAATCTGCATGAATCCACAAACGTCCACCCACTTAGCATTCCCCAAAGTCTCCCAATAATAATGGCACCTCATTTGTGTGGGTAGGCCTAGTGCCTGCGACAGGAAACGTCCCAAAATGCAATGTGGACACATCAAATTTCTCCAGTGAAAACTGGCCCTTTTTTTGCAATGTTCCTAGCTGTGGATTTTGAACCGTACTCAGTCGACACCTAGGGAACCCTACAAAATCTATACATTTTTGAAAACCAGACACCCAGGGAAAACCAGCATGGAGTGACTTGTGTGGCTCTCACCAGGTTCTGTTACCCAGAATCCTCTGCAAAACTCAAACTTTGTAAAAAAACAAACATATTTTCCTCACATTTCTGTGATGGAAAGTTTTGGAATCTGCGTGGAGTCACAACTTCCACCCACCAAGCATTCTCCAAAGTCTCCCGAGAAAAATGGTACCTCACTTGTGTGGATAGACCTAGTGCCCGCGGCAGAGAAGGGACCAAAACGTATTGTGGAGATATCAAAATGTATCTATCACAAATCAACCTGGTGTTCCATTGGGGTCACCTGTGTTTTTGGTCCCGGGCTCGGTGTCCTTCTAGTGAAACCTACCTAACACAGACATTTCTGGAAACTACACCGCTGGGGGAGTCTAGGGAGGTATGGCTTGCATGGATCCCCCACCTTTTCCCTACCCAGAATCCCCTATAAACCTCAGATATAGCTGAAAAAACTCATTTTTCTCACATTTCTGTGTGGACAATTTGTGGAATCACTGGCTGACACAAGTTTCTTACCACCCAGCGTTCCCCCAGGTCTCCTGATAAAAAAAATGGTACCTCACTTATGGGGGTGGACCAAGTACCCGCAGCAGGGAAGGGCCCAAAACGTATTGTGGAGACATCAAATCTGAGGTTTGCAGGGGATTCTGGGGAGAAAAACATTGGGGGATCCATGCAAGCCATACCTCCCTGGACTCCCACACCTGTCTAGTTTTCAGAAATGTCTGGGTTAGGTACTTTTCCCTAGATGGCAGCCAAGCCTGGGACCAAAAACGCAGGTGACCCCCTTGCAAAATCAGGTTGTTTTGTGTTAGGTAATTTTGATGTTGCCACAATAGATTGTAGGCCGTTTCCTGCCACTGGTAATTGGTCCACCCACACAACCGAGGTGCCATTTTTATCAGGAGACCTGGGGGAACGCTGGGTGGTAGGAAATGTGTTGAGTTATTCAGAGGGGAGAGAAAGAGGATAGCAGTGGACTCAGCCTCCTGTCCTACATAAATAACCAAAGAAAAGTCCACTCGTATTTCAACGAACTATCCTTCCAGTAATCCTGGTAACACTTAGGGAAAATGATAGGTTTTTTTAAAATGACTCTCACCCACCAAAAAGTCCCTTGGTGGCATGCTTCATCTTCGGGTTCTTCCCGACCGACTGAGACGTTGGAGCTGTAAAGTGAAGTGAGAGCGGAAGGGTCAGAGGAACTTGTGAAATTAAAAAAACTGGCCACATAGAACCTACACTTTATTGAATCCTGTAGCTGGTATTGTTAAAAAGGGGGGGAGGAACACACTGTAATGAATGTGTGTCACCTGGTCTACATGCTTTAAGCCTTACCACTGCAGATTTTCATGAGGACCAGACTAATTGATCCTTTGTACCAATCCTAAAGAAACCGGATGGTCTTCTAAATTAATATTAAGGTGAAATAAGGAAATTATCATGCAAATACAATCCCTAATAGGTATGTTTCTTCAATATGATCTGGAAAGGTAAGATATTACAAAAAGGTTAACTTGTCAATGAAGTTGTATTGTGTAAACACATGACCAATTTGTGGAACCAAAGTTATATATTTTTCACTTATGCACGTCTAGTCTATGTCATTAAATTGTTAGTGCTGTGCTGCCCTTATGGAAATACATACAAGACAATACAGGACATGAAACATAAATCACACACTCTATGAAGTAATCATTTATATATGGTCGTTGCTCCTTATATATGGACATCAGTATACCTGGCTAGTAGAGAAACCATTGTTTTTTGCATAAATAATGAGTTTATCATCATGGTAGTGAAAATAATTGTCTAATTTACATAGATAGTGAGTTTGTATCGAAATACGTTAAGTGTCTGTTTAGCATACTTTCTTTATGCCTACATTTGGCCCCATGAGCTCTGCACTGGAGGGGAGGGGCGCTTGTAGTCACACACTGAAAGCAAAAAATTGGTCAAGATACTGGTTACAGATATGCGTTTCCCATGGAGAAATGCTCGTTGTTAAGGGGATCAGCTATGCCACACTCACTTCATCAAAGCTGCACCCTCGTCCAGCATACTATGCCTGCCCGTAGCTCCAAAGATGAATGCGCGAGCCAGGACCGTCGTGTTAAATTTCAGGTTGGCTCTTGCTTGTGTCCTCGTGGTAGTGGTGTCTAGACCACTAACTCGTCAAAATGGCCGCCCGTTAGTGGCACCGTTTAGTGTGTTCTGTGTAAATTTACTCACTCACTACACCGGTTCGAACCTGCTGTTTGGCGAAACTTGATCATCATAAATCTGGGGTTACAGTAAAAACTAGTACAAAGCTCTTCATAAACATGTATTCATAAAAATGTATTACTAAAACGGACTCCCAACGCACAAAAATCTTGCAAAAATCTCAGACTTCAATGAAGTCATTCTTTTTATATAAAGGAAAAGGCATTTGTAAAAGACCGGGCCGATCGTGCCTCAGATGCATATTTACAAAAAAGGGGGAGGGGTGGTCATCCTTTGGTCTCTACTTACTAGCTGCACAGGATAAACCAAATAAACCAAATAAGGCAATGATAGTGATGATAAGGAGAATTACAGAGCAAAGGGGTACCGATCGCTCCGTGGACATCACAGCCAAGGTTATATACAAAAGCAAGATTGGTCATGCCAAGGGTGTATATTACTACTTTTGGGAAAAATAGCAGTATTGAAGGAGGCCTCTTGTTGGCGTTATATGTGCCAGAGGTGTTTCTTTGTAAAAGATGTCAGCTTGTCCCAAAAGGACGTTTGTGGTCATTAGATTATGTTCAGGGAAAACCAATATAGGTCTGCTGTAGATTGCTCACAAAAATCATTGGTTCAGACAAAATGGCTCCATGGAATGCCATCATTAAGTCCATTAGTATGAGTTCTCAAACAGAAAACCCAGCCTTGTTCTTTTTCAAATAATTGTGATTCTTTGGGGATTTTTTTCATTTATGGTCCAATGTAGGACCTGTATCTTGTGTCAATATAATGTGCAGACATTTATGTTGTTGCCCTGTCACATTGCAGATTGCTACGATGTTCACAAATGCATGTTCTGACCATGCATTTTGTCATACCGATGCAGTGGAGTTGACAAGGTTAGGTGATCATGTAAATTAAATTTTTTGTGTTGCAATTTGTGAAACGGCGTTGTTCATATTTGGTGGTGTTGTTGTTGAATGTGATACTCTTACTCCTGGTGGTTAGGTGGCAGACGCATTGGTGATGACCTGTTAAGGGGGAGAGGAAAACCTGTGGTGTTTCATCATCCATGTTATTGCGTTGTCTGGTGTGTATTATTATGTTCCTTAGGCTCCTGCCCCTTTTGTGAGAGAACTTTGGCTTTGGGCACTAACTAGGGATTTCTTCCATTTTGAAGACATCCTTTACCTTCAGAAGCACATGACCAGTATGGGGAGCACATTTGCCCAAAGTAAAGCGGGACTAAACATACACCACGTAGAGAAACACAAGCTTCTCAGTACCGGCAACCCTTTCCTGTCTCACATCCGTCCGTGAAAATGGTATACAGATGACGTCCTGGTCACATGGAATGGAAATATGGAGACAGCACATCAGTTCTTAACATGGCTGAACTACCAAAACTAATTTCTGAAGTTCACTAATAATTTTTCCAAAAAAGAACTAGTTGTTAGTACCACGCACCTGAACACGTCTTCCACAGGAGCAGAAGAACTTCTCCCCGCTCCCAAACTCTACTGCGAGCTAATAATTAAATCCACTCGCAGTAAAGAGGGGGAAAGGAGAATTTGTTAACAAGAGAGACTGCCACTGCTGTGCTTCTTCCTAACTGGATACCCAGCGAGGGTTTTCTCAAGCACCTGTAAGCCCAAACACAAAATTATTACTCCTTCTCTAGCCCCTCCCTTATACTACCCTCCAACTCCCTCTAGTCTCCTCATGCTCTCTAATAGACATTTCTACTACCTGTATTATACATTGGTCTAGCTGCTCTTGTTACTGTTTGAATGACAATTGTACAAGTAGAACCAAGTTAATCAATTCAAGTTCTTTCTGTCTTTTCTTTTGTTTTTTTCAGATGCTGACTGTGGAACTTCAGGTGGTATGTACAAATATATTTATATATTTATATCTACTGCAAGTTAATAATTGTGCATAAAAGAAGTTTATATAGCAAAAGAGTTCTCAGCAAATTGATGCGCTGCACAATGAAGAATTGCAAAAGAAATTAGCTGATTCCAAACTCAATGGTATTCATTTCTTTTCTCTCAAAGAAATTGATATTCAGTCTTAAGTATTCCTCTCTCAAAGCGACTGCCCAAAAACTAGAGAGGAATGTGTCACGACTTTCATAAACTGCTTTGACTTACTTGGAATTCTTCTCTTCTTCCTTCTAAATGTCCAAAAGTAAACTATTTGGCTCCAACAGAAACGCTCACAGAGCAAGAGATTCTGCTGTACTCCGAAAAAAACCTGAATATGAGAGACTCAGGGATTCTCTCTGCTGGAGTAGAAGAAAGTTTGACTTGGGGAATGGCAGGTGGAGCAATGTGGGAGAAAAAGCTACTCCCCTGACAAATTTCCTGTCACCAAACATGCACGGTAGCAAAACGCTTCTTCACCTCAGGATAAGACAGTTGAAGTGCGCTGAGTACAAAGAGCGCGAGCGCAATAAAAGCTACACTTCTCCCAAGAATGAGCACTAGAACACTAACCAAACAAGAAACAACTGGCAGCCACCATCTTGGAAATACCGCTGTGGAGCGATATGAATCTGCTCGCACTACAACTGCAGAACCCTCTGTGGAAAGAATCGGTGCCGCCAACCAGATAAGTACCTAGGAAACCTCTTATGCTTCAGCCCTGAGCAGGGATGAAATGGCGTACTTTTGGACTAAGATTGCCTAGCCCTGACGGTACCCCCATCAAAACCCCTTCTCCTCCTTCCTTGGGCTTCTTGGGTGGGTCTTGTGAAACTCTTGAACCAATCTAGGGGCATGAACATTAGAACTGGGCTCCCATGACCTTTCCTCAGGGCCAAAACCTTTCCAGTCTACAAAATAAAATAACTTGCCCTTCTTTATTATAGAATCTATAATTCATTTTACTTCAGATTCTTCTTCTGACTGTAACTGAACCAGGGCTGGTGGTAGATCTTTTCTCAACTCAGGTGGATTTCTTTTAATCAATGGTACATAAAACACTGGATGTATTCTTAACTTACTAAGGAGTTTGATCTTTACACTGACTGGGTTTACCATCTTTTCATCCAGAAAAGGACCCAAAAATTGAGGTTGGAATTTTCTGTTCCCTTTTAAGTGTATATTACGAGTGGAGATCCAAACCTTATCTCCTGGCTCATAAACTGGATTTCCTCTCCTCTGTTTTGTCTGCCTGCTTCTTGTAGGAATCTTTCACTTTTACTAGACTACTGGTGGCTACCTAATAGGCCTTCTGTAAATCTCTGACTACTACCTCCAATGCAGGTACATCACTCTCTAGTTTACCTACTAACATGTTAGAATGTCTACCTGAATTAAAAAAATTGGGGAATATCCTGTGGAAGTGTGTACTGAATTGTTATAGGCAAATTCATCAGCCCAAATAAAAGTCGGCCAATCCCGTTCTTGGTCCATCTGATACAGGCGCAAATATTGCTCCAGATCTTGATTTACCCTCTCAGTTTGTTCATCAGTCTTGGGGTGGAAACCAGTAGACAACCACCGAGAATCAACTCCTAATCTCTTCAAGAAGGCCCTCCAAAAATGTGAGACAAACTGTGGAACCAGATCGGAAATAACCACATTAGGGATCCCATGTGTCTTTACAATGTGTTGAGTGAATAATGTGGCCAGCTGTGCAGAATTGGGGATGGATTTTAGCTGGATGAAATGACCGGGCTTGCTCCTCCCCATTCCAAGGACTCAACTCCTTCCCCAACTCCTCCCCCAACGCTACACTCACTAATCCTGGTGTTGGGGCACCAGTGGGTGCAGATGACTTCTTGGGGCATTTAGGGGAAATATGACCCACTTCCTTACAGAAGTAACAAGTAAGAGGACCGCGATTGTCCCGCTTGCGCTAATGGGGCCAGGACCTGTTAGCCTTTGGGGACAAGGACCCTCTCACCGGGGACCTACTTTGTGGCCCTTTAGATAACCCCTTGTGGTTACACTTGTCCTCCCCCACCTTCTGTGGGGGACCCTGTACACTTTTGGTAGTGGTACCTCCAATCCCCTTGTGGACCCGGGTACTGGTCCAGCGGTCCCCCTCTTCAGCAAGCTTACTGGGATCAGTCAGCTTACTGTCCAAAAGATGCTGGCGCAGCTCTGGAACACACAGACTACTTAAGTGCTCCCAACTAATTAAATCGCATAAACTCTTAAAATTAGTTGCCTTGCTGCCCTTCATCCAACTATCCAGTACATGTGTGTACGCATTCACACATTCTACCCAAGTACTGGATTCCAGTTTCTTGGAGGTCCTGAATTTCTGCCTATACTGTTCAGGAGTGAGCCCATACCTGAGGCATAAAGCCTCCTTCATGTTGGCATAGGTCAGGGTTCCCGTCCTTTCTAAAGGGGGTAAGACATCCCTCCCCGAAGCCTCAAAGTGTTTCCACAGGCCTGCACCTCAATGCTTCTCATGCACCTCATTCATCCTTAGTGCGCTCTCATATTCCGTGAACCACGCATATATATCATCACCCCTCTGGTAATCTCGCACTAAGTCCTTGGAAATGTACACCTTCCCTACTGGCACTGGTTGCACGCTGCCACCATCTGAACTGGCCTCTGCCTTTTTAACCCTAAAGGCCAGTTCCCTCATGCTTAACTCATGAGCCAAGAGAATCTTTTTCTCTTCCAAAGCAAAAGCATTCCCACTCTCCTCTGCTCGCTTTTCACTTTCAATGAGCAGCTTCTTCTCCTCTGCCTGAGTTTTAAGTTTTAACGCCTCCAACTCATGCTCTCTGACCCTTTGGTTTTCCTCCAGCTCCTCTAGTGAAAAACTCCTCCCTGAATGACTACTACCAGCCCCTGAAGCTGGTCCCTCCACTTGCAAATCCTGTGGACCAAATCCATTCACTGGGTCATCCTCATCCACCTTAACATCACCTACCTCCTGAGTCCCTTTGGCTTCCCACCAGGCCCTCAAGGCCACCTGCAGCTCCTCCTCTTGGCACTACTTTTCATGCGACATCCAAAAGCCTTGCAGAATTGCCTCAATTGATCAACCTTGTAGGTAAACAATGCCCCAATGTTGAACTCTAATTCTGCAGCCTCACTAGCTCCTTGACTCCTCTGAGACATGATGTGTGGCTTAAAGGTTTGCTCAAAAATAAAGCCAACAGATCAAAAACACAATACGTGGTTGCGCAGTGGTCTAATAAATTTATGACGTACACCATTCATTGTGAGCAAACTTGCAAATACACATTCGATTCCTACAGCATTAATTACAAAAATAATGGTAGGAAATCCCACCGCACTGCCACCAAAATGTTAGAATCCCCAAGATCCCTGGTTGGCTGAGGTAGGTACCGCAGGCCAAGCAGGGACCCGTGAGCCTCAACGTTAGGGAAAAGACAGGTTGCCTCTAGAGATAGCCCCCGCTCCACCCCCTTGGTAGCTTGGTACGAGCAGCCAGGCTTATCTTCAAGGCTAATGTGTAAATTATTTGCAATTACAAGTTGAATAGAAAACAAGTATATGTTTATAAAATGATATACGATGCGACCACACAATACTAAACCAACATATGCGTCAGGGTAATGTTCCCCTGGCCTATTATTATTGAGCTAAACTAAACAATCCTACGTAATCCTAATGTCGTAATAAGCAGTTTGTTATGCAACAGTCAGGTACTTCACAACATAAGAATAATGCAGATCGTAATACGGTTATCTGGAGATTTGTACTGTCACTGTAATGCAATACGTAATGCAACAACATGGTAAACTGTTATGCCCCCGTAATGCAATGCGTATGGTCCCCCTTCAGGTACTCTGTTAGGAAAAAGCAAGGCAACGTGTAATACAGTTGTCATCAGGTAGTTTGTTATGCGACACTAATGCAATGCAGAACACATATATACGGCAGTTCAGTATGCAACACTAATGCAATGTGTAATATGACAATCCGGCAGATCGTGATGCAGGACTAAGACAAGGCATAACACATCTATCAGGCAGTTCGTTATGCAAACCTAGTGCAATGCGTAACACACCTATCAGGCAGTTCATTAGGCAAACTAATGCAATGGGCAATACGACAAAACAGGCAGTCCATTGTGCAGAAATAAAGCAATGCGTTAAACAATCATCAGATACTCCGCTACGCAGAAGTAATGCAATACGTCAGTTACTCCAGCACCGTTCACGGTGCCTTCGGCGGTCTCTCTGCCACTCGTGCTGGCTTGCGGTTAGTCTACGGCCACAGTTGCCCCCCGTACACACGGGTAAGATAGAACACAGTAAATGTAGCTTCGCACTCAGGCCCCAGTGCTGCCACTCCCTTGGCACATGGGACTCAATCCGAGCCGAAGCAGAGGCTCGCGCTGCAGGGCAGAGAGAGAGGCTGAGAGCGTCTCCCTCCGAGCCCGCGCCCAACCCCAGGAATCGACACACGTTACCTGGGGGGCGAACCCACTCTCCTCTCCTCGTCCAGCGACTTGGGCCTCCGATGCAATCTCTGACTTTCCGGGCAATGGAAAGATCCCAGGCTGCACACAACACCCACACTCAGAGTCACTAAGACTCAGGGGAACTCCGGGTGCACGATAACCAGACAACTCCTCATGAGGGTCTCAGGCTACGCACGACACATGCACGCAGTGTCGCTGAGACACACTTGATCTTCTTGTGCCCACGATCACAAGGCACAACTTGCGCAGGTCTCAGGTGGTAGAAAGCACACGCACTCTGCGTCGCTGAGACACACTTTATCCTCCAGCACCCCCAAACACAGGGCCCCTCTTGTACAGGTCTCAGGTAGTATAAAGTACATGCACACAGCGTCGCTTGAGACACACTTTATCTCCCTGTGCCCCCGATCACAGGGCACCTCCAGCAAGGGTCTCAGGCTGTGAACAGCTCACTCACACAGCGTCGCTGAGGCACACTCGTTCTTCTGGTGTGCACGATCATGGGCCAATTCACACAAAAGTCTTAGGCTGCCCCCAAGCACACGCACACAGCATCGCTGAGGAATTTATCTCCTCATCCCGCATTCTTTTACCCCGCAGGGAATCACAACGCGGTTGTTACAACGACCGTGTTGTGATTCCGCATACCATTACTACGCAAGTCGGAACAACGACTTGCGGAGGGGGGCACTGGATGTTGGAATAGTATAATTTACTATGCCAACTCCAGTCTGTGCGGACACTAGGGAAGGTGTTGGATTTTAAATCCAACACCTTCTCCCCCCCCGCAAGTCGTTGTTCCGACTTGCAGAGTAAACGCGGTTGTTGTAACAACCGCGTTGTGATTCCCTGCGGGGACAAAGTTTCGCAGTAAACGTTGTTTACCTCGCTGAGACTTACTTGGCTCCTCGGTATATACGTTCACAGGATGATCCTCTCGAAGGACTCAGGCTAGACAGAGCACACGCACACCGCGTCTCTGAGTCTCGTTTGGAAGTCCAGGTGCCCAAGATCACAGGGCACAACTTGCAAAGGTCTCAGGCTAGACAGAGCACATGCACCCATGGCGTATCTGAACGTCTTCTCTGGAAATGTTTGTGTTCCTGTGTTTCCAAACAGGGAGCCAGCTCACCTCGGGCCCTTGGGGATAGTTACTTCAGGACACAGCACACAGCACACAGCAAAGTCCTTCAAGCAGGGGGACATAGCACACAGCACAGTCCCTTCAGCCTTTCCTTGGTTGAAACAGCAAACTGCAGGCCAGCCCCAGATCACACTGCATGAGCAGTCCTATCCAGCAGTCTCTTCAGTTGTTTCTTCCTTGGCAAAGGTTCCTCTTGATCCACGAAGTAGCTCCAGTCTTGTTCACATTTGATCAAGCCAGTCTCCAAAGTTCAGGGGATTCAGCTTGCATAGTTATACTCCTCAAAGGCTTTGAAGTCTTTGTGTTACAGGGGGCACTGAACCCTGCTCAAACCAGTTCTGGGTGCCTCCGTACCAGTGACACCTTCTCCCTTTGAATAGTGGGGGTCTGGATTCTCAATCACTCAGCAGGAGATGGGACAATTGTTTTATAGCGCCAGCCCAGGCCTCTTCTCCTCTCAACATACTCCTCCTCCTACACACCAGATGCAGGTCAGCCTGTGCTGTCTCACCTTCTCCCCTGGGTCAAGACAGTCCCCAGATCCTATTGCTTTCAAATCCAGCCAGTCAATCCACAACCAAGCAGAGACACACAGAAATGTTAAAAGCACAAAAACCCAGCCACTTCTGAAAAACCATTCAAAAACAATGCAAAAACTATGTTCATAAAAAGATGTGTTATTGCAGGGTGAGTTCAGGCATACTAAACTTCACCTTTCCATCTTAAGCCTTTGGGAAGATAGGCTGGAAAACATATTACACAGCCTCCCCATTCTATTCTAATGGGCAAGATGGACTTCCATCAGTGAAAACGTAATGGAGATTATTTCACTGTCAGGACATGGTACACACTGTGGTACATGTCCCACCTTTCACATGCACTGTACCCTGTCCAGGGGGTACCCTAGACCTACCATAGGCGTTCCCAATGTCTATGGAAAGGCAAGGGCAGGGTCTGGTAAGTGTGTGCACTTACCAGAACAACATGGCAGTTTAGGAAACTGAGCGCAGGCCCTGCAATGGCAGGCCTGAATTCCCTTTCCAAGGCTACTTGAGTGGGTGGCACAATAAGTGCTGCAGGCCCCCCAGTAGCATTTGCATTACTAGCCCTGGCACACATGGTGCACTTAACTAGGGACTTTTCTAGTGAAGCAAACATGCCAATAATGGACAACCAATCACCTTCACACTTTACACTGGGAACACTTGCACTTTGACACTGTTTAGCAGTGGCAAAGGGTCCAGAGCATCTAAGTTGGCAACACCATATCCATCAAAGTACCAAAAATAGAGGAGCTAGAGGCAAAAAGTCAGGGGTAATCATGCCAAGAAATGCCAGGCCTAAGAATCATCAAATCTCTGTCGAACAAAACTGGCTTCCTGACTAGACTTCCTAACCTCATCTTGAAGGTTCTTGTTCTCTTCCATTGTCTCACTTAACTGTTTCTGTAATCTCTACAAAACAGTCGATAAAACCTTGACATCTATTCCTTCAGCCATTCAGCCCGGGTGGAAGTTTTGGTAAATGGCATTTTAATCCGTAAGTACCAAGCACCTGAACTCGGCTTTCACAGGAGCAGAAGAACTTCTCCCCAGCTCCCAAACTCCACTGCGAGCTAATAATTAAATCCACTCGCAGTAAAGAGGGGGAAAGGGGAATGGGATAACAAGAAAGACTGCCACTGCTGTGCTGCTTCCTAACTGGATACCCAGCGAGGGTTTTCTGGAGCACCTGTAAGCACAAACACAAAATTACTATTCCTTCTCTAGCCCCTCCCTTATACTCCCCTCCAACTCCCTCTAGTTTCCTCACTCTCTCTAATAGACATTCCTATTACCTGTATTATACAGTGGTCTAGCTGCTCTCCATACTGTTTGAATGACAATTGTACAAGTAGAACCAAGTTAATTAATTCAAGTTCTTTCTATCTTTTCTTATCCTTTTTTCAAATGCTGACTGCGGAACTTCAGGTGTTAAGTAAAAATATATATATATTTATATCTACTGAGAAGTAATAATTGTGCGTAAAAGAAGTTCGTATAACAAAAGAGTTCTCTGCAAATTGATGCGCAGCACAATGAAGAATGCCAAAAGAAATTAGCTGATTCCAAATTCAATGGTAGTCAAGTCTTTTCTCTCAAAGAAATTGATATACAGTCTTAAGTATTCCTCTCTCAAAGCGACTCCCAAAAAGGAATGTGTCACGACTTTCATAAACTGCTTTGACTTACTTGGAATTCTTCTCTTCTTCCTTCTAAATGTCCAAAAGAAAACTATTTGGCAACAACAGAAACTCTCACAGAGCAAGAGATTCCGCTGTACTCTGAAAATTCTCTGGATTCTCTCTTCTCTCTTCTGGAGTAGAAGAAAGTCTGACTTGGGGAATGACAGGCGGAGCAATTTCCTGTCACCAAACATGCGCAGTGGCAAAACGCTTCTTCACCTTAGGATAAGACAGTTGAAGTGCGCTGAGCGCATAGAGCAAGATAAAAGCTACACTTCTCCTGAGGCTGAGCACTTGAATGTTAACCAAACAAGAAACAACTGGTAGCCGCCATCTTGGAAATACCACTGTGGAGCGATATGAATCTGCTCGCACTACAACTGTAGAACCCATTAAGAGTCTCCATCAAGATACAAAAATGGATAGTCAAAGGAACCACTCTGCTATCCAAAAGCTACAGGGAGCAATTCAAAAAGTAGATAAAACCTGTACGGAAATTTCTGAGAGAATGGCTACATTAGAAGTACGTACTGAAAACCTTGAGTCCGATGTGGCTCAGCTTCAAAAACAGGAAAAAAATCAAGAGGCAGTTATAAAAGACCTACTGATAAAGTTCGAAGACCAAGAAAATCGATCCAGAAGAAATAACTTGCGCTTTCTTGGAATTCCTGAAGGCAAAGAGGACAATGATCCAAGGGGCTTCATGATAAATCTTCTGAAAACTGCCTTCCCGGAACTAAAAACTTGGGAAATAGAAAAAGAAATCCAACGTGTTCACCGATTTCCTTTGATGCTCCCTAAACATCTGCATAAACCTCCTCAATACCCAAGGGCCATTCTGGTTTACTTCGGAAATTTTCTTTTACGAGAAGCTATCTACGATTTGGCAAGACCTACAAAAAAAAGAGAATACAAGGGCTTCTCATTCTTTACTAGACCAGACTATGCTCACGCAACTGTTGAGCGAAGATGGAGGCTGCGACAACTAATCACACCTTTTGAACAATCTGGGGCAACTGTTTTTCTGCAAAACCCGGCACGGCTGAAAATAATCTATAATGGCACAACGAGAAGCTTCATAAGTGAAATTCAAGCCGAGGTCTACTTAAAAGAAATATCTAATACAGAAAAAGGACACAATGACAAATAGCTTCAAACTTTTATCAACAAAGAAAACTACAATCAAAATCCTGGCAACCTGACTATAAGGCTTATACCAAGCTTACCGGGCGGGCACACAGAGGGTGTTGATGCGCACTGATCTGGCTGATACACACACTTGGGTACATGTTGACCCAAGACGCCTCATTGGGTGGTAAGGGGGGGGGGGGAGAAGGGTGGGGACCATGGGAGACGAGGGGTCTTGGGGAGGGGGGGCCTACGGACCAAGGCCGAACCAAGAGTAGAATGTAATACTCCACAATCAGGGGAAAAAATAGAGACCAAGCTTAATGGTAAACAAGAGGGCATATCTACAGGAATACGGAAATGTATTTTTAATGAATAGGATAAGAATTATTTCATTGAATATATGCGGCCTAAACGATTTTAAAAAAAGACAAAAAGTTGCTATTGGCCTACAAACAATGGAACCAAATATCATATGTCTACAAGAAACCCACATTGAAGGGGGACAACAACATATCTTAAAAACGCTAGGGTATAAACTGATAATTGCCTCTACACAACCTACTAGAACTAAAGGGGTTGCAATTTTAGCTAAAGGGAGAGATCTTCAATTTACAAATTCAATCTCCGATAAATTCGGTAGATGGGCCATTGTGGAATGTTTATATAACAATGGGGAAAATAAGATGACTATCTGTACTGTATATGGCAATGTAGGTGATGACCCTGAAGCCTTGAATTACATTACTAATGAATTGGTACATTGGCCATTGCCCTTAATTATTTGTGGCGATTTTAATTTAAACCTTCCGGGGCAATGGTCAACAAATCCGACATTTATTTATCAAGGGAGAAAACCTAGGGTATTTAAGGCATTTGAGGAGTTGTGTTCACTGCATGGGCTGATTGATACTTGGGATATGAATCATCCAGGTGATCATGGATTTACCTTTTATTCCTTCCCCCACTTACGCCATGCACGACTTGACTATTTTCTCATCTCTAATTCCCTGCAGAATAGCTGTACAAATAATAAATTACCTAGGATACTCTCTGATCACAACCCGTTAGCACTTAATTTGATATGTAATAGAAGCACCCCCATACGGAGGAGCTGGACGTTTGAAAGGGCTTTTCTAAAGAACGAGGGCTATAATAACCATATGAGGGATTGGATCTTGGCTTTCCTAGAAGTAAATATCGGCAGTGCTCCGATAGAGATAGTGTGGGACGCATTGAAAGCTGGGATTAGAGGAGAAACTCTCCAGTTCTCTGTTAGGTCCAACCGAGAAGGAAAGGCTCACCTCGGTAGATTACAACAGAACCTGAGTATGACAGAGGCAGAATTAGTTAAAGCTGCACTAAATGGCCAGGTAACAGATGAATTAGAACGGGTAGCTGTGGCAAGAAATCGAATATTGGAAGTGTTTATTGAGAAAGCTATTAGTAAAGCTACGATCTATAAAAAAAAAACTTATGAACTCAGCGAACAAGTCGGACACCACCTAGCTGTTCGTACAAGAGAAGAACAGATATTCAATACAGTAAAGAGTATTAAAGACCTAGATAGAGGGATAAGAACGGAAGCCTCTGAGATCAGAAGTGCGTTTGAGAGATTCTATGAAGATCTATATAACGAGCCTAATAGAGAACTGGAGAACATGGATGAATATTTAGAGCAATATGAAGGATTTTGCCTTACAGAGGAGGAACAGGCTAATCTAAATAGTTCCCCAACGTGGGAAGAAATTCAGACGGCACTGAAATCATTAGCTAATGGAAAAGCCGCTGGGATAGATGGAATCCCTTCTGAATTTTATACAAAATTTGCAATACAACTCAGAATAATTATGTTGGAATTGTTTAGTTCCATTTTTAGTGGCGGTAACCCGCCTCCCTCATGGTCTACAGCGAAAATTATGGTTTTTCCCCAAAAAAATAAAGACCCCATGGAAATGGGTTCTTATAGACCGATTACACTAATAAACGGGGACTCGAAAATTTATTCAAAAGTATTGGCCGCCCGATTAGCCCCTATTATCCATAATATAGTGTCCCCTCGGCAACACGGGTTTATCCCAGGGAGATCAACATCAGATCATGTCCAACGGGTAATATCGCTTTTTGACTTTACAGGGAAAACAGGAGACCCTATGGCTTTAATACTATTGGATGCAGAAAAAGCATTTGATAGGGTCTCCTGGAGGTTCCTTTGGGAAATAATGGCTAGGTGTGGACTCACATCACAGTATATTAGAGCAATGCAAGGACTGTATGTAGACCCTGGAGCCAGTGTTATGATCAATGGGACACTCTCTGAGAGATTTAAGATTACTAGGGGAACGAGGCAGGGATGTCCATGCTCTCCCCTGCTATTTGCAATCTATATAGATGTGTTCATACGGAAATTAGAAAATCATCCATTAGTGACTCCGATAAAGGCATTTAATATTGATACAAAAATTCTAGCGTATGCCGACGATATAGCTATAGTCACCTGTAATCCCACCCAAGCTATGGCAGCGATAGAAGAGGAAGCGAATAGCTTTGGTAAGATTTCTGGATACAAGTTGAACTCAACTAAAACACAGATAGTCATTAATGACAAACTCAAGATGGATGACTATAGAGTAACGGAACATGCTATCTATCTAGGAGTTGATATAACCGCAAGCATAGATAATATAGTGTGCTTAAACTTAGACCCTTTAATTAAGCATACCAAGAAAGAACTATCTCGACTTGATAACCTACATCTTACTATTGGCGGAAGATGCAACGTTATCAAAATGTTATTTCTACCTAGATTTTTAGATCTCTTTCGTACAGTATGCCTGGAGTTCACTCCCCAACAGTTTAAAAACATAGAGAATATCTTTTCCAGATTTATTTGGGGTTACAAGAGACCACGCCGAGCTTTTAAATGGCTTATGCTGCCCAAAGAAAAAGGTGGACTCGGAATGCCAAATCTTAAGTTATACTACTGGGCAACGGTAATAAGATATAGTATTGTGCTTTTTTTCAATAGAAGAGGGCCATAACTCCGATAGCACCACTCCACAAGAATTGATACTAGGGACAGGCTGTGAGGGTTGTCTTTGGCGACACATGAACGACAATTATTTCAAAAAAGTAAAACTCAAGACTATCTCCAATATATATAAAGTTTGGACTAATGTAAGAAAACTGCTAGGACTGGGCCGTTTTTCATGTTATACCCCAATTAAGCTTAATCATGAGCTACCAGCACTATTCCACGACACTTGTATGTCGAGGTGGATCGAGAATGGCATCCACCAATTAGGTTGTTTTTATAACTCTAAAGGACTAAAAACTTTCTCTGACCTCCAGTCTGAATATTCCATCAACCATAGGGAGTTTTTTAAATACCTACAGATCAGGGATTTTTTGCAAAAACAAACAGGGGGACGTGACACATTTCAAAATAATATCGTACTAGATACCATATGTAGACCAAGTACCCCTAAAATAGGGGTAATATATGAACTACTTAGGGATAAGTTCCCTGATGACTTGGGAAAACATCTAATGAAGTGGCAGACTTCTCTGGCAATTCAACCGAATATTCCTTTACGAGCATATGAATTATCACAAGTGTGTTTAATGTCTATAAATCTCCAAGCACAATTTTATAAAACTTTTTTTTCCCTTTACTATACACCATATAAGATGGCTAAATGGACAGTAGGAAAGGGAACAACCTGTCCACGTTGCTCGACGGGAGCTGCCGACATGATTCATATGTTTGCCTCATGCGACAAACTGTCAGGTTTGATAAAAGAAATCTCTGATTTCCTCTCAGAAATTCTCCAAGGCAAAATATCTATCACTCGGGAGGAAATTGTGTTAGGAGTATCTAATAATCAAAGACCTAATTATATGCAGGGTCTTATTTTTGTAGCTATGGCTGTCCTGCGACTTTGTATAGCTTCAGCGTGGTTGGATGCTACTTCACCGGCTTTTGCACAATGGAGAAGTAGATTTCTAGCAATTTGCACCCTGGAAGTAGCCATATATAAAACTAAAGGGAGGAGAAAAAAGAAAATAGGGATGGAGATCTGGGGTCCGCTCTTGCATTGGCAATTAGAACACACCTAAAACGTTTAGTCTTGGTATGGTCTTATTTGGGAGAATACTCATTGTAATTATATAGAATGTGATTAATACTTGCTCTACTACCTTGTAGATTTACTGAATTGTTTTTTTTTTTTTTGTTTTTTTTTTGTGGATGGGTATGATGTGAAGTAACGTCTTGGTCCAAGGGGAGGGTGGGGGGTTTATGTAAATATTATATAATTTTGTGAAAATTGTTAATAAAAATCATTAAAAAAAAAAAAGAACCCTCTGTGAAAAGAATTGGTGCCGCTTGCCGGATAAGTACCTGGGAAACTTCTTAGGCTTCACCCCTGAGCAGGAATGATATAACATAGTTTGGACCCAGATTGCCCAGCCGTGACACTAGTATTCCTTTACCTTAACATCTACCATCAAGGGAGTGAACTAAAAACAACCACACACTTCAAACCAACCGCAAAGAATTGCCTCCTGGTTTATGATAGCTTTCACCCTAGTCACCTGAGGGACAATCTTCCATTTGGCCAATTCCTGCGGTTGAGGAGAAACTGCTCTGACCTTAAGGATTTCAAACAGCAAGTGGAGGATCTACGTCACAAACTGGTAAAAAGGAATTACCCCACTTGAGTCATTGATAAAGCAATGAAACGTGCTAGAAACAACAACAGGGAAGCTCTCGTGGTAGTGAGGTCACCGAAGCCTAAAGATGAAAGACCGATCTGCATAAACACAGACAACAGAGCCTCTAACCAGATGAGCAAGATAATCAATAGACACTGGCGAATGTTGAATTGCGGAACAATGGAACTCCCAATCCCAATGTTTTCTCACAAAAGGGGAAGGAGCCTAAGGGACATGATAATACACAGGTTTTCCTCTCCCCCTAACAGGTCACCACCCATGCGGTAACTGTAGCGTCTGCCATCTAACTACCAGGAGTAAGAGTATCACATTCAACAACAACACCAATTGGGCACAACCCCATTTCAGAAATTGCAACACAAAAAATGTAATTTACATGATCACCTGTCCTTGTCAACTCCACCACATTAGTATGACAAAATGCATGGTCAGAACATGCATTTGTGAACATAGTAGCAATCTGCAATGTGACAGATGTCTGCACATTATATTGACAAAAGACACATGGTACAGGACGTAGAGTGGACCATAATTGAACAAATCCCCAAGGAATCCCAATTATTTGAAAAAGAACAATGTTGGGTTTTCCGTTTTGTAACTCATACTAATGGACTGAATGATGGCATACCATGGAGCCATTTTGTCTGGACCAATGATATTTGCGAGCAATCTACAGTAGTCCTATATCGGTTCTCCCTGAGCATAATCTAATGACCTCAAACGTCCTTTCAGGACAAGCTGACATCATTTACAAAGAAACACCTCTGGCGCATATAGTGCCAACAAGCGGCCTCCTTCAATATTATTATTTTTCCCAAAAATAGTGATATACAACCTTGGCATCACCAATCTTGCTTTTGTTTATAACCTCAATTGTGATGTCTACAGCGCGATCGGTACCCCTTTGCTCTGTAATTCTCCTTATCATCACTATCATTGCCTTATTTTGTTTATTCGGTTTATCCTGTGCAGCTAGTAAGTAAAGACCAAAGGACGACCACCCCTCCCCCCCCCTTTTTGTAAATATATCTGCTGCACGAGCGGCCCAGACTTTTCCAAATACCGTTTCCTTTATAAAAAAGTATGACTTCATTGAAGTCTGACATTTTTGCAAGATTTTTGTGGGTTGGGAGTCTGTTTTAGTAATACATTTTTATTAATACTTTTTTATGAAAAAATTTGTACTAATTTTTGCTGAAACCCCAGATTTATGATTGTCAAGTTTCACCAAATAGTAGGCTCCAACCGGCATAGTGAGTGAGTAAATTTACCTCAAACACATTAAACTGTGCAACTAACGGGTGGCCATTTTGTCGAGTCAATGGTCTAGACATCGCTGCCATGAGGACGCAAGCAGAAGCTGACCTGACATTTAACAGAATGGTCTCTGCTCGCGCATTCATCTTCGTAGCCCAGCAGGCATATTACGTTGGGCGAGGGTGCATCTTTGATGAAGTGAGTACGGCATAGCCGATCCCCTTGACAACAAGCATTTCTCCATAGGAAACGCATATCTGTCACCAGTGTCTTGACAAATATTTCGCTTTCAGTGTGTGACTACAAGCGCCCCTTCCCCCAGTGCAGAGCTCATAGGGCCACATTTGGGCATAAATAAAGTATGCTAAACAGACATGTAACGTATTTCCTTACAAACTCACTATCTATGTAAATTAGACAATGTTTTTCACTACCACGATGATAAACTCATCATTTATGTAAAAAACAATTGTTTCACTACTAGCCAGGTATACCGATGTCCACATGCATATAGATGATTACTTCATAGAGTGTGTGATTTATGTTTCATGTCCTTTTTTATCTTGTATGTTTATCCATAAGGGCAGCACAACACTAACAATTTAATGACATAGACTAGACGTGCATAAGTGAAAAATAGATCACTTGGGTTCCACAAATTGATGATGTGTTTACACAATATAACTTAATTGACACGTTCACCTTTTGTAATATCTTATATTTCCAGATCATATTGAAGAGACATACCTATTAGGTACTATATTTGCATGATAATTTCCTTATTTCACATTAATATTCATTAAGAAGCCCATACGGTTTCTATAGGAGTGGTACAAGGGATCAATTAGTCTGGTCGTGATGACAAGCCACAGGGGTAAGGCTTGAAACATGTAGACCGGGAGACAGGCATTCATTACACTGTGTTTCTCCCACAAACACCCTTTTTAACAATACCAGCTACAGGATTCAATAAAGTGTAGGTTCCAAGTGGCCATGTATTTTTTAATTTCACAAGTTCCTCTCACCCTTCCACTTTCATGTCACTTTACAGCTCACACCGTCCAAAGTGTTCCCACGTCTCCTTCGGTCGTAACACGCCTCGTCCCCCAGCGGGGCAGTAAGAACCCGATGATGAAGCATGCCACCAAGGGACTTTATGCTTGGTGAGGGTTATTTAAGAAAACTTATTGTTTTCCCTAAGTGTCACCAAGATTACTGGAAGGATAGTTCATTGAAATACAGGTAGAAAATGTGTTTCAGTTCAGTGATCCCACAACTTTTCCACATAGAAATGTGAGAAAATTAGATTTTTTCAGCTATATTTGAGGTTTGCAGGGGATTCTGGGCATGAAAACATTGGGGGATCCACGCTAGCTGTACCTGCCTGGGCTACCTCAGCTGTGTAGTTTTCAGAAATGTCTGGGTTAAGTGGGTTTCACTAGATGGCCGTCGAGCCCGGGACCAAAAACAAAGGTGACCCCCTTGCAAAACCAGGTTGATTTGTGAAAGATAAATTTGATGTCCCCACAATACATTTTGGGCCCTTTCCTGCCACATGTACGTGGCCCACCCACACAAGTGAGTTACCATTTTTATCAAGAGACCTGGAGGAATGCTGCGTGGTAGGAAATTTGTGTCAGTCTGGTGATCCCACAACTTTTTGACACAGAAATGTGTGAAAATCGAGATTTTTCAGCTACACTTGAGATTTGCTCGGGATTCTACGCCCCCGGCTGTCCAGCTTTCGGAAATGTCCGGGTTAGGTAGGTTTCCTTAAATGGATGCCGAGCACAGGGCCAAAAGCGCAGGTGACTCCCTTGCAAAACCAGGTTGGTTTGTGATAAATTATTTTTATGTCTGTCCACAATACATTTTGGGCCTTTCCCTGCTGCTGGTACTTGGCCCACCCACACAAGTGAGGTACAATTTTAATTAACCCTGTGCGTAGTTTGCGTAGTAGTGCTACGCGTAGCTACGCGAAGTGCACTTCGCGCTACGCGTAGCTACGCGAACTGCGTAGTGCACTGTGCAAAATGCTGGTCGCACTGATTGCACAGTGCTGGATGCTTGTCCGCACTGTGCAATCATTGCAAACGGCATCTTCCACAGTGCAAGCGGTCGTTTTCTGCTGCTCGAGTAGATTTGTACTCGAGCAGCAGCTTCCTCAACGTGGACTGGTAGTTTCTCATCGCGAGCAGTCGCGAGCATACGCGACCACTCGCAATGAGAAACTGGACTTCCCTGCGTTGACAATCTCACTGGGAGGTTTATTTTACACTCTCGCGATCGGCAACTTGATGTTACTGATCGTGAACGAGGAAAAAGTCTCGCTGGGATGTTATTTTGCTCGCTCGCCAACTTGGCGTTGAGGGCCGCGAGCAAGCAAAAAATGCCCACTACGCATTTTTGCACTGTGCTTCGTGCCATTTGCGTAGCGCGCAGTTTAGCAAACTATGCGAGCGTAGTGTAGTCCTACGCCCAGGGTTTATTTTAATCAGGAGACCTGGAGGAACGCTGAATGGTAGGAAATTAGTGTCAACCTGGTGATCCCATAACCTTTCCACATAGAAATGTATGAAAATCAAGGTTTTTCAGCTTCGTTTGAGATTTGCTGGGGATTCTGGGTAGGAAAATGCTGGCAGATCCACACAAGCCATACCTCCTTGGACTCCGCCGCCTGTCCAGTTTTTGGAAATGTCTGAGTTAGGTAGGTTTCCCTAGATGGCCGCCGAGCACAGGGCCAAAAACGCAGGTGACTCCCTTGCAAAATCAGGTTGGTTTGTGATAAATAATTTTGATGTCTCCACAATACATTTTGGGCCTTTACCTGCTGCGGGTACTTGGCCCACCCACACATGTGAGGTACCATTTTTATAGGGAGACTTGGAGAAATGCTGGGTGGTAGGAATTTTTTGGTTTCTTTCTGAAGCGTGAACATTATGGCACAGTTATGCACGGAAAATGTGACTTTAGACACATTTTGAGGTTTTGCAGGACATTACGGGTATGATAACTTGTTGGGATCCATGAGAGAGACATCACCATGTACTCCCCTGGGTGTTTAGTTCACGAAAATATCTAGAGTGCACACTGTGGCAGAGATAGACAGAAAAGACAATTATTACTGCACAACCATCTATTCCTCAAGCACACACACATGCTGGTTGGATTTGGCACGAGGGTGAGTGATGGTTCAGTATATAAAATGTTATTAACAAGAGATTTTACAAAAATGAAATGCATTGTTAATAATTTAAAGGACAAAAAACTGAACCAGTGACTCACAGCTCGTGAGCTTTAAAACCGTATCTAGGCCCCAACCGCTTTACAGGCCATTAACACACCTTTTGTACATGATACACACAAGACCATTGCCACCACGAGCTGCGGAACCAACACATTACAACATTCACAGAAAGGGACAATGTACACCATGCCAGAGAAAGACAGATAGGACACATGTTACTGCACAACCATCTATTCCTCAAATACATGCACATACTGGTTGGATTTGGCATGAGGGTGAGTGATGGTTCAATATATACAATTTTATTAACAAGAGATTCACAAAAATGTAACACACTGTTAATAATTGAAAAGACAATAAACTGAACTAGTGACTAAAGCCACAACAAGGCGCCAACCTCTTCACAGGCCATTCATACACCTTTGATACCTGTGACACACAAAAAACCACCCGCGTGCCCAGCACATAACAACACTCATATCAACAGACAGCACCATCTCTTTCACACGCCAACATGCCTGACACAGCAACCACACCAGCTGATGGATTGTGTGGACTGGCGTTTGGCTACCAGTGTGTGTAGTGACCAGCAGCAAGTCACTACTCATACACAGCCAGCCATGGGCCAATCTACACTCACTGCCAGTCAAGATCCTGTCCACACTCACCGCCAGCTAAGCACCAGTCTACACACACTGCCAGCCAAGTACAGTCCATGGACACCGCCAGCCAAGTGCCAGTCCATTCACACTGCCAGCCAAGCACTAGTCCACACACACAGCCAGCCAAGTGCCAGTCCACACACACTGCCAGCCAAGCGCCAATCCACACACTACCAGCCAAGCACCAGTCCACAAATACCACCAGCCAAGCGCCAGTCCAGGCAGACCACCAGACATGTGCCAGTCCACACACACTGACAGCCAAGTGCCAGTCTACACATACCATCAGTCAAGCGCAGGTCCACACACACCGCCAGTCAAGTGCAAATTCATGCATACAGCCAGCCAAGCGCCAGTCCACACACACCACTAGCCAAGCACCAGTCCGCCCACAACGCCAGCCATGCGCCAGTCTGCACTAGGCCTGGGCTAAAATTCCGTTCCGCTCGCGGAAATTGCGATAATTTGACAATTTTGCGTTCCGCGGAGAGCGCAAATATGTTAAAATTTCCACAATCCGCATTTTAACGGAAGTTTTTTGCTTGCTCGCGCTGTAACATAATACATTCTCCCGTGCGCGCGATCGCCTTACCTGAATCCCCGCGTTCGCCGACAAGTTTTCCCGATCCGGTCGTGTTCTCCACGAGATGTTGGATTGTTGGTAGCCATTTGCGCTGTCTCGCGACAGTTCGCACCCGCAGTAACGCCATTCGTCGCGTGATCACGTCTTTCTTCTCGCGATCATGCACCGCGAGACAAGTGAAAACAAGATGGCCGCGCCCGCGAGCAACCGCATGGGTAAGTTGGCGAGCCGCGACCACGCAGAAAATACCGCGAACCGGCGGGAAAAAAACTTCCGCATCTTCGCGATATTTCCGCGTGTTTGAGGAGATTTTTAACATTTTCGCGATAATTTGCAAAAGTGAATTTCGCAAATTCCGCCCACCCCTAGTCTGCACACACCACCAGCCAAGAGCCAACCACACACACCGCTTTCACATTTAGGTTTCTTTACACAAAAAAGAAAACACAAACAAATTGTAAGTAGATGCAAAACTGAAAGCACAAAAGCTAAAGCTAAATACATCACATTAATGCCAACCTTGAAATTGATAAAAAAATATAAAACACTACAGACCAGGCAGTTCACTTTACTCATGGATGCTCCCAAAAATTATTTTGCGTGTGGTACATTCTAAAACAAGCAGGCACACACAGTGCAGGGTTAGCAGGAAACTCAGGGGAGTACATAGGAGTCTCCTTCCGCGTACCTCTTCGCCAACAGACTCTACATCTCCTACTGGAAAAGTCTTTTGTGGTCATGGGAGGAATGTGATCATAAAAGTGGCAATCTTTCAATCTAGCCACATCCTCCACCAATCCAACTCTAGGAACACTTGCCTGTTCCACTACAACAAGGCTGCCTATCACAGACTCCTGAAACGTAACAAAGGTCATCGTTGACTCAGGAGAACAATCCTTAATTACACAAAAGCATTAAAGGTTGCCAAGTGGAAAAGATGGATAGCCAACTTCTTAAACCTAATGTAAGCCTTACAAAGCGCAGTGTAGGGTTCCAACCTCTGATCTACTGCATCAACACCACCCATGTGCCTATTATTATCTAAAATGCACACAGGTTTGCGCACTTCAGAAACCTGACCCTAAACAGCCACTGGTGAAGTGCTTTCATCATGGATGGTAATCGGCATGCAGACATCTCTCCTGTCTGCAAACTTCACAGCTAGAAGTTCCCACTATGCAACGCACCGCACTGTCCCCGCTCAAGCTTTTGACTTACAAGTTCTTTTGGGAATCCTTTACGGTTAGATAGGATTGTGCCTCAAGCAACAGTTTCCACTTTGGCCCATTCCCTGAACAACTGCACACCAGTGTAGAAGTTATCTACATATAAATGGTGACCTTTGTTAAAAAGTCCATGTTTCCACACAATTTTCTCATTCATTCCGAAAGTGGACGGACAACCAGGGGGTTAATCCCAGAATCCTTACTGATGTACACCCTGAAATTAGAGACATATCCAGTCTTACTGTCACACAGCATATACATCTTAATTCCAGGGCCTTCCCTCTTGCTAGGAATGTACTGCCTAAAAACCAAGCAGCTGTTGAATAAGACCAAAGACTCATCCACAGCTATTTCTTTCCCTGGAGCATATATCTCAGAAAATAAGCTACAAAGTGATCAATGACGGGCCAAATCTTAAAAAGACGGTCACAATCAGGGTGATCTCGTGGCAACGCTAAACCATTATCGACAAAATTAAGCATCTGAAGCAGAAGCAAATACCGATCACGACTCATGATTGCCAGAAATATAGCCGTTTTCATCAAGGAACTAGTAGCCCAATATGAAGACGTTGATGGCTTCCTTATCAAGCACATCAAAAAAGTTAACCCAAGAACTTCTTCAACTTTTCCAGATTTGTCAGACTCCACCGGGTAGCTCTAGAGTGGGGCCTATGTCTGGCACTGTTGTCCCTCAAATACTGTTCAGCATACAAATTAGTCTGCTCAACAATCTCCACCCAAAAGACATCATCCATAAACAACTGAAAAAAAAGGTTTTCAGTATACACTCCACTTCCTGGGACACCACTAAAGTCAGGCAATGCAAGCTGTACCATGCTTGGGGCACCCCAGAGGTCAGCTCTTCCAATGGGAAGCCTTGCAGCCCCAGGCTGCAGCCCAGATGCCTCTTGCTGCACTATCAACACATCAAGGTCCTCCTCTAAGACAGGCATTTCATCTGCACTAAAAGTGGCTTCATCATCCGATGATTTCTTGTGGACAGAAAACTCACAGCCATAATCTTCCACTCCCTCCTCTGCCTCAGATGCAGAGTCAGTCCCTGAACCATGGTCAGAGGAAGACTCAAAAACGCATACCAACATCCTGCTGAGCAGTAATCCTGCAGCTAGGCATAATACTTATTAAGAAAGGAGACTTCACAAACAAGTCAACAACAACCAACACTGTGCCAAATTAAGTATTAAATACAGTGAGGATTTATCACAAAGTTCTATATACTCAAAAACTATATGACTCCCTTACCAGAGACAGCTACACTCAAAAGCACCATACAAGATACTCAGATAAGCGATCAACAACTCATAAGCCGTGAATTTACAACTAACGGATTATTTGGACAGGAATAATTTGTTGGACCCTACACAGCATGGTTTTCGTTCATCTCACTCCACTGAATCAGCGTTAATTATGGCCACTGAACAGATTTAGAAGGTGATGGATGAGGGAGGCAGAGCCACACTTATCCTATTAGATCTGACCGCGGCCTCCGATACCGTAAATCATGCGGTGTTGGTGCAGCGGCTGAAGGATGCAGGTATTGTAGATGTGGCCCTGATCCTACTCACTTCCTTTCTAACATCTCGTGAGCAACTGATTCACTGGAATGGCCTACAATCTGGATTATTCCACCTTCCGTGTGGAGTCCCGCAGGGCTCAGCATTGTCTCCTACTCTTTTTAATCTATATGTTAGACCTCTGGCACAGGTAATCAAAGAACATGGCTTAATGTTGGTGTCTTATGCAGACGACACTCAATTAGTGGTCTCCCTGTCCCAAAGTGTCGGGCTAACAGCCGAGAGGTTTCGTAATTTTCTTACGGATGTTATGGCCTGGATGACCAGGAACTTCCTGAAGATAAATACGGAAAAGACTGAGGTTCTAGAGTTTGGCCAACTCCCCTCTATCTGGAGCCAAATTTGGTGGCCCCCAGAGGCAGGCTCCTTCC
The DNA here is from genome assembly GCF_964204655.1 of Triturus cristatus. Classification (NCBI taxonomy): domain Eukaryota; kingdom Metazoa; phylum Chordata; class Amphibia; order Caudata; family Salamandridae; genus Triturus; species Triturus cristatus. The sequence continues at coordinate 806,535,889 of NC_140590.1, forward strand.
CAGTCCCTGTAACGAGGGCGAGGAACCTGGGAGTGGTGTTCGATAAAGATCTTAAATACGCCTCCCAAGTCAATCAAGTTACCTCAGCCTGCTTCTTTACATTGAAAATCTTGCGGAAGATTTTACCTTTTATCCCGCTGTCCCTCTGGAAAACTGTAGTCGGAGCTCTTGTCCTATCTAAAATTGATTATTGCAATGCTCTCTATCTTGGCATATGTAAGGGACAGATTAAAAAATCCAATCTCTCCAGAATGCGGCAGCGCGTATACTCTATGACCTACCTAAATATCACCCGACCTCGGCAGCAATTAAAGAACTACACTGGCTTCCAGTGTGTCAGAGAGTAAAATGTAAAGCCCTCTGCCTGGTGCATAAAGCAATCTATGGAGGTGGAGCCTTAGATATTCAATCTCTGTTTCCCGTGTACCAACCCCTACGTGCGCTTAGGTCTGCTAACACATGGTTGGTCTGTGTCCCCAGAATAAAAAGAGCTAGATGGGGAGGAGCTGGTTTCACCTATCAAGCTTCTACTTTGTGCAACTCTCTCCCGGAGACAGTCAGGCTGGAACCCAACAGGGCTCTTTTCAGGAAAAAGATAAAGACCTGGCTTTTTCCAAGATCTTAAGATCCGTCGTTGTTTGTTTCAATTCTTCCAGCGCCAAGACACCACGGCATAAGTGCGCTTTATAAATGTTTCAGTCAGTCAGTCATATAGACACTCATGTAGCTATTCGCAAACCCATGCAGCCACTTACACACCAACAGACAGATACAGACATTCACACAGTTTAGTCACTAACCCATGCATTCAGTAAGATACGTTTAATCACTCACTTATAGAGTCAGTCACGCACCTACTAAATTATCCATTCAGACACTTATACAGCCACTCATTCTTCAATACGCCTTTCCCTATATATATTAAACAAATTTAAACTTTACAGAAGCACACAGTCACTGAATGATGTCATCAGTGATGTCATCAGTGATGTCATTTGAGATGTCATCCGTGATGTCATCAGTGATGTCATGAGTGATGTCTCTGACAATGTCATGAGTGATGTAATATGTGACGTCATCAGCAGTGCATTGCGGGGGCGCGAGTTATAGTTAGCTGAACTAACTATAACGGGGGAATTTCACTGATTTGTACGAGTGAAATGTCCAACTAACTATAACTTTTCCTAAAACCTATGGGTTTTTCAGTGAATTTCTAAGGTTTTTTTAAATGCTAATTTCTAACTATAACGTGCCTGAAACCTATGTTTTTTTCAGTGAATTTCAAAGGTTTTTTAAATGTTAATTTCTAACTATAACGTGCCTGAAACCTATGGCTTTTTCAGTGAATTTCAAAGGTTTTTTAAATGCTAGTTTCTAACAATGCCTACAGAGGTAGGACATGTGATGAAAGAAGAAACAACGCACAGAAAAAAAAGGAATCCAGAAAGTAGCAACAGGAGTCCACAAAGACGAAGAAAATTGCAGGAAGAAGCAAGACGTACAGAAAGAACCAATAGAGGAGCAGAAAGAGGCCTTAATGCAAAATCATCCTGTGCCCACAACTTATTCAGATGGGTACTGGTGGTAACTGACTCTGACTAACCAGGCCTAAAAGACACTTAGAATACAGTGAAAACAACTACATACACTAGGGAACACTAAGCGTTGGGGTACCCCTGTGATTAGCATGAACTCCTCTGTAAGACCCTAGTACATAATAGGGCAGGGGGATTAAAACTACCTCTTGAAACGCGCCACGGGGCGCATTTGCACACTGGTGAAGGGAGGGGGCCTGAGGTGATATGTGTGCAAACACGCCCTGTGGCCGTTTTAAGTTGGGGGATAAAGTCCCCTTGAATCCTGAGGGTCCCTGGGGTCCAACTAGCCGACCAGGTACCTCCAGTAAGCGCCACAGAGCTGCGTTGCAGAGAGGTGTAAAAAGGGGCATTGCCTGGCCCACCTCTCTGCAACGAAGGCCTGTGGGCTTTACTGGAGGTACCTGGTGGACTAGTTAGCCCCCAAGAGCCCTCAGGATTGAAGGGGAATTAATTCTCCAACTTACAACGCGCCACAGGGCGTGTTTGCACACATGTCAACTTAGGCCCCGCCCCCTCCCTTCACCACTGTTTAAACTCGCCCTGTGGCGCGTTTTAAGTTTGGGGATGAAGTCCAGTTGAATCCTGAGGGTCCCTGGCATCCAACTAGCCCATGAGGTACCTCCAGTAAGCGCCACAGGGCTGCGTTGCAGAGAGATGTAAAAAGGGGCGTGGCCTGGACCACCCCACTGAAACACAGCCCTGTGGCGCTTACTGGAGGTACCTGGTGGGCTAGTTGGCCCCCAGGGAACCCCAGTATTGAAGGGGAATTAATTCCCCAATTTAAAACGTGCCACAGGGCGCGTTTGCAGAGTGTTGCTCGGAGGGGGCGGGGCCTCTGGCACAATCGCGGTCCTTTTTTTTCTTTTTTTTCTTTTTTAGAAGGGGGGCTGTGTGACCCCCTTCTTTTCCCTTTTTGTGGGCCCTAGGGGCCCCATCCCCCAGGGCCTGACCACTTTTTAAAAATATTTTTTTTAAATGAACGGGAAGGGGGCCGCGTGGACCCCATCCCCCGGGGCATAGCCACATTTTGCCTTTTTTGTTATGTGGAGGGGGCTGCGTGGCCCCCCCTCCCTGGCCACTTCTGGCCCCGGGGACCCCATTCCCCAAGGCCTGGCCACTCGTTGGGGACCGTGGGGGGGAGCCCCAATGCCCCCACGGTCCCGCCGGCTCCCCGCATCCTGCGGGAGCTGGCATTGCTATTCCACATGGGGAGCTGCTAACATGCAGCTCCCCGTGTAGAAAAGCAATCTGGTTTGGATTTTGGAAGAGAGAGCAGGTTCCCTGCTCTCTCTTCCAAAATCCAAACCAGTGTTTACTATGACAGGGCGGGAGCCGCGAGGCTCCCACGGCTCCCACCCTGTCATAGCAAACAGCAGTGTCCTGGGGTTGGGCACCCCGGGACACTGCAGGAGCCTGGGGAGTGGCGGTCCCCAGGGCCATCACAGGCTCCAGGAGGGGGGCCGTGCGGCCCCCCTTCCCAAGCTGTACACAGCCCCGGGGAGGTGGTGGTCCCCTGGGCTCGGGGTCCTTTACGGACCCCCTAATTTACATATTAGTGCCCCGGGGAGGTGGCGGTCCCCGGGGCATGTGGGGTGGCTCGAGCCCCCCCACACAGGTATTTTTTTTTAAAAAGAAGCCCCGGGGTGGCGGTCCCCGGGGCTGCAGGGGGGGGCTGTGTGCCCCCCGCAAATATTTAAAGAAAGCCCCGGGGGGTGGCGGTCCCCGGGGCTGTGGGGGTCCCCCTTTTTGCAGTGCCCCCAACTTGGCCCACCCAGGGGCTAATTATTAACAAAGCGCAGGAGCCCACGCTTCGTTTTTTAAATTTTTCAGCCGGATCCGCGGATCCTCCACCCATCCCATGATTTAAAAAGAAAAGTCCCCCCTTTTTCTGTTTTGCTAATTTCTTTTTCTGTTTTCTTAGCTGCCAACACTTCCTGGTTTGGAGTGTTGACAGCCAATTAGCATTAAGCTCGTGATCGGGAGGGTGCACGGATCCTCCGTGCCTCTAGATAATATATATATATCTATATATATATATATATATATATATATATATATAGATATATATTATCTACTGGCGGTCGCCAGTAGTTAGTTATAGTTAGGACCTATTTTCCATGGGAAATCCGCAACATTCTATTTGGAATAACGTTAGCGCCGGTTGACGAATCCTCGCGAAATAATTTTCCAAACTTTTGGCCATCTCCGCTCCACTCCTACCCTGAAAGTTTTGCGGTGATCCGTCAAGCGGGGGCCGAGAAAAAAGGGGGGTCCCAAAACGCGTTTTCCCCATGCAATTTCCCATAGGATCTGTTGTCGCAGCTACAGCCCGAACCGCTGAACGGAATGACACCAAATTTGGCAAAGATGTAGTCCTCAGTTCGGACTCGTGCCTTTTGCATATATGGTGTGAATCTGTTCAGTAGTTCCTGAGAAAATTAGGTTAAAAAAGTTAGTGATATCTATGGCCGCGGAGGATCCGCGGACCGTACCCGCACCGTAAGCGCACCCTCCCCGAAACGAGCGCGCACCCTCCCCGAATCGAGTGCGCACCTTCCCGATTGCGCGCTGAATGCTAATTGGCTTTCGAGTGTCTCTCTACATTCGAAACCAGGAACTGTTGGCGGCCATTTTCTGCCTCGGTAGAAGCGAGGCTGAAGATGCAAGGGGAATAAGTGTGTAAAACATATAAAGGGGGCAGAGTGGAAATACTTTGACCCTCTAGAGGTGCTTAGGGGGTCCCAGAAGGACCCCCTGGGGCCCCCTTTTTAAAAAAAATAAACACGGGGAAATGCGCGCACGGTGCGCGCATCCTATCGCGTTGGATGCACGGATTCTCTTGCGGTGGGTGCGAGGATCCACGGCAACGTTTTTTGAAAAACGACAAGAAATCATTGGTTGTATGACAACTTTCTACACTGAAAGGTAGGGTGTATATTTCTGTTTTTTAAAGGTATGATTGTTATTGGCTAACAAAAACAGAATGTAAGGAACATTATATATGATAAGCTGATATGTTGAAAAGTCAAGCACACTTCCTGTCTTGTGTAGGAACATTGTGTGCTGAACTTGTGACCTGTGAGCTCAGTGCAGTGTTCCATGACCTGTTTCTATGGTAACAGGCAGAAGGCAGATTGGGGGAAGGGTTGAAATGTATTTCAGTTGGAAAGGGTTGAAATGTTTAACCAATAGAAATGTGTGTTTGCTTTTGAGTTTATGTGCGAAGGATTGTGATTTGATGTTTACATGTATATGTGTGGAAAATGAAAGGGAAACTTTTTCATTCTTTGCTTTTGCTGAGAGGTGCACAGTGCAGAGATTCTGTAAAAGAAAATATGGTGAGTGATTGATATACTTCTTAATCTACAAAAGAACTTGAAAGATGAGTTATTTAATTGTGATGGGATGCATGTAGACTATTTTGATTTTAATCAGACTAATGTTTTTTTCCTGCTAAAGTGTAGGGAGTACTTTTTTTCTCTACAATGTGTGTGCATGTAGAAACCATTCTGTGATAAGCATTTGTGTTTTTCATGTGTTTGTAAACAGATAACTGCAGTTTTTATATTTTGGTAGAATTAGAAACCAGTCATTGTTTATGAATTTGTGAAATGAGTTATGCTATGTTTCTATACTAAAATGTAGTAATACTTCTAGATGAAGAAATGTGTTTTGGTATAGTGCAAGGGATAGTGTTGTTTGTCTAGAATCACACAGTGAGTCTGTGTGCATTTGGGAACCACTGTGAGAGAAGCATTTGGTAACATCGTGTATTTGCTGACAGATAACTGTTTTAACTTGTCATGTTGTGAAGTTTTAGTAGCATTAGAAGACAGTTATGGCTTATGATTTGATTAAATGAGTCAGGCTTTGACAGAAAAGTGCAGTCCTGAAATATGTAGATTGTGTGCAGTTCCCTTACCAGTTGCACTGTAGTGAATGAGTTTTGGTAAACTCCTAGGGATAGTGGTGCATGTCTAGAATCACAGTGTGAGTTAGTGTGTATAGAATCACAGTGTGAGTTAGTGTGTATTTGAGATCAGTGTGAGAGAAGCATTTGGTGATATCATGTATTTACTTACAGATAACTTTTTTAAAACCTGTCATGTTGTGAAGTTTTAGTAGCATTAGAATCCAGTCTTTGGTTATGCGTTGATTACATGAGTCATGCTTTGACACTGATGTGCTATACTTAAATATGTAGATTGTGTTCAGTACCATTAACTCTTCTAGACTAGTGAATGAGTTTTGGTAAACTCCTAGGATAGTGTTGATTGTCTAAAATCACACTGTGAGTCTGTGTGCATTTGGGTAAGGATTGTGAGAGAAGCATTTGGTAATATCGTGTATTTGCTGACAGATAACTTTTTTTAAAACGGTCATGTTGTCAAGTTTTAGTAGCATTAGAAGCCAGTCTTTGTTTATGCTTTGATTAAATGAGTCAGGCTTTGACACAAAAGTGCAGTCCTGAAATACGTAGATTGTGTGCAGTTCCCTTACCACTTCCACTGTAGTGAATGAGTTTTGGTAAACTCATAGGGATAGGGGTGCTTGTCTAGAATCACACTGTGAGTTAGTGTGTATTTGGATCGGTGTGAGAGAATCATTTGGTAACATCATGTATTTGCTGACAGATAACTGTTTTAAAATCTGTCATGTTGTGAAGTTTTAGTAGCATTAGAATCCAGTCTTTGCTTATATGTTGATTAAATGAGTAATGCCTTGACACTGATGTGCTGTACTTATATATGTAGATTGTGTGCAGTCCCCTTACCCCTTCCACAGTAGTGAATGAGTTTTGGTAAAGTCCTAGGATAGTGTTGATTGTCTAAAATCACACTGTGAGTCTGTGTGCATTTGGGTAAGGATTGTGAGAGAAGTATTTGGTAACATCGTGTATTTACTGACAGATAACTGTTTTAAAACCTGTCATGTTGTCAAGTTTTAGTGGCATTAGAAGCCAGTCTTTGCTTATGCGTTGATTAAATTAGTCAGGCATTGACATTCAAGTGTAGTCGTGAAATATGTATATTGTGTGCAGTTCCTTTACCACTTCCACTGTAGTGAATGAGTTTTGGTAAACTCCTAGGGATAGTGTTGTTTGTCTAGAATCACACTGTAAGTCTGTGTGCATTTGGGAACCACTGTGAGAGAAGTGTTTGGTAACATCGTGTATTTGCTGACAGATAAGTGTTGTAAAACATGTCATGTTGTCAAGTTTTAGTAGCATTAGAAGACAGTTATGGCTTATTCTTTGATTATATGAGTCAGGCATTGACAGTAAATTGCAGTTGTGAAATATGTAGATTGTGTGCAGTTCCCTTACCACTTGCACTGTAGTGAATGAGTTTTGGTAAACTCATAGGGATAGTGGTGCTTGTCTAGAATCACACTGTGAGTTAGTGTGTATTTGGGATCACTGTGAGAGAAGCATTTGGTAACATCATGTATTTGCTGACAGATAACTGTTTTAAAACCTGTCATGTTGTGAAGTTTTAGTAGGATTAGAATCCAGTCTTTGCTTATGCGTTGATTAAATGAGTCATGCTTTGATACTGATGTGGTGTAATTAAATATGTAGATTGTGTGCAGTACCATTAACTCTTCCAGAGTAGTGAATGAGTTTTGGTAAACTCCTAGGATAGTGTTGCTTGTCTAAAATCACACTGTGAGTCTGTGTGCATTTGGGTAAGGATTGTGAGAGAAGCATTTGGTAACATTGTGTATTTGCTGACATATACCTGTTTTAAAACCTTTCATGTTGTGAAGTTTTAGTAGCATTAGAAGCCAGTCTTTGCTTATGCTTTGATTATATGAGTCAGGCTTTGACATAAAAGTGCAGTCCTGAAATATGAAGATTGTGTGCAGTTTGCTTACCACTTCCACAGTAGTGAATGATTTTTGGTAAACTCCTAGGTATAGTGGTTGTTGTCTAGAATCACACTGTGAGTCTGTGTGCATTTGAGAACCACTGTGAGAGAAGCATTTGGTAACATCATGTATTTGCTGACAGATAACTAATTTAAAGCCTCTCATGTTGTCAAGTTTTAGTAGCATTAGAAGCTAGTCTTTGCTTATGCATTGATAAAATGAGTCAGGGTTTGACACTAAGGTGCAGTACCGTGTACTATTCTGTTCACTGTGGCAGAACTGAAAATTTAAAAGTTTTACCTAAGCACTGTCCTAGAAGTAGTCTGATTATTTAGTCAGTTTCTAAGTACCAAATAGACTGCTTCAAATGTCTATGCAGTATGCATGTAGTGTTCTAAAATACTGTACACTTGTCTTTTACACCTTCAATTCCCTAGTCAGTATCCATACACTTCCAGGAAATATCCTGTCACTTCCTTTGCAGTCCTCTAGAGACCCATTCAACAACATGTACTAATCCATTCACTGTGCCAAAACCCAAACACTTATAAATTCACCAAGACACTCTCTTTCCAGTACTCTAATGATTCAGTCACTGCCTAAGTATTCATGCACAGAGCCAGGTCTTAGCATATGGACTTCTTCAAACCCCTATCCACTATGCATGCAGTCCTCTAAGCACCTACACACTTGTCTTTCACACCTTCAATTCCCCAGTCAGTATCCGTTCACTTTTAGCAAACACCCTGTCACTCCATTTGCACTCCTCTAGTGACCCATTCAGCATCATGTACTAATCCATTCACTGTGCCAAACCCTAATAAATTCACCCAGGCACTCTCCTTGCAGTACTCTAATCATTCAGTCAGTACCCAAGTACTCATCCAGTGACCCAGGCCTTAGTATATGGACTGCTTCAAACCCTTATCCACTATGCATGCAGTCCTTCAACCACCTACACAATTGTCTTTCTCACCTTCAATTCCCTAGTCAGTATCCATACACTTCCAGGAAATGCCCTGTCTCTCCCTTTGCAGTCCTCTAGTGACCCATTCAGCACCATGTACTAATCCATTCACTGTGCTAAAACCCAAACACTTATAAATTCACCAAGATACTATCTTTGCAGTACTCTAATCATTCAGTCAGTGCCTAAGTATTCATACACTGAGCCAGGCCTTAGCACATGGACTGCTTCAAACCCCTATGCACTATGCATGCAGTCTTCTAACCACCTAGACACTTGTCTTTCACACTTTCAATTTCCTAGTCAGTATCCATACAGTCCAGCACTTGTGACTGCCTTTGCACTCCTCTAGTGACCCATTCAGTACCAAGTACTAATCCATTCCCTGTGCGAAAAGCCTAGCACTTATAAATTCACCTAGGCACTCTCCTTGCTGTACTCTAATCATTCAGTCAGTACCCAAGTAGTCATGCAGTGAGCCAGGCCTTAGCACATGGACTGCTTTAAATGCCTATGCAGTATGGATGCAGTCCTCTAATCACCTACACAGTTGTGTTTCACACCTTCAATTCCCTAGTTAGTATTCATACTCTTCTAGCAAACACCCTGTCACTCACCCAGTGTGTCTCCTTATAGTACTGTAATCATTTAGTCAGTTAGCATGTAGTCTTTTAGTGAGGTAGGCTTTAGGGCATGAACTGCTTCAAAGTAGTATGCACTATGCATGTAGTGTTTTAACGATCGTTACACTTGTGGTTCAGGGCTATAGTTTCTTAGTCAGTTTTTATATAAAATGTGTTTGTACAGTAATGGAATAGTATAAATTTGAATGTTATTAATATACATTTATTTGTGTTTCTTTTTTACAGATACAGAACAGGAGTGTTTCTCATCTGTTTGCACTCTTCTCGTGCAAGATTGTTTGGATGAAGGGTCCTTAGGTGTTTCATCATAATTGCTGTGCCGCACGAGTATTTTTTGTTAGGATCCCCTCGTAACAGAACTCTATGGCAAATCTTGCGAATGAAGAAGGTGGCATTGGTCTTTGTTTGCCCCTTGGAAAAAGTTAAAAATGTCTTCACTACTGAAGAAAAACATTGTGGGCGTGGTGCCTTCTGCAAACAAATTTCCTCAGATTCGGTAAATATTTTAAAGCGGCACCATTTACAGTTTTTGTAAGTTAAACTTATAAAATTTTGTTAGCTGTATACATTTTATATATCTGTGATTTGTTTCTTGTGGTATTTTGTTGAGAATACCATGTTGTTGTTTTTTTAACAATCTTTTTGATTTTCCAGGTCTGTCGTCGACATCCGTGGTTCCCACAGGAGTGTTCCGCCTTGTTATTTTGTATTATTGTTGTTACATTTTGTTTATTAGTTTATTGTTTATATTTATGTTAATAAAAAAATAAAGTTTGAAAATAGTTTATCGTTTATATATTTATTATTATAAAAAATAAAGTTTGAAAAAAAAATTAATAATGTTTTTGGTTGTTCTCTTAACTGCTGTCTGACTCTTTCTTGTTCTTCTTACTGTTATTTGATGGAGTCCACCATGGTGTTAAAGTTTGGGGCACTTATCGCTGGAATACTAGTGATATATGCAGTTTGCACCAACTTCTGAATAGTGTGTTAGATTTATCTCAACTTTACTTCCGTTAAAGTGCTGATAATGAAATGGAGAGTAGCCGTTCCCGTGCAAAATGACATGAGGTGCACCTTTGCGATTCATTCTTAATACTAAAATCCTGTATTGTATTGCACTGAGGTATTGGCTGCACTTACAGTGTACACACAAAATCTATTAAGAAATCTCATTGTATTTATATTGATTGGGAATAGTGCGTCAGGTGCTGGATCTTGACGAGATACACTGCTCAGTTCGTATATTGTTGTGCACACGAAAAAAATGACATCACAACTTTCACACCAATTGCAATGCGAAACAAATTCCGGCGATAAGACACGTTAGCAGCAGGGATTTTACACCTGCTTTCTGCTGGTGTTAAGCAGGACAACTACCTACACCATGAAAGGGAACACAGCCAAGAGCCACACCAGAACACCCACAGGTGCCATAGAGTCAATGAGCATGATACAGGGATACCCATGAGGGCCAGAAGACTCATCTCAACAACTCCAGGACCGCCAATGCCCCCCAAACCCACATCTTAGTAAGTGTGTCCCTGTGGTCATTGTCTTAGCATGATAGGCATAAGCCCTGCAACATTACAGTGTGCTGTCACCTCAGCGTTGGCAGTGAGCCTGGATGTGTAGCTACGTACGTATCCTCCTGCATGCCCAACTGGCATGTGCTGGTCTGTTGTTCACAGGTCAGTGCAGGGGTGTGCCTATCCGGCAAGGGGAACGGGGTGTCTCGGACATGTCCGTGTACAGGAAGTGCGGTAAGTGTGTCCCTGTGTTCTGGTGTGGCCTGTTACAAGAGCCGCAGCAGTCGATGTTGTAAAGTGGCATGCACCACCTCCAAACGGCACTGTGATGTTGTTGTTGGATTGTAGCAGGACATGCGCAAATAGGTATTACAATGGCGTGCCGTACGAGTGCACGAGATACACCTGCTCACCGTACAAAAGTGTGGGGGCTCGTGGGAGGGAGGAGCAGCCGTTTGGCAACATAACACACAGTGAACTCGACCATGTGCCACATGCTGGGCATCTCATCCATGATGACCACGGTTGCAGACATCCCACAACACCAACGACTGGCCTTTGTACGCATCCCGTACGAATGCAGCGTGGTTTTCACTTCTATGCTCGTTCAGTGGTGTGATGTTGGCAGGTTGTGTGACTTGTGCTCCTTGTTGGTGTGTTTCATTTTGGCCATTGTGAGGTCTATATGTGTGTTGTACTTAATTGTGCATGTGTGCCATTCTGCCCATCTCTCCCCCTCCCCCCACTCCCTGCTTCTTTCTCTTCCTAGTGCTGTTGTGTCTATAATTTTGTTGCTGCACACATAAATACATGTAAAGAATAAATTAGAATAGTTCCTTGATTCTTTTAGGTTTCACAACTTCTCTATTGGTTTCTTTTTAATTTTCCATATGAACTGTTTTTTTTAATATTCAACAACACATAGAAGTCAGAAGTGCAACGTATTCTATCAACACACTTTCTAGAACATTCTACAATACATGCAGGTTAAAAGTTCATAAATTTTTTAAAACTTTACGATATTTTTTTGTAACATTTTCTTGAACATTTAACGACACATGCAGGTTAAAAGTTGACGATTGTTTTAAGTTCGAACAGTGCCTTCCAAATGCAAGTAGCAGGTGTGGTTGAGCTGAGCAAATGTTATCCTATGATATGTACTCCACGTTGAAACTGCTTTTTCTTAGCCCGGAGGCATCAGACTTCATCGATCTAAAAAATATGAATGATTCAGGACAAGACATAACGCCCAGAAAAAAACGGAAAAGAAAAGAGCTAGAAACAAGAGGCAATCTAAACTAATCTACGAGGAAACAACAGATCCGGGAAGCAACACGGAGCAAACCTCAAGTAGAGCTAAATCGACTCGCAAGAGCCCCCACCCAACATTAAAAGCCGTACCTGAACGGAGGCAGATCATCATGAATAAACCTGAAGAAGAAGGGGGGCAAATGCGAAAACTATATGGCAGTGGTTCGGGAACAGCAACGGAGCCCTCGCTGAGGGAAGTCCTCAACTCTATTAAAACCTTTCACAAAGATGCAAAAAAAGATAGCCATCGGAATCATCTGGCTATTCAAAAACTGGAGGGGGCTATCAATAAAGTGGGAAATACCTGTTCGGAAATCTCTGATAGAATGAGCTGTGCTGAAGTACGTACAGATAATTTAGAAGCTGATGTGGGTAAGCTTCAATCTCAGATAAAGGAACAAGATGACATATTAAAAGACTTAATGGCCAAGGTTGAAGATCACGAAAACCGAGCTAGGAGAAATAATTTACGCTTTTTAGGGATTCCTGAGGGCGCAGAAGGAAGTGATTCAAGGGGCTTCGTGGTCAATCTTCTTAAATCTGCATTTCCGGAACTCAGCTCATGGGATATGGACAGAGAAATTCAGCGAGCCCATAGATTTCCTCTTACTTTATCAAAACGTTCTGACAATCCGCCGCAATATCCGAGGGCTATGTTAGTCAATTTTGGCAATTTCACATTGCGCGAAGCTACATATGATTTAGCAAGGCCTACTAGTAAAAAAGAACACAAGGGCTTTATGTTTTTTGTCAGACCAGATTTTGCACATGCAACTGTCGAACGACGATGGCGAATGAGACAACTTTTTACCCCCTTTGAACAAATTGGAGCTTCAGTATATTTGCAAAATCCGGCTCGCTTAAAAATTAACTTCAGGGGAACAACGCAAAGTTTTTCAAGCGAAATCCAGGCGGAGGCGTATCTGAGGGAAATATCGGAGAAAACAAAACAAAACAATGACAAATAAAGGAAAAAAAAAAATGTAAAGGGTTTGGCATGCAGATCTTGCTAAAGCTTGGGGTCATATTACAGAAAGGAGCTGGGGATGGCAAACGAAAAACTTGTTATACAAATATGATATTAATATTTGGTATATTCGGGATTATTCTTTAATATGTAATGAAATGGTTGAATGGATTAAGACCTTTATTTTGCTTTCTAGTCGATATATCCAGGGTATATATAATTAGGCAACGGGGCAAGCGCAGGCGCACTGATCATACCGACGCCCACACTGGGGTACCTAGGACCCAGGACGCCTCATAGGGGGGTAAGGGAGGGGTGGGGGGTGGGCAAACTGGTGGATGGGAGGGAAGGGTTGGGATGGGGGGAAGACCAAGAGAAGACAATCAGTGAAGGGAGTACCTTTAGTATATCAAAAGAAATAAATGTGTTAGTAGGATTTAAAAGGGTGATCAAGGGCCAGGGAGGAAGAGCATGGCGGTTAAAAACGACAACTATCATTCTTACACGTCGTAAGATTTATAATATAGATGGCTAGACTACGAATTGTATCTCTAAATATTTGCGGGCTCAATGACCTAAAAAAAAGACAATTCGTAGCAGAAGGTCTTCAAGCCATGGAAGCTAATATAGTTTGCTTACAAGAGACCCATATAGAGACAGGCCAACAAAATCTGTTGAAATCCTTGGGGTTTCAACTAATAGTTGCATCCACCCAGGGAACTCGTACGAAGGGAGTGGCCATTCTAGCTAAAGGTAGGGGCTTACAATTTAGTCGATCACTTACAGACAAGCTTGGGACATGGGCCATTACTGAGTGCCACTACAATTGTGGTCAGAATACGGTTACCCTATGCACAGCTTATGGGAATCTAGGAGATGACCCTGATACTCTTCTAAGCATCGCTAACGAATTAGTACATTGGCCCTTGCCTCTTATTGTGTGTGGTGATCTAAACCTTCACCTACCCGGAGATTGGACTGCTGATCCTTTATTTAAATATCAAGGGAGAAAACCTAATGTCTTTAGAGGATTTAAAGACTTGTGTGAACGACATGGCCTGCTGGATGGATGGCAATTGGGGCATCCTAGAGACCAAGGATATACTTTTTTTCCTATCCCCATTCTCGTCATGCCCGTTTAGATTATATCCTTTTGTCGAATTCCATTAGGGATGGTTGCACTATGAGGAAGCATCCAAGGGCATTATCCGATCATAATCCTCTAGAATTGAATATTGCATGTAGCAATATTATTCGTACTAGAAACCTTTGGACATTTGAAAGAGCTTTTTAAAAAAAGGAGGAGTATCGTACTCTTATGAGAGAGTGGTTACCATCTTTTTTAAAAATAAACATGGGCAGTGCTCATGTCGAGGTAGTTTGGGATGAAGGCTGGCATCAGAGGGGAGACTTTGCAATTCTCAGTACGCACTAACAGGAAAGGTAAAGAACAACTAGCCTCTTTATATCAGAATCTGAATAAATCTGAAGCAAATTTGATAATAGCTTTGCAAACAGGTTTGGGTTCTGAGGAATAGCGCACGTTGCAATCGCTAGGAACAAGATATGTGATATATTTACGGAAAAAGCGATCACTAAAGCTATGATATTCAAAGGGGAAATTTACGAACTCAGCGAGAGTGTAGGGCACCAGCTGGCTGTTCGTACAAGGGAAGAGATGACGGGAAAAATGATAAAAGCTATAAATGATAGGAATGGTGAATTGAGATCAGAAGAACTCGATATTAGAACTGCTTTTCAAATGTTTTATCAAAAACTGTATGAGGAACCGTTAGGAGGGCAAGAGGATGCTAGAGACTATCTGGATAAAGAGTTGGCCGAACACCTCGAACAAGAAGATAAGGATTTACTGGATTCTCCCATTTGTTGGGAGGAAATTCTATTATCTATGAAACCCCTGACGGCTGGCAAGCAGCAGGTGTAGATGGAATCCCTACAGAGTTTTTCCTCGAATTTGCAGAACAATTAAAAACTATCATGTTACAACTTTTTAAGTCCATAGTTCAGGGAGGAAACCCACCACCGTCTTGGTCTTTAGCAAAAATAATGATCTTCCTGAAGAAAAACAAAAATCCGTTGAAAATGGGCTCGTATCACTCAATAACCTTGATTAATGGTGACTCCAAAATTTATTCTAAACTCCTTGCAGGGCGATTAGCACCTATAATTCATAAAATTGTATCAGTCGGACAACACGGATTTATCCCCGGCAGATCAACTAGCGATCATATACAGAGAGTTATCTCTTTGTTTGACTATGCAGAAACTACAGGAGATCCTATGGCCCTTATTGTTCTGGATGCAGAAAAGGCGTTCGATAGGGTCTCCTGGAAGTTCTTATGGACAGCAATGTCAGATCGAGGATTAACGAAGGGATTTATCAAAGCTATCCAAGGATTATATGTCAATCCAAGGGCCAACGTAGTGATAAACGGGAATATGTCCGAGAACTTCATGATTACGAGGGGAACTAGACAGGGGTGTCCCTGTTCGCCCCTCTTATTCGCGATATATATTGACCAATTTATACGTAAACTTGATAACCATCCTTATGTGTCATCTATTACAATTAACAATTATGAAACCAAAGTCCTAGCTTACGCTGATGATATAGCGGTAGTTACTACTAATCCCAAGGAGGCAATTAAGATGGTTGAGAAGGAAGCAACATGTTTCGGCAAAACTTCTGGGTATAAACTTAATACGGGGAAAACTCAAATAATCATTAATGACAAAGTGGAGATGGAAGACGATAGAGTTGTGGAACACGCTATTTATCTAGGTGTCAATATAAGTGCTAAGGTAGATAAAATTGTACAGTTAAATCTTGACCCACTAATAGTGCGCACCAGAGAAGATTTAATTGGATTGGATAATCTACACTTAACTATTGGTGGCAGATGCAATTTAATTAAAATGCTGATTCTACCTAAATTTGTATACTTCTTCAGAACAATTTGTCTCCCCGTATTACTTCAAAAATATCGAATCTTTGTTTGCCAGATTTATTTGGGGATTTAAGAAACCACGGAGGGCACTAAAATGGATTATGCTACCAAAAGAAAGAGGTGGGTTAGCGTTGCCTAACTTTAGGATCTATTATTGGGCAACAGTGGCCAAATACTGTATAAACTTGATAGTTATTGAGCCGAGTTATTGTGAGATCCCGACCCCACAGGAAATGGTATTAGGAGATAGAAGTAAAGGGTGTTTATGGAGACATATGAATGATAATTTTTTTAAGAAAACTAAACTCAAGACTATTCAGGGAATTTGGAAAGTTTGGAGCAATATCCGTAAATTCCTAGGGTTGGGCCGCTTCTCATGCTATACGCCAATCAGTGGCAACTCTGATCTTTCTGAGATATTTCATGATGGCTATATGTCTAGATGGATTAGGGCAGGGATTACCCAACTTGGTTGTTTCTATATCGAAAACCGATTGAAAAGTTTTTCAGAACTTCGTAATGATTATAATGTTAGCAATAGGGATTTTTTCAAGTACTTACAAGTCAGGGATTTCTTGTCAAAGAAAATGGGGGGGCGTCGTAATTTTCTAAATATCATATTAATAGATAAATTATGCTTGGAATCTACTCCTAGAATTGGGGAAATATATAAGGACCTTATTAGTAGTTTCCCGGATGATCTCGATAAACATTTTACTAGATGGCAGATTAACCTATGCGTACAGCGAGTAATACTGGAGCAAGCGTTAGAGCTTGCACAAACATTGCTAATGTCAATTAAATTACAAGCACAATTTTATAAAACATTCTTTGCCTTGTATTACACACCGTATAAAATGGGCAAATGGGCAATTGGCTTGGGAACCGCTTGTCCACGCTGTTTATTGGCGGCAGCTAACGATATTCACATGTTTGCCACGTGCCCATCACTTACTAATCTTAGGATAGAAATATCTAACTTCATTTCGGATCTATTTCAGGAAGAAATTACTATCTCTAGTGAAGAAATGATCTTAGGACTGGCTGCTATTGAGCGCCCAATACAACAACAGGGGCTGATATTTGTAGCAATGGCGGCTCTTAGATTGTGTATAGCCACCGCATGGCTTGATCCCCAACCGCCATCTTCCACACAATGGAGGACTAGATTACTTGCCATATGCAGTGTGGAGGTGGCAATTTATAAGAACAAGGGATCTAAGAAAAAACAAAGAGGAATGATGATTTGGGAACCTTTGTTACTCTGGATAGAAGATCACAGCCAAGGGTAATACATCTAAGGGAATAATCTTAAGGTGAAAGTGGATGTGTGAATTTCTGCTCCTCTGTTCCTTAGCCTTCTTTTTCTCTTTGTCCTTTCGGGTTATCAAATCTACTCGCTGCGAGAGACTACTTCTATAATGTTTATACTAAAGGTGGTTTATCCGAAGGTGTTTCTTGATCTTGGTCTTTGTGGGGGGAGGGGGGGATTGAAATGTATTGTATTAAAAGACAAATGTCAATAAAAACTATTTTAAAAAAAAAGAAACTGCTTTTTCTTAACCAATCACAAAGATGCTTTTCCACAAAACTAATGTGCACCCTACTTTTAAAAAAGAATGCTTTTCATGATATCTTCAGAGATAAGTTATAGATAGGAATTAGCATTTAAAAAACCTTTGAAATTCACTGAAAAAACCAAAGGTTTCATGCACGTTATAGTTAGGAATTGGCATTTAAAAAACCTTTGAAATTTACTGAAAAAACCAAAGGTTTCAGGGGCGTTATAGTTAGGAATTGGCATTTAAAAAACCCTAGAAATTCACTGAAAAAACCATTGGTTTCAGGGGTGTTATAGTTAGCTGGACACTTCCCTCGTACAAAACCCTAGAAATTCCCCTGTTATAGTTAGTTCAGCTAACTATAACTTGCGCCCCCGCAATGCACTGCTGATGACGTCACATATTACATCACTCATGACATGGTCAGTGACATCACTGATGAGATCACTGATGACATCTCAAATGACATCACTGATGACGTCATCCATGTGATAAATTAGTGCATCTTCTCACACCCTAATATAACCTTTGATACACCGACTCAAAATTTCAGACGGCCATTTTGACAACCATAGATACTCCAATACCAATAACTACTCACCCACTCATTGACTTTTAGGTCTACATACATCTCCACTCACTCACCTGTACAGTCATCCATACTTACAGTCACTCTGTGCATTTATACACCTATATAGACACTCACACACCGCCAATCATCCATTGAGGTACTGATACATCTAGTCAGTCATGTAAATAATTAATCACAGTAAAATGTACTCACCTATACAGTTAAAAACACTCAAGTTCACTTACTCATAAAAATACTAACAAATTCTGTGTCTTCCTGCAGAAAAACAAACAGCACATGACACAGATATCCTTGCACTATGGCGCATACAGCCACTCCCAAAATCACACACTCTCACATATAGATAGTTATATACTCTTACACTCATATACACTGCGTTTCACATATGTAGTTACTGACACATGTACAACTGCGATATACATTCAATCATTAACACACCCATACATACACTCACCCAACCATACAGTCCATCACAGATGCGCTCTTAAAAACATGCACCCACTGAATCACCCACTCACACATCTAGTCACAGAGTCACACACACCCTACCCACACAAACACTCAGGCACCCATACAGATACTCAGACAACCAATCAATAACCCATATAGACACTCATATAGCTATTCACAAAACCATGCAGCCACTTATACACCAACACACAGACACATACAGACATTCACACAGTTTAGTCACTAGTCTGCACTAAGACACATTTAACAGGGGAATTTCTAGGGTTTTGTACGAGGGAAATGTCCAGCTATATATATATATATATATATATATATGTGTGTGTGTGTGTATATATATATATTCCTGGCTCTAGTGGGGTTTTCTGCACCCTTTGGGACAGATAAGCCTTCAAATAAGGCCGATCCGCCCCCAGGGGTGGCAGAAACTGTCCACAAGTATAAAAAAAGTATAAAAAAATCATAATTAGGGGTCGATCCTGGCCCAGGGGATCACCCCAATGCACTTTTAAAACAAATTCCTGGGTCTAGTGGCCCACAAAAATAGGCAGGTCTGTTCCACGGGGTGGGGGCAGAATACAGCCACAAGTACCAAAAAACATGAGGGGGCGATCTTTGCCTAAGGGATTGCCCCCATGCATTATCTCAGACTCTAGTGGGGTTTTCATGTGCATAATTTATGCCCCTAGGAAGCGACCCTTACCTATGGGGTAGCTTCCATGCCAAGAAAAATAAAACCCTGGTGTCTAGTGGGGGCATACCTACTGCACTTTCACGACACCATGCGCGATCATGCATCAGGAATGCCCTGCAAAGAGACATCGGGGATAAGAAAAACTCTTTCCTCTTCCCCAGTGCCTCGATGCCACGGGAACGCCCCCCTCCCCCCGGAGCAGGAAACACCTACCTGCTCTCTCCGGATGCTTGGAAGCAAATGGCTTCCAGAGCATCCAGGGGCTCCTGATGAAGTTGGCAAGCACTGATATCATAGGATTGCCAAGGGGGGGGATGTGAGTGGCAATGGAAACCCTTCTGCTTCCCTCCCTGTTTGTGGGAGTGTAATGGGCTGCCCATGGGGGAGCGCCAGCACTTCCCCCATGGGTGTGGGCCATGACAGAACGGTTCCCTCATGAGCACATGCCAGCTGTGGCTCATGACGGAACAGTTCCGTCATGAGCACGGAAGAGGTCAACAAGCAGTTGTGTAAGCAAACTAATTAAATATTCCAATCTTTCACAGGCTATAGACTGGCACCATATTAAGACCAAAAACTCTTTAAAATATCCTCTAAAGTGTTTGTTGCCTCAATAGAATTCAAACAGGTTAGTCGTTTTTTTTT
Source organism: Triturus cristatus (assembly GCF_964204655.1). Lineage (NCBI taxonomy): Eukaryota > Metazoa > Chordata > Amphibia > Caudata > Salamandridae > Triturus > Triturus cristatus. The sequence continues at coordinate 806,555,706 of NC_140590.1, forward strand.
CTAGTGAAAATTGACGTAAAGACCCTAAAGTCAGACACCATTTTGACCAGGCCTAGACTCCATTTTGTTCCTACTCATTGGCATGCCTACCTTTTACGTAGATGCCATCAGTCCTTACCTTTCTAATAACCTGTGAAGGTGTCAAGTCATCCAGACAATGACATTGATAAGACACCTAATGTAGCATGAGTCTGAGTGAAGTATGTTGTTATCTGTATTTCAAGGTGGGCTAGTAACAGCAACATGAACAATGTCTGGATTGCCGTATTTTTACTGTATTTCTTTATACTAATGTGCCTAACACTAGACTATTGATACACAAAGGTTATGTCAGAAATTCCTCAAAAATTCCCCATTTGAGGTAAGATCGGTGATCAACAATCAAAAAGGCTCATCAAGTGGTCATTAAGTTAGAGAAGTCCTTTGTCGAAGTTATCGCACAAGATACTGCCAGAGGTTCAGAAAGAGAAAATCAGATAGCTGTACTGCCACAGTTTCCCTGTGTCATGCTGAGTGCTGATACCGAGCCAAGAGTGAGAGAAGCAGAGCCCAGCTGTTGTTTGTTTTCCTTTCGAAGGAACACTTTCTTGTGACTACTGATAGCTACAGCTTCTTGCTACAAATACGTATTCAGTGCACTAAGTTCCATAGAAACTCTAGATGAGAGTAGTCTACTCCATGCTCTCATAGTAGAGCACATAGAAAAAGTATTTAGGGTTTTGAGTGGCCAAATTATATTTAGAATATGGTAGAAACTTTCCCTAAATGCAATTCATGTAGCAATCGCTAAATGCGTTGATGGTAATTTGCGATTCCTTTGAAAAATGCACATTTTTCAAAGTGCCATGTGGCGCGCACCCCAGCACCCTCGCAATTGCATTTGCAATTTGTGATTACCAATTTGGTACTCGCAAATTGCGAATGCATTCCCATACATTCCTATGGGCCTATAAATCACTGTTTACATTTTGATAATAGTAGGTTCAAACTTATAATCCATTGTAAACTAATATCTGTATGAAAAAGTATTTAATGCACCCAAACAGGCTTCAGGAAGCACTGCATAAACATTGTTAACTAATTTGACCAATAGAGCAGAAAAGAGCCCGTCTTTCTCATGGATTGTTTGCAAATATTTTGTCCGTGATCCTAGGAGAACTCGTCGACAGAGCAACAGTGTAATTGATAGGCCAATAGGTGCACCTCGACAATATTTATTGACAAGAGCCCCAATTATGAGTTGTGGGGCATGCAATTCCCAGCGTGAATATCACTCCACACAATCCTAAATTGGCTGGTGTTCCCATACCCAGACTTCTCAGGTTCAAGAACAGCAGACGCAATTTTCCTGGTCAGAAATAGCGGCTGGTAAAATTGCAATGCTAATGGGTTGCATTGCTGGCTGGAGCTCTTCCCCAGATTCCACCTGACTCTCAACCAAGACACTGGTGAGCATAAAATGCCTCCGCTTGCCAGGCAACATCTTACTTTTCCCTTACCACTCTCTGAACCCAATTTACCCCCCTCAACCTATACAGGAAGTGGAACCCTCGCATCCATTTACCATCTTCTCAGAACAGGCGATAAATGTATGTGTTAAACTGTATGGAATCAGGAATTCCATGTTGGTTCTGGTTCTGCATAGTTACTCCTCATTTCATAGGGTCTAACTCACAACTACAGGACTTCCACAGGGACAATCCAGTTATTCTGACTGCCCAAAATCTCATCATGGAATTTCTCATTACTATAATCAAGGCCCATGCCTTTGTACATGTATGTGCTGTGTTTGACATCAGTTTAGTCTATAAACATTTGGGGGCTCTTGGGAGAGATTTGTATAGGTTTCTCTGGCTTGTTTGTGCATGATTGCACAAATATAGTAGTGGCTTACCCCATATTTATATTAATTTTATGTATGAGTTTTCTGGTACAGGTGCATGGATCTGGAGAATGTGGTTGCCCCAGATTTGTTTTTCATATTTCAGCTTTTTTATGCATGAGTCTAAGGGTCTCTCAGTCAGGCTCCACAAGATTTACATTTGATTTTTCGTTAGGCTTCTATGCTTAGTACTTGAGTCGTGGTATCTCAATGGCAGTTGCCCAAGATTTATAGTTAATTTAATGTGTGTTTTTATGAATGAGGTACATGAGTCTGTGGGCTCTGGGCTGGAGTGACCAAGTGGAGAATCTTAGCAGATTGTGTACACAGATCAGTTATAGGTCTGTCAAGCATCACTATTAATAGAATAGCATGCATTGGTCTGATGGTCTTGATTTATACTGGATCAGTTTTGATTTTCTTTACACATGATTCTAGCTTTCTTCATGGGATGGAGGTGGATCCCCATATTATACTCAATGTAAAAAAACGTTTGTCGATAATGGCATGAGAACTAGTGTCTATGGAGGGTGTTGACCACAGATTGCATTACTTTTTTCAAGTTTTCTATGCATGAATGCATGAGTCTTGGTGTCTCTGTAGATATAATTTACCTTAAATATTATTTTGGGTATGGTTGAATGAAGGCACCAAAAAAGCACCTCAATATTGTTCTCAACAACATTAGGGCTAACATGGTTTGCAGGAGTGGACTATGTTCAATTTCTTTAACCTTAATTTGAGATTTTGAATGGGCAGTAATATAATATATGTTTTGCCCTGAGTCCATGTGAGAAAAGGAAAGGCTGGTGGTCCTTGAAGAGTGTCAGTGCTGTCTAGAGTAAAAACTATAAATCATCTTCCACAGAGAGGGGATAGTGACAAAGCTTGAGGTAGTTATCCCACTCATAGAAGTGTTGCTGAACATACATTTAAAATACTCCTCTCTGGTGCGTTTATTTTCAGAAATTGCAAGTACCACATCAAAGTACAGTGAGTTGCCTCCATAAAGATATTGCTAAGCAAAATCTATGTACTGTTACAGTTAGAAATAGGACTGTTATTGCAAGTTACTGAAGCTATCTCTTATTTCCTTCAGACACACTATGACTTGCAGACCTTAGTGCCCAGCAGAAGTGAAAAATCAGAGTAGTGGAGTTCAGTTTCTCTATTTTCTCATGTACCCAGTTCCCCTTCCTTGTTTCTGCCTCTGCTCCTCATGTTTGTGTGTTTGTGGTCATCAATGGAGGCAGAGGGAGAAGTATGCTGCTGCAGTTGGATCTCTAACACAAAATTAGTGCTCTATTTATTACAGATTGCATAGGCCATGCATTCATCAGCTTGAGTGATGTTTTCTGACAGTACTCTTCTCAAATTTTAGAGGCTACAACTTAATTACGAAAGAAGGCTTTAAGGAATCAAAGTATAAAAAGCCACATTCAGTAATAATTGCAGTGAAACAAAAGATAGATAGTATGGTCAAATCTGAAAATATAAAACCAAAATTCAAGTGTCTTTGCCCACAGATTCTGAGAAGGCGGGTTCATGGGTATTACCACCTCCTTTAAGGGACACCAAGTTTTTGGAACAACCCTGTTTGATAGTGACTCCATTCATACCTTTGGCAACTCTTGAAAGGGTTTCTGGAGACCCAAAGAAGTTTGCATTATTTCTTGATCATATTTTCATAATATTCAAACTAAGGTGGCCATCGTTTTGATGTACTTAAGTAGGAATGTGACAAAATGGAGCATTCCATTAGTAGAGAGAAATGATCCTTTTCTGTATAATTGTTCTGCCCTCTGTGCCTTCAGATGCATAAATTGCTAGACGGAAAACTGCACACAATTTTTTTAAATAATTAGGGGCCGATTTGTCTGTTGGAAAGCCTCCGACCTTCCGACCGACATATCCAGTTTCAATTTCGACTGCCTAATAACAATGTAGGCGATCGGAATTCAAACCGGACGGTCATTCCCACTGGATTCTGATGGACTAAAGGAGCCAGTCGGCCAGTCAGAGACCCCAACGTAATCCCTGAAGGCGGCGTTTCATCCTTCGGGATTACAATGCCGGTTTCGGAAAGGCTTTCCATGTCGGGCTTTCTGACATAGAAAGCCTGTCGAAAAGAGACTTTGGGAGCCCCCAGCAGGGACCCCATTCCTCCACCACCTCTAGTTGGGGACCATGGTGCCTCTATGGTGCTGCCCGAATAGTGCCTGCTACACGGTGCAGGGATTAACAGAATCTCCCATTTCTCCATGGAAACTAGTGCTTCAGCCCTTTTACGGCCTCAGCACAAGCTCCCATGGAGAAATGGGAGTATGCAACTGCATGTGAGTCCACCCAACAGAGTAATTACGGCCTTGGTTGTTAACCCTGAAATAGGATCATGAAGATCTGGTACATTTTGTTACAACATTTAATCAATGAGTAGTTGAAACTAGTTGACCAGATGAGAAAAGGGCAGCCTTGTTTCTCAAGGGCTGCAAAGCGGATTGAAGGATGTCTTGGCAAGTAGTCAATCCTCCTAATAGGTGTGATGAACACACAGAGTTAGTGGTTCATATGGATAGTAGCTTATCTGAACTCCGTTCTGAAAAGGCCAAAGTATTAGTAGTTCAGCTGAAGTTAGTGAATAGAGTAATAGAAAAGTCTTAGCCTATGCAATTAGGCAGTATAAAGGGGCCCAATACTAAATAGGAAAAAGAGGAAGGACGTCTATCATTTATTCATGTATTGTGGAAGGTCAAGTAGTTTTTATAAATGACTGTACAGGTAAACCTAGGACCATTAAAAGTCCAGAGTTGGTAACATTGCCCTTTGAGATTCCACATTGCAAACCACTATAAAACTCAACAACCCAAAACATAAATGTATTTAATATTTTATTTGGTAATTACAAAATGTAAATGCTAATAAATATGCTATTATTTTCCCTAAAAATGTAAAACCTTATTTTAAAACACTTCCTATGCAAAATCCCATAAAAATAGCAAATTTTTAAAAAATGTAGACGTATTAAAATGTAATTAAAAAGATAAACAGAAATATTTTTGATCATTAGAACCCAATTGAAAAACCCAGGAACTGGAAAAACATTACAATTACAAATCGTATTTTAAATTTTAACTAAAAAACATTTAAAAACACCCCAATAAAGAAAACAAATTAAAAAACAAAGAACTTTTACAAAAACAAATACTTTAAAAACTAAACATGATTAACATAAAAAATATAAAAGGAAATTAAAAACCATGATATTAAAGTGATAGATTTTTTCAACTTCACAATTATTGTTAGAAACAGAAAAATAATACACTTTACATCGATATATAAAACTTCAATATATTGGTACTGCAACTAAGAAAAATGAGAATTTATGGTTTGTAAAATCCATGAGTTTTTAACTGATGCACCTTTGCTCTGATCTCTCAACTGGGGCAACCTTACAGCATAAACATACAGCTGGAAACTTTAAGAAACAAGTCATAATTGATCATACATCCACCATCACCTTTCACTTCGTGCTACACTTTAGTGAGTGAATTCCTTTGGAGAATGATCTCGCCATTCGTGTGCCAGAGCAGAGCATTTCCAATACATTGCAAATAATGCACAAGTGTGGCCATTCTGTATTAACCTGTGTGCGAAATTAACACGCATCAACCTGAATTTCCGTCTCCTGTAACCATTGTTTCAAATAGCTTATTCCAAACTGGTGGAGAAAAACAGACAGCTCCAAAACACGAAGACTACTTCTTGAACAAAAAGGAACACTGCCCCGGACAAATGTATTTATTTGCTATGGGGTAAATAGATCCAATGTACAGGCTTAATAGGCTGGTGCCTGAACTTTGATGCCTTATAGCCAGGCATAGATAATGCCAGCAATCCCTCCATAGCCTGCTCCTCCAGAGGGATCCTGCCCCTGGATCAGACATCAATGAAAGGTTATTATTACGGCTGAGCATCTGAGCTGCCCAGTATATGAGGAGTATTACAGTCTTTTTCAAGACCAGCCTCTCCAAACTATAGAGACCAGCCTCTCCAAACTATAGAGACCAGCCTCTCCAAACTATAGAGACCAGCCTATCCAAACTATAGAGACCAGCCTCTCCAAACTATAGAGACCAGCCTCTCCAAACTATAGAGACCAGCCTCTCCAAACTATAGAGACCAGCTTCTCCAAACTATAGAGACCAGACTCTCCAAACTATAGAGACCAGCCTCTCCAAACTATAGAGACCAGCCTCTCCAAACTATAGAGACCAGCCTCTCCAAACTATAGAGACCAGCCTCTCCAAACTATAGAGACCAGCCTCTTCAAACTATAGAGACCAGCCTCTCCAAACTATAGAGACCAGCCTCTCCAAACTATAGAGACCAGCCTCTCCAAACTATAGAGACCAGCCTCTTCAAACTATAGAGACCAGCCTCTCCAAACTATAGAGACCAGCCTCTCCAAACTATAGAGACCAGCCTCTCCAAACTATAGAGACCAGCCTCTTCAAACTATAGAGACCAGCCTCTCCAAACTATAGAGACCAGCCTCTCCAAACTATAGAGACCAGCCTCTCCAAACTATAGAGACCAGCCTCTCTAAACTATAGGTAGGCCATTTCAACTTTTCTGCAATATTAACTGAGCAGAAAAAGAGTCACAATGGAAACTTCTAGGCCTTCAAAGGCAGACACAATACTTTTATTAGTTATTCTTTTTTTATTACAGAAGAAAGATGATGATACTGCTGGCAGTTCAGCGCCTTAAGACAACTTGGTTGTGGATGGCACTGCATAAATGTTTTATTGAAATATTGAGAAAGTGTGTTTTGGTGTTACTGTGGCTTTTAGGTAGCGCTTTGAAAAGTCGATGTAAAAAGCAAGGAAAAAGAGAACAGGACATTTCTGAAACATTTCGTGTCGGTAATTATCCTACCAGATACTCAAGGAAGCAGAACTGGTTGTCAATGCGTCAAGCCTTTGAATTCTTAGGGGAACTCAAAGCGCAGGGTCGCCCTCAGCACAAGACAAGAACAATAATGCACGACTTTTTCAATTAGTCTTCGAGCTCTCTTGTAATCAATTAGGCTAATTTGCTACGATCCGATTGGGAGACCATTTTCATTTTAAAGAGTGCTAAAATGTGTGCGTGGCAGCAGGTCACGTGTGGCACAAGGCAACCAGGCGGTTTACCACTAAACACACAAGAGGAAAAGGACAAGCGTGGAGATGACACCCTTAATAAAAGAATTCTCAGTTTGAGCGCATGCAGTAAGAAGTGAAATCTTGTCTTGTTCGCTGCAGGGATCAGTTACCACACTACTGCAGTGGAGGTCGTTTCTGCAACATGGACGTAATATCTAGAGAGCAGACAGCAGCTTAGCTGCAGGGCAAGCTTCACTAGCAGTCAGAGCAGTTAAAAGTGGCGGCTCCTACACTATGGTGAAGGAGCGTCGCCCTACTGCTTTTAAGCAGTGCAATGTTAACCTAAATGTTAATGTTAAGAAAACAAAAAATGATAATAACTTAAAGTTATTATCATGTTATGTTTCTGTGCTGCTTAGTTTGCGGGCGGGTGGCTTGGCAGGGCTGCTCTGCTCTCGGAGCAGGGCAGGGGAAGACTGGTTTGCCCACTCCTAAGTGTGCAATGACTGTTTGGTCGGCAAGTCGTGCACTTTCCCCATTCTCTATGCAGGCTGCATTACAGCCTGCATGGAGAAAATGCCCAGGCCCCCATTCCCTAGTTGAGCTTCGAACCAGGATGATCAAAACCAATCACAATGCTGCATTTCAGCAGTGTGATTGGTCAGGGGAGCCTGGGTGCTTACCAATCACAATGCTGCATTGCAGCTTTGTGATTGGTCAGGGGAGCCTGGCTTTGCTTCCTGTTCCTCAAGTCAAGAGGAGGAAAGCAGGAGCAGAGACGCGGGACCTGGCGGCAAGGTAAGTGTTTTTGTTGTTTTACATTAACCACAACCCCGTGTGCCCTCCCCTCCTTCTGCACACATGCCCTACCACCCGTGAGTCATGCCGGCCGCCACTGGGTATAACCTGGGAGAAGGCATGGCAAACCGCTCTCTCTCACAGCATCAGACCGCCACAGCATTTCCGCAAGCGTCCCTTACATGCAGTACTTAATTTGCAAAAAACATAAGTGCCAGGGCCCTGGTCAGAAGGCCACTGCAGCTTGCACCACCCATTACCCGCATTAGCACTGCCAATGAAAGTACCATCACAGCTAACCATCACACTCACACAAGTGTGACAATTCAGACTTTGGATATACATTAATGACTAACACATGCTGCCCAAGCTATTGTTATAGATTTGGGTGGCAGGTATTAGTGATTTTTAATGTATATTTCATTATTAAACAACTGTTGTTGTGCTCCTCACAAAATCAGATAAACAGGCTACCTTGTGGCAGGCTTTTATAAGAGACAGTGTTGACAATAAAGTGCTTTGCCGAGCACTGGAAATGACCAGCTCAAATTAAGCACTGCTTACAGGTAGAACAAATGAAGCGTAGGTACTGGTAGTGCAAGCTTTTTTTGCTTAAGTACGGTGTGAGACAAGTAACAGAAGTGCAAGCATTATTTTCACAGAACTGTTACAGCACATCTGTTGCCAGTTAGATGGTTAGCTGGCACAGAAGTGGTACAGCATGAATAGAAGTCAATCAAACTTTACTCAAACATGTACTACATACAGCAGTTCTGAAGATCTGAAGTATGTAAGCATCATAAGCAGCAGCACCAAATGCTTTATTCATACAGAACATAAACACTGCTGCAAATGTGCTGGAAGTAGGAAATGAGGGGGGCTGCAGCACCCCAAAAATAACAATGCTGGAGTTCAGAAGGTGAATGAGCAATAATGATGCCTATGATGAATAAGTGTTGTACTTTTAGCAGGGTCATACCCAAACCTTTTGCCTTCACCCTCCTGTTTCTGAACACGTTTTTTTGTTGGCCGATAGGATTCTGGGCACTTTACCACTGCTAACCAGTGCTAAAGTGCTTGTGCTCTCCCCTTTAGACATGGTAATATTGGCTTACACCCAATTGGCCCATTTAATTTACTTGTAAGTTCCTAGTATGCATGTACCAAGGGCCTGGAAATTAAATGCTACTAGCAGGCCTGCAGCACTCATTGTGCCACCTACTAAAGTAGCCCTTTAAACATGCCTCAGGCATGCCATTGCAGCATGGGTGTGCAGTTTTAAAACTGCTATTTCGATGTGGCAAAATGAATCTTGTGCCTTGCCCAAACATTCCTTTTTAATACATATGTCACCCCTAGGGTAGGCCCTGGACAGCCGAGAGGGCCAGGTGCAGTGTATTTAAAATTTGGACATGTACCTTTATGGTTTACATGTCCTGGTAGTGAAAAACTCTTAAATTCGTTTTTCACTATTGTAAGGGCAGCCTTTCCCATAGGATGACATTGGCATTACCTTGTTACATTTAATAAGCTGTAATTTTCTAATGGGAACAGGTGACCAGTTCATGTTTGGTGTCTTTGGAATTGTAATGAAAACTCCTTTCTCATGGTAAAGTTGGATTCTAAATTACAATTTTGAAAGTGCCTCTTTTAAACGTCTAACACATCAAGGGGATGGGCTCTTACCGACAGATTGGCTGAGCCACTATCAACTGCACAAAAAACAAAAGTGCCAAACCTGACACTCTTTCAAAAACGGCACCCACTAGCACACGCTTTACTTAATAACCATTTCTATTGGATCCACTGTTACAAATTGGAAAATGTTGTGCATTTCTGAGCACAACATTTTCCAATTTGTAACAGTGGATCCAATAGAAATGTTCGACGCGTTTTGAACCTCTATTCAACCTTTGTGGGGTTCTCCTCAGGACATAGAATTGATGTCCACTCTTAAATGCCTCATTCCAAGTTGAAAACATGATTTGATGTATTTTTGTCTTTTTTATATATGTCGATTTGTTTGTTTAATGTATGACTATTCATTGTTATGTATGTATTACAGTGGGTGGGAGAAAAAGAATGCTGATAATGTATTTGTGTTTCTCTGTTTGTGACAAAAAGATTTTTTCAAAAAAAATGAACTGTGGGTGACAGAGACGTGTTGGCAACCGCTGCAATTAAGTAAAGCATGTGCTAGTAAGTGTCGTTGTTGAAAGACTTTTAGAAATTCTGCATTTTCCTGCCTTAGGCTTTTAGGGGCAATTTACAAGCCCCTTGCACCACCAGTGCGTCACTTTTAAAAAGGGAAAAAGTGACGTACCATAATCGCAAGAGCCTTATAAATAAGCCCCTTAGTGCCTGTAGCCTGTCTCTGGGTCACATGACTGGGTGTAGCTGACAGATGAGCTTTGTGTATTCCTCCTAAACAGACTCGAAGGATGGGAGGATAGAGCTGGGCACAGCCCTACTTGCACTTGAATAGGGTGTGTCCTACCACCTCACAAAGAGCTGCATACACCCTGTAGTTAGTCTGCAGCCAGGACACGGAAGGCAGGGTGCCTGGGGACTTTAAAGGGAAACCTTTAGAAGTTTCTCCCATTCAAAGGAAGGCCCAGATATAAATATTGGGTCCCAAGCACCAACTCTTCAGTACACTTCTGGACCTGTTGCTACTCTGCCAGGAAGAAGGACCGCTCTGGTGCTGAAAGGACTTCCACTCTGCTGGACTGCTGCTCTGAGGGACTACTGCCCTTCTGTGCTGGCCTTTTGCCAGCTGCCCTCTTGCCTGGGAGAGAAGGACTGGACCTACATCTACTGGACCTACATCTGTTGAACCCAAGACCCCAAAGTGACTCCAAGGGCTAGTTGGCTGGCCTCCTGACACTAGCCTCAAGGACAGAAGGCTCCAACAACCTTGAACCCAGCACGTGAACTCTGCTATCTGTAAGTTCTTCCCTGCCAAGTGGTGCCCCTCAGTCCTAGACAATTGGAAGTGGGCATAAAGATGCTCTGCCAGCCCATCTGTGGACTCAGTAGAATTGACGCATCTCCTCTGCTGCGCAATCCCGAGGGGTCTCCCGATGCAAAGTACTACGCATCAACCTCTCAACCCGCATCAGAACTGCTGCCTGTGTGAAGCTTTCCTGACGCAGGTCCCCGCATTACAAAATCTCTTGTTGACAACAGCCTTGATTACTACGCAAGTCCTCTCATCGCAGCCTCACAGCTCCAAGGAGCTGACGCATTGCCTCAACTGCACAACACATCCCTGACATGGACTTCGCATTGCAAGCCCTGATTGACAGGATCCTCAACAATGATGCAGGACCTCTCATCGCAGGTCTGCAGCTCCTCAGAACCAATCCATCTCCTCAGCTGCACTATGCATGCTTGGCACAGGACCTCGGAATGCTCCACAACCAGGATCTAAGGTGCTCCGTTCAGTCGGTCTAACTGGGTCCCTGTAGCTGGTTTGAGTTACATCAAGGTTGGCCTGAACTTTTAACCCTGGTCCGGCGAGACTAGTTTTCCACAGCTTGCACTCGCCAATATAACAATGGTTAGCACAAGTGAGGAAAAACTCCGCTCCGCGGAGCAGAGGTTTTCGGAACTCTGCGCACTATGTAGAGCGCTGAATGGGAAAAACTCCGCTAGCAGAGTGGATTTCCAGGCCTAGCTTTAATAATATATTTCAAACAGTGTGCTCCACAATGCACCACAAGCTACATACTACACTCTTATTATTCTCTTTCTAAATGGGCGTGACTGATTTCCTACACTTGTTCTTAATGTAGAGCTTGGATCTTTCACAATCCCTATAACGTCATTCATGTAACAATTATAGCAGCACCCTCACTCTAAAAATTGTTCCAGCACCCCTGCACCAATGACCGAAAAATTACAAGCTTTACTTTCACTCATCTGATCAAGTACAGTTAACAGCAGTGCAAGCTTCATTGCTCAAAACTGGTAAAGCAGATGTGTGGCAGCAGTGAAACAGAGCATAGCTGCAGCGAAACAAGCCACTCTCAGATGAACAGCAAATGTAAAACACAGGCAACATCAGTACAAGTTTGTCACACACATATTCCGAACAGATAAAGCAGAGGCAGTATCTGTGCAAGATAAGATCACATCTTAGATCTCAGAAAAGGGAACGGGTATGACATAGCAGGAGACCTGTAAGCCTTCACTGAACAAACAAAAGGTGCAGTGCTAGAAGCAATAGCGCATGTTCCGTTCACATCCACCAAACAGTCCATCACATTCTATGACATTCGAATGAACCTATTCACCATGTTCAATATGAAATGAAAATGTGGAAAAAAGTCCAGTGCTATCAAAGGCAGTCCAGTGGCTAATCAGTGAGATGATTAGCAGATCCCATTTACAACTAAGGTAACTAGTAGAGAGTGCAAAATTTGCCATTCTAATGCATCTCGTGCTACTTTTAAATGGTCAAGCACATAAGTGCAAAATGATCCACAATAAAGCGACCTGTGCTTTTTCCTAAGAACACGTGCTTAACCTGTTCTGCAATACAATTCTCTCAAATATTTCAAATCTGCATATTTCAATGCCCAATGCTTTACTGGCAATAATACATTTCTTACATTGAAACTATGGTCCAGATGTACTACCCTTTTTTGCGCTCGCAAACAGGAGATCAGACCGTTTGCGATCGCAAAAAAAGGGTCCTGCATATACAAACGCTATTTTGTGAGTCACTGACTCGCAAAATAGCATTTGTGACTCTCGCTATTAGGATGGGATGTTCCTTCCTAAAGTGAGTCTCAATGTCATGTACTATTATTTTGCAACTGCATTTGCGGCTGCAAAACAATCGCAGTTTACCACCTACTTCAAGTAGGTGGTAAACCACTCGCAAACGGGAAGAGGTCTCCAGGGGACCCCTTCCCCTTTGTGAGTGTGTGAGAAAATATTTTTTAAGAGCAGGCAGTGGTCCCAGGGACCGCTGCCTGTCCTTAAAAAATGAAACTGCAATTTTTCATTTTTCTTTCGTAAATGCATGCCGTTTTCCTTTAAGGAAAATGGGCTGCATTTAAAAAGAGAAAAAATTGCTTGATTTGAAAAACAGTCCCAGACATGGTGTTCTGCTTACCCCAGCAGGCCACCCTCCCTGGGAGTGCTAGCCATTCCCAATGGGGTCGCAAATTGTGTTTGCCTCATAAATATTAATGAGACATGCAATTTGCGACCCTATTGGGAATCACAAACAGTGTCTAAGCCACTGTTGTACATTCACTTTTGCGACTCGTTCAACCCAATTTGTGTTTCGCAAAAGTGAACGGTCGTACATCTGGCGCCAGATTCCTAATTCCAAAACTTTCAGGGTGTCTCACTGCACAAAGAATTATATCGCTATCAGTCAGTCCCATAAAATATAGAAATCTCCTGTCAGCACTGTCTACTCTAGTTCCTCTATTTTCTTCACGTAATACCAAGAGAATTGCCTTCGGTTCTACAGCACTAAGGATGTTCATTGCTATAGCCTGGCTATGTATCCAGAGGACCTCCTGCTAAAATTTGGCAAAATGGGGAAAAGAAAAGATTATATGCTCTAAATTACTCTGGAACACTTTCTGTTTCCTTGGGGTGAAACGTTTCGAACCCTAAAGGTGGTCCTCTATAGCCAAATATGTAAAAGTCTTAAATATGTCTCAGATTAGCATCAGTTACCCCTCAATGCATCCACGTGTGGGGGGTTTACCAAAATCCAGAGATTCCTCTATTCTACCGTTCTCTTTCCAAATATTAAGTATATCTTTGTGCACCCTATATGTTTTTAGATATTACTTTATATAGATAATTTCATGACTTCAAATTCGGCATTGGGCCCATTACTTCCAAAACTTGTGATTTCGCCATGTGTCTTTAATTCAAATTCTTCTCTGCAGTTTAAAGAAAGTTCTTCTCTTTAGTAAATTAAAATTCTGCAGCAGCGCAGAGAATGTCTTAATTCTTTCGCCCCCAACATTTGATCTAGATAAATAATCCCTTTCCCTCTCAATATTGCTTAGCCACCACTCGAAATCTCTTGTAATAGTTCATGGTTAGCCAATGAAGAGGAGGGTAAATGATAAAACATTTTAACAAATGTTCTGAATCTAAGCCATATCTGACAACAATCTTTCAAATTCTTACATGTAATTCCCCCGCAAATATTCTGGATTCTAATATTTGAATATGACCATCCCCTCCCCTCATTCAGACTTTTCACACATGCTTGTTAAACTGCAGTTAATACAGTTGGTTTTAAAAGTCTCCGGCATTATGCAGAGGAGGGAGCAGAGCAGTTTCATAAACAGTCTGTGAGAGCCCACCCACATTCCTTCAACGAGCTGCATAGTGTTCTCACCTTAATACTTTGCTAAATTAGCTATCATTAATTTTATAACTATAAGCTTTTTCAACTTCAAACTTATTTAATTTAAACTTTACTGAGTATAACCTTTTCCAACTAGAAACATCCTTAACTTTAAAGTTTCCAACCTTAGAACTTTTGGAACTCAAAAGCTTCATAAGGTTCATAACCCTCCAAAGAAATTTCATATAAGTAGGAGTTAGCAAGAAGTGCTTCTGAGATTGGTTTAATCCCTGGGCGTTTTCCTGTGTCTTTTCTGAAATCTGGTGCTCGTTCCATTTTTCAATGCTTTGAGCTCACTTTGGAGAATTGGATGACAGAGTTTTTACCAATGTATCTACTAAAATACTGTTCATAGCAGACGGTCGTGTGTATAATGTTCCCAAAACAAATATAGACCACCCAACAGACATCCACGGACCCTACTACATATAACCAAATGCATAAACGACCACTTCACTAAAAATAAAACCATAAAAAATACTTAGACCTTCAGCAAACATCCAATGCAATCCTACTCTCTTGAACTATAAATGTAAAAACAAGGGAGGCAGGCTGCCAGATCAAAACGAAGAGGGCCGAACAGGTTGGTACCTACTTGCAAGCAGCTTCCCCAGTGCCACCCTAGCTCCCAAAACAATAATATTAGTATGGCACTGACACTGCTCCTGCCTGATAGCACAGTATGTATAAATGACTGCTAAAACATATAGCAAAACATAGCGCCCCATCCTCCCAGGTCAAATTTCGCCTACATCATGTGACCAGATGTGTAAAGGACCCTTCAAAATACAAACGTATTATACTTCCCACTCTCCCAGCCCCGTGCTGCCTCCGCATCATGTTTTTCAGTGCATAAATGACTCCCAAAAAATCTAGTAAAACCTTCTCCCTACCCTGTAAGTCCCTGCTAACACCTGAATCACAGCACATAAAGCAGCACATAAAAATAGAATAAAAATATTACCACACACTACTAATGTGTCATACCACAAAGTGCACAATTGACCCCGCAACGCTCCCATCTCCTGTACAGCATGTCCTCAAGTGTATATATGATGTATAAAAACACTGAACATTACATTTGGGCGATCCCACCCTACACATGCCTCCCTCTCTAGAGCACCAACTGCAGAAATTACTTACATTTAAGGGTCACAGGTGTGCATAAGTAATCCTGAATAATATTTGTAAATTACATTTTATCATGTGAAAATATTCATATTTATATTTTCGCTTGAGAATATCTGCAGCACCAGTGTATATGCATTTGCTTACTTTTGCAGTTTATAATTCTCCAAAGGAAACACATTTTTCTCTGCAGAGAAACCTCTACCCTTGAATCCACACCTATGTTTGGAGAGCTGCCAAATCATCCTGTGTGCCCTCTGCACCCCCTTTTATTTCTGACTGGTACTAGTTGTAACTGACTTTCATTGTCCATGGGCTCTGTCTAACCAGGCCCAGGGCCAGTGCTATGCTGAAAACACAGTGAAAACATGCACATACATTAGGGTACACTATGTGTAGGGTACACCTATAATTATGACCTACCCTGTAAGTCCTTAGTAGATAATAGAGCGGGGGCGTAAAACTACCTTTAAGTCCATGGTATATAATAGGGGCTGGCAGTTTAGAGGCCAGCAGCCTTTGTTGAACTTGCATGTGTTCACTGTTGAGAGACTGAGGTTATATTAAAAGCAGCCCTGTGTTGCTGCACTGCTTTTAAATGTAAATTGTGCCCAAACTCGACTTTGGCTGTAGGGCCACTTAAAAAGTGATAATCTACTGTAATTTGGCACATTAGGTACCCCCAGGGCCTCCCCTAAGTGTCCCGGGTGGGAGTTAATGCACTTATAATTAGAGCTTGTATAAAATAGGTTTCATATGCCCTGGTGATAGAGAAATTGCACATATCACGTTCCCCATTGTAGTAAAAGTGCCTCCCAAAAATCAATATTGGTGGTAGGGGCACTTAAAGAGTGAGGATCTACACAATGTTTGCATATTCAGGACCCTTAACCCCTTGTATGCCCATGACGAGCTGGACTCGTCATGGAGCACAGTCGCGCTGTGCCCATGACGAGTCCAGCTCGTCATGAGGCATTCCCTTTAAACCAAAATAACCTCGGGAGCTGGGGAAGAGCTTCCCCAGCTCCCGAGGCCACCCCCCCCCCCTTTCACTGTAATGACGATCGGCGCGCACGTCGCGCCGACGTCATTACAGTGAAAGTGAAACTGAAATGAGCCAAGAGGCTCATTTCAGTTTCACTTTCCATGTGCTCAGGGGGCTATCTCAGCCCCCTGAGCACGTAGAAAGACAGGAGAGGTATCGTTGGAAAGGGGAGAATCTCCCCTTTCCAATGGTACCCCAACCAAACCCAGGTGACCCCCCTTGCAAAACCAGGTCGTATTGAGGTAGGCAATTTTCATGTCGCCTTACTACGTTTTGGGCCCTTGCCTGTCGCGGGTACTTGGGCCTCCCACACGAGTGAGGCACCGTTTTTATCGGGAGACCCGGGGGAACGCTGGGTGGTAGGAAATTTGTGTCAGCCCGGTGATGCCACAACTTTCCCACACAAAAATGTGTGAAAAAGGTGATTTTTTCAGCTAAATTTGAGGTTTGTAGGGCATTCTGGGTAAGGAAACGTTGGGGGATCCACGCAAGCCATTCCTTCCTGGAATCCCTTGGGTGTCTAGTTTTCAGAAATGTGTGGGTTTGGTAGGTTCCCCTAGGTGGCCGCTGAGCACCGGGCCAAAAACCCAGGTAACCCCCCTTGCAAAACCAGGTCGTTTTGAGGTAGGCAATTTTCATGTCGCCTCAATACGTTTTGGGCCCTTGCCTGTCGCGGGTACTTGGGCCTCCCACACGAGTGAGGCACCGTTTTTATCAAGAAACCCGGGGGAACGCTGGGTGGTAGGAAATTTGTGTCAGCCCGGTGATGCCACAACTTTCCCACACAAAAATGTGTGAAAAAGGTGATTTTTTCAGCTAAATTTGATGTTTGCAGGGCATTCTGGGTAAGGAAACGTTGGGGGATCCAAGCAAGCCATACCTCCCTGGAATCCCCCGGGTGTTTAGTTTTCAGAAATGTGTGAGTTTGTTAGGTTTCCCTAGGTGCCGGCAGAGCTAGGGTTAAAAAACTACAGCTAGGCACTTTGCCAAAAAAGGTTGATTTTTCACTGCGAAATTGAGGTGTGTCCACGATGCGTTTTGCGCCGTTTCCTGTCGCGGGCACTAGGCCGACTCACACAAGTAAGGTACCATTTTTATCAGAAGACTTTGGGGAACACGGGGTGGGTGGAAATTTGTGGATCCACACAGATTCCAGAACTTTCCACCACAGAAATGTGGGAAAAATGTTTTTTTGGCAATTTTTTAGGTTTGCAAGGGATTCTGGGTAGCAGAACCTGATGGGAGGCAGTCAAGTCACCCCATCCTGGATTCCCCTGGGTATCTAGTTTTCAAAAATGTATAGGTTTGCTAGGTTTCCCTAGGTGCCGGCAGAGCTATGGTTAAAAAACTACAGCTAGGCACTTTGCCAAAAAAAGGGTAATTTTTCACAGCGAAATTGAGGTGTTTCCACGTTGCGTTTTGCGCCGTTTCCTGTCACGGGCACTAGGCCGACGCACACAAGTGAGGTACCATTTTTCTCGGAAGACTTTGGGGAACGCGGGGTGGGTGGAAATTTGTGGATCCACGCAGATTCCAGAACTTTCCACCTGAGAAATGTGGGGAAAATGTATTTTTTTTGGAAGTTTTTTAGGTTTGCAAGGGATTCTGGGTAACAGAACCTGGTGGGAGGCAGTCAAGTCACTAAAGTACATGTGTAGTGAGATGCACACCGAATTATTTCATGCTTTGTAATCTTCTGCTTAACATTTCAACTAGGTAAGGCGTGCAAGCGCGGTTAGCGCCCTGTCCCCGTTGCGCAATGTAACAAGACTGAACACGTAGGAACCATTTTTAGGAACCTGTCCGGCTGCACAGCCAATTACTGGATTGAATGAATCCAATAAATCAAATTTTCAATTCCACCTTTATAGTATTTCCTTATTTTTTACACGTAAACTTTATATTCTTTGCGTTCTTCCTCTTCAATTTATTATACTCATTAGTCCATGAATGATGGTGTTAAAAAACCGGAGGACAGCGTTAATCTGCATATCACGACTTTATTTGCATGACCCAATGCATTTCGGGATTCATTTCCCTTCTTCAGGGGTATCTGCAATACAAGTGTGCAATTACTTTAGTATCACTTTACAATATTCCTTAAATACAATGCTCACCATAAACTGAATACATATGAATTATATGCATAGCCTACGTTCCCTCATTTGTAGAAAGAAAGGTTGTTAACTGTTTACCAAATCCCACACTCTGACCTTCAAAAAACCGCTTCCCCACCCCAAATCAATACTAGTGAGGCAACCCCCTATTCTACTTCTGAATCACCTATCCCCTCCTCATACCATTACATCACTTCCATTCCACACTGCGCTTACCCAGATGTATATTTACCGTGATATGTGTGGTTGATTAAAAGCCAAGCTTCCGAGTTCACATCCTGTCTGCACAAGATGAATCCCCCAACGTCACGTCATTTCAGTACTGAGCCAGAGCTCTTTCCTTGATCGAACCAGAAAGTTCCTAGCACTGCCGAAAATTCCTTTCTACTTGTACCTCCCCTTTCAATTAGCGCTAACGGTCCAGCACACATGCATGAGCGGTAACCAAGCTGCGGAATGGATTATACCCGGTGGCGTTCCCACTGTCAAACTGCTACTCACTTTCCCAGAATGCCCTTTCTTTGTTATCCTATTTTTGACAAAAATCTCTCCCCACACCCGTAGACTGTTTTCTTATGTCCATTTAACAATGAAGTGAATGATTCCCTGTGCACCCTTTGCAATGTGTGACAACCATTAAAGTCCGTTAATAAAGGAATGGTGTTTTGAAAAAAAGTCTGTTTATCAGTCCATCTTCCTTGCAAGCCGTTCTTAGCAGATAACACTCCTCCTGTGATAATCATCATGTTGACAGTTCCCAGTACTCTCCAGATTCCCGAATTTAAACGTGGGTGCAATCTCACATGTTACCGCTCATGCACGTGTGCTGGACCGTTAGCGCTAATTGAAAGGGGAGGTACAAGTAGAAAGGAATTTTCGGCAGTGCTAGGAACTTTCTGGTTCGATCAAGGAAAGAGCTCTGGCTCAGTACTGAAATGACGTGACGTTGGGGGATTCATCTTGTGCAGACAGGATGTGAACTCGGAAGCTTGGCTTTTAATCAACCACACATATCACGGTAAATATACATCTGGGTAAGCGCACTGTACAAAAAATGTTGGGTTTCTGACAAAAGTCTGATATCCTCTAAAAGCTGGGAAAATGGTGACTTCAGCCCCACAAACCCTTTTTTGATAACACTTGCAGGGAAAAACCCAGATGCTTTCATTTGCAGCCTGTTTTTCCCATTTTCCCCCCAAAAAACTAAATTTTGCTGTATTTTGGCTCATTTCTGTGACCCCTCCAGGGGAATCCACAAACCCTGAGTACCCTCAGAATCCCCATGATGTTGGAAGAAAAGGACGCAAATTTGGCGTGGATACCTTAAGTGGTCAAAAAGTTACAGGGGCCTCAGCGCGCACTACCCCAAATAGCCAAAAAAGGCCGTGGCACAGGACGGGGGAAAGGCCTGGCAGCGAAGGGGTTAAAGTCTCTCCTTGGTGTCCCAGGGGTCAGAGTCATGTAACTATGAGCAGGGCCCATATAAAAGATGTTTTATCTTCCCTAATGATGGAGAAATTGCACATTTCTGTTTCCCCATTGTAGATGCCTAGCCCCATAGGATAAAATGTTAATAGTTTACAAATGCATAACTATTGCTAGGAATTATATAAAATACCATTCCTGGACTTAGGAGTATGGTATTGATAAATCCAACAATATGCCATTGTTGAATTTATCCTAAAGTATACAGAAAATAAGTTATAAGACGTTCTTGTTTGTAGGCCAGAATTCAGCCTTTCTGCCTTCTTCTCTGATTGGTCAGAGTTAACAGGATTAGCCAGGCTGCTTTGATGAAGTGATAAGTGGCAGAGAGAGCTCTGCTACACAGGAATGCCAGAAAAGGAGTAGGGGTCGCAAAGCATAGGACTTCACAGGGGGAATAGGACAGGCAGGGAGTTCCAGACTCATCTGCCCACCAGCCCCTCTGACCCAGCTAGATAGCAGGCTTAAGGCAGGATTTTACAGATGGTAGGGGAAGGAGAGCTATGGAAATGAGCCATACTGAATGTTAGTTTAACTAGTTCTTGCTCCTCTGTTGAGATTCCAGCCTTACTGAAGTATGGAGGAATAGTGCTTTCTGGGAGAAGATTATGCCACACTTTGGAAGAAGTGGTCATGCTCCTCATTGAACAGGACTGCTCCCCTGCTTGACCCCAGAGAACACTGAATAAATATGTGAGAGGTGGAGAGCCTCTCGGGTGTGCTGCTTGAAACTAAGAGAAGAAGAAGGTTTGCCAAGCTGGAAAATTGATTTGCACCATCGGGCCCTGCTTTCTGATTGACTGCACCATTATCTGGAAGTACAGCCCTTGGATGTACCTTGCTTCAGGAAGAATAAAGACGGGACAACCTGCAAGCTACAGGTTCACAGAGCTCATCTGGACCATCACCACCAAGAATTCCTTGCCTGGAGTGCTTCCAGTGGATTTGTAGGGGTTTTGTCCAGGTATATTGTAGGAATTGTGGTCTCAAATTTTCAAGGACTTTCTCGCAGTTTCCAGATCCTTGTCTGTGTTCTGTACATTTTGAACCCACACGAGGAACTTCAAGAATAAGATCAAGAGGTTTGGAGAAGTTTAGAGCAACTTTGGAAAAAAGCTCCATAAGGGGACCGACTCAACCGCAAGATTCAAGCCGGCCACCTTCAACCACGAGTCAGCCTGACCTGCTTGTTTGTCCCACTAAAATGCTCCATAGGTCCTACTTCCAGAGTTTGACTGTGAGGGGTATTCAAGCAGGGCTCCATCGTGGTCGGCCTGAAACTTTGACTTTATCCCGGTCAAGTGTGATCAGATTTCCTAAGTGGCGCTATAGGTTTCTAAGGTTCTATCGTGCTAAATCTTTAAAAAATCTCTGGTTCCCTACATTGTATTTGTGTCATTTTGGTATAATTTTAAAGATGAAAATATTTCCTATTGTTATAAATTGGTATGGGATTTTTATTGTGTGCTGGTTCTTAATTATTTACTGAATTGGTGTTTTTAAATGCTTTACATAAATGTCTCCTAACTTAAGCCTGCCTGCACGCAGCCAAGCTACCAAGGATTGAGCATAGAAAAAAATTATTGAGACTTATACTGAGCGCTAGACCGTGTTAGTGGCCTTATTGCCAGTGGTAGATGCATATTTACCACTACTATTAACCCATTTTTCAACAGGGGGTATTTCCTTTCCCTGACCAGCCTGGGAAGAGATTCTTTCCTGCTAATGGCGGCATACATACTTGACCATTTCCAGGATGGGAAGTGGCCAGTAAGTAGTTTGTAAATATGCACAAACTCATATTGTATTCCCACTCTATAGTGTCCTCTCCATACTCAAATGCTCATGCTGTGAGTAAATTTACTCACACAAAAGTTCTTCAATGAGTAACTCTTTTTATCAGTGCAGAATCAACTTTTGCAATTTCTAAAATGTATTTTCCAGCAATGAAAAAAACATGCGGAATGTGAGTCCTCAAGTTAGTTTGCAAGACGTTTATCCAATCAAAACTTTGTCATGAAAAGACTTTGTGGTAAATTTCATAAACTTCATGATGGTTGAATACGAAAGTTTCCATAATGTTGTGGCTGGAAAGGATACTTTACACACCTCTACATAGTATCAGCATGTGCAAACTTCCTTTACTTACAGAATAGCCACAAAGCATTTAGGGTCAGATGTGCGAAGGTTAATTTTTGCATTTCCTAAATAGCGGTTCTCAAGAAATCGCTATTAAGAAAATGCAAATTGGCATGTACATATCCTGCAAGTGGACTTTAAAAGTACTGAAATTTGTTTTAAAAATGCCCTTTCAGACCACTTTGTTTTTAGCAGAATTATGTTAAAAGTAAGCAGTAAAGTTCACTATGCGGTTCCATTTTTGGTCAAACAGTTTCTCAGGAGGAAAATCACTTGCCGCCCCATCCTCCACATGCCCTACTCAAATCCATCTTGAAGAAGTCTTGTTTGCTTCCTTCGGTTGCTGCAGTCGGCTTTGTTCTTTGTCCAACTACGTTGTGGGGGAGGGGGTTTCAGAGGGGGAAGTGAGAGGTAACAATTAGGGATGTGGGCGACTTCCTCCAAATAAACATGTTTGGCACCTGCACTTATTTTAAAAAATCAATCGCATCAGCACTGCAATTCCATTTACATCCATCTCTCCCCCTCCACTGCTCTCTACTTATTGCTACTAAACTTCTCCCTCTGACCGTTTCTGCCTTTCTTTATTCAGTTTGCGCATAACTTTCATCCCACTGCTTCTTTAAAACCCCTTAAAGGTGAGCGGCATTAATCCAAGCAGTACAATGCGTGTCTCCTGTGTTTTGCCCAAGCTAATAAATGCTTCACCAATTCAATTAAAGCAAATGTGAACGCGTTGGATCCCCTTTCGTTCTCTAATGAGTCATATGCAGTCATTACACGGCTTCCCATTAATTCCAACAAGGTCAGCACATTCCCCTGCATGTCTCTGTGCATCCTGCATAATAAGGGCACGCTGGCTTGCCCTCTAGGGCGTAGTTCCTGTGCCAATAGCAGGCGTGTGGGCGTTGCAGCAGCCTCTGGCGTCAGGCGGTTGTCAATCCAGCAAGGAGGCAGAAGAGGACAAACAGTGGACTTGGTTTCAGCAGTATTTAGGAGCAACACAATTTGCACTTAACAAAAAAGAAAGAGAACTATCACCTGTAGACTATATTAAGCTCTAGGGAGTAGGGACTTCCTGAGGAGCACAGTATCTAGATGTAGAGGTCACGTCTGCAGCCTTGAATATAGTTCTGGAGTGGTGTGTCAGGTTATTGAAGCTACATGTGCCGTATTATGGTCAGTTCTGTAAAACAAATCTTACACAATGTTGCCAATTCAGCAGATAAAATTTAATTTAAATTTAATTTCTTTATTGTTTTTTTAGCCTGACAACAAACAGCCCTAGCTTCTTAAACAATAGACAGTGTTGTATCTAGATGTGATGGAGCAAGTTTTCGTATGAAAAGAGACTTGCTCGTGTACAATCCTCTCGAATAACCTGTAATATTGTAACCAACATGTATGCGGGTACTAAAATTGCACCACATTTTACATACTGTATCTAGGGCAAGCTTTTCGATGTGCTTTACTAACCAGTAACCCAAGTGTTCTTAAAATGCCGCCGAAAAAGCGGGAACTCTTCTGCGCATGCATCTACAGAGTAATGACGTTTCTGTCGCTTGGTGGGAAATCTTTGCAGCTGCGCAATAGCTTTTAACATGGCTGCTTGAAACCCTCTCATTAACGCACATGCTGTGCTGAAACTAACCCGTGCAAGTTTTACTAAGTTATTAATGAAAAAGAGATATTAAGTAAATGGGGTTAGAGTAGAAGTAAGTGTTATACAGTGAATTCATTTAATTTCGGATTCTAACATGTTTTTTCTTTGACTTTATTAATAGTTCGCATTTGGGCCTTGGAGGGTGACCGATGTCCCTATCCCTTTGTGAATACTACACATGCGCACTGCATCCTTATTCTGAAACTAGTGATGTAATTGAACTTCTGCCAAGAACATGTGACCAGCAAGGACATGGGAAACTAAACTCTTGAACCTGCAAAAGGAAGAAGCCGAAACATTGTACTTCAAATTTATCAATCCACATATGAAATGCTTGTGGGAATAAAGCTTGTGGGTATTAAAAGTAAGGGGCGGGAAATTAGACAATAGGACTAAAGAAGGTTATTGCACTTAGTATGGTGTGATGTCCTCACCCCACTGCCTGGCCCAATCAAATTGAGGGGTGTACATAGAATTTAAACATTTGGGGGTGGATCATAAACTCGAATTGGTATAACAGGTACATTTAGTTAGTTAGATACACTTGATGCTGCACATGCTGATGCTATGCTGAGATGCTGCCCAAATCGCTGCAAGCTGATTGACCAGAGAGGGGTGTAACGCTGGCGTTGCACTAGAAAAGGTCACCTTCCCGGTCCTGAACCTGTCCTGAATCTTTGATACTCGGATGTCCAGGTCCTCACCCCATTCTAGGTAACTATAGTTCTGAGGGTAATGCTCCGTATTTGCTCTCTGTTCTCTCCTCAGGTACTGTCATCATGAGAATTTAATTATTGTGATTAGATTCCAAGCTAACTGTACTATTTTCATGATGGAGAATTTTGGTGTATCTACGTGAATTCTGATTTGACTCACAAATGTATTAATCCAGATAAATCTTTAAAACTTCTAATGAGTCTGTGGTTCTTTAAATAAAAGGTTAATGAGTTAATATTTCCTCCCTATTCTAATCCACAACAAGATCTATCGACAAAGTACATTACTTAAGGAGACAGGGAATGGTAATGATACTGCTGTAACAGGTCTCTATGGTAAATCAAAATTGATGACCAGCGGATATTTGCTAGCTCATTGAATGTATGAATGTATATGGGCCCAAACGAGAGTTGTGTGTATGTGTGTGACTAGAGCTGGTAACTTCGCTGCATCAGTTTTACTTGGTGCAGAGGCATGGTTTGTTTAGTTAGTTAGGGCGAGGATTGTACTTGAAAATTGAATTATTAATTTATGTTTTAACCAAACCCGTTATGTATTGTTTTATGTTGTCTGGAAATTCCCGGGAATATTGATTAGTGGGTGGTGAATGGAAGCCACACTGCAGTGAGGTTATTGGTCTGGATCGAGAAGGTGCTGAAAGTTACGCAGGACTAGAAGCACTAAGTTAGGGATTAATTTCTTGTATGTTAGTGAGAATAATTGATAGCAAGGAGTTCGCTGGTGAAAATTTGGTCTTATATCACCTAGAAAGGGTAATACTGAAGGAGTAGCAGGTTCTCTGATGCTTGTGTGAAGAGTAAGCGGAAAGGTTTTACTCGTAGTGTGTGAAGAGTAAGCGGAAGGGTTTTACTTGCAGTGAAAGAAATTTTACTATTCTTTGAATTAGTGGGTCAGACACAATAGCGAATGTTTCTATGTTGTTAATGAAAAGTTGTGTAAATTTGTGAGAAAAATAAGTTTTCGCATGATTTTGTAAAGGAGGGGTCAGTTGAGGGTGCTGCTATGACGTCACTGAGAGCCGCGCTGGGATTGGTCAAAACAGCGGGCATGTAGTTGATGGGAAATTGTAAAGGAGGGGTCAGTAGTAAGGAGTGATACTGACGTCACAGAAAAGCCGCGCAAGCATTGGCTAAGCGAGCAAGCAGAGTAGAAGTTGATTGGTCCTCAGACTAGAAAACGCGTAGGTATTGGTGAATCATTAGAAATAAAGCAAACGTCTGATTGGTCACAAAATATAAATCCCAAGAATAATAATAAACAGTGGAGTTTGCATGTACGATTCAACATTAACAGGGACTTGTCCAGACTGAAGATTTATAGGGTTTGCTTACGAACAGTATCTTAACAAGCACAAGCACGCAATGTATGATGAAAAGAGAAAGATGTCATTTATGCAAAGTGTTAAGAATTATTTTTAAACGGACAAACCCATTAAGTAGAGTAGAGAAGGGATTCTTATTCCTCCCTCAAATACGCCTGCTTCATACATGATGGTGGAAAGATGCTATGATACCTGTGTATGGTTAGAAAATTGGGTAGAATACACAAAAAGATGATGGAATATTAGCATTTCCAGAGTACGGAAGCTTTAATGGGAAAATACTGCATAACTTAAGAACTCGGATGAATGAATTAGAACCCAGACCTAGATTGACCCAGTATGAGGCTTTAGAAGAATTGGAAATGGAAGCCTTTGAACGTGACAGACCTCGAAGTAACAGGACCCTAAGCAAATATTAGTCCAAATTTCCCTGAGAGACTGGAGATAGTCAAATGAAACAATGGAGACAGGTCATGGTGTCAGAAGGCCTATATCCTGTGATAACGTCAGAAGAGCAGACTGGAGGCAACGGTACAGAGAAAACCAAGCATTTAACCATGACAGGTAGTGGAGAAGTAGAAGAAGGATATTTAGAAGACATATTGATGAAAAGTCCTCCACCTTATAATGATGGATTTAATAGAATGGCCCCTAGTGCCCCGATGATAGGAACACCTTTGGTTCCACAAATAGTACATAACACAACAATAGACAGGGTACTTCAAGAAAAAGAAAAGGAAGCAATAAATAAGCATAGAGATTAATTAATCCAGAAAATAGCTCCGATAAACGCTCATCCAGAAGCATTGATTATACCAGTGACAATAGGTCCGGTAATCCCATTGTATGGGGAAAAATCAAACGGTCCCAAAGTTTCTGTAATGCCAACCCCAAGCATAGAACCTAGAAAACAAAAGGTAATAATAGATGATCAAGAAAGTGAATGTGAATCAGTGATATCATTAATGGATTTACCCATAAGAGAACCAATAATGAAAACCCCGAGGAGAAATTTGCCAAGTTGTACAAAGGATGTTAGACTAGAACCGGAACCAGAAGTGCCACAAGAGTAACCCCAGAAGATATAGGGGCATATTATCAAGCCAGGCGATGAAATTATCGCCGCTTTAGCGGCAGAAAACTGCCGCTAAAACGGCGATAATGGGCTTGATAATATGCTCTATGTAATTCCAATTGAAGCCCATGTTAGATGTCCTTCACATCTAACCTGAGCTTCAATTGGAATTCCATAGAGCATATTATCAAGCCCATTATCGCCGTTTTAGCGGCAGTGTTCTGCCGCTAAAGCGGCGATAATTTTATCGCCTGGCTTGATAATATGCCCCATAGAGAGATGGACTCAAGAAATAGAGAAGCCAGAGCCACAGCCAAAAATATTAGACATTTTCAAATTGCGAGTAGAATTGGAAGAAACGGTAGCTGGAAATGTGAGTCTAGACAGATTAAACACATACAGTGAGGAAGAGTTATGGTTTATTTGTAGAAGCATTACCCGAAATACAAAAACATTTCATGAAAAGTTGACAAATCTGGCATCTGAAATGGGAATTGATTTAGGGGAGTCAAAGGTGTTGCAAAACCCGTATAGAGCAGAATTTTCCGATAAAGATTTGGAAAACATGAATATGTCCAGAAGAAAACTACAGATCAGGGAGTTATTATTTCTATTACAAAAATGGGGAGATCTTGACAAATGGAAAGTTAGGTGGGCAAAGAAAAAGGAAGAAGCACAGGTAAATCGAACAACATCTGAATATGCCATGAGAGAAACAGAAAAGGATGAGAGGCTGTATCCGATGAGGGAAGTACCCGGAGGGGGGTACATACATGTACCATGGACTAGACAAGATATTTTGTCGTTTGCAAATGAATTTTCCTAAACTGAGAGAGAAACCAGTGGAATAGTACAGACAAGTTGAGAGGTTTGTGAAAGTTTCAAAGGTTTTGTTAAAAGATCTGGATGGTCTGTTTGACATAGTAGTACCAGTAGATTTGTGGACAGAGTGTAAAATTACTCTAGATTGGCCTAGTGAAGAGTATCCAAGAGATTCAAAGACAGGAGCTCCGTCAGAAGATGTAATGAAAAAATATCACCAGGTAATCACTTTTCTGAAGAGTAAAATTCCCCCCAAAGAAACTGACTGGGTAAAAATAGACAGAACAACCCAAGAGAAAAATTAGTCTGTACATGCATACTACGAACATCTTTTACAGGTGTTTAAACAGTATAATGGTTTTGAAAGTCTAGAGAACAAGGACATGACCCATTTTGTGTATCGATTTGTGACAGGGTTAAGATTGGATATGTCTCAAATGATTAAGCAGCACATGTTATGTTGGCAATCAAATAAAATTAGCTGAACAGCAAGAGCTTCAATTGAATAAACAGTCAGAAAATCAAGGAAGGGTACAAGGTCAAAGTGAAAATAATGGGGGTAAGCCACGGGGAAGATTGAACCGGGAAGAGGCAAAGAAAAGGTTTCCTTGTCACGGGTGTGGAAAGTTGGAACATTGGAAAAACGAGTGTAAATTCGTACAAGTTAATAATGGCCCAAATCAAAAGTTAAATCCACAGACTCAGAACGAGGTGTTAATAAGTCAACTGCAACAGGGTATAGATCTTCAGAGTCAATTGCCATCTGCCCCTAACCCAAATTTTGTGAGTCAAGCCAAGTACAGTGTGGGCACCGGATTCCTAGAAGGAAGTGGTAAGAACATTTTTGTAACCTAGCAGTTTCTTTTGCAGTACCCACTTCTCAATTAAGTGCCTAAGAGAGGAGGAAGGGGAGTGCGTACTTGGCGCATCCCTACCTGTAGATCAGTCAGGTTGTTGGACACTGGTGCTACCAGGTCTACTGTGAGAACAGCAGACATACCTAACCTGCCCCTCTCGGGTGAAGCCATCCAAGTAGTAGGTGTCACGAACAAACAGATTAGAACCCCGATCACAGAGCCCATGGAGGTGTAAATTGGTCATTTTAAAGAAACGCACAAATTCGTAGTTTGTGACTCAAGTCCTATAAACTTGTTTGGAAGGGCCTTATTGTGCAAAATGAATTACACCATATTCTGCACACTGAATGGTGTTGCAATAAAAACCCCAGATGAAGATGGAGTTTACATGTTCATGTTAGCAAAACAAGGGACAGAAGTAAATGAAATGTATTCAATGATAACCAAAGATGAATTACCTGCTGAAGTAAAACTGACTGTAAATGCAGAGATATGGGATTTTACTGGAAAAGAAATAGGATTAATGGCGAATGTAGATCTCTTAAAAGTGACAGTGAAAGAAGGTGCTATTTATCCAAATACTCGACAATACAAAATGAGTCCTAAAATAAAGGCAGGTGTTGCAGCAGAGATTGAGCGATTAGTCGAACAAGGCATTTTGAAAGAAATAATGAGTAGCCCTTGTAACTCACCTATAATTGGCATTAAGAAACCTAACGGGAAATATAGGGTGGTTTAGGACCTGAGAAAAATTAATAAAATTGTTGAACCATGTTGTCCAGTAGTGCCCAACCCAGAAGTGATTCTTTACCAGATACCATGGAAAGCAGGTTGGTTCATAGTAATTGATTTATGTCATGCATTCTTTTCCATTCCACTGCATCCAGATAGTCAGTTTTTATTTTCATTTAAATTCGAAAAGCATGTTTACGTGTGGAATTGTGTGCCTCAAGGGTACACTGAAAGTCCTTCAATCTTTAATCAGATTCTCAAAAAAAGTCTTGAATCTATTGTGTTGCCCAGAGAATCAGTCCTGGTGCAATACATTGACGACCTATTGGTTGCGTCGAACACACGAGATAACTGTCTCACTGATTCAATTGCATTTCTAAATCATTTGGCAAAAGGTGGACACAAAGTGTCCCGTGAAAAACTTCAGTTTTGTAAAAACTCAGTCAAATACCTGGGACATCAAATAGAGAGAGGAATTAAAAAGGTGACGTCAGAAAGAATCAGAATAATAAGACAAATGCAGTTGCCACGAACCCAAAGAGAAATAAGAATGTTTATTGGGGTCGTGGGATATTGTAGACAGTGGAATGTAGGGTTTGCTTTACTAGCTAAACCCCTGTACAGATGACCAAAAAGAGAGCGAAGGACCCTATAGAGTGGGATGATGAAAGCATGAAATAGTTTATAAAATTACGTAATTGTTTGAGCGAAGCGCCTGCTTTGGGAATGCCAGACTACTCAAAAGAATTTGCGTTGTTCTGTTATGAGAGAGATAATTGTGCACTCTCAGTCCTGACACAGAGACATGGATTAATGCGAAGACCAGTGGCATATTTTTCTGCTACCCTAGACCCTGTGGCATGTGTATTGCCAGGTTGTTTGAAAGCTGTAGCTGCAACCTGTGTGAGCATAGAACAAAGTGAGTCAATTGTGATGGGACACCCTGTAAAGGTGTATGTTCCCCATTCAGTTGTGATTTTGCTGACCAAAACCCGAACGCAGTACCTCACTCCCAGTAGGTTAACCAAATATGAGAGAATAATACTGGGGGCTGAAAACGTGACTATAGTGAAGTGTACTGTTCTCAATCCAGCCACCTTACTACCTGATCCATACCAAGAAGAGGTGAAAGATGAAGTCGAACATGAATGTCTTGACGTGACTGAACTTAGCACCAAACCGCGTCCTGACATACAAGAAG
Organism: Triturus cristatus; assembly: GCF_964204655.1. Classification (NCBI taxonomy): domain Eukaryota; kingdom Metazoa; phylum Chordata; class Amphibia; order Caudata; family Salamandridae; genus Triturus; species Triturus cristatus. The sequence continues at coordinate 806,586,247 of NC_140590.1, forward strand.
AGCCCCTGAAAAAGGCAGATCATGAGCTGTTTGTAGATGGCTCATGCATGCGGCACGAGGAGGGAGGATTAAGTGCTGCTTACGCTGTGTGTACATTGACTGGAATTGTCGAAGCATCCTATTTACCAGAAGTCAGATCTGCACAAGTAGCTGAATTAATCGCTTTAATTAAAGCATGCAAAATTGGGAAAAATTGGAGAATAACCATATTAACTGATAGGTAATATGGTTATGGGGTTGTGCATGATTTTGGCAGCTATGGATGCAGAGGGATTTCCTGACTTCCTCAGGAATTCCCATTAAAAATTAAAATTTGTGAGAGAATTGATTGAGGCAATTCAATTGCCAAAAGAGGTAGCCGTGGTTAAGTGTGCTGCTCACCAATCAGGAGATGACTATGTGACAGTCGGTAACCGATATGCTGACCAGGTTCCCCAGCACTGTGCAAGACATAAAATTGCATTAAATAAGAAAATCAAAACTTGTGGAATCAGCTGCCAACTTATGCTACTTGCAGGAGTGGGAACTTGGGAGCAGGTAAGAGATCTGCAGGATGCAGTAAAAATTAGAGAAAAGGAAGAGTGGGTGAAAATAGGATGTCAAAGAAGAGCAGAAGATGGTGTGTGGGTTTGTTATGATGGCAGACCAGTAATCCCAGACAGTATGCTTGCACCTATGGCTAGGATGTATCATGGAGACACACATGTAGGCAGAGATGCAATGATTCGACTATTCAGACAAGATTGGTTTAACGCAAAATTCAGGAATGTAGCAGAGAGTCTTTGCCAAAGATGCTTAACATGTCAACAAATGAATCCTGGCAGGAAAACCATGGTTAGTATGGGAAAGATTGGAAAGCCAGAAGGTCCCTTTGTAAGACTTCAACTAGATTTTATTCAACTGCCTGCTTGTCGAGGGTTGAAATATGTACTTGTCATAGTTATTTATTCTCAAAGTGGGTGCCCGACCCGAAAAAATGACAGCTTGACAGTGGCCAAACTCTTATTAAGAGAATTCATCCCTAGTTTTGGTTTTCCAGTAACGATTGAATCAGATAGAGGGTCTCATTTTAATAATGAAATAATTCGACTAATATGTGAAGCATTCAAAGTTGAACAAAAATTGCACTGCGCTTCCTGTCCAGAGGCTTCTGGGGTGGTAGAACAATTGAATGGCACAATCAAGTCAAGACTCGGAAAGGTGTGTGCATCCACCCCACTGGAATGGCCTAATGCTTTACCTCTTGTTCTGATGGGACTCAGAAATATTCCTGACAAAAATACTGGATTGAGTCCCCATGAAATACTCATGAACATAACTGATGACTTGGTTTTGGAATATTGCAAAGAGTTGGCTGACAGAGTGAGTTCTATCTCTCATCAGGTTGGGGAAGACGCAGTCAACAGACAGCTGAGCCAAGCGCATGATCTGAATCCCGGTGATGGGTAGTTGTGAAGAATCACACTCGAGAAACGTGGCTAGCACCAAGGTGGGACAAACCACATTTGGTTATACTAACTACTTCAACAGCTGTAAAGTGTGCAGGATTGCCTAATTGGATTCATGCAAGTCATACTAAAAGGGTACAAGCTCCTGAAGAAGAGGATTTTCAAGTGACACGAGCAGTTGAAATTGCTGAAAGTTGCACAGCTGAAGAATCTCCCATTGAAGATCCTGAAGTAGCTGCCCAAGAACAACTAAACACCTATCAGGACAACTGAATCCCAGTGGTGGACATACCTGAAGTAATTGTAAGAACTAGAAGCCAAACACAGTTAGATAAACAGGAAAAGAGTGAGAATAAGTTAGGTATACAAGAACTTGCTCAGGAGAGTAGGGAATGGGATACAACTATTAGGGAACCTGAGCAGGAACAGTTAAGGAGAGAACAATATACTCAGACAGAAGAAAATCAAAGCCCCATTCCTGAGTCTGAGGAGGGACAGATAGGGTTTAGAGAAACCGTCAAGGCAGAAGAAAGTCAAAGGGTAAGAAGACCTGAGCAGGACCAGACAGGCATAGAAACACAGGTTCAGGATACAGAGGAGAACCCAAACATCACCGATCCTGAACAAGGTCAGATTAAGGTAGATGAACATATCCAGGCAAAACAGGCCAAAACAATAAGCCCTGGACAAGGTCAGATAGAGAGGAAATCTGAAGATGATAAAATTGTGCCACAAATAAAATAAAATAAAAGAAGTCTTGAAGAAACTGACAGTGCAGTGAAAACTAAGAAAAGCCAAAAAGGTGATAATAGCCAAGGATTATCAAGAGACTGAAATACCGTCTAAGACAATCAGTGGAGAACCTGATCAAGTAAACGAAGTATCCAGCCAATCTGGACCTTCCACTGCAACTCCAAAACGAAGGAGACAAAGATTGAAGACATTGAATAGCATGTTCAAGGGTCCTGAATGGACATATGTCATTCTTGAAGATTTTGAAAATCTCGACTTAAATGAAGAAAGTGATGAAGAACTGAATGTTGAACGAATTGATGAAGAAGTGAGACCGACTTGAAAGATGAGAAGACACTTAAGTTGTTATCTCATACCAAGTTTCTGAATTAAAGAAGAGACAATCTTCTTGTCCAAAAATGTCTGATAATAAAGTTACTGGAAAATCAAAACAAAGCTGTATAAAGAAGTTCTGTAGGATTTGTAAATGTAGCTTATTATTAGTCTTCATAATGTGGGTAATATTAGCAATAGCTATTCCCTATTTGATGGTTACGAAAAAACAGAATAGTAGTAATATACATGCAAAGATGGAAAACATTAAAGGAGATAGAATAGTCTTAGAAACACCAGATGAGTTAGATTTACACCACACTGTGAATAAAAACGGAACTGATTTAAATGTATTAGCAAACTTATTAGTACATTATGTAGAAACAATGGTAGTTAGTGATTGTTATGTTTGTATGAAATTGCCAACCTCAGTAGCTGAAGGGGTAAATTATCATCACTTACCTTTGACATATGGTATTTCATGCAGTGTATTGGCTAGTTTATTTTATAGAACTGGAAAACTACAGTATTATTATTCAAATGTAGATGTAGTATTTTCAGAGGTCCCTATGCGAAAGAGTATGAACCCCGTCCTTAGTACTAAAGACTCACAATTCATGGGTGAATATTTGCTAACAATGAAAGCAATAGATATAGATGATGCACACAAACATGAAGAAGAAAAGATATTTTTGAATATAGTAGAACAGAGGAGACAGTATTTCCAAAGAAGGGCCTCTGAACCGAAACCTCAGACACCTAAATGGGCTGAGAAGGAAGATATTTTGGTAACTGGCAAGACTCATGTTGCTATGACCCTGGATTTTGAAAAGAAAGGGAAAATCTGTCCCCATAGATTAAAAACAGAATATAACAATGCATTTATTGGTCCCAGTGAGTGTGAACATAACTTCTTAGTAATTGGGGGTTGGGGACTAAAAGGAGGACCTGATCCAGTATTTCCTGGAATATATTATATTTGTGGAAACAAAGCCTATTTTAGGCTATCTGATCATTGGTACAGGAGTTGCTGTTTGCAATGATGACAGTAATGGACTAACCCGATATAAAAGAGCTAGTTTTTTCTGAAATAGTAGGTGACATATTTAGTGCATTGATACCTTCAGTGGGGGTTCTGCTGAATTCTCGAAAAATCTGTCAATTGTCTACAGTAGTTGATCGGTTATCTACTGACACTGCTGGGGGATTCTTATTGATCAATACAGAATTAGTTGATGTTAGGTCTATGGTTTTGCAAAATCGACTTGCCCTTGATATCTTATTAACAAAAGAGGGTGGAGTCTGTAAAATGTTGAAAGCGAAACATTGTTGCACTTATATTCCAGATAAAAGTGTAGAAATTGAAGGGTATATTAAAAATATTACACATTTGGAAGAGGCACTGAAACCACTGGAGGTTGACAGTGTATGGAAGAAAATAACTAATAGTTTTTCCACCATAGGTGGTTGGTTTTCTAACATAGGTAAAAGTATCCTAGGTCAAATATTATTGCCAATCATGGGCATAACTTTATTAGTTCTGATAATAATGTGTTGCCGCAAATGTAGTGGGAAGAAAAAGAGATACGAAGTGAATGAGAAATGTAGGAAAAGCTAATTAGATGAAATACGACTTGAAGAATTGAAAGGAAATATTTACAAAATAATGAAAGGATCACAATTTGAAAAGGATAAAGGAAGAAATGAAAGATTTGAAGAAATCGGAATGGTAGAATGCTAAAGTAGGCATCTGATTTAATGTTGAAAGCTAGTGATGGCATAAAATGCCATCAGAGAGGGGATTGATGGAGCAAGGTTTCGTATAAAAAGAGACTTGCTTGCATGCAATCCTCTCGAATAACCTGTAATATTGTAACCAACATGTTTGTGGGTACTAACATTGCACCACATTTTACATACTGTATCTAGGGCAAGCTTTTCTATGTGCTTTACTAACCAGTAACCCGAGTGTTCTTAAAATGGCTGCCGAAAAAGCGAGAACTCTTCTGCGCATGCATCTACATAGTAATGACGTTTCTGTCGCTTGGTGGGAAATCTTTGCAGCTGCGCAATAGCTTTTAACATGGCTGCTTGAAACCCTCGCATTAACGCACATGCTGTGCTGAAACTAACCCGTGCAAGTTTTACTAAGTTATTAATGAAAAAGAGATATTAAGTAAATGGGGTTAGAGTAGAAGTAAGTGTTATACAGTGAATTCATTTAATTTCGGATTCTAACATGTTTTTTCTTTGACTTTATTAATAGTTCGCATTTGGGCCTTGGAGGGTGACCGATGTCCCTATCCCTTTGTGAATACTACACATGCGCACTGCATCCTTATTCTGAAACTAGTGATGTAATTGAACTTCTGCCAAGAACATGTGACCAGCAAGGACATGGGAAACTAAACTCTTGAACCTGCAAAAGGAAGAAGCCGAAACATTGTACTTCAAATTTATCAATCCACATATGAAATGCTTGTGGGAATAAAGCTTGTGGGTATTAAAAGTAAGGGGCGGGAAATTAGACAATAGGACTAAAGAAGGTTATTGCACTTAGTATGGTGTGATGTCCTCACCCCACTGCCTGGCCCAATCAAATTGAGGGGTGTACATAGAATTGAAATATTTGGGGGTGGATCATAAACTCGAATTTGTATAACAGGTACATTTAGTTAGTTAGATACACTTGATGCTGCACATGCTGATGCTATGCTGAGATGCTGCCCAAATCGCTGCAAGCTGATTGACCAGAGAGGGGTGTAACGCTGGCGTTGCACTAGAAAAGGTCACCTTCCCGGTCCTGAACCTGTCCTGAATCTTTGATACTCGGATGTCCAGGTCCTCACCCCATTCTAGGTAACTATAGTTCTGAGGGTAATGCTCCGTATTTGCTCTCTGTTCTCTCCTCAGGTACTGTCATCATGAGAATTTAATTATTGTGATTTGATTCTAAGCTAACTGTACTATTTTCATGATGGAGAATTTTGGTGTATCTACGTGAATTCTGATTTGACTCACAAATGTATTAATCCAGATAAATCTTTAAAACTTCTAATGAGTCTGTGGTTCTTTAAATAAAAGGTTAATGAGTTAATATTTCCTCCCTATTCTAATCTACAACAAGATCTATCGACAAAGTACATTACTTAAGGAGACAGGGAATGGTAATAATACTGCTGTAACAGGTCTCTATGGTAAATCAAAATTGATGACCAGCGGATATTTGCTAGCTCATTGAATGTATGAATGTATATGGGCCCAAACGAGAGTTGTGTGTATGTATGTGACTAGAGCTGGTAACTTCGCTGCATCAGTTTTACTTGGTGCAGAGGCATGGTTTGTTTAGTTAGTTAGGGCGAGGATTGTACTTGAAAATTGAATTATTAATTTATGTTTTAACCAAACCCGTTATGTATTGTTTTATGTTGTCTGGAAATTCCCGGGAATATTGATTAGTGGGTGGTGAATGGAAGCCACACTACAGTGAGGTTATTGGTCTGGATCGAGAAAGTGCTGAAAGTTACGCAGGACTAGAAGCACTAAGTTAGGGATTTATTTCTTGTATGTTAGTGAGAATAATTGATAGCAAGGAGTTCGCTGGTGAAAATTTGGTCTTATATCACCTAGAAAGGGTAATACTGAAGGAGTAGCAGGTTCTCTGATGCTTGTGTGAAGAGTAAGCGGAAAGGTTTTACTCGTAGTGTGTGAAGAGTAAGCGGAAGGGTTTTACTTGCAGTGAAAGAAATTTTACTATTCTTTGAATTAGTGGGTCAGACACAATAGCGAATGTTTCTATGTTGTTAATGAAAAGTTGTGTAAATTTGTGAGAAAAATAAGTTTTCGCATGATTTTGTAAAGGAGGGGTCAGTTGAGGGTGCTGCTATGATGTCACTGAGAGCCGCGCTGGGATTAGTCAAAACAGCGGGCATGTAGTTGATGCGAAATTGTAAAGGAGGGGTCAGTAGTAAGGAGTGATACTGACATCACAGAAAAGCCGCGCAAGCATTGGCTAAGCGAGCAAGCAGAGTAGAAGTTGATTGGTCCTCAGACTAGAAAACGCGTTGGTATTGGTGAATCATTAGAAATAAAGCAAACGCCTGATTGGTCACAAAATATAAATCCCAAGAATAATAATAAACAGTGGAGTTTGCATGTACGATTCAACATTAACAGGGACTTGTCCAGACTGAAGATTTATAGGGTTTGCTTACGAACAGTATCTTAACAAGCACAAGCACGCAATGTATGACGAAAAGAGAAAGATGTCATTTATGCAAAGTGTTAAGAATTATTTTTAAACGGACAAACCCATTAAGTAGAGTAGAGAAGGGATTCTTATTCCTCCCTCAAATACGCCTGCTTCATACATGATGGTGGAAAGATGCTATCATATCTGTGTATGGTTAGAAAATTGGGTAGAATACACAAAAAGATGATGGAATATTAGCATTTCCAGAGTACGGAAGCTTTAATGGGAAAATACTGCATAACTTAAGAACTCGGATGAATGAATTAAAACCCAGAACTAGATTGACCCAGTATGAGGCTTTAGAAGAATTGGAAATGGAAGCCTTTGAACGTGACAGACCTCGAAGTAACAGGACCCTAAGCAAATATTAGTCCAAATTTCCCTGAGAGACTGGAGATAGTCAAATGAAACAATGGAGACAGGTCATGGTGTCAGAAGGCCTATATCCTGTGATAACGTCAGAAGAGCAGACTGGAGGCAACGGTACAGAGAAAACCAAGCATTTAACCATGACAGGTAGTGGAGAAGTAGAAGAAGGATATTTAGAAGACATATTGATGAAAAGTCCTCCACCTTATAATGATGGATTTAATAGAATGGCCCCTAGTGCCCCGATGATAGGAACACCTTTGGTTCCACAAATAGTACATAACACAACAATAGACAGGGTACTTCAAGAAAAAGAAAAGGAAGCAATAAATAAGCATAGAGATTAATTAATCCAGAAAATAGCTCCGATAAACGCTCATCCAGAAGCATTGATTATACCAGTGACAATAGGTCCGGTAATCCCATTGTATGGGGAAAAATCAAACGGTCCCAAAGTTTCTGTAATGCCAACCCCAAGCATAGAACCTAGAAAACAAAAGGTAATAATAGATGATCAAGAAAGTGAATGTGAATCAGTGATATCATTAATGGATTTACCCATAAGAGAACCAATAATGAAAACCCCGAGGAGAAATTTGCCAAGTTGTACAAAGGATGTTAGACTAGAACCGGAACCAGAAGTGCCACAAGAGTAACCCCAGAAGATATAGGGGCATATTATCAAGCCAGGCGATAAAATTATCGCCGCTTTAGCGGCAGAAAACTGCCGCCAAAACGGCGATAATGGGCTTGATAATATGCTCTATGTAATTCCAATTGAAGCACATGTTAGATGTCCTTCACATCTAACCTGAGCTTCAATTGGAATTCCATAGAGCATATTATCAAGCCCATTATCGCCGTTTTAGCGGCAGTGTTCTGCCGCTAAAGCGGCGATAATTTTATCGCCTGGCTTGATAATATGCCCCATAGAGAGATGGACTCAAGAAATAGAGAAGCCAGAGCCACAGCCAAAAATATTAGACATTTTCAAATTGCGAGTAGAATTGGAAGAAACGGTAGCTGGAAATGTGAGTCTAGACAGATTAAACACATACAGTGAGGAAGAGTTATGGTTTATTTGTAGAAGCATTACCCGAAATACAAAAACATTTCATGAAAAGTTGACAAATCTGGCATCTGAAATGGGAATTGATATAGGGGAGTCAAAGGTGTTGCAAAACCCGTATAGAGCAGAATTTTCCGATAAAGATTTGGAAAACATGAATATGTCCAGAAGAAAACTACAGATCAGGGAGTTATTATTTCTATTACAAAAATGGGGAGATCTTGACAAATGGAAAGTTAGGTGGGCAAAGAAAAAGGAAGAAGCACAGGTAAATCGAACAACATCTGAATATGCCATGAGAGAAACAGAAAAGGATGAGAGGCTGTATCCGATGAGGGAAGTACCTGGAGGGGGGTACATACATGTACCATGGACTAGACAAGATATTTTGTCGTTTGCAAATGAATTTTCCTAAACTGAGAGAGAAACCAGTGGAATAGTACAGACAAGTTGAGAGGTTTGTGAAAGTTTCAAAGGTTTTGTTAAAAGATCTGGATGGTCTGTTTGACATAGTAGTACCAGTAGATTTGTGGACAGAGTGTAAAATTACTCTAGATTGGCCTAGTGAAGAGTATCCAAGAGATTCAAAGACAGGAGCTCCGTCAGAAGATGTAATGAAAAAATATCATCAGGTAATCACTTTTCTGAAGAGTAAAATTCCCCCCAAAGAAACTGACTGGGTAAAAATAGACAGAACAACCCAAGAGAAAAATTAGACTGTACATGCATACTACGAACATCTTTTACAGGTGTTTAAACAGTATAATGGTTTTGAAAGTCTAGAAAACAAGGACATGACCCATTTTGTGTATCGATTTGTGACAGGGTTAAGATTGGATATGTCTCAAATGATTAAGCAGCACATGTTATGTTGGCAATCAAATAAAATTAGCTGAACAGCAAGAGCTTCAATTGAATAAACAGTCAGAAAATCAAGGAAGGGTACAAGGTCAAAGTGAAAATAATGGGGGTAAGCCATGGGGAAGATTGAACCGGGAAGAGGCAAAGAAAAGGTTTCCTTGTCACGGGTGTGGAAAGTTGGAACATTGGAAAAACGAGTGTAAATTCGTACAAGTTAATAATGGCCCAAATCGGGGGGAGGAGCCTAGCGCGCAACCAAGATGGCCGCGTAGGTGCGAGGCTCCCGAGGACCTCCGCAACCTCCTATGTTTATCCTGTCTTCATCCTGCATCGGTTGAGGGAACTTTGTCGGTGAGCCTGAGCCGAGGTGGTACCCGTTTCCCGTTTTCGAATCGGACCTCGGGTGCCGGAGTGAGCACCGATTGAAGTTTGCGGCCTGCTTCTCTCCTGACCCCGGATTCGCGTTTGGGGGCGACCCGGTGGCAAAGTGAACAACAACGGCGGGCTGGGCCTGGCGAGTCGCGTACCCCGCACTTTCACTTTCACTTTCGCCCCCCCTTGCTGTCTTTGCAAGTGGGATCGCGGTGCTCTTTGTGTTGGGGTGGCCTCGCTGGGAGACCCTGCCTGCCTGCCTGCTGTGGCCCGCTCCGCCGTCCTGGGGTGGCCCCCCGGAGCTCGTGGCCTTGATTGCTCGCTTTTTACTGCGTGGCTGGTGAGGGTGTGAGACCCGCGACGATGGCCACTAAACAAGATGGAGATCGGTTGAAGGCCAAGTCGACCCGGCGTGGCGCCACACATCAGGCCAACATCATGGACCGCTACACCCTCCCGAAGGGATCTCCCGGTGGACCGCACAAGTCCTCTGAGTGCCCCCCAGATGCCCCGGATTTGCCCACACATCTGACTCTGCAAAACGTCATGGGCGCCATTGCTGAGATGAAGGCCTCGGTGGGCCAGCGGTTTGACACGTTAGCGCATAAAATCGACGCGGTCCTGGTTGATGTCAACCTGGTGAGAGCTGATCTCTCGAAGACCAACGACCGGGTCGATTCTTTGGCCCACACCGCGTCGGGCCTCACGACTGAGGTGGCGGCCCTTCAGACGGAGGTGCACCGGCTTCGTCAGGCGAGTGCGCTCATGGATCGGCGCCTGGAGGATTCCGAGAGCCAGGCCCGGAGGAATAATATCCGCATCATCGGAGTACCTGAGGGACGGGAGGAGTCGGCGGTGGATCTTTTTGTGGAGGACCTGATCACTACCCATCTCCAGCCTCGGGGACTGAGTAAATTTTTTGCGGTGGAGAGGGCTCATAGAGTTCCCGGGGGAAGGCCGAAGGTCGGAGCCCCTCCGCGGCCTCTTATTGCCCGTATCTTAAATTTTCGGGACAGGGATGCGATTCTGCAAGCCTCCAGACTGCAAGGGCCGATTAAGTTGGAGAACATGGAGGTGAACTTTTATCCTGACTTCACCCAAGCGGTCCAGAAGCAGAGACTGAGCTTCTTGGGCGTCAGGCGGCGGCTTCGGGACATGAACTTAAAATACGCCATGCTCTTCCCGGCCAGGCTGCGGGTGGAGGTGGATGGTCGCACTCACTTTTTTGACCGTCCTGAAACGGCCGGGGACTGGCTGGACACTTTGTCTGGGGGTCGGGATCGGGATGGCGGGGGGGGGGGGCTGCGGGAGGAGAAGGCCCACTGGACCGGGACTGAGGTGCTGATACTGGGACTCACTCTGGACGAAGATGCGGCCGCTTTCGGCCAAGCTTAGGGTCTCTCGTTTTTTGTACTCGTTCTCCCTCCTTTGTAGGTGGTGCGGGGTCTCGAAGGGGTACTCTTTCCTCCTCTAGGGGGTTTACCTAGTTTCAACTATATAGGGGCGACAGGCACACTGCAAGTTGGGGGGGCTGTTTGGGCTCATGCAGGGGTGCAGGGAGGGGGGAGTTTTGTTGGGGCGGTTGGGTTGGGGTGGGGTGTTGTTCATTTGTACCACAAGGCAAAAGTATCGTCGTGCTATTCCCAAAGTGCTCTCGGGGGGATGAGTGATTGCTTTCGTTTATGATGGGGGGTAGGGGACTGAGTATTTTGTCCTGGAACGTTAATGGACTCGGGGACAGGATAAAACGAGGTGTGGTCCTGCAGTTCCTGAAACGAATTTCACCTGACATAGTTTTTCTGCAGGAGACGCACCTCATTGGCAACTCCTTTCGTGCTATGAACCGACGGGGCTACCGCCTTCTGGCCCATTCGGGCTTCACGTCGGGTTCAAGGGGTGTGGGCATCATGGCCAAGACCTCGCTCCCGTTGGAAGTTGATGAGGTGCTCCATGATGACAGGGGACGTTACACGGTTCTGGTGGGTAGAATGGAGGGCAGAGTGATTATTTTTGTTTCTGTCTATGTCCCGCCAGGGTTGCAGACGACCACCTTTGCGGATCTGGGGCGCCTCCTCCTTGGCCTTCCGGAGGGGATTCTGGTGGTTGGGGGGGACTTTAACGCTGTGGTTTCCGGAACTGAGGACCGTCACCCCCTAGGGATCTCCCCCGTGCCCAAGCGTGGTTGTCTGGCCTATTGGATGCCTTGGGGCTGGTGGATTGTTGGCGTTTGAAACATCCTACGCAGAAACAGTACACTTTTCATTCCGGGGCCCATGGCAGTCTATCAAGGCTAGACTATGTCCTGGTGCCAGTGGCGCATGCGGGGAGGATCGGGGAGGTGCGCCATTTGGCGCGGGGTATTTCAGACCACTCCCCGCTCTTATTGCACTTCGATATTCTCCCGAGGGGAGAGGGTAGGGTGGCCCCGATTAATCCCTGGTACCTGCGTGACCCCACTATTCGCGCAGAGTTGGTTAAGTCCCTTAAGCGATATTTTGATGATAATGTGGGGTCGGTGTCATCTGCGGTCTCGCTATGGGAGGCATTTAAGACGGTGATTCGGGGGGATGCCCTGTCCCTTATTTCCCATTCCCGGAGGCGCGAGCGGGAGGAGGTGACCCGTGTTGAAACTGAAATAACTGAGTTGGAGGGCGACCTCGAATGTGGGGTGACGGATGACAAATTACATGTTCTCCGACTCAAGCAGGCGGCCTATAAGGCCCTCGTCACGGAGGCGGCCAGGGGCCTCAGTAGAGAGCAACAGGGGAGACTGTATGATGTGGGTGATAAGGCTGGGAAATTGATTGCGTGGCTGGATAAAAAGGAGAGAGCGAGTCGAGTTGTCCCGTCGATTGAGAAACTGGATGGTGTGTGTGTCACGGAACCGGAAGAAATAGTCGAGTGCTTTGCAGAATATTTCCGTGGGGTGTATTCCCCGGTGTCCTCCCGCTCGGAAGAGGATTCCCATGCCCTGCTTAGGGATATCGCGCTGCCTTCCCTTTCGGAGGAGGACAGAGTGTTGTTGGACGCCGCCCCAACCTCTGAAGAAATTGCCCTCGCCATACGCTCGGTCGCTTCCGGCAAGGCCATGGGTCCTAATGGTCTTCCCATCGAATTGTACAAGCTGCGACCGGATACGCTGGCGCCGCATCTCCGTGAGATGTTCCTCGCGGCCCGTTCGGCGGGTTCCCTCCCGCTAGACCAGCGTCTGGCTACTATCGTTGTCATTCACAAGGAGGGGAGGCCGCGGGACCGGGTCACGTCCTACCGGCCTATTTCGCTGCTGAATGCGGAGCCCAAAATTCTCGCCAAGGTGTTGGCCAATCGGCTGGTTGGCGTGGTGTGCGATTTGATTCACCAGGATCAGTCCGGCTTTATCCCCCATCGCAACACTGCGCTTAACCTGCGGCGCTTGCATGGGGTGCTCGTGCGTGTCCCGTTTATACGGGAACCGGCCATTTTGGCATCCCTGGACGCCACTATGGCGTTTGACACACTGGAGTGGCCATATATTTGGGCGACACTGGCGAAGTTTGGGTTTGGCCCGGGATTCATCGGTTGGGTGAAATTGTTGTACTCGGGACCGCTGGCGCAGGTGGTTGTGAACGGTAGAGTGTCGGCTCCGTTTGAGCTGGGCAGGGGCACGCGGCAGGGCTGCCCATTATCACCGCTCCACTTCGCGCTTGCCCTGGAGCCCCTGGCGGAGTGGCTGCGGTGGGATCCTTCTATTCGTGGTCTCCGATGGACCCCCGAGTATGAGGACCGCGTATCTCTTTACGCTGACGATATTCTTCTGTACCTGGCTTCCCCACGTAAATCACTGATAGTACTGGTTGATGTATTGCACTCATTTGGCCTCAACTCCGGCCTGGTCATCAACTGGGCTAAATCGTGTGTGTATGTCCTCTCTGGGGAGGATCCTATCCTTCCGCGGGGTTGTCCTATCCAGATCGCCCCGCGGGGATTTAGGTACGTGGGTGTCTTCATTACCCTGGACGCGGAGGCCCGATATAACCAGAACTTGCTTCCCCCCCTCCAGCGCCTGAAGGAGGACGTCGCGCGTTGGAGGCGCTTGCCGCTCTCGCCGCTCGGCCGGGCGGCATTGTTTAAGATGATGTCGCTGCCACGTTTCCTGTATGCTTTGCAGAATACAATGGACGTTGTCCCGGCGCGCTACTTTCGCGAGGTGGAGAGTTTGCAGCGCCGACTGTTCTGGGAGGGTAGGCCGCGTATCGCCCTGGCGAAGCTGACGCTCCCGTGGTACGACGGGGGGGTTGCCCTCCCAGATATCAAGCGATATTACTGGGCCTCCCAGCTGGCTGCGATCAATCACGGCCTTTACGGGCCCACCCTAAACCCGGCCTTTGAGATGGATAAAATGTTACTGCCGGGTGGTGACTATAATCGGGCGCTTTATTCTAGCTCGCATGACGCGCGGCTGACGGGCCCCACGAGGGTCATGGTACGGGTGTGGCACACGGCTAACGTGGCGATGGGGTGGAAGGATCGCTTGACCCGGGCGACGCCACTATACGCATCTGAGCGGCTGGGCTCCCTGTGGTCCTCGAAGGGCTTTGAGAAGTGGGACATGATAGGCATCAGCAGGGTGGGCGATCTCTGGACGAGGGGGGGATTCAAAACGTTCGATGTGCTGCAGACAGAATTCCAGCTGCAGGACAGGGAGTACTTTCGTTATATGCAGATCCGTCATGCGTTGTGCTCCGTATTTCCGGACGTTGCCTCCATCCCGGAGTACTCCCCTCTGGAGGATAGAGTGCTAGATGGGCATGTCCCGGACGGCACGATTTCATTAATTTACAAAAAGCTCATCAATGACCGTTCGGGACTGCTGACCGGCCTTCGTGAGGCGTGGGGGGCTGATGGATTGGAGCTGGATGACGAGGACTGGGTGTCTGCGGTGGCCTCCCCGAAAGAGGTGGCCATACCGGCCCGCCTTCGCTTCGTCCAGCTCAAGATACTCCATAGGGTCTATGTTACGGGGCCGAGGCTGATGTGTATGGGCTATGCTGTGGACGGGTTGTGTAAGCGTGGGTGTGGTTCTTTGGGGACCTTTCTCCATATTCTGTGGGAATGCCCGGAGGTGGTGCGATTCTGGCGTGGTGTGCATGAGGTTTTGCAGGTAGTTACGCATGTGCCGCTGTTGCCTGAGGCGAGGAGATGTCTTTTGAATGTATGGGAGCCAACCGACTACTCAGTGCCGCAGACGTGGTGGGCGACTCTGGGATATATGGTGGCCAAACGTGACATTGCGCAACTGTGGGGTTCCCAGAGGTCGCCGACTGTCTCGGCGTGGAAGGACAACATGGATTGGTGTATGTTTCGGGAAAAGGTGGTGTATGTTGCGAGAGGTAAGCCTGGGACATGGGTGAAAGTATGGGGCCCCTGGAACGCTTACCGTGGGGGAATCTGTACCCCGCCGCTACTGCCTGATCCGTCACCGGCCCCGTCTCCTTAGCCTGTTTGTCTTCCCGGTTCTGGGCAATGAGTTTACTTAGTCCCCGTCCTGACCTATTCCCCCCCCCTCGATATTCCTATGAATCGGTGGGGTCCCCCCCTAGGGGAGCACATGCTGTTGTTTCCGACTGTGGGTTGCCTTGTGGACTTGTTTTTTGTTGTTATTTATATAAAAATGAAACCGTTGTGTGGGGTCCTGTTGGTGTGGCTGCCAACGCCTCTTTCAACTCCTGTGAATTCCCTTTTGCCGCAGCGTGCGTTCTATTGTCTGTATTACATGCTCCTTCTGTTTGCTAGCGGCCGGCCTGAAGGTTGTAGGCCCATCTTTGTATATTTTTTGGATTCTGTAATAAACGGTTTAAAAAAAAAAAATAATAAATAAAAATAATGGCCCAAATCAAAAGTTAAATCCACAGACTCAGAACGAGGTGTTAATAAGTCAACCACAACAGGGTATAGATCTTCAGAGTCAATTGCCATCTGCCCCTAACCCAAATTTTGTGAGTCAAGCCAAGTACAGTGTGGACACCGGATTCCTAGAAGGAAGTGGTAAGAATTTTTTTTGTAACCTAGCAGTTTCTTTTGCAGTACCCACTTCTCAATTAAGTGCCTAAGAGAGGAGGAAGGGGAGTGCGTACTTGGCGCATCCCTACCTGTAGATCAGTCAGGTTGTTGGACACTGGTGCTACCAGGTCTACTGTGAGAACAGCAGACATACCTAACCTGCCCCTCTCGGGTGAAGCCATCCAAGTAGTAGGTGTCACGAACAAACAGATTAGAACCCCGATCACAGAGCCCATGGAGGTGTAAATTGGTCATTTTAAAGAAACGCACAAATTCGTAGTTTGTGACTCAAGTCCTATAAACTTGCTTGGAAGGGCCTTATTGTGCAAAATGAATTACACCATATTCTACACACCGAATGGTGTTGCAATAAAAACCCCAGATGAAGATGGAGTTTACATGTTCATGTTAGCAAAACAAGGGACAGAAGTAAATGAAATGTATTCAATGATAACCAAAGATGAATTACCTTCTGAAGTAAAACTGACTGTAAATGCAGAGATATGGGATTTTACTGGAAAAGAAATAGGATTAATGGCGAATGTAGATCTCTTAAAAGTGACAGTGAAAGAAGGTGCTATTTATCCAAATACTCGACAATACAAAATGAGTCCTAAAATAAAGGCAGGTGTTGCAGCAGAGATTGAGCGATTAGTCGAACAAGGCATTTTGAAAGAAATAATGAGTAGCCCTTGTAACTCACCTATAATTGGCATTAAGAAACCTAACGGGAAATATAGGGTGGTTTAGGACCTGAGAAAAATTAATAAAATTGTTGTACCATGTTGTCCAGTAGTGCCCAACCCAGAAGTGATTCTTTACCAGATACCATGGAAAGCAGGTTGGTTCATAGTAATTGATTTATGTCATGCATTCTTTTCCATTCCACTGCATCCAGATAGTCAGTTTTTATTTTCATTTAAATTCGAAGAGCATGTTTACGTGTGGAATTGTGTGCCTCAAGGGTACACTGAAAGTCCTTCAATCTTTAATCAGATTCTCAAAAAAAGTCTTAAATCTATTGTGTTGCCCAGAGAATCAGTCCTGGTGCAATACATTGACGACCTATTGGTTGCGTCGAACACACGAGATGACTGTGTCACTGATTCAATTGCATTGCTAAATCATTTGGCAAAAGGTGGACACAAAGTGTCCCCTGAAAAACTTCAGTTTTGTAAAAACTCAGTCAAATACCTGGGACATCAAATAGAGAGAGGAATTAGAAAGGTAACGTCAGAAAGAATCAGAATAATAAGACAAATGCAGTTGCCACGAACCCAAAGAGAAATAAGAATGTTTATTGGGGTCGTAGGATATTGTAGACAGTGGAATGTAGGGTTTGCTTTACTAGCTAAACCCCTGTACAGATGACCAAAAAGAGAGGGAAGGACCCTATAGAGTGGGATGATGAAAGCATGAAATAGTTTATAAAATTACGTAATTGTTTGAGCGAAGCGCCTGCTTTGGGAATGCCAGACTACTCAAAAGAATTTGCGTTGTTCTGTTATGAGAGAGATAATTGTGCACTCTCAGTCTTGACACAGAGACATGGATTAATGCGAAGACCAGTGGCATATTTTTCTGCTACCCTAGACCCTGTGGCATGTGCATTGCCAGGTTGTTTGAAAGCTGTAGCTGCAACCTGTGTGAGCATAGAACAAAGTGAGTCAATTGTGATGGGACACCCTGTAAAGGTGTATGTTCCCCATTCAGTTGTGATTTTGCTGACCAAAACCCGAACGCAGTACCTCACTCCCAGTAGGTTAACCAAATATGAGAGAATAATACTGGGGGCTGAAAACGTGACTATAGTGAAGTGTACTGTTCTCAATCCAGCCACCTTACTACCTGATCCATACCAAGAAGAGGTGAAAGATGAAGTCGAACATGAATGTCTTGACGTGACTGAACTTAGCACCAAACCGCGTCCTGACATACAAGAGGAGCCCCTGAAAAATGCAGATCATGAGCTGTTTGTAGATGGCTCATGCATGCGGCACGAGGAGGGAGGATTAAGTGCTGCTTACGCTGTGTGTACATTGACTGGAATTGTCGAAGCATCCTATTTACCAGAAGTCAGATCTGCACAAGTAGCTGAATTAATCGCTTTAATTAAAGCATGCAAAATTGGGAAAAATTGGAGAATAACCATATTAACTGATAGCTAATATGGTTATGGGGTTGTGCATGATTTTGGCAGCTATGGATGCAGAGGGATTTCCTGACTTCCTCAGGAATTCCCATTAAAAATTAAAATTGGTGCGAGAATTGATTGAGGCAATTCAATTGCCAAAAGAGGTAGCCGTGGTTAAGTGTGCTGCTCACCAATCAGGAGATGACTATGTGACAGCCGGTAACCGATATGCTGACCAGGTTCCCCAGCACTGTGCAAGACATAAAATTGCATTAAATAAGAAAATCAAAACTTGTGGAATCAGCTGCCAACTTATGCTACTTGCAGGAGTGGGAACTTGGGAGCAGGTAAGAGATCTGCAGGATGCAGTAAAAATTAGAGAAAAGGAAGAGTGGGTGAAAATAGGATGTCAAAGAAGAGCAGAAGATGGTGTGTGGGTTTGTTATGATGGCAGACCAGTAATCCCAGACAGTATGCTTGCACCTATGGCTAGGATGTATCATGGAGACACACATGTAGGCAGAGATGCAATGATTCGACTATTCAGACAAGATTGGTTTAACACAAAATTCAGGAATGTAGCAGAGAGTCTTTGCCAAAGATGCTTAACATGTCAACAAATGAATCCTGGCAGGAAAACCATGGTTAGTATGGGAAAGATTGGAAAGCCAGAAGGTCCCTTTGTAAGACTTCAACTAGATTTTATTCAACTGCCTGCTTGTCGAGGGTTGAAATATGTACTTGTCATAGTTATTTATTCTCAAAGTGGGTGCCCGACCCGAAAAAATAACAGCTTGACAGTGGCCAAACTCTTATTAAGAGAATTCATCCCTAGTTTTGGTTTTCCAGTAACGATTGAATCAGATAGAGGGTCTCATTTTAATAATGAAATAATTCCTAATGGCCTAATGCTTTACCTCTTGTTCTGATGGGACTCAGAAATATTCCTGACAAAAATACTGGATTGAGTCCCCATGAAATACTCATGAACATAACTGATGACTTGGTTTTGGAATATTGCAAAGAGTTGGCTGACAGAGTGAGTTCTATCTCTCATCAGGTTGGGGAAGACGCAGTCAACAGACAGCTGAGCCAAGCGCATGATCTGAATCCCGGTGATGGGTAGTTGTGAAGAATCACACTCGAGAAACGTGGCTAGCACCAAGGTGGGACAAACCACATTAGGTTATACTAACTACTTCAACAGCTGTAAAGTGTGCAGGATTGCCTAATTGGATTCATGCAAGTCATACTAAAAGGGTACAAGCTCCTGAAGAAGAGGATTTTCAAGTGACACGAGCAGTTGAAATTGCTGAAAGTTGCACAGCTGAAGAATCTCCCATTGAAGATCCTGAAGTAGCTGCCCAAGAACAACTAAACACCTATCAGGACAACTGGATCCCAGTGGTGGACATACCTGAAGTAATTGTAAGAACTAGAAGCCAAACACAGTTAGATAAACAGGAAAAGAGTGAGAATAAGTCAGGTATACAAGAACTTGCTCAGGAGAGTAGGGAATGGGATACAACTATTAGGGAACCTGAGCAGGAACAGTTAAGGAGAGAACAATATACTCAGACAGAAGAAAATCAAAGCCCCATTCCTGAGTCTGAGGAGGGACAGATAGGGTTTAGAGAAACCGTCAAGGCAGAAGAAAGTCAAAGGGTAAGAAGACCTGAGCAGGACCAGACAGGCATAGAAACACAGGTTCAGGATACAGAGGAGAACCCAAACATCACCGATCCTGAACAAGGTCAGATTAAGGTAGATGAACATATCCAGGCAGAACAGGCCAAAACAATAAGCCCTGGACAAGGTCAGATAGAGAGGAAATCTGAAGATGATAAAATTGTGCCACAAATAAAATAAAATAAAAGAAGTCTTGAAGAAACTGACAGTGCAGTGAAAACTAAGAAAAGCCAAAAAGGTGATAATAGCCAAGGATTATCAAGAGACTGAAATACCGCCTTAAGACAATCAGTGGAGAACCTGATCAAGTGAACGAAGTATCCAGCCAATCTGGACCTTCCACTGCAACTCCAAAACGAAGGAGACAAAGATTGAAGACATTAAATAGCATGTTCAAGGGTCCTGAATGGACATATGTCATTCTTGAAGATTTTGAAAATCTCGACTTAAATGAAGAAAGTGATGAAGAACTGAATGTTGAACGAATTGATGAAGAAGTGAGACCGACTTGAAAGATGAGAAGACACTTAAGTTGTTATCTCATACCAAGTTTCTGAATTAAAGAAGAGACAATCTTCGTGTCCAAAAATGTCTGATAATAAAGTTACTGGAAAATCAAAACAAAGCTGTATAAAGAAGTTCTGTAGGATTTGTAAATGTAGCTTATTATTAGTCTTCATAATGTGGGTAATATTAGCAATAGCTATTCCCTATTTGATGGTTACGAAAAAACAGAATAGTAGTAATATACATGCACAGATGGAAAACATTAAAAGAGATAGAATAGTCTTAGAAACACCAGATGAGTTAGATTTACACCACACTGTGAATAAAATCGGAACTGATTTAAATGTATTAGCAAACTTATTAGTACATTATGTAGAAACAATGGTAGTTAGTGATTGTTATGTTTGTATGAAATTGCCAACCTCAGTAGCTGAAGGGGTAAATTATCATCACTTACCTTTGACATATGGTATTTCATGCAGTGTATTGGCTAGTTTATTTTATAGAACTGGAAAACTACAGTATTATTATTCAAATGTAGATGTAGTATTTTCAGAGGTCCCTATGCGAAAGAGTATGAACCCCGTCCTTAGTACTAAAGACTCACAATTCATGGGTGAATATTTGCTAACAATGAAAGCAATAGATATAGATGATGCACACAAACATAAAGAAGAAAAGATATTTTTGAATATAGTAGAACAGAGGAGACAGTATTTCCAAAGAAGGGCCTCTGAACCGAAACCTCAGATACCTAAATGGGCTGAGAAGGAAGATATTTTGGTAACTGGCAAGACTCATGTTGCTATGACCCTGGATTTTGAAAAGAAAGGGAAAATCTGTCTCCATAGATTAAAAACAGAATATAACAATGCATTTATTGGTCCCAGTGAGTGTGAACATAACTTCTTAGTAATTGGGGGTTGGGGACTAAAAGGAGGAACTGATCCAGTATTTCCTGGAATATATTATATTTGTGGAAACAAAGCCTATTTTAGGCTATCTGATCATTGGTACGGGAGTTGCTGTTTGCCTAAAACAAAGGCCAAACCAAAACATCTGGCTAATCACTTATAAGGTCCAACAGGCCAGACCTATTGGCTATGCCAATGCTTGTCTTTTCTATTGGCTACTGACATTGCACAGGTTATACTCAATATGAACTTATCACAAGTTGTTCCAGTCACAATGTCCAAGAGCTGTGAAGGCTGTCTATCCTCTTGGAAAAATGTAGATCAGCGGATAATGTTCTTTCATTATTCAGGATCACCAATTAAAGACTGTTCAACTTCTGGCTACTGGCTGAAAGTTGACTACTAGACACATTGTCTCATTTGTACTTTTGACCTAGTAGCGCATTAGCGTCAAGAGAGGACTCTGGGGCAAATAGTTACAGTATATTTTAGACATAGCCTCTACAATCATCATGATGCAGCGTACATTGATGGGAGCTTGGCACGCTTGACCCCTTCATGAGCAGGACGACACTGTGATTGTCAGGATTGTTACTGTGAAATAAGTCGCGTATTGAAATTATGACTTTCCTTTGAGTCCACTGACACACTTCAACATTCTTGAAAGACAGTCAAATTGTTGACTAGTTTTCATTGTTTCAGTAAATAAATACAATAATTCTTATGATACTTATAAAATTGTTTCCCATTAAAGGATTCTTTGGCATTCGTTTATTGAAGAATTGTATGATTTTAACTATCTTTTTGTGGACTAAGAGCAAGAGCCTATAGACCAGGCTGCAGTGTGCAGCCATACCATGGCTCATGTCTGCTGTGGCGATGAGTCAGCAAGAAAGAGGAGCAGTGCAGTGATATGTGGCCGACAGTGTCAGCTGACTCTTCCAGTCAGATGGGAGCCCGCTGCTGACCCCAGGGCTCTGAGATCCGGTGGAGACTGCTGGCTGAGATCACCTTACAGGGAATCCAGGCCTACTAACGCCGGGTGAGTTTTTTGTAACTGAAAAATAGTTTTTCCAGGGCAGACCCATAATTCTAATGAGAACCACTGGTTTCATGCACACTGCGCCAGAGCGGCCATCTTCAAAGAAATCAGGACTCTGACAAAGATTTTCATCATATGATGCTCGGTGGCACCATCCTTTCTTGTGTATAAATGACCCAGCAAATGATTCCCTCGTGATTGCAACCTGACTACTTTCTGTAAGTCGGATGAACATTTCTACTCTCATGCACATGGCAAGCATCCAGTTTCGCATTTCAGGGAGGGATTTCTGCCCGACCCAACTCTCCTGCAAGAGAAAGTAAAGATATGTACTGAAAGCATGAACCTATACAAGCGCTAGGAAGCCCAGAATTCAGGGGCTTATTTATGAGCCCTTGCGTCACTTTTGCGCCTTCGGTGCGTCACTTAGGGGCAGATTTACAAGCCCCTTGCGCCACTTTTGCGTCACTTTTAACATGGGAAAAGTGACGCAAAAAAGGCGCAAGGGGCTTGTAAATCTGCCCCTTAGTATCTACGCGATATTATGCTTGAGAAATGGCAATTATGCACAGATCTAGCTGGCACTAGCTCCACACTGAACTTTATCTGCAGCTGCATCAGGTTTCATATGGTAGAGAAATAGACTTTGCATTTTTGGCAAGCAGAACTGTATAGGATTAATGCATGCGGAGTAGCTCGTTTACATTAGGTCCAGTTTATGTAAATGTTAGCCTTTTTATAACTGCGCGCAATTTCGGTAGGAAAGGGAACTGAGGCAAGTGAAACGTAGAATCACACAATGTAGTTAATGGAGCAGCCGGGATCCAGACGGAGGCTCCACAGTCTTTGAGTTAACCATGAACTACATTAACCGAGCTCGACTCAGCCGAGCGCTGCTGTTGGGGCGCTTTAGGGGCGCTTTGCGGGGCAGCTTTAGGGGGGTGCTACAAGACCACAGCACTGTTCCGAAATCACTATTTGTGAATAAAGTATTGTTGCAATTAAAAAGTGTCTATGAGTGACACATGACATGCTGCAGATGCGAGACAGTGGCACGTGAAAGGTGGGGGATAAAAGAAAAATAGCTGAAGAACCCGTACTGTCGTTTCAATGGTCGTTGGGAACAATTGAAGCTGGAGCTATGTACAGAACTATTTCCAGATTTCCTGGTTTCCACAGGTTCAATAGACTGACTGGATCAAAATGATCTTCTCAAAGCCCTGTCAAGTGATTAAAGCATCCCCCCTCAGGCCGCCTGACTGCTCCTGCACCTGGGCCTCTCATTCGACTCACACTAGGCACGTCATCTGTCGACCCTCCTGCAGCACTGGTCTTTTAAATTTGAACTGCATATCCCCCCTCCTGGAGCTTGCAGACTGTCAGCATAGTGGATTAGTTCTCACAGACTACAAACATCACAGTCGGTGTCA
This sequence comes from Triturus cristatus, assembly GCF_964204655.1. Lineage (NCBI taxonomy): Eukaryota > Metazoa > Chordata > Amphibia > Caudata > Salamandridae > Triturus > Triturus cristatus. The sequence continues at coordinate 806,609,438 of NC_140590.1, forward strand.
ATGGCAGCACTCAAATGTTGACAGCTCCATTTTACGGGCTGGTAAGCTTAGGATCGAAGGACCGTCAGATGGCACGCCACGAGGACTTTACCTGCTTCTATACTTGACTTTGTACCTTAGTTACTAAGCCAGAAATTAAACGTCTATAAAAACATATGTTATGTTATGTTATTTTTGATTTCTATAGCGCACGGCTACTCCATTGGAGTGTCCCGGCGCTTTTTATTGGCAGCTTGTAAGCATAAAAACATAACACAGTGGGATAAAAGAAAAACAACAAAACTAAGGAGGGAACATGCTAAGGGGCAAAGAGCCAAGTTTTAAGGCCCTTCCTAAAGGTCAGCAAATTAGAAGTGCTACGTAGAGCCAATGGCAAAGCATTCCAAAGCTGCGATGCCTTCAGCTTGAAGGAGCGGCCCCCTACGCGGGCCCTCTTTACTCGAGGGACCACCGCAAGGAAGAGAAATTCGGATCGCAGAGATCGGGCCGGGCGATAAAAGGTAAGCCTCCGTTGCAGATATTTCGCGCCCGAGGCATAAAGAGCCTTATGAGCCAGCGTCAACGCCTTGAAGACTATCCGCTTCCGGATAGGCAGCCAATGAAGCGACTGCAAAAGGCCAGACACTCTGGCTCGCCTATGAAGGCCGAAGATAGCCCGAGCGGCCGAATTCTGCACCACCTGAAGGCGCTGTAGTAGATACTCCGGTAGGCCCAGATATAGGACGTTAGAATAGTCCAATCTGGAGCCAATTAAGGCCTGCACAGTGATCCTCCTGTGCTCTTCTGAAAGCAAAGGAAGAAACTTCCGGAGCATCTTCAGGAGGCCGAAACATGTTCCCATAAGACCGAGGATCTGAGATCTCAACGTCAGAACATTGTCGATCTTAATTCCCAGATTTTTTGCCTGCTGGGAGGAATGTGCAGGAGGAAACATATTAATCGGCCACCATTCCTGCCAATCAGGATCAGAGGTACAACCGAAGAAGAGTACCTCAGACTTATCTGAGTTGCATTTGAGGCTGTTCAGCTGGAACCATTTGAAAACAGCCCCAAGGCACTCACGAATACTCTCTCCATCAAACTCCTCTCCTTTCCCACACGTAAAGAGGAGCTGGGTATCATCGGCATAAGATACGATCTGGGCCCCCAAGGACTCCGCCAGTGCGGCCAAGATGGACTCCACGGGAGCCGATGGAACTGGCCCGTCCATGAAGCTGGGGCACGCTTCCACCGTCCTTGAGGGAAAGGAGTCCTGAATCAACTTTATCTTAGCCGTGAAGAAGTTGGCAAGAGCAGAAACCCACGACTCGGTGGACGCGGCCTGGGTTAAATTAGACCGTAGAGTCGTAAACTCCCTCACAATGGTGAAAATCTCCTTGCAGGAATTGGAGGCAGCCTCTATCCTCCTGGCAAAATAACCCTTTTTCTCAAGGAGGATATCGCGATGATATGTTTTAATCGCGGTCCTATAAACCAGCCTGGCCGCCGGGTCATAATGTGAGCGCCACGCCCTCTCACCCACCTTGCACTGCCGGCGAGAAGCTGACAGTGCTTCCGTAAACCAAGGGGCAGAAACCCGCTTCGATGTTACTCGGGGTGTCCTCACAGGGGCTAGATCATCTAGCCTGTCCGTCAGCCACGCCTGCAGAGACTCCAGGTCCCGTTCCAAGTCGCCCGAAAGGGGGCAGGGATGATCAAGAGAAGCCTGAGCTAGCATCTCTGGGGTCACCCGATGGAATGCCCTCAATCCTAGTCCCTGCTGTCTAAAGATGGTACTAGGGGGTTTCTCCGAACCTGGCACATAAAATTTGGCCAATCTGTGATCAGACCAGAGCACAGGTAGAAGTTCTAGCCCCTCTAAGGGGAGCGTCGAAAAGACCTGATCCAGGGTGTGGCCCCTATCGTGTGTTGGACCGGAAAGGTAAGGGACAAGGCCAAGGGGGGCCGTAATATCGATCAATTTAATCGCCTCAGGGTGCTCTCCCTCATCCATATGAAAGTTGAAATCTCCAGCCAACACACAGTGCTCCGCTCTTAAGGCCAGCATCGAAATAGCTGACTGCAGCTCCTCGAAGAAGGATCCAGACGGTCCAGGGGGTCTATAGTAGGCCTGGGCGGTAAATTCCGTGCCGCTCGCGGAATTTGCGGAATTTCGGTAATTTCGTGTTCCGAGGAGAACGCGAAATTGCCCAAAATTCTGCTTTCCGCAACTTCGTGAAATTTTTTCTTGTTCGCGTTCTCAAAATGCGTGTTCGCGAGATATTTCTCCCCGAGCAAGCAAACAGCAACTGTGAACAGGAAAAAAACATCGCGAACAAGCAATTCCGCGTGTTCGCGGAATTTCTGCTTGTTCGCGGAGATTTTTTACCGTTTCGCGGAGATTTGCGTAACGCGATTACGCAAATTCCGCCCACCCCTAGTCTACTATAGACCAACAGCCCTTTAAGAGCTTGATGGGCGGCCAGTATGATAGAGAAGGCGAGGGATTCCGAACCTGTAATAGCATCCATAGGGATAATGGAGCAGGCGGCAAGTTTATTCACTACAAGTGCCACACCTCTACCCCTCCCCTCCAACCTATCTTGCCTGAAAATATTATAATCAGGAGGAGTTGCTGTGGCGATATCGGGATTGGACAGATCCCCAAACCATGTCTCTGTCAACACCAGACAAAGAGGTTTTTCCGTAACAATGAGATCAAAGATCTCCTGAGCATGTCTGGGCACAGATCTGGTATTTAAAAGCAGGCAAAGATGCTTCACTTTGCCCACTCCCCTATTCAGTTGGATAGTCGGGACATTACCTGGTGTCCAGCCACAGGCCGGGCAATGCCTCTTACCCCTAAAACGGCCAGGAAAAACTGTATGACAAGCGCCCGATACCTTTTGCAAGGAGCGCAGCTCCAACGACGAATAACATACCATCCTAATAGCACCACTCGTAATCCTACAAAGCCGACCCCACCCGCCGCTCCGACGCATCCAAGACGCTGACGGGCGCAGACGGGCAGGACTCTGGCAAGACTCAGGCACAGCGAGGGCGCACCCGCTGCGCGATCCCGCTGCGCGCAGAGGACTAGTTTAAGTAGGGCTGCCAGGTGAGGTGAGAACCGCCCCACTAGGACGCTCACTATGGCGCTGGGAAAGCGTCACTACCCCTCCCAAGATGGCGCCCAAACAATGATCGAGGCTGAGCTCCCAAAACCCTCAGAACCGGGCCCGCTAAGCAGCGGTGAGCAAACCAATTATGTGCAAGTGAGGGGACAGCTACCCCACTAAAAACAGGGGCAAATAGAAACAAAAAATAAAATAAATGGAAAAACGGGTAATTAAAAACAAGTGCGCTTCGAACACAGCGCTAAATACAGTGCCAAGCTGCCAAGCAGGACGAATGAAACCTGGTAGGGCTGGTAGCCAATCAAAGAACGCATGTGCGCTTTAGGCAACAGCACACTTTTAGAGATAATTTTGATTATGCCTGAGAGTAAAGGTAAACTTTCAACACACCAAAAAAGTGCCTGTCCACAGCATCAGGGGAAAAAATGTGATAGGTGGAAAGCTTGAATTCATCTCAGCTGCTTGCAATCACTCGGGTAGCCCATTCAATCTTTCTTTGGCCAATGACACCTACAACAGGATCCATCCACATACAAAGCAGCTTTGGTCCTGCTCCAAATGGAAGAGACCTGCCCGAAAAAAAATGCCAGGTTTCCTCTGAAAGAGATCACAAGCAACCCCAGGCCAGTTTCAGCCTAGTAAGACCTGTCAGTGAGGTATGGCTTCAGTCCTAATCCTCATCTGGGCATAGCTTTCGAACTTAGACTGTTGCGTTAAGGAAAACAAAAAAGTGATAGGTGGAATATTTGAATTTATCTTAGCCATTGGTAATTCTTCAGAGCCACACCCCCACTCGATAATTTTTTCCCAGCATGCCATCTCAGACAGGTAGCAGCAATATGCAAATCTGCCTTGGTCCTGCTCCAATGTGAACAGTCCAGTCTATTCCGAACTGGCAGGTCAGGCTCCCTCCGAACGGGATCTGTGGCCCATCCACCTTTGTGTGAGGAACTTGACGGGCGTGAATTATGGTGTGTATTGGGTGCTTGATACCATAATTGGGGATTTTCATGGCCTTTCTTTTTAACTTTTTTTTGGGCATGTGTTCCGCTGAGCCAATATATATGTCAATATATATATTCACTGAAAAAACCCAAAGGCTCATGGTATGTTATAGTTAGGTGAAAATGTCAGATAAAACATACATTTTTAAATGAACCAAAACACTGAAATTTACCAGTTATAGTTGTCTCAAGTAAATATAAATCATGCCCTAATGTAACTATAACTCACATCCCTACCATGCACAGTGTTTTCACTAATGATTTCATGTCATATGTTGCAGTTTTGTTATCAATGATGTCATAGAACAATGTCATAAGTGATGTAATATGTGAGGCAATTAGCAGTGCATGGTGAGGGCAGGAGTTATAGTTACATTAGGGCATGAGTTCAGTGGTCAAAGTGGGGGGAAAAAGTAGGGGAACTGTGGGCGGAGAATCAGAAGGCGGGAATAACCTGAGGATTGGGTCAGTGGGCGGAGTTAGGGGTGTGGCCAGGATTGGCAAAACATTCCAATCTTTAGTATTTGTTTGGGATTTCACTGACAAGTTACAGCTTATTATGTTATGTAATTCATCCAATGGATACACATGATTATTAAACGATTAATATGAGTTATTGACATTAAAATAAATTCACAAAGTGAGATATGTTTCTATTCACAGAATGTCCCAAATATGCTTAAAAGTGGAAGCACAAGCCATTTGTTTCCGAGCCATGGAGTTTGTCGTCAGCAATATACACAGAGGCAATCAATTTTACGTGTGTAAATCACTGTATAGGAAATGTTACATAAGACAAAGGACTACAAGGTGTAGGAGTCACATGACAACCATATTAGTAGGCATTATAGATTAATAGTGATTAATCTGAAGAAACACAAACTCAGAATTTAAAACGTAATACCATGATTGGGGGTTCTCTTTAATAATCATTATTGATTTCTTTCCAAATGAACACTTGTTGCAACATTAGGATAATCAAAGGCTTAGAGAAAACACCATAAAGCTCTAGTTTATACCTTGCAGTTTGTATGCAGCTCTAAGATGAAAGTTAATAGCTCACTGTTCTTTGTTAGGATTTCAACTTATAAACTGCAAGTAACAAAAGGATCTTACTGACAAAAGCAGTAACCCACTGACCTATTTACAATATGTGCACTTTGTGATGGGCATGGTACATTTTCTTTGCAGCAACCTTCTGCGCTATCTTTCCATGAGACAAAGTTTCCACTAGACAAAACTCCGATCTCGCTCTAGGAAGAAGTTTATTCACCGGAGTTATCATGACATTTCTATCATTGTCGAAAATTGCTGTAGGCCAGGAAGGAGGCAGCAAGTGCTTTTAAAACCATAATTTACAACGCCCCCACTCAAAGTCAGCACCCGTTGCAGTCACATCGGTTGCACCGCCCTAGAGCCATCTCTTCTCAGTGGTCCTGCGACCTCAGTGACAGAGTCACTGTTGCTCTAGGGTCTGCTACTTCGTAGGCCTGCCCGCAAGACTGGAGGTGAACTTCAGTATGGATTGTGGTGGGAAAGCCTTCAAGGTGAACCCACACTTGCCACCGCTAGGGTCCACCTGCTGGTGCTAAGACACCAGGGCTTTTCTAGGGCCTTCTAAGGTCTAGCATGGGAATGTGGTCCCTCAGGAGAGTGGTCTGGGGGGCTGTTAATGAAGACTGAACCTGGATTCCCAGTTCTAAATTCGGCAGCTCTGCCCCCAGTACTAAATCCGCTCCCTCACTGAACACCATACTGCCCCACTGAGAGAAATTCACACTGTTTCAACTACAATCCAATTTGACCTGCTATAAATAACTGGATGCGACTCAATTCAAATTACACACTAGGCAAGGACAATATGCTGCCTAAAGGAAAAAGTAACAACATCCTGGAAAATGCAAACACTCATAGGGAATGAAAGATTAAATAAAGCATGTGAAATGTAAGCAGGAACAGCATGGTGAACTTAACGCTTTTAGTCATTTTGCAGAAATCAACGAGTATTTTTGCCAAAAAACTACAGGGCCCAGAAAGGACCCATTTCAATGTCCACTGCTTATATGCTTACAAAACGTAAGCAGTATGGTTTAAAAAGACCACATTTGTGAACACAAAGCCGCCGTACACATTTTGTTTTCCAATCCACCCATCAACCAGGTATTGTAGTACCTCCAGGTTTGGCGCACTTCCCCACCGGAGGAAACAGGGCTTCACTGGCAAACTCGGTAAAGTGACACTAATGTTTTTGGGGTTTGAATAAAACCAATCAGGCCACTTTAAGAATACTCAGTCTTGCTTTATTTAGTTATTGATTTTTCATATTTTGAATCATTTATTTGCGAGGCTGTACTTTGGAATAGAAAAATGTCAAAACGGCATTTCCAGCAAAAGTGTTTTTCTTTTTTGCATCCATTTCACAGGGGAACAAATGAACGACAGCAAGAAAGAGAGTGAGAACCATTTCTTGAGTCACCGTTTTCGGTAAGTGAGGAGGAGCTAGACAGACAGAGAGGGAATAGGAGTAAGAAAGAGGGGGGATCGGGATGCTGCCAGCAGCAGAGCAGAAGCCGACACCTTCTTTGTCTCGTCTAGGCAGGAAGCAAGAGACAGAGACCTTTTCCTTCCCTGCTACCCGCCCGTCCCGAACAGCCACTAATGCCGAGCCTTTTCTGCAGGCCTTGGATAATTCTTACGTTCAGGGACGCATGTTCAGAATAAAAAAGTAGGGGAACGGTATCTATAGAATTAAAGAAGTAGGGGCACGCCATGCCCTGCCGATCCCGCCCACTTCGACCACTGCTTGAGTTATAGTTACTTGAGATAACTATAACTGGTGAATTTCATTTGATTTGTTGGTCTATAATGACCCTTCAACTTTTGGCTTTTTCAGTGAATTTCCAAGGTTTTTAAAAATTTCAGGTAAAATATAATTATAATTTCTATCTATCAAATCAATTTAGCCTTTGTTTTTTTCAGTGAATTTCTAAGGTTTATTTTTAAGGTAAAGTAAGATGTTCATCGCCAGAGTTGAGCACAGAGCCAAGCCTTTGGTCAACCCCTGCAGCCAACCCCCGCGGTTGCCCTACCCCCGCGGTGCATGGCTGTTGGCCATGTGTGGGGTTAGGTGCCCAAACTCAGGCTGCGCACGGCCTTGTGCTGCTCAACCCGCCCCACATGGGCACGCTAGCCCAGCAGTGCACATGTGTATGGTTGGACTTACCTGTGCCCAAACCCCGCAAGCGTCCACAGCTGACTTTGTGATGTAATGATATAAAGAGTGTCATTTTAAGTAATGCAGACCTACTGACTTTGTCAAAGGATCAGAACACCAAAATATAAAAAGTGGGTATATTGGTATTACCAGCACTGTTGGAACCAGCACTTTCTGTTTAGCTGGAGGGATTCCCCCAGCCAGGGAGAACATACTGCTCGCCGTATAACCTGTGCTCATTCTTAAGTAGCTCGGCACTGAGCAGTCAGGCTTTCCTCATAGGCAATGTGTAAGCAAAGGAACAGTAGTTGCATGTGATAAACACACTGAGCGTCACAAAAGAGACTGCGCAAAAGATGTATGTAAATAGAGTTTATATTCAACATACATAGTCAATCATGATAACATGAACATCATATACGTTTGGGCATAAAACACATTTGGAAATATTACAAGCAGTACTAGGCCTACTCGTATCAATATGATATCAATAGTATGCACACTGTGGACAATTCCTATTCTAACTCCCCTACCCCCAATACCGATAGAACACCCTTATGCGGTGTGATCACTATCCACCTCAGGCCCACCTTAGCAATCCTGACAATACAGTCCCACACGGTATTCGGGGATAACCAGGTAACTACGATGTCAAAGATATGTACATACATGAAAATAGAACACTTTTTAGCAGCACTGTGGGCCGGAAACACGCGAATAAACCCAATGTTAAATGTAGTGTGATTTTGACATGAAATCAACATATAAAGCGGCATCGCCGTCCACTGTCAGGAAGCACAGGCAGTCCACAGAATGTCACTCCTCACTGCCACACAATGTGGCAGGTAGCAGCTCAGTCCATACGGAGCACTCTTGCATACATACGCACTCAGCACCATAATGCAGTGCTACTGGTACTCAGCAGGACAATGGTTCACACCTTGCAGACTCTGTGGCCCCATCCTCCCTTCACCCTCTGGTTCACCCCGATTGTCCTATATCCCTGGATGGAAGATAACCAGTAGCGCCTCTCGGAGATTAGACTGCACACAGCCAAAGTTATACTTAGTCTGTGTCCTTGTGAAGCAGGTGGAGATATGTACCAAGTTTTAACTAGGAGGCAGACGTAAACAAGGGAAGGTTAGCAGCCACTCAGGAAGTTCACCCACAGGTCTCAAAACACAGTAGAGTTACACAGTCTCTTCACCCACCTCTCTACTGCCTCAGAAACGTTCCTTCAACCAAGTCAATCTCTCTCTCTCGCTACTACCTGGAGCCAAGATGTCTTCGGGAGGGGCAAGGTGTGGAGAGGGGAGTTGTTCAGCCACAACGAGGGTCAATAAGGATCAACCAATGAATGGGGAGTAACACAGGGGAGCCTCCTGATATGAGGAGGCACTCCAAGTGGTACACAATGATCAGGGTCTTGCCCGGGCAGAGCGGGCACAACATCTAGTGCGCGTTGTTATGAGTCGGACCAGACTCTTCAGGTCTCCAATAAGAAGAGTTGCAAATTCCATACCTCCCAGGAACTGAGGCACAATGTCCGGTGCATGATGATACAAGTTACACCAGACCAGTCCAGTCACACACAAGTTCAGCAATGCCACACAAGGTAGAAAGAGGCACTACTATGGGTAGACCCCCACCTCCGCGGCTCGGACCCTGTGAATCGGATACCGCATACAATGAGCATGCAGTCGGTGTTTCACATGAGAGAGATGCCTCTTTTTAAACAACAAGGGGACCCAAGTAAAGTCTGCCAGGGACCTCGGGAATCAATTATTTTACACTACAGTGGTCCCTAGGAAAATAGGGATAGACAAACAACAATGAATACAGACCCTATCAGTGCTGTATTGGTTAAACTTGTGCAGCCGGACAGAGGTTCAATATTTAATTTATCAACAATTCTTTAAGATATATACAAACGAAGATACTGAGAGTGGGACACAAGTCTGCATCCTACTACAGAAACATAGAAACATACAGTTTGGGGAACATTTAAGGGAGGCTCAGGCATCGCTCACGGTTTGTTTTCAAGAAAACAATCATTAATTAGGTAAACAAATCGCGAGGAACGCTTCTACATAGTAAATGGTAACATCACAGTTAATGTATGAGACATTTTAGGGTGTCGACGGCGTTTCGATCCAAGTGAGCAATGCGTGGATCATCTTCAGGACATTAAATAAGCATGCCTGTTTATAAGTGCCTTAGATTACTATATTAATTCACATTCATTGGGAGAAAGAGGAGGTAGGAAACATAAAAAAGGAAAGAATTAGCAGGATGTATGTCAAGTTCACGCAACCTTATAAAATTGGCAAGCCAGTCAGAATACAGTTGTACCATAAGAGGATTGCAAATCGCATTATATAACATAGTGAGATTCAATTGGCACAGAGGGAATAAAATTGGCACAGTGACAAGGTGTTCAGCAGAAGAATTACGACGCAGTGACTCGGTGAAGAGAATAATTTGGAAACGACGCAGTGACCTAGTGGGAAATTAAATTGTCTACAATTGCATGTTGGAATAATTCTTGTGGTCAACAATAGAGCAAGGATCAACCATGCACGGTGACAAGGGAAAAGAGGGAATTAGGTAAACAGAGCTAGCAGAGTGCCGATCACATGCATACTGAGTGAATAATCATTGCTTGTGGATTGGACCATTTAGGGTATGCGGAAGTCCTTCCTTGACAGAACAAGTCTGGGGGGCCAAGTGCGGGGAATACACGCTACGGGAAGTACGGAGGATGGTCCTGGAGGAAGAGGGAAAGCCCAATTATAGGGGGGGGGGAAGAATCCTACAACAAAAGTTGGGAGGGGAGGGGTAGGAGTGCTTACCAGCGGTTGCAGCGATAGTTAGTGCCACAGTCGGTCGGTCAATAGCTTGGATACCCTCGGTTGAGGTGGCGTGGGAGCCAACTTCGTGTGCTCTAGGTGCAGTGGCCTGAAAAATAATGTGAGGGTCAAGGCGCGGAAGGGAGATCTAAGCGTCCTGAGAATCCAAGTGTGGCGCAGCTAAAGGTCACTCACCTACGTGTCTCAGGTCGTATGGGATATACGGAAGTATTCTCAGGGGAAGGAGCCACATGCGTGTGCTCGAACGGCGTAATGGCCTGAGAGGGAATTGCAGAGGGTCAAAAAGGGGAAAAGAAGCTGGAAAACACTGCACTGGGGTTGTGGCATGGTAGCGTGCTTACCTATGGCCGCTGTATACGACAGGCTGCACAGGGAGTCAGCTTCTGTGGATGCGGGGAGGGAAATGAAACTGGCTCAGTCTCAAGTACGGGGAACAGTGCATTGATTGGCCGGAAGAATCATGTGACCGGATGAGAGTGCAGGAAAGAGAGGAATGCCTAAGAGATGATAATGGTGGCCATATTGGAATAGAGTGAAACTCACAGAGTGAGTTGTGTGAAGCGCACGGCGAGTGCAATAAGGACATAGTAATTGTGGAAAGGAGGTGTCAAATCATTCGGCCAGTGCGTGATAGGGTGCCATAATTGCAGTCATACTTATTCCATTGTAAAGTCTCAAGTACAGGGTTACATGAAATATTTTCAAGAGGGCCATATTAACATATATGGTTCTGTGTCTCAGGTTAAATAAGAGCTGTCCAATCTTCAAGGCGATTCAGCCCTGTGTGCAAACTATTAGTTTTCAAAATCCATTTAAGTTCTTCTTTGTTAAGCAGTTTGGAGATGTCACCACCTCTTGGTGGGAGTTTGACCACACTTATAAAAAGTCCAACGTATATCGACCTCAGAATGTCCATTCTCTGTATAGTGTTCCACCAGTGGTGCATTGGTTGTCTTGCATCTTATTCGACTCTGGTGTTGACATATGCAAATTCGTATTTTTTGAGTGGTCTGTCCAATATAGATTCTGTTGCAGGGGCACAAGATTGCATATACAACATTGCATGTGTTACAGTTTGTGAATGTTTTTAGTTCAGATCGTATATTTTCAAAACAAAACTCTTTGCATTCAATCGTGAGATCACAAATACTACAATTTCCACATTTAGCGTGGCCCGTAAGGGATGGTAGCCCCCAATGACCGTTCAGGGTGCTAGGTTGTTTTTTGGTGGGTAGGGCTGCACACACAAGGTGATCTTTGATGTTTTTGTTTTTCTTAAATGCAAACATAGGGCGTTCAAGATTGAGAGTTCCAGCATTTAGAACATTCCAGTTTTTTAATATGGATTTACGTACATTGTTGGAAACTGGGGGAAAAGTAGTAACACAAACCAAGCGATTTTGGCATGGTTTGGTTTTGACTTCCAGTAGGACCACACGTGGGCAGTACCATGCTCTTTTCATGGCATTACTTACAAGTCTACACTAATATCCTCTACTGGTTAGTTTGTTACGTAGTAACTTTGCCTCGTGGAAGTAGTCCTCCTTCATGGAGCAGTTCCTCCTAATTCGGAGGAACTGGGAATAAGGTAATGAGTTGCGGAGTGCCCTGGGGTGGTGGCTGTCATACCGTAATAAGGTTTTGCGCTCAGTGGGTTTACGGAATAGACCAGTGATGAGTGCTCCCTCTCTATGCATGATGTTCATGTCAAGAAATGGGATCGATACTTTATCCTGTGTCAATGTAAATTTAAGGCCACCACAATTATTATTGAGCCAGTGAAGAAAGGACTCTAGGGTTTGCTCAGTGTCCTGCCAGATCATGAAAATGTCATCTATATATCTCTTCCATTGCTTGATGCCATTATAGAAGGGATTGGTGGGGGACAAAATATAGGTGGGCTCAAGAGAGTCCATGTAGAGTATGGCCAGATTCGGGGCAAAAACAGCCCCCATTGAGGTTCCTTTCACTTGTTGGTAGAATTGACCCTCAAATAGGAAGAAATTTCTAGTTAGACAAATCTCTAAGAGTTGAAGTATAAAGTTAGTCAGAACTGAATGAGGCTGTGGGCGTTTGTTAAGGACAGTTTCCATCACGAGTAGAGAATCTATCTGTGGAACATTTGTGTACAAGGACTCTATGTCCAATGTACATAGAGTGTCAGTGATAGGGTCGAAGGGATGGTTTTCGACCATGTTAATCATAGACATGCTGTCATGTATATAACAGTCAGTGAGTGGCACAAAGTCGCTAATGAAAAAATCTACGTATTGTCCCAGGGGCTCTAAGATTGATCCACACCCTGAGACAATCGGTCGGCGGGGGGGGGGGGGGGGGGTTTCCAGATTTGTATGCACTTTGGCCAAAGTGTAAATCACTGGGGTCTGTGGTGATTTGATGTTAAGATAGCGATGTTCGTGTTTACTGAGAAAACCTTGCCGAGGCCAGCGTTGGTAATCTGCAGAATCAAAGTTTGGAGTTCTTTAGTGGGGTTGGTAGGTAATTTACAATAGTGATCTGTGTTCGCCAATTGGTGGTTCATTTTATCCCTATATGTGTTGATCTCTTGGAGTACTATACCTCCGCCCTCGTCGTCCGGTTTAATCACAAGGTTTTCATTCTGACGTAAGGTAGAGATGGCAGTTTTCTCTGCTCTGGTAATGTTGTAGAGGATGTATTGGTGTGAGTTTTCCAATTGCGCGACCTCTTTAAGAACCAATTTCTCAAAAGTAATGATCTCACTAGGGATCATGTTGGAAAAAGGTGAAAAGGTAGATGGAGGGCATAACGGTGTGTTGGATGTGTTGATTGGGCATGGGTCTGTAAAAAATAACTGTGTAATCGTATCTTGCAAAAGAAACATAGTAGTTCTGTTTGTAAGTCTAGAAAATTGGGGGAGGTAGTGGGGACAAATGATAGTCCCTTACTCAATATTGACATTTCATGATCTGACAATTGGTGTGTGGAAAGATTAAAAATGGGGATGGTAAGGTTATTGTTGAGGTTGTTGGTTTCCATCGTGGGGGTTACCATTGATAAAACTTCTGGCGTGTCTGGCGTTCCCCTGGGGGGTTGTGCCAACGAGGCTGCTGTTTGACACATCCTAGTTTTTGTGGTTCTGATTGGCCTCGCCCTAAAAAAATGGGTGTTGGGGTTTCTTATATTAGTACTAGTGCCCTCTCCTGCGTCGGAGTTGTCTGAAGACTCGGCTGAGGTGTCCGAGAATCCAACTAAGTTATTCCGTCTATTAAAGTGGCCCAAGAGAGATGTGGCACAATCAACGAAACAGGCCACATGGAGTCCAGCAACCGGTGAATCCACTCACTACCAACTAGACACTTGTCAAGATTCCTGCAGTACAGGAACCACACACCTTAGATGCAGGCATGATTTCTGGGGCTCCGCACTAGACAATCCGGTCTCCAGACACAAATCTTAGTTCCACGTTCACACCATGCTACCCGAAGGGATTTCGTAGCCATTGTGGGCACTTGAGAAGGTACCGCTCTCCAGATGTCACAGGTAGAGGATGTAGGTCCCTCAAGGGAGATCTTTGATGTCCCTCAGATGTCTGGGAGAACAGGAGGCCCACAGATAGGCCCTTAGAGAGCATGCTTCATGATGCCACACGTCAGCAGGTTTTGGCCCAGGCCAGCAATTATTCAGAGAGGGCACATGATCCCCTTCATGAGAAGTTATCCTCAATGTGCATGACAGAGTCCTCTGGCAATGTGCACCATGCAGTCCGGGTACTCCAGAACTACGTTGCCACAAGCATATATCACCCCTTGCTGAAGGTTAGGACTTATAGTTATACTGTTGTGTGTCTTTGAAGTTAGGGGTAAGGTAGAGGTGTGGCTCTACAGCCATAGCGTCTGACTCTGGAGCGCGGCACACACGGTTCGCTCCCCGGTGCCGGTGGCAGCTCTGTCTAAGCACCATGTGACTCTTGGTAATAGCTCACTTAATCTCCCCAACGAGCCCAGCGCCTTGAGACCCTTGAGGGGTGATTAGTTTGCACCTAACAAATATCGGATTCATTTGAATTTAGGGGTGGTTCAAGGGGTTTCTGTTTGAACCATAGATACCTCCCCTAAATTGTAGGCCTGTCTACAGTGGGCCATCCAATGCAGATATTAATCTTTAGCCGGACCATGATCCAGTGACTAGAGGTTAAGTTTCAGATCCTCTCACTCTAATCTAGCCATTCTTGCGGGATGCTTATGATCTATGGCTGTCGCTCGGGGAATGCACAGGCATGCTCCGCTCAAACCATGGTGTCCATTGGAGCCACACACCATGACACACAAGACTCTTGGAGCATAGAAATGTCTATATTCTATAAGTGGCATTTCTAGGCGAATTATGCCAAAAACAAAGGGTTTGGCATGGCAAATCCCTTTACAAGAAACATCATGAGGCTGCTCCTCTGCAATCATTTATTGCAGTCCCAAAACCACTTCCCCATGTTAACCTATAGGAAGAGTAAGCCTCATTGGTAGTGAAAACACGCACCGGTATTCCACACTACCTCTGACCTTCTATGGCAACTTGGACGCATAATCTCCAGCACCAGGAGTGCAAGTGCATTTGCCCAAGTCTGCAACAGCAGACTGGACATGGGTTTAGCTAATACCTGTGTGTCAGTGCTTACAAATGAGCCTCTGATTGCAGATGGCACACATACTCACCGGCACTATAGGTGTGGGTGCACACATGCAGCGGCCTGCTCTAGTAGGTGGCTCATGAGTTAAATCATGATAGCTGCAAGTGTGCACACACCGGTCGGCGATGGCCAACTGGGCTATGGGCTCACCCAGACCCTGGCCCTTTAGGTGCGAGTGCGTGCTAACCACCCTTCCTCGGCCAGCCGGACTCAGGTTGACCCTGTTACAGATGCGATTGCACACATCTGGCCTGCAAAGACAGGATAGCGCCCTTGCCTGTAGCACCATGTTTGCAAACGCATGGATACAGGCCTGCCACGGCAGGCCTGGCCAGGGTGTTAGAACTCCAGGGGATGCAGGTATGCACTCATCATTCCACGATGGCAGACCACTCAGCTGTCCACAATGCCATAGGTGCCAGGGTGAATCCTCTAGCCTGCTACGGTGGGCTTGACACATATTCAAAACAGCCTATAGTCAATGCGCACACTCTGGCCTGGAATAGCAGACTGCGCGCATAGTTAACACCCAGTAGATACAAGTGCGCACTGCCTGGTCTGCTTTGGCAGACTGGCCCATGTTTCTGAACATGGTGTCAACACCTCTTCCTAGACACTGTAGGAAGGCGCATGCAATTCCACACTGTCTTGACAGTGAGTATGTGCTCAGAGCCCTTAGGCCACACAGGAGACTCAGCAACACCCCGGGAGTATCCCATGAGTATGGCCGAGCTCCTAGGCAGAGGAAGCCATGTGAGGAGTTCCTCACTACTGGGGCAGGGAACATCCACATGTAACTGGCCTTCAGCCTACCACCACCCTTGTGCTCTTCAGGGCTTCCCTGAGAGCATGCCCTCATGGTATGGTATGTTCCACTCAGTGTCAGCTGAGGCAAAAGTGATGCCAACTTAGGCAGGGGCGCACTGGAACACCAGAGGCCTGCAATGACAGGGTTGACCGGTTATCCAGTGGGTGGCACAAACAGTGCTACGTCCCACTACTAGTCAGTGTTGTGCCTGCCCCAGGTATGTGGTGCATCTGAAAACAGGGCGCAAGGAGGTAGAGCACCTAAATCCATAGAATGCGCAACCCCTGCCACATGCCAGCAAGGTGGGCACATGCACCTTCCTTCTGTAACATAGTGGGAAGGTGCCTAGATTACTAAGGTCATGCTGAGAGAGTGGGAAAGGACTAGGAGGAAAAAATAAACGTTTTGGGGTAATTTCCCCTAAAAAGGTCCATGTCCAACAAGCACATATAAAGCAGACCTATATTTTTGTCTGAAAGTCTGCAATAATTATCATCAAAATGTACATTTTATAAATTCACACATTGCAATGTTTAACACAAATTATTGTCATACATTTTTTTAAATAAAGTTTTATTTAAAAAAATCAACATGTGTTTGAGTCTTTCATATAAAAATGTTCAGGCCACAAATTGCAGCCATAGAAACCACCACAGGGGTTCCCAACACTCCAGCTGAAGAGCATATAGCTCAATCTCTAACTAGCTCACAAAAATATGGTAAGTTCTCCTGGGGTCATGGATACATTGACCCAAGAGACTTAGGACCATATTCACAAGGAGCTATCGCCAAATTAACTGCACTTTATCGCAGCCAAATTCATGATACATTTACCTCCCCATTCACAAGCTGGTGCTAACAGCCCACAGCACCAGTTTTCCCGCGATAGCAGCCGCAAAAAACATCGCCACAGAGGATCCCCGCAACTATCGCTAATGAGATTCAGAGTGGGCGTTCCCGTACCAAAAGCCGCGACCACACCACTCCTCACCATTCTCAATGATCAGACAGATCGGCGATAAGAACACAAAACCGGCGAAAAGGCGTGTTAGCACCAGGAAATCTACACCTGCTCTGACCTGGTGTTAAGTTGGACGGCAGCCAGCACCACAAAAGGGAGACCAGCCCAGGGCCACATCGGAAGGGCAACAGATGCCATGGAGCCACACATCATGCAGCCCGGACACCCAAGAGGGCCATAACACCCACCGACACCACCACCCGGACCACCACTCCCTGGCATCCCCCCCAAAGACATCAGCTACACAAAAACATGTACAAAATATTCTGCATGATGTCGCACAATCAAAACAGTTGAAATGCATGTGTCGTCACAGAAATGAGCATCACACATTCACTTTCGAAGCAACAAATAAAACATTATTAAAATGAACACCGAAATCAAATGAAGACACATGGCACCTCCCCGTAGGTCAGTCCGTAGGTCACAGCCCGCAAGACAAAAAACATGATGAGAAGGTGTGTACTGCGCACATCAAAGGACAGAGAGAGAGCAAAGGAGAGAGAGAGAGAGGAAGAGAGGGAGAGAGAGAGAGAGACGAAGAGAGGGGGAGAGAGAGAGAGAAGAAGAGAGGGGGAGGGGGAGAGAGAGAGAAGAGAGGGGGAGAGAGAGAGAGAAGGAGAGGGAGAGAGAGAGAGAGAGAGAAGAAGAGAGGGGGAGAGAGAGAGAGAAGAAGAGAGAGAACCACCCCTGCGCACCCAGGCCACATTGCTCACCTGCTGCCACCGGTGTGTTTCCAACCTCTTGCCGGCATGTAGTGCAGTCCATTAGGTCACACATCTGAGTCAGAGCCGTCATCTGAAACATGGCTGGCACAGTACACACACTCGCACAAGACAACAGCACCTGCCCACCCATGCACACCCAGGCAGAGGCATCACATAGGCACCCGCCGCCCACGGAGCATGCCTGCCCATGCACACCCAGCCCTCACTGCTCACCTTCCGCCACCGGTGTGTAGACTGGATGTCCCACCACGTGTCGCTGCAAGCCACAAGCCTGGGGCCCGCGTACATGGCACCTTCCACACCATGCAGCCAGGCTTTGCAGGCCACCAGGCCTCACATGTGTTGCTGGGTCTTGAATACACCATGGCTGAGGACATATCAGTGCACCCGGCAACATCGCAGGCTACACACCCGCTCAGTTTTGATTTGTTCAGCATTACGTACATCAATTATGTATTTTGCACACCCGATCAGCCCATTGGGTGCCACTAAGTCGTGTGACCCGGAAGCGAGGCCACCTGGCTGTAGGCCCTCGCTGCCCACTGGCTCTGGCCTACACAGCGGTCCAGCAGGGCACACGAAACCTGAGTAGCCCGGACTGCCGGGACGGGGCATCATCGCAGGGTGCCCACCCACTCAGCAGCTTAAGGTGCCACTGACTCAGTGCACCTAAAGTCACCGTCCTGTGGCGGGATGCTTGTGCCTGCCGCAATGCGCCGGGTGCGACTAACCCTGTGCAACCCCAGTCAGCGCCACGTGGTGGTCGGCCCGTGCCGTAAGCAAGCCTGGGTTGCCACTAACCCTGTGCAACCCCAGTCAGTGCCACGTGGTGGTCGGCCCGTGCTGTACGCAGGCCTGGGTTGCCACTAACCCTTTGCGCAACAAAACTCATGTGCCCTTCATGATTGGGAACCGTGGCGTCCGTTAACCAAGCACCACGGGCAGAGGAGAATGTGACATCGTCTGCCCCTTGTGTTGGCAGAGTCACATGGCCTGTGACGCCTGTGCTGGATGGGTGTGGTGTGCATGCAAACCTGCCCTCAGGGAGTGGCTGTGACATGCTGACAACTAGACCAGTGACCTGCACACCACAAGCGAGTTCGCCTGCGATGGGTAGCAATGAGGGCCCCCCTCAGAGCGTAAGCGGAGTTGTCTGGCCCGCCGTATGCCAGACCAGCGCAGGGCTTGCCACAATGACACGTGGGCTCTGAGTGTGGTTCAGTCCATGTCCGGACAAGGAAGTGAATGATGCATGTGTCCCAGTGGTAGTGTCCACGGGACCCTGTACACAAAATGCAATGTAGCACCCTCTGACTGGCATCCCACAGGATGACCATCATTGACGCAAGGGAAATCACTTTCCCTACATTCATCCACACATGCATACATGACTGATGATGGACGTGACACAGCAGTGCGTCAATGGATGTTTATTGCACATCCAGTGCAGTTATGCAGCCGGAGCGGTTCAGGGCAATGCCCAGCACACTACACAATATGGGTCCGTGTAGGGCAAGCCAGAGTCCATCCGGGGATGACAAGTCCTGCTGAAGGGAATGGTACAGTCCGCAGTCTGGTCGCCGTGTCATTGGTCACCAATCCAGAAGTGGCAGTCCATGTCGCTGTCCAAGGTGCGTGCAGCGGAGTGTATCGTGGGTCAGTGGAAGGTCATAAGGCCATGTGCGGGACCAAGCAGACACAGGCCAGGTGGCAGTAATGAATGCTAGTGCCTGGTCCTTCTGACCACAGTCCCATCCATGTCCTCGTCCCCGGGTGTGTGCCCTGCTTCACCTGTGGGTGTTGCAAAACTGGCTGCCGCACTGTGTGCCACTGACACATCAGGGGCCTGAGTGGATCCGGCTGCTGCACTGGATGGCACGGACACACCAGGGGGCGGGGATATGGATCGTGTGGGGGCAGCAGCATTCATCGGTGCCACGCCTTGTGGTGGCAATGCCATGGTGGAGATCAGTAGGGCATGATAGATACCAGCTACATTTCGATGATGTCCAGCGGTGGCTGCCATCCTTTCTGCCTCCATCCGCACCATGTCCTCAATGAGCCTCCATACATGTGCCAGCTCACGGCTGGTATCGCTGGAGCCAATTTGAGCGGACAGCTGTTTTACTTTACGCGTCATGACTCTAGCGATGTCAGTCAGGGCTCGTTGGAGACCATGGGGCGGACATAGACATCCAAGGATGGCGTCCAGTTTGGCACCCATGATGCCGAAGCCAACCCACACCTGCTCACCCGTCTCCATCTGGCACTCAAGCACACGGCGTTGGAAGGCCATGTGTTGTTCTTGGAGATCTTGGGAGTGTGCCGGGGCTGTGGGTGCCTCCTGCTGGGTGGTTTGGGTGGTGGTTGGGGTCTCTTCGATGTAGCTGGGCTGCCCTGAGCCTGGAGGTGAGTGGCGGATGAGGTCAATGATGTCTTGGATGGTTTGGGTGTCGATGCTGGCATTTTCCTCCTCGTTATCCGTGAAGAGTGGCTGGAACTGCTCTGCAGGAGGCGTTGACAGTGCCCCTGGGATGTGATGGGGAGATGGTGTATTAATATGTGTCCACATGTGTGTAGACGCATGGTACAGATTGATATTCAGACTGCATGGCATTGTACATTGTGACAGTTTGTAGATCTGGGCGATGACCCAGAGTCATTGTGGGTGTGCACTGTGCTGTGCTTGATTGTGCATGTGTGCCATTGTGCCCATCTCCACCCGTCCCCCCAGTACCTGGTGGTCACTCACCCTTTTGCGGTTCTGTTGTGTCCTGTCAAGCAGTGTCCGGTCCCCCGACTCCGGTGACAGTCTCCACGCTGATGACTGTCAACACCAGCTCCTCCATGTCATCCAGCTCCAGCTGTGGCACTGAGCCCCCACCTCCAGTCTGCATTGCTGCCTTCTGGTTGGCGGAGAGTTTCTCCTTGGTCCTCCGCTTGATGTCATTCCATCGCCTCTTGACCTCGTCCATTGTCGTCTTGTGCTCTCCGACGGCATTCACCTTGTCGACGATGTCCTGCCATATTGCAGTTTTGGTGCCCAGTGACACGTTGGAGGTGACGAAGAGTTGTGATGGTGTTCCATCACCTCCGTGACTATGATCCTGTTCGCCTGCGGACTGAACTTCGTCTTCCTCATCTTCTTGTACTTGCCCTTCCCTGTCCCCGTGGTCCCAGGCTGGTCATCCGAGGTGCTTGTGGGTTTGCGCTCGTCCTCTTCGTCTGCTCCGGCTGCCTCCACGGTGCTTGGGTGTAGGTCAGTTTGTGTGTGGGTGTTTTTCTGCTTTTATGGGGATTTTTCCCACCTGCCAGGTGTGTGTTGCAGGCTTGGCGCTGCTTATTGCTGATTTCCTCATCGTGCTTGGCCCATCGCAGGTTTTTTGGTGTTGTGGTTTGTGTTTTTATCTCCATCAAAGTGGTTTTATCACGGACATTGTCTGCGATTTCAGCAGACTATCGCATGCTACCGCCTTATTGTGAATCCCACGTTGTCACGGGGTTATTTTCCCATGATGGGATGTGATATTGAAAGTTGCGTTACGCTACTCTTGCGGTAATCACAGGTTCTTGTGAATATACCCCTAATTGTTTTTTTAAATGTTTCTGGGGGCTGTTGCACTCCCTGCAGCCCCCCCACAACATAAAAATATAAGTGAAAAGCCCTTGGCATGACATTACGCGGCATTTCTTCTCTAGAGCAGTGAATATTAAATAAGCGGCTAATGTCACTTATTTTTTATTAATTTGAATGATTTTTATATTTTTTGGGTGACCCAGTGACTACCTGGGGCACCAACACCTTTTTTTAAAATAAGTTGGGGGCCATGGGGTAGCCACAAGACCCCTGTGTCCCCTTCTTGCTCACCAGTGGGCTCCCATTGTGGCATTTGTTTTTAGCAATGGATGCCTCTGTGCCCATCTGCGGCCCCCACAACATGGGGTGGGTATGGGGGATTCCCAAGCCCCCACAGCCCCAGCTGGCTCCCCAGCTGGTATCCACCATGAGTGCCAGCTGGAGCTGATGATTGCTTTACTGTGGGTGGCCCGGTGCCCACCAGGCACACTCACATCTTCTCTACACATTGGGGGCTGTGGGGGAATCCCAAAGGCACCCCATGGCCACAGCCAGCTCCCCAGCTAGCACCCATTCACTCACTTTGCTGAAGCATTATTCACTGCTCTCGCCAGGCGAGAGCAAAGATGTGTTCCTTTCCCAGGAGAGTGCAGGCACGGTATGCCCACACTGGGTCAGGTGATGAACCGTAGTGTCCTGGTAGATGGGGTTCCTGGGACACTGCCCGATGGGGTGCCTGGAGCCCGGAAATGGCTCTTGGAGGGTGGCTCCATGCCCTCTTCCCATGAAAATATATTGCGCCACCCCTTCAGGCTCTAGCCCAACCTGTGTTTTTAATTTTAAAAGGAGAGGGCTCCTCCACTAATTCGCAGTAAACATTTTTGCCCTATAGGACATCCCCACCAGGCCTAGGTGAACAGAATATTACTACCCTGTTCCTATATGTTTTCTTATACTTTTTAGTTGACTGAGTTCCCAAGTCCTAAAATGGCTGCCGCCACATCTTTATTGATGTGTTGGCAGCCAATCAGATCTTGACTTCAGATCTTTTGGGTCTGTGGATGCTCCACAGTGTGAAATATACACAATTGTTTAACCTTGGTTTCTCATAAACTACACAAAGTGGATTTGCACCAAATCACAAAAAGCAAACTTTTTGGACCACAATCTACTTTCTGTCAAATGTAGAATTATTCCAAACAGTTTTTTTGACTATAGATGTGACAAATTTTCCTATAGAAAAAATATGTTGAAAATATGTTTCGGGCCCCCCTCTTTTTCTCTGCTCTCGCTTGATGAATCCTCCAAACTTTCCAAGAAGGAGCTGAGTTGGATAAGACCTCTTTGGAAAGTTTTGTGAAGATTCACCAAACAGTGGCAGATTTATTAATGTACCAATAAAATTTATTCAGAAAGCATGGTCCATATGATGCGTTTCGGTCGCTGACCTGCGGCCTTGCTCACATAACGCGCTACATGACACTGGTGTTCATTTTATAAGGTAAAGTTTTTTTATATATTTTTTTTTACAAAACTGTTATTTTTACACAGGTGAGTAAAGTTTAACAAACCCTAGGCAGTGAACCACATGGAGAAAACAGTACATCATGGAGAGCATGGAAAGACTCACGATATGGCCAGGTAAATGGACATAGAGGCAGTAACTACATGGGTGTAATATAGAAAATATACTACTATTTGAGGTTGTAGTATATTACAAAGGTTATGTGTGCTGAATTCTTGAATGACCAATAACTGCACAGTGCGTTAAGTTGAGAGGCCTCAATTGTTTACAACAGGTAGCAATGCAAGAAATTAATGGCATGAACGAGATAAGGGCTCACAATATAACCGGGCTACCTGACTGCTGACTCAGAACATAGAGATATGCTAAACAGATTGAACCGCGTATAGGAGAGTAGGATCTGCTTCTTATGGTTACCCCCACATTTTGCTGATGCATCACTGTTTTCGACTTAGACTGACTGGTATCCTGCTATTCAGTACCCCAGGTTATCTGCTTTCTCCTCTAAATTGATTTCATGTACTTTAGGTACACTCCAAATTGGATACTGGGGTACCCTTATCAGTCCCTAGTATATGGTGCACCAGGTACCCAGGGCAT
Organism: Triturus cristatus; assembly: GCF_964204655.1. Classification (NCBI taxonomy): domain Eukaryota; kingdom Metazoa; phylum Chordata; class Amphibia; order Caudata; family Salamandridae; genus Triturus; species Triturus cristatus. The sequence goes on from NC_140590.1 coordinate 806,632,567, forward strand.
AGGTACCCCAGAGGCCTCCCAGGGGCTGAAGCATGTATTATGCCACCCCTGAGAGTCCATTCAAAATGGCACCACCGGTCTGCTACTGCAGCCTGTGTAAGGTGGTGCATGCACCCCTTACTTAGATATAGGTTACCTATATCTATTCTAAACCACTGCACATATAAACCTATCAGTCACCCCTATGACAGGCCTTATCAATCCTGAAGGCAGGGTGCTGGGTTTTATGTGAGAGGGTGCCCCTGCATGAGCAGAGCCCCTCTGCAACCTACGGAAACTATTTTCCGGGTTTGTCTGTGATGCAGTCAACCATATATATTTAAGTGCATTATAACCTCGCGGTAAATGCTAACTTTAAAACGGCTGCTTAGAAACATGTCGTGTTTGGTGTCAAACACCTTGGAATCATACGTCCCTGCTAGTAACTGGTGGGGGAGCTATGATTCCACCCTTCTAGAGGGACTTATGGGAAACACCAGTACACCCGGTACCAGCTTTCTCGACCTGGTCATCACAAAATGGATGCTGCCAGCCACAGACATGAGTCTGCCCTCCTGTTGCTGAGCCAAGCTCGAGCAGGGGAAGGCCTGACAATAGGTTTCCTGTCACAGGGAGGTGTGACCACCTCCCAGACAGGCTTTAGTGTATTGGGGCTGGGTGGGTGCACTCTGAGAGTGCCAGAAAATCTGCACTGGGGACACATTTGGTGTCCCTGTGCATAGTCCAGCTCAAACCGGTTGCAGGAGCCATTTGCTCTTGATCTGGCACGAAACTGGACAAAGGACATGGGTGTAGCCACCCCTTTGTCCTGACCCTTCCATCCCCAGAGTTTTTCCAACCCCTTCCTTGGGTATAAAGTAGGAACCCTGACTACAGTACTTTACATTTTACATGGACTAAACTCTGCAAGCAGAAACCACATACTTCGATGGTCTACACTTCGCTGGACAACAGAAGAATCTCCCTTGGAGTAAAGGAGGTACTCCCCTGCAGCAGAAGGGCACCTTAACGTATCTGACCGATTTGCATCTCTCATGCTCCTGAGGACTCAGAAGATTTCTGCAACACAGGAGGTGGGTTCCCGAGCATCCCTGAGGTTGATCTGACCTCTCAGCAATCCTGAGACCAGTATCCCTCGTGTGGGGACCATGCAACCCGAACCCCTGTGCACCGTGTACTTTTGCAGCAGCATATGCTTTTTGGCAATCCCTGAGGCTCTGCTACGTGTAGTCCTGACCCTGAGCAGTATTTCCACCGAAGATTTCCGTCCTACACTCCACGAGTGTTCCGTGGGCTGGAATTTCGTGATTCAGCTCAAGGTCCCTTCGCGATCCCTGGTCCGTTGGCCTGTGGGTCCCTGTGAAGGTAACTTTGAGTTTCCTTAGGCTTCCCTGGTTTCTCCAGATGTGCCCTGACTCTCCATTGCTTGTAGAGTCCCCAGGACCTTGCTGGTCCTCATCGTAACTTGTTTCCTCTGCCAGCGTGGGTTGCCGTTGCCAAGGCTTGTTGGTGTTCAATCCGGACAATGACCCCCCAGCACTCGACACCCTTTGTGGGACTGCTCACCTCCGGACTTTGGTTGTCATCGACATCTCCTGGTCCCCGTGGCTGCAGAGTCAAGCATCCTATCTTCTCACCTGAAGCACCCAACATCGGTGGGCATTCGTCTACCGAGCCCCCGGTCACCGTGAAGTGACCCAGACTCTGTCCCCTCCACTTTCAGGTTCTTCTCATATCGGATCCAGGCTTGGATTCCACCAGACACTTTTCATCTTCCCGGCAGCAGCACTTCTTCGCATCTCGCCATTGAAATCAACAAGGGTTTCCGACACCATTTGACCCCTATGCACCCGGCTCCTCTGGGATAGGTAACACGGGTACCTCGGTACTCGCAAGGGTGCTGGCCTTAGAACCTTCTATGTTCCAAAGGGTTTGCTTGAAGTCCTCTCCGAAGTGTCCTTAAACTTCAATTTTCCAACCACAACTTTCCCATAGAGTTGTACGGAGCTCGCGTCTGTGTTCTCACACTGCACCCGTCCTCTGTGGGTTCCCTGTGTCACTCCTTTGGGTGGTTCCTTGGGTTCCCAGCAATTCTAGGTGTCTAATGAAGTCGTTGTTTTTATACCATTTATTTAGTATATGGTTTGGTCTCCCCCTGGAGCCCCCTTTGTATTGTGCTATTTACTGTTGTTCTATAGATTCAGTATTGTGTATCTTGTGCTCTAATCTCGTAAAGAGGTTAGTAGAGAGTGTTTGGTAATAAATACATATATTTTATATAACACTTGTGTGGTTCTCCTTTCATTTGGTCATTCAGGAGGTTCTGATCTGGTAAAACAAGCTGCTTTACATTTCTTCGAGACTTAGCCTGAAGGCTGCTCTCCACAGCTACCACTAGGATAGCAATCTATAAAGTTTTGTCTTTAACCTAATCATCAATAAGGGTTGTTTGGAAGTACTTTAATTAGTGGACAGCATACACCAGGCCAACTCCTCACACCGCGCAGCAGCAAGTGTACTGTAAACATGTTGTTGTAATACAAAACCATGTGAATTGATGTATGACCTCTGACCCTGTTTACCAGGCAGGTCGCTCCCCTCACCGCCACGCAGCCCCCTGTGTGACCACTGACCGCTGCTGCATTGTGTCTGCCTGCGTTAAGAGTGACTGTGCCCTCCTTCTCTTCTGTACCCACGAGTGAGTGATTCTCCCCCACTGTACCTGTGTATTTTGCTGCCTTGATTGTTCCCCTCTCCTTTGGTGCCCAGATTGTGTCCCTTTTTTCTTCTGTCATTCCCCGCGTCTCCCCCTCGCCGCCCGTTTCCCGCCGCCGTGTCCCGTAGCTCCGCCCCCTCACACCCTATTGGCCGCCGTGTCCCATAGCTACGCCCCCCTCGCACCCTATTGGCTGCCCCGCTCCCACCTCCCAGCTGCTCCTCCCTCCCTCTCCCACTCATAACCGGACGCGCGCAGCGGGCGCACCGCTGGCGCGCCAAAGGCGCGCATAAGGCAAGCCCGTCTGCGCCCGTCTGCGCCTGGCCCGCGCCCAGCGCCAGACCCCCTGGCCCCCGCAGATGCCAGCCCACCCGCAAGATCTACAACGCCGCCACTCTCATCGCACTCAACACCGGCCGGAGCTCCGGCTGCTGCAGAGCCACCCCAAGACACACCCACGGACCCTTCACCTGCCAATCCTGCAAATTCTCCTGCATCCGGACCCGTACCGCACCCGCCAAGCCAAGCACCAACAGCAACCACCTGAAGCACCTGAAGTGCATCCTGCTCAACACCCGCTCCGTCCACAGGCACGCAGTGGAACTCTGGAACCTGCTCGACGCCACATGCCCAGACGTCGCCTTCCTCACGGAAACCTGGATGAACGCCTCCTCAGCACCCGACATCGCCATCGCCATCCCGGACGGATACAAGATCACCCGGAGGGACCGCGCCAACCAGAATGGAGGAGGCATCGCCATCGTCCACAAGAACACCATCCGCATCACGACCAACTCCGAAGACACCCTCACAGCCGCCGAACACCTGCACTTCCAGATCCACACCGACCCCAAGACCACCCTCAGAGGCACCCTCATCTACAGACCCCCGGGACCTCGCACACAATTCAGCGAAGACATCGCCGACTTCATCAGCCCGCACGCCCTCCCCTCCGCTGACTACATCCTCCTCGGGGACCTCAACTTCCACCTGGAGAACAACAACGACCGCAACACCACCACCCTGCTGGACAACCTCGCCAACCTCGGACTCAAGCAACTGGTGACCACCCCCACCCACTACGCCGGCCACACGCTCGACCCCGTCTTCTCCTCCAGCAAGGACGTCACCTTCAGCCACGCCACCGGACTCCACTGGACAGACCACAGCTGCGTCCACTTCAGCTTCAGAAGGACCACGACTCACCACCACCCGCAACTTGTCCCCCGCAGAAGCTGGAACAAGATCACTGCCGACCAGCTCACCACATCCCTGAGCCAGAACCCCCCCACCAGATCAGCGAACCCCAACCAAGCCGCCAACAACCTCACGAAATGGATCAGCAACTGCGCAGACGACCTCGCTCCACTGAAGACCCCCCCGCCAGACCCGGCACCAAGAAAGCATCTTGGTTTACCGACGAACTCAAGAGTTCCAAGAAGAACTGCCGGGCCCTCGAGAAAGCCTGGCGCAGAGACCCAACTACAGACAACATGACCACCCTCAAGCTCGCCACTCGAAGACATCACCAGCTGATCCACGCCACCAAGAAATCCGCATTCAAGGAACGACTGGACAACAACGCCCGCAACAGCAAGGAACTCTTCAACATCGTCAAAGAGCTCTCGAACCCCAGCGCCGGAAACAACGACATCACGCCCTCGCAAGACCTCTGCAACTCGCTCGCCTCGTTCTTCCACAGCAAGATCGAAGACATACACAACAGTTTCAGCACACAGCCAACGCACACTACGACCGGAACAACGCCCCCCACCACCACCCTCCGCGCCTGGACCCCAGTCAACACCGAAGACACCATCCGCACGATGAACTCCATCCACTCAGGATCTCCAACCGACCCCTGCCCTCACCATGTCTTCAACAAGGCCGACTCCGTCATCGCACCCCACCTGCGGGACATCATCAACACCTCCTTCGACACCGCCACCTTCCCAGAGAGCTGGAAGCACGCCGAACTCAGCGCCCTACTGAAGAAACCATCAGCGGACCCCACCGACCTCAAAAACTACCGCCCCATCACGCTCCTTCCTTTTCCGGCCAAAGTAATCGAGAAAACCATCAACAGACAACTGGCCGCCTTCCTCGAGACGAACGGATCCCTCGACCACTCGCAGTCCGGCTTCCGGGCCAACCACAGCACCGAGACCGCCCTCATCGCAGCCACCGACGACATCCGAGCTTTGCTCGACAACGGGGAAACAACGGCCCTCATCCTCCTGGACCTCTCCGCGGCGTTCGACACGGTCTGCCACCGCACCCTAGTGCAGCGCCTCAACAACATCGGTATCCAGGAGAAGGCACTGGAATGGATCATCTCCTTCCTCGCCGGAAGAACACAGAGAGTCCGCCTACCCCCATTCAGATCCGAGGCCACCGAAGTCATCTGCGGCGTACCACAAGGATCATCACTCAGCCCCACCCTCTTCAACGTCTACATGAGCCCCCTCGCAGCCATCGCACGCCAACACAACCTCAACATCATCTCCTACGCTGACGACACCCAGCTAATCCTCTCCCTCACCAACAACCCCTCCACCGCCAGAACCAACCTACACGAAGGGATGAAAGACGTAGCCGAGTGGATGACGAACAGCCGCCTGAAACTGAACTCAGATAAGACGGAAGTCCTCATCCTGGGATCATCACCCTCCGCCTGGGACGACTCCTGGTGGCCCCCTGCCCTTGGCAGCGCACCCAAACCAACAGACCACGCACGCAACCTGGGCTTCGTCCTGGACTCCTCCCTCTCCATGACCAGACAAGTCAACGCCGTCTCCACATCATGCTTCAACATCCTACGCATGCTACGTAAGATCTTCCGGTGGATCCCCACCGAAACCAGGAAGACGGTCACCCAGGCCCTCGTCACCAGCCGACTGGACTACGGCAACTCCCTCTACGCCGGAACCACAGCCAAACTCCAGAAACGACTCCAGCGCATCCAGAACGCCTCAGCACGCCTCATCCTGGACATTCCCCGACACAGCCACATCTCCGTACACCTGAGAAACCTACACTGGCTCCCTATCAGCAAGAGAATCACGTTCCGACTCCTCACCCACGCACACAAAGCTCTCCACAACCAAGGCCCAAGATACCTCAACGACCGCTTGACCTTCTACACTCCCACCCGCCAGCTTCGATCAACCAGCCACGCCCTCACCGCCGTCCCCCGCATCCGAAGAGCCACAACAGGAGGAAGATCCTTCTCCTACCTGGCTGCCAAGACGTGGAACTCCCTCCCCATCCACCTCCGCCTGACCCAAGACCACCTCTCCTTCAGGAAGCAACTCAAGACCTGGCTGTTGGAGCAGTAGCGGACCCCCCTCCCCCAAGCGCCTTGAGACCCTCCGGGTGAGTAGCGCGCTATGCAAATGCTTGATTGATTGATTGATTGATAAAACATGCAGCATATACGTTCAATGTGCATATAGTATTAAATGCTGGTGAGTCAAAATGAAAAGAGCAAGCCAATATAGTGTGACTGCCCTAGGGTGAGTAAAGGTGCTGATTGTGCACAGTGTTGTGTTAAAAGAGCAAGTGCTCCTAGAGGAACTGCTCAAGCACGTTAATTAATGTAACAGTGTAGATGTGAAATAAGGTGTAAAAAGGCTGAATATACATCTAGCTATAAGGAGCGAGCTGCAAATGCAAAAAGTAAAGAAGAAAATGAGAAATAGATCCTAAGGACAGATTGTGAGAAAGCCAGACCCCACAATTTATACCTATATGTGAAAGATGTTAACCACAACTGGACAAGCAGCCCATTGTTTAGTCCATAGGGTACCATAGTGTTAGCATTGGTGGTCAAAAAGCACCAGATGGAATGCAATCACACGGACAATTAACTCAAAGAGTACAAGATAGAACTGATCAAATGCTTAAATAAAGGAGTGTGATTGCGCATGATGTGATGGTGTATATAAATTTAGGCATAAGTGCCCTAATCAGGTAATCATATACATAGTATCTCTAAAAACATAGAAAGAAACAGATATAAAAGAAAATATCAAATGGAATTATTCAACACATTCATCCGGCACATTAGGTTCAGGGGTGGGATGGACAGAAAACAACAAGTACAAATTCAAATCATTATAAATAATTGTACAAATCCCCACTCATGTTCTGACCACATGGGGCCCGATTCACAGAACTAACTTAAGACAAAATCCTAAACTTACGACCATTTTGGTATTCACAGAAGGCACTTACTCATTTTGGTATTCACAGAAGGCACTTACTCATTTCGGTATTCACAGAAGTTAGGAGTCCTAACTTTAGGACTCCTAAATGCCTTCTGTGAATACAGAAAGCCTTAAAATTAGGATTTTTCTCAGTTTAGTAGTTGTAAAGTTAGGAGTCCTAACCTTAGGACTCCTAAACTGAGAAAAATCCTAATTTTAAGGCTTTCGGTATTCACAGAAGGCATTTAGGAGTCCTAAAGTTAGGAGTCCTAAATTTAGGACTACTAAATTGAGAAAAATCCTAATTTTAAGACTTTCGGTATTCACAGAAGGCATTTAGGAGTCCTAAAGTTAGGAGTCCTAACTATACTACTACTAAACTGAGAAAAATCCTAATTTTAAGGCTTTCGGTATTCACAGAAGGCATTTAGGAGTCCTAAAGTTAGGAGTCCTAAATTTAGGACTACTAAATTGAGAAAAATCCTAATTTTAAGACTTTCGGTATTCACAGAAGGCATTTAGGAGTCCTAAAGTTAGGAGTCCTAACTATACTACTACTAAACTAAGAAAAATCCTAATTTTAAGACTTTCGGTATTCACAGAAGGCATTTAGGAGTCCTAAAGTTAGGACTCCTAACTTCTGTGAATACCGAAATGAGTAAGTGCCTTCTGTGAATACCAAAATGAGTAAGTGCCTTCTGTGAATACCAAAATGGTAGTAAGTTTAGGATTTTGTCTTAAGTTAGTTCTGTGAATCGGGCCAATGGTGTTTTAGTATTTGAATCAATTATATAGCGTGTCACCAGCTGTCTAAGTAGTTTTTCGTGGTTGCATCCTCTCCTAGATACAGGCACGCTGTCAATCACTAAATATTTAAGATGTTCAAGGTTGTTATTATGAACCTCTTTGAAATGCCGTGCCACTGGATATGTATGATCATTGTTGACAATGGTCTTGAGATGTTGCAAGATTCTCATATGGACATGAAGTTTGGTGTTGCCCACATATTTCAAGCCACATGTACACTGAAGTACATCAGTTCAGCAAGAGTACTTCCTATTGATGACAATAGGCTCAGAACTAAAAGTCGCGGTAACTTGGGTAGTGTTAATCCCAAAAAGACATGCCTTACAAGTATTACATATGAAAAAGCCCTAAATGTTGGTGAGCCAAATGGATGGGACTATCACCTCTAGGCTGCTTTTCACAAGCACATCCCTCATAGAGCATGCCCGGCGAAAAGTGATGGGGAACAATGGGGACTAAGATGGAATCCGTCTGAATGATGCACCCTTGTCTATAGATAATAGATCTGATTGCTCTCTCTTCCTTGCTGTACGTGATAACCAGTGGAGTGTCAACTACACCACTTTCACTCGTATCAGGGGTAGGAGGGATAGCAGCTGTAGCAAATATATATATATATATATTTTAACTACATACTGGCAGCTGCTAGTATTAAAAAAGAAATATATATATATTTTTTTTATAATAGCAGCTGCCAATATGTACTTATAGTTAGGACCTGGTTTCCATAGGTAAAACATTTTTTTTATGTGTCTATATCCTCGGAGCCATTTGCCGGATCGTCACAAAATTTTCTAAAAGAGTGTCCCAGTGATTCTAGTTGTACATGGAAAGTTTTGAGGTGTTAAGTCAAGCAGGGGCCGAGAAAAGGGGGGGGGCATAAAAAGTGCATTTCTCAAGTTATTTCCTACAGGGATTTTAGACACAACTGCAGCCCCTACCACTGGATGGAATTATACCACACTTGGCAGAAAGCTAGCTCTTGGTCCAGAAAGAGTGTTTTTTGTTATTTGGTGTTAATCAATTCAGTAGTTCTTGTGATTTTAAGGAAAAACAAATGTGCTACATCTAGGGACGCAGATCCTCCTTGGATCCTTTATGGATCCTCCATGGATCCTCCTCGGATTCCCGAATCCACGTGCCTACAGCAATGCTGTGATTGTTAAACTGTGCCCGGAGTGGTAAAAGGTTTTTGTCATTTCACAGCTTGGCGTGGATGGCACTGTGCTAATTCTATGCTTAAAGATTTTGCAGTAGAAATGGCAAACAACTTTGCCCCTTTCTATTTCGGCATGAATGGCACTGTGCTAATTCTGTGCTTAAATACTTTGACAGAAAAGCAGACAATTGAGGTTGAAAAATCAGTGTCACTGGTGTTGTAGGGTGCTCTATACAAGCACTGTTTACCACCTAAACGTGGGAATTCCCAGAGTTCTTCTCTGCTTCTTTTTGCATGATTTATGTACATATATATATATATACATAATATATATATATATATGTGAGAGAGAGAGAAAGATTCATAAACAGCATCAACATGCTCCATTCCTTATTCCTTCATTCAGAAATCTTATAATAGCTGAGTCCCCTACGGAGCTGTCTTAAATTCATTATTAATGTGTGCACAGAAAGGCAGGTTACTTTCATATCTCTACTACTACTTACAGGTAAGAGAGTTAAATAGGGTCAATGGAGTTATGTACCTATTACAGTGATAATGAATGTAACAATGCGCTTACAGTAATGGTGGTTTCTTATGTTTATATATACAGTCCAATTTACAATCTTCCTCTAAGTGAATTTGACTTAACTCCTGTCGCTCCCTCTGTTTGATTATTTGTTTCAGTCATTACCTCTTTACCTTTCTTCATTTTTACTTCTTTCATCTTCCCTCGTACTTTGCCTCCACATTGTTGCTATACCTTCTCATTTCATCTAATCTTCCTAGCTTGCTCTTTTACTAACTCTTACTTTTATTTTTTGCCCCCGTCTAACCATTTTCTTTCACTAGTATCTCACAAATCAGCTTCTTCTTTCTTCACTCTCTCGTTCTTCCCCTTTTGAATCATAAAACTTACTTAAACTCCAGCTTTTTCTTTCCTTTTCTTTCACCGTCTCTCAAAATACTTTTTCCTCTAATCATCTCCTGCTCTTTCATCTCTTCCTATTGCATTAGCCCTATTCTCTTTTCCTGCTCATCATTTTATTCAATGAATTTCAACATTTTCCCTCTCTTGCTTTTGTCCTTTCTCTTTTTTGTGATTCATCTGCCCTTTTTTCTCCTCCACCATCTGCTCTTCGCCTTCCAAGTTAGGCCCCAATATATTTACCCCTCATCTGCCAAACTTCTGTCTCTCTCAAGCTGCAGGTTACCTTTGCCATTAGTTACGAGTCAACAGTGGACAGGGAGTGGGTTAAAGGAATGGGGTGCATGGACATTGTGCTGGAGCTCAGAAGAATAGCTATCGGAGCGCTTTCACCCCCAATAACTATGACATTCCTGAAATCATTATTACCACAAGAGGAACACATTTTCAGTGCACTAATTCAGAATTATTTAAATTGCTAGTCCGAAGTTCTATAAAGTATCTCCATTTTCAGCTCCAGCGATGAGTTACCGAACTTTGGGGCATATTTACAAGGAGGCGATAATAAATTATCGACGCTTTTGCGGCCGTTTTCGGCCGAAAAGCGGCGATAATTTTATCGCCTAATTAGCAAGGTCACGCTAGCGCGTGAAACCTTGCTTTAGCGTGGGGATTCCTAACGCCCAGCTTTGCATCTCTAATGAGATGCAAAGTGGGCGTTCCTGACTTGACATGATAGGAGAAATGTCGCTAAGCGACATTTCTCCTATCATCAAGCCCCACGCTATGAAGCATAGCGGCAGGAAAAGTAGCGATAACCCCTGTTATCGCTACTTTCCTTACGCCTGCTTCAGGACTGACTTAGCCATGATATCCTATGGAAGGTGGATATCATGGCTAAGTTTGTGAGTCCCTATCAACAAGCTAACGTGAGATTATCGCTGGGTTTCCAGCGATATTCTCACATTAGGCAGTTAGCGTGAGGATTTTTATCGCTTTTGAGATAAGCGTTGCTAATAGCACGCTATCTCAGCGATAAAAATCCAAGCTAGCCGGCGATAATTATCCTAGCGCTAAGTGCGCTTAGCGATAATTATCGCCGGTTGTTGTTGATATGCCCCTTAGCTACCTCAAAGTAAGGGAATTATCTATCTGCCCTTAAGCACTTTTTGTAGTTTTCACGAGTCGATTAAAAGAAGTCAGTAACAGTTGTTTTGCAATGTTTATGTTCAGATTTCCATCTCCCCTTACTGTAAATCACTATGGGCCATATGTAGGTAGGTAAATACCGGTCGGTAACGGCCGAAAATCGGTAATTTCCCTGTTACCGACCGGTATTTAGCCCTTTCAAATGTAGGAGGCAGGTTTTAAGGATTCGGTAAAATACCACATGGCACCTTGAAAAAAGCTAATTATTGCTTTTTTAAAGGTATTCGGTATTTACCACCAACTTGTAGTTGGTGGTAAATAACGAATCCTGAATGCAAAAATGCACTCACTTGAGTGCCTCCTACATACCTTTTAAGGATTCGGTATTTTACCGATTCCTTAAAAGGTATGTAGGAGGCACTCAAGTGAGTGCATTTTTGCATTCAGGATTCGTTATTTACCACCAACTACAAGTTGGTGGTAAATACCGAATACCTTTAAAAAAGCAATAATTTGCTTTTTTCAAGGTGCCATGTGGCAGACATACATGCCCTTAGGGAATGTATGTGTGCCACATGTGCACACATGCACGATTCAGGGGTGCAACAGGGTGTCAATGTGACACCCTGCCACACTTGAATATGCTCCCCCTATTACCGATTCGGTATTTACCGAATCGGTAATAGTGAATGGCTTCCCATTCATACCTATGGGCCTCCAGGCCTAAGAATGAATGGGAAGGTATTCCTTATTACAGATTCGGTAAATACCGAATCGGTAATAATAATGAATATTACCGAATCGGTAAAAATTACCGAATGTTTACCTACATTCTATTTACCGATTCATAAATACCGAATCGGTAAAATTCGGTATTTAGGAATCGGTAAATAGGAATTATCTACATATGGCCTGGCCCAAATTTGTTGCCCATTTCTGCACTCTTTTTTGGATGTCCGCTGAGACCTGGAGCTGGCATACCTCTGTCAGTCCTCTTGTTCTTCTGTAAATGAATGCTGACTTTCACCCAAAGCAAAGAGAGCAAGGAATGCCGCCAGTTAGGTCTAGCGATCTTTGCATGGGCAATTCCATTTCATTTAAGTGCTCATTTTAATCCTGTTACTAGCAGGTGGCTTTTCAGCCACTTGCACTTTGCTGCCAGTGTGCCGGGCTTCTTATTTATATTCAGGCGCTGACGGTACAGGTAAGGACGGTGGGCTGGGGCGTAGCGAGGAAGAAGTCAACAGATGACGGGATATGGAAAATAAAATAAAAAATTAATTAGACCACTTAACTTGTACTCGCCGCATCGCCGAGTCGGTGATGCGGCAAGCACAAGGTAAGTGTTTTTATTTATTTTTTAATTTTATTTTCCCTATCCTGTCGTCTGTTGACTTCCCCTAGCCCACCGCACCTGTTTGAATTAGTATCTTTTTCACGACATTCCACCTGATAGCTTGGATTTATAATAAATTGCGATCTAACAGATTTATAGTTATTTTGGCAAGAACTTTCTTTGAAAAGGCATTGCAACCAGAGCACAAAATTCATCCATAGCTCAGCTGACATACACAGTCAGCTCTCTTACGCATTGCAACCTCGGCGCTCGATTCAGGGGAGGGGTAGCTATGATAATCTACCTTCTTGGATGGGCCAGTGGAATTTTTCTACTATGAACCAACAAGTCTTAATCTTCCATGTGGTGAATGCATTGCCTTCCCTGAGACACGGTTAGCAGCTCTGGTCCTAACTTCAACCTTGAGATCTCTTCATCTGCTCTGAGAGATGACCATGTGACTTTCACTTGAAATTAATTAAAGGGTAGACCACATGCCAAGAGAGTGTTTGGTCCAAATGAACAATACATAAGTATTATGTCTTTGCTTCTATCTTTATGCATCCTCATGTCCTGCTATGTAATGCAATTTTTTCTTTTCCTTTGTGTGTAAAGTGCTCTGATACCCACGGGTCTAGCTAGCGCTATATAAAACTTTATAGATAAATATACAAATAAATAAACAATGTCGGATGTCGTGGAAATTTGAGGAAAGCCCCAGTGAGGTTTAAGGCACCTAAAACTAGCTATCACATTGTATGCCATCTCACTTCTTAGTACAAGTGCTTCTCAGTTTGTTTTAGAGACAGTTATTTAGCCTCAGAGAATTTCTAACAACTTAACTGGACTTCTCTTGACTACCTGCCCTGGGAAAGTGAACTTCCTGTTGAACCTTTCGGGGCAGCGGAGCATTCTGCCTGCTGCCTTGGCAGCTCATATGCATAGCGTTCCTCTCCCCTGAATCCTGTGCGGGCTGGCAGCCAGGCAGCGAAATGAGAACAGAGAAAGCATGAAACCATTTGACTCATCCTCAAGGTCTCTTCCATGGGTCTCCACACTTGTCGGATGCTCAGATGGCTATTCCGGGCACGGCTCTTTCGTCTCCTTTGAACACAGTCCTTACCGTATTGAAGTACCTCAAAAACCTTTGAATTGCTCCGATACTATTATTACCCACGGCCAGTCTGCAGTTTCCAGCTTCCTGCATGTTTTTTCATTGGAGATGATGTTGCCTATCCACAGTTTCCTCAGTTTTACAGGTAAGGCCATATTTATACCCCCCACTATGATCTTTCTCTGTTGTAGCTGTCAAAATACAGAACTGTAGCAGTGGTTTCAGATTTGCCATAGATCATAAGCAATAAAGTATGTGTATAATGTAACATGACAGCAGTGTTATGAACAGAGGTGCTACAATGATATCACACACACCGCTACAAAAAGGGTGTGCAGCTGGTTTCCACCCGAGGGTCTCGACCATATGACAGAATGTACTTATGAAAGGTCTCTGTATCAATAAAATAGACCTGGTAATGATCTGAGATCGCTTGGCTCTGCTAGAGTGATTGTGCCCAGGTTGCGGAAGGTTCGAGCTGGAGGGAGATCTTTTGGCTCCCTGGCAGCTAAGGCATGGAATGACCTGCCTGCGGATCTTAGGACCTGTGTGTCGGAGCCTTTGTTCCGGAAAAATGTAAAAACCTGGCTCTTCCGACACCCTTTTGGTGGACGGAAGTAATATTCTTGACTTCTATTGTTCTGTCAGTCCTATGCGCAGGAAGGTCGCTAGCCCAGGATTGTCGCTGGGTTTTTCATTGATGTTCTAGCGCGTGGACACTCCGTTGGAGTAACCAGGCACTTTACAAGCTAACTAATAATAATAATATTAATAATAATGTCAGGATTTATTATAAGGTTTCATCTTTGAGTGGATCATTCTTTGCAAACCAGTAGCATAGTGTGGGCGGGGCCACAGGGGCAGTTGCCCATGGCACAAAATTCTTAGGGGTATTCTTAGGGGTGCAAAGTTTTAATGGAGGCACAACATTTTATAAGAAGAGTTGAAGGACACTTGCCTTGCCCAGTGACGGCCCGTGTAGGGCGTTTTACCAGGGCGGTGACGTGGCACAGAGGAGAGGCAGGGGGGAGGGGGGGGTTGCAAAATGCGGCAAACGGCCGATTTCAGGTAAGTTACGGAAAAAATGAATAAAACGAATTTCGCTGCGCGCGCCGCATCGCCATATGCGATACAGCGCGCGCAACGAAATTCGTTTTATTATTTTTTTTAGTAACTTACCTGAAATCGGCCGTTTGCCGCATTTTGCAACCCCCCACCCTGCCCCTCCTCTGTGCCACGTCACCGCCCTGGTAAAACGCCCTACACGGGCCGTCACTGGCCTTGCCCCTGGCTCTGTCAACCGCCAGTACGCCATCCAACAGCCTAGCCAAAAGATATCAACACTTCTAACAGCCTACATGTGTTTCGTGTAATAGACTTTTTCAAGGCTGGGTGAAGTAAGAGCTACTCAATACAGTCACTGTAACTACTCGGGTTGATTCAGCAGTAAGTTCACTCATGCCAGTGTGCAGTTAACAGCCGAGGTGGGGGATGTACAGCATTAGGACAGGTCATCACTTCAATATGAAAAAGAAATGTTGCATTGTTTGTTAGACCAAGTTCAATGGATGGCTGTGATTCGTGCAGCAAAGAACATGCAAGAGCTCTGTATGTTAATTGTGCCCATCAAATCAAAGGCATCAGAAAAGCCATGGTGAGTTAGGTAACTGTGTCTATGGTAAGTCACACCGGAACAAGTTGAATCTTCGTCCCACAGATGTTAACCACTCATCGCCACGATTGCGATGACTGCTGAGCCAAACCAAGAATTATGGTGACTGTATTCAGTCGCTCTTGATGTACTTCCCAAGAGATTTCATATTCAAAGAGAAGCCTTGGAAAAGTCTATCAGATGAAACAGGTGTCAGCTGATGAATGTGTTAATACCTTTTGACCAGGATTTTAGATTTGTTGATACTTTTTGGACACGACTAATCAAATCAATGATGAACCTTATAATAAATCTAGAAATTAACATGAATTGATAAACTATTTTAAGGATACACAGATTCATAGATACAGTACTTACCTCAAGTGCTCCAGCGTCTCTATTTGACTTTTTTTGCATGTGTGGTCAAAGAGAACATCCACTATCCTTGCAATGTATCCAATTGGCTCCTAGAATGTAGATATGACCTCTATTGTCTCTATTGCCTGGTGTCTGAGTACAGACTTTCAGTTTCCCTCTATGCAGCTTCACTTACTTATCCCCTCCCCAACCATTTGTCAGCCTTGACCCATATCTCCAGCCTGCCCCTATTCCATCTTGTGGACGTTTCACCTGAAATCACTTAGCACACTATGTTATATTTCTCTTCAACTTGCATTTGAACCAAGTCTCTTGTATTTTTGCCACAGCTGTAGCTGAGCCAAGTGCTTCTTCATTAAGTAGTCCACTGATGATGTGCTCTTTACCTCCATGTTCCTTTTTAGCTGCCAATCATAACACTGCGCTGATCTCTCATATATAGGGAGCGTACTCCCAAAGGAATCACCCTGTCAGATCGATCACAAACCCATGAACCTGTTTTGAGCGACAGGCTGAATCTTGCCCCGTTCTCATGGAGAGCTGTTTCTGGCCTAGTAGCAAGAAAAGGGATGTCTTTACTAAAGCACAGCAATGATATAAGTAGGTTAAATGTAAGGGAAATCTTTGAAGTTTAAACTGAAGCAATTTCATAAACTACTTTGATAAACTACATGCTTTACTCTTCCAGAGCAGCACTCTCTTGGAGACACTATGCTTGACAAGAATAGTCAAGCTTTTTGTAAAAATGTCTTCACTTGGAATAAACAGTTGAAATGCTGTCAGATGCAAAGATTAGTTCAGGAATTATTTTTGGATTTTCAGAAATATTAAGTGTGACCAATACAGAATGTGGCATTGCCTAATCAGTCCTTTCAGCGATGTCCAAAACATGTCGCTTATACCTGCAAGCCCTTTTTGGAAGTGCTGGAAACTCGAAAACCTCCAGATGTATTTATGTTTCAATATTTTAGTTGAAAACAAAAAAATTAGAAAACTACAGCAGACAAAAACACCTTCCATCTATATAACACACAGTAAACCTTGCATTCGCAACATGGTACATCAACTCTGGTTACAATTCCAAACACAGCACTCCTCACCATAAAGATATCTTAGCTCTTCCTTTTGAACCTATTCCATGAAATGACAAGCATTTGCAATGCAATCGGTCATGCCTTATATGTATTTAGCTATGCAGCACATTGACTTGGGTGCTGAAACATCTACTGTTCTTTAACATGGAGGGAAAGTAAGCTCCAGTTAAATAGAGGCAGTTGAACAGAAAAATAAGTCCCTAAGCGGAAGCAGACAAGTCCTAGGGCTGATCTCCAGAGCCCACAAAATACATACATATATAAATATATACTAAAGTATATACAAGAGGTCTTGAATGCTCGAACTAAAAAATGGGGGTGCATGAGAAAAAAGGAATCACAAAGGCAAAAATTATTCTAAACACAGTTTGTAATCCTATATCATGCCATAGGTACAGAAACATAGAGGACAAGTTGTAGAGTTTCACTGGGTCAAAACGTAAGTCCAGTTTATATTTTGGTATCTAAGAATGTATGGATGGAAATTTGATTTATAATCCTTCAATGAGCTTTTTGCAGTATGGCTTCAGGCTTATCCGTATACTCTCAAAATACATATTAAATGTATTTTTAGTGTTTATTTCTTTAATCCCTCCTCTCTGCTGATAGTTTACACAATTTTAAAAAGAATCATTATAGAATAGGCTCCCTCCATGTCTAGACTCATCATCCAATAATCAATAATCTTCACTTCAATATTTAAATAATCAAAATACATTTGTAGTAGTAACCCTAATGAAAATAAGATTTTAACAAGTGTTGCTTCTGAGAGATACGAGCAAATCTCTGGTGAAATCTGCATGAACCAAGAGTTGATCATCAGTAGCAATTCAACATTACCATAGCATCATTGAAGACTGAGGTTCTGTTTGTCCATGAAAGTCACCAAGTATCCACATTTATGAAGAAATGCCTCTAAGACTCTTCTGCCACAGTCTCCTGCTTGTGTCTCTGCAGCTCTTTGATGGCCTAATGACACAAGCTTTAAGCACCAGGCAGAAAACATAGAAGATTTCCAATTTCAGCTAACCGTCATTGGCTGAGATGCAAAACTCTTTCATATTTTATTGCTTTCGAACGCTATTGTTTTGATCAACAGAATACCTTTTTCATTTCCTCTAGTAAGTTCCATAAAAGACACTTAGTTTTACCCAGTTTTGGGCCTGACCAAGTTCAAACATATCAATACTGCTGAGAAGCCTGCCGAGTACGAGCTACATCTCACGTGCAAGACTATATCTTATTGTTATTACATTGCCTTCACAATAATGGTTTAAGAACTGGTGATATCCATTGTGGACCATGGCTACGTTGAGGTATTAACCAGTAAATTGGTAGTTATAACTTAAAACATTTCTATTTGCCTCATGTCTTGAAATGCTCATACCATATCTAATTAAAATGATCAATTTGGATTAAATAAAGGGAGGTTTGCTGCTGACAATGTTTGTATTTTCTCTAATTTTATTTCACTAGCCTCCAAAATTAAAATTCTAATTACTGACTTGTCCCTGGTCGCTGAAAAAGCATTTTATTGTATTATTTGGTAGTAAATGTTCAAACTTCTGTATTACTTTGTTGTTTGCCCTGTTTCAATGTATTTAATCAATTGTTATATTCAGCACCAAGAGCTTGTGTATGTGTGACTAATTCTTCCTCATCTTTAGTTTAATTTATCATATGGAACTAGACAGAGATGTCCCATATCTACTCTATTGTTTGAACTTTGTTTAGAGCCTTTCCTTGAACGTTTGTGATGTAATTTCTCTATTACCAGCTTTTAGTGAAGCGGTTAAGAAGCGATGATCTCAACTTATTCAGATCATATTCTTTTGCATTTATTCAACCTCACTTCTTCACTGAAACCTTTCTTACATGATGTACAACTACACTCTCAAATTTCAGGTTATAAATTGAACAGACAGAAGTATTGCCTATCCATGTATTGTAAATGGGATATAGATTTAAGAATTCAGATTCCAAGTGGAGCCTATTCAAGATAAAATATCCTGGCATTTGGCTTCACCCTAATCTCAAGATAACTGTACAATTGAATGTTGCCTCCTTTAATAAAGTGCATGATGTATTAACAATGAGGGATTGGTTTGCTCTTATAAAGAAGATAGTTGTTCCATAAATACTGTTCAGACTCTCTGTGCTGCCTTTTAAAATTCCACTCTGCACGTTTAAGCAATTTGAAAGTATTTGTACATTTTCTTAATGGCTTAATAAGTCTCCCTGAATTGTTCGATCTAAACTAAGAAGCCTAAGCCTTACAGTGGGGTCAGATGTCCTAATTTCAAATGATATCTTTCTTCCTTCATTATCAGACAGTCATGTGTATTAGTTTTTACATATGATTGTACTCCAATACTAACACCAGTAAACACTGAGCGCACAGTTCTTTTCTTTTAAGGAAGATATTTATATGACCAACTTTCATTCATTTTATAAATATCATATATTGAAGTATACACATTTTACTGTCTGTAAATGCTTGTGTTCTGACTATTGCCCATAAATTGGTTTTCATTCATCTCTAATAAGGGGCAGCACATTTTAAAGGCTCTGGATAAATCCTTTTGTTGGAAACTCTGGAAAGATAGTGGTAGTTCCTGGGTATACCAAATATGGAATGGTTCCTCTATTTTACCTATCATAGGTTTAGAGATACTAAGTGAATGCCTGATTCATTTTTAAAAGAGTATTTATTATTGCATGATTCTTTCACTGTCTATTTATCTGGGTCTTTAAATATATCTGCCCCTATCAATTCGTCACCAACAAGAATGTATAACCTAATTTGGAATTGCATCATATTTAAGACTGCTGTGATTTATATTACCCTCCACCAATCAACTCTACTTGGGGCTAAATCTCCAATTGAGCTATTGTGGGAACAAGATCTGCACTGTGGATTTGAGCCACACATGTTTACTATGATATAGCTTAAATTATTTAAGATTTCTAAACCAGAAAACAACACTCAGTCACTCTTTTTCCATATATAATAGTTTGCTTTTTATAACAGTACTCGTTGCCAAGTTTGATACTGCTTTTGCAAATGTTTGTTGATCCTGTAAAACTGAAGATAGTTCAATGCTGTATATGCTATTCAATTTTCGATATGTTAGTTCATTTTGGAAGTCTGTCAGGTCTAAATGTTTCAAGATTATCCAACTCAACATTTATTTATTTTAGAATATGTCCTTAGGTCTGCCAATCCCACAGTGACTCTCCTTCCATGCTTAATTAACAAAAATGTTCTAGACATGCTTTACTTTAATCAACAAAATTTAACGAAAACAACACAATAAAAGATTCGTTTTTATGTAGGCTACAGGGGTGATGAGTAAATGTCTAGAAGATCACAAGCTGGTGTATACTAGTCTAGAGTTAAAGTCACTATTTAAAAAAAAAAAAACATACAATTAAGGTTTTATATTGCCTACTTCTTATCCAAAATGTCTTTGTTTTATTTTGAGCTGCACTGATTTTGTCTGTTCAGTGCTCTGGTGACTCATGCCTCCCAGTGTGACACTTTGCTAGCCTGCTCTGCAGAAATCCATGCATCCTGTGAACAGAGGCATGCAGAGGCAGTGATCTTGATGCAGTGTCTCATGAATCAAGGGGGAGACATGGGGATTCAGTTTACTGCAGAGTCTCGTGTGTTCAAAGGCAGATCATGGCAGTCATCTTGCTACAGAGCCTCATAAGTCAAGAGGCAGATAGAGAAAGTGATCTTGACACGGTCTCATGATTCTGAGTCAGACAGAAAAAGGGATTTTATCCCAAACCCCTGGTCTTTTCCCAACCCCCTGATTTTGAAGATATAGGATAATACCCTCATTTCATGTATTCATTTAATTCTTCAATTAAAAACACATTTGGTAAATACTGCTTCCCTGAGATAATGCATCGTGAAAAACATGTGTAAAAACAGTGTCAGTCAGTCATTGTATTTCCTGCTTGTGGTAAGCCAGCTACAACAGCACAGAAGCCAGCGTGCATGATATGTGTGTTTGTGTGTGTGTGACAATTGTGTTCTTATTTGCATATGGTTGGTTGAGTGTCTATAATCGTAAAGACAGGTTAAAAAACAATGGTCTGGTACGTGGCCCAGAGTGATAGACAGAATCTAAAATGAACTTAAACATCCTATCCATACCTTTTGCGCGTTATTAGTCAACCTGCCTATAATACAAGGGTTCTGAACTTGCTGTGCCAACAGACACAATCTGCGGAACTGCTGAAACTGGTTTGGGCGTTGCTTGTTTTCATCTTCTGCGTGAATCTGTCTAGCCCATCCATTATGAGGAGGGGTCAATGCTGATTTGCATATTATTGGTCCTTGCGCATAATGGCACAGATCACCTAAAACAATCATTAGGAACGGGTCCCAGTAATATTTAGTGCATTGAGAAGGATCATTTCATGTTTTAAAGGGCGTGGCATATTCAGCCAGCAGCCATCTGTAGCTGATGATCATGGCATCATGACTGAAAAATAGGAACCTTGCACAGTAATGAAGAAAAAATTAGTTAGCATCACAGAAAATCTGGATTTTAAAGGCGTGCTGAAATTTCTGGTTTTGGAATACTTGATTCTTGACCCTTCAATGGAAGTTAGTTTGTAGTAGTTTGTGTGAGCATCCAACTGCCCTCTACCCACCACAACTATTGTCTTCATTGCCTTGGCTGTATATGAATCCATTGGACAATTAATGTGCTGTTCAACTAGTTCATTACTTCATTTATGACTCGTGTTAAGTTTTTTTTGTTGAAAATGTGGGCTGTGGTAATTGTGCTTTATGCCCACTGTATGGTACTATGAACTTGGTACTAGAAAAGGTTCTGAGGAACTGAGGGTCTGGCATGTTGAATATGTTGTGTGGTTTCTTAGCATTTCTGGGATTTCTCCTTCATTTGGGGACTGCTGCTGCCCATTGGTGCTGTTTAAGTGTGTTCTTCTATGTAGAAAAATGCAATTTCTAGCATGGACACAACCTCAGTTTCACACAGTTCCCCTTATTTTCCTCTTCCAAATTCCAGATTCCACTGATAGTTTGACTATGCACAAGTGCATTGTATGTTTTTTTTCAGGGACAAAAACATAAACCTGTTTATTCCATTGTATAACGTGACTAAGCAGAAGAGCTGGTGCCTGGCTTTGAATGGTCTCACAGATCGTTGATGTATCTGATGCTGGGTGTGAGCCATGTTGACCCTTGAATGTCCTCCCCACCCACCATAAAGGCCCCATTGCCATGCGCATTGTGAGGTGTGGATAACGAGGTTGGAGATGGGGTAACTGGGGGACGTGTGGTGTGATACACAGAGTGGTCACCCATCGTCTGAAGTATATGATGTTCCAGTGACACCCAAGTGGGTGTAGCCGTGGATGTAGGCAGTGGGTATTCTAATGAGGCCAATTGTTGCCCCAACCAGTTTCCTTCCATTTTTGGGAGACGAAGGCCGTCCTTTTTCACAATTGAATGGAGTTTGGCTCCACTCAGTCTCGGGCCCCAGATTAATTGGGAAATAGATCACTGAATGCTCAAGAGGTGGGCTGGTGGAATGAAAAGGGGTAACATGCCAAAAACGTTGTTAAATTTTGGGATCACGTTCATTCTGATGATTTGAACTCTAATCCACAGGGACAGATTGAGAGCGACCGTCTATGTTATGTTATGTTATGTTATAAAAAACTTATAGAGCGCACGGACACCGGGGGGTTTCATGGCGCTAAGCTTGCATAGTGTTGACAGCGAGATGGGTTAAGCATATGCTTACGTGAACAACCAGGTTTTAAAAGCTTTCCGGAAGCTTAAAAGGTTGTCACAGCTCCTGATTGATAAGGGTATGGTGTTCCAGAGTTTCGGGGCGAGGTAGGAAAACCTGCGGCCACCTTGTCGCTGGAGCTTGAAGCGGGGGAGTGTGAGGAGGTAAGGTGAGCAGAGCGCAGGTTGCGACGCGGTGTGTGTTTGGAAATCATGTCGTTAATAAATTTGGGGCTCCTACAGTGTAGTGCTTTGAATATCACACAACCAGTCTTGAATAATGTGCGTTGGGCTATAGGGAGCCAATGAAGATCGAATAGGCAGGATCTCGCGGAGTGCCAATTAGGTTATTTGAGAATTAATCTTGCAGCTTGATTCTGAACCAGTTGGAGACGGTGAAGTAAGAACAGGGGGAGACCAAAGTAAATAGAATTAGAGAAGTCGAGGCGTGAGAGAACCAAGGCGATTACGACTTGTGTGAGTGCTGAAAGAGATAGTAGGTGAGAGATCTACGAATTTTACGCAGTTGAAAGAAACAAGAGGAGACCACTGCCCCAACCTGTCCTTTAAGAGACAAGGCGGAGTCAATGGTCACCCCCAAGCTCTTTACAGCAGATGAGGGGTTAGGAGGGGCACCTAGTTCAGGAGGCCAGAAATGGTGGCCCCATAGGGTCGCACTCTTCCCGGGCAAGACCAATTACGTCTTGCCAGGTTTGAGTTTGAGATGGTTAAGATCCATCCAGCGCTGGATATGAAGCATAGTGTCTTGAAATTCGGCCACTGAATCAGCAGAATCGAGAGTGAACACTAGCTGAAGATCGTCAGCATGGTTAAAGGTAGTCACCTTTCTACTTTTTAGTGAAAGAATCAGAGGTTTTAGGTATAGATTGAAAAGAAGTGGAGATAAGGATGAGCCCTGAGGCACCCCACAGGTGGTAGAAAGTTTGGGGGCTGTGAAATAGCCGAGGCGGACTGCCTGTGTCCTATCTTCAAGAAAAGACTTTATCCAATTGTCTATGGAAATCAAATTCCCTACGATCTATGATTAGCTGAATATTGTCCAAACCGATAGCTTCTAAGCCCCTGCAGATGTATACACCAAGGTATTTCAGTTTTTTCTGCAACCACTTAATGGATAGAAAGTTCAGAGAGGCCTCACATTCGGATCAACTTATTTTATATCACAAAAACTGTGAAAACAAATTGATTAGTGACGTCGGAGAGGCCGCCAACTCAGAGGGGCTTGACAGTATCAAGAGAATATCATCTGCATAATAAAGGCACTTGACCTCCCCTTCTGATGTGTGTATTTCTTCAATGTCATTATTAGAGTGTATGGCAATTGCAAAAAGCTCCAGCGCCAATAGAAACAGGGTTAGAGGGCATTCATGCCTTTACTGAGGGTGAGAAAGTCATGGCCAATGCCCATCGTCTCCATGGTCTGGAATAGCTATCCCCAGCCGAGGTGGGTAAAGGCCATTTGGATTCCTGGGAGAGATGGAACTTTCATTTGGGTTGTCTCTTACCTGCTAGGGTACATGGGAGAGGGTACAAATATGATTGGCAGAGGAGCAGCCATGAACAAAGCCCACCTGAGACAAGTGTGCCAGGACCATGATGATTTTGTTTAGTCGCACAGCTAAAACCTTGGCCAGTATGTTAACATCTGTGTTGATCAGGGATATCATCTAATAACTGGGGCATTCCAGAGGTCTTTGCCTGGTTTCGTGATCACAGATATTCTGGGTCTAAGGAAATTTTGTGAGAGGTGTCCATTATCCAAGTCTTATAGATGGATACAAGGACAGGAATTGTCTGGGGTTTGGTGGCTTTTTGAAATTCCACTGGAAAGCCATCCTCCCCAGGAGCATTCCCGGTAGGCATAGCATCAATTTCTGAGGCAATCTCTTCTGCCTCAATCGCTCTCTTCAATTTCACAGATTGGGTAGATGTCAGCTTCAGCAGTTTGAGATGATGAAAGAAGGAGGTTTCAGCATCTGGGTTTGGAGGCGCAAAGTGGTGTAGAGATTCTCACAGTATATTTAAAATTCCACCACTATGGCCGTTGGGTAGGTCATAGTGGTGTCCGGTAAGAGGATGGTGGGAATTTCTTTGGAAGAGTCTTGCTGGTGAAGGTGATAAGCTAGTAACCAGCCCACTTTTTCTTCTCGTTCATCTGTTGTAGGTAGAAGAGGCATTTATCTGGCATGCAAAGGGTATTCAGTTGGTATTTAGCCATTAGGAGCTCCAGAAGGAGTGTCGGGTTCGGAGATGAGGAGTAGGTGGAATTCAGCAGCCTGATTCATGATTTAAGCCGGTGTTTCAATTCAGTAATCCTCCATTTGTACAATACATCCCCCATCAATATGTCGCATATGATTGCTTTTCAACAGCATCTGTGCAGGGGTGACTGAGTCTTCATTGTACTATAGGTACCTGTCCACATAGGCTGAAAGACGACTTTATGCCACTGGGTTCTTATAGTGAGAAGTGCAGAAATGCCAGGGGCCTCTCGGGCTGTGGCAACCCTAGGTCTAAGCTTAAGTCAATGTGGTCATGATTTGAGACCCCACAGGGGGTGATTGTTGCATCCATTAGGTGATTAAGCAAGTGTGGGGTATAGAGGAAGTAGTCAATGCAAGTTCAGATATTGTGAGGGCACAAGTTAAAAGCGTAATCCTTGAAGTGGGGGTGCAACAATCTCCAGGGGTCGTAAAGGGCATGATCCTGCATCAGGTTTTGAAAGGCATTTTTGTCACTGTCATTATTGGTGTCACGCCAGCACCTTCGTCCCAGTATGGGTTCTAAAATCACATTCCAGTCACCACTGATGCTGACCCTGAAGGTGCCAAAGGATGTAAGCAGCCAAATGACCTGGGAGAAGTTGTAGCCACTATTGTGACATATACAGAGCCTAACATGTGTAGCCTATGTTTCATGAACACATATCTGCCATCAGTGTCTGTCCATGTTGGGGTAACCTATATGGAAGGTGTCAACAAGTCTTTCTGTAGCTTGACTTTTTACAGGAGAAAGGTGAGTTTTCTGGAGTAGGGCATTGTCTGGTTTGTTTCAGCCCAGGAAGGTGATGATTTTCTTCCTTTTGCTGAAGTGCATCAGGCCATATGTGTTCAGGGATAGTACTTTCAGGGTTCTCTGTGCAGGAGGTTGCGCCATAGTGGGGATCATCCTGCAATGTTTACTGGCAGGTCATGGGGGGAGACCCTAGAGAACGAGGGGGGGGCAGAAAATGGCTGACTAGAAGCGGTCAGACAAATGAAGGGGTGCTGGAAGGAGATAGTGAGAGGAAGGGGGCAGGGAAGTACTGGAAGAGGTTGGAAAAGGAGGGTAAATACCAGAACCACCTGAGGGATGCTGGGAAAGTCACATTAAGCAGGAGAATAGGTTTTGGGGCCGTGACCGGGGTTCTGATACACCCTGGGTCCAGTCTTTGGTTGGGGTACGCGAGGGGCACCGAAACCTGAAGGGGGGGCCACCTACCTACGTAACATCAATAGTTGTTCTCTCATCAGAAGGTGGAATATCAAGTCTGGGAGGGGTAGAAACGGCAAGGATAGTGGTTGGAACTGGCCCAGGATGGTGTCTAATGGGGGTCACCTCTACAGGAAGGATTCCAGGAGATGGAGCCAATAGAACCACAAAGGAGTGTGCAAGAATGAATCGACCTCACACACTGCATCCCCCCGCACCTCCCAAACAATAACGAATTGCCCGACTCATCATAACAGATCCCAAAATGGGTGGGGTGTAAATATTGTTCAGACCCAGCACAGCATTGAACTACAGAATTATAAGTTCCAGACCAGGTGCATCCGTTAAGCTATGGTGATAAGCTATCTTTGAGACTTGATGGGTGATCTTGATTTTTCTCTCGTGTGGTTAGTCTTTCCAGACCATGGTCTGGCAAGTTGAGTCCCAGCGTTTCAGCTCCTCTTGTGTAGATGTATCCATGTGGGCCACATACTGGTGGCCTGTAGAAAGAGGGACAGAAAGAGGGACAGAAGTGTCCTTATTCGGAGGGCTGTCCATGATAGTATCATCAAACGTATCTAAGAATGATTCCAGATCCTTGGGTTGTGATATTCGGATGTTCTGCCTTGAACGGTGATGGTCATGGTGGCTGGATCCAATATGCTGTATTTGATGTTCTTCCTCTTGAGTCATGCGACAGAGGGCCAGGACTGGCTAAGCCTTGGTGTTGGTGGGTACTGAAAAGTCGGCTACAAGCAGAAGTTGAGAGTTCTCATATCGATGACCATGTATTTTATATTCTGGAAGGATTTATCTTGTATGTTAGTGCCTCACTCAGCACGCCAAAATGTGCTGGGGGACAGTGGTCTTTGGACAGTCGACTGAAGCGAACTCTGTGGGCCCTTTCAAATTCAACTGGGGGTGAAAACGTTAGATTCAGAATGGTTAGCATCAGCGCACCCAGGAATTCAAGCATATCATCCTTCATGGGTTGTTCCAGGAAGCCTATGATCCATATGTTGTCCCAGCGACTTCGGTCTATGTCGATAATCTTCTGCCAGAGATTACTGATGTCCTGTCCACAGTCTGGTGTATCATCCAGGTGATCATCCAGGTGATTGTCCACTTCCGCCAGTTATCCTTCTGTTGTAGTTAGTCGAGTTTGAAAGGTATTGATGTCTCCCAGCAAATATTGCACCTCTAGATTGGTGTGGGTAACGGCTAAGGTCAACTGGGTGATGGGACCTTGATGTCAGCCAGATTATTCAGAATCATCGCCAGGGCTGTCTCTGGCATAGCTTGGGTTGAAGTTGCGTCTGCGGTTGCTGCTTTTGTCTGGACAATGTTTGCCATAGCTTCCTTGGATAGGCTTTGATTTTCAAATGGAAGGACAGGGGAGGTATGGAGGTGATCGGGGAGCAATGAGGGTGGGCCTTCGGCAATAGGAGGATGGGCAATGGAATGCATCTCTGGTGTGAAGTGAATATAACCTGGGTACTTCCACAGAGCAGGGAGTAGCAATGGTTTCAAAGTTCAGGGCCCACCATGGGACCAAACTAGCTGGAGAAGTGGCCTCATTGTGGTCAGTTAGTGAGTCTTCCCAGGTCTTGAACCCGTTGGATGGGCGATTCTAAATTCAAGGGGTGAGAAGACCTGAGTACCTGAGTGTGGAGGTTTGTAGGGCTGGCAGAGAGTTGTTTTTCCAACTAGAAACAAGTGTGGTCTCCAGGGGTATCCATCTGCCTGAGGTTTAATAGTGCTGGGACTTCACCCCCAGCTCCACAGAGGGAGAGATTTGTTGCGCTTGTAGGCGAGGTGGACCAAGGCCTGCAGTTAAGGGATGGAGAAATCCCACAAAAGCTTAACTCCTTGGCCTGTTCGGGAGGTAGGACCTGTGCAGTGCCATCATCGTCCCATCAGCAGTTGCAGGTGGCGCATCGTACAGCCAAAGAGGTGGACCCAGATAGGGGCAGACAAGAATGTTCATATGTGGCTCAAGTAGAAGAGGCAATGGGTCTCAATGAGTGCTGCGTTGATTTCAGGGCATTCGGTTCGTCGCTCAGATACTTCTGGTTAAAGCCTGCACTGTCCAGTGCTCCCAGTTCTACTGCCCCTCAGTGGATCGGGCAGTGATGTGGTGGCTCAGATACCCCCGGCAGAGGGCATATATCGGGTGTGTGAGTGGCCCTACATTTCTCTGGAGACCTAGGGAAGTGCAGCCAATCTCTTCGGTGCCTAACTCTGCCTCCAGTAACCCTTTTTAACCATTAGATTTAAAACATCTTGAAAACCTTCAAACAGCATTTTAACTGTGGGTGAGTAGCCTGGAATAAACTGGGGTATTTAGCATGCCCATCAAATCCCATTACCAGTGCGAGGTAATTAACAGTTGTGCAAAATACCTTCTAGTCCAAGTTTTCAACTTGCAAAGGAGGCACAACATCTGAATCGCTATTCATCACCTCAAATCATGCAGGTTTCACTTTTTTTCTTTTTCTTTTCCCACAAAACAATTTGGCAGGTTTGACCAGCGGAATCCAGTGAGGAAAACTATGAGAGTGTGACAATTATCACATGCCTTGCAATTCCAATCCCTGTGCAAATCGCTGATTGCAGAGGGATCAGATTTTAGCCCTGAACTTGTAACAAGGACCTTTGACTTTCCACACATCTGGGAAGTTTCAAACCTATGAATATGAGGGCAGGAATAGGCATGTACGGCAAAGCGTGTGCTTCTCAAAATGCATCAGAATGAAATCTTCTAGAGTAACACACTAGCGGAGACCAGTTGCAACTGGTTTACCATTAGTTTTGTGAAAATTCTTTGTTGGAATTTGGTAGTGAGTGTTGAAGCCAACTTCCCCTCACATTCAGCGTGTACCCTGTGGGAGAATTCTACAGTGGAGAGAGAGGACTCTTTTGTCAGCATCAAGACTGGACTTGCCCCTCGGTTGGTGAATTACAAACCTATCTTGCACTGGAAAGGTAGGAGCACTATCTACTGACATGAGAAGCCTCAGAAGGACTGGAAAAGACTCTGCTTGATGTGAAGAACCAAGCTAGAGACAACTCACAGGAATCCTATGACCATTGGAAGCTGGGAAGTATCACAGTCCAGACAACTTGACTGAATCCTGACCAGCATCTCTTCCTGCCTGGAGGTGCTAGGAGTCGGACCGTGCTTCTAGAGTCAAGTACAAGGGCAGTTCCCTATACCAGCATGAACCTTGGGCAAATATGATGTATAAAACAGAGATTATTCTCAATTCTGAATGTGATATTATTATCATAAAGAGTTTTGTCCAAGTATTATTTATTTTGTTTGCGGTACATCCTAGTACCCCTATTGTGTAAACATAGGCATTTTATTCATGATAACAAAAATGCATTTCATGTTCTTATTCAAGATGTGCTCAAAAGTGATCACACTGTAAAATCAGTGCAACACTGAAGTCGATTGTACATAACAAATATAGTTGATCGAGGAAAAACAAAATAGACCAGCCACTTAGAGTTAGGTAACATAACCTCATAATTAATTATAATTAGCCTCCGAGTTTTGGTTGTATATGTGTAGATGACCTTATAAAACAATTTGGAAGGTCGTCATCATTAGTTTGCGGATTGTAAGCACACAAATGTCTGCAAAGAGAAGATAGATGAAGAGGCAAAGTTTAGGATAACTGGAAGGGCAACTGATGAAAAATAACAAAACAAATATGCAAAAGGAGGTCTTATAGACTCACCGAGTCAGAGTTGCCACCAGGTCACCAAGTGAATCAAGAATGAACATGTGAAAGCACAGTGTTAGTAGATCACTGGCTAATGAAATATAAGCAAATATAGAGAAGAATATGTGGTGCAAGAAAGTGCAAGAGTGAATGAAGCAGGAGAAAAAACAGAGTAGTCACATAATGTCCACAGGCGTTGGTTATTAATGTACTAAGAGAAAATAATTACTTTAAAAGTAGGATGTGGTATTAAATAGTCCACATAACACCCGTGAAAAGGCAAAAAACACTGATCAATATTTAAGGAAAAGCTTACTGAATTGGCAAATGCTAGTAGGGGGTGGCAGTGGAGCAGTCACCGTCATTTCGTGGACAAACTGAGAAGCAGGGGCCCCAAATGTAGACTAAATATGGCACTGGATGCGTGTACGGCCAGTGCAAGCTCATGGGGTCACACGGGTGGAAAATAAATTGGACAAGCAGCCCTAGTAACTAATTACTGAGGTACAATAAATGAGAATAAAAAAGAGTTTGTGGAGGGAGAAAATGAGGGAGAAAACATGTTTTAGAAAATGATGTATCTCTTTCAATGTGAGTCTTAGAGAAATGAAAAAAACACATGTGAAGAAAGACTAATGTAGGTCAATTAGGTGTGGGGAGTATGCCCAATCCATTATGATATGAAAATAAATATTCCACAAATGAGACATCAAAAATAACAGAACAGAAATTATAAATAATGAATGTATAATGCACAAGACCCATACGTAGTGCATAGAAACAAATATATGGCATAGAAGTTCAGGTTCTTATGATAGAGCTCCATTCTTCCATTGTGTTCAAACTTTCCTCGGTGGATGTGCAGTGAAATATCCACTTTCATTCTTTTCTGGATATGATTTATTCAACAAATACTCACCTGCATGATTTGGTAATGGTTGCAATGACTTGAAATGGTTCCTTGTGGGTGCTATTGACCTAAACATAGGCCCACATTAGGAGTGGCCTGGCAAATAGGCTGGATTTTCCCCACCGCAAAAATTACCAGTACTGGGGTAACTTTAGGGTGAGGAAGATCCAGCCCCTTAAGAGTTGGACCCTGAGGATCCCTTATGAAAAGAGGAATTGCTGAGTCAATCAGTGATTCTGCATCTGATTTCCCTGGTAATTCCCAATTTTTGTCTATAATCTCACCTGTAGATTTCTGCTTTTTTAAGTGTCCGAAATCTCCTGGTGAACGTTGAGAGATCTGCCATGTTTAAGCAGATCTCATAATTATGACGTGACCGGTAGCTGCTGTTACTGACTCCAATGAATTAAGATACCAGTCATAAAGAAGGACTTAGTGGTTAATTAAGTTGTTATTGGTGACCTTCTAACAATTCTGTATCTCTATTGGCTTGACTGATTTTTGTTCTATTTTGGGGTATTTGACCAGTTTAAAACACGTTCTATGGGCATGTGATGCAATAAATTGCAGAAGCAGAGTTCGTAGAGTTTCTACGGACCAAGATTCTTCACTTAGCTAGCCAAAGATGCAGCATCCTCACCAGACACCACCCGCCTCATCTCCCACTTCAATGTCATTTTGCATGCTTACATAGGATATCTAAAGTGGGTGTTAATGACCGTGCCCTGAATTGGCTCTCTTCCTTAAAGACCACTTACTCAGAATCTTACCCTGTGCTGTGGGGTGCCACAGGTGTCCTCTTTCAGCCCCACAATAATCTTTATCTGTAGCTCCTAGCTGAGAGTGCTCATTCTTTTGGTCTGTCATTTGTGTCTTTTGCCAATGACACCTAGATGGTGATTTCTATCTCCCCTGATCCCAGTTCCAGTCACCTCAGCCTGGGTCCTTTTCTTCAAGAGGTGGCCAGGTGTATGGCTAGTTGCAAACTGAACCATAATGAAGACAAAACTGAGTTCATGATTCTGGGCAACAACTTAAACAAAAAAAACTCTCCCCGTGTGAGACTGTCTGCAGAAATCCCCCAGTCCCAAAGAGGTGAGAAAGAGCCTTGGAATATGCCTAGACTCTAGCCTCACTATGGAGCACCAAGCAGGAAACCTTGTGGCTACTTGCTTTGGTGTTCTGAGAATGCTTAAAAAGGTGGTAAACCTTTTTTCCTTCTTAGCCAGAAGATTTATTGTCCAGGCTCTTATCATCTCCCACCTCAACAAAGGCAATGCTCCCTTCCTTGTCTCACCTTGCTATGTGATAAAGAGACTGCGAACCACACAGAATGACACTGCTCAGCTTCTTATGAATGTCCCCAGGCATCAATCTGCAAAAAAGGCCCTAAAGGACCTTCTCTGGCTCCTAATCGAGCAGAGATTTCAGTTTATGGCCCTCTGTATTCTGCACATATCACTCCACAAGAAAGGTCCTGTCCTATTACGACCACTTGCTATCCCCTACAGCCCTGAAAAATCTCTTAGATCATCCTCAGCACACTGATTGCAGGTCCCCAAATTCAGCATATCTCATTGGGGTGGTCATTCATTTTCTTATCAGGCACCCGGATTTTGGAACACTCTTCCCCTTGAGTTACACCTTCCTTCCAATGAGCATTCATTCCATAAGGCCCTGAAAAGGTGGCTTTATAGTAATTAGTCCTCTTTGAGACCCATTGAGTACGTTGACTACTTCATTGCTGGGAGACCTTCGGGTAGCTACGTGATATATAAAACTCATAGAATGGCCAAGAGAAGCGATACTTATCAACTGCTGAGCAGTCAGAAGGCATTTCATGGACTACTAATGCTCTAAGACAAGCCATCACTTAGAGAAAGTTCTATACATTGAAACAACCTGATCAGTTCCACCTGTTTATTTAATCCATGCACATAAAAGATTCTTCAATCACCCTCATTGACCCGCTCCCACTTAATGGAACATTCTCAAAGAGAACTAAACTAAACACTAACACTAACAAATTCAATTTACAGTCACCTTCAGAACTTCTTTCTACCACCTTAGGTTTTTTTCAGCCCTTGGGACGAACTTTAATTCACCAATAAACCACCTAAATCACATTTTGGTGTTGTCCCTATTTTTTCTGGTCATTCTTTTATAGCTACAGAATAAGCAGCATCTAAATTTGATCGCTATTACATTTACAATAATCTATCTTGACTCCCCATTATCTTTACACCTCAGCAAGCCTATCTCACATGAGCCAGCAGTACCTTGAGGAAATGTTGGTACAACAATGCCTGTGAATAATTCAGTCCAGGAGCAGTTAGTGTTCATCTACTGGGATTTAATGAATAATTTTCCGCCCACTTGTAGCGTGCCAGTGACGGCACCATAATATGGTAGGGGCCTGATTAGGACATAGGCAACTCGGCGTATATATCCACTTAATAAATAACTGTGTGAACCTGGATTTGCTTACTGGAATTCTGCATGAAGCTCTAAATTCTATGGGTTTTAATGCACATATTTACCACTTGTTCTGAACAGTTGGCAAAAATGAGGAGACAGGTGTGGGGATTGGTTGTATGACAGAGGCACGTATGGTTGAACCACGCATGCCTCTACCTGAACCCCGAATGCATCTCAACAACGCATCCCTTTACCATGCATACCTTTACCACGCATGCCTTTGCCACGAAATGTTGTGGTAAAGGCATGTAGGTAAATGGTTGTGTGGTAAAGCTCACGCCACTTTCCCTCTACTAAGAGTCATAAAATCCTGGACCCTGTCCTATAACCCCACCCTCCCGAGCCCTAAAAACGAACCCACCCCTTAAACTATTCTGACTTCCGTGCCCTAAATACTGCCCCCTGTGGCATCTTAAGATAATTCTCCTGTTGCCAGGTGCTTAAGTAGTATCCTCAGGTCATGTTATTATGTTCCCTTCATTCTGTACCTAGCTGCTCAGCCAGTGTCAGTGTTCCGCGTAGAATGTTAGTGTGGGTGGAATGCTTGGATACTGTGTGGGACTGAGACAGTTGGGAAGATGGGCTGAGCAGCTAGGAGGCTGCTCCTGGTGGGGCTTATGCTGGGGCCTACGTTGGGGCCTATTGTGGAGGCTGTTCTGGGGCCTGTTCTGGGTTTACTACTTCTACACCTAAGATCTCAATAAACTTCATCTACTCCTACCTGGCCACGTCTACAGCGTCTACTTGTACATCCTGCACACGTGGGGCCAGCCCACTACATTTATGGCGATGATCTGGAGCTCATCTCACGCAAATGGTAGCCTGATGACAACTAAGAATGAGGAGTGGAGCAAGATTATGTGTAGAAAAGAATCTGTGTCAAGTAAAATGTGAAAAGAAAAGAAACAAGCGTCAAGAAATTTAAAGAAAAGGAAAGAAACCTGCTTAGCCACGCAGCTGAAGTCAAAGAAATATGTTAAGCAAGAATTTAACGCAAAAATGTTTCTCAAGAGAATTAATTTATCGCAAAAATGTTTCTTTCTTTCTGCTATGTCTTGTGATTGCTGTATGCCAACGTTGTTTTATCGCTATGTTAAAGTTCTTGTTTTGTTGGCATGGGAGTGGGTACTAGTCCCATGTCTCTTATTGACGCAGTTTCTTTTATCCCTGCCTAAGGGATAGGGGTGGGTTTTTAGTCCCATTACCCTTATTTCAAATGTTTGATCCCTGCCTAAGGGATAGGAGTGGGTTTAGTCCCATTTCCTCTTTAGATAGTTTTATCCCTGCTTAGGGATGGGAGTGGGTTTTTAGTCCCATCACCCCACGTTCACAGTAATTTATATGGGAATGGGTTTTAGCCCCATTTTTTTTTTAAAAGGGGGTTTTAGTCCCACCTTTGAGTTTGGTGTCAGTCCCATTTACTCTGTTATAGGGGGTTAGAGTCCCACCTATTTATAGGGGGTTAGAGTCCCACCTATGTCATTAGTAATGGGTACCAGTCCTATTTACTAAGTTTAAAGGGGGTTTTAGTCCCACCTTTACGTGTATGTTGGGTATCAGTCCTTTCATTTACGTTTTACGTTTTCGATGTCTTCTGTGTGTGTAGTCATCTTTTGATGCCACACTGTGCTGCGTGTCGGTTTTACATGCTGCACGTGTCAGTGGGTTTCAGTCCCATGTGACGTATTATTTACATTTGGGTGTTAGTCCCAACACGTGGGTTTTAGTCCCATAGTGTCCCTTACATGAGGGGTGGCGTTTTGAGTTGTCGTCACAGTTTTCTCACGTGAGAAGTACTTCCTTGGGTATTGTTCTGCCCATAGACATTTATACCCGTAGGATTCTACTCTGGGTATCATATTCATTTGTCGTATGTGAGCTCTTATTTCACTTCTAAAATTTTTCTTTGTTCAGTATTAAGGGAAGGGGATGGTGTTAGTGTGTTGTTCTATGCTTGCATCTTTCCTTTCTCCTTAGTGTGTCTGTTTTCCCTCTCGTGATGTATTCCTACATGCATTCCTGGGTTTATGGACTATTCATATCTTGTGTACATTTCTGTATTTGTTTGCTTATTAGTAGTTTGGGTTTATTTTAGGTTTTATTAATTTTCAGTGTAAAGGAAGAGGATGTGTAGTATCCTCAGGTCATGTTATTATGTTCCCTTCATTCTGTACCTAGCTGCTCAGCCAGTGTCAGTGTTCAGCGTAGAATGTTAGTGTGGGTGGAATGCTTGGATACTGTGTGGGACTGAGACAGTTGGGAAGATGGGCTGAGCAGCTAGGAGGCTGCTCCTGGTGGGGCTTATGCTGGGGCCTATGTTGGGGCCTATTGTGGAGCCTGTTCTGGGGCCTGTTCTGGGTTTACTACTTCTACACCTAAGATCTCAATAAACTTCATCTACTCCTACCTGGCCACGTCTACAGCGTCTACTTGTACATCCTGCACACGTGGGGCCAGCCCACTACAGAATGTTTACTTCTGTATGTACTGTGTTCATTTAAGCAGCTGGGGGGCAGTTGGAACCTGGCTTTCATTCCTGCAGGAGCTTCTGGTATATGGGATCTATTCCTCACAAAAAACTTAAATATTCCTTCAAGCAATCTTCAGTGATCCTGGTACTTACAATTGGCGACAGAGGATGGCTTCACCCTTATGGATGTGCTTCAACATGAGAGGAAGATCCCAACACTACTTCAATTTTTAAAACAAGTGGAGGAAGAATCTCTCTTCATTTATCAACATTACAGGTACTGTTTACTCTATCACCTTGGATTGGAATGTCCTACAACAACCACTTGCCCACATTTATGTGCTAATTTTGGATTGCGAGCTTGGATTTATACAACACATATGGTCTAAACTGTTTGCTGGTGGATGTTTGCAGACTTTATCTAAGTAAATGCTGCGTGGTCTGCCTGAATTCATCTCTCCCCTACAAACTCTGAATAATCCTCCTCACATAAAAAGATTCTGATTGGATGAACTTTCAACTTTGGAGAATCTTTATCGTAACGTAACTGTGCCCCGTGATTTACAAGCCGCTACTCGATTTATGCTATTTGCTGTTTGCCACATAGAGTTTTGAAAGACGACACTTGTACTTTGTTTTGTTTCTCCGCATAAGCTGTATAAAACAATATTTGAGAAAAGCGCTTTTTAAATTTCTTGTCGTGTGCGCTCACCTGACGATTGCGCCTAGGAACGAAGACAACAAGCGATCGCCCTCTCCTACCTCGCGGCTCAAGCTTCCATTCCTTCAAGCTCGTACTTCATTATTGACGTGCAGAGGCGTCACGTCTTTCACGTCTCTCTCATCAAACAATGGAGATGCTGACGCGTCACGTCTTTCACGTCTTTCATCAAGCAAGCGACGGCCTCTCGCAGGGTTGCTAGGTAACGCGCTCCAACACAACGCGTTCACCGCGCATTTAACGCGTTACCTAGCAGCACCCCATCTCGCAAAGATTTAATCTTCGTCTTCGTCACAGCTTTATCAAAAACAGCATACTTTGAAGAGGCACAGCACAGCACATCCTGGAAAAGTAAAATAGCATATTAAAGGAAATCTTGTGTATCTCTTCAGTGATACACACACTTCAAAACTTAAAGGTAAACAGTGTGTCACAACAGTGGCACACACACTTTTAAAAATAAAAATAAAAAAGGGGAAAGAGGTAATTCTTCAACAGTGACACACACACTATAGTGTGTCACAACTTACATTATATTAAGCATTCATGTACATTTCTCAATTTTATAACAACACAGTTGTAATTTAAAACATGTATTTTACTTTACTTTACAGCTTCCTCAAAGGATAATTGTTTATAGTGTTTTTGGAATTGAATAGGGAAAATAAAAAAAAAATTAAAAAAACGATTTTTTTTTATTTTTTTATATAAAATACATTTGTAAGTCATTTTAATAGTTGTACCAAAATG
Organism: Triturus cristatus; assembly: GCF_964204655.1. NCBI lineage: Eukaryota > Metazoa > Chordata > Amphibia > Caudata > Salamandridae > Triturus > Triturus cristatus. The sequence continues at coordinate 806,669,438 of NC_140590.1, forward strand.
CAAAACGTCACTGCACCTCCGTTCTTTTTGTAATCACCGGGAGATCCTCCTATAAAGTGGCAAAAGTGGCGGGAGGTTTTCGAGAGTTACGCAAGAGTGTGCGGTTCTTCTTTAAGTGCAGAAAGGAAAACTGCTTTACTCTTGCATTGCTTAGGATCAGAAGGTCAAGAAGTTTTTGACCACCTTCCTGAACTTGATGATCGTGACCTTAATGAATACGAAATTTGCATTGCCAAGTTGGATAAACGCTAGCTACTCAAGGTCACTACCATTTTAGAGAGGTACCATTTTGGAAGGAGGAATCAATTGGAGGATGAGAGTATTGAGAACTACGTTACGTCCCTTAGGAAGTTGGCATCATCATGTAAATTTGCTGCAACTCTTGATGAAAGAATAAGAGACTAGTTCATGCTGGGATGCAGCATTGAACGTGTCAGAGAGGAGTTATGGCAAAAGGATGAGCCAACTTTGGAAGATGTTATTGTAATCGCAAAAAGAATCGAACACTCTCTAAAATGTGTTGATGTTAAAAAGAAAAATGGCGAAACTAAAGACAAAAGCTCTATGCAAGCTGTCAAGACTATTCCTAGAGGAAATACTACTCATAAAGAAAGTTTAAAAAATGAAACGTCAAAGGAAACACCAAAGAAATTTGACTTTTCTAATGTACAATGCTTTAGTTGTGGGAAAATGGGACATTTTGCAAATGACAGACAGTGTCCAGGTTGGAAGGCGATTTGCAGTAAATGCAAAAAGAAAGGCCACTTCTGTCATGTGCAAAGGCAGGAACTATAAAGGGAAAATAAGTGAAGTTTATTGTGATGTTGATGGCAATTATGAATGTCAAGATGAGGTAGATTGTGGTCAAATACAGGTGCAGGATGTACAAAATGGGGAGGAGAAAAATTGCCATATTGATGAAATCCTAGTGGAAGGGAAACCTACTAAGGTTCTGTTTGACTCAGGTGCAAAGATTACCATTATCTCGAAAGAGTTCTTTACCAAGGAGATTATAGGAAAAGTAAAGGTTTTTCGCCCTGACATAAAACCCTTCGCATATGGCAGTGAACCCATTAAGCTGTATGGTTACTTCTGGGGCTTTATTGACTATAAAAACAGGCTAACTAGCGCAAAAATATACATATCACAAAAAGGGGACAGCATATTGAGCTGGTTCCACCAGAGGGATCTAGGGGTTATGTTGGATCCAAACTCTTCACCCTCTATTATATTGAAAAACAATTCTAACTTAAATTCAATTTCTGTTGTTCATGACACCGCAAACAAAGAATTTCCTCACGTCTTAAGAAATACATTTCCAAATGTTTTTTCACATAAGTTAGGTTGCCTCAAAGGGTACCTCCATCACATTCGTATGATAGACAATGCTAAACCTGTATGCTGCAAGGTCAGGAATATACCTATTACAGTTAGGGAAATGGTCAAACTTGAATTGGAACGACTCAAATCTGAAGGAGTAATTGAGGCGATAGAAGCAACTCAATGGGTTGCTCTAGTTGTCGCTGCCAAGAAGGGGGATGGGTTTCTTCGTTTGTGTGTGGACCTTCGCGAATTAAACAAAAGTGTTGTCACAGACCGCTATCCGCTACCTAAGATAAATGATATGTTGATGTTGTTAAAAGGTGCGAAGGTCTTCAGTACCATCGATTTGAGATCAGCGTACCACCAAATCAGATTGGACGATGTCTCTAAAGACTTAACGGCATTTGTCACTCCCTTTGGAACGTTTCACTTCGCAAGACTCCCTTTTGGTCTTGTGTCAGCAGCCTCGGTTTTTCAGAGAGCACTGGAGAGGGTTTTAAAAGGTCTTACAGGTGTTAGAGTTTATCAGGATGATATATTAATTTTTGGAAGTGATACTAAGGAACATGACGACAGACTTTTCATGGTGTTGAACAGCTTGCAAGAGTTCAATCTGACAGTAAAGATTGAAAAGTGCAAGTTCAGGAGAAACTCAATTGAATACTTAGGACACACTATCTCCGAAGGGGGTGCTTTACCAAAGGAAAGCTTAATTACTGCCATACAGAATCTAGCCTCTCCAACGAGTAAAGAAGAACTAATGAGCTTCCTGGGTATGGCTGAATATTATAGCAAATTTATAAATGGCTTTCCCTCATTGTGTGTTCATATGAGAGCTTTGCTCCGCAAAGGTTGTTAATTCATTTGGGATAGTAGCTGTGAACAAGAATATAATACCCTTAAAGAGAAATTGAAAACTGCTCCCAGACTGTGTAGTTTTGACCCTGAGAAAAAATCTATTTTAGTTACTGACGCAAGTTTGAAGGGGCTGGGAGCTGTCCTTTTACAAAGGGATCATTCTCAGGAACAAGTCATTCTTTTCTTGTCAAGGAGTTTGAGGGGAGCAGAGTTACAATACTCTGTGATAGAGAGAGAAGCACTCGCCGTTTATTGGTCAATAAAAAATTTTAAGAACTTCTTGTGGGGTGGTGTATTTGAAGTCAGGTCTGACCATAAACCTTTATGCGAGATTTTTAAGAATAAGGGTATTGACGCAGTTTCAAGAAGGATTACCAAATGGGTTGTTGGTCTCCAGGATTATAATTTTGATGTCAAATATTTACCTGGGGTGGAAAACAAGGTGGCTGGTGCATTGTCTAGGCTTGTTGGCAAAAATGAGCCTAATTCTGATGATGAAATTGAACAAGATGACGATATGGTTTGTGCCATTGAGGAATCTATAATTGACAAGGATAGATGGGAGAAAGCTTTGCAACAAGATCCAGAATTAGCGAAGGTCTATGAAACTGTCAATAAGGGTTGGGAGACAAAACACAAGAATGATGTAGAATTAGAGAAATTTTGGCATGTCAGGGACCAGTTATCTGAACGCAATGGTCTGCTCTTCAGGGGTTTGAGACTTATTCCTCCCAATTCAATTAGACTAGAGCTTATATCTCTTGCACATATGACACATCAGGGCATTTCTAAGACCAAAGAGAGACTTAGATTAAATTATTGGTGGCCAGGGATGGATTTACAAGTTGAACGGAAAGTAAGAGATTGTTTGGAATGTGCTCTGAGTGAAAGGGTGGCCAAACCCAGAACACAATCCTTGATCATAAGAGAAAGACCTGATGCCCCTTGGAAAGAAGTGGGATTAGATATCCTTGGCCCTATACAGTCTTCTGAAACTGATTGGTATATCTTTGTCTTGGTTGACTTTTTCTCGAGGTGGCCGGAAATAGGAATTTCTAGAGGGATTGAAACCAAGCATGTAATCAATTTTTTGGAAAAAAAATTTGCTAGAGTAGGGATACCTTCTAGTATCCTTACTGACAATGGCGTACAATTTGTAGCCAGAGAAATGGAATCGTTCTTGTCAACACATGGTATCAAACACAAAAAATCTTCTTTGTACCATCCAGAAACAAATGGTTGAGAGATTTAATCGTGTACTGAAAGAAACCATTAACATGGCACGTTCAAATGGTCTAGATTGGCGTACTCAAAATTGGAAAAAGGTTGAGGCTTACAGGTTGTCGCCTCACTCTGTGACGAATAGGACCCCCTTTGACTTATTCAGGTCTAGATGCCCCAACACTTTAGTTGCATCTCCCTGGGTGAATAATATGCAGCCTGAATTACTTACTGAGAATGAAAAATCTAACTGGAAATTACATGAGTCAAAAAGGATTGAATCTAGGAAAGCAAATCATAACGTAAGAAAGTCTGTAAAGAAAACAGCAGTAAAAATTGGGGATTGGGTTCTCATAAAAAATCCACCCAAAAGAAAATCTAATTCAGGATTTTTGAAACCCATTCAAGTAGTCAAAATATTTAACAATGCTGTAAAGACTGCTGATCACCGCATTTGGAATTTAAACAGGGTAATGGTGGTTAGGAAGGACTTTGTGGCAGGTCATCTTACTCCCAGTTCTCATGATCTAACTCATACCCCTCAGGACATTCGCAGATATTCGCGAGTTTCCTTTCAACCTACATTTTTAAAAGATTTTGTTATATAGTTGTTATATTTGTTTGATTTTATGCTGTAATTTGGTCTTGTGGTATAACCCATCCTCCTTCTTCATAAAGGATGGGGATGTGTGGCATCTTAAGATGGTTCTCCTGTTGCCAGGTGCTTAAGAATGTTTACTTCTGTATGTACTGTGTTCATGTAAGCAGCTGGGGGGCAGTTGGAACCTGGCTTTCATTCCTGCAGGAGCTTCTGGTGGTTGGGATCTATTCCTCACAATAAACTTAAATATTCCTTCAAGCAATCTTGAGTGATCCTAGTTCTTACAGCCCCTTGACCTGAAAACTGCTCCTCCCCCCCGGCCCTGAGCCCTGAAACTCGGCCCCCTACTTAAAACATACCCCGAACCCCCCCTTGCCCCTTGCCCTAAAAACTACCCCCTGCCCTGGAAACTGCCCCTTCCGCACCCCTGCCCTGAGTCCTAAAACTCTGCCCCCTACCTTAAAACCTACCCTGAACACAGCTCACTGCCCTGAGCCCTAAAATCGTCCCCCTCACTAAAACCTACTTCCGTTCGCCGCCCTGTCCTAAGCCCAATAACAGCCCCCTTGCTTAAAACTTACTCCCGGCCCAACTTAGCTTGTCACGTCCCCGTCCTTCATACAGGTCCTCCTTTCCAGTTCTTCTCCCCACCAGCCAGCAGTTAGAACGCCGACTGCCTTAACCATGCATATGCGTGGTTAAGGAAAGAGGTGTTCTGCTTGCGAGGAAATGGAACGCATGCTTGAAGCCACGTTGTTAAGCTTGTTTCCCGTGGGGCTCAAGGTGGAGGGAATGGTATGAGCAGGGTAGACGAGGAATAGGCAAGATAGTGCTTGGAAGGTAGGAGCAATATATGCTACCCTTGTGGCTTGCAATGGGGTCAGGTGGACATCGAGGACCAGGGCGTGGCTGCACTGTAGCAAATTCACAAACCAATTTTACTGGCCAGATTTTCTAGCCGGTAAAATAGGATCCGCTGTCCCCTTAACCAGGAAATCAAGTTGCAGAAACACCAGCCCATTTTTAATCCAGTAAAATGGAACGCCACCAGGAAATTCTGCTATGCTCACATCACAATCGGGGCCTAGAGGGTTGTATTCCTAAAGCAACTCTCTCAGTTTGGCACACAGAACAATAGTACTCCTAATACTTATGAGAAATCATTTTAAGGATCATTAAGGAGTAAAGAAGCTAAAATGACTAACAGAGGACGCAGAAAATCATATGCACCCTAAATTACATAAGTTCCTTCCTCAAAAAAACTAAACTCAGGTTCTAAGTATTCCTGTAATAATGCATGTGTTTAGTTCGATCTGTTCTTGTGTGGGAGTGTGTGTGCCTACTTCAGCGCAGTCTTGGCAGCAGCGGCCCGTGCAGGTAAGAGCGGTGGGGCCATTGGGGGGGATTTCGACAGACGATGACGAGGGAAAATTAAATAAATAATTCATTTCATCTCGTCGTCTGTTGAAATCCCCCACCTCCCCCACCTGGCCTCACCGATCTTACCTCCACGGGCCGCCGCTGAGTCTTGGTAAAGTAACATTGCGGTTTTGTACATTGTAGCACAAATCCTGTGACGCTTGGCATTCTCAAAGCCATGACACCTTCAAACTGAAGACAAGAAACCGAAAAAAATAAAAGCAAGGCAACATGCCTTTTCCAGCTATGTGCCTAGCATCTGAAACAACGTCCCTGTATCAATCAGGACTGAACCAAACCTGCTCCAATTTAGGAAAGAGCTGAAGTCACCCATCTTTAAAGAATTCTACATCAGGCCAAAGTAACTGTCCACTTTGACTCTTAAGGAAAAAAACAATTCATGGACGGAATGCTGGACAATGCAAACATTCACCCCACTCACAAAGATCTAGGTTTAATCCATCATTCTTTTGCTCACCACACCACCCCAGACAAATCAGTCTTGACCTTGTTCCTTGTGGGAACAGTCCAGCCCGAACTGCCAACTTCCCACTTAGGGCGACATATGCAAAAGAAAAAGTGCTCTCCATGCCACTGGAGTCAAGCTATCCTGCCTGATGAGGCGTGAAACCCCGAAACCGGTCCTTGGATGGGCCTGGCAGTTCGAGCTGGACTGTTCCCCTTGGGTGCAGGGTCAAGACTGATTAGCATATGGCTGGGTTGAAAATGGAATGGCATGGTGAGCAAAAAAACTATGGATTTAGGCCTTGCTCCCTGCAATGGGGTGAATGTATGACATTGTTCTACATTCTGTCCATCAATTTTTCTTTTTTCATTTTTCACCCCGAGTGGGGTGGTTATGCCCAGACCTGCGTCCTGTGCTCTCCATTACACTGGAGTTAAGCTATCCTGGCTGATGAGGGCTGAAACCCCGAAACTGATCCTAGGATGCTTGTTTCCAGTCCAGGGAGGACCTGGCCTGGTAGTTCAGGCTGGACTGTTCCCATTGGGTGCAGGGTCAAGACTGATTTGCATATGGCTGGGTTCAAAATGGAATGGCATGGTGAGCAAAAAAACGATGGATTTAGGCCCTGATCTCTGTACTGGGGGGAATGTATGCCATTGTTCTGCATTCTGTCCATCAATTGTTGTTTTTGCACTTTGACTCTTAAAGCACAGCTCCCCCTCCAGTCTCTCATCTTATCTTTGCCTTTGTCCCTGTACATCACTCTAATGCATCACTCTAATGCATTCCAGCAAGGTTCAAGCTATGCAAATGCCACATACACACATACTTATGTTAGTGCTATGGTAATGCGATGTAAGTCCACCTTACAATGCAAAATAGACATCATTAAAATAATGCTGTGTTTCTTTTTGACACAGTACAGTGCATTATTCCTGTGGTATTACAATAGATATAGCATATCATACAAAATGTCTGTGATACATGTGTGGATTTTGCCCACTCCAGAGCTGTATTTCTTTAGTAATGCTGTGGATGTGGTTGGCTGTAGGGCTGTGTTCCCATGGATATGTCTACACATTGATACTCATCAACACAGATTGTCTAATCACAATTTTTTTATAAGACACAATTTGGTGCATTTTTGCTATTGTTAGGCTCTTCATTTTTTCACACTGTAGCGCAGTATTCCTAGGTCAAAACTGTGGATAAAACACGATATCAGCAGCACTCACATGGTAATGCTGTGGATTTGTTACTTAGTAGTAAAATACTCCTACAGGAATAGCGCGGACTTGGCGCACTAAAATACAGTCTTCATAAGCAGTGGCCTGGATTTGGTCCATAATGTTGTCTTCTTCCTATGCTAATGCCGTGAGTTGGAAAACAATTATGTAGTGTTCATAGGGATAAAATTATCATCACTGTAGGGCATTATACCTGTATAAATATTGACAATTTTGTGCAATATTTTGAGAGAATGAAAAGGCATCATGAAAGAGATGAAAACAAGAATAAAGTGAAGAAAGACATCAGGAAGGACAATCATAAAAAGAAAAGGAGCTTATAAAGGGTGAGAGAGTCGGCTTGAGGAAACTTTGTGGTTAAGAAAGAGAGTGATTATGTTCCAGAGAAAAGAAAGAAGACTGAAAAAGTGAGGAAGTGTTAAGGAGTAGAAGCAGTTACTTATGGTGGGGAAGGAGAAAGGTCGGTCTGCTTCAGCTAAAGGTGGGTGGATGAAAGTATGTGGATGGCGGAGTCTACTCCAGCTCCACCACTGACATACTCCTCTGATGGCCCAATGGAGTATGGCTGTCAGAGGTTAGACATCTCACCGTCTCCCTATTTAGAGTGGGAGGTCAGATGCCTTTTTTTGCTGTTTGTCACGGTCAGGGAAAGCCAGACTGTGAGAAAGAGTAACAAAAATAATGCTCCCCCCGCCTCCACACCATGTGAGAAATCTCCAATGGTGTGAGGGCCATTAGTTTTACATTTTTCAATAACAAACTCCCAAAAATGTAAAACATTGTAAACACTTGACAGAGGACTATCGTGTTTGACGAAGCCCTCTGTCAAACATTTTCAACATTAACAAGAACTGCCATAACAGCAGTTCAAACCAATGTTAGGAGTTGTACTTGGGGCTGGTGGACAACTCTAACTTTGGCGGACAGAAGGCAATGTTCTCCAGCATCCCGACGGAGTACTCCCCACCCGCAAAATTCTTAATCTTTGCCATTGGCTCGATTACAAAGGATAATGCACGGCTAAGGAACAAGTAGAACAGAGAAAGCTGAAGTAGATAATAGAATGCAAATGACAAGGACTACGTAATGATAAGGAGGGAGCTGATTGAGCACATTCAGGGAGAAAGGAATATGTTAAGGAAGAGACGGTATGAAAAGCATACTCTAACAGGGTAAATTAGAGTTGATGGAAGCAGACAGCCGCCAAAAAATGAAGGATCCATTTTCCACCAAACTCAGAGATCTCCCGTCTCCACTTAGAGGTCAGAGAAGCACTAAGAGGCAAATTATCAAGACAGGCGATAAAATGATTGCCGCTTTAGCGGCAGTAAACTGCCGCTAAAACGGCGATGATGGGCTTGATAATATGCTCAATGGAATTCCAATTAAAGCTCAGGTTAGATGTCCTTCACATCTAACATGGGCTTCAATTGGAATTCCATTTAGCATATTATCAAGCCAATTATCGCCGTTTTAGCGGCAGATTTCTGCCGCTAAAGCGGCAATCATTTTATCGCCTGTCTTGATAATATGCCCCTCAGTTTTTGCCAATGGAGCCTCAGTTGGTTAAGCCAGACGGAGCCTTTGACAGCCCTTCCACCACGAGGCTGTCAGTTAAAGTACTTCAGTAGGTCCACCTTGCATCATACATGTTTCATGTTTGGGACCACCAGGAAAGGTCTAGTGATCCCAAACAAGAAACAACAGAAATATATCCTACCATCTAGGAGAAAACATGCCAGGAAAATTGATTTTTTATTTGCAGAAATAAAGCCCTGCTTTGGAAGTTTGTTTCTGGAAAACAAAAGAAAGCTAACTGACCTGCCATGCATAGTGGCCTATCAACATTTTAGTTTTGCAGAAAGGGCTTCCACTACAGTGACAGAAGCAGTTTCAGCAAAACTACTCCTTTTATGTTGGCAGGGATATAAGTATGGAAGACTGCCTATTATCCTCTAGATGGCTCCTGAAATTACAAAGGTTGGTCAGTCAGTCATAACTTTATCTCGGTGCTAGGCCATATAAGCACATAAAAGACCATGAATTACGATAATATCACATCAAACAGAATGCAGATGGCCAAGCACAAAATATTCAAAATAGTTAAAAGTCATATTCTTAAGTCCTCATTAAAATAAGTACTTAAAACGACTTAAAACACTGTAAAAACCTTAACTGTGATAAGATCGGTATATTAAAATAGACTGAAAAGATACCAAAATCAGAGGGAAATATTGCACATCGGGACTAAACACCATTATCTATAAATTACAAAGGAGAAGTATCCGGGGCAGATGAATGAGAAATTGAAGAAGGTTATGGTTAAGAAGTTAGAGTAGGCAATTTAACACAGTGAGAAAGTGTATTTAAGAGTGAAAGGTGTAGGTGAAAGAGAAAGAGTGGGAGAGGAAGGTGTGAGAGAACGAGGTGAGAAAGCAGTGACTGCCAGCCGGGTAACTATAGAAAAGACGCTGTATCATGAGGAGTGGCCACAACCGTCTGTTAATTTCATGGACCATCGATTCCTTATTACCGAGTCCGAATTTACAGAATCGGTAAATAAGAAACGGTAAAAACGATTAAAGAGATGTAGGAAAAGTCGGTAATACCGAATTACATGAAATTTGGTATTTAGGAGTCGGTAATTAACACTGAATGAAAGCAGGTTATATCTGTATGATGTCCACAAGGCGTCCGTAATTTGGGGTCCTTAAATTACGGACGCCTTACAGACATCATACTAAAATCGAAATGGGAAATTTCAGTAAGAAATGCGGTTTCCCTGCGAGAAGCCCCATGAGTTTAAAAGATTTCACTCGGGCCTCTCACACCTATCTTTTAAACTGTAGAGGCTGCCTGCAGCGGCCCCTCCTGGACCTCCGCAGACTGTGGAGTGGCCCATTGTCACTCTGAGACTGCAGCTGATTAGCACTTACAGAATGACAATGGGCCCAATTGTAGTGACAGCATGCGCCTAACAATTTGCGGGTGAAGATGGCAGACGACAAGAGTTCTACACCAAAGCTGAAAGTTCTGGCTTTTCTGAAAGATAAGTTGGAAGGATTGCAGCGTTGTGTGGAGTAGGGGTTGCAAGCTGGCGTGACCCAGGAAGGCTCGTTGCTAAGTTCTCCATTTCTGAAGGGCTTCCTCGTGGGGTTTGTGGTGGCCAAGCTCCGAGCCTCAGCTGTCCTAGGTTTTGCTATTGGTGCCTGCACAGGGATCTATGCAGCTCAGAACTATGCTGTTCCGAATTATCCGTGAATACCTTAGCTCTTTCAAGAAAGGGCGGCCGAACTAGCAAAGCACCCCAGATATTGCAGCTCTCGTGCTGCTAACCTTAAACAATCTGCACAGTGAAATATGTGCACACCTTCTTAATGAGAGAATTATATGCTGTTTTATTGTTGACTTGGAAAGGTGTTTGATAAATCAGCGGTCTGCTCACACACTACGAATTAGGAGACTTAGGGCCCGATGTAGGTGACCAAATACCGGTCGGTAACGGTGAAAATCGGTACATTTCACCGTTACAGACCGGTATATAGGCATGCACAATGTAGGGAAGGAATCGGTAATAAGGAATCGGTAAATACCGATTCCTTATTACCGAGTCTGAATTTACCGAATCGGAATTACCGATTCCTAATTTACCGAATCGGTAAATAAGAAATGGTAAAAACAATAAAAGAGATGTAGGGAAAGTCGGTAATACCGAATTACATGAAATTCGGTATTTAGGAGTCGGTAATTAACACTGAATGAAAGTAGGTTGTAATCAGGTGAAGTGTATATAAGCAATTCCAAAATGCAACAGTGTGATCACTATGGCGGCCTTCTATGTAATTGCAAGGCGGCTACGGCTACAGGCAGCAGGAGTGAGGATCAGGAGACGGGAGGAGATCGTTTACAGACAGCGCATCACACTCTTCCAACTGACTGAGGCTGAGATCCATGAAAGGTACAGGCTACACCCCCAAACCATCATGGACCTGGACCTGGACCATCCAACAACAAGGGCCCACGCCATACCACCACATGTGCAGGTGTTCTGTAGCCTACACCTACTTGCATCTGGCAGTTACCAGGGGGTGATAGCTGCGGTAGGTGGGGTGTCACAGAGTTGCCTGTCCCGTTTCTTCAAGAAGTCTCTGGATGCCATGATGCAGAGAATGCATCACTACATAAGCTTGGCACAGTTCCCACATGTCATAGGGTGCATTGATGGGACACACATTCCAATCTGCCCACCTGCAGCCACTGAGTATATCTACAGAAACCGAAAATCCACCCACTCCAAAAATGTGCAGGTAATCTGCGATGCAGCCCACATAATCACCGACATTGTAGCCAAATTTCCAGGGAGCACCCATGACTCCTACATGTTCCAGAACAGTGGGATCTACACACGCCTGGCTGCAGGAGAATTTGGAGAAGGATACCTGCTAGGTAAATCATTGTGACACACCCTGATGGATACAGCAGATTAATGTGTTGGTGTTTGTGATTAATGGCACTCTCTTTCTCACCTAGGTGATAGCGCTTATGCTGTGCGGTCATTTATCCTCACTCCCCACCTAAACCCATCAACCCCGAGTGAGAGACGATACAATGTGGCACACAAGACAACACGCAACGTAGTGGAGCGCACGTTTGGACTATTGAAAAGCAGGTTCCGCTGCCTCCACAAAGCGGAGGCGCCCGTCAGTACACACCCATCATCTGCTGCAAAATCATTGCAACTTGTGCTATTCTGCACAACCTTGCCACTAAGAAAGGCACAGAAGTTGAATTAACGGACTCAGAGGACGATGATGAGGAAATTGCTGAGCCAGAGCCCAACGCAGCAGGAGTGGCGCCAGCACCAGATGGGAGACAAAGGCGGGCAGAGATCACACGCAACTACTTCTGAGTAAGTAAGGACACACAGCCAGTTGTTGCATTTGAATGACGTAGTTTTATTTCTGGGCACTACGCCACTACACAAAGGGCTCAACTTGCCAGTCCGATTTGTGACAACGCTAAGAGCTTGTCATGGGTTAAGTCACCCAATAGAGTACACAAAGTGTGGGCTGCATCAACGCCTGCGGCCACGCACAACACTGCTGGGTTCACTCAGCAGACTGTCTTCACTGGCAATGCTCCCAGTGCCAGCCCCATGTCACCTGCTGCTCCTCCTGGTCTCAGTTGCAGGGGGCGTTATGCTGCTGCGACTGGTAGTCTCCTCGGCGTCCCCCACATCACATGCACCAGTATTGGCAGCCTGAGTTGTTAATAGCACTTCTAGTGCAGTTGTGACCTTGACAAACCCCTTAGAGACATCTTGGCTGCACTGTTGCATCCCTTCTTGCATGACCACGGAGCGCCTGCAGAGTAGAGTTGTGGCAGTTGCAAGGCGGTTCACCGCCTTTTTATGGTTTTCCTTCTTCTGCCTCTCTCTGCGCTGTGCCACCCTGTCCCCCTCAAGTTTGCTGCACAGCAGCATCACAGCCTGGGACATGTCCCTCATGCCCTCACCATCCCTTTCATGCCCTCCGCCATCTCCTTCATGCCCTCAGACAGCGTGGAGTTCATAGTGCTGATGCCCTTCTCGATGTCATTCATGCTACAATTAAGATGTCTCATTTGCCGCTGTACAGACTGTATTACCTTCCCTTGCAGGCGCTGAACCTTGACCATGTTTGCCTCCAGCCCTGCAAATCACCATTGTCCTCACCCTGCAAAGGTGGACTTTGTTCCCTGGGCCTGCGGCGTCTGGCACCTGTGTGCGATCTCCCTGAGGTGGACTGCGACCCTGCATTACTGCCATCCACTTGCACAGTCGAGATTTCGCCACCCCTGGTGTCTTCCAAGGACGAGTCCATCTCTTGTACAGTGGCAACAGCATGCCTCCTGGTTCTTGCCACTGGGGATGGTGTTGCTGCTGGTGATGCTAGCAGTGTTGGTAATGCTAGCAGTGTTGGTGATGCTGGCGGTGGTGGTGATGCTGGCGGTGGTGGTGATGCTGGCGGTGGTGGTGTGCCCTGTACTTGCACTGGCCTCCTCCGCTCTCTCCTTCCGGGGTACCCTTCCTCCCTTGTCTCGTGCAGCCCTGTGCGATGTCTCGCCTGTGGACAGAAATCGTACATTAGCTCACTAGTCTGGCAGCCCTACGTAGCAATAATAAATTGTCATTCCTGGAACACTATCTTTCTGTCCTCTGCTTGCTTATCACTGATGTGTGTCACATGCCTTGGTGTTCAGTGGGATGACTGTCATGATATGTGTTCCACTGACTACATCTCCCAGAATGCATTGCTGGTGATTAGTAAAACCTATACTGGAGTGGTATTCATACAGCCTCATTGGGGTGTGGTAAATAAAATTCATTACCGGGACTTAATTTGAAACGGAAACATAATAAAATAGCTCAGTAAAATGAGAGGCAGAATCCGTGGTATTAGAGGTTCGGAATGGGCTTTATTCCAATGAACGATTATAATCGGTTGCTCCAAGTTCCGTCACCACGAAGGTTCAGGAAGTGAAGTACATACTTTATTGACAAGAAATGACTTTTATAGTACATACATTACAATGAAGCGAATACAGTAGGCGTAACAATTGATAAGGAAAATGACGATTCATATGCGTAACCGAAAATGGGTGTAATAAGGAGTAAAAAGGAACATAATTGGTTATGATGTCATATATAGGTGGATCTATAAGATAATACTTGGCATAGATGCGCGCGCAGCAGCATGACGTGTGATTGACGTGCAACTAGGGGGTGAAGGGGACTTGACATTTAGCTCTACATGTGGAGACGAAAAGTCTGGAGGGTCAAGTCAACCTAATCCCAAATCATATCTAATATCCTATGTTTAAAGAACTGTGTTATCCAAAAAGAAGGACTCTCGGACAGAATCTATTCTATACTGACCGTGCGTGCGTGTACAAGCGTCTAAGTGTCTACACTAAATGCGAGGGGGTAGGAATATTCCATGGTAACAGGACTATGAATTACTTGCATAAAGACAGAGAAGCCGAGCCATTGCTCGGTAGCAAGAAGAATGTTTATTTAAACTACTAGACAGGAATGCATCGGCTAAGGGGTGAAGCAGATAACTCGAAGGTGAAATACAGTTCTTGGCAGAGAATAGGCTGATGTCAGGCTTCGTGAGCCGCGCAGAGAATGAGACAAAGTTCATGGTCACGGATGCAGGCTCAGACTGGAGTTTTCAGAGGCAGAAGGCAAGAAGAGTTCGATGACAGAATCAGGGCCTACTTGCCTGGACTGTAAAATGGCATAAGTGAACCATATAAAGGCGGTGGCCTTTCGTACTTAGGAATGGAATATCCGGCCTATTCATGGCGGATCTGACAGAGGACATGTTGACGGTGGACGCACATGTGTTTGCGTCTTCATAACTGGAACTGGAGGGAACATACATGCACTTGTAACATGCACATAGAACCGTTGGGGTCCAAGATAGGGGACATAACTGACCAGAAAAATCCATATTTCTACATTCCCTCCTTGTCCCCTACTTGCCCGTCAAGAGATATCAATCTTCATTAATCCATTGATCTGTTCATATAGCATCATTTGTTCTTCTTTCTTCTTCCGTGACGAATGAATTCTTGGTGGTGGAATACACGATGTGGCACACAGACCACAGATCGCTGGTCCACATTGTAGACATAGACAGCAACTGAATAGTATGAGAAGGCCAATACCTAGGAAAGATAGGACCTTCCATCCAAAGGTAGATAATATACTCCAAAACCAACCGGACCAAGTCCAGGTGCCTGGGTTCTGGTGTATCTGGCTTACAATCTTATGAAGGCGAGTTATGGCCTTATATACCGATGGCGAATTTTCTGGTATGAAAATGCAACAGCTTGATCCGATGACCCTACAAGCTCCGCCCCTATCAGCCAGGATGACGTCAAGGACAAGACGATTTTGAAGCACAACAATCCGCATAGCAGACTGCTCTTCTGTTAAATTGCCTAAGGCGGAAATAGTTTCATTCACTACTGCTTCAAGGGTTCTAGTTAATCTACGTATCAGCTTACTATTAGTAACAGTACCTATATAGGGAAAGATGCCTTTATTGAAATCGATGTATTTTTCCCATGCTGTTTCAGTGTAATCGACTATCGGGAGATCTCTCCTTACTCTACTATTTACTAAATGAATATTTCTGTGATAATCAGGAGGAGCTAAAAAAACTGGTGGCAAAAGAAATGCAATGTAGCAGGTACCATCCCAATCTAGGGGTAGACGCATATATGCAGTCTGACCACATATAAAGTAGGAGTGGCGATAAGCTCTAAATGAGGATTTGCCTTGATCACTGAATTCTACTATAGTAGTGCATTTACTATGGCCCATATGTATGGAACCAACTTTTCTTACACACAATTCACCTTTCGCTGGGAATACTGACATTGTTGGTAAAACTAGTTCAACTTCGGATTCGACATTTAGAACCATGAGATTAGGAGTAAAGTTACCTAATCCATATACTTCATTTTCTAGATCAGTTCCTGTTCCTTTGGGGCGACCCTCCTTGTCAGGGTAACAGACTTTGAATAAAACTAGGTTCAGATTTCCCCATACCCACTGGTCTTGGTAGACGGCTGTATCTGAGTCTATGGAATTGATTAAGCTGAACCATGCTCCACAGGAGCCATTATGTGTAAACGGATGTGGAAAGAAAGGCAGGACTCCTTCATAATTCTGATAGGGAGGGAGCCGGCCACACACCCAACAATTAGTTGCATTACTAGTCTGATGGGAATGATGTAACATACTAATGAAAGTGTTATTGCGCAGCGCAAGTCTATAAGACAATTCATGCGGGGGTAAGTCACTAAAAGAATGTTCAGCAGTAACATTGTAAACGTTTCTGGCAATAGGGTAATATATGTGCAACAATATACTTGTAGTAATTATTAAAAGACTTAAGAAAAACAAGATTAATAATGTCACTATGCAATGGCTACGCAGTGATTTACAATACGCCTGTCGTTTCCTCATTTTTCGCGACTGTCCATGATTCAGGTCTAGGCGATACATGTCGGAGACAGATTCAACCGCTTCACCTGGGAGAGGACTTAAACAATCAAATCGTCCGACGGCCTAGGCCTTAATTTTAGATTATAGAGTTCTTTACTGTCGGCCTCAGCCAGAGGTAGTTTTGAGTCAATTGGTGAGGACACACGAGGTGGGCTATTCACATCCGAAGGAAGTCCATGAAATTTCTTGATATGACTTGAATGAATCCATCCTTTTCTGCCTTCGATCTTCACGGCTGTCCTTGTGGTGAGCAGGACCAATTTGGGTGCTTTCCACCTGGGCTCCAGCTGAGTCTTTCGGTCGAAATTCCTCACAAGAACAAGGTCCCCCGGAACTACGTCAAGGGGTTTCACCTCAGTGTTGTCGGGAAAGGCTGCAGCTACCTGTGAACGACAAGATTGTAGTGCAGACATCAAGGAAGCCAAGTAATCTGTCAGCATATTACAGTCAATATCAGTTATTTTTCGTGGCATAGGCGTCCCCCACATATTTGGTGGTCTGCCGAAGATCACTTCATACGGGGATAGCCCTGTTCGAGAGTGTGCTACCATTCTTGTGTAAAAGAGTGCAACTGGTAGTGCTACTACCCAGTCGACACCTTTTTCTCTGCATATTTTGGATAATCTTATTTTCAGAGTCTGATTATGTCTTTCTACGAGACCTGCTGCCTCAGGGTGTCGGACACAGTGGAATTTCCACTGATAACCTAACAGAAGTGAAACATGTTTCATTAATTCGGATGAGAACGGCTGGCCGTTATCTGAGTGAACAACACGTGGTAAACCGTATCGTGGGAAGAATTCTCGAACTAACTGTTTGGCAGTAGTCGGGGCAGTGTAATCTGAAACCGGGTATGCCTCCGTCCAACGGGACAGAGCGCAGACAACTACGAGAACATATTTGAATCCTCAACATCGTTCCATCTGGATATAATCCATCTGGAGGACTTCAAAAGGGTGATTAGGAGGATGAAATCCACCCTGTTCTACGGGAACGCTTTTTCCTGGGTTGAACTGGCAACAGATCATACAGGTACGGACCTTTTGTTTGGCTGCTGCTCGTAAATGTGTTGAATGCTGTCTAGCATAGCTTTTTCTCCTAGGTGTGCTGGACTATGTATAGTGTTAATTATAACTTGGACCATTGAATCAGGAAGGAACCACACAGACTTTTCCTTCATCATCCATCCTTGGTCTGTTTGGATCCCTCCTAATTCAGTCCATTTCTTTATTTCGTCTGGTGTAGCATGTGTCTGTATGTCAATTACGTCAAGGGTAGGATCTTTAACTGTCATACAATGTGTCGGCATCGGGACTATTGTCTTTGTCATGTCGGATGTTTGGGTTTGAGCAGTCTGTTTAGCTGTTCTGTCGGCTAGATCATTGCCTTGAGAAATGATATCAGTGACTTTCGTATGAGCTTTACATTTCATAATTGATATTGCAGTCGGTAAATGTATTGCATCTAATAAGGCATGAATGAGGGGTCCGTGCTGAATGTGGGCACCGTGAGAAGTTAAATAACCTCTCTCTCGCCATAGCACGCCGAAGTCATGTACAACTCCGAATGCATAACGTGAATCAGTGTATATGTTGACTTTTTTATTTGTGGCTCGAATACAGGCTTGTGTCAGAGCGATGAGCTCTGCGGCTTGAGCTGACAAAGTATTTATATGATTTGTTTCAATGACTTCAGTATCTGTTGTGACTGCGTAAGCAGCCACTAACTCTCCTGTATTTGTTCTCATACATGAACCATCTACATACAATGTCAGGTCTGGATCTGACAATGGGACATCGGTTAAGTCTTGTCTGGGTTTCGTCGTTATAGTAATAACTTCAATACAGTCATGGGCTAGTGGGTCTGTTCCGATTACTGGCAAAAGTGTGGCAGGATTCAATGTGTTACAGCGTCTGATTTCTATATGTGGCTGGAACAATGTAAGTTCGTACCCTGTAAGTCGCGCTATAGTCAAGTGTTGTGTTTGCGTTCTATTTACAAGAACCTCTACCGCATGTGGTACTTGAACTGTCAATGGATGTCCTAACACTATGGCATCGCTTTGTCTAATTGCTAAAGCTGTCGCTGCCACTGATTTCAGGCACGCAGGAAGAGCCTGAGCTACTGGATCTAATGTACTAGAAAAATAAGCACATGGTTTGTGTGCTCCTGCTTGTTCCTGTGTGAGTACTGACAAGGCAGTACCTTCGCGTTCTGTAACAAAGAGTGTAAACTGTTTTCTGTAACATGGCGTTGCTAAAACAGGTGCTTGACATAAAGCTTTCTTTAGGCTTTCAAAAGCTTGTGTATGTTCCTGAGTCCAAGGGAGAACAGTCGATGTGGCTGCCTCCTGTGTTGTCAACTGAATGAGTGGTTTTGCTAGAAATGCGTACTGAGGGATCCACTGCCTGCAATATGACGTGAGGCCTATGAAAGCCCGCACCTCCTTTTGTGTCTTGGGTATTGGCATGTTAGCTATTAACTGAATGCGGTCGGGTGTAAGCTGCCTTCCCTCCTTGGACAGCGAGTGTCCAAGATAAATAACTCGCTGGACACAGAATTGCAGCTTAGAAGGGGACCCCTTGTGTCCCTTTTCAGCTAGAAATTGTAAAACTGTCAGTGATGCTTTCTCACATTCGGGTTCGCTTCTAGCGGTGATCAACAGATCATCGACATATTGAAGCAAGGCAGTGTTAACTGGCATGTGGATACTGTCAAGTTCTCGTTTCAGTGCTTGGCTATAGATGCTGGGGCTTTCTGTAAATCCTTGAGGTGCGCGTGAGAATTTAAAGCTACGTCCATTTAAACTAAATCCGAACAAATATTGGCTTTCCGGATCTATTGGGACGCTGAAAAAGGCATTCTTGAGATCAATTACAGTAAAGAATGTTGCTTCGGAATCAATAGCTGTCAGTAATGATGAGATATCGGGGACCACAGGGAATTGCGGCACAATGCACTTGTTTAATTCGCGCAGATCAATAACCAATCGATATACTGGTGGGGCCTTTGGATCTGTTCGTTTAAGAATCGGAATTATTGGTGAATTACATACATTGGAGTCTGTTTCCACAACTACTCCTTGGGCAATGAGCTCGTCAATGATTTGCAGTAAAGCCACTACAGCATCTGGTGGTAACTTGTATTGTCGCATTCGTGGTAGCACCACTCCTGCCTTTAATGTGACTCGATATGGTGTAATATTCATGCATCCAACATCAGTAGGGCCTTGTGCCCATAGATGTGTAGGTAAAGTCTGCAGTCGGGGATCCATGTCTCTAGACACATAATGACCTTTAAAATTACGTAAAAACAACCTTACTCCTTCCGGAGAACAACATATTATAGCTCCTAGAGCTTTCAGTGTTTTTATTCCTAACAGATTTTCTGGACATGATTTAGTAAGTAATAAATCGGTAGTTCGGGTCAAAGGTCCTATCGTAAGTGGAAGAGGTTGTGACACTTCATTAACAATAGGTTTTCCTGAAAAACCAAGGGAGATATTCTGAGAGCCTGAGAGGGGTGCCCCTGGAACTTCACTACGTTTTATGGTTGTTCGACTTGCCCCTGTATCGAGTAAAAATGTTCTGTCTTGGCCTAATAATTCACTATGTACATAAGGTCCTTCTTGATCTACAGGGATCTCGATAAGGGGTAAGTCAACTTCCCTCTCTAGGCTGGTTCATGCGTATCGTTGGTAATCAGGATAGTCATACTGTGCGGTCTGGTACAGTTGTCGTGTCGTGGTTTGTGTGGCAGCAACAGGCAGCGCTGGTGCAGCTGGCACAAACTGTACAGACTGTGGTGGAGCTGGCATGGACTGTGCGTGCTGCGGAGCTCCTTGTTCATTCTGGTCCTGTCTAGGTGGCCGTGGTCTTTCTTGTGTTTTACCTATGGCGATATTATGTTTCAAAACTGGACAATCGTGTACGTAATGACCTGGCTTTTTACAATAATTGCATGTCCCTTTTACAGGTCCTGCTGAATCACCGGAATGTGTCATACCCTTTTTATGTCCTTCAGCTGGGACTGTCTGAGAAACTAACATTTTCATTTTCGTGTCTTTCATGCGTCTGTGTTCATGTTCTTGTTCCTCTCTAATTCTATTGTGATGGTACTGTAACATTTGTAACATTTGTGATGGAGTGTTACCTTGCCAGGTACTCTCGAATTTTAATACTCTATTCTTTACTTGGGGCAGGGCATTTTCTACTAATTTTGTTACAAACAGATGTGGGTATGATTCGCTACTTGCTTTTAGGCCACTATTTATACCAAAACATTTTTCAAATCGGGCATAGTAATCACTAGTGTCTTCATCTTGCTTCTGTTTACAGGCTGAAATTGTACCCCAATCTTCCTTTTTTGTAGTTAGTAAACGTGGCAGTACCTGTACTAATAAACCTGGTAGTGCTTTAGTTTTATCCCCGAGTCCTGCTCCTGCAGTTCGGGCCTTTTCTTCCGCTTCTAATACTGACCATTCTATCTTTTGGTCTCCTGCCTCCCACTCTTTTTCCCTGAGTTTCTCATAAATGCCAGCAGGCATCAATACCTTTAATATTGTCATAATGTCGGGATAGGTATACTCTCCCATGAGTAACATGTCTTTAATTTCTCGGTGAAAACCCGCTGGATCTTTGTCATGACTGGGTACCACTTTCTTCATTTCTAACAATTCTATTTTTGATATGGGCGTATATACAAATACGCGCTTAAACTCGTTGTCCTCGCCCTTTATTGGGTGCACTTCTCGTAAGGGATTCTGTCTATCCATGTAATACGTGGTTCTTTCCTTGATGGGCAATGAGACACGGTCTGAACATACAAAAAGAATATACTGCTTTCTTGATTCTAGAATTTCTTTAATTAATTTAGTACCTGAACCTCTCCATCTATTCGTGAGTAATTCGGTCAATATATCAGGTAAGGGACCAGGGTCCGAATGCTGACTCTGATATAGTATAATGAGTTGTTGAATCATATAAATCCCAGCTAACCGCTGTTCATCTGGGGTGAGATTCAAAAATGCGCGTGCTACTGTATCATCACTATATTTTCCGGGACTGTCCACCCAATGGACAGCTGCCCTAGCTAAATCTTGTTCATCCATAGAATCGAGGAAATGATAACCCCTTCGTTCTCGGAGTAGTTTGTCGGCGGCTTGGAACGAATGCTCGTTAGACCTGATGTTAATTATAGGTATTTGGAAATTCCTGTTATTATCTGGACATATCGGACGTATCGGGTCAATAGGACATCTAGTATTATTACAAGATCTTCCTCTACCTACATAGGCTATAGTTTCTGACTGTCCTGTGGGCAGTCCTGATGCTTCTTCCTCGCTTTGCTCGAACTGGTCTACCGCTAATCTTTCTTCGTGTAGGCGTTCTATTTCTTTACGGATCTTTCGGCACATGGCTATTATACAATTTTGTTTATCATGTCTACCTTCTGATATATTCTGGCTCCATCTGGTAAGAATTTGCATTGCTTCCGGGTCTACCCCCGGTCGGTCTTCATTTCTGATCACACAATTTATGAGGAAACGTAACAGTTCCCCCTGTATCTCCACTTTCTGGTATTCCATAGCTCTGTTAATACATTCTGGATCTCGCCCTGTTTGGACAAAATGGTATATTTTATCTAGATGCGCAGTCATTCCTGGTAACTTCCCTAAGTACACTGCGGCTCGTCTGATACGCAATGATGCCAGGATCATTTCGTCCTCTTTGCCGGGCACAGGGTCATATCTGCAATCTATAAGAAGTTCCTTAAGCGTACGGGCATTTATGAGTTTGGGGGTACGTGAATGTGCTGACTCTTGAAAAGTAAGTTTATTTATTCTGGGTGGCGTAGAAAAAATGTTACTAGCACCTCCCGTAGCCCCATCTGGGGTGTCGGGTGTGAAAGGATTCGTTGAACGTGACACAGCAACTATAGGTGTGGACACAGCTATAGAAGCAGCTGTGGGAACAGATGTAGAAACAGATGTGTTTGCCGGAACTTGTGACACGATCTGTTACTGTAGGGATACGGGTACTGGATCTTGGCGTTGAACCTCCCTGGTATGCGGTCTATGTGGGGCGGAATTAGCATATTCGGGAGCTGCGTCATCTAAATATGAGGAAAGAAAAACATCTTCTGCGGTTCTAGGATGCCCCTTAGGATGTACCTTTATTGGAAACAATGGGGTTGGCAAGTCTTTTGGTATCTCTGAAGTAGCCTTAGGCAATCCTTCGGCCAGAAGGGGATACATACCATTCATAAGGGCATTTCTTTGTCTGTCTACTTGTTCTGATTTCACTCGGACACCTTCCTCAATTAATAGATTTTCTCGGACTTCATTAGAATTCTCTTTACTCTTCTCTTCCTGTCTACGTGCTTTTTCTGTTCGTCTATGTGATTCTTTACGCCATAACTCAATGGCGTCTTTCTGTGATTGTCTGACTTTCCTTTTCCATAACTCTTCCTCGACTTTCATGATGCACTCTGCATCCCAGGTTCCCGCTGTGGGCCACCTCTGACTTTCTGGTAATTCCTTGGTGTAGTCTACCCATAAATCAAGAAATAATATAGCGTCTAAGCCATGTTTATGATACATGAAGTACCCTGGAGTGTCCCTAGGAGGAATAGGAACGGCTTCTTCGAGTACCCCTTTTCTTGTAGTGATCTGTCTTAGTTTCGAAAAGAGCGGCATATTGAGAACTGATCTGATACTTAATCTTGAACACACTTAGTACAAAAGCACAATAATGAACAACCATTCATACCACAATATGCAGGACGTTTAATACGTTAAACACTAAACATTTAAACATTTTTTAACCTTTAAAATAACCAACAATGATGATCGTCTGCATAACTAATCACCAAGCATAATTCTTTGACAATAACTAGATACTTCGGAATACTTGATATACTGCTAAACAGTACATATACACTGCTAAAACAGTGCAGACCGGATTTGTGTACCCAAACCCGTCTTGACCGGCACAACCTATGTGCACGTCAGAAATGCCTCCCCAGCAATGGTACTCACCGGGTAGCTTCGGAAACGGAAGGCCTCGGAAACTGAACTTGGACCGGACTGGACTCGACTCGACTCGTCGGAAACTGGACTCGACTTCGAACTGGTGGGCCTCTGTATACCTCGGATCTTGCTCTCTCAGCTAGGCTCTGGTCGGGATACTTCGCACTTCTCACCGCCTCGTCTGGGTGTTGATCGCAGCCTCAGTCGCCCCCGCTTGACCGGAGGGAGATACAGGAAATCCTGCTGGTACGCGTTATTGTCCGTCCAGCTGTGGCAGGAGACCGGGCCTGCAACTCACCGCCGGCGCGTGAGATGAGAAAGTGTCCCTGTTCGGGCGCCATTCATGTGGTAAATAAAATTCATTACCGGGACTTAATTTGATACGGAAACATAATAAAATAGCTCAGTAAAATGAGAGGCAGAATCCGTGGTATTAGAGGTTCGGAATGGGCTTTATTCCAATGAACGATTATAATCGGTTGCTCCAAGTTCCGTCACCACGAAGGTACAGGAAGTGAAGTACATACTTTATTGACAAGAAATGACTTTTATAGTACATACATTACAATGAAGCGAATACAGTAGGCGTAACAATTGATAAGGAAAATGACGATTCATATGCGTAACCGAAAATGGGTGTAATAAGGAGTAAAAAGGAACATAATTGGTTATGATGTCATATATAGGTGGATCTATAAGATAATACTTGGCATAGATGCGCGCGCAGCAGCATGACGTGTGATTGACGTGCAACTAGGGGGTGAAGGGGACTTGACATTTAGCTCTACATGTGGAGACGAAAAGTCTGGAGGGTCAAGTCAACCTAATCCCAAATCATATCTAATATCCTATGTTTAAAGAACTGTGTTATCCAAAAAGAAGGACTCTCGGACAGAATCTATTCTATACTGACCGTGCGTGCGTGTACAAGCGTCTAAGTGTCTACACTAAATGCGAGGGGGTAGGAATATTCCATGGTAACAGGACTATGAATTACTTGCATAAAGACAGAGAAGCCGAGCCATTGCTCGGTAGCAAGAAGAATGTTTATTTAAACTACTAGACAGGAATGCATCGGCTAAGGGGTGAAGCAGATAACTCGAAGGTGAAATACAGTTCTTGGCAGAGAATAGGCTGATGTCAGGCTTCGTGAGCCGCGCAGAGAATGAGACAAAGTTCATGGTCACGGATGCAGGCTCAGACTGGAGTTTTCAGAGGCAGAAGGCAAGAAGAGTTCGATGACAGAATCAGGGCCTACTTGCCTGGACTGTAAAATGGCATAAGTGAACCATATAAAGGCGGTGGCCTTTCGTACTTAGGAATGGAATATCCGGCCTATTCATGGCGGATCTGACAGAGGACATGTTGACGGTGGACGCACATGTGTTTGCGTCTTCATAACTGGAACTGGAGGGAACATACATGCACTTGTAACATGCACATAGAAACGTTGGGGTCCAAGATAGGGGACATAACTGACCAGAAAAATCCATATTTCTACAGGGGAATGGGGATGGGGAATGGGAGGCGCAGATTTGTGTGCATGCTTCTTACCTTGTTTGTTGGCAGCTCTGGCTGAGCTGTCTGCATCCCCGATTCTACATACGCTGTCCGGCTCTATGGTGGACTCCACCAGCTGTTCAAGAGCAGTCAGTGCAAGCGCCCTGTTCCTTCCTCCTCCTGTCTGGCTGGCTTGTTTTTTTAGCTCTCCCATATTCTTTTTGGTGATGCCCCTGATGTCATACCACCTCTTTTTTCAGCTCATCTA
Source organism: Triturus cristatus (assembly GCF_964204655.1). Classification (NCBI taxonomy): domain Eukaryota; kingdom Metazoa; phylum Chordata; class Amphibia; order Caudata; family Salamandridae; genus Triturus; species Triturus cristatus. Next base: position 806,694,432 of record NC_140590.1, read on the forward strand.
TTTCCCGGGTGGTCACTCCTATGGCATTCACTTGTGCCTGTATCCCCAGCCAGATCTTCCGTTTTGCTGATTCAGCCACTTGCAGGGACTGCTTGCCAAACAGCTTCGAATGTTGTTTGGCCACCTCCTCAATTAGGACCTGGAGCTCCCTTTCGCTGAACTTTAACTTTCACTTCCTCTCAGCACCTTCTTTGTCTGTCTCCTTGTCAGACATTGTGCAGGTTTCACTGATAAAGATCTCCTAGTGGCTCCTCTGTCCTCCTCTGCACTCCCAGCCTCTCCAGAAGGTTCAGATTGAGTGCACCTGCATGGGTGTGGCCACTTCCTGGTTGGGAGGTGGGGTGGATGCACATCATTGGCTGATTCCTCAATTGCTGGTGTTTTGAATTACCGATTCGATATTTACCGATTCGGTAATACAGATTCGGTAATACCGATCGGTAATACCGATCGGTATTAAGGATTCGGTATTGTTTTTCCGATTTTTACCGTATCGGTAAAAAATACCGATTTGTCACCTACATCGAAAATACCGAATTCTTAATACCGAATCGGTAACATTTGGTATTAAGAATTCGGTATTTCACTTTTACCTACATATGGCCCTTAGTTTGGGGGTCAATACTCGAACTAAGGAGCCTTTTCATTTCCTTTTCTGACCTAAGACTCTTAAGAAATAGCTGTACTATTTTAATTGATGTATAAAGAAGAAGTTGGCTTTATTTCAGCAGAAATCTCTCATAATGGAAAGTGTACATTACTTCAGCTGGTTTCCAAAGGTCCAGTTGTTGATGATGCTTTTTCTTAAATTCTAAAGTAGCTCGGAATTGCAAAGCAGGTGAATGTGGTTCTGCTTCAGCCAGGTTTGTACTGCTTCTCAATGCTACGAGGTCTCTGCTGCAGTGTTTTCGTTTGGGAACATAACTACTGTCGCCTAGTTTCTTGAGAATATGGTTCTGTAAAAGGCTGCTAATAAGAAACCATCCTGCTCTATACTCGGCAAGTGGTTTGGTGCCTTTACTTTATTGTAGCATTGTAGTTTTGGGTCGAATTTCAGGGTGTTCCTTTCTTGCTTTGCTGAATACATTATGGTGCCGATTCCGATCTGGGTCAGAAAGCACTCCGACCGAGCCGGATCCAGAGTGTTTTCCGACCGAGCCGGAGGCCTGCAGTCCGACTGAGGGAGTACGATGCGGCTGTATGCTGCCGGACTCGGTTCTGTCAGACTCCCATAGAAGTCAATGGGAACCGGTCGTATGATGCGTACATGGGCTCCCATTGACTGAATTGGTACGTCGCGGACAAGTGCATCCCCTACAGTGGGTACGCGTTGGTGCCATCCGCTGGGGAGACCCATGGGTCTCCCCCTGTGTCCGAGTCATAGGGCTGTGGGTGTCAGGGGGTCCGACGCGAACCCCCAAAGGCAACCACCCAGACGTTTTGCGAGCCGGACACTCCGGCTCGCACAAGCTGTCTGACGCGTGCATCGTACTGGCTCGGTCGTAAATCGCATCCATTGCACGCCACGGTTAGCTTCCGACCGAGCCGTACGGAGCAGTTCGGACCCGGAAACAACTCGGTCGGTGAATTTCACGTAGCTCGCATCGTACTTGCTCGCTCGTACAGCTGTACGAGTCGGCTGGAAAACATGCGTACGGATCGTAGTTTTTCCGGCCGGATCGCGTTTGGTGCCCTTCCGATCCGGATCGAAATCGGCCCCTATGTAGAGAACTTACTAGTGACAGCATGTGGTGTGCGTTCTCCTGCATCAGACTACGGCAAGGCATTCTGCTTTTGTGTTGGCACCATGCTGGAGAAAATAAAAATAAAATAACTAACAAGCGTTTTCACAGTACATTTAAAAGTCAGATTTCAACATACAAATACAAAAATACTATTTAATGTTTATTGTTACATTAGCACAAATCTTGATTGCAGAAAGGGCCTGATGTTGCTTTGCAAAGCTGCGTGCATACTGAAAAACTGTGAAGTGCATCATTGGCTCACCCTTATATAAACTTATTTTGCCTTGTATTTATTTTGGTTGTCTATTTACTTACTTAAACATTATTGTGCCACCTCCGCTGATATGTCTGTAAAACGTATGTTTTGTCCCAAATTTTTGTCCTGAATTTTGACCTTCTGTCCTGAATTTGTGTCCTGAATTTTGACCCTTTGTCCTGAATTTTTACGCTGACCATCCTGAATTTGCACCCATGCCTGTTGGTCACCCTAAGTGGCATGCAGGAGGTATGAACTCGCCAGGAGGAGCAGAGCAGACAGTGTGACTCATTATTGTCACGCAAATCTCTCCATGAGGGGCGGTGCGCACAACACAGGCATTTACGGAAGCCGAGAAAGTCCCGCATGAGCACAATACATCAACGACTCTTCCTCCACACTGAAGCCCTACAGACCAACTGGATTGATATTTAAAGGAGTGTGTAAAGGTGCAGCTGTCACCATAGTGAATTCCAAAGTCAGGATGCATTCAAATGCTGTCCGGTCATTCCGTGTGGTCTTAGTGACCGTGAATTATGAATGTATGACGTTACAACGCATGCCTTTACAATGCAGTTTTTACATCGCAACATCCTTTACAATGCATACATTTACATCGCATGCCACTACAACAAATGTTTTAAAACTACATTTATAACGCATTTCATAACATTGCATTATACCTTTACAACGCATACCATTACAACGCATACCATTACATTGCATTTAATGTAAGTGTTGGATAGTGTAGGGGTAAAAATTACTATTCTAACTCCAGGGGGTGCAACAGTAGGGTAAGTTTTGGATAGTGTAGGGGTAAAAATTACTATTCTAACTCCAGGGGGTGCAACAGTAGGGTAAGTGTTGGATAGTGAAGGGGTAAAAATTACTATTCTAACTCCAGGTGGTGCAACAGTAGGGTAAGTGTTGGATAGTGTAGGGGTACTATGCGTTGTAATGGTATGCGTTGTAATGACATGCAATTTAATGCCTGCGTTGTAGTGACATGTGTTGTAGTGTCATGCGCAGCGACGGGCCGTGTAGGAAGTTTTACCGGGGCGGTGACGTGGGGCAGAGGAGGGGCAGGGTGGGGGGTTGCAAAATGCAGCATACGGCCGATTGCAGGTAAGTTACGAAAAAAAAAAAAAACGAATTTTGTTACGCGCGCTGCATCGCATTTACTTACCTGCAATCGGCCGTATGCCGCATTTTGCAACACCCACCCTGCCCCTCCTCTGCCCCACGGCACCGCCCCGGTAAAACGCCCTACACGGGCCGTCGCTGGTCATGCGTTGTAGTGACATGCAATGTAATGGCTGCGTTGTAGTGACATGCATTGTAAAGGATGTTGCGATGTAATGACTGCATTGTAAATGTAGTGCGATGTAACGACTGCGTTGTAAAGGTTGTTTCCCATGAATTATCGGTTCTGCACTCTACATCCATCAACAGATTGTAAGAGCCCTTGTGTACTGAACACACAGTGTGGAATGCCGTACTACTCTAGTGGCACTCGGCGAAAAGCTCTGTGAACTGTCTGAGGGTTCAAGTCACACAGCCCGTTGTTTTCTAAAGTCTCTAAAAACTGTTTCATCAGCTAGGGCCTCAAGCACATCCACTGGCTCCCAGTGAAAGCACACAATCAAACACCGATGTAGTCACAACAACCACATGAATACGATGGTCTACGAGTGCCTTTCCACTTCACAGTCCAAAAACGACACCATTCCAATATGCATGACCTAGCTTTTTTTCAGGTTTGGGTCCGCTCTTTAGAATGGTTTGGGCAGGTACTAAAAAGACACCACCAACATACTGGTTGGAACTGTGACCAGTATTTTTATGAACAGGTAAAGATTGGTAAGGGACGACCCATTACTAATAGGATGCTTCTTAAAAATCCAAATTGTATTTTGTCATAATCCAACCTACCTCATGAATATTAATGAGGGGAGTCGGAAATTGTAACTCACTACTATTAGATGCGATAACAGGGATGGTGGCCTGTTGGGGTCAGCAGACCATCATGTTTGTAATTTAAAAAACCGAATGCAGGCCATGTTCATTAAAGAAAAACAGGCTGCTTTTAAAAAGAAAAGTTTACTTTTTCTTTGTTTGAGAGTTTGTAGTGGTCCCATGGGCCACTGCTTACTTCCAACCTATTTTTTAAATATTCACAAATGGGAAGTGATCCCTTCCAATTTTGTACACATGTTACCAACCCAACTTGAAGGTCACTACTTTTTTGATGGTTTAAGGCAGCTATTTCTGTCCTGAACCATTAATACAAAAACAAAGGAACCCGGGGAACCCCCACTGATTAATTATTGGAATCCAGGAAGCCCGTCTGAATCATTACCGGAATCCAGGGTACTGGCCTAAGCATTTTTGATTATTTGAACCACTAAATAATACACCAAAAATACAGAAGCAAGCATTCGTCAAACAAAAACACAAATGACAAAATATGTATTTAAATCACAAACAAATTTAAAAAGAAAAGTATTTTTTATGGAAAGGTTGGGGCTTTTCTAAATTCCACTGAGAACATTCATCGTCCATACTATATTCAATTTGATGCACTTGTACTAATCCCACAACTCAATCTGAGAATATGGACTTAATTTTTAGCCTTCAGTTTCAAATTCCTTGAAATTTATAGAAAGTTTTAAAATTCTCAATTTTACATTTTGCTTCTTTATTTATATAAAATGTATTAATCTGTTAATATTATTTAATTTACTAAGCAGTCGTGGACCCCCTGGGTAGACATTTCGGACCCCAGGGGTCTCAGGACCACAGGTTAAGAACCTCTAATTTAAGGTGTTGGCTTATGCTAGCCCGCTCTCCATGACCTCTCAACGCTACATTGCTGTGAGGAGGACCCAGACTAGAGTGGACAACACGGTCCAGACGGTCTCTTTGAGGTCCTATGATGACTGTCCTTACTTTTCTAAATGACCATAAACTAATACTCCTACTCCTGTCATTATCACTGTCCACTGGTCCCAGCACAGCCTTTGGTTTTTAGTTGGGTACACCTTGTTCCGTGTTGGGAAATCTCACACTCACCCCCCCCCCCCCCCAATAATATTGACTAAGGTACACCTCTGTTGGTGGTCACTGGTTGCTGCTTCATTCAGTTGAGATGAATTCTTCCATCATCTCTTTTCATCCTTCCTCCCTAATGTTTCTCCTTATTTAAGAATAAGAGGCATGAAGCACAGCATCAACAGAACCATCAGATATACATATTTTCTCACCAGCGCCCAATTTTTGCAGTGTTAGCTCCCAGCAATTTTTTTAAAAAACTCTTTCTCCTGCTTTACCACTTCTCACTTGATATGGACCCAAGAATTGAATCCCACACACAATTAGTGAGACTACGCTTCAAGGCCTGAGATCTTGCAATTAGTGAGAAGCTGTGCACTAAGGTATGGGGCTCCACCCATATGAGTGACAATGTGCAGAAAAGTTGGGTTCTGCACCAAATATTTGTAGCTAGGCTCAAAGAAGTGTGACTGATTAACGGTTGATGAGAGTGCATCCAGCCCTTATGGGAAGCTGATGGGAAGGCAGAAACAACTACACAATGCAGAATCAATTTTTTGCATTATCAGTGGCAATATCTCAAAAAACTCCGAGATGGTGGCCCTGAGGATACGGCAACAATTGCAGAAAGGTAAATTAAATTTGACAATATTATGGATTTGGATAAACTATAATTCCTAATCCTAGGGCCACCTTTGAAATATGAGAAGGAATGCGGTATATTCGATGGTTGGATCAAGACTTTGTAACGGCATGAATGGAAATGGAGGAAATTATTGAAGATTCTTCGAGAAATTGTGTGTCACATTTACGTCCTGCTGGTTTTAAAGAATGGTTGTCCATGGGGCTTTCTTTTTCTTGTTTTTCCTGTTCCCCTCTCCCGAGCGAATCAAGAATGAATAATGAAAAGGAATAATGCAATGTGAGCATTGTTTTTTATGAAATGTGAAGTTTCTTGCATTCTTCTTGCAAGTTCCCAAATATAAAAAACTGTGCGCCAAGAAGTGTGACTTACATACGATAATTGGGACGTTGCTTCAAGAAAAACACACGCTTAACGTGTGAAACTGTACTCCAAGGCATAAGATTTACACCTAATGATAAAGACGGGTCAGCAATGTGTGAGATAACATCCAACGAAACTGACAGCCATAATGAAGGTTATGGAGCGCTCGCAGACTGGTCAGACATTGAAGAGAAGCTTATAGAATCCCACCATCATTGCTCCTCGACGTTCAGGAGTCGGAACAATCGTAAAAAGGTGAACATTATCCTCTTATTGACAATGATCCCAGAACAGCCCCTCTTGACTTGATAAGGCTCCAAGGTGTGAGACTTACCCCAAACGAGTGAGGCTGTGCTCTAAGAAGTAAAGCTTATAATCGGTGACACTGTGACTGCTCTCTAAGAAATGTGATTCGTGTTCACTCAATAGCATGTGCTTCAAAGCTAGACAATGGCACTCAGTTAGAGAGGCTGTTCTTGTTCTTGTACCCACTCGATGGCTCTCTGTCGCCGGTGATACTCATTCCACCCCTGACCCCAATCCCCTCCTTCCTCCTCACGCCCTGCTGGTGCAGCTCAGTGCTGTTGGGACCAGCGCTGTAAGCTTCTCCTCTGCAGCGAGTCCATTTCTGGGACCGCCACAAGTGTTCTTCTCGGGTGCATACTGCTGTTTCTCCCTGCGCTCACTTGCTGTTTGGCTATTTTTATGAATTGCTGCCAGCTAACGAAGTTTGTTCCTCTGGCTGCAGACTTCAGTTTCTGGAGGCAGGTCTTCAGAGCACCGGAAACAGACACAGTTTAATATCATAAATGACAGTCTAGCCGGGAACATTACCAGAAAAGAAATAAAACAATATTAAAAACCTTAAGTTAAAGTGCAGGAAAAGAGAAGAATGGTCGGAGTTGCCCTCAATGCTCAAAAGTTACTGCTGGAAATAACTTTACAGTTACAGACATTTTTCATGCTTCATATATCCGTTCAGGTTCTTATCCACAGTTCTGGGTACAGGTGACACTTAAATGTCTCCCTGCTGGCATGTGTGAACTTCTTAGAGTCTGCTCGTACCAGTCAGCGCATATGCACTTCCTTGTTTTTTGCTTCAGCTCCACATTACCCATGGTGAGAGGTCTAGGGATGATTTTAAGGCAGTGCGTGTGGGTGCTCAGGTCTCCTTGGGTAGGTGGGGTTGGGTACTTGCTCTCAAACAGCACTTTAAAGAGGTCGGCAACAGACAGCAGCTAGTGTACTGTACCTGTTCTCTGTACTGCTCTGACTTACAGGTGTGGCCCAGGAAGTGTCAACAGGTCTTCAGAGGTATTACTCAGATGTAGATCCTCAAATTCCTGGAGTACAGTTCAAGTTCATATTCCCACATTGCGGCAGCTGGACAACATCCCACTGCCACTCAGGCTATTGGCAGTGTTCAAAGATTTGCAAGCTAGCCAATCAAGTTGACTCTATCCTCCCCCTTTTCATGGAGTGTCATGGAGCATCTGCAATTGGCTTAGGATGGATTGAGTGAGAAATCAGGACTCTTTGCAGTGTCCCCCCACTTTATGCCCCATGTTGTCTAGTAGGTGCTGGTTTCTGACTCTGATTGTGCCTTGGGCTCTGCTAACCAGACCCAGGGCCTGTGCTCTGATTACAAGTACATAGCTAGGTATAATTATAATTGGCAATGACAGACCTCTGTAAGTCCCTAGTATAAAAAAAAGGCAAGGGTGATTACAACTACCTATCAGTCAATAATATATATTAGGGTATGGAGTTTTAGAGGCCCAGTAGATTTCCTGCACTAGAGTGTACACTGCTGAGATGCCTGCTGTCATTTTAAAACAAGCCATGCCTTGAAGGCTGTTTTTAAAATAGTTCTTCTATGCAAATTCGACTTTGGAATTAAAGGTACTTCCAAAGTAGTAATCTACCTTATTTCTACATATCAGTTACCCTTAAGGTCTCCCCTAGGTGCCCCAGGGGTAGGGTACCTTGTAACTCTAAACAGGGACATTATAAAATATGTTTTGTAAGCCCTGGTGAAGGAAACACTGTCAATTCTGTTTTTCTCCCATTGTAGCGAATGGCTCCATAGGCCAACATTGAGATATATTATTTAAGTATGAATACTGACAGCACCAATGAATACTGACAGGAGCCACCTAAAAACATACTTCAAAGTATCACATTGATAGCCAAGATAAATCCAGCAAATGTCCACTGTTGGATTTATAATAACTCTTACAGAAAAACAGGTATTAAACTTTCACTTTTTTTAAGGCAAAATCCATCTTTTCAGCTGCTCTCTCCTGATTGGCCAGCCTTTTCCAGGCTGAGCTAGAGCTGTTTGATAAGGCGTGAAGGGTCCTGTCAGAGTAGGCAATGGATTTCCTGTGGGTGGAGAACTTCAGCTGAAGAAGCCATAAGGCAGGAAGAGGGTGGGGAATCCAAACTGGTCTTCAAAGGGAGAATGACATCTTGGGACCAGAACGGCTGACCCCCATATCCAGCACCCCAGCCAAAAAGGAGCCTCAGTAATTAGATTAGTCAAGGGGTTGGAAGAGGCGTGTTAGTAAAACTTAGCCATATTAGTGGGTTGGCTTAGTCAGATCTAACCCCAAAGGAGAGACTCTTTCCATGCTGGATTTTGAGAGAATAATGCTTTCTGGAACAAGAATATGCCGCATTTTGGAGGAAGTGGTCATATAGATGGGTGGCACCCTGCATCCTATTGGGCAGGGGTGCTCCCCTGCCTGGTGCCCAGAAACTGTAAATAAATATGGGAGGGCTGCATGGCTCCTCAGATCTGCTGCCTAAAACTACAAGGAGAAGAAGGACTGTCCTGCTGGAATCTGGATTTGCACCCAAAGGACTGCAGTCTGATTTCAGACTGCAGCTGCTGCACAATCTGGCACTATAGCCCTAAGGACTTTACCTTACTTAAAGAAGGCTCAAGAAGGATTAAGGAGTAGACTCCCTTCAAGCTACAGGTTAACAGAGCCCACCTGCATCATCTCCACCAAGAGTCCCCATCCTGGAGTGCTTCCAGTAGACTTTTAAGCATTTGTCCAGGTGCATTGTGAGAATTGTAGTTCAGACATTCCAAGGACCATCTAGGAGATTCCAGACCCTTGGATTTGTGCCTTGAACACTTTGAATCCCCAAGAGGAACTTCAGGAAGAAGCTACAGAGGTTTGGTAAAGTTTGGAAACTTTTTGTCAAAAAGCTCCATAAGGTGACTGATTTGATGTCGAGAGTCAAGCTTCAACCTTCAACCGTGACCCAGCCTGGATTTCAGATTAGTCCTGCTGAAAGCTTCAGTGCTCCAGACTTACAGGATTTGACCGAGGTCTCGCGGAGCAGCAATCTGATGATGCTGCATCAAAATAGGCCTGCTGGAGGGGACCTCTCAATGTTGAGAGAAAAATCTGTCAGAATATTTCTAAGTCCAAAAGTAAAATTTTGACCAAGGCCTCCCGCTTAGCATATCCAACCAGGGCTCCATTGGGGTTCTGCCTCAAACTTTGACTTTTTCCCGGTCAAGCACAATCCCAAAGTGGTGCTATATGTTTTTATGCTCTAGAAAGTGTTTTTGGGGGGGAGTTGTATATAGAGTGAACTTGACCAGAAGGTATCAGAGGGCTTTACATGAGCACCAGTTGCGTAAACACTGACAAATATTTTTTTTTGTTAGGCTTGGAAAGATTAAGTGATTTGCCCAGAACCATTGGCTGTTCAGCGTCCCTGCCGAGACGCAAACCCGGTACCCCAGCTTCAAAGTCGACTGTTCTAACTGTTAGGCCACATCCTTTTCTTTAAAAATTCCTATCTCCGGTTCCCTACATTGGATTTTTGTCGTTTTAGTGTCTGTTTGTTCATAAACATATCTATTATTATAAATTGGAGTTGGATTTTTATTGTGTGTTTTGTCTTACATATTTAATGCATTGGTGATTTTAATTGCTTTACACATCTGTCCCCTAAGTTAAGCCTGCCCGCTTGTTGCCAACAATAAAGGGTTAAGCAATGGCATAATTTATTGAAACTCTAACTGAAGATTTCATTGGGTTTGTGGCCTTATTACTAGTGGAAAGCCACTACTTATCACTACTAATAATCCACTTTCCAATAGGTCTGTGGTGTATTACATAACCAGTCCAGATAGGAAAAACAAAAACAGAAGACTCGATGGGCAGGGTGCACCACCAGAGTAGGGAAATTCCCTTCGTATCACATACACACAGAGCAATGCTACATGGAACACTCAAACACACAATATACAGGGCACAAGTCTGTGGTACACGTGGTGGACGGAATCCACCCACTTTCTTTTACAGTGTGGACACCCCTGCCAAGAAGTTAGGCCCCAGTGAAATATGCTGAACTTGTCACAGTTATAATTTTCAGATACCCGGACACATTTAGCAGCCCCTGCATGTTGTCTGCTTTCACTTCTAATCAGCAATTTGAAGACAGCAAGGGAACTTTTGTATTTTAGATTCCAACTGGGCCTAAAAAAGGGCTGAATTTAAGGGGCATTCAGCAACTCCTTTTGCTTGAGTATGTTCCTGGCTGGGAGCTATGTGGAGCCTCACACCTAGATGCTAGTGCAATAGAAGGAAACAAAGGTGAACAGCTTTTTATCATTTCACAAGTACTTATGACTTTGTTCAATTCTCTGTATGTAAGAGGTGTGCATGCACTGTATGAATGCCAGATGTATTGGTCTATACAAGTGTTTACACAAATAATAATTTAAATGCCACATTTTTTTATTTAGTTCTTTTATTGCACTACTGGTCCCAAAGTAGGATGCCAGAGGACTTTAAATCACACACACACACATTATACATTGACAATAAATCACACAAGTGTATACATCAATGTACAGGATGTGTTGCATAATACAATAAGGGTGACAAGGTTTATGAGTCACATATCGCTCTTCATAGCTCACTGTGCTAGATTAGAGCGATTGCAATGTATGAACTGCAAGAAACTAAAGGATCTCTGTATTATAACTAGTAACCCATTTTTGGATTTACATAAAATGAAAATCTGTCATCTACAATGTTACACTGGGTGCATAGCATGAGATACATTCACATTTAGCCTCTGTGCTATTTGGGTCAAAATTGTGACTAGACAAAACACAGATCTATCCAGAAAACGCATGAACCACCATAATTGTCTTACAATTATTCCCTGAGATTTACTAGCTTCACACAAATCTTTGCAGCAGGTGCCTTAATCCCATAAAATATTTTAAAAGACAGCCTTTGCAACCAATTAAGCCAGAACAAAATTACTCTCACAAATCCCTTTGTTGCCCGTTTCTTTGTGGCAACATTTTATTGAAACAATAAATGTATAAGTTGACTGTCACACTGCATTTCACGACTCCACCCCTTGAGACTCCAGCCCCATTTCATTGCCACACCTTAACCTCCAATTTATGGTTTCCCGAAGTAATGTTTTTTCAATTCCATGATGCTGTAGGGATCCAACACAGGACAGCAGCAAGGCTGGAAAACCGTTTTAAGCCTGCCTCATGTCCGCCCTGTGATTTTTCTTAATATGGCCAGCGGCAGACGCCTGGAACAAATCAGCAGCAAACTTCATCCACATTGGTGCTGTTATTTCCTTCAAAAAAGGAACTCAAGTCACACGCTTAATTGCTGATCAGCTTTAATTTGTTCAATATCGTAATGTGCTCAACTGTACTCTTGATAGCCCTGCTAAACATATGCCTGGGGTCTTAATACTTGAAGTCACTTCCTGTGAGGTCATTATGCCACTTCCTGTGATGCCATGTGAAACACCATGCACTGTGAGGTCCTTAGCATATTGCCTAACTTGTTAGTCCCTTAACTTCCTTTTTTATGACTTGTGCCCTTGCAATATAGTGTGCCAATGCTCAAAGTGAGAGCAAACAGCCTACTGTTAAAGCCCATTGCTCAACATTACATGAGGGTATTGGCAGAACTTGTTCCTGAAGTGCTGCAGACACACTATACGCCAAAATATAATCATTTATTTGCCAGTAGCCAGAACCCTTACAGTTATGGCTCAGCGGGAGAAAACCCCTCAAGAGTATTTGCAGGTAGCCAAATTTTGTAATCTGGCTTTTCCAAACTGTAGCCTAGTACACTGTACAGAAGCACTCAAGTCATTGTACAGATAGCCTGTTGGTTTAAAGGATAGTCAGTCATGCCATAAAATATTGCAGTATTTACAGTAAAACATTGGAAAAAAGAGTCCTTTCGTTTTATGTTACTATGTGCAATTTCATGACTATTTCTCGTGAGTGTCGGTATTTATGAGTGTCACAGGCCTTAAGTGCCAATGTTAAGGTTTAAACAGCAATGAAAATGTACACACTTGTTGACTCCAATTCATAATCAAGTAAACAACAAGCTAAACTTTCCGACAAATCAAAAATTGGAGCAAAGCTTATAGAATTCCAACATCAGATCCTCCTAAACGTTCCTCAGGAGATAGGACAGACTACGTGGGCATTCTAAACATATTGATAAACACCCCAGAGCACTACAAATACATTTCCTCTGGTATCCTACCCAACCTGGAGCATTCATCCCTCGGTCTTCTATGAGATGGAGTCCTTACTGCTAATGGGAATGCACTGGCCGGAGGAGCAGCTTACAATAGGCCTTCCTGTGCCCCACTTACTTAGCCTATTTGATCTATTGATGACCTCTGGGTTTCTTTAGATTAGACCACATTGCAACAGAAACAGAAGTATATGCACAAAAAAATACACTAACAGATCTGAAAGGAGATCTAGTAAGATAAAGGAATGGGGGGAGAAATGAGAACTCCTAAGATGAGGTTGTGCCTAATACAACCGTGGTCGTGGGGAAACTAAGTGTTTCTTTAAGTTACCCTCACACACCCTAGTGGTGTCATGCTTCATCATCGGGTCACCCAGACCCCTAGAAGTCCGGGTGGGCTCGACCACAGTGTTGGGAGTGCTTTTAATATGTTTTACGGCAGAGGGAGTTAACTAGATAAAATACCCCAGGCAGATCCCCAGTATCCCTTTATTCTTGGGTCTGTCCGGGTAGTTAAAATAAATAAAAATGGGTCTTTTAGGAGTGTTATGGTCCTAGGACCCTAGTGCCGACATGTTTCAGTCCGAAAAGGGGCCAAAAAATGGTCCAGGACTTTCTTCAGGGCAAAAAAGTAACTCCCCTATGTGAGTGTAATTACTCGTAATGGGGTGTCCCTTTCCTGTCAGTATGGTGAGGGCAGAGTAGCTGCTCCACGTGATTTGATTAAGAGTGGATGTATGTCAACTGCCAGGCTCCATCTGAAAAGGAAAAAAGTAGAGACAAACAACATATACAAATATCAGCGGTCGAGTTGCCGCTTGATTCATTTCTCATTGAGCGGTATAGTGGTTACCGCACGTGGACATGCGTGTATCTATGTGCGCATGCTCTCGTAGGGAGGAGTGTCCTCCTATCGTGCCACTCATAATGACTGTAACATATCGTTGTATTTGTGACAGGCATACTGTGAGGGTGGCGAGATGATTCGCATCCTAGCGATAACAGCGTGATGTCTGTTTTTTGAAAGTAGCGTGCACACAGTGTCTCCAGATACTAGTGCACATTAAAAACGTGTACGTTCCTGGTGATTCCAAGATCTTTCTACGGGTGGGCAAGGTGAATAAGTGACGGAGATATATACATACTACATATGCATACAACACATTCATTCGTGATAGAGCTACAGATATACTTTACCCAAATCGGGGAGGTTGACTGAATCTCTCAGGACCAGAAGGCCAGATTGGGCGGTCCTGGGGGAACCGTGAATGAACAGTGTGTCACGGAGCAGAATGAGAAAATCTGCCAGCATGTCGTTCCGGATCGGTGGGGACAAAAAACGAAAGCTGACATACAAAGAGAGTGGGACATCGTGCTGGTAATTTTACTTACTTAGTTAAGATCAGTCGCCCTGCCCGCTACCTGTTTGGTTCTGGTCCTCGGCTTTCGCAAGTATGTGAAGCCAGGGACGCGCATAAATAACGTGGAAAGCGCGCCGGAACCTAGGGCTGATTGAAAAACACGCCCCTCGGTTACAGGAAGTGACGTAACACGTCACGGCGTGTAGTGGAGATGGGAATTGTGGTTTAGTTATTAGTTGATGGTAGTTATTCTAAATTGGGCTGGTAATGGCGTAACCCAGGGAATGTCAAATGTGATACGAGTGCAAGTATTAGCGCTCGTGTGCGGTAAAGGCAGTATGGACGGAAAATGGACAGAACATGATAATTTACGAGCACCGCTGATATGATGTGAATAGCCAATGATGCCCAGATGTAAAATAAAATGTTTAATATAGTATTGATTATAGGTCCATTGACGCGAGAAGTCTGCACATAGTTATTCATTAGTCTGTTAACAAAAACAGAGGTGGAGAGGCGGGGACTGAATAAGTTGGTTCAGTTGTGACCACGTGTAGAGATAAAATGTGAAGGTCGTCTTGCTTGAGTGCAATGGTGCATCTATGATGGCATCTGTTATCGTACTGGTAATATTCATATCCAGTCCGGCATCTCGGTGAAGGGTAGGTGGGGATGTACAATATCAGTAGTAGTTATTTAGACAGTGTGTCTGTAACTCAATGTCAAGAAGTGGTGGACCCATGGGGTGAATATTTATTGAGCTGACTCCACGGTATAGAGTCATTTAGTCCCATTTCATGTGTTCTCAAACGATACACCCAACGTTGTTCTCTCTCTAGGAGCCTTTTCTGTAGATTTCTGGTACCATTGATCTTCTCAATGATTGTCCATCGTATATCTGTGTCTTTATGATGTTTCTCGACGAAATGTGTAGTTAGTCTGGTAGCTGTGATCATACGTCTGATGGTACTTCTATGCTCGCGTATCCGAATTTTTATTTTGCGGCTGGTCATGCCTATGTAGGTCAAGTCACATGGACACTTGATGAGGTAGATGACTCCTTCAGAATTGCAGTTGGTATGAGATCGTTGCTCCCAGGGGGTGTTAAGGCCAAGTTCGAGTGTTTTGCTAGCTCTGGTGAATTCACAGGCTACACAGGACCCGCAAGGGTAATGTCCGGTCACTGGTGGCGTATCCCATAATGTTGTTTGGACGTGACCCACACTACCATAAGTGTCTGTATGGATCAGGGTATCTCTCAGACTACGGTTCTTTTTAAAAGAGAACATAGGTTTGTTATATGAGAGTTTGTTGGAGGTGAGGATGGGCCACCTTTTATTTATAATCTTTTTAACATCATTAGAGGATGAATTGAATGTGGTAACACAGATCATGTTCTGAGGTTGTTGTCTTTCTTGAGTTTCAAGCAGGGCCTCTCTAGGAGTATTCCGTGCTCTTTTTTTGGCTTGTTCAATTATTTTAGTTGGATAGTTTCTTTGTTTAAGCTTGTCTGTGAGTATTTTCGCCTCTTTTTTGTAGTCTCGAATTTCTGAGCAATTTCTACGTATACGTAGGAATTGTCCTACCGGGAGATTTTCCCTGAGAGATCGTGGATGGGCGCTGTCGAATCTCAGCAGACTGTTCCTGTCAGTCAGTTTAGTGTATAGCGAGCTACTCAATGTGCCATCTTTAGCAATGATGTTGATGTCCAAAAACGGGATGGTTTCTCTGTCTTTGTTGATGGTGAATCGTAAATGAGGGTTAAGATCGTTGATCCATAGAGTGAAGTTAGAAAGGCTCTGGGTATCGCCTCGCCATACCATAAGGATATCATCAATATAGCGATACCATTTGCAGATGTTATTAGCATATGGGTTAGCATTCCAAATATGTTGGTTCTCAAAATGGCTCATGTATAGGCATGCTATACTAGGAGCGAAGGTGCTCCCCATAGAAGTTCCATGGATTTGCCAGTACAACTGGGATTCAAACTTGAAGAAATTTTCCGTTAGTGCCAGTCTCATTAACGTAATGATCCATTCCTTGGGTGCAGTCCATTGCCATTCCTCATTCTCTAGGAGTTGTTCAATGACTCCAATGCTTTCGGTCTGGGGTATACTTGTATAAAGTGCTTCCACATCTAGACTTACTAGAAAGCAATTCGTTGGGTCATACTCAATGTTAGTCAGAAGATTCAGGAGATGTTTTGTATCCTGTACGTATGATGTTATCTGTTTTACCAGAGGGCGCAAAAACCAGTCAGTATATTGGGAGAGTGGTTCCAGAACCGAGCCAATTCCTGACACTATGGGTCTCCCTGGAGGAGGTAACTTTCCCTTGTGGATCTTGGGGATGGTGTAAAATAGCGGAATTCTAGGTTCCTCTTGATTCAAAAACGTGTGTTCTTTTTTAGTGATCCATCCCTTCCCTAGTGCATCTGATGTCAGAGCCGATATAGTTGTCTTGAGTTTCTTTGTAGGGTCTCTGTTGATTTTTTTGTAAAATTTAGTGTCAGCCAGCAGAGTGAGGCATGCAGTCTTGTATGCCATCGAACTTTGGATGACTGTGGCACCCCCTTTGTCAGCGGGTTTGATTAATATTTCTGTGCGATTTTTCAATTTAGTCAAGGCCATACGTTCTTTGTTGCTCAAGTTGTTAAAAGCATTAACTCTGGGTTGTAGTTCCTCTACTTCTTTGGCAACTGCTTCTTCAAAGGCTAGTACTTCTGGAGGCATCATGTTTGAGGGTGGATAAAAGGTTGATTTAAGTCTTAAATCAGTGTACTCTCCATCGCTGATGACTTCTTCCTTGTCTTGGAAGAAAACCTTGAGTCTAATTTTCCTAAAAAATTCCCCAAGTTCACAGCGTAACTGGAATTTGTCTAGGTGGGTAGTTGGAACGAATCCGAGACCTCTTTCCAAGACTGACATCTCATCTGTGGTGAGGGTTATGTCTGTTAAGTTAACTACTAATCCCTCATCGTGCTTGTCCCCGGTTGTGGTTGGTCCCTGGAGTTGCTCCTTGTGTTCGGTCCTGGCCTGTCCTCCTCCCACTGTACTCTTCTGTTGCCACGTCTTCCTCGTTTCCCCCTCCTTCCGCCCTGTCCTAAAAAATGCTGGTTAAATTCAGGCTGGAAGTAAGGACCCATTGGAAATTGTGGCGGTCCTTGAAAAGGGACTGGACCAAATGGGCCAGACCATGGGTACATTTGTGGGTGTCCAAATCTTTGATTGAAGTTTCCGCGTCGCAGTCTTCTTGGTTTGTTTTGCCAATTTTTAGATGAACCATCACTAGACCAACAGTCCTGTTCGGAATCAGAAAATCCCGACCGGTCATTGCGTGAGGAACCTGTGTCTGAATTGTCCTCTCCTTTGTAATCATCCTTTATGTAAGGGTATACCTTCTCATGGCTAAATTTTTTAAGGTCTTTCTGTAATTTGGAAATCTTTTTTTGCATGAGATATTCCTTGTGTTCAATGATCTCTTTGTTCACTTCTTCAAGCTTCTTTTTGTACAGTGATAGTTTAATTTCTGTAATGAGGTGGTCTTCGCTGGTTTTGATTTTGATTAGTATGGCATCCGATAGGCGCTTGGCAGTGTTAATTATCAGGATAAGCCAATCCCTCGAACAGCGCCATGCAATGAGTGACCACTCTTTTTTAAAAAGGGGGTCATCCAGGAAGATCCTGGGTGCATTCGTGACCAACAAGCCTGTTGGTGCTATGTTCCCACGGAGATATTCTGTCATGATGGCTCCGTGCAGGAGGGTCCTCATTTGACAGCGTTTGAGTTCTTTTAATTCGTCCCAATTCTGTGCTTGGGAGAGACTCTGACCAATGTTGGTATCTGGAAGTAATGATGGTCCTGCTAAAATAGCAGACGCCATCTCGTCTGTATAACCAATCCCTAGTTGTTCAGCCATGGCAGGAGTGTGATGTGTGTATGCTAATTTTAAGTGTGAATATTAAAGTGGTGGTATAAAAACTAGTAAAGGAGACGGAGGTACTGTGCTATTTTCTTTTTCAAATTTCTGAGAAAACCGTTTGAGATCTCAGGAGAATGGATTTTAAACCCACAGCTGTGCGCTGCTCAATAATCTATAACACATCAAAGTATTGGGAAGTCCCAATGACTTAAGGGGTAAGAGAGGCAGGATTGTGTAGAGTATATCCTCCCATATAAACTATATGCACAAAAAAATACTCTAACAGATCTGAAAGGAGATCTAGTAAGATAAAGGAATGGGGGGAGAAATGAGAACTCCTAAGATGAGGTTGTGCCTAATACAACCGTGGTCGTGGGGAAACTAAGTGTTTCTTTAAGTTACCCTCACACACCCTAGTGGTGTCATGCTTCATCATCGGGTCACCCAGACCCCTAGAAGTCCGGGTGGGCTCGACCACAGTGTTGGGAGTGCTTTTAATATGTTTTACGGCAGAGGGAGTTAACTAGATAAAATACCCCAGGCAGATCCCCAGTATCCCTTTATTCTTGGGTCTGTCCGGGTAGTTAAAATAAATAAAAATGGGTCTTTTAGGAGTGTTATGGTCCTAGGACCCTAGTGCCGACATGTTTCAGTCCGAAAAGGGGCCAAAAAATGGTCCAGGACTTTCTTCAGGGCAAAAAAGTAACTCCCCTATGTGAGTGTAATTACTCGTAATGGGGTGTCCCTATCCTGTCAGTATGGTGAGGGCAGAGTAGCTGCTCCACGTGATTTGATTAAGAGTGGATGTATGTCAACTGCCAGGCTCCATCTGAAAAGGAAAAAAGTAGAGACAAACAACATATACAAATATCAGCGGTCGAGTTGCCGCTTGATTCATTTCTCATTGAGCGGTATAGTGGTTACCGCACGTGGACATGCGTGTATCTATGTGCGCATGCTCTCGTAGGGAGGAGTGTCCTCCTATCGTGCCACTCATAATGACTGTAACATATCGTTGTATTTGTGACAGGCATACTGTGAGGGTGGCGAGATGATTCGCATCCTAGCGATAACAGCGTGATGTCTGTTTTTTGAAAGTAGCGTGCACACAGTGTCTCCAGATACTAGTGCACATTAAAAACGTGTACGTTCCTGGTGATTCCAAGATCTTTCTACGGGTGGGCAAGGTGAATAAGTGACGGAGATATATACATACTACACATGCATACAACACATTCATTCGTGATAGATCTACAGATATACTTTACCCAAATCGGGGAGGTTGACTGAATCTCTCAGGACCAGAAGGCCAGATTGGGCGGTCCTGGGGGAACCGTGAATGAACAGTGTGTCACGGAGCAGAATGAGAAAATCTGCCAGCATGTCGTTCCGGATCCGTGGGGCCAAAAAACGAAAGCTGACATACAAAGAGAGTGGGACATCGTGCTGGTAATTTTACTTACTTAGTTAAGATCAGTCGCCCTGCCCGCTACCTGTTTGGTTCTGGTCCTCGGCTTTCGCAAGTATGTGAAGCCAGGGACGCGCATAAATAACGTGGAAAGCGCGCCGGAACCTAGGGCTGATTGAAAAACACGCCCCCCGGTTACAGGAAGTGACGTAACACGTCACGGCGTGTAGTGGAGATGGGAATTGTGGTTTAGTTATTAGTTGATGGTAGTTATTCTAAATTGGGCTGGTAATGGCGTAACCCAGGGAATGTCAAATGTGATACGAGTGCAAGTATTAGCGCTCGTGTGCGGTAAAGGCAGTATGGACGGAAAATGGACAGAACATGATAATTTACGAGCACCGCTGATATGATGTGAATAGCCAATGATGCCCAGATGTAAAATAAAATGTTTAATATAGTATTGATTATAGGTCCATTGACGCGAGAAGTCTGCACATAGTTATTCATTAGTCTGTTAACAAAAACAGAGGTGGAGAGGCGGGGACTGAATAAGTTGGTTCAGTTGTGACCACGTGTAGAGATAAAATGTGAAGGTCGTCTTGCTTGAGTGCAATGGTGCATCTATGATGGCATCTGTTATCGTACTGGTAATATTCATATCCAGTCCGGCATCTCGGTGAAGGGTAGGTGGGGATGTACAATATCAGTAGTAGTTATTTAGACAGTGTGTCTGTAACTCAATGTCAAGAAGTGGTGGACCCATGGGGTGATTATTTATTGAGCTGACTCCACGGTATAGAGTCATTTAGTCCCATTTCATGTGTTCTCAAACGATACACCCAACGTTGTTCTCTCTCTAGGAGCCTTTTCTGTAGATTTCTGGTACCATTGATCTTCTCAATGATTGTCCATCGTATATCTGTGTCTTTATGATGTTTCTCGACGAAATGTGTAGTTAGTCTGGTAGCTGTGATCATACGTCTGATGGTACTTCTATGCTCGCTTATCCAAATTTTTATTTTGCGGCTGGTCATGCCTATGTAGGTCAAGTCACATGGACACTTGATGAGGTAGATGACTCCTTCAGAATTGCAGTTGGTATGAGATCGTTGCTCCCAGGGGGTGTTAAGGCCAAGTTCGAGTGTTTTGCTAGCTCTGGTGAATTCACAGGCTACACAGGACCCGCAAGGGTAATGTCCGGTCACTGGTGGCGTATCCCATAATGTTGTTTGGACGTGACCCACACTACCATAAGTGTCTGTATGGATCAGGGTATCTCTCAGACCTTTCAACAGACTTCTCAGATTACATTTCTGAGTTGCTCTGAGAGCATTGTCAGACCGCCTCCAATGTCTGTTCAACAAAACATTGACATGTGAAACAGAGGGACAGCACTGAAAGACTTGAGAACTACTTAGCTGCTGGCACTCAGATCCATATTTCAAAGACCACCTACCAATACATTCACATGACGAGACTGAAAGTAAAGGGGCATTTCACTTGTTAAGAGTCCTATACTGTGTGTAGATTTCATCACTTCTAGCTTGAGTCTCATAAGCAAGGATCACGTCTAATAGGAGTTGATTCATCTGTCAATCGTGGATAAACCATGCCGGTGCTACTCACTTAACCCTCTACTTCAGTCCCTAAAAGAGTACATTGAATAGAAATGTTTCTTACCTTTGTTGCCTCACTGCCACTGTGAATCTGTTGTTTACTTGCGGTCCTAGAAACCTGGGCACCCACTATGCATACTGGCCTAGTCCTTAGAACTGGAGTAGCATAAGTTTGACTCTATCCCTTTAAGATCGGTTAGGCCACATATATATATTTACATTTGGCCTTATGTACTGATGTGATGGAACAATATTAAAGAGATAAGGTGCACTAGTGGTATAGAATGTGCATCTATTGTGTGTTGTGACATATATGTGTGTATGCATATTAAAGTTTTTCCTTTTTAGAGACATCTGGATTGCTGTTACTAATCTTCTATAGGTTTAGTTAGTAAGGTGGTGTGCTAAAATGCATTTACTGTGCTGCATTCACCTGGGATTAATGAGAAATAATTATATGTGTGTTTAATAGTTGTTTTATTTCTTGTGGCCAGTTGTTTTGGTTAATACAATTATATTGGCATATTGTGCCACATGTAAGAGTACAGCTCAAAATAGTTGATTTCTTTATCAGAGATTTCATTGATTGGATATATGTAGGTTGGAGAACTAGTATACAGTTACAGAGAACTGTTGAGCAAGAGTGATTGCAGGCCTTAAGCTTACAGTCAAGACATTTAATACTAATGTGAAAGTTGTTTTTCTGCATGTTTTTCTCCTCTGCAGGTAGGTGCAGACCAAAGCCATTCATGAGTCAGTAAAAAGAACATTGTATTTTGGAGATAGTGAGGTAAAAACTGGCAAGGTTGAATTAATTTAATGAAGAACAAAGGGAGTGTTACCAGTTGCCACTCTCAGGAGAAGGGAGGATTTCAAGCATTCCTTGGAAACGGAATCTGGAATATAGGAGTTGTGCTCCAGGCGTCAAAGTTCTTTTTGGGGACTGGAAAAGTACTGTGAAATGTATGAGGTCACATTTCTCGATTGTTCTTTGTGCATTTTACTTAGTGACCCCACCTTGAGGTTAATCAGAGTTCCTTTTAGACTTACAGAGGTACAGAGTTCCTTTTAGACTTACAGAGGTACAGACCTCTCTTGACATCTGTGTGTGACTTCGTGCTATATATGATTCTCTACTTAAACAACTTCTACAGAGGTTTTGATTATAACACCTTTCTTGCTTCCTTGATTCAAAAGGGTTTTCCCTATCCTTAGGTTAGTTTAGGATTTAGTAGATGCTGCAAATATTTTCCATGTATGGGGCGAAGGATCTAAACTATTTGTCTAGTCATCAAATCCTTTTCCTGATTTTCTGTATTTCTGCTACTGAGCTCTTCATATGTTCTTTGCTGTTGAGGACCAATATTGTAAGACACTTTGGTCTGTCTTTGGTTATTTTATACTTTTATGCTATGTGTTTTTAGATTGATATATATGTCTAGCTTTGAGTTTGCATCTTTAAGGAGACCCGTAGCAGTTTCTAACACATCTGCTCGACCATATTGTTACCACATTTGTACAGAAGCTCCCATGGAACTCTATCACATCTCATCACTGTAAATGGCAGATTAAGGATGCATTTTTAAAATGAGATAACACAGAATGTGATTAAAAGGAAAATAAAAAAGATACAAATAAAGTGATCCTAACTGTTACAGTTAAGGCACAGATGTTATTGCTGTAAACAAACTCGGATAAAAAGCTGATGCAGTCCAAGAAGTGTTCATTTGAAAAGTGGAAGCCCCCAGTGTCTTTATATTAGTAAAGTTATAAGTTGATTTTAGAGTATCATAAATTAAGGAGATTCATAGCAGCTTCTAACACTACTAAGGTGCTACATACGTTCAGAGGATCCCATACAACTTCTATTGCATCTCATCAGCAATAACAAAGCGCCAGTCATTGTCGCCTGTTATCAGTTCCCAATCCATTTTTTGTGTTTCTAGCTTCATTTGCAAGAGAACCTTCCCTTAACTTCCTTTCTGCAATGCCCATGAATTTCACAAATTGCATAGCCCCGGGAAAATGCGTAAATTGATGGCATACAGTTACTACTTGTCTACAAGAACGTAACCACAACTGACTAGAAAGAGGTTTTAGAAGAAGTGGTTTTTACTTGACAAAGTAACCAACTCACTATTTCAAGTGCCTGTTAGCCTGTGGTTCGCCTTCCTCTGTTTACCCTTGATGGCTACAGTAGACCTTCCCCTGAATTACATGATTCCTGGGGGGCTACTACAATGGCAGATGCAGCTGAGGCTGGTGTTAATGAGTAACTACCCCCCTCTGTCTTTCTGATCCGCTGGTACTTAGAAGAAGGTGTCCTGCTTTTCCAAACCCTAAATAAGACCCTAAATTCCTCAAAATGTGGCAGTTCTTCACTATAAAAACTATAGTTTATTTACTTTATTATTACAAGCTGAACTCAAAATTTAAAACACCAACATGTACGGATCCCAGCCCCTTTGCTGTTTAGGAGCAAAACCTTTTTCGTGTCATGTCGTAGCTTACTTTCAAGTAGCACGCCAAGAAAAAGGGCTTCTCTTCTAAAGTGATGAAGCATTGTAATTACTTAAAAATGCAATTCAATAAAGTGAGAGAGCATCTAGGCAATAACATGTAATTAAACTGAAGCATTTACTAAAACGTAAGTATAAAAAAACGGGATCCAGGAGAAAGCAAGCTGTCTTTATGTTATGTTATTGTCTCTGTAATAAACACAAGGGGGTGTTTAAATAGTGTTCGAAAGGAGGAGGTGCAAGGCTGAGTAAACAAGTTGAAAAGTTTCTAAACAGATTTACTACAAATGTAAAGAGAAGACTGGGGTCTATCATAGTGGCAGTACGATTTACAAACTTATTGTGTCAAAAAGTTGAGGACGCTTCCCCTAGAGATATGGAGATCTGAAACTTGTCTGTCCTGTTGAATGCTACTGTCAAGGTGGGCCCCATATGTGTTGCTCCCTGTGGTGATTATGGCAGTGTTGGTTCGAATGCAGCTCACACTCGCAGCCTTACTACAGTCCCATACATATTTTGAGGCTGTAGTGGAGTTTGGGTATTTTGCAGTGTTGTGCAAAATTTGCACTATTTGCTTTTGCGCAATCATGTGAGATTTTGGCCAAATTGCAAAAAATTATGCTTTGTGTCGCATCCTGCGAGTCTGTTATGTTGCACCATATTTTAACACAAAATGTGTCCTAGCTTAAATTTTAGAATCAAGGGTGCATTTTGCGCTTAAAAAAAACAGTGCGTTCACTGTAAATGTTTACCGTGAATGGTGCAGAATTACATGAAGTTGTGTAATTTTGGGAATTTAACAAGAGTAATTCCTGAAAGTGTGCTGGAGTAATTTAAATTTCCCCCAAGGCCTAGTATTCTGCCCTCTGTTTGGATATAGCATGAGGCAGACGCACAAGCTATTTAGGAAAAGGACAATGGAGGCCTAACAAAAGAGTCCTCCTTATCCCTGCTGATTCTACATGTTGTCTTCCTCTGGCTTGGTAAGAGGCATGGCCAATCCTTAATACTACTCATACCAGTATGGTTACCAGTTTTATTTAGAGTTTATTTTGTTACCAGTCCAAGTTTGATTCCAGTAGATTTCCTCTGACATTACACCCCGTCTGAGTCATATATAAAGAAACTAGCATATATAAAGAAGCTAGTATGTATAGCAACACAATCTAAGTTTGGTTTTCATTGCATTCATAGCTCCTTCTGCTTCTATTTTTGGCCCTGTCATTTTTCATTTTCTTCCTTTGGTTTCCTTTCTGGATCTGCCTCCAGGATTCTGTGTGATAGATTGTGCTCTACCCAGTGTAAGGCCTTGCCTTTGTTGGATTTGCAGCAATTCACCTTCTTCAACACAATGGTTACCTCCTCCCACTGCCTAGAAGTGTTTGTTCTGCTTCAGGGTTTTTCGTGCTTTGACACTTTTTTTAGAAGGTACAAGTCCCCTTTTAGGTCTCGGCTAGCGAAGGCTGCGCTTGCGCCGTCTCGCTCGCGAGATTTAATAACTTGGAGAAGAGGGGCTTGAACCCGCCCCTCTTCTCTCCTCTTCTCCATTGGCTGGCCTCTTAAATGCTGGCCAGCCATTGGAGAAGAGGTTTGTCTCGCAAAACAGGCCCCGTCCTTTTCGGATTCGGGGGCGGTTTTTTTCGATACTTTTCGCTGGGCGTGTTTTTCTCTCCTCCAGCCAATGGCAAGAGGAGAGAAAAAGAAAAACACGGCCCGAATCTGAAAACACACCCCCGAATCCGAAAATGCCGCTGCCTTTCTCCGAGGCATTTCTGCTTCACCTCGGAGAAAGGCAGTGGTGTGCTTGTTTCTTGCCATTTGTGACACAGGGTAGGACGCAGCATGACCTTTCAAAGGGGTGCCCTATTTTCCTTAATATGGCACCACTGTCTCGTGTCACTTTTCATTGAGCTCCGGACGCGTCGCACTAATTTGAATAGTGACCTGAACACCTTTTCTATTTGTACCCAATTCGCGAAAGCTGACCTGCAAACATGACTACCTACTTTGTGAGCTGAATTGCTAATTTTTCCACGGGAGTGGATTTAGGTTGGGCCCCGACCCCAGTGGTGGGCGCAGAAGGGGTGTTGTCCTACGATTTGAATAACCGCATGGCCCCTCCCCGGCAGTCTTTGGCGCTTTTGGGTTTATTTTTGCGACGGGGACAGCGTGTACATGTTTTTCTAACAACCCGTGTCCCGCGGTGCTCCGAACGCGTATGCTATTCGCTGTTCTCTCCCCTGCATGCTTGCCACGTCATAGTTGGATTAAATGCGGGTTCATAGAAGCCGCGCACTAAGGCTGCAGCAAACCGTGTTGACAGCAGCCAGCTGTGAATTTTGCTGCATTGAGCAGCCTGTGGATACGTCACGGTGTGTACTTTTGGAAATTGTAGCATGTTTTTTCATGGCGCCCCATTTCTCAGCGCTCCAAGTAACGGGCGTTAGAGCTGCCATGGGCCAAAACGTAATCGAGGAAAAATGGTCCAGTTCCTGGGTTTGGTAGTAGACGGCTATATTTGTGGTGCAGTAGTACCCCCCATCACCCCCCCCCCCAGCCCCTGTGAGCCCCAGTGCCACTGCATGCTATGCACTAGTGATGGGTATGCCCCATGTTAATGGCCCTCATTTTTATTACACTTTGCCTTAGGTGACTAGAGAGGACTACTCATTGCACAATACGCAGCACACTGCAACAATGGGGATGTGTAGGGGGTGTGGTCCGTCGGCTAGACTGTCGACTTTGGTGCTGGAAACCAGGGTTCGAGCCTCGGGGTCACGTCCACATCCTGCTTTCTGGGCAAATCACTTAATCTCCCCGTCCCTGAATGTGTAATGTAAATACGGTTCTCGTGTAAAGCGCTCCAATACTTTCGGGTCGAGTTTGCGCTATATAAAGATGCAACAATTTAAAAACAAAAAAAAACCCAAACGGGCTTAGGGCTGCAGGCACACATTGTCTCCTTATCGCCGCCTTTCAGGGCAAGCAGGTATGTGCGGCGGTGCAGCAGGTGCAGTGGCGCCGGGGCCCAGAGGCCCAATTAACCCAGATTATTGTTGCCTTCCATGGCACCCTGGCTAGGCTGCTGTGCGGAGCCCCGCATGAGTGGCCTGCTCGATGCCCAGCCAGGCCCGGCGTTACACATTAGCGCGGCACGAGTGCTCTGAACGGGCTGAACGCCGGGCCCGTCGCGGATTAAGAGCTTCTCAATGGCTCACTTATTCACGCAATTACCTGCCGCATGCGAGTGGGGGCCGAGGCCAGAATGCGGCCGTCCACTTCCACAGGTCACCTTTTACAGGCGCATGCCGTCCTCAGGTCACCTTTTACAGGCACGTGCTGTAGGGAAAGCGAGTCCTTGGCGCATTTGGGAGGATGTTTTGATGTGCTGTAAAGCTGGCTGCATGGCATGGAGCGCACCGGCTGGCAAACACGGTGCTTGAGTTTACAAAGGCTGCTGACTGCCTTCCAGTTGCATGTGTCTGTTTATTTCGACGAAGTTTGCACGTGGGCTCCTTCGCCACCCACAGCCGATTCATCTGGATAAATCCTTTCTGGTCAGCGGATGGAGAGGGAGGGAGTGAGTACCTTACTTCCCGGCGTACCCGAGGATGTTTAAAGTAACGAAGTGATCCTGTACCCCCATTTACAACACCACCATGAAAGTACCTCCTTGATGGATATTATACTGCATTGCCAGCGCCACGAGGCACTACATATCTGGAGTCTCACTCCGGGTGCCCACCCTGCGGAAATGAAGGCTTTTGGACCGCTGGGTCGCGAGCACGCCTGGGATACTGTTCTTAATGATCGTGGCTCTCCTGGGTCACTGTTGGGCGAGTACAACTGAAGTGCACCCGGATCACCTGTGCACAGCAGGACTGTGGTTCGCCTCATCACATCTAGATTTTCACCCCAGGTCTTACACGGATCATCCATTTACTGCCATGGCGTTATGTCCTTGTTCCAAAAGAACAGACGCCCTTCTTAAACCAGTGCAGAGCGGCCATGTTGTGAGCATGTTGAACCCAGAAGCATCTGTAGCCAGTTCAGTGTACTGCACAGTGCATCAAGGCAGCACACGCTATTCTATTTATGGTTTTCTACTCCACAAGAGCAACTAGGGGTATCTTCAGAAAAGATGCGCTCTGAAGACTGTACTTGGAATTTCATGCACATGGACTTTGACCAGGCTGGGATTTAATCTACCTTGTTTCCTTATGGATTTGCACCTGGTGTTACAGGTTTTATTTACATAGTTCTTATAGGTGATGCATTTGTCTTGAGAGAATAAATTCTCAGCCCTGATTAACATGCCTCCAATCTATCCATGGGTCACAAATTCCTTTTGGACTAATTACTCTGGCTGGTCTATTGGGACCCAGGTTCCGTGCTAGGTCCAGTTCGATGTTGGCTATGACTGTCCATGGGCTGGAGTTCTGCATTGTACCTCGGCGTCTGTTTAGAGCACTGCACAGATCTGGCTCTCATGTGCAGCTTCCTTCTAGTGGCTTGTAGCGGTGGCTCTTACATGCCGAAGGAGCAATATTTAGTTCTTGGATGAGAGCTGCCTAGGATAAGTCTAGTAGCATTGAGACGCCTGCTGTCCATTTAATGTGGAATCTCTTTATTGAATAATTACTGTGGTGTATTTCAGCTTTTATACATGGTCCAGAGACTGTTGCATAACGAATCTCTCAATACCGAGGCTACTCGAGTAAAGCAGCCCGAGGCTCGGCTTTCCACCCCCATCTTGACTCAACCAGTGCTCTATTCAAAATGTTCATCATTCAGGCAAACATTGCTGGGGATTTTAGTCCTGTTGTCTAATAGCAGACAAGAGTCTCTTTTAGGGCTGATCTACTTTCAGCTCTTTCTTAGGAATAAGTGGCCGAGAACTGATCATGCACATCCGAAGGGTGAAGGACGATGTAGATTCCCCAGGGCAGCACTCCAATTTCAGCCAACTTTTGCCAGAAGTAGTGGTCATGCAAGGTTTGTCTGGGTGATTTCTGTAGTTCGGTAGTAGCATTGCTTAGAGGTATGCAGTCACTAACCTGTATCAGAATTAACATCTGGTTTTTAGTGTGTGACTGCCCCGCTGAAGGTATGTTTCTTTGCCCCATGCAGCCCTGATTACCTGCGATCAGCTGAAATGACTGAGGTGATCATGAACTCCCCACAGATGGATGAGATGGGACTCAGCCCCCGCAAGGACTCCTATCAGGTGAGTTGCCATCAACATCTAATGTAAGCGTCTTCACCTTGATTGTTCGGATGCTTGGCATGGAGAATAAATGCCTATACCATTGGTGCATGGGGTGGTCTCGCATGACGATGCTGTTCTTTTTATGCGCATTGAACTGTATTGGACTAGGTTAGTGCAACAGAGGGTCCCATCCTGTCCTCTTTTTTTTTGGAACGAAAATTAAGATTGAAATTTGCAAACCAGGATCGCTTGGGCATAGCTCTGGTCTCTTTGAGCCTCTCATTAAATCGGTTGCTCTTTTATGCCCAAGTTGTGGGGTTATGATGTATCTTTATGAACTCAGGGGCACTATATTATGGGAGGTGGCAGGTTATGGAAACAGACTAGAGATTTGTTTGTTGAAATGTTCTCCCACCTTTGAGCCAGTGGACATTTTTTTCTAAGGGGCCAAAGGAAAGGGCTCTTGTGGGTGCCGAGGAAGGACCAATCTTATGACTAACCGTGTATTCATAAGCTGGGTCTTTGCCCAGAAGTTCTAAAACATGCCAATTAATACTGTCCAGCAAAGCCTATGTAGGAGAATCCCCTCTGAACTGCAGGCCCCTCTCCCTTAATCTTTCTTACATACAACCCTAATTGTCTGAAATGATCATGGATTCGTTTTTAGGTCTCGGCTAGCGAAGGCTGCGCTTGCGCAGTCTTGCTCGCGAGATTTAATGACTTGGAGAAGAGGGGCTTGAACCCGCCCCTCTTCTCTCCTCTTCTCCATTGGCTGGCCTCTAAAATGCTGGCCAGCCATTGGAGAAGAGGTTTGTCTCGCAAAACAGGCCCCGTCCTTTTCGGATTCGGGGGCGTTTTTTTTCGATACTTATCGCTGGGCGTGTTTTTCTCTCCTCCAGCCAATGGCAAGAGGAGAGAAAAAGAAAAACACGCCCCCGAATCCGAAAACACGACCCCGAATCCGAAAATGCCGCTGCCTTTCTCCGAGGCATTTCTGCTTCACCTCGGAGAAAGGCAGTGGTGTGCTTGTTTCTTGCCATTTGTGACACAGGGTAGGACGCAGCATGACCTTTCAAAGGGGTCACACAGCGTGGACCGTTCCATCGCTTCAGACTTCGCGAAACTCCCCTGCTCTCCCGCGGCTTCTCACAGGTCGTCAATCTTAACCGCGAGACAACCGAAGTGTGGGCTCTAATCGGCGTCGACAGGAAGGAAATGCTATTTGTCGCCCTCGCCAACCGCTTTGGTAGAGCGAGCACATTAATTTAGGGGACTCGGTTGCAATGAAAAGCGTCGCAGAAAATAAGTTTTGGCCCTGGCGGCCGCGCGTGAATGGGTCATGCGTCTTGAATTATGATGGCTCATCAAAGGCATTTGGGCCTAATGTTCCATCCGGCAAGAAGCCGTAGGCACGTCTAAATGCGCCAGCTCGCTGAAAACCTTCTGTCTCCGTGCATCCCCACGCCCGCTCCTCACCCGCTATTGGCCTTTTTAAAGATTATGCTTTCTGCGGAGCAGAGATGATTTGTGCATGAGCAGAAGCGTAAGCCAGCGGCATTACACTTTCCCCCAATTCATTTCTGTGTTTACTGCGATGTGTCCCCTCCCCCCTCTTTCATCTCTCCCCCCTCCCCGGCCTGCCCCTCGCCGCTCCTGTCTTCCTGTTTCCTCCCATCCTGTCTCCTCCCCTGCTCTCCATCCCCCCACCTCTCCCGGCCCCTCCGGAAGTCTCTCCCCTTATTCTCTCCATCATGGCCGCTAAGTCGGACGGCAGCGGCGGCGGTGGCTCGGCGGGGGCGGTGGGGGCCTGGGTCCCACGGGAGTAACGGCTGCGGGACTGCCTGTGGGTGCTGCTGGCGCTGCTGGTCTTCTTCTCGGACGGGGCCTCGGACCTGTGGCTGGCGGCACACTACCTGCTGCAGGGGCACCGCTGGTGGTTCGGGCTCACGCCGCTCTTCATGCTGCTGCCCTCCTTGGTGGTGCAGATGCTCAGCTTCAGGTGGTTCGTCTACGACCACTCGAGGCCGGGCCCGGGGCCCCAGCCTGAAGGAGGGCAGCACCAAGGACAGCGCCCAGCCTGCTACCATCTTGGCGGTGCCTCAGGGCTCGGCTGGCGCCAGCTGCTGCTGCCTCTGCGGCTGGATCCTGCAGAGCATCATCCACCTGCTGTAGCTGGGCCAGGTGAGAGGGGCCGGGGTAGGGCGAGGGGTGCGCCGGACACCCGTGGGTCCGGGAGGTCTGAGGGTGATGAGTGGGCCATGCACTGGGGTTGTGGGGACTCCCAATGGGTAGGAAAGTCACAGGGTCTGGTGGGGGACATTCAAGGGGCAGGGAGGTCACAGGGTTTGGGATGATGGAAGAACCATGCACTGAGGGTGTGGTGAACACCCGTGGGGCAGGGAGGTCTGAAGGTGATGAGTTGACCCTGCACTGGGGAATGGGGACCCTGTGCCCTCCCTGCCCCAAGGGGCAGGGAGGGCACAGGGTCCGGGGTGGTGGGTGGACCATGCACTGGGAGTGTGGTTCACACCCAAGGGGCAGGGAGGGGTCTGGGGTGATGGAAGAACCATGCACTGAGGGTGTGGTGGATACCCAGGAGGCCTGGAGGTCACAGGGTCTGGTGGGGTACACCCAGGGGGCAGGTAGGCCACAGGGTCTGGGGTGATGAGTGGACCATGCACTGCGGGTGTGGTGGACACCCAAGAGACATGAGGTCCCAGGGCCTGGTGAGGGACACCCAAGGGGCAGGGAGGTGTGTTAGTAATGAGGGACCATGCACTGGGGGAAGGGTGTTGGGGACTCCCAAGGCACAGGGCGACCACATGGCCTGGGGGTAATGGGTGCACCATGCACCGGTGAATGGGGCACAGGGATGCCACCCGGTGTAGGATACTGGTTGACCGCTTAGCGCCCTGGCTGCCGGATGTGAGTGGCAGCTATGAGTTGTCTCTCACCATATAGTAGTGCAGACACCAAAGAACGTGTGTCTTCACATTACAACATCGCAAACTGTATGTGGCTCTGTGTGTGGGTGCAAATGAAATATGTCTCGCATTTGAGAGTGATTAAGCTATTGACATTGTAAATAACAATGCAGTTTCTTTAAATGTTTTAAAAACAAAAACAATGTCAGGAGCAATGCCAATAGCTCTAACTTTAACAATTCCGAGACCATTGCATTGTAAATGCTTGTTATGTGTTAGTACTGAGAAGGGTGGCACTGTGGCTCATGGAAAAGGCCGTACTTTCTTCAGGCAAACAAATCGAAGCCAGCCCTGGATAATTATAACTTAAAGAGCGCTTTATTCCCCATTGAAACTTTCAGTGCTTATTGTGTTGAATTGTTGCTAGGCTGGTGATAAGTTCATCTTCACTAATACTGCACCAGTGTACGGCCATAAGAAGCAGAATTAATTCCATGTGTCTATATTTGTGATTGCTGGTCGCTCTTTGTAATGGTTGGCTGGGCTGTCGAGATTGTGCAATGGTTGAACATTTGACATTACATTTGGATTCATTACATGTTTGAAGGGAAAACATCTGCTCACTTAGGGGCATATTATCAAGAAACGGCGTTAAAATTATCGCTGCTTTAGCGGCAGAAAACTGCCGCTAAAGCAGCGATAATGGGCTTGATAATATGCACTCGAGAATTCCCCTAGAAGCCAGGTTCTGGTGTGAACACGGGCTTCTATTGGAATTCTCTGCGGCATATTATCAAGTCCATTATCGCTGCTTTAGTGGCAGTTTTCTGCCACTAAAGCGGCGATAATTTTAACCCTGTGCTTGATAATATGCCCCTTCATTTCTCTAAAGACTAAGGGCCGGATGCATCAAAGGGTTTTGCCCACTCTGTGTCTGTGGGAAAATGTGCTCATGCATATGGCCCTCAGTCAATATCAAATGAGGCCTTGTTAGGACAAGGATCAAGTGAGTAATTATTACATATTTCACTACGTGGAAGAATCTAACAAAACTTATAATGTTTGGTGACAGGAATCAGTGATTGGCTAAGATAATTGAGATTGTGTCTGGTGGATTGATAAGGGGGAAACTTGTTGCCTGTATCTATACATCATTTTCAATACATGTTTTACTTGTTCGCAAGCTGGCAGACCCACTGTTGCTAGTGAAGCCTTCAGGGGCGCAGACCCCTGCCCCTGCTCTGCACCGAAAGTCCAGGTAGGACAGAAACCAGCTAACTGTAAAGCAGGGAGTCCACATAAAAGATACCAATGGCCCAGTATTTAGAAAGAACGAGTAGTGCTGCCCGGTATTAGAGGAGCAGAGAGAAGGATTTCAATAAAATGGAAGTTACAACCTATCATCAAATTAACCTTTAAATAACCTTTCCTATGAAACTTCCACGAACAAACCAAATGTCAGTCACTGCTTGCTTCCCTAATGAACTAATTAACCTCGAGAAAACCACAATAAGATCCAATGAGTTTCGTGATCATGGAATTCTCACAAATGAGATGCCATCTAGAGGCAGACCAGGACACACCAGGTAAAGTAGTGAATGTTGGGTAAATGGAACGCTGTGACCAACATCCCTTTAGAAATTTTAAAATAAAAGTCATCCTGAACCCTTTGAAGGCTGAAGAGACATGCCTCCTCCTCAATTCTAGTGCAGTTTGTTATTTACTATGGACTCATCTTTGTCCAATATTGAATGATTCAGAATTCACAATACCGAAATTCAAGAATCAACAATTGACCAATATATGATGCTGTAAAAAGCAGAGTAAGCTAACAACTAACAAACGACAAACATCATGGCTGATGAGGTCATAGCAAAACAACCTTTTGTCAATGAAGAGGTCGAGCTGTGTTGGCAATATTTTGTGTGTCTCCCACTGACACTCCCGTGTGGTCATGAATCACCATGTTTTGCAGCGAGCAACCAAAAGGACATATGCAAATCCTCCTGAAAAAATAGGCATCATAATTGGTCGATCACTTACCCAGCGATGACTTCATGCATACGAGAGTCGGAACTTCAAAACACATTAAAAGTTGAAGCCAATGATGCTTTTAAAAAGGTTCCACTCCACGCGAAGTGCTGCAGAGAGAGCTACTCTGTTTAACAGAGAGACTGCGTGCAGCTACAGATCGTCCCTAATCAGGGCCGGACTGGCCGTAGCGGGCACCGGGCAATCCCCCGGTGCGCCGCACGGGTGGGGGCTGGTTTTGGGCCCCTGGGGGCCGATTTTGTTACAGGGCCAGGCAAAGAGATTGGCGGCACCGGCAACGCCCTGTGGGGGTGGGGAGGGGGGCGGCCGAGCACTTTGCCAGGGCCGGTTTTGGTTCCCAGTCCGGCCCTGTCCCTAATACGGATGATCACAACAGATCTTTTTGACCCTGATACAACAATATACTGAGCCAAAAATGCCACAAATATACCAGTTAATCACCTGGTAAATCCATGTGCGTTATTCTGCCAGATCTGCATTGAATTCTGTCAATTATAGCTTGCAAATTGGGGACTTGTTAACTTTTGGTCAAATCGACTGACAAATCACCCATTCTGAATATATTTGGTGAATCTATTGAAAATTCGAAGCAGCACTTGAAACATCAGTTTTTTATATAAAGAAACTAATATTGACGGGGGGCGTGGCTTGCGCGCCGCTGCGAGATGGCGGATCGCGCTTGAGCTCCGTAAAGAGAGAGGGCCGACGGAGGCATTGCTGACGCTCAATATTGCCCCGCTCTGCGCAGAAGATGTTATCTTTCATGGGAAACTGCCGTGCACGCTACGAGGGAGGTCTCTGGTGGTGAAGAGCGGCCAGAGTTCATTTATCGGCATTTTTAAGTGACGCTTCAGGCTTTCACGAGCGGCCGCCATTTTGTTTCTTCTGTGAGGGAGTTTTTCTCTCGCTTCTACAAGACGACGCTACTGGTCTATCCTGTCAGGAATGGAGGCATTCAGGAGCTGGTGACGTTTTTTCACTTTTCTTGAGCTTATTTTGTTCTTTTTTTCTATCGCCTATTGCTGAGAGACCCACTGTGTGAACTTTTTGAGGTTTCTGGTTTTTTTCTCGTCGTCAAACGCACTGCCACTTCCTTATGTGAGGCTTTTTTGTTCTTGGCTTGATCCTGGTGGTTTTCGTAGTCGGTGCTTGACTACTGGCGCCTGTAGCACATGCTTCTTTTCGTGAGGTGTTTTTTCTGACTGGGATCGTCTGGGATATTTTCTGCCCGGCTCTTTCTGATGCAAGTGCATGATTCCTTCCTGCCCATTTTTCCTCTCACACATTGAGGGTTTTACAACCCCTGGCATTCCTTGTTCTCACTCTATCTGAGGAGGTGTATTTTGTTTCTGCTGAGGTGGTCTGCCCTATGGCTGAAAATATGGCCCCTTCACCGAATGCCAAAGACGTTAAGGAATCAAAAACATCTCTTAAGAGGTCCAAACAGGTATCCCCAACACCTGAGTCTGCTCCTAAAGACACTAATTCGACTCTTGAGTCCATTCTGACGCGCCTTAATGAGGTTTATGAGATTGCGCAGTCTACTAAGACTAATACAGATTTACTGCAAGTGGAGGTGTTAGCCATCAGGAATGATTTCAAGGCCCTTTCCCTTCGTGTCTCAGGTACAGAAGCACGGATTAGTGGCGCAGAGGATACCATGCAGAAGCACTCTAGATCTCTCACGCAGATAGAACGTTCTATGGCAGCATTGAGGAAAGACCTCACTGAACAAGAGGATCGTAATCGTAGATCCAATCTGCGTATTTTTGGTCTTCCTGAAGATGTTGCGAAAGATGCATCTTCCATGATTGAGTTTCTTTATCAATGGATTCCGTCAACACTACAAATTTCTTTCCACAAAGAGTTTGAACTGGAACGGGCACACCGTGTCCCCTCCTTTCGCCCCAAGTCTGCTACGCAACCAAGAGCGATAATCTTTAAGCCGCTGCGTCACCAACATACAGAGCAGATTTTGGCGCATATGCGGAAGGTTAGAGCTGTCTCTTGGAATGGCCATCGTATTTCAATTTCTCAAGACTTTGCCAGAGACACGGTGATGAGGAGGAAAGGCTTTCTTAATCTCCGGAAGCGTTTGTCTGAAATGAATATCCCCTTCTCCTTTGCTGGTCCCTCAAAATTCCGCATTACTTTCAAGGGTCGTGTCAGAATTTTTGACGAACCTGCGGATTTGGCCTCGTTTCTGGATAATCAAATGGAGCTACAGATGGATCTTCAAACGGGGGCTTCACATGCTCCTGGTTCTTCTGGCACCTGAGGCGGCTATACATAATGCATTGTCTTTAGTCTCTGTCAGATCTATTAGGTCTAGCTGCTTTTAGATCTGCGTAGTGGTCTTTATGTCCATTGGTCTTGACGTATTTTTGTCGTCTCTTGGTGCTCCCTTAGTATCGTTATGGCGTTTTGGTCTTTAGTGTTGTTAGTTTTAGTGTATAAACTTTTCAATTTTTTGTGGTAACTTCTCTTGTTGGCGTGACTTCACTTTTGTCCGCGTAGCGTCCTGTTATTCATTGCCTCCCCAGTTTGTCTTTCGACGTATTAGGTCACGGTCCTTTTCCTTCCAGGGGTGTGTCTTCGGTATGTGCGTCGATTTTTGTGGTGAAATTTGGTTTATCGTATTTTGTTGTGGTCGTTCCTTTTGCTTCATGTTTGTTTTTTGTTATTTCGTACTTTATGGAGTAGGTCATTGCTTGTTCCTTTGCTTTCTCATCGTGTTGTTGCTTGGTTTGTCCAGGTGTTTTATTCATATATGTTTATTAAGTGTTTATTTATGGCTATACTTAGAGTCAATATAGGTCGTTCATATAGTTGCTAGTTATACCTACTTTATTGTTTTTTTCATTGAGTGATTTGTTTACATTGTGTTACTATTTGTTTTTCTTTCGAGTAGGTTAGTTTTTTATAGATGCTTTGTACTTGGCAGTCATATGCCCCTCTTACCTACATGTTCATTTTCTTAGGCATGCATATTTATCTTGCCAGTTTGTGTGTATATGGCTTTATTTATTCATGGCCAGTTATCTTTAAGTTTGTATATAGATTTTACATATTTATATATAGTATTAGGTCTCTTATCTAGCTGCCATAAGGGTTTCTCTGACTGTTATATGATAAGATGCTACCTACCGTTTTTTATTATGTTTCACTTATTTTTCCCATATTGTTTCATATAGATACCTCCTTTATTGACTTTCTCATTGCGTGATTTGATTACATTGTGTCATTAACTGTTTTTTTCGAGTAGGTTAGTTTGTTTTAGAGATGCTTTGTTCTTGATAGATTTATGCCTCTCTTATCTACATGTTTACTTACTTAGCCAAGCATATTTATTCTACCAGTTTGCGTGTATATGGCCTTATTTATTCATGCCAAGTCATCTATGAGTTTGTATATAGACTTTACATATTTATATATAGTATTAGGCCTCTTATTTAATTGCCAGAGGGATTCACTGATTGCTATATTGATAAGATGCTATTTACCGTTTTTTATTATATTTCACGTATTTTTCCCATATTATATCATACAGTATGCTTTAGAGTGTATTTCTTCTTTTCTCTTCATTATGGTCCTTTTTCTTTTGTTGGAGTCCGCTTTGGTCTGGTTCTACCTAATATTATTGTTCTCTCTTAGTTCTCTTTCCACCAGCTCTTAATGCCTGATCGTGCTTTCTTTTTCTCTCTTTTCTGCTCCTACCGTTCTCTATGATTTATTTTAGTTGTTATATATACATTAATTTGGTCAAATGTGTTGCCTTTACAGTTTCTCATTTCGCTTTGTCTTCTAATATGTGATAATTATCTCCGGTTCTTAGCTTTTAGATAGTGCTCTCCTTTTAAATGTATAACCGGTTATGCACTGCTCTGGGGCTTTTTATGCTGTTGTTGTTATTTCTCCTGTTGGTCCCTCTCTCTTTCTTCCATGTCCCCCCTTGTATGAATTTGGTCTTTTTCAGACCTGCCGGATTGGCTCTTCTCGCTCTCTTTCTCTGTACTCTCCTGCTTTCTTTTTCCTCTTCTTTCCTTTCTTCTCTTCGGATTTCCTCTTTGGTCTCACCCTGTGTTGTGCTGGCTGTTGATGTCTGCTGGTTAGCCCTCCTGGTTGTTGCGCTTCATTTGCCACATATGGAATATCTTTTTTTCCTGATAATGGTTCTATGTCTGGACTAAATATACTTTCCCTTAATGTTAAGGGGTTAAATCATCCAGTCAAAAGGTCAAAGATTTTGGATTACTGTAAATCTCTTTCTTCGGATCTCGTCCTTTTTCAGGAGACAAAGCTCTCTGCCAAGGAGGCGTTGTTTCTGAAGAAAGAGTGGGTCTTTGATGTTGCTTGTTCAGATGCTTGTGGTAAAAGGAATGGAGTAATTACCTTAGTTTCTAGACACTCTGGCTTATCTATCGTTTCCTCTGAACAGGATACGGAGGGGCGTTGGTTACTATCTAAGTTGTCCGATGGTAATGCTGACTTATTTGTCATGAATATTTATGCCCCCAATAAGGATGACCCGGCCTTTTGGAATGCGATTACCAAAAAGCTCGAGGATACTCCTCACTCTGGTAATCTTATTGTAGGTGGTGACTTTAACTTGCCAATGGATCCTATCTTGGATAGGAATTCTGCCTTTAACTTTCGTCCCCCTAAAGCACACAAACAAATGATTAATATGTGCTCTCTTACCCATCTTCAGGATGTATGGCGTCTTCATAATCCCACTGGTAGTGACATTTCCTTTTTTTCTTCCCCTCATTCGTCCTTTTCACGCATTGACTATCTTTTGGTTCATTCTTCTCTGGTTCAATTTTCTTCTTCTCCGCTTATTCACCCTATTTTAGTTTCTGACCACGCCGCAGTCACATTCACTCTTACCTCCTTTGTCCCTAGGGCACGAGCTCGCTCGTGGAGACTCAACACAGAAATTTTACATGATGAGTCCTTGGTGCGAGAGTTTTCCAATGACATTGAGACTTTTTTTATTGAGAATGTTGGGTCAGTCAGCTCCCCTGTTGTTCTCTGGGACTCTTTTAAATGTACTTTTCGTGGTCAGGTCATTAAATGTATGTCAAAGAGAAACGCAGCCATTAAAAAGGAACTCACGGACTTAGCAGATGAGATCAAACGTCAGGAATCCCTTTTCCGCCACTCTCAGAACAAGACCTGCCTCCAATCTATTAAAAATCTAAAATATTCATACAATACTATAGTCACTAAGAGAGCTCATATTGGCCTGCAGGCTCAGAAATCTAAGAGACTGCTGTTAAAAAATCGTGCGGGCAAGATTCTTGCTGCCACTTTAAAGTTCCAGGAATCTTCTTGTAACACTTTCCAAATTCCTTCTATTACTGACCAGCTTGGTAGGAAAAAATTTCAAACTACAGAAATCCTTGAGGTGTTCCGCGATTTTTATAACAA
Source organism: Triturus cristatus (assembly GCF_964204655.1). NCBI lineage: Eukaryota > Metazoa > Chordata > Amphibia > Caudata > Salamandridae > Triturus > Triturus cristatus. The sequence goes on from NC_140590.1 coordinate 806,733,506, forward strand.
TTTATATACCCCGTCGGCTCAAGCTTCTTTTGAACAATGTCAGGAGTTCTTGAAGTCGGTTCCTTTGAAAGTTGTTTCGGAGGAAGATAATCAATCATTAAATTGCCCGATTACTGCTGATGAAATCATTTCCGCGATTAAAGCTACTCGGTCTGGTAAAGCTCCTGGTCCTGATGGATATCCTATTGCGTTTTATAAAACCTTTATTCCCGTGATTGTCCCGAAACTCCAAGCCGTTTTTGATGCGTTTATTAAGGATGGCTCTGTGTCTGGTTCTGCGGCGGATGCTACTATTGTAGTTATCCCCAAAGAAGGGAAGGATCACGCAGATCCCAAAAATTTTCGTCCCATATCCCTCCTTAACATGGAAGCCAAGATCTTTGCTAAAATTTTAGCTAAACGATTAGAGTCCTTTATTCCTCACTTGGTTCATCCCTCCCAAACAGGTTTCGTAAAGGGACGTCTTGCACGGGATAATATACGTACTTTTTGTCATATTCTTGGCGCCGCTAAACGATCTAATCTTCCGGCGGCAGCCTTGGCCCTTGACGCTGAAAAGGCCTTTGATAAGGTCTCTTGGCCTTTTCTACGAGCGGTTCTATGTGCACATAATCTTGGTGATTCCTTTATTCGTATGGTTATGTCTCTTTACTCCCGACCTAGAGCTAATATACGGGTGAACGGTGCTACGTCTTCCTTTTTTAACCTGTGTCAGGGCACTAGACAAGGTTGTCCTTTGTCCCCTCTTCTATTTTTGTTGTCCATTGATCCTCTCCTCAGAATGATTGACTCGCATCCAGATATTAAAGGGTTCTCTTTTGGGTCTCATCAGATAAAAACTGCGGCATATGCAGATGATGTTCTCATTTTTTCTGATGATATTGCTCTGGCCATCCCTGCTATTTCGGACACGATTGCTCTTTTTTCAAAAGTTTCAGGATACACTCTGAACAAAGATAAGACAGAGATGTTTCCTTTAAATGCTTACTGCTTCTCCTCTCATATGGGCTCGGCGGGCTTTAAATGGCAATCCCAACACTTAAAGTATCTGGGTATCTATTTTTGTTCCACCCTATATGCTACGGCTTCTTATAATGAATCCCAAACTATTCTTAAGGTGAGACGTCTTTTAGACAATTGGTCTCCGAAGCATATTTCTTGGTGGGGCCGTATGCAGACTCTAAAAATGATGATCACTCCTATTATTAATTTTGTTTCCTCTATGCTTCCAGTAAGGTTTTCTGATTCCTTCTTCCATGAACTTGATTTGCTCACTTCTAAATTTTTATGGAATGATAGAAGGGCTAGGATTGCTTATAAATTTTTACGGAAATCTTATGATATGGGGGGCTGTAATTTTCCTGATTGGGGGAAATATCAAACTGCTTTTCTGGCGTCCCAGGGTGCCCTTTGGTTTTCTTCCCCATCTATTCATGCTCCAGCTTGGTTGACAATAGAACAGGAACTGGCCTCCCCTCTTCCGACTGCATCTTTTTTGACCACAAACACCCTTTCTATTCCATTCTCTCGCTCTATTATTTTAGACACTATTGCTGCGGTTCGTAAGGTTGATAAGAGGGTAGCAGTTCCAATACATAAAACTAGATGGTCGTCTATTTGGCGCAATTCTAAAATCAAAATTAATATTGACCCTGAGTTGATGTCTTACTGGGCTGGGAAAGGTGTCTCACTTGTTAAACATCTCTATGATTCCAACAATGATCCTTCCCCTTTCTCATCCCTTGCTCAACATTTTTCTTTATCTAATTTAGATTTTTATACTTTTCTTAAGATTAAGGTTGCACTTGCTAAAGTACACCTTCATCCTTCTTCCCCGCTGATTACGCTCTTTCAGCTTTGGATCAGGACTGGTCATGTTGCGTCTCGGATTTATAAATTTTTATCGTCCTCTACACTCCCTTCCCATACTGTCACACAGCAAAAATGGTTACATCATTTTGATCATACTGTTACTGCCCATATCTCTTCTGATACCTGGCAAGATATTGGTAAATTTTCTCTTCGTAACAAAATTGCCCCCTCTCTAACGCAGTCTAAGTATTTCTCTATTAATCTTCTTCATTGGACTCCCAGTCGTCTGTATTCACTTAATCTCAAAGATGACAATTTATGCTGGAGTTGTGGGCTTCTACCAGGCGATTTTCAACATATGTTCCTTGATTGTTCCCTTCTCCAACCCTTTTGGGATTTAGTTCACAAACACCTTATGCTCATCTTTAACATCAAATTCCAACTGTCTCTTCCATTAATTCTCTTAGGTCCGTTGGCGGCCCCAGTCCCTCCGCCTTTAGATCCCATGGAGCTCCAGTTGCTGGACCTCTTGTTAACTATTGCAGTCAAGATAATTCTCATGGAGTGGAAATCCTTTTCGTCTGTCTCTTACCATACTTGGTGGGCCTGGGTTTCCTTTCTACGAAGTGCTCATACGTCAGTGGATCATGCTCATCTTTCTCCTTCTATTTCCTCTGGTGTATGGGAAGCCCTAGATTCATACATGAAGTTGGCCTCTGAAGGGGTGGTGGAACAATATCCCTTTGATTTGTCTGGTTAGTGTTGTCTTGTGTGTTGGGTGATTCCTCTGGAAATCCTCTCTTCTTCCTTTCCTTCTCTCTGTCTCTCCTTTTCTTTCCTCTTCTCTTTCCTATTCTTTCCGTCTTTTCTTTCTTCCTTTCTTCTCTTTCCTCTTCTCCCTAATTTGCCATCTGTAGGTGATACTTGTGATATATATCTTTGCCAGACATCATTTTGGGTCTTCCCTCCTTAACTATTTATTTATCTGATGTCTGCAGATTAATGAATGACAATGAATTGCTCTCCTACCAATTAATTTTATATTAATGTATTTATTATCTTATTGTCTGATATCAATTGTATCACTTTGGTTTATATCTTATGTGTCATATTTGCGCTTTTAAAATAATAAAATTCTTTTGAAATGAAAAAAAAAAAAAGAAACTAATATTGACAACCCTGAGATGGTGCTTGCAAAATAGCGGTTGTTTTGTGTATTGGGATGTCCTAGAATGATGGGCAGGTGCACATCTCACAGGGAGGAGATTGCCTGCATTCTTATACTTGGTTAGCTGAGTGTGACCAACACATACTGTAAGAACAGAACTACTGGTAGTGGATGAAAAAAATACTTTAAATTCAGTTTCACAGAAATGCTAACTTTAATAAAAAGATTAAAGAGGGGAAGGAAACGCATTGGAAGTGTGCAAAGATGTTTATGTCTAAAGAAACTGTATAGTTTTCGAAAGGAGTGCCACTGAAAGAGGTCTATTGCTTTTACAACTCCTATACTGCTTTCGTTTTTAGGTCGAGCCTGAGCCAGTGCGCAAGCGCAGCTCTGGGGATGATCTGTGGTAGTTCAGTATGGGAGAGAAGCCCAGCCCATTCCCCCACCCATATTTTTAATTGGCTTGTGTCTTTGTCCTTCCTAAATGCTGTCTTCTGATTCCTAAATAGGCTTGTTAGTCCCTCCTTAGTACGGCCATGTCATCATTTGATTCCTCCCATGGCTACCGGCCCCTTTACTTGGTTGTTACACGGGACCCGTTCTATTTTCTTTATTTTTTCTCCTATCTCAAGCACGACAACGTGCTTTGTTTTCATTCAGCGGGCAATGAGCAAAAAATGTTGGGGTCAAGGTTCTGGATTTTTTTTTCTGAAAGGCCCCAAACGTATATTGCTTCTGCCCTGTGTACGCCCTCTACAAATACACCTTTTTATTTATTTTTAAGCAGTTACATAGAAAAAAACATGTTTCCACATTTTGACAAGCTGTGCCCTGTATTTTTGCACGTTCATTAATGCACACAAAGCCACAGCTGTCTTAGCTCCAAAACGTTGCACGGTGGATGTGCAGGCTCTAAGCTGGTTCTCCCCAAGTTCCCCTCCCTGGGCACGGTGGCTACCGCCAGGCTGAGAACCTTCCACAATATGCGTGTGTTTCCGAGAGCGAGAACTCCCGATCGCTTTCTCCTATAAGGCGGCTGGCGTCTCTCTTTTCAGGCCTCGCAGGCGATAACCATCCCTCTCCTCCCCTTGCAGGAAAGGCAGGCACTGCTGCTGCCTGTAAAAACAACTCCTGGCCAGGGCTCCATTCTTAGGCTATTTCGCTATTGAACGGCTCATTACGAGTCTCCATATTCTCCCCCCTCAAATTTTCCCGGTGCAATTTTGTTGCTGTATTTAGAATCACCCTGGTAGGTCAGACTGCGAGGTAATGCACACTTAATTACCCTGCCAAGGCAGGTACTATGGAGCGGGGCTACTGCTTTCTGAGCTGAACTTCACTTCAGTCAGCTTTGTTTCCGGCTTACTTTTGCCCCAGATTGTTTTTTACGATGCTTGCCAAAGTTTTTTTTTTTAAGCTTAGAGCTAACCTGCCACATTCTCGCATACTGTATTTGCGGTTATGTTACTAAAGGCTATGCTGCTGTTTCTTTTAAATTTCTTTTTTTTAAAGCGCCATTTTCTTTGTTGTGTTTCATGATTTTGTGTCCCTGTAGGTTTGCACAACTTCCGCTAAGACTTACTGCCAAGTTGGTGGTTTTAAGACAGTTCCAGGCAAGTGGTGGAACCAAAGTTCCACTTCAAACATCTGGTGTGATAGCTTTGCTGAGTTTTTTTGGCTGCGGAACTCTGTTTGGAGGCTGCAGGCAACCCGTTCTGCCCTGAATGAAAAGGGAACAATAGAGTATGTTATTTATAGCTCAATGAAGGTGCAAGAGCATGGCACCAGACGCTACATGACACAGGCTGTTAGCACCTCTGCAAGGCCATGCTGATAGTAGGAATGCGCATACGCTCGAGCTACGCAGAGCATTAATGTTATGTTACTATGTTCTAGGATAGTGCATCGGCCGCCATCAGTCGTGAGTCGTGTGAGTGTTGAGTGTAATGGCCTCTTTGCCTAGTGGTGGTTTGCAGTAAGAGGTTGTGTTTTGAGGCCCTCCGCCCATCGCTTGGCATCCATCATTTGCTTGACGCAGATGTGGTTCATGTGGACGGCCTAGGGGATGGGCTTTTCATCTTCCTTATGTGGCTAGAGCAATCAACTTTATTGTAGGGGGCTACTAGCCTTTCTAGTCTGGCAAGCTATTATTTGAGATTCTGAGTGCCCGGTGGATACCCTACCTGCCCAAACCAGGTATTGTCCCTTGTCCCGATTGCAGTGTTCACCCTACTCTGGTCTGGTGAATTCCTTGTCCCGGCTCCAGTGTTTACCTTCTCTCATCGGGTGTTGTCCCTTACTCTTGCTCCAGTGTTTACCCTACTCTGGTCTGGTGCATTCCTTGCCCCAATTCCAGTGTTTACCCAACTCTAGCCAGGTACTGTCCTTTGCGTCGGTGTCGTGTTTACCCCTTTCTAGCCAGGTGCTGGCCCTTTTCCCCTCCAGTGTTTACCCTACATGGTTCCTGTGTTTACCCTACTCTGACCAGGTGCTGTCCCTTGCCCCCTCCAGTGTGTACCCTACTCTGGTCTGTTTTAAAAATCAATATATAAATAAAAGACATTATCATTTACAATGCCAATAGCTCAAAATCATGTAAATGCGAGACCTATTGCATTGCAAATGCTTGTTCTACACGTCCTTAGTTTACTTCTCTTTCTATTCTTCTCGTGACCCGTTTCCCTATTTAGTTGTTCTTTACCCTAGTTTTCATTCTTTATTTAGAATTTTCTCTCCTAGACTGAGCCAGCTATCACCTTGTCATTCACACTTCTCTCCTGCGTCTGATCTATCCAATCTGAAATAAATTACTGTACACTAAGCATGTCCTAATGTTTTGCCAGATAACTGTTCAATTTTGCACTTTCTAGTATTGTTATGGTGACTTTTGTTTTACTGACAATTTTCCTGTTCACCTGCACTTTATTGTTTTTTGCCCAGTTGTATTTGTTGTACTCCACTTTGCTATCTAGAGGACCCTATTTTGATAACATTTATGTTTTATCGCTTTTTGTTCTACTGCGTATCGTTAATGTACATAATGTAAACAGCTCTAATTACACTTTTGCTCTTATAAAACCTCAAGAATAAAATTGGGTCACACAGCACTAGAAGTACTCGCACACGGCTTGTGCAGAGTCTATTCTGTGGAGCACATGTTCTGCTCTGTGGTGTGCAGCGGTCTCTGGAGCCAGTGCATCTCCTGGAGGTACAGTATACGGCCCAAAATGGTTGGAGAAAAATACAGGCACACTCACAGTTTTTATATACTGCGGGATGAATGTTTCTTTATGCCAAACTTACCACAATGTCGGCCTCCTCCACAGCTTGACCTACAGTAATAAGGAATAAACTGTACAGCATGCAAATTCCTTAATTTAAATATCCTCTAAGAGATTCACTGCAGGAACTGTTCTTCAAACAGTGTTGACAAGTCACCTCAATCCCCTATTGCAGCACTCTTTGTGGTTCTACTAAGTCTACAAATACCCCTACCAATGCTCCTCAGAAGATGCTTACATTAGACACCATTACTCCATTAATGAGATCCACACAAAGCCAAGCCACTGAGCCTCAATCCTGATCTATAGCACAAGCAGTTCTGGTATGATACCTCACAGCTCTGCCAATGAACCTCAATCCTGCAGCATACCACCCGCTTTTGGCAATGAGACCAACACACAGCTCTGCCAATGCACCTCAATTCTGGCTGCCAGTACAACTTCCTAGTCCACGATTTTCTCACAGTCACATATATGTAGATACACATCAATCCTCACGTGCACAATCCTTGCATGCTAGTGCAGTACTAGGATACACACAGAGTTGCCAAGAGTAAATTTACCACAGTCCACATCTGCAGAACCTGTGCTGCTTTTTTACCAGCTCTTCTGCTGCACATGAGTTGAGGGCTGCAGCGCATCGCCTACAAATACATTCAGGGGCACATTTATGAAATTAGTGGCGCAGGGCAGCGCACCAAGTCACCTTGCTGCACTGTCCTGCATCACAGGGAAAGGGCAGGAATGCGCCGTATTTATCCAATGCGGCTCATTTCTGTTCTTTGCCCTTGCACCGTTTTGGTAGCCTAGCGCCAGCGCAGGCACAAGGGTGCCTTTGTTGAAGTCAGGATTGTTTTTGTGCCGGAAGGGGCATGTTCCAGCACAAAAACAATCCAGAGAGGCTTTTTCTTTTTTCTGTGTGTGCAGCACACACAGAGAGGAAAAAACAAGGAGAACTAAACATATTTATCCTTGTTATGCCTCTCCTGGTGAGGCGTATCTTTTTGGCGCATTCCCATGTTTATCAGGTTTGGTAAATCTGGAAATGTGTAAAAAAACATGGGAGTTGCTCCCATTGAACACCCCGTCGGCACAGAGTAATGCAATGAAGCGATTTGTGCTACATTGCATTACTTCAGATTTATGAAGCCATTAAATGCCACGTAAAGTGACTTTGTGTGGCTTCATAAATCTGACTTAGAGCTTTGCCTGACATGAACCTCTGAGTCAGATTCTAGTCACCACGTTGCATGGTTCAAGCATGACGTAAACCTCTCATATATATGCCCCTCAATGCTTTGAAAGGAAATATAGAAGTGCAAGTTTTCACTATTCAAGAGTGCCTGTTTCCTACTGAGAAAAGTTGTGCTTTGAAAGGAAATTTAGAAGTGCAGGTGTTCACTATTCAAGAGTGCCGTTTCCTACTGAGAAGAGTTGTGCTTTGAAAGGAAATATAGAAGTGCAGGTATTCACTATTCAAGAGTGACTGTTTCCTACTGAGAAGAGCTGTGCTTTGAAAGGAAATATAGAAGTGCAGGTATTCACTATTCAAGAGTGACTGTTTCCTACTGAGAAGAGCTGTGCTTTGAAAGGAAATATAGAAGTGCAGGTATTCACTATTCAAGAGTGCCTGTTTCCTACTGAGAAGAGCTGTGCTTTGAAAGGAAATTTAGAAGTGCAGGTATTTACTGTTCAAGAGTGACTGTTTCCTTCTGAGAAGAGCTGTGCTTTGAAAGGAAATATAGAAGTGCAGGTATCCACTATTCAAGAGTGACTGTTTCCTACTGAGAAGAGCTGTGCTTTGAAAGGAAATATAGAAGTGCAGGTATTCACTATTCAAGAGTGACTGTTTCCTACTGAGAAGAGCTGTGCTTTGAAAGGAAATATAGAAGTGCAGGTATTCACTATTCAAGAGTGCCTGTTTCCTACTGAGAAGAGCTGTGCTTTGAAAGGAAATTTAGAAGTGCAGGTATTTACTGTTCAAGAGTGACTGTTTCCTTCTGAGAAGAGCTGTGCTTTGAAAGGAAATATAGAAGTGCAGGTATCCACTATTCAAGAGTGCCTGTTTCCCACTGAGAAGAGCTGTATTTGAAAGGAAATATAGAAGTGCAGGTATTCACTATTCAAGAGTGACTGTTTCCTACTGAGAAGAGCTGTGCTTTGAAAGGAAATATAGAAGTGCAGGTATTCACTATTCAAGAGTGCCTGTTTCCTACTGAGAAGAGTTGTGCTTTGAAAGGAAATGTAGAAGTGCAGGTATTCACTATTCAAGAGTGACTGTTTCCTACTGAGAAGAGCTGTTCTCTGCCTTACAAATTTAAATACAGGTGTTTGACAATGCCTGCCCGTTTAAACACTGCATACACTAGTGGGGCACACACGCACATACCAATAGCTCTGCCAAAGCCCCCCACCTCTACCTCATCCTGTTTACAGGTACATACTGGGCGAGCTCCTGAAAGTTTCCAGTACCTGATGGAAGCGTCGCCAGGGAACAGATGCAAATGGCAGGAGCAGCTAAACTCTTCTTATATTTCTGTTCTGAAAATACCCGCCAATAGAAGACGGTGGCGCATCGTGGACGGAGCGCAAGCAGTAGCAGGCCCGGCCCAGGAACGCAGAACCAGGGAAATTAATTCCAGTTTCATTTCCTCTCCGTCCTCGCGGAGTAAATCAGAGTGCGCTGCTCCCGAGGCTTCGCCACATGAGGCAGAGCCGCCCGCACCCCGCGTGGCCGGGTGACCTTGTGTGATTTTCCTCTCCCTCCTGCACATTTCATTAGTCCTAAATCACCCCCACTGGGGCCGCCGAGAGAGAGGCTTTCTTGAAAGGCAATTGACAAAGAACTTAATCAATTCCCCTAACTGCAAATGCAGTCACTGCTCAAGGGACTGTGTCCGGAGCCCCGGCGTGGGCGTGCGGAGAATCCCAAACGAGCTGCTCGTGGTGGCTAGCACCGGACGGACTGTACCACCGCTCCGGGGGACGTCTTAGGGTAGCAGAACCGTCTCCCGTCCCCCTAAGCCCATGCAAACGAATCCACGTGGACCGTCACTACTGCTTCAATCGTCGCTGACAGTGCTTTAAATGAGCAGGTACTCTCCTGGTCTGAGTACCTGCACATCTATAGTTTGAAAGTAGGACCTACACTTCTCATCCCTGCTTCAATACAAATCTGATGCAGTGCTGGCACTACCCAAAAAAATAATCGTAGTGGCTATACATTTGGATTGGCGGGAAGGTCTGGCAATGGAAAGAGGGTGAAGTCAGAAAAGCAGAGTTGGACAGCTTACGTATTTATTATTATTTGTAAAAGTCTGCTGCGAGAAAATTGCAAACAAGGACAATGATGACAATAAAGGTGTTCTATCTTACTTAACTGGCCACAGAGTGTCTGCATTTTAAAATATCTTACAGGGCTAAGCAGCTGCTGCAGGGAGCGTTTGTGTGCACAGCAATTTTAGGAGGATAGCAATAACGGTGGATAACCTTGCTGGTTAAGGCACTTCCTGTAGAGATCTGTGTATTGTCTAGTCACAGTTTTGACTCATAAATTAGTGTAGAGAGTTAATGTGCCTGCTGCGAGGAGCATCATGTACCATACAGACCAGACATTTGTATTTTACATAGTAGGCGAGTGGCTTACAGGGTCCTCATTGAAATGCGTTGGAGGGTTCAAAAAGGAGGACATATGAAAGATGAAAACAGATGTTAGTTACAATATAAGTCATTAGTTGGCGATAGCATCCTCATTTTAGGAATTCTGGTGAGTTCCCAAGTGATTTTACCCAGTGAAAAATGATGATCCTCTGCTGGCATTTGATGAATCAAGTTTAAGAGAAAACGGTTTCTCTCATTATTTGTTCATAGATATTAAGGAAGGTTCTCCAAAAGTTAAAATGATTGCACATTTTCTATAAGTTCACTTCATCCTCCTCAGTCATGAGAGGATGAAGTCTGGTATTCTGAGTAAAACATGTACTTCCAGCAGCAACAGCAGCCTCCCAGTTGCTTCTATGGGAGGACCGGAGGCTTTGGATTATGCATGCTATTCTTTACCTCAGGTAGCAGTAGCCATGACAAAACAATAACATAATTAGTTGAATAAAGTTCTTTCAAAATCTACAATGCCCATCAATAAGTGAGAACTGCAACTCCATGAGGCCCATCCTCAGTGGCCAATCAGAATTAAAGTGACCGTATAAGCAGTAATGACTCTCTTCTCAGCTGCTCTGTGACCACGTTAAGTATTCATTTTTAACATTACTGCACTTTAAATTTGTATGTATCACGTAAATTGGAATAAGTGATTGTTCCTCATTTATTGTGATGCGCAGACCCTTAGTCAGTGGTCATTATATTATATTTTGCCCCCCCCCCCCCCTTTGCCAGATAAGGTTTCTCCTCATGAGTGCTCTCCAATGCGCTCACACTCGTGCTCGGGTTCTTCCACCATGGAGTGAATTGGCGGCGGATGAGGAGATCATATTCCTACAAAACTTAACCATCAAATTCCTCAGTAACTGTGCCATTCCTCAGATGCTGATCGCATCAGAAGTATCGTATTCATTCCTGACCATGCCTTCTTTCCGCCCCCAGCCAGCCTCCTGAAGGACTATTCCACAATCAGAAATGTCCAGGAGACTGCACTCCTTGATCTGGCTTTTCTCTCAGGTGACGTCTTCCCAAAATCAACCTTTTTCTTTTCTCTTCTTACAGGTCTGTAATAGTTATTGATGCTGGACGTCCCCTCTCCAAAAAAAAATAATTAAAGGGGCTTCTATAATAACTGAAAGCAGGACTCTGCGGGTGAAGTGTAAACTCTTTATTTTATATTCTAATATTTCCCTTTTCATCTACATTTGCAATAAATATGATTTCCTTTCTCACCTACACCTGCAATAAATATATAAATATGTATCTCACTGTCGGTCATCACTGGGTAGTCATAGTTAGGTCTGCTTTTCCATAGGAAGGGCATTTTTGGTTTGCTAATAACTGTTGAGCTGTTTGGCAAATTTTCTCAAAAGTTTCCAAAAAAGAGTTCATCCACCTCAGATCCTTCCTGGAAGTTTTGAGTTGATCAGTCAAGGGGGACGAGAAAGAAGGGGGATCCCGAAACACAAAATCCCCATGCATTTTCAATGGGGCTTTTTTGGGAAATTTTATTACAAAAACTGCTGAACCAAAATACATCACATTGTGCAGGAAGTTAGATCTTGGTAGAGAAAGCGTGCTTTTTCTTTTATTTCGTTGAGTAGTTCTTGAAATATTAAGCTATAAAAATACTGGATGGTTGGGTTTGAAGGACACATGAGAATCCCTCAAATCCAATTAAAAAATATAGGTGTTTTGATTGGCCGAGGGGCTTTTTTCCCTTGGGTCAATTCTCTCCCATGGGAGTTAGACTCCAGCAGGAGCGAGCACTCTGATCGGCTAATTGCAACATGGAGAACATTTTTGCCTGTAGCCAGTACAGGACTCTGGAACTTAGTTCCATGTCCTGAGTTAAAAAAAAATTAAAACATAAGGGGGCAGGGTTGGGATACCCTGTTCTCTAACCTAGAGAGACTCCCTCTCCCCCGTGGCCCCCCCAAAAATATATATATATTACTGATCTTACTGACCTTGTCAGTAAGTAGCTTCCCTCGCCTCACAGCTCCCCCTGGTAGATGTTTCCCCCTGACCCTTCCAGGTCTTGAGTTCGAGGCCCCCTTCCACCCACAGGCACCCACCTGCACCTCATTCCTGGTGGCCCAGTGGGGAGCACTTCTGCTCTGCTGCTGCTCTGCCCTCTGTCTCTCTGCTTTCTACCTTTTCTCCTCTGATCTCTTCCTTCCTTAATTTAATCTTTTCTGCCTTTCTGTCACTTCCTTTCTCTTTCTGCACTTCTTGCTGCATTTTTTACCACCGTTTCCCCACCTCCCAGCTGTTCAGCCCTCACCCTCACGCTACTTAATGGCAGCCACTGTGTGGTAAAGAAGGGGTCTTGTCAGTAAGTAGCTTCCCTCATTGCACAGGTCCGCCTGGTAGCTGTTGTCTCCTGACCTTTCCAGGTCCTCAGTTCAAGGCCCTCCTCCACCTGCAGGCCCCTGCCTGCACGTCATCCCTGGTGATTAGTGGGGAGCATGTCTGCTCTGCTGCTGCTCTGCCCTCTGTGTCTCCCCTGAGCTCTTCTTTTCCTGAATTTCATTCTTTCATCCTTTCTGTCACGTTCTTTCTCTTTCTGCACTTCTGTACTTTTTGCACCTTTTTTTCTCACCGAGGTGCGTCAAAGGCAAGTCCGTCTATGCCCGTCCGTGTCTACCCGTTCCCAACGCCACAGACCCTGGTCCTCGGGCCATCCACCGCTACGACGCCAGCACCCTCCACGCCCTCGACACCCGACACCACTTGGCCTGCCACCTCAAATCACTGAAGAACACCCAAGGCCTGTTCGCCGGCATCAGCACACCAGACATACCAACTGCACGACCCTCAAGAACTGGACCCGACCACCTCAGATGTATCCAACTCAGCATCAGCTCTCTCAAAAGACATGCTGTGGAGATCTGGCACCTGCTCGACTCCTCCTCCACCTCCCCCGACATCGCCTTCTTCATAGAAACCTGAATGAACTCCAGCTATGTCCTGGGCATTGCAACCGCCATCCCCAACAGATACAAAATCGTGCACAAGGACCACGTCAACCAACCGAGAGGAGGCATCGCCATTGTACACAAAGACACCCTCCGCCTCACAATCAGCTCCAATGACCACTCACCCGACATGGAACACCTCCACTTCCAAATGCAGAGCAACCCGAACACCACCCTTGATGGCACCCTCATCTACAGACCTCCTGGACCCCGCCCCCACTTCTGCAAAGCCATAGTTGAATTCATCGCTCACCACGCTTCAACAGTCTACATCCTCCACGACGACCACAAATTCCACCTGGACAACCTCAAAGAATCAACACCTCATCCCTACTGGAGAACCTCATCACCATCGGACTCAAACAACTGGTTACAATGCCAGCCCACTCAGAAGGACACATCATCATCCCTATCTTCTACACAAGCAACAACATCTCCATCAGCCACACCTCCGAGCCACAATGGAAGGACCACTACAGCGAGCACTACTCCTTCACCAAACCCGCTGTATGCCACCATGCCTACCACAATCCTCGCAGAAGCTGGAACAAGGTCACTGAAGACCAGATCACCACCTCCCTCAGTAAGACCCCACCACAGACATCCATGGACACCAACACCTCAGACCGCAACCTCCAAAGCTGGATCTCCGACTGCGCCAACACACTGGCCCCCCTCAAGAAACCCTCTGGCAAGCCGCCCTCCAAGAAAGCCAGCTGGTTCTCCTCCAACCTCCAAGAGTCCAGTGCACCTCAGGCGGCTCGAGAAAATATGGAGGCGCAGCATATCAAGTTAGACCATGCAGCCTTCAACAACTGCGAACAACGTCACATGATGTGTGACCACAGACATCTCTTACACTTGTGCCACTGCGTGCTGCTGACATCTGATGAAGATGGCCCCAAAGAAAGGTACCAGGTCCTCCAGTGCCAAGAAAGTTGTCAGTGAGAAGAAGGAACTGCCACTTACCAAGACTGGTGTGCCGCCCAAGATCTTTTTTGGGAAACAAAAAATTGCACCTGCAGCAGCGGTGTCTGGGGAGCAAGCTGGGAGCAGCACCCCCACACCAGTGGACCCACCCCACCAACCTAGGCCCAAGCCCATGTCTGTCGCAAAGGCAGCCAGTCTAATCCCGACAACGCCTTCGAGTTGTGATGTTGAAATTGACTTATAGTTATCGCAAAGTAGTACCCAATCAACGCAGGAAACTCAGATAAGTGGACAACAACAGCCGCAACCACCGCCCACAATAGTAGTTGCTCCTTCCGAAGTAGGGGCAGTTCAGGAAATTGACCTTCCTGCAGAGGAAGAGCAAGCATCTCTTTCAGAAGATCCATTGTCTTTCAGATCCCCAGCAAGGAAAACAAGGGTTAGTCCATCGAGTTCTTGTGCAAGTCCCCCTTCTGATGATCTAGATGCCACTTGGAAGCCACCACCTCAGTCTGAGAGTGAGACAAGGCTAGGGAAAAGGAAGATTCCAGAAAGCCTTAGAGTTATGGAGGTAGATGTAAAAGAGGAGGATGATGACGAGCCAGTCATCATGGACATTAGTCCCGCCCCAGTGGAGACCGACATTACCCCATCTTAAATTGCTGTGAGGGATGTGGCACGGATACAACAACACAGATAACATCAACACCACCTCCAGCTTCCATATTTGCATTTGCATAGGCCCAGCAGTGACCTACATCCAGCACAACCACCGCAGTAGAAGTAGGTACTGCAGAGAGTCAAACTCCACGCCCACCTACCAGTTCATCCGGCATTGAAAGTGGCACCAGCAGCTCCAGAAATTTGACCTCCCCAGGTTGGGACTTCTTTTCGGTTAGCAAGAAGGAGGTGAACTTTGCGATATGCTCCATTTGTGGACAAAGTGCTAGTCGAGGTAAGCTCGGTACAAACTATGGTGCGGGAGGCCAAACAACCCATCTGAAAAAACACCACTTGATCCAGTGGGAGGCGCACCTAAGCAGCCAAAAAACTGAGCCCATTGTTGTTGGTGGGGATGAAGGAGTAGAAGATCCAATTACGGTGAAAGGTGGACAGGAGGGAGTCATTTTCTCTGGTACGCAAAGTAGGCCTGTCCCCAGCAGTGCAGTGGTACCAGCCAGATTCACTTCAGCAACATCGCAGTGAAACAAGAGTAAGAGTCAGGCTGAGACACCAAGGGGTCCCAGGCAAGAGAGTACCACAACGAAACGTTTGTTGAGCCTAACAACATCTCACATCAAGACGATGTCACCTGCATCAGTGGCACCAGAAAAGAAAAAAATCCAGGCTACCATTCTCAGCACGTTTAGGTTGGAGGGGCAGTACGAAAGCAACCACCCAATGGCACGTTTGTACAATGCGAAGCTGGCTAAAATGTTAGTGCTGGACCTTCTCCCTTTGTCTTTTTTGGAAGGGGTGGGTTAGCTTGCATTTGCGATAGCCATCTGCCCAGAATGGAAGGTTCCCAGCCGGTCCTATCTTGACAGAGCTGCTGTTCCAGCACTACATCACGACGTTCTGGAATTGCTTGGACAAGCTTTGCAGCAAAGTGCTGTTCACACTATCCACCTGACAACAGACATGTGGACCAGTTGTCAAGCCTCTGATTACATGTGCATCACTGTACACTGGATCTCTTTTGTGGGGGTTAGAGAAAAGATATCTGCAGGTGTTGAGATGCTGAGATTTTTAATGCCACTCGGAAACATGCAACTGTAGCCATGTTCGCCATGGAGAAATCTCATACTGCTGCAAACATTTTGGAAGAGTTTAACGGCCAGGTCTTTGAATTGCTGCACCCAAGAGGGCTTAACATTGGTTTTGTTGCCACAGACAGTGGCAGTAATGTAGTTAGGGCCATGTACAATGGTGGCTATTTCAGGGACCTGTGTTTGGTGCACTGCATTAACATTATTGTTCAAGACTTTCTAAAAAAAGAAGACAGAGTCAGCAACTTACTGACCACCCGCAGAAGAATCTGCACACATTTCAGCCATTCTTTTAAAGCCCGCAAATACCTGAGGATCATTCAACGTGAGCATAGAGTGCCAGTTAAAGCACTCATCCAGGAGGTGCCAACACGTTGGAACTCAACTTATTACATGCTTGAACGTCTGTATAAGCAGTACAGACCAATCAATGAATATCTCATGCAAAGAGGGGATGCTACTGTGAAAGGCATGACCATTGAGATGGACCAATGGGGCATTGTTAAATGCCTGACAGAGATGCTACTTCCTTTGGAGCTCTTCACATGTGAAGTCTGCAAGGAGGACTGTACTATGAGCTAACCCATTGCTGCACATGATACATGAACAGCTGAAGGGGTTGTCTGCAATGTACGCAGGTGTGGAGGAAAAAAAGAAGCATATGAGTTGGTGGAGAGCTTAACCCTTCACTTATCTGAAAATACAAGGGTGCAAAGAGCCATGTGTCATCCAACCATAATATTTCAGCCACAATTATGGATCCACAGTACAAACCAGTACTGAACACATTGATTCCTTTTTCAGAGATGAATGTGCCAAGTACAAAAGTTAGATAGATGCAGAAGCCAGTCGCTTAGAAAACAAACAGCTGCAAATTAGAGGCCCGCTACTCCAGACCACAACAAGTACTGCAGGACAACCGGCGTCAAGTTCAACTTCAGAGCAGTGCAGTTGGCTCACAACAGTCAAAACCACCAAAAACACCAAGAACAACATCAACAGCAGTAAGAACAGGATCATCAGCCCCAGCAAAATCAGCACAGGAATGGTATGTACATCAAGGGCTTGTTAGGTCCATTGCTGAGGAAAAGGCAAAAGAGGCAGAGACAAGCAGAACACCCCTGAGCATTAAACGGGTGGTCCAGGTCTATCTGGATGACCAAACAGAGGTCTACATTGATAAAAACCCATTAGTGTATTGGTATGGGAAAAGGGGCCAATGGCCAGTGCTCAGCAGGCTGGCGATAACTATCTGGCTTGCCCTGTCGCAAGTGTCTCTTCTGAGCGTTTTTTCAGTGCTGCTGGTGCCCTTGTAACAGTGAAAAGGACCAGTCCCGTGCCCCAAAATGTGGAGAGGTTAACCATGATCAAAATGAATCAGCACTTTATGCCACCGGATTACACCATACCTGAAGTAGCACAGCAGGAAGATGATGACAGCGACTTAGGTCATGAAAGTAGTATGTTAGATGACCTACTTCTGGGTGAACCACCAGGGTTTGAGGACAAGCTCTACTTCCCTGACAAGTAGGCTTTCAACTTGTTACTTTCTCCCTTCCTTATTTACTTTTATTATTGGTGTGTGTCTCTGGCTTTAAGCTTCAAATCACAACAAATTTATCACCACCGTCTTCCTCTTTTATTGCCGGATTGGAGTTGCAACTGTGTGCATTCATTAAAGAAGTATGTCCACTCCTCCGAATGCTTCTCCAGTCCACTCCTCCTGACTTGCCCAAAATCCATTTCCCTCAAGCCAGACATTGGATGGAGAATAGTACAATAAATGTGTGCCTGCCTCGTTGAGTCCTTCCAAAGAACCTGACTATAAGCTATCCTCCTTTTCGAACCGAGAGGAACTGCCCTTTAAGAACAGGTAATGATTGCAAGCATTGGACGCTGACTCTGAGTGATTGGTGTTTGTGTTGTTGTTGTTGTGCATGAAGTGTATTAGTATTTAATCTACATACAAAAAAGTGACTCAAGTCAATGTTTCCCTCCATGTTAATTAATAACAAAATTGTACTTCTACTGGAGGCCGATCCATTGCATTTTAAAATATGGATTCTGGACTCACTCGGTACACTACAGATTTGGACACCATGATGACCATACTATACTCGTCACAGTCAGTCAGTAGGATCGGAGATGATTGATGGAATAACTCGGGCGTTTCATGAAGTGGCTTAAAAGGTAAGCAAGTCAACAACAACCACAGCAGACCTACATGTCTGTGTAGTGGTGGAGGCCAGTGCAGTGGTATGACTGACAAGGGTGCATTGATTTATTTACTTAATTTGGAAAATGCTATGTTGCTGTATATTTTTGCTCTGTCTGGCTCAAAATCTAAGCTAAGTGGAGGTTGGGTGGGCACCGCTGGCCTACTCTGTCCTGTTAATTTTGTAAGTTAATGCTGGAAACATAGTACACATGATTTAGCCATGCCGCCTCTGAACGTGTTCTTATTGCACTCCTCCGTAATTTATGCATTTTAACTTTACTTTTCTCCTTGATTTTTCATTATACCTTTTGATTTTCCATCTACACTTACAGGTCGGCCTTTACCCTGTGCTATACTGGGAGAACCAACTCACACTTTCCTTACCAATCCGCATCCGCCAGGCAGGCAGTGGCACCCAAGATTGACGAACGGAGTGTTCATGGAAGGATGGACCAAGAGGAATGCCGAGATGCAACTCCCCAATTTGACCATGACATAGTAACTTAGCATCATCATCTTTTAAATTGATTCATTTTTTCTCTTCAATCATTACGACTGTGTGTGTTGTTGTTTATTATGTTTGCTAATATATTTGACCTATACACCTATTTTGTAATTTTCTTTGCTAGCTTTAAAAGGAAACCTGGTACAACAGAACATAAAATGTATGTAATTTGGGTGTTTCTGAGGGCAGACAGGCAAGGCAATTGCATCATAATAATAATTAATAATATACTGCTGCCCTGAACTACTAATCTAGTACTACTCATCATTAACCATCAAGTCATCATCATGCATGCATTTCCTTTTTCTCCCTTAACAGATTTATGATGGTCGTCTGCCAAGATTGTGTGTTGTCCATGTGTAGTGTTTGTCTTTGTCAAACCTTTCCCTCCAATACCCCTTCTCAACAATCCATCAAACCCTAACCCTCTTCCTCTGCTCTGTGTGATTTATATTGAGGTGTTACTAAATGAAATTTACACCAATAATTGATCACAGACTTGCTGGGGCGGATGTGGTGAAAGCAACACAAACTCGAGGCAGGACAAGGCTCCTCTTCTGCTCCAAGTTTGTGTGTGTGTATATATATAACGACCGCACCAGCCTAAGGATTTCCACGGCCAGATGGTAAGCGGGAGTAACGAAAGGGAGATGAGAGAGGTGATATCCTCTCTTTGGCAACACCTCTTTTCAAGAAATTATTAAGCGCTGCAGCAAAATGCACTTAGCAACATGATTTTAACAGAATGCACCTTGCACAATGAAAAATTAACTTCCGTGACATTTGCATTTAACACGCTATTAAGCAGTATTGAATTTTGCATCTTGCCACGTTCTGAATTGCAGTATCCATATTGGTGCACTCTGGGGCCTGTAGTTGGAAAGATGGGCCATGTGACCACTTGGAGTTCATAATGCTACCCACCTGTGAACAAGGCGAGATACACGCCGAAACGCGTAAGGAATCAATGGGTCGCTTCTAAACTGCAGCGCAGACGAATAAATGTCCTACTTGAAAATAAGACGGAGTTGGGCTCTGTATGTTTCTTCTGGTCAAGCCCAAATAACAGGATTCTCCGTTCCTGCTGCACAGAGCCCGCCCTGCAGGGTCGGGAGCCCCCGGTAAAATGGAGACTTTCAAAAACATATAATGGAAGGGGGCATGACCCGCTTTAATGACCGCACCAGCCTAAGGATTTCCACGGCCAGATGGTAAGCGGGAGTAAAGAAAGGGAGATGAGAGAGGTGATATCCTCTCTTTGGCAACACAGCTTTTCAAGAAATTATTAAGCGCTGCAACAAAATGAACTTAGCAACATGATTTTAACAGAATGCACCTTGCACAATGAAAAATGAACTTCCGTGACATTTGCATTTAACACGCTATTAAGCAGTATTGAATTTTGCATCTTGACTGGGGGAGAATGTCTGCATTGTCAGCATTTCGTCCATCATTTGTTTGTTGTAACGCTTTTCGCCCTAAGTGGGATGGGTATGCCCAGACGTGGGTCCCATGCTCACTACGCCACTGGAGTCAAGCTATCCTGGCTGATGACGGCTGATAGCCAGAAACCGGTCCTAGGATGCTTGATTCCGGTCCAGGGAAGACATGGCTTGGCAGTTCGGGCTGGACTGTTCCCATGAGGCACAGGGTCAAGACTGATTTGCATATGGCCATGTCTGAACTGGGGTGTCGTAGTGGGCAAAAGAACGATGGATTTAACCCAGATCTCTTGACTGGGGGAGAATGTCTGCATTGTCAGCATTCCGTCCATCATTTGTTTGTTGTAACGCTTTTCGCCCTAAGTGGGATGGGTATGCCCAGACGTGGGTCCCATGCTCACTACGCCACTGGAGTCAAGCTATCCTGGCTGATGACGGCTGATAGCCAGAAACCGGTCCTAGGATGCTTGATTCTGGTCCAGGGAAGACATGGCTTGACAGTTCGTGCTGGACTGTTCCCATGAGGCACAGGGTCAAGACTGATTTGCATATGGCCATGTCTGAACTGGGGTGTCGTAGTGGGCAAAAGAACGATGGATTTAACCCAGATCTCTTGACTGGGGGAGAATGTCTGCATTGTCAGCATTCCGTTCATCATTTGTTTGTTGTAACGCTTTTCGCCCTAAGTGGGATGGGTATGCCCAGACGTGGGTCCCGTGCTCACTACGCCACTGGAGTCAAGCTATCCTGGCTGATGACGGCTGATAGCCAGAAACCGGTCCTAGGATGCTTGATTCCGGTCCAGGGAAGACATGGCTTGGCAGTTCGGGCTGGACTGTTCCCATGAGGCACAGGGTCAAGACTGATTTGCATATGGCCATGTCTGAACTGGGGTGTCGTAGTGGGCGAAAGAACGATGGATTTAACCCAGATCTCTTGACTGGGGGAGAATGTCTGCATTGTCAGCATTCCGTCCATCATTTGTTTGTTGTAACGCTTTTCGCCCTAAGTGGGATGGGTATGCCCAGACATGGGTCCCGTGCTCACTACGCCGCTGGAGTCAAGCTATCCTGGCTGATGACGGCTGATAGCCAGAAACCAGTCCTAGGATGCTTGATTCCGGTCCAGGGAAGACATGGCTTGGCAGTTCGGGCTGGACTGTTCCCATGAGGCACAGGGTCAAGACGGATTTGCATATGGCCATGTCTGAACTGGGGTGTCGTAGTGGGCAAAAGAACGGTGGATTTAACCCAGATCTCTTGACTGGGGGAGAATGTCTGCATTGTCAGCATTCCGTCCATCATTTGTTTGTTGTAACGCTTTTTGCCCTAAGTGGGATGGGTATGCCCAGACGTGGGTCCCGTGCTCACTACGCCACTGGAGTCAAGCTATCCTGGCTGATGACGGCTGATAGCCAGAAACCGGTCCTAGGATGCTTTATTCCGGTCCAGGGAAGACATGGCTTGGCAGTTCGGGCTGGACTGTTCCCATGAGGCACAGGGTCAAGACTGATTTGCATATGGCCATGTCTGAACTGGGGTGTCGTAGTGGGCAAAAGAACGATGGATTTAACCCAGATCTCTTGACTGGGGGAGAATGTCTGCATTGTCAGCATTCCGTCCATCATTTGTTTGTTGTAACGCTTTTCGCCCTAAGTGGGATGGGTATGCCCAGACGTGGGTCCCGTGCTCACTACGCCACTGGAGTCAAGCTATCCTGGCTGATGACGGCTGATAGCCAGAAACCGGTCCTAGGATGCTTGATTCCGGTCCAGGGAAGACATGGCTTGGCAGTTTGGGCTGGACTGTTCCCATGAGGCACAGGGACAAGACTGATTTGCATATGGCCATGTCTGAACTGGGGTGTCGTAGTGGGCAAAAGAACAATGGATTTAACCCAGATCTCTTGACTGGGGGAGAATGTCTGCATTGTCAGCATTCCGTCCATCATTTGTTTGTTGTAACGCTTTTCGCCCTAAGTGGGATGGGTATGTCCAGACGTGGGTCCCGTGCTCACTACGCCACTGGAGTCAAGCTATCCTGGCTGATGACGGCTGATAGCCAGAAACCGGTCCTAGGATGCTTGATTTCGGTCCAGGGAAGACATGGCTTGGCAGTTCGGGCTGGACTGTTCCCATGAGGCACAGGGTCAAGACTGATTTGCATATGGCCATGTCTGAACTGGGGTGTCGTAGTGGGCAAAAGAACAATGGATTTAACCCAGATCTCTTGACTGGGGGAGAATGTCTGCATTGTCAGCATTCCGTCCATCATTTGTTTGTTGTAACGCTTTTCGCCCTAAGTGGGATGGGTATGCCCAGACGTGGGTCCCATGCTCACTACGCCACTGGAGTCAAGCTATCCTGGCTGATGACGGCTGATAGCCAGAAACCGGTCCTAGGATGCTTGATTCCGGTCCTGGGAAGACATGGCTTGGCAGTTCGGGCTGGACTGTTCCCATGAGGCACAGGGTCAAGACTGATTTGCATATGGCCATGTCTGAACTGGGGTGTCGTAGTGGGCAAAAGAACGATGGATTTAACCCAGATCTCTTGACTGGGGGAGAATGTCTGCAATGTCAGCATTCCGTCCATCATTTGTTTGTTGTAACGCTTTTCGCCCTAAGTGGGATGGGTATGCCCAGACGTGGGTCCCGTGCTCACTACACCACTGGAGTCAAGCTATCCTGGCTGATGACGGCTGATAGCCAGAAACCGGTCCTAGGATGCTTGATTCCGTTCCAGGGAAGACATGGCTTGGCAGTTCGGGCTGGACTGTTCCCATGAGGCACAGGGTCAAGACTGATTTGCATATGGCCATGTCTGAACTGGGGTGTCGTAGTGGGCAAAAGAACGATGGATTTAACCCAGATCTCTTGACTGGGGGAGAATGTCTGCATTGTCAGCATTCCGTCCATCATTTGTTTGTTGTAACGCTTTTCGCCCTAAGTGGGATGGGTATGCCCAGACGTAGGTCCCGTGCTCACTACGCCACTGGAGTCAAGCTATCCTGGCTGATGACGGCTGATAGCCAGAAACCGGTCCTAGGATGCTTGATTCCGGTCCAGGGAAGACATGGCTTGGCAGTTCGGGCTGGACTGTTCCCATGAGGCACAGGGACAAGACTGATTTGCATATGGCCATGTCTGAACTGGGGTGTCGTAGTGGGCAAAAGAACGATGGATTTAACCCAGATCTCTTGACTGGGGGAGAATGTCTGCATTGTCAGCATTCCGTCCATCATTTGTTTGTTGTAACGCTTTTCACCCTAAGTGGGATGGGTATGCCCAGACGTGGGTCCCGTGCTCACTACGCCACTGGAGTCAAGCTATCCTGGCTGATGACGGCTGATAGCCAGAAACCGGTCCTAGGATGCTTGATTCCGGTCCAGGGAAGACATGGCTTGGCAGTTCGGGCTGGACTGTTCCCATGAGGCACAGGGTCAAGACTGATTTGCATATGGCCATGTCTGAACTGGGGTGTCGTAGTGGGCAAAAGAACAATGGATTTAACCCAGATCTCTTGACTGGGGGAGAATGTCTGCATTGTCAGCATTCCGTCCATCATTTGTTTGTTGTAACGCTTTTCGCCCTAAGTGGGATGGGTATGCCCAGACGTGGGTCCCGTGCTCACTACGCCACTGGAGTCAAGCTATCCTGGCTGATGACGGCTGATAGCCAGAAACCGGTCCTAGGATGCTTGATTCCGGTCCAGGGAAGACATGGCTTGGCAGTTCGGGCTGGACTGTTCCCATGAGGCACAGGGTCAAGACTGATTTGCATATGGCCATGTCTGAACTGGGGTGTCGTAGTGGGCAAAAGAACGATGGATTTAACCCAGATCTCTTGACTAGGGGAGAATATCTGCATTGTCAGCATTCCGTCCATCATTTGTTTGTTGTAACGCTATTAAGCAGTATTGAAGTTTGCATCTTGCCATGTTCTGAATTGCAGTATCCATATTGGTGCACTCTTGGGCCTGTAGTTGGAAAGATGGGCCATGTGACCACTTGGAGTTCATAATGCTACCCACCTGTGAACAGGGCGAGATACACGCCGAAACGCGCAAGGAATCAATGGGTCGCTTCTAAACTGCAGCGCAGACGAATAAATGTCCTACTTGAAAATTAGACGGAGTTGGGCTCTGTATGTTTCTTCTGGTCAAGCCCAAAAACCAGGATTCTCCGTTCCTGCTGCACAGAGCCCGCCCTGCAGGGTCGGGGCCCCCGGTAAAATGGAGACTTTCAAAAACATATAATGGAAGGGGGCATGACCCGCTTTAACGACAGCACCAGCCTCAGGATTTCCACGGCCAGATGGTAAGCGGGAGTAAAGAAAGGGAGATGAGAGAGGTGATATCCTCTCTTTGGCAACACCGCTTTTCAAGAAATTATTAAGCGCTGCCGCAAAATGCACTTAGCAACATGATTTTAACAGAATGCACCTTGCACAATGAAAAATTAACTTCCGTGACATTTGCATTTAACACGCTATTAAGCAGTATTGAATTTTGCATCTTGCCACGTTCTGAATTGCAGTATCCATATTGGTGCACTCTGGGGCCTGTAGTTGGAAAGATGGGCCATGTGACCACTTGGAGTTCATAATGCTACCCACCTGTGAACAAGGCGAGATACACGCCGAAACGCGTAAGGAATCAATGGGTCGCTTCTAAACTGCAGCGCAGACGAATAAATGTCCTATTTGAAAATAAGACAGAGTTGGGCTCTGTATGTTTCTTCTGGTCAAGCCCAAATAACAGGATTCTCCGTTCCTGCTGCACAGAGCCCGCCCTGCAGGGTCGGGGGCCCCCGGTAAAATGGAGACTTTCAAAAACATATATATATAAATATCAATACAGATACTTTACACACTTAATGAAAGAAATCCAGTCCTGGATTTCTTTAATTAGATGTGGAAGTATCTGTATTGATATATGGGACAGCCGGAGCCCGCCCAGGACCGCCGTGACGAAGCTCCGTACTTCCGGGTTTTGGATCAAGAATATATATATATATATATATATATATATATATATATATATATATATATATATATATATACATATTCACTGAAAAAACCATAGGTTTCACACGTTATAGTTAGCTGGACATTTCACTCGTAAAAAAAACATTGAAATTCCCCCGTTATAGTTAGTTCAGCTAACTATAACTCGCGCAACCGCAATCCACTGCTGATGACGTCACATATTACATCACTGTATTCACTAAGATACTGTTAATAAGTCAGTTATACAATTCATTTTACAAAAAAAACCATCCATTTAGACACTTATTTACCCATTTTTTCTTCCATTAACCTTTAGATATACATATATAAAAAATATTTATTTTTCAGAAAGACACATATTCACTGGATGATGTCATCAGTGATGTCATCAGTGATGTCATGAGTGATGTCACTGACCATGTCATGAGTGATGTAATATGTGACGTCATCAGCAGTGGATTGCGGTCCCGCGAGTTATAGTTAGCTGAACTAACTATAACGGGGGAATTTCAATGGTTTTTTACGAGTGAAATGTCCAGCTAACTATAACATGTGTGAAACCTATGGTTTTTTCAGTGAATTTGCAAGGTTTTTTAAATGCTAATTCCTAACTATAACGTGTGTGAAACCTATGTTTTTTTTAGTGAATTTGTAAGGTTTTTTAAATGCTAATTTATGTATGTATTTTTTTTTTTTATATATTTACTCTACAAGAAACTACCTATGTATATAGTTATAGATTGACTGTATCCTTTAATATGGAATGGCTCAGCTCTTTTATTTTGAATTTGGATAAAGTTGAACAGCATAGTTAATATCTTCTATAAACTTATAAACAGTTTAAAATGTTTTTTTGTTTTTTGTAAGGGTTTTTCACCGTGCGCGCACCGTGCGCGCACCCTGCGATTTTTTGAAAAAAAATAAAATGTTTTTTTCACCCTTCGGGGTTCTTCAGGAACCCCCTGACAAATGCTAGGGGGTCAGGAACTCTCTACCCTGCCCCCTTTTCACGTTCTCCACCTTTCTTTTTCACTGTCACACACAAAATGGCATCCGACACTTCCTGATTTTGACCGACAGCATGCGCGCACCGTGCGCACACCCAGCGATTTTTTGAAAAAAAATAAAATGTTTTTTTCACCCTTTGGGGTCCTTCAGGGACCCCCTGACAAAGGCTAGGGGGTCAGGAACTCTCTACCCTGCCCCCTTTTCACGTTCTCCACCTTTCTTTTTCACTGTCACACACAAAATGGCGTCCGACACTTACTGATTTCGACCGACACCGTGCGCGCACCCCGTGATTTTTTGAAAAAAAATAAAATGTTTTTTTCACCCTTCGGGGTCCTTCAGGGACCCCCTGGCAAAGGCTAGGGGGTCAGGAACTCTCTACCCTGCCCCCTTTTCACGTTCTCCACCTTTCTTTTTCACTGTCACACACAAAATGGCGTCCGACACTTCCTGATTTCGACCGATTGGAATGTTGACTGACATCTAACCACGAATCAGAATTACGCTCGCGGACATTTGGTACGCACACCGTGCGCGTACGGTGCGCGAACGGTGCGCGCATATAGATATTTATGTACTTTTAACTGCAATTTTCTCAGGAACTACTGAACAGATTGACACCATATATGCAAAAGGCACATGCCTGACCTGAGGACTACCTCTTTGCCAAATTTCATGTAATTCTGTTCAGCCCTTCGGGCTGTACCTTCGACTAAAGGTCCTACGGGAAAATGCATGGGGAAAACGTGTTTTGGGACCCCCCTTTTTCTCAGCCCCCGCTTGACGAATCACCCCGAGACTTTCAGGGTAGGAGCTGAGCGGAGCGTCCCATTAGTTTTTAAAATTTCGCGAGGATTCGTCAACCGGCGCCAAAGTTATTCAAAATAGAATTTTCAGATTTCCTATGGGAACTCGGTCCTAACTATAACTATCTACTGGCGACCGCCAGTAGATAATATATATATATGGGTAAGAGAGGAGGCAATTGGGAATTAACCCTAAGAAAAAGAGAATCCAAATGGATAATAGAGTTGGAAACTAGATTTCCGGGGGGACACAACCTCGATGAAGAACTAGCAACTCATTTACACGATGATTAAGTGCTGTTTCTCAAAAATGTGTTTTTTCTCCATCATGTTGTTTTGCATGATAATGTAGACTTCTCGATATTTATCAACAATATTGTAGTGTTGATTACTGTTTGAGTTGTCTGTTGATTTTAATTGCTTTCTTTTCCTATTGTCTAGGAGGAAAGGAAGGGACCCATCACTTTTCAAGACACTGCACGGGTTCCCTACCCTTTTCTTCACCAGGATTGCCAGCTGCACTTTCAATAAGATAAGAACTGCACCTTTTCTTTTCACTTTTTCTTAATATATAAAAAACTCTATAGAGAGAAAAAAATACACAATCACTGGATTGAGAATCTGTTGTAGTAATATCTTCTTCTTGTGTTGTCACTTTTTATAGAAGTACACTTGGAATTTCATAAACAAAAACTTGACATATATAGATATTCTCTTACATTTACATGGCAAGAGAGACAAAAAGGCACTAGTCCGCTTGTAAATTTATGTGTGCAATCAGCTAAGCAATTGCGGAAACGCAATTGTTGAGCACATATCCGCATTTAAATACGTGTTTTCTAGTGCCTTCATATAAGGTTGACGCACATAGAACAATATCTGGTTTCGGCTATATCTAGGCATGTGCCTATTAGTAATCAGATTTAGTCTGTTTATCCAGTTGGATAACCTGGCAAATTATATGCGGAATTATTTGCAGCGCCATTATTTATACTTTTGTAATGAAAATTAAGGAGCGCAAGCTGAATATTGATGTGGCTATTGAGATCATTAATGTATCACAACCTTTGAATTGTATATCTCTGTATCCGTTCCAAAATGGCTGCCATGTAGACATTGACTGTAGGGGAATGGTTAAACCAAAGTGCTTCTTCTATGTTTACAATGTATATATGCACGTTTTTGTAAAGTAAAAAAACTATCGTGTGAGCAAGACATATTTGGTGTCGAAACACGTTGCGGTTTTTGAAGAAAATAAAAGAGTTGACCTCTGAGAGTGCGTTACCTTTGATTTTTGGATATATATATATATATATAGATATCGGTCACACTGTCAACAGATTAGATTGCCCAGTGCCCCCACCCATGCTCAGTAGAAGTTGCTATTCTCCTTTTTTTCCAGAGGAACATAATTATTAACCCATTATTAATTATTAATTGCCGGCATCAATTTATTATCCTTCCAGCACTAAAGGTTACGCTTGTCCACTTCATAGGCCGAGTCAACTTCAGTTTGTTGAAACTTGTACTAGGCTATCCCTGCCACCATTATTTTTTATTTTACTGTAACATTGCTTATCATTCATCATCTGGTTTCTTGTTTGGCAGTCTTCTTCTTGTGTACTTACTATATACTGTACTTCTACTTCTCGTTCACTAGTCTCCCTCAGGTGACTGACAGTCTCATTTTCATTTTTTGCAAATGCAACTATCTACTACTGCTACCACTACCCACCATGGCACCTTAGGAAACCAAACCATCACCATGCGGCCATCGCTTTGCCTAAACATCAATCACAGGTATGAGAAGAAGTGTGGGAGAGTCAATAATGAATATACTATGGAAATTAATTAATTCACACTCCTACATCCATCCTAGTACATACTACAAAGGGGTTTTAGTTGCAGAATGCATAGACTAGGAGGAGAGACTGACAGTAGTAGGACAAGTGAGGGTACTCCATCTATCTGTCGGTGTGTTACACAATTGGCAGATTTCAAAAACTGGCTGCGCCCCTGCAGCAAAATGAGGAAAGAAACAAGGTGACTGTAATGGCTGGATTTTCTGTTTAGATGGGATCAGCCCCCAGGGGCCCCTGTGACCCAGCCAAAACGTACTCACCTTCCCTTCTTAGATCGTATTTACAATGGGTAGATATAAAGATGAATATACAGGTCGCACCTAAGAATGGGGAATGACAATATACATATATGGATTTTCTACAATATCTTATTCACATCAGTTGGCCTCGCGGTCGCCCTGACCCAGACCGTTCTACCCTAGGGCAGATCTGACACGCAATCCGGCGTGTCTACACACGGGCCTGCAGAACCCAATGCTCCCTTTTCCAAATCGTTCGCGATCCTGCGAAACTTACACGGCGGTATCCCTCCCGCCGCTCTCATTTACACACGGGCTGCAATCCGGCAGCCCTACACGCTGGTAATCCTCCCCAGCGCTCTCATTAACGCCGCATATCAACGACGACCACATTCCTATGAAACATTATTAGGATGATATCTTAGCAATCTACTTAGGATAAAACTAAAATAATAACTTTGGATATGGATTCAGATTATATAGTGTACTCCGTGCTTACGACATCAAAGGTCCACTCACTCCCTCTTTATTTGATAACTATTCGTCTGATCGGGATTTCTCATCCGTTCGTCTAAACAGTGCTCAACTAGGAGCATCATTTACCAAGATTGGACACAAGAACCAGGTACACGATAATTCTATATGAATTAGGGCATTTATTAACCATAAACATAAATCACATTACTATGCAGCATTACATTTGCACAAGAAATAAAAGAGAAAGATTAGGGTGCACGCACTATAAGAATCGGTCGGACTTCACCTGGTTAATGGGAAATCGGGACTCGGCAGTCATCTAGGCTCCTGTCTCGTCTCTGGGTCCTGGCTCGCCTTGCAGTCACCCTCAGCCGTCACAAGTACACGTCTGCACTGATAGGCTCAAACTCGTCTGCTCTCCCTCAGGACCTCGGAACCTTGCTGTTAATTAGCTACCGTCTCTCTCTCTCTCTCTGGGTTAGTGCGCTCCGCGCCACTTCTCGTTCAGTCTATCTTCAGAGAGTTTCGGTCTTAAATCTTTCTCCGACTTCAAAGATGGCGACTTGTCCACCATGAAAATGAATAATGGCAGAGATGCTAACGGCTAGATGCCGCCTACGGACTGACTGACTGAAAGACTAACACCTTTGCTAATATCAAAAGCCCGTTCCTTCATGGAAATTCACGGCCAGTAACCTGCCGCCCACCAAATTCTTGTACCTCCCCGTACCAAGGACACTTTCCCAGCTGGCCAGCCTGAAGTTGTGTCTTCGGAGTGGAGAAAAATACATTCCTTCGATAAGGGTCAGCCTGAACCGGTTCTCTCCAAGCGAACAACAGCTTAAAACTAAAACATCACTTTTAACCTAGAAAGCCTTCTCGAGCTACCAGGCAGAAAGCAAAATGGAGTCTGTCTCGCTTAAGGCCTACGGAGCCCATAATATGCATAGCTCCATGAGAAACAGATCGGCATGTTAGCAAATGAGTAAATCATGACTAATACTTATATATCTAACCCCTCACTTAAATTCATAAGCCTTACTCTAAGAGAAATGGCACGAAAATGCCCTTATATCTGTAAGACAAGGTCCCTGTTTATCGGCCTAATCCCTATGCTATGGGGGTGATAGGCTGGAGTCACTCTCCATCATTCTCCTTCTCCAGAGAGCTGGCAAAAAGACAGCCATAACATTACACCCCTTGACTCCAGTCTAGTAACCAATAACTAAATGGAGCTAACGTCAGTAGATGAATAATATGAAACAAAACTAACTGATCTACGACTCTTCGTAAGTTTAAAAAATTGTAGCAGGGAAGGGACACACTGGATAAAGCAGCAAATCGCTATAAGGATGCAGACAATAATAATAACCCCTCCCAAAATTTGTCGTAAAAAATGCATGTCAGGGAGCCAGTTAAAAAGCCAGTCAAAGAAACCCTGATCTATGTGTTCTCTAATTCCTGCAGTCAAGTCGTGGAGTTTATTAATATGGGACTGGATATCTTTAGAATGGTCAGACAAATTAAAACAGCATAGACCTTCAAATTCAGAGCATTCATGCCCGTATTTTAACAGCAAATAATCGATGGCCGCACGATTTTGCAAAATAGCTCTACGTTCACCTTGGGAATCTAACAATAAATCTGACAAAACAGTAGAAGTTTGGTTGATCGACTTGACCATCCAGCAGGCCATCTTGCCTATTGTTTTAGCATTATAAACGGCTAATGCAGGAACACCAATAATAGAAAAAGCTAAACCAAGATATTCTGATCTGGAAAAAAGATGAACAGAGGAATCACAGTCGTCATGTAAGGACATTGAGTCACGAACAATACGGGAATGTGAAGGAGGATGTGAAGAAAACATTAGCAAACTTAATCTAGTGATGGCACACGGGCCACCAGAAATATTCGCAGGAATATAGGGCCAAGATGAATTCCCGCATGAAAAGAGCCATCCAGCTGGTAACAACATTGAACGATAATGGCTAGTGGCTACAACTAAACTGTTGCAAGTCATATTGTTCTTCACTGAAAAACATGAATTAGGAAGTCTTTTTGTACAAAGCAAACGTTGATGAAATGAAAAAGTAGTAGCGGCTTGGAGTTTCAACCGCAGACATTCAGAGATGGCCTTAGGATTGCAGGTCATCATAAAGCAAAGGTCACCAGGGGTAATATTAAAAGTAGTAATTCTGGAATTAATAAGGACATCCTGGTCTGGAAGAAGAGTACATGAGGGACAAAATTCATGGGCCAAGAAGTCGCCCAAAATGACATTAGGTCGGGCATAGGACACATTAAATACATGATGAAGGGTTTCAGTAGATGCAGGGACAGCAACCAAACAGGTCGATAAGATGTCAGTAACCGATTTCATGGGGGTAAGGCAAAAATGCGGAGAGTTCGTCACTCGCTTCGCGAGTGTGATCCAAAAATTGGAGGACTTCTGCCACGCGGATCGCGTGGCTCTTGTTATCCCATCACTCGGCGTCGGTAGATGCTCTCCTCTCCCGGCGTAGCAAGCCAAAAGGAGTCCAACGACGACACATCCTGCAGCAGCAGTCCAAAGAATGATCTAAAAGAATACAAACACAGGCCTTAATCATTCTCGTAAATAACATTTGTCAGCTGGGACAGCTTCCCAGCCATCTTTCCCTGGCTTCATCACCAGAACGGTGTTGTCATGACCGGTCGCAATAATATCAGCCTGTTCAGGAGGATTTTTAGGCGATTGCACCCATATTTTAGCTCCAGGAAGATCAGACGATCCGAAGCCTTTTTGTCCACGCACAGTTAGCAACGTTGGGGCAGAGCCTTTTTTGATCTCACCACTGAAGACAGGCATAATCAATAGTTGAGCAACACGGTCAGACTTTTTGATAAACAAATCCATCTCACTGCTATTAAGCAAGAGAACCTTAATCTCTCCCTGATAATCACTGTCGATCACACCACCAAGGACTTGAACACCTTTCAGGGCCAGGCCAGATCTAGGGGCAATTAATCCAAAACTACCGGCAGGTATAGAGACACCTATGCCAGTTTCAACAATTATTCGATCTTTTCCTGGGAAGTGTACATCATTTAAAGCATGCAGGTCGAGGCCTGCGGAACCTGAGGTTGCTCTACATGGAGCCAAAGCACCGGGGGTAATTTCCCAATATGTGACAGTGGTAGCAACAGAATTAGGTTTCGCATCAACATGTGGAGGAAACAAACGCATCAAAGGAGATTCAGCATGCAACAAAGGACGGTTATTCAGAATTAATAAAGCTTGAAGTAGGACATCTCTCCACTGGCTGTAACGGTCATCAGTCAACTTGCGCAACTGTTCTTTCAACAAGCCATTCATTCTCTCAATCAGTCCTGAAGCTTGTGGATAATATGGAATGTGAAATACCCAGTCGATATTGTTTTCCATACAGAATTCCTGCACCAATCTTCCACGAAAGTGGGATGCATTGTCTGATTGAATTTGGAATGGGACACCATAATATAGAATAATCAGCTCCAGGGTTTTAATCGTATTCACTTGGGTAGCATTCTTGCAAGGAAAAGCGACCAAAAGGCCACTATAAGTATCAACTACTGTACAAATGTATTGACAATTTCTGCTCATGGGGAGCGGACCAATATAATCAATCTGCCAAATTTGGGCGGGCAATTTACCTCGATATAAGTGACCTCGAACAATTTGAGGCACCTCCTTCTTTCTAGAGTGTTGGCAAATGGGACAATGTAGAATGGCATCTTTAATTAAAGAAAAGGGAATATGAATTCCTCTATCAACAGCCCACCTGTTAGTGGCTTTCTCTCCAAAATGTCCTGCCTTCTGATGGGCCCATTTCGCCAATCCCGCCAAATCAGAATCTTGCATGTCAACCACTGCCTCAGAAATTTTAGACTGTCCATCTGCAATGTTATGGAAAAATTTGTCAAGGGAATCGATTGGAGTATGAGCATCCACGTGAAAGATTGTTACAGTACTGTGCGGAAGCAGTTCCCAAATTTCTTGCCACAATTCTTTACCCCATAATTCCTTGGAGTGCAATTCCCAATTGTGCGAGTGCCATGTAGGCAACCACACCGCTAGTCCATTTGCAGTGGACCAAGAATCAGTGAAAATATGACATGTACCTGGTAACTCCTGTTTCAAAACTTGGTAAACCGCATAGAGTTCAGCATATTGACTACTCTTACCGTCTCCAATTGTGCTCAATAATTTCTGTGTAATCGGATTGTAGGACACTGCTTTCCAATGTCTCTTGTCACCAATGAATTTCGCAGAACCATCCGTAAACCACACATGTTTTCTATCCTCCACGGACAGATCATCAAATGATTTACCCCACTTCACGGGAGACTCCTGCACTACGGGAACCGAACACTCACTTTCAGCCTCATTGGAGGGCGCCTGCGCCACTCGCTCATGTAAAACCGCCACACCTTTCGGACCCACACGTGCCCTGTCCTGAATGTACCATTTCCATTTAATCACACTAGCCTCCTGAGCATGTCCAATTCGATGGGACTTCGGTGAACTCAAAACCCATTGCATGATGGGAATTTCAGGCCTCAAAATCACAGCATGGCCTAAAGTCAATTGCTCGGTATCCACCAGAGCCCAGTAACAAGCAAGCAACTGTTTTTCAAAAGGTGAGTAACGCTCACCAGCCTCTGGCAATTTTTTGGTCCAAAAACCTAATGGCACTTTTTGTCTGCCCTGCTTTTGCCATAAACTCCAATTGGCATACAGACCTTCCACGGACACATTCAAATCAACATCACCGTCACTCACAGGCCACAAATCCAAAGCATACTGAATAGCTTCTTTAGCCAAATTAAAAGCAGTCTGTTGAGGTTCACCCCACTCAAACGCATTCTTTTTACGAGTGACTCGGTACAGTGGAGCCAAGATTTGACTCAAATGGGGAATATGTTGGCGCCAGAATCCAAACAACCCAATGAAGGACTGCGCCTCTTTCCTATTTCTGGGAACAGCAAAATCAAGGATTGTACGTTTAACTTGTGGGATCACCTCTCTGTGACCCTCATGCCAATTGATTCCTAAAAATTTTACAGCTTGAGATGGAGTTTGTAATTTGTCAGGATTTATTTCCCAACCCTTTGCTCGCAAACAGTCAATAATCTGATCCAAATGAGACTGTACCTGGTCTTGCGTATCACCTTGAATCAAAATGTCGTCAATATAATGACAAATTTGAACTTGTGTATTCGTGGGCACTTCAGACAAATGTTCCGCCACCAGCCGGTGACAGATCGTAGGACTATGTACATAGCCTTGAGGAAGACTCCGGAACGTCATTTGACGTCCATTCCATGTAAAACTGAATTGTTCCTGGCATTCGGGGGCAATTGGAATCGAAAAGAATGCATTAGCAATATCGATAGAAGCATACCATGTACCTGGATGCTTTTGAATTCTCTCAATCAATGTAACAATGTCAGGCACTGCCACAGTCAATTTAGGAGTATGTTTGTTCAATTCTCGATAATCAACAGTCATGCGCCAAGAGTTGTCACTTTTGCGCACGGGCCAAACAGGATTATTCCAAGCAGATGTGACCGGAGTAATGACTCCTGCGTCAACCAAATCCTGAATCGTAGCTGTAATTTCTTCATGACCACCTGGGATGCGATATTGTTTTTGAGAAATCACTTTCGTCGCTAAAGGGATCTTAATAGGTGGCATGCGTAAACGGCCAACCCGTACGGGTCTGGTCGAAATGTACTGTCTAGTACCAAACTGATAGTAACCATCATCCAAATGCAAAGTCATACCTTTCAAAATGTCAATTCCAATAATATATTCCAAAAGTGGCACAACCAACACAGAGTATTCTCTACGAGGAATCCTACCAATTGTAATCTCAAGTGCAGTTTGAACTGCGGGTGTTTCTTTGCCACCCAGGCCGGTAATTGTGAAAGACTGTCCATGAAATTTCCTTGACTTACCATGAATTAAAGTGGCCTCCGCCCCAGTATCAACTAACGCTCGGGCCCTTTGGATATTACGATGTTTCCAAAAAATCTCAATATCTACATATGGTCTGTAATCTCTGTGGGCCCACCTGCGTACCGGAGCTTGACCTATTTCCTAGTCATTTTTCCTGCGTTCCGTCAACCAAGACAGATCAGGGTAGATGTTTTCAGTTTTCTTCGGTATCAGGATTTGTTGTTCATATCCGTCTCCAGTACGAAACGGATTAGTATCATGTTCAAAAAGTTGTAAATTACGGTCAGAGAGTCTATTACGATCCTCCCTCCTTCGTATATCAGGGGAATAACGCCTTGCATCTCTATGTCTGCTAGAACCACGATCATCCCTTCCCCTTCCACGATCATCCTCTCTCCCCCTCCCATCACTACGACGGGGGGAACCACCACGTTCTTGGCGCCGGTCATCACGGCGATCAGAATCCACACGTCGTCTCTCATCACCACTGTCATCCGAACCACGATCATAATCATTCTTTCGCACACGACGGGCACCTTCCTTCCGATCCAAACCACGCTTACGAAACATATCCCATAGGATATTATTAGGTTCACCATCGATCTCTTCCCTTTTGACACCATCAGCAATGAGAGCAAGAAACATGTCACGTCTAGAGAACTTATAGTCCCCTCCAGTACGACCCTCAGGTCGGGATTGTCTTTCAGGTTTAAACCATTCACCCAGCTCACCAAGCTGACGAACAGACTCAAGCACAGCAGACAAAGGATTGCCAGTTTGATTAATCAACAATGTCATCATGACCTGCTTGTAAGCAACAGGAGAAGTACGTATAATGCGGTTACGCACGGAAGATGTTAACAAACCATCCAATAACCTGTCAGCAGTACTAAGGAAGATACAAGTTTTCATGACTTCTTCCTTTAAACGTTGCGACGCATCGCGCAGAGTGTACCACGGCTTGTCGTCAGAGGGCCAATCAGACTCTGTTGGATATTTATGATTACAGCCATCAGACGCAAGCTGGAGCAAAGAAGTTTGGACATTACCATTAAAATTCCGAAAATGGTCCTGAATAGTAGAATCAGAACTCAAAGAGCAAAATCGTAAGCAATCAACAGCATCGAGCAGAATACCGGAAGCGCCAAGCTCATAAAGACGCACCATCCAGGTAAGCAAGGCCTCACCAGGCCGTTGTTTAAATCGTTGCAGGATGTCACTAATCTCCTGCTGAGTAAAATCTTCAATACAGTCAAGAGGGATACCACCCGGATTACCAGGGGCTTGTTGCAATTTCCGTCGAAAGATCGGATGAGCAGAAACTGCGGGAAGAGCTTCCGAGGAAGCCCGCATCTTAGATTTAACAGAACAATCAGGGCAAGCTACGTCATCCGCACGGGAAGAACGAGCACGGTCAGAATCGGAAGTCAAATCAATGCATGAAGCAGATTTACAATCACGTCCGGAGCGAGAAGACTCGCGCTTGTCACCCTCCTCTGCCGAGGAGTCAGAAGTATGAGAATCCCAGATATTACCGTCCCACTCATCGGGGTTCCAATCCATTCCAGCTTTCGCTACAAGCATACGCACTTTGCGGGACGACACGCGCCCACGACGATGTTTGTATTTATATCGTGCAATACGGACCGCAGCTCTTTCGGCAATGGTCTGATATGTTTCAAGTTTGTCGGCAAGCAGTTTATTTTGACAACGTAAAAGAGTATGCGCATTTTGCAACTCAACACACCGTCCTTCCGTATCTTTAAATTGTTTCTGTAGTTGAACAAACTTCTCATGCAAAATTCTGTATGCATTAAGAATAATCCATCCTCTGCGTCCTAAAATAGGAAGCTCATCGCCTTTCACTATTGGCGCTTTCTGTAGGCATGAAATCACATCGGCAGGCTCCGCCTGCTCCAAGCATGAAGACCAATTTTCACTCAAACCAGTAGAATCAGCCCACTCACGGGCTAAAGCCTCATAAGGCGTAGACTCCCAGCCGGGAATCTGAATCGGTAATTTGAAAACCGACGGAGATTTTTTCGGAAACATATTAACACGCAAAAAATTATATACACAATTATAAACAAAATGTTATACGTACAAGCCGAGCGCAAACCAACGAGATCAAAACAAAACAATGCACACAGGCTTCGTAAACAGTTCGTGACGCCAGATGTAATGGCTGGATTTTCTGTTTAGATGGGATCAGCCCCCAGGGGCCCCTGTGACCCAGCCAAAACGTACTCACCTTCCCTTCTTAGATCGTATTTACAATGGGTAGATATAAAGATGAATATACAGGTCGCACCTAAGAATGGGGAATGACAATATACATATATGGATTTTCTACAATATCTTATTCACATCAGTTGGCCTCGCGGTCGCCCTGACCCAGACCGTTCTACCCTAGGGCAGATCTGACACGCAATCCGGCGTGTCTACACACGGGCCTGCAGAACCCAATGCTCCCTTTTCCAAATCGTTCGCGATCCTGCGAAACTTACACGGCGGTATCCCTCCCGCCGCTCTCATTTACACACGGGCTGCAATCCGGCAGCCCTACACGCTGGTAATCCTCCCCAGCGCTCTCATTAACGCCGCATATCAACGACGACCACATTCCTATGAAACATTATTAGGATGATATCTTAGCAATCTACTTAGGATAAAACTAAAATAATAACTTTGGATATGGATTCAGATTATATAGTGTACTCCGTGCTTACGACATCAAAGGTCCACTCACTCCCTCTTTATTTGATAACTATTCGTCTGATCGGGATTTCTCATCCGTTCGTCTAAACAGTGCTCAACTAGGAGCATCATTTACCAAGATTGGACACAAGAACCAGGTACACGATAATTCTATATGAATTAGGGCATTTATTAACCATAAACATAAATCACATTACTATGCAGCATTACATTTGCACAAGAAATAAAAGAGAAAGATTAGGGTGCACGCACTATAAGAATCGGTCGGACTTCACCTGGTTAATGGGAAATCGGGACTCGGCAGTCATCTAGGCTCCTGTCTCGTCTCTGGGTCCTGGCTCGCCTTGCAGTCACCCTCAGCCGTCACAAGTACACGTCTGCACTGATAGGCTCAAACTCGTCTGCTCTCCCTCAGGACCTCGGAACCTTGCTGTTAATTAGCTACCGTCTCTCTCTCTCTCTCTGGGTTAGTGCGCTCCGCGCCACTTCTCGTTCAGTCTATCTTCAGAGAGTTTCGGTCTTAAATCTTTCTCCGACTTCAAAGATGGCGACTTGTCCACCATGAAAATGAATAATGGCAGAGATGCTAACGGCTAGATGCCGCCTACGGACTGACTGACTGAAAGACTAACACCTTTGCTAATATCAAAAGCCCGTTCCTTCATGGAAATTCACGGCCAGTAACCTGCCGCCCACCAAATTCTTGTACCTCCCCGTACCAAGGACACTTTCCCAGCTGGCCAGCCTGAAGTTGTGTCTTCGGAGTGGAGAAAAATACATTCCTTCGATAAGGGTCAGCCTGAACCGGTTCTCTCCAAGCGAACAACAGCTTAAAACTAAAACATCACTTTTAACCTAGAAAGCCTTCTCGAGCTACCAGGCAGAAAGCAAAATGGAGTCTGTCTCGCTTAAGGCCTACGGAGCCCATAATATGCATAGCTCCATGAGAAACAGATCGGCATGTTAGCAAATGAGTAAATCATGACTAATACTTATATATCTAACCCCTCACTTAAATTCATAAGCCTTACTCTAAGAGAAATGGCACGAAAATGCCCTTATATCTGTAAGACAAGGTCCCTGTTTATCGGCCTAATCCCTATGCTATGGGGGTGATAGGCTGGAGTCACTCTCCATCATTCTCCTTCTCCAGAGAGCTGGCAAAAAGACAGCCATAACATTACACCCCTTGACTCCAGTCTAGTAACCAATAACTAAATGGAGCTAACGTCAGTAGATGAATAATATGAAACAAAACTAACTGATCTACGACTCTTCGTAAGTTTAAAAAATTGTAGCAGGGAAGGGACACACTGGATAAAGCAGCAAATCGCTATAAGGATGCAGACAATAATAATAACCCCTCCCAAAATTTGTCGTAAAAAATGCATGTCAGGGAGCCAGTTAAAAAGCCAGTCAAAGAAACCCTGATCTATGTGTTCTCTAATTCCTGCAGTCAAGTCGTGGAGTTTATTAATATGGGACTGGATATCTTTAGAATGGTCAGACAAATTAAAACAGCATAGACCTTCAAATTCAGAGCATTCATGCCCGTATTTTAACAGCAAATAATCGATGGCCGCACGATTTTGCAAAATAGCTCTACGTTCACCTTGGGAATCTAACAATAAATCTGACAAAACAGTAGAAGTTTGGTTGATCGACTTGACCATCCAGCAGGCCATCTTGCCTATTGTTTTAGCATTATAAACGGCTAATGCAGGAACACCAATAATAGAAAAAGCTAAACCAAGATATTCTGATCTGGAAAAAAGATGAACAGAGGAATCACAGTCGTCATGTAAGGACATTGAGTCACGAACAATACGGGAATGTGAAGGAGGATGTGAAGAAAACATTAGCAAACTTAATCTAGTGATGGCACACGGGCCACCAGAAATATTCGCAGGAATATAGGGCCAAGATGAATTCCCGCATGAAAACACCTGACCTACCCCTCTCCCTAACCCCAACCATTGTCCAGTAAATTAGAGAAATGTCCGTCCACGTCAAAGTTAAAGAAAAAGAAGTAAACCCCAAGTTTCCTTAACTCCCAACTTCCCACCCACCAAAAAAAGATTAAAAAAGGGGCATGGGTTGAAGAATGAGATCTAGCGGTGGGGGTGCCGGCTAGGGCCTCCTTCAACTTGGCCTCTAGGCACGCTATCTGAAGAAGCATGCGGCACCAAAAGTTCCTGTAGGAACAACAGGGGTGGGCGGCAGTAGATGTTGATGAAGTTGATGGACGGCGGGTGGCTGCCGAAACATGCTGCCATACCATCGGAGGTGCAGGGGCTGGCTGGCATTGGAGGAAGAAGCTGCAGCTGCCGCCTTCTCGACTGGCAGAGCAACCAGCCGGCGATATTCATCCCCGATGGCCTCAAGCTTGCTTTGCCAGGCCCTGACTGCTAACTCCTGCCTTGTGGGTTGGGAAGGAGTAGCTATATCAAGAAAGAAAAAAAAGACAATTGTAACCAATACTCTTAGCAAAACAGTAACACAATATTACACACATAAAAATTATAGTGGCACTGTAGCACTAGCAGTTGTGGTATCCTTCTCACTTCCTCTGCCCCTAAGATCTAGATGTGATTATTCGACTTTCAGGCACTATGGAGTAGAGTAGAAGTGTTCTTCTCTCTCTTGTTTAGAACAATTAATCTTGTAGGCATGCCAGCTCAGTGAGCTTGTGCCCTAGACAGACATGTTTGTGTTGCAGACTCATGTTACTTTACTACTGTCTGCATGTGGGGCCGCTCTGTACTACACAATAACATATTTTTCCATTATGGCCATACTCTGTTAAATCAATGGCAAATGCTTGGACAATTTCACTTTCACCCTGACTACTGCAATAAGGCACATGATGATGATGACATGCTTATGAATGAGGATATATGGCGGCACAACATCATGTCACTCACATGATGATGATGATGATGACATACTGAGTGATTTGTAAGTACAAGTTGCCATGCAGCTGATAGGCCACCCATGGCTGATACACTCAAAAATGACATGGGTATGGACTGGAGCGGAAGTGGGCCTTGGAGTCGGAGTGAGGCGATTAATTTTTTTTTTATAAAACCGTTTTTATTGCAGAACAATAATAGCAGCAGCATACATTCTTACTTTGCCTGCATCGCTTTCAACAATGCCATATGTCCCGTGGCCATTTAGATAGTCGTACACAGCTCATGAGCCCACATCCCGGAGGCCGGGCAGCGATGTTCAGGGTATCATTATACTGAACTGTATGTTGAACTTTACTTTGTTGCTAACACGGTAGGGTGGCTACGTTCCGCTTTAGAGATTTCCTCCTCCCCGTCCCCCGCCCCTAACACTGCCCCTCCCCCATCCCATTCCCCGTCCCCCTCCCTCCCTCCCCACCGCCCGTGCCCACGCCCGCGACTGCGACTGTTCCCGGCCCTCACATTTAGTCTGGGGTACAATTCAGAAGTACATAACTATTCACTGTGTTTGTGTGGATGGAATGCTTCGGGGGACCCCTTCGGGCTCGGACGGCGTCCCGTCCTCCTCCAGCATACTATTACGCAGGGCTTGCACCAATCCCTCCCATGCCGTTGCCGCCTCCAGCGCCCTGTCATCAGCCTTGCGGGTCGCTAGTTGATATCGAAGCGTGCTTTCACTTGCCGCCCATTTCTGTAGCTCCTTGGCCCACCTCCCGTGTGTGGGGCCCGTTTTTGACTTCCAAAGTCTCGTCACCTCCCTTTTAGCTAATAGGAGGCCCATGTCGATAAATCTACTTGTATTTTTGTTTTTGGGTGTGTGAGGAAACCAGTGTAGGACACAGACCGCCTTGGTGTACTGCAAGTCCCTGTCCGTCACCTCAGTCAGCGTTTCGCCAACCGCCCTCCAGTAGTCTTGCAGGTGGGGGCAGTCCCACAGCATATGCCCCAGCTCCACTCTCACCACTTCACATCTAGGGCACGCCGCATCTGCCACCCCGAAATACTTCCCAAGGTTACTCGGTGTAAGGTAGGCCCTGTGGAGGATATAAAAATGTATCAGCTGAAAGCGCGCGTTCCTGGTACTTTTCCGAGCTCGCCGCACTAGCCCCGCCCACGTAGCGTCAGGGATCTCAGTCTGCACTTCCAGCTCCCATTTCGCCTTTAGTGCCGCCAGCGGCTGCAGAGTCTCACGCAACATTCTGGCGTACAGGCAAGTCACCGCCTTATAAGTGCCAGCAGACATCATGGTGTACTGGCAGGCTGCGGATGTGGCGGGTTCTATGAGCCGCGCTCCCCAATGCGCCTGCATCGCACTTGTCACCGCCGCATGCATCAGGTAGTCTCCCCTCGGAAGGTCGAAGCGCTCTTGCAGCGTTTGGTAAGGGACCAGCGCTCCCTCTTCGTATAAGTCACCCAACATTTGGAGGCCCGCCTCCTCCCACATCTGCAAGCCCGACCAGTCTCCGCCATGTGGGAGCGCCGTTACCATTCCCAGCGGGATCTCTGGCGCATACGGTCGCCGCACCCCGGCCCGACGTTGCGATCAATTCCAGCATTGCCGGAACGTCTGCTCCTCCAGAGATAGGTCTCTGATAACCAGCCTCTGCTGCAGCGTAATATACGCCAGTACATGGCGAGGGGTGCCCTCCTCCCTGTCCTGCTCCGGCCCCCGGTATACTCGCGCCACTTCTTGCGTAAAAATCTGCAACTGCGCTGCCAGGTAATAAAGTTCAAAATCAGGCACCGCCAGGCCCCCTTCGTCTTTTGGCCGGGTCAGGGTCGCCATCGGAGGCGATTAATGATGGGTGGGGAGGGTACATAATAGTCATGCACAATATACATGTTGTGCTTGCAAACTACTTTGAGTCAAGAGAGTATTCCATTCTAAAATACAACCTCAAACCTTTGTATCAAAAACCTTGCAAAAAAACAGTCCTTGTTCTTCCCAGGGCTTTTTTCATTTATCAGTGCATTGCTTTTCTTGCATTCTTATTTTATTCTTCACCCTTGGCTTTGGTACTCTGGCACGGTTTAATTTTCTTCATTCAGTCTGACTCAGTTTTCACCTACCATCTATGATACCATCCAGGCATCCATCCAGACAAACATGGCTATCATAAACCAGGTTTCACCAACAACATTAATTTGTCATAGATATAACCAACCACCACCCATGCGTCCTTGCTTGCCTTAGAGTTTGACCTCTCAAGCTCCCCGGAGGATTCCTTTCACCTATACAGTTTCACCCACCCAGGCAGGCATCCTTTCTGCTTTCTCTTTCACCTTTCACCCAACCTACAACTAACCATGCATCCTATTATCTTCATCCGCCACCTATATGCATTCCGGGGCCCCTTCCTTCACCCCCGCATCCTCCTCTGCCAGCTATACATGTTGTCTGACTGTTTGTCTTCGTCATAAAACTGTCTCTGCTGAGTTAAAGATAGAATAGAATAGGCCATTAGTTACTCAACCCCGCCGCTAATGCTAATGTTAAGTAAAGGGTGTCTTCTTCATCTGTTCAGTGTTCACAACAACTTAGTCTCAGTGGAAGTACAGTGTACTACTGAATGTACACCCTTGCAGCGAGTGTATTAATCCTTCTCAATAAGTAAGGAATATTACCACTGCCCGCCACTGCTGCTGGCTCACCCCCTGCAGCTGCCGCATTCGCTCTCTCCTGAGTGGCATTGCCCTCAGCGCTGGCCCCAGCCCTGGTGGTCGGTACACCTAGAAAA
Organism: Triturus cristatus; assembly: GCF_964204655.1. Classification (NCBI taxonomy): domain Eukaryota; kingdom Metazoa; phylum Chordata; class Amphibia; order Caudata; family Salamandridae; genus Triturus; species Triturus cristatus. The sequence continues at coordinate 806,777,079 of NC_140590.1, forward strand.
AACATTTCACATTTATTTAGATGCCATATACACCTCCCGTATGTATTTATTTTATTAGCATGATTGAAAATAATACATAATTATTAATACATACACAACCCACATCACTATCGGTAGAGTAGAGTAGACAGTATTGTCCTATCAAAAATAACAAAATTATATCCGGTTGGGCATTTTGTTGGTGGCAATTTTTGAAAAGCCTCTCAAGAAGAGGACAACCCAAAGGTCTGGACACAGTGACTAGAGCTATTGGTGCATCTTATTTTTTGAAAAGAAGAAAGAGTGTCAAACTGGGCGGACACAAGGTCTCTCTTAGTTGGAAAATGATGGTGCCCTCCTCCTACTCCTCATACTTCCTTCCAGCCATGGTGCACTGTAATCAGTTGTTCAGTGTTCACCATCAACTGCTGCTACTAAAAAAATGTACTAGGCCTGGATTCGAAAAAGTAAAATACACCACTTTCAGGTGTCCAACGTGAGTGACAACCATTACTGATTGAGCATGATGAAACAGTAAAAGAAACTAAAGCCTTCTCATCTCAAAAACCTGCCGAGAATACCTTACTTAGGCATGCAATCTGCACAGCAGATTAGTGCTAATAGTACTAGTAGTAGTAAGGAGTCCTTACTAGTACTGGTAGTAGCCTAAGACCAATGGGTTCTCTGAGTCTTACAGTACCACTACTAAGCAATTCACATATAAGGGGAGAGGGAAAGCGTAGTGAAACCTTGAAGAAAGCAAGCTACAGACAGACTAATACAGAGTCAGAGTAGAGGTTAGTCAGATGCAGTTTGATTTGATGTAAAAAAAATAAAACAGACACTGGAAACAATGTTAGTACTAGTACTTAGTAGTAGGTAATGGAGCATAAACAAGAATTTAGAAACAGATAGATTGAAGAGGATTTCGGAAAAATTTAAATTAGGAAATGGAAATAATAGAGCGGTAAAAGTTAGGGAAATATTAATGTATAACAACACCAGGAGGACTTACTGTGGCCAGCAGCGGCTCCCGCACCCGCCGCACTGCCAGCAGGCCCAGGCTTCTTCCTACCCCTGGATACTGATCATGTAAGACATAATTAAAGAGACATAAAATGATTTGTGTTAAATAAATCAATATAATTGCTCTAAAAATATTTTTCGAGAGGAAAGGACAATTGCAATAACATTGACCTACCCTAAATCAGATCGACTTATTCGACTAGTAGTAGTCAACTAGCATGTATTGCAGTCGAGTACCATCCGCTCATTATTATTCCACAGTTCAATTCCGATTCCTGAATCCTAAACATACCTACCCTGCCTATTCTAGACTTTGGAATGAATTGCAAAAAAAGTATATTTACTTCTACTAAGTTGTGATCTCATTCCCAATCATCTTTCAGTCTCAACTCAAACCCCCTTTGATGGGCCAATTACTAAGTCTACATTTTCATTCTTCTTAATGCATAGATGGATGCATGCATAATGCATACACCAAATTGGTTGGTTGCTATTCTATTCACTCACTATATGAACGAACTTCAAAAGGTTCTACTAAGACTGAAGTCATGTGAGAGGACGTGTCACGCAGGCCGCTAAATTAACAAATAATACTAACTAACTACTACCACTATCTTAGTGAGACAGGACAGCCTGACAGGACAAAAAGGAAAGGACTTGAGTCTTTCCTATATGCATTACCTAACTTAAATTCTCTAACCTCTCTTACTTAACCAGCCCAAGAGAGAGCAAAATTGCAAACAAGTAAGATTAGTTATTAGCGCCAAGCATGAGCACCTGTCTGGAAGTAACAATCACATACTAATAAGATTTTTAAACATAAGTTACCTGCATGTAAGCAGCAGCAGCATGTAAGCTATTTGCGAAACAAATAATATTCACAATAACACAGAACAGAAGAACACAATAGTAATATAATTAGCTACTCAACAAGCCCCAGGACCTCAACACCTAGGAGGTCCAGCAGGTCTTGCTCCCGTTCTAGGATGTCGGACCACTGATGCGTCAATTGGTTACGGGTGCGCCGGACCCGAGGGCAGCGAAACACTGCCCGGCACACCCTCTTCCACTGCCGGTGACACTCCCTGAGCCCGGAGCCAGATCCAGGCCTACCGCCTGCTGCCAGGGTTAAGGGGAGGTGGCGCTGGACAAAAGAAAACAGTGCAGCCATCTCCGCCTCACTAAATAAGGCCTGTGGCTGCACCCCTTGTGTGCGCCGCCTTCTGCAAGGAAGGCATAGCGGCTCTCACTCCTCGGCCTCTTCCCCCTAGTGTTTTTTTAAGGCTCTTGGCCATGGTTCTGGGTAGATGGGGGCAGAAAAGAAAAGGTAGGAAGTAAGAAAGTAGGTAAAAGAAATTAAAAAAGAAAGTAATATGAAAAGAGTGAAAAACGCACTAAATACACACCAGAAGTAGGAAAAAACACTTAATATACAATCAGGAATAGAGAGGGCAAGATGATCAATAAAAAAAGATCAAAAAAAGTTTATAGAAACAAAGGTTTGAAAAGATATAGGGAGGATAGAAAAACAGGCCTAGAACCATAGCAAAAAGTAAAAAACAAGATGGCCGCACTCATTGGCGACTGCGAAGTGAAGTTTGCACAATAGTTCCCCCGAGCATGCAATAAGCATCCCCGAACACTCAATACGCATTCACAAACAGGAAAAACACATCGCGAACGGGCGGAACAAGATACTCTGCGTGCTTGCAGAACTCCATGTAGCTTTTTGCGACTTTGCCGAATTTCGAGTAGCGCGAATACGCAAACTCCACCCAGGGTTACTCTTGTGTTTAAAAATAGATCGTCATCCAATATTAACACTCACTCTATACGGTCCTGCAGAAACCCAATCCTGATTCCTGACCCTCACTCACTTGTTCAAACCACAATCATTGATTTTGAAAACTTGGGGTCCCATTATGATGCTTGTTGAACGAGCATCAGACCAGCATCGTGTTGGAAACGGGACTGCCCACAAGGAGTTGGCGGTCCTGCTTCCTTAATTAGGATGTGACCACCTTCCCGGCGGTTGGAAAGTGCATATTTCACATGTGCAGCACACATGGAAAAAGCAAAATGCCTTGAATTGTTTATGTACAGGAAGGTCCCCCTTCCTGTACATAAACGATCTTTTTTTTTTAAAATGCCATTTTGCGATTTCCATATGTGCTGCATTAGGCAGCACACATAAAAGTGACAAAATGGCATTTAAAGATTGTAAAGGGGGACCTTCCTGTACATGAACAATCTTTACCCTGCAGGCAGACACCCTTGCTCTATTGTGCAAGGGGGCCAGCGTTGGCGCTACACTGCTAAGTGTAGCGCCAGCGCAGGGGTAAACTCAAGGCTGCACCATATCGTTGTAATTATGGTGCAGCCTTGCATTTCTGAAGCGGCGAAGTGAGGCGTTAAGCCATGAAGGCCAACGCCTCGCTCTGCCACTTCCTAAAACATATGCCCCCATATGTCTTAGACATTTACAAAATAATTTTTTGCATGAACTGCATTTTCGTGAAGTGTGGAAGTCGGTAAGACATTTCACTATAGGCTGGTGTCACTGAAACAATGGATGGTGCTGCAGAGGCCCAGTCATTCACATGAGCTTTCAGAGGTGTGGACCGTTGTTAAACCAGGTTTATCACACTGTTGGCGTATATCCCCCAAATGACTCACATTGCATATATGCCCAAAGGTTCTCACATTACATGTATCCTAATCTCCTTACGCTATCTATCCATGAGCACTGCAACCCTCACACTATCTATTCATGTGCCAACAAGCAGCTCATATTATTTATCCATGTGTTCCAAATCTCTCATATTGTTTATAAATCTGCTAGAAACTTTCTGCAGTCAGTGCTAGAATAGCCATGCGGGCAACCAAGGTAACTGCTGTACTCTGATGCATGAGGCTATCTTCAGGTATGGTTGTTGTGTGGTCCATACAGCTATGAAAGTAACAATGAGGGGAAACGCCCTGCCGCTCTCAGCCACTTCTACTACTGACTACAGTGTTGGTAAGCTATCAAGCATCAATAGTCCACAGGTAACATGTTATTGTAAAAAGAGATGATACGTTGTCTCTATCACATTCAGGTCATATGTTGGTGAAAATTATCCATAGAAGCAGCTTCAAGGACATCACCTGCCTGAAGGGCGATTGAGCCAAATGCAGTAAAGCATTTGTAGGTGCCACTACCAGAGTGGGTGCTGAACCCTGCTTTCCCTTAGCATAGATCTAGAAGAGGGGACAGATATCTGAAATGCATTCCCTTCTCTGCCTTCTGTCCCATCCTATATCACCAGCAGCAGGTATCTAGATGTGCTGTTCCATATGTAATGATCATGCCACCTCTGAATGAGCTCCAAACCGGTTGCTTACTTAGACTACCATTAGGGACACAGTGTGACAAGGCAATGGTGCTTTATATACTGGATTAGTAATAGTACTTTACGAAAAGGTTAGCACTGCTGGTTTAAAATCTGGATTTCATATTGATATCGGAATAGCAATGCTGGCTTGAATATTGGGAATATTGTGGATTCTTGAAAGTCTATATTTTACAAATGATTGCATGCCAGAACATCAAGCACAAAAATATTGTGTGTTGGACCTGGCCCTTTATACAGGGTCACCCCAGATTTTTGCCTTCCTTTGCTGAACCCATTTTTGTTGACATTAGGACTCTGCGCACTGTGGTAAATAATTTAATTACCGGGACTTAATTTGATACAGAAACATAATAAAATAGCTCAGTAAATAAGAGGCAGAATCCGTGGTATTAGAGGTTCGGAATGGGCTTTATTCCAGTGGTCGATTATAATCGGTTGCTCCAGGTTCCATCACCACGAAGGTTCAGGAAGTGAAGTACATACGTTATTGACAATCAATTACTTTTATACAATAGGCATTACAGTGAGGCCAATACAAGAGGCGTAACAATTGATAGCAAAAGATAACATTTCACATGCGTAGCAAAAATAGGCGTAACTGGGAGTGATTTAAAGAACGTCATCAGATGTGATGTCATAAGAGGGCGGTTACATGAAAGAATTTCGCAATGTCAGCAGAAATACTTGGCAGATATGCGCGCGCAGCAGCATGACGTGTAATTGACGTGCAACTAGGGGGTGAAGGGGACTTGACATTTAGCTCTACATGTGGCGACAGAAGTCTGGAGGGTCAAGTCAACCTAATCCCAAATCATATCTAACATCCTATGTTTAAAGAACTAAGTTATCCAAAAGAGAGGTCTCTTCGAGTAGAATCTTATTCTATACTGACTATACTGACTGTTAGTGCGTGTACAAGCGTCTAAGTGTCTACACTAGATGCGAGGGCGGAATCTTCCATAGTAATAGGGCTATGAATTACTTGCATGAAGACAGAGAAACCGGGCCTTTTCTCGGTAGCTGGCAGAATGTTTACTTAAACTACTAGACAGGAATGCATTGGGCAGGGATCGGAGCAGATAATTTTCGAAGGTGAAATACAGTTCTTGGCAGGCAGCAAGCTGATGTCAGGCTTCGTGAGCCGCGCAGGGAATGAGACAAAGTTCATGGTCACAGATGTAGGCTCGGACTGGAGCTTTCAGAGGCAGAAGGCAAGAAGAGTCTGATGACAGAATCAGGGCCTACTTGCCTGGACTGTAAAATGGCATAAGTGAACCATATAAAGCCGGTGGCCTTTCATACTTAGGAATGGAATATCCGGCCTATTCATGGCGGATCTGACAGAGGACATGTTAACGGTGGACGCACATGTATTTGCGTCTTCATAACTGGAACTGGAGGGAACATACATGTACTTGTAACATGCACATAGAACCGTTGGGGTCCAAGATAGGGGACATAACTGACCAGAAAAATCCATATTTCCACATTCCCTCCTTGTCCCCTACTTGCCCGTCAAGAGATATCAATCTTCATTAATCCATTGATCTGTTCATATAGCATCATTTGTTCTTCTTTCTTCTTCCGGGATCTTGAATGAAAATCTTGATGTGGAATGCACGATGTGGCACACAGACCACAAATCGCTGGTCCACATTGTAGACATAGACAGCAGCTGAATAGTATGAGAAGGCCAATACCTAGGAAAGATAGGACCTTCCATCCAAAGGTAGATAATACACTCCACAACCAACCGGACCAAGTCCAGGTGTCTGGATTCTGGTGTATCTGGCTTACAATCTTATGAAGACGAGTTATGGCTTTATATACAGATGGCGAATTTTCTGGTATGAAAATGCAACAGCTTGATCCGATGACCCTACAAGCTCCGCCCCTATCGGCCAGGATGACGTCAAGGACAAGACGATTTTGAAGCACAACAATCCGCATAGCAGACTGCTCTTCTGTTAAATTGCCTAAGGCGGAAATAGTTTTGTTCACTACTGCTTCAAGGGTTCTAGTTAATCTACGTATCAGCTTACTATTAGTAATGGTACCTATATAGGGAAAGAGACCTTTATTGAAATCTGTGTATTTTTCCCATGCTGTTTCAGTGTAATCGACTATCGGGAGATCTCTCCTTACTCTATTATATACTAAATGAATATTTCTGTGATAATCAGCAGGAGCTAGAAAAACAGGTGGCAAAAGGAATCCAATATAGCAAGTACCATCCCAATCTAGAGGTAAACGTACATATGCCGTCTGACCACATATGAAATAGGAATGGCGGGAAGCTCTAAATGTAGACTTGCCTTGATCACTAAATTCTACTATAGTGGTGCATTTACTATGGCCCATGTGTATGGAACCATTCTTTCTTATACATAATTCACCTTTTACTGGAAATATTGACATAGCGGGCAAAATTGAAGTAGCTTCTGATTCGACATTTAGGATCATAAGATTGAGCGTAAAATTACCTAATCCATACACTTCATTTTCTAGATCAGTTCCTGTTCTCTGGGGGAGTCCCTCCTTGTTAGGGTGGCAGACTTTAAGCAAAACTAAGTTCAAATTTCCCCATACCCAGCTATCTTGATAAACTGCAGAATTCGAATCTAGAGAATTAATTAAACTAAACCATGCTCCACAGGAGCCGTTGTGTGTGAACGGGTATGGAAAGAGAGGTAGAATTCCTTTATAATTCTGATAGGGAGGGAGTCGGCCACATATCCAACAATTTGTAGCATTGCTAACCTGATGGGAATGATGCAACATACTAATAAACGTGTTATTGCGCAGTGCAAATCTATAAGACAGCTCAAGCGGAGGTAATTCACTAAAAGAATGTTCAGCAGTAACATTGTAAACATGTCTAGAAATAGGATAATATATGTGCAACAATATACTTGCAGTAATTATTAAAAGACTTGAGAAAAACAAAATTAATAACGTCACTATGCAATGACTACGCAGTGATTTACAGTACGCCTGTCGTTTCAACATTTTTCGGGTGCTTTCTCTATTCAGGTCCAAGGGATACATGTCAGAGACAATTCAACCGCTTCACCTTGGAGAGGACTTAAACAATCAAATTGCTCGACTGATTGGGCCTGAGCTTTAATTTATAATGTTCGGAATCACTTTTTTCCACAAAAGGAAGTTTTGAGTCAATGGGTGAAGACACACAAGGTGTGGTATTCACATCTGATTTTAGTCCATGAAATTTCTTGATATGACTAGAATGAATCCATCCTTTTCTGCCTTCGATCTTCACGGCTGTTCTTGTGGTGAGCAACACCAGCTGAGGTGACCTCCACCTAGGTTCCAGCTGAGTCTTTCGATCAAAGTTCCTCACGAGGACCAAGTCTCCCGGAATCACGTCATGGGGTTTCACCTCAGTGTTGTCAGGAAAAGCTGCAGCTACCTGTGAACGACAAGATTGTAGTGCAGACATCAAGGAAGCCAAGTAATCTGTCAACATGTTACAGTCAATATCAGTTATTTTGCGTGGTATAGGCGTCCCCCACATATTTGGTGGTCTGCCGAAGATCACTTCATACGGGGATAGCCCTGTTCGAGAGTGTGCTACCATTCTTGTGTAAAAGAGTGCAACTGGTAATGCTACTACCCAGTCGACACCTTTCTCTCTGCATATTTTGGATAATCTTATTTTCAGAGTCTGATTATGTCTTTCTACGAGACCTGCTGCTTCGGGGTGTCGGACACAGTGGAATTTCCACTGATAGCCTAACAAAAGTGAAACGTGTTTCATTAATTCGGATGAGAACGGCTGGCCGTTATCTGAGTGAACCACACGTGGTAAACCGTATCGTGGGAAGAATTCTCGAACCAACTGTTTGGCAGTAGTCGGGGCAGTGTAATCTGAAACCGGGTATGCCTCCGTCCAACGGGAAAGAGCACACACAACTACGAGAACATATTTGAATCCTCTACATCGTTCCATCTGGATATAATCCATCTGGAGGACTTCAAAAGGATGATCAGGAGGATGAAATCCACCCTGTTCTACGGGAACGCTTTTTCCTGGGTTGAACTGGCAACAGATCATACAGGTACGAACTTTTTGTTTGGCTGCAGCTCGTAAATGTTTATTAAACCAAATGTGTTGAATGCTATCTAGCATAGCTTTTTCTCCTAGATGTGCAGGACTATGTACAGTGTTAATTATAACTTGGACCATTGAATCAGGTAGGAACCACACAGACTTTTCCTTCATCATCCATCCTTGATCGGTTTGGATCCCTCCTAATTCAGTCCATTTCTTTATTTCGTCTGGTGTAGCATGTGTCTGTATGTCAATTACGTCAAGAGTAGGATCTTTAACCGTCCTACAATGTGTTGGCGTCGGGACTATTGTCTTTGTCATGTCGGATGTTTGAGTTTGAGCAGTCTGTTTAGCTGTTCTATCAGCTAAATTATTGCCTTGAGAAATGATATCAGTAACTTTCGTATGAGCTTTACATTTCATAATTGATATTGCAGTGGGTAGATGTATTGCATCTAATAAAGCATGAATGAGGGGTCCGTGCTGAATGTGGGCACCGTGAGAAGTTAAATAACCTCTCTCTCGCCACAGCACGCCGAAGTCATGTACGACTCCGAATGCATAACGTGAATCAGTGTATATGTTGACTTTTTTATTTGTGGCTTGAATACAGGCTTGTGTCAGAGCGACGAGCTCTGCTGCTTGAGCGGACAAGGTATTTATGCAATTTGTTTCAATGATTTCAGTGTCTGTTGTGACTGCGTAAGCGGCCACTAGTTCTCCTGTACCTTTTCTCATACATGAACCATCTACATACAACGTCAGGTCTGGGTCTGATAATGGGACATCGGTTAAATCTTGTCTGGGTTTCGTCGTGATTGTAATAACTTCAATACAGTCATGGGCTAGTGGGTCTGTTCCATTTACAGGTAAAAGTGTGGCAGGATTCAATGTGTTACAACGTCTGATTTCTATATGTGGCTGAAACAGTGTTAGTTCATACCCTGTAAGTCTTGCTATAGTCAAATGTTGTGTTTGCGTTCGATTCACAAGAACCTCCACTGCATGTGGTACTTGTACTGTCAATGGATGTCCTAACACTATGGCATCGCTTTGTCTGATTGCTAAAGCTGTCGCTGCCACTGATTTCAGGCACGCAGGCAGAGCCTGAGCTATGGGATCTAATGTACTAGAAAAATAAGCACATGGTTTGTGTGCTCCTGCTTGTTCCTGTGTGAGTACTGACAAGGCAGTACCTTCGCGTTCTGTAATAAAGAGTGTAAACTGTTTACTGTAACATGGTGTTGCTAAAACAGGTGCTTGACATAAAGCTTTCTTTAAGCTTTCAAAAGCTTGTGTATGTTCCTGAGTCCAAGGGAGAACAGTCGATGTGGCTGCCTCCTGTGTTGTCAACTGAATGAGTGGTTTTGCTAGAAATGCATACTGAGGGATCCACTGCCTACAATATGAAGTGAGGCCTATGAAAGCCCGTACCTCCTTTTGTGTCTTGGGTATTGGCATGTTAGCTATTAACTGAATGCGGTCGGGTGTAAGCTGCCTTCCCTCCTTGGACAGCGAGTGTCCAAGATAAACAACTCGCTGGACACAGAATTGCAGCTTAGAAGGGGACACCTTGTGCCCCTTTTCGGCTAGAAATTGTAAAACTGTCAGTGATGCTTTCTCACATTCGGGTTCGCTTCTAGCGGTGATCAGCAGATCATCGACATATTGAAGCAAGGCAGTGTTAACTGGCATGTGGATACTGTCGAGTTCTCGTTTCAGTGCTTGGCTATAGATGCTGGGGCTTTCTGTAAATCCTTGAGGTGCGCGTGAGAATTTGAAGCTACGTCCATTTAAACTAAATCCGAACAAATATTGGCTTTCCGGATCTATTGGGACACTGAAAAAGGCATTTTTGAGATCAATTACAGTAAAGAATGTTGCTTCGGAATCAATAGCTGTCAGTAATGATGAGATATCGGGGACCACAGGGAATTGTGGCACAATACACTTGTTTAATTCGCGCAGATCAATAACCAATCGATATACTGGCGGGGCCTTCGGATCTGTTCGTTTGAGAATCGGAATTATCGGTGAATTACATACATTGGAGTCTGTTTCTACAACCACTCCTTGGGCAATGAGCTCGTCAATGATTTGTAGTAAAGCCACTACAGCATCTGGTGGTAACTTGTATTGTCGCATTCGTGGTAGTACCACTCCTGCCTTTAGTGTAACTCGATATGGTGTAATATTCATGCAACCAACATCAGTAGGGCCTTGTGCCCATAGATGTGTAGGTAAAGTCTGCAATCGGGGATCCATGTCTCTAGACACATAATGACCTTTAAAATCACGTAAAAACAATCTTACTCCTTCCGGAGAACAACATATTATAGCTCCTAGAGCTTTCAATGTCTTTATTCCTAACAGGTTTTCTGGACATGATTTAGTAAGCAATAAATCTGTAGTTCGGGTCAAAGGTCCTATCGTAAGTGGAAGAGGTTGTGACACTTCATTAACAATAGGTTTTCCTGAAAAACCAAGGGAAATATTCTGTGAGCCTGAGAGGGGTGCCCCTGGAACTTCACTACGTTTTATAGTTGTTCGACTTGCCCCTGTATAGAGTAAAAATTTTCTGTCTTGGCCTAATAATTCACTATGTACATAAGGTCCTTCTTGATCTACAGGGATCTCGATAAGGGGTAAGTCAACTTCCTTCTCTAGGCTGGTTCATGCATATCGTTGATAATCAGGATAGTCATACTGTGCGGTCTGGTACAGTTGTCGTGTCGTGGTTTGCGTGGCAGCAACAGGCAGCGCTGGTGCAGCTGGCACAAACTGTATAGTCTGTTGTGGAGCTGTCATAGACTGTGCATGCTGCAAGGCTCCTTGTTCATTCTGATCCTGTCTAAGTGGCCGTGGTCTTTCTTTTGTAATACCCGTGGCGATATTACGCTTCAGGACTGGACAATCGTGTACATGATGACCTAGTTGTTTACAATAGTTGCATGTCCCTTTTACAGGTCCTGCTAAATCGCCAGAATGTGTCGTACCCTTTTTATGTCCTTCAGCTGGAACTGTCTGGGAGACTAGCATTTTCATTTTCGTGTCTTTCATGCGTCTTTGTTCATGATCTTGTTCCTCTCTAATTCTATTGTGATGATACTGTAACATTTGTAACATTTGTGATGGAGTGTTACCTTGCCAGGTACTCTCGAATTTTAATACTCTATTCTTCACTTGGGGCAAGGAATTTTCAACTAATTTTGTCACAAACAGATGTGGGTATGATTCGCTACTTGCTTTTATGCCACTATTTATACCGAAACATTTTTCAAATCGTGCATAGAAATCACTAGTGTCTTCATCTTGCTTTTGTTTACAGGCTGAAATTGCACCCCAGTCTTCCTTTTTCGTGGTTAATAAACGTGGCAGTACCTGTACTAGTAAACCTGGTAGTGCTTTAGTTTTGTCCCCAAGCCCCGAACCTGGACCTCGGGCCTTTTCTTCATTTTCTAATGCTGTCCAATCTATCTTTTGGTCTCCCACCTCCCACTCTTTTTCCTTGAGTTTTTCATAAATGCCAGCAGGCATTAATACCTTTAATATTGTCATAATGTCGGGATAGGTATACTCTCCCATGAGTAACATGTCTTTAATTTCTCGGTGGAAACCCGCTGGGTCTTTGTCATGACTGGGTACCACTTTCTTCATTTCTAACAATTCTATTTTCGATATGGGTGTATATACAAATACACGTTTAAACTCATTGTCCTCGCCTTTTATTGGGTGTACTTCTCGTAAGGGATTCTGTCTGTCCATGTAATACGTGGTTCTTTCCTTGATGGGCAGTGAGACATGTTCTGGCAATATAAAAAGAATGTACTGCTTTCTTGATTCTAGTATTTCTTTAATTAACTTAGTACCTGAACCTCTCCATCTATTCGTGAGTAATTCAGTCAATATATCAGGTAAGGGACCAGGATCTGAATGTTGGCTTTTATATAGTATAAGAAGTTGTTGAATCATATAAATCCCAGCTAAACGCTGTTCATCTGGGGTGAGATTCAAAAATGTGTGTGCTACTGTATCATCACTATACTTCCCGGGACTGTCAACCCAATGGACAGCTGACCTGGCTAATTCTTGTTCATCCATAGAATCGAGAAAATGATAACCCCTTCGTTCTCGCAGTAATTTGTCAGCGGCTTGGAATGAATGCTCGTTAGACCTTATATTTATTATTGGTGTTTGAAAATTCCTGTTATTTTCTAGACATATCGGACATATCGGATCAGTAAGACATCTAGTACTATTACAAGATCTTCCTCTACCTACATAGGCTATAGTTTCTTACTGTCCTGTGGGCAGTCCTGATGCTTCTTCCTCGCTTTGTTCGAACTGGTCTACCGCTAATCTTTCTTCGTGTAGGCGTTCTATTTCTTTACGGATCTTTCGGCACATGGCTATTATACAGTTTTGCTTATCATGTCTCCCTTCTGATATATTCTGGCTCCATCTGGTAAGAATTTGCATTGCTTCCGGGTCTACCCCCGGTCGGTCTTGATTTCTGATCACACAATTTATGAGGAAACGTAACAGTTCCCCCTGTATTTCCACTTTCTGGTATTCCATAGCTCTGTTAATACATTCAGAATCTCGCCCTGTTTGGACAAAATGGTATATATTATCTAGATGCGCAGTCATTCCTGGTAACTTCCCTAAATACACCGCGGCTCGTCTGATACGTAATGATGCTAGGGTCATTTCGTCCTCTTTTCCGGGCACAGGGTCATATCTACAATCTATAAGAAGTTCCTTAAGCGTACGGGCATTTATGAGTTTGGGGGTACGTGAATGTGCTGACTCTTGAAAAGTAAGTTTATTTATTCTAGGTGGCGTAGAAAAGATATTGGTAGCACCTCCGGTAGCCCCGTCTGGGGTATCGGGTGTGAAAGGATTCGTTGAACGTGATACAGCAACTATAGGTGTGGATACAGCTATAGAAGTAGCTGTAGGAACAGATGCAGAAACAGATGTGCTTGCCGGAACTTGTGTCAGAACTTGTTGCTGTAGGGATACGGGTACTGGATCTTGGCGTTGAACCTCCCTGGCAGGCGGTCTATGTGGGGCGGGATTAGCATACTCGGGAGCTGCGTCATCTAAATATGAGGAAAGAAAAACATCTTCTGCGGTTCTAGGATGCCCCTTAGGATGTACCTTTATTGGAAATAATGGGGTTGGCAAGTCTTTTGGTATCCCTGGAGTAGCCTTAGGTAATCCTTCAGCCAGAAGGGGATACATACCATTCATAAGGGCATTTCTTTGTCTGTCTACTTGTTCTGATTTCACTCGTGCACCTTCTTCAATTAATAGATTTTCTCGGACTTCATTTGAATTCTCTTTACTCTTCTCTTCCTGTCTACGTGCTTTTTCTGTACGTCTATACGATTCTTTACGCCATAATTCAATGGCGTCTTTCTGTGATTGTCTAGCTTTCTTTTTCCATAATTCTTCCTCTACTTTCACGATGCACTCTGCATCCCAGGTCCCAGCCGCGGGCCACCTCTGACTTTCTGGTAATTCCTTAGTGTAGTCTACCCATAAATCAAGAAATAATATAGCGTCTAAGCCATGTTTATGATACATGAAGTGCCCTGGAGTGTCCCTAGGAGGAATAGGAACGGCTTCTTCGAGTACCCCTTTTCTTGTTGTGATCTGTCTTAATTTCGAAAAGAGCGGCATATTGAAAACTGATCTGATACTCGATTTTGAACAAACTTAATACATTAAACACAATAATGAACAGTCATTCACACCACAATATGCAGAACGTTATTAAAACATTTAACATTTAACATTTAACTGAGCAACGATGATGATGATGATCTAAGAAAAACTTAATCACTAAACATAATACTCGACTTGAACTGAATTATTCTGAATTTATATACTTGATATACTAGATATACTGCTAAACAGTACAGATACACTGCTGAAACAGTGCAGACCGGATTTGTGTACCCAAACCCGTCTGGACCGGCACAACTTATGTGCACGCCAGAACGCCTCCCCAGTAATGGTACTCACCGGGTAGCTCGGAACGGAAGGCCTCGGAAACTGAACTGAACTTGAACCGGACTGGACTCGACTCGAACACTTCGGACACTGGACTCGACTTGGGGCTTCGGAAAACTGGTGGGCCTCTGTATACCTCGGATCTTGCTCTCTCAGCTAGGCTCTGGTCGGGATACTTCGCACTTCTCACCGCCTCGTCTGGGTGTTGATCGCAGCCTCAGTCGCCCCCGCTTGACCGGAGGGAGATACAGGAAATCCTGCTGGTACGCGTTGTTGTCCGTCCAGCTGTGGCAGGAGACCGGGCCTGCAACGCACCGCCGGCGCGTGAGATGAGAAAGTGTCCCTGTTCGGGCGCCATTCTTGTGGTAAATAATTTAATTACCGGGACTTAATTTGATACAGAAACATAATAAAATAGCTCAGTAAATAAGAGGCAGAATCCGTGGTATTAGAGGTTCGGAATGGGCTTTATTCCAGTGGTCGATTATAATCGGTTGCTCCAGGTTCCATCACCACGAAGGTTCAGGAAGTGAAGTACATACGTTATTGACAATCAATTACTTTTATACAATAGGCATTACAGTGAGGCCAATACAAGAGGCGTAACAATTGATAGCAAAAGAT
Organism: Triturus cristatus; assembly: GCF_964204655.1. Classification (NCBI taxonomy): domain Eukaryota; kingdom Metazoa; phylum Chordata; class Amphibia; order Caudata; family Salamandridae; genus Triturus; species Triturus cristatus. The sequence continues at coordinate 806,792,196 of NC_140590.1, forward strand.
AACATTTCACATGCGTAGCAAAAATAGGCGTAACTGGGAGTGATTTAAAGAACGTCATCAGATGTGATGTCATAAGAGGGCGGTTACATGAAAGAATTTCGCAATGTCAGCAGAAATACTTGGCAGATATGCGCGCGCAGCAGCATGACGTGTAATTGACGTGCAACTAGGGGGTGAAGGGGACTTGACATTTAGCTCTACATGTGGCGACAGAAGTCTGGAGGGTCAAGTCAACCTAATCCCAAATCATATCTAACATCCTATGTTTAAAGAACTAAGTTATCCAAAAGAGAGGTCTCTTCGAGTAGAATCTTATTCTATACTGACTATACTGACTGTTAGTGCGTGTACAAGCGTCTAAGTGTCTACACTAGATGCGAGGGCGGAATCTTCCATAGTAATAGGGCTATGAATTACTTGCATGAAGACAGAGAAACCGGGCCTTTTCTCGGTAGCTGGCAGAATGTTTACTTAAACTACTAGACAGGAATGCATTGGGCAGGGATCGGAGCAGATAATTTTCGAAGGTGAAATACAGTTCTTGGCAGGCAGCAAGCTGATGTCAGGCTTCGTGAGCCGCGCAGGGAATGAGACAAAGTTCATGGTCACAGATGTAGGCTCGGACTGGAGCTTTCAGAGGCAGAAGGCAAGAAGAGTCTGATGACAGAATCAGGGCCTACTTGCCTGGACTGTAAAATGGCATAAGTGAACCATATAAAGCCGGTGGCCTTTCATACTTAGGAATGGAATATCCGGCCTATTCATGGCGGATCTGACAGAGGACATGTTAACGGTGGACGCACATGTATTTGCGTCTTCATAACTGGAACTGGAGGGAACATACATGTACTTGTAACATGCACATAGAACCGTTGGGGTCCAAGATAGGGGACATAACTGACCAGAAAAATCCATATTTCCACATTCCCTCCTTGTCCCCTACTTGCCCGTCAAGAGATATCAATCTTCATTAATCCATTGATCTGTTCATATAGCATCATTTGTTCTTCTTTCTTCTTCCGGGATCTTGAATGAAAATCTTGATGTGGAATGCACGATGTGGCACACAGACCACAAATCGCTGGTCCACATTGTAGACATAGACAGCAGCTGAATAGTATGAGAAGGCCAATACCTAGGAAAGATAGGACCTTCCATCCAAAGGTAGATAATACACTCCACAACCAACCGGACCAAGTCCAGGTGTCTGGATTCTGGTGTATCTGGCTTACAATCTTATGAAGACGAGTTATGGCTTTATATACAGATGGCGAATTTTCTGGTATGAAAATGCAACAGCTTGATCCGATGACCCTACAAGCTCCGCCCCTATCGGCCAGGATGACGTCAAGGACAAGACGATTTTGAAGCACAACAATCCGCATAGCAGACTGCTCTTCTGTTAAATTGCCTAAGGCGGAAATAGTTTTGTTCACTACTGCTTCAAGGGTTCTAGTTAATCTACGTATCAGCTTACTATTAGTAATGGTACCTATATAGGGAAAGAGACCTTTATTGAAATCTGTGTATTTTTCCCATGCTGTTTCAGTGTAATCGACTATCGGGAGATCTCTCCTTACTCTATTATATACTAAATGAATATTTCTGTGATAATCAGCAGGAGCTAGAAAAACAGGTGGCAAAAGGAATCCAATATAGCAAGTACCATCCCAATCTAGAGGTAAACGTACATATGCCGTCTGACCACATATGAAATAGGAATGGCGGGAAGCTCTAAATGTAGACTTGCCTTGATCACTAAATTCTACTATAGTGGTGCATTTACTATGGCCCATGTGTATGGAACCATTCTTTCTTATACATAATTCACCTTTTACTGGAAATATTGACATAGCGTACAAAATTGAAGTAGCTTCTGATTCGACATTTAGGATCATAAGATTGAGCGTAAAATTACCTAATCCATACACTTCATTTTCTAGATCAGTTCCTGTTCTCTGGGGGAGTCCCTCCTTGTTAGGGTGGCAGACTTTAAGCAAAACTAAGTTCAAATTTCCCCATACCCAGCTATCTTGATAAACTGCAGAATTCGAATCTAGAGAATTAATTAAACTAAACCATGCTCCACAGGAGCCGTTGTGTGTGAACGGGTATGGAAAGAGAGGTAGAATTCCTTTATAATTCTGATAGGGAGGGAGTCGGCCACATATCCAACAATTTGTAGCATTGCTAACCTGATGGGAATGATGCAACATACTAATAAACGTGTTATTGCGCAGTGCAAATCTATAAGACAGCTCAAGCGGAGGTAATTCACTAAAAGAATGTTCAGCAGTAACATTGTAAACATGTCTAGAAATAGGATAATATATGTGCAACAATATACTTGCAGTAATTATTAAAAGACTTGAGAAAAACAAAATTAATAACGTCACTATGCAATGACTACGCAGTGATTTACAGTACGCCTGTCGTTTCAACATTTTTCGGGTGCTTTCTCTATTCAGGTCCAAGGGATACATGTCAGAGACAATTCAACCGCTTCACCTTGGAGAGGACTTAAACAATCAAATTGCTCGACTGATTGGGCCTGAGCTTTAATTTATAATGTTCGGAATCACTTTTTTCCACAAAAGGAAGTTTTGAGTCAATGGGTGAAGACACACAAGGTGTGGTATTCACATCTGATTTTAGTCCATGAAATTTCTTGATATGACTAGAATGAATCCATCCTTTTCTGCCTTCGATCTTCACGGCTGTTCTTGTGGTGAGCAACACCAGCTGAGGTGACCTCCACCTAGGTTCCAGCTGAGTCTTTCGATCAAAGTTCCTCACGAGGACCAAGTCTCCCGGAATCACGTCATGGGGTTTCACCTCAGTGTTGTCAGGAAAAGCTGCAGCTACCTGTGAACGACAAGATTGTAGTGCAGACATCAAGGAAGCCAAGTAATCTGTCAACATGTTACAGTCAATATCAGTTATTTTGCGTGGTATAGGCGTCCCCCACATATTTGGTGGTCTGCCGAAGATCACTTCATACGGGGATAGCCCTGTTCGAGAGTGTGCTACCATTCTTGTGTAAAAGAGTGCAACTGGTAATGCTACTACCCAGTCGACACCTTTCTCTCTGCATATTTTGGATAATCTTATTTTCAGAGTCTGATTATGTCTTTCTACGAGACCTGCTGCTTCGGGGTGTCGGACACAGTGGAATTTCCACTGATAGCCTAACAAAAGTGAAACGTGTTTCATTAATTCGGATGAGAACGGCTGGCCGTTATCTGAGTGAACCACACGTGGTAAACCGTATCGTGGGAAGAATTCTCGAACCAACTGTTTGGCAGTAGTCGGGGCAGTGTAATCTGAAACCGGGTATGCCTCCGTCCAACGGGAAAGAGCACACACAACTACGAGAACATATTTGAATCCTCTACATCGTTCCATCTGGATATAATCCATCTGGAGGACTTCAAAAGGATGATCAGGAGGATGAAATCCACCCTGTTCTACGGGAACGCTTTTTCCTGGGTTGAACTGGCAACAGATCATACAGGTACGAACTTTTTGTTTGGCTGCAGCTCGTAAATGTTTATTAAACCAAATGTGTTGAATGCTATCTAGCATAGCTTTTTCTCCTAGATGTGCAGGACTATGTACAGTGTTAATTATAACTTGGACCATTGAATCAGGTAGGAACCACACAGACTTTTCCTTCATCATCCATCCTTGATCGGTTTGGATCCCTCCTAATTCAGTCCATTTCTTTATTTCGTCTGGTGTAGCATGTGTCTGTATGTCAATTACGTCAAGAGTAGGATCTTTAACCGTCCTACAATGTGTTGGCGTCGGGACTATTGTCTTTGTCATGTCGGATGTTTGAGTTTGAGCAGTCTGTTTAGCTGTTCTATCAGCTAAATTATTGCCTTGAGAAATGATATCAGTAACTTTCGTATGAGCTTTACATTTCATAATTGATATTGCAGTGGGTAGATGTATTGCATCTAATAAAGCATGAATGAGGGGTCCGTGCTGAATGTGGGCACCGTGAGAAGTTAAATAACCTCTCTCTCGCCACAGCACGCCGAAGTCATGTACGACTCCGAATGCATAACGTGAATCAGTGTATATGTTGACTTTTTTATTTGTGGCTTGAATACAGGCTTGTGTCAGAGCGACGAGCTCTGCTGCTTGAGCGGACAAGGTATTTATGCAATTTGTTTCAATGATTTCAGTGTCTGTTGTGACTGCGTAAGCGGCCACTAGTTCTCCTGTACCTTTTCTCATACATGAACCATCTACATACAACGTCAGGTCTGGGTCTGATAATGGGACATCGGTTAAATCTTGTCTGGGTTTCGTCGTGATTGTAATAACTTCAATACAGTCATGGGCTAGTGGGTCTGTTCCATTTACAGGTAAAAGTGTGGCAGGATTCAATGTGTTACAACGTCTGATTTCTATATGTGGCTGAAACAGTGTTAGTTCATACCCTGTAAGTCTTGCTATAGTCAAATGTTGTGTTTGCGTTCGATTCACAAGAACCTCCACTGCATGTGGTACTTGTACTGTCAATGGATGTCCTAACACTATGGCATCGCTTTGTCTGATTGCTAAAGCTGTCGCTGCCACTGATTTCAGGCACGCAGGCAGAGCCTGAGCTATGGGATCTAATGTACTAGAAAAATAAGCACATGGTTTGTGTGCTCCTGCTTGTTCCTGTGTGAGTACTGACAAGGCAGTACCTTCGCGTTCTGTAATAAAGAGTGTAAACTGTTTACTGTAACATGGTGTTGCTAAAACAGGTGCTTGACATAAAGCTTTCTTTAAGCTTTCAAAAGCTTGTGTATGTTCCTGAGTCCAAGGGAGAACAGTCGATGTGGCTGCCTCCTGTGTTGTCAACTGAATGAGTGGTTTTGCTAGAAATGCATACTGAGGGATCCACTGCCTACAATATGAAGTGAGGCCTATGAAAGCCCGTACCTCCTTTTGTGTCTTGGGTATTGGCATGTTAGCTATTAACTGAATGCGGTCGGGTGTAAGCTGCCTTCCCTCCTTGGACAGCGAGTGTCCAAGATAAACAACTCGCTGGACACAGAATTGCAGCTTAGAAGGGGACACCTTGTGCCCCTTTTCGGCTAGAAATTGTAAAACTGTCAGTGATGCTTTCTCACATTCGGGTTCGCTTCTAGCGGTGATCAGCAGATCATCGACATATTGAAGCAAGGCAGTGTTAACTGGCATGTGGATACTGTCGAGTTCTCGTTTCAGTGCTTGGCTATAGATGCTGGGGCTTTCTGTAAATCCTTGAGGTGCGCGTGAGAATTTGAAGCTACGTCCATTTAAACTAAATCCGAACAAATATTGGCTTTCCGGATCTATTGGGACACTGAAAAAGGCATTTTTGAGATCAATTACAGTAAAGAATGTTGCTTCGGAATCAATAGCTGTCAGTAATGATGAGATATCGGGGACCACAGGGAATTGTGGCACAATACACTTGTTTAATTCGCGCAGATCAATAACCAATCGATATACTGGCGGGGCCTTCGGATCTGTTCGTTTGAGAATCGGAATTATCGGTGAATTACATACATTGGAGTCTGTTTCTACAACCACTCCTTGGGCAATGAGCTCGTCAATGATTTGTAGTAAAGCCACTACAGCATCTGGTGGTAACTTGTATTGTCGCATTCGTGGTAGTACCACTCCTGCCTTTAGTGTAACTCGATATGGTGTAATATTCATGCAACCAACATCAGTAGGGCCTTGTGCCCATAGATGTGTAGGTAAAGTCTGCAATCGGGGATCCATGTCTCTAGACACATAATGACCTTTAAAATCACGTAAAAACAATCTTACTCCTTCCGGAGAACAACATATTATAGCTCCTAGAGCTTTCAATGTCTTTATTCCTAACAGGTTTTCTGGACATGATTTAGTAAGCAATAAATCTGTAGTTCGGGTCAAAGGTCCTATCGTAAGTGGAAGAGGTTGTGACACTTCATTAACAATAGGTTTTCCTGAAAAACCAAGGGAAATATTCTGTGAGCCTGAGAGGGGTGCCCCTGGAACTTCACTACGTTTTATAGTTGTTCGACTTGCCCCTGTATAGAGTAAAAATTTTCTGTCTTGGCCTAATAATTCACTATGTACATAAGGTCCTTCTTGATCTACAGGGATCTCGATAAGGGGTAAGTCAACTTCCCTCTCTAGGCTGGTTCATGCATATCGTTGATAATCAGGATAGTCATACTGTGCGGTCTGGTACAGTTGTCGTGTCGTGGTTTGCGTGGCAGCAACAGGCAGCGCTGGTGCAGCTGGCACAAACTGTATAGTCTGTTGTGGAGCTGTCATAGACTGTGCATGCTGCAAGGCTCCTTGTTCATTCTGATCCTGTCTAAGTGGCCGTGGTCTTTCTTTTGTAATACCCGTGGCGATATTACGCTTCAGGACTGGACAATCGTGTACATGATGACCTAGTTGTTTACAATAGTTGCATGTCCCTTTTACAGGTCCTGCTAAATCGCCAGAATGTGTCGTACCCTTTTTATGTCCTTCAGCTGGAACTGTCTGGGAGACTAGCATTTTCATTTTCGTGTCTTTCATGCGTCTTTGTTCATGATCTTGTTCCTCTCTAATTCTATTGTGATGATACTGTAACATTTGTAACATTTGTGATGGAGTGTTACCTTGCCAGGTACTCTCGAATTTTAATACTCTATTCTTCACTTGGGGCAAGGAATTTTCAACTAATTTTGTCACAAACAGATGTGGGTATGATTCGCTACTTGCTTTTATGCCACTATTTATACCGAAACATTTTTCAAATCGTGCATAGAAATCACTAGTGTCTTCATCTTGCTTTTGTTTACAGGCTGAAATTGCACCCCAGTCTTCCTTTTTCGTGGTTAATAAACGTGGCAGTACCTGTACTAGTAAACCTGGTAGTGCTTTAGTTTTGTCCCCAAGCCCCGAACCTGGACCTCGGGCCTTTTCTTCATTTTCTAATGCTGTCCAATCTATCTTTTGGTCTCCCACCTCCCACTCTTTTTCCTTGAGTTTTTCATAAATGCCAGCAGGCATTAATACCTTTAATATTGTCATAATGTCGGGATAGGTATACTCTCCCATGAGTAACATGTCTTTAATTTCTCGGTGGAAACCCGCTGGGTCTTTGTCATGACTGGGTACCACTTTCTTCATTTCTAACAATTCTATTTTCGATATGGGTGTATATACAAATACACGTTTAAACTCATTGTCCTCGCCTTTTATTGGGTGTACTTCTCGTAAGGGATTCTGTCTGTCCATGTAATACGTGGTTCTTTCCTTGATGGGCAGTGAGACATGTTCTGGCAATATAAAAAGAATGTACTGCTTTCTTGATTCTAGTATTTCTTTAATTAACTTAGTACCTGAACCTCTCCATCTATTCGTGAGTAATTCAGTCAATATATCAGGTAAGGGACCAGGATCTGAATGTTGGCTTTTATATAGTATAAGAAGTTGTTGAATCATATAAATCCCAGCTAAACGCTGTTCATCTGGGGTGAGATTCAAAAATGTGTGTGCTACTGTATCATCACTATACTTCCCGGGACTGTCAACCCAATGGACAGCTGACCTGGCTAATTCTTGTTCATCCATAGAATCGAGAAAATGATAACCCCTTCGTTCTCGCAGTAATTTGTCAGCGGCTTGGAATGAATGCTCGTTAGACCTTATATTTATTATTGGTGTTTGAAAATTCCTGTTATTTTCTAGACATATCGGACATATCGGATCAGTAAGACATCTAGTACTATTACAAGATCTTCCTCTACCTACATAGGCTATAGTTTCTTACTGTCCTGTGGGCAGTCCTGATGCTTCTTCCTCGCTTTGTTCGAACTGGTCTACCGCTAATCTTTCTTCGTGTAGGCGTTCTATTTCTTTACGGATCTTTCGGCACATGGCTATTATACAGTTTTGCTTATCATGTCTCCCTTCTGATATATTCTGGCTCCATCTGGTAAGAATTTGCATTGCTTCCGGGTCTACCCCCGGTCGGTCTTGATTTCTGATCACACAATTTATGAGGAAACGTAACAGTTCCCCCTGTATTTCCACTTTCTGGTATTCCATAGCTCTGTTAATACATTCAGAATCTCGCCCTGTTTGGACAAAATGGTATATATTATCTAGATGCGCAGTCATTCCTGGTAACTTCCCTAAATACACCGCGGCTCGTCTGATACGTAATGATGCTAGGGTCATTTCGTCCTCTTTTCCGGGCACAGGGTCATATCTACAATCTATAAGAAGTTCCTTAAGCGTACGGGCATTTATGAGTTTGGGGGTACGTGAATGTGCTGACTCTTGAAAAGTAAGTTTATTTATTCTAGGTGGCGTAGAAAAGATATTGGTAGCACCTCCGGTAGCCCCGTCTGGGGTATCGGGTGTGAAAGGATTCGTTGAACGTGATACAGCAACTATAGGTGTGGATACAGCTATAGAAGTAGCTGTAGGAACAGATGCAGAAACAGATGTGCTTGCCGGAACTTGTGTCAGAACTTGTTGCTGTAGGGATACGGGTACTGGATCTTGGCGTTGAACCTCCCTGGCAGGCGGTCTATGTGGGGCGGGATTAGCATACTCGGGAGCTGCGTCATCTAAATATGAGGAAAGAAAAACATCTTCTGCGGTTCTAGGATGCCCCTTAGGATGTACCTTTATTGGAAATAATGGGGTTGGCAAGTCTTTTGGTATCCCTGGAGTAGCCTTAGGTAATCCTTCAGCCAGAAGGGGATACATACCATTCATAAGGGCATTTCTTTGTCTGTCTACTTGTTCTGATTTCACTCGTGCACCTTCTTCAATTAATAGATTTTCTCGGACTTCATTTGAATTCTCTTTACTCTTCTCTTCCTGTCTACGTGCTTTTTCTGTACGTCTATACGATTCTTTACGCCATAATTCAATGGCGTCTTTCTGTGATTGTCTAGCTTTCTTTTTCCATAATTCTTCCTCTACTTTCACGATGCACTCTGCATCCCAGGTCCCAGCCGCGGGCCACCTCTGACTTTCTGGTAATTCCTTAGTGTAGTCTACCCATAAATCAAGAAATAATATAGCGTCTAAGCCATGTTTATGATACATGAAGTGCCCTGGAGTGTCCCTAGGAGGAATAGGAACGGCTTCTTCGAGTACCCCTTTTCTTGTTGTGATCTGTCTTAATTTCGAAAAGAGCGGCATATTGAAAACTGATCTGATACTCGATTTTGAACAAACTTAATACATTAAACACAATAATGAACAGTCATTCACACCACAATATGCAGAACGTTATTAAAACATTTAACATTTAACATTTAACTGAGCAACGATGATGATGATGATCTAAGAAAAACTTAATCACTAAACATAATACTCGACTTGAACTGAATTATTCTGAATTTATATACTTGATATACTAGATATACTGCTAAACAGTACAGATACACTGCTGAAACAGTGCAGACCGGATTTGTGTACCCAAACCCGTCTGGACCGGCACAACTTATGTGCACGCCAGAACGCCTCCCCAGTAATGGTACTCACCGGGTAGCTCGGAACGGAAGGCCTCGGAAACTGAACTGAACTTGAACCGGACTGGACTCGACTCGAACACTTCGGACACTGGACTCGACTTGGGGCTTCGGAAAACTGGTGGGCCTCTGTATACCTCGGATCTTGCTCTCTCAGCTAGGCTCTGGTCGGGATACTTCGCACTTCTCACCGCCTCGTCTGGGTGTTGATCGCAGCCTCAGTCGCCCCCGCTTGACCGGAGGGAGATACAGGAAATCCTGCTGGTACGCGTTGTTGTCCGTCCAGCTGTGGCAGGAGACCGGGCCTGCAACGCACCGCCGGCGCGTGAGATGAGAAAGTGTCCCTGTTCGGGCGCCATTCTTGTGGTAAATAATTTAATTACCGGGACTTAATTTGATACAGAAACATAATAAAATAGCTCAGTAAATAAGAGGCAGAATCCGTGGTATTAGAGGTTCGGAATGGGCTTTATTCCAGTGGTCGATTATAATCGGTTGCTCCAGGTTCCATCACCACGAAGGTTCAGGAAGTGAAGTACATACGTTATTGACAATCAATTACTTTTATACAATAGGCATTACAGTGAGGCCAATACAAGAGGCGTAACAATTGATAGCAAAAGATAACATTTCACATGCGTAGCAAAAATAGGCGTAACTGGGAGTGATTTAAAGAACGTCATCAGATGTGATGTCATAAGAGGGCGGTTACATGAAAGAATTTCGCAATGTCAGCAGAAATACTTGGCAGATATGCGCGCGCAGCAGCATGACGTGTAATTGACGTGCAACTAGGGGGTGAAGGGGACTTGACATTTAGCTCTACATGTGGCGACAGAAGTCTGGAGGGTCAAGTCAACCTAATCCCAAATCATATCTAACATCCTATGTTTAAAGAACTAAGTTATCCAAAAGAGAGGTCTCTTCGAGTAGAATCTTATTCTATACTGACTATACTGACTGTTAGTGCGTGTACAAGCGTCTAAGTGTCTACACTAGATGCGAGGGCGGAATCTTCCATAGTAATAGGGCTATGAATTACTTGCATGAAGACAGAGAAACCGGGCCTTTTCTCGGTAGCTGGCAGAATGTTTACTTAAACTACTAGACAGGAATGCATTGGGCAGGGATCGGAGCAGATAATTTTCGAAGGTGAAATACAGTTCTTGGCAGGCAGCAAGCTGATGTCAGGCTTCGTGAGCCGCGCAGGGAATGAGACAAAGTTCATGGTCACAGATGTAGGCTCGGACTGGAGCTTTCAGAGGCAGAAGGCAAGAAGAGTCTGATGACAGAATCAGGGCCTACTTGCCTGGACTGTAAAATGGCATAAGTGAACCATATAAAGCCGGTGGCCTTTCATACTTAGGAATGGAATATCCGGCCTATTCATGGCGGATCTGACAGAGGACATGTTAACGGTGGACGCACATGTATTTGCGTCTTCATAACTGGAACTGGAGGGAACATACATGTACTTGTAACATGCACATAGAACCGTTGGGGTCCAAGATAGGGGACATAACTGACCAGAAAAATCCATATTTCCACATTCCCTCCTTGTCCCCTACTTGCCCGTCAAGAGATATCAATCTTCATTAATCCATTGATCTGTTCATATAGCATCATTTGTTCTTCTTTCTTCTTCCGGGATCTTGAATGAAAATCTTGATGTGGAATGCACGATGTGGCACACAGACCACAAATCGCTGGTCCACATTGTAGACATAGACAGCAGCTGAATAGTATGAGAAGGCCAATACCTAGGAAAGATAGGACCTTCCATCCAAAGGTAGATAATACACTCCACAACCAACCGGACCAAGTCCAGGTGTCTGGATTCTGGTGTATCTGGCTTACAATCTTATGAAGACGAGTTATGGCTTTATATACAGATGGCGAATTTTCTGGTATGAAAATGCAACAGCTTGATCCGATGACCCTACAAGCTCCGCCCCTATCGGCCAGGATGACGTCAAGGACAAGACGATTTTGAAGCACAACAATCCGCATAGCAGACTGCTCTTCTGTTAAATTGCCTAAGGCGGAAATAGTTTTGTTCACTACTGCTTCAAGGGTTCTAGTTAATCTACGTATCAGCTTACTATTAGTAATGGTACCTATATAGGGAAAGAGACCTTTATTGAAATCTGTGTATTTTTCCCATGCTGTTTCAGTGTAATCGACTATCGGGAGATCTCTCCTTACTCTATTATATACTAAATGAATATTTCTGTGATAATCAGCAGGAGCTAGAAAAACAGGTGGCAAAAGGAATCCAATATAGCAAGTACCATCCCAATCTAGAGGTAAACGTACATATGCCGTCTGACCACATATGAAATAGGAATGGCGGGAAGCTCTAAATGTAGACTTGCCTTGATCACTAAATTCTACTATAGTGGTGCATTTACTATGGCCCATGTGTATGGAACCATTCTTTCTTATACATAATTCACCTTTTACTGGAAATATTGACATAGCGGGCAAAATTGAAGTAGCTTCTGATTCGACATTTAGGATCATAAGATTGAGCGTAAAATTACCTAATCCATACACTTCATTTTCTAGATCAGTTCCTGTTCTCTGGGGGAGTCCCTCCTTGTTAGGGTGGCAGACTTTAAGCAAAACTAAGTTCAAATTTCCCCATACCCAGCTATCTTGATAAACTGCAGAATTCGAATCTAGAGAATTAATTAAACTAAACCATGCTCCACAGGAGCCGTTGTGTGTGAACGGGTATGGAAAGAGAGGTAGAATTCCTTTATAATTCTGATAGGGAGGGAGTCGGCCACATATCCAACAATTTGTAGCATTGCTAACCTGATGGGAATGATGCAACATACTAATAAACGTGTTATTGCGCAGTGCAAATCTATAAGACAGCTCAAGCGGAGGTAATTCACTAAAAGAATGTTCAGCAGTAACATTGTAAACATGTCTAGAAATAGGATAATATATGTGCAACAATATACTTGCAGTAATTATTAAAAGACTTGAGAAAAACAAAATTAATAACGTCACTATGCAATGACTACGCAGTGATTTACAGTACGCCTGTCGTTTCAACATTTTTCGGGTGCTTTCTCTATTCAGGTCCAAGGGATACATGTCAGAGACAATTCAACCGCTTCACCTTGGAGAGGACTTAAACAATCAAATTGCTCGACTGATTGGGCCTGAGCTTTAATTTATAATGTTCGGAATCACTTTTTTCCACAAAAGGAAGTTTTGAGTCAATGGGTGAAGACACACAAGGTGTGGTATTCACATCTGATTTTAGTCCATGAAATTTCTTGATATGACTAGAATGAATCCATCCTTTTCTGCCTTCGATCTTCACGGCTGTTCTTGTGGTGAGCAACACCAGCTGAGGTGACCTCCACCTAGGTTCCAGCTGAGTCTTTCGATCAAAGTTCCTCACGAGGACCAAGTCTCCCGGAATCACGTCATGGGGTTTCACCTCAGTGTTGTCAGGAAAAGCTGCAGCTACCTGTGAACGACAAGATTGTAGTGCAGACATCAAGGAAGCCAAGTAATCTGTCAACATGTTACAGTCAATATCAGTTATTTTGCGTGGTATAGGCGTCCCCCACATATTTGGTGGTCTGCCGAAGATCACTTCATACGGGGATAGCCCTGTTCGAGAGTGTGCTACCATTCTTGTGTAAAAGAGTGCAACTGGTAATGCTACTACCCAGTCGACACCTTTCTCTCTGCATATTTTGGATAATCTTATTTTCAGAGTCTGATTATGTCTTTCTACGAGACCTGCTGCTTCGGGGTGTCGGACACAGTGGAATTTCCACTGATAGCCTAACAAAAGTGAAACGTGTTTCATTAATTCGGATGAGAACGGCTGGCCGTTATCTGAGTGAACCACACGTGGTAAACCGTATCGTGGGAAGAATTCTCGAACCAACTGTTTGGCAGTAGTCGGGGCAGTGTAATCTGAAACCGGGTATGCCTCCGTCCAACGGGAAAGAGCACACACAACTACGAGAACATATTTGAATCCTCTACATCGTTCCATCTGGATATAATCCATCTGGAGGACTTCAAAAGGATGATCAGGAGGATGAAATCCACCCTGTTCTACGGGAACGCTTTTTCCTGGGTTGAACTGGCAACAGATCATACAGGTACGAACTTTTTGTTTGGCTGCAGCTCGTAAATGTTTATTAAACCAAATGTGTTGAATGCTATCTAGCATAGCTTTTTCTCCTAGATGTGCAGGACTATGTACAGTGTTAATTATAACTTGGACCATTGAATCAGGTAGGAACCACACAGACTTTTCCTTCATCATCCATCCTTGATCGGTTTGGATCCCTCCTAATTCAGTCCATTTCTTTATTTCGTCTGGTGTAGCATGTGTCTGTATGTCAATTACGTCAAGAGTAGGATCTTTAACCGTCCTACAATGTGTTGGCGTCGGGACTATTGTCTTTGTCATGTCGGATGTTTGAGTTTGAGCAGTCTGTTTAGCTGTTCTATCAGCTAAATTATTGCCTTGAGAAATGATATCAGTAACTTTCGTATGAGCTTTACATTTCATAATTGATATTGCAGTGGGTAGATGTATTGCATCTAATAAAGCATGAATGAGGGGTCCGTGCTGAATGTGGGCACCGTGAGAAGTTAAATAACCTCTCTCTCGCCACAGCACGCCGAAGTCATGTACGACTCCGAATGCATAACGTGAATCAGTGTATATGTTGACTTTTTTATTTGTGGCTTGAATACAGGCTTGTGTCAGAGCGACGAGCTCTGCTGCTTGAGCGGACAAGGTATTTATGCAATTTGTTTCAATGATTTCAGTGTCTGTTGTGACTGCGTAAGCGGCCACTAGTTCTCCTGTACCTTTTCTCATACATGAACCATCTACATACAACGTCAGGTCTGGGTCTGATAATGGGACATCGGTTAAATCTTGTCTGGGTTTCGTCGTGATTGTAATAACTTCAATACAGTCATGGGCTAGTGGGTCTGTTCCATTTACAGGTAAAAGTGTGGCAGGATTCAATGTGTTACAACGTCTGATTTCTATATGTGGCTGAAACAGTGTTAGTTCATACCCTGTAAGTCTTGCTATAGTCAAATGTTGTGTTTGCGTTCGATTCACAAGAACCTCCACTGCATGTGGTACTTGTACTGTCAATGGATGTCCTAACACTATGGCATCGCTTTGTCTGATTGCTAAAGCTGTCGCTGCCACTGATTTCAGGCACGCAGGCAGAGCCTGAGCTATGGGATCTAATGTACTAGAAAAATAAGCACATGGTTTGTGTGCTCCTGCTTGTTCCTGTGTGAGTACTGACAAGGCAGTACCTTCGCGTTCTGTAATAAAGAGTGTAAACTGTTTACTGTAACATGGTGTTGCTAAAACAGGTGCTTGACATAAAGCTTTCTTTAAGCTTTCAAAAGCTTGTGTATGTTCCTGAGTCCAAGGGAGAACAGTCGATGTGGCTGCCTCCTGTGTTGTCAACTGAATGAGTGGTTTTGCTAGAAATGCATACTGAGGGATCCACTGCCTACAATATGAAGTGAGGCCTATGAAAGCCCGTACCTCCTTTTGTGTCTTGGGTATTGGCATGTTAGCTATTAACTGAATGCGGTCGGGTGTAAGCTGCCTTCCCTCCTTGGACAGCGAGTGTCCAAGATAAACAACTCGCTGGACACAGAATTGCAGCTTAGAAGGGGACACCTTGTGCCCCTTTTCGGCTAGAAATTGTAAAACTGTCAGTGATGCTTTCTCACATTCGGGTTCGCTTCTAGCGGTGATCAGCAGATCATCGACATATTGAAGCAAGGCAGTGTTAACTGGCATGTGGATACTGTCGAGTTCTCGTTTCAGTGCTTGGCTATAGATGCTGGGGCTTTCTGTAAATCCTTGAGGTGCGCGTGAGAATTTGAAGCTACGTCCATTTAAACTAAATCCGAACAAATATTGGCTTTCCGGATCTATTGGGACACTGAAAAAGGCATTTTTGAGATCAATTACAGTAAAGAATGTTGCTTCGGAATCAATAGCTGTCAGTAATGATGAGATATCGGGGACCACAGGGAATTGTGGCACAATACACTTGTTTAATTCGCGCAGATCAATAACCAATCGATATACTGGCGGGGCCTTCGGATCTGTTCGTTTGAGAATCGGAATTATCGGTGAATTACATACATTGGAGTCTGTTTCTACAACCACTCCTTGGGCAATGAGCTCGTCAATGATTTGTAGTAAAGCCACTACAGCATCTGGTGGTAACTTGTATTGTCGCATTCGTGGTAGTACCACTCCTG
Source organism: Triturus cristatus (assembly GCF_964204655.1). Taxonomy (NCBI): domain Eukaryota; kingdom Metazoa; phylum Chordata; class Amphibia; order Caudata; family Salamandridae; genus Triturus; species Triturus cristatus. The sequence goes on from NC_140590.1 coordinate 806,808,020, forward strand.
CCTTTAGTGTAACTCGATATGGTGTAATATTCATGCAACCAACATCAGTAGGGCCTTGTGCCCATAGATGTGTAGGTAAAGTCTGCAATCGGGGATCCATGTCTCTAGACACATAATGACCTTTAAAATCACGTAAAAACAATCTTACTCCTTCCGGAGAACAACATATTATAGCTCCTAGAGCTTTCAATGTCTTTATTCCTAACAGGTTTTCTGGACATGATTTAGTAAGCAATAAATCTGTAGTTCGGGTCAAAGGTCCTATCGTAAGTGGAAGAGGTTGTGACACTTCATTAACAATAGGTTTTCCTGAAAAACCAAGGGAAATATTCTGTGAGCCTGAGAGGGGTGCCCCTGGAACTTCACTACGTTTTATAGTTGTTCGACTTGCCCCTGTATAGAGTAAAAATTTTCTGTCTTGGCCTAATAATTCACTATGTACATAAGGTCCTTCTTGATCTACAGGGATCTCGATAAGGGGTAAGTCAACTTCCCTCTCTAGGCTGGTTCATGCATATCGTTGATAATCAGGATAGTCATACTGTGCGGTCTGGTACAGTTGTCGTGTCGTGGTTTGCGTGGCAGCAACAGGCAGCGCTGGTGCAGCTGGCACAAACTGTATAGTCTGTTGTGGAGCTGTCATAGACTGTGCATGCTGCAAGGCTCCTTGTTCATTCTGATCCTGTCTAAGTGGCCGTGGTCTTTCTTTTGTAATACCCGTGGCGATATTACGCTTCAGGACTGGACAATCGTGTACATGATGACCTAGTTGTTTACAATAGTTGCATGTCCCTTTTACAGGTCCTGCTAAATCGCCAGAATGTGTCGTACCCTTTTTATGTCCTTCAGCTGGAACTGTCTGGGAGACTAGCATTTTCATTTTCGTGTCTTTCATGCGTCTTTGTTCATGATCTTGTTCCTCTCTAATTCTATTGTGATGATACTGTAACATTTGTAACATTTGTGATGGAGTGTTACCTTGCCAGGTACTCTCGAATTTTAATACTCTATTCTTCACTTGGGGCAAGGAATTTTCAACTAATTTTGTCACAAACAGATGTGGGTATGATTCGCTACTTGCTTTTATGCCACTATTTATACCGAAACATTTTTCAAATCGTGCATAGAAATCACTAGTGTCTTCATCTTGCTTTTGTTTACAGGCTGAAATTGCACCCCAGTCTTCCTTTTTCGTGGTTAATAAACGTGGCAGTACCTGTACTAGTAAACCTGGTAGTGCTTTAGTTTTGTCCCCAAGCCCCGAACCTGGACCTCGGGCCTTTTCTTCATTTTCTAATGCTGTCCAATCTATCTTTTGGTCTCCCACCTCCCACTCTTTTTCCTTGAGTTTTTCATAAATGCCAGCAGGCATTAATACCTTTAATATTGTCATAATGTCGGGATAGGTATACTCTCCCATGAGTAACATGTCTTTAATTTCTCGGTGGAAACCCGCTGGGTCTTTGTCATGACTGGGTAACACTTTCTTCATTTCTAACAATTCTATTTTCGATATGGGTGTATATACAAATACACGTTTAAACTCATTGTCCTCGCCTTTTATTGGGTGTACTTCTCGTAAGGGATTCTGTCTGTCCATGTAATACGTGGTTCTTTCCTTGATGGGCAGTGAGACATGTTCTGGCAATATAAAAAGAATGTACTGCTTTCTTGATTCTAGTATTTCTTTAATTAACTTAGTACCTGAACCTCTCCATCTATTCGTGAGTAATTCAGTCAATATATCAGGTAAGGGACCAGGATCTGAATGTTGGCTTTTATATAGTATAAGAAGTTGTTGAATCATATAAATCCCAGCTAAACGCTGTTCATCTGGGGTGAGATTCAAAAATGTGTGTGCTACTGTATCATCACTATACTTCCCGGGACTGTCAACCCAATGGACAGCTGACCTGGCTAATTCTTGTTCATCCATAGAATCGAGAAAATGATAACCCCTTCGTTCTCGCAGTAATTTGTCAGCGGCTTGGAATGAATGCTCGTTAGACCTTATATTTATTATTGGTGTTTGAAAATTCCTGTTATTTTCTAGACATATCGGACATATCGGATCAGTAAGACATCTAGTACTATTACAAGATCTTCCTCTACCTACATAGGCTATAGTTTCTTACTGTCCTGTGGGCAGTCCTGATGCTTCTTCCTCGCTTTGTTCGAACTGGTCTACCGCTAATCTTTCTTCGTGTAGGCGTTCTATTTCTTTACGGATCTTTCGGCACATGGCTATTATACAGTTTTGCTTATCATGTCTCCCTTCTGATATATTCTGGCTCCATCTGGTAAGAATTTGCATTGCTTCCGGGTCTACCCCCGGTCGGTCTTGATTTCTGATCACACAATTTATGAGGAAACGTAACAGTTCCCCCTGTATTTCCACTTTCTGGTATTCCATAGCTCTGTTAATACATTCAGAATCTCGCCCTGTTTGGACAAAATGGTATATATTATCTAGATGCGCAGTCATTCCTGGTAACTTCCCTAAATACACCGCGGCTCGTCTGATACGTAATGATGCTAGGGTCATTTCGTCCTCTTTTCCGGGCACAGGGTCATATCTACAATCTATAAGAAGTTCCTTAAGCGTACGGGCATTTATGAGTTTGGGGGTACGTGAATGTGCTGACTCTTGAAAAGTAAGTTTATTTATTCTAGGTGGCGTAGAAAAGATATTGGTAGCACCTCCGGTAGCCCCGTCTGGGGTATCGGGTGTGAAAGGATTCGTTGAACGTGATACAGCAACTATAGGTGTGGATACAGCTATAGAAGTAGCTGTAGGAACAGATGCAGAAACAGATGTGCTTGCCGGAACTTGTGTCAGAACTTGTTGCTGTAGGGATACGGGTACTGGATCTTGGCGTTGAACCTCCCTGGCAGGCGGTCTATGTGGGGCGGGATTAGCATACTCGGGAGCTGCGTCATCTAAATATGAGGAAAGAAAAACATCTTCTGCGGTTCTAGGATGCCCCTTAGGATGTACCTTTATTGGAAATAATGGGGTTGGCAAGTCTTTTGGTATCCCTGGAGTAGCCTTAGGTAATCCTTCAGCCAGAAGGGGATACATACCATTCATAAGGGCATTTCTTTGTCTGTCTACTTGTTCTGATTTCACTCGTGCACCTTCTTCAATTAATAGATTTTCTCGGACTTCATTTGAATTCTCTTTACTCTTCTCTTCCTGTCTACGTGCTTTTTCTGTACGTCTATACGATTCTTTACGCCATAATTCAATGGCGTCTTTCTGTGATTGTCTAGCTTTCTTTTTCCATAATTCTTCCTCTACTTTCACGATGCACTCTGCATCCCAGGTCCCAGCCGCGGGCCACCTCTGACTTTCTGGTAATTCCTTAGTGTAGTCTACCCATAAATCAAGAAATAATATAGCGTCTAAGCCATGTTTATGATACATGAAGTGCCCTGGAGTGTCCCTAGGAGGAATAGGAACGGCTTCTTCGAGTACCCCTTTTCTTGTTGTGATCTGTCTTAATTTCGAAAAGAGCGGCATATTGAAAACTGATCTGATACTCGATTTTGAACAAACTTAATACATTAAACACAATAATGAACAGTCATTCACACCACAATATGCAGAACGTTATTAAAACATTTAACATTTAACATTTAACTGAGCAACGATGATGATGATGATCTAAGAAAAACTTAATCACTAAACATAATACTCGACTTGAACTGAATTATTCTGAATTTATATACTTGATATACTAGATATACTGCTAAACAGTACAGATACACTGCTGAAACAGTGCAGACCGGATTTGTGTACCCAAACCCGTCTGGACCGGCACAACTTATGTGCACGCCAGAACGCCTCCCCAGTAATGGTACTCACCGGGTAGCTCGGAACGGAAGGCCTCGGAAACTGAACTGAACTTGAACCGGACTGGACTCGACTCGAACACTTCGGACACTGGACTCGACTTGGGGCTTCGGAAAACTGGTGGGCCTCTGTATACCTCGGATCTTGCTCTCTCAGCTAGGCTCTGGTCGGGATACTTCGCACTTCTCACCGCCTCGTCTGGGTGTTGATCGCAGCCTCAGTCGCCCCCGCTTGACCGGAGGGAGATACAGGAAATCCTGCTGGTACGCGTTGTTGTCCGTCCAGCTGTGGCAGGAGACCGGGCCTGCAACGCACCGCCGGCGCGTGAGATGAGAAAGTGTCCCTGTTCGGGCGCCATTCTTGTGGTAAATAATTTAATTACCGGGACTTAATTTGATACAGAAACATAATAAAATAGCTCAGTAAATAAGAGGCAGAATCCGTGGTATTAGAGGTTCGGAATGGGCTTTATTCCAGTGGTCGATTATAATCGGTTGCTCCAGGTTCCATCACCACGAAGGTTCAGGAAGTGAAGTACATACGTTATTGACAATCAATTACTTTTATACAATAGGCATTACAGTGAGGCCAATACAAGAGGCGTAACAATTGATAGCAAAAGATAACATTTCACATGCGTAGCAAAAATAGGCGTAACTGGGAGTGATTTAAAGAACGTCATCAGATGTGATGTCATAAGAGGGCGGTTACATGAAAGAATTTCGCAATGTCAGCAGAAATACTTGGCAGATATGCGCGCGCAGCAGCATGACGTGTAATTGACGTGCAACTAGGGGGTGAAGGGGACTTGACATTTAGCTCTACATGTGGCGACAGAAGTCTGGAGGGTCAAGTCAACCTAATCCCAAATCATATCTAACATCCTATGTTTAAAGAACTAAGTTATCCAAAAGAGAGGTCTCTTCGAGTAGAATCTTATTCTATACTGACTATACTGACTGTTAGTGCGTGTACAAGCGTCTAAGTGTCTACACTAGATGCGAGGGCGGAATCTTCCATAGTAATAGGGCTATGAATTACTTGCATGAAGACAGAGAAACCGGGCCTTTTCTCGGTAGCTGGCAGAATGTTTACTTAAACTACTAGACAGGAATGCATTGGGCAGGGATCGGAGCAGATAATTTTCGAAGGTGAAATACAGTTCTTGGCAGGCAGCAAGCTGATGTCAGGCTTCGTGAGCCGCGCAGGGAATGAGACAAAGTTCATGGTCACAGATGTAGGCTCGGACTGGAGCTTTCAGAGGCAGAAGGCAAGAAGAGTCTGATGACAGAATCAGGGCCTACTTGCCTGGACTGTAAAATGGCATAAGTGAACCATATAAAGCCGGTGGCCTTTCATACTTAGGAATGGAATATCCGGCCTATTCATGGCGGATCTGACAGAGGACATGTTAACGGTGGACGCACATGTATTTGCGTCTTCATAACTGGAACTGGAGGGAACATACATGTACTTGTAACATGCACATAGAACCGTTGGGGTCCAAGATAGGGGACATAACTGACCAGAAAAATCCATATTTCCACAGCACTTCAGTGCAGTGATAAAGTGGTTAGACTCTCCTTGTCCTGGGAACATTTCTTTACACCTAATTTACTTTACTTTTAAGTCCATAGTATACTGTACCACATGTACCCAGAGCCTGTAAATTAAATACCACAAGTGGGCTTCAGCACTCGTTCCACCCACTAAACTAGAGTTATAAAACATGACTCAGGCCTGCCACTGTAGCCTGCAGCGTAGTTTTAAACTTCCATTTTGACTTACCAAAATAAACCATTTGCCAGGTATAAACATTCATGTTTAATACTTTTAACTTACAACTCTAGAAAGTCCTAAAGGCTAATGGGTCAGAGTGCATGCTATTTAAAAAGTAGTATGTGTGGTCAGGTTTTACATGTCTTGACAGTGAAAAATCTCCAAAATAGTTTTTTGCTGGGGCAACACTGGGTTACCTTATTACAGTTTTATAAGTGATAACTTAAGTTTAGGCACAGCCAGAGGAATGGTACTTCCACTCATCTGAATTGTAATATAAAATGCTCTTTAATGGTAAAGTCAGCTTTTAAATTACTGTTTTGGAAATGCCAGTTTTAGACAGTAGGCATTTTCCACCTAAACCAAATGTGCCTTTCTGCCAGCATCCATGTTCACATGAGTGTCAATGTCTTCTGTGGTGTGATGTGTATTACTTAGAGTCAGGGAACAAAAAGGCCTTGGGTGTGGGGAACAGTTGTACCCAGCTCTTCCTGAACTTTAAAGGGCTGCCTGAGGGCTGTATCCATCCCCTTCCCTGCTTCAAAAGATGCTTGCCCTATCAGCCCACAACTGGACCTGCCTGCCCTTTGTTTCCCTAAACAGATTGGGTTTAAAGCAAGGGTAAGAAAATGCCAACACCAGTTTTAGGCTTAGACAAAGGGGATTCCCCCCCACACACACACACAGGTTGGCACTGGGAATAAAAGTAGAAACCTCAGAACCCCTCTTGAACACAGTCTTGGACCTAAGAAGGTTCAGAAGAAGGACTGCCCAGCTGTCTGAAGAAGAAAAACTGGTCCTGCTTGCCTTGAACACAGGACACCAGAAGTGATTCCAGTAGTCATTTGGCTGATGTCATTTGTGAGATACAGAGACACAACAAGCTGCCAAAGGTCTTTCCTGCTTCCCAGCTGGCTAGACCAAATTGGATCTGATCTGGTCACCTTTGCACGCCTTTGAACAAGTGAATCAGCGTTTTCACTGGATCTAAGGCAGCACAGTGTAGACCGATGCCAGGGCCTCACATTGCATCATCTCACAGCCCCTGATCGGCAGAATCACCAAGTCTGATGAAGAAACGCACAGGATGACGCAGGACCTTGCATCGCAACACCATCCAGCTCTTGATCGGTGGCTTCACTGGTTCCCATCAAAGCAACGCAGAGCTTTGCAACACAGTACCATGCAGCCCTTTCACCTAGGACAAAAGGATTACTCCCAGCGGTCCCTAGTCCCGTACCTGACCGGTGCTCCAAAATGGTCCAAATGAATTTTGACTTCATCCCAGCCTAGATACCCACAGTTGATGCTTCATGCCCTTTTGATGCTATTTTTGCCTTAAACTTTAAAATCTCATAAACCTGGTTATACTGATTGGATTTTTGTGGTTTTGATGTCATTGTATTTATTAAAATATCCTCTATTTTTTGATGTTGGTTTGGATTTTTGTGTGTGTTGTGTTTTCACTCTATTACTGTTTGAATTCTGCATAAATACTTTTGTGCAGTGTTTCTTAACCTACTGACCTCTGTGAACTCCCACTCAATCATAACTGAAACTCGCACTGAATCATTAGTAGAATCTGGGGATCCCCACTTAGTCATTACTGGAAGCTGGACACTCTGGCCTAAGCATTTTCAATGTTTTGAACCGTAAAAAACAAAATACAAAAAATACAGCAACAAACATTCATCAAACAAATACACAAATGAAATATAAATATTTTCTTTAATTTACAAATACACAAATGACGAAATATTTAATTTAATTTACAAACAAATATACAAAAAATCTATGTGTTATTTAGAATTGGATGGTTGGAGCATTTCTCAATACAATTGAGGCACTCATCTTCAATACTATATTCTTTTTGATGCTCTTGCATGGCTCCCCTGAATCAATCTGAGGATTCTAAGTTAATATTTAGCTTACAGTTTCAAATTTCTTCACATTTACAGAATGTTCTCAAATTTCCAATTTCACATTTTGCCTCTTTATTTATATACACTTTATTGAACTGTTGATAGTATTAATTTTCTAAGCAGTCGCGGATCCCCTGAGGACACTTTGTGGACCCTAGTGGTCCCTGGACCACACGTTAAGAACCACTGCTTTAGATATTGCCTCTAATTGCCTGATTGCTTTCTGCCAAACTACCAGAGGGTTATTCACAGGTTTAAACGTTTGACTTTTGTAGTTCACACACTGTGATTATTATTTGAGGTGGATTATCGCACCTCTCTACTAACATCCAATTTTCTTACTTTGTGGTACAAAAATATTGTAGCCAGAATATCGACTATGAAATTGCTGCGAGGAGATATATTGTTCTTACCGTCACAAGTGCATACTTTGAAGACCTGTATATCATCAAGGTGCATCTATCTGGAGAACAGTATAATAAGTCCATATTTAACTATAAACACTTTACATCATTGTACTTCTCTTTTCGATAATATGGCTAAAATATTTCCAGCAAGATATTTGAAACATGGAATTCTGGTAAAACAGAAATGGCAGTATCTGTAATATAATAGATTACTTTGCTGTCTAAGGCTTGAGCCTGCATGATCAAATAACAAGCAATATATGTAACATACACCACTCCAGGCAATCTGAGCAATGGCCCGGAATGTTGTACAAGCCAGTTGCTCAGTGAGCAGGCCATGGCGCAATTAGTAATTCGAGTCTATTTGAGCCTCACTACAGACCGCCATATTGGTACGCTTTCTGGTCCATGATGACAGCATCCTGGCATATAATACAGTTGATTCTAATAGAATGTTTTTCTTTGGTAATTACGTTTTGATGGATGAGAAACTTGCACAGAAACAGCTATGACCAATATGCCCTTGAACAATATTTACAGGTCATGGCATTTTCCCTGGCATGGAATTTTTAGCTGCCATTTTCCCATTGGTGTTCACTGCCTCAGGTGAGGACTTCTTAATCTATGAACCAACTATTTGTGTGCTGGATGTCAGGTTTTTTGCCTGGAGTACATAATTCTTTTTGCAGGAACTTTATTTTTTAATGTTATTATTTTCTTTTTAATTAGTTGTTTCTAAGGTCCTAACAAAGTAAACTGCAAAATAATGATTTGATTTAATGCAACATCAGCACCTGCTCCCCGAAAGTGTTGATATCGTGTAAATGGGAGTTGTCATGAGTACAAGTGTCAGTCCAACCAATTGGGAATATATAATATTGTACGGAGGTCAAGCCACAAAATTTTAATAAAGCCCTACGTGCTCATAGCCAAAAGGTTTGCAAAATGATGCGGTAAAATGCACAGTCTGGTGCCTTTTCTTTCAATCAATCAATCAATCAAGGGGTACTGTAAGCGCGCTACTCACCCGTAAGGGTCTCAAGGCGCTGGCAGTGGGGGGGAGCAGTTCCGTTCAGTCAAAGAGCCAGGTCTTCAGAGCCTTCCTGAAGAAGCTCAGGAAAGGGGCGTGTCTGATGTCGGTGGGGAGCTCGTTCCAGGTCTTGGCCACGATGTAGGAGAAGGATCTTGTCTTAGTGACAGTATACCTCTAACCACTTTAAAAATATCTGGCTTGGCGTCCATTTATAATTGGAGCTACAGGTGCATTGGCACTGGGGTCCAGGAACGTGAGGGCCATTGTGCCTCATGTTGGTAAACAGTGTTTACCACCCATGGGAGAAAACACGTGCCATTACAACACAGTTGTTACAATGACCGTGTTGTTACATCGCATACATTTACAACGCAAGTCGGAACAACTACTTGCGTTAGGGGCAGAAGGTGTTGAATTCAAAATCCAACACCTTCCCTACTGTTGCACAGACTGGAGTTGGAATAGTAAATTATAGTATTCCAACATCCAGTGCCCCCTACAGCACATTGTTGTTCCGACTTGCGTTGTAAAGTTATGCAATGTAACAACGCAGTTTTTGTAACAACCGCATTGTAATGGTATGCGTTGTAACTGCATGCCAACTAACGTGTCATATTCCTCATGTTATGTTATGTTATACAATGCTATGCGATGCTTTTCTATGCTATGCTATGTTATGTCATGACGATTTTGTACAGTAAAGTGTTTGCCATTTACTTTCCTCCTTGTTTCTTTATCAAAGATCAACAAGACTATTTGCAGCACTGCACATAGTTATTAAATGTGTCATATTCCTCGCTCCTTTTCAATTTTCTTGTCCTATCCACCCTCTCTCCACTCTGATTTCATAGTTTAAAATGCTTCACTCAGGCTTTGGAGCTAGAGAGACCGATAAGAAAATATACTGACACCATTCCTCAAGCCGCACAAATTTATGCAGCGCAAGCCACAAGAATCAAAACGTGTTTTATAGGCCGACGGAATCACTCAATCATCAGCATTAGAAAACTGGCATTCCGAAGCAGCAGCAGTCTCATCAGGGTGAACCCTGTTGGGCCCAAGTTGTGACAGTAATCTGATACAGACGGCATTGAAGCCGAGGCTGCAAATGCCTTACTGAAAGGGAGACCTAAAAGGCCAAAGAATACTATAATTACTTATGCAGCCATAATCGTCATTACTCTTAGTCCAGGTCTTCCTTGTCACTGTTCCAATTGCCTGTGTTTTTTCGCTTCACCGTTCATCTCACAAAACAAAAAGCTTACCATGAGGTTATACAAGGATGCCTGCCTCCTAATGAAGACAAGAAAAAATACAAGTTGTAAGGACTGTACCCAGGATGACCCAGTGAGGTGGTAATGAAGTTGGAGGCGGCACCTGACCTACAGCTTAAATATAAAGGCAGGAAGGTGTCTAGACAGAAGAGAGCTGTGGCTGCTCTAGTAGGTGGATTGTTGATGCCCTATACAAATTAACATTTTCCCACTTGTCCAAACACAACACCAACTTTTACTGCTGTTACCTCAACCTGGCTTTTCAAGCTTATTGAACCTCAATCGTTTGCCTACATTTGCCTTAGAGAACAGGCCAAGAATTAGCGCATGATTGTTGGAAAAACTCATGGACTCAAAGATTAAACACAGAGAGAAACTGATCCAGTGGAGGAGGCTCTTCCCCTTTATCAGGATGTACCCCTAAAATGCTGGTGGGGTGGGGGCAGGCTGAGCTAAATTAAAGACATAGGGGTATATTCTCAAGAACGTGTGATAACCATCGCAAAAGTTACTTAACGCAACCGTGAACATCGCAGTCTATTGCGTGAAAATGATGCCGTGTTAACGAAGCATTCTCAACACGGCGGTACCATGCGATATTCTCCAGATAACGCATCAACTGACCGTGTTAAAATCAACGCAACGCAACGCTGCAAAAATGCGAAACGCGAACACAAAAAAAGCTGCGATGAGGCTAATCGTGATACAAAAATCTGCGAAAACCAGCTACAGGCCTGCAATTCACACGCGTCAGGTGGGAAAAATCACTATGAAAGTAGAAAAAAAACTGACAAATGCCAAACAACGACCAAGCACAATGGATGTTGCTGGAGCAAGTACAGAGGAGAACCGGAACCCCACAAGCCCCCCGGAGGACCTGCCTGGGACCTCGGAGTCAGGGAAGGGCAAGGAGAAGAAGAGTAGGAAGAAGTACTTTAGTCCGCAGGAAAACAGGATCCTGATAACGGAGATGGTTGAACACCATCAACAACTGTTTGTCACCTCCACTGTGTCATTGGCAACAAAAAATGGACTATGGCAGTCCATCGTGGACAAGATGAATGCAGTCGGATTGCTGAAGAGGACAATGGAAGAGGTCAAGAGGCGCTGGAATGACGTCAAGTGCAAAACAAATCTGAAACTCGCCAACAACCGGAAGGCAGCAATGCAGACTGGAGGTGGGAGTCCTGTGCCACAGGAGGAGCTGGACGACATGGAGGAAATGGTGTCCACAGTCATCAGTGGGGAGATGGTGGCTGGAGTCGGGGGACTGTACACTGCTCAGCATGAGCAGACACAACAGTACCAGGGTGAGTAACGACCAGGGACTGGGGGGACGGGGGAGATGGGCACAATGGCACACATGCACAATTGAGCTGAGCACATATGTGGACCAACCATGCCCCACACCCCACTCCCACCAAGAGAACAATGTACCCAAGTATGCTACATGTCAGCACTGTACAAGCACAGAAGTCAAAGGCACACCGCATGAAAGGGATAAGGGGCAGCAAAACAGAGCAGCATGGGCCAGCCACCCCATACAGCACACACACATAACATGCAGAGCACATCAACACTGACAACAAAGTGGCACAAACCGCAAAACGTTCACAACAGAACACAGGACACAACTGGCGCCTACTGGGTGTAGGCACTGGCCAATCACAAGTGGCATTGCAGGGAAATGTGAGTAGACAATGTACAAGTTCAAACACACATCCGTGATGTTGTCGAAATGTCCATTGTCCCGCAGCAAATAGGCAGCCCCTCCAAAACAGCCACGATGTACACAGTCATACAGTCTGTATGTGAACATGTACAATCCGGCAACACATGTGAACACATTTTCAAACTGCATCTCCCCTTCACATTGCAGAGGGACAATCAACACCTCCTGCAGAGCAGCCCGAGCCTCTCTTCTCTGATGACGACCAGGACCACCACAGCTTCGACTCTGATGCCCTCCAAGAGTTCATTGACAGTCTCCGCAGCCCACCTCCAGGAGCAGGGCAGCCCAGGTGCTATGGTGACACCCCACCCCCTGCACAAACCACACAGCAGGCAGCAACAACCATCACGGCTGCCTCCAAGGACCCCCACGAAGAACACATGGCTTTCCAACGCCATGTGTTGGGATGCCAGGAGTAGCTGGCTGAATAGGTGCGGAAGGGCTTTGATCACATGGCAGAAAAACTAGATGCCATGCATGGTGTCTAAGTCCCATCAGGGACCACTCACAGTCCCTAACGGACACCCACAGTCCGCTCCATGCTCTCTAACAAACTATGGCTGACATTGCCTGAGTCCTGACTCTGAGACAAGAATGACTGTCTAGTCAGAGTGGCTCCAGCGAGCTCACCCGGGAGTTGGGACTCATGCGGAGGCTCATGGAGAGCATGGAGCAGGCCAATACGGAAAGAGCAGCTGCCACGGCTGCACACCCGCGAGAGGTAGCTGGGTTCCACAGTGACCTCAAAACCATCCTCATGGCATTATTACCACAAGGCCTGGCGCCGATGCATGTTGCTGCTACCACTACATCCACATCTCCGCCCCTGAAGTGTCAGTGCCACACAGTGCGACAGACATTCCACCTCCAGCCCGAGAGGCTTGCAGCGGCATGTGGTGGGCCCTCTTTTCTACACACCGGTGGCGGAAGGTTAGCAGTGAGGCCTGGGTGCGCAGGGGCGGGAATGCACCGCTGGGCGGCAGGAGGGGCTGGGATGCATCTGCCGGGGTGCACAGGGGCAGGCATGCACGCGCTGCATGGCGGGAGTGGCTGGGGTGCATCTGCCTGGGTGTGCAGGGGCGGGCATGCACCTCTGTGTGGTGGGAGGGGCTGGGGTGCATTTGCCTGGGTGCGCAGGGGCAGGCATGCTCTGCCAAGAGGCAGGAGGGGCTGGTGTGCATCTGTCTGGGTGTGCAGAGGCGCTGTCAGGATTCACTGGAGGCTTCCTCGTTGTGACCTGACTGTGGCTACTGCTTTTACCCCTCTACCCCATCAGCCAAAATCAGGACTCCGTTATTCCCTTAGTTGGCGAGCATGCTGGCAACGCTGGTCTTCCAACATGGCTGCCAGCATGCCCGTCGTGCCCGTCAATCAGAGGTCTAGTCTTCAATAGATTTGCATGCTTGTTGAAGCGCGCAGCAACGTTTGAATGCGCACTTCACCAGAGAATTTCCCTGAGAAGCAGCTTACCAAAAAAGCACCGTGTTAGTCAGTCAGGGCAGCTGCGTTTTGGAGTCGTCACTTTTAGCTTCAACGGTTTCTTCTTAGTCCCTGACGAGGTTGGTGGTAATTCCTCGCTCATGCTCAAGAACCCTCCAAATGTGAGTATTGCGAATGTCATATTGCGAATGTCATAGAGAATAGTGTTGTGTTTGGGTACAGTCAGTTCAAACGGGCATGTGTCTCCCCTTCACGCAGTTTGACAAGCAGCAGTGTACCTGGTTCCATGCAAATTCCTCAGTCATTGTTAGTTGCGCAGGTCATAGTGAATAGTGTTGAGATTGGGTGTTTATTCAGTTCAAGCAAGCGTGTATTTCACCTCACGTGGTTGAACGAGCAAAAGTGTCATTTGGTTTAGCGCATGCTCCTAATCATTGTTGAGTATTGCGCTCTTTAGTTGTAGTTGTGTGAAATAGAGGCATAACGAGTCTTGGTCAATGCGAGTGTGCAAGTTTCCCATGCAAGATACCAAGGACTCTTCTACAGTAATGTTTGAAGGAATGAGATAAGAACCAACAAAGTGGTATCAGGTTAGAGCCATTCTTCAAGTCGGTTATAATTCCTACCTTCAGAGATTTTAGGTCTCAGAAACTCTAATAAAGGAAATAAACATTGGATATTTACAGTACTGCATACAACTCTAACTCTCTCAGTGAGTCTGAAAACTTCAACAACATTACTAGTAAATTCTCCACATAATACATGACCAAATGTACTTACCTTCATTTTCTCTGTATTAAGAGTCAGCTTAAAAAACATCAACTCCAGGCTGCAAGAAAGAGAATAGAGTAAATAACTTCTCACAATCAATTATCTACAACACAAGAGAAGTACATAGAAGAGAGGCATAGCCCACAAGATATTCTGGTAAGATTAGACATCTTATTTAAAGTCTTAAGTAAATATAGAATTAAAAGGTTATTATAGAAATTTATATTTTTACAGTCCAGTAGGAAGAAAGAAGACAAGGCTGAACAGGCAGAATACTACCAGGCTGTCTCTTTTCTGTCCCAATCCCCTTTCCCCCCTTAGTACTTACCTGTGAAGGATAATATACCTAACAGGAACGTCTTGAGAGGGGTGTCGGGACCTAGCATCATTTTGCTCCTGTGTGGTTAAGGAACCAGAGACTTAAATCTGACAGGTGGGCATGCACTGCTGGGCAGCGGGAGGGGCTGGGGTGCATCAGCCTGGGTGTGCCGGGGTGGGCGTGCACCGCTGTGCGGCGGGAGGGGCTGGGGTGCATCTGCCTGGGTGTGCAGGGGCGGGCATGCACTGCTGGGCGGTGGGAGGGGCTGGGGTGCATCTGCCTCGGTGCGCAGGGACGGTCAGGCGATGATGTCTTGTGCAATTGTATGCACTGTGCCATTCATGTATCTGGACTCTGTTTCAGATGACGGGTCTGTCTCAGAAGTGGGACCTGGTGAACTGCACTACATACTGGCACGTGGTTGGAGACACACCGGTGGCAGCAGGTGAGCAGTGTGGCCTGGGTGCGCAGTGTCTGCACTCTCTCTCCCTGTCCCTTTCTTCTTTTCTCTCTCTCTCTCTCCCCCTCTCTGTCCGTCTATCTCTCTCTCCCCCTCTCTGTCCGTCTATCTCTCTTTCTCCCCCTCTCTGTCTGTCTATCTCTCTCTCCCCCTCCCTGTCCGTCTATCTCTCTGTCCTTCGCTCTCTCTCTGTCCCTTGATGTGCGCAGGACACACCTTCTCATCATGATTTTTGTCTTGCAGGCTTTGACCTACGGATTGTCCCGAGGGGAGTTGCCTTGTGTCTTCTTTTCTGTTCTGTGTTTATTTTAATAAATTTCCATTTGTTGCTTCGAAGGTGAATGTGTGATGCTCATTTGTGTGATGACACATGCATGTCACCAGATGTGATTGTCCGACATCAGGCAGATTATTTGGTACGATTCTGTGTAGTTGATGTGGCATGTCTTTGGCTGAGGGGGGGGGCTGGAGAGGGGGGTCCTGGGGTTGGTGGCAGTGGGTGTTGTGGCCCTCTTGAGTGTCCGGCACGCATGTTCAGTGGCTCCATGTCATCTGTTGTTCTTCGGGTGTGGCTCTGGGCTGGGCTCCCTTTTGTGGTGCTGGCTGCTGTTCGATTTTGCACCAGGTCAGAGCAGATGTTAATTTTCTGCTGCTAACGTGCCTTATCGCATGTTTCGTGGTCTTTTCACTGATCTGGCTGTTCGTTGAGAATGTTGTGGTGTGATGTTATTGCAGCGTTTTTCACGGTAACACCTACTCTGCATCTCATTACCAATAGTTGCCGGGGTCACCTGTGGCGATGTTTTTTGCTGCTGCTATCGCAGGTAAACAGATGCTATGGGCTGTTAGCACCAGCTTGTGAATGGGGTGGTAAATTTATCACGATTTTGGCTGCGAAAAAGTGCCATTAACTCGGGGATAGCTCCTTGAGAATATGCCCCATAGACTCCCTAATTCCCACAGACCAATCTGTCTCTGAGCCGAGCTGCCCTGTGCACTTTCCAAAGCAAGCCTCGAAAGCTCTCAATAACTAATTTCTCTCTGCTGAATGCAGAACGGTCATCTTGGAAAAGCTAGGATCATTCAGTTTCAAGTTCACTAGCAGAGATGTGTGCAGTAAAATAGAACTCTTTCTCTTTTAGAGAAAGCCAGTTCTATTGTGCAGTGCAATGCACTGGCTTTTTTAGGGCCTAATGTAGAGTTTGGCGGACAGGGCACTCTATTGCAAGTGTGACAGAGTACCCAGTCTGTCAAACTCTCACTCCACCTGCCTCATTTAGATATAGGCAGACCATGCGTTTTTTGTTGACGCCCTCATTGTCTCCTTTAACAGAAAGTTTCCTCCGGTGGGCAATTGGAAGAAGGGCATTACTCTACTCACACTATTTAGGGTGGATGGTGTGAAGTCCTTTTTTTCTGTCCCTCACTGCCAGGAGAAAAGCTCTCAGGGTGTGGCGGACATTCATTTTTGTTTTTTAAAAACAAACTCCCATTTTAGAAGTTTATTTTTGAACAACACAAAATGTTAAAAGGTTTGTGGATGGCAGTCAAAACCTACACCAGTCGTCCCAAAAACATTTTGTACCTTGAAGGGAACCACCTTGATGGAGGTTCCTTTCAACATAGAAAGGTTACTGCCAGGCTGGTGGACATCTTTCAGTCTGACAGATGGTTGTCTGATAGGGTAGTGGAAGTAATGCCCTCTACCACTTGACGGATGGAGGATTGTCTACCTAAGTCTAAATAAGGCCCTTGGTTTTCATCAGCTTTTCAAAATATCTCCGCATTCCCTATACCTTAGTGTGCAGAGCACAAGAAGGAGATACTAACCACCTGGGTGGGTTACTTCAACATCAAAATGTGTGATCCTGCAGTCATATCCACAAGGGGTATTAGAGATGAGTCCGATCAATTCCTCACACATTTTTTGCACACTCTATATGGAGACTTACTGAACAGAGTATTATCTGCAAATCATTTGATATTCACCCAAGATTTACATCATGTTAAGTACTGGCAGACCCCAACATCTTAATCTCAGCGGTCAAAGAGTCCTTCAAAAAAGCACAAATGGAATATTATGTAGCCGCAACTAAAGTGAAACAAGCTTACTTTGAGGAGTGAATTGGAAAGGCAGGTAACAGTTCAAAAGAGATCTTCCCAATAGTTAAGAGCTTTATGACTCCATCAGTTTGCACATATTCTCAAGTGGCCTTGTCGAATGGTGTGACAAGCTGGCAAGCTATTCTTCCCAAATGTCTCAGTCATTTAAGCTAGCCTCATAGCAGGTAGGACACCGGTTTGTAGACACAGGGCTAATATCCCAAAGTAAGGAGATTACTAAGAGCAGTATATAGCTGAGTTCCATCGAATCTATTTCCCGGGAGTGCTCTCTTACGGCCCTTAAACTCTTAGTTGCGGGGACAGACATCATTAACCCAGTGGTCAATGAGATCCTCAATACCTCACTAAGAACAGCTACTTTCCCTAGCATGTGGAAACAGGCAATGATTTTTCCACTCATAAAAAAGCCAGGAGCAGATCCTGCTTACCCGTCTAGATATAGGCTTGCTACCTACCTCAGCAAAATCCTAGAGAAGCGTGTGAATATATACAATTGTCAAACTTCATGGAGCAAACACACTAATCCACCCAAGTCAATCAGGCTTAGAGCCCAGCAGAGTGTAGAAACAGCTCTGGTAGCGGAACACATTAGAGGTACCCTGGACACAGGGGAAGTAGCTATACTGATATTAGATCTATCAGCAGCTTTCAAAATGGTCCCACATGCACTCCTTCTATATCGTCTTCAGGATATTGGAGTGACAGGACAAGCTTGGAATTGGCAAAATTATTTTTTGGGAAAACCGAAGCCAACTGGTCTGGATTCCCCCCGTAAGTCCCCAGGAAGTAGACACAGGGGTTCCCCAGGGGTAGGCGATGATCCCCACGCTTTTCAATATATACCTTACCCCTTTGGTCCAGTTAGTAGAAGAATTAGGAGCAAAAATGTTCTCCTATGCAAATGATACACAGTTGCTCTTCTCCTGGAACAACGGAATAGAATTGAAGGATACTCATATTAAAACTTTCCTTACTGCAGTTTTTCACTGGGTAGCAAAGGCGCAATTGAAATGTAATGAGGAAAAACCTGAAATTCTCAACTTTGGGGAGTTCCTGACACAGTTCTGGCAAACTTCCTGGCCAGATGACACACACCCCTGTTCTGCAAAGAAAATCAGTAAAAGATTTGGGGATTACATTTGAGAATAGACTGTCATTTAGCCCCCAAATTAAAAGGTTGGCAGGAACCTGCTTTAGGATCATGAGACCCCTAAAGAAAGTTCTGCCTCTCCTATCATTCCATGCATAGAAAATAGTTATTCAGGCATTGATTGTGTCCCAGATCGACAACAGCAATGCCCTATATTTGGGTCTCCCTGAATACCTAATGGATAAACTCCAGGTGATCCAGAATGCAGCAGCTCGATTTTTGCTCAATATTCCAAGGCCGACAAATATTGGTTCACTTCTTTGGGATCTCCATTGGCTGCCTATCAGGGACAGAGTTCCATTCAAGGCCTTTGTACTAGTACATGCAGAACACCAATCTATCTTAAAACTAGATTCAGCTTTTACAACCCTCCAAGACAGCTAAGATCCACCTATAAATATCTAGCATGCACCCCTAGGATCCGGAGACAGCGAGCAGGAGGTAGATGGCTAACTTTTTAGGGCGCGTCTGCATGGAATCAGCTTCCCTTGGAATTAAGATCCGCGAGTGAGCCAGGGCTTTTTTAAAGACCCTGAAAACCTGGTTCTTCATGCAGGCCTAACTCTTCCTCACTGACTCCTCAGCTAGAACTGCGCCGGGACACTCGGTGGAGGAGCTGTGCGCAATATAAATAGCCAATCATATCATAATTGATCACATGTTAATCTCCAAGGAACTGGCTCATGTTTATATTGGCAGTAATGTTGTGCCTTGCTGCATAAGTGACTACAACAACCCTCTAATTTTGGATCTCCAATTGAATTTTGGTAAGAACCCCAAAGAAACAATAATGAGTCCAAAATTGCTAAGGTCCTTCGGGCTGATACAAATCCTGCAGAAGTCATACAAACCCACTCCATCTAAAATTATTACATGTCTGCTGGGCTAACTAAAAGTGTTACCAAGGCCAGCGCCAACCGTAGATGGCTTAATAATACCTGCTCTAAAGCCCACAGGTCACTAAAGCTAGCACTTGCCAAACGCCCACCAGACAAAGGAGTTGTAGTCCTGGCTACGAATTCATACAAAGAAGCAATTATCTTAAGGAAAGTGGAAATAAGAAAGAAGGCCTGGGAAGATCTTAGGGCATGTTGAAAGACTCAAGCTTTTTGGTGGGTTGTTAACTTGCCTAGTTTATTGGGAGATGAAATGCCTAGATTGCAGTTGCATTTTTCAAAAATCTTTGGACCAGTGGCCCACCCCACCAATGCTCTGGCAGATACCATGGTACACTGCGATTTGAATGCTGCTCATGCCTTAAGCAGAACAATTGATGTTTCAGATGTCATCCTGGCCATTGAATGTGCATCTCTGGGAAGAGCACCAGAGCAAGATAGAATCTCTTTAGATGTTTATAAATCACTACCACAATTCTGGGCACCCTTAATTCCAAATGTCATTAGAAATGCTTTGTAGAACCCCTAGTGAAAATCTGGTAGGAGGCCATTATCGTCCCCATTTTTAAAAAGGGGATAAGAGCCAGCCCCACTGCTATTGCCAATCTCCCTGCTAGACAGTACAGTAAAGATCTTGGTTGGGTGATCTTGAAGAAGCTGGAGGACTGGGCAGTGGAGTCTCAGGCACTCTCGGATGTCCAGTTCCGGATTTGACCCGCACTGGGAACCTTAGAGCAATCCCTGAAGCTTATTGCCCAAAAATATACTAAAGCAAAAAAGGCTGTGTCCATCTGGCCTTTTCTGGACCTAACATGTGCCTTTGACACAGTAGATCGATCAAACCTGCGGTCTATCCTGGCAGATTTAGGGATTTATAGTGCCATTATTAATCTGCTCCGTAGGCTCCGTGCAAACACCACTGCCGAGGTTCGAAATAGCAGGGGTGGGCTTTTAACTGACGAATTTCCCTTCCAAGCCGGGATAAGGCAGAGTTGTGGCCTGGCCCCCTTACTTTTTCTAATCTACATAAATGGTCTTGAGGGCCATCTGTGTTGTGTGGGAATGGATATGCCCAATCTCACCCTTTACTTTACGCAGACGATGCAGTACTTGTAGTCAGAACAGCCAACTGACTCCAAATTTTACTTGATGCTTTTAGCAGTTTTATGGAAAACTTGGGACTTAAACAATCTGTACTAAATGATTCATAATGAAAGCTAGCCAAAACAAAGAAACTTTTACTTGGGGGCACTGACATTTTAAAACTCACGCATTTTACTTACTTAGGTGTCACTGTCAATGTCAACTTCAATTGGAAGTTTCTGCTAAATAACAGAGTCCTTCAATTTCAAAGGTCAATCAATGCTGATTTTAGATTTTCTAAATGATTATTCCACAATCCAATAAAGGAACTGCTGTGTGTTTTTAAAAGTAAGTGTATTTCAATTGTTTCTTTTGCTGCGGGTCTCTGGGGTTATTCCAACAACAAATCCCTTCAAACAATATAGAGTGCATTTTTAAGACGTTTGCTGGCTGTCCCACAATTCACCCCCACTCATTCTGCCATGAAGAGCTGGGCTCACCCAATTTGGAAGATAATTTAAAACTGCAGCCACTGTTATTATGGCTCAAAATTTAGGATAACCCTCAGGCCCATTTCTGCAGATTAAACTTGAGTGACTGCTTGACCCTCAAAAACTATTTAGAAATCACCTGGCAGAAGTTTATTGAACTCACCTTTACTAACCTGGGTGTCCCAGAATATGTTTCCAATCCAGAATATCTTGAAGGTGCTTCCTTTAGTCAAATCAAAAACATGTTTTATAAGCACGTTAATTTGGCACAGGTGGCGGATAGAAGCACTAGAGTTAGACAGTTCATTCAACATTCCCCTTCCCGACCAGTGCTCCACGTACAGATAGTCTTAAAGGAAAGGCATAGATTCTTGCTGACTGGGTTCCGCCTCGAAAACCTACATTTCCTGATAGCCTTAGCAGAACAGGGTACCTAGTTTCCATCTCTCCCCCCCTGTCCATGTGATGGTTTTGCAAGATAATGCACTTAACACTTTATTTTATTTTGCACACTTTACACCACACAGAGAAGGCAGTTTCTTCGTCCATTTCTCTTATCACTCGAAACCCGTTTCCACGAACAGGCCCTGGGTTACCTTTATAATCTGGGCACTCTAGAAACCTTATATATAGTCTTAAATTATATTTTAAGCGTATTTAAGATATGTAATGAGCATTGATTTTACCCTTGAATATATCATGACTGTGTATTGTATGGTTTATTTATTTTGTTTTTTGATGTAAACTGCCTCAGCATAATCAAGCGGGAAAAAGCACATAAAGGATGTGGTATTATGCAGCTAAGCTATAACCTTGACTAATAGTGTGATGCTTAATAATGGTGACGTCGGCCAAGGGGAGTTTGAAAATTTGAATAGCAAGAGAGTTTCCCAATCAATTTTTACTTGCACAGTGGACCCTGGTTAGAGTTTTCTTGTATTGTAGGTTGGTGGTAAACCAATCGATATGTTCCCCCCTGTTAGCAAGAAATTTAGTAACCCCATTCTTTTTTCGGACTGCTTTTTGGATGTTGGGTGAGAAACCGGGTGTCTGTTGCAGTAACCCCCACTTTTTGCCTGGGTTTCTGATGCAACTTTGACTGAGGTGTACTGGGTCCCTGCTAGCTAGCAGTGCCAGTGTTCTTTTCCTAAAAAAGTACCACAAGTTGCACAACTTCAGCTGCCCTCGTAAGTCCCTAGTAAATGAGGCTGCGTGTCTTGGTGCAGAGAAATCAGAAGAATTGCGGTGCCACTCAGCCCTGTGTGCCATGCCACCCATACACTGCATAAGGTATAGGCAAACCCCACCCCCCCCGCACTGCAGGCCTTTAGCCCTAAGGCAGGATGTACTATATCCAATGTGAGGGCCTATCAGCATGAGCAGATATGCCCCTAAAATGTCTAGTCTAGTCTGAGGTGTTGTAAGTGTACAGGATACTTGTTAAGACAAGTTTTCTAGCTCCATGAAGCCATCACTGTTTTCTAAGATGTTTACTACCAAACATCTTGTCTTAATGAAGTCTCACTGATGCCAGTGGTGGATTAATTTTTTAATTCACACAGGTGATAATTGCAGAGGGTCCCCTGAAAACCTCTCAAGCACTGGTGTGGTTCCTGACTTGTTTTTGCTAGCCGGCCACGACTAGACATGTGTCTGACTGCATGGGGTGAGAGTCAGCACTCTCAGAGGACAGAGAAAAAGCCTACTCTGGGCAGGATGTTCTTCCTGGGCAGGAAGCTTCAAACACAATGTTGCATTTGAAATCCAACCCAAGAACGTCCAGATGGTGTGGGATAGTCAAATCCCATTTCCTGCTCCACTTTTGGCAGGAGGAAAGGCAGGACAATTTAATAGATTAGGAGGAGGGTCCCCTCTTTTGAAACCCCACCATCTTAGGATGGTGGAGAAACAATCTATTAGCACTAGGATAGTGCATCTTCCCACTAGGGGTGGGCGGAATTTGCGTAATCGCGTTACGCAAATCTCCGCGAAACGGTAAAAATCTCCGCGAACACGCAGAAATTCCGCGAACACGCGGAATTGCTTGTTCGCGATACTTTTTTCCTGTTCGCGATCGCTGTTTGCGTGCTCGGGGTGAAATATCTCGCGAACACGCATATTGAGAACGCGAACAAGCCAAAAATTTCGCGAAGTCGCGGAACACAGATTTTTAGTCAATTTCGCGTTCTCCGCGGAACGCGAAATTACCCAAATTCCGCAAATTCCGTGAGCGGAACGGATTTTACCGCCCAGGCCTACTTCCCACACAAAGTGTTCATTAGAGGGTGTAGACACCCTAAAGGTCGGTAGCCTATTGGCTACTACCTGTCTCCCATTGTATTGGCCCTAAATTCAGTTTTTAGGTGACACTCCAAGACCTGAACATCAGATTAGATGGATAACAGAAGACCAGGACAAAGAACACCCACTGCTCAAGAACTGAAGCCCTGCTTTAGAACAAAAAGGTGCCAAATCCACCTGATGCTCCAAGGACTCGACAATCACTGCTGTTGGCTCGTCCTGAAACCTGAAAGGACTCCAAGAACCCTGGAGCACCTCCAGCCTCCAGGAAATCACCAAGAAGCTCCCTTGGAGTGAAGGTACTACTCCCCTGCACGCCACAGGCAACAATTCTGTGAAGTTTGGATTGTCAGCTTGCTGCTTCCCGACAACATTAATTCAGCACTAAAGCAAGAAAAGTACAACAGCCCTGGAGCATCACATCTCTTTCCTCACTAAGTTTGGAGACACCAGGACCTACCTGAGCCATGGTGTACCAATACCTGCGATACCGGACCCCCAATGGCAAACACTGAGAAATCCACAAAGTACCAGAAGCAAGCACCCTTCGAGGGATGTCGAGACACCAGAGACCCACCTCCTGTGTGGCCCAGCTGTCCCTAGATCGCCTCTCAAAATTGCCTGCTCCTGACCGCAAGGACCTCTTGATGCACAACTCCTGGCTGACCTGATTGCTCTGCACCTGGCCCCACCAGCCCTGGCATCAACTAACCTGCTGTGCTCCCGTGGTCCCCAATCTCTTGCTACCGCCTTCCTTGAAGGAGCCCCCTCGGGCTTACCTGTAAGTCCTCCTGTGCAGAGTACTTTCAAGTGGCCCCTTTTGTCTTTGTGCACCAGTTTCCAAGACCTTCAGTACTGTGTTACTGCTCAGTCTGGGAAACTCCCAAACTTCTCCAGCTGGAAGTTTGGATCTGGTCCCGGCATCAACCTAAAACGAGAAGGTGAACTTCTTGAAAGCATTGCCTGATTTTCAATGCATTTTTCCCCCATTAGTGAAAAGTACTTACGTTAGAACTGTGTTCTTAGTCTTAAAAATTCTATAAAAATCAATATTATTCTTATACATTGGTCTCAGATTTATTTTTGAGTGAATGTCTCGTATATTGCCTCTGTGGTTTACAACAAATGCTTAGCAGTAACCTCTGATAAGCCTAACTGCTCGCCCACACTACCACAAAAAGAGCATTCAAATGATTTGCTTTTACCTACGTGTACAATTTGGGCATTCTCTGGACTATCCGCACAGTGTACTTCTTTTTAGTACACTATTTAGAGAGCCATCTTCCTACATTAGGTGTACCTGTGAAAGCCATGCTTTATTTGTCTCGGTGAGTTGCAGAAAATAGTACGTTTTTTTTAGTATTGCATCTTTTCTCTTGCTTAGAACAAATGAACTTGGTTCCTTTATAACCCTAACAATTTTTTAAAGCTTTATTTTATCTATGTGGAGTTCGTAAATATATTGTGTAAACTATGTCATACTTATTATTTTCCCATCTAGTATTTTAACATGTCGGATACAATGCTGCTAGGATGATATTTTACATGTTACAATTTTGTGTGTACTTTTATGGTTTTACCTAAAAACACTAATAAAGATTTGATTGATTACTGGATTGTGTGCAGAGTTCTCTGCAACGGGAGACACCGCAGTCAGGACACACATAACTATAGAGAGTGCAGAGTCATAAAACTGTTCACCTAGTATGTGAATACCAAAAAGTGGTAAACTTACGCACAAGTGTAGGTTTACCGTTGTAAAGCAGGCCCTAAAGGTATATAGGGGCATATTATCAAGACAGGCGATAAAATTATCGCCGCTTTAGCGGCAGAAAACTGCTGCTAAAACGGCGATAATGGGCTTGATAATATGCTCTATGGAATTCCAATTGAAGCCCATGTTAGACGTCCTTCACATCTAACATGGGCTTCAATTGGAATTCCATAGAGCATATTATCAAGCCGATTATCGCCGTTTTAGCGGCAGTTTTCTGCCGCTAAAGCGGCGATAATTTTATCGCCTGTCTTGATAATATGCCCCATAGTCTCCATATATGTTCCTCTGTAACTCTTACACTAAAAAACACATGATTGCGGAGTTGCACAGACTTTGTGGTGTGTTTGTGTATGTGCGAGAGTTTGTTTGCTCTAAATTCTGCAGCTATTTTTTTCCAAACAGCATAGGGACACAAGCAACCTCATGTTTCACACGGGTAGGTGTCAAACTCAGGTTGCCTGAAATAAGGCTCATTCGTAACAGAGAAAACATGGAACTTAAATGTGCATCAACTCCATTGGCATTTGTTTTGCATTGCATTATGGTGTTGGCCACCAGCTGCTCTGTGTGCCAGTCGGTTCACCACTTCAGTATCTATCAGCACCATACCAGCATTCTGAGTAGACAAAATTAGTGTGCAATACATCAGCCTAGATCATTCTAGAGAACCTAGCTCCCCTCACTCAGAAACCCCACAACGACAGACCACATGCTCCTTGGTGCAAAAATACTTAGATCATAGGAAGAGAGCAACATGAAAGCTCAATAGAAATATTTGAGAAAAGCAGAAACTATAGAAGAGGTGATTGCCTTAAAGAAACCAAGGAACGTTCATACATTCCTCATCCTTCAAACAAAGCTAACTATGTCAGGGATTAGATCAAAAAAGCACATAACCATCCCTGAGCCTTTAACTAGACAGAAAAACATTGCTGGAACCCCATTAGCAAAACGAAAGTCACATGCACAGTCCTCACGACCGAAAACCAACTTCTCCGTAAAAATTCAAAGCGTTAAAGATTGGCCACTGTTGCATGTGAAAAGAGAGATAGCAGGGGGGGGGGGACATAAGGGAAGAGGGGATTCCGGTTGCCATTTAAGAGCTGCTTGTGGAGATGGCACTTGGTGAGCATGGGTTCCAGATGGACTTTTGTAAAGTAAATGAAACAAGGTGGGTTCTGTTACTGAATACGTTGTTTAAGGGCACTGAGAGGTCGGTGGAACGCACCCTGAATTCAACAGAATTATTTCACTTACACCAAAATCTAGGGAAGATCCCATTATGTGCTCAAGTAACCGCTGTGTTGGACTTGGCCATCTCTGCAGGATCACCCCCAAATAGTTAATCTTCACCCCTCCTGTTTTGTTGAACTTGTTTTTTGTTGGTGCTGGAACTCTGCACACTTTACCACTGCTAATCAGCGTTAAAATGCTTTTGCTCACTCCCATTAAACATCGTCAAATTGGTTTACACCTGTTTGGTATATTTATTTTCCTTATAATTCCCTAGTAAAGCGGTATACTAAATACCCAGGGGTGGTAAATTAAATGTCACTAGTGGGCTTGCAGCACTTATTGTTTCACCCATTTAGGAGGCCTATTGGAGTTGGCAGTATAACCCAAACTCTGACTTAGTTGTTGGAAAACGAGGCAGCATCTGTGAGGCCTGCACAAATAACATGACTACATTTGTCCTTCACTGGGAACCAAACACCAAATTGTAGCGCCTGACTCTCAGAGGGTAGCGTTGCAGAGCAGTCTGAGGCTTACTCAAGGGAGGTGGTGTGGGCTAGTAATCGCCATTTGCAGGTGCACAAAAATAACACTCAATAATTGATTTTCCAGTCTGTACTTTGCTTTATAAAAGTAAGAGTACATTTATTAAACACACACACCACTCAATACTATGCACCAATTTACAAATATACATAAGCTGTCGGAATTACTTTGTGACATTGCATAACATCTCCACCCCTCCCGCAGGGGGGGGGGTCTAGTACCACCACTCCCATGTATGCACATCAACTTGCCCCCAATGCAGTTAGTTGAACATAACCTGGAGCGAGGGCCCTGCGCACTGGCACCATCCCAGTGGCGACCCACCCCATTACCTCAACAAGCATTAAAAAGGGGTAAACCTGCCTTGGTGACACATGACCCTGACTGAGCATCTCCTACTGACCATAAAGTATGCACCTCTATATCTTAAGGGCTAGCAGTCTGGGATCTTCACCTAAGCGCAGCAGCAAGAATCCATGTTTACGCACACTTTAGAATGACAGTACTCATCACCTTGGTTGATCATTTGAATGCATTGCAATTACAGCCCCTAAGGGCATCACAGATGAAATCACAGGATTGCGCATATACAGCCAGACACCCTAGCAGGACTGTCTGGCAACATAACCCCACTTGGCTTATGACATCTCCTCCAGGGGATGCCTTTCTCCAGACATCCCCCAACTCAGCCCTTCACTCCGTGATGCACTTCATAGTACACCCTCAGCTGTAGAACATAAGTTCCAGCCTAGAAGGTGTTAAAGGCTGGCTGAGCCCTTGAGAGGTTATTCTTTCAGATGCCCCGTGAAACTTAGGGGTGGACTGTTCTTCTTTATGCTGGGGGAGACTGCGGTGCTCCTGCAGCCCCCCTGCACCCATTTTCACACGTGAGGGTGACCTCCTCCTCTGGGGGCCACCAGGCACCAGAATGGCAGATTTCTTCGTGCTGGGGGGGGGGAGACTGGGCCTCTCCAGCAGCTCCCCCAGCAACTTTTCACAAGTGAGGGTGACCCCACTCCTCTGGGGGCCACAAAGCACCAAAACGGCAGATTTCCAAATGCCTGGCGAGGCATTATGGGGCGCTTCATGCTCCTCTTTACCAGCCCCCTCCACTGGGAACACTCTCCTCTGCCCTCTGGGACTCTGAGAGGGTAGATTCAGCAGTGTGCTGTCTTCACTGGCTCCCTGCGCCAGCCTTTTGCCAGGCTCTCCTTCTGGGCCTTTCTTCTCCCTGCGCAGAGACCCCTGCTTCTGTGCACCAGTCCTGGGCTATTCTTCTGGTGCTGATAGGGTCCTGGGGGCAGTCAGGGGGTCTCTCCTTCCAACGGCCCATTGCGCCAGGCTCCAGCACCTTCAGCCTCAGCCTCAGCCGACCACACCCCAGAGAGACCTTCTCTTCCTGTGCAAGCACTTTTTAAAATTTAAGTAGGGGGCTGGCAGGAAGTCTCTGTTGGTCCTATCAAACAGCGACACATCACGTCCCTGCCCCTGCTCCCTCCTTCTTGTCCAGCCTCTGAGCTTGTTCAAAATGGTGTCGTCCAGGGTTTCTGGCCACATGTCTGAAGCCTCACCCCCCACTCTGCCTTCCCTCCTCGGTGCAGCCTGGTGCCTGGCACCCAGTGACAGCTGCTAATTGATGAGCCTGTAGCCCCTCCCATCTTCTCTTCGTGGAGAGGAGGCCCTAGCTTGTGGAAGAAAGGTTATCAATCCATCCAGCTGAGGTCAGCCCTCAGCCTGGGTCTGGTCCTGGCTGGCTCATAGAAATATGACAGCTCTGGATGACCCAAAAGCAGTACAAATATGACTTTGGACTCTGCAGAATACTTCTTTTCACCTCCAATACAATGGACTTTAGTGCATGTCTGGAAACTGTAGGCCTTGTGGAAGTTAATTTAGCCATGGGCCCCACATTCCCTTAGGGAAATAATGAAGTGAAAACACAGTAAAACACACTGACTTTCCCTGGCATGTTTCTTTCCAGCATATAAAGCCTATTCCATATCACCACCCAATACTGCATAAGTCCTGCCACACCATTCACTTTGTAGCTGCTCCTGGACTGTGCACGCTAGGAATCTCCCCTGTGCAGCCCGTACACGTGTGCACACGCATGTACACATGTGTCTGCATGTAACCAGCCCAGTGTCCCTTACTCCAGCTGCTGCGCAGTGGCCTGGTCAAGCCAGGGGAACACCAGTAAAATCCCCATGCAGTCTCTTACATCCTGAGTTCACTGTGGGTGAGTCCCAACTTATGAGGCTCCCCCACAGTAAAAGTTCAACAATTAGGTGCTCAAAAATCAAAAAATCCGGGCGGCCCATAGTGTCAGAACCACCTTCTAACAGTTGTCCATTGGTTAGTGAATAGGCATAACATTGCTTAATTAAGAGTTCTTATTCTCGAAATATTAACAGTCAGTGCAGGTATAGACAAGTCTAAACTATTGTCACAGTGAGAAAGATAATGGATTAGAAGATTCAACACCACGACACCAGCAGGAATGAATGACAACATTTAAATGATTTGTTTTCTATGAATATAATATTATTTAGGCAAATCTATGCTTTTGGTTTCAGTTTCATGTTAAGCAATCCAGTGTGATGTAGTTAAGAAGTCACTCATTGTCCCTTTATTTTATGAATGATGTTCAAGAAATATTCATCACACGTTCTTCACATATTAACAATATCATTACTCTTTCACTCACCATTTTTCTTTTACATAATCCCTACCTTGAAATTGTTCATCAGTAAGGTAGTATTCACATTGGTAGTTGGTAAACAATTCTTCGTATGGGATAGCGAGGAGTCGTTGTTTCAGGCAAGGGACAGAAAGATAACCGGTTTAGTTCATTTCCTGACAACAGAGTCTGTTGGTTAAATTGGAAAAACCATATGTACCTATCTTTACACATCCAACAGATTTATTTAATTGTTTGTAAAATTTATTTTTCTGGGTGAACTACGCAAACTTTAGTGGCTTTCAGTTTCATAGCTATGTTCCTCCTAGTTTAGTTCCACTCAGTTCAATATGGCAGATATATTTTTCCAATATAAATGTAGGCGAGACCACTTCTATTTTTATTTCTAAGGTGGAAGGCACACATTACACATGGTATTATAGATTCATAGCTGCTTTCAGACTGGGTTTTACACTGAAATTAGTGTTGGAAGGGTAACACATTTTGATTCACTCAGGACTGTACATTCCGAGTTATAAATTTCGTGTTTTTCATTTTCACTACGGTAAAATGATGAGGTACACTGCGCAGTGGTGCTTTAATTCAGGCACGTTTATTCTCATAAAACAGCACCCATGACAGAGAGCTCCCACAGCGCACCAGGATATCTGCCAACTGAACTAACGCACGCATCATTCCAGCCCTGGTCGTAGAACTACAGTCAAACAATGCATTATAAAAAGATCGGAGACATGCATGCACTGAGGTGCAGCGCAAGATGTCTCCATGAGCTACTTCTTGCTACAACTTCTCCCTCCTCAAGGATGACAAAATATCAGAACAAAGCAAAAACAACAACATGAAAAAAATTAACAAATATGAAAGTACATTCAGCACCTAATAACAAGGGTAGTCATAAAGCACACGGAAAAATTCAGTCACAATGTTCAACCTCCCGTTTGGACAATTTCACCAAGGAGCTCACCTGTGAGTCTGACGACGCACAAGTGATATTTTGTTCCACCAGCCTTTATTAACAAGGAGCACTGAGCCCTTGCTTACATCCGTGACCTGAAGTGGAGAGGAGAATCTTGACATGCCCTTGGGAACCTTTTTAGGGTTTTTGATGAGGACCCAATCATTTGGCTCTAGAACTGTGTTGCTAAAACATTTGCCTGCATAATGCCTTAACTTTATCACCCTCTGCTTCTGCATAACTTGAGACACAAAACCTTTATCACCTGGCTATGTTTGTCATGTTTGTTCTGCAACCAATATGGACACAAATTTGTGTGAGCATTTCTTCCTCTCAAGAAAGTAAAAGGTCAGCACTCCTGTGGTTCCATGGAGTGAAATGTTATAAGACCATAACTTTGCCTCAACAAAATCCTGAATATCCTGACCGGAGAAAAGAGTTGCCTGTATACTGTTTGCCCTCTCAACCAATCCATTTGACGACAGAGAACACAAAGCAACCTTATAGTTTTTAACGTCATTTTATGCCAAGAGACAAAGTGAGTACCATTATCGGTTACAATAATGGTAGGGGAACCCTCAACAACAAAACCCTTCCTCAAGAATTTAATTACATTATCAGTACTAGCTGCATCACAAAACATATGATAAATCCATTTGGAGTGATAGTCAATCATCAAGATGAGAAACTTGAGATTATGAGGCAAAACATCATAAGGCCCTGAAAAATCTAGGCCAAACTTGTCCCATGGTTTGTCTGGAATGGAGACAGGATGCAAAGATGTATCCATCAATTTCCATTTTTTGTCCAATACTAGACATTCAGCGCATGAATCAATGCAAAACATGACCTGAGCCTCCAAAGAAGGCCACCAATAATACAACTTAACAAGTTGAGAAGTCATGGTAATACCTAAATGACCATGATGTGCGGACGTAATAATGTCTTCTCTAAGGTTTGCTGGAGGGGCAAATAATTAATGACGCATGACACATGACCATGCCGTTGACGAGAGACAACTCAGATGACAGCATGGCAAAAGCTTTGAACTCACCAGTAAGCTTTCTATTATCTGGCCATCCCCTTGCAATATACTCCATAACCTGCTTGAGATTTTTGGCATTGCCAAATGCTTCCAGCCACGATTGTTCTGTAATGTTGGGACATTCCTTGATAGCATCTGTTAGACCTGGCACCATTGTCGTGGGTCTCCCTTCCATTTTCTTACTGCTGCCTTCTGTGTTTTTGCTATGTTTTTGCTGGTCTAGATGCTTTGGGCACTTTGCCACTGCTATTCAGTGCCAAAGTGCAAGTGCTCCCTATTGTTAAGTATTGTATTGGATTAGGCACTCCATGATTGGCTTATTTGATTTACTTGTCAGACCTTAGTACCATGTGTGCTCAGGGCCTGTAAATCAAATGCTGCTGGTGGGCTTGCAGCACTGATTGTGCCACCCACAGAAGCAGCTTGTAAAGTATGGCTCAGGCCTTCAATTGCAGAGCTTGTGTGCAGTCTGGGACTGCCATGTTGACTTGGCAAGTGCACACACTTGCCAGTCCCTAAACCTTCGCTTTTCTACATTTTGGTCACTCCTAAGGTAGGCCCAGGGTACCCCCATGGGCAGGGTGCATTGTATGTGAACGGTAGGACATGCCCTGATGTGTGTGGCATGTCCTGATAGTGAATTCCAGCCAATTTCGTTTTTCACTATTGCAAGGCTATCTGTTCCCATAGGCCAGAATGCGCAATTTGATTATAATATCTTATAATCATAACTGACCCTAGGAACAAGATAGGAAAATGAAGTTTAGTATGTATGAACTCAGAATGTTAAAATACATCTTTTAGTGTGGGTGATTTTTACATTCTGTGTTTGAAAATACCACTTTTAGAAAGTAGGTATTTTCTTGCCTAACCATCCAGCATGCCTCTGCTAGATTTGTGTATTCTATGTCTGGTGTGTGAATGATAGGGGGCTGGAGAGGGCCTTGGCTCCACCAGTCTGACTGGTCAGGGCTGGGCTGAATAGGACCTGCATTGCATTTAATAGAGATTAGGGGGAGGAGATTTCCTTTCAGCTACCTGGGCCAGGTCTGCTCTAAACAATGCTTTCCCCAACTCCTGCCAGGAAGCTGTACAGAACTGGTTTTGATTGGGCACAGGCACCCTCTGCTTCAGAGGGCAAAGGATTTATTGGTATAAATATTGGGGCCCAGACCCCAGAACTTTAAATCACTTCTGGGAATCAAGATGAACCTTTGTCAAGGAGAAGAACCAAGAAAGCTGAAGGAGACTGCCCCTGTGCTGTGCTATTTCTGGGGTTGGCCTGCAGCGGTTACTTTATGTGCCAAGGAAAGGGGAAGAGGACTTTTGTGAACTTTTCATCATCTTGAAAAAGAATCTCCAAGGGTTTGAAGTGTGCTTGCCTCCTGCCTGAAGTCTCAGAGATACAAGACTTCACCACCAGCTCCCCTGAATTCCCTTGCTGGGAATTTTACGTGCAGAGAGGTGCCTAGTGTTGTTTGGGCCTTCTGAGAAGACTGCGTGTCGCTTGGAGCTGGAAGCATGACGCAACAAGGAGAAGTGTGTCGCTGCTGCAGCAGTTGCCGTCGAACCGCCGAAGAAGCGTGCTGCCGCTGTTCACCGTCGCATCACCGACAAAGCGAGTCGCATCACCGGAGAAGTGTATCGCCGTTGCAAAGGTCGCTGTTGCATCACCGGAGAAGCTTGTCGCAGGGCCTGTCGTGGCTCAGAAGTTACAGAGTTCGCCGCGCGGCCGTCGGACGTGCACGCATAGCATCCAACGTTGTCGCATCGCATCAAAGACGCCATTTTGTTGCATCGCACTAGATCGTCGCATCGCATCGAGGCGCCATCTTGTAGCATCGTAACTGGAATGCGGTAAGAAACCAACACATCACCTCCTCTCCGGTAAGTAACTGACGCATCACCTCCCCTGTGCTGCAGTAAGGAACCGACGCATCACCTCCCCCGAAGCAAGGAACCGACGCATCACCTTCCCTGCAGCCCTTTTGTTTGCATTGCGTGACGCATCCAAGGTACTTTGAGAGAAAAGTGTCACATTTACCATCTACATTGAACTAAGCTATTTTCTACCATTTTAAAGTCTTATTTTTGATTACAGTATTGCAGATGTGTGTCGTTTAGGTCTTGTGGTAAGTCTAGTAAAGATTACTTATGTTTCTAAACTGGTGTGATGTCCATTTGTAGTGTTTTCACTGAATTACTGTATGTGTTCGCAAATGCTTTACACACTGCATCTGAGATAAGCCTGCCTGCTCGTGCCAGGCTAACGAGGGGGTGAGCAGGGGTTATTTAGGAGTGTAGCCCCTTACCCTGACTAGAAGCAAGGGTCCCTATTTGGACAAAGGAACCTACCTCTGCCAACTGGAGAGCCCCAGTTCTCGCAGCATCCAAGGCTGCTGCCACACATTCAGTGTCCCTAAATTCATCAAGTTCAGACTCGTCATGTAAGGCCATGTGTGACAAGCAGTCGGCCCTGAAATTCCTTCCACCTGGTATATGCTTAATAGAAAAGTGAAACTCCTGCAGTTTTGATAGCAACCTCACAAGTCTAGCTGAAGCCTTACCCAAACCAGTTCCATTGAGTGTATGTGTAAGGGGTTTGTGGTCAGTAAACACCTCAAATTCACGTCCCCAAATGTAAAACTTGAATTTGTCAATTGCCCATACGCAAGCCAGAGCCACGCACTCAAATGTACTGTAATGCGTCTCAGACTGTCTAAGTATTCTTGAGGCAAAGGCTTTAGTGTGTTGCTTTCCGGACACCCATTGTCCTAGGACTGCACCCAATCCGGTGAGACTGGCATCTACCATGAGGAAGCATTTGCAACCGTGCTGAAAATCATGCAAAGCAGGTGCGCCAACAATCAACTTCTTGACTTGGTCAAAGGATGATGATACATCCTCAGACTAGACATACTTTGAACCCTTGCGCAGCAGGGCACGCAATGGCTCAACAGTTTGAGCATAGCCCTTTACAAATCGAGCGTAGTATTCTGGTAATCCCAAAAATGACCGAAGGGTAGCTTTATCTTTGGGAAAAGCGGCATGACTGATTGCTTTAATTAATGACATCTTGGGTTTGATGCCTTCTGAAGACAAAGTGTGACCCAAATAGTCCAGTTGTTGGGTTCAGTCTTTTTAGTAATACCTGCTTTGTCCAACTTACTCAATACTTTGGTCAGATTAATCTCTTGTGTTTCCCACTCATCTGTGAATACCAGAATGTCATACAGATAAGCCTGATCCCCCGGGATGTCGCCAAAAAGAATTATCCATCATTTTTTGAGAGACGCTAGCCGCGGAGGCCGGACCAAAATGCAATCTAAGATACTTATAAACTCCGAAAGGAGTTACAAGCGCGGTGAACTCCTGAGAATCCATCATTAAAGGTATCTGGTGGTAGGCTGAGCACAGATCAATGACCTAGTTAGTAGTGAGCATTATGATTGATTGGCCCGGAAGTACTGCCACGGTAGAAGATGCTATCATACAAGGCACGCCGAGGAGCAGCTAAAGAATACAAAAATCACTCTGGGATTTGACTCCAAAGAAAAACAAACATGTGAAGGCACAACGGGAGTAAAGCTGCCTTTTGGCACTTGGTTCACTGGCTGGTGAGCAAGGAGATTGGTATTCATTTAAAAGACAAGATTGATCTTGATGTTCCACGTCCTGAGGAGAACCTGACATTTATGTCCCAAGGGTTCGAAACGCGTTGACTGTTTGTTTGTTTATACCAAATAGGTGCCCAATAAAACAAGCAGACCGCATGATGCTCACTACTAACTAGGTGTATAGGGATTAAAATTTAAAGTGAGCACAGTTGGTCCACCATTTGGAAATTTACCTCTGAATTAAAAAAATTAAAAATGTGTTGTACTGAATTAAGCTTCAGTGGTATAGATTAATGTAAACCGGAAGATCAGAAATTTGTAGGGAACATGAGCTGTACAGATTTATGGTTTATTGTACAAAAAATTTGATTGAACATGTATCACAATTTTTTGTCTTTGTGTTAAGTGTTGTTGTGTTGTCTTCAGTGTATGGCGAACTCACATTTTATGTGCAATGTTGATATCTCCAAAAAACAAATGTCTTTTCAATATAAAAAATAATAAAGAAGATATGGCTTAAAGATATTTGATAAAGAAAAATAAAAAAAATCAAATTTTCCCCATCCAGGGTGTTTTAGTCGTCTGGGTGTTGGTTTAAATGTGAAGTTTGAGTGAGCATCAGTATTGGCAGCTTTCCTGTTGGTCAATTGTATATTGGTCCGGCCTTACTGATTAGGGGCCAAACCCTTACTTGTTGTTACAAGTGCAGCGAGTTCTAAGCACCCATATAAAATTGCTACTTTACGAGCAGATGAAAACTTGACTGCATCGATAGCCACAAGATGATTTTTTAATATTTTTATACATTGCCGCCACCTGATGCTAAGTTTTCCTGGATGTTGCAGAAAAGGAGGCAGCTGTGAAAATTGTTGTGAAGTTGCCATGAATTAAGTCAGTAACAAA
This sequence comes from Triturus cristatus, assembly GCF_964204655.1. Classification (NCBI taxonomy): domain Eukaryota; kingdom Metazoa; phylum Chordata; class Amphibia; order Caudata; family Salamandridae; genus Triturus; species Triturus cristatus. The sequence goes on from NC_140590.1 coordinate 806,843,835, forward strand.
TATTAAAAACTTTAAATGCAATTAAATGTAAGTGAATAAAGTTTAACATATGTTCCAGAAAATACACTTTAGCATCACATATGCAAAATAACCCCTTTGTTCCTTTCTTTTTCTTTAATTTAAACACACAATGCCACAAAACAATTATGAAGCTTATGCGCAGTTAAAGGTGAGCCTCTCACCGAGGTTGTAGTAGGCTGATAATTAAGTAATTATTGTAAAAGGTGAGCCTATCACTGAATTTGCAGGCTCCAAGTTAGAAAATAAGTCAATCTAGGCTTTTATACACAAAACAAAAAGGTGTGCCTGTCACCGTAGGTGTAGGCAGGCTTAAATCCTACCTTAACATTGACTGTGTTCGTGTAAGCGACAACGGACCTGTTTGGAAAGCCCAATCCAATATGGCCGCCGGCGTGATGACGTTTTGAACAATGTGAAGGCTTCACTGGTGGTGTGCTACATCTGCGTGCCCTGTCAAGTGATGGATTCCTTCTAGGCCTGAAAAGATCCAAAGCAGGCCGGTGGGTGCTGACTCCATAGGTTGGTCCGGTCGTCGCCAGATGTAAAATGATGTGGTACACTGCACAGTGGTGTGGTAATACAGGTAACTTTATTCTCATAAAACAGCACCCACGACTGAGACATCCCGCTGTGCACCAGGATCTCTGCCAACTGAACTAACGTTCACAGAGTCCTGGTGCTCATAGTTCCAGCCCCAGTCATGGAACTACAGTCAAACTATGCATTATAAAAAGATCAGAGACATCTACATGCTGAGGTGCAGCACAAGATGACACCTCTAAGGGTGGGCGTAGAGGGCATAGTGGGGCTACGTGAAGCAGCACGTAGTGTGCCCAAATTTATGCACACTACGTGCTCCGCGTAGCCCCACTATGCGCCACCCACCTCCCGCCCGCCCGCCCTCCTTTTAAAACATACCCTAATTGTAAATTAAATAATAGTAAAGACACTTATCTGAAGCGCGGCGTCTCCGGGGCTCCCTCTTCCTGGTTTCCAACTTCTTCTGACAAATGCGCATGCGCGGATGTCCGTGCATGCGCATTTCTCGCAAGAGGGAGCCCCGGAGACGCCGCGCTTCAGGTAAGAGTCTTTACTTTTATTCAATTTACAATTAGGGTATGTTTTAAAAAGGAGGGAGGGCGGGAGGTGGGTGATGGGTGGCAGGCAGCTACGCTTCGCCCTGGCGTGTGCGTAGCGCTGCCTGGTTCGCCTACTTCGAAAACTGCGAAGCAGGCAGCGCTACGTACACTACGTGGGCGAAGCGTAGTTTCTCGCCCAGGGTTAGTCACCTCGAGATACTTCTTACTTCAACTACACACAGTAGTGAAACTAAGGAAGCTTATTCTGAGTTTATTGGTTCGGAGCACGGACAACATTTGGTGCATCATTCAGAAGGTAAGTCATACTGATGTTTCATATCCCAGTAAATGCTACAGTTTCAGTCCTTTTTAGGTCTCGCCTGAGCCAGCGCTTATAGCGCTGCTCTGGCGAGAGTTTTAGTAAGCGGGTTTTGGAAGTGCTAACCTAGTGGCTTTTTTCAGGCCTCCAGCTTGCGTTCGCGATGGCGTGCACGCGCACCGCTGCTATCCTGGGTTCTAGCATTCCTCGCATGGCCGGCTTTCCTCCCCCTCTCTCACCCGCTCCTCCCCCTCCCTTACTGCATGGAAGAGTTTTGTGAGATGCTAAGGAGGGAACAGACAACAGGCGCCACTGGGCTTGAAACCAGACAGAGCCATCCGGCTTGATTAATGGCTTGGCATTTGCAAGTGTTACAAGTACACAAACCACGGGCGCCAGGAGAGAACAAGCCATACCAAACATCATCCTTAATTTAAATTGCAACTGTGCTGCAATTCCGTTTCGATTTTAACACAAAATCTTTTATGCAGGAAAAGCTTCACATTTTTAGGTCTCGCTGATTATATCAAAAGTAAAGAAATAGATGTTTTTTTCTATTTCTTTACTTTTAGTATAATCGTGGCACACACGCTTTACTTTTAATATTATAAGTAAAGCACGGGTGCCGCGATGATACCAAAAGTAAAGAAATAGAAAAAAACATCTATTGCTTTACTTTTGATATAAAAGCAGTCACTTCATATTATTGTGCTAAAAACAACAGTCTCTTGAAGTTAATGCTTGCTTTTGTTTATGTTGGACACTATTGTGCTTTGTAAAGGCATGCTGGCGTTATGCTACCCGACTTAGGTGTGGATTTTACTCCCTGTACCAGCATAAGATTGGTCCTCATGGCATGCCACAATACACATTGTTAACTTTTTTTTTAGATTTTTGACAAGATGTGTTGACAGTGTTGTGTGACTTTTAGAAGAGACGATAAATACTTTATAATTCTAAGCGTCATGCGGAGTTTCTTTGTGTGTTCCCTTGACGGCCTGAGTCTGGTGACAAGGCGATAACATCCAGCTGGTTTTCCTTTTACTTTGACGCAGTCCTTATAGAGGGTATTTTTGATTAACCATTATGTTAGCAATTTGCATTTAGGCCACACGATACTTCTCAAGAGTACCTGGCAAGCCTAGCATTGAACTGGTATTCACGATTTCAATAGTTTTCTTACGCATGGAAGCGTAAGCATATAAATTTTGTGTTTTACTAAAAAATAAAAAAGTTGAGGTTCAGTGTTCTTGTCCCAATGAGCTTCGCAGCAGAGTTGTGGGAGCATGAAGACTCCAGCGAGTAGCAGACCCGCCAACTCACTCGGTGCCACCCTGAGGTCTGAATCTGCCGATATCCAACAGTGAGCACAAGGTGGGCTGGACAACCACGCATAGAGTAGGTGTACTCTGCAGCACGTTTGTTGGAGGCTCTACGCACGCCTTTTCCATGATGGGTTCCGAAGCCTTTTCAGAGTAGTAGAGGCAGCTCAGAAGCCTTTGTTTTGTGTTTTGTTATTGTAAAGGCTCTGACACCTCTGGGTAAAGTTTGCGCTATATAAAATGCATAAATAAATAAAGGGGCGGGGCAAGCTTCTTGGGTAACAACGGCACTAAGCTCCACCCATCTCCTTTGCCGTGCCCCTTCCATTTCCCCACCCAGGCTGTTTGGGTAGTGAAGTGAGTGAGCTAAAAGAAATACCCTTGTCCAAACCCCTCCACCTCCTTCAAAAGACTTATTTACTTTAGCACCAGTTTGCATTCAAGATCAAACAATGAAGACTTCCCCTATTTTCATGATAATGAACTGCAGAGAGCTAACTAATACTCTAATGCCTCTGTCAGGGATTTGATGCTTCCTCACACCCTGTGTAAAACATTGGCTGTATATCAGACCTGTGTTCCCCGAGTCCGCTCCTCTCCAAAGTGCTGGCCTTCAGTGGGTCGGATTTCACTCATGTCTACAAAGATATGCACGTTGGGCACACAGTTTAATCTAACACGAATCTAACATACTGAATGTGACCCAGAGAGACAACAACATTTACCTCCATTAAGAGAGCATCACGTGAATGGTTACAACAAGATGACTAATTCAAATTTCAGAAAGTGTGTGTAAAATCCTTGATGTTCTATCTTACTTGAAGGGTGAAAGGTGATACCTCAAGGTACCTTGCATTCAGTTCAATTCAGAGCAGCAGCATCATTGTCCCTACTGCCAGCACTTTCCGCTGAGATGAATGGTTTAAATGATGAATCACCAGACTGCTGTGAGGTCATTAACAAATAGTTCTGTACACTGTGAAACCCCTACAATAGTACCACAGCCTCAAGCCTTCCAATGAGCCTTCCCAGTCAGTCTTCATTGGATAGGTGGGAGAAAGACCCAGGTGTGCCAGTCCTCCATACTAAAGATCTCAGATGTATGCCGAGCCCTTTGTTAAATAAACATACATGTGACACCAAAGCGGCAGGGCTAAGCTGTAGTTGATGTAAAAAGAGAATCCTCAGAGCAGCAACACCCATAGAATGCACACCTGGCCAGCTTTCCAGGGCGAGGTTTCCTGTATAATGTAGATCTCAAGGACGAGCTCTGCTAACTATGGAGCAGCAGGCAAAACTAACAAGCATTGGCATAGCCAATAGGTCTCGCTTTTGGGGCCATATAAGTATAGTATTTAGTTATGCAGCACAATATCCTTGGTGCAACAACATCAACTGTTGCATGACTAAACACTTATAAGGTCCCAAAGGCGAGACCTATTGGCTATGCCAATGCTTGTTTATGCTTACGAGTGGTTACTTTTGCAGAAACCATACTGAATGGTATTGGTGTGAGTCTTTGGAATAGGAACCTACATTGATTGTTTCTTTTATTGTTAGTATTTGTGGATTTTGTGAAATCTCACACCAGAGGTCCCGTATTGAATTGGCTTGACATCACAATTTCGAGAGATGTGAGCACATATTAGGGGGAATATCTGGCCAGGATGACACACTTTGATTAAGTTGAGTGGGTTGTTTCTTATGGGTTTTCATCTTTGTTTCGTTTCTTTATTTGCATGAAATTCATTTACTTGGTCAATTCGCATTTTGGTGTTATGGAGCACACTTTCAGGTCTTTAAGCACAGGTATTTTATCGGCTAATGTTTAGACACTAAGCAATCTGTGCAGCCAGGTTACAAGGGTTTAGGTTACACTTGAATTAAATAGCATTCACACACGTGGGTTGAGCAGACATACGTCCCTTACTAGCACGCAAAACAAATAAAAACAGCCGTTAAACAGGTTTAACTTTTAGAAATTGATACAACAAAGTGGTGTGCGCAATACCCATTCTTATAATATAACCCCTTGCCATGTCTTAGACTCCCCTTTTATTTCATATAGGTCACCCCTAAGGTAGGCCCTAGGTATCTCATAGTGAGGAGTGTATTGTAATTAAAAGGTTGTACATGTACTTTTAAGGTTTAAATGTATGTCCTACTAGTGAAGAACTCCTAAATTCATTTTTCATTACTGTCAGGCCTACTTGTCCCATAGGATAATATTGGGTTGCCTTATTACATTTAATGCATGATAACCTTTCATTGTGAACAGTTAAGCATTTCATGTTTGATGTCTGAGAAACTGTAATTAAAAATACTCTTTAATGGTAAAGTCGGATTTAAAAATACAGTAGAAAGTTGCCATTTTCCGGCCCTTAATATGGTACCTGCAGCTTGTCCTAGGTCACATGACTGGGTGTAGTTGCCAGATGGACTTTGTTCATTCCTCTCAGGCATCCACACAATAGAGGGATTCAATGTGCCTTTAATGGGCGATGAACTGGCAGAATGGGGGGGGCAGAGCTGGGCACAATCCCACTTGCAGCGGAATGGACTGTGCTATCCTTCACAGAAAGGACTTGTTACTCATGCAGTCAGCTTGAAGACAGGACAGGGAAAGCAGGAACTTCATGCACTTCAAAGACAATTCTATAGAAACTTTACCTACTTCAAAGAAGACACAAGGTATCACAAAAGGGACCTCAGACCCACTATTCAGTTCACTTTCTGGACCTGAGGAAGGCCTACTGTGTACTCTGCAACACTGTTTTCCTGCACCTGGAAGGACTGCTTTGGTGCCTGTAGCCTGCCTTGAACCCTCAGAGGCTTGCACTGCTACTTGAGCTTCAACGTAGAACTACCAGAGATACTCCAGGGCTAGTTTGCTGGCCTCCTGATCACAGCTTCGGGGACATCAACGACTACAACCATCTTCATCCCGCACCTGGATCCAACCTGAGTAAATCCTAACCTCCCAAGTGGTGCCCCTCCAGTCCTGGACCCTTGGTCTAATTGTTAAAGGTTCCCAGATAGACAAAATCCAAAACTTGGGGCTCAAAATCTAAAAACTGCTCTGAGAACTGAGGGAAGACCTGGACCAACCTGCCCGTCTATCCTCCCATGGTGCATTGTCGGTCAGCCTGACTTTATGGTAACTCCTGCTGCATTCTTCTCAGCAGCAGGAAATCATGTTCAGCAGTCTTTTGCCAAAGAGATATTCAGCATCCTTGAACTCTCGACAAACCAACCACTGGAGATAATTGACCTTCAAAAAGAGGTTGAGTCAAAACGTGGAAATCTTCAATTTGACATCATCCAGCAGCTCTGTGACAATGATGTCTCCTCTTCGGACACTTCCTATACCCTTGTTCAGCTAAACTTTACCTTCTCAGAACATTTTTCTTCACAATTTCTTCTAAGTCCGAATGTAAGTGACAACCGGGCCCAATCACCATTTTGTATCCAACCAGCTCTGCCTTACGGCAGGCCATATATTATGACTTTGACCCGGTTTCGCATGACTAGATGTCCACGGTTGGTGCTTTGATCTTCATTTAAAACCTTAAACATTTATTATAACTCTGGTTATACTGATTTATTTTGCCATTTTTAGAGACAATTTTTTTTTTTAATTTGCTCAGATTTTCTAAATCGGGGTGGGATTTTTCTAGTATTGTTTGTTCACTTTATTACTGTATGTGTGCTACATAAATACTTTACACATTGCTTCTAAGTGTAGCCTGGCTGCTTTTCTGCCAATGTTCCAGAGGGTTGAGCACAGGTTAACTTAGTGACTTTTGTGGTTCACCCTAACAGGGATTGCAGCTGTAGCTTGAACACGAGTCACACCCCATTCAACCAACAACCCAATTTCTTAAACACCCCCACCCTCCCTTTTCAAGGATCTAACGATATTATTAAAGGTTTTGGCTAGCAAACATAATACTGTAATATGGGTCAGATATGCCCCTTTCAAGTTCCCTTTATACTGGGACGCCCCTCTGGTTATATTATACATGTACACAATGACCAGATAAAAACATTATTTTCTCCCACAATGCCAAAAGACATGTTTTTTGTATAGAATAGGGATATCTGTTCCATACCAAATGATGGGTATAGGACGTGGTTTTAAAGTAAAATTGCATTTGTCCGCATGCCAAACTTGTCACTGGAGTCAATCCTGGGGGGATTCTGTCAAACTCATTTCACTATCAAATGAGGAAGACAGGGCTGCCTGCTATCACTCGTTGCTGTTCCTGCTGGTAACTGAAACTCTGGCTGAAGCAATTTTTCAAGCTCCAGATATTGAGGAGATTGCAAGATCTCCAGATCTACAAAAAAACTTTTTGTAGGCAGATGATATTCTCTTTACTATGAGAAACATGTCCCCTTGATGCCAAACCTAATGTCAGTCATCTCAAGTTTCTCATCCTTTGTACGTTATCATAATCATTGGGGGAAAAGCGAGGTTTTACCGCTCACATTTGACAGTAAAAAGGGATGGATCAGTGCATACCCATTCACAGGCATCCCAAAAAACATGTAATGCTTATTGGTCAATCTGAACTTGAAGGAAATTGTGCAGACAGTGTGACACATTCTTACAGAAACATTGGGCTGACTTCTTAAGATGGTGTGTTCTGACATTACCACTCTGATGGGGGGTCCAGTTTAAAAACATTAATATTGTGGTCAGATTTAAACACAGGAATTTAATTCCATGATGAAAATATCATGTATATGGAATGAGGCAAAGCCAAGGCTCAAAGTGCCAGAATTGTATGCTACGACCACTTTCTGCAGCCTGTGCCTGCCATTAATCTACTAATACTTACAAATTTTTTGATGCACATCAGCACTTTACTGGGAAAGACCAGTGCACAATCTGAAAGTTGTGAGTGAGCCAGGTTCTTTGTAACCAAACCTGGCTCGACTTTCAAGTCCCGTTTTCACACTGCTAGTGGGGGACACAGACCAGCACCATATTGAAAGGTTCTCTAGTTGTTACAGGTCACCTATTTATCCTGGAGAAAGTGCTGCGGGTGCACCAAAGGGTGCGCCAAAGGCAAGCTCACCTGCACTGATCTCCACATGAAATGCTGCCCAACTCTCGAGGAGTCAGCCTGCAAGCCTTTATTTACCTACATGATTAGTGATCTGTGTGGGTGGGAACATATGAATATAGTCCTTCTTAGGGGCATATTATCAAGAACGGCGTTACAATTATCGCCGCTTTAGCGGCAGAAAACTGCCGCTAAAGCGGCGATAATGGGCTTGATAATATGCCCTTGAGAATTCCCATAGAAGCCCATGTTCTGGTGTCAACCTGGGCTTCAATGGGAATTCTCTGCGGCATATTATCAAGCCCATTATCGCCGCTTTAGCGACAGTTTTCTGCCGCTAAAGCGGCGATAATTGTAACGCCGTTTCTTGATAATATGCCCCTGAGAGAGTAACTGGATACAGCTAAAGACTTGGGGGCATATCAACAACAACCGGCGATAATTATCGCTGAGCGCACTTAGCGCTCGGATAATTATCGCCGGCTAGCGCCGATTTTTATCGCTGAGATAGCGTGCTATTAGCAACGCTTATCTCATCAGCTATAAAAATCCTAGCGCTAACTGGCTAACGTGAGATTATCGCTGGAAACCCTGCGATAATCTCACGTTAGCTAGTTGATAGGGACTCACAAACTTAGCCATGATATCCACCTTCAATAGGATATCATGGCTAAGTCAGTCCTGAAGCAGGCGTAAGGAAAGTAGCGATAACAGGGGTTATCGCTACTTTTCCTGACGCTATGCTTCATAGCGTTAGGCTTGCTGATAGGAGAAATGTCGCTTAGCGACATTTCTCCTGTCATGCCAGGTCTGGAACGCCCACTTTGCATCTCATCAAAGATGCAAAGCTGGGCGTTAGGAATCCTGACGCTAAAGCAAGGGTTCACGCGTTAGCGTGACCTTGCTAATTAGGTGATAAAATTATCGCCGCTTTTCGGCCGAAAACAGCCGCAAGAGCGGCGATAATTTTTTATCGCCTGCTTGTTGATATGCCCCCAAAATCTGCTGGTTCTGTATGCAAACAAAGTGGACTAAGCATGAATTAGGTTGGATAAGGCAAATTCAGGGGGAGGAAGGAGCTGTGCCTTTTAAAGCTGCTCTTATTAATTTATTATTGACTGGTTCCCAATTCAGGAATATTTATGATGTGATAATGACTTAGATACGCTTTGTATCATAGAAACCTTGCTCAAGGAAGCTCATGAGGCTCTCGTGACCTGGTGCCATCTAATTTCACAATGATCACAGCAAGTAGAGAAATGGATTGGGAGGAGGATTAGTGTTTTTTTATAAAATGCTACATTGTTTGCAAACACTTAATGGCAGGCCTTCAGAATGATCTGGAAGTCTTACAAATATGTTCAACTTATTTAGTCAATAATAGTTGGCAGATGCCCTGTTACCGTCCATTGAGTAGTTGTCCTTATGCGTCTCTGAAATACTTTGAGATCTGGGTGGTAATTCCTCCGTAAACACAAAAAGTATTTTTTGGGATGAGCTGGATGTTCATTTCGATGATCTATGTGTTAAAATCCAGGCAAAATACAGAGTGACTCTCACAATGTTTAATGTTGTGGTAAATAATTGAGGCCCTTATATAGAACTGGATATATGATTGAGATATATGATTGACATTTTCTGTGAATCCTTAAGGTATGTTGTCTAGGAAGCATTCGAAGTTCCTTGGACCGACCTTTCTGTTATGCCATCTGATTGGTACCAGATAAAGGAAAAGAAGAGTAAATCGACTCAGGAATTGGAAAGTGATAAATATTCCCATCGCAAGGCAGTAACTAGAGAGAAACTGTAAGGAATTAGAGTATTAGTTGAAGGAGGTGAGAACACACCTCGAATAATAATCACAATCCTTTTCAGGGCGAACTGCAAAAGTCCCTAAATAAACCTGTGCTTATCACTCTGGTAGCTTGGCACAAAGCAGTCAGGATTAAACTAGAGGCAATGTGTAAATGATTTATGTGGCATTCATGCAGTAATAAAGTTAGAAAACAAAACAAGCACAATCCTAAAGCAATTCAGAAAAATAGAGTACATTTTTATAAATAAGATGACAGCAAAACTTAAGTTTTGGCCAACCGCAATGAAGCGTGGGTTGGATACAGGAACAAGGTTTGTGCCTATGGATAATTAACCTTCAGACTTAAAAACATTTATGGAGAAAAAGTGGTCATTGACGAGTCGCCAGCGATGCAATCTGCAAGCAGGATCTGATGCAGGGCTTGAAGGCAGTGGGTTGCTGGAGAGGAGGGTCTTACCACAGTTGTCAACAAATGCAGGAAATCTACGAGTGGGTGAGGTCTGCAGTCTGTGACCAGGAAGGCCTCAACATCAAGTGATTGCTGCTCAGCACTGGATACAAACTTAGCTTTGCAATAGTTGGATTTCAGACACACTATTTCACAATTGCGGTTCCAAATATTAGAAACAGTAGATATTTTAACTGGACGTAACAATGCTCAGGTTCTGTCACAAAGAGAGGTATACTGGATCAAACATTTGAATACAATGGTTCCCAAAGGTCTAAATGATAAGATTGCTAGGAGTTGTTTCTTATAATTTGGTATTTATTTGCACATAGGACCTATCACAGTGACAGACATATTTACACTCCAGCTTAATTCCACATTGTTTTTTTACACTCACAATCTGTTCAGGGATTATTTGTTCTGCTCAGTTTTTTCACTTGAGTATTTTGTCTCGAAAAGTGATTATTGACAGTCCCAAATAGCTCTTCTGAGCTTTTTGGAATGTTGATATATTGATGTGTATGTTATAGCATAACGTTAATGTTCATTAGGCATGCACATGAAAAAAATGTTTTTTAAATTTTGGGGGAAATATTTTTTTCATGTTCTATACCTTCAGCTCATAGAGATGTAACATCATATTCAGATTTCAAACTATGTAATCACATGCATGAGTTTTAGACAAGGATGAAATTAGGCACAACATACAGACATAATTCAGATTGACAGATCATTACAGCATAGGCAAATGTTTTTGAGGAGATACAACGGCAAATTGATGAAGCAGCGTGGTACATTTACATATTTCAATATGGCGACAATATTTGCTACATGTTGACTCAACATGGGGTCCTTTTTGATTTCTACTTACATGGAAGGTATTTACATTTCAAGATGGCAATCCTGAGACGAGGTCCTACTTTGATTTTCATGGTCTAGTATGTTACCACCGCGTGGTATATACTTAAGAAGTTGATGGGAAGCGTTTGGAACACATCACAGATGTTTTTTAGTCGCGCTCACCAGATTCACAAGTACAGATATTGTTGAACCAAGCAGCATAACATTTCTATGCGGAGTGCATGTGTTTAAGTCGTCTTTATTCGGTCTGTTTACTAGGTCGGGATATTTCATTTGAATGTGTATTGACATGGTAAGCAAATTAGGAGGTTTACTACTTAGGGGGTAGGTTTGAACATCATGGTAACATTTCAGGATATAGTGAGTGGCAAGTAGAGCCTCATTGTTTAAACTGAAATGTGTTACTATTAATTTACAGCCATTCATATTTTGATTACGTTGACGACACTCGGATTCTGCAAGTTTGTTTCATTGGTCTATACATGGAAGTTAATCACCTAAATATGAATTTCTTCATTTATTTTTGCACACAGATTCTAGGTCACACGTTTGAATAAACCCTAGGTATTTTTTTGAAGTCACAAGGGTGTTTCTGTATTGGTTCTTTCTTTTATTGGTTCTTTCTTTCATCTCCACTGCACATTTTCACAGAATTCAGATTAAATCAAAGTCACAACTAGACATTATAGACAAACATTTTCATTATGATTTATACGTAGTCAAAGGACCAACCTGGGTTTTTTGTTTCATTGCAAATATATATAACATCCCCTGAAGAAGGGAGTGCATCCTGAAATGCATTGGGCAGTTTGTTTTTTGAATGAAAGAAAAATACGATTGCTGTTATGATTTGAATTAATTACACAGCATTAATACTAGTGTTATAGGAGATAGATGTGGTCTTTGTATTAGTTAAGAGTACATGATTATTTTCAACATTAAAAACATTATAATGTTGATAAAAGTATGAATAAGCTTGATGATTGACTGATACATTCTTTAGCGGTGCTCTCTGGGTCCATGGAATCGATATTTTTGGTAGTAATTGACAATTTTGAATATTTATGACAGACAACATACATACCAGGGAGGCACGCATTTTGTTTTAGTAGAACCATCAAGAAGATACATTGAGTGCATGTCAATCAAAAATTGATCTTACTATAAACTATACCACAGTGCCTTTCTCTACCTAAATCCTACATGACAGAACCCTCTTTCCCTGGTCAGAACTCCCTGTGCCTACCCAGAAGTGTGGTTATGATAATGGGAAAACCATCTCTTGTGGTTACTCCAAACCAGTTCTGGGGCGGCTTCCTGCTCCCTCTGGGTTTGGAGCCAAGCTAAGTAGGAAACTAAGGGTGGGCAGGTCTCGGTGTGAGCTACATCTGTCAGTGACAGGGTAGACATTGTTTGAATCTCAGGAAGGGGCATGGCACAGCCCCCAAGCCATCCTGCTCAAAGAAGAAAAAACATCTTCCATACACAAACCTTTAGTCCACTGTCTGGGAGCAATCCACAGCCTACCACAGTAGAGCCATTCACCAGTCATGTGACACTAGACACTGGCAGAAATGTTTTTTTTTGCTTGGGCAGAGGAATGTCAACTTTCTAAAAGTGCATTTATAAAAAAACTAATTTAAAATCCGACTTGAGAATTAGGTTGGATTTCAGACTACTACTATTTGCATGAGTCCTTAAATCATTCTTCCAACTGCCCCCAAACTAAAACCAGGCAATATAAGTTATTAGACTGTAACCCAGTGTTTTCTATTGGAGAGCCTGGCTTGCCATAATGCATAACGACTTTGAAGGTTTTTCACTGTCAGGACATTTCAAACATTAATAATACCTGTCCTTTGTTTTGCACACCACACACCCTGCCTTATGGGCATTTAGGGCATACCTTATAGGTGACTTATAAGTATTAAAAAAGGAAGTTTTAGGCCTGAAAAAGATTTATTTTGACAGGTCGAAATGGGAGTTTAAATCTCACACCTAGGCTGTGGAGGCAGGCCTGGAGACTTTTTTTATGTTGCTACTTTAGTGAATGGCATAATGAGTCCTACAGCCCATTAACAGTATTTATTTTACACAGTATTTAATTTACAATCAATCAATCAATCAGTCATGTTTCTTGTTAAGCGCGACTACTCACCCGTCAGGGTCTCAAGGCGCTGAAGGGGGTTTAGTCAAAGAGCCAGGTCTTGAGGACCTTCCTGAAATGAGACAGCGATGGTGATTGCTTGAGATGTAGAGGCAGGGAGTTTCAGGTCTTCGCAGAGAGGTAGGAGAAGGATCTTCCTCCAGCCGTGAATGAATGAATGGAGCTTATAAAGCACACAACTACTCAACAAAAGTGTCCCGGCGCTAGGGGTTCACGCTTGACAGCACTTAGAGGCACAACTAGCTCTTAAAGAGCCAGGTTTTCAGATGTTTCTTAAAGGATGTCAAATCAGTTGTTGCTCTCAGAGTGGTTTGTAGTTGGTTCCATGCTTGAGCGCCCAAGAAACCGATAGATATGCCATCCCTGCGTGCCAAGTGTACTTTGGGGATGCAGGCGAGGTCAGAGGAGGAGAATCTTAAGGGTCTGATGTGTGCATATAGCTGCTAGCACGTCTTTTAAGGTATCCCACCTCCTTGCCATGGAGGGCTTTGAAGAATATCACCGGGGCCGTAAACATTAGCCTTTACTTCACTGGAAGCCAGTGTAAAGCCTTGAGATGAGGGGCCATGTGCGACCTGGGTTTCAGTCGAAGGATCACCATGGCCGCTGAGTTCTACACCACCTGGAGGCGCTGGACGAGGTAGCCCGGCAGGCCCAAGTATAGTACATTAGCATGGTCTAATCTAGACCACACCAGAGCCTGAACCACTATCTTTCTGGAATTAGGTGGAAGGAGCAGGAGGAATCTTTTAAGCATGCAAAGCATGCCATAACAGGTACCCATCAGTGCCTGCACTTGGGATCTCACACAGTGGACACTATCAATGTAGATGCCCAGGTTCTTAACCGTGGTTTGGACTGAGATTGGGGGAGGCAAGTCATCCGGCCACCAATGACTCCAATTGCTCATGGAAGGCAGGCCAAAGAAAACAATCTGATTTGTCAGGGTTGCATTTAAGCTGATTTGCCTTAAGCCAATTAAAAACCATGTGAGACAGATCTGATTGCATCCCTGTCAAAGTCTCCCCCTTTATCACAGGACAAGATCAGCTGTGTATCATCAGCATAAGATATTATCTTAGGCCCGTTGGCCTCAGCCAGGGGTGCAAGGGGAGATATGTATAATTTAAAAAGAGTCGGGCTCAAGATGGAGCCTTGAGGGACTCCAACAATCATGTTGGGCATGGGGGCTGCAAAAGGGGGCATCCATATTTCCTGATTTCTATCCTTCAGGAAAGATGTTATCCAGGCTAGTGCCAAACCACCGATGCCTTTGTTCCCCTAGTCTATCAAGGAGCCTCTCGTGGGGACTGTAGTTCTGCCCCCCTGGTCAAGCTTTTCCATCACTTCCATTAGAGCTGTCTCAGTGCTGTAATTTGCCCTAAAGCCAGATTGAGTCAGATGCAGTTGATTGTGACTTTCAGCGTAGTCCGAGATCACTCTGTTGACATGTTTCTCAAGTACCTTGGAGAAAGCCGGGAGGAGGGAGATCGGCCTATAGTTCACAGGGACTTTCGGATCTACAGTAGTTTTTTTACGGAGAGACAAGATTTTTGCCTGCTTCCAAACGGACAGCACAATTCCAGTGGAAAGCGATGAGTTTAGCACCTTATTCACTGTGGGATTTATAGTGGGGGCTAAGCAGGGTAATAATTGTGCTGGGCATGCATTCGCTGGTGAGCCCGACTTAAGGCCCCTAAGGTATATAAGTGATTCATCCAATTGTTTAGCCGGGAATTGTAATAGTGCAGGGGAAAATGGGGCCTCACTTTCCCTTTGGAAATTTTGGTGAAAGGGAAGGTCCTCCTCTGTCTCCCCAGAGAAAGACTGATGGATCGTGACAATCTTGTTATGGGGGGATAGGGGCACCTGGTTGGTCCATTCAGCTGAGTGGGGAGCTTCCTTCCTAGCCACCTTAGGTTAAGTGGAATACTTTACAATGCTAAAGATCAACTGGCCCGTATTATTAGTGGTTGCAATCTTGGCCTGCAGATAGCTTTTCATGGCCTCTTTCACCTGTAGATAGTGAGATTTTAGAGCAGTCTTCCAGTGTATAGTGTTTACGCCACTTTCTTTCTAGACATTTGCATTCACGTTTGCTAGTTCTCAGGCACTTGTTAAACCAGGGGGCGGAGTGACTAATCCTACTGGAGGTGCAGGAGGTCCGAGACTCGGAGGGGCTACCGTGGCAACATTTATAGATAGTGAAGGGGCGGAAAAATCTAGAGCAACCATCGGAGCCGGCAGAAGTATTTTGTGGAAGCTCTGTAGTTATGTTCTGTCGTTTTCGCCTTGGGTGGGATATCAGTCACTGTGCCAGATATCTTGAAGTTAATGAGGAAGTGAACCGACCAAGTTATGGGGGTCGGAGGAGCGCTTTCCAATACAATATTACAAAAGATCTGATCCAGCGTATGGCCCAGATAATGTGTATGAGAAAAAATTAAAGGGACAAGGTTGCATGTTGCCGTTATTTCGGACAGAGCAGTAACATGAGGATCCAAAGGTTTATCCATGTGTAAATTGAGGTCCCCTAAGATGAGAAGATGATTGTATCTAAGGGAAAGCAGGGTGATGACTTCATTTAGGGTCTTATGGATCCATGGGATGGTGGCCAAGACCAGTTGGACAGAGTGGAGATGTCTGGTGGGTGTGTAGAAGGAGAGGCGGTTGTTGAGGCATGCACGGCCGGTGTTGTGGAGGGCTTTGTAGGTGTGTGTGAGGAGCTTGAAGGTAATTCTTTTGTTTATCAGGAGCCTCTGGAGCCACTGGGAGACAGTGGAGATCTTTCAAGTGATCGGTGACCAATGATGTGGCAGCAGCTGGGGATGTTCAGGGTGAGTCTGACAGAGGCGTTCTGGATGTTCTGCAGGTTCTTAAGGAATTTTTGGGCGGTGCCGGCAAAGAGTGTGTTTCTGTAGTCGAGTCTGGGAGCGCGTAGGTGATCATTTTCCTGTGCTCGGTGGGGATCCACTTGAAAATCTTCCAAAGCAGGTGGAGCATGTGGAAGCAGGAGCATGAAACAGTGCTGATTTGGTGGTTCATTGAGATTGAGGAGTTCAAGATGATGCAAACGTTTTGTGCGCGCTTGGGTTAGTGGGGTTCTGAGTGCTGCGGGCCACCAGGAGTCATCCCAGGTGGAGGGAGTGGAGCCCAGGATGAGGACTTCGGTCTTGTCTGAGTTGAGCTTGAGGCAGCTGTCCTTCAGCCAGGTGGCGACTGCCTTCAACCTGTTGTGGAAGTTGCTCTTCAAAGCTGTGGGTTCATCTGTGAGGCAGAGAATCAGCTGGGTGTTGGTGTAGGAGACCGTTAGAAATGGGGGTCTCGGGGAGGAGCCTAGCGCGCAACCAAGATGGCCGCATAGGCACAGGGCTCCCGAGGGCCTCCACAACTTCCCACGTCTATCCTGAATTTATCCTGATTCTATCGACGGGCTTCCACGGGCGAACCTACGCGGAGGTGATACCTGTTGTCTAAATCTGAATCGGACATCGGGATCCGGAAAAGCATCGATTCCAAGTTGGCGGCCTACTCCGGACCCTGCCCCGGACTCGAGTTGGCATGGTGCCCGGGCAGAAAGTGAACAACAACGGCATGCGTGACTTGGACCGGTGCGCATCCCCTACTTTCACTTTTGGTTTCGGGTCTCCTCGCTGAAACTGAGGGGCCCTGGATTGTCAGCACAGATTTATAGTGGGACGACTGAGCACCCTGCCTGCTCTTGGACACTAGCCTGGACTACCTTTCGGGACCACCGAGGCTCCCTAGATTGGCTCTCTGGGGATTGCTCATCGTGTTGGTGGCCGACTCTCTTGGCGATCATCTGACAATGGCGGCTAGATTGGACGGAGATAAGCAAAAATCCAAGACGACTAGGCGGGGAGCTCATACTCAAGCTAACAGCATGGATCGCTATACCCAGTCGAGAGGTTCCCCTGTTGGCCCCCATAAGTCACCGGAGAGACGCACGGATGGCCCGGGATCGTCGACAGAGTTAACATTGCAGGACGTCATGGGTGCCATCGATGAGATGAAAGTGGCGGTCGGCCAGCAATTCGACACATTGGCCCATAAATTGGACGCGGTTTTGATCGACGTCAAACTAGTCAGAGCGGACCTTTCACAAACAAATGAAAAGGTCAAATCCTTGGGCCTGACGACGTCGAGTCTGGTAACAGACGTTTCCGACCTGCAAGCGGAGGTCCGTAATCTGCGGGCGTCCACTGCTTTGTCTGTCTGTCGACTGGAGGATTTTGAAAGTAGGGCTCGGCGGAATAATGTGCGCATAATCGGGGTACCGGAGAAATCGGAGGTCCCTGCGGCTGACCTCTTCGTGGAAGACCTTGTGATCAACCATCTCGCACCCAAAGGCTTGAGTAAATTCTTTGCGGTTGAGCGGGCCCATAGAGTTCCGGGTGGTAAGCCCAAACCGGGCGCTCCCCCACGACCCATCATCGCCAGAATTTTTCATTTCAGGGACAGGGATGCTATACTGCAGGCCTCGAGGGTGAGTGGGCCGACGAAGTTCGAGAACACTCATATCAGTTTCTACCCGGACTTTACACAATTGGTCCAAAAGCAGCGACAGGAGTTCATGGGCGTCAAACGACGGCTGAGAGACATGGACCTGAAATATGCGATGCTCTTTCCGGCCAGGTTGCGTGTTGAGTTTGAGGATCGGACGCACTTCTTTGATCGGCCGGAGGAGGTTGGAGATTGGCTTGATACCCTGCCTCAGCAGCGACGTCGAGAGGGACAGCCCGAAGGGAACGGAGCGGGCTTGGATGGATAGGAATAGACTTTTGGTTCCCGGTGACTGACACTTCCATATTTTGATTTGGTGTTTCTATTCACTGCCCGGGGGTTGTGGGGTGCTCAGTGAGGCTCTTTCCTCCTCTGGGGTCTCTTTTTGTAGCGTAGTTAATGTTAGGGCGACAGGCACACTGCAAGTTGGGGGGGCTACATGGGCTCACGCAGGGGTGCAGGGTGGGGGGAGTTGTAACGGGAAGGTTGGGGGGGAGGGGGGGAGTTGGGGAATGTTTGAATGTTCTACAAGGCAACTTCACGCCATACGATTGGTGGTCGTGATCGTGTTCTCTGGGGGGGGGGGGTTGTGCGCTGGGATGGGATGGGGGTAGGGGATTGAGAGTACTCTCGTGGAATGTGAATGGCTTGGGGGATAGGATTAAACGCGGAGTAGTGCTGCAGTTTTTGAAACGGCTGTCGCCAGATATTGTCTTTCTGCAGGAAACACATCTAATTGGGAATTCTTGCCATGCTATGAATAGGAGGGGGTATCGTCTTGTTGCGCACTCTGGTTTCACTTCTGGCTCACGCGGGGCGGGCATCCTGATCAGAGCCTCTCTCCCGCTGGAGGTGGACGATGTGATCCATGATGATAGGGGGCGGTATGCTGCACTTGTAGGCCGATGGGAGGGCAGAACCATCTCGTTTGTTTCTGTTTATGTCCCACCAGGATTACAGACCGTCACTTTCGCTGATTTGGGGCGAATGGTCCTGGGACTCCCGGGGGGGGTTCTGGTGGTGGGGGGCGATTTTAACTCTGTCGTTTTTGGCGGGGCGGATCGTCACCCTCCCAGGGATCTCCCGGGGGCACAGGCCTGGCTGAGTGAATTTATAGATACCCTCGGACTGATAGACTGCTGGAGACTAATGCACCCGGGGCAGGCGCAATACACTTTTCACTCAGGAGCCCATGGGAGTTTGTCGAGACTTGATTATGTCCTTATGCCGGCGGCCCAAGCTGGGATGATTAGAGAAGTAAGACATCTGGCCCGGGGTATTTCCGATCACTCCCCACTACTGTTGCACATTGAGGTCACCCACGGGGCTGAGGGGCGGGTGGCACCGATAAACCCCTGGTACCTGCATGATCCTAAAATCCGGGCGGACCTGGTCAAGTCTATTGATCACTATTTCACTGAAAACGTAGGGTCAGTGTCCTCTGCTGTCTCGTTATGGGAAGCCTTCAAAACAGTGCTCCGTGGGCAGGCTCTTTCTCTCATTTCCCACTCCAAGAAAAGCAAGACTGAAGAGGTGGTTCGCCTTGAAAACGACATAGCCAAGTTGGAGGGGGACCTGGAACTGGGTGTTACGAAAGATGCGTTGGATGTTCTCAGTCTTAAGCAGCTCGACTATAGAGCGTTGGTTACTGACGCAGCCAAAGTGATGAGTAGAGAGCAACAGGGGCGCTTATATGATGTGGGGGACAAGGCTGGTAAATTGATTGCATGGTTGAACAAGAAGGAGAGAGCGAGTCGAGTGGTGCCGGTTATTGAGAGAGCGGATGGCGTGCGTGTGACTGACCCTGTGGAAATTGTGGAATGTTTCGCGACTTATTTCCGTGACGTCTATTCTCCAGTCTCGAATGGGCTTGAAGAGGACTCTCATCTGTTGCTGAGAGATATAGTGTTGCCGTCTTTGTCAGAGGCGGATAGGGCATTGATGGATGCGACGTTGTCGCCTGACGAGATTGCTTTGGCTATTCGCTCGATCGCTTCTGGCAAGGCCATGGGTCCCAATGGCCTTCCCATTGAACTGTATAAATTGCGCCCGGACAAGATGGCGCCCTATCTCCGCGACATGTTTCTTGAGGCACGTGACGTGGGCTCCCTCCCCTATGATCAGCGTCTCGCTACCATAGCTGTGATTCGCAAGGAGGGGAAGCCGCGGGATCGGTGTATTTCTTACAGGCCCATCTCCTTATTAAATGCTGAGCCTAAAATTCTTGCTAAGGTTTTAGCTAACCGTCTGGTTGGGGTCGTTGGCGACTTGATCCATCCGGATCAGTCCGGTTTCATACCTCACCGTAATACGGCCCTGAACCTGAGGCGTCTTCATGGAGTGCTCGCCAGAGCGGAGTATATACGTGAACCGGCCGTTGTGGCGTCCTTGGATGCCACTATGGCGTTCGATACCCTAGAATGGCCATATCTTTGGGCGGCGCTTGCGAAATTTGGTTTTGGCCCCGGGTTTATCGGTTGGGTGAGGTTGCTGTATGAGGAACCGTTGGCCCAGGTAGTTGTGAATGGCAGAGTGTCGGCGCCCTTCGGGTTGGGAAGAGGCACGCGGCAGGGTTGCCCGCTATCACCTCTCCTTTTTGCGCTTGCCTTGGAACCTCTGGCTGCCTGGTTACGATGGGAGCCCTCATTGCGTGGCATTAGGTGGACGCCTGAATTTGAGGACCGCATTTCTCTGTATGCGGACGACATTCTCCTGTACCTCACATCTCCCCGGCAGTCTTTGATAGTACTGGTTGATGTTCTGAACTCATTTGGCCGCAACTCCGGCTTGGTCATTAACTGGGCCAAGTCATGCGTCTATGTTCTCTCTGGGGACGCTCCTCTCCTTCCGCGTGGCTGCCCTATTCAGATTGCGCTGTCAGGGTTCAAATACCTGGGAGTGTTCATAACTTTGGACCCTGTAGCCCGTTATGAACGGAACCTACTCCCCCCACTCCAACGACTGAGGGCTGACGTCTCGAGGTGGCGACGGCTTCCGCTTTCGCCGCACGGACGCGCGGCGTTGTTTAAAATGATGTCGCTGCCACGATTCCTGTATGCACTGCAAAATACACTCGACGTCATACCGGCCCGCTATTTCCGTGAGGTTGAGAGTTTGCAGAGGCGGTTGTTTTGGGATGGGCGATCCCGAATCGCTCTCACAAAATTGACACTCCCTTGGTATGATGGAGGTATCGCACTCCCCGATATCAAGCGATATTATTGGGCGTCCCAATTGGCGGCGGTGAACCATGGGATGTACGGGCCGGCCCTGAACCCGGCGTTCGAGATGGATAAAATGCTATTTTCTGGGGGGGACTATAATAGAGCACTCTATTCGAAGTCGCCTGGTGTGCAGTTGACAGGCCCAACAAAGATAGCGGTACGTGTGTGGCATGCTGCTAATGCTGCGATGTGTTGGAAGGACCGCCTGACTCGAGCGACTCCACTGTATGCTTCGGATAGGCTGGGCTGTTTGTGGAAAACCAAAGGGTTTGAGAAATGGGATATGATTGGCATATGTAAGGTGAGTGACCTCTGGGTGAAAGGGGAGTTTAAAACGTTTGAAATGCTGAAGGCGGAATATAAGCTAAACGACAGGGAGTATTTCCGATATGCCCAGGTCCGTCATGCGTTGCGCTCGGTTTTCCCTGATGCCACCGCTATCCCGGAAAATTCCCCGCTGGAGGATAGGGTGCTCGATGGCTACGTGCCTGACAGCACAATCTCCTTGATCTATAAAAAGCTTATCAACGATCGGGCGGATCTGTTGACCCGCTTGAGGGAGATCTGGGTGGCTGACGGTTTGGAATTAGATGACGAGGACTGGGTCTTGGCAATAGCCTCCCCGCGGGAGGTGGCAATTTCGGCCCGCCTTCGGTTCGTACAACTAAAGATACTCCATAGAGTGTATGTCACTGGTCCCCACCTGATGCGCATGGGTTTCTCCGTGGATGGGATGTGTAAGCGTGGCTGTGGTTCGCTGGGTACTTTCCTTCACATTATATGGGAATGCCCTGAGGTGGCGCTCTTTTGGCGTCGGGTGCATGCGGTAATGGAGGAGGTCACTCACGTTGCACTGCTTCCAGAGGCTAGGAGATGCCTGCTGAATGTGTGGGAGCCAAACTATTATAATATGGCACAGACGCGGTGGGCGACTTTGGGAAATATGGTGGCCAAACGTAACATTGCCCAGTTATGGGGTTCCCAGAGGCCGCCCACGGTCTCAGTGTGGAAGGAGAATATGGATTGGTGCATGTTTAGAGAAAAGACGGTGTATGTAGCGAGAGGCAAGCCGCGGAAATGGACAGGGGTGTGGGGTCCGTGGAACGCCTATCGCGGAGACATCTGTGCCCCTCCACTGGCTGTTGTGCTAGATGCCTCTTCGTCCCCCTAGCCGAGCATTCCTCGTCTGTTAAGTCACGAGTGTGTTACAGTTTGCTTTTTCCTCCGCTCCCGTGCCCCCCTCCCTTCTCTGCCGCTGATCATTGGTTCCCTACCCCGGGGAGCGCGTCCTGCTATTTACAATGTCTATTGCCTTGTTTGTGTGTAATGTTTCTTATTTTAAATTGGAAACCGAAACCGTATTTCATATTGTCATTCAATTGTTGCTTCTGCCTTCATTGGGTGAGATGATGGACTGACGGGCTCCCCGGATTGACCAATCTGTATAACAGTGAATGATACGTTTCATGCTACTTAGCGGCCGGCCCACAGGGTTGTAGGCCCATGTTTGTAACTCATTGAAGTCCAATAAAGGTTTCTTTCAAAAAAAAAAGAAGAAAAAAAAAGAAATGGGGGTCTCTAGTTAGGCAGAGGTAGGTACCCTTGTTCAAATAGGGACCCATGGTTCTAGTCATGGTAAGGGAGATACACTTCTAAAATAACCCCTGCTCATCCACTTTGGGAGCTTGGCACGAGCAGACAGGCTTATCTCAGAGGCAGTGTGGAATGGACACCACACCAGTTTAGAAAAATATCTAAACCAAAACAAGACCAAAACGACAAAAATCCACAATACAGTAATTAAAATATGACTTTCAAATGCTAGAAATAGTTCAGTTCAAAGCAAATTGCAGATGCAACACTTTTCACACAAAGTAACATGTATGCAACACGCACACAAATAAAAAGGGCTGCAGGGAAGGTGATGCACCGGTTCCTTACACTCAGGGAAAGTGATGTGTTGGTTCCTTACTGTTGTGCAGCAGAGGTAATGCATCGGCTCCTTACCGAGAGGAGGTGATGCGTCGGTTTGTTACTGCTTGGGGAGGTGATGCATTGGTTTCTTACTGCATCCCCCAACGATGCGACAGACTTGGCGCCTCGATGAGAAGCAACGATCCGGGACGATGTGTGGGTTCTTGCAGCCACAAAGCAGGGCTTGCGTCGGGTTCGGTACGGTGATCTCGGACTTCGGAGATCGGTGCACTTGATGCGGCATGCAGTGATTTTCCAAGCTGCGAGCAGGTGCTGCGACCTTTCTTCAGCGATGCGTCGGAAACAGGTACGGATGCTTTGCGCACTCGAGGTTGCATTACTTTTCCAGCTCTCAGCAGCAAACAGCCTCCAGATGTCCAGAACAAAAGCAGGTGCCTATTAGCAGGTCGGAACTCTCAGTAAGGAAGTTCAGGGGAGCTGGGGGTGAAGTCTTTGTATCCCTGAGACTTCAGAACCGGAGGCAAGCTCAGTTTCAAGCCCTTGGAGATCTTCCCAGGCAGGGGACATAATAAACAGCAAAGTCCTTTTCCACCTTCCTTGGCAGAAAGTAGCCACTGCAGGCCAAAACCAGACAGCAAACAGCACAGGGGCAGTATTCCTCCTCAGTTTCTCCAGCTCTTCTCCTTGGCAAAGATTCCTCTTGATTCCCAGAAAGTCAGGGGTCTGGGCTCAAGTAAACTTGTAGAGATAATCCAAGCAGAACAGGGTACTTTTCAAGACTGGGGTATTGACATCTCCCCCTTTCAAAAACCATGGTACCCATCTCCCTTATTACTATGTAATTGAAGATTTGGACCAACAATACATCATGCACACACAAACTCCGTACTTAGAAGAGCTTGGGGAAGATTTCCACAACAGAGTGCTAGCAGACTGCCGGACCCACGCTAAAGATTCCGGATAGCATCAGCCTCCTGGAGCCAATTAACTGACAAGGAAGTAATTTCCTGAACTATAACCGCACACGCAGAGGAAGACTGACGCTATTCACAGGACGAAGGCTACAGTAGAGCAAAGGGGACCCCACTCAGACTATGCTCATGGAACAATAATGGTCTAGCAACAAAAATAGAGAATCCAGACTTCCTGAGTTGCGTCAGAACCTTCGATATAATCCTGCTGCAAGAAACTTGGCTCACCGACCCACAGCACATTCAGGGTTTTATGTGTTTTGCCACACTAGCCACAGGGGGCGGTAAATTCGGACATCGGTCAGGGGGCTTGCTACCTATGTGTCTACGACGAGTATACCTCCAGCAAATCTCGTGGGCTCGACCTCAGCAGCAATAAGAGCAGTTACAATTACCATGTTCCTCCAAGGCGAAGAAACTGGGGTGGGCCTAATCAACACATACATCTATCCAAAACGTAAAGTGAAAGACTCAAAAAAGCTCACCGACCAAGTGGCAAAGTACGCAACAGAGAGGAAAACACCAACGTTTATCCTGGCAGGGGACCTAAACCAATATCTCTTTGGCTCACCAGAGGGAGAGGAGGCATCTATACCAACTGGAATCTACAACATCCCCATCCAATGCACCCCATTACAGGGTAGGAAGAATCGTACCAAAAGTCGCCTTCTAGATGACTTAGAACACCTAAACCTCCAAGCGCTTAACGGCAGATTTCCCTGACGACTCTCCTCCAGTCGAATCATTCTATTCCGCAACAACAAGCTCCATACTATACTATACGTTTGCAAGCCTCTCTCTGTTCCCCAACATCTTGGGGTTTAGAATGAGGGACAAGGGGGACAGTGATCACCGCCCACTAGAACTGCAGTTAACAGCCAAGGCACCCAGATCTATTAAGCAAGATCTAACCCTGGGGCCCATTTACACCTCCAACTTAAGAAGGATCAAAGGTTCATTATATAACACAGATCCTCAGGCAGAAGCTGCAATCGAACTTTTTAAATCCCAAGCGTCAAGCTGAAAAGAACCAATCGCCAATTGGGGACAGCTCACTGCCACACTTTTAGAACACCATGCCGCCTCTCTCTCCAAAAAAGACCACTCCCAGGCCACGTGCCGGAAAAACATAATATCGAAAGGCTAAAAAGATCGCCTCAAGTTCCTCAAGTAATCAATAAATATCACAAAGCGCAGGTTGAGAAGATTACTTGGTGATGCTAGCACATGTTCACTCTTGAGGGATCAAAGGTTATCATTCAAAAAATTTAAATGGAACATTAGTAAAGATCAAGAGAATTCTACCTGGGCAAAACTTCTATATGACATAAATCGCAATGACCATGCCCGCTTCTGGAAAACCGTGAATGGGATCATCAACCCTCACCACAAGGGCATCTCATCATATATCTCGGAAGCAATCTGGGTGGAATTTCTTACCACGCACTTTAACAGCCAAACGGTAGGCGTTGGAGCACAAATCCCTAATAGCTTGCCACCAGAAGGTCAAGTTGGAACATGCGACAATGAGACCGTGGAGCTGAATTTGCCAGCCACAGAAGACATACCATTATATGCAGCTAGCAGCCCCCTGTCACTTCTAATTAAAAAGCAGATCGCTAAAGGGAGGAGAGAAGGGGCACCAGGTCCGAACGTTATTCTGCCCGCACTGTTCAAAAGCAAGGCGGAGGACTGGGCTTACATCCTGCAACCTCTTTTCCTGGAAGTCTGGCTTTTAAACAGATTACCTGAATCTTGGAAGGGCTCAACAATTGTTCCAATCCACAAAAAATAAAATAAGGCCGAGCCAAGTAACTACCGACTAGTTTCCCTGATAGATAATTAATCAAAATACTATGCGGGCACTATTTTAGAGGAGCTCACATCCTGGTCAGAGGCAAACAAAATAATACCATTGAATCAGACCGGCTTTCGCAAAATGGCTGGTACATCAACAAACATTCTCACAATCTCTTTACTGATCGATGCAGCAAAAACCTCCAACTCACCCCTACACCTATGGTATATTGACTTTAGTGCTGCATTCAGTCAAGAGTGCAAGAGGGAACAACCCTTCTTGCGGTGAGAGCACTATTTACAATAGTAGAAATGCTATCCACATCATGCACATTTTTCCAATGCAATCAATAGTAATCATGTGCATATACTGGTTTAAATCCATAGATTGTTTATCACAACCCAATGCATTTCGGGCCTGGTAACGACCCTTCAGTAGGGGTCCTTCATTGCAACGCGGGTTGTTTTCCGTGTGTCTTACTCACGCACGAGTGCTGCATTCGACAACGTGGAGAGGGGTAGCTTGTGGTGGAAAATGGCGCTCTGGGGAATCTCACAGCCTATCTTAAACATGCTTTCACTTCTCCACACAGACACCTGGGTGCAGGTGAAACTAGGCGACAGCACCCATCTCTCCTCAAAAGTCCCCACAACCAAAGGACTGAAACAGGGCTGCGTGCTCGCACCTACCCTGTTTAATTTATTCATGGTAAACCTCCCAAAGGCACTTGATGCCTGTAATTCCCACTCACCCAATCTAGGAGGCAAAACATTGACCTATCTTATGTATGCAGATGACGTAGTTCTGCTCAGTCATACCTATGTTGGTCTTCGACATCTCTTAACGGAAATGCAGAACTACGCCACAGAAAACAACTTAAAAATTAATCTTAGTAAGACTCGGTCCATGACAATAAACAACAGAAAAAAATGGCAGAGGAATTGGTTTTTAGGCGGCACTAAACTCGAACCAGCTCACGATTTTAAGTACCTATGAGTCATAATTGACAAGGAAGGGTCATTTATGCGCCAAAAAGAGGAAATAAGAAGGAAAGGGCTGTTAATATCTCTATTGATGAAACACTTCGCAAACAAATTTATGGGGCCGACACTGAGCCTGCTTTTGAAGGTAGTCCAGGCCAAATTACTCCCCACAATTGCCTACGGCAGTGAGGTAATGCGGGGGAGAGATGCCAAGGTACTAGTCAGCACACTGGTCAAAGCATATAGGACCATGTTTTGCCTCCCGCATTACACTTCACCGGCGCAAATAAGGCTGGAGTTTGGACTTTTCCAACAAGCCCTGGCCAGGCACGGAACTTACATCATCTGCTGGCATAAGATCAGAAGTGCTGCAGCAAACACGTTAAATCATCTGCTGTGGCACAATATCCATCACAGGAAAACTTTCCAAGCGAAAAGCTACCTTCAGACAGCAATGGAAATCACCAGGCTCAAGGAACTCTGGGATAAACAACTTGGCCATCTATCTTTTAAAGAACTGGTCTGGAAGAGCATAAAACAAATCTTCCTGGTGGAGGACAAGGCAAGCTTCTCAAACAGATCTCATGCCTGGATGACCTTGAATTCCTACAAATCACATACAGCACAAGCATTTTTTAAACAGGGCTATCCCAAAGGTATAAAAATGAATTTTCTAAGGCATAGATTGCGTATCCTCACATGCGCTCAGCACCTTCCACCATGGCTGAGGGCAACAACACAAAGCATGTGCAGGCTGTGTAACACCAAGCAGGGAGACATTCTACATATAATCTGCACATGCAAGGAATTGCATCAAGAATGGCTACAGTTACTAAAAGCACCCTTTAAGCAGAAAGGCATCCGCACCAGGAGGCAAGCAGTGCTGGCCTGCTTAAACCCGGAGAACACACAACTGAACTGTAGACTGGTAAAATATCTTATGCTGGACGAACAAAAAATGCATAAATTGCCGAAAATTTAATAATCCACCATAAGGACGAAGCTTCCGGTGTTGCAAGCCGGCCCGCAGATGGGAAGCGGCTTTTCTCGACCACACCAGGGACGAAACACTAGCACTTTCATTGAACAAATTCGGAACAGGCTCAAACAACTGAATAATATGCACTACGTGGCACTGGTTCACGGGCATGTCCAGCATGAGCCAAAAAATACCGACCGCACTGCACTTTACCTTGCGAACTGATGACTTTCGTCACCACCAACATTGTCAACATTGATTTCAAACTGTAAAGTATTTTTTATCTTGGGTTTTAACTGACTGTATTAGAAAACAACATTAATCTTACAACATATTTCTTTAAAAAGTTGGCATGGGTTGATGAAATTTTACTGAATATCTGTTTTTTATTTTTTGAAAAATGTGTTGCAATGGTGTTTGGTAACTATGCAACATAAAGTAAACTTGAAACTCTTTTTATACAGTAAATCTCTTTGTTCTCTGTGGCAGAGAAGCTCTTTGCCCAGCCAAAACCATTTCTGTCCTCTCTGGTGTAGCTTCTTGGCAGGAGATGGAGACAACATTGTCCCTGGCAGACTAGGCCCATTCAGGTGTGAAAGAAATCTCCTTCCCCTATTCTGAATGCAGCCCAGGTCTATTCAGCCCAGCCCTGACTCACCCTGGAAAGGCAGGACACATCACAACCCCCTGGCTGTGCACATTCCCAGCCCCTGTCATTCCAAAGCCAGACAGTCAATACACAACCTAGCAGAGGCACACTGGATGGTTAGGCAAGAAAATACCTACTTTCTAAAAGTGGTAGTTTCAAACACAAAATCTAAAAATCATCTGCACTAAAAGATGCATCTCAACATGTTCAAGCATATCAAACAATATTTTCCTATCTTGTTCCCATGGGCAGTTATGCTTATAAGATGTTACAAGCAAACTCCCCATTGTATGGGAACAGATAGCCTCACAATAGTAAAAAACGAAATTGGCAGTATTTCACTTTCAGGACATGCCGCACACATCAGGGCATGTCCTACCTTTCACATACACTGCACCCTGCCCACAGGGGTACCTTGAGCCTACCTTGGGGTGACTAACATGTAAGAAAAAAGAAGGTTAGGGCCTAACAAGTGGGTGCACTGGCCAGGTCGACATGGCAGTACCAGACTGCACACATGCACTGCAATGGTAGGCCTGAGACCCTATTGCATGGCTGTTTGCGTAGGTGACACCATCAGTGCTGCAAGCCTACTAGCAAAATTTGGTTAACAGGCCCTGGGCACACACAGTGCACTTTATTAGGGACTTAACAGTAAACCAAATAGACCAATCATGGAAACACCAATCCATAACAAAAATTTACAAAGGTAGCACTGGCACATTGGCACTAAACAGCAGTAGCAAAGTGCCCAAAGCATCTAGACCAGCAAAATGAAGTCCAACAAACAGCAACAACACAGGAGGCAAAGGCAAAAATACAGGAGAAACCCATGCCAATTATGCCAGGTCTAACAGAGACGATGTTGAGTCTGTTACTTCTGACGATGGCTGCGAGCAGGGCCATGTAGATGTTGAAGAGGGTGGGGCTCAGGAAGGAACCCTGAGGCACTCCATAGCTGATCTCTGTGGGTTCTGAGTAGAACGGTGGCAGCCTGACTCTGTGTGTTTGGCCGGTGAGGAAGGAGCAATTCATTCTAGGGCTGCGTTGCATATGCCGGCATTGTGGAGTCTTGCACAGAGGTTGTGGTGGGAGACGGTGTCGAAGGTGGCCGAGAGGTCCAGGAGGAGGAGGGATGAAGGTTCGCCTTTACTGTCCCTTGTACATGTCTTATAGTGCAACTTTAGTGGGTGGCACTATGAGTGCTGTAAAAAAAAGGGAGGCAGATATAAGAAAGGAGAAGGAACTGCAAAGCACTTATGTGTTAAGATGAGAACCCTGACTCACCCGAGGGTGACATGCTACATCATTGGATCCCCTCTTCACACTGGGACCTCATGGTACCAGTGTGGGCTACAACTCTATCGTAAGAGAGGAGTGGGGGTTGTCCCTAATTCTGCAGATATGAATGCTTTTGTGGGGAGGGAGGGGCAGAGTGCAACTAATCAAAAAGGTGAATTAAAACTATCTCTTGGTGGGCAAAACAACTTTTATTCTGGCGCCCCCAATGGATAGAGCTAAAAACCAAGCTAAGTGAAAAGGGCTCTACATGTGCCCTTTATTTAATAGTTAACATGTTTCTGCCTTTCTTTGACTACAATAGTTTGTGGCATTCCTCAGGACTGAGTTCTTAAGTCACTCTGCTTAACAATCAATAAAGAAAAACAAAGTGGACCTTAGTCTCATGGTATTAGTCAGTTTTGTAGTCTTTCAGTATGATCCACCAAAATCAACTACAATGTAATAGATCTACTCAACCTTAATCATTCCCTCCAGAGCGAATTTAAACTAGAAGGCTTAGAACGCCGCATCTCTCAAATATCTGCAGAATTAGGGACAACCCCTGCTCCTCTCTAGGGCCAACCCTCGCTCCTCTCTTATGAGAGAGTTGTAGCCCACACTAGTTCCTGAAGTCCCAGTGTGAAGAGGGGACCCAATGATGAAGCATTTCACCCTTTAGTGAGTGAGGGTTCTCGTCTTAACACATAAGTGCTTTGCAGTTGCTTCTCCTTTCTTATTTCTGCCCCCTTTTTTTGTTTCTCCACCCATGTACATAGTGTGAGTTTCTAGACAGTGGAGTAGCACGTGTTTATTGGGTGGCCAAAACTCCAATTAGGCCCCTCTATTGTGTGAGTTTAAAATAAGTGCTGTAGCACACCCGCAGAATTTATTTTACAGGCCCTGCGCACACGTAGTATCATAGACTAGAGACTTTCTAGTAAATTAAATATGCCAACCATGTGTATACCAACTTTAACATGTTTACAGAGAAGAGCACAATCGCTTTACCACTGATTAGCAGGGTTAGATTGCACAGAGTCCTACAGCCAACAAAAAAATGGAATCAGCTAAAGAAGGCGAAAATCTGGGTTACTTGATAGAAAGGGCAAATTTCCAGCAAGGATATAAATGATAAAGACCTAAGAAATAAGTCAAATAACCCAAATGCACTGCTTGATCAGTATAATCTTATTCTGACTAACTGTGTGGAGGAAATAGCACCTCTAAGAACAAGCCATGAAAGGTTAAAAACTAAAGTAAATAACTGGTTACACAATGAGTTTAAAGAAATGAGACAAAAACGTAGACAGCTTTTAGCATGTCTGGAGAAAAGAATATGCTTCTTAGGTGAAGCTGAATGGGAATAAAATGAATATTGAATATAAAAAGCCCTAAAAAAAACCCTAAAGCTTACTATTATTAAAAATAAAATTGTAATAGCTGCCAATGTAGCAAAAGCATTATTTCAGACATTAAATGAACTGAAGGAGACCTCAGGGCAGAATTTCGGGGTGTAATCAATTTGTCAACTTTTTATAGTACAATATAAATCAGATTAAAGCCCATCTAGCATCAGGTATTTTAACAAATGCTAGAGACTACAAAATCGCTTAAAAACATAATTTCTCTCTAAACTAGCCCATCAGAGCTTAATAGAAGATGAGCAATACATCCAATTAATTAGTAGATGTAAACCCTCAGGCTCTGGAAATGACATTCTACCAGTGATATTGCACAAAGAAGTGTTGGTAGTTAATAACCGGAGTGTTTTAAGCATATTTAACACCTCTATGAGTACAAGAATTGTCCCAGATGACTTGGAAAAAGCATGAATCAAACCAGCGATTAAGAAACGTTTATAAGACCACAATACTGAATACGATTTCAGACCGGTCTCATAAGGATCTGGCAAAACTGCTCGAAAAGGTAGCTTTTAAGCAAATTAATAGCTTTGTTAAATTTGATAGCCTTTTGCATTAGATGCAAGCAAGTTTTTGGGCAGGGTGCAGCACTGAACATGTAGCAACAGATATCCTGGATGACCTTCGACAGCTAGCAGATAAAGATCTTTCTTGACCTCTCAGCTATGTTCAACATCAGAGATCATCTGATGCCCCTGAACTGGCTACATGAAGTGGGCATAGAAGGAAAAGCCTGGAGCTGGTTACAGATTTTCCCCAAGGATCCATGTTGAAATGGGACCATTTGTCTCACAAAGGAAACATTATGCTTTGGAATCTGTCAAAGGTCTGTTTTGTCACTGTGTTGGACCTGGCATCCTTGGTGTGGTTTCCCTCCAACTTTTTGCCTTCAACCCTCCTGTTTTGCTGTACTTGTTTTTGCTGGTTTTAGGACTCTGAGATGTTTACCACTGCTAACCAGTGCTTGTGACCTCTCCTTAAAATCTGATAGACTTGGCTTATACCAAATTGGCATAAATAATTTACTTACAAGTCCCTAGTAAAGTGTAACGTAAGACTCTGCGCAATTTACCACTGCTACCCAGTGCAAAATTGCTTGTGACCTTTCCTTAGAATCTAATAGACTAGGCTTTTTTTTATTTTTTTATATATCTTTATTGACCTTTTAATCAAACAAACCTCACTGATATCGGCATGTACGAAAACATGGGCATACATTTACTGATTGTTCAAAGTCCAAATACAACAGGGCGCAGCCCAAGCACAACAGCATTAAGTTCAATCTGTACTTGGGCATCTCCCTCCCTGTATCTTATGTATGATGCCTCGATCGTGAACGATCCCGCGGATCCCTGCTATGGCCTATGTCCGCAGGCTTCTGTGCTACAGATCAGCCAGCCTACCTCCCCTGCCAACCCCCCTTCCCCCAACACAACTCTCCCTCACCCACCCGTGGCCATGTCTGGTGTCTAATCCCTTTTGATGTACCTTGGTGAACTGTGCTCCTCCACTCCTTCTTTACCCCTAGACTTGGCTTATACCCAATTGGCATAATTAATGTACTTGTAAGTCCCTAGTAAAGTGGAACTACCTGAGCCCAGAGCCCGTTAATTAAATAGTACTAGTAGGCCTGCAGCCCTGATTGTGCCACCAACTTCAGTGGCCCTTTAAACATGTCTCAGGCCTGCACTTGCAGCCTGTATATGCTGTTTTAAACTGCCAAGTATATCTGGCAAAGTAATTATTTTGCCAGGCCCAAAGTTCCTTTTTATACATTGATGTCACCCCTAAGTTAGGCCTCGAATAGCCCAGAAGACAGGGTGTAGTGTATTAAAAAAATTGGACATGTACCTTTAAGTTTTACATGCCCTGGTAGTGAAACACTCTTAAATAAATGTTTCACTACTGCAATGCCTACCTCTCCCATAGGATAACATTGGAATTACCTTATTACATCAAATATGCCTTAACTTCCTAATTGGAACAGGTTCTTAGTTTGTGTTTGGTGTCATTGGAATTGTAATATGCCGAGGTACCTCAGGGGTATGTTGTTCTATACCAATATCAATAAATCTAATTAAAATAAAAAATAAAATAATTAATTAAATCACTGAATGGCACACCTTTCATGAATTTTCATGTTGAGTACAATTGATTTGGGTAAAAATAAACATCTGTTATTCAGCGCCAAGACGCCCTTCTGGGGGAACGTGCACTTTACAAATACACATGTTATGGTGATTCCTGCCTTTGTCCTTGCGCTGGTGCCTTTTTGGTTGCATAGCGCCAATGCTGGCTCCCTTCCATCATGGTGCAAGGGTGCCTACGTTGCATGCAGGATTGTTTTATGCAGGAAGGGGCACCATCCTGAGAGCATTGGCAGCAGGTGACTTTTGAACGTGGTAGGGCGTAAAAGTTGGGTATGACTTTTATATAGCAAGCGACACAAGCAAGCTTAATGGACAAACGTTGGGTCCAGGGAGGGTCCTCCTCCTGAGATTTCTTTTTTTTTTAAATTGCCAAATGGTGCAGTCCAAAGCCAATTAATTTAGTGATAAAGCAAGCCTTATAAAGTAGTGGGAACGTATAGTCTTGAAATATTAAACACATCAAAAACGGCCCCATATCTTACTGCATTAATATGTTCAATAGTTACTGTAATGCGCAAATTGTACAGCATGGCAACTTCTGCCCTTTAAAGTGTGTGCTTGCCTAGTGTCCTTCCCTGCATGCGGCATCAACTTTTGAAATAAATGCTCTAACCAGCCTCTGGGAAGCACCCACAGCTGCTGGCTGCAACCAGTCATATAGGAATATGTGCAGACAGGCCTTTATTTAGGATGAAAAAAGTGGTGGCTCACTAAAAGGGACCATGTAAAATAAATTTCTGTGATTCCTATAGTGTTCCAGTATTTTAGTTTCTCTCTGAGATGTAATTGCATCCAGATATATAACATAACAATTGCCATACATCTAAAACATGTCAGTGCGATTAGCTTTGTCAATGGTTCTTAGATGTGTACGATAAGCTGTTTAAGATAAATGAGTAGCATAAATGATTTGTTTTTTTAAAAAATAATTAAGATTGGAAATGCTTCTATTCTGAACTTGTAAATCTGTGAATTAAATACTATTGAGGCCTGTAAAAGGAGTTTTGACCTTCAAGTTCAGTTATGTGCACTTTATGTTAGATATGTTTGCTCTTTTTCTCTGCATAAGCCGTCCATCTGCACATCTTTAAACACCCTCTTTCCTCTTCAGCTCCCTCTTTTCACGCTTCCCCAAATGCACGTCCTCGCTTCTCCCTCATATTACCACTTCCAAACATACACTGATCTCACTCACAATTAAGCAATATATTTCCTTTTGCTTTTACCTTGTAAATATTTTGACATCCGTGCACCACCTTCACACACATTTCCACAGAATTTCAATTGCAACTGGAATACATGACCATTGTTTTGTATGCTCTGCAGTGAGGCCACACCACGAACAGGCACTTTGCTTTGGCTTCAGACTCAGAGCTCTGAGCTCTGAATCAAAGCCCCTCATAAACACTTGGCACAGCTCAGACATTCACCGAAAAGAATTCAGTAACACAACATAATAAAATAGCTAACTCTTGGGTAATGCAAGATTAAGTAAAATGTGAAAAAAGAAAGGAACTAACTCACTGACGTGCATTGCCTTAATGTTTTTAACATTCATTGTTTGTAAATCAATCCATGTTTTTGGCATTCACGTTAAGGGCATGAAGATAGGTCCAGTTTATGGCCATACTGCACATTACTGTCTTTACTATAAGCACCTATTTCTCCCTTTGTGCTTGACTTCGCAAGGGAACAAAACACCTGCTCTTCCTTTTAATCAATTTCTTGGGGAAACAAATACAGCAGCTATACTTCTAAAGAGGCTTGGGGTGTCACAGTCAGGAGGTTAGCGTGACCAGGGGTCTCAGTACAATATACATAACACAAGATTAGCATTATAACACTTAACATTACAGAGGGTAAGGCACCGAAACACACGTGGTTGCGTACACTCCTATGTGTGACGAATGGGAAAGGCTGGTATCCATGCCTGTGAATGATGGACAGCTTCCCTCATGCGGAGACAGAGATCCCTATGCCCGAAGGAGTGATGCTGAAAGCATCACTGGGCTCTAGTGGATACTACCATACACTACAATGGAAATGAAGGGCTTTAGAACAGTAAGCCCTGCAACGTGCATCACAGTTCAGAAAGTTGATTTACTGCCTGACGTCCGTCTCCTGCTTCAGAGTGAGACAGGGCAGGCAGTCTGGGACAGACAGCACAGACTTAAATACATTGATTTGTTTAAAGATAGTATTATACTGTTAAATCAATCGATCTATTTAATATTTGTAGTGGAATGTGTAGAAATTGCAGTTGGGTGCAGCCCCAGAGCCCTAAAGATGAAACCGCCCTATCTGAGAGGCATATTCCTCTTTCTATGTGTGCTGCATTCTGAGGAAGTAACAAGGAGAAACAAAAATATTCTCATTCTTACGCTTCCCCTGAGAAGGTGTACCTTTGTGGTGCATTCCCAGGTCTGCCACTTTTGGTAAATCTGGGAATGTGTCAAAATCCATGGGAGTTGCGTGGAAACACCCATGCAATGCCCATGGAATGCCATGCAGCAATTTGCACTGAGTTGGATTTATGAAGCCACTCAGTGCCATGAAAGGTGTCCTTATGTGGCTTCATAAATCGTGTTATGGGCTTGTGTCACGCATGTACCATGCTGTGTGGTGCAAGTGCAACACAACCCCAGTCATAAAGATGCCCCAAACTGTCTGTAAGGAAAAGGATTGCTGTTTTGTATCATGGCATGCACAAAAGGGGTCTCCAATCTGGGGGTAAGCAATTCATACGTTACTCATGGTGCACGCACATTGACATGCGGTGCCACCAATGTAGAGAAACCCATAACTCAGAATTGGGGGAAACGCATTTTTATTGGGCAGAATGGTCAATGTAGGTGTCAAGGGAATGAAGGATTTAGTTTATATGGATCTTCTCAAAGTGTTAACTGAATGACAAACTGAATTTGGGACTCATCATTCCCAAAGATGAAGGAATGTTCAGCTATCACACTGCTTAATTCAGCATTGTGACTATCCTAGTAAACAACTGTTGGTGATCTGGGCATTTAGGAATACTTGAGGATGATTTAGAGTGATATGGTATGTATAGTTCTATTATTTTGTCTCTGATTTCTTCCCCGTTCAGGCTATATTTGCAGGAGCAGATATCACTGAAGTGTACTGATGACCAGTGATCTACTGTCCTGGTTCATTATGGGAAGGATCAACAGGAAGCACAAATTGAAACTTAGGGGCTGATTTAGAGTATGGCAGAGAACATTGCCCTTACCCACCCTAGGCTATTCTGACAAGCCCCTGTGAACAACTCTTAACATTACAGAAGTTACAGTTAATGTTGTAAAAGTTTAACAAGCAGCTCTGTAAAAAACAGACAGTCGCCTATCAAACTTTTAGATAAACTCTTAAAGCTGGAGTTTGTTTTTGAAGCAGGGAGGGTACTTCGGATCCATTGTGATGAGGTAGCCTCTCCCCCACACTTTAAATCAACCCTTAAACTTCTTTAAGATAGCGCATGAATGGCACTTATCCCTACAAATATTTCAAATATTTCAACAATCAACCTGAGCCCTAAACAGAAGTGACTTATTAAACATTCTACAGACATGCCCAAAGTTTATAGTCCCACGACTGCAGAACATGAAGGCTTCCTGTGGCTATGACTTCCAATTGACAGCTGCTCTGGTCATGTTGTTTGACATCTCCAAAGTTGAAGAAATGACCTCTACTGGGAGATGGTGATTTGCAACATCTCCGCTCACAGCAAAGATATTTAATTTGTAGTGGATACATGAGCATCCCCATTCCAGTGAAGAGCAGCTCAAATAGATGAGAATTATGGCAGGCCACAGGAGGTTAATATATAGGCTTAACAACCAAGCTGCGAATTGTAATCAAATCTAGGACCATCTTTGACCCCCGTTGTGGTGTAGCTTTAGAGTGCTGCACTTGTACCCTACATTCTCAGACGACAGCACCATATCCTTATTTTCTTCATGGGAACTTTTCTACCATATGACTATTTTTACCTCATGGTAACTGCTTTGTAGGTTGGGGGCCATTCTTCAATGCATGTGTTTTGCTGTCTTGCATCAGAGGCGGCTCCTCTGCTATGGGGGAAGCGTTGCCCCCTCTCCCCCTGCCAGCAGCTGCAAAACTTGAAAAATAAAATGATAATAACACGTGTTTATTATCGTTTTATTTTTAGCACAAATTAGTCTTGGGGGCGGGGCAGACGATGACAGGCTTGCGGGGGATTGGTGGGCAGCACTGCTGTCAGTGCGCATGTTGGTTTGGCCGGCCGTCTCAGGACGACTAAATCAGCGTGCACACTGAGCTATCTCCAACCCCACCTGCATTGCCGGGTTGGAGACAGCAAGCACAGGTTCCCAGTTTCCCTGAGAGTATAAATCGAGGGCACTCAGGCCAATGCTGACCCTGCTCTTATGCATGACAGCAAAGTCAGGATTGGCCAGAGAGGTGTCTGGGAGCCTGTGCAGTGCAGCAGCAGAAGAGAACTGGGTGTGTGATGCAGCAAGCGGTAAGAGGCAGGTATGTGTTTTTATTTTTTAAATTTTTTCATGTCCCCGCCCGCCACTCTGCACTGATACCAGCTGCCACTGATTGTCTTTGTTTTGACTATAACTGAAGATGTGTTATTTGAAAATGACTATATATGGAATGTAGGGTTCTAGGATAGATTATGGTGGTCATGGATGGTGTACCAAAATATACCTATGTGTATACTTAAAAAAGATAACCCTACATGTTTACAACTAACCACTTTCCTGTCTACTTCTTTCTAGAACATAATACACATAAATTGGTTTCTCCTCCCTCACACCTTCCATTTTCTTTTCCTGTTCTTTCAAGTATTCAACTGTTATTTATATGTGGTGACCATGTTCTTTGTTGCAAACCTGTGCTTGTGGAGTTTGCAGAATTTTCCCGACTCCTCGCTCCGCATAGCGCACAGAGGTCCAAAAAAACTCATCTCCGCAGAGCAGAGTTTTTTCCTCGTTCACGCTGGCCAAGGTTAAATTGGCGAGTGAGGGAAATGTCACCCCAGACCACCTGCTGGTGAGATTTCTCAACGAGGGTGGTCGCTGATGGCAGCTACCGCTCGCATTGCGAAACCTTACGTTCCCGTTGAGAAAACTGCGCTTGAGTATAACATCTACCCGACCGGCAGAAAGAAGCAGCGCCCTATTGCTCTACACATAGTGCAGTTCACGCTGATTTTACAGTGCGGGACAAACACCTGGAACCAAAAATCAGCACAAACGGTGTGACCAAACGAAGAGTTTTTTGGTCACTTACGCCCAGGCCTAGCTATTATCAGGCTTCAACAAGCCTAGAATGTAAGAAGCTTGCCGCTCAGCGGAGTTCAAGTGTTTATGTACATTGTAAATATGAAATGACATGATAGA
This sequence comes from Triturus cristatus, assembly GCF_964204655.1. Lineage (NCBI taxonomy): Eukaryota > Metazoa > Chordata > Amphibia > Caudata > Salamandridae > Triturus > Triturus cristatus. The sequence continues at coordinate 806,882,260 of NC_140590.1, forward strand.
TTTGCCAAGTTAAATGTGCTTTGTCCCTCTCAGCTAATCCTTTAATAACGAAATTACCAAAAAATGTGAAGATCCATATCTTTCTGGAAAATACGCCCAACCTGGAAGAAACATCACCAAATGGGTCTCCTTCCAACTTCTTGATGTGGAAGCAATGCATCAGTGCAAAACTGAGCCTTGTGACCCATGGTGGGTCACAAGGCTCAGTCCTCTCATCACAGTACATCTCAATACACTCCAAAATAAACTAAGGTCTTCAAGTAATCTAACAAACAACTTTTAAAAAACTTTCTATTGAAACTAATAGACTAAATGGGTGCATTCTTTCTACAGCTGGATCCAAGCAAAACAGTATTCTTACTCCTTTAGTCCAGAGATCCTGCTCCTCACTTCGAGAAATGCCTATAGATTGTCTCTCCTCTAAAAATTCCACCATCTCCAGTGCCATCCACCAAATCTCTCAGCGTCACCAGTTACCAAGTAGTCAATAACCACTCAAAAGCTGCTTTCTAGCAATTCCACCTCTTAAGAGACATAACATCATCAACCCTTCTACTGACCTCAGGACAACAGTCAAAGCCCTCCTTTTCTCACACCTTGATGGGGGTAACATCTCCTTGTAGGACTCTGAAAATCAACAATTGTGCCTCTCAAGGTCCAAGCAAATGCACGTCTGGTATCCAGTGCGACAAGTTTCACCCACATCACTCCTATTCTACAGGACCTACATGATTACATCAGTTTTAAAATGGGATATATAACTAGCAATACTGTGTGCTCTGGACATTGGTCTTGCCTAAATTATATACTGCTAGCCACAGGAAGCAAAGACATTGACAAAGACAACAAGAGAGATACTTACATGTTTTAATACCATGTATCTACTGTGTGCCCCAAACTTATTAATGTAGAGTGACACTCCAAACATATTGCTGGAGTGCATTCACTGTAGAAATTAGAGATTTTCATAAGCATTTGCTCTAATGACTTCATCACAATGTTACAAATTGTAGTTCTCGTTATACTTATACTTGTGTACTTCGAGTTATACTAGTATTCTTAAAATTACATTTCTTATGAACTCGTGTATTCATTTATTAATGTTTTGCATTTATTCTGTGATCGTAGGTGCATATATAATTTTGGGGGAACAGCCATTACAACGCGGTTTTTACCACGCACAGCTTTTACATCGCATGCGTCACAACGCATGCGATGTTACAACGCTATGCCATTACAACGCAAGTCTTTACATCGACTTGCGCTAGATGGCGTGCTAACATTACAAATAGTGTAGTTTACTATCCCAACACCTTCACTACTGTTAAGTGGACTGGAGTTGGAATAGTAAATTACACTTTTCTAATGTTAGCACGCCATCTAGCGCAAGTCGATGTAAAGACTTGCATTGTAATGGCATAGCGTTGTAACATCGCATGCGTTGTAACGCATGCGATGTAACTGCACGCGTTGTAATAACACGCGCTGTAATGTCATACATCCATAATTTTGTATTCCAAGTGCATACTGATTGTCTCACTAAGTTAGCTTAAACAAAGGCCGAAAGCATTTGGTCATAAAAGTTTAAGCTTCAGCTTGAAAGCTTGCTTGCGCTGCATGTTCCTTCTTATGCAGGTGCGTTTACGTGCTTTCATAGCTAGTGAAAGGCACATTGTGTGTTAGAGATAGTGAGGTCAGGGAGGAGAAGTTCTGGCAAGAATGAGAGGCACTAACAAACTAAGGGGCATATTATCAAGGACGGCGTTAAAATTATCGCCGGTTTAGCTGCAGAAAACTGCTGCTAAAGCGGCGATAATGGGCTTGATAATATGCCCTTGTGAATTCCCATAGAAGCCCATGTTCACACCAGAACATGGGCTTCTATGGGAATTCACAAGGGCATATTATCAAGCCCATTATCGCCGCTTTAGCGGCAGTTTTCTGACGCTAAACCCGTGACAATTTTTACCGCCGTCCTTGATAATATGCCCCTAAGAGAAGATGTCTTTTCATGTCGTATCAGGAGCAGGGAGATACCCAAGTTCGTACTGATGTTCAGACTGTAGGATGGGAAAATTGAGTGAAGTTGCCAATTTCTATTGTATGAAGGTGGAAAACTACTGGAGTAGATCCTGTGGAATTCTCAAATGTTCTGTGAGTTTAATTGGTGTTGACACATTAGTCTTTAGAGGAGACACCCTTTGGACTTAGAGGGTATCATATGTTCATTGTGTGGCTTTATGCTATACATTGACCTGATTTGGAGAACTTTTACTGAAGTCTCCACTATGCTGACAACTTCCTGCTTTCCCTGTTATAACTAAGTTTCCCCAGTTTTCATAACTTTAGTTTAGGACTAGATTAGGTGACTTTAGATTTATTCATGGTTAGGCCTGGCATCCATGGCGTTGTATTCCCTGACTTTTTGCCTCCTGACCTGTTTTGCTGACTTCATTTTTGCTGGTTTTAGGATTCTGGGCACTTTACCACTGCTAACCAGTGCTAAAGTGCATATGCTCTGTACAATGTTTAGCATGGTAACATTGGCTTATCCACAAATGTCATACTTAATTTACTTGTAAGTCTGAAGTAAAGTGCATAATCAGTGTCCAGGGCCTGTAACTTAAATGCTACCAGTGGCCCTTTAGCACTGATTGTACCACCCACTCAGTAGCCCTTTGAACATGCCTCAGGCCTGCCATTGCAGAGACTGTGCGTGCAAGTTTTAAATTGCCATTTCAACCTGGAAAGTTAAACTACTTGTCAGCCTCTAAGCTTCCCTTTTTTTTTGTTTAAATCAGTTTTATTGTTTTTAAGATATATATGTAAGCTGAGTTGGTTTACATACAGTGTTTGTATCATTTATACAGTGTATTAATATTTTGCAGGATGACATCAATGTATGCAAAGCTATTAACAGCACCATGATGTAATGTTTAACAATGTATCACTGGTATAAATGAAAGGTTTCTGTTAGTGATTGCTGGCAATTGTTCCAGACATCAAAGATTTGCAATTACAGATCTGAACAGTGTTTGCTTCAAACAAATATAATATTAAAATAAACGTATTTAATGCCTAAATCGCATTGGCTTCATCAACAGATCTCGTACCTTCATTGCTCTGTGTATCATGTATATTCAACTGTGTGAGTGTAGGTGCATAATTCTATAGCTATCGCCGCTTTTTAAAATGCCAGTAAAGGCTAATAGCGGTGTGTGAAATGGAGTCCACGTTGTCTGGAGTTGCGTCGTGGTCCCCACCCCCTGCTTCATAGTCTCTAGCAGAATAGACACTGTGGGATAAGGAGTCAACAAGTATTTCAGTGTGTAAGTCTGTCCTTAGAATGTCCAAGTGTGTAGCAATAGAGTATTCCTGGAGTCCAAAATTGTCTTGTCTATGTAGAGCAGTGCTTTCTGACTGTGCCCAATTAGTGAATGATCAGGTGATTTCCATCTGTGGGTAATTAGTCGTTTGGCCATCATTAACTCTAGGTCAATAAATCAAGATGTAACTTTGTATTTCTTGCCCCTGAGATACAACCCCAAAATGCACACCTCCCATGTAAACAAGGGTGCCCTGTCAATGCAGTGTGACAAGCAACCTATTATGTCTTGCCAGTAGTGTTGTAACTAGGGGTCGGCTCAAAGTGTGTGCAGAAGGTCTGCAATTGTCAACTGACAACGGGGGCAGGCGGCATCAGCATTTCCGAAATATCTATTTATTTTATCAGGTGTAAAATAGGCTCTATGTACAATACACAGTTGAATCAGTTGGAATCCAGCGTTCCGAGGGATATTGATTGGGCCCTCCAACCCAGTATCCCATTCCTTGTCAGCATAGGAGTGGCCCATGTCCACCTCCCATCTACTGCATAATGGAGTGAGAGGCAGTGCTGTATGTGTTCGTAGGGAACTCGTCAGCCAGCATACCAGGTGCTTGCCTCGACCTAGGATATGTAGATATTGTATTGTAAGGTGCATAGGTGGGTCGTTGGTCATATCTCCCCAGCTTCGACTAAGTGCCCCTATGAGGGAAGCATCTAGTAAAAACTGCCCATGTGGAGTTCGTATTCTTCCACCTAAGTGTCATAGGGTAAGAGTGTAACATATCTATAAAGATCGCTCATTGACTGGATTCCAGTGGTTTCCCATTTGGTCAGTTCCACTCTAGTGGTGAACCGTGAACTGTGTGGTGTGCCTAATAAAGCCAGTGCTGGGGCATAGGGGAGAGTCTGACGTGTAAGGTAAAGGCTCTGCCTATAGCAGCGCTAGGCAACTAACAATAGCATAGGCTGTGGCAGTGGGGGTCGAGCACAGGGGTGAAATAACTGCAATAGATTAGATTGTCTCCAGGCTGGTAGTAACATAGCTGTATCTGATAAATGCGAAGCATAGATTCTTCGCGCCACACATTGAAGCTGTGCTGCCAGATAATACTGTTCAATGTGGGGCACTGCAAGCCCACCCCGATTTATAGGTTGGTATAGCTCTGCTAATGCTACGCGACATCTGGAGTTGTTCCAAACAAAGACTCTCATCACACTTTCAAATGAGCGGAAGAAGGATGCACGGATATGCAGGGGTAAGTTCACAAAAGGGGTGGAAGTGCAACCATTTTGAGTAATGCCATGCAGCCATTTTCCGACAAGGGGAGCGTTTTCCAGAAAGCCATCTGGCCTCCAAGTAACGTGAGCACTAGTACCAAATTACCATCGAAGGGGTCCTCTGGGGAATGGTAAATTTGCATTCCCAAATATTGAAACATATTGGGCTGCCATTTGAGTGGAGTTATGTCAATAGTAAGGCATGGGTCAGGCATAGATGAGATAAATAGGAAGGAACAGGATTTGTTCCAATTGACCTGCAGGCCGGAAAGGGCAGCAAAATGGCTAAGTGTGTGCACGATGACAGCGGGATAGTGGAGATAGTTTTCAAGTAAATAAGCAGGTCAACTGAATATAAGGATACGGCATGAGTGCCATTGCCTAATGGTATGCCCCACTCAGTACCCCGAGCGCGAAGGTGAGCTGCCTGGGGTTCCACTGCAAATGAAAAAAGAAGTGGTTAGAGGAGACATCCCTGTCTTGTACCACGTCCTATGTGGGTAGGTTCAGATATGAGGGGCCCTGTCTTCATCCTAGCTAGTGGTAAAGTGTATAGCAGCCGGACATTTCTAATAAACCTGTCTCCAAAGCCGTAATTAGGCTGTACCATCAGCAGGTAGGGCGAATCGAATGAGTCAAAACCTTGTCCAAGGTCCAGCACCAAGCAGCCCGCGTGGGGCCAAGCAGTTGGGTGTATTTAAGTACATAGAAAAAAAGTTGCAGGTTGAGGGCGGTGGTGCGGGTGGGGACAAACCCACTTTGATCAGGATGTAATAGTGCTGGGGTCATCAGGGAGAACCTATCTGCCAGTACCTTTGACAAGATTTTATAATCTGTGTTAAGGAGGGCTAGTGGCCTATAGTAATTTATGGGCTCCAGGTCTCTGCCAGCAATGAAATCAGAAGCGCTTCGCACAGGGAAGCAGGGAGACAGGAGGTCTCCAATGCCTCAGTGTATAGAGCTTGCAGGCGGGGTGCCAACAACGGAGCATAAGCCTCATAGAATGCCGCAGGCAAAATGTCTGGACCTGGGATTCGACCTGCCACTAGTGCCGGTATCGCTTCTCGTATTTCGAAGGGCGTAATGGGTTCATCCAGCTCCTGCCTCTGGTCCAGCATGACTTGGGGCAGTGACACAGCAGTCAAAAAGGAAGTGATGTCCTCTGGGGCTGTAGTGGTAAGTGAGCAACAGAGGGAGGTATAGTGACACGTCAGGTAAAATGAATTTCTCTCTGCGAGTAAAGAAGAGAACCGGTAGTGGAGCGTAGTCCCCTGATGAGGTTGCTAGGGCAATCCTGACGGATCAGCCAGGCCAGGAGAGATGCCAACCTGTCTGCTAGAGCATGAGTTTTGGCTGAGTCAGAGGCATTATTAAGACATCCCAATTTCTCTAGGAGCTCTTCATGTTCTGCCTGCGCTTCTGCCAGACTTGGCCTTCCAGAAGGATTATCTGTTGTCGCATTTTCCAAGTGCAACAGTTTCCGCTGGATACGTGCTAGGTCAGTATCTAGAAATTTGCAGATATTGCAATGTAGACCCAGACACATGCTGCTCAGTGTCACTTTGAATGCTACCCATTCATTGGAGCACGTTTCTGTGGTGCCATTGATGGAGCAGGTAGTGCAAAATTTAGTATATCTCCTCTATTTTTTGCATGAAAATACTAATTATATAATCTATCAATTATAATATTAATAAACGAATGTTGCATGTATACTAGTCAACATTATTAATACTAAAATACACATGGGATTTGCTAATTGCATGGCTAAATAACTCTTATAACTAAAGTATGTACGCATATTAACAATAGTATATGTGGTAATAGAATACTGCATGATATATGTTGCATTGTGATGTTGCACCCTTGAGGAGGATCGAAAAAGGTGAATATATTTGCTTTAAATGTCGCTATATGCTAGATAAATACAAGCACATAGAGGGATTAGCAAGGGGTTAACATTAGGATCACCATTTCTATGAATTAATTATTCTTTGTGTTTGTTTCGCTTAAAGTTGGCATTTGGGCCTAAATCCAATATGGCCGCTGTCACCACACGCCAAAGTGAGCTGCGCATGTGCAAGAAATCTTCTAAACCTCATAGCGACCTTTGCACAAAGTGTCCCCGGTCAAGGAGACGAAACGGGATACTCGCCAAGACACGGGAACAATCAACCTTACAGTAAACCGGAACAAGCCGATACTTCGCTAGCCCCCTCGAACTGTACTGAAAATCTTGGAATATTAGTCGTACGATCTCAACCAGCCAATCACGACTGCTCTAAAGTTTAAAATTGTATCTTCTATGACTTGTTTTATTATAAAAAGGGTAGTAGAATAGGGAGGGCGCGAATGATGATCACTCTTTCTTTTCGCTTATCATTTTCCACGTTTGTTGTGACGCCTTTTCCGAAGATCCAGATGCTGCCCGACCGCTTGATGACTGCAAACTTTTTCTAAAAATCCACGAGCTATGATATATGCTTGCACGATTTCTGGTCCTTTGATAAATTGGGACTGTAGCGTGCTGAGCAGAGGACTTTGAGCTTTGGCCTGATTTTCGGACAATTTACGACAAATTTTGGTTATGCAGAGCCAATGAATTAGAGGACTTCAGATAGCCAGAATAGGTAAATATGATGTTCTGTGATTTATTTGAATTGATCTAAAACTCTAAACTTTGATGAGACAAATGCAAATAATAATCATTCTGAAAATTTAGATAAACAAATATTGATTAACAAGAAATATGAGTTTGTGGTTTCATTGAGGGAAATAAGGATTCTGAGTCTTAAATGTGGTTCTAAATCACCATCAACCAATCCAACTAAAATGGTCCATTGACCAGGTGGGTGGAGTGCCTTGATGTTTGAGACTAGGGATCTATAGGTTAAGGATATCAATGTATATATTGTAAAATAACTTTATTCTCCCTATAGGTTATATAAGGTGTTTCCCCCACATGTCCAGCGCTTGAATTACTCATCCCTCCTGTGTGTGCAGACTTGTGAGAGAGACGTATGAGTGTTGGTGTTATGGGCCCCACCAATGAATGCGTGTGTGAATGAGCTAGTGTGACGTTGGGTCTGCGACGCAGGGAGGGTATCGGTAAATGTTATTCCCCATCTTCCAGTCTTGCGCTGGATCAGTTTTTCTGGTAGCAGTATGATAGTTTTTATTGTTTTGGTTTGGTGATTATTGCTTGTAAAATTGCTTATTGATTATTGATTGTGGGAAAGTATTGGTTTATGTATTAACACTCTATGTTGAGTCGCGTCGAGTTCTGTGTTGTTTGACGGCTTCTGGAATGTAAAAAGTCAGAAGTTTGTAACGGTTCTGTAGTAGAGCAGAGGTAAGCGCTGCTCTCGGGAAAGACGGAATTGTTGTTGTTGCCCTGTAGGTACACGGGGAAAACGTGTGACGATTGGAGTTGCCAGACGCATTGTTTGGGTTCTATTCGGTAACATCATCGTGTGTTGCCATTAGGGACATTTTCTGTATGAGAGAAATGTATGGTAGTGAAGGTCACCTGTGAAATTTTGGTCTTAGGTACCAGGGGGCAGATTTATGACGTCTGACGCATCTCTGCTAATCAGCAGAGATGCGCCAGAAGAGTTGCGACGTATCTGCCCACCCGTGCGCCACCATTGATGCGCCGCATTTACAATGCGGCGCACCGTGGCACTCGGATGGGCAGATGCGTGACGCATCTCCTGTCGGAAAGGCGGCGCATTGCTGGAGTTGCGTCGCAAGCGCGACGCAGCTCCAGCAAGGCTCGGGGGTGCCCTATCCCTTACATGCTACTTCAAGCAGGCGCAGGGTTGTGACGCAGCATGGCCTTAAAAGTGACTGAGTGAAATCTTGTAGATTTCATTCAGCCACTTTTAGGAGGCGTTCCTGCACCGGAACGCCCCCCCGCTCCAGAATGCCTACATGTGGCGTAGGGCTTTACAACGTGACGCATCTGCCAGATGCGTCACATTGTAAATACCCCACAGCATGGCGCAGGATTTGCGCCGCCGCTGCGTCACAAAAGTGACGCAACGGTGGCATAAATGAGGCGCAAGGGCTCATAAATCTGCCCCCAGGAGTCCAAATGGCACTCTGATTATGCTTATCACTGGAAAGGTAATAGGTGTTCCCTAAGCTTGAAGGAAGAATAAAGTAGAGGGAAGTGCTACTTTATTAACGAGTGTTATAATTCTGTAGTAGGGCAGACTGTTCGCTGCTCTCGGGAAAGACAGAATTCTGTGTGAATGAACTACATTTTCTGTATGAAAGTGCGTGAATGAAATAGTATTCAGGTTAATTGTGAAACTCTGGTTTTATTTCTCAGGAGCAGAGCTTCTCCAACTAGGTGTCTTAATTCTAGAGAAACGGTTAGCTGATGCTTGTTAGAAGGGTGAAGTAGAGGGATGTGCTACTTTATTAACGGAAATAACAATTCTGTAGTAGGGCAGAGGTAAGGGCTGCCCTCGGGAAAGACGGAATTCTTGTAATAAAGGTCATTAACTATTCTTTGTTAGCGAAACAGATAATGGTGGCGTTTTTATGTCGTTACTAACAGAATTTTAGTAAAAAAGTGAATGTAGAAAGTTTACCAATAAATTTTGTAAAGAAGGAGTCAGCAGGAGTAGCGAGAAAAGCTGACATCAGAAAGACTGCGCTGGGATTGGTCAGTCAGTAAGAAACATAGACGCTCTTGATTGGTGCGTTAGTGTATGCCGCGCTGAGAGTGGAGAATTACAAAGTGACGTAGACGCTCCTGATTGGTGCGTTAGTGTGAGTCGCGCTACGATTGGAGAATTACTGAAGTGACATAGACGCTCCGGATTGGTGCGTTAGTGTAAGTCGCGCTACGATTGGTTAAAACAACAGAATAGTCGTAGGGAAAATCTAGCAATACACAGAAGACAAAATGATGTATTACAATCCACCAGAAAAGGAGAAAAAGTCCTGGTTTGGAAAGATCAAGAGTTTATTTAAAAAGGACAAACCGATTGTGACTAGAGAGGGACTGTTGCTTCCCCATCAAAATCGCCCGCATCCTATATGGTTGCGAAATATGGATACCATACTTGTATCTGGTTGGATAATTGGGCAAAGTATGCAAAAGATGATGGAGTTTTAGCATTTCCAGAAAATGGTTCATTTAATTTAGCGGTTTTGAGAAATTTGAGAGAAAAAATTATGAATCTAGAACCAAGACCTGGACCAACACAGTTTGAGGCATTGACAGAATGGGAAGATGAGAAGCATGACAGAGAACGACAGAGGAGTGGCGAAGGGTACAAATATATGTTTGGTAGATCATATGAACAGGAGAATCATGATGATAGAATGAGGAGATGGCGAAGTGCAAATATGACTGAGGGTTTGTTTCCCGTAAGAAATGCTGAAGAAATTAGCAATAGAAAATGTATGGAAAAGAGAAATAATATTGAGTCAAGAGGGTATGGTGTGCATGAATCGGAGGATGATGTTCTTGACGACATGTTTTATAAAAATCCGCCCCCTTATCAATCAGATTCCACATTATTGACACCAAGTGCCCCAATGAGAGAGACTCCACGAAATATAAAATTTGAATCAGTATCACAAGAAACAGAAAGAAACAATCCCTTTAAAGAAATAGAGCAAACACAACATGGTAAAATAGGTAATGAATATTCAACTGAACTAGCGAAGACCACTTTAGAATTAACTGAGAAGATTAAAGAATTAACAAAAAATTTGGAAGCCGTAACTGTTCCAGTAACTATAGGACCTGTAATGCCTATTTTTGATAAACAGAAGGATAGTGAGCATTGTCTGACGATTCCTTATAACAGTAATAAACAAAATGAGAGACCAGAGAAAATTGCAGATGAAAACCCATGGAGACAAACAACAGGTATTCCAGAACAAAGTACGCCTAAACATTTGACAGTAAATCAAAGTCTAGTGGATAGAATAATAATGATGACAGAATCAGTCCCAGGATCACCAAAGAGATTAGCACAACAAACTACTGAGAAAGATAGTGTAGGGCCTACTTCAGATGAATTAAGTGAATGACTAAGGAGTTTGCAGCAGAAAGATAAAGAATCCCAATCTATAGATGTGGCCAAGCTGAACATTGTTTTGGAAGAATTAATAGTAGGGACTTTCCCCACGGAAAAGTTAAAAGCCTATCAGGATGAAGAATTACTATTTTTATGTAAAAGTATAACCTGCAGAGCAAGAAATCTACATGAGAGACTAGAAGAAGTGGCAAATGAAATGGGTATAGACTTCGAAAAGGTAAAAGCTTTACAAAAACCATACAGAGTAACTTTTTCTGAAAAAGATATTGAAAATCTGAATATCGCAGGAAGAACAACTCATATCAAAGACATAATCATTTTGTTAAGAAAATGGGGAGATGTAGATAAATGGAAGAGTAGGTGGTTCCAAAAACGAGATGATGCTTCGGACAAAAGGTTTGCAGCTTTCCCCGTAAGAGAAAAAGAAAAGGTAGTAACAGAATGTCCCATGAGAGAAATTCCAGGAGGAGGATATGTACATGTCCCGTGGACTGGACAAGATATTTTGTCATTTACCAATGATTTCCCTCGACTACGTGAAAAGCCAGTCGAGTGGTATAGGCAAGTGGATAGGTTTGTAAAGTTAAGTTTTATGGATTGATTTAAATAGTCTTTTTGACATAAGAGTACCAGCAGATTTATGGACAGAGTGTAAAATAATGATAAATTGGCCTACACAAGAATACCCTAGAGATCCAAAAACAGGTGCCCCTGATCCAGAGGTGATGAAAAAGTATGAACAAGTAATTACCTTTCTGAAAAACAAAGTACCTCCCAAGAAAACTGATTGGGTAAAAATTGACAGGACTCATCAGGAAGCTAGGGAATCAGTACACGCTTATTATGAGAGGTTGATCCTCGCCTTTAAGCAGTTCAGTGGTGATGAAAATTTGAGTGAAAAGGATTTAAGTCACTTTGTATACCGATTTGTATATGTGCTGCGTCCAGAAATAAGTGAAATGATTAAACAGCATACAGTGGACTGGCAAAATAAGAAAATAGTTGAAGTACTGAGACATGCCAAATATTTTTGTGATGAAATTGAAGCCAAATAGCGTAAGTTAAAAGAAAAAGCTATGTGGGCACAGGTAAAGGTGGCAGAAAGACAGGAAGCAAAATTAATTGAACGGGCAAATGGTGCGAGTATGAAACCTAAATTTAATGTTGGAAAAGGAAAGGGACAATTTAATATAGGAGAAGCCCAAAAGAAGTGGCCATGTCATAATTGCGGAAGAATAGGGCACTGGAAATCCGAGTGTAAATTTCCCCCGAGTACTAATGGTGATAATGCATCATTGAATTCGCAGGTGCAGAAAGAGGTGAGTTGTCAACCACAGCAACAGCAGCAGGTTGTTGTCCAACAGAATCAGGCGCCAAAACCGCCTTTTCCACAGAGCGTAAATCCTCAGAAATACAGTAATGAGACTGGATTCTACAACGAAGAACAGGTAACTAAGCTGCCGCGCGCTAGTACTGTGTCGCAGTATTGGCTACAATGCGATGAGAGTGAGTCAGAAGAAAGCTATTGACGGTGCCGAGGGGAGGAAGAAGAGTGCGTACTTGGCGCAACTCTAGAAGTAGACCAGACAGGCCCTTTTGTCGATGGAAAGGTAAATGATGAAAATATTACTTTCCTAGTAGATACTGGTGCTACTTGTTCAACTGTCAGGTCAGCTGATGTTAAAAACCTTCCTCTCTCGGATGAAACAATCCAAGTAGTTGGGGTATCCAACAGACAGATTAAAACATATCTCACTGAACCAGTAAAAGTTAACATAGGGAAATTTTCTGAAATGCACCGCTTTGTCGTGTGTGATTCAAGCCCTGTAAATTTGTTAGGAAGAGATTTATTGTGCAAAATGAATTGCACCATATTTTGCACTCCCGATGGTATAGCATTTGAGACCCCTGATGAAGATGTACTATATAAAATGACTATGGCAAATATGGAACCTGAGATTACTGAGGCATTTGCTGTATTGAACCCTGAAGAACTACCGAAGGAACTGAAAAAGACAGTAAAGGCAGAGGTCTGGGATTTCACAGGAGAAGATTAGGGGTGGGCGGAATTTGCGAAATTAACTTTCGCAAATTATCGCGAAAATGCTAAAAATCTCCGCAAACACGGCGGAAATATCGCGAAGACGCGGAAGTTTTTTCCCCGCCTGTTCGCGGTATTTTTTGCGTGATCGCGGGTCGCCAACTTACCCATGCGGTTGCTCAAGGGCGCAGCCATCTTGCTTTCACTTGTCCCGCCCTCTCGCGATGCTTACTTCCTGTTCCGGGTCGCGCAATGCATGTTCGCGCCCGTTCGCGGTCGAAATTTCCTGTTCGCGACCGCTTTTACTTGATCGCGTTGCTTTTTGCTTGTTCGGGGAGAAAATATATCGCGAACTTGCACACGTGGTCGCAATGGGCGCGGTCATCTTGTTTTTCACTCTATTGCATGGTTCTGGGGCCTGATTTTCAATCCTCCCAAAATCCTTTCAATCCTTTGTTTATAGCCCCTTTTTTTGAATCTTTATTACTTATTATTTGTCTAACTATTTTCCTGCTTCTATATTTTTGGTTTTTGTCTACTTTGTTTTTGTTTTTTAGCTACTTTTTCTCTTTCTATTGCCTGCTATTTATTTCCTTTACTCCTTTATTTATTTTACCTTTTCTTTCCCGCCCCATCCCCAGAACCATGTCCAAGGGTAGGGCTGTTCGCCGGGGCAGCCAGAGCCGTGACCGCCTTCCTTGCGGAAGGCGGCGCCCACAAGGGGTGCAGGCACGGGCCTTATTTGGGGAGGAGGAGTTGGCTGCACTAATTTTCTTTGTGCAGCGCCACCTCCCCTCAACCCTGGCAGCAGGTGGCAGGCCTGGGTCCGGGTACGGCCTCGGGGAGCGTCGGCAGCGGTGGGGGAAGGTACGCCGGGCAGTGTCGCACATCTCTGGGGTCCGGCGCACCCAGGCACAGCTGACGCACCGGTGGTCCGACATCCTGGACCGTGAGCAGGACCTGCTGGACCTGCTAGGAGTGGAGGTCCCGGGGCTTGGTGAGTACATATTTAATTACTACAACTTTGTGTCTGTTCTTCTGCTCTGTGTTATATATTGTGAATATTTTTTTTCCTTCCAACCAGCTAGAATGTTGCTGCTTACAAATCAATACATTCCAGGTTAATAACGTTTAAAAGTCTTCTGTGATTAAGGTGCTCTTCTGCGCTACTACTAATCTTACTTGTTTGCAGCTTTGCGTTTGCGCTTGCTTAGCGTGATTCTTTACGAGTTTATTTTAGAGAAATTAAGTTACGTAATGCTACAGTGACTCTAGTCCACTCCTTACTTTGTCCCGTCACTAATAGATAGGGGTGGATTGATGTTTAGGTACACTACTTTGTATGAGCTTCTAATTTGTTAGTGGTATGCGTGATGCCCCCTCACTCAGTTACGTGACGTGCTGCTAGTACGGCAGTCTTTAGAACCTTTTCTAGTTTGTTCAATGAGTGGTGGTAGGCTTAGCAGTTACTCAGCAGTAGCAGATCAGCATCAATCAAACCAAAATTTGGTGTATACAAAAAATGTAGTCATGTTCATGTGTCCTCCATGATTTGACCATACGCATTGTTGAGGAATACAGTGGAAATGCATACTTAATGTACAATTGGCATGCCTGGAATAGGTGGGCTAGGTTGGGTGGTACGTTGTACTTAGGCTTAGTTGTAACTTAGTTTTCTGGAATCAGAATGGAAGACTGGATTACTGTTGATAAATAGTAACTTAAGTAGTCGAACTGTGAATCCCCCGATATTACATGTTGACCAGATGAGATCGGTCAATGTAGTTATTGCAATTGTTGTTTACATAAGTGTTTTTTGACCGTTGTTGAAAAATATTGTATTTGTTTGACACCATCCATCTATGTTTGTCTCTTTCTTATATCTTTCCTGTTCATCAGCACCCAGAGGCAGACCGACAGGGACTGGGCAGTCGGCGGGACAGGAACAACACCACCAGGAGGACAACGCTGAGGGCTCCTCTGCTGGCCCCAGTAAGTCTTCTTGTTTTTAATAATATTTCTTATTCCATAACTTTTACTGCCCCATATTTTTCCTGAACTATTGTTGGTTTCCAAATGCTATTTTTTTACCACCAATTATCCTTCGATCTGTACGGTTTCAAAAATCTTATCCCTGCCTCCGCTATGATGACTCTGAGTACTACTGCTACTACACACTATCAGTCTGTCTGTACTGTAGTAGCTAGTCTTGCCCAGTTAGCCAGTTCCACTCTTTGTGAAAGGTTGTAATATAAAACTCATATTCACCAGTAGCTCGAGCCATTGAGTCCAATCCGTTGGGTCGTCGTCTTGTACTACTTTTTTTCTTATTGATCTTGAGGCTTTGAAAATTCACAGCAACAACAGCCCTACCAAATGTATTACTATTTTGATATGATACCCTATAGGACATACTACTGTTGTAGGGATCTTGCACATACATTTGCACCAGAAAATAGGATGTTGGTGATGGTAGGTTGGACCTTCCTTGCACACCTCAATCAGAAATTCCGCACCCACCACAATTCCATTGCTTGACTATAGTACTGTCTTGTCATAACTATTAGGTCTCGGAACCCTCCCCCCAAGATACCCAACAAGTAGACAACCCAGAAAATAACACACCCAACCTCTCAGTCGTGGAAGCAATTCACATGCACACCCTTACTCTAATTTGCTCACTCGTGTAAGTTAGTCCACACCAAAATACCACCAAGTCTATGTAAATTCAAAATGTTTATTTTAATTTGAGAAGGTCTGTACACTGTTTTCTTAGCAGCACCAACCGGAAAATCAATAACATTAAAACAATATACATTGTTGTTACACTTATACAGTTGGGAATTAAATCATGATAACTGAACAGTGGTGGAAGGCAGCACCACCATCCCATAGCAATTTAGTTTATATAAATTTATAAAAGAAGATGTGAGTGAAGGGTCCCCTCACCTTAGAAGAACCTAGTACTGGTAGTTGTTGCATCATTCAGAAGCTCTGGTTCGTAGAAGGGAATCTTGCGTCTGTAATGCAAAAAAAGAAATGGTGTGCGTTAGTATATTGCAACTTGCAAGCATTTCTCAGCCGTGCCAAAAAGTGTAGCATCTATAGATAAGCAATATGGACTAACAGTAACAGTAGTACACCAGTACTTCCTAAAAAAGTGGCTTGTTAATGTTTGTGGACCGCTTGTACGCAGCGCGTAGACTAGACAGTAGCAGTGTGAGGCAGGTCATGTGGGCTCAAAGGTGTCTTAAGAAGCTGCAAGGTAAAGGTAACGTCACATGTGCAAAAATAAAAGCCACAAAGGTAAAATAGTAGCATGGCTAGGGCTAGTTAAGCAAAGGCTACAATGATCATATATAACTATTAGTGTCTACTCTACTACTACCTGATTTGTACTAGTGATGTATGTTAGTATTAACTCATTTTTCAACCTTGCAACTGATCAATAGGGGGGAGGTGTATATGACGCCTAATAAATGTGTAATGTTTTCTAGGCGCACTACCGACCACCAGTGCCGGGGCCAGTGAACAAGGCGACGCGGAGGGAGAGGATGCGGCAGTTGCTGTCGATACCGACGATGGAGCGGTTGGGGGAATGGCAGCACCAGTGGCAGGCGGTGGTAAGTTAGATTCATAATCCTTAACTATTGTTGAACTTGACAGCAAACTCACTGCAAGGGTGTACTGTATGTATATGTATACTGTACAGTTGTGACTTATGGCCCCATTAGGATGGTGGGCGTATTGCCCCCGCCGGGCCGGCTGGAATTCGCTGCCGACACCGCAGGGGCAAACCTCCCGCCATCCCTGTAGAAAATATTCAGACATGTCGACCAGGCAGAAAAGGGTTCAATATGGCGGTGGTGTCTCTCTCACCACACCGCCAGCCATATAATCTGCATTTTGGAATGCCTTTGCGTGGCGGCATTGCCGTCCGCCACGGAAAGGCATGCAGACATTGCAGAGTATGCTTGGGGGCCCCCATGGAGGGTACCTACCTATGCTATGGTACCCCCCCGCCTTTCAAAGCAAAACGTGACAGGCTCCGTGCGGGGCCCGTCATGTTGTGCTTGGAAAAGCAGCACAACATTTTAGCATTGCTTTCAGCAAAGCCAACCAGAATGTAAAAAAAAAAAACAGGGTGCGCCCGCCACTGTGCCGGGCGCATCATCCTAATTAATTGTCCCCACGGGACCCCCACCCTTTTCAGCAGTCGGATGGCGGGCGGACAAAGTCCGCCCGCTGTCCGATGTCGTAAGTAAGTATGAGTTGTTGGGGACGTTTGAAGAGTGAACTAGAAGACTAGAATTAAGCCTGGGCAAAGCACTAGGCTACGCTCGCGTAGTTTGCGAAGTTCGCGCTACTTCGCACTACGCGAACTGCACGTAGCACAGTGCGAACACGCGTAGCATAGTGTTGCGTAGTGCTGCGGTCCTTTTTTGCTTGCTCGCAGTCCTCAACGTCGAGTTGGCGACCGCGAGCAAGCAAAATGACATCCCGGCGAGACTTTTTCCTTGTTCGCGATCAGCAACTTCAAGTTGGCGATCGCGAGCATGGAAAATAAACCTCCCGGCGAGATTCCCAACGCGAGGAGGTCAGGTTTCTCATTGCGAGTGGTCGCGTATGCTCGCGACCGCTCGCGATGAGAAACTACCAGTTCGCGTTGAGAAAGCTGAAGCTCGAGTAAAAATCTACTCGAGCAGCAGAAAACTACAGCTCGCACTGTGCAAGATGCCATTTTCAATGATTGCACAGTGCCGGTTGCTTGTCCACACTGTGCAATCATTGAAAACGACATCTGGCACAGTGCGAACAAGGTACTACGCAGTTCGCGAAGTGCTACGCGTAGCTTGCGTAGTGCGAACTTCACTTTGCGTAGCTTCGCGAAGTGCTACTTCGCGAACTACGCCCAGGCCTAACTAGAATTCCCTTTAATTGGTATAGGACTAGGAGCCAGAGTATTGAGTACCCAATGGCCTCATCTATCTGATTTCAACTCCGCTTTGAAAGTTTTATGGAGAAGAGCACCTGGTGCACTGTTCAACTAAAAAGTGTAAGACAGGTGGAAGGAAGAAGGACGGGCGACATTTAAAATGTTATGTACTACTGTGCTTTATTTTATAGTGCTACTCTACCATGCCACTATGTGTATAAATAATTACCTTGTCCTACTGTTTTATTAAGACTATATTTTACAATTGTCTTGTTTTTTTCTTTTTGATACACAGCTACTCCGAAACTCAACCGGAAGGAGTTGGCCGCCAAGGCACGGCGCCGGAAGCTGGAGGCAATCCAGCGGGAATACCGGCGGCTGGTGGTCCTAGCCGAGGAGGAGGAGGAGACTGCGGCAGCAATTGTTCAAGCCTCCTCCAGTGCCCCGGGCCCCAGCCTCCACCCTCCAGCGGTAAGGCGCAAGCGTCTGGCGGCTGCCCGCCGCCACCGTGCCATCTCCGGTGCCCCCCCCCACTGTGGCTGCAACTGCCGCGGCCTTAGACGCCGCGTCGCCCGTTTAGAGGACGAGATGCGCCAGATGCGTGTCCTCCTCCAGTCCCGCCCCACCAGTTAGTCCCTGTCACTGCCCCTTTTTTAATTCTTGTTCTTAACTCGTTTGGGCGTTACAGACTTTTTTATACTATGGACAGTGGTCAGGGTTAGGGAGGGGGGTGGGTCAGCTTTTGTGGGTTTCGTTTATTTTTGTTCGGGTAAACTAAATATATTTTTCTATGTTACCTGCAATGTTGTTAATGTTTTGTAGGTGGGGTAACTGTTTTACATCACACTGTTTCCTTGCTGGTGCATGGCCGCCCATAGCCTGTGTTTGATTTCAATAATTTGCTGACTGTATAAGACACAAACAGATAGATGCGACACACCTCACTTATTGACTGGTCCTTCTAGTACTTTCAGTCTGTCCTCTAGTCTATGCATTCTTTGGAGTGGTGTGTGAAAATTAAATCATTGACAACATGTCCATTATTAATTCTGCCTCCCCCAAACTTCTCTCTTACCGGTGCTTGATGTTTATGTCCAACTGTGGCACAGCACTGGCTGCATGGTGAAGATGGTTTCCTTTTTCATACATGCCATGATTGGGGTGGTGGTGGTGGTGGTGGTAGTATAGTAGTAGTAGTAGACACTGGCAGGGCGGCAGCATTTCCAAAAAAAGAAAAGGAGACAGTCAATCACCTTTGAGAGACTGTTAGAGGAGTAGTTGAATGAAGTACAGTACAGAACTTACCGAGCAACAATAATATGCTCAAATATTTGACAAAAAAACTGAATGGTGGTTAGGAGGATAGCCTACTAGACAGAGTTACAAACTATAGTTGTGTCGAGTCACTTGACTATGCCTACAGTCTAACAGTTAGTACTGTATATGAGTAATGACAACAAACAAATCCAATCAATGCCGGCAATTCATGCTGAGGTATATGTTCCTTTGTTAAATAAAATAACCTCTGAAATATCCTACTCATGGGTGGCCAAGCAGAAGAAGATCATCGCTCTGCCTTCAAATTGAAGTAGTGTTGCTTTCACCACATCCCCCCCAGCAAGTGTGTGATTAAGTATTGGTGTACATTTAATTTAGTTACACCTCGACAATAAGTCACACAGCCCGGGGGAAGAGGGTTAGGGTTTGTTGAATGGATGGGAAGGGGGTTTTTGGGAAAGGTTTGACATAGAAAAACAGTATGCATACATAGACAAACAAACGACAATCATTGAAGACTACCATATCCATATGTTAAGGGAGAAAAAGGCAATGCATGCATGGTGATGAGAGACCCGGATTACATACACTTCTATTTCTTGTTCTGTTCCGGCCTTAATACTTTAACAGATAGCAAATATAAATTTTAAATATTGGTAGGGAAGAATCGTAAACACAGAGCAAACATAATGATGATTGATAATAACAACTCCAAGAACACACTGTTGTAAAGATTGTATACAAGATATTAATCAAATTATTTAAAAGTGGATACTGTTACTGTCTTATCCTGGTCAGAAATGTGGACTGGATTTTTGCATCTCGGCAGTCCTCTTGCTCCTCTCGTCTCGTCCATCAATCTTGGGTGTGTCGCCTCGCCACTCGCCACTGCCCGGCTGGAAAAAAAAAGGTGATTGATTGGTAAGGTAATTGAATGCATTGTAATGTTTTACAAAGTTTTGGGCAAGGCCCGGCCTGTAATTTTAGATGGAAAAGCAAAGGGTATATTGAGAAAGAAAGTGAAAACAAATGCACAAGTGATGGTGTAGTGCAACAAGAACACTTTCCAAGGTGGCATGTATGCATATGCATCATCTCTACTCTTGTTTTTTTCCAAGCCTTGACCTTCAACAGTAACAGGAGAGAGCAGGGCCACAGTGCTTAGCATTAGCACATCCTACGTTAACACTTTAGAGTCCTTTTTTTTTCTCTCAAAGAGTTGGACAAACGCAAAGCACATTATCCATTCCAAACATAGCATTTTACAGTTTAAGTTAGTAACATCAATGCACTGCAGTCATCCCACCGCTACACTCTATTCAACTTCTACACAGACATTTGGGTCTGCTGTGGTTGTTGTTGACGTGTTTACCTTTAGGCTTTTCCGTTTTATGCCACTCCTGAAACATCCTCCTGACTTCATCATCATCTCTGATACTTTTACTGACTGATTGAAGATCGGCCTGCAGTATAAGTATAATTTTTATGACACAACAAGAGTAGAAATATAAATATTACTGACTTGAGTCATTCTTTATTGTGTACAGAAAGATAGATTACTACTAGTACACTTTGACATCACTTTGTGCACAACAAACAACGCAAACACAAAGACCAATAGCTCAGAGTCAGGTGTCCAATGCATGCCATTAATTGTCATCATTCATTACCTGTTCCTTCTCATCTTAAGTTAACGGGCCATCTCTTTCGCCATCATCATGATGGACGGTGCTGTTGTGTCACAGTCATTTGCATTGCGCAGATTGAGTGAGTCCCCTTCCTGTATTGAATTAAAAGCAATGTATCACCAAGATGCAGGAGAAGTACACATTTCTTATTTGCAAGAAGGGGAAAATTAGTGTGTTTTGTAGAAAGTTGATTAGTGGCAGTGCACAATTACATAAATTCATGCGCAACAAA
This sequence comes from Triturus cristatus, assembly GCF_964204655.1. Taxonomy (NCBI): domain Eukaryota; kingdom Metazoa; phylum Chordata; class Amphibia; order Caudata; family Salamandridae; genus Triturus; species Triturus cristatus. The sequence goes on from NC_140590.1 coordinate 806,903,106, forward strand.
CACAACAAAATCTACATCATTCAGTCTACGATTCTGCGGCCAATGCATGGCATCAATCATTACCTGTTCCATCTCATCTTGTTAACGGGCCGTCTATTTCGCCATCATCATCATGGACGGTGCTGTTGTGTCACAGTCATTTGCATTGCGCAGATTGAGTGAGTCCCCTTCCTGTATTGAATTAAAAGCAATGTATCACCAGGATGCAGGAGAAGTACACATTTCTTATTTGCAAGAAGGGGAAAATTAGTGTGTTCTGTAGAAAGTTGATTAGTGGCAGTGCACAATTACATAAATTCATGCGCAACAAACACAACAAAATCTAAATCATTCAGTCTGCGACTCTGCGTCCAATGCATGGCATCAATCATTACCTGTTCCATCTTATTTTCAGTTCATGGCCAGTCTCTCTCGGCTCTGAAAGGAGGATAGCTATAGTAGTCATCTGATTCATGGTCCACTTGTTTTGGAAGGACGAGGAAAGTTTGAATTTGTTGTTACCATCATCCAATCATCATTCATGAGGGAAATGGAATTGAGCAGGAGATTCAGTATGATCGAGCGGAGGAGCTGGATTCGGAGGACTGTACTGTCAAATGGCAGACACCTGAAACTTGTATATTAAATTAGAAGAGTAGAAGACGGTGATAATGGATTTGTGGCGATTCACAAGTTTATAACCGGAACGACAGACACATAAACAAAGGGGGAAAAAAGGGAGGAAGACAGTAAGTGCGAGCCTAATTGTCAGGGAAGTATAGCTCGTCCTCAAACTCTGGGGGTTCTTCCAGTAGTAGGTTATCATCTGACACAATACTTACGTCACCTGAGCCGCTGTCCTCATCTTCCTCTGTTGATTCATGCATTGTGTAATTCGGTGGTATGAAGTGCTGATTCATTTTGATCATTGTTAACCTCTCCACGTTTTTTGGAGATAGACTGGTCCTTCTCAATGTTACAATGGAACCAGCAGCACTGAAAACACGTTCGGAAGAGACACTTGCGACAGGGCAAGCCAGATAGCTTATCGCCAGTCTGCTGAGCTGTGGCCATTCAGAACTTTTCCTATACCAATACTGCAATGGGTTTTGATCAACGTACACCTCTGTTGGGTCGTCCAGATAGGCCTGGACCATCCGCTCAATGTTCAGGGTTGCTGATGGTAAGCTTTTGTGCTGTTTTTTCTGTGCATCAGCACTGTGCTTACAATAGCCCATCTTTACATACCAATCCTGTAATGATGATGATTGTACTCGGCCTAATGATCCAGTTTTTGTTTCTGTAGTCGATAGTGATGGTGAGTGTTGTGATTGTGAGCCAACCGCACTGCCCTCAGCCGACGAAGTTGCACTTGATTCTGCATGGCCTGCTTCAGTATCAGTACTTGTTGTGGGTTGATGTGGCGGGCTTTTAATTAGCAGCCCTTCGTTTTCAAACTTAATGGCTGCTTCAGCTATACAACTTTTGTAGCGGGCAACATCATTGTCGGAAAAAGCAAGGAATAGTCCTAATTTTGCACGTGGATCCAGAATTGTGGCACAAATGTAATGTTCTTGTGACAAAATTTTATTTTGTATCCTTACATTTTCAGATAAGCGCCTGGATAAGCTCTCCACCAAGTCATGGGCTTGCCTTCTGTCCTCTACACCTTTGTAGGATTCAGACACATTATTCAGCTCATGTTCTAGCATTTGCAGCAATGGGATAGCTTGGCCCATTGTACAGTCCTCCTTGCTGACTTCACGTGTGAAGACCTCAAAAGGAGAAAGCATCTCAGTCAGGCATTTAATTAGGCTCCATTGCTCCCTCTGAAGGGTCATGCCTTTAACACTAGCATCACTGCTTCTGTGCCAGACATATTCATGGAGGGACCTGTGCTGTTCGTACAGACGATCAAGCATGTAATACGTTGAGTTCCAACGTGTTGCCACCTCCTGGATGAGTGCCTTGACTGGCATCCTAAATTCACGTTGGATGATCCTCAGCTGCTTCCGAGCTTTAAAAGAATGGCTGAAATGAGTGCATATTCTTCGGCAGATGGCCAGTAAATTGCTGACTATGGGTTCTTTTTTCAGAAAGTCTTGCACTATAATGTTTATGCAGTGTGCCAAACACGGAACCCTGAAATAGGAACCAAGTTCCATGGCCTTAAGTACATTACTGCCATTGTCTGTGGCAACAAAACCAATACCAAGCCCTCTGGGCCGCAGCCATTCCAAAACCTTGGTGCGAAACTCTTCTAAAATGTTTTCAGCCGTATGAGATTTCTCCATGGCGAACATGGCTACAGTTGCATGTTTCCGAGTACCTTCAAAAATCGCAGCTGTGTCAACAACACCTCGTGCAGATAGTTTATCTCTAACCCCCACAAAAGAGATCCAGTGTGCAGTGATGCACATGTAATCTGTGGCTTGGCAACTGCTCCACATGTCTGTTGTCAGGTGGATATTGTGCACAGCACTCTTCTCCAAAGCTTGTCCAACCAATTCCAGCACATCATGATGTAGTGCCGGAACAGCAATTCTTGCGAAATAGGACCGGCTGGGAACTTTCCATTTCGGGCAGATGGCATACACAAATTCAAGGAAACCCACCCCTTCCATAAATGAAAAAGGAAGAAGGTCCAGCGCTAACATTTTAGCCAGCTTCGCATTGTACAATCGTGCCGTTGGGTGGTTGCGTTGGAACTGCCCCTCCAACCTAAACATGCTCTCAATGGTAGGCTGGCTTACTTTCCTTAGTGGTGCTGTTTTCATTAACCCACTAAGGCTCAACGACACAGATTGTCTCATTGAGGTGCTCGCCGGTCGCCTTGGTGTCTCACCCACACTCTGAGTATGGCTCTTACTGCGGTGCCACTCTGATGTTACTGAGGAGGATGTGTGCGTTACCACTGCAGTGACTGCACTACTGGAGACAGGGCTAGAAATGCCTCCCTGTTCTTCACCTGCCACCACAATATTATCGCTCCCTGATTCTGAATCCTGAGCAACTTCAATGGGTTTAGTTTTTCTACTTTCTTTTAACTTAAGTAGGTGATCCTCCCACACGATAGTGTGGTGTATTCTGAGATGACTTTCTTGTCCTCCGGTACCATAGTTTGTACCAAGCTTACCACGCTGAACACCTTGCCGACAAATTGAGCATATAGCAACGTTCTCCTCCTTGGCGCTAACAGAAAAGAAGTCCCAAACTGGGGAGGAGAACTTTCTGGCACTGCTGGATGTGCCACTTTCAACACCAGATGAACTTGAGGGGGTGCTTGAAAATATGTGACCCTGTCCACCTACACTGTGACTTTTACTACCACTTCCTACTGAGATGGTTGAGCTGGATGTAGGTCCCTGCCGGGCCTTGGAAAATATGGCAGCTGGAGGTAGTGGTGGTGTAACCTGTGTTGGTGAGATCCGTGCTACATCCCGCTCAGTAGCAGCCTTTCTCGATAGGGTGAGAATGTCGGTCTCCAATCCCTTTGGGGCGGGAGTAATGTGCGTGATGACTGGCTTGTCTTCATCAACATCATCACCCCCCTCTTCTACATCTACCTCCATAACTCTAAGTTTTTCTGGGACCTTCCTTTTCAGAAGCATTGTCTTGTGGCGTATATCACTCTCAGACCGAGCTGGTGGGACCCAAGTGTCATCACGATCATCAAAAGCGGGGCTTGAAGAAGAAGATGATGGACTAAGCCTCCTTTTCCTTGCTGGTGGTCTGGAAGACAATAGATCTTCTGAAACAGTGGTTTGACTTTGCTCCACTTTGTCTGCAGGAAGCTCGATTTCCTGAAATGCCCCTACGTCAGGAGCAACAACTACTATGGTGGGCTGTTGTGGCGGCTGCTGCTGCTGTTCTTGTTGCGGCGGCTGCTGCTGCTGTTCTTGTTGCGGCGGCTGCTGCTGCTGTTCTTGTTGCGGCAGCTGCTGCTGCCGTTCTTGTTGCGGCAGCTGCTGCTGTTCTTGTTGCGGCGGCTGGTGCTGCTCTTGTTGCGGCGGCTGCTGCTGTTCTTGTTGCGGCGGCTGCACACTGATCTGCTGAGTTTGCGCCTGCGTTGAACTTGATTGTGTACTACTTTGCGGTAATGACATTTCTTCAACATCGCTGCTCGTTAGTAGACTGGCTACCTCTGCGACACTAAAGCCCTTGGGCCTAGGTTGGTGGGGTTGGACCGCTGTGCTGCTCCCAGCTTGGTTCCCGGACAACGCTTTGGTGCCAAAAAAAACATTGGCCGGCACACCACCAGTCGTGGTTAATGGCACTTGCTTTTTCTGTTCCTTCTTCTCACCGGCAACTTTCTTGGTACAGGACCTGGTACCTTTCTTTGTGGCCATCTTCTTCAGATGTCAGGCAGGATGCAGATGCAAAACAAGTTCTGGTCTCACGTGGACGTGATGCGCAGCAGGACTTCTGTCTGGCTGGCAGTACAACGGGTAGCCGGGTGATGCTGATGACACCTCCTACTCTGTCTTTTGTGAACCTAAAAGCAAATAAGACAGGAGAAGAACATCAGTGAAATGTTGCATTTGTTGTTGTGGTTCAGTTACTTAGTACTGTACTAGTTCAAACAAAAGATAGTCTAGCCATTTATGACTTTTTTTTTTAACTAGAGCTATGTTATACTACTAGTACTATGTACAGCCACGCACTACACTCTCAGCAAGGATAGGAAAGTTAATAATAAACAACAAAATAAAAATGTAATGGAAGTGGGGTGGACCATTGCATTATTTGAGCATCTCAGCATCCATGGAGCTGCTGCTGGCAAAGGGGGTGGATGGATGGAAGCGGTAAGCCAAAGAGCCAATAGGAAAACCATGCAGGCCTATGGCAAAAGCAGGACACTAATAACTCACAGTCCAAACACCAAAAAAGGCCACCACCCACATGGACACACACAAATCACAAACAAGCCGGGGGCCTGGGAAACACCAGGAGCTGACAAAAGGCCTATAAAAGCCAGGTAAAGGATGCCTGTTAAAGCACACTGCTCTGCCTTTTTAATGCAACAAAATGTAAATAGGAACATTCACAGGCCCCAAAAAGCTCTGCAGGGTGCATGCATTGCACACCAACACACCAGACACATACAACAAAAGCATGTCTTTAAGACAACCAACATCAGAAAGGCCACCCCAAAAAACACACTTCCCCAACTCAATCCAATGCCATCCATGCCCTAAATGATGTCTAAATTCAACAGATCACATAGAAAACACTTGATCAATAAAGCTGTGGCTACCTGCTCTGATCCTAGTGGATGAAAAAGCAGGCCTGTTGGCAGACAAGGCCAGGCAAGCTTGCAGGCCTAGGCCTCAAAATGGCCACCAGCCACATGGCCAGGCCCAACAACATCACAAAGGCCACCCCAAAAAACACACTTCCCCAACTCAATCCAATGCCATCCATGCCCTAAATGATGTCTAAATTCAGCAGATCACACAGAAAACACTTGATTAATAAAGCTGTGGCTACCTGCTCTGATCCTAGTGGATGAAAAAGCAGGCCTGTTGGCAGACAAGGCCAGGCAAACTTGCAGGCCTAGGCCTCAAAATGGCCACCAGCCACATGGCCAGGCCCAACAACATCACAAAGGCCACCCCCAAAAAACACACTTCCCCAACTCAATCCAATGCCATCCATGCCCTAAATGATGTCTAAATTCAACAGATCACACAGAAAACACTTGATTAATAAAGCTGTGGCTACCTGCTCTGATCCTAGTGGATGAAAAAGCAGGCCTGTTGGCAGACAAGGCCAGGCAAGCTTGCAGGCCTAGGCTTCAAAATGGCCACCAGCCACATGGCCAGGCCCAACAACATCACAGAGGCCACCCCCAAAAAACACACTTCCCCAACTCAATCCAATGCCATCCATGTCCTAAATGATGTCTAAATTCAGCAGATCACACAGAAAACACTTGATTAATAAAGCTGTGGCTACCTGCTCTGATCCTAGTGGATGAAAAAGCAGGCCTATTGGCAGACAAGGCCAGGCAAGCTTGCAGGCCTAGGCCTCAAAATGGCCACCAGCCACATGGCCAGGCCCAACAACATCACAAAGGCCACCCCCAAAAAACACACTTCCCCAACTCAATCCAATGCCATCCATGCCCTAAATGATGTCTAAATTCAACAGATCACACAGAAAACACTTGATTAATAAAGCTGTGGCTACCTGCTTTGATCCTAGTGGATGAAAAAGCAGGCCTGTTGGCAGACAAGGCCAGGCAAGCTTGCAGGCCTAGGCTTCAAAATGGCCACCAGCCACATGGCCAGGCCCAACAACATCACAAAGGCCACCCCCAAAAAACACACTTCCCCAACTCAATCCAATGCCATCCATGCCCTAAATGATGTCTAAATTCAACAGATCACACAGAAAACACTTGATTAATAAAGCTGTGGCTACCTGCTCTGAACCTAGTGGATGAAAAAGCAGGCCTGTTGGCAGACAAGGCCAGGCAAGCTTGCAGGCCTAGGCTTCAAAATGGCCACCAGCCACATGGCCAGGCCCAACAACATCACAAAGGCCACCCCCAAAAAACACACTTCCCCAACTCAATCCAATGCCATCCATGCCCTAAATGTGCTTGAAAATGAAATACATTAAAAAAACAACAAAAGGAACAGTTGCTTCATCATGCACACACACCCATGAGGCCACGCCCATGGCTAGCTCGGGCCTACTACTACTAACCACAAAATAAAAAAAATAAAAAAAGGAATGATGATAATTAATTATCAAAAATAAATTGTAGTTACAACAACTGCAATGCCCACAATCAAACACAACAACCACTTACTTGTAAAATATCCTATTCCAAAAATCCTGAAATCCAATTGCAATGATGCAGCAGACAAAAAGAGTGATCTTTCCAGCTCCAAATCCAAAGGCAGAATGAGCAGGAGATGGACAAAGCACTGGGAGGAGCCTGCTGGACAGGAACAGGAAGTTGGAGATTCTGTGTCACTTCCTCCCTCTCTCCACCTTTTAAAAAAATTACTCCTTGCACAAAAAAGGAAAGCCAAATGTCAATGTAAGGAGTTCTTTTCATCCAAAATCAGCATTTGCAGATGGTTTCATGCTGCTAGAGCCGATATTCCTCTCCAAATTGAAAATTTTACGTTGTTGAGTTCTCGAGCTTCACATTACTTCCACCGGCGTGTCGAAAACGACATGATCGCGTTCTCTTCTTTGTCCCTGTCGCGTTGGATATGACGTGTTCGGGGTCTCTTTCTCCTGTTCGCGTTCGATTAGACGTGCCCGCGTCCTCATCCTCTGGCTCGCGATGTAGAATGACATGATCGAGATCTCAATCTTCTCATACTCGCGCGGTGCATGATCGCGAGAAGAAAGACGTGATCGCGCGACAAATGACGTGATCGCGTGACAAATGACGTTAATGCGGCCGCGAACTGTCGCGAGACAGCGCAAAATGGCTACCAAAATCCAACATCTCGTGGAGAACGCGACCGGGTCAAGAAAACTTGTTGGCGAACGCGGGGTTTCAGGTAAGGCGATCGCGCGAACGCGAGAATGTATTTTTTTACAGCGCGAGCAAGAAAATGCCAAAATATCGCAATTTCCGCGAACGGAACGGAATTTTGGCCCAGGCCTAGAGAAGATGTAGGATTAATGAAAAATGTGGATCCTGTAAAAGTGACAATAAAGGAAGGAATAAGTTACCCAAATATTCCTCAGTATAAATTGACACCCGAAATAATTGAAGGAGTTACTCGTATAATAGAGAAAATGATTAAACAAGGTATTTTGAGAGAAATAATGAGTAGTCCATGTAATTCACCAATTATGGGCCTGAAAAAGCCTAATGGAACGTTCAGAATAGTGCAAGATTTGAGAAAAATAAACAAAATAGTTGTGTCATGTTGTCCTATTGTACCAAATCCTTCAGTGATTTTGTATCAGATTCCACATGATGCAGAATGGTACACAGTGATTGACCTGTGTCATGCTTTCTTTTCCATCCCATTGCATCAAGACAGTCAGCAGATTTTTGCATTCCGGTTTGGCGAACGTATTTTGGCATGGTGCCGAATCCCACAGGGGTATACAGAGAGCCCCTCAATATTTAACCAGATATTAAAAAAGTCCTTAGAAGATCTAGAGATGTCCGAGAGCTCAGTACTAGTCCAATACATTGACGACCTGCTTGTGGCGTCAAAAACACGAGAAGCTTGTGTGGTGGATACCATAGCACTGCTAAATCATCTAGCAGATGAAGGACTTAAAGTATCGCCATCGAAATTGCAATTCTGCTAGAAAGAAGTACAATATTTAGGCCATAAAATTGAAAAGGGACTGAGGAAAATAACAGCAGAAAGAATCAATATAATAAAAGGAATGAGAGCACCAATGACGCAAAGAGAAGTGAGAATGTTTCTTGGAATGGTAGGATATTGTCGTCAGTGGATAAGTAACTTTTCCCTGATTCCAAAACCTTTGGTACGCCTGACAAGAAGTGATGTAAAAGATCCCATTGAATTGAATAAAGAAGAGTTAACAGCCTTTCAACAATTGAGAGACAGTTTGTGTGAGGCACCAGCACTTGGTATGCCTGATTCTGAAAAGGAGTTTGAACTATGCTGCAGCGAGAGAAATGGATGTGCACTCTCTGTATTAATACAGAAACATGGAAAACTGAGAAGACCAATTGCATATTTTTCAACTATACTTGACCCAAGTAGCTGTAGCATTACCTGGTTGTCTCAAAGCAGTGGCTGCCACTTGTAAGAGTCTGGAACAGAGCGAGGGAATTGTAATGGGATATCCTGTGCGAGTATTTGTACCTTATGATGTGGCAATCCTTTTAACAAGGAGCCGCTCTCAGTTCATGACACATAGTCGGCTAACTAAATATGAAAAGGTCATATTAGGTGCAACAAATGTGAGCCTTGTAAGATGTCTGAATGTGAATCCTTCAACGTTTTTGTCGGATGCTGAGAATGTGGAAGTCAGAGATGATGTGGATCATGACTGCTTGGATGTGCTTGATTTCTGTACCAAACCACAACCTGATATAAAAGATGTACCTTTGACAGAAAGTGACTATGTGATGTTTGTGGACGGATCATGCTTGAGAACAGACGAAAGAACTCTGAGTGCAGCATATGCAGTGTGCACAGTAGCAGCAGCAATGGAAGCATCTTATCTAAAGGGAGTAAAGTCAGCCCAAGTTGCTGATCTATTTGCTATAACCAGAGCATGTAAGTTGGGAAAGAATGTGAGAGTGACTGTGATAACTGATAGTCAGTATGGCTTTGGTGTCGTGCATGATTTTGGCCAAATTTGGTCACAGAGAGGATTTTTTACTTCAAGTGGAACCCCTATAAAAAATACTGAAGTGGTTGGGAAATTGCTTGAGGCGATACAGCTGCCTAAGCAATTGGCTGTTGTGAAGTGTGCTGCCCACTCCAAGACCGGAGATTACATCGCAGCTGGGAATCAGTATACAAACGATATGGCTCAATATTGTGCGCGAAACCAGAATTAGGTAAACAGAGCAAAAGAGAAGGAAATGAATTCATGTCCCTTGTTGTTTACTAACATTGTGAATACATGGGAAGAAGTGAGGTAGTTACAGGAAGAAGCAGGAGATGAGGAAATGAGACAATGGGTCAAGGCAGGATGTGCACCAAGGCAAACAGATCATGTGTGTGTCTATCGGGATGGAAGACCAGTTATGCCTGATAGCATGGTGTCAGCCATGGCCCAGATGTATCATGGACAAGCACACGTAGGGAGAGATGCAATGCTTAGACTATTTAAACAGACATGGTACAATGAAAAATTCAGGCTTGTAGCTGAGAGTCTTTGTCAACGATGTCTTATATGTCAGCAGTTCAATCCTGGAAGAAAAATAGTGGTAAGTCTAGGAACGATAGGTCGAGAAGGAGGGCCTTTCACCAGAATGCAAATCGATTTCATTGAGATGCTTCCCTGAAACAGGTTGAGGTATGTTTTAGTGATGGTCTGCCTATTTTCTAGATGGGTAGAAGCATATCCCACAAGAAGAATTGATGGAATAACAGTAGCAAAACTACTTTTGAGGGAGTTCATTCCAAGATTTGTGTTTCCAGTCACAATTGAGTCAGATAGAGAAAAAAAATTCCATAATGAAATCATGAAGCTAATTTGTGAAGCATTGAATGTACAATGGGTGGATGGGGATTTAAAGGAGGAAATGATCCAGTTTTTCCTGGATAATATTTTATCTGCGGGAACAAAGCATATTATCGATTACCAGCTCACTGGTTTGGCACATGTTATGTGGGCCTGGTTTTTCCAAAGATATTCCATGTGGGAAGAGGAAGAGATGGTGTACATGAGTTAAGTAGACAACTAACACGTAGAAAGAGAGAATCTTGGTCAGAAATTGTGGGAGACATTTTTGAAGCATTGATACCAACAGTGGGAATATCTCTGAAGCTCAACATTGTTGTACTTATATTACGGACGAAAGTCAAGATCTAAAGTCATACATTAAAAATATAACTGATTTGCATGAGGAAATTGCACCACTGGAGGTTGAAGGTGTCTGGGAAAAGATTGGAAAGAAATTGTCTTCTATTAAAGAGTTCTTATTAAAATTAGGTAGTACATTTATAGGTAAAATCTTATTTCCATTAACCTGTATAATTTTTCTAGTATTAGTTATAACACTAGGTTGTTTCTGTTGCAAAAGAAAGAAAATACAGAAAAACTTATACAGAGAAACTTTGAAAAAGAAAGAGAATAAAAGACGAGAAAAAGAGTTTGAAGAAGTAGAATTAGAAGAAATGAAAGATAGTATGTATAGAAAAGCGAGAGAAGAAATTGGGGAAACAGAAATGTGAACTAAAAATCTATGAATTCATTTTCTTTTCATAATAAATTTACAAAATGTTAGGTATTGTGGTGATAAAATCACCAAAGGGGGGATTGATGGAGCAGGTAGTGCAACATTGTGTATACCTCCTCTATTCTTTGCATGAAAATACTAATTAAATAATCTATTAGTTATAATATTATTAAACGAATGTTGCATGTACACTAATCAACATCATTAATACTAAAATACACATGGGATTTGCAAATTGCATGGCTAAGTAACTCTTATAACTAAAATCTGTACGCATATTAACAATAGTATATGTGGTAATAGAATACTGCATGATATATGTTGCATTGTGATGTTGCACCCTTGAGGAGGATCGAAAAAGGTGAATATAATTGCTTTAAATGTCGCTATATGCTAGATAAATACAAGCACATAGAGGGATTAGCAAGGGGTTAACATTAGGATCACCATTTCTATGAATTAAGTATTCTTTTGTGTTTGTTTCGCTTAAAGTTGGCATTTGGGCCTAAATCCAATATGACTGCTGTCACCACACGCCGAAGTGGCCACTGTCTCATGAGGCACAGAGTGAGCTGAGCATGTGCACGAAATCTCCTAAACCTTGTAGCGACCTTTGCACAGTGTCCCCGGTCAAGGAGACGAAACGGGACACTCGCCAAGACACGGGAACAATCAATCTTACAGTAAACCGGAACAAGCCGATACTTCGCTAACCAATGACCTCCCCCCTTGAACTGTACTGAAAATCTTGGAATATTAGTCGTACGATCTCAACCAGCCAATCACAACTGTTCTAAAGTTTAAAATTGTATCTTCTATGACTTGTTTTATTATAAAAAGGGTAGTAGAATAGGAAGGGTGCGAATTATGATCTCTCTTTCTTTTCATTTATCATTTTCCACGTTCGATGTGATGCCTTTTCCGAAGATCCAGATGCTGCCCGACCGCTTGATGACTGCAAACTTTTTCTAAAAATCCACGGGCTATGATAAATGCTTGCACGATTTCTGGTCCTTTGATAAATTGGGACTGTAGTGTGCTGAGCAGAGGACTTTGAGCTTTGGCCTGCTTTTCGGACAATTTACAACAAATTTTGGTTATGCAGAGCCAATGAATTAGAGGACTTCAGATAGCCAGAATAGGTAAATATGATGTTCTGTGATTTATTTGAATTGATCTAAAACTCTAAACTTTGACGAGACAAATGCAAATAATAATCATTATGAAAATTTAGATAAACAAATATTGATTAACAAGAAATATGAGTTTGTGGTTTCATTGAGGGAAATAAGGATTATTAGTCTTAAATGTGGTTCTAAATCACCATCAACCAATCCAACTAAAATGGTCCATTGACCAGGTGGGTGGAGTGCCTTGATGTTTGAGACTAGGGATCTATAGGCGAAGGATATCAATGTATATATTGTAAAATAACTTTTCTCTCCCTATAGGTTATATAAGGTATTTCTCCCGCATGTCCAGCGCTTGAATTACTCATCCCTCCTGTGTGTGCAGACTTGTGAGAGAGACGTATGAGTGTTGGTGTTTTGGGCCCCACCAATGAATGCGTGTGTGAATGAGCTAGCGTGACGTCGGGTCTGCGACGCAGGGAGGGTATCGGTAAATGTTATTCTCCATTTTCCAGTCTTGCGCTGGATCACCATCATTAGAATTAAAATATTCTGCTATGGCTGTGCCTACAGATGAGTGGAAAGGAGGGTCATCCAGGGCCAATGGCTGCAGTCGCAAGTGGGAATCGAGGGATTGTCCGTGGTCCAAGCAAATTGTAAATATTGCGGGTCATGGTCCGAGTAAGGGCGGCCCATGTAATCAATGCAAGTGACGTATTGCACAAGCTCAGGTGTGCCCACCAGTCTGTCTATCCTGACATGAAGGGAGTGGGGCATAGAGTAGAAGGAGTATACCTTTATTATAGTGTTATGCATGAGCAAGTATCCATGAGACCACAATTGTTTAGCCAGCTAGTATGTGTTCTATCATTTGATGAAGCACTGGTGCGGGTAGTGGGGGAAATGAACAGTCTAGGTTGACATCAAGCACACTGTTAAAATCACCACCCAGCAACAATGGTATCCCATTCCATTTCGAGAGAACCCCAGAGAGAGCTTTGAGGTATGTTGTGTGATCTGTATTCGGGGCATAGAGGCCACCAATTGATATTTGCCTACCATCCAATCTACCCAAGTTGAGGACATATCTACCCTCAGGGTCTGCAACCACTTCCTGGGTTATAAACAGGACCCCCGGTCTGACCCACACTATCGCCCCGCGAACATAGGAGAAGTGAAGGGCAAAGATCTGTCTGCACTACCTACGTTAGAGTTTAGTCATCTCGGAGTGCGTCAAATGGGACTCTTGCAATAGAGCAATGTGTACGGAGTGATGTTTCAGATAAGAGTAGATAACATGGTGGTGTGCTGAGGTGTGAATGCCGCACACATTCCTTGTCAGTTTCTTAATATTCACCATTTAGCTGTATAAAGGTGAAATAACTGATGGTGCATCATCACGAGCTACGTTTACATGTGCATGAGAGAATCTGACAGTGTCTGTAGCGACGCAAGGTTATGTTAGGGCTGTATAGGGTGTTTAACCTTAAACTACAGAACAGGTTGTTATAAACCAAAGCTTTGAATACTGGAAGAGCAGAACACCATTCTAAAATGAATGTGTCCACTAACTAGTGTAGTTATGAAGAGGGGGAACAGAGGGGAACGTCAATTGTGCAAACCCCTCAGATATGCAATAAGTATAAGTTACCAGCATGTCAATTTGATTCACTTTAGCGCGGTTTGCCAGGTGCAGTTGCAGGCCTGCATGCATAATATTTACGCATGTGACTTTAAGAGAACATATCAGTCATGGATGTAATGATCCCAGCAGCACCCACAAGGATTTGATCATATCATACACGGTAAGCATATCAGCATATAGCAGGAGCAAGTAAAGACTAAGTATAATGATTAGGACGTCAAATTATTTCTTTGGATGTTTGCTGGGTCACATCTGGAGGCAGAACCAAGTCTTACTTTGAGGGCCAGGTTGAGGAACTTCGATTTTTGATCGTGATCGTATCGACCCGCCATTTTGTGCTCCACCGCCATTTTGTGTTGCCGTCACTCAGGCAGCACGGCGAACAAAGTCTATTCTTATTTTTTTCTGCAGCTTCGTGTTGGAATAACCCTTCTGCCTCTATTTGCAAAGCTGGTGTTAGGACTGGCCGAGTACACTAATCCCTGTCTGGTTTTTCTAATCCCCGTCTCAACTATCTGTTGGTTCACACTATTCTTTTCTGACTTTATCTTATTGTCTGGCCTTCACTGTCCTCTGCTAGCATTCTCTCGTTTCACAACTGTCCTCCAACACACACAAACGTATCTCGCCACCTGCAAGTTAGTTACGAATCCGTTAATGAATTAGTTTGAGGGAGGGGTGACAAACATAGTTGGAGGAGAGGTTTCTTCGAGTCATCTGACACTTTGTTTTCAAACCTTTCCTATTGGTTCTGTCCTGTTTTTCAACTTTTCTTATTGGCTCTTTCTTGTATATTCTGGGTGTGTATTTGGTTAATGTATATGTTACCTATATGGTATAAAAGATTGTGCGCCACGGAGTAAAGTGGCAGTCTCCTGAGAACCTACCTTGTGTACTTCTGGGATAACTGTACTAGCTGCAGCTAATAAATCTGATCTTCTAACACCTAACAGAGTGTCCCGTGTCTCTGTGTAGCTGAGCAGGAGAACCCAGGAGATTAAGGCGTACCCTGCGCCGCCAGGCCCGAAAGGTTCTGGCTCTTCAACTGGCGCCCAATGTTGGGCGGTTTCAGTGGTACCGGTTCTGCCTGAAGGTCGTGAGGAACCCCGCAAGAAAATTCCGGAGGATTCGCGAGCCACGTAAAGCGACCCCTGTATGTCGAAAGTGGTCCGAAGGTCTTTTGCAGCGCGGTTACTTCTTCCTGGCGGCTACTGACAACTGCTGCCCTGACTGCCGCCCTGCCTTGGCCCTTCCTTTGGTGATGTATGGTAAGGCGAGACGATAGACGGGCCTCTGTTGGCGTGAGAAGACGTCCTTAGTTAAGTATTTCGTGGGTCCCGCCCACAATTTTTGTCCTTTGTTCCTTAGTACCTCTGGTTCTTAGATTCGACTATTGTAATAGCCGAAGCCGAGGGGTAAGTGCATTTGTGCTGCGTAAACTGAGTTTTACCTCCTTGAAGTTTGTGAACAGTCCGGTGATATCACGAGATGCCTGGTCTGACTAAGTTTGGAAAATTTTGTTGCTTTGGATGTAATAGGGATTCCCGACTTGAGGACTCTTGTCCGATTCCTTCGGTTGGAACTCCCACATATGAGCTCTATTCGAAACATGGTATTGGCCCCATTGCCTTTAACGAGGCATGGACCCGATACATAAGGAAAGATGGTGTTCTAAAATGGCCAGAAAATGGTAGCTTGGAGCCTGATGTGCTAGATAATTTAGAAGCAGTTCTATTCAAAAGAAAAGCCCGGCCGGCAATGTTTGACTCTTTCCGCCTTTGGCGTAAGGAAGCCAAACAGAAAGAAATTAAGCAAGCAAAACGAGATAGAAAAGCGCAGAGTATGACAATTATACAGGCTGCCCAACAATTTAAGGATGATGAAATTGATAATGCAACTGAAATTTCAGAGAGACAGCATCGCATGGCGATAGATAAATGCTATCCGGTGTTGCCAGTTTCCCCTTCCGAAAACAAGAAAGATTTAGAAGAAGATCTCCTAATGTCTCACTTATTGAGATTGCCTCCGCCCTATGCACAAAGTGCCAATGCACCCCAATTGTTACAGCCTGTTCAGCCGCCAGCGGTACCTCTGCCTGTTCCGGCTCTTCCGCATTTGCCTCCTCCAGCATTACCGCCTCTGCCAGTTTTACCATTAACTTCAACTTCTTTACCCTCATCTCCTGATCTTCGATCTCCTTTGCCTTCTGCACCTACTGCGATTATCGGTTCTCCTCCTGTCAGTTCGCCTAATACTTTGTCTCCAATTCTCATGTCCATTTCTCCGTCCATGCGCAAGCGACTTACGGACACTGTCACTGGTATTCTATCTCCTTTCTTTGGAGCTTTAAATGTGTCTCCGGCTTTTCCTCGAAGACAGTCTCGTAGTCAGTTCCCAGATTCGGAAGAACGAGAAAGGTTGGAATCTCTTGCACATAGATGGATCAAAAAGGTCCCCAATACAGTGTCCTTGATATCATGCCTACCTTCTCACAATGGAATGCACCCACACAAAGATATGTTTTCGATATAATGTGTGATACTCTCTTTAAAGAATGGGAGGATGTGAATTTAAATTCGGTTCCTCAGGGTCTGTTAGATGTTCAGGCTGACTTTGATAAAGGACTTGTAGTGGGTCCTAAAGTTGAAAATGCTGTAAGGACACTTATTTCCTTTAGAAATTTATTATCCTCTCAGACTTTCCTTGATTCTGATCCGTCGGTTAGACTGACACTGAAAAATTATCCCATGAGAGAGGTTCCTCCAGTATGGAAGGAAGAGGTTGCAGCAGCAGGTGCTAATCCAGCTATTCCCGCTCATTTTCAGCGTATATGGGTACATGTCCCCTGGAAGAGATCTGAAGTTTTGGCCCTTAAACAGACTCTACCAGATCCTCGTAAAAACCCTGCGGGTTATTATAAAGAATTATCACAGACAGTTGACGCTTGCATCATGAATTTAGCTGATATCGATATGTTGATGGGAAATGTAGTCCCACCGACAATATGGGCTAAGATTCGTAAGGAGAATCAAGCACAGGAATTAGGTGCTAATTGGGATGTTATATTTGCCACAGATAGAGACCAAGTGGGTGGTGCAAAGCCTGATGCTTTGATTTCAGAACTCCCTGGTAGGATTATTACATTAATGAAAACGATGATGACTGCATTAAGAGTTAATTGGGATAAACTAGCAGCATGCAAACAAAAGAAAGATGAAAGTGTCTCTGATTTCTTTACTCGTTTCGAGGAGACATTTATCGATCACAGTGGTCAAGATATGGCTACAGAGGGTGGACAGCGATTATTTGTGGACAAATTCGTATTTAATTTGCTTCCTGAGCTGTCACACAAATTGAAAGATTCTGAAAGTTCATGGGCTGTTTCTTCTTCTGCCCAGATATTGGCTACTGCACAATATTACGAAAACAGAGATAAAGAAGAAAAAGAAAAGCAAGAGAAAAAGACGAAAGAATTAAAAACAAAGGTTCTCTTGCAACAAGCCTATCCTCCTCGTCATGCTCAGCCTCAATTTCAACAGCCTTCGCAGTTTCAGAGGTTGTATCAAAAACCTGAGCCATACATTTGTTAGGACCTAATCAATGTGCCTATTGTAGAGAGGAAGGTCATTTTAAGAATAGTTGTCCGGTTTTATTGCAGCGCAATGGAGCATTGTCTGCTCCACGAGGTCGTACTGGCCTCCAGTCAGCAAACAGAGGTAGAGGTCGAGGTGTGCTAACTCCAGAACAGCGTGCCCTTCCTTCTCCCAATTCCATGAACTACTTCGATCAGCAAAATGTTAAGTCTGCTCAGTATTACAATGAAGACCATTATATTGAAAACGGAAATGAAAGTCTTCATGCCAACTAGGACAGCCATGGACAAAGTAAGGGAGTTGTGTCGGTTCCAGTAGACCAGAGTGGTCCTTATGTTAACGTCACTACAATGGGTGTTTTAGAGCCATTTCTTTTAGATACTGGGGCGATGAGAAGTTCTATCATTTTCTGACGCCCCCGTTCACAATCCGGTTTCTTGCCCTTTGCCTATCTCAATTGGCCCTTATGATTTGGAAGCTCCACTTCTTTTGACGAATGGTTGCGGTGAGAATCTGTTGGGTTTGGACCTATTGAAAAGAATGCATGCTACAATATATTGTTCTCCTTCTGGTGTACATCTTACTTTAGGACAGAAATTGATTTCTCCAATGTATTTGTCCAAAGATCAGTTTCCACCGAATTGCTTTCTCTTCCAGCAACGCTTTGGGCCACGGGTCCGAATGATGTGGGCTGTCTCGAAATTCCACCTTATGTTGTCACTCTCAAGCCCAATGTTGAATTACCGCGCATCCCGCAGTATAGAATTTCCACTGAAGGTGAAAAAGCGCTTTTGAAAATCATTCATGATTTGATTCAGAAGGATGTGGTTGAAGAAACGAGAGGTAACACATGCAATAGTCCTATTCTTCCTGTTCTTAAACACACTGATCCTTCTCAGCCACCTGTATATCGTTTCGTAATTGATCTTCGGGAGGTAAACAAAATTGTTGTACCACAATTTCCTGTTGTTCCAGATATCACTGCTCTGTTGACAATGATACCTTCCACAGCGACTTGGTTCGCTGTTATCGATCTAAAGAATGCCTTCTTTAGTATTCCCATTGCAGAAGAGAGTAGGGACATTTTTGGCTTCTCTCTTGGAGGCCGAAGCTTCCGGTTTAAGCGCGCACCTCAGGGCTATTGTGAAAGTCCCTCCATTTACAGCCAAGCTTTAAAAAGTCATCTTGATACTTTTCATTTGCCATCTGGTGCTGCTCTTATTCAGTACATGGACGACTTGTTGATCACTGCTGATTCAGAAGATATTTGCAAAAATATTTGCATTGTTACGCCATTTGTTTAATCTGAATCATAAGGTTTCACCTTCCAAACTACAATATGTCCGTCGAGTGAAGTACTGGGTATTTTAAGCCCAGCGGTGCAGGGGAACACACCCTATGACTTCGGGGTTCTTCCTGTTTCAGACCTACAGAAACACAGAGTCTTCTGGGTGAAGTCAAAGATCAGTTTATTGGCTGCAGACCAATTACAGGTATCCTAGAAGTACAACAGCGTGTATGTTCTCAGGAGACTGCTGAAAATCACAGAAACGGGCTTCTCCTTAAATACAGAATTTCCTGCCTCAGGCATACATTCCTTAGTTTATGGTATGGTCATTTAAAGTATACATTACAAACGAAAAGGCAGAGTCATGATGACCATCCCACATTCCAGTTAAGCCAGCCCGCAATTATTTACCCAGCAAGGCTCAGATCCCACATCAGATATCGATAGGCCCCAATAAACATGAGCATTTCCTGTTTTGGGAAACAAGCCATAAAGCAGGAACAGTCAGGTGTGAAAGAGATTAGCTGGAGGCTTGTGTAGGATGAAAAGACTTTATGGTGTGTCAAGCCCTGATGCTAATCACAGGTGGCCAGAGGACGGGGAACTCGTGAGACCAGTTTGACCTGGGGCAGCGGAGCCAAGCTGCCCAGGTCACAGAAAAGTCAAAGAAAGCCACATGTGCTCTGAAAGGCCCGTTTTCGCTTCATGCTATATAGCCTATGTGAGGGCAACCATAAGATGGCCACCGCTACAAAATGGAACCCACGTAGTGATGTGAAATAGCGTATACACAGTGCATCCATAGCTAAAACGTTACAAAAAGCACTTGTACATACCGCATTAACCATTCGCGGTTCACTATTACCGGGATAGACAGGGGTAGGGCCCTGCCTCCTACGCGGTCCCAAATTCTAAAGTACGACAGACCCTCCTTTTGCCCTTACATAGGCAATAACTATACTCATTTCAATCCGAGTCTAGGTCAATATTCACGAAGTCATGGAGATGTTGCTGTAGCATCATCCTATTACTCAGCTCGTCCCTCGATACAGGTTTCCTTACACATAATGTAGCACAGAGGCCACATATCGCAGGAGCACACTGTATGCACAGACAGAACAGGAAAAGGATGGCTAAGATCATTCCAATGACCATCAGAACTTTCCAACCCCAGGCAGATATCAGTTCCCAGAACCACCCCACCAGTGACCAATCTCCTTTATCCACGTGTATGGACTCAGATATTTTATGCAGTTTGGAGATGGCTTGATAGACTGTTGGAGCGTTATCCGGTATGAAAATGCAACAACTGGATTGGATAACCTTACATACCCCACCGCGGTCTGCAAGTATGACGTCTAGAACCATGCGGTTCTGCAAAGTCATGAGGCGATCCGCCTGGAGCTCAGCTGTTAAATTACCAAGGGCACCAGCCGTAACATTAGCAGTGGATTCAACCACACGAGTCAGTTGTCTCAGGTTCCTACTATTAACCATAGGTCCCCAAAACGGCAGGAAACCCAAAAAAGAAATCTCCCGCTTCCTGACCGGCAGTATCCTCCTTACTAATCACACCTCTCACAACTCTGGTCTTGTGATAGTCAGAGGCGGCAGTAAATGTTGGCGGTAGCAGATTTGCAATATAACATGTGCCCGAGAAATCAGGGGGCAACCATGTATATGCTCGGTCATTGCAGATAAAATATGTACCCTTGGCAGCCAAAAACGCAGGGGAAAACTGTGACGGAAAAGTGTACGTTTCAGTACAGTCACTTCTTCCCAGTTGAGCTCTAGGATTCTGACCATTACCTTGCAAACAGAACCGACCTATGTGGGGTACGACCCAGATTGGGGATGAGATTTTTCGCTGTCTTTCACCCAGACTAATACTATACCCCGTTGCGTTCCACCCTACATAAGCTCTCAACTCTTCTTTGGGAATGGATGAGTATGCATCGATATCTCTACTCATATCGGCAACTCCTTTCATTAAAGCTTTGTTATTGGTGCTAGGTCTGATGGAACGCGGTTGTCGCAGGGAGTACGCATCTAGTGCATAGAGAAACATGGTCTGGAATGCCCATGACGATCCATTGTAACTATACGGCAGCACCAGATAGGGAATACCCTTATTAATGGTATGTGGCATTAAACCGCACACCCAACAATTTGTTGTATTCATGACTAGTTGGTGCTGGTGCAGGAGCTGAATAAACGAGTTATTCACAAACTCTGATCGTCTAACTTGTTCATGTTCAGGCAGAGGGTGAAAGGAGTGTGAGGAGATAGTAGGAGGAGGTATAGGCTGTACAGTGGGGGCAATGGGCTCTTGAGAGGAGAAGAATACAAATCCTACAGTAAACATTATCATACTACATAATATAAACAGACATAAAAACACAAAACGTTTGCTTTTCATTATTTTACATATTCTAGCTTTAAAGTTCATTTCCTCAGCGAGTCTCTCCATCTTAAAAGACTCCATCCTCTAATCGTGCCGCTCGCGGCGGGTGAGTTTCTTCTGCTAAGGAGTACGCCTGTCAGTCCAGGGAACGCCCTAGACCGACCAGAACCGTTGACCTAACGTCTCCGGCCTGTACCCCAAAGTCTTGGCACCGCAACCCTGCGGCTGAACCCGGATGGTGGTTCGAAAAACAAAAATCAAGAAAGTCCTTCAGATGGGAGAGCTATGGTATCAAAAACAAAAAGGTGAGGAAAAGAATATTTATTTGTCCATAGGCCTTGGTCTCAGATTGTAGTGGAGACGGCCAGG
Organism: Triturus cristatus; assembly: GCF_964204655.1. NCBI lineage: Eukaryota > Metazoa > Chordata > Amphibia > Caudata > Salamandridae > Triturus > Triturus cristatus. The sequence goes on from NC_140590.1 coordinate 806,924,390, forward strand.
TACTGTTTGATCTTGAAACAAGAGTTCAGGCTCGGTAGTGTCCAATCGAATTGACGGTGGCACAGCTTCTTGCAAAATATCGTCACTTTCCTGCGCTGAAGTCGTGCCTTTTATGCGTGCATCACTGAACGGCACAAAATGAGGTACAGTGTCTGTTTCAGAGTCAGCGATACCCTCCTGGACCCACTGGTCATACGGCAGAGGCAAAGGGATCCTCTTCACGTGGGCGCCGTGGATCCAGTTCCTTTTCCCCTTTACTCGAACAGCTGATCTTGTAGACAGTAGTACGAGGTGAGGGCCAATCCAGCGGGGCTCATCGTTGGTTTTCCGCTGGAAGTTTTTCACAAGGACCCACGTGCCAGGTTCGATAGGGTGTCCAGGAGCTTCAGAAGCCGGGGGGAGAGTATCATGCACCTGTTGGTGTAAAACACGCAGTTTAACCGTCAAATCATACAAGTAATCAAGCAGTACTGGGTGTTCGATTTCGCTGAATTTCGTCGGTCCTGGCACACCCCACACATTGGCCGGGCGGCCAAAAACAACCTCATAAGGACTAAGTCCCACTCGTGAGTGCACGGTCATTCTAGTGGACAGGAGTGCTAGAGGCAGAGCGTCAGGCCATTTAAGACCTGAGCTCGCTTGGATTTTGGCCAGTTTGAGTTTTAGAGCGCCGTTGTAGCGCTCTACTAATCCAGCTGATTGGGGGTGATTTGCAGCGTGAAATTTCTGCCTTATACCTAGTCCCTCACACACATTCTTCATCACTTTACCCACAAACTCACTTCCATTATCACTCCACACCATTCTTGGCATTCCAAACCTAGGGAAAAATTCTTTCACAAGGGCTTTGGCTGTGGATAGAGCAGTATTATCCTTTAGGGGATAGGCCTCAATCCATTTTGAAAAAGCGCAAACAACCACCAATACATATTTCAGGTTGTTGCACCTTTCCATGTGAATAAAATCTAGCTGCAAAACTTCAAATGGATATGATGGAGGCGCAAAATGACCAGTTGGAGTTGGGGTTCCCCTACCAGGGTTGTACTTCAAGCATACCATACAATTCTTGACCACATTCTCTGCACACTAAGGAATTCCAGCATTCTGCCATACTGGAGCCAACAACTTACAGATTCCTTTCGTGCTGATATGTGCCATTCCATGTGCCATAGTAACCACTGGAAGCACATATGCATCAGGTAACAATCATCGCCTATGTTCTGACAGATCAATCCAACAACCATTCTCATCCAACTTACCCATACTTTCTCTCCACTTGCTCAACTCTTTCTCTGTGGCTTCAGCTTGAAGGGACTTTACACTTTCTATTGTGTTTTCACACATTCCAACATCACCAACCCATCTGGCAGGGCCTGCAACATACATTCGAGTCTTTACATCTTTTGCTGTTTCTTTCGCGACTTCATCAGCAAACGCATTACCACGACCAACATCATCGGTGATTTTCTTGTGCGCACTGCATTTCATAATCGCAACTTGCAACGGTAGGGTCAGTGACTCAAGGAGATCATTCACCAACTTGCCATTCTGAATCTTAGCTCCATGCGAAGTCAGGAACCCACGTTCTTTCCACAATCGCCCAAAATTATGAGCCACGCCAAAGGCGTACTGGCTGTCTGTATATATGTTCACTTTCATTCCTTCAGACAACACGCATGCTCTCGTAAGGGCAATCAATTCTGCTGCTTGAGCCGAATTCTGTGGCACACGCACAGTTTCAACAATTGTGTGCAAAGTCGTAATAGCATATGCAGCAGTCGTATCACCATTCGGAAGCTTGAAACACGAACCATCCACCCATAAAGTACCATCACACTCAGTTAGGGGAGTATCTTTAAGATCTACTCTCCCTTTCGTTTCTTCTTCTGTTCTGAATAGACAATCATGTTGCTCAATCTCATCTAGGTCTGCTGGAATTGGTAATAGTGTAGCTGGATTCAATGTGTTGCATCTCTTTATGTGTATATGATTTGCTAACAGTGTCAGCTCATAACCAGATAATCGCGCACTAGTTAAGTGTTGTGTCTTGGTCCTGTTTAACAATGTGTCCACAGCATGTGGAACCATAACAATCAATGTATTATCCATTACTAGGCCAGCAGACTGCCGAATAGACATAGCTGCGGCGGCTGTGGCTCTCAGACAACTTGGCAATGCCCTCGCTACAGGGTCCAAGGTTGATGAAAGTATGCGCATGGACGCGGTCTGTAGCCAAAAGGCTGTGTTAACACTGATAATGCGCAACCATCTTTCTCATGAACATACAATGTAAAAGACTTGCTGTAGTCAGGGGTACCCAACACAGGAGCTGAACATAACGCATTACGCAATTCCAAAAAACTTTTCTGACACTCTTCAGACCATAGAATAGGATTCGGTGTGTCTTTGCATGTTAATGCTAACAAAGGTTTTGCCAACAAGGAAAAATTAGGAATCCAATGCCTACAGTATGAAGTAATGCCCAAGAAAGCACGCACTTCTCTCTGTGTTCTTGGCACACTCAACTGTGCAATGGCTTGAATTCTTTCTGGGGTCAGTTTCCTTCCCTCCTTCGATAAGAGATGACCTAAGTAGGTCACTTCTTGTCGACAATATTGCAGCTTTGAGAGAGACACTTTGTGGTGGAAGGCAGACAAATGACGCAACAATGACAAGGTAGCTTCTTTGCAAATCTTTTCAGTATCCGCGGCGATTAGTAAATCGTCGACGTACTGAATGAGTATAGCGCCACTAGGTAAAACAAGTGCATCAAGCTGCGCTTTTAAAGCTTGGCTGTATATTTATGGACTTTCACAGTTGCCCTGAGGAACGCGTTTAAAGCGGAAGCTGCGACCTCCTAAACTAAAGCCAAAAATGTCTCTGCTCTCCTCTGCAATTGGGATGCTAAAGAAAGCATTCTTTAAATCGATCACTGAGAACCATGCAGCGGAGGCTGGAATCATAGTTAACAAGGCAGTTATATCAGGGACAACTGGAAACTGTGGCACAACAATCTTATTAACCTCTCTAAGATCAATCACAAATCTGTAAACAGGTGGCTGTGAAGGGTCCGTTCTTTTTAAGACACGTAAAACAGGACTATTGCAAACGTTGCCTCTTGTCTCTTCAATTACACCCTTTTTAATCAAATCACTGACAATTTCTAACAACGCTTTCTGACCTTCATTGGAGATCTTATACTGGGGAATGCGTGGCAATCTGACATTGGCCTTTAAAGTTACCACATATGGCGGTATTTCCAAGAGACCCACATCATTGGGACCAGTAGCCCAAAGGACATCCGGAAGGGATGATAATTCAGGTGCATTGCATTTTTAGACAAATACATTGGGGAAATCACTTTCCTACCTAATGTAAGTTGTACTCCTGAGGGAAAACAATATAACGTTGCATGCAATCATTTTAGCAAATCTAAGCCTAGCAAATTTTCACCACAACCTGTCGTTAGAATGAGGGGTGCTTTTAGCTCACAAGGTCCAACAGAAAGAGACATAGGACTAGAAATCGGGTTCCTAACTGGGGCGCCAGAAAAACCTACTGAGACATTCATTTCGCCAGACAAAGGCGCGCCAGGGAGTTTTGAATGCATGATTGAACTCTTTGCAGCACCAGTATCCAGCAGAAAGGGCTCCGTTACATTTGCTGTAGTTACTTTAACATAAGGTCCGCTCTGATCCACTGGCACTGAAACAACTCCCTCTCTCTGTCTACGGCTGTCCTAGTAATCATCATCTTCTACATTGTCGTCTTCTGCATAATAATCATTATTGTAATACTGAGCTGTATTACCAGTCGCGTTGGCTTGCTGATCAAAGCTATTTATGGTATTTTGAGGCGGAAGAGGACGCGCGTTCTGGAGAACATTTCCACGCCCTCTGCCTCTAGGAGCTTGTTGACCACCTCTACCTCTTGCGCCATACGCATTACTGTTACGCTGCATTAATTTAGGACAGCTATATTTAAAAGGACCTTCCTCTTTGCAATATGAACATTGGTTGGGACCTATAGGGATACATGGTTGATAATACCCATTCATTTGCTGATTATTCTGAAACTGTTGGGGCTGGTGATAGACACCTTGTGTTTGCCTATAATTATTCTGTCCTCCACGTGGCGGATAGGCCTGCTGCAAGAGGACCTTTGTTTTAAGTTCTTTCGTTTTCTTATCTGTTCTATCCTTCTCATCTTTGTCTCTATTCTCATAATACTGTGCAGTAGCCAGTATTTGCGCTGAAGAGGAAACAGCCCAAGAACTTTCTGAGTCTTTTAATTTCTTACACAACTCAGGAAGTAGATTCTGCACAAATTTATCAACAAATAACCGTTGGCCACCTTCAGTGCTCATGTCTTGGCCACTGTGGTCGATAAACGTTTCTTCAAACCTGGTGAAGAAATCAGACACTGTCTCATCTTTCTTCTGCTTGCATGCGGATAGTTTGTCCCAATTTACGCGCATCGCAGGCATTATAGTTTTCATGTAGGTAATAATTCGACCAGGGAGTTCTGCCACTAAAGGCTCAGGTTTTGCGCCACCAACTTGTCTAGCGTCTGCAGCAATGATATTAGTCCATGTATCACCCAATTCTGCAGCGTGATCTACATTACGAATGGATCCCCATAAAGGCTGCGGGACCACATTCCCAAACAGCATATCTATGTCAGCCAGATTCATTACACAAGATTCTGCAGTTTGCGACAACTCCTTATAATATCCTGCAGGGTTTTTACGGGGATCAGGCAATGTCTGTTTAAGTGCTAACACCTCAGATCGCTTCCATGGAACATGTACCCAAACACGCTGAAAATGTGCTGGCATAGCAGCAATACCATGAGCGGCATCAGCCGCAACAGCTTCCTTCCATACCGGAGGGACTTCTCTCATAGGGTATTGTCGCGCTTTTCCCTTTCTCCCCACAGGGAAATCTTGTGTAAACAACGGCTGTTGACAATCATCATTCCTCAAGGATAATAAGATCGCAACTGCTTTATTGACATCGGGGCCCACAATCGTACCTTTTCCAAAATCGAATCTCACTCGACACAACTCCTGCGGGCTTGGATCTCTACCATGATCATCCAACTCCTCACAGAGGATTTCACACATTTTCTCGAACACATACCTCTGTTTCGGGGCATCCCATTGATGAAACACATCAACAACTGATTCCACATCATAGCATGAAGGGAAACCAATCCACCTACGCGCCAGATGATCTAACACCTCTTTCTCGTCAGAATCAGGCAGCTGACTGCGCAATTGCTTACGCTGTAAGGCAGGAGTCGCACTAGATGACCCAAAGAGAGGCGACATTAGACTAGTAACTACATTAGCTAATCGTTGTCGTGCTGAAGGAGAAGTTGAGGCAAAAACGGGGGGATAGACAGAGGGAAGAAAAACGGATTCAGATACAGGTACCGGGGTAGTGCAAGAAGGAGCACCAGAGGAGGCCGCTGGCGTGCTAGGCAAAGTCGCAGGAAGCGCAGGGGCAACAGGTAGCAAAACTGGCGGTCCTTGAGAGGGCTGCACTGCAGGGATAGGAGCCAGCTGAGGAGGAGCTGGCGCCTGTGGGAGGCTTGTGGCATATTTACTGGAGGTTGCGCATTTACACGCTGTGGAGGTGCGGTGGCATTTTGCGCATATGGGGGTGACGAACTTAACAAATGGGACATTAGGGAATCCTTCTCATTCTGTTTTGTCTCATTTTGCACAAGGGGTGACAAAACAGGGTAACATTTATCAATCCCTAGTTTGCGCTGTCTATGTAACTGTTCCTTCATTTGTTCCTCCTCATTATCTTTAAATTGCACAGCTGCTTGCATCACTGACATACCTCTCTCTCTCTTATCTCTTTTCGCTAGCTTAATTTCCTTCTGTTTGGCTTCCTTTCGCCATAGGCGGAAAGAATCAAACATCGCCGGCCGGGCTTTCTTTTTAAACAATTTAACTTCCAAATTATCTAAGATATCTGTATCGAAACTACTATTTTGGGGCCATTTTAAAACACCGTCCTTTCTGGTGTATCGGATCCATATTTCATTATATGCAATGGGGCCCACGCCATGTTTTACATAAAGCTCATAAGTAGGAGTTCCAATTGGAGGAACCGGACATGAATCCTCTAACTGGAAATCCCTTCCACAACCCAAACAAAACAATCTACAAAATACACTAGAACCAGGCATCTTCGCTCACTAGTCTAGTTTCAAACGTCAAAGGATTATCGAATACGATAGTCTCGTGAATACACGAGTCCTCTGGCTTTGGGACTTGCAAGCACCAAATCGAAATGATCCCGAAGGATACCAAATTCAAACTGGGAGACGCTCCACATATACTTAACTGAATATTGATGATCGATGGCGTCACCAGAAGACTCTCTCGATTGTTTCGCTCTACCAAAATCGTCAAGGGTCCAAAACAGGGCGATTAATCAGGGCAGCAGTCCTTCGTAGCCGTCGGGACGCGGAGAACCTCGCAGAAAAGACTTTTGGACCACGTCGACATGCAGGGGTCGATGAAGTGGCGGCCTTCCTCCAGAATTTCCACACGAAGCTCCTCACGAACCTCTGGCTTGGACCGGTACCGCTGAAATCGCGCAGAGTTGGGCGCCAACTGAAGTACTGGGTATGTTAAGCCCAGCGGTGCAGGGGAACACACCCTATGACTTCGGGGTTCTTCCTGTTTCAGACCTACAGAAACACAGAGTCTTCTGGGTGAAGTCAAAGATCAGTTTATTGGCTGCAGACCAATTACAGGTATCCTAGAAGTACAACAGCGTGTATGTTCTCAGGAAACTGCTGAAAATCACAGGAACGGGCTTCTCCTTAAATACAGAATTTCCTGCCTCAGGCATACATTCCTTAGTTTATGGTATGGTCATTTAAAGTATACATTACAAACGAAAAGGCAGAGTTATGATGACCATCCCACATTCCAGTTAAGCCAGTCCGCAATTATTTTCCCAGCAAGGCTCAGATCCCACATCAGATATCGATAGGCCCCAATAAACATGAGCATCTCCTGTTTTGGGAAACAAGCCATAAAGCAGGAACAGTCAGGTGTGAAAGAGATTAGCTGGAGGCTTGTGTAGGATGAAAAGACTTTTTGGTGTGTCAAGCCCTGATGCTAATCACAGGTGGCCAGAGGACGGGGAACTCGTGAGACCAGTTTGACCTGGGGCAGCGGAGCCAAGCTGCCCAGGTCACAGAAAAGTCAAAGAAAGCCACATGTGCTCTGAAAGGCCCGTTTTCGCTTCATGCTATATAGCCTATGTGAGGGCAACCATAAGATGGCCACCGCTACAAAATGGAACCCACGTAGTGATGTGAAATAGCGTATACACAGTGCATCCATAGCTAAAATGTTACAAAAAGCACTTGTGCATACCGCATTAACCATTCGCGGTTCACTATTACCGGGATAGACAGGGGTAGGGCCCTGCCTCCTACGCGGTCCCAAATTCTAAAGTACGACACAAGAGGTTACCTACTTGGGTCATCTCCTATCAAAGGAGGGACGACGATTAACACCAGAACGAATTTAGGCGATTACGCAAATGTCTGTCCCATCCACACAAAGGGAGGTACGTGCCTTTCTGGTTATCGCCTCTTATTGTAGGCAGTGGATTCCTAACTTCTCTCTGATGGCCAAGCCTTTGTTGGCACTCACTTTGAAAGATACGCCTCAGCCCCTTCCTTGGACTGATGAGTGTCAAAAGAGTTTTACTGACTTACGTACTGCTCTGTGTTCTGCTCCTGTATTGGGTACTCCTGATTACAGTAAGCCTTTTACGCTCTATGTTCATAAGAGAGAGGGTTGTGCGTTGTCAGTTTTAACACAGCAATTTGGGGACAAACAGCAGCCATGTGCCTATTTTTCGGCTACGTTAGATCCAGTAGGTAAAGCATTGCCGAGTTGCCTCAAAGCGACAGCAGCAGCAGCAATTTCTATTCAACAGTCTGCTGGAGTGGTGTTGGATAACACTCTCATTGTCATGATACCACATGCAGTGGATACCTTACTAAACAGAACGAAAAAGCAGCATCTTACGAGTGCTCGTCTAACTGGATACGAGCTGACGCTATTGTCTAGTCACGTACACATCAAACGATGTAATACCCTAAATCCAGCTACTCTGTTGCCCCTTCCAGATGAGAAAAGTGTTGAGGAGCAACATGATTGTTTCTTTCGTACTGAGGAAGAGACAAAAGGAAGAATTGATTTGAAAGACACACCGCTAGAGAATCCGGATGGAACTCTATGGGTAGATGGTTCTTGCTTTAAAATGCCTAATGGAGATACAGTTTCAGCCTATGCTGTAACTACTTTACATACAGTTGTGGAAACAGCACATATCAGACACAATTCAGCTCAAGCAGCAGAACTGATAGCTTTAACGAGAGCATGTGTATTGTCAAAAGGGAAAATAGTGAACGTATACACTGACAGCCAATATGCCTTTGGTGTAGCGTTCAACTTTGGGCGTCTTTGAAAGGAAAGGGGATTCCTCACTTCACATGGCACTAAAATACAACATGGTCAGTTAGTGACTGACCTTCTTGAATCACTTGCCTTACCCACCCAAATAGCGATTGTGAAGTGTGGTGCACACAAAAATATTACAGATGATGTTGGCCGAGGAAATGCATTTGCAGATGAAGTATCGAAAAAGACAGCGAGAGATGTTACAAGTCGAATGTATGTGGCGGGTCCTGCGAATTGGGTCAGAGAGAGAGGAATGTATGAGAATACAGTAGAAAGTGTAAAATCAATTCAGGAAGAGGCTACAGAGAAGGAATTAAGTAGGTGGAAAGAAAGTACGGGAATGTTAGATGAAATGGGTTGTTGGGTGGAATTATCTGAACATCAACGTTGGCTGTTACCAGATGCCTATGTACTCCCAGTGGTTACTATGGCGCATGGTCCAGCCCACTTAAGTGCAAAAGGTATATGCAAACTTCTGGCTCCAGTGTGGCAAAATGAAGGAATCCCAAAATGTGCAGACAATGTAGTGAAACATTGTATTGTTTGTTTAATGTATAATCCGGGAAAAGGAACCCCAACTCCAGCGGGTCACTTTGCTCCTCCAACATATCCATTTGAGGTGTTGCAGATCGATTATATTCATATGGAGCGATGCAACAACCTTAAATACGTTCTGGTGGTAGTATGTGCCTTTTCAAGATGGATAGAAGCATACCCTTTAAAAGACAACACAGCCTTCTCCACAGCTAAAGCTTTACTAAAATAATTTTTCCCCAGGTTTGGTTTGCCGCGCATTGTCTGGAGTGACAATGGGAGCGAATTTGTTGGCCAAGTCATGCAAAAAGTTTGTGCGGGTCTTGGTATCAAGCAAAAGTTCCATGCGGCAAATCATCCACAGTCAGCGGGTTTAGTAGAATGCTACAACGGTACATTGAAGTTAAAAATAGCGAAAGTTCAGGCTAGTACAGGACTCAATTGGCCTGATGCTTTACCATTGGCTCTGCTGTCCACCAGAACTGCAGAACTGCAGTACACTCTCGTTTGGGACTTAGCCCTTACGAAGTGGTTTTTGGACGCCCGGCTAATGTATGGGGAGTCCCTCGCCCTAAGAAATACTCAGACTTGCCATATCCAATGTTGATTGACTACCTGCATGATCTTACGACTAAATTGCGTGTTCTCCATCAACAGGTTCAGAGTGCTTTACCGGAGGCTTCCACAGACCCAGGTCATTCCATCCGACCAGGTGATTGGGTCTGCACCAAGAATTTCCAAAGGACGAGAAATTTGGAGCCCAGGTGGAGGGAGCCTCGTTTGGTGCTTTTGACCACGAGAACAGCAGTCAAAGCTGAAGGAAAGAAAAATTGGATTCACGGCGTGCATTGTAAGAAAGTGCCTTTGCCATTACCCTACGATCAATGGGTGCGCAGGGGCATTGGTGACTCTGAGAGTGAGAAGGTTCCACGATTCGTACCTTTTAGTGATGCACGCCTGAATGGGACACTGTCTGAGAAAGAGGACGACGACATTCTGCAGGAAGCAATAACACCACATCGTCGCTTAGATACAACAAATCCACGAACATTGTTCCAAGACCAGACTGTACCAAACAAAGAACATTATAATTTGAGACCTAGACCAATGAACACTTAAGATTGTTCTCTCTCTTGTGTAGTATTCTGTCCCGGTTGCAGGGTCATGGTAGGAGTCTTGATTGTGACCTGAGTAGTGGCAATAGGCCTGCAGGACTTGCAGTATCATAGGACGGCAGATAATCATAATTGAGTGATCGAGGAAGACTGCCGTGAGCATCTATTAGAAAGATGGAAACTACACTAGGCAAAAGAGAGAGAAAGGATAAAATGAAGAAAGAATCCTGTAAATTAATGTACAGTCGTTTTAATATAACCTTATGTGTTATTATATTATTGTGTATTGTTTTGGCGTCTATAGGTTGGATTATTTATGCTCTGCCGCAAAAAGTTGTCTCTCCTTCTTCCTCTTCGTCTTCTTCTACTGTGCTCCACCGCCATTTTGTGTTGCCATCACTCAGGCAGCACGGCGAACAAAGTCTATTCTGCTTTTTTTCTGCAGCTTCGTGTTGGAATAACCCTTCTGCCTCTATTTGCAAAGCTGGTGTTAGGACTGGCCGAGTACACTAATCCCTGTCTGGTTTTTCTAATACCCGTCTCAACTATCTGTTGGTTCACACTATTCTTTTCTGATCGTCTGGCCTTCACTGTCCTCTGCTAGCATTCTCTCGTTTCACAACTGTCCTCCAACACACACAAACGTATCTCGCCACCTGCAAGTAAGTTACGAATACGTTAATGAATTAGTTTGAGGGAGGGGTGACAAACATAGTTGGAGGAGAGGTTTCTTCGAGTCATCTGACACTTTGTTTTCAAACCTTTCCTATTGGTTCTGTCCTGTTTTTCAACTTTTCTTATTGGCTCTTTCTTGTATATTCTGGGTGTGTATTTGGTTAATGTATATGTTACCTACATGGTATAAAAGATTGTCCGCTACGGAGTAAAGTGGCAGTCTCCTGAGAACCTACCTTGTGTACTTCTGGGATAACTGTACTAGCTGCAGCTAATAAATCTGATCTTCTAACGCCTAACAGAGTGTCTTGTGTCTCTGTGTAGCTGAGCAGGAGAACCCAGGAGATTAAGGCGTACCCTGCGCCGCCAGGCCCAAAAGGTTCTGGTTCTTCAAGGTGGATGGAGTTAGAGTCAGTGGAAGAGTGGAGCGAGTCCTTTTCAGGGCTTGAGTGCTGTGATATCCCCGCAAGCGCATCTACGTGTTCCAATGCTTGGTGGTGGTCTGTGATCATCTGTTATAGGTTCTGCACAGCCTTGGGGACCGGGGCATGCTGTGTTTATCGGCGGCACCTGTGGAGGTGGCCCCAGTCAGCTGCCCAGCTTATGTTAGTGCTTGGTTGCTGTGGGCGAGCAGCGTGTTGGCCATAGGACTCCAGCCAGCTCCAGGCCTCATCTGAAGAGTTGAAGAAATGTGTGTCACCACATGCAACCACACAAAGCCTCACTGGGAAAGGAAGTGCATAGTTCAGGGTTAATTCCAGGAGATGTCTTTTTACAGCAATGAAGGTGCTCCGCTACTGCTGGACTGTAATTGTATAATCTGAAAAAACATAACATGTGAGTTCCCTATTGACACTTCAGAGAACTTCCTGGTTTTGCATAAAATAGAGTCTCTATCGCAGAAATGCAGCACCCTACGTACCATAGATATTGGATAAGAACCAGGTGGGGGTTTGTGTGTTGAAGCCCGATGTGTGTGTTCCATGGATAAATATTGAGACAGAGTGTGCGGCGGTAGTAAGTCACCTATCCAGCCTTCTACTTATGCAACTGCATCAGGGCCTTCTGTTTTTTCCAGTAGCCCTACTATGCAGATATTGTTCCTCCTGGACCTTCCTTCTGCGTCTTCAGCTCTGTTCTCCAGCATTTACATGTGGTCCATTAGCAACTTCAAAGAAGATTCCATGCTTTGGATTGTCGGTTGCAGTTCTGCTGTGATCCGCTCCATCGAGTCAACCTTCTCAGCAAGCGTACAATGATTGACATGTAGCAGCATCAGGTCTGCTACAATGCTATCGATTCTGGATTCTAGGGAGCTCTATGGCCAGCAGGAGAGTGCTAAATTTACTTTCCATTACTCCTGAAAGACCTGGGGTCTCAATCCGCGAGGAGTCCCCATCTAATGCACCAGGAGCCATAGTGAAGCACGTAGGTGTACTCTGGTTGGCCGAGCGCAGGCATCCCATGACATGTCATAATGACTTGTGGACTCGCAGTTCAGCTTCTCTATGTAGCGCAGCGCCGGTACAGTATCATGGGGCACAGCAACTCGCCCCTTGTCCGCACCGTATCATTAGCTAATTTCTTCTCTTTCCCTTTTCCTCTGGTTGTGAAAGGAAGTTGATGTTATTAATAGATTATACACAACTTTGAAATGGGGTCATGGTCTAAACAGATCGCGGGTCAGCACAACAGCTACGGTCCAAGAGTGTGATATCCGGTTGCCCCCCCCCAAGTATTACACACAGCTGTTGACCGACTGTGCCGAATGAGGCCGCAGACAGTGGCCGCCGCCTGCACCGGCCAGGAGCCACTCTGTGGTAGTAGTGCTGCAAATCCGTAAGCAATGCCGGGGGATGCAGTGTATCAAATATGGTCCCGCTATGTGGGTCACAGCTGCTGCCCGCTCCTATTCTGGAGCAGCCCTTAGTCAAGAAAGTGCTACATGTGTAGGGCAGCATGTCACCTATGGCAGGGTCTCAGCGGTCACCGGGAGGGGCCGAAATTTGCTCAGTATCAGGTAGTCACATTTAGCATCTCTGCCGGGAGAGGCCACACTTCCCTAATGTCAGTCTCGCATTTGTGATCATTAAAACTGGACATAAAATGGGGTAGCAAGGTGTATGTGTTATATTATATAAAATGAAGGTGGTGAAGAGCTGTGTCAATAACCCCCAACAAACCCCCATCGTACACATGCCGAGTGGGGGTAGGTGGCATAGCCTGACAAAATCAGTGCTCTACAATATGGTGGTGCGCCGTTGCCTTAGGGAGGGGGTGGGGTGGGCTGGCATGAGGACACAGTAAGCATCACGAGTCTCACCACTGACAGTTTTTTGCGGCGTGGTGCTATGATTCTGGGCTCAACTCGACCCCCGGACCCCAGCCATACCCAGTGTTACAGAGCTCAATTGCATCACCAGCAGGCTTAGTGGGATATCACACTGCATATTGCCTCAGCAGAAGTTGACTGCCAAACTCATCGTAACAATTGCAGTGAGGCCCAGGCCCGACATGCTCCCCCAGCCATCTGGGAGTGATATAGCTGTGCAGCGTGTTGCACATCCATTCACACTGCACCATACACCATGGCCAATTCCATGCGTGATTTCCAAGACCAACACTCACATCCACTTTCACAAGCTTCTCAGGACGTCATACACATGGCCCAGCCTGGGCCTAATCCATACCCCAGGCTCCACGTGTACTCCAGGGGGGAAGGAGCCTGGGGGTTCAGCAATTCAGCAGCTCCCCCACCACCTCTCCATGACCACAGAGCCACCACATAGAGCACACAATCAGCAGTGCACTGTCAGATCAGTTCACTAGTTGCAGTGAGGCCTGGGCCCGGCACGATCCCCAATCCCCACCGCGGTCTGCCCACTGCTGGAGAGCACCACACAGCCGCACAGCTCAGCCCCAGGCTGCAGTTGAGACTTTTCGGGCATGCCGAGGCACACAGGCATCTGCCTGGCCCCGCACCCCCAGTCCCTGCACAGATCTCACAGGTCTTAGCCCATGTAAGAGAGCCTAGGCCTGATCCAGTCCCTGGATTTTACTCTGCAACAGCTTCACAATTGGGCCATCAATGTGGCAGCTCAGCAATGTCCCACTCTCTATCCTGTGATCATACAGCCGCAGAACCGTTCAGGAGCATCGCCGCTGTCCACCGGGTAGGAACTGGGTGGACGTCACTCACAAAACCCAGTAGTTTAGCTTGCGCATCCATGGGCTCGGGGTTCCATGTGGCTAACTCACAGCTGCATAGGTCTCTGCACCAAGGCCTCTCAGGACAGCAAAGGAGAGAGTCTCAGCAATCGGGCAGTGAACAGCAGGAGTCCATGAGGCAACAGCATGCACCGCAGTCAGACAGCATCCGTCAGGTGCCGCTCCCCGCATGGGTGCAGGTAGTAGACAGCTCCTCCGCGCTGCCCCTGCTCTGGTTCACCAATTCATTTAGGAAGCACCATGATCTGGTCACTGCAGTCTGGGGAGGCAGGTGGCATGTGGAAAGTCGCTGGATGCTGGCTGGTAAAAGGGATTAATGCTGGTTAATGGGGTAGACGTGCGGAGCCTCCCTACTGAGCATCTGCCATCTTGGCCCTGCTAGCCACGCCCGCACAAACCTTCCATTTTATTACATGTAAGACACCCCTAAGGCAGGCCCTAGGTAGCCCAATGGCAGGGTGCAGTATACTTAAAAGGTAGGATATGTACTTTTGGGTTTTACATGTCCTGGTAGTGAAAAACTTCTAAATGTGTTGCTCACTACTGCAAGGCCTATGTCCCCCATAGGTTATCATGGGGATTGCCTTAAAACATATTTTAAGTGTAACTTTCTTTTAGGAACAGATAGAAAATTGGAGTTAGGAGTCTCTGGACTCGCAATTTAAAAACACATCTTTTAGTAAAGTAGGTTTTTAAATTGCAGTTCTGAAAATGCCACTTTTACAAAGTTGGTATTTTGTTACTTCAAACATTCTAGACCTCTGCCTGCATCTAAATACACGTCTGGGTTAGGTTGACAGCTGAGCTTTGTACATTCCCTCTAGACAGTCACACAAAGGGAGCTGGGATGTGACATTTGCATCCTGATGCCCCATCACCAGGCTGATAGGCCTTCCTGCGGTAAATTAGGAGGGAGGGGCTGACACCTGCACCTGAATAGGGCTGTGCCTGTCCCCACACAGAGAGCTGCTTACTCACCTGTAGTGCGTCTGGAGCCAGGGAAGGAATGGCAGGGACCTTGTGAGGATCAAAGGCCTCTTTTTTCCACTCCCACTTCAAAGACACATTTTGGTATAAGTACTGGACTTCTGACACTCCCAAAACTGGTTCACTTTTGGATCCTGAGAAGACATAGCACCTAAGAGAAGCTGCTCTGCCATGAGGGACTGCCTGTTTTGCTGTGTTGGCCTGCTGCCTGCTACCTCTGCAGTGAGGGAGGACTGAACCTGCCCTCTACATCCCACGTATTTCCAAGGAACTCTAAGGCTGGTTGGCTTGCCCCCTGTTGTGGAAGACTCAGGGCCATCAAAGACATCCATTTGCTCAAGACCAGGCACTGCCTGCAAAAAACATCTGCTGCAGAGTATTTTTCCAACTTTGACTGAGCCACCAGAAACACCCTCAGTCCAGCTCTTGCTGGGTTGGCATTGATCCTCTTTCACCATCAGCCAGGCTTGAGATTGCCGTTCGGAAGGCACGGCTGCACCTCAATGCCAATGGACACCGGCGAACATGATGCCTAACTTAGTAGCGGCCCATGGAGGGAGTGCTGCGGGTGGTGGGCGGGGCGGGAGAGGAGTAGGGTGGAGGTAGTAAACTACAGAATACAGCAGAACGGAGGTAAGTAAACATATAAATAAATAAAATGAATTTCATTGCGCGCGCTGCATTGCCAAATGCGATGCAGCACGTGCAACGAAATTCGTTTTTATTTATTTATTTGTTTTCTTACCTCCATTCGGCCATATTCTGTAGTTTACTACCCCCCTCCCTGCTCTTCCCCCGCCCCGCTGCACCGCTGCGCAGCACTCCCTCCACGGGCCGCTACTGGCCGAACTTCAGCCATGCACTGTGTTTGTCAGACGTGAGTCTTCATTCTTTGGTTCCCACAGCCTTACTGCCCTTCCCCTTCCAATGACCACAGATGTGTACCTTACTGGTCTCCCGAGACAAGGGCCTTAGGGCAATGTGGCTCGCGACAGAGACCGCTGAAGTTCATGAGTGGCGGGCGCGTCCCTCCTGGTTTCAGACCAGCCACAACATGCTGGGTGCACACTCAGCATTGCAGCTGCATGACTCACCTTATTCCAGTGCGGGCCCCGTGTGCGAGCCCTGCCGGTACCCGGAGTGACTGTCACAACCTCAGGTACTGTAGCGGTAGAAGTGGGTGTGGTCTACCCTCGTCCACGAGGACAGTGGGGGGGGAATTCGTTTGTGGCATTCCAGTCTCTGCTAGATTGATCAGAAGCCTCACTGTGCTTTGTGGCTCAGAAAGTCATGGGAGGAACAGTAAAATAATGTAAAGGCTAAAGAAGGAGCCCAATTGAATTTACACACTGCTCAGAGATACTCTGAATACCATGTCCTACCTGAATATTGTATTCTTCTTGAAGGACTACAGTAAAGGTCCTAGTGGGAGGCCAAGTTGAAGCACTGCTTTTCACATGTTGACCAATGAACAACTCTTGATACGCTGATTGGATTTTTGTCGTTTTTGGCCTGTTTTTAAGTTGACAAAAGATTGTCTATTTTTCTACAACTGGTATGGAGTCATTTTGTGGTGTCTTTCATTGTGTTACGGTATGAAAGTGTTGCACAAATACTTTACACATTGCCTCTTTGATAAGCCTGCCTGCTCTGCGCCAACCTTCAGAGTGCAGTGGCGTTTCCTCCACAATGGCGGAGGAGAGTCGCCCCACTGGCTCAGAGCCAGCAGCTGAAAAATCAAACGTTATTTTATTATTGTTTTATTTTTCACCTCCTGGCTGAGCCATCGTGTGTGGGGAGGTGCAGGCCGGGCCATGGGAGGGAGGAGAGGAGTGCACTTCTAAGTAAAAATGTCTGTTTGGCCAGTCGTCTTAGGCCGGCCAAACAAACATGCTCAGTTAGATTTCTCCAACGGATCTGTATTGAATAGCCGGGTTCGAGAAACAGCACAGACTCCCTGTGCCTGAGCGGAGCATCAAACCAGCCTGCTCAGGCCAATCCCCGCAATGTTCTCATAGCATGAGAGCAGTGCAGTGATTGCACAGGGTGTCTGTGATGCTGTCCCAGTGTCTGCTGGGACCAGGAAAAAGATTAACATCAAGGCACATGGAGCGAGACGGCCGGCAGCTTCAGGCAAGTTTTTTTAATTTTTATTATTAAACCTCCTCACGCACCTCCTCCCACGCACCCCTGCACCCCCTCCACCCGCCCCATGACCTCTTTATCGTGTCGGCCGCCACTGCCAGAGGGTGAACACAGGTTATCTTATGTGTGTATCTGACTTACCTTGACTAGAGTGGTGGGTTCTGCCTGGCTTAGCTGAATACCCTAGCCAACCAGAAGACCCATTTCTAAAATTCATGTATAGACAGAAGCATTGAAACCTGTACACAGATCATCGAATTCTATTTCTTATCCTTTGTATTGCTGCAACTGAATTTCTTGTATGCCTTATGCTTCTAAGACTTAATTTCATCCCACGTTTCAGTTTACTTTTGGTGATTCCTTATCTTTACAATATGTTCTTGAGATTAATTTACATCAGTTTGGCCTTGAACTTGTAATAAACCCATTTAACCTTCCGTATCGGCTCCTGATCCACATTGTGTGGCCAAATGGAATGCACTGTAATTGAATTTTTTGATTAATAATAACTTACTTTTACCTCTCAGGCAACTAAAAGGTCGATTGACCAGAACAATAGTAAGAGTGGCCCAGTGCTCCATCCCAAGCATGGGGCTGACTCTGCCACCGCCCTTCCCTCCTTTAGTTTTACTGGCCTGCCAGCAAGTCCCAAGATTTCCCAGCAGGCCTTTCCGCCTCTGGCACTCCTAATGCTAAATGGTTTAATAAAATAAAACTAACAGCTTCAGAGTATAAATAGACCCAGAATCTGCGTGTAATTTTCTCAAGGGAACAATAGCGCATCTTGGTTGTGAAGAGGCACCAAGCGTCGATGTTAACCCTTTCATACACGCTTCAAGACTGTACTGCTTCGAAAGGGAGCTCTGTGTCTTGGGGCCTTCCCCAGCTCCAGCCTCCAAACTTGTTGACCCGAGAATACAGACCACCACAGCGCATATTAAAACTAGTCAGCATCAACACACGGTCCTCATAGTCTGCAACATTTGTTTCAGCCACAGCATAACGCGCCGCGCTTTTTGTAAAATCGACAGATGTGGAACAGGTGTGATTTTTCAAGGAGCTTTGATACATTTGGGGGTCAGAATCCAATTAAAGAGGCCTTTTCTGGTTCAGGGCGATTCAGTTCTCTTTGGGCTCTATTAGGGAAAAACAGGGAGGCAGTAGCTCGACGGACAACGCCTCTGCAGCCGGTCTGAGCGCAGTGGCCTCACAGGAGATCTTGCGCGTGCCGAAGCAGTAGGAGGGTCCAGGCAATGGCCTGCTCCTATAGGTTACAGGGTACATCAGTGGAGCACATAAGAGGCAGGCAAAGACGGAGGACATTATGGGGTTATTTGATGTGAAGGAAAATAATAAAGTGGCCTCACAGGTTGAGGGAGCCATTTAAAGCAAACAAAAAGAAGGAACATTATTTTATTCCACCCCATCCGCCGTCTGTTTCTTATTCTTCTAGCTGTGAGTTTAACACCACCGAAGTCTCGAGTCTGTGCACCTGCCTTCCGATGATATAGGATAGGCTCAGCATTTCTGAAGCTCAAACAAGTCAAGGCAAAATAATCTTCCATACACGCATGCTTCTGCTTAATTGGCTTACCCTTCCATTATGTGCACAACACTGTGCTAATAAGAGTGAGGACTACACAGGTCAGGCCTACTGATGTGTTCAGAAAGACTCCATTTTCATTATCAGTATGCCTAATTAATTTAACCAGTGCATGTGAGCTATTAAAAGTGAACTGGATGTACGTGTTTTACAGTCAGCCTCCTCCTTGCTTTTTGTCAGCTTGTTGTCTTTTATCAAACAGGAGGGCCCACAGGATGCCTAGAGGTCTAGTCAAAGGTGTGATTTCTTTATGCCAGCAAAGTTCTGTCAAGGTCACAATTCTTGCCTCTCATGAAGTTCAAATGTCTTCCTGGTTTTCCATTGCCTTCATTGCACACTATTTTTTGTCAGCACTTGCCATTTTAACCAGTTCATTTTCACACTAAATGAAACCAGCAAAGCTCAGTATAAACACTGGACTATAATTATGGCTCCCTATTTCCCGTTTTTACTGATTTTTACAGATAAATACAGTCAGAAAAACATTTATTTTCCTGTCTGCATTTTTTTAAATGTGGATAAAACGGAAATCGGGTTGTTTTTTGAGCGATTCTAAATTCTGTCAATCATGACTACCAGGCCAATAACCCCGTTGATCGAAAGGTTAGGGGGTTAAAAAAAATAAAGGAATTTTAGTAAAGAGCCTCAAACAGCAATAGATATGCACAACCTTGGTATTAACATGTGCATTTAATAAGAGCATATTTTATCATCTGAGTGTGCTTATAATCCCTTTATATGCATGAGTGCATATTTATCTGTCAAATAAATGTAGAAATATACACATTTCAGATTCATTTTTCCACAGAACCCAAAATAAATATGGAAAAATACAGATAAAAGTAGCAAAAAATTAATATGGATAAATACAAACAGAAATGTCCAAAAAAGAAATACCATAAAACCGGGAGCCCTAACTATAATGCATGCTACTTGCATATTTACTTCATAATTTCAAAACAGAAACTGTATGCAGACATTTTCTGCTCTAAGATTGAGTTTTTCAGAGGAGACACCAAGGGCCTGGTTACAAGGTGTGCGGAACTACGAGGTATATCATTCACCTGGCAAATACCATTACGGCGTGTCAAGCCACCTTAGTAAGGTGCGGTAGCTGCCTCCTAGTACTAGTTTCTGCCTTGGGAACGAAGCACACGTGTTAACATGTGCATGTTTTGCCTCTTTTCTGGGCAATACCCCCCAGTATAATTCATAAGAGTTTTCTGGCAACGTATGTTAGTAGAAAACTTGAATGCGATAAATATTCATGATTTCGATACCTGTCCAAATTCCTGATAGTACAGGGATGAGAATTTACAGCCTGACTTGGAATCGGACACTGTTTTCTGCCATGTATCTTTTGTGCAAACATTTTTTTTAGCACCGAACAGCAACATATGCGACCTAAACTGCTGTTTCATGTTGCGATGTTTATGTGAATATCTTGAAACAAAGATTTTAAGAACTACACAAGGTTTCACATTTAACCATAGACCTTCTGAAAGGTTGCCTTTCCAAGTTAGCAAATTCACAGACAATTGAAGACATCCCTTCTTACAAATGCATTCAATTCTCTGGTAGCAAATAATTTGATAACATTTGAAAGGTATGTGTTACTTTTAGTAATACTAATATATCCTTATTTTACAAGCATTTATAAAATGTTAGTTAATATATAGAATTATAGACGGGTAACAGTGAATTATGGGGCTGTTTTTCACTGAGGCGTTCTCAGTGACATCAAATAGACAACGAGGAGGAAGCTCGAGTTGTCTCTGATGTCACTCAGAACCCCGAGGTGAAAAACATCCCTGTAATTCTCTTTTTACCCATCTATTTGATGTTGTGTATGGTCCCAAAATCATCTTCCTCTGCTTTCAACTGTTACACAGTTGCAGAGGAGTAATGGGGGAGCCATACATAACACAGCCTATCCTCACTGGTCCAAATTAAAGAACAAAACATTACCTTCAATCCCTTACCAACATCGAACATCTCCTATATCTTCCTTCCCCCTGCTGCAGCTGTGCTTTTTGCTTTTAGTGGAAGCTGAGAAGCAGAGCTGCACCGACAGGCTATCAGGGAAGCCTGCCAGATTGTCTTGGAAGGCCTTTGTGAAATCACAACACTGGGAAACCAGTTTTGTGACCAACTGCTGCTATGTAATAACAGTGAGTTATGACATTTAGAAATTGAAATAAAAGAAAGAGGATCTCCATGAGAGCCATTCGTAATAAATTCAGTCAGCCCACCCCATCAATATATAAACCAGTGTTGGTCCTCCTTTAGCTTTCAGTGAGCAAAATAAATGGAAGAAGCCATATCCTGATGAGTCCACTTGAGAAATGTCCAGCGCGCTTCGCACAATTGACTTCACCCAGGAAGGCTATGTCACATGGAGTAGGTAGGCAAGAAAGTCACTTTATCACTAGAAACAGGGGGAATCTGGTAGTTTCATGCACTGCATAGGAACCTTCTCTTTGCTCTTGCTAGTGTTAACGCTCACCCGTTGTTTCCGCAGGAACGATATGCAAGTTCACAAAAAAAGGCCATACGTCCCCTACCCACCAAGTATGCCCAAGAGTGTCAAAGCAAAACTGGAGAAATGAGGGAAGAGGGGTAACAAGGGTAGAGAAATGAAGAAGTGTCCCTTTCTGTACCCAGTGAAGCAGGCATGGTTCAATGCAGTCGTAGGTGTTCCCTGTATATGTAAAGAGCAGAGAAGAAGATTTAATGTATGTACTAGTTGTATTTCAGTGCTTTACAATTCTATGTAAATGTATCTGTTATGTAAACGCCTTTGCTATCTGCTTTACTCACCTCTTCCACCATAAATGTAATAATAGTCCACACAGGAACGTAGGTGCAATCTATATGAAAGAGTATAGAGAATAGAGACGATATTGTAATCTCACTTTGGTAGCGCAACTATGAAACTCTAAATACATGTAACAACAAAACACTCAGCTACTATTAAGAAGGAGCAGTGATGTAAGTATAGCCCAAAAGTTCATATATTCATAAGCGTACTGATAATGGAGTATTAACAATATATATGAACTTTTCCTTAAAAAATTAAAATAAAAATGCAAAAATATGCAGGATATGCTTAACTTCAGGAAACACTAGAGTCGTGTTTATTATTTTACAGCTTTAATCATTTTGCAGAGAGAAAATACGGAATTTCCAAGGTTATAGGGACAACCATTAGATAAGTAATTCAAAAATCTTATTAGCATGCCAGCGCTAAGCGTGTTACTGCTATTTAGATGTTTCTTGATGCTTTAGAGGTTTCTTTTCTTTGTCTTTGCAGAAAATTCTAAATAGGGATCCCGTATGAAGAGGATGACAGCAAGAGCTGGGAAGAGCCGCAGCACACGACTGATGAAGGAACGCGGACTGCAGCGTGATCCCGACCAACCCAGAAGAACAAAGGTGAGTGAACCGGATACGGAAGAGCAGCACACCACCACTAGAACACAAAGCGCTCTTCCGTAATCCCAGGGCTGCTTTCTGCCCACAAAGCTCTACCCATGCTGCAGTGCACCCCCTCAAGAACCTACCAACAGGCTTGGACTTCCAGGGGTTACGTCTGTGAAAGAGACGCAACAGACGAGGGGCATAAACATGAACAGCAGGTTCCCAGGTACGATCTTCAGGACCACACCCTGGATCAGGTATTGCAATCTAAGCCTCACCCTCCTGGAGTCTACAATGGCACCTTCAGGCTCATCATCTACTACCACTGGGGCAGGTTGAACTGACAACTGCGTTCCTACCACCACAGGCTTCAATAAGGACCCATTAAAAACCGGCTGCACCTTCAAGGTAGAAGGGAGCTCTAATTTCATAGCCATCTGTATTTATAATCTTAGTTATCTAATAAGGGCCAATGATGCAAGGTTTGAATTTATGGCTCCCCTTCACAGCAATATTATGAGTGGACAACCAAACCATGTCCTCAATTACGTATTCAGGACAAGGGCGACGATGGAGATCAGCATTCACTTTATACCCTTCCTTGACTTTCTCTAGATTCATCAGAGGAGTCTTCTGTATATCATGTATGTGGTTAACAACCTCCATAGCCGTAAGAGTAGGGGTTGAAACAGGAGGAGCTGAAAGCAAGAAGCGAGGATGGAAGCCATAACTGCAATAAAAAAGTGAAAAACCAATAGCGGAGTTTATGCCATAGTTAAAAGCAAATTTAGCAGCCCCT
Source organism: Triturus cristatus (assembly GCF_964204655.1). Lineage (NCBI taxonomy): Eukaryota > Metazoa > Chordata > Amphibia > Caudata > Salamandridae > Triturus > Triturus cristatus. The sequence continues at coordinate 806,947,402 of NC_140590.1, forward strand.
AAAAATGTGTCCCAATCTAACGAGGAATGCAATAACTGGCATCTTAAATATTGCTCAAGGCATTGGTTAACTCTCTCAGTCTGACCGTCCATTTGACAGGACATTTCAAACTTAAAACATATATCCTACTTTTTAAATACAGTGCAGCATGCTCTAAAGGCTATTTAGGGCCTATTTTAGGAGTGGCTTATGTGTTTTAAAAATGAAGGTTTAAACCTGGCAATAGGTTTAATTGCCAAGTCAAATTGGCAGTTTAAAACTGCACTATAGGCTGCAGAGGCAGAACAGAAACCTCTTTAAAAAGGATTATTTTAGTGTGCAACACAATGAGAGGTGCTGCTCAGTAGTAGCATTCACTTTGCAGGACCTGGGTACCTGTGGTGGCATAAGTGAGGGACGAACAAGTAGATTACATGTACCAATCAGGTGTAGGCCAATTACACCATGTTATAGGGAGAGAGTAGAAGCCATTTAGCACTGGTTAGCAGTGGCAAAGTGCACAGCCAATGGAAAACTGGTTCAGAAAACAAGAGGGGTGAAGGCGATAAGTTTGGGGGTGACCCTGCAGAGAGGGCAAAGTCTAAGAGTACCTTATAGGGGTACACACAGCACCAGTCTAGGCTCTTAAAGACTCCTTCCTATGTCTCAGAAAATAAGAAGCCTATTCTTATCTAACAGTGCCCCTGGTGGGTTGACTGTGCATGCAGAGTTGGGCCAGCCGGCTTATCAATTTATCCTGAAGCAAGATGGGTAATCCATATACTGTGCTGCCATGTGGCCTACTGTAAAAGATCCATGTGCTTGGAGTATTGTGCAACTTGTTAGGTGTGGGACACATGGATAACAGAATGTTCTGACAGTTTTGCATACTTCAATAGGTTGATGGCCTGCTTACCTTTATTTTGGTTTTGGATGCGTATGAGAGGGAAGAATGAGACTTATGTCTTCCCACTGAACCTTTGATGTGTCTGTGGCTTAGTTTTGTGTCAACCAGCCTAAGATTCCTGGACCCCAGAGACTGTCTAGTCTTCATCCACTGTACAGACTTAATCTGCTCACTTGATTCACCAATGCCAGTGAATGTACTCTTTGAAAGTTACACAGTTAGGTCAAAGAAGAACCACTTTGGCCTGTAGTTGCTCTCTTTGAAAGTTACAGAGTTGCTCATCCCTCAGCTGTAATGCTAGCAAAGACATATGAAAGCAGCCACATAGCCACAGTAATAGCCTCGACTTAAAGCAAACATCTTTGTCCATTTCAGCCAACCTATATGAACACTTACGGACACCACGAGCGTAGAGGTTATGACTTCCACCCCTCTGGCAGAAGGCTGCCAGAGATATTTAGAGACCCCTCCTGTCTTGCTGCTGCTGCCAATGGATGTTTAATATAAAAATACTTTTTATGGTTGTTGTTTTATCATCTTCACATAATATCTAGAGAGATCCACCTATTTTCACCCCTTTTCCTATCTTTATGCTACCCCAGACCAATCACATCATGTCTTTAGTTACCATCTTCCCTCAGCAGGTGCTAACCATTCTATGATTTGCTACTGCAAAAGGAGTTACAAAGTGTTGGAAATTGGGAGTATTATTGGAGAGGCGGAAACACACCTCAAATAATAATTAGAATTCTTCTCAGGGTGAACCACTACAGTCACTAAATAAAAATGTGCTTAAACCTCTAGTAGATTTCAACAAAGCAGTCAGGCTTAATACAGAGGAAATTGGTAAATTATTTATGATGTACTGAAATAGTAATAAAGTGAAAACACAACACAAGAAAATCACAAACCGTAGAACTGGAGATATGAATTTTTAATGTTTGAAACAAAAATAATGCCAAAGAGCACAAAGCACTGAAAGCAATTATCTGGTAATGATAAACCAGGTCAAAATCAAAAGTTATGGCCGACTGTGATGGAGCGTGGGTCAAATACAGAGACCAGATTTGCCCTGGTGGAATGTTTACCTTCTCACTTAAAACCTTGGATGGAGAAAAAATGGTTGTCAATGAGTTGTTGGCAGGACAAGCTACAAGCTGGATTCGAAGCAGGTGGTAGGCTGAAGAGCAGTGTCTTGATGTGGCATCACCAAAGGTGAGGAATTTCCTGTAGGAAGTTAGTTTACTGGGTGAGGGAGGGTGAAACCCTACTCATGCAGCCACCATAATTCCTGTCAGTGTGAAGTCATAGGCAACTCCAAATTAACCTGTGCTTAACTCTCTGGTAGCTTGGCACAAAAGCAACCAGGCTTAACTTTGAAGCAATGTGTAAAGCATTATGCAGCAATTAAAACAAAAATAAAGTGAATACACCACGCAAAACACATGTCACACAAATATAGAGAAATAGACTAAAAGTTAATAAATGATTTAGCACCAAAATGACAAAAATCCAATGAGTAGAACTGGAGATATGCTATTTTAAAGATTTAGGTTGAAATAGTGTCTCGAATTTCAAAGTGCCAATTGTGGTTATGTGGCCATGCCGGGACGATACAAAGTCACAAGTTCAGGCTGACCACAATGGAGTGAGTGCCGGATACAGGGACCAAGCTAACCCTCCTGAACAAAGTACCCTTATGCCTGGTTCCAGAGGGTTGTGAGACCCCGCTTCGAGAATGCGTTGAGCAGTGGCAGTTCCAGAGAAGCTGCGGTCTGCAATGAAAGGTGCTGTGTCAGAGATGCATTGCGCAGAGATGGTTCTGATTTACTTGTCGAGTTTGCTTGTGATGAGAGGTCCTGTGTCAGTGTCGAGGATGCCATTGTAATGCAAAGTCCTGCGTTGGCGATGCATTGCATAACAACTGTTCTGCCCAAGAGACCACAACTGGGCTGGCAGAGCACCTTCAGTCCCAGTTCCAAGGGTCCAGGACAGGGGGTGCCACCAGTTGGGAGGCAAGGCTCACACCATACAGAGTCCAAGTGATGGGTTCAAGGAGGTTGGAGTCTTTTATGTCCATGAGCCCCTGATTAGGAGCCAACCAACTAGACCTTGGATCACTCTGGTGGTCCTGGGTTCAAGAAGCAGGCCCAGTCCTTTTCACTCAGGCAGTCCCAGGGGGAGGTTGAGCTGTGTCCTGCATTTCCTGGGTGACTCATAGTTGGGCTGAATAGCCATGGCTTGCATTTAGAGTGATGGGATGAGTTTTCACCAGCACCTGAATAGACAGGGCCTTCTCTGCACAATGCTGTCTCCACCTCCTGAGTGAAGTTGGGCCAGGGTGGGTAGAACTGGTATTGATTGGGCTCAGAGACCCTTGCTACAAAGTGAACAAAGAGAAAAACGTAGTATAAATATTGTGGCCCTGACCCCGGGACTTGGGAACTCTTTTGGATCAAGGAATCTGCCAAGAAGAAGAGCTGGAGAAGCTGTGAGGAGGAACTACCGCTTTGCTGTGTGCTTTGCTTTGTTGGCCTGCAGTGGGTGCTTCTGTGTTGGGCAGAGAAAGGACTGGACTGAACTTTCTGCAACTTCTTGGTTTGATTTTCTCCAAGGGCTTGAGGTAGAGCTTTCACCCTGTTCAAGAAGTCTCAATAACAGCAAAGACTTCAAGTTAATCTGCTACCAGCACCAGCACCAGGAACTGTGTGTCTTGTGCTGCAACAGAAGAAAAAGCAACCCGATGCTGTCAACAGCGCCGCTGCCTGCTCCGTGGCCTGAAGGCACCGTAGAGGGCACTGCTGCACTTCGCACCGCAACCCTGGTCTCCCCGACGATGATGCCCACCGCCTCCACTGAGCCGCTGCTTGTACTGTGACATATGGGCACCACCCTTGAATCCCCGATGACACCGCTCTACATCGACATTGATGCCGCTGCTTGCACCGTGGTTTGGGGGCACCACTCGAAAGTTACACAACGCACCATCCCGTCCCACACTGCAGCCTTGGCCTACCGGCGCCGGTGATATCGACTCCGGTTCGTCAACTGACTACAGTGCTTTAGCAACAATGATGCTGCTGCTTGCACTGCACCACTTCTCACCACAGCCCAGGTCTCACTGATGTGGCTGGATGACCATTACAAAGCCGCTGCCTGCACCACGACCTGAGGGCACCACATGCCGCACCACTGCACGTCACAACGCATCTCTGACTCCGGAGCTCCCAACTTAAACCGCGCGGCGTTCGATCTGCAACGTGTGTGACTTCAAGGGCATGATGACTCCTGCACCAACCTCCGGAAGCAACAGCTGCCGACGCTTGCTCTTCGCAACTCACCGCAAGGACCCCGACGCCCTGCATTTCTAAAGGTACTGTCTTGCGGGTATTCCCGACACCGTAGCAGTCTCGTAATGCCATGGTGAGCCATAACTGTTTTGATTTGTTATTCACAATGCCGTGATAGTCCAAGACTAAACTATCGACTTCAAGGTACTGTATTTTAAGTCTATTTTTGCTTAATGATATTTCTAAGAACTGCATGGTGGATTTGTATAGTTTTTGGTCTTGTTTTGTACAGATAAAATATTGGATTTTTGTTACTAAAAAGGGTGTGGTGTCCTTTTGTAGTGTTTTCACTGCATTGATGTGTGTTATGTGCAAATGCTTTACACATTGCCTCTGAGATAAGCCTGATTGCTCGTGCCAAGTTATCAAGGGGCTGAGTAGCGGTTATTTTAGAAGTGTATCCCCATTATTCTGACTAGGAATAAAGGTCCCTTCTTGGGTAACAACCTGACAACTAGAGATCCCCATTTCTAACATTGGAGGCAGCGGTAGGATTAGGACTTGCATTTGTACTTGGCCTACAGTGATTGGTGTACACTACTACTAAATCGCAGTCCACTACGTACCACATACTGTTTTCTTTTTGGTCTATTTTTGTGTTCCCATCTTTTTTAACTTAAACTTCCTACTACATCATGCCTGAATCAACAGCATCCCTGAAACTGGTGCCAGGATGCTTGTTTCGGGTCCAGGGAGGTCCTGCCTTGCAGTTCGGGCTGGGGGTCAAGACTGATTTGCATTTGGCTGGGTTTAAACTGGAATGGCATGGGGAGCAAAAAAACAATGGGGCAGATTTACAAGCCCCGTGCGCCACTTTTGGGCCGCCGTTGCGTCACTTTTGTGACGCAGCGGCGGCGCAAAGCTAGTGCCATGCTGCGACAGATTTACAACGTGACGCATCTAGGGAGATGCGTCACGTTGTAAAGCCCTGCGCCACATTAAACCCGCGTCAGGTTTAATGTATGCAGGGTGGGAGTTACGTCGGAAAAAGCCTCGGAAAAGTGACGCAGTGAAATCTACAAGATTTTCCGCAGTCACTTTTCCGACGCTGGTGCGTCAAATCCTTACGCCTGCTTCAAACAGGCATAAGGCGTGACACACCATGTTAGGGATAGGCCAGGTTGGAACAGTGTTGCAGTTGTGTCGCGCTTGCGACACAACTTCAGCACTGCGCCAACCTTACGCCGGCAGATGTGTCACGCATCTGCTTGTTCTTGCGCCACAATGCACCGCAAACTTGTGTGATGCATCTTCCCTGGCGCATCCCTGCTGATTTGCAGGGATGCGCCAGGGAACGTAAATCTGCCCCATAGGGTTTAGGCCCAGATATCAGAACTGGCTTGAATGCTTGCCATTGTTCAACATGGGAAGGGTATGCCCAGACGTGTGTCCCGTGCTCTCCAAGTCACTGGAGTTACGCTAGCCTCGCTGATGAGAGGGTGAAACCCTAAAACTGGTCCCAGAATGCCTGTTTCTGGTCAAGGGAGGATCTGGCTTGGCAGTTTGGGCTGGACTGCTCCCATGGGGAACAGGTCAAGACTGATTTGCATATGGCTGGGTTTAAACTGGAATGGTATGGGGAGCAGAACAACTATGAATTTAGGCCCAGATCTCTATACTGGGGTGAATGTTTGACATTGTTCAACATTCTGTCCATCAATTGTTCTTTTTACATTTGTCACCACGAGTGGGACGGGTATCCACTAACATGGATCCCATGCTCTCCATGCCACTGGCATCAAGCTAGCCTGGCTGAAGGGAGGTGAAACCCTGAAACCGTTCCCAGGATGCTTGTTTCCGGTCCAGGGAGGACCTGACTTAACAGTTCTGGCTGCACTGTTCCCACGGGGAACAGGGTCAAGACTGATTTGCATATGCCTGTGTTTAAACTGGAATGTCATGGGAAGCATGAAAAACAATGGATTTAGACCCAGATCTCTGTACTGGGGTGAATGTTTGACATTGTTTAACATTCTGTCCATCAATTGTTCTTTTTGCATTTGTCATCCTGAGTGGGACAGGTATGACCAGACGTGAGTGCTGTGGTCTCCATGCCACTGGCATCAAGCTAGCCTGGCTGATGGGAGGTGAAACCCTGAAACCGTTCCCAGGATGCTTGTTTCTGGTCCAGGGAGGATCTGACTTAGCAGTTCTGGCTGGGGTCAAGACAGATTTGCATATGGCTGGGTTTAAACTGGAATGACATGGGGAACAAAAAAACGATGGATTTATGCCCAGATCTCTGTACTGGGGTGAATGCTTGACGTTGTTCAACATTCTGTCCATCAATTGTTTTTTTACATTTGTCACCCTGAGTGGGACAGGTTTTTCCAGATGTGTGTCCCGTGCTGTCCTGCCACTGGAGTCAAGCTAGCCAGGCTGATGAGGGGTGATCCCAGAAATCGTTTCCAGCATTCTTGTTTCTGTTCTATGGAGGACCTGGCTTGGCAGTTTGGGCTGGACTGTTTCCATGGGGAACTGGATCAAGACTGATTTGAATATGGCTGGGTTTAATCTGGAATGGCATGGGGAGCAATGAATGATTGATTTTGGCCCAGATCTCTGTACTGGGGTGAGTGTTTGACATTGTTCAACATTCTGTCCATTAATTGTTCCTTTTGCATTTGTCACCCCACGTGGGACGGGTATGCCCAGACGTGGGTCCTGTGCTCCCCATGCCACTGGAGTCAACCTAGCCTGGCTGATGAGGAGTGAAACCCTGAAACAGATCCCAGAATGCTTGTTTCCAGTCCAGGGAGGACCTGGGTTGGCAGTTCGGGCTGGATTTTTCCCATGGAGATCAGGGGCAACACTGATTTGCAAATGGCTGGGTTTAAACTGGAATGGCATAAGGAGCAAAAGATCGATGTATTTAGGCCCAGATCTCTGTACTGGGGTGAATGTTTAACATTGTGCAATATTCTGAACATCATTTGTTCTTTTTGCATGAGTCAACTGCATCCTCAGTTGCATCCCTAGAAATGACCTTTGAGGAAGAAAGGTTGGAAACCTACAAGGTAAAGGAGTCGAAGCCTATTTGCAAAAACCTAAGAGTCCACATCTGATGCCTCACCAGGAAAGAAGAGCTACAAAAGGCGCTGAGGGCCCGGGTAGCAGTGAGACATGCCAGTGGTAGGTCTTGCGACCTTAGTGTGGAGGCTGAGGAGCCTATTCCTTGGGTGGATGTGCTTTTGGGGGCTGGGGTGCTTTGGGCCAGGCAGCAGTGGTTTGTCCCCTGAGAAGCTTGAGGACAGAAGGGAAGCTAGGAAGCATCAAATAGAGCTTGAGTGGATAAAGATTGAATCAAGGAAGATGGCTTTAAACTATGAGCGTGGTCTCAAGGAGCTGGAGCTACAGAGTAAATCCAGCTCAGATGGTGACATCAATTCCTCAATGCACTCAGACAGAGTACTACACATTCCCAACAATGTATGGAAGGAGTACAAGAAGGTTGATGAAACACAAAGGTGGTTTCAGGTCTATGAGGCATCTATTCACATGAATGGTTTCCTGAAAAGAATCGGGGAGCAGGATTGTGGCCTCATTTCTCAGAAGAGGGGAGGGACAACATTTTGGGTTTGGGTAAGGGGTGCGGCCTCACCTACAATGACATGAAGGAGGCCCTTCTCACTAGGTATGGTGAGAATGTGTGGATTCTTAGTTCAGGTCACTGAATAGTTGGGTGAAGGGCTGCAATATGACAGATTTTCAGGGGCTGTACAATTTGATTGTGTGGGAGCACTTGTCTAGTCTATGTTTTGCAGAGCTGCACCAGCACTTGACAGATAGTAATCTGACTAACCCCAGGAAGCTTGCTATGGAGGCAGACCGCTGGGTGAGTACCAGGGTCCACAAATAGGTTTATGGGGGAGATTCGGCCAAAGGTGGGCAGGGTCCCCGCAGGAGAGTGGGGGGACAAGGGTAAAGGGAAGGAGTTCTTTGAAGGGTCCCAAACTAGTTCCCAGGGTAAGTATTCCCATCCCCAGGAGATAAGAAATCATGGGTCTCTTCAGGGAAGGCTGCAGAGACAGGATCCCACAAGTGCTATGCCTGTGAGATGGTGGTTCACTTGAAGGGGGATAGCAAGTGGCCCAAGAGGGCACAGCCACCCACCAGTGGGCAGTCCAAGGTGTTGGCTAGTGTAGTGCTTGGGGAGGAGGAGTACCCAGAGGAGAGCGGGATCCTGCCGAAATGACGCTTGTCTCACTTGGGGACAGTGAGTTGGTCCCAGGAAACCAGGTGCCTGCAAATACTAAGAAATACCGCCCCTGATTGACCATCAACTGGAGAAGGTTAGGGGCTCACAGAGATACTGGAGCCAGTGTGACCTCAGTTCATTGTCACCTGGTCTCTGAGGAGCAAGTAGTCCCTGAGGCATTCCACCAAGTAGTTGATATGGACATCTCAGAATGCCAATGTAAGGTGGTGGAGGTTCCCTTTGAATGGGTGGGTCTCAGGTCCCTTGAGGGTGGTTGTGAGCCCTACCATACCTGTAGATTGTCTGCTAGGAAGCAACCTGAAACAGTCCTTGTGGAAGAATGTGGAATTCAGGGCTCACTTTGGAGATGCTTGAGTTGCCAGAGTGGGAATGAGTGTCCACTCGGTCCATGGCAGCCCGGAAGGGTGATCAGAAGGACCTGAAACAGTGGCCCAGGTGCCTGCCAAGAGAAAGGTCAAGGAGTGCGGGAAACCCATGCCTGAAGTTCCCGCAGTCCGGGAGGAGGGTGACTTTGAGAGGGACGCCCCGGCACCTACCAGGAAGCAAGTAGCTGAACAGGGGGACTTATCTGAGCTGACCCATTAGTAGCAAGAATAGGGTCCCACCGGTGAAGAATTCTGCAGGAAGCAGAAAGAATGCTCTTGTCTAGAGGGTTTGCGGCAGCAGGCTGCAAACCAGGTGGCTGGAGATCAGCCTGGATCACACTGGATCTACTGGGAGAATGGTCTCCTATACAGTGAGCTTAAGGTCGCTGAGCCTGGGTCAGCCTGTGAACAGGTGGTACCCAATGTTTCAACAACTTCCTACTGGATCTGGCTCATGATGTGCCTTTGGTAGGACATTTGGGCAGGACAAGACCTTTGACAGGATTGTCACTCACTTCTTTTGGCCCCAAATGTGAAGGCAGCCTGATGCTCATTGTAAGCCTTGCCAAACTTGCCAGGCCTTTTCTGGTTGTTGGCACCCCTTTTAAGAGTGTGGGATGGATATTGTGGAGCCCCTGGACCCCAGGGCAGCCATGGGCAACAGGTACATCCTGGTCTTGGTGGACCATGCCACCTGGCCCCCGGAGGCTATATCTCTCAGGACAACAACAGTGGCAGTGGTGGGCTGGGTATTAATGGGGATGTTTTCCCGTGTGGGGTTCCCCAGAGAGGTGGTATCTGGCTGAGGTACCAATTTAATTTCGAAGTATATGACATCGCTGTGATAGGAGTGTGGTTTAACCTGCAAGTTCACCACTCCTTACCACCCTTAAGGTAACGGTTTGGTGGAGACAATAAACCAAACCTTGAAAGGCATGATCAAGGGTCTACCTGAACCAATGAGGTGTAAGTGGGACGTCCTCTTACCATGCCTTCTCTTTGCTTACTGGGAGATACCACAGAAGTCTTTGGGTTCTAGTCCTTTTGAGCTACTGTATGGCCACACTGTGAGAGGACCTCTCAGTTTGGTGAAGGAAGGCTGGGAGACAGCACCCAGGAAACTCTCCAGGATATATTTAGCTACATGCTGGCTGTCAGGAACCAAACTTCGCACTTCAGGACACTTGCTTAGGCAAACCTAGAAGCCAGCCAGGAGTAAATGAAATGCTGGTACGAACAGAATGCCACTCTAGTAGAGTGTCAGCCTGGCTTGAAAGTGTCGGACATTGCCCCAGTAGAGCCTGGTGCTCTTCAGGACAAGCGAAATGGGCCTTTTGAGGTGGTGGAGCGCAAAAGTGATATCACCTATATGGTGAATTTGCTGACTCCGAGGAACCCTTTGAGGGTCCTCCATGTGAACCGCCTCAAACCTCACTTTGAGAGGTCTGAAGTAAGCAAGCTTTTGGTGACAGATGATGGGGTGGAAGAGGAGAGTGAATCTCTTCCTGACCCCCTGCCTACCAAGGAGAATGATGGGACAGTGGAAGGTGTGAACCTCTCCCGTACACTAACCCCAGAGCAGCAGAGTGACTGTCGGCAGTCGTTGGGGCAGTTTGCCACCCTGTTCTACCTGACCCCAGGTGTCACCCATTGGTATATCTATGATATGGACACTGGGGACAGTATTTCTGTGAAACGCAACATTTACAGGCTGACGAGAGGGTTAGAGCCAGCATCAAAGAAGAGGTTTCTGAGATGTTGGTGTTAGGGGTGATAGAGCACTCCAACAGTCCTTTTCCAAGGAATTCTTCCGGCAGACTGGCGCTTCACAGCATGGTGTGGGAGTGGTGCTCTCACAACTGAACAAAAATGGCCTAGACCAGCCTGTCATCTTCCTTAGCAGGAGCCTGCTCTGCAGGAACAGAGGTGGAGTGTCATAGAGTGTGAAGCTTTTGCTGTGGTCTGGGCACTGAAGAAGCTAAGACCCTACCTGTTTGGGACTCACTTCCGAGTTCAGACAGACAACAGGCCCCTCAGATGGTTAATGCAGATGAGGGGTGAGAACCCAAAACTGTTGTGGTGGTCCATCTCCCTACAGGGAATTTACTTTACGGTGGAACACCACCCTGGCACAGAAAACGCCAACGCTGATGGTCTGCCTTAGTGAAGAAAATTCCCAGGTGGTTGGGTAGTTCTCCCTACTTTCAGCTGCAGGGGACATGCAATAGACCTGGCATCTTTTGGCATGTTGCCCCTGTCTTCTTTGCTTTCTGGCCTCCTGTTTTTATTGTATGTTGGACTTTGTTTTGCTGGTTAAGTGTCTCTGTACACTTTCTCACTGCTGTTCAAAGTTAAAGGGCAAGTGCTCCTGCTGTAAATTATGTTATGGATTGGTGTTTCCATGATTGGCTATTTGATTTACTACTAAGTCCCTAGTACAGTGCGCTGTGTGTGCCCAGGCTTGTAAATCAAATGCTGCTAGTGGGCCTGCAGCACTGATTGTGCCACCCACACAATCAGTGTTTCAAATGCATCTCAGACATGCCACTGCAGTGTCTACGTGCAGTTTTTACTGCCATGTCGACCTCACAAGTGCCCCCACTTGCCAGGGCCTAAAGCTTCTCTTTTGTTTTACATTTAAGCCACCCCTCAGGTAGGCCCAAGGTACTCCCATGGGCAGGGTACAGTGTATGTGAAAGGTAGGACATGTCCTGGTGTGTGTGATATGTTCTGAAAGTGAAATACTGCCAATTTTGTTTTTCACTAAATTGTCCCATAAGCTAACATGGGAGTTGCTTTGTGACATTTTACAAGTATAACTTTCCATGGGGATAAGAAGGAGGAATGGAGTTTGGGCTCTATGAACTCAGAATTTAATAACACATCTTTTTAGGGAGATGGTTTTTAAATTGTGCATATGAATGCCACGTTTAGATAGTAGGCTTTTTCTTGTCAAACCATTCTGTGCGCCTCTGCTGGTTGGTGTATTGACTGTCTGGTTTTGGAGTGACAGGGGCTGGGGATGTGCATTCACTGTAGAAAGCCACAAAGGGGGTTGAGGTGTGTCCTGCCTTTCCTGGTTGACTCATAGTTAGGCTGGTCTGCATTTAGAGTGTTGGAGGAGTTTTCACTAGCACCAGAATAGGCAGTGTCTCCTCTGTGCAATGCTATCTCCACCTCCTGTAGCGAAGTTGGGCCAGAGAAGGTAGAACTGATTTGGACTGGGCTAAGAGACCCTTGCCACAAAGAGAACCAAGAGAAAGTGTGGTATAAACATTGGGGCCCTGACCCCAGGACTTGAGAACTCTTTTAGATCAAGGACTCTGCCAAGAAGAAGAGCTGGAGAAGCTGTGAGGAGGCACTACCACTATGCTGTGTGCTTTGCCGTGTTGGCCTGCAGTGCCTGCTTCTGTCTTGGGCAGAGAAAGGACTGAACTGAACTTTCTGCAACTTCATTGTTGGCGTTTCTCCAAGGGCTTGAGGTAAAGCTTGCCCCATGCTCAAGAAGTCTCAGGAAAAGCAAAGACTTAAAGTTCATCTGCTACCTGCACTGGACACTGTGGGGCAGATTTACAAGCCCCTTGTGCCACTTTTGCATCACTTTTAACATGGGAAAAGTGACACAAAAGTGGTGGCGCAAGGGGCTTGTAAATCTGCCCCTGTGTGTCTTGTGCTGCAACAGAAGAAAAGCAAAAACCAAAGGGAATGATGGACGGAGTGTTGAACATTGCAAGCACTCACCCCCAGTCAACTAATCTGGGTTTAATCCATCACCGTTCTTTAGCCCACTCTCCCACCCCAGTTCAGACATAGCCATATGCAAATCAGTCTGACCCTGTGCCTCATGGGAACAGTCCAGGCCGAACTGCCAAGCCATGTCTTCCCTGGACCGGAAACAAGCTTCCTAGGACCGGTTGCTGGCATTTCAGCCGTCTTCAGCCAGGCTTGCTTGAATCCAGTGGCAAAGTGAGCAAGGGACTCACGTCTGAGCATACCCTGCCAACTTATGGCGAACAAAGCAAAAACCAAAGGGAATGATGGACGGAGTGTTGAACATTGCAAGCACTCACCCCCAGTCAACTGATCTGGGTTTAATCCATCACCGTTCTTTAGCCCACTCTGCCACCCCAGTTCAGACATTGCCATATGCAAATCAGTCTGACCCTGTGCCTCATGGGAACAGTCCAGCCCGAACTGCCAAGCCATGTCTTCCCTGGACCAGAAACAAGCTTCCTAGGACCGGTTTCTGGCATTTCAGCCGTCTTCAGCCAGGCTTCCTTGAATCCAGTGGCAAAGTGAGCAAGGGACTCACGTCTGAGCATACCCTGCCAACTTATGGCGAACAAAGCAAAAACCAAAAGGAATGATGGACGGAGTGTTGAACATTGCAAGCACTCACCCCCAGTCAACTGATCTGGGTTTAATCCATCACCGTTCTTTAGCCCACTCTGCCACCCCAGTTCAGACATAGCCATATGCAAATCAGTCTGACCCTGTGCCTCATGGGAACAGTCGAGCCCGAACTACCAAGCCATGTCTTCCCTGGACCGGAAACAAGCTTCCTAGGACCGGTTTCTGGCATTTCAGCCGTCTTCAGCCAGGCTTGCTTGAATCCAGTGGCAAAGTGAGCAAGGGACTCACGTCTGAGTATACCCTGCCAACTTATGGCTTGGTTCCGGTCCAGGGAAGGCATGGCTTGGCAGTTCGGGCTGGACTGTTCCCATGAGGCACAGGGTCAGACTGATTTGCATATGGCCATGTCTGAACTGGGGTGGCAGAGTGGGCTAAAGAACGGTGATGGATCGAACCCAGATCTGTTGACTGGGTGTGAGTGTTTGATTGGTTCTGATGCTCCGTCCATCACCACCCCCTTTTGTACCACTTTGTTCGCCATAAGTTGGCAGGGTATGCTCAGACGTGAGTCCCTTGCTCACTTTGCCACTGGATTCAAGCAAGCCTGGCTGAAGACGGCTGAAATGCCAAAAACCGGTCCTAGGAAGCTTGTTTCCGGTCCAGGGAAGGCATGGCTTGGCAGTTCGGGCTGGACTGTTCCCATGAGGCACAGGGTCAGACTGATTTGCATATGGCCATGTCTGAACTGGGGTGGCAGAGTGGGCTAAAGAACGGTGATGGATCAAACCCAGATCTGTTGACTGGGTGTGAGTGTTTGATTGGTTCTGATGCTCCGTCCATCACCACCCCCTTTTGTACCGCAACAGAAGAAAAGGCAACCCGACACCATCAATGACGCCACTGCCGGCTCTGTGTCCTGAAGGTACTGCAGAGGGCACCGCCGCACTTTGCACCGCAACCCTGGTCTCACCGAAGCCATTGTCTGCCGCCGCCACTGAGACGCTGCTCGCACTGTTACCTGTGGGCACTGCAGTTCGCACCGCCTCACTTCACACTGCCACCCTGGTATCCCCGACAATGATGCTCCATGCTGACACCGACACCGCTGCTTGCACAGTACTTTGGGGGCGTCGCTTGTAAGTTACATGATGTCTCGTAGCCTTGGTCTATCCGGCGCTATCGACTCTGGTTCATCAGCTGACGACAGTGCCTCAACAATAACAATGCCACTGCTTGCACCGTGACCTGCAAGCACTGCGACGAGCACTGCACCCCTTAGCATCATAGCCCTGGTCTACTGGCGCTGCTGGACGACTGTCATTGAGCCTCTGCCTGCACTGTGACCTGAGGGCACCGCTGCCCTTCACACCCCATACTCCCGACGCCCACTGACACCTGCGCTCCTGACTTCAACTGCACGGAGCTCGATCTGCAGCGCGTGTGACTTCAAGGGCCCGACGATTCCTTCACTGACCTCTAGAACTTACTCCTGATGGCGTTGGCTCTTCAGAACTCACTGCGAGGTCCCCGGCGCCCTGCATTTCTAAAGGTACTGTCTTGTGGGTCTTCCCGACACCGTAGCTAGCCCTGCGATGATGCAGTCAGTCAGAGCTCTTTGGATTTGTTGCTCACGATGCCGTGATAATACCGGACGGAGTTATCGACTTCAAGGAACTGTATTTTAAGTCTATTTTTGCTTATTGATATTTCTATGAACTCTATGTGGATTTTTATCCTTTTTGGTCCTGTTATGCACAGATAAAATATTGGATATTTTTTGTAAAACTGGTGTGGTGTTCTTGTAGGGTTTTCACTGTATTGCTTTGTGTTATATGCACATGCTTTACACATTGCCTCTGAGATAAGCCTGATTGCTTGTGCCAAGCAACCAAGGGGGTGAGCAGAGGTTATTTTAGAAGTGTATCCCCTTATCCTGACTAGGAAGAAGGGTCCCTACTTGGACAGGGTAACAACCTGCCATCTAGAGACCCTCATTTCGAACAGGGATGACCCTACAGAAAGTGCCAAGTCCAACAATTCCCAGTGGGTGAAGTTTGAAATCTTTGACCAGGTAAACTGCGGCATCGATGTGTTGCTGCTCGATAGTGGTCCAATGAAGCCCTCTACTTTCGAACATAGAAACTTTTCTAGAAGTAACATCTTCTTCAGCAGGTGAACCAGCAAGCTGAAGCTGACCAGCGATTCGACATTGATGGTAGTCCCAGTCTTCAATGGATTTCCAGGCAGAAAGTTGGGGAAAAGTTCCTAAATCCTGTGTCTTCTAATTTGGGGGGCAGAAGGAGTACACTCTAACACCAGTCAAGGGTCCAGGCCCTGGTGGCCACTACTTGAGGTTTAGTGCTTACTCCAGCAGAGGCAAGAAGCTGGGTCCAGGGCAGGCCCAGTGATGAACTGCTATTCTTATTCCATCAAATGCACCTTTCTAGCAGGTGCTTTTGTTCTGTAAATATGTCATGAAGTTACAAGCAAGATAATGAAAAAGCACATTCAGTGATAGATTAGTGATTATCTAGTTTAGAAATTAATTTAGGGTTGTCATAAACATTCCCTTAATACTTCTGTGAGGATTTGAGTGTATTATATGGCATGGTTGTGCAACCTTACCATGTAATATACTAGCAAAAACTGTCTTGGATTCAGTCAGGCTTGTTTGCAAAACCTTTCGCTCAACCCTGGTAGCTACAAAAAAGGAAAGTCACACAACGCTAAAGAAATCCGACATCATTTTATAATAATTGATTATATTTTTATGAATTTTAGAGACCAAGATGAGAACAATCCACTGGCGGGTTCTGGAGATATAGTTCTTGTCACAAACAAGCACTGATAACCATAAAGTTTGGAAAGTTTAGAAAAAATTGAAAGAGTTGTGTTTGGCTACTCTGGCCTGACTTAGGTGATCAAATCAGGCAGGGGAAAGGTCAGGGGGGCCTCTAAAGAGATTTTGGACAGCTACCTGGCCATCAAAGTGTCCTCTAGTCTAGTTCTGAACTTTACACCAAGACCGCCATAGACTTTAATAGAGTTGTCCTGAGGTTGAGTATACAGGAGTTGGATGATGCTCAATGATGCTCTGAGTGCTATGTGGTGTCCGTGAGGTTACTCATCGGTCCTCTTGTCAGTTGGGGGATCTTTGGCCACAGAGTTTGGGGTACCTTGAAGTCCTCTTTGAGCCAGCAGAAGGCCAGCTGCTGCTGGGCTACTGGTCTTTCGACAGACCGGGTCCGGCAGTATCCTTTGGTGGAGGCAAATGTCCCTCTTGGGTGACCAATTTGTAATTAGATGACACTCCATTGTCCAGCAGTTTCAGGTGCAAATTTTGCCTTCAAGAATCGGTTTCTTGGGGCACCTAGCGGTGGTCAGCGGCGATTGTCCAGAAGTGGCTACTGATTTGCCGAGTTAGCCTATTTCATCTTTGATGGCCCGGGTGCTGGTTCAAGGGGGTCAGTTGACTGACCCCTGGAGTCCCTTCTTTGGTCTGGGGCCAGGGAGAAACTTTTCTCAAGCCAAGAGCCAAAGGCACAGTCCCCTCTTCGATTGCCCAAGGTGCTGCAGGTGCAATCTAGCAGACGGTGGAGCCTCTGTTTGCCAGGTTAAAGGGGCCAGCAGGGCAGTCCTTCTTCGGTCCTTTCTCCAGTTATGTAGTGATTTGAGGTTTAGGGTGCCAGTGCTGTCATATTTATGCCCAGAACAGAATGTGCCCTGGAGAGAGGATGCGATCGCTAGTCAATGGGCTACCAGGATCCCTCCCATCCTGCGATGGCTTCCGACTATGTGCGGCATCTAGAAATATATGAGTGCACTATTTTGCCCATTCCCAAGATGTCTGAACCCTTTATTGGGTGTTTAGGAGCTTGAGGACATCTTCCCAAATCCTTGCTCTCTTCCAGCTAGAGTACCCAAATGCAGTAATCTAGGAATTCAATCTGGTGACCTAAAGGCACTTCTGCATGGTCAAATATTTCAACGAGGCAGACACATTGTGCTTTAAACATTTCTACTTTATTACAGAGACAGAATACCAATTCCACTGGATCCCCTTGAACTTTAATGTCAAAGTATTCAAGACGTGCACACATAAAATCATGCATTCCTTATTTTTAGCTTGTACGACTCGGCAACCAACAACACGTACAGAAATGAAACAAAAATTTGCAGATTTATAGTTAAACTATTTTTCTGTTTGCTTCTCCAAAGGGAAACTATTTTTGATCAAACACAAACCTACAAATTTGTGGGCGTTCAACTTTTTCTAGTTGAATATACCATAAATATCCATATGTCTTCATCTTGACATTTGTCAATAAAGAAATTGCACCACCCATTCAGAATTTCCATATTAGCAAGTCCCACAAGCAAGGCTAAAAGACTGTAAACTTGTATTTGGCGGTAGCTTCATAATTATTTTTTGTGCACACCTAAATTTAAATGAGTGTGCTAAAACTTTTAAGAAACTGGCTGTCAGATGCATGAATGCCTACACTTGGTGAAAACCGAACCTTGCAGGGATTCCAGAAATAAACCTTTTATTACTTTTTTGTTTTAGTGTTACTGGTGTGATGTAATTAACTAAAGAAAGCAACACAGAGTGGTTGCAAAGGGTCCAGATTGGATTTATTCACACCCAAACACATTAGCGCCACTTTACAGAGTTTGCTACTGAAGCGCTACTTCTGTTTGTTTGTCTTTCTTGAAAACTGTGACTTACGTCTGTTATTCCAGCATTGACCCAGGCTTTCATATTTCTGTTGTTCTCCCATGATATTGTTGCAACAATGCTTGCAGCCAGGTTATATGTTATATGAGCATTGGTTCTTCTCCTCGGTAATAATGTGCTTACTGAATTGTCTCTTCTTTGGGCCCGATTCACAAAGGTATGTGCATACCTACAATTGACCACAGTTTCTTTCCCGTGGCTTTGCGAGATTTCCGTCCCACAAACTCATGCTCTTCCCCTCTTCTTAGGGTGTCTTCTGCATACACAGAAGTTCCCTCTTAATGCGTCTATAGCCTGCTCGCCCCTTCTTTCTCTCTTTCTCTCTTTCTCAAATACTCTTTCTGCTCTGTCTGGTGTTCATTCACTGCCCCATGCACAAACTACCTATCCTTCTTTGTCTTCTATCTATCTATTCTGCGTAGCTCTTACCCCTTCACCATGCCACATAATTCCACTACAAAAATACACCACACTATTCCAACCCACACAATTCCACAACTAACAATTCCAATTCAACCCACATAATAACCACTCCACACCACATACAACCACTCCAAACAAAAATACATACTTAAAATACATTATCATCATTTACAAAGCCACTAGCTCTAACTCTTCCAAATGCGAGACCTATTGGATTGCAAATGATTGTTTTTTTTACTTGCCAGAGGTGACATTTTTAATACCCTGTTAACCCTCTTTCTCCCCTCCCATCTTTCTTTCACCTCAGCCTCCTACGCACCAACAACTTGGCACCAGCGTGATGGAGCAGAGCTGTGAAAGAATCAGGTGAGTTGGGGGGAGGTGTCGTGATGGTTGTGCTAAGTGAAATGGGCCCTCTGCTGCCTCATTTTATCCACCAATGCGAGGGCTCCAAATGTGTTTTCGCACAGGGCGCTGTCCGAGCAAGGGCTGGCTCTGTAAAATTCCAGTCATCCTTACTTTAACTTCTGAGCAGAGCTCTCCCTGAAGCAGACCTTGGACCCCTGACAAGACATGGTCACAGGCAGGGCTTTAAGTAGGTTGGGTCTGGCTGGTGGTCAGCACCGGCAGTTCTTAAAAGCAGGTGCCAAGATGGGTCCCTATAAAGCTCTCCATTTTTACCCGTGGGGAGGAAATAACAAGCATTTGCAATGCAATAGGTCTCGCATTTGCGAGAGTTTAAGCTATTGGCATTTTAAATGACAATGCCTTTTATTTATGTTTTAAAAATAAAAGTAATTGTCATTTACAATGCCAATTGCTCAAATTCTGGCTAATGCGAGACCTATTGCATTGCAAATGCTTGAGCTTTCATTGGCTGGGGAAGTCGCGGAATGATGGGGGCAGAGGAGGGGAAAAGCTTTTTACTTGAGTTGAGGGAAGCTTTTTCGTGCTCCTTGGCAGTCAACTGCATTAGACTCCCGGGTTGGTATATCAGATCCAGAATTTGCAGATTCGATAATTCTGGGACCAGAGAAACCCTAAACCTTGGGTGTATTTCTCTCTTGCCCTGTGATACTACAACATCGTACAGGTAGCGGTAAGGCTGTCAGGATTATAAAAACCTTCCAATGGCGTCCTAGGCGCCGGGAATCCAGTCACATGGTGTTTAACTCACTGAGTGGGCACGAATCTGAGAGGCAATAGACACAATTTGGTATGTAGCATGGTAATAAATAACAAATTAAAAAAATGAATTCTAAATGTTTTTTTCCCAGTGATGTCACAAACGCGGTTTTCATAGCATAGTAGGGGCCATCTAGTCAGGTAATTGCCCTGTGACAGGCAAGGTAGGTCTTACAATCAAAGCGAAGAATGATCATTTGCAAGTTCAACACAGGTCACCTCTGCCGCAGCTGGGTCCGTGATGTGCTTGATTCCACTGCATTTCAGATCGAACATAAGGGAGTGCAGCTAGGTCAGCTGGTGAACGTGCACAATAATTCACCTTATTTGGTATCCTGCATAGCTATTAGAAGACAGTTATTAGTGTTTCAAGACGCCAGGGGAAGAAGGAGAACAAAAAAGTGGCTGGATGTAACGTGCAGACGCAGGAAAATACATATCATGGGCTAACAGAATCATAACATGGGCTAACAGAATGCTTAAGCGCAAAGGATACTAGTTTGAAAAAAATTCTAGAGGGTGGAGAAAGAGGTATACGGGGAGCAAAGGGCAAGTGACGCGGCCGCGAAAGTGAAAGTGATCGTGATTACGATCGCTACGGAGGAAAGACACATGGCGCGCGAAAGTGAAAGTGATCGTGATTACGATCGCTGCGGAGGAAAGACACATGGCGCTGCGCGAGTGCACGTTCATGTGCACTGTAGCTTTAGGCCACGGCAGCACTTTGAAAAGCCTGTATACAAAATGTCTCGGCCAGATCAGCGCAAGCGCTGGATCAGGCGAGACCTAAAAACTTAACTCTGCATCCGTCACTGCTATTGATGTAACTTCAAAGAAATGTGTTTATCAGATTTATACAGCACAACCGTGGAGCACTTTACATGAGCACCAGTTACATAACACAAGGACACAATCATGTTGTGAATGACAGGATGTTGAGCCGACGTGAGGCTCGAACCTGCTTTTTCAGCTCGAAGGTCGGGAGCTCCAGCCTTACACCACAACCTTGCGCACAAGCACTAAAACATTTTCAAAATGATATATAACGAAGTCATGGTTGTTGCTTATTTATCCTATGCAAATCACAACCATTGACAAAGCCAATAGTCATGGCTTGTTGGAGGTGTAATGTTACTTGTTGTGTTATATATCTGGATGAAGGGACAGAAGCAGCAAAATACCATTGGGGCAGCAAACTCTACTAAGGGCGGATTTTTAGCTCAAGTGTTTTAAGCCACGCCCTTAATAACATAGGTCACGCCCCTATGAGAGACCCCCCCCCCCCAGTTTTTATATCCCACTTAAAGCCCTTGTCACAGCTATGTTCCATCAGTAAATAGTAATCCCTGGGAGGCGGCACAGAGAACCCCTCCATTCAGTCGACATGCTTTCCTTTCTAACCTTCCTGAGTACTGGCCTCCATCTTCCGTCTTTTCTTCCTAATCAAAAAATCAAAGTGGAGACGATAAATGTTAATCCAATAAGAGCCGAGAGCTATTGTGCCAGAGCGAGTTCCCTCGGCTCTCGTGACGCCGGTGTTTGGCGAAGGAATGATTGGGCAGTGCAGCAAATTGCATTTCTCTCCCATAAATAACACGGCCACATTATTGTGTGATCTGTCTCCTGTCAGGTTCTTAGCTAATGCGGTATGATATGAGGATGAAAAGATTGGATCCACGCTACGCAGAAGAAAAAGCTATCCCAGGCCCCCTCTTGCAGGCAGATGGGAGCTTCCGACTCGCGTTTTAGAAAAGGCTATAAAACCTGTTCTCTTCTTAGGCCTCGGTCTAGGTACACCCTTTGCAAGTAATTGGTATTCCAGCCCCTGGAGACACCTGGCAAAAAGGAGATATGTAAATGCAATGCATTTTTTTTAGACAGGACGCTCTGCAGTGTTATCTCTAAAGGAGTCCTACCCCGGTTTATGTGGAGAGATACCAGCATATTTACAAGGAAATATAAGAGCGCTGAGCGGTGCCACATTTGGCAGCGCCGTGCCCCGACATTTCCAAAAAGCTCGGATGTGCTGTATTTGCAACAATACAGCGCACGCCTGTGTTTTCCCGATGGCTGGCGCTACAGTTAGCTGCGTAGCGCCAACGCAGACCCTTGCACCATAGTGCAAGGGTGCCTGCATTGCAGGGAATGATTGTTTATGTGCATGAAGGTGCCCCTTCCTGCACATAAACAGTCAATAATGACAATTTGTTTCTTCTATGCGTGCTGCACTCTGCAG
This sequence comes from Triturus cristatus, assembly GCF_964204655.1. NCBI lineage: Eukaryota > Metazoa > Chordata > Amphibia > Caudata > Salamandridae > Triturus > Triturus cristatus. Next base: position 806,969,157 of record NC_140590.1, read on the forward strand.
CACGCATAGAAGTAGCAAATCGTCATTATTTCATGACTGTTTATGTGCAGGAAGGGACACCTTCATGCACATAAACAATCATTCATGGCGTTTTCCTCTTTCTATGTTTGCTACGAGGGGAAATAAAAGTATTTCTCCTTGTTGCTCTATTCTAATGGCTGCTATTGCATGGTGTTCGGTTTTGGCGCTACCTCAGATTTACACATCCTTATAAATCTGGGGCAGCGTCAAAATGCATTGGGTGTTGCGGCAGAACACCCACAGCAATACCCATTGCACGGCCCTTTAACGCAAAGTGATGCATGTAAAGGGGCTGTATTTACAACGTGGCGAACACAGCTTTGTAAATAGGGAGAAGTGCATAGCGCCACCAGAACATCGCTAAAAGTGACATTCTGGTGGTGCCATCCACTTGTAAATACACCCCACAGTATCTTTAACTCTGCCGGGAGCCTGCAGTCTTTATAGGAGAAATGACATTAAAAATGTTGTCTTGGTTGACACTTAAATGGACTGTTTCCTCTCACAATTCAACAGGAAAGCAAGGATTGGCAACACCAATAGGTCTGGCATTGTCTGCCTTCCTTTTCGCTTTATCAATGCTTGCTTTGTTTTGTCTTTCTTGCTTTTCGTAAAACCTCATCCTTGGAGGAACTGCTGGGAAATCTCCATTATAAAAAAATATTAAGCATTGGCTAGAGACAAAAAGATTTTTGTGTCTCACAAACCACATATTGCTATAGTAGTTCTGGAACTGAATGGAACACTATAGTGTGTGGATGTGCTCCTTGTGAAAGAGCAGAATGCCATCACTCACGGTAAACTTAGTCAGTGCCTAAAGTGAGCTGATCCTTTACTCTATGCTGTATGTTGCAGTGAGCAGAAAAAATGTGACTGACACTTCAACAGGCCAATGATTTAAGAGGGCTGGCTAGAGGCCCCTACAAACAAGTATATCATATCTGCAATTATTGTAAAATGAAAAGGACTTGGCTAACATCAGACCTAAAAAGATTTGCAGCAACATTAAATATATTAGGAAATACTCTGGTTGAATGGGAAACATTTCATTAAAATATGTTAATTCTATTGGATTAGCATCTTTGAATTGAAGACAGTTTGCACATATTAATAGATCATTAGAATAATCCTACCCCCTTAGTCTGACAGAGCTGCAATAACATTCTGTAAAACAAGCTAACCTTATGCATTCCTAGTTCAGTGGACAAGGTCCAGCTGCATGGCTTTTATTACTAGGGATTTTTTATGACGGCTGCCATGAAAGCCTTCACAAAGTTTCAATGGATTCATATTACCCCAGGGCCAGAGTTCGTGTTGAATGTCACACGATTCACCCTGTGTAGCCTCCTCACACCAGGGCAATAGACGGTGGCACCTTCGGACTGAGTGAGCAATGCCATTGCCAGGGTCATTGCACTATGGGCCCAATGATAAGCTTGACAGCTTTCACCTTCTCACTGCAGTGGGAATTGTATCTTCCTGTGAAGAGAGAGAAGTAATACACGTTTAGGAGCGACCCCGCCCTGTTTGATTTTTTTTAATTTACAATGATAATTTATGACAAACTGAAATGAGCAACAAATCTTGTCAGGTGAAACTGTGTCTATGAAGCAGACACTGTCACTTTGAAAAACATCCTGAACAGGTCTCCTGTCATTTGGGAGCGGGGAGAACTGTGGAAGAAATATTTTTAAGCCTGATATGCAGCACATGGGAGTGAAGCCGCCAAGGCAGGACCGGGGTAGGGGATCCATAGTTTCCCAGATCATTGCTTGGGGAAAAGGAAGACATCAGCATCTAGCACCCTGCATCGCGGACAGCTCGCATCTGCGCGACGGAAATACCTATTTATGGAATCTGGCGTGAGATATGCTCTGTGTAGAATGAAGTATTGGATTTGGCGGAACCGCATGTTCCGGGGTATCCGCGTGGGACCCCGCAGCGCTCCACTCCATTCCTTGTCAGCCATTGGGCGGTCCAGGTCCGCCTTCCATTTGCGGCGCAGCGGGTACAGGTCGGTCGCCGCATGCGTGCGTAGGGAAGCTGCGAACCATCGTATCATATGTCTCCCCCGCCCCATGACATGCAGATATTGCATCATAAGGTGTTGTTCTGGTTCCTCCTTAAGATCTCCCCACCGGCTCGCCAGCGTTGAGATAAGTGAGCGGTGACGGAGAAATTGACCAGTTGGTAGCCCCGTCTCCTCCGCCAGCAAGGCAAATGGGACAAGAGCACCATCTCGGTAGAGGTCCCCCAATGTGTAAATATCCGCCGCATGCCAGTCTGCAAGCTCATTCAAGCGCAGCACCCTCCGCCCACTAGGGGAGCCCTCTATCGGTATGGCAGGGGCATAAGGGATACATTTCCGGGGGAGGTAAAGAGCTCGGCGGTAGCATTTATAGGCCACTTTAACAAGGAGGGGTCTCGGCTGCCACACCCCTGCGGTCGGATGGAACGACGCAACAATGTCAGCCAGAGGGATAGGGGGCTCCACGGACGCCGTGTCATCCCTCTCTCTATCCGCCAGCCACCTGGCCACCCATTGCAGTTGCGCTGCTAGATAATAATGCGTGAAGCACGGCATCGCGAGACCCCCCTGGCCTGTGGGGAGGTATAACTTGGGTAGCGCCACTCTGTGGCGAGCATTACCCCACACAAAATCCCGGAGCGAACGCTCCAAGGTTGCGAAGAAGGATGCCGGAATATAGATTGGCAGGTTAGCAAAATAGTAGAGGAGCCTGGGCAGAACCACCATCTTGACTAAAGCGATGCGCCCCGTGACCATGAGAGGAAGGGTACCCCAAAACCGCATCTGGGCTCTGACCGCTCAGCTGGTTGCCTATATATTTGGATGCCCAAGTAACGGAAGGTGTCTGGTTGCCACTTGACTGGCACACCCCCCAAACAGTACTGCAGATCCAGAGTATCGGCTCGGAACGCATAAAGGCACGACTTAGCCGCGTTTACCCGCAGTCCGGAGAGCGCAGTAAAGTTAGTCAGGACTCGCTCCAGGTCCCCGGAGATGTGCGCCACATCTTTGACGAAGACCAGGAGGTCATCCGCGTATAGGGAAACCTGATGAGTCGCGTCGCCCATGGGAATGCCGTCCGTCAATACCCTCCGTAGGGTAGCAGCCAAAGGCTCCATTGCGAGCGCAAAAAGGAGGGGCGAGAGAGGGCACCCCTGCCTGGTACCACGACCGACCAGGATGGCATCGGAGATGTATGGGCCGGTTCTCACCCGCACCACAGGGTTTCTATAGAGGAGCGCCGCCATTTGGAGGAACCCAAGGTCTAACCTGTAGTGTGACAGTGCTGCCACCAGAAACCCCCACTCGAAGTCGAAGGCCTTTTCAAGGTCCAGTACCAAACATCCCGCCCTAGGCCAGTGTTGCGCTCCCTCTGTGGCTACCCGGAAAAACCGTCGCAGATTAAGAAAGGTGCTACGCTTGGGCACAAACCCATTTTGGTCCTTGTGCTCCAATACTGGCACCGTTGGGGTCAGCCGCTCCGTCAGGACCTTGGCCAGAATTTTGTAGTCAGCGTTGAGAAGGGCAAGGGGACGGTAGGACCCCAAGTTGGTAGGGTCCCGCCCTGGCTTGAGTAAGGAGATCAGGTAGGCCTCCCTCATAGATGCAGGGAGGGTAGCCTCATCAAGGGCCGTGAGATAGAGCGCATGCAGCCTAGGTACTAGGGACTCCCGATAGGCCTTATAATACTCCGCCGGAAGTACGTCCGGCCCAGGCACATTTCCAGAGGCCAGAGAAGCTACTGCCTCTCCTATCTCCTCCAACGTGAGGGGGCCCTCCAGCGTCTCCTGATGGGCTTCCGGAACCGTGGGCAGGCAAGCGGCCTCCAGAAACTGGTCCAGATCCTGTGCCTGTCTACGCCCTGTCGAGGTGTATAGGGCCGCGTAATGCGCTGTCAGTACTTGGTGCATCTCCCGCTGCGTATGTACCAGAGTCCCGTCCGGGCCACGAATAGATTCTATCGGTGCATGTGCCGCCTCCTGTCTAATCAACCAGGCCAGTAACCGCCCCGCTCTATCAGATGTAGCATGGACCCGAGCTGAATGAGCAGCATAATTGTGGCACCGTAGTCTCTACATCAGCTCAGCATGTCGCGACCGGAGTCGCGCCAACCGAACCGAGTCCCGACCGCCTCCCTCACCATGGCGTTCACACGACAGAAGGCGCGACTCCAAGGCAGCGAGTGACAACATGAGCTGCTTACGAAAATTCCCCGCCGCCCCTAGGCAGTGTCCCCGCATTGTGGATTTGTGCGCATCCCATTCCGTCAGCACGTTTCCCGCCGTTCCCTCGTTTAGGTCGAAGAACTGCTCGATCGCCGTGCCTAGCGAGGCACGAAACTCCGCGTCCTCAAGAGCGGCCGGCTGTAGTCGCCACGTCGGAACGGGGGGTCTTCCCGGGTCCCAGCATAGCCTCAGCCGAAGTGGGTTATGATCCAAGTGGGTCCGGCCCAAGTATTCTGCCTGAGCTATCAAAGGGGTCAATGAGGGAGAGCCCACCACCCTGTCGAGGCGGACATGAAGGTTGTGCACCGCCGAGTAATACGAGTAGAGACGGTCGCTAGGATGCAGGGTGCGCCATATATCATATAATGCCCAGCGTGTCAACCATTCTGTTAGAGTCCTAGCGTTTGAGATCGCCTGTGTGCTACGGAGTGGCGGGTATGACCTGTCGAGGTGCGTGTCAAGCACCGCGTTAAAGTCCCCACCCAGTAGCCATGGAAGACCCACATATGGTGTCAGCGCCACCGAGTGTTGATCCAAAAACGACGATTGGTCGACGTTCGGGGCATAGAGCGAGCCCAGAAGTATAGGCTGTCCATTGAGTTTCCCCCTAACCAGCATGTATCGCCCAGCAGGATCAACCACCGTGTCAGTGTAAGTAAAAGGTGTACCCGCTCTTACCCAGACGAGCGTGCCCCGGGCATGTGCAGAGTATGTGCCCATCCACATCTTATTAGGCTGAAAAGGGACTGAGTATATATAAACGGGCTATGGTTGCCAAGCAGTGACACATTTCAGGGAATTTTGATTGCTCCAAATTCTTTAACATCTGGAGTCTTGTTCATTATTCCATAAAGAACACCAAGCCTGTAAGACTACATTTGAGCTATCACCTTGGATCTTGAGATATTGGCTTTTGAATATTCCCTTGAAGGCCCTACATTCCCTACCTACCTCCCAAGTCCTCAGTATCATAAAATACTGAAAAGTATTTGCGGCAACCTGTACATTCTAAGATATTGGCCAGTTGGGAACCAGTACCATTGTCAATATTTCACAATTGTGATTACTCTCACCTAACCATTTTTGAGAGGCAAGCAAGGCTCTGTGATATAGAGAAAACTCTTGTAATAAGATTTGGTGGCAAGTCCTGTAAAAAGCCCTGGCCAAAAACGTTTATGATTTTACCATTTGTAGATGTAACAGATTTTTTTCTTGGTGTTGAGTGGTAGAAGCTATCTTGAAACAAACACCAAGGGGCAGATTTATGTTTCCTGGCGCATCCCTGCAAATCAGCAGGGATGCGCCAGGAAAGATGCGTCACGCAAGTTTACCCTTGCGCCACCACAGATGCGCCGCATTTACAATGCAGCGCATCGTGGCGCAAGGATAAACAGATGCGTGACGCATCTGATGGCGTAAGGGCGGCGCATTGCTGAAGTCGCGTCGCAAGCACGACGCAACTCCAGCAATGTTTAGGGGCTGCCCATACCTAACATACTACATCATGCCTTACGCCTGCTTCAAGCAGGCGCAAGGTTTTGACGCAGCAGCGTCGGAAAAGTGACTGAGTGAAATCTTGTAGATTTCACTGCGTCACTTTTCCGAGGCTTTTTCCGATGGAACGCCCACCCTGCATACATTAAACCTGACGCAGGTTTAATGTAGCGCAGGGCTTTACAACGTGACGCATCTCCCTAGATGCGTCACATTGTAAATAAGGCGCAACACGGCGCATGGTTTACGCCGCCGCTACGTAACAAAAGTGACGCAACGGCGGCGTAAAAGTGGCGCAAGTCTAACATAAATCTGCCCCCAAGTCTGTTGTCCTTGGTACTGAAGTCAATCCTTGATTCAAACCAGTAGTAAGTAATAGTGAAACCCCGAAGTCTTGAGCCTACTGAGAGCCAGCCGCGTTAGCAGAACGAATAACATTTTGTTTCCACTATAGGAAGGCATTGATTGCACTGAGTGACATATTTCCTCAGCCAGTAGGTCTGCGCACTTTGGGATTTCACTCTTGTACACTCTGTAATTTATTTTGTTTTACTATACATGTCATACTTACATATTGTTTCACAAGGCATACTTCTGATTTAACATTCATGGCTGTTGCCTGCGATACCTATATTGATATAATGTAGCTAGCCCAACACTTTTCAATTCTAAATTAAACTACTCAGCCATAGCTAACACTGAAGCATCAAGGGGTTTAAGATAGTGTTTTTTAAGGTATTGCAAGGGAATGTGTGCAGAGCCATGAGACAGTGTGAAACAACTTAAAGTGCCCCATATGTGTAGGTAGAGCAAAGAAACTTGTAGTAGACAGGTCTATGGCCTGCACTCTGGCTGGAACTGCCAAACTTAATTAAAGGTTCTAGTAGTTGGCGTTTATAGCTTCACTAGGATTGACCTGCCTAACCCCAAAAAATGCTGGAAATAGAGTCAGGTAGCGTTTTCTTATACTTTTTTATTCCATCCAATGGTATGTATGACAAACACACCCGATAAGGGTTTTGTTCTGGTGTTTAGTTTTAGGAGCTTTTTCAAGGGGTATGCATCAGTCTGAAAGTATAAAGTTAAGCAGAGTATATAGGATTACTTCAATTGAGCAGTGGCATAAATTTCATGAAGGGTCATTTTGACATCAGAACCTATCTGTACTTAGAAAATAGTGTACGCTTCTTTATACACAAAATATCCACTCCCACTTATTATAAACGCCATGTAACCATTCGATCAGTAGCCTCTATTCTCCAGAAGAGTGGAGGTTTATAGGAGGGACAATAAGTCGCCAAGTAACTAACTTTTGCAGTAGAAAATAGGTTTTAAAACAAAGTGAACTTTTTAAACTCAAAGATCTGCAGATTTGCGAACACATCAATGTTAAAAGGCTGCATCTATTTTCGTAGTTGGACAACTTTACTATATAATGGGAAGTAACTCAGTATATTTTCTACTTAGGGGGTGATGCTTGGAGTCCGCTGGTTATCAGTACCAATGTCCATTACTGTTGCCAAGAAGTGCTAGGGGTGATTTTGACTCAGAAAGAATGTGTGATGGAAGATGCGGTGGAAAGTGGTTGATCCGTGAAACTGCATCCTGCAAAGCAAGCAAATCAGCCCTAGAAAAGATTGGAATAAAACTGTCCTCAATAATAAGCCTGCATTCCCAGAGTCTGCCTGAGGGAGCTTTCATGAAAGAGGTTGGTCCTCTTCAGCCTGCTGCTGTTTCTTAAAGGAACTGTTCTGCATTTTGCTTCAGATACTAAAGGCAAGGTCTGTTTATTTTAGTTTTTTTGTGGCACCTGGCAATGATTAAATCTGCTTTCTGTGCACCACCATTTCACTGGCTTCTTGCCTGCTTTTTTTTACCAGTTTTATCGCAAAATAGAGGTTGTGGTTCCCTATTTTAGCATTTATTCAATTTTGCCAGCCTGTAAGGGAACTGTTCTTTGTAATTACATACAATGGATACTAAAGGCACACAAAATCGGCGTCTCCATCTCCTGCCAATACGAAAATTGTGGATTCAAACACAGAATCTATGGCGAAAATTCTGGAAGAAATATAAGCCATACATAATAATACAGACATCATCTGCTCGGAAATTAAACATTTGCAGAGAGATATGGCAGCGCTTACAATGCACACCTCTGATAATGTCATTAAAATGAGAGATAATAAAGGTGTGATTGACCAAATGTCTCCTGAGGTTAATCTTATTGTGTCTATGAGGAAACAGCTTCTTCACCTAGGAAACAGAAATCTCCAATATAATCTGCGTATTTTCAATTTGCCAGAAAATATTGAGGAACAAAACTGTAGATCTTTTCTGAAGAATCTCACACCTTCACTTTCAAAAATAAAATTCTCTGATAAGTTTGAAATCGACAAGGCACATCGTGTTCCCTCATATCGCAAACTAACTAAATCCAAGCCAAGACAAATGATTTTCAAAAGTACTGCTGCACCATCATCTTGTTCTTATTCAGAAGGCTGTCAGCGAAATTATCTCTAACTCTTCCAACCTCATACAGCTATGTCAATTTTAGAATCACATTCTTATTATCAAATATGCTGCAACTAATAGTTTTCCTATCACCAATAAAGTCAGGAGGATGGTTTCAAGAGAGTTCTCCAAGAATGGGAAAAAGGGATGAAGTTAAAAGTCCAGTAGGAGAAAGTCCTTGGGCATGGACAAAGAGGATGGAGCAGTAATCAGGAAAGTTCAACTCCAGTCTCTCACCAGACAGCTCCAAATTGTCCAAAGGTCAAGTTCATCAGCAAAGTGAAAAAGGCAAAGACATCTAAAGATTAGGGTTGGGGGGCAAACTCCGCTCTGCCGTCGGAGTTTGCAGAGTTTTGGGCACTGTGTGCTCCGCTTGGAGTCCAAAGTTTGGAAAAAAACCTCTGTCATTCGCCGTCGAAGTGGAGTTTACTGGCGCACACAGCTAGAGGGGTGTCTGTGAGATATTACAGCTCTGGAAATGAAGAGTGTGTTATTCTGTGCACATCATCCCACGGCTGGTGTGTGTGTGTGTTATGCAGGCTACAGTTACAGTCATAAGCTAAAAGTAAATAGATACTCCTTCGGTTCTCAACTCTTCAGGTTTCTCACCCACAAGTGTCATGGAAACACTAACATCTGGCTAACTTAGCCCTGCCCCTTTCTAACAATGAACTCGCAATTCTGATTTGCTATTCACCTATCCAGCAGTCAAATCATACAACACCCAGAAACGTCCCAGTTGCACCACCCAGAAGTGCATACTGTGGAGACCCCGAGAGCAGTGAGGACTTTACCAGTGATGGTGGTCATGGAAGGGGGGAGGAAGATACTAAGGAGTGTATTCCAAGGTGTGCCCCTTCTTACCTGGTGTAAAAAGAAGGGCATGACCAGGTGAGGCATGCCCATAGGAGAGCGGGACCATGCATGCAACGAAAGAGGCACCTGAGCTGGGAGGGGACAGTAATGTAGCAAGCCACTGTTGTGTCTCCCTCTGCCCTGCATGCAGTGGACTCGCAGGATATTGAGAGACGTGCTCTTGTGCGGGCTGTGAGTAGTCACAGAGTGGATTTTGGCAAACTTCTGACAGGTAAGACCCACGATCTGGATCCTTCAGCTGGGTTTGGGAGGTTTCCGTACAGTTGTCCTAGAGGAACATGTTTGTTTACACTGTCGTTTTCCTCCCATTTCATGATTGTTTTAATTAAGCTCTGTTTATTCTAGGAGTGGCCGAGCAATAATAATATACTCTACTGCCACGTGGAACTCCGCAGAATTCCACGGAGTTTCTCTGTAACTCCATGGAATTCCGCGGAGTGGAACTCCCTGAACTCCGTTCAGCCCTACAAAAGATAGCCCGGCAGGCAGGCTGAAGGCAATGGCAGTGATGAGAGGGTGAGCCCAAAATACAAGAATTACTTTGCTGAGTCTATGGCTGTAGAGAGGCTCACTCCTCCTAGAGAAGTCACTTTGTATGCTCCAAATCATCAATTTGTGACATAAGTTGTCATCATACAATGGTTTGACCATCATGTGACTGTTCTTCCATCTACCAGGTACAAGATTGATACTCCAGCATATTTACCCATGTCGCTCATGAGAAACGACTGTCCATTTTATCCTCGTACATAGTTGACACAAAATATATTTACTTTGTTGCTCTTTATGAGTCAAAGTAAGAAGACAATGAATGTAGCAAAAGTCCATTATTATGAAAAATGCAAACCTAAGGGGAAAAGGCAATTTAATGCATTTAAAGTCAGCATTTCTTAATTTAGCAAAAGAATCTCATAATTAGGTTCAAGCATAATGAAATTCATGAAGTATATCATATGATAAAAAAAGTTATGATTTTATCAATGATTATTGCATAGGAATGTTCAGCCCTAAATATGGCCTAATACTAAAACCTTTTTTTTAAGTGCATACATTACCAAAAGTCAACATATAAATCTTATTTTAATAAATCTAAGACCCTAATAGTTAAGTATAGTAAAGTATATATAGTATTATATATAGTATTATTTTGAAAAGTTTAATTCATATACGACATTGCATATTCATTTTGTACTCCTTCCTTCTCTCCATGATGCATTACAATAAAGAAGCTAAAGTGCCCAGGTTTCATCAATCATATTTCCATCATTGTGGTAATAAAATTTGTAATCTGTTAATAAGCATGTAATTTTCATAGTAAGTATATTTTTCTATCTCCATACATCCAAGCACACTTTTACGGTGCTGATACCTCTACTTTTCTTAGATTCAGTGCTGGTTTGTTTTATACATATGCAAAGTGCACATTAGTTTTCGTTTGTCATAATCAGTTTTATGTTCTGTAAAGAATAATCATCTTTTACACTGTTACAGCCCCCTTTGATGGTGAATCAAGCTATCATAATCTATCACATATCAGATCATCACAAATTACAGTTAGGTTGTCTTAAGCATGTTTCTTCTTGACTCATCTGGAATTTTCCTTTTGTAAAAGTATTTACATTGTTTGTCTTCTAACTCAATTTCAGATCTTGATCTTTTCACTCATTGTTGATTCTTTTTATATTTACAGAATTTGATAGACAGCAACATTAGCATTATGCATCAACAGATTGCTACTAATGTTCTCGAGATAGAAATCACTAGTCCATTACCCAAGTTACCCAACTATATGCGAAAAGTTGACCATACTTTTCCTAGCATTTCCCAGGTGCCATCAGATTTTAACCCTTTCAGATGTTTGTTTAAATCAGTAATGTTTTTAATGTAGTTTTCTAAAGCTCTACTTTTATCCAGTGTGTAGGTACAACATTGTTGAACTGTTAACAACCAACAGACTCCATCCTCCTTCTTGAGAAGGATGTCAAGGACATGCAAATTTTGCATCTCCATCGATCTTATTGAAACCATCTCAATATCTGCAACAGAAAATCCCCCAGCTGTACTGGTGGCTAATTAATCAACTATGGTAGAAAGTTTTCTAATTTTATAAGTTTAATGCTACTCCTACAGAAGGTATTAAAGCTCCAAAATATCACGCACTATCTCACTTGCACTGGTACTTCTTTTCACTCTCTTGTTCTGCTCTTTCGAGTCTCCTTCAATTTGTTTCACATGAACATTTTTTAGAAAAACAACTCCAATGTAACAACTTTCATACCATAGTTTCGGTAATTTATAAAAGGCATTTTTACCACAAACATAACACACACCAGGAAAGACAGGATCAACTCCTTCTAAATACCTTCCCTAGTTTTCACAAACATCAAATGTATGTTCACATTCACTAATACCTACAAATGTTGTGTTAATAGTTGACCTTTTTCTACATATACATATACAAAGCTCTCCTTTATGTTGCCAGCCTACTGTTTTATATTCTTCTTCGCGTAAACTCCAAAGGGTTAGTTTTAGAAGTGCATCAGTTTTATTTGTCACATTATTTCGTCGACTTTCTACTAAATCTATACATTTCTTTTCAGCTCTCCCTATTTTACATGTTAGGTTATTTCTATGTGCAAAAACCATGTCCAAAGATTTAGTTGATCCAAATAGAAAGCCTATAGTCTCAACAAATGAAATTTCAGGATGTGGATTTAAGCATTTTAGCACAGGATGTTCAGAAAAGATTAGATCATCATTTGAATAACAATACTGCAAATGATCATTACCATAGAATAAACTTGTTAATACACTACAAGAAATTCCATATCTTATTGGTAGACTATGATAGGGTACACCTTCAGCAACTGATGTAGGTAATTGCATACATACAAAGCAATAACTAATATCCATCGTGTCACTATACTCCTGCAATAAATTAGGATATACATTCAGTGAATGATCATTTTTTGTAAATTCAAGATGTAATGTTTTGTCACTCAAAGCAATCAAATCAGTGCTATTAGTTTTGACTTCAGTGGGTACATAATGTGGCAAGTTTCATATACTAAGCAATTCAACTAATATTAAAGCAATATTAGAAAATACTCCTGCATATATACGTTTGCACCTAAGAGTGATTTCAGTGTTAGGCTTCATGGCTTCCTTCAGTTCAGAAAATTTAACTAAGAAAAAACTAAAAATAGCAGCAAATGATTTGAGTAATTAATAAATTTGCCACAAAAATACCAAGGCACAGGTCAATAGTTCTGTTCAGGATAGGAAATACACGGATCAGCTTCATTGATGAGTGTCAGTCCTTCAAGCGGTAGACCAAAATTGAAATTCAATTCCACAACTCAGTTCATTTCAAGGCGCTTCAGGTGGATTCGTTTTGTTAAAGCAAAAGACAGAAAACTCACGCTCCCATTCATTTGCAAAGTAGAGACAATGGAGCATAAGGCACTAGAATGTTTCTTTGCAGTGCGCTCTATCGCAGAATTGGTGAGATCCCTTTCTACATCTTTCATACGGAAGAACAAAGATCCTTCCCCTCTCAGCCAAGGCTTGGTAAATGTCGCACTCTGGATGAACAGAAATGCCCTCAAACTCAATGGCGATAAAACCAAAGTTCTGATCCTGTGAAACAACCCTGATATCTGGGTTGTCAGCAATAGTCCTGCCATGATGGGGCCACTGCCCGTACCGGTGGATAAAGTCAAGAGTCTCGGTTTCACTATCGATAAAAATCTCTCCTTGACACCACAGGTCTCCAAGCTTACAGCCTCCTGTTTTTCCATTCTGAAATGGCTTAAGAAAATACTCTGGCTGATCCCGTTCACAAAGAACAGTGCTGCAGGCTTTGGTTACATCCAAATTGGACTACGGGAATGTTCTGTATCTGGGTGCTGACAAAGCTTTGATTTGTCGATTACAGACCACCCAAAATGCGGCAGTCACCTTATTTTTTGGCTGCCGAGTTTTTCCTCCACCTCTCCTTTGTTTCACAGACTGCACTGGCTGAGGGTTGACAAACGGATTAAATTCAAGGCCTTGTGTTATATGTTTCGGGCTAGACACGGTCTTGCTCCTTCTTTTATCCAAGCTTTGGTGTCTCCATATGTCCCCTCCCAAGGGCTGAGATCAGCTAACCTTGCAGTGTTTTCTGTGCCCATGTTTCTCAGAGCACATCTTAGGGGCGCTCCTTTTCTGTGCTGGGTCCTAAACTCTGGAATTCTCTGCTGATTGCTCTCAGATCCTGTAACTCACTGCTTCAGTTCCGCAAGAACTTAAAAACTATACTCTTTAGCAGTCCTGATTAAACCCTCCCTCTTAAATATTTTTCTAGCGGTGCCATGCCACTGTTCCGCCAATAGCTCCAGGAGACCCTTTGGGGTAGCTGCGCGCTCTATAAGCTTCTTTAAAAAAAATCTGTGGCAAAGAGTCTCAGCAATCAATCTAAATATAGGATTAAACCACGTCGGTTGAAAGAGTCGCATCATTGCATCTCTTTCTACATGCGCAGGACAATGATAATGTCTAGCCATACATGGTAACAAACTGTCAGGTAGTACAGGTCTGCCATCAGTGTACACCCAAATTCACCATCTCTTTTTGTACATCCAGCTCACATCCAGCATTGCTGTTCAACTTCTGCAAATTCTTCCTGTAACCGTTTAACCTCATTCCACATTCCAAACCTGGTTATCAACAAGTTGCAATTTATGACGTCTGATGTTTCATGGTCTAGATCCACATTAAAAGTATGAGCATTTAATGCACAATATTTAGCTAATTTGTCGGTATACTTATTATCAACAGTAACATAGCCAGTGCTTTGCCTATTAGCAACACTCTTGACTACTGCAATTTGGGCAGGCAATTGTAGGGACTGCAAAAGGTTCTATACACTTTCTCCATTTTCTATAGGCAATCCTGGGGAAGGCATGAACACACGCTGTGACCACAATTGCCCGAAGTCATGTACAATTCCAAACCCATACTGACTATCAGTAAAGATTGTTATTCTAAGTTGTTCTGAAACGCTGCAAGCCTGCGTCAATTTGATCAACTGACCAACCTGAGCTGAATACACTCCTTGCAACCATGACACTTGCACAACACCTGCAACTGTACAGGCAGCATAAGCAGCTGTCAGATTTCCTTTGTGATCTCATAAACAAGAAAGATCAACAAATAACACATGATCAGATTGAGGCAAAGATATGTCTTGAATATCAGGTCTGGTCTTTGTACATAATTAAGTCACATCCAAGAAATCTTGTTCAACATCATCATTCACGGTTTCATTTCCAGGCAGTGGCAATAGAGTGGATGGTTGGAAAAACGCGAAGGGGGAACAAATTTTTACTCACCTGAGTCCTGCTGGTGCTGCTGGTGCTCCGCGGCGGTTCCTTTGCCATTGCTGCCGTCACTGCATCGCCCCGGCGTGGGCAGACTACATTTCCCAGGCGCCCTAGCGTCCCACACACGTCACCCAAGCGCCCGGAAGCGCTTCAAAGAACGCAGCTCCTTCCGCGTCGCGGGACGCGCGCGGGCGGGCGCCGGACGAAGCCCGGACAAAGTGCGGGCCCTCTACGGCCCTCATCGGCAGGAGGAGGCAGGGGCAGGGCCAGAAATGCTACAGGATTCATCTTCGATATCATTCCTCAAGTAAGCCTAGCCTATATAAGATCTTACGTACTGTTGCTCGTGCGTTCTTCCCTAATATTTGTTATATTATAAGCCATGCCTAAAAAACTTGTTGGAGCTCAACAAAACAAGATTAACAATTATCTTGTTCAGACTGTACAGAAGATTAATATGCAAAGGAGGGAGTCATTGGGGCTGAGCCAATCTCCTGATTTGCTTTGTCTGTCCCCACCTAGTCTTGTCACTACTTTGACTGATGAAATTATCACGCAAGATGTTTACAGTGCAGCCACGATTGCTGACATTGCTTCCCAAGTCATACCTGACACTCCGGACAATGTAACCCCGGCTTCTGAGGGCTTGCCCGTTGAGGGCAATGCAGATAACTACAATGATATTGATTCTGATCAAGATACACAGTCTCAGGTCTCTGTTCTCGACCAATCTTCTATAGGTCATGCAGTCAGACCTAAGCGACAATGTACAAAGATTCCTCTAAAGCGGGGTGGTTTACGCTCAGGGACAAAACGGAAGAGGGCTAATACCCCAAAATGCATACAAACGACTCACGCTGAGGATCATCCTATCTGTTCTATTGAAGAAGTCCTTCTCGATAAAATTGCAGATCTTATTGAGACTAAAATCAACATCATTGTTAAACCTCTTATATCCAAGATTGATAAATTGCAAGCAGAGGTTAAGAAGCTGGGTGGTCACCAAAATACAGTTGCAAGTGGCATTGAAAATATAACTACGTTAGTTACTCTTTTGGGCAATAATTCTAGGGGAGTTGTCGCCGGAAGCGATTTGGGTGTTGGAGAAGGACTTGAACTGCTTGGGGAGAACCCATCGCCATCAACCTTGACTGCTATTATTGAGGGCTCTTCGCTACCATGTCCTCCAACAAACCCAACCCCTTCGGCTAATATTCCCCCAGTGCAAACACAAGTACAAGCCCAAACTTTCACCACGGATCCTCTGCAATTTATTGTTGAAGCCACACCTGTGGTTTTAGTCCTCGCAAATGTCCCTCCGCTGGAAAGAGGCACGGTGGAAAGTTCTAATTCACTGTGTAGCAAAGCCCTACATTGGCTAACTAGTAATATGCGGCTATCTCCAGGGGGACAGCATCATCTAGTAAGTGTAATTAAATCAGCAACTAGGGTTCCCTGGCTGGGAAATCTGCCAAAAAAATTTAAAGGTGACTGTGTGGCTGTGAGCTTTTCAAATCAATACGTTCTTCCCAATATCCTTGCAAACATCTTTCCTCCCCAACGAAGACAAGGCACCGTGGTCCCCCTCACTTTGAAATTCTTTTATGGGGAACAGCGGAACGTATCCATCCCAAGGACTCCTGCCCCAGGGTGGAATACCAATTGGGATTTTCACTCCAGATGGGGACAAGACTTAAGGAACAACGCACCAGTTCACCGTCATCAACCCTTTATGCTCAACCCTGTTACACAGCCCTTAGAACTGTTTAACCGCTTTGCGCCACTATCTCTTATGGACCAAAATGATTGACTTTTGCCAAGTCAAGCCAATGACGTAGAGGGTCCACACCCTGCTTCTGGTTTGTCAGCCCAGTCCTCTGCAGGCGCTAGGGCCCGCAGAATTATGAGCTGGAACATTGCTGGGCTTAGAACCAAATTTAAAGATAAAATCTGGTTGGACAAAATCAGGAATTATGATATTCTTGCTTTTCAGGAAACTTGGGAAACGCTAGATTGCTTGGCCTTAGACGGCTATTCTCATTTTTTTGTACCTGCAGTCCCCAGTAAAGCAGGAAGAGCAAGGGGTGGGTTGGCTGTATACATTTCACTTGACGTCAAAGGTAAACCTAGACATATTAAGTCTAAATCTAAAAATTGCTTAGTGGTTGAATTGACTTCATCAAATTGTAACTCTATTTTACTCGTTAATTTTTATAATTCCCCGACCAGTCAATTTCCTAACGAGCACTTGCTATCCCTAGAGGATCTCTTATCCACTCATATTGAGAACAGTTGCTACGGGTACGAGGTGATCCTTATGGGAGATTTTAACATTTATCCTTGCCAGGCAGGTTGTCAGAGGGAAACTGAGAAATTTCTTTCTTATTCCTCCTCTCCGCATTTTGAACACACACCAAGCGGAGAGGTTTTGGAATCGCTCTTGGCTACCCTCAACCTTCATGAATCATGTACCTGCTCAAATGATTTGAGGCTACCGACATATGTGGGTAATGATTCTGGCACAATTATTGATTATATTTTTGTATCTTTAAGAGTTCTATCTGAAATACTTGTTTATAAGGTAGAAACTTCAGTTTTTAGCGATCACAATCCTGTGATTTTAGAGGTTTTAGCTCAAGGAGTCCTGGGAAATAGGAAGATGGACACACTGTGTGCGACAGATCTTGTGCTAAGAGATCAAAACCGGAGGCTCAAATGGGACCAAGTTACTCCAATAATCTTTTTACAGGAAACCATGGCCAAAGTCGCCGGCGAAATTGCCATCTGTCTAGACAATAAAAACCCGAGTGTCACTATGGTCGAGGCTTTTAGTGTTATTTGCCATCAAGTCAACTTAGATTTGACTGTAAAGGCAAAGTTTAATAAACCAAAGGGTCCCAAATGGTTTGACACAAACTGTTCTAAGGCCCATTCAACTCTTCTTAAGGCCCTAAAGCGTAAACCTAGAGACAGAGTGCTGATAGCGTTATTGAGGAAACAATATAACCTAGCTATCAGGAAGAGGAAATCTGAGATAAAAGACGAGGCCTGGAATGATTTGTTACTGCCCGAGATACAGAAAGATAGTGCTAAATTTTGGGCAGTTATAAATCACCCATATTTTGTGGGATTAGATATTCAGAGAGCTGACTGCATTATCACAGATGAACAGTGGGTGACACATTTTAGCAATATTTACAGTCAAACTTATACCACTACAGAATGCGAAACACCTCTACCAAAACCGTTAACTTACATCTCTCCCTTTACTCAGGAAGAGGTGAAACAAGCAATTAAAGACACACTCTGTAAAAAGGCACCGGGGCCAGATGGGGTCCCTGCAGACTTTTTTAAGAGCGCTCCTGAACTTAGCTCAAAAATTTTAACTAATATTTTTAATGCCACAAGGGAATTTATTTTCCCCCCTAGTTGGGCAAATTCGATCATTGTGCCAATCTTCAAGAAAGGACAGAGGACAGACCCGGCTTGTTATAGGCCAATCTCTCTTATTGACTCGAGTGTTAAAATCCTGGGGAGAGTCCTCTTAAGTAGATTGACCCTGATTTTAGAAAGTAAGGGTATTTTATCTAACGCACAATATGGCTTTAGAGCCAATAGAGGAACCTTAGATCAGTGCCTAAACCTAGAATTAATTTTAAATAAATATGTAGTCGCCAAGGGTGGTTCATTGTACATGGCCTTTATGGACCTCTCCTCAGCTTTTGACCTGGTCAACAGGTCAAGGCTGTGGGGGATCCTTTTGGCCATGGGCTTTGACCCCCCTTTGGTCGATTACTTAGCTGAGCTACATAAGGATCTTATGACTTCAGTTAGAGTCACTAGGGAAGGAAGATGTACTTGTCATTTTAGGTCAGAGAGGGGGGTCAGGCAAGGGTGTATACTTGCCCCCCTCCTCTTCACCCTATATATTAATGACCTTGAGGCAGTAATGTCAACATCACATAGTGACATCCCGCGTGCAGGTGAGACAAAGATACCTGTCCTCCTGTACGCGGATGACACTGTTCTTTTAGCACGCTCTGGAGTTGCGTTGAACAAACTTCTTTTATCTTTTGGAGTTTTTATGTCATCACTGGACATGAAAATTAATACAGAAAAATCACACGTAATGATTGCTGGATCCGCAGGTAGGAAAAAAAAGTCGCTAACATTTTACTGTGCGGGGAAGGAGGTTAAGAGAGTCCCTTCTTTTCCATACCTAGGTGTGACTTTTGATGAAAAGGGTACTTGGGGTCCCCAGCTTTTGGTCAAAAGCAGCGCTGTTGCTAGAGCGGCCGCAGGGCTGCTAGGTTTCGCTAAAAAACTGGGCGTCCGTCCCATGGAAAGCATAATTAAAGTTTATAAAGCAAAATGTTTGTCAGTCGCCCAGTATGGCTCTGTCATCTGGGGATATACTAGCTCTGCCAAAATACAGAACGTAGAAAACAAATTCTTGAGATCTCTGCTTTCTGTTCCCCAATCAACCCCGACCTTTGCATTGCATACAGAGGTAGGCTTGGGCTATATATCTGACACTCTAAAACTAGCCCCAGTGATTGGCTGGTTAAAAACTTGGCTTAACCAGGAGCTTACACTAAATCATATCATTTTAAAAGATTGTTTAGCCCTGGACAGAGCCCTTAATATCCCATGGGTAAGATATGTGAAAACCCAGCTTATTTTAGCAGGCCGCCCGGACCTCTTCTCATCTCCAGATGGAATAACCCATGAAGATCTAAAATCAGTCAAAAATACTCTGACAAATTTATATGCCCTGGAGAGGGAAGCAATAGAGCTAAAAAAAAACATGGTAAGGAAACACTGTATGCTTTCCTCTGTTCCTGGAATGGAACCATATCTTTTTTTGGTAACAAATCCTTACCATCGCTTTCTCTTAACGAGATTTCGCTTTGATTTAATTCATTTTATACTGGGCAATTTTAGAACCTGGACTAGACCTGATGACGCTGAACCATGTGACTGCGATCATTTTTCAACACAGGACACGATGCATTTCATCATGTTTTGCGGTCATTATATTGAGATCAGAAAAAGATATTTGCTCCCTATTTTACGTAATCAGGGCTTTATTCAGGTAAAACCAGCCCTGTTGTTTTTGCAACTTCTTCCTAACATGAAAGTAGCTTTTTCTGTCGCTAGCTTTCTAGTTGCAGGAGCACGTTTAAATAAGCATCGCACAAGGCACAGGCACTTTATCTTTGAAAAATGAATTTCCTCTTTTTTCACTTTTTTTTTTTTTTTTGAATGAGTTGTGTTTTAACAAACCCTTCTTTTTATCTCTTTTAAATATTTATGTATGTCTTATTGTAAAATTTAGTGTTTTTTGTGATAATTGTTTGCAAAATTTTGTGATCTGATGAAATGGTGATATGTATTTTTGCTCGTTCTTTTATGATTTTTAATAATCGAATAAAGATAATTGACTGACTGAGTGGATGGATTCAATATGGTACAGCTTTTGAGGGTAACATTCTCTGTGTCTAAAATAATTTGATCTTACTTTGTAAGTCTACTGTTGGTAAGGTACTTTGTATTAGTACATGTTAACAGTACTTCGACTGAGTGTGGTATGAACACAGTAAGTGGATGTCCCATCCCTATGCTCTCACACTGTTCAAGACTCACAGCTGCAGATACAGCCGCTTACAAACATCCAGGCAACGGAACAGCAACAGGTTCAAGAGTCACACAAAAAAAGGCAATTGGTCTTCGACTAGTTCCATACATTTGTGTCAACACTGAAAAAGTGCAGCCTTCCCTTCCACTGCAGAATACCACAAAGCATTTGTTATAATCAGGCATTTCCAGATCTGGTGCCCTACAAAGGCATTCTCGTAGCTCAGGGATGGCACTCATGCAATTGTCCTCCCAAGGTACCAGATCAGGCACATCTTTGTGTGTCAACCTCTAAAGAGGTTTTGCTGTTAGGGAAAATGTGGGATCCAATGTCAAGAGTAGCCCACCATTCATAAGAACATGGAAACTTCGTTTTGGATACGTTGCGAACTCTTGCAGAGATTCTTTCTTGCAGCACTTTCATTTCACCTTTTTTAATGTCATGTCCTAAGTACAGGACTTCAGTTTGGCAAAACTGTAACTTAGTCGGAGACACTTTGTATCCATTTTCTGCAAATGATTCAAAAGGGCTATAGTATCAGTCTTGCAAGTTTCCTTAGTATTTGACACCACCAGCAGGTTGCCAATATATTGGACTAGCACTGAGTGATTTGGCATTTTCAGAGACTCAAGATTCTTTTTGAGAATTTGATTTAAAAATTGAGGGGCTTTCCGTATACCCTTGTGGGACTTGGCACTATGCCAAAACACGACTGCCGAAATGGAAAGTAAAATTAAATTGACTATCCTCATGCAAAGGAATAGAAAAGAAGGCCTAGCATAAGTCAGTGACTAAAGACCATTCAACCTCACATGGCATTTGAAATTGCATCACAGCTGGATTCGGTAACATAGGACAACAAGGAACATCAATGTTGCTCACTGTCCGCAAATCCTGCACAAACCGATACTTGCCAATTGGCTTCTGTAAGCCCATATTGGGTGTGTTTCATGGACTTCCCATTATCTCCTTCAGGATCCCTTGCTCAATAATTGAGTTGATTACAGGTGTAATACTAGTAATGGTATCTGGAGTCAAATTGTAATGTGGGATTCTTGAATATTCGGCATTTGGCTTTACTGTGATTCAACTGGTTCAACACCTTTGATTAGTCCAATATCTTTACCCGTAATGTCCCAGACTTCGGACAACACAGTGTTTCTCAATTCAATGGGTAGATCTTCTTTGGTCAACTAGGGGTACATTCCTACATCGGATCTCTGTCTGGCAAGCTTAAAAACAACATCCTAATCATTGGTATGAAATTCAGTACCATTTGGAGTGTAATAGATGGAACAATTAAGCTTGCACAGTAAGTCACATCCAAGTAGATTCACAGGAAATGAATAACACACCACAAATCAATGTCAATCCTCAAAGGACCATGGGGCAGATCTATGTTGGAGTTGCGCCACTTTTACGCCGCCGTTACGTCACTTTTGTGACGCAGCGGCGGCGTAAACCCTGCACCACGTTGCGCCCTATTTACATCGTGATGCATCTATGGAGATGCGTCACGGTGTAAAGCCCTGCGCCACATGAAACCTGCGTCAGGTTTCATGTGGGCGTTTCCACACAGGGGGGTGTTCCGTCGTAGGAACACCCCTGAAAAGTGACTCAGTGAAATTTATAAGATTTCACTGAGTCACTTTCCCAACGCTGATGTGTCAAAACCCTGCGCCTGCTTGAAGCAGGCGTAAGGCTTGACGCACCATGTTAGGTATGGGGTAGGTTGGAACAGTGCTGAAGTTGCGTCGCGCTTGCGACACAACTTCAGCACTGCGCCAACCTTACGCCGGCAGATACGTCACGCATCTGCTTGTCCTTGCGCCACGATGCATCGCATTGTAAATGCGGCGCATCTGCGGTGGCGCAAGGGCAAACTTGCGTGACGCATCTTCCCTGGCGCATCCATGCTGATTTGCAGGGATGCGCCAGGGAACATAAATCTGCCCCCATATTTTTATAGGAACTTCTTCAGAAATTGGGGTAGACAACGTTTTATTTGTAACTCATAAAACTTTGATACTTTCTCCCAAGAGGGATAAGTTAGGAACTTCTGCTGTACTCACAGTAGAGTAAGTAGCACCAGTGTCAACAAGGAATGAGACATGATTCCCATTTACCTCTCCCTCCACATATGGACCATTCTGGTCTACCTCTATGGCTGCCCCAAGCATGCAGTCTTCCTCCCCCGCAGGCACCGTCATGCTGAAGGGTCCTGAATGAAATCATCCATATGAACTAAATACTGTTGCAATGAGCCTTGATTTGGGAAAGAGTTTCTATTTGTCTGCTGACTCTGCTTCACATTGTACCTTTGTACTTGAGCATTCTGTTGTGACATCGGAGCTTGTGGTATCTGCATTGTTTGGGACGAAATGGGATTTTGAACTCTCTGTCTTTGTGTCTGTTGAGTCTCAACCATGTTATCGCCTAGAGACTGTGCCTACCCTCCATTCTGTATTCGATTTCCAGCATTAATCACATTAAACATACACGAGCTTTTCAAATGCCCACATTTTCCGCTCATGTGACAAGGTTTAATTTTCTACAACACTGACACATTAACATCTGTTCTTGAATCTATTGGAACGCCACGTACTCTACCTCTGCTATTGAAATCCATGAACACCTTGCATTATTGGGACTTGATTCTACCCTCCCTGTACCGGAATAGAATTTTTAACAATAGATTCTGACCTCTCTGTATAGATTTCATCTGCATTATCCTCAACTTTTCATTTACCGTTTTGTATTTCACTTCTATTTCATCTCCCAATATTTTGCATATTGCAGGATTTCATCAATTGGTTTGTTCTGCCAGCACATTAAATGCTGAGTAATCATGGAAGGAATCTCAGGTCTCAACCCTAATCACAAACCTGTAAACAAAATGTCCTACATCTTTCTCAGCCACATTTTCCATTCCACTGTAATGTTTGAAAACCTGAATCAATCTCTTATTATAAGTATTAGCTTATTTTTTAAGTTCCTGAGTCGTTCAGTCAATTTTTAACTAATCAATCACTTTAAGAGCAATCTTAGTTTTCAAGAAATGTATTACGTCCTGGAATTTCTTTCATACATCTGGTGATGGTGCTCCTGTTCTAGTATCCCTATTTGGTTCTGCATCAGGCCTATCCACAGACATTTTACACTCAGCCCATACATTTCCTGGAACCACAATGCCAAATAATGTATTTAAATCAATACATAAAACGTTTGAAATGTTCACTTACCTTTTAGTCTGCCTATACCATGCAACTGGATTTTCTCTCAATTTTGGGAATTCATTTGTAAATGACAAAATATCAGCTGGAGTCCAAGGTACATGTACATATCCTCCACCTGGTACATCTCTCATAGGAAGCATTTGTATTTCTCCATTTTCTCCGTCTATTACAACTGGAGGTGTTTGCACCCTAACCTTTTCCATTTCCTTCTTTTTCGACCATCTGCTTTCATGTTTCTCTCCCTCTCTCTCTCTCCATTTCTTAATCAAGGTCATTAGTTCTTTAATTTATAGTTTAATTACAGCTGGCCTCATGTTAGCAAAATCTCTGTCACTGAAATCGAAACTGTATGTCCTTTGCAAAATCTTTGATTTTTGAACGTCAATTTCATATTTCTGAGCCAATTTAATTCGTTTTTCATGTGTGTGTCTGGCTTGTCAAGTAATATCTTTACAAAGAAACAATAGTTCTTCTTCCTGGTAGGCATCTCATCGAGATGGACTAAGAGTTCCCTGGATCATTTCGCCTAGCTCTACCTTTAGTTTGGCCACATCTGATGTTATATCCCTCACCGGGACATGAACAGTTTCAGGATCTTAATTATTATTTGGGGTACTAAACTCTTTGAGCCAATCAACACATTCTTGTAGAGTAAATCCCGAATGTTCTCCTAAAGTATTTGAATGCAAATTTCCATTTGTCATATCTCTGCTTGTTCCCGGTTGTGCAAAAGATGTACTAGGAACTGGATTTCCCATGGGCACATTTGTCTCAGTAGCAATGTAGCTCATTTCAGAAGACTCACCTGTTCTGGGGACATAAAAAGGTGGTAACCTCTAAAATATTCTGCCTGCGGGATCAAATTGTCTTTGATAAAAAGTAGGGCCCGTACTTTTAGTACCTGTAGTATTACTTTGAGTCAGCACCATAGGCATCTGAAGCACAGATCTTGTTGTCATATCCACTGAATTAGTATATATAGTATTCATTCCAGTAGGTACAGCCAAAGTATGAGCATTATTTCCCTGTGACCCTGATTTATAAAGAGGTACAACAGGACTGATAGTACAGGAACAGTCATAGCATCTGGCACATTAAAATTATATGGGTTCAAATGAGCAGGTAATTCTGTCTCCCTCTTTATAGCAGAAACAAGTGCAGGCTTTCTAGGCTTTTCAGGTTCAACTGGTGCATTTGGAACTTCAGGTGGCTATCCATTTATCAATCCCTCATCCTAAGATTCATTGTAGGGTGGTGGATGATTCATTAATAAATCATTGAGGAAACTATTATCTACATCACTATTTTCCGTGTCTCTTTCAGTATCACTCTTTTCTGTCTCTATGTGTTTCCTCTTTTTTTTTTTCCTTGACTTCTCATTCTATCGCTATCAGAGGATACAATCGTGTTCCCTTAATGACATCTGCTGTCCATGCTTTTTGTTGTGCATCTCATCTAGCTTCTGAGTACAGATCTATAGTGCTCCTACATTTTTCTTTCGCTTTCAGATGAGCTATATGTTCCCGGGCATTTATGCCTCAAATTGAGCAGGTCTAGGAGGTGGCTTCCTTTCATATAATTTCTTCCTCAAGTTCTCAATAATTCTCAAATTAAATCTCCCATATCAAGGAAACTGTAAAGCCTCATCTCCCTCTGTAGTTTTGTGACATTGTTCGCGCCAAAGACATGGATGCAAAACTTTAGCCATCATTACAACGTATCCTGACATATCCTCAGGTGGTACGTCTTCTCCTATTCTCACAGGTATGGTCACATTTCCTGTTTTAGATTTCGTAAGACTTTAAAAAATGTCATTTGTATTCAATTTTGTATTCACGTATGTTTTCCCCAAATCAGGAAATTAAATTCTCCCACAATCCTTTAGTTCAGTAACCTCAACAAATATTAGTTCAACTTTCTATCACACATTCAACCAATCTCAGAGTGGCTTTACATCAACTGACCAGCCACAGCACGACACACTGTGACATCCATCTTATTCGTTGCAGCAGTTCACCCTCCTTTACAATTTTCTATGGTGTGTTCTTCTTAGCAAATTCACAATACAGTGCAAGCAAATTCAATAACAAAGCTTCTGCTCCACTAAAAGAAACAGATATCTTTCACGCAAAAGGAAATACAAAACATCTAATTTCTATACCTATCTTTCTCTTTCACTTCAAAATAGACCTCGACCAGCGGAGTCTCACTCCAGTTGATAAAGTTATTCCCCTGTGCACTAAAGATCAACTAAATCAACCATTTACCACTAACATACAAAAGGAAAGTCCCTGTTCATAAGATATTGTCAACGACGTCTCACAACAAACACAACACAGCAGATAACTCTGCTCATTGTCTTCTACAATAAGACCACCCCCTGGGTCCATATTCCAGGATCTTAGGCCACAAACAGACCCGATAACAACTTCAACTGCTTTGCATTATGCGCCACACACACAATTCTTCAGCTTCACATAACATCACACAGCCATAAAAACACCAACATACAAGCCAAAGCTATTGCAACACACGTCCCTAATAATACCCACTCGCCTTTTCTATTACAAGTCATCAAAATCCATCAGTACTCCATCATTCCTTTCTGCCGACGATGAGATTTTGGACTTCTTGAATTGGGCAGGAATCTATCTTTTGGGCACCCTATTTCCATAAGTCACTAGATGAAACCATTACTCTGCTGCCAAGTTTTGTTCCGGTGGAAGCAGTTTTTATTTTTTCTGTACTGAGCCCCAAAACCAAATCATTTTTAAGACTACTTTCCTCAGAGGCATTGGTACTCTGATAGAACTTGTTGGTCGTAGTAAGGGGTAAGAAGTCATGTGTCGCACTGTTGGCCACCCAATGAGGACCAATTATTTGGTAGCCAACTCACAAATTAAAGATCAAATTCAAATACACTTCCCTCAAAATCATACTATAAATGTAAAGGATGGCCACAGGGAGACCAAATGTTCTGAAAACGTACAGTCAAGAAAGAATCAAACAGACTAGCAATTATGCACTTGCTACACAAAATAAGAGTAGTAAAACCTGATGTTCTGAAAAACAATCTGTAATTACCTCTATAATGCATTAGAAATCAAATCTTGTAAGAATAGTTTGTATGGAAACAACATTCAGACACAATTAATAAAAGACTGTCAAATTCTCAAGTATTTGGTTATTGTATTAAAGATACAAAATCAATGCAATTAAGTAATATTTGAAGTATTTCGGTCATGAGTCTTACAATACAGAATATAAAATCGTACATTTAGTTATAATAAATTAACAGTGGAAATACAGAAATCCATAAGAGGATGGTTTGAATCAGTGCTTTTCTACCACCAATAAAGAAAGGCAGGAGGATGGTGTAAAGAGATTTCTCTAAGCATGGCAAAAGGGATCAATTTAAAGTCCACTGAGGAAAGTCCATGGGCATGGGCAAAGGGAATGGAGCAGTAATCAGGAAAGCTCAAGTCTGGTCTTTCACCAGACAGATCCAAATTGTCCAGGCTGAAGGCAAAGGAAGTGAAGAGAGAGTCAGCCCAAAATGCAAGAATGACTCAACTGAGTCTGTGGCTGTAGTGTGGTGCCCTCCTCCTAGGGAAGTAACTTTTTATGCTTCACATCATCCATTTGTGACCTCAGTTGTCACCATGTGATGGTCTGACCATCATGTGACAGTTATTCCATTCACCAGGTACAAGACTGATACTTCAGCATATTTTCCCCATGTTGCTCATGAGAAATGACTGTCCATTTTGTCCTCATAGGTTAGTTGACAAAAAATGTATTTAGTTTGTTGCTCTTTGTGAGTCGAAGTAAGAATACAAGTTCCCATGCTTTCACACAAAGGGGTCAAAAAAAGTAACTCATTCCTGTGGGAATACAATGGGAAATAGAAAAAGTCAATTACTATGAAAAATGAAAACCTAAGGGAAAAAGGGAATTTAATGCATTTAAAGTCAGCATTTCTTATTTAGCAAAAGAATCTCATGATTAAGCTCAAGCATAACGAAATCTAATAAGTATCATATGGTGAGAAAGTTATGATTTTGTCAACAATTATTACATAGAAATGGTCAATCCTAAATATGGCCTGCTTCTAAAAAGTATTTTAAAGTTCATACATGTAAAATATTCTCAAAGGTCAACATATATATCTCGTTTTTATAAATCTAAGACTCTAATTGCATTAAGCATAATTTCTAAACGTTTCATTCATATACTACAATGCATATTAATTTTGCACCACTTTATTCTCTCCATGATACATCACAATGAAGAAGCTTAAGATGCGAGGTTTCATCCTTCATGTTAGCATAATTGCATGAGAATCATTTACAATAGTAATTATTTGTTAATTTTCCATGATAACACATTATTTTCAATAATGGCTCTTTCCATTATGATCTTGTTAATAAAATTCGAAATCTGTTAATAATCATTTACTACTTTTGTCTATTTCTATAAATCCAAGCACAGTTTTACGATGCTGATACTTTAACTTTTCTCAGATTCAGCTTTGTTTTTCTAGACATGTGCAAAGTGCGCGTTTAGTTTTTGTTTGTCACAAACAGTTTTATGTTGTGCTTAGAATAATCCGCGCTTACGCTTTGACAACTCCACAGGTCTGCGTCTCTTATTCTACAATTAATGAAAGGAGATTTGATCGAAAGGCTTCACTTTTGACTGGCAATCCGGCACTTGGAATTACAACTTTTCCACAGGGTGTGATCTTGAACAAATCAAATCACGTTCCTTTGCCTGAGATACCTTATGTGTCAAAACAGAGAGAACTTGAAAATGAGTTAAAATGATAAAACAATGCTTGGCGCTATGTAAAGCACTGAACATTTACATGCGTTGGTTCCATCGTCTTGTAAAATGCAGACTTGCTTGACCTCTTTACAGAGGCACGTGTTCTGTGCCCCACAGAGGACGCCATCACTCATGATTTCTAGAAATGCATTAATGGCACCCACCCCCTGCGGGGACTCAGACTGCCTTATCATCCTCCTGACTGCAGTCTTCCGGCAGCTTGGACACCTGGCAGCGCGAGCCCTGTCTGATTAACACAGTGATCAGATATGCTGAACATGACCCACCCTCCTGTGACACACGACATAATAGATCACCCCTGCCTGGTGGATCATGCCTTGCCTATTCCTGCCGTCCTGCCCCGCCTCTGATCCTCTCCCAGCCTCTGCCCCAGCACCTTCGCCCCATCCTCAGATCTCGTTCATTAGAGCGCAGCTCAGCATTCCGCCCTCCCTCCCCCGGGATCTGTGGGCCCGGTGCCAGCCAGACTACCAGGTCCTCGTCACTTGCTTGTCTTTCTCCTGCGCAGACTCTGCTGGTCCATTCTCTCGATGTGCTAATTTGTGCTAATTCAATAGTGGGGCCATGGACCCAGCTGTGAACATGAGGCACATCCAGGGAGGCTTGTCTGTACCAGACAGTGGGGCAGCGCAGCTTCCCCTGTTGGGCAGTTGTGGGACCCGGTGAAGAGCTGAAATAGAATAATGTCATGCTGCAAGT
The DNA here is from genome assembly GCF_964204655.1 of Triturus cristatus. NCBI lineage: Eukaryota > Metazoa > Chordata > Amphibia > Caudata > Salamandridae > Triturus > Triturus cristatus. The sequence goes on from NC_140590.1 coordinate 806,998,103, forward strand.
AGAACGATGTCCTGGCACAGCACGAGGCACAAGCAAACCCAAACAGAGAATGCACTTGCGGCATAGCCCAAATATCTCACATGTGCATACACTCGCTGCCTGCAAAGATGCACAGCCAGGCAGCGAGAAATCCAGCATGAGAGGTCCCTTAGCCAGTCTCCTTAATGCAAGGCGATCTCATCGGATTTAAAGCAGGACTTGGCCTCCATTACCTGCTGGTCCTTACCCTCTCAATGAGCTGATTATTTCTGGCTCTAAATGGGTTTTATTCTCGAGGATTCGACGAATGCTTTGCCAATTTCGGTTCCCAGGCACTCTTTCCACATTGTTTGCCTCTGGAAAGTAGAATCCGAGGCCTTGCGCCGATACTGTAAGATGACACTGGACTGGAGCTTATCTTACAACTGGTCCACTGACATATGAACCCCCTCTCCGAACATCCTCTCCACGGAGACCATGGGAACTCATGCTATAATTACTTATATAAACTAAGCTTCACAATATTTTGGTCCTCAATTTTTTGTCCACGATATTCTGACACCTTGATTTTTTGGAGACAATATTAAGGTGGAATACTTCAAACAAATGGTCAAACATATCAATGGTTCATTAACCCCTGCAGTCAGGCACTTAATTCAACAACATGCCTCTGTAAATACTGTGGCGGTAACATAGCCACAGATGTATTGGTTACACACCATAATTAAACTAATTATCACATAAATTCAACCCACTTACAACCATCTGGCACTTCATTTTTCTAACTTTATGAACAATATTTGAAAAGTTTGGTACGTTCCCTACCAATGTCTTTTTTTTAAGTATGAGGCCGTGCTTAGGCTTTTTCCTGCGAGAACCCTCCTGCGCAGCTACCAGCAGAGGCCCGTGCAGGTAAGCAATTGCGGAGGAGCCACCACTGGTTGGCATCTCCACATATGCAGCCACCAATTCATTCACCTTTGCTGGTCCCACCCACTCCTTGCTGTTGGGGCCTGCCCACATTCTTTCCGGGCACCTGGTTTGCCAGTCACTGCAGCAGTAAAAATCTCTCTTTGAGTCTATATCTATCTATCTATCTATCTATCTATCTATCTATCTATCTATCTATCTATCTATCTATCTATCTATCTATCTATCTATCTATCTATCTATCTATCTATCTATCTATCTATCTATCTATCTATCTATCTATAGAGATTATCTACTGGCGGTCGCCAGTAGATAGTTATAGTTAGGACCCTGTTTCCATAGGAAATCCGCAACATTCTATTTGGAATAACTTTGGCGCCGGTCGACGAATCCTCGCAAAATTTTCAAAACTAATGGGGCGCTCCGCTCCTACCCTGAAAGTCTCGGGGGGATTCGTCAAGTGGGGGCTGAGAAAAAAGGGGGGTCCCAAAATGCGTTTTCCCCATGCATTTTTCCATAGGACCTTTAGACACAGCTACAGCCCGAACGGCTGAACAGAGTTACTTGAAATTTGGCAGAGAGGTAGTCTACAGGTCAAGGAAGTGCCTTTTGTAGGTCTGGTGTAAATCTGTTCAGTAGTTCCTGAGAAAATAGCATTTAAATCAATATATATATCTGTGACAGCGCTCCGTGCACTTACCGTGCGCTTACGGTAAGTTTACCGTACGCGTACGGTGCCGTGCGCGAGCGCGATTCTGATTGGCTGTTAGATCTTAGTAAACATTCGAATCGGTCGAAACCAGGAAGTGGCGGCCGCCATTTTCTCTCTCGCACTCTGAGGGGGGGAGGAAAAACAAAGTTGGATAACATGAAATGGGGCAGGCTAGACAGCTCCTAACCACCTAGCCTTGGTTAGGGTGTCCCAAAAGAACCCCCAAGGCCAAAAATTCAATTTTTTTTTTGTTGAAAAAACGCCGATTGCGCTTACCGTACGCGTACGGTCAAAAATAATAAAAAAAAATAAAATAACCACATTTTCCCCCCCCCGTGTGCAAAAGGTGCCCGCAGGGCACCTTTTGTGCATTGCATATGCACAAATTGAACATTTAATAGATAACCTTTCACAACGAAGCGCATAATATGTCCTCCGTGTGCGGACGGTGCGCGAAGCGCATCGTGCGTACATGGCCCATCCAGCGTAACGTGGGCACGCGGTGCGCGTAGCGCACCGCGTGCCCACCGTGCGTGCACGGCACTAACTGCGTAAAGTGGGTGCGCGAAGCGCACCGCGTGCTCACTGTGCGCGCACGGTGCGCGAAGCGCACCGTGCGCGCACGGAACGAACTGCGTGAAGTGGGCGCGCACGCCACGAACGGCGTAAAGTAACTTAGCATTTAAAAAACCGTACAAATTCACTGAAAAAACCATAGGTTTCACACACGTCATAGTTAGGAATTAGCATTTAAAAAACCTTGCAAATTCACTGAAAAAACCATAGGTTTCACACATGTTATAGTTAGCTGGACATTTCACTCGTGAAAAACCATTGAAATTCCCCCGTTATAGTTAGTGCAGGCAACTATAACTCACGCGACCGCAATCCTCTGCTGATGCTAATACTGTATTTAGACACTTATTTGCCCATGTCTTCTTCCATTAAATTTTAGCTATACATATATTACAAATATTTTTTTTTCATAAAGACACATATGTCATCAGCAGAGGATTGCGGTCGCGTGAGTTATAGTTGCCTGCACTAACTATAACGGGGGAATTTCAATGGTTTTTCACGAGTGAAATGTCCAGCTAACTATAACATGTGTGAAACCTATGGTTTTTTCAGTGAATATAGATATATATATCTATTACCTACTGGCGGTCGCCAGTAGGTACTTATAGTTAGGACCCTGTTTCCATAGGAAATCCGCAACATTCTATTTGGAATAACTTTGGCGCCGGTCGACGAATCCTCGCAAAATTTTCGAAATAGGTGGGGCGCTACGCTCCGCTCCTACCCTGAAAGTCTCGGGGGGATTCGTCAAGCGGGGGCTGAGATAAAAGGGGGTCCCAAAACGCGTTTTTCCCATGCATTTTTCCATAGGACCTTTAGACACAGCTACAGACCGAACGGCTGAACAGAGTTACTTGAAATTTGGCAGAGAGGTAGTCTACAGGTCAAGGAAGTGCCTTTTGTAGGTTTTGTGTAAATCTGTTCAGTATATCCTGAGAAAATAGCCTTTAAACCAATATATATATCTGTGGCAGCTTACGGTGCGCTTACGGTGCGCTTACCGTACGCGTACGGTGACGTGCGCGAGCGCGATTCTGATTGGCTGTTAGATCTTAGTAAACATTCGAATCGGTCGAAACCAGGAAGCGGCGGCCGCCATTTTCTATCTCGCACTCTGAGGGGGTGTAAGAAAAACAAAGGCAAAAAACATATAAAGGGGCTGTTTAGACTGCTCCCAACCACCTAGCCTTGATGAAGGTGTCCTCAAAGAACCCCCAAGGGCAAAAATGCAATTTTAATTTTTTTTGAAAAATCGCCGATTACGCTTACCGTACGCGTACGTTAAAATTTTTTTATAAAAAAACAAATATCCATATTCTCCACACCCCGTGTACAATCGGTGCCCGAAGGGCACCATTTGTGCATGGCTTATCGGTTGAACCATAGCACAACCAAAAATCAAACATTACCTTTCACAACGAAGCGCATAATATGTCCTCCATGTGCGCACGGTGCGCGAAGCGCACCGTGCGTACATGGCCCATCCAGCGTAATGTGGGCACGCGGTGCGCGTAGCGCACCGCGTGCCCACCCTGCGTGCACGGCACTAACTGCGTAAAGTGGGCGTGCGGTGCGCGAAGCGCACCGTGCGCGCACGGAACGAACTGCGTTAAGTGGGCGCGCACGCCACGAATGGCGTAAAGTAACTTAGCATTTAAAAAACCGTAAAAATTCACTGAAAAAACCATAGGTTTCACACACGTTATAGTTAGGAATTAGCATTTAAAAAACCTTGCAAATTCACTGAAGAAACCATAGGTTTCACACATGTTATAGTTAGCTGGACATTTTACTGATAAAAAACCAATGAAATTCCCCCGTTATAGTTAGTGCAGGCAACTATAACTCACGCGACCGCAATCCTCTGCTGATGACATATGTGTCTTTATGAAAAAAAAATATTTGTAATATATGTATAGCTAAAATTTAATGGAAGAAGACATGGGCAAATAAGTGTCTAAATACAGTATTAGCATCAGCAGAGGATTGCGGTCGCGTGAGTTATAGTTGCCTGCACTAACTATAACGGGGGAATTTCATTGGTTTTTTATCAGTAAAATGTCCAGCTAACTATAACATGTGTGAAACCTATGGTTTTTTCAGTGAATATATATATATATATATATATATATATATAGATATATATATATATCTATATCTATATCTCTATAGATAGATAGATAGATAGATAGATAGATAGATAGACAGATAGATAGATAGATAGATAGATAGATAGATAGATAGATAGATAGATAGATAGATAGATAGATAGATAGATAGATAGATAGATAGATAGATAGATAGATAGATAGATAGATAGATAGATAGATAGATAGATAGATAGATAGATAGATAGATAGATAGATAGATAGATAGATAGATAGATAGATAGATAGATAGATAGATAGATAGATAGATAGATAGATAGATAGATAGATAGATAGATAGATAGATAGATAGATAGATAGATAGATAGATAGATAGATAGATAGATAGATAGATAGATAGATAGATATAGACTCAAAGAGCACTTAACAACAGTAAATGTTCACATCAAAGATAACAAGTCTATACAAAGCATCTGAGTCAGAGCGCTTTACAACAGTAAGTGCTCACATCATATATAACAAGTATATACAGAGCAGTTAAGTCACATCAGAAAATACAATTTTTTTAAATTAGAAATTCACTGAAAAAACCAAAGGTTACACGGATGGTATAGTTAGGCTCAGATGTCACTCGCACAAAACCATTGAAATTCAGCAGTTATAATTACCTGTGTTAACTATAACTTACGACCCCGCAATGCATTGCTTAGGGCCTCTCATTGTACATCTCTCACGACATGATCAATGACATCACTGATGACATTACTGATGACATCATCCAGTAAGTGTAAGGGGGATAGTATTTCTTATATATGTCATCTGATTGGCTGTGAGACTGTGTGAATCTGTTTGTGAATGTCTCTATTAGTGGCTCTAGAGGTATGTAAGTGGATGTCTTGATAGCTGAGTGGGTGTGTGAATGGCTGTATTGGATAGTGAGTGGCTCTGTGAGTGGCTGTATTCGAGAGCGAGTGGGTGTGTGAGTAGTTGTACGGGTGAGTGAGTGGCTGTGTGAGTGGCTCTATTGGAAAGTGAGCAGAGGTATGAGTGGCTGTCTAAGTGAGTCAGTGCTGTGTGAGCACCTGCACAGGTGTGTGAATGAGTGTGTGTGAGTAGCTGTATGGGTGACTGTGTGGCTGAGTAGTTTGTGTGTGTGCATAGATAAGTGAGTGGGTGTCAGTGCCTGTTTTAGAGAGTGAATGTCTATGAGAGTGGGTGTATGAGTGAGTGAGTGGGTGTGTGCATGATTGTATGGATGTGTGAATGGGTAAATGGGTAACTAAGTGGTTGTGTGAGTGACTCAGCAGCTGCATGAGTGTCTGTATAGGTGAGTGTGAGGGTACATGAATAGCTATATGGGTTTCTGAATAAGTGTGTAAGTGGGTGTATTGGTGTCTAAGCTAGTGTGTGAGTTGCTGTATTGGCGAGTAAGTGGGTGTATGACTGGCTATAAAGGTGACTATGTGAGTGTCAGAGCAGGTATATGGGAGAATATGGGTTGTCTCAGTGACAGTTTAGGTGACTGAGCACATGTGTTAATATCTGCATTAGTAAGTGAGTGGTTGTGGCAGTATCTGTATGGGTGAGTGACTAGTTTTGTGAGTGCCTGTACGGGTAAGTGAGTGGGTGTGTGAGTGGCTCTATAAATGAGTGAGCGGTTGTGTTAATACTTGTATGGGTCTATAAATGGGTATGTGAGTTGTTGTGTGGGTGTAAGAGAGGTTGTATAGGGGTGTGAGTGGGTGTGTGAGTGGTTCTGTGGATTATATCATCAGTGTTGTAATTTGAGATGTCATGAGTGATGTCATGAGTGATGTCACTAAGCATTGTCATAAGTGATGTAATATGTGAGGTTATAAGCAGTGTATTCTGGGGGTGTAAATTATAGTTACATCAGGTATCTATAACTGCTTAATTTCAATGGTATTGTATGAGTAAAATCTGAGCCTAGCTATAACGTCCCTCTAACCTTTGTTTTTTTCAGTGACATTTTTTTAATTTCAGAAGATTTTTATTGGTTGTTTCCAAATAAGGCAATACATACAATATGATAAAATAGGAACATACGAAATAGACATAATAAAAATAAACAATGAAGGTAAACCAATGATTAAATGGTAAGCAGAATACATTGATAACCAAAATGACATAGAGTTACATCCCAGATTAAACATATCAAACATATGTAGTATCAGTGCAATGCCCCTCAGGCGATGACATCCACTAGCGATAGCAGGAGAGGTATCCAGAAGACCAGAATGGAGCGGGATCGGAAGCATAGGTAACGAGGTTCATGGCGGTTTGTGTGAACTAAAGTAGTGGTCGAGAGTGTCCCATATATGTCTGGTAGGAGAGCGCCATGGTGAGTTCTGGAGTGTGACATTATCAGCCCCTCTTAGGTTGGTGACCCAGTTTAGCCAGCAAGTAAAGGAAGCATTGCGGGTGTCCTTCCAATTACTGAGTATAATCTTGACCGCTGCAATTAGGGGTAGATCTGGGAGCGCCCTATCATTGTCATTGAGAGACTCAGCTTTGAGGAAGCCGAAAGCTTGGGTCGATAGTTCCCTACTGGGAGAATATGAGAAAAGTTTAGATAGAAATGCGAAGACCTTATCCCAAAAGGGCAACACGCATTCGCACTGGATCTATAGGTGTTCCAGGTCGCCTACTTTATTGTTGCAATGCCAACAAACAGAATCCTCTCTGATTTTGTGTGAGTGAAGTCGCGCTGGTGTCCAGAATGCCCCATGTAGCAACCAGAACTTTGTCTGGGAAAGTGCCGGACTAATCTTATATCTCATGGTTGATGAGCAGGTTTTGGTCCATTCCAATTCCGAAATCGGAAAAGAGGCGTGTGATTTCCCAGAAATGTGTGAGCTATTTATTGAGGGTAGAGGGGTGTGGGCGTATTAATTTATAGATCCAGGAAACCTGGTGGCTGAGCTTATTTTAATTTTGAAAGATAGCTCGGGAGGGAAGGGGGCATTGGGGAGAGTTTTGCTTTAGTAACTGCTGACTTTATTTTGAAAAAGTTACAGAATTCTAGTGAGTCAAGGTTGTGTCTGGATTGAACATCTTTGAAGGAGAGAGGGTATGCACCATCAAACAGTTGTTGGGGGAAATAGATACCCTTTTCAACCCATAAGTCGTTGTGTAATGGTTTCCCCTTATAGAGAATTTTATGGATATGCCAGAGAGATTCTAGGTTAGACCGCCTAATACTAATGTCTAGGAGTTTGTCAGTCTTTAACAGAGCGCATTTTGTGTTCTTGAATAAGGGTTTTGAGCATGTGACCGTGTTGAGGCTTGCGGTCAGGAGGGCCGCTGGGGTAAGGTTCCTAAGAAGAGATTCCTCTATGTCCAGCCAGACAGGAGTATATTCTGTGGGCGGTACCAACCAGTAGCAAAATTTTTATATATAATGCGGCCATTTCTCGTCTTGGATGAGAGTGTTTTCAATATTCAACGGTTTGGTTCAACCATAGGCGATGCACCACCAGCAAGAGCGCCAGAGTTGCCCGAAGGTGTTGGGATCGCGGAAGCGCAAAGAGCAACTAGGTGCCGCAAATGTGTTGCATTTTTAATGTGCATTATAAGCATTCAAAGTTGAATGCAATTTGTTTAAAAAACAGAAGTTATTGTTGGGAATTGGGTTACTATAATAATAATAATAATAACTTTATTGCATGATTAATTAAAATCATACAAATAGAAAATCATCAATACACAACCATAATAAAACATAACTATACATTTGAGATCCATCTTAAACCATGAACGAGCGAATATCCACTTCAAATAGTAGAGGATACATTATATAAACTAATTTAGTTAATCATTATTGCAAGTCAACAAGGCAAATTTTAAAATGGGAATAATTTACCATGAATAAATTCATTACTTATGTGCAAATTCGCTTGTGCATTTCAGAATTCTATTCTAGCTATTAGTAACTTCCAAATTTACTATGCTCAAATCACTGACTTCTAATTTATTTTTCCCTAGAATCAAAACGTTTGTAAAATTTGCATTCATTATTAAATCCATAGGCTTAAAACAAACTACCAGGGCTTGTCTACATGATCGTACACATCTATCAATAAAACAATTTTTTAAATATCTCATTCTTTCTTCCTTCATTGCTGTACATATACAAACCAAATGTATAATATTTTCTTCCCATTGGTTGCATAGTCTGCAGGGAGTCGGCTTGGTTGGTCTCAACCATGGCATTGCATTCATTGGTCCTGGAAGGTAGCCAAATCTTGCTTTAATAAATATATTTTTTGTTTGTACTGTCCAAGGTATTTCTAGATATGGCTGAGCTTTAAGGATCGTATATTCATTCAATATCATCCAAGCATGTGTTTACTTACTAAATAACTCTTTATATTTCAGAAGGAATAGGTATTTTATTATTCTATTAATTACTTTTTTTAAAGGATAGTGGTGTTAGGGTCATAATTTTCCAAATCTCGTGAACTGATAACTCTTTCAGTGCTGTTTGAAGATATTTATAAAAATGAGAGGTCTGATTCCGTTGCATTTCTTGCCAGAGTAGACATCTCATTGGATTAAAAGTGTTGGTTTTTATTTGCTTCCGTACCTTTATATACTGACCCATCCTTGCAACTTGCGGGTTGCAGAATCCAAATTCCAATCGAATCTGTGCCAGTGATGCATGAGCAGGAAGTCGAAACAAATATTTAACAATTTTGGTTATGGCATTATTCAATAGCGTGGAGTCCATACCGCAGAGAACTTCGCTTCCAAAGGTAAGGCTGGGCAGCAGTTTCGCTTTTATAACCTTTAGTAGTGGGAGATAGGTTGGCCCACCCAGAGAGCTATGTAATGATCGAAAGGCCATAAGTAAGGAATTACTTCTTTTTGTCAGCTCTGTTTTATGTTGTAAAAATGGGGTTATTAGTTGCAGAGTGTAAAACCATACTCAAGCAGCATGCATAATTTCTGTCACGGTGAAGTCACAAGCAAACCCCAAATTAATCTGTGCTTAACCCTCTGGTAGCTTGGCACAAAAGCAGTCAGATTCAACATAGATGCAATGTGTAAAGTATTTATGCAGTACTTCAAACAATAATAACGTGAAAACAAAATGCAAGAAAAATCCCAAACCAATTTAGTGTCATAAAATACAATTTCATGAATTATTTGAGACCAAAATGACAAAAATCCAATCCGTAAAACTGGAGATATGCAATTCTAAAGTTTTAGGTAAAAACAGTCCCCAGAAGTACAAAGTGCCACCTGTGGTTATCTCATCAAATCGGGCCAGAGTCACAAGTTCAGGCCGATCGTGATAGAGCGTGGGCTGGATAGAGGGACCGGGTTGGGCTCACACAACAAAGTACCTTAAACCCTGATTATGGAGTGTTGCAAGATCCCGCGTAGAGGATCCATTGCTCAGAGGTTCTGAAGATCTGCGTGGCTGTGATGCGAGAACTTGCATCATTGTTAAGGATGCTGTTGACGAGAGGTTGTGATGCAAAGTCCTGCATCAAAGATGCATCACACACTGATGGTTCTGAGGAAGCTGCAGGGCTACAATGTGGAGTCCTTCGTGATTGTAAAGGATGCCCTTGACAAGGGGCTTGAGATGTGAAAGCCTGATTTGGGGTTAGGACGAGCAACAGTTCCAAAGAGGAACTTCATGAAGATGCATCCTTATGTGCTGGTTCTGCCCACAAAATTACAGCTGGGTTTGACAGAGCCCCTTTAGGCCCACTTTCAAGGGCCCTTGACTGGAGTGGCACCACTATAGTTGTAGGGCTAACAGCAGTCAAAGTCCTGTTGCTGGGTATATGAAGGTTGGAGCCTTTTCTGTCCCTGAGGCTCTGCTCAGTAGTCCAGCAAACTGGCCCTTTGAGTCACTCTGGTGGTCCATGGTTCAAGATGCATTTCCAGTCCTTTAAGCAGGTAGCAGGGAAGAAGAGCAACAGATAGCAGGGGATCAGAGTAGCAGTCCTTCTTCCCAAGCAGCACAGCAGTCCTTCTAAGGCTTCCACAGGTCCAGAGGTGTACTGAAGAGTTGGTGTCTGAGGGTTCAATATTTATACCTGGTGCCCACTTTAAAGTAGGAGAAGGCTCTGTGGGGTTCCACCCCCAAAGGTGCTTGGAATATCCTGCCTCCATAACCTGGCCCCAGATTGTCTGGGGTCACAATAGATTAGTGTCAAACGTTTTGTGAGTGTGCTCAGGCAGAGCCTTTGTGATCCACAGTGTGCGCCTCCCCCTTATCAAGTTTGAGATGACCTATTATGCACCATCTATGCTCCTTTGCTTCACTGTCTGGGAACAATATACAAAGACAAACTGCCAGCTACAACTCATGTGACCCCGGAACAGGACGCAGACACCAAATGGCCAACTTTCTAAAAGTTCTAAATCACAAACTTTTCAATACTGACTAATTATTCATACACACTGAATTTCTTTCATGACCACTCTATTCAATAATAGTAATCACCATTTATTTTTTCTTCATTAGTCATATCACTTTGAAATTCATCATGCACAGAAGCATATTATGAACAAATCATACATAATCAATTCATTTAACCCACCCAACTAATCTAGGAGTATGGAAATTATTTGCAGCTTCAGAAGCTATTGAATTCTCCTTGGCCAGTTTTAATTCAGAACTGTGAATTTCAGTTGTATTATTGTGTTTTATGTGTATATTCATTTGTGTATGTAATGTTGTTGTGCATGTATGTTGGGTAATAGTCTACCAGCTGCCCAGAGCAGCACCTTGCTGCAGTGGATGGCTGCTAAAGCACTCCTTTTTCTCTTCTTTTCTCTTTTTTTGAACTTTGCGTCTTTGCATCTTCTTACACCCCTCTCAATAACCCCATTAGAGTCCCCTGTTAAGTGAAAGTATCAATTCTGCCTAATCATGAGATAAAACGCCTCATTACTAAAGGATGAGACTTCCTACTCCAAATAATAACATCATCACACACCTGTTGTGTCACCTGGCATCTCGATTTCGCGTATTCTTTTCACACTTTCTGCCACTCTCTCATGGTTTGCCAACTCCTGAACATTCTAAGCACAAACACATTCTGTGTATTCATCAGCGAACCGCGAGAGATATTTTCAAGCTAATGTTTGTAAAGGCAGAGTAAGAATGTAACATTTTTAAGGAAACTGTTCAAAAAAAAAACAATTTTGTGGCAGAACCTATCATGAAATCGGTAAAAATGTAAATGTGACCGGGCTACTGTTCAGATAAGACACCCAAGTCATTGCTATATTAGTTTATGCGTAACCTTTTATCTGGCTCTGTGAAAGGTAAAAAAATCCTTTTCTAAAAAGGTCACCTTCCCTGTTCTAATTCTGCACCATGCCTCACGCAGTGCGACAGGTGCATCGCTTCAGAGGCCGGGAGGACGCCTGCAGTGATGGAGACAAAGAAGCATTCTGAGACCCCTCGGCTAGTAAGACCTGTCTAAAATCAAGAGTTGTTGATCGTTCCTGAGATCCCACCAATCATGTCCAAATAAAAGAATCCAAGCTCCCAAAGGCTTTCTCTTGCAATGAACCTGCCTTACCTGCCTCCATCTCCTGGTGAAAGGGGAGGTTCACTAGACGATCTAACCACGAGAACCCAAATTCCCAAATATGGGCTTCTGGAGATGACCCTGAAATTTTATAGGAGAATTAGGGCCAGATGAACTAACACTGGGATCAGCGAATTCCAAATTGTGTGTTTCTTTGAATAGCAATTAGATCACTGTTCCTCATGCATGAAACTTTTATTTTTAAATTACCTGGGTCTAGATCCACCTACCTCATAAATATTAATGAGGTTTGTCGCAATTTAGAACTCATTAGGAATGATAGCAATCATAAGGATGGTGATCTGCTGGCATCAGCAGACCACTATTTCTGTGATTGCTTTTAAGTAAAGCAAATTTGTTTTTTAAATGCATCTCGTTTTCCTTTAAGGAAAACGGGATGTATTCAAAAATAAAAAGAAATGTTTATCATTCATTTTTTAAGAGTAGACAGTGTTCTTAAAAAAAAAAATTTGTTTAACATTCTCCACAGGGGAAGGGGTCCCATGAGGACTGCTTCTCAGTTTGAATGGGTTAGCACCAATTTTGAATTGGTGGTCAAATTTAATGTTTTGCAACCAGAATTTGGTTGCAAAATATTAATACATACCATTGTGAGAAGGGACGCCTTAAACGCACCCCTTCTAAATACTGACTCGAAACCTTGAGGTTCTGTAGAATCAAAGTTTGGTGTTTGTACATAAAAAAGCATTTTTGCGGTCGCGAATGACCTGACTTGCGACCTCAAAAATGCTTCGTACCTCTGACCCTTAGTCATTAAGGGCCAGATGTACAACCGTTTTTTGCAGTTGCAAAAGGGAAATCAGCCCTTTTGCGAGCGCAAAAAAGGGTGGGGGTATTTACAAACTCTATTTTGCCAGTCAGTGACTCGTAAAATGGTGTTTGTCAGTTGCTGTTAGGAAGGGGTGTCAGAATGGTATGTGCCATTTTTTTGCGACAGCATTTGCGGTTGCAAAACACTCTCAGTTTACCGCCTACTTTAAGTATGTGAAAAGCCATTCAGAAATTTGTGAATGGATATGGTAATATTTTTTAAGAGCAGGCAGTGGTCCCACAGCCCACTCTAAAAATATCAAACAAAAACTTTTCATTTTTCTTTTTTAAATGCATCCCGTTTTCCTTTAAGAGAAACGGGCTGCATTGAAAAAACAAAAATGGCTTTATTGAAAAAGCAGTCACAGACATAGTGGCCTGCTACTCCAGCAGGCCACCATCCCTGCGAATGCTGGCTATTCCCAATGGGCCGTAAATTACAACCTGCCTCACGGATATTGCTGCGGCAGGTAATTTGCGACCCCATTAGGAATCGCAAACAGTGTCTGAGATATTGTAGTACATTCCATTTTGCGATTCACAAATTCCGAGTTGCAAAACGTCGCAATTTGAAAATCGCAAAATGGAATGGTCGTACATCTGGCCCCAAGACTTCACCCCAAGAAAATGCCTTTTACAATTTATTCTCTTGGATTTAAGTCGACATCTGACACCCTTCTAATTGAAAATAGAGGCCTAGTGGCATAACACAAATTAATGGGGTCCCCTGAAAAATATGATATGGGGCCCCATCGTTTCCCAGATCGCACAGATATTAATAGGTCCACTGATGGGTTGAGGCCTCCCGTGCCGCAGGTAGCCTGCTCAGGAAAGCAGAGTGACTTTCCAGAGCGTTTACTTATTTCTTAGTCCATGCCACTGCACGCATCTGCAAGGCATGCAATGGCATAGCTTTCATGTATTGAGTGGGCTGCAGGGACCTTTGTTACGCCCCTGTATAGGCCTCAATGGTAGCGCCTTGAAAGAAAAGGCCATTTGATGCGTGGGTTCTCGAGTGTAAATCACATAGTGAACCAGGCTGTCTCTGACGATGAATGCTGGCTAGAGATGAAAACTAGTCTAAGATGTTTGAGCTGGCTCCATAAGAAACTCTCATATTTTAGACAGTGCTAAAGAGGGATGGCTCAGGCGTCTCCTTCAAAACAGAGGAAAATACAAGATTGTGCCACAGGCAGGCTGGGAAAATAAGAGTGTCGAGGACGATCCTTGGAGAATCGGGCAGCAGCTGAATAACACGCTGATTCAGGATCACAAGGGTGGTTTTTAAATGGCGCCCAGGTGACGCCTCAAACAAGATCTGTGACATCACAAAATAACGGATGGGGAGTACCACTATAAAAGAGGGGTAGAGTTGTTCATACCTCCCTTGACCACACTTTGATGAAAGAGTTTATCACTCTTTCCTGTTCAAAACCATGAGCAACATTGTTTCACTGCCCTATCGATCCAATGGAATAGGAGTAGGGTATAAAGGTTTGAAAATGGGAGGGAAGATAATGATCTGGGGTTAAAATGTGTTACGGGGATAAGTGGGGCACAAATTTCAAGTGCTGGAAGGCGGAAGCAGCATTTGAAGAGAGAGTGAAGGTAAGGTAAAAACATGAGTGGAGGCGAGAAAACAGGGTGGCATATTATCAAGACAGGGGAAACAATTATCGCCGCTTTGGCGGCAGAAAACTGCCGCTAAAACGGCGATAATGGGCTTGATAATATGCTCTATGGAATTACAATTGAAGCCCATGTAGATGTTGAAGTAGTTGAAGGGAAACCATACGAGAGTTTCACGCGTGTTTATTCAATCAGGGAGAGAACAGCTTGGACAACCACTTCCAGGCAGTACATAGAAAACCAACCGCCCGTCCAGGGTACAACCTGGAACCCCTGATGACCCATAACATTCTACAAGGTGAACACCACACACCTTCCCCCTTTGAAAACAAAACAAAAACAAAAAAACAAAAAAAAAACATTCGTAGATTAAACAGAACTCACAAAATAGTTGACATTCGAAAAGAATCAAAATCTAACAAAATCATTCATCTTAACAGGTAATTTCCTGATGCGAGAACTCCTTCTTGGAATAGATATCTCCTCATTTTGCCTAGGTAAACCCTCCCCAGGTACAACATTTTGACTCACAAAAGGAGAAATACTTTGTGTTACATCACTAACCGGAACTGGAGTTGACTGTGCAGTAGTCTCACACGTGATTTGAACAATAGAAGAAGGAACACAATGATTCGGTCCAGAATGAAAGTCATCAAAAGTGTCTAAAAAATTTTGAAAATCCTCCTTGTTCTCATTAATTACCATATCCTTTTGGGGCATAGTATTTAATTTGCTAAAGTTATTGTTAGACCTATACATGGACACACGTCTGAAGTTCCAAACTTTCCCACCTTGTACTCTGACAGCCTTGCTAAAAAACTCAATTACCCTGACAGGATCAGACCATTTAGACCATTTTTTGTCAGGACACCCAAACTTCACTCGTACCAAATCACCCACTCTGATTTTATGATTAGAAGAACGACTTTTACAATTCTCTCTTCGCATTTTGTCTTGATATTTTAGTACACGTTCTCTGACTACTTTAAGATCCAACATAGGATCATTGAGATTATTAGTTTTTACCCACCAAGGCCTGAGCTTAGAACTTGCTTTTCTTCCCCTCAACATTTCAAAAGGGGAGCAACCAGTTACAGAGTGAGGAGATGTACGATACGTAAGCAAAGTGGCTCTCAAAGCTTTCCTCCAATCCATGTTACTCTTGATAGCTAATTGTATGGATTCTTTTACCACTCTGTTGAACCGTTCAACTTGACCATTAGACATAGGGTTGTAATTAGAAACTCTCTTGTGGACAATACCACATTTATTTAAGAACAGTTCTAGCTCTTTGCTAACAAATTGTGGGCCATTATCAGACACAAGTTCAGCAGGCAAACCTTCTCTACTGAAAATATTGTCCTAAAACTCTATAACTTGAGTCGAGGTGATTTTGTCTACGATTTGGACCTCTGGCCATTTTGAGAAATAATCTACCAAAACTAGAGCGAAAACATGTTTCGCAGGCGTAAGACACAAAGGGCCAACTATGTCAACACCCAATTTCCTCCATGGTCCTTGCGAATATTCAATAGGAGAAACATCCACCGATAAAGGTTTGACTGACTTATCACTTTTAGAACATTGGGCACAATCTCTAACCCATTTGTCTACCATGCCGTCAATGCAAGGCCACCAATAAAATTCCCTTAAACGTCGTTTAGTGCAGGACATGCCCAAATGTCCTTCATGAGATAAATTGATCAAATTATCTCTGACTCCTTGCGGGGGAACTATTTTATCACCCCTGGTCACAAAACCCTGAAGAAACATAAGTTCATCCTTGATTTTAAAGAACAAACTGATTTCACCATGCAACTTCCTCTCTTCCGGCCAACCAACTTGCAAATATTTTATCACACTATTCAGTGTCACATCATTAGACATTGCCTTTGCCCACAGTTCTTCAGAAATGGTATCCGAACTTACACCATAATTGATATCCTCCATGGTATAAGCTACATCACATTCTTCTTTGTCCGTATCCAGCTTTGGAACACCAGACAAAGGCAAAGAAAGTCGCGACATACAGTCAGCATGTACATTAATTCGGCCAGGAATGTACACAACAGAACATTGATATTCTTGCAATTTAGCAGCTAATCTTGCCAGACGCGCCGTCAGCGTTCTGCCACCTCCTGCTGCCAACATGTTGATCAAGGGTTTATGGTCTGTCCTCAATTGAAACTTCGTCCCCCACAAAAATTGTCTAAAATGTTGGGCAGCCCAAGTGCAAGCAAGTAACTCCCTCTCAATCGTAGAATAGTTATATTCAGCCCCCCGCAGAGATCTAGAGGCATATGATACTACAAACTCTTCTCCAAAATTCTTTTGCATAAGCACCGCCCCTAAACCTGTGCTGCTAGCATCCACCGCTACTATACATTCTCCACCAATGTCAAAAGGTCTCAAGAAAGGAGCAGAGATGATATCATTTTTTAAAATTGCAAAAGCTAGATTCTGCTCCTCACCCCAGACAAATTTTGCATTTTTCTTCAATAATTCACGTAAAGGGAACACTTTTGAAGAATAATTCTTCACGAATTTACTATAGAATTCAGTTAAACCAAGAAAAGATAGCAACTGCTCTTTCGTGGTAGGTGCCGGTGCCTTCTGAACACTAATCACATGGTCTAATTTTGGCTTGATCCCTTCGCTTGAAATTTCATGTCCCAAATATTCAACACTATTTTTCCTGAATTTACATTTAGAGAATTTTAGCGTTAGACCTTTCTTTTGTATGCTATCTAAGACCTTCCCCAGATTAGAGTCATGCTCTTCAAAATTTCTCCCAAAAATTAAGATGTCGTCTTGAAACGCCATCGCACCAGGACAACCTTCCAGCACCTCTTTCATGATCCTCTGAAACACTGAAGCTGCACTAGCTAACCCAAAGGGCATTCGTTGGAATTGGAACATACCTTCCGGTGTAATAAATGCTGTTAGTGGTTTGGATTCTTCGTGTAACATAATTTGGTGGTACGCACTAGCCAAATCCACGGTGGAAAACACACATGCACCAGAGAGAGTTGAAATCAACTCATGTATGTTGGGCAAAGGATGTCTGTCTATCCAGATTTCCTTATTTAAGCTGCGCAAGTCAACACACAGACGCAGATCCCCGTTACTTTTGAGAGAAAGAACAACTGGAGAAACCCATGGGGAAGATTCTATAGGTTCAATCACACTCCTAGACACTAGGTCGGCTAATATGTCTTTCAATTTGGTACGGTAAGCCAAAGGCACATTGCGGCGGACTTTGTGTCTTACTGCTACCGCGGAATCTTTAAGGATGATCTTATGTTTAAAATCTATGTATTTCCCAAGAGTATCTTGAAATACTATAGGGTACGATTTTTTTATGTTTTGTACAAATGCCTCATTGTCAGGAGAAACACTGTACACAGGCGGCGAGGCATTGGGATCCAATTTAATCCCCAACGCTTCTGGTGTGGCCATCCTAATATGGATACTCCCTTGGTTGCAACATACAATTTACCTTTACTTTTTTTCCTTTAAAAGCAAATTCTACCCAAATGAAGCCCTCCAGATCAATTTTGTGTCCTGAATAACTACCTGGTTTTATATCTGGGGGTAACAATTGTTTGCTGCCCCACAATTTTTTGAACAGATCCTTACCTATAATGGAGTACCATGCACAAGAATCTATCATCTTTAACACCTCTTTCCCATCAATTAATATTGTACCAGATGGAAAACCTTTACAATTATTTTCACATACACAAGAGATACAATTGAATTCATTGAATTCCGTGGAAATGTCTTCTTCTTCATATGTTACACAATTACCCTGCTGTATTGACCTACACATTTTCCCAAAAAAGCCTGCTTTCTTACACTTAATACAAATTTTACTCCAAGCAGGACACCCTTTGTAATTACCTACGTGGTCGAAACTGCCACATCTGTAACATATCACAAGGTTTCTTCTATTGTTGAATTTATTGTCTTTAAAACTAAACTCTTTTTTTATTAGCAAACTGTGGTCTTTTTGTTGTGAATTGATTTTTAACAAGAGATACCTCAGCTACAGGATCTTGTACCTTTGTGTCACAAACTTGAGGTTGGCCTCTGATCTCCTTAACAAACTTTTCAGACTGTTCAATGCCTTTGGCAATATTAACTACAGCACTTAATGACGATTCCGTGCCTAACCACAATCGTTCTTGTATCTTCTTACTTTTTGTCTTCATCATTATTTGATCTCTTAATACTTGCTCGTAATTAATGGTATTGAATGCACATGAGCCTGCTAAAGAACGTAGGGCAGATACATAACTTTCAATTGACTCATCTTCTTTTTGAGCGCGAGAGTAAAATTTGAATCTTTCCATTACCACATTGGTTTTCTTCCCGAACCTAATGCTCATTTTCTTAACAGCAACTTCAAAAACATTTACACCTTCAGTACACTCTAGAGGAGGTAAATTATCGAATCCCTTAATCCCTTGACCACCGAGACAGTGTCTCAAAAGATCTAATTTTCTTTTGGGGGTACAAACATCCTCTTCTAACACCTCTACATAAGCTATAAACATGGGGTACCATAAATCCCATTCCATTTTAGGCTCACCAGCAGTGGGTAAAAAATGTGGAGGTGCTGAAATGTTAGACATAGCAAATATGAAACTAAAACAACCTTACAATATTATAATTGTTTAACTGTATAGCTATACATGCAGATTAAATTTCGAATGCTGACAAATGTAGTAGTATAAGATGAAATAGCCTTGTAGCCTTGTAGTATTGGTGGTATTTGAACAGTTCCATGTAGAAACACCATGAGAAGAAAGTAACTTCCTTTACATGAACAGTGTGCAAATCACCGGAATAATGCTCACACCTATTTCTCTCCAAAATACGAGGAAAATGCCCTTGAAATGATGAAGGAACCGCACTAGTGGTTAAGTTCCATACTCAAGATGGCTGCCGAAACGTGTGATGTCATCACGCTCCCAGCATGCTCTGCGATGCAATTGTACTCATCACACACCCAGCGTCCTTCGATTGCGAGCGTGAGAGTGCGCGAGGTTCTGAAAGCGGGTAAAGTTATTTGTTTATTTTCAAGTTTCCTCGTTGTAGATCCAGTGAATTAAATCTCAAAATACTGCCAATTTGTTGTAAAAATTTTCGAGCACACCCCTCCAGCATCCGTTGCAGGCGCGTAAAACACAAGCGCTCGTTGTTAAGGCAGTCGCTCTCGGCATACAGTTATACGGTACTTATGCCACTCCGATGGCAATCTTCCCGTCACAGGTCATACGGCAACGAGACACTCAGTCGCTCAGTCGCAGTCACAGCCGCAGGTGCGATCACAGCACAAATATTTGAAACAGCCGCTGGTGCATTCATGCACTTAGCCACACAAGAACCACTAAAAAAAAATCAATACCTTCAAAAATATTTCCATAAAGTGAACGCTGTCCTCTCCTTGAATCCCGTTCGTCACCAATATGAAGTAGTTGAAGGGAAACCATACGAGAGTTTCACGCGTGTTTATTCAATCAGGGAGAGAACAGCTTGGACAACCACTTCCAGGCAGTACATAGAAAACCAACCGCCCATCCAGGGTAGAATCTGGAACCCCTGATGACCCATAACATTCTACAAGGTGAACACCACAGATGTGAAGGGCATCTAACATGGGCTTCAATTGGAATTCCATAGAGCATATTATCAAGCCCATTATCGCCGTTTTAGTGGCAGTTTTCTGCCACTAAAGCGGCGATAATTTTATTGCCTGTCTTGATAATATGCCCCTGAGTTTTCAAACTTTCCAGAGGGGATGGTCAGGATTAATGTAGAAAGGAGGTATTAAAACAGAGAAGCGGGGAGAGAGCAGTGTTTAAAGAGATGTAGATAAAGGCAATAGGAATTGAAAAGGAAGAGGAGGAAGAAAAGCAGTGGGTATCGAAGAGGTGGGAGGGGAAGGGATAAAAGAGGAGAAGCACAGCAAGTAAATTCCTGCAACCACCAGAAGAGTTAAGCATCACACATGACTTGGGAGGCATGCAATCTGTCCTACGGTGCCCCCAAATATTTCACAGCTCGCCTCCTTTTTCTCTCGAATTTCCAGCTTCTGTAGCCTAGGAGTCTCTGAAGAACTCATTTAGAGACTGGAGGAAACTAAAGATCCTTCGATTCATGGAGAAAACTTAAAGGTTCAATTTACAAAAACCTTTCTGAACATGTCAAATAGTACAAAAGCAGTACTGCTTCATGTACTGCGACAAGCCTTTGTGCCCAGAAATGTCCAATTCTTTAATAGTGAAAGTGCAGAGAGGTCACTAAGGGCCGGATGTACGACCCTTTTTTGCAGCCGTAAATGGGAGATCCACCTGTTTGCGCCCGCAAAAAAGGTAATGGCATGTAAAAATGCTATTTTGCGAGTCACTGACTCGCAAAATAGCATTTGCGACACGCGCTCCTAGGAAGGGGCGCCCCTTCCTAATAGCGAGTCAACATGCTATGTACTAATGTTTTGCAAGCGCATTTGGGGCTGCAAAACACTCCTAGTTTACCACCTACTTCAAACTGCATTAACCCCTTCGCTGCCAGGCCTTTTCCCCCTCCTGTGCCAGGCCTTTTTTTGGCTATTTGGGGTAGTGCGCGCTTAGGCCCCTGTAACTTTTTGACCGCATTAGGTAGCCACGCCAAATTTGCGTCCTTTTCTTCCAACATCATGGGGATTCTAAAGGTACCCAGGGTTTGTGGATTCCCCTGGAGGGGTCTCAGAAAAGAGCCAAAATACAGCAAAATTTTGGGGTTTTTTGGAAAAATTGGAAAAACGGGCTGCAAATGAAAGCATCTGGGTTTTTCCCTGCAAATGTTATCAAAAAAAGGTTTGTGGGGTTGAAATCACCATTTTCCCAGCTTTTCGGGGATACTTGACTTTTGATAGAAATCCAACATTTTTTACACAGTTTTGGCATTTTTCTGGGACATAGCCTATTTTTGCAATTTTTTGTGCTTTTGACCTCCTTCCAGTTAGTGGCTGAAATGGGTACAAAAGCAATAGTGGATCCTGGAAAGCTATACATTTTTGAAAAGAAGACAACATTCTGAATTCAGCAAGGGGTCATTTGTGTAGATCCATCAAGGTTTTTTTATAGAAACAAACAGTTAAATGTAGTATAAATTGAAATTCAGTTGAAAAAAACAGCCTTTTGTGTCAACGTTTTCACCTGTAACTTCTTCTAATTATGACAGCTCTTTGAAAGCAATTTACCGTTGCATCCGCTGGACATTACTGGTTGTGGGGATATATAGGACTTGTAGGTTCACCAAGAACCCGACGAACCCAGAGCCAAAAACTGAGTAGTAACTTGCAATGGTTTTTTATTATGTATCGGGTATATAGTAATTATTCTGTAAAAAAGTGTACATGGAAAAAACGGTATGAAAGACACCTATGTATTTCTGATTTGGGAACAAAATATAGAGTTTAGAAACAGTAGATATTTGCACATTTCTGAAATTGGGAATACTCATACTAGCATGAGAATTATCAGTCATTTTTTAGAATGACTTCTTTTTTACACAATATCTTTCATTTGGAAAGCAGAAATGCATGTAAAGTCAATATATAATAGCAGTTCCTTTACAAATCTGAATTACCCTAAGTCTCCCGATAAAAATGGTACCTCACTTGTGTGGGTAGGCATAGTGCCCACGACAGGAAACGGCGCAAAACGCAACGTGGTCACACCACATTTTCACAATGCAAAATTACCCTTTTTTTGCAAAGTGCCTAGCTCTAGTTTTTGAACCCTAGCTCTGCGGGCACCTTGGGAAACCTAGCAAACCTATACATTTTTGAAAAGTAGACAACCAGGGGAATCCAGGATGGGGTGACTTGACTGCCTCCCACCTGGGTCTGTTACCCAGAATCCCTTGCAAACCTAAAAAATTGGCAAAAAAAACACATTTTCCACACATTTCTGTCGTGGAAAGTTCCAGAATCTGCGTGGATCCACAAATTTCCACCCACCCCGCGTTCCCCAAAGTCTTACGAGAAAAACGGTACCTCACTTGTGTGGATCGGCCTAGTGCCCGCGACAGGAAACGGTGCAAAACGCAACCTGGTCACAACTCAATTTCGCAGTGAAAAATGACCCTTTTTTGGAAAAATGACTAGCTGTAGTTTTTGAACCCTAGCTCTGCGGGCACCTGGGGAAACCTAGCAAACCTATACATTTTTGAAAACTAGACACCCAGGGGAATCCAGGATGGGGTGACTTGACTGCCTCCCACCAGGGTCTGTTACCCAGAATCCCTTGCAAACCTAAAAAATTGGCAAAAAAAACACATTTTCCACACATTTCGGTCGTGGAAAGTTCCGGAATCTGCGTGGATCCACAAATTTCCACCCACCCCGCGTTCCCCAAAGTCTTACGAGAAAAACGGTACCTCACTTGTGTGGATCGGCCTAGTGCCCGCGACAGGAAACGGCGCAAAACGCAACCTGGTCACACCTCAATTTCGCAGTGAAAAATGACCCTTTTTTGGAAAAATGACTAGCTGTAGTTTTTGAACCCTAGCTCTGCCGGCACCTGGGGAAACCTAGCAAACCTATACATTTTTGAAAACTAGACACCCAGGGGAATCCAGGATGGGGTGACTTGACTGCCTCCCACCAGGGTCTGTTACCCAGAATCCCTTGCAAACCTAAAAAATTGGCAAAGAAACCACATTTTCCCCACAATTCTGTCGTGGAAAGTTCCGGAATCTGCGTGGATCCACAAATTTCCACCCACCCCGCGTTCCCCAAAGTCTTACGAGAAAAACGGTACCTCACTTGTGTGGGTCGGCCTAGTGCCCGTGACAGGAAACGGCGCAAAACGCAACCTGGTCACACCTCAATTTCGCAGTGAAAAATGACCCTTTTTTGGACAAATGACTAGCTGTAGTTTTTGAACCCTAGCTCTGCGGGCACCTGGGGAAACCTAGCAAACCTATACATTTTTGAAAACTAGACACCCAGGGGAATCCAGGATGGGGTGACTTGACTGCCTCCCACCAGGGTCTGTTACCCAGAATCCCTTGCAAACCTAAAAAATTGGCAAAAAAAACACATTTTCCCCACATTTCTGTCGTGGAAAGTTCCGGAATCTGCGTGGATCCACAAATTTCCACCCACCCCGCGTTCCCCAAAGTCTTACGAGAAAAACGGTACCTCACTTGTGTGGGTCGGCCTAGTGCCCGCGACAGGAAACGGCGCAAAACGCAACCTGGTCACACCTCAATTTCGCAGTGAAAAATGACCCTTTTTTGGAAAAATGACTAGCTGTAGTTTTTGAACCCTAGCTCTGCGGGCACCTGGGGAAACCTAGCAAACCTATACATTTTTTAAAACTAGACACCCAGGGGAATCCAGGATGGGGTGACTTGACTGCCTCCCACCAGGGTCTGTTACCCAGAATCCCTTGCAAACCTAAAAAATTGGCAAAAAAACCACATTTTCCCCACATTTCGGTCGTGGAAAGTTCCGGAATCTGCGTGGATCCACAAATTTCCACCCACCCCGCATTCCCCAAAGTCTTACGAGAAAAACGGTACCTCACTTGTGTGGCTCGGCCTAGTGCCCGCGACAGGAAACGGCGCAAAACGCAACCTGGTCACACCTCAATTTCGCAGTGAAAAATGACCCTTTTTTGGACAAATGACTAGCTGTAGTTTTTGAACCCTAGCTCTGCGGGCACCTGGGGAAACCTAGCAAACCTATACATTTTTGAAAACTAGACACCCAGGGGAATCCAGGATGGGGTGACTTGACTGCCTCCCACCAGGGTCTGTTACCCAGAATCCCTTGCAAACCTAAAAAATTGGCAAAAAAAACACATTTTCCCCACATTTCGGTCGTGGAAAGTTCCGGAATCTGCGTGGATCCACAAATTTCCACCCACCCCGCATTCCCCAAAGTCTTACGAGAAAAACGGTACCTCACTTGTGTGGCTCGGCCTAGTGCCCGCGACAGGAAACGGCGCAAAACGCAACCTGGTCACACCTCAATTTCGCAGTGAAAAATGACCCTTTTTTGGACAAATGACTAGCTGTAGTTTTTGAACCCTAGCTCTGCGGGCACCTGGGGAAACCTAGCAAACCTATACATTTTTGAAAACTAGACACCCAGGGGAATCTAGGATGGGGTGACTTGACTGCCTCCCACCAGGGTCTGTTACCCAGAATCCCTTGCAAACCTAAAAAATTGGCAAAAAAAACACATTTTCCCCACATTTCTGTCGTGGAAAGTTCCGGAATCTGCGTGGATCCACAAATTTCCACCCACCCCGCGTTCCCCAGAGTCTTACGAGAAAAACGGTACCTCACTTGTGTGGCTCGGCCTAGTGCCCGCGACAGGAAACGGCGCAAAACGCAACCTGGTCACACCTCAATTTCGCAGTGAAAAATGACCCTTTTTTGGAAAAATGACTAGCTGTAGTTTTTGAACCCTAGCTCTGCGGGCACCTGGGGAAACCTAGCAAACCTATACATTTTTGAAAACTAGACACCCAGGGGAATCCAGGATGGGGTGACTTGACTGCCTCCCACCAGGGTCTGTTACCCAGAATCCCTTGCAAACCTAAAAAATGGGCAAAAAAAACACATTTTCCCCACATTTCGGTCGTGGAAAGTTCCGGAATCTGCGTGGATCCACAAATTTCCACCCACCCCGCGTTCCCCAGAGTCTTACGAGAAAAACGGTACCTCACTTGTGTGGCTCGGCCTAGTGCCCGCGACAGGAAACGGCGCAAAACGCAACCTGGTCACACCTCAATTTCGCAGTGAAAAATGACCCTTTTTTGGAAAAATGACTAGCTGTAGTTTTTGAACCCTAGCTCTGCGGGCACCTGGGGAAATCTAGCAAACCTATACATTTTTGAAAACTAGACACCCAGGGGAATCCAGGATGGGGTGACTTGACTGCCTCCCACCAGGGTCTGTTACCCAGAATCCCTTGCAAACCTAAAAAATTGGCAAAAAAAACACATTTTCCCCACATTTCGGTCGTGGAAAGTTCCGGAATCTGCGTGGATCCACAAATTTCCACCCACCCCGCGTTCCCCAAAGTCTTACGAGAAAAACGGTACCTCACTTGTGTGGCTCGGCCTAGTGCCCGCGACAGGAAACGGCGCAAAACGCAACCTGGTCACACCTCAATTTCGCAGTGAAAAATGACCCTTTTTTGGAAAAATGACTAGCTGTAGTTTTTGAACCCTAGCTCTGCGGGCACCTGGGGAAACCTAGCAAACCTATACATTTTTGAAAACTAGACACCCAGGGGAATCCAGGATGGGGTGACTTGACTGCCTCCCACCAGGGTCTGTTACCCAGAATCCCTTGCAAACCAAAAAAATTGGCAAAAAAAACACATTTTCCCCACATTTCGGTCGTGGAAAGTTCCGGAATCTGCGTGGATCCACAAATTTCCACCCACCCCGCGTTCCCCAAAGTCTTACGAGAAAAACGGTACCTCACTTGTGTGGATCGGCCTAGTGCCTGCGACAGGAAACGGCGCAAAACGCAACCTGGTCACACCTCAATTTCGTAGTGAAAAATGACCCTTTTTTGGAAAAATGACTAGCTGTAGTTTTTGAACCCTAGCTCTGCGGGCACCTGGGGAAACCTAGCAAACCTATACATTTTTGAAAACTAGACACCCAGGGTAATCCAGGATGGGGTGACTTGACTGCCTCCCACCAGGGTCTGTTACCCAGAATCCCTTGCAAACCTAAAAAATTGGCAAAAAAAACACATTTTCCACACATTTCTGTCGTGGAAAGTTCCGGAATCTGCGTGGTTCCACAAATTTCCACCCACCCCGCATTCCCCAAAGTCTTACGAGAAAAACGGTACCTCACTTGTGTGGCTCGGCCTAGTGCCCGCGACAGGAAACGGCGCAAAACGCAACCTGGTCACACCTCAATTTCGCAGTGAAAAATGACCCTTTTTTGGAAAAATGACTAGCTGTAGTTTTTGAACCCTAGCTCTGCGGGCACCTGGGGAAACCTAGCAAACCTATACATTTTTGAAAACTAGACACCCAGGGGAATCCAGGATGGGGTGACTTGACTGCCTCCCACCAGGGTCTGTTACCCAGATTCCCTTGCAAACCTAAAAAATTGGCAAAAAAAACACATTTTCCCCACATTTCGGTCGTGGAAAGTTCCGGAATCTGCGTGGATCCACAAATTTCCACCCACCCCGCGTTCCCCAAAGTCTTACGAGAAAAACGGTACCTCACTTGTGTGGATCGGCCTAGTGCCCGCGACAGGAAACGGCGCAAAACGCAACCTGGTCACACCTCAATTTCGCAGTGAAAAATGACCCTTTTTTGGACTAATGACTAGCTGTAGTTTTTGAACCCTAGCTCTGCGGGCACCTGGGTAAACCTAGCAAACCTATACATTTTTGAAAACTAGACACCCAGGGGAATCCAGGATGGGGTGACTTGACTGCCTCCCACCAGGGTCTGTTACCCAGAATCCCTTGCAAACCTAAAAAATTGGCAAAAAAAACACATTTTCCACACATTTCTGTCGTGGAAAGTTCCGGAATCTGCGTGGTTCCACAAATTTCCACCCACCCCGCATTCCCCAAAGTCTTACGAGAAAAACGGTACCTCACTTGTGTGGATCGGCCTAGTGCCCGCAACAGGAAACGGCACAAAACGCAACCTGGTCACACCTCAATTTCGCAGTGAAAAATGACCCTTTTTTGGAAAAATGACTAGCTGTAGTTTTTGAACCCTAGCTCTGCGGGCACCTGGGGAAACCTAGCAAACCTATACATTTTTGAAAACTAGACACCCAGGGGAATC
The DNA here is from genome assembly GCF_964204655.1 of Triturus cristatus. NCBI lineage: Eukaryota > Metazoa > Chordata > Amphibia > Caudata > Salamandridae > Triturus > Triturus cristatus. The sequence continues at coordinate 807,025,292 of NC_140590.1, forward strand.
CAGGATGGGGTGACTTGACTGCCTCCCACCAGGGTCTGTTACCCAGAATCCCTTGCAAACCTAAAAAATTGGCAAAAAAAACACATTTTCCACACATTTCTGTCGTGGAAAGTTCCGGAATCTGCGTGGTTCCACAAATTTCCACCCACCCCGCATTCCCCAAAGTCTTACGAGAAAAACGGTACCTCACTTGTGTGGATCGGCCTAGTGCCCGCGACAGGAAACGGCGCAAAACGCAACCTGGTCACACCTCAATTTCGCAGTGAAAAATGACCCTTTTTTGGAAAAATGACTAGCTGTAGTTTTTGAACCCTAGCTCTGCGGGCACATGGGGAAACCTAGCAAACCTATACATTTTTGAAAACTAGACACCCAGGGGAATCCAGGATGGGGTGACTTGACTGCCTCCCACCAGGGTCTGTTACCCAGAATCCCTTGCAAACCTAAAAAATTGGCAAAAAAAACACATTTTCCACACATTTCTGTCGTGGAAAGTTCCGGAATCTGCGTGGTTCCACAAATTTCCACCCACCCCGCATTCCCCAAAGTCTTACGAGAAAAACAGTACCTCACTTGTGTGGATCGGCCTAGTGCCCGCGACAGGAAACGGCGCAAAACGCAACCTGGTCACACCTCAATTTCGCAGTGAAAAATGACCCTTTTTTGGAAAAATGACTAGCTGTAGTTTTTGAACCCTAGCTCTGCGGGCACATGGGGAAACCTAGCAAACCTATACCTTTTTTAAAACTAGACACCCAGGGGAATCCAGGATGGGGTGACTTGACTGCCTCCCACCAGGGTCTGTTACCCAGAATCCCTTGCAAACCTAAAAAATTGGCAAAAAAAACACATTTTCCCCACATTTCGGTCGTGGAAAGTTCCGGAGTCTGCGTGGATCCACAAATTTCCACCCACCCTGCGTTCCCCAAAGTCTTACGAGAAAAACGGTACCTCACTTGTGTGGCTCGGCCTAGTGCCCGCGTCAGGAAACGGCGCAAAACGCAACCTGGTCACACCTCAATTTCGCAGTGAAAAATGACCCTTTTTTGGAAAAATGACTAGCTGTAGTTTTTGAACCCTAGCTCTGCGGGCACCTGGGGAAACCTAGCAAACCTATACATTTTTTAAAACTAGACACCCAGGGGAATCCAGGATGGGGTGACTTGACTGCCTCCCAACAGGGTCTGTTACCCAGAATCCCTTGCAAACCTAAAAAATTGGCAAAAAAAACACATTTTCCCCACATTTCGGTCGTGGAAAGTTCCGGAATCTGCGTGGATCCACAAATTTCCACCCACCCCGCGTTCCCCAAAGTCTTACGAGAAAAACGATACCTCACTTGTGTGGGTCGGCCTAGTGCCCGCGACAGGAAACGGCGCAAAACGCAACCTGGTCACACCTCAATTTCGCAGTGAAAAATGACCCTTTTTTGGACTAATGACTAGCTATAGTTTTTGAACCCTAGCTCTGCGGGCACCTGGGTAAACCTAGCAAACCTATACATTTTTGAAAACTAGACACCCAGGGGAATCCAGGATGGGGTGACTTGACTGCCTCCCACCAGGGTCTGTTACCCAGAATCCCTTGCAAACCTAAAAAATTGGCAAAAAAAACACATTTTCCCCACATTTCTGTCGTGGAAAGTTCCGGAATCTGCGTGGATCCACAAATTTCCACCCACCCTGCGTTCCCCAAAGTCTTTCGAGAAAAACGGTACCTCACTTGTGTGGCTCGGCCTAGTGCCCGCGACAGGAAACGGCGCAAAACATAGTGAGGTGACATCAAAATTGCCTATCTCAAAACCACCTGGTTTTGCAAGGGGGGTCTCTTGGCTTTTTGGCCCTGGGCACGGCGGCCATCTAGGGAAACCTACCAAACCCACGCATTTCTAAAAACTAGACACCCGGCGGCTTCCAGGGAGGTATGGCTTGCGTGGATCCCCCAACGTTTCCCTACCCAGAATCCCCAGCAAACCTCAATTTTTGCTGAAAAATTCACTTTTTTCACACATTTTGGGGTGGGAAAGTAGTGGCATCACCGGGCTCACACAAATTTACCACCACCCAGCGTTCCCCCAGGTCTCCCGGTAAAAATGGTGCCTCACTTGTGTGGGAGGCCCAAGTACCCGCCGCAGGCAAGGGCCCAAAACGCAGTGAGGCGACATCAAAAGGGCCTGTCGCAAAACCACCTGGTTTTGCATGGGGGGTCACTTGGGTTTTTGGCCCGGTGCTCGGCGGCCATCTAGGGAAACCTACCAAACCCACGCATTTCTGAAAACTAGACACCCGGCGGCTTCCAGGGAGGTATGGCTTGCGTGGATCCCCCAACGTTTCCTTACCCAGAATCCCCTGCAAACCTCAATTTTTGCTGGAAAAAGCACTTTTTTCACACATTTTGGGGTGGGAAAGTAGTGGCATCACCGGGCTCACACAAATTTACCACCACCCAGCGTTCCCCCAGGTCTCCCGGTAAAAATGGTGCCTCACTTGTGTGGGAGGCCCAAGTACCCGCGGCAGGCAAGGACAACAAACGTAGTGAGGCGACATTTGGGATAGGCAATGTTGATGTCGCCTCACTACGTTTGTTGTCCTTGCCTACCGCGGGTACTTGGGCCTCCCACACAAGTGAGGCACCATTTTTACCGGGAGACCTGGGGGAACGCTGGGTGGTGGTAAATTTGTGTGAGCCCGGTGATGCCACTACTTTCCCACCCCAAAATGTGTGAAAAAAGTGCTTTTTCCAGCAAAAATTGAGGTTTGCAGGGGATTCTGGGTAAGGAAACGTTGGGGGATCCACGCAAGCCATACCTCCCTGGAAGCCGCCGGGTGTCTAGTTTTCAGAAATGCGTGGGTTTGGTAGGTTTCCCTAGATGGCCGCCGAGCACCGGGCCAAAAACCCAAGTGACCCCCCATGCAAAACCAGGTGGTTTTGCGACAGGCCCTTTTGATGTCGCCTCACTGCGTTTTGGGCCCTTGCCTGCGGCGGGTACTTGGGCCTCCCACACAAGTGAGGCACCATTTTTACCGGGAGACCTGGGGGAACGCTGGGTGGTGGTAAATTTGTGTGAGCCCGGTGATGCCACTACTTTCCCACCCCAAAATGTGTGAAAAAAGTGCTTTTTCCAGCAAAAATTGAGGTTTGCAGGGGATTCTGGGTAAGGAAACGTTGGGGGATCCACGCAAGCCATACCTCCCTGGAAGCCGCCGGGTGTCTAGTTTTCAGAAATGCGTGGGTTTGGTAGGTTTCCCTAGATGGCCGCCGAGCACCGGGCCAAAAACCCAAGTGACCCCCCATGCAAAACCAGGTGGTTTTGCGACAGGCCCTTTTGATGTCGCCTCACTGCGTTTTGGGCCCTTGCCTGCGGCGGGTACTTGGGCCTCCCACACAAGTGAGGCACCATTTTTACCGGGAGACCTGGGGGAACGCTGGGTGGTGGTAAATTTGTGTGAGCCCGGTGATGCCACTACTTTCCCACCCCAAAATGTGTGAAAAAAGTGCTTTTTCCAGCAAAAATTGAGGTTTGCAGGGGATTCTGGGTAAGGAAACGTTGGGGGATCCACGCAAGCCATACCTCCCTGGAAGCCGCCGGGTGTCTAGTTTTCAGAAATGCGTGGGTTTGGTAGGTTTCCCTAGATGGCCGCCGAGCACCGGGCCAAAAACCCAAGTGACCCCCCATGCAAAACCAGGTGGTTTTGCGACAGGCCCTTTTGATGTCGCCTCACTGCGTTTTGGGCCCTTGCCTGCGGCGGGTACTTGGGCCTCCCACACAAGTGAGGCACCATTTTTACCGGGAGACCTGGGGGAACGCTGGGTGGTGGTAAATTTGTGTGAGCCCGGTGATGCCACTACTTTCCCACCCCAAAATGTGTGAAAAAAGTGCTTTTTCCAGCAAAAATTGAGGTTTGCAGGGGATTCTGGGTAAGGAAACGTTGGGGGATCCACGCAAGCCATACCTCCCTGGAAGCCGCCGGGTGTCTAGTTTTCAGAAATGCATGGGTTTGGTAGGTTTCCCTAGATGGCCGCCGAGCACCGGGCCAAAAACCCAAGTGACCCCCCTTGCAAAACCAGGTGGTTTTGCGACAGGCCCTTTTGATGTCGCCTCACTGCGTTTTGGGCCCTTGCCTGCGGCGGGTACTTGGGCCTCCCACACAAGTGAGGCACCATTTTTACCGGGAGACCTGGGGGAACGCTGGGTGGTGGTAAATTTGTGTGAGCCCGGTGATGCCACTACTTTCCCACCCCAAAATGTGTGAAAAAAGTGCTTTTTCCAGCAAAAATTGAGGTTTGCTGGGGATTCTGGGTAAGGAAACGTTGGGGGATCCACGCAAGCCATACCTCCCTGGAAGCCGCCGGGTGTCTAGTTTTCAGAAATGTGTGGGTTTGGTAGGTTTCCCTAGATGGCCGCCGAGCACCGGGCCAAAAACCCAAGTGACCCCCCTTGCAAAACCAGGTGGTTTTGCGACAGGCCCTTTTGATGTCGCCTCACTGCGTTTTGGGCCCTTGCCTGCGGCGGGTACTTGGGCCTCCCACACAAGTGAGGCACCATTTTTACCGGGAGACCTGGGGGAACGCTGGGTGGTGGTAAATTTGTGTGAGCCCGGTGATGCCACTACTTTCCCACCCCAAAATGTGTGAAAAAAGTGCTTTTTCCAGCAAAATTTGAGGTTTGCAGGGGATTCTGGGTAAGGAAACGTTGGGGGATCCACGCAAGCCATACCTCCCTGGAAGCCGCCGGGTGTCTAGTTTTCAGAAATGCGTGGGTTTGGTAGGTTTCCCTAGATGGCCGCCGAGCACCGGGCCAAAAACCCAAGTGACCCCCCTTGCAAAACCAGGTGGTTTTGCGACAGGCCCTTTTGATGTCGCCTCACTGCGTTTTGGGCCCTTGCCTGCGGCGGGTACTTGGGCCTCCCACACAAGTGAGGCACCATTTTTACCGGGAGACCTGGGGGAACGCTGGGTGGTGGTAAATTTGTGTGAGCCCGGTGATGCCACTACTTTCCCACCCCAAAATGTGTGAAAAAAGTGCTTTTTCCAGCAAAAATTGAGGTTTGCTGGGGATTCTGGGTAAGGAAACGTTGGGGGATCCACGCAAGCCATACCTCCCTGGAAGCCGCCGGGTGTCTAGTTTTCAGAAATGTGTGGGTTTGGTAGGTTTCCCTAGATGGCCGCCGAGCACCGGGCCAAAAACCCAAGTGACCCCCCTTGCAAAACCAGGTGGTTTTGCGACAGGCCCTTTTGATGTCGCCTCACTGCGTTTTGGGCCCTTGCCTGCGGCGGGTACTTGGGCCTCCCACACAAGTGAGGCACCATTTTTACCGGGAGACCTGGGGGAACGCTGGGTGGTGGTAAATTTGTGTGAGCCCGGTGATGCCACTACTTTCCCACCCCAAAATGTGTGAAAAAAGTGCTTTTTCCAGCAAAATTTGAGGTTTGCAGGGGATTCTGGGTAAGGAAACGTTGGGGGATCCACGCAAGCCATACCTCCCTGGAAGCCGCCGGGTGTCTAGTTTTCAGAAATGCGTGGGTTTGGTAGGTTTCCCTAGATGGCCGCCGAGCACCGGGCCAAAAACTCAAGTGACCCCCCTTGCAAAACCAGGTGGTTTTGCAACAGGCCCTTTTGATGTCGCCTCACTGCGTTTTGGGCCCTTGCCTGCGGCGGGTACTTGGGCCTCCCACACAAGTGAGGCACCATTTTTACCGGGAGACCTGGGGGAACGCTGGGTGGTGGTAAATTCGTGTGAGCCCGGTGATGCCACTACTTTCCCACCCCAAAATGTGTGAAAAAAGTGCTTTTTCCAGCAAAAATTGAGGTTTGCTGGGGATTCTGGGTAAGGAAACGTTGGGGGATCCACGCAAGCCATACCTCCCTGGAAGCCGCCGGGTGTCTAGTTTTCAGAAATGTGTGGGTTTGGTAGGTTTCCCTAGATGGCCGCCGAGCACCGGGCCAAAAACCCAAGTGACCCCCCTTGCAAAACCAGGTGGTTTTGCGACAGGCCCTTTTGATGTCGCCTCACTGCGTTTTGGGCCCTTGCCTGCGGCGGGTACTTGGGCCTCCCACACAAGTGAGGCACCATTTTTACCGGGAGACCTGGGGGAACGCTGGGTGGTGGTAAATTTGTGTAAGCCCGGTGATGCCACTACTTTCCCACCCCAAAATGTGTGAAAAAAGTGCTTTTTCCAGCAAAAATTGAGGTTTGCAGGGGATTCTGGGTAAGGAAACGTTGGGGGATCCACGCAAGCCATACCTCCCTGGAAGCCGCCGGGTGTCTAGTTTTCAGAAATGGTGGATTTGGTAGGTTTCCCTAGATGGCCTCCGAGCACGGGCCAAAAAGACAGTTGACCCCCTTGCAAAACAAGAAAGTTTCGACATTGTTTCTACAACGTGAGAATTTTGGAACAAAATTGCATGGACAATGTGATCGATATTTTGAGGTTTGCAGGACATTGAGGATAAAAAACCTTTTTGAAATTCACAAGAGAGACATCACCATGAACTCCCATGGGTTTACCACAATATGTACAGTTGGTGGGTTATTTTTACATGGAACATACACTTTGCCAGAGAAACTAAACAGACAAAGAATCCTGCACAGCCACCTATTCCTCAAACACACACACATACTGGTTGGATTTGGCACGAGGGCGAGTGATGGTTCAGTATATTAAATTTTATTAACAAGAGATTTCACAAAAATGAAATGCACTGTCAATAATTCAATGGAGAAAAAACTGAACCAATGACTCGCAGCTCGTGAGCTGTAAAGCCACGGCAAGGCACCAACCGCTTTACAGGCCATTCACACATCTTTCATACGTGATACACACAAGACCATTCACACCACCAGGCACAAAAAAAACACATTACAAAATTCACAAAAGGGACAAGGTACACCCTGCTTCAGAAAGGCAAATATTACTGCACAGCCATCTAAACCTCAAGCACACACACATACTGGTTGGATTTGGCACGAGAGTGAGTGATGGTTTAGAATATACAATTGTATTAGCAAGTGATTTCACAACAATGAAATGCACTGTTAATAATTGAAAGGGCGAGAAACTGAACCATTGACTCACAGCTCGTGAGCTGTAAAGCCACGACAAGGCACCAACCTCTTTACAGGCCATTCATACACCTTTCATATGCGTGAGACATACAAAACCATTCATACCGCCAGCCGCGGGCCCATCACATAACAAAACTCCCACCAGCACACAGCGCCATTCAAGGGCCCATCACTTTCACACGTCCACATTCCTGAAACAGAAACTACACAAGTAGATGGATTGCGTGGAGTGGCACTCAGCTAGCAGTGTGTGTAGTGACCAGCAGCAAGTCACTACTCACACAGCCAGCCGAGCGCCAGTCCACGCACACCACTAGCCGAGCACCAGTTCACGCACACCGCCAGCTAAACACCAGTCCACGCACACCGCCAGCCAAGCACCAGTCCACGCACACCGCCAGCCAAGCACCAGTCCACGCACACCGCCAGCCAAGCACCAGTCCACGCACACCGCCAGCCAAGCACCAGTCCACGCACACCGCCAGCCAAGTACCAGTCCACGCACACCGCCAGCCAAGCACCAGTCCACACACACCGCCAGCCAAGCACCAGTCCACGCACACCGCCGCCAAGCACCAGTCCACACACACCGCCAGCCAAGCACCAGGCCACGCACGCCAACAGCCAAGCACCAGTCCACGCACACCGCCAGCCAAGCACCATTCCACGTACACCGCCAAAGAAGTGCCAGTCCACACACACTGCCAACACATTTAGGATTTTTTTAGCCAAAAATAAAAACACAAACAAATCACAAATACATAAAAATCTACAAACACAAAATCAGAAACTTAACACATTGCACTAAAGCCAACCTGGAAACAGAATCACATTTTCCAAAGAAAACAAACCAATCAGTTAACTTTACCACTCATGATTGCTCCCAAAACTTCTTTTGGGTATGGTACGCTCTAAAACAAGCAGGGACACACAGCCCAGGTTTAGATGGACAGTCGGAGCAGTACATACGAGTCTCCTTCCGCTTATCTCTTCGCCAACAGACTCTACATCTCCTAGTGGGAAAATCTTTTGCCGGTGTGGGAGGGATGAAATCAGGAAAGTGGCGATCTTTCAATCGAACCACATCCTCCACCACTCCAAATCTAGGAACACTTGCCTGTTCCACAACAACAAGGCTAGCTATCACAGAGTGCTGAAACTGAATAAATGTCAACTTTGACGCAGGAGAACACTCCTTGAACACAATAAAAGCATTGAACATTGCTAATTCGAAGAAATGGATGGCCAACTTCTTATACCAAACATAAGCCTTACGAATAGCAGAGTAAGGTTCCAACCTCTGATCTACTCTGTCAACACCACCCATGTGCTTATTGTAGTCTAGAATGCACACAGGTTTGCGCACTTCAGCAACCTGACCCCAAACAGCCACAGGTGAAGTACTCTCATCATGGATGGTAGTCAGCATGTACACATCCCTCCTGTCCACAAATTTCACAGCTAGTAGTTCATCACTACGCAAGGAACTGCACTGCCCCCTCTGAAGTTTTTTGCAAACAAGCTCTTTCGGATAAGCTTTACGGTTAGAGCGGATTGTGCCACATGCAAAAGTGTCCACTTTATACAATTCCTTAAATAATTGCACAGCAGTATAGAAGTTATCCAGGTACAAATGGTGGCCTCTGTTAAACAGTCTCCTAGCAAGATCCCACACAATTTTCTCTGCAACTCCAAAAGTGGACGGACATCCTGGGGGGTCAATGGCAGAATCTCTACCAGTATACACACGAAAATTAAATACATATCCTGTCCTACTCTCAGACAACATATACAGCTTAATTCCATAGCGTGCCCTCTTGCTAGGGATGTACTGCCTAAAAACCAAACGGCCCTTGAACAAGACCAAAGACTCATCAATAGATATTTCTTTCCCGGGAGTATAGATCTCAGAAAACCGATCCACAAAGTGATCAAGAACGGGCCGAATCTTAAAAAGACGGTCACAGTCAGGGTGATCTCGTGGCAACGCCATTGAATTATCAACAAAATGCAGCATACGTAGCAAAAGTAAATACCGATTACGAGTCATAACTGCAGGAAATATGGCAGTTGCCAACAAGGGGCTAGTAGACCAATATGAAGCCAAGGTTGGCTTCCTTACCACACCCATCAATAAAGTCAAACCCAAAAACTTCTTAATCTCTTCCAGATATGTGGGAGTCCACCGGGTAGCTCTAGACTGGGGCCTAAGTTTGTCACTGTTGATCCTCAAAAACTGTTCAGCATACAAATTCGTCTGCTCAACAATCTCACCCAAAAATACATCATCCATAAACAACTGAAAAAACTGAATAGGCAAAAAGTTTTCACAATTCACTGTACACCCTGCAACACCACTAAAGGCAGGCAACACCGGCTGCACCATGTTTGGATCAACCCAAAGTCCAGCACTTCCAGTAGGAAGCCTAGCAGCCTCAGACTGCAATCCAGATGCCTCTTGCACCATCGGCACAGCAGTTTCCTCCTCTAAGACAGGCACTTCATCCGCACTGAGAGTTGCTTCATCCACACCAAGAGTACCTTCATCTGCACTGAGAGTACCTTCATCATCCGATGATTCCATGTTGAGAGAAAACTCACTGCCAGAATCTTCCCCTCCCTCCTCTCCCTCAGACGCACTGTCAGTCTCATAATCATGATCAGAGGAAGATTCAAGAAGCATACCGACCACCTGTTGAGCAGTCATTCTACGGCTAGCCATATTGCTTACTAATAAATGTAACTTGTCAACAACAACAAACTCTTTGTAAAATAAGTAATAAGCAAAAAGCACCTTTATCAAAAACTCAAATATACTCCAAAACAATACCACTCACTTGCCAGAGGCAGCAAAACTACTCACCACCACCTACTCTGTACAGACACAGTATGGATCAACAATATCCCACTAAAAAAGAAAGAGAAAAACAATTACACATAAGACTATGCAAAACACATCGCAAAGATTTTCATGCTCAAACCACTAACTAAATATGCCGCCATTATGACATCACTTACAAAAAAAATCATTCGGACATTACATTATTACTCATTTGGTGTAAATACAACAACAAAAAAATTCTTACCAACACAATGCAACTACACAAAACTGCAGAACAGCCACCGTTGAAAAGCTTTAGTCTAGAAAAAAAAGAGGAAAAAAAACTTTATTGTAACATATACATATAATGCTCTAGACCATCACGTACTGCGCAAAATGTTTTGCTTGACCCTCCCACTTTCAAAAAGGAAAGATTGATGGCCCAATCCTTTACAAGCAACGCGGCAAGATTCTGGAACTGAGCCTCAGCTCCGGACCACCCCCTCCCTCTTCCCAGTCCTTCAAAACTAACCTCAAATTTCTCCTCCTGCAAAGACACTTCCAAACTTAATTCACACCCTCTCCATTGTGTGAAGTAAGTCTTTACATTATAGGAAATTCTGTTCTCCATGCCCGTAGAAGTGCCTACCCAGTGTGTTCCTGTGTTTTGCGTGTCTGCCATTTATTGCACTTTTATACCTCTAGTCTTAGCACAAGCAGGTGTAATGTAGTGGTGTCAACTTACAAAGAGTATAAAGTACAACCATGGTGCACATTGTGTTTTCCAATTCACCCATCAACCAGGTATTGCAGTACCTACAGAAATGGTAACCTCTCCCACCCTGGAAACAACAATGCTGTTCAAAGGAAGACGAGAAAATGAAAGTAGCAAAACACTGGCAAACTCTGACGCTGGTGTACTTGGATGCAAATGAAATCAATCTGGCCACTTTGCAACCCCTCTGTCTTACATTATTTCGCCCCCCCTGGAAACAACAATGCTGTTCAAAGTTAGATGAGAAAACGAAAGTAGCAATACACTGGCAAACTCTGAAGCTGGTGTACTTGGATGCAAATAAAAACAATCTGGCAACTTGGCAACCCCTAAGTCTTACTTTATTTCGCCCCCCCTGGGAACAACAATACTGTTCAAAGTTAGGCGAAAAAACTAAAGACACACTGCACTGGCAAACTCTGATGCTGGTGTGCTTGGATGCAAATAAAATCAATCTGGCCACTTTGCAATCCCTCTGTCTAACTTTACTTCGCCCCCCCTGGGAACAACAATACTGTTCAAAGTTAGGCGAGAAAACTAAAGACGCACTGCACTGGCAATCTCTGATGCTGGTGTGCTTGGATGCAAATAAAATCAATCTGGCAACTTTGCAATCCCTCTGTCTAACTTTATTTGCCCCCCCCCTGGGAACAACAATACTGTTCAAAGTTAGGCGAGAAAAATGAAGACGCACTGCACTGGCAAACTCTGATGCTGGTGTGCTTGGATGCAAATAAAATCAATCTGGCCACTTTGCAATCCCTCTGTCTAACTTTATTTCGCCCCCCCTGGGAACAACAATACTGTTCAAAGTTAGGCGAGAAAACTAAAGACGCACTGCACTGGCAAACTCTGATGCTGGTGTGCTTGGATGCAAATAAAATCAATCTGGCCACTTTGCAATCCCTCTGTCTAACTTTTATTTCGCCCCCCTGTGAACAACAATACTGTTCAAAGTTAGGCGAGAAAACTAAAGACGCACTGCACTGGCAAACTCTGATGCTGGTGTGCATGGATGCAAATAAAATCAATCTGGCCACTTTGCAATCCCTCTGTCTAACTTTATTTCACCCCCCCAGGGAACAACAATACTGGTCAAAGTTAGGCGAGAAAACTAAAGACGCACTGCACTGGCAAACTCTGATGCTGGTGTGCTTTGGTAAAAATAAAATCAATCTGGCCACTTTGCAATCCCTCTGTCTAACTTTATTTCACCCCCCCGGGAACAACAATACTGGTCAAAGTTAGGCGAGAAAACTAAAGACGCACTGCACTGGCAAACTCTGATGCTGGTGTGCTTTATTGGAAATAAAATCAATCTGGCCACTTTGCAATCCCTCTGTCTAACTTTATTTCGCCCCCCCCCAGGGAACAACAATACTGGTCAAAGTTAGGCGAGAAAACTAAAGACGCACTGCACTGGCAAACTCTGATGCTGGTGTGCTTTGGTGCAAATAAAATCAATCTGGCCACTTTGCAATCCCTCTGTCTAACTTTATTTCGCCCCCCCAGGGAACAACAATACTGGTCAAAGTTAGGCGAGAAAACTAAAGACGCACTGCACTGGCAAACTCTGATGCTGGTGTGCTTGGATGCAAATAAAATCAATCTGGCCACTTTGCAATCCCTCTGTCTAACTTTTATTTCGCCCCCCCTGTGAACAACAATACTGTTCAAAGTTAGGCGAGAAAACTAAAGACGCACTGCACTGGCAAACTCTGATGCTGGTGTGCTTTGGTGCAAATAAAATCAATCTGGCCACTTTGCAATCCCTCTGTCTAACTTTATTTCGCCCCCCCTGGGATCAACAATACTGTTCAAAGTTAGGCGAGAAAACTAAAGACGCACTGCACTGGCAAACTCTGATGCTGGTGTGCTTGGATGCAAATAAAATCAATCTGGCCACTTTGCAATCCCTCTGTCTAACTTTATTTCGCCCCCCCTGGGAACAACAATACTGTTCAAAGTTAGGCGAGAAAACTAAAGACGCACTGCACTGGCAAACTCTGATGCTGGTGTGCTTGGATGCAAATAAAATCAATCTGGCCACTTTGCAATCCCTCTGTCTAACTTTATTTCGCCCCCCCCCAGGGAACAACAATACTGGTCAAAGTTAGGCGAAAAAACTAAAGACGCACTGCACTGGCAAAATCTGATGCTGGTGTGCTTGGATGCAAATAAAATCAATCTGGCCACTTTGCAATCCCTCTGTCTAACTTTATTTCGCCCCCCCCTGGGAACAACAATACTGTTCAAAGTTAGGCGAAAAAACTAAAGACGCACTGCACTGGCAAACTCAGATGCTGATGTGCTTGGATGCAAATAAAATCAATCTGGCCACTTTGCAATCCCTCTGTCTAACTTTATTTCGCCCCCCCTGGAAACAAAAATACTGTTCAAAGTTAGGCGAGAAAACTAAAGACGCACTGCACTGGCAAACTCTGATGCAGGTGTGCTTGGATGCAAATAAAATCAATCTGGCCACTTTGCAATCCCTCTATCTAACTTTATTTCGCCCCCCCTGGGAACAACAATACTGTTCAAAGTTAGGTGAAAAAACTAAAGACGCACTGCACTGGCAAACTCTGATGCTGGTGTGCTTGGATGCAAATAAAATCAATCTGGCCACTTTGCAATCCCGTTGTCTAACTTTATTTGACCCCCCTGGGAATAACAATACTGTTCAAAGTTAGGCGAGAAAACTAAAGACGCACTGCACTGGCAAACTCTGATGCTGGTGTGCTTGGATGCAAATAAAATCAATCTGGCCACTTTGCAATCCCTCTGTCTAACTTTATTTCGCCCCCCCTGGGAACAACAATACTGTTCAAAGCTGGGCGAGAAAACTAAAGACGCACTGCACTGGCAAACTCTGATGCTGGTGTGCTTGGATGCAAATAAAATCAATCTGGCCACTTTGCAATCCCTCTGTCTAACTTTATTTCGCCCCCCCCTGGGAACAACAATACTGTTCAAAGTTAGGCGAGAAAACTAAAGACGCACTGCACTGGCAAACTCTGATGCTGGTGTGCTTGGATGCAAATAAAAGCAATCTGGCCACTTTGCAATCCCTCTGTCTAACTTTATTTCGCCCCCCCTGGGAACAACAATACTGTTCAAAGTTAGGCGAGAAAACTAAAGACGCACTGCACTGGCAAACTCTGATGCTGGTGTGCTTGGATGCAAATAAAATCAATCTGGCCACTTTGCAATCCCTCTGTCTAACTTTATTTCGCCCCCCCTGGGAACAACAATACTGTTCAAAGTTAGGCGAGAAAACTAAAGACGCACTGCACTGGCAAACTCTGATGCTGGTGTGCATGGATGCAAATAAAATCATTCTGGCCACTTTGCAATCCCTCTGTCTAACTTTATTTCGCCCCCCCTGGGAAAAACAATACTGGTCAAAGTTAGGCGAAAAAACTAAAGACGCACTGCACTGGCAAACTCTGATGCTGGTGTGCTTGGGTGCAAATAAAATCAATCTGGCCACTTTGCAATCCCTCAGTCTAACTTTATTTCGCCCCCCCAGGGAACAACAACACTGTTCAAAGGAAGACAAAAAAACGAAAGAAGCACATCACTGGCAAACTCTGATGCTGGTGTACTTGGATGCAAATAAAATCAATCTGGCCACTTTGCAATCCCTCAGTCTAACTTTATTTCGCCCCCCCTGGAAACAACAACAGTGTTCAAAAGAAGACAAAAAAACGAAAGAAGCACATCACTGGCAAACTCTGATGCTGGTGTACTTGGATCCAAATAAAAATAATCTGGCCACTTGGCAACCCCTCTGTCTTACTTTATTTCGCCCACCCAGGGAACAAGAATACTGTTCAAAGTAAGGCTGAGAAAACGAAAGTCGCACTGCACTGGCAAACTCTGATGCTGGTGTGCTTGGATGCAAATGAAATCAATCTGGCCACTTTGCAATCCCTCTGTCTAACTTTACTTTGCCCCCTGGGAACAACAATACAGTTCAAAGGAAGACAAAAAAACGAAAAAAGCACATCACTGGCAAACTCTGATGCTGGTGTACTTGGAAGCAAATAAAATCAATCTGGCCACTTTGCAACCCCTGTCTCACTTTCTTCGCCCCCCCTTGGTACAACAATGCAGTTCAAAGTTACAGGAGAAAACGAAAGTAAAACTGCACTGGCAAACTCGGATGCTGGTGTTTTTATAAGCCAATAAAATAAATCTGGCCACTTTGGAACCCCTAGGACTGTCTGTATTACGCCCCCCCACCCCCATCCCACGCTAGCAGCACCCCCCAGGTGAAACAGACAAAGAAACGAAAACGAGCGTTTTTTTTTTTTCGAAATTCGCATCAAATTGCCTGCGCTTTGACGATCAACGAGCAGAAACAAAGCAGAGATCTCAAAAACCCACTTACACCCCCCCCAACATTGTGCCCCCACCCTACCTAGCCCACACATCCACTGATACCCCCTCCCCAGCCCCAAAACTGACCTTTACACTCCGACGCGCAGGAAGCAAATGGCTTCCAGCGCCTCGGAGAGCAAAGGGGAAGCCTCTGGTGACGTCAGCGCGGCTCCCGCGCTGACGTCATTGATGACGCGGGCGGGGGGGCGGGGGGGGCGGGGGGAGGCAGGGGAAGGTCTTCCCCTGCCTCCCAAGCAAAAAAAAAAAAGATCGCGGAATCACGGGGGGAGCGCCAGCGCTTCCCCCAAGGGTGGGTCCCATGACGAGCTGGACTCGTCATGGGCACAGCGCGACTGTGCTCCATGACGAGTCCAGCTCGTCATGGGCACTGAAGGGGTTAAAAAAAACTGCTTTATTTCAAAGCAGTCCCAGAAATGGTGGTCTGCTGAGCCCAGCAGGCCACCATCCCTGGAAGGGCCTGCCATTCCCAATGGGCTCGCAAATTGCGAGAGGCTCATTAATATTAATGAGCCTTGCAATTTGCGACCGCATTTTGAATCGCAAACAGAGTCAAACACACTCAGGCACATGAATCAAGGTAGGATTTTGCGAGTCCTTAATTGCGATTATTAAGGAATCGCAATTAAGGACTCGCAAAACCTATGCATGTAGGAATCACTATAAAAATAGCGATTCCTAAACATTCCTTATTGGTGACTCGCAAATTGCGAGTCGCAAATAAGGAATGGCTTCCTATTCAATCCTATGGGCCTACAGGCCCATAGGAATGAATGGGAAATTGCATGTAGAATTTGCGAGTACCAATAGGTCCTCGCAAATTGCGCATGCAATTTCAGGGTGTCAAAGGGACACCCTGTTGCACCCCTGAAATTGATCTGTGCACATATGTTGCGCACACACATGTGCGCGCAACATGAAACTTTGAAAAATGCACTAAAGTGCATTTTTCAAAGTTTTTGCAGATTACCATGAAGATCAACTTCATGGTAATTTGCAACCCCTATTAGCGAAATCGCTATTCTCAAGTGAGTCTTGCATTGTATTTAAGGAATCGCAAATTGCGATTCCTTAAATGCAATCGCAATTTGAAAAATTGTAATTAATTGCAATTTTTTTGAAGTGCGAGTGGCTAGTTGTTTCATGCATTGCAAAAGCTAATTTTGCGATCGCAAATGGACGATTTTTGTGATTCGCACCGTTTGCGATCACAAAAAGCTTTGATGCATGTGCCTGACCATTGTACATTTTATTTTGCACCTCGCAATTTGCAACTCGTAATGAGTCTCAAATTTCGAGGCGCAAAATAAAATGGTCGTACATCTGGCCCCAAATGTACATGAATATTCCCTGAACCGTCACAATGAAGATGTTTTGGAAGCCGATTCATAAAGGCATTTATGAGTACATAAAGCAGTGCTAAAGCAGTACCACTTTGCGCCCTCAAAATTTTCTTTCTGAATCGTTCTCTTTAAGTACGGAGTAAAATCCACCAAATACATTTCCAACGCGATATCTGTATGGGGAGGAAATTCAGCTGGTGGATTCTGCTCCTTATTTAGAGTTCCTTTAAGAAAGTGGCTGATGCTCAGCCTGAGTCCTGGGCATACTGCAGAGTGCGTGTGATGCTCCCCTGTCTGCAGGTTAATAACAGGGGGAGGATGCTGCAGAGAGGACCAGGTGAAGAGAAGATAACAAGTTAATAAAAGGTAGGGAGGGAATGAAGGGCAAGGGAGCGGCAGTCAAAGTTCCAAGGAGGTACCATGTGGGGGCCCTTAACAGGACTTGGCCAGTTTGCTTTTCATATTTTCATATCACTGGGAACAGAACAAACTTCATTTATTTATGTATTTCTTTATTTATTTGCAGTTTTATATAGTGCGAACTCTGCCCAAGAGCATCGGAGTGCTTTACATGAGCACCATTTATATGACACAAGGTCAGACTGATTGATTACAACTGTTTGGTGAACAGTTTGTTTGGATTTGTTGCTTGAAGGCAGTTTACTTCGTTTTTTAGGACATATGCTGAGAATGTTGTGATGTGATAGTGGATAATAATAATAACCGACAGACAAGAAAGGGTTTTTGCTTTGCATAATTAAAGACTAGCAAAGTAAACCCTATGCCTTCAGCTAAAAGATCCTGTTCATCCATCGCGGATATCTAACCCAGTGCACATATAAAATCACACAAGGTCTTCATTCGCTGCTGGAAGATGGAGACACTTTTGAAGAGGTTTTTAAATGGGTCTATCTGGAAGCGTTTTGTTTTGTGATTTGCAGACTTTGAATATTAAATACTCCTGCCTACAGTCGATAATAAGTGATTGACTCCTTCTAGCTACCATTCTACGAATCTCCAAAAGGTTTTGACAGGTACATTGAATAGTAAAGACTCTTGGTTGGTGTTAGAGGTGCTTTGGTGGGTTTACTTAGCAGGCCTGGCAGTTTAACAGAAAAGTTACACACTTCGGAGTCAAGGCAACTAGTTTCATCCCCAGCTTCCAGACTTTATGAAATAATTTGATCTTGGACAAAAGACGTTGGTTTTGCCCCAAGCAGTGTGGAAATTGGGTGGTAATTATCATAAAGAGGAATGAGAAATATAAGGTCAGCATGCATCGTTGTTTGCGGCACCAATTATCACATGTTTTGCCTTTCTAGAAATCATCTTCACCCTCCGAAAAATTGCCATGCTTTTCAGGGTGAAAGTTGTCTCAGAAAAACTGCGCGGGCAAGGTAAGCTCTCAGTTCAAATCTGTTTGCAAACATTTTGTGCATGGATCGGACTCCAATGCACACCTTGAGGCCTTTTGTGTTCCTCTTGTTCAGTTGCGTTGCACAAGAAATGTTTTGATTGATATTGGCCCAATGCAAACCTCTTGAGTCTCCATGAGGTGAATGTTTGGTTCTACTCACAATGACGCCCTCTCTCAGATGTACCACGGACCCATTTGCACTGAAACTTTGCTTTGAGAAGCATCGATGGTTTGATGTGCGCGCGTGTGCATCTTCTGTGCAGTTTAAAAAATGTTCATTTGAGTCCAATCCTACCACAGATGGACAATGTGCACAGAAAATATCCTTTGCATCAGTACAGGTTAGGTACCACCGAGCTGCCCCAGCCTCTTACCTGACTCCATTCACCTCCATCATTGGTCCTGCTTCTTTCCATCCACATCCCCAGGCCCTAACATGTTGACCCCCACCAACATCTCCATTGACTGCTCCATTGAGCCTGTATGTTCTACAGAGCAGAAGGCGGGGGTAGGCTTTAAAGAGAAGAGAGGAATAGGAGGGCGTAGCAAGGTGGGAAGAGAGAGTGAGTAAAGATTGAAGAGGACGAGAGGAGGGAGTAATGGAAGAGAGGAGGGATAAAGAGTGCACGGGATTGGATACTGTTCAAAGACAAGAAGAGTAGGCATAGAGGAGCCGGGCTGAACTGCCCGTGCGATATTAAAGTCTCTGTAGACAACTGCCTTATGGCACAACCACAAGAGGGAGCCAGATTACAACAAATGGCCTTACTAATGTCCTTGATGGTAGAGGAGCAGGCGCACATGAACGGCCAAGTGTCTATCAGCTTGGGATTCTGAAAACCCTGTCACCTCACATGGGAGGGAGGAACAGGCTTTAAGAGAAAGGAGGTGGAGGGAAGCAGGGGCAGAGAGGGAGCTGGGAGAGTCGGGAGTCTCTAGCAGCCCTTGCAGGCGCACTCCTGGAGCACAAATCACCGGGCCAGATGAACAGCCTCATTTCTGCCGCTTCAGCAGGAATTAATTTGTTAATAAAAGGCATTTTTTCAGGCCTGGGGTTGATTAATGATACTGTGGTGCGTGCGTGTTACAGGCCTCCTCCGCTCACATTTCCAAAGCTTCATGGCCGCCTTCCCGTAGCTCCACAGCAACAAAACCAGGCAGGCAAGCCATGGGCATAACAATCGCTCGGTATTGTTAAAAGAGGTCGGCGAGAAGGTGACACACCTGCCACTCATTCCAATAAGGCCCGGGGATGTATGCAAAGGACATTCAGACATATCGATGTCTGCTCGACGTAGAAGATGAGTAGAAAATTAGGGTATTTTCTGACTCACCTGCAGGGAACCTAATTCCTTTCTAAACAATTCAGTGCATCTAGAAATGAGGTAGGGCCACACGTGACTGGCAGTACTCAAACAATATCTGCCTTTCAGAGGCCTTAGCTGTCGCAATACTGACCTTGAGACCGCAAGGACCACAAGATGCCCCGCACGTCCATTTCATTCTTGAATTAAGAGCCTCTTTCCTCTCCATGTCAAGGGGCCAGGGGTAAGTTAAGTAATTGGTGACGCTCTAAGAAGGCATTGCCAAGAAACAAAGATACTCGTAAAAAAAATGAAAGAAAGGAAATTCATTCAGGCTAGAAAGCGAATTTAGCATTGCTGTTCAGCCCCTTGTACTGTCGCACCTAGGACGGTGGCAAAGCTTTGCTCCATGGCCTCTCAGACTCCACAGAGTCCCTCCTTTAAGGCATGTGGCATGCCGCACCGCAGCACGTCTCTTCCAGGACCAAAACAAATATGACTGACTCGTTTAAATCCTATGGAACTCCCATGACTCTCCGTTCCTTCCCACACCCTCTTCAAAACCAGCTGCACCTTTTACCAAGCCATGATGACGTGCACTTCCATCTCTCTGGCTGACAAGCTCACCACCTCCGCAAAGAACTGTGAAAAGGACGTCTGCATCTATATACCCAGGATTTGGAGGCGGTGGTGGCTGGTAGGAAGGGGGGTGACAGGGTGGGGTTGAAAACAATACAAATATATATTTTTTAAAACCCCTTACCTCTTCCGCCGTATCTCCACCATTGTCTCTCCCCCATTCCGAATCTGGAAGCACACAGGCGCCTCTAAGCCAATCATGATGCTGCTGTCACCATGACAGCAGCATGGTGATTGGTCTGCGTGCCGACGTTGGGTGCGCAGAAGGGGACTATGAGCCTGTGCATGTTCCCCACCAGTCTGTGCATTATAGCCTGGTGGGAAACATGCTAAGTGTGAATGACTATTTGGCCAGCCCAAGGCCACCAGCCAAGCCGCCATGTGCACTTAGAGCAGGGGTCTTCAAACTGTGGAGCGCGACCCCCAGGGGGGCCATGGAGCGATGCAAAGGGGGTCGCGCATTCCCAGTCACACTTCTGAGGCCCAAGGGCTTCAGCCCCCCCTCTTCCCCCGTCCTGTGTGTCAGCCCGGGCTGCTGCAGTGCAACTCGAGCTGTTGGAGACTCAGCTGGGCAGTGTCTGGAGTCTTATCTCCGGCACGCCCGTCCGAGTTTTTCACAGGTCTTTAAAGACCATTTGCATCTTTAGATGCCTTTGTAAACTGGTTACAGAGGCTTAGTGTTTTTTCCTGGTTCCAGTACCCCCTGCGTCCCCACTCTGCCTATTCCTTACATTTGTATTTTACATTTACTGCAGAAGTGTGAGAATGCATTTCATGAAAAGGAATATAAAGTAGGGTTGCCAAAAAAAAAATGCCTGCCATGTTTAAAGAGCCTGCAAAGGCCTCCTCTTCACGCTAAATAGACTTATAAATAAAAAATAATGTATTCATTTATTTTGTCACTTTTCTGTCTTTGTTCTCTTTAATTATCAGTCATGGATCATTGAGGCAGCCCTAGAACACAATTAAAAGTGCTTTCTATTTATATTTGCTGTTCAATGCACAGATAAGTGCTTAAAATACAGCTTTAGGTGACTGCTTATTTTTGTACCGGCTGGGCCATCAAAATAATCTGCTGGCAACCCTAACCATAGGACTGGAAGTTTGTTGCAGGATCAGCACATTATTTATTTCCTCCACCCTCGATCCCCGATTAATGCCATAATAGCAATAGTTTAACTTAGATCTTAAACCCTACGCCGCCGTCAATAACATGCTGAGTTACTTCAAGTGTCTCGGAATGCACCCTGTATTCAGACAGTTCACTCCTCATTCTCACCCTTCACTTTCACGTTCACCCTGCACTCTCAGCGATCACAATGCACTCACACTGATCACCATGCACTGACACCATTCACCCGCTCACCCTGCACTCACAGTGATCACTCTGCACTCACAATGCACTTGCGCTGTTCACCCTATACCTCACCCTGCAGTCACACAGGCACACTACTCACCCTGCACTCATGTGATACTTCACTCACCTGTCCCCCCTCACTGCTCAATATGCAACTCACTCAAACAAGCCCATCAGTAATCATATATTCATTCTTTTCAGAAAAGCGCTGAAGACATGGCTCTTTAGTCTTGACTAGGCCTGGCTCCAGTGCTAAACCTCCCTGCACGCAATGCTTGCTGCTAGAGCGCCGGGACACCTCTGTTGCTGAGGTAGCTGTTTGCGCTATCAAGCTCCAGTATTATTATTCGTCCCATTCTGAACTTGCATCCGCACCCAAATTCATATGGCCACATCACTCACCCTGCAGTCACTCCTCTCACCCTACTCTCACACTGTTGCATCGTTCACCATGCACTCACATGGGCACTCTTCTCACCCACACAGTGCAGAGGGTTAATGTGCCTGCTACAAAGAATATGTACCATGCAGATTACAGAAATGAGTGTGAGTAAGTAAACTGTGAGTAGCGCTATAAAAAAATGAAATGTATGTCAGAAAGGTGCTATAGAGAGATGAGGTGCATTGTCTGTAAGTGGCAGTGAGGGAATTCATGGAAAAGAAGGAAACGGGGGTGGGGCACCAAAAAAGACTATTGACCCGTGTGCAACCAGTGTTAGGGCCAGCCCTTGCTGGGGAGTATTAGCCCACCCCCCAAAGTTCTGGTCTAGTGGCTCCCCTGCTTCTGCCTATTATTATTATTTACATTTGTAGTGCGCTACTGTTACCAAAAGGTGTCCTGAGGCTAATAACCATCTGCTGCCTGAAGGCAAATGAGAAACACACAGAAGGAGAAGGAGAACCTGCCAAATGGGGTAACCTACAGAGCATAGAGAAAGGTTTTTATATCTTCCTAAAGGATAATAGATTCTTGGTGGAGCGAAACAAAGGAGGGTGCAAGTTCCATAACTGCACGGCCTACACCAAAACAGCGAGACAGACAGCTCATCCCTTCTTCAATTAGGGAACAATAAGCAGAGTGGCAAAGGCCGAGAGGAGCATACGGGTCCAACCCGTATGCTTTGGTGAGGAGCGATGAGAGGATGGGAGAGGACAGCAAGGTAGTGAGAGAATTTGATTGAAGAGGTCAGGGATGAGGAAAAATGTGAATTTCCAAAGAGAAGTGTGGACACGCAAGAAGTGAGTGTGAACCAAACGTGAGGGCTTCTGTTAGAAGAAAAGGGAGATGTGAAAGATGAATGGGGGACTGGAGAGGTTTAAGATACAATAGACAAAAATTTGAATGGAGAGATGAGGTGAATGAGAAGTGATGAGGGGCACGGGAGGTGAGTGGCCAGAGAGGCCATGAGATAAATGCAAGAGACTGTTAGAGATGAGGACGTGAAAAGACAGAATGGCAAGAGGTGATTAAAGGTGAAGTGAGAGGTTGAATGGGGAGAGTTCAGAAATTGTAAAAAGGGGTGAAAGAAAATGGCCTTCAAAGTGAGAGAGGGATCTGGGGTTGGGAGAGGAGAGAGGGATGGAAGGGAGGGGATGAGAGGAAAGTGGCATGTGTAAACTGCTTAACTCTGCAGAAGACCGCCAGGGTTTTAAGGGACCCCTGCTGCTCCCGGCCAGGGCCAGGTGAGCTTCTAATGTGGCAGCATGTATTCCTGCGGAGTGGAAGGCCCTTCACAAAGGTTGACTAGAAATCTTTCTGATGTTAATTGCTGTATTTTGGTTATAAACAGGTACAGATGGGGTAAAATCTTTCCTCAGTGTTACTGTGTTTAAAAAATTAATTTCAAAATAATGAAGCAATGCTATCCCAAAATACGAAGCATCACATAACATCATTTACATTTTCTTCCCACACAATTTAGTCAAGCCTGTCACGTAATTTGGTCCTCACCTGCCTCATAATTCCAGTAGCCCTGCCTACAGGTTTAGAAATTTTTGTTAGGAGGGGGTCCTTACACCTCAAAATGTTGACAGGGGGGTCTCGGCATCCAAAAGTTTGAAGACCGCTGACTTAGAGTGTGCCCACCACTCCCTCCCCTGTGACCCCCAGCTCCACCCCATCATAGCCCCGTAGCGAGGACAAATAAAATGATAATAACGTGGTTATTATTAAGGGTGGGCGTAGTTCGCGAAGTAGCACTTCGCGAAGCTACGCAAAGTGAAGTTCGCACTACGCGAGCTACGCGTAGCACTTCGCGAACTGCGAAGTAACATGTTCGCACTGTGCAAAATGTTGTTTTCAATGATTGCACAGTGCGGACAAGCAACCGGCACTGTGCAATCATTGAAAATGGCATCTTGCACAGTGCGAGCTGTAGTTTTCTGCTGCTCGAGTAGATTTTTACTCGAGCTGCAGCTTTCTCAACGCGAACTGGTAGTTTCTCATCGCGAGCGGTCGCGAGCATACGCGACCCCTCGCAATGAGAAACCTGACCTTCTCGCGTTGGGAATCTCGCCGGGAGGTTTATTTTCCATGCTCGCGATCGCGAACAAGGAAAAAGTCTCGCCAGGATGTCATTTTGCTTGCTCGCGGTCGCCAACTTGACGTTGAGGACCGCGAGCAAGCAAAAAATGACCGCAGCACTACGCAACACTACGCTACGCGTGTTCGCACTGTGCTACGTGCAGTTCGCGTAGTGCGAAGTAGCGCGAACTTCGCAAACTACGCGAGCGTAGCGTAGTGCTTCGCCCAGGCCTAGTTATTATCATTTTATTTTTCATTTTTCCACTGCTCTGAGAGCAGTGGGGCGATGATCATCCGCCTTAGCGGAGGAACTTCCCTTGTTTGGAAAGACATCCTTCAATCTAGCTGGGCCGCTTAAACCCTGCTTCAATTTAGCGAAGAGCTGAAGAGACACCTCTTTAAAGAATACTACAGCACAATGCAGTTACAATCCGTTTTGCTCCCATAACACAGCTACATCTTCAATATTTTGTTTAATGTGACCTTGATTCCTTATAGCTCGCTCCAGCTTTTTGATTAGATTTTCAACAAGGCCAGAGGCTGTGCACGATGTAAGGGTGAGTGCAGTGGCTAGGTCTAGGGCCCCATCCCCTGTGGGTGTCCAACCCACACTATGCACATCCTTTGGCCCTTAGCCCAACCCCTCATGGTGGCCAACCCCATACCTGCAACGGCCTTCGACAGGCACCCAACCCCTGTTGCTGGCCAACAGCCAAAGTCGACTACCGTCCCAAGGTCCCTGCTATTTTTTCTTTTGCTGTGCTGCATTACTGTTTTCTTCAGTTTGCATCAAGCCAATCAGATTGCGTATTTTGAACTCGCGGTACCACAGTACTCCGTGGTAGTACCAAAAAGGGACCACATTATTATATATACATACATTTTGAGCCTTAGTTTCTCAAAAACTACTGAACATATTTACATCAAATAACAAAAAGCATACATTCTGGATCAAGATATAGTGTTTTGCCAAATGTGGTGTCAATTCGTTCAGCCCTGTAGGCTATTTCACTGTTTAATTTTCCAATGGACAATTGTACAGGGAAAATGCATTTTGGGACCCCCCTATTTTTCAGCCCCAAAACTTTCCAGGAAGCAGCTTAGTTGGCTTGACCTTTTTTGTGGAAAGGTTCATAAAGATTCACCAAATGGGGCCACAGTTATCAGCAAACCCCCCAAAAATTTACTGTGGAAATCTAGTTGTAACTGTAACTAACTATAACTGCGCAGTGGCACCACCGCTACACTAATTTGCACATGGGCTGGTGGTAGGAGCAAGTGCGTAATGGTTCTTTCCCTGATAAATGGGCAGATTACATCGTAATGTGGGCACTCTTTATAGACGATGTCTGTGTAATTTGGAGACGGGACCTAACTTCGACTTAACTCACATCCATGCCATGCACAATGATATTATTAATCA
Organism: Triturus cristatus; assembly: GCF_964204655.1. NCBI lineage: Eukaryota > Metazoa > Chordata > Amphibia > Caudata > Salamandridae > Triturus > Triturus cristatus. The sequence goes on from NC_140590.1 coordinate 807,050,366, forward strand.
CATTAAAGAAGATGTCATGAGTGATGTAATGTGTAGGGTAATTAGCAGTGCATTGCAGGTGCATGATTTAGAATTACCTTAGGGCACAAGTTATAGGTACTTGAGATAACTATAACTGGAGAATTTCTGTGGATTTTAAAGATGAAAAAGTTACATTGTAAATGAACATTTCACGTAACTATCTCACTACTTTAACCTTTGTTTTTTCAGTGAATTTCTAGTTTTTTTCTGTGTAAAGTAATATTTAATTACCATATGGTGTTCCAACCCACACACGCACGGACTCTGACTGTGCACAGCGGAGGTCGGCTGCAGGGCCAGGCCTATGGCCCGCACCCGGCCAATCCATGTCATGCTGCCAACCACACGGTGTGCAGGGCATTCAGTCGTGCATGGCGTGGGTTGGCCACAGGTCTTGGCCTGCAGCCAGACCCTGCACCCAATCCGACGCATGTAGTCAAAATGCCTGCTGCCAGGTCCTGTGGCTAACCCCCCCAAAAGCAGCCAACCGCACACCACTTTCAGACATGTGCGGCGGTGGTTGACCACAGGGTCTGGTCCTGGGGACCACTGTGCCTTTTATTTTTATAATGAGGAGGGGAGGTGCGTAGCCCTCCTCCCCAAACCAATTATGGCCCTGGGGACCCCATCTCCTGGGGATATATATATTTTAAAGGGGAGAGTCGCCACATGGCCCCCCTCCCTGAGCCTCCTTAGGCTCTGGGGACCCCAAACCCAGGGCCTTCTTTTTTTGAAAGGGGGTGTTAGAAATGGGGGTCTCTAGTTGGCAGAGCTTGGTAACTTTGTCCAAGTAGGGACTATTTCTTCCTGGTCAGGGTAAGGGGGATACACTTCTAAAATAACCCCTGCTCAGCCCCTTGGTAGCTTGGCATGAGCAGAAAGGGTTACCTCAGAGGCAGTGTGTAAAGCATTTGTGAACACATACAGTAGTACAGTGAAAACACCACAAATGAACACCACACCAGCAAAAAAAAAAGTAACCTTTATTCAAACCAAACAAGACCAAAATGACAAAAATCCACTATACAGTAAAAAAAACCATGACTTTCAAAAGGTAGGAACACATCTCTTCAAAAGAAAATTGCAGATGCGACACTTTCAACATAAAGTACCTTGGATGTGTCACAATCAAAAGCAAGAACTGCAGAGAAGGTGATCCATCGGTTCCTTCTGCGCAGGGAAGTTGATGCATCTGTTCCTTACTCCATGTGAGGTGATGTGTTGGTTTCTTACTGCCAAGCAGGGGAGGTGATGCGTCGGTTCCTTACTGGAGGCGAGGTGATGCGTCGGTTTCTTACTGTGCAGGGAGGTGATGCGTTGGTTTCTTACTGGGGCCCCGGTGTCCATTGCGATGCGTGAGGATCAGTGATGTGTTGGTTCTCAATGCGGCAATGATGCTTGCATTGGCTTCTTCCAGCCGCAGTCCCATGATGTGTTGGTTCTTGTAGCTGCACAGCAGGGCCTGAGTCGGAATCGGTGCGGTTATCTCAGCCTTTGTAGAAAGGTGCACTCGATGCGGCATGCTTGCGATTTCTCGAGCTGTGGACAGGTGCTTTGTCGGTTGCTCCGCCAATGTGTCGGAAACAGGTACGAATGTGTAGCGCTTCTCGAAGTTCTGTTACTTTTCCAGCTCCCAGCGGCAAACAGCCTCTAAAGGTCCAAAACAGCTGCAGGCCCCTCTTAGCATGTCAGAACTCCCAGCAAGGAAGTTCAGGGGAGCTTGTGGTGAAGTCTTTGTGTCCCTGAGACTTCAGAACAGGAGGCAAGCTCTATTTCAAGCCCTTGGAGATCTTCCTCAAGCACGTGACACAGCACACAGCACAGTCCTTGTCCTTTCCTTGGCAGAAAGAGCCACTGCAGGCCAACCCCAGACAGCAAACAGTAAAGGAGCAGTTTCTCCAGCTCTTCTCCTTGGCAAAGGTTCCTCTTGATTTCCAGAACTGATCTCTGAAGTCTTTTCTATCTCTGAGACTTCCAACAAGAGGCAAGCTCTACTTCAAGCCCTTGGAGAAAACTCTAACAGCAGGATGATGAAAGCACAGTCCAGTTCTTTCCCTGCCCCAGACAGAAGCAACCATTGCAGGCCAACCCCAACAGCACACAGCACAGGGAGAGTGCTTCTCTACCAGTTTTCCCATTTCTTCTTCCTGGTAGGTTCCTTAGTTCAGCAGTAATCTAACGTTCAGGGGTCTGAGACCCACTTTTTATAGCACAAATTCCTTTGTTCTTTTGTGACAGAGAAGCTCTTTTCCCAGCCGAAACAAGTTCTGTCCTCTCTGGTGCTGCTGCCCGGCAGGAGGTGTAGACAGCATTGTATAAGGCAGACAGGGCCTATTTAGGTGCAAGAGAAATCTCCTCCCACCACTCTAAATGCAGACCAAGCCCATTCAGGTGTTAGAAAGAACTCCTCCCCCTACTCTGCATGCAGCCCAAATCTATTCAGACCAGCCTTGACTCATTCAGGAAAGGCATGACACACATCAACCCCCTACCACGGTGGCTGTCTGAGAGAATGCACATAACCAGTCTCTGTCACTCCAAAGCCAGACAGTCAATACACAAACTAGCAGACGCACACAGAATGGCTAAGTAAGAAAATCCCTACTTTCTAAAAGTGGTATTTTCAAACACAGAATGTAAAAATCATCCTCGCTAAAAGATGCATCATTATATTATGAGTTCAGGGGTACTAAACTGTACCTTCCAATCTTGCCCCATTGGGAAGTTATATTTATAAGATGTTATAAATAAACTTTATTCTATCCTGTGGACAGATAGCCTTTCAATAGGGAAAAACAAAATTGGTAGTATTTCACATTCAGGACATGCCATACACACCAGGGCATGTCCTACCTTACACATACACTGCACCCTGCTCACAGGGGTACATTGAGCCTGCCTTAGGTGTGACCTCCATGTAAGAAAAGGGAAGGTTAGGGAATGGCAAGTGGGTGCACTTGCCAGGTCGACATGGCAGTACCAAACTGCGCACAGACACTGCTGTGGCAGGTCTGAGTTACATTTGCATGCTGCTCATGTGGGTGGCACAATCAGTGCTGCAGGCCCTCTAGCAGCATTTGATGTACAGGCCCTGGGCACACACACACAGTGCACTGTGCTAGGGACTTACCAGTAAATCAAATATGCCAATCATGGAATCACCAAATCATAAACACAATTTTCAGAGAGATCATATGCACTTTAGCCCTGATCAGCAGTGGTAAAGTGGCCAGAGTCATAAAGCCAGCAAAAACAAGGTAAAAACACAAGAGGCCAAAATGTAAAAAGTCTGGGGATAAACCCACTAGACAAGCCAGGTCTAACAGGGGGCATCACTGTGAGCAGGGAGACAGAAACTAAAGTCCACTCCCAGCAGGCAGGAGCATTTTTAAAGCTCCAACCCACTGGGAGCGGACTTGGTGTTTGCTCCCGCTTACCGGGTAATTTGAAATTGCTCCTGCCAAACAAGAGCAAATGCAGGTTTCCCTGCCCGTACCAGTGTGATCATGGAAACTGCTATGTCCCGGGGGTGACACCCTGGAACACAGTACAGGGGTGGTGTGTGCCTCCCTCTCCAGAAAATAGCACCAGGCCCCAAGGTATGAGATACTAGAGGCCAAAATTGGACTGGGGAGAGGGTCACACATGCCTCCTCCCCCAAAATATAAATATTTGTTCTCCTCTGGACCTGGTCCACACGCAGGGTTTAAAAAAACAAGTGCAGGAGACTGTCCATATTTGTTTTTTTTTTTCATTTTCTCACAGATTCGCGGATGCTCTGTGAATGCACAGCAAAAAATGTTTTACAACATTTTAGGCCCCAGGTGTGATGGGATCCCTTTGGGACCCTACCACCAGGCTTAGCAGGTCAAGGTAATCCTAACCTGCCCCCGTGTGTCTTTTTTTAGGACTAGGCACCGAGTTCTAATATGGCTGCCACTACTTCATGGTTGAGGTGGCGGCAGCCAAACAGATCTCAGTTTTAGACCTGTTGGCATCCGCAGAGCCTTCATGCTCCTAAACATACAAAGATCTTGAGGATTAATTACTCAAAATGTACTGAACACATTTAAACCAAAACATAAAAAGCACTCTTTCTGGACCTAGATCTAGCTTACTGCCACTTTTGGTGTAAAACCCTTCAGGGGTTTAGGCTGAGCTGTGTCTAAAGTTCCTATTGGAAAATGATTGGGGAAATATGTTTTCGGACCCCCTTTCTTCCTCAGCCCCACTTGACAGATCACCCCAAATCTTTCCATGTGTAAACTAGGCAAAAAAGAGCACTTTTTCTGAAAGTTTCAAGGAGATTCATCAAACAGCACTAAAGGTATTAGCAACACAAAAAATGCCTCTCCTATGAAAACGTGATCCTAACTATAACGTCCCAGTGGCAACCACCACTGGGATACATATGTATTTATACATATATATCCCAGCGATGCCACTGGGGTGATTTGGGGTGATCTGTCAAGCAGGGGCCGAGAAAAAAAGGAGGTCCCAAAACATGTTTACCCATCCATTCATATATATATATATATATATATATATAAGGGGGCACTGAGGAAAGCGCCTTGGGTTTTGTGTCTGAGATCAACGACAATGATCTCAACCTAGAATTCTGTACCACCACCTCTCACACAGAATTCCTTGATGTAAATGTGTACACTACTAATAACACCTTGCAAACTAAACAACATCGTAAAACCACCGCAGGCAATTCAACACTTCACGCCTCTAGCTTTAACCCTAAACATCTAGGTGCCGATTCGGATCCTGGAGAAACCGGGTACGAACCGTCGGTCGGAGTGTTTTCTCCGTCCGACTCGTACCCGGGGAAAAAACATTACAAACATGGAAGTACGATTCGCACGGAAACACCATTTCCGTACGAACCGTAAAAAACACCGACCGACGAAAATATCCATACAAATGTGATCCGGGAAAGCGCCGACGTGACGTCGGGACGCATTCCGGCTGCGTTTCACAAACCAGGAAGTACGATTCGAACTGACAGCAGTCCGGACGGCAATATTTTTACGGCACCCAAAAAGTACCGGAAAAGCTAAGTACACCGCGATGCCAGCGGAATAGGGGGCCCGGTACGCACCGTACCCCCCCCCCAGCCCCCCGTATGTACGCCCCGAACACCCCCCCAGCCCCCGCATGTACGAGCCGTACCCCCCCAGCCCCCGCATGTACGCGCCGTACCCCCCCCAGCCCCCGCATGTACGCTGGGGGTTCGCGCCGTACATACACGGGTGGGGGTACGGTCCGTACCTACACGGGTGTACATACACGGGTGGGGGTACGGTGCATACGTACACGGGTGTACATACACAGGTGGGGGTACGGTACGGGGGTATGGTGCGTACATGCGGGGGCTGGGGAGGTGTTCGGGGCGTACATGCGGGGGCTGGTGGGGGGGATCGGCGCGTATGCGGGCACATGTCTTCATGGTTGCTCTGGGAGTTCGGTCCGGACGGTGTTTCTTCCATACGGTTGTAAAATCGAAAGGACGGGACTGATCGTACTTGCGCGGTCGGACTTCATTTTTTCGATTCGTACGGTAAATCGGCCGGGGATGTGTCGGACACTTTTTCCGACCCGAGGATGTGTGGGGGAATTTTCCCAATGCGATTCGTATGGACTTTTTCCCATGCGAATCGTACTTGCCAGTTTGTACGGTACTTGTACGATTCGTACGTAAAAAAATCCGGATACGATTCGTAGGGGGAAAATTTTTCCAGGATCGGAATCAGCACCCTAGTGTCCAGCATCCCTTACAGTGAAATGCTCTGTTTAAGGAGAATCTGCAGTAATGAGAATGATTTGACTAGATGCCAATATGATGCACTTAGGAGATTTAAGACACACAGGTACTCTACTCAGACCATCACTAGAGCAATTGAGAGAGCAAATGACATAGCTAGAGAATAATTATTGAGGGATCTCACTGATGATATTCAGTCCCAACATCACCTACCGACGTGCTTACTCCATGCGGGATGCCTTAGTCACAAGTAGTCCAGAAACCACCACTACATCTAATTGGCTCACCAATGTGAAAGGTTTCTTCAAATGCAACACCTGTAGAGCCTGTCGGTTTGAGATCAATACCACCCATGTCAATGCAGCGTTTAGGTCTCAACCCATTGTCATCAGTCATAAATTTACCCGTAAGACTGAATACGCGGTATACGTTCTTGAGTGTACCTGCAACCTCAGATATGTTGGTAGCACAAAACTCCTAGTGCACATGCGTATACTTCAACACTTCAGGGCAATAGTAAACAACGATCACACATATCCTGTGGAGAGACACTTCAAAGAGGGCCATAATAACAACCTACAACACCTCAAATACTATGTAATCAACAGGGTACCTATAACCAGAAGAGGTGGTAACCGGGAAATCTCCTCAGGCAATTAGAGTCACGTTACATACTTAACCTCAACACCAAGACACCGTGTGGCCTTAATACCAGTGAGGATCTTTACAATTTCTTATAATATCACATTGTTATGTTTTCTGTTACATCTTGTACCTAGCACCATGCTGTGTTTGGTTGCCATAGCTTGTTATGCTACAATCAATCAATCAGGTGTTTGTTAAGCGTGACTACTCACCCGTCAGGGTCTCAAGGCGCTGGGGAGGGGGGTTTCTCAGGTTCCAGTCCATCAAGGAGGGGGTCTGTCGAAGAGCCAGGTTTTGAGGTTTCTTGTGAAGATGGGGAGAGATGTTGTCTGTCTGAGGTGGAGAGGGTGGGCGTTCCAGGTTCTGGCCGCGAGGAAGGAGAAGGAGCGGCCTCCTGATCTGGTATTTCTGGTGCAGTGGACCACAGCGTTGGAAAGCTGGGCTGATCGTAGGGTCCTTTGGGGTGCGTGGAATTTGAGTTGGCTGTTCAGGTATGCTGGTCCGGTGTCGTGGAGGGCCTTGTGAGCGTGGGGGAGCATCTTGAAGGTGACTCTAGCTTTGATGGGGAGCCAGTGGAGTGTGCGCAGGTGCTGGGACATGTGGCAGTGTTTTGGCAGGTTAAGGACCAGTCTTGCGTCGGCGTTTTGGATGTTCTGTAGCTTGCGGGTGAGGTTTTTGTTTATTCCGGCATAGAGTGCATTGCTGTAGTCGAGCCTGCTGGTGACCAGGGCATGAGTGATGATCTTTCTGTGTTCGAGGGGGATCCTTTTGAAGGTCTTACGTAGAAGGCGGAGGGTGTGGAAGCAGGAGGACGAGACGGAGTTGATCTGGCGTTCCATTTTGAGCTCTGAGTCCAGGATGATTCCCAGGTTGCGTGCCTGGTCCGTGGGGGTGGGAGGGCTTCCGAGGGCGGGGGGCCACCAGGTGTCGTTCCAGGCATCGGGGTTTGGGCCCATGATGAGTACTTCCGTTTTGTTGGTGTTTAGTTGTAGGCAGCTGTTTTTCATCCATTTGGCGATGGCTTCCATGCCTTCTCAAAAGTTGTGTCTGGCGGTATTGGGTTCGTTGGATAGGGAGAGGATGAGTTGGGTGTCATCTGCGTATGACACAATGTTGAGTCCGTAGGTTCTGACGATGGGGGACGAGCGGAGCCATGTAGACGTTGAAGAGCGTAGGGCTGAGGGAGGACCCCTGGGGGACTCCACAGGTGGTAAGTGTTGGGTCCGAGAGGAAAGGAGGGAGTCGGACCCGCTGTGTTCTGCTGGAGAGGAAGGAACGGATCCAGTCCAGGGCCTTCTCTTGGATCCGTGCGTCGTGGAGTCTGCGGATTAGGGTGCGTTCAGAGACTGTCTCGAAAGCCGCTGCAAGGTCCAGGAGGATGGGGGCTGCTGTTTCTCCTTTGTCCAGTAAGGTGCGGATGTCATCTGTTGCAGCGAGGAGGGCGTTTTCGTACTGTGGTTTTTTCTGAAGCTGGATTGGGAGGAGTAGAGGATGTTGTGTTCTTCGATGAATGTGGCGAGTTGGCTGATGATGGCTTTCTCGATGACTTTAGCTGGGAACGGGAGCAGGGAGATGGGTCTGTAGTTTTTGAGGACGGTGGGGTCCGCCGAGGGTTTCTTCAGGAGGGGGTGATCTCAGCGTGTTTCCAGTCATCGGGGAATGAGGCGGTTGCCAGGGAGTGGTTGATAGTGTGGCAGAGCATGGGTGCGATGGTGTCGGCGGCTCTGTTCATGTGGTGGGGGCAGGGGTCCGTAGGGGCTCCAGAGTGGATTGACTTCATCGTCTTCAGTGTGTCTTTGGTGGTGAGGGCTGTCCAGTAGTCGATCGCTGGCTTAAGGGTGTCGGGGATGGTTGGTGAGGGTCCAGTGTGTTGGTTGTCTTTGTCGAAGTTGTCGTAGATGCTCTTGATTTTGTGGTAGAAAAAGGTGCTGAGTTTGTCGCAGAGGTCTTGTGAGGGAGGGATGTCGGTGGACTCGCTGGTGGGTTGGGCTAACTCCTTGATGATGTTGAAGAGTTCTTTGCTGTTGTGTGCATGAGTGGAGATTCTGTCTTCTTTTTTTTATTTTTTTATTCAGGACACAAAAGAAATACAGCTGAGACTTAGATTCTCCATACTTATAATACAGTGGATAAGTATCTATATAAATTATATAAAAATCCATTAACAAAAAAGACCATATACTGATATGAAACCAATAACAATATGTAAATATGAATACGGGCAATAAGATATATATACGGGCAGCCTTTTATAACAATCATAGCCATACGATTCATTCTGGCCGGATAAATGGGGAAATCCAGTTTGTAAACAAGCCCCAGATCTTATTCCCTTTTATCCTGCCTTTTTTTCCTCTCCGTTCGTACAGCGCTTTCTCTAAATTATAAATATGTAAAAAGCGGCTTTTCCACTGTTGAAAAGTCGGAGGTTGCGGATCCAACCAGGCAGAGGCAATACACAATCTTAAAACTGTCACTGCAATAAAGATCAACTCTTCTCCCTTCTTTCCTATTAATTCGCTCACCCCCAATAGCATAAGATGTGGTGAAAGGGGGACCTCCTCTTTTAAAACAAGCTGAAGAAATCCAGAAATGTCTTTGCCAAGTGGCTTAATGCAGGGACATGTGGAAAAAATGTGTATTATATCTGCCGCTTGTGCCTTACACCTAAAGCAATGAGTTCCTTCCACACCTCCCCATTTCGCAATTTTTTGCAGGTGTGATATATGAGTCAAACAAGGTCTTAAAATGTTGATATTTCAAGTTAGCTGCACACAGCACTGAATTCCCCAGTTCGATTGACTCCAAAAAGCGGGAGTCCGAGACCCCCAGTTTATCCTGCCATCTTTGGCTACGTTTATCTAAATCATCTGGCAATCCCTCAAGCAGACAGCAACAAAGTTGTGAGATAGAGGAGCCAAATCTATGAGTCAGCAATTCGACTAATGCCAAGACTGCTATGAATTTAGTGAAAATGTTGGCCGTTTATTGGCAATCAGGGCTAGACAACAGGTCGCTTTAGGTCATATTTAACGAGTTAAAAACATGAGGGAGGAGGTTGTTACAGACCCAGGGTATATCAGGGAGGCTTTTAGAGAGTTTTATGAGGATTTATACAGTACCGCCTCTCCTGATACTCTTTCAGAGGAGGATCTTTCAGTATTCCGCCCGAGCGGTAGAATATCATTGGAGGAGTGTATACAACTGGGGCTGGCAATATCGCAAGAGAAGCTATTTTGTGCAATCCAATCTCTACTGCAGGTAAGGCCACTGGCACAGCTTGTATTCCTATGGAGTTTTATAAGTTTTTTTCTACCGAGATATGCCAGGCCTTGCTTGGGGTATTTAAAGAAGTTAGGGAGGGTGCTTTACCACCCGGCTCCTGGGGCACAGCTAACATTGTTTTTTTTTTTTTAAAAGTGTAACGATCCTATCAGTCTGGGCTCATATAGGCCAATTACTTTGCTTAACAGCGATGCTAAACTATATTCGAAGATCTTAGCCACCCGGTTGAACTCGGTGATGCATCAATTGGTTTCAATTTGGCAACATATATTTATGCAGGGTAGAGGGACAGAAGATCATGTCAGAAGTCTAATTACACTCTTTGATGCCACTGAAGTCCTCTCCAAGCCTATGGGGGCTGCCTTCTTGGATGCTGAGAAGGCATTTGACCGGGTGGCATTGAACTATCTATGGAAGGTTTTGGAGCTTAATGGCCTTGGTGTCTCATTTATTAATGCATTACGGGTTTTGTATATAAATCCCACTGCACGTTTAAGAATAATGGGTGAGGATTCAGTGCCTTTTTTAATCAAACGAGGGACTAGACAGGGCTGCCCGTCCTCCCCTTTGCTGTTTGCATTATATATAGACCCTTTCCTTAGACAGCTAGAGGCCTCATCTTGCATCAATCCGGTGAGTCTGCACGGCTGGGACACCAAGATCCTTGCCTATGCTGATGATGTGGCTATAATTACCTCTGACCCCGACAGAGCAATGCGAGCCGTCGAAAATTTAGCAGAGGATTTTGGGATACACTCGGGCTATTTGTTGAATAAAACTAAAACTCAGATACTGACAAATAGATTTGTCATAGCCTCAGATGCTCGAACTGTTGAGAAAGCCGTCTATTTAGGGATCTGTATTACAGCAAAGGTTGAGGATATAGTCGAGGTAAATATGGCTCCTATCATGGGGAAAATTAAAAATGATCTCCAGTGCTGGGACAATCTGAAGCTGTCAATAATGGGGAGATGCAATATCATTAAAATGATTGTTCTCCCAAAGCTGTTGTACATTTTTCGCACAATTCCCCTCGAAATACATCATTTTTGGTTTCATCTAATAGAGAGGGAAGTAGCGAGATTTATTTGGCCGTACGGCAGAACAAGGAGAGCTAATGCATTTATTTCCCTCCCAAGGGAGAGAGGGGGATGGGGACTCCCACATTTTAAACTATATTATATAGCTGCTGTTCTGCAATATTATGGATCTCTCCTAGGGGTTAAGGGCAGGGAGAGGAACGATCCTAGCTATGTTCCCTCAATATTTGAAATCTTGATCGATACTCGGGCTAATGGATGTCTTTTAAAATTCGATGAGCCTAGCTACTTTAAAAAAAACCCGATTTAAGGTTCTAATAGCTGCCTTTCGTAATTGGGCTGGTATAAGGAAGGAGATTCTGTCTTCAATCGCTTTTTTCCTCGTTTTTCTGATGAGTTGGTGGTGGGCGTTGGTAGCAGCTCTGAAGTTGTTTTGGGCTTCTGTGGATTTGTTGTTTCTCCAGACCTTTTCGAGGAGGCGGCAAGTGCGTCTGGACTCTCGAAGTTTGGTGGGGAACCATCTAGCTTTCTACGTGGAACTTCATATCCTCTCACTTTCATGTTTGCTCTCTATTTGGTCTACCTCCCTCTTACCCCACTCAGCTTTCTCTCTCTCTCTCTCAGCTGTTACTATGGTTTTATTGAGATTTCCACACTTGTGGTTTATTTGACATGTATGTCCACGTAACCAGCGTGTGTTTTTTGCACTATGCTGACATACTTCTGACTACAATGTTTAATACCTGTTTCACATACCAATGTTATACGCCATTCTCTGCCATCACGTGCCACAGCGTATGTATATTTTCTCTCATGCACCACGCGGGCTATCTGGCTAAACTGGCGACATCACTAAAGTTCTCAGTCGTTCCATATAGCGCCGCTCTACACTTAAGCCTCGGTACATTTTCATACAATTTTGTATTATTTGTTATTTTTTGTTCCCTGCACCGTGTTAATCTCCCTTCACTGATCAGCCCCCATGTATTATTATGCAAAGGGCACCACGTGCACATACCCAGTGTCATGCCTACTGCACCTGCTCAGCGTCTTCTGCTTAGCTCACTCACTACACAGCGTGCACCCGCCTATTCCTCTAGGTTGCCCATGTTGCAGACTTCTGTTATACCACCATTTTTATTCCAAGGGCACATTGAGTATGGGTCTATGGCAAGCGACCTTCCTCTCACTCGCGCATTCTCGGCAGCACAACTAATAACTCCACATTCCCGCATTCAGGCGCTGTACATTTAGCTGCCGCTCTCGGCTAATATCTAATGCCGTTTGGTTTTCACACCTCACAATATGTGACACATGCCTATAGCTTACTATTATGCGCCCGGAGATAACACTTTCATGGTTCGCCGCCAGTTACTGAGACACTCACCTCGCGCCCGCACACATCATTTCAATCATGACAAGGCTATTACAGATACTTTCTATTTCTATTGTATATATAGATGATGGCATACAGTCTGTCTACAATGTCTATGACCTACGTGGTCACTAACATGTTCATGCTCGTTTACACCTAGGGGGTGGAGTTGTAATGTATTTTCACCTGTGCTCGCTTCCACTTGTCAATCAAGGTCAGGTTACATTTCTGTATGCTATATAAAGCTCACATTTGTAAGTAGCGCGTTATGTGATCAAGGCCGCAGGACTGCGGCCGAAACAAGTCCTATTGACAATGCAACTTGAATAAAAACTTGATGTTTTTCACCTATCCTGGAGTCTGTGCCCGAGTTGTGATTTTCTTCTCACTTGTCATCGGGAAATGAGTTGGATATATATATATATATATATATATTATCTACTGGCGGTCGCCAGTAGATAGTTATAGTTAGGACCGAGTTTCCATAGGAAATCTGAAAATTCTATTTTGAATAACTTTGGCGCCGGTTGACGAATCCTCGCGAAATTTTCAAAACTAATGGGGCGCTCTGCTCAGCTCTTACCCTGAAAGTCTCGGGGTGATTTGTCAAGCGGGGGCTGAGAAAAAAGGGGGGTCCCAAAACGTGTTTTCCCCATACATTTTCCCATAGGACCTTTAGTCGAAGGTACAGCCCGAACGGCTGAACAGAATTACTTGAAATTTGGCAAAGAGGTAGTCCTCAGGTCAGGCATGTGCCTTTTGCATATATGGTGTCAATCTGTTCAGTAGTTCCTGAGAAAATTGCAGTTAAAAGTACATAAATATCTATAAGCACGCACCGTGCGCGCACCATAACGTGCGCGAGCGTAATTCTGATTGGTAGTTACATGTCAGTCAACATTCGAATCGGTCGAAATCAGGAAGTGTCGGCTGCCATTTTGTGTGTTTTGTGACAGTGAAAAAGAAAGGTGGAGAACGTGAAAAGGGGGCAGGGTAGAGAGTTCCTGACCCACTAGCCTTTGTCAGGGGGTCCCTGAAGGACCCCGAAGGGTGAATTTTGTTTTTTTTTTTTTCAAAAAATCACGGGGTGCGCTCACCGTGCGCGCACCGTGCGCGCACGGTGAAAAACCCTAAAAAAAAAAAAAAAACATTTTAAACGAGCCATTCCATATTACAGGATACAGTCAATCTATAACTATATACATAGGTAGCTTATTGTAAAATAAATATATAAAAAATATAATAAAACATACATAACTTAGCATTTAAAAAACCTTGCAAATTCACTTAAAAAACCATAGGTTTCATCCATGTTATAGTTAGCTGGACATTCCACTCGTAAAAAACCATTGAAATTCCCCCGTTATAGTTACTTCAGATAACTATAACTCGCGCGACCGCCACTCTATCACGAGGATGATGTCATCAGTGATGTCATGAGTGATGCCACTGACCATGTCATGAGTGATGTAATATGTGACGTCATCAGCAGTGGATTGCGGGCGCGCGAGTTATAGTTATCTGAATTAACTATAACGGGGGAATTTCAATGTTTTTTTATGAGTGAAATGTCCAGCTAACTATAACATGTGTGAAACCTATGGTTTTTTAAGTGAATATATATATATATATATATATATATATATATATATATATATATATATATATATATAGCCATTGCAGTGGACACCTTGTCTGTCATACTGCAGGATACTGAACTGTGCTATTCAGCACCAATGTGGTATGGAGGGCAGCATCTCCATACAAACCTGGGTTGATGAACAAATTGTATTGGAAATTTATAAGCAGACTGAGCCCAATAACCACTCACTATACTAATAGTTATGCCACTGAGGTACTATTTGGACTAATTGTAGTGGATACATTGTCTGTCTTACTACAAGACATCGAACTATGGCAACTACTTGGCACTCGTGTGGTAGAACCAGATGTATTGATATGGCACTGTGCCTCAGAATCATTCACTAACATTGCAATTGTTGCATACCGTAACAGCATATGTTTTTATTGACTGTACCCACCATTGGATGTGAGAGATATTTAACTTATGGAACAATTAATTTGTATGATATGTATATATTGTGCTTGGAACTACATCTCCCAGAATGCCTCATTATGGGCGAGATGGGATACTATTATATAATGGTAATTAAGGTAGGACTTACCCAACCATGATCAAGACCTTGTGCCGAAACGCATTGGTGTTAGTAGTGTGAATAAATCTGCTGAGCACGATTTCCTGGAGTGCGGCATCCTTTTTGTTGATTGACTTTATCTACGGGCATGATTCCATCTGTTTTGTCTGCACCGACTGAGAGCGTGCTGAAAGCTGGAATTGTTTTGTTTCTTCATGTTTATAATTATATTCACCATTCACAGGCTCACATATTACATCACTCATGATATGTTAAATAACATAATTGATGAAATCACTGATGGCATACCAAATGTTTCTCTCTTCTTTTAGAATGTGATCCTGGAGAAATATATGTATTATGCATCCTGGTTGGCTAGCAACAGTTTAGCTACCAAAAGACCAATTTTCAGTTGGGTTTCATATGTGCTTCGGGCACCCATAGTGCTAGTGGTATGCTCTTTTTTTTATTAGCAGAAATCAATATATATAGCAGCGAGAATGAGCAAAAGAATCATGCAGCATATGAACAAATATACTGAACTGAAGCTTGCACATTTCTTCTCTAAAGATACAGATCCATGAATTAATTACAAAACAAGAAATACTAAAGTGCAGCTGTGCCTACATAGCCCTTCCCATAGCAGGGCGACAGCGAGATCTACAATCAAGCATAACCATTACTTAAAGTGAGTTTAGTACAAAGTGCATAATGTGCATAAAAAGTGCAAAGTTAAAAATACACAAAAATATAGCCGTCCAGAAGAATTACCCATTTTTCAAAATTTGTACCCCAAAAATAGGAATTTAGATATATTAACTATATGGAGTTAAACTCCCCCTTCATAGATCAATCCTAAATGTTACATGAATGGAACCAAACTCTCTGTTAACTATCTATGACTCCGGTTCAGTTTCAATGCCCTCAAATTGTGTCATATGGCAACAAATCTCCTCAGACCGCCCACATACTTGGAATACGCCTCTTCAAATTTCTTGGAGTTTATCATTTTTTCCTTCCAGCCCTGGATAGCTGGGAGCCATCTGGTTCTCCAATTTTGAAGAATGAGAAAACAAGCAATCATAAACTTGATTGAGAGAAAAAAACTGCCCACCACCCCCCTTATAAAACTGCTGGCTTTTCTTGGAGACCCCCGAACAACACAAGACTTGCTTCCCAAGCTATCCTGGACTGTAAAGCCTGACTAATAAGAGCAAACAGCTCTTCCCAAAACTGGGATAATCTCTGAAAAATAAAAAAATGTATGAAGCCAATCCCCTGCAACTTCCTGTTGGCAGGAAAACCACAGATTAGAAACAGTTGGATGTATTTTGTGAAGGGTCGCTGGGATATAATATGCCATCCAGTGGAACAAAAATGTCATTCTCTTAAAATTGGCCACTCGCGTGCCAATCTTTCTCAGTTAATCTATATTGTGTTTTTTTCAAAACCTTTACTCAAAAAGCAGAGAATGGTCACAAGCAGCCTTGACCAGTTACCAATTCCAATCAGATTGCTGTTTACAAGTGTGCGAAAAACACGGTTAATTCTTTGTCTCTTATCCTGGTCATTGGCTGCCAAAAAATGAATTATCTGTAGAAAGCTAAGAAAATAGCATGTAGACTGATCCCTGCTCCTGGAAACTAGTTCCACCCATGAAATACATTTACCCCTTAAAATAATCTCTTAACTCTTTTAAACCTAGAGAATTCCAGAAGTTGGTCTCCCTACTGGATGTAGACAATCCTAAATAATGACCCTCATGGAGTTTCAGGTACGAAAAATTGATCAAGCTCTGATAAGATTTACAGAGGGCATTCAGCCGGCCTCTAAGCCCCTGAAGAGACTTGTACCTGGCCTTCTTGGGTAATTATGTTGTGTTAATAAAAACTGGTAAGCTAATTGCTGACCCCTGCACCATTTTGTCTAACAAATGATCCAATGCACCACTGCCATCGCATAATCTTGCTAACATACCCATTAAAGCTGCTTGATTACTAATCTGCATATGGGGCAATGCCAAACCACCCTGAACCTTATCTAGTTGCAGAACATCCAATTTCACCCAACAAGCCTTTTTATTCCATATGAAGCTCCTTATAGCTGAATCCAGCTCTTGAAAAAAGCTATCAGTAAATTAGAGAAAAGAAATATGAATAATGGTACAGACATTTTTATAAGAGTGACCTTCCCAATTATAGTCAGAGTAAGGGACCACCTTTCAAGTAGCCCATTAATTTTCCTTAGCATTGCCACATAATTCAACTGAAACAGCTGAGTAACATTGTTGGTGACATATTTCCCTAGATATCTTACGGGATTTTGTGATCATCCATGTAGCTGTAATGAAACTGGAGGACCTGTAGCTGATACATTGAAAAGCAGAACACCAGTTAATGTCTAATGCCCCCACTACGTACCTCCACATTGAGAGGCTCTTTAAAACATGTAAATATTATTGGGGAGAGAGGGCACCCCTAGCGTGTGCCTCTATTGGCTGATACTGTGGCGGCCATCATAGTGTTAACAATAACTTTGGCCTGTGCACCGTGATATAAATACACAAGCCTCAAAATAAATTGTGGGAGGAGCCCAAATGTTTTCAGGCCAAAAAGAAAGGCCTCCTAATTGACAAGATTGAACGCCTTTTCAGTGTCAATCATCATTATAACCGCTTTTATTTGGTTTGTCGAGAAATAGTATTTCGCCTATGTCAAAAAATGGGCAAGAAACCCTCTCTGATCCTTATGAATTAAAAGCTGGACTGCAGGCATAATCCAAGTAGCCCAAACTTTCATCAAAGGTTTATAGTCGGAGTTAAGGAGGCTCACTGGTTAATAAGAATTCACATTTCTCAGGTTTTTATCTTTCTTAAGAGCACTTACAATTGTAGATTCTTTGACTGTAGAATGAACCGCCCCTCCCTCTTTTATATATTTATAGAGATCCTTTAGGAATGACAGTAGCTCTTTAGCACATATGTGATAATACTTGGATGGAAATTTGTCATTTCCATATGCCTCAGCATTTGGCATCATTTGAAGTGCTTCATGAATCTCAGTAATCGTTATCTTTCCTAAAATAAATGATGCCAAGGAATTTTGTAGTTGGGGTAGCTGAAACAGAGGAATAGTATTGCTCTACGCGGGCCAATGGAACAGTATACTGAGTTTGATATATGTCTCTGTAATGTTGTAAAAACATCTGAGCAACTTCGTCCTGCTGTATCACCAGTTTAGTGGTAGCCGGGTTCTGAAATTGGTTAATTGTTGATTTCTCCTTTTTAATTCTCCTTCCTCGGCTGCCTGGTGCGAGAAACTCTCCAATTTCTTTGCTGACAAGATTCGTACTCTCCAAGCGTCTTTTAATATCGGCAACCAGCACGCGTCAGGGATCTTGCCTCCGGAGGAGCCGCCTGTCACCTCATTTACATCTCCTTCTCTGGCGTCCTTTACACCTATTGACCAGCCTGACTCACTGATGGTCCTCAAGGCCTTGAAATCAGGCTCTCCGTCCGACCCCTGTGCAGCTAGGCGACAGTGCATCGGTCGCAGAGACAGTGAACCCAGAGGTCAACAGGCTCATCAACCTGCTGTCCCTCCAGGAGGCTTTAGTCCCTGCAGCTTGGAAACAGGCCAAGATATTGCCACTCTTAAAAAACCCTTGCTGGATCCATTGAATCCAGTGAGTTATTGTCCCGTTTCTCTTGTACCCGGTGTGGCGAAAGTCTGCGAAAAGGTAGTAAAAAAACTGCTTACCGACTTCGTCGAAGGCTCTGGCCTACTCCATCCGGCCCAATCCGAGATTAGTGCCTCTTATAGTACTGTGTCGGCTCTCATTGAAATCTTGGAAGCCTTTTGGGAATGCCTGGATTCAGTCGGCAGGGCGGCTCTGATGTTGTTGGACCTCTCTGCGACATTCAATACTGTACCTCACTCCCTGTTGCTGGCTCGTCTTGCGGACATAGGAATCTCAGGTTTGGTCTGGAGTTGATTGAAGTCATTCCTGGAGAGCCGAACACAACAGGTTTCAATCAATCAATAAAAACATTTATAGGGCATGCTACTCACCCGTGAAGCAGCTACTGATCGAACAGCCAAGTCTTAAGAAGTCTCCTGAAGGTCGGCAGGTCCTGGGTCTGTTACAGGTGGATCGGGAGGGTGTTCTACATCTTGGAGGCAAGGTAGGAGAATGATCTGCCACCGGTGGTCGTTTGGTGGATGCGTGGGACGGTGGCGAGGGCGAGGTCAGTGGAGCGAAGCTGGCAGTTCAGGGTGTAGAATGTGAGTCGTTCGTTGAGGTATGCTGGTCCGGCGTTGTGGAGTGCTTTGCGGGCGTGGGTGAGGAGCTTGAAGGTGATCCTCTTGTTGACCGGAAGCCAGTGCAGATCTCTCAGGTGGGCGGTGATGTGGCTGTGGCGAGGGATTCCCAGGATGAGGCGTGTGGAGGCGTTTTGAATGCGTTGGAGTCTTTTCTGGAGTTTGGCCGTGGTACCCACGTAGAGGCCGTAGTCCAGCCTGCTGCTGACGAGGGCTTGGGTGACTGTCCGTCTGGTTTCGGTTGGGATCCATTTGTAGATCTAGCAGAGCATGTGGAAGGTGTTGAAACAGGAGGAGACAGCATTGACTTGCTGGGTCATGGAGAGCGCTGAGTCCAGGATGAAACCCAGGTTGCGTGCGTGGTTGGTGGGTGTTGGGGGAGCTCCCAGCGTGGCCAGCCACCCGGAGTCGTCCCATGCGGAGGGGGTGGAGCCAAGGATGAGGACCTCTGTCTTGTCAGAGTTCAGTTTCAGATGGCTGGTCTTCATCCACTCTGCGACGGCCTTCATTCCCTCGTTGAGGTTGGATTTGGCGGTGGCCGGGTCCTTGGTGAGGGAGAAGATCAGCTGGGTGTCGTTGGCGTACGAGATGATGTTGAGATGGTGTGCTCGGACAATGTTGGCGAGTGGGGCCATGTAGATGTTGAAAAGGGTCGGGCTGAGGGATGATCCTTGGGGTACGCCGCAGTTGATCATGGTGGCTTTGGATCTGAATTGGGGGAGATGGACTCTCTTGGTTCAGCCGGTGAGGAAGGAGGTGATCCAGTTCAGGGTTTTGTCGCGGATCCCTGCGTCGTGGAGGTGTGTGCATAGGGTGTGGTGGCAGACGGTGTTGAAGAGAGGTCCAGGAGGATGAGGGCCACGGTATTGCCATTGTCCAGCAGGGTCCTGATGTCGTCGGTGGGGGCGATGAGGGCAATTTTGGTGCTGTGATTGCTATGGAAGCTGGATTGGGAGGGGTCCAGGATGTTGTTCTCCTCCAGGAAGTGTGTTAGTTGTCTGTAGGCGGTCTTCTCAATGACTTTAGCCGGTAACGGGAGCAGGGAGATGGGTCGGAAGTTCTTGAGGTCCTTTGGGTCCACCTTGGGTTTCTTGAGAAGGACGTTGATCTCGGCGTGTTTCTAACTCTCCGGAAAGGTGGCTGTCTCGAAGGAGCTGTTGATGATCTTTTGGAGTTGGGGTGCGATGATGGAGCTTGCTTTGTTGAAGATGTGGTGGGGGCAGGGGTCGGAAGGAGAGCCGGAGTGGATGGTGTTCATGATTTTGATGGTGTCTTCGTCGTTGACGTGGTTCCAGAAGAGCAGGAGGTCGGTGTGTTTGGGGGGTGTTGGGACGGGGGTGTCGGCGTCTGTCGTCGGTGACTGGATGTCGAAGCTGTCGTGGATGTCTGCGATCTTGCGGAGGAAGAAGGTGGCCAGGGAGTTGCAGAGTTCTTGCGACGGTGGGATGTCGTTCGTGCTGGAGCTGGGGGAGGCGAGTTCTTTCACGATGCTGAAGAGCTCTTTGCAGTTGTGTGTGTTGTTGTCGATGCGTTCCTTGAAGGAGGTCCTTTTGGCAGATTAGATGAGTTGGTGGTGCTTGCGTCTAGAGTTCATGAGGGCTGTGTGGTTGTCTGGTGTCTGGTCTTGATGCCACTGCTTCTCGATTCTTCAGCAGGTTAGTTTGGAAGTCTGGAGGTTGGCGTTGAACCAGATGGCTCTCGTGTCGGTGCGCCTGTTGGAGGGATTCCTGATAGGAGTGAGGGTGTTGGCGCAGTTGTCAATCCATAGTCTGAAGTCGTGGGCTGCTGCGTTGGTGTCAGAAGGCTTGGATTGAGGGTCTCGGGTGAGGGTAGTGAGGAGCTGGTCTTCGGTGACTTTGTTCCAGCTGCTGTGTGGGATTCGTTGCGGTTGGATGTATGTGGTGTGTTTTTCGAAGGAGAAGTGGTGGTCGGTCCAGTGGAGTTCAGTGGTGTGGCTGAAGGTGACGTGGTTGCTGGCGGAGAAGATGGGGTCGAGCATGTGTCCGGCGGAGTGGGTGGGTGTTGAGATGAGCTATTTGAGTCCGAGGTTGGCTATGTTGTCGATCAGGGTTGTGGAGTTGCTGTCGTCGGTGTTCTCGAGGTGGAAGTTCAGGTCTCTGAGGAGGATGTAGTCTGTGGCGGCGAGGGCATGCGTGCTGATGAGGTCTGCGATGGAGACGCTGAACTGTAGTCGGGGTCCTGGGGTTCTGTAGACAAGGGTTCCTCTGAGGGTGGTGTTGTGATCGACGTGGATCTGGAAGTGTAGGTGTTCGGCCATGCTGAGGGAGTCTTCGGTGTTGGTCGAGATTCTGATGGTGTTCCTGTGAACGATGGCGATTCCTCCTCCTGGTTTGTAGTTTCGGTCCCTGCGGTGATCTTGCAGCCGTCCGGGATGGCTATGGCTATGTCAGTTGCAGAGGAGGCATTCATCCAGGTCTCCGTCAGGAAGGCGACATCCGGGGAGGATAAATCGAAAAGGTCCCAGAGTTCGACGGTGTGCTTTTGGACTGAGCGGGTGTTGAGTAGTATGCATCTGAGACTGTTGTGGTCTGCTTTGGTGGGATGGGCAGGACATGCCGGTGTGCGCTGGCTGGCGTAGCTGCAGTTCCGGCAGGTGAAGGGTCCGTGGGTGAGCTTCAGGGTGGCCTGGAAGCAGGTGGAGGGTCGGCCGTCGTTGAGTGCGTGGAGGGTGTTGGAGTCGTATCGGTGCCGGGTGTCGTGGTGCACGCGGGGGCCATGGGGTCTGGTGCTGGGCGTGGTCCAGGCGTGGACGGGCACAGATGGGCTTGCCTTAGGGCACGCCTTTGGCGCGCCAGCGGCGCGACTGCGTAGCAGTTGCCATAAGTAGGGGAGGGGGCGGTAGGAGAGTTCGGGAGGCAGGAGCAGAGCTGAGAAGGGGGCGGGCCGCAGAGTCAGCAGCGGCGGGAAAAACACAGGCAGTAGCACGGGGAAAAAGTAGACAGTGGCAAGGGAACAATAATGAAATAAGACCATACATAATTAAAGTAGACAGTGGCAAGGGGACAGTAATCAAATTAAAATAACAGAAGGCAAGAACACAGATTAACTTAGCAGGGGCAGCAGAGGGATTGGTCAGAGGGCGCGGCAGTGGGAGAATACGGATGGCACACAAGCGACCTGAGGTGCTGGGGCGGGCTGCCGGCACAAACCCTGCTCAGCCGAAGGTCTCAGTGCTGGCATGGTGATCAGTATGGTGGAGCTGCTGGGGAGAGTGCTGGCCTTGGCCCAGAGGTCAAGGTTTGGCTCCCTCCTTCCTCTTCTTCCCCTCAGATTGTGACCAAAGGAGTGCCTTAGGGGTCCTCTTTGTGCCCCCTTCTTTTTAACATATATGTCACTCCCCTGATTCAGTTGGCTGAGGAGCTTGGAGCCAAAATTATTGCATACACCGATGATACACAGCTTCTGACTTCTTCGGCGAAAAACTGTCTGACAGCAGTTTTTCAATGGCTCTCTGTGTTTAAAATGCAACAAGGATAAATCGGAAATCCTCCTTTTTGGGAGTTTCCCCCCTCCGTTTAGGGAAGCACTCTGGCCTGCTGATTATCCCATGTCTGCTCCCGCAGGGCAACCCGCAAAAAACCTTGGGATTTGGTTTGAAGAGAATTTGTCTTTTACTACTCAGATCAAGAAGCTTGCTGGGCATTCCTTTGAGATACTAAAACCCTTAGAAAATTTCTTCTGCTCCTCCCTAGGGCAGCCAAGAAAACAGTTACTTGCGCCCTGATACTCTCTCGTATTGACTATGCCAACGCCTTGTACGTTGGCTTGCCAGGCTAGCTAGCTGCTGAATAGACTGCAGGTAGTCCAGAACGCAGTGGTCAGGCTTCTTTTTAACATCCTTATAAGTTCCAGCATAAGACAACATTGCGCAAACCTCACTGGCTGCCTGTGACTGAAAGAATTAGGTTCAAAGCCCTCGTCCTGGCACATTATGCCTTGCATGGATCTGGTCCAATCTACCTAAGTAAATGCTTCAGGTTCTATGTTCCTGCTAGACAGCTGCGCTCAGCTTCTCAGCTTCTAGCTCACATACCTCGCTTTCGTCTCAAGAGAATGGGTGGCAGGTCTCATGCTTTTAGGGCTGCTTCGGCCTGGAATTGACTTCTATTTGCCCTTCGCAGCACCCAGGACCCCATTCTCTTAAAAAAAGACTGAAAACTTTTCTTTTCATCTAAATCGGCCCTTCCTTACCCTTTTGAGGCTCGTGCCGGGACACTCTTTGGAGTATCTGAGCGCGCTACAAGCATCCATAACATCCCATAACATTCAAGTAGACCAGGCTAAAAACTTGCCTATATGCTGATTCTCTTCATAGAGTTGCTGCTGGTAATCGTTGGAGTTGTTTATCTCCTCAACTGTGAAAAAGCCCCTGAGAGCTTGCTTCGCCCTAACTACTTGATCCCTGGACACCCCAATGCCAGCTACCCCCTCTCAGGCTTTTATAGCACTGTCTATCACTGACTGTAGTCCCACTATTTCATGGGTACGCTCTTTGGCTTGATTTGCTTTAAAGTCGATAAGATGTCCTCTTATTGTGACCTTAAAGTCCTCCCAAACTGTGAATAGAGAGGCAGTGTTTCTATTGATAAGAAAATACTCTGTAAGAAACCCTCTCATCTCGGCTACCCACTGTTTGTTAAATAAAAGAGTTCTGTTGAGCTGCCACCTCGAACTTTCTCCTGCAGCAGTGCCTAAATCCACCACAATACAATCCACAGAGTGATTGGAGAAGGAATTTGCCTAAGTATCTGACCCCGCACTTTTGATTACCTGGAAAACTAAGAAAAAATCCAGATGGGATGCACTTTTAAAACAATATGAAAACCAGGTATATTTTTGGCCTGGGTGAAGTTCACGGAGTTCAGCTACACAAAACTCTGCAAAGTGACCAAAAAAGGCGCGCTACGTGGAGTTCGGCAAGCAGTAGAGTGCATTAGGTCACTTCGGTCACACTGATTTGTAGCGCCGGGTGTTTGTCCCGTGCTAGAAAATCAGTGTGAATGGCATTATGCACAGCGCAAGAGGGCGCTGCTTCTTTCTGTTGCTCGAATAGATTTTCTACTCGAGCAGCAGCTTTCTCAAACAGAACAGAAGGTTTCTAAATGTGAGCGGTAGTGGCCATCCGTGACCGCCCGTGTTGAGAAATCTTGCCAGGAGGTAGTCTGGAGTAAGATTTTCTTCGCTCGCGCTCAACAACTTCACGTTGGCGAGCGCAATCGAGGAAAAAACTCTGCCTTGCTATGCTTGGGAAATACTCTGCAAACCCCACGAGCGGAGCGGAATTTCACGCCCAGGCCTAGTATATTGTGAGATGGTCTGCTCTCCAGGAATCCTCTGGTTGGAAATCAGATTTCAGAATATCAATCAGTTTTTTAGTTTTATGTTTGAGCTGTTTCTTCACTTTATTTGATGTGTCTAATGCCAGATCTTAATTGATATCATTAAAATCCCCCCCAAGAATCAGATGGCCCTCGACCCCCATTGTAATATTATGAATCTGAGATAGTCCATCAACATTGTCACTAACGGGCCATAATAATTAACCGAATTCAAAAGGAGCCTATTCACAGAGACTGTTAACCATAGCTGTCTGCCATGAGGATCTCAAATCATCTCCTAAACCACCCAGTCAATGCCTCAACCTAAATAACGTGCTATCCCCCTAAAGGCTGCTTGATCTGAGGCAAAAAAATGCCAAAGAATATCTGTTTGGAACAAAAATCTTCTGAGTATTACTCTGGAGGTGAGTCTCTTGTAAAAAGATCACCTCAGGTCACAAAGCTATAAGCCATCTCATTAGACCTCCATATTTGCGTTTATTTATAATACCATTGGCATTACAAGAAAGCATACTAATCTCCTATATCATTAAAAAGGTGGATCACAGTGCCCTCTCTACTAAGGAAAGTGAAATCAATCATTATTATGCACCCTGCTTTACTCCTACTCCATTTTACTGAAAGTGAGACCTTGAGTCGGTACCCTGCAACCCACTATTAAGGAATTTTATCTTGCCACTTATAGTCTTCATTTTCCCCCAGAAATCTCCTTCCCACTCATTATATTTCTGCTGGGTTTTTTTTCTGAATGAGCTCCTTTCCCCCAGACACCCACCCTAAAATGACCCTTTGACCACAAGTGCTCCCTTATCCCATGGGAGGGGGAATTGCTGTCCTAACCTCACCCACATATATTAAAAGGTGCCTTGGTATGGCACTTAGGGACATATTCACAAGGAGTTATCGTTTCTGCCGCTAATGTGGCGATTATTTTATCGGCGTGTTACCAAGCTGTCGCTAACAGCCGTTAGCGACAGCTTTCTGGCGATAGCGGCCACATCAACCATGTTACTGATTACTATCAGTAATGATATGCAATGTAGGCATTCCCGTGCAAAAACACACTCTAACCCCACTTCGCGATATTCACAACGCTCGCCCGGACCTGCGATGCGATAAAAAACACAGCCGCTAAGGCCCGTTAGCTGCTGGGGCTTAAGACCAGAATAATGGAGGTCTTAAAAATGGTGATAAAGAGTAGTATATAAGGGAGACTAGCCCAGAGCCTCATCTGAAGACCCACTGATGCCATGGAGGTACTACTCATGCAGCTTGGAGCACCAAGAAGGCCACAACAACCACCGCCACTGCCATCTTCCCCAGGACCACCACCAAGGCAGCGCCGAATGAGACAGCGGGTCCATCATCGACGCCTCAGCCTCACAGACCTAACGCCAGAGGATGTCATTGCCCACTACAGGCTCAAAAGGACATCCATTCTCCGCATCCTGACCCAGATAGCCCACAGGCTGACGGCACCAACACAGCGGATAACCAACATCCCTCCGCAAACAAAGCTGCTGGCTGTGCTGCACATGTTGGCCTTTGGTACCTACCAACTAACAACTGCCAGAGTTGGAGGAGTCTCACAGCCAGCCCTATCAAAGTTCCTCACAACTCTCCTGGATGCCATAAGCAGCCTGATACCCCAGCACCTATGCTTCCCCAACACTGAGCAGGAACAGCTTGAGACCAAGCAAGGCTTTTACGCCATAGCTGGCTTCCCACAGGTGTTGGGGGCAATTGACTGCACACATGTCCTACTTGTGCCCCCTGCGGACACTGCACACATATACCGCAACAGAAAGCACACACATTCCATCAATGTGCAGGCAATAGTGGACCACCGGGGCCTGTTCACCAATGTTGTAGCAAACTTTCCAGGGAGTGTGCATGATTCCTACATCTTCCGCCAGTCCATCATCAGCAAGAGCTTTTCAGGATGGCACATATGGAAATGCACTGCTTGTTGGTAAGTACTAACTGAACACACCACACACCTCAACTCCACAATCATGGAACTCACAAATGTGAGAATGCACATGTTCCAAACTCACATACAATATGTCAATCAACATGCCCACCTACCAGACACAACACAAGCAACTGTGGCAACTGGGGCTAGCCATGTAGACAAACCATTCCCAAAGGCCTAGCCGCTCTGCCACACATTTACAAATGTGGGGATAGGTGGGGACCAAGTTTGTGCAATGGAGGGACTCGACCAATGAGGAAAGTAAGTACACAAGGCCGAGTGTGGCGGTGGTGTGCTGTACTGTCTGTAGTTTGCAGAGCCCAGACATGTCCATTTCCGTAGTCCAGCCTAATGGCAATGACTGCGTGGGTGACTGTCCTACCTGATGGGGGGAACCATGTGAAGGATGCATGGAGGATGCAGAGGCAGTCGAAGCAGCTGCAGGCCACTGCGTAGACTTGTTTGTTCATGGAGAGAGAGGAGTCGAGTACGATGCCTAGGTACCTAGAGTTGTTGGGGGGGCTACCGAAGTCGGTGGCCCACCAGGTGTTGTCACATGCTGATAGGGTGGTCACGAGGATGAGGACTTATGTCTCCACTTTGTAGAGCACCCCCAGCTGTTGATCATCCATGTTGCAACTTGCTGCAATCCTCCCTGGAAGCCCAGTCTGGTATGTGTGGGTGGCTTGGTGAGGGAGAGTATGAGTTTGGTATCCTTGTAGGTGGAGATGTCTAATGGTTCCCTTCATGTAGCTCCAGTTCTTCGCCAGGCGTCTGCAGATGCATCTGTCATCTTGAATGTTGTTGGTGACCGAGGTGGCATTCATTGCACGCTATATGTTGGAGTAGCATAGTGGGGCAAGTGTGTATGCGCAGTTGGAGATACATGTGTGGAAATCCCGGCAGCGCTGTTGGCGTTGGCTGCAGCAGTGTGGGTGTTGCTGTTGATGTTGGAGTGTACCAGCTCCTCTGTGACTCAGCACCAGTAACTTTATGTTGCGCCGGCTGTGGGTTTGGGTGTCTTGGGGTTTCTCAATGAGGAAGTGTACGCAGTGTTTGTAACTACATGGGCGTTGAGTGGTGTTGATGAAGTGGACGCAGTTTCCACATGCGAAGATGGGGTCTAGGGTGTGCCCTGTCTTGTGTCTCAGTGTGGTGAAGAGTTGGGTCAGCAAGCATTTGCCAGAGGGTAATGGATTTGGAGTTGTTGTAGTATGTGAGGTGCAGGCTCCGCTCAGGAATGAGTACAAAGTCCATGGAGTAGATGGCTTAGTGTGTGATGATGTTGATGGTGTCAGCGAAGCAATACCGCCCTCTGTGGGCCCTGCAGGTGAGGGTGCCGCTGAGTGTTACTTTGTGGCAGGACTGGATCAGAAAGTGCAGGTGCTGGGTGGTGGGGAAGGTCTGGCGGCAGCGGCCTTAGCAGAACTGAACGTGAGCCGTGTCTGGTGTGGCCTATTGGCAGTTTAACATTCTCCTGGCGTTGACTGCGAGGAGGGCGGATGAGTGGTAGCGCTAGACGTTAGGAGAGCCAGGGTCCCTGCTGGTGTTCGTGTTAGGCTTGCGGACATGCGCAGACGGGCTTGACATTGGAGCTCTGTCGGAGTGCCAGTGATGCAATCACGCTGCGCACACAATTAAATAGGCTCTGGGGGAGGGACGAGCAGCTGTGAGGTAATGTAATTAGCATTGATGCTGGTCATTTGTCAGAAGCTACACATGGCTAACATGAATTCCAAAGTAGTACAAATCACACATCACAAAACTATTAACATTGTCAACACAGCATGCATAACCCCTAAAGGACACATCTCTCTACATGTTACAGGTGATCAAGGATATGCACTCTCCCCATTGCTGATGGCACCCCTCTGAGCCACTAACACCCAGGCCCAGAGCTAGTATAATTTGGCCCTCGGACGCACCAGGGCCATTGTGGAGCGCACATTTGGCGTGCTAAAGTCACGTTTCCGATGCATTGACATCACAGGTGGCAGACTGTTGTAAAGGCCAGAAATAGTGTGCAAGATAATCATAGCATGTTGTGTATTGCATAATACATGTGTAAGCACCAATGCCCCATGATCCAAGTTCCAGATGCAGCGGACGATGCACAGGATGATGAGGAAGATGAGTCTGGTGCAGCAAACCCCACAGTTTCTGCAGCAGGAACTGCTTGAAGGAACCGAATCATATACAATTTCTACGCCTGAGCACGTCACATCGTGACAGTCCTTAGCAATTATATATCAGTGCAAAATGACCCCAAGTACAGTTTGTGTGAATAAAAAACACAACACACATACCCTGTGTGCATGTTTCTCCTCTGCATAAGTACATCACTCTGACAAGTGTAAGTTTAACTTAACGTGGTAATAATATCACAATTGTAATTTGATGGTGGGTATGTCTCCTCTATACAGAGAGTTGCTTTTTAGGGTGTAATTTGTGCAAAACTAGACATTGTAGGGTGTCAATTGTGGTACTAAATTCAACTTTTTAGCGTGTCATATGGGCTAAAATATGACATTTAGGGTGTCGTTTGTGGTTAACTATGAATCTTAGGGTGTCATTTGGGGTAAAACCTGAATTTTAGGGTGTCATTTGGGGTAAAATATGATTTTTAGGGTGTCATTTGGGGTAAAATGTGAATTTTAGAGTGTCATTTGGGGTCAAATCTGAATTTTTTGGCTGTCATTTGGGGTCAAATATGAATCTTAGGGTGTCATTTGGGGCAAAATATTGAACTTCAGGTTGTCATTTGGGGTTAAAACAAGCTATTCATGGTGTTTTTTTAGGTTCTGAAATGAAATTTTATCTAAGACTGTTCATCTGTGTAAGAACTTGCATGTAGCGTGCAAAATCTGCCCACATTAATGTCAACGCGATGTTTTTTTCATACTCGCGATAGAAAATACATTGCTAAACACATTGAACAATATGTAATATTTGCGTGCAGATTTTCACCGCTTTGTCAAAAAACGGGCTGCAAACACACAGGAAGTGGTGTCTGCATGCTACCTGTTTACTGGAGGAGTGCTGTGCACTTTCACTTTCTCTTTTAAGCACATTGCTGGTGATTGTGGAGAGTGTTGGAGGTGTTTGGTGTTGTGTGGTGCAGATTGGTGATTTAGAGTGTTGCTGTGTCCTGTCGATAGTGTCTCTGTGAAGTGTGGTGTACTTGTTTTTACATGTTCTTTTGTCTCTAGTCCTCAATATTTGTGGGTGTTTGTCTTGGGGTAGTTAACTGTCTTTGTAGTTGTTGGGGCTATTATATTGGGTTTCTCTCTATTTGGCAGTGGGTTTAGGTGTGTGCAGGGAGATGGTGGGTGTGGGCAGGGAGGGCAGGATGTCAGAGGGGGCATTGGGGTGCTTCATCTGGCTTATCAAGTTTTACCTGCCCTTGATGGTGGAGAGGGGAAGCCGGATCCTCTCCGGATATGGCGTCAGTGTGCGGAAGGTCAGGTGGGAGCATGTGCAGGCGCAGATGCAGTGAGTATTTGGTGTGGACCGGACTGTGTGCCAATGGAAGCACCGTTGGCAGGATTGCCTGGGCCATGAGGGTGACCTGTTGGACCACCTGGGAGTCATCGTTGGACTACAGTGTGGTAAGTCCTACCTTTAAATTTAAATATTAACACTGTAACGCAAACCCATAAATGCCGTGTGGGACACACTGTTGTCCAAGTGCAGAAATGTGGCATAGTGAGGCGGGAGATGTCATGCGTTCACGCCTAATGTTGGCACATCAGCAACACAACGCTGCTTCATATTGACAAGCATAGGGTGCAGGTTTGTGTTACCCACTGCGCTGGCGCAACACTTAGCACTGTAGTACCAAGGCTGACACCCTTGCGCAATACTCCGTGCATGACAAAGAATGTTTGTGTACAGGAAGGGTGACTGTACATAAACAATCCAAGACATTGTTTCTGGGACCAGTGTGCTGCACAAAAGGAAGTGTAAAAATGCTGTCCTCATCATTGTTTGGTAAGTTTGCTATGCTGTCCTTGTACATAGGCTCCGTTTGACAATGTATGAGATATGGCCAATTGATCATAGGAAATAGGAGATCTCCAGAGTGTCATACACCACCAGCATCTGTGAAACAGCCTTGTGCGATCTGCAGCAATGCTATTGTACACAGAGCATCTGTTACATCATGTTGCGTGTACAAATGGGGCCTTGTGAATGTGTCACAGAACTAGTATGTGCTAGTTTGCTAGCATCATTGTCTTGTTTGACCCAACTCAGCATTCACAGGTCTCGTGTGAATGGCAGGCAAAGTAGACCCAATCATGTAGCCAATATGAAATGCAACAGGGCAGTTACGGAGCATTGTCAGTTATGGTGAGGGTTTGTATGATGAATATGACCCGTGTGATTTTACGTCCGATACCAACACACATTTCTTTCCATGTCTCACAGCTGGACGACCTCTCATCACCCAGGGGGACATCAACAGCTTCAAGGACCCACACGCCACTGGTGAGTTTGGCCATCATATATTGGCATAGTGCAAGATCATGAATGTCAGGGTCAAATGAAAGATGTTGTAGTATGCAGTATGGGTGTGTATCAAATGTACCTTGCCTACAGTTTGATGATGTATTGTGGAAATCAGAAGTGTGTACAAATATGTAAGTGAAGTTAGAGCAATGAATTTGTCTTCCAGATGTAACTTTGCACATCCCCCGTCAGTGATACACATGCATATTTGATCTATGCATGTGGATTACAGAGCTGATAGGAGGGGAGACATGTAAGTGGTGTTGCTGATGAGTATGAGCAGACATGGAATGCATGTACTTCTTTGACTGAGATGACTGTGCAAGTGGGCCCGATCATGCACAAGGAGGCAGTGGTTTTCAGCCCGTGCGTGCTCAGACACCCGTCAGTAGTGTGATTTCATAGGCATGTTGCATACCAGCTTAACTGAAGTAGCAGTGTGTAGCTTTGAGCCAAGCATATCAATGGCACGTTCCCTAAACACCTAGTAAAGATGGCCCTATGAATCTCATTGGCATGTTTGGTCACTGAAATGGTGTTGTCAAGCTGTCTGCTTGGGGTCATTTCCTGGTCGACTCAGGCTCAGGTGTACGAGCCCCTCTGTCCGAATTGGTGACATTACTCCGCATGCATTTACACCGCATGCTTTAGCTCTGCATTTATTGCTGTGCCATATATTTTACAATGCAGGGTTCTACAACGCTATCTGTGAGAAAGCATTACCCATCACAACACAGTAACCATTATGACTCCAGGGAGCCGTTACAATGGGGAATGCATTGTAACAGTTTGCGTTATAGAGGCCTGCGTACTTAAATTTTCAACAGAGTGATCATATGTGATCCAAGACATGCATGATTGACAAATTTGAGGAAACGATGTTTCACCCTCTCGGCAGCAATGTGTCACCTACTGTGAAGTAGTGGTGGAGAGAGGGTTAGCCCCTCATGTACAATTAAGTGTTCAGCCACCTGATGTGTTTCCATGTGCAGCACAGATGAAAGTATGAGTAGGGCTGTTCCAGGATTGCTGCTGTGCAGGTAGGGTAACCTTCCTACACATTAACAACCCCCCCTTCACACAGACATCCTTGCACTCTTGTGCAAGAGTGCCTGTGTTTGCGCAGACTTGATGAACAGCACACAGTCGCTGGGGAACATGCAGTGCTGCACATGAGCATTGTACATATGATGCAGCACTGTGTTACAGGAGAGGATAAGGGTGGTGCTACACACAGAGGGCTAATTCCTCCATCCTCCAATTCCTTGTACATGTCACCCTGAGTCAGGGTATGTCATAGCACCATCATTTGACACTGACAGTCTCATTTGGTTGTGACAGTACATGTTCCATCCTATGCACTGTCATGTCAGACTCCCCAGCATGTACTCACTGATACTGGATTCTACATTTCATTGTCCAGGTCACTCTCTGACTTCACATAGTTATGTTAGAGTGTAGGCTCCCATGTTTCAGTGACCTTGTGTTTCAGATTTGATTGGAGAACATTGACATAGTTTTAAGGACTCACATTTTGTCATCTCTCTTATTTTACAGACAACATGATGCCAGAGGAGTCCCACGCCTTCCAGGTGAGGAAGGACCGGTACCTCCACATAAAGAAGAACGCTGAAGGGTACCGCAACATGGCACGGAAGTACCAGGATGACCGGGCAGCAGGGAGTTGGAAGTCGGTGCCCGAGGTTGTAAGTTGTGGGAGTAAGAGTGGCACACAGGCCAGAGCAGTGTATAAGGTGCATCGGGTGTCGACGGCGTTTCGATCCATATATACAATAAATGGATCATCATCAGGACATTTAGAATAAGCATATCTGTGTGCAATTGCCTGTAATAACTGAGGTACAATTAGGAGAAGGAAAATGGGGGGGGGGGGGGGGGGGGGGGAAATACAAATAATTAAAAGAGAGCACTGGTTCAGGTACACACATAAGAGTAAATTACGGACTAGTCTGTTTCATGTAGCAAGGTTTGGGTGCACCTCATAAATAGAGCACAATTACACATTTGCCTTAATAACAAGGTCTGAAGGAGGCCGTGCGAGTAGAGATTAAAAACAAGGAAGGAAGGGAAACGCATAGCCATTTTGCGCTTAGCCGCGTGAAGGTGCTTAAGAAATATGAAAAGGCAAGTGATTCCACTGTGAATTGGGAAGAGTGAACGTGCGCACCTTACGTAAGTTGAAGCCGTGAATAAACACTTATAGGGAGACACATACAAGTTGGTAACTCCCGCATGGATAGTAACAAATATGGAAATGAGGGCACGAATGGTGAACAGCCAGACCTGAAGGAGAAAAAATAGAGGAGCAGGGGGGAAGAGGGAGTTAAAATAGATGCCAGAGAATGAGCAGGCAGGTGCTTACCAAGAAAAATACAATCAGAGGTGTAGGGGAACCGGACCGCTTAGAGCGTCAAAGGTAATGGCACAGTATTAGTGAGAACTGTACAAACAAGAATAATAAGTAAAAAGTAAGGAGCGTGCAGAGCAATCGCTCTGAAATAGAAATTTGTGAGTGAAGTAAAACAGAGCTTAACCATCCAGTGATGGGAAGGAGCGATGGCTTGAGTATCCCAGTGGGGGAGGGAGCCGCAGCTGCGTGCTCCTAATTCCAGATATAGGGTTTTGCTGTAAGGAAAGAATGAGGTCAGGTCTGAAGAATGGTATCTTCAAGCGTAGTGGTAAGATTTGGGAGGGAGAGAGCACTTACCTATGTCCGTGTTTATGGGTTGCAGACAGTAAATGCTGGCTCCCGAGATGCATGAAAAAAGAGAGCCTTTAGCCAGCTGGGTTTTCATGGTGTGTGGTGAAGCGCAATTGGGTAGAAATGGTCATGTGGTCTCCGGATAGAGATGAAAGAGGGACAAGGGTTTTTTAGTTGTGTGGTGAAGCGCGGTTGGGTAGAAATGGTCATGTGGTCTCTGAATAGAGATGAACGAGAGACAAGGGAAAGTAAGAATGGTATCGGCCATCATAAGCTGGTAAGGAAGTGTCAGAGTGGTAGAGTGTTGAATGCAACTCTGATAGCGAGAGCATGTAGAAAAAATAGATCACGGAGGTGAGAGTAAAAGAGAAAGAAAAGGGAAAAACAGGGAGCCAATTTGGTGAAATTCTATACAGTTGCCATTGTACGGTGCTTACGTAACAAAAAGGTCAGAGCCAAGTACAATCGTCCAATGGCAGGTAGAACGATGCCAATACTTCCAGTTAAATCCATAAATTCCAAATGGATTAAAAAAGGACAGTAGAGGGTAGGTGGGACAAAAACATGTAAGCAATAAACGGGCACGACCACAGTGCTATATAAACATTGGTGTCAAGATGGTAATACTTGCATCAAAAGTTACAGGTAATATACAATTAAATCACAATTACATTACACTTTATATTAGTGTGGACCAATCTTCAAGCTGGTTCAGACCTGTGTGTATTCTGTTAGTCTTCAGGATCCATTTTAATTCTTCCTTATTGAGTAGTTTGGAAATGTCCACACCTCTCGGGGGTGGTTTAACCACGACAATGACAGTCCAGTGTATGTCATTGTCAGTATGTCCGGTTTCCTCAAAATGTTCAATGAGGGGGGCATTTTGTGTCTTACAGCGTACTCTGCTATGGTGTTGACAGATCCTGATGCGTATCTTTTGGGTGGGTTGCCCTATGAATATTTTATTACATGGACATAAAATAGCATAAACAACATTGTATGCATTGCAATTAGAGAACGATTTTAGTTCGATTTTAGTATTTTCAAAAACAAATTCTTTACATTCAATGGTGAAGTCGCATACACTGCAGTTACCACACTTAGCGTGCCCAGTAAGGGGTACAAACCACCAGTAATCATTGAGGGTGCTCGAAGGTTTGGCATTGGGTGAGGCTGCACGTACGAGATAGTCTTTAATATTTTTGTTCTTTTTGAAAGCGAACATCGGATGTTCAAGATTAAGTGCGCCAGCATTCAAGACCCCCCAATTTTTAATGATGGCTTTGCGTATAATGTTAGAGACCGGGGAAAAGGTAGTGACACAGACTAGGCAATTTTGGGAGGGTTTTTCCCTTGGTTCAAGAAGGACGTCTCGGGGACAATACCAGGCTCTTTTCATGGCATTGCGGACTAGCCTACGTGGATACCCTCTGCTTGTTAGTTTGTTATTCAGCACCATAGCCTCATGGAAATAATCTTCTTTGAGTGGTGGCACACGGGTGGTTTTGCGGGTCGCAAGTGTTCTGGCGCATCCCTGCTGATCTGCAGAGATGCGCCAGACCTTGTAAATCTGCCCCTACGTGTTTAACAAACCTCTTTGCCTGAGCCTTTTGTGTTCTTCATTGTTTGTCCCTCTTGGTTTAGTTGGATGCAGGCTTGTGTCCCACTTACGAATTGTCTTGTTTGTATTGTCCCTATTCGAATTTAAAATATTAAATATCTGACCTCTGTCCGGCTGGACAAGTTATACAAATATAGTACTGACTGGGTCTATATTCATTTCCACCTCTGTTTACTGTTGTTTCCCTAGGGACTACTGCTCTTAAAAATAAATCACTGAGTTGGACAGCACATTGTGCCCATTTAAAACACATCTTATGGACATGTCCTTGAGTGGATATTGCATTTGCAACTGTTATCCATCATGGAGATGGATGTATGCGCTGGGTACCACATATTCCGTGAAGCCCCTGCATATCACATGCTCCTGGCGCAGAGTCCATCTACAATGCACAGACCTTGGCACACTTGCTGCGTAGAGCAAGTGTGTCAGCTTCATTCAAATTATATGTTTATGTGCATGGAGGCTCAACCTCGGGACATGCAGGAAGTAGTCTTTTTGTGGGTCCATTGTGAACGGCATTTGGCAGAACAGTGGGCCTGAGTCACAAAAGTCATCTGAGAGTAAGTCATGACTTTACGATTTCCGGTATTCACAAATGGCATTTAGGATTAATATAGTTAGGTATACTGACTTCACTTCTCCTCAATGCCTTTTGTGAATCACTAAATTTTGAAAGTCATAATTTCGTCCCAGATACCGTTTTTGTGCGGGCACACGCTTCTGCTGCACACAAGAGGAGAAATGTTGCATTGCTTCCTGTAGTGCCAGTGTCATAGCCACTTCCCCCAGCTGTTACTTTCGGCATTGGCTCATAGTGATGCCACCCTTGAAATGGTGGCACTGCATCTGACTATATGCTAAGTGCAGTGCACCACACATCCCTAGACACATTGCCCTATCCGCTCACAGTGGTCACCGCATGAGAGGATTCCTAATTCTGTAAGCATTGTTTGTCCACAGTAAGGGGCTGACTGACACCTTGCACTTTGGGGTGAGTCCCTATTGCCAACTCCATTTCACTGAGGCAGACATTGTGTTCCAATTGTGGCTGGTTGACATGTGCCCTTACCAATCTTCATCAATGTGAATATGGTGTGCACCATCTTGGGATGTGACATGCAATGCGCACCATCACAACAGGCTTTGTCCACCCCGTAGAGTGTGAGTAGAAATGCCAAGAGATCATTTTTAGTAATTGTAAAGGGGGACACTACTTGTGGCCTGCAACAGACAGTTGGGATGTTGCTAGATTGTTGTATCGGAGCAATGAGGGCACAGCTAGTTCACACATACCCGGTCATCTCACTGCCTATCTGGGTCACAGTAAAACATGAACATTTCTCTTATTTCTCTTGGTGTACCGTTTGGTGGATTCATTGGCCCTACATTTTTAGAGACTCCTATACTTGATTGATCATGGACAACACACCTCTGTGTGAGTTAAATATTTCATTTACAAGTCTGTTGACATTGGTGAAGACTGGACCAGTACTTGGCCAAACAATCCCCACATT
This sequence comes from Triturus cristatus, assembly GCF_964204655.1. Classification (NCBI taxonomy): domain Eukaryota; kingdom Metazoa; phylum Chordata; class Amphibia; order Caudata; family Salamandridae; genus Triturus; species Triturus cristatus. The sequence continues at coordinate 807,086,681 of NC_140590.1, forward strand.
CCATAGATGCCCAGTGGAGGGCCAGTCAGAGTCCTTTGGGGGTAAAATGTCCAGAGGAAGAGGCTGAGTTCCGTCTGCAGGCTGATTGCAGTGTCATTGGGAACAAGACATCATTTGGTAGTCCATGTCAAGGTCCAAGGTGAGTGTCACAGAGTGTATCCAGGGACAGTGGAAGATGATGTTACGGGCCATGATGCTGAGCACAGATCCAAGGAGAAACAGGCCATTTGGCATTGATGAATGCTATCGCTTTCTTCTTTGCAAAAATGCAGATTAATTCACATCTTTGTCCTCTGATGTGTCATGTGCCTCACTTGGTCATGGTGGTAGATTGGCTGCAGCACTGTGAGGCACTGACACATCAGGGGGCAGAGATGTGGATGAAGAAGGTGCATCAGCATTCATCTGTGCCAAACCTTGGTGCAGCAATGCAGTGATGAGCAGCTGCAGGGCATGGCAGATTCCAGCTACATTGTGTTGGTGTGTAGACGTGGCAGCCATTTGTTCTGCTTGCATCCGCTCCATGTTCTCCATTATTTGTCACATGCAGCCCAACTCCTGGCTGACATCGCTGGAGCCACTCTGACTGGACAGTTCTTCTTGTCTCTGAGTCATGACTCCAGCAATGTCAGCCATGGAATGTTGAAGAGCATGGAGCAGACTGTGGGTGTATGTGATGTTCTGTAGGTGGGCCTGAATGGGACTCAGATACCGACGTACGGCATCAAGTTTGGCCGCAAGGCTGTCAAACCCCACCTGCACCTGATCAGCCATCTCCTGCTGGACCTCTACCACACGGCGTTGAAATGCCAGGAATGGGTCCCCAGGGTCGTAGGTAGGTGGTGGTAGGTGCTTGCTGCTGTGTGATTTGTGCAGGGGGGAGTTTCCACAATGCTGCTGGATTTCCCTACTCCTGGAGAAGGGGTGCTGAGTGAGTCTAGCAGCTGTTGGAGGGTGTCAGTGTTGATTGTGGTGAATTCTTCTTCATCAGAAAAAAATGGGACAGGCTGCTGTTCAGAAGGTGATGTTTCTCCCTCTGCAATGTAAAGGGGAGACGCAGTTTAACTGTGTTTCATGTATGAACATGCATTGGATGAATTTACAAGCAGACTGCATGAAAATGTCCATTGTGACAGTTTGGGAGGAGATGCATATTTGTTGCCGGATAGTGAATATTAGTGCCACATCACGGATGTGACGTTGTAGTTTTACATTGTCATCTCACAGTTTACAGCTATGACAAATGCGAATGCCTAATTTCTACACACAAGCAGCACTAGTTGTGTCCTCTGTTAAGTTGTGAAAGTGATGCAGTTTGTCCCACATTGTAGTCAATGTTGAGTAGCTCAGATTTATGTGTGTGTGCGCACTGCATTGTGGGAGAGTCGCCCCAGCAGCTTTGGTATTGCTGCCCCTTATCCCTTTCTGGCAGTGGGCTTTCACTCATGTGCCTTTACAATGGTGAAATGTTGCAAGATGGGGTAAATAGGGATCTTGGTCAGAGTTGGGACACTTGTGCATTGTTTGTCACTTTTAAGGGGGAAGTCCACACTCAGGCACTTCAGTGACGTGGCATGCACCATGTTAAAATGTTTGGGGGCCGGGCATGCTATTCATCGTGCACTGTCACTTGCTTTGTCAGTGTGGCTCACAGATAGCCAACTTTGCTGGGTACTGCACATGTGCATGGGTTTGGTGCGAGAATAGTCATGTGTGAGGAGGGCCCCCTTTATGCACATTTGCAACAAAGGCCTACTTGCTGTTTCTATGCATGCTGCACAATGCGTTACACATGTGCATCCAGCTAGCTTAGGCTATTGTGTTTTATCTTGTGTGCATGTCGTCAGTTCTGTTTTTCTTGCATGCATTGCTTACTGCCCTCCTGTTGGCTTACCCGTTGTGAGTATGGTGCAGGTTGAGCTTCCATTGTTTATGCTGGCTGAACAGACAGTGTCAACACCCATTACACTAAACGTTGACCCAACGTGTGGTGTATGAGTGGGCCTGGTTTTGATGGATGTGGGTTTACTAAGGCATATTAGTTTTGCTCAGGCCCAGTCTCTGCCCCCCCTCCCATCAGCTGCAAATGGCAGGGTGATGTGTGTTTTTGTTTTTGCCACGCAGATGGTCACATGGATGATACATGCTGTTGTGGTTCAGATTATTGAATGCCGGGCTTTGCGTGTGGATGATAAGGACCATGACTGCTTATTTTTTCACTGACACTGTTGACTTACCAAACAGATAGGTTTACATGCACATTATGGTGTAATGGGCAAATCACGCCAGGACTGATGTGGAATGCAGCTTTCTGTTTGGCATATGTGTACACTTGAGAGTGGAGGAGTGCTATTTGACCTAATGGGTGATGGTGCCATTTAGCATATTGTCATTAATTGGTGCTACTTTGCTATCCTTGCTAGTTGTCATACTCACGTTGTCATACATCTATACAGGGACATTGTAGTTCTATGAGTATGGCCCACAGATATGTCATGTGGTACATATTTGGGTGACATATCTCTGAAATGCATTGTCCATGCACTGTGGTGTTGTAGTCATATCCCCCCTGCTCATTGTATTACATCACATTTTGAATCAAGTCTGCTGATTGTGTGCATTGTGGTATATGCACCTTTTAGCCAGTAGGCTACATGATCACTTTGTTGTGACAATGCATGTGTTTATGGTATGCAGAATCACTAGATGATTTCTCACTTGGTGTACACAGGACTGCATCCCCTGTACTAGCAAGCGGGAACATTAACTGGAGATGCGGCAGGATGTCAACATGGCCCCCTTGCCTCAACACCACGCATATACGACTGGTCTGCACCGGCCCACATCTCTCTGATGCCAAAATGAGGATGCAGTGTGTATGTGACTGATCAAGTGCATGAGTGGGCATGCCGCCAGCAATGTCAGCACACATGCACAATTGTGTCTGTGTGTCTGAGTTGTGTGCAAGATTGTGTATGTGCAGTAGTGTCACTCTTGATGCACATACACAATGGTGCACATGACTCATACATACGGAAGCATGCATATGCGTGGTGTTTAGGCATGGGGCTATTTTGACACCCTGCCGCATCTCCAATCAATGTGGCCCTTTCCTCTTTTATGTAGCCCTTATTTTGTGATCTGATATGATACTTGGACTATATTTGCTAGACTTTTATGTGCACATTTCCAGGTCTGTGAGCCCACCAATATGGTGCCGATCACGATCCGGTAAAAAATGTCCCCGTACGACTCGTATCGGGTCTTTTTACCGTACGAATCGTACAAGTGCCGTACGAACTGGCAATCACGATTCGCATGGTAAAAAGTCCATACGAACCGCACTGGGAATATTTCCCCACACGTCCTCGGGTCGGAAAATGTGTCCGACACGTCCTCGTACGATTCACCGTACAAACGTGAAAGGTGAACTCCGACCGGGGAATCACGATCCATCCCGGGCGTCCGAATGTACAACCGTATGGTGAAAAGACCGTCCGCACCGAACTCCCATAACAACCATGGAGACGTCCAAACAGGTGCCCGGTACGTGCCGTACCCCCCCAGCCCCCGTAGGTACGCGCCGACCCCCCCCCAGCCCCCGTAGGTACGCGCCGACCCCCCCCAGCCCCCGTAGGTACGCGCCGACCCCCCCCCAGCCCCCGTAGGTACGCGCCGACCCCCCCTGTGTGTACACCCGTGTACGGTGCGTACCCCCGTGTACGCTCGAGTCGAACCCCCCCGTGTACGCTCGAGTCGAACCCCCCCGTGTACGCTCGAGTCAGACCCCCCCGTGTACGCTCGAGTCGGACCCCCCCGTGTACGCCCGAGTCGAACCCCCCCGTGTACGCCCGAGTCGAACCCCCCCGTGTACGCTCGAGTCGGACCCCCCCGTGTACGCTCGAGTCGAACCCCCCCGTGTACGCTCGAGTCAGACCCCCCCGTGTACGCTCGAGTCGGACCCCCCCGTGTACGCCCGAGTCGAACCCCCCCGTGTACGCCCGAGTCGAACCCCCCCGTGTACGCTCGAGTCGGACCCCCCCGTGTACGCTCGAGTCGGACCCCCCCGTGTACGCCCGAGTCGAACCCCCCCGTGTACGCTCGAGTCGGACCCCCCCGTGTACGCTCGAGTCGTACCCCCACCTGTGTACGCGCTGGGGGTACGCACCGTACATACACGGGTGGGGGTCCGACTCGAGCGTACACGGGGGGGTTCGACTCGAGCGTACACGGGGGGGGTACGCACCGTACATACACGGGTGGGGGTCCGACTCGAGCGTACACGGGGGGGTTCGACTCGAGCGTACACGGGGGGGGTACGCACCGTACATACACGGGTGGGGGTCCGACTCGAGCGTACACGGGGGGGTTCGACTCGAGCGTACACGGGGGGGGTACGCACCGTACATACACGGGTGGGGGTCCGACTCGAGCGTACACGGGGGGGTTCGACTCGAGCGTACACGGGGGGGGTACGCACCGTACATACACGGGTGGGGGTCCGACTCGAGCGTACACGGGGGGGTTCGACTCGAGCGTACACGGGGGGGTACGCACCGTACATACACGGGTGGGGGTCCGACTCGAGCGTACACGGGGGGGTTCGACTCGAGCGTACACGGGGGGGGTACGCACCGTACATACACGGGTGGGGGTCCGACTCGAGCGTACACGGGGGGGTTCGACTCGAGCGTACACGGGGGGTACGCACCGTACACGGGTGTACACACGGGGGGGTCGGCGCGTACCTACGGGGGCTGGGGGGGGGTCGGCGCGTCCCTACGGGGGCTGGGGGGGGGTCGGCGCGTACCTACGGGGGCTGGGGGGGGTCGGCGCGTACCTACAGGGGCTGGGGGGGGGTCGGCGCGTACCTACGGGGGCTGGGGGGGGTCGGCGCGTACCTACGGGGGCTGGGGGGGGGTCGGCGCGTACCTACGGGGGCTGGGGGGGGTCGGCGCGTCCCTACGGGGGCTGGGGGGGGGTCGGCGCGTACCTACGGGGGCTGGGGGGGGGTCGGCGCGTACCGGGCCACCTACTCTGGTCGATTCGCGCCGTACTTCGCTTTTGCGGCACTTTTTGGGTGCCGTGAAAATATTGCCGTCCGGACTGCTGTCGGTTCGAATCGTAATTCCTGGTTCGTGAAACGCTGCCTGAAAGCGTCCCGACGTCACGTCGCAGCATTCCCGGATCACATTCGTATGTATATTTTCGTCGGTCGGTGTTTTTTACGATTCGTACGGAAATGGTGTTTCCGTGCGAATCGTAATTCCATGTTTGTAAAGTTTTACAACCGGGTACGAGTCGGACGGGGAATTCGCTCCGACCGACGGTTCGTACGCAGTTTTTAACGGATCGTAATCGGCACCTATGTGTCTTGCAATCTATTGGTTGAGTAGGGTGATATGTGTCTATGCCATTAGGGCCAAGGGTATCCGGAACATGATCCACAGTCATTGTGGGTGTGCACTGCAATATATTTAATTGTGCATGGGTGCTATTAGGACCATCTCCCCCTTCCCCCCAGTCCCTGGTTGTTACTCACCCTGTTGGTGTTGCGTCTGGTCATGTTGAGCAGTATCCTGTCCCGTAACTCCAACCACCGTCTCCTCGCTGATGGCTTGGTTCACCTGTTCCTCCAACGCATCCAGCTCCTCCTGTGGTGCTGGACTCCCACCTCCAGTCTGCATTGCTGCTTTCAGATTGGCTGCAAGTTTCTGCTTGGTCTTTATTATTTAATTTACTCACTTGTATTGCGTGGCGAATCATCCCCAAGGGGATCTCTCGGCGCATGGGAGAGGAGCACCAGGGAGATGAAGGAAGTGCTTAAAATAGCCAGGTCTTAAGAAGCTTTTTAAAACAACAGAAAATAGTACAGGCACGGAGCTCATCTGGCAAGGAGTTCCAATGGGTAGGAGCCAGATATGAGAAGGCCCGGCCTCCCATCCTGACCTTCCTGACTCTGCAAACACAGAGCAGATTTCGGCTGCTGGATCTCAGCAGTCGTGTGGGATGGTACCATTCGAGCTTGCTTGTCAAATAGTATGGGCCCAGCCCGTGGAGGGACTTATAGACTAGGCATAACAATTTGAAAATAGACCTCTTTTTTATAGGGAGCCAGTGTAGTTGACGCAGGAGGGGTAGCAAGGGGGTCCGAGCCGGCTTGTTAAGAACAAGACGGGCCGCCGTGTTTTGGACCACCTGTAGCTTGGCGGCCAGATCCTCCCTCATCCCTACCAGCAATGAGTTACCGTAGTCCAGTCGGCTAATCAAAAGTGACTGGATGAGGGTCTGTCTGGCCGTGAACGGAATCCATGGAAAAATCCTACTGAGCATTAGCATGGTTCCAAAGCAGGCCCAGGACACTGATTTTACCTGCTCATCCATTGCTAGATTGTTGTAAATTTTTATACCCAGATTCTTCGCCCAGCCTCTGGGGGAGGGTGTATCTCCTAATTCAGATGGCCACCAATCCGGGGTCCACATCTCCTTTGCCTTACCATATAGGACGATCTCAGTCTTTGCGGAGTTGAGCTGAAGAAAGTTTTTCCTCATCCACTCTGGCGAAATTTAAGTCTAGTTACCACAGGGCTTTCCTCAATAGGGACTATCACCTGGGTATCATCTGCATAAGATATGGTTTCAAACCCACACTCGCGGATGATGGAGGCCAGGGGGGCAACGTATATGTTAAACAGAGTGGGGCTCAGGACGGAGCCCTGGGGGACCCCTTTATCAATACTAGTCTTGTGCTTAGCATCATGCCAGCACTTCTTGCAGACATCCACTGTCCTCCTCACCTCTCCGACAGCATTCACCTTGGCTGCGATGGACTGCCATATCGCATTTTTGGTGCCCAATGACACTGTGGAGCTGACAAAAAGTTGTTGTTGGTTTTCTGTCACCTCCACAATCAGGACCTGGTTTTCCTGCTGACTGAACCAGGTCCTCTTCTCCATGCCCTTTCCCTGGGTCTCTGGCTGGTCCTCCTGGGTGTTTGGGAGGTTGTTGTTGGCTTCTGTACTGGGTCCAGCTTCCTCCATGGTTCTTCTCAATTCCTTCTTTTTTTTCTTTTGTGTTTGGGCTGCTTAGCGGGTGTTTTATAGTGGTTTTTCCCACTGAACGTGAAAAATACAGGCCTGGCGCTAATTATCATGCAGTTTCTGATCGCTAGTTGGCCCATCGCAACTTTTTTCACGTTAGTGTGAGGATTTTTATCGCCGTGCCGCTAATCTTATCGCCGGACATTTAACTCGGTAGGGAAAACTATCGCCAGTTAGCTGCGTATTGTGAATACGCTGCTAACACGGCGATAGTTTCTCGTGGTACACAGCGATAAAAAAATGCATGCTAACTGAGGTTAGCGATAGTTTTCGCCATTTCTTGAGAATATCACCCTTAGAGCCTGCCTTCTGGCGCTAACCACCGTCACCTGCTGACCTTGCAGTGGAATCCCTTGAAAATCCACAACATTGTACAAAGACAAATCACCTTCAATATGCTTGAATCACTGTCACCCACATACATTAGAGAAGCAAAATACACAGAATTGATCGATTAGTAGCCTTGTTTGAATCAGAAAATCACACAAATGTATATATACTCACATATGTATGGATTATAAGAACTGTGTGACTAACACAGAAATAATAGCTAGGGGCCCCTGTGGATACCCTATCCTAGCAGAAAATTGATTTAACAGTTTCTGAGAATTTCCAGAACACTTAGATCACTTTTTGATGTGCAGCTCGTGCAGACGTTTATTTGCCTGCTTCACCATCCCCGATCTCTGAAACTGTCCTTTGACTAGCACTTTTTAATTTGACTCCTGCACAAGGGCAGCTATTATGCCTTGTTTCTTGATAAGTTCCAGCATGGATTCAAACTCTTGGCGATGTCAGCTGCAGACATATCCAAGAAGACATTAAAATGGAACTTATCTGGGGTCTGGAATCCCTTCTTCTTAATAGATTAGGATAAAATTATCTCCCTCAAACGAAAATCCTCGAAATTAACCAAGAAAGTAAGGGCTCTGGATTTGCTTGTGCTGGCTGGGAAAAAGTCTGGGGCATATTATCAAGGGCCTATCGCTGCTTTAGCGGCACTTTTTTGCCGCTAAAGCGATGATAATTTTATCGCCCTATTAGCAAGCTGCAGCTAACAGGCCTTAGCGTGAGTATTTTGGCGATAGCGGGACGTTTTTTTATCTCAAAGCATGTTAGCGATATTTATCGCTATTGACATGCAAAGTAGGCATTCCCTTGCAAAAAGGCACTTAAACACCACTACTCCATATTATCAAGGGGCTCTTTGAAATTCTGAAGAGCCAAAACACTGGCTCTAACTGCAGTTAGAGCCAGTTACTTAAGACCAGAAAATAGCTGGTCTTAAAAATGGTGATAAAACTTGGGCCCATATCTCTGCAGGTTTTGACGCTGGCCAGCACTGCAAGCAATGTTGCAGCGCTGCCCTGCGACAAAACTACAGTGCAGTAATGCACACAATCAATAAGATAGTGCACATTCCTGTCCCAGAGTCATGAAAAGTGTTGCTGCGCTGCGACAAGACAGCGTTGCAACACTTCTCACTACGCCCTTCTTGCGACAGTATGTATGCGCTGTATTCACTGGACAGCGCTCCATGACACAAGTAATGACAGAAACGTCAGGAATCCTGACGTATCCGCCTGCGCTAAAGTCACGCATTGCTGCAGTCGTGTCACAACCATGACGCAACTCCAGCAATGCATGGGGCCAGCCTATCCCTGTGGCACTGCCTCACCCTCATGCCTACCATCAGGCTGGCAGAAGGTACTGACGCAGTGCTGTTCATGAGGGGTGCCCGAATGTTGGCGCTGTTGGAGATCCATCGGTGGTGGTTACTCACTGAGGTGTCATCGTTTTGAAGCATTGGTGGAGTGTTGGTGCGGAGGGAGTTGACGAGATGTTCTTTGCTGGCCTTGATCCAGCTGCGAGGGGGTGCGATGATGACGGTGGCATACGGTGGGCAAGGTGAAGAAGTGATGTTACCAATGATGATCGGTCCAGGAGAGTCCGGTGTTGTGGCTGTAGTTGAAGTACCCGCTGGCGGAGGTGACGTGCTCGACCGTGTGTCCTGCTATGTGGCCTGTTGAGGTGACTTGCTGCTTGCGTCTGATGTCGGTGACCCTGCCCAGGAAGGGGTGGTGCTCTTGTCACTGGGGTTGTCCAGGTGGAACTTGAGTTCACCGAGTTGGATGTCGTCGGTGGACCCAGGGGTGCAATGAGGGCTACAAAGGTATTTGAGAATGGGGCCATGGCCCGGGGGGCCTCCACATGAGGGTGCCGCAGAGGATCTTCTTGGGCTTGGTCCGGATCTGGGAGTTGACTCGGTCCATGGTCACCCTTGGCACATTAGAGTGCATTGTCAGTCGGAGTGTGCCTCTGTCGGTGACGGCAATGCCTCCTCCTTGAAGGTCGGGGTGCTCCTTGCGGGTGATACTGCAGCCGTCAGTGATGGCGAAGGCAATGTCCGGCATGGAACAGAGGTTGGTCCTGGCAGGCGCGGTGGCGTCCAGGGTTGATGGCGAGGAGGGCGCTGGCGTCGTAGCAGTGGAGAGTCCAAGAGGAATGCTCCTTGGTGCTGAGCAAGGTCCAGGGGCAGACAGACAAAAATGGCGTAGCCTATGGGTTGCCTTTGGCACGGGAGAAGACCATTACCACACAGGCAGTACATCGTTAACAACGCAACTCCGACAACGCGGGTACTTTAACATCGCATTTGATAACAACGCATTGTGAGGTCAGTAATGGGGTAATTTAAAGTTTCTCAGGTGTGTAAGGGTTTTGGGGCACAATTTGAAAATGTATGTTTTTCTTGGGGTAAAATATGAAAAATGGGGTGTTTGTTGGGGTAAAATATAAAAAAGTGTGTGTTTTCTGGGGTAAAATATGAAAAATGGGGTGTTTTGGGAGTAAAATATGAAAAATGGGGTGTTTGTTGGGATAAAATATGAAACATGGGGTGTTTTGGGGTAAAATATGAAAAATGGGGTGTTTGTTGGGGTAAAATATGAAAAGTGGGGTGTTTTGGGTGAAAAATGGGGTGTTTTGGGGTAAAATATGAAAAATGGGGTGTTTGTTGGGGGTGAAATATGAAAAATGGGGTGTGCATTTGTCTCAAATGTGATTTTTGTGTATGTATTGGGGGCTCAAAAAAGGAATTCCAGGGTTCACGGTTGGGTTTGTGGTGCAAAGGTTAGTTTTGGGTTGCACTCACTGAAGTGGGAACAGTGATCTTTATGTCTCCACTATGCAACACCCACTCTACTGTTGCAATGTGCCTAGTATTAGTATGCATTGGAATGGAATGCGAGGTGATGGCATGCATCGCAACTACATATGTGCCTTTGGCACACGAGTGGTGCACCCGCTGTGCATGGACGCACAGCGGCCACCATTGCTAAGTGCGGGGTGTGCTGGACACCTGTGAGGTGGTAAACCCTGGAAATAACACTGGATGGTGCGTAGACGCGAGGATGTGTGTGTGTTAGCATGTGTTGTTAAATATTTATTGAGGGAAGTCTTACCTCGAAGCTATGTCCCGTGTCTTTGTAGCTCCTGCTCTCCTGCGTCTGCTTCCAGGAAAAGGAAGTAGGCAACCAGGCTCCCTCCTCTGAGTCAATCACAATGCTGTGATGCAGCGGTGGGATCGGTAATCGGCAACGGGACAAGTCATGCAGCCAGGGGCCGGAGGGGTGGCCTTGTTCTCCATGCAGGCTGTAATGAAGCCTGCATTGCGGACAGGGAAGTGCGCATGACTGGTTTGGATGGCCTGAGTGGGCCAACCAAACAGTCATCACACACTTGAGCGGGCATGCCAATCTGCCCATGCCCTGCTCTGTGTTTGGAGCCGTCCTAACCCACCTCTCACCCCCTTAGGAGACATAGCATGATTACATCAGATAGTTATCCCTTGTTTTTAACTTGTGATCTGTTTTTTTGGCTTCTCGGAGCCCACACTTCCCACTTCCTGCCGCTGCTGCCCCTGTGGCCCCGCACCCCTGTCCTCACCCATTGCCGCCTCCCAGCTGATCGTTCCACCCCCCTCTTCAATGGCGGACGCTGTGAGGTTGCGCAGCAAACGTGCGCAGCTGGCACGCAGAAGGTGTGCCTAAACCAAGCCCGTCTGCGTCCGTCCATGACCTGACCGCGACCAGCACCAGGAACCCTGGATCTCGAGCCAGCCACTGCTATAGCTCAGCCGCCTTCCACGCAAACAACCACGGAAAACTCAGAGACTGACAACAGGCCTCGCCAAACACGACCTATGGCCAGTTCTCCTGCCTACACTGCCGCCAGACCTTAACCACCACCCCCACCTCCAACACATCCAATGCCAGCGCCACAGCCAGAGAACTCCGCACATGGATCTCCAACTGCGCATACAAGCTCGCCCCGATGGATGGATGTCGTTACAACGCACACTTTTACAACGCATGCACTTACAACGCATTTTTTACAACGCAACATCCACTACAACGCATTCCATTACATAGCATGACACTACAACGCATGTTTAAAAACTACCTTTACAACGCATTCCATTACATCGCATACTACCTTTACAACGCATACCATTACAACGCATAGTATAGGGGTAAAAATTACTATTCTAACTCCAGGGGGTGCAACAGTAGGGTAAGTGTTGGATTGCGTTGTAATGGTATGCGCATGCTATGTAATGGAATGCGTTGTAGTGGATGTTGCGTTGTAAACATTTCGTTGTAAGTGTAGTGCGTTGTAACAGTTGCGTTGTAAAGATTGTTCACCCGCCCCGATACGCAAGTCCGACGAACAACACCCCAGAAAGCCACCTGGTTCACCACAGATCTCCAAGAAGCAAGACGCACCTGCAGATGCCTGGAGCAGAACTGGAGAAACACCAAGACACTCGAAATCTACACCACCTACAAGGACGTCATGATGGACTACCACAACCAAATCCTCAACAACTCCACCAACTACTAGCAACTTTTCAAGGTCATTCATGAATTCACCAACCCATGCAGCCAAGCCACAGACATCACCCTGTCCCAAGACCTCTGCGATAAGGGTGGAACCTACTTCCACCTCAAGATCAAAAAACTCTACAACCACTTCACCGACCAGACACCACAGCTGGCCCCCCGCTTCCCCCGACACACCAGCCAGCCCAACATCTCCACCTGAACGCCGGTCACAACCGAATACACCGCCTCGACCATGAAAGGCATTCACTCAGGGGCCCCCACCGACCCCTGCTATCCTCACATCTACCACAGCACCGAGATCGCTCTACTCGTGCCAACACAGACAACATGCGCACCCTCATGGACCAAGGCCACTCCGCAGCCCTCATCCTACTCAACCTTTCAGCGGCCTTCGACACCGTCTCCTACCGCACACTAGTCGCCAGACTACACAACGCCAGCATGCAAGGAACAGCTCTAGACTGGATCCGATCATTCCTCACCGGAAGAATCCAAAGGATCAGACTGCCACCCTTCCTCTCCGATCCCACATAAATCACCTGCGGAGTCCCACAGGGGTCATCTCTGAGCCCGACCCTCTTCAACATCTACATGGCCCCCCCTCGCCACCATCGCCCGACAACACGGCCTACGCTGATGACACCCAGCTCATCCTCTCCCTCACCAAAGACTCCACCACCGCCAGACTCAGCTTCCAGAAAGGAATGCATGACGTCAAAGTCTGGATGACCAACAGCTGCCTGTAGCTCAATGCCGAGAAGACAGTTGTCCTCGTCCTTGGAACCACCCCTTCAGCATGGGACAACAACTGGTGTCTGTCGTCCTCGGAAGCCCACCTCCCCCTCGGACCATGCCAAAAACCTCAGCATCGTACCCAAGTAATCCCTCACCATGAACCGACAGGTCTGCACCGTCACCTCCAGCTCCTTCAACACCCTTTGCATCCTCCGCAAGACCTTCAAATGGAACCCCCTGGAGTCAAGGAAGACAATCACTCATGCGCTCATCACCAGCAGACTGGATAAAATGCATACTATGCCAGCATTTACAAGTCCCTACTCCACAAGCTCCAGTCATCACAGAACACTGCCGCAAGACTCATCCTCGGCATCCCCCGGCACGAACACATCAGCCAACACCTACATAGACTCGACTGGCTCCCCGTGGAGAAAAGTGTCACCTTCAAAATCCTCACTCACACAAACAAAGGCCTACACAAGAATGGACCCAAATACCTCAACGACAGAATCAACTTCCATGTACCCAAAAGAGACATCTGATCTTCCAAACGTGCACTGGCTGAAACCCAGCGCATCCACAGAACAGGTGGCAGATCCTTCTCCCGCATTGCATGCAAGACCTGGAATGAGCTGCCGGCAGGCATCAGATGCGCCCCCTCCCTGAACACCTTCAGGAAGACCCTCAAGACCTGGCTCTTTGGCTAACAGTTCTGCGCCACCCCCCCCCCCCCCCCAAGCGCCTTGATACCCCCCGGGTGAGTAGCGCGCTTACAATTCCCCTGATTGATTCATTGATTGAGTTATCATCATGTGATGATTGTTCCTTTTCTGCAGTGCTTGAGGTGGTGGGTCAACGCTCTTCTGCCATAGCGGAAGAGCTGCCACTCGGGGGGTGTCATCTACGTGTGTTAGGCATGAGCGACTGACCCCCGGCCCTCTTGCACTACGTGTCCCACCTTCTCCTTACCTGGACATTGACACTGTGGCGCAATCCACTGCACTCTCTCCAAATCTGTGACTCAGCCAGCAGGAGTGGACCTCACTATGTTGGTGCGCAGGAGCACCTCTACCATTAACTGCTCCAAGGGTCGCAAGGTGGTCTTCTCACACAGGTCAGCTACATGGCTCCATGCGACCTGCCATACTTCACCACCAGGTACTGGCAATCATCGTGCATCAATGTCTCCCACCACGGCTCATCGACTCCTCAGCTCCTCCACATCCCACTCCAGGCTCCAGACGCAGGTCCAGCGAGGCATCCAGGCTCAAGACACCGGTCCACCGGGGCATCCAGGCTCCAGACGCAGGTCCAGCGGGGCATCCAGGCTCTCATCCTGGTCATCCTGGATGTTGGGTGGCTTGAGGGGGTTGTTGATGTGTGCTGCACTTGGTCCTGGCTGCTCCAATCTGCATTAAACCTTTTTTGGGGGCATCTTTTCTATAGGAGGTGGACTGTTAGGCTATTTTTTAAGTTAGATGAATTTTATAGGATCTTGTCCACACACCTGTCCTTCTGAAATACCCAGAAAGTGGAGATTTGAGCGTCTAGCCCTTTTTTCAAACTCTTGGAGCTTCAGCTGCATTTCCGAGAGCTCCTGCTGAAACTTATCTTGCTGTGATTCAGAGCTTCTCTGAGAGTCTTCAAGATCCGAAATGCGTCGCTCAGCTTGTGACAGTCTCAGGCTCAATTGAAGCAGATTCTCATTAATGTTTCCCAGCTGTGACTGTGCTTCCCAATGGGCCTTTTCTTGTGCACCCTTCATCTCCCTGATTTCTGTGAGAACTACTTGGAGCATTTCCCCAAGCTGTAGCATTTTAAATTAAGGTTCCGTGGTATCTTTGCCACCAACGAAAACAAATTCTTCAACCTGAGTTGGGGGCGCAAAAACGTGGGCTGGCTGCTGTTCTTGTGTAGCGATAAGGGCAGGGAGAATCAACTCCTCCATTCTCTCCTCAGCTGTCATCTCTTGCACTCACCTGCTGAAGATTTGAGACCTTTTAAGCTAAATAAAGGATATGGAGGTTTCTCATTGCAGTTTGAAGCATGTGTAAGAGCCAGATTGCATCCAGACGGCTCATCTTGGCGTGACCAAGAATTAATTTCTACCGGAGTATCCATTCCTTTAGCTTGGAGAATCCACTCCTTTAGCTTGTGTAGCACTGAGCGGGAGAGAGGGCTTATTTAAAACAACCGAGGCAGCAGGACCTGCAAGCTGGGGCTTGGTAGGATCTATGACGATATTGATGCTATTCATGGTGACATTCAAGGTGGGTAAATAGTCTGAAGAATGTCCCTCTGAAACATTTGAATTACTCACTCCACTTCAATCCCCTTCGGCTTGCTGACTATCATCCTTCTGACTACTCCCTGGTTTTATACTTTTAGAGCCACTTAACCCAGGCTGATTATGGTGGCGCTTATCACGTTATGCTGTTTTTGAGGCTTTGGCAGGGGTGCGAGTTCTCCCCGCTATCTCCAAACTGGGTGCTGCTCATCAAGACTGGAGCTAGGGAGACAATGGTCTTATCCAATTGCACACTCCTTGCACATCAACCAAGCATTTTATTTCCTTTTCCCCCCTCCATTGCAACATGGGGGGGGGGGCATTCAGAGTTCTGGACCTTCAAGCTATTTGGGGATCTGCTTGTGCTCTTACCGACCCCATGGGCAGATTCTTAACTATAGCCACACTCTAAATAATCAGCTGAGCCTCCAAAGGTTTATTTCCTATGGGGATCCTGCTCATATCCAATGTGTAGGGCAGAGCAGCAGCAAGCCGCACCCATACCTAGGAGTGCCACCTCTGCCACCACCCAGACCCCTAACGCTCTCGGGGAGCACCTAACGTGCTCCTTCAAGAGTCCTGGACCTCGCACTCAACTGTGCATCAATGGCCTGTAGCCCCTCTCTCACCTCGGTGATGCACCGCGCCTCTCATGGCATATCTGGCCGCAATACACAATGTCTCAAATGCCACTGCAGCAACGGCGGAGGTCCGTTTCGGATTGCGTTGCACCTTGAGGAGTGATTTGGTCCTGAATGGTGATTCGGTCTGCTGCCACCACAAATATCCATGCTGGGACCCCACAACTCCAGTTAAGCAGCATGAAGCTCAGAAGAGCACGAAACACCATTGCATCCAACTGTGAGGCAGCAACCCCTGGAAGCGGCTCTATATGTGAGGATCATGACGGGAGCTCAACACGCCGCTCGTCGAACATACTACATTGAGAAAAGGCTAGTGGTAGGCTCATTATGCTAAACAGTATTTAAAGTCATGGATGGGTATGTCAAACAATGGAGTTAGACTTTCTATTAATGTTTGTTGACTGTTTAATGACAAGCTGAATGTCCTTAAACAACACCAGGTCTACAATGTTCTATTCTTAGCAGTTTTTAGAATTGTAAGGGATTAGTTCTACTATCAGTGCAGGAGTTAGTCTGTTCTAGAGCCTGGGGTCTTAGACATAAATACATCTTCCTACGTGTTTCTGTCATTTAAATGTTGGCAGAATTACTGTTTAGGACTGCTTGGGGCTGTGATCTCAGGAATCAAGTTTGAGGCGAATGGTATGCAAGTTCTAGTACATATTCCGGGCCTTTGCCTAGGTACACCATGACCAGACTGCATAGGATTTTAAATTTAAGAGGAACAAACCGAAAGGCTTTCAAGGCAGGTATCACAAGGTCTTGCATTTTTTATGCTGTGACTGATCTTGCCTTAATAAACCCACCGTAATCTGGTGTTGAACCTTTTGGAGAGGCAGTTGTACAACTACTATACAGCAATCCGGTCTTAGCATTACCATTGCAATTGGTTATTTAATTCTGAGTGCAGTTTGGAGAAGTGGGAGTCTCTTACAAATTAAAGAAATTTCGTAGTTGGTATTTTAAATACTTCACACATTTGGGACTGTAGACTTACTTGGGCCCATCCTTTCCAATTTTTAGTGTAGGAACTGTAGCCATGTGTTCCTGATATACATTTCTTCATTTGCATTTTCTAACAACTTGAGTATAGTTCAAACCAAATCAAATATGGGATGCGCACTCTGAGGATATACTGCATTAAAATATATTAAAGCATTTCATGTCTTTAATGCTCCCATTAGCAATGTTGTTCTTAACTTCAATATATCAATATCTATCATTTTGCCTCCCACCCCTTCTGTCAATGGCCAGGCCTCTTCACCACCTTCATTCCATCAGTGATTTAAATTTTCTCTGCATATTCCCAAACAGCCTATGCTAACCTTGAGCCGGGTCTGGTGGCTCAGTGGACTAATGCATCCACTGAAAAGGGCTGTTTTTTACCTCATGGTCACAGGTTCAAATCCTGGTGGGTCCATTCAGCCATTCATCTATCTGAGGTTTCTAAAATGAATACCGTTGGGTATCAATAAACATCTTTTATTCAGCGCCTTGACACCCTTGGGTGATAAGTTCGCTTTACAAATACACGTGTTATGTTTTGTTATCTCACAATATCCATGAAGTGGTCCAATGCCAGTTTCCATTTCACCAACGAGAGTAACTCCTTTCCCTCCCAGACAACCATTACATCTCCTCTAACTACTATGTATGCCTGGGTTAGCAATTTCAAATTCTCCACATATACCTAGCAGAACAGTCTTCTAATTGAGTTTGACTATCCAGCGCATCACATTGGGAACCTTCTGCAGCACCTCACATCAGCTGGTAAAGCAACAGAAATCACTCTCCTCTCATCTGCATCTCAGGTAAGTGGTTTGATCAGTCCTCCCAATTGTGGGTATTCACGATCTGGAGTAACTATACCTAAGTCAGATCTGACTTGGAATTTTCACAGTTTGGGGTTGATTATCTCTTGCCTTTGTGTCCCGTCGGCTTCTCATCCAGTTAGCAAAATATTGCCTGCAGCACACTACACATATTTTAAATAACTTTGGCGCCGGTTGACGAATCCTCGCGAAATTTTCAAAACTAATGGGGCGCTCCACTCAGCTCCTACCCTGAAAGTCTCGGGGTGATTCGTCAAGCGGGGGCTGAGAAAAAAGGGGGGTCCCAAAACGTGTTTTCCCCATGCATTTTCCCATAGGTCCTTTAGTTGAAGGTACAGCCCAAACGGCTGAACAGAATTACTTGTAATTTGGCAAAGAGGTAGTCCTCAGGTCAGGCATGTGCCTTTTGCATATATGGAGTCAATCTGTTCAGTATTTCCTGAGAAAATTGCAGTTAAAAGTACATAAATATCTATAGCCGCGCACCGTGCGTGCACGGTGCGTGCACCCTAACGTGCGTGAGCGTAATTCTGATTAGTGGTTACATGTCAGTCAACGTTCGAATCGGTCGAAATCAGGAAGTGTCGTCCGCCATTTTGTTTGTTTTGGGTGCGACAGTGAAAAAGAGAGGTGGCGAATGTGAAAAGGGGGCAGGGTAGAGAGTTCCTGACCCCCTAGCCTTTGTCAGGGGGTCCCTAAAGGACCCCGAAGGGTGAAAAAAACATTTTATTTTTATTTAAAGAAATCGCACGGTGAAAAACCTTAAAAAAATATATATAATTATACATACATAACTTAGCATTTAAAAAACCGTACAAATTCACTTAAAAAACCATAGGTTTCAAACACGTTATAGTTAGGAATTAGCATTTAAAAAACCTTGCAAATTCACTTAAAAAACCATAGGTTTCACACATGTTATAGTTAGGTGGACATTTCACTCGTAAAAAACCAATGAAATTCCCCCGTTATAGTTAGTTGAGATAACTATAACTTGCGCGACCGCCACTCTATCACAAGGATGATGTCATCAGTGATGGCATGAGTGATGCCACTGACCATGTCATGAGTGATGTAATATGTGACGTCATGAGCAGAGGATTGCGGGCGCGCGAGTTATAGTTATCTCAACTAACTATAACTGGGGAATTTCATTGGTTTTTTACGAGTGAAATGTCCACCTAACTATAACATGTGTGAAACTTATGGTTTTTTAAGTGAATATATATATATATATACATATATATGCGCCGGACATCTCACTCTCGTCCCTGAAAGTAGAAAAACAACATTCTCTTGAGGCATACAGCGGAATAATACGCACCTGCTAAACTGCAAGGTGCTTATGAGGAAGACCGTACAGCAAGGAAACAAAAACGAAAAAGAACGATTTATTCACATTTGTAATAAGCCTTAATACTTTGCACCAAACTGCACAACAATGATAAAAAAAACCCACGCAACGAAAGTGAGTGAATTGTTGTAGAACTGAGCACCAAAATCAAGGGAGCTTATCAGATAGACCAGACAGTTACATGGCGGATAGAAACCTCAACCGGGCACAAAGAGCCAATGAGCTCTTAGATGACAACTCAGCCACCTCAGATCCATCCCGCCGCAACAGTGTTCCTTCAGAGGGGAAGAACAAAAATGTCCACATTGTCATTAGAGATTTACAACAAGCAAAAATCATGGAAATTAATAAGTGGTGGGAGAAAACCACGCTAGAAAAATATATCGAATTTAAAAGAGTACCTAGAGGTCTACGAATTTTGATTATGCCCACACTTAATGATTTGGATGCGGACCTCATCAAACAATGGCAAATGGACACAAATGAATGTTCCCTGAGATTAATGAAAACATTAATTACACACGCAGAGCGCAAATTGGCTGGCGCCTTGGAAAGAATTAAAACCTTGGAGGCGGAGTTGGACAAACTTCCAAATAATGATGAGAAAAAAGAACTGATAGAAGCAATGGAGAATAAAATAACCAAACACGAAGTTGATGTGGAGAAAAGAAAAGCCAGTAAATTCAACCGTGATCGTATTGATTACGCTAATGGGCGTATTTACACATTTGCCAGAAAATATGACTCTTTAAGGAATAGAGTGGCAATGGACAAATGCATCAGCCATGAAACACTAGGATTGTATGACAGCTCGGATCTGAGCTCGGCAGATGAGGACATAGAAATCTCTAAGTTGGATTTTTGTGGGGAGATGAGATTAGCCCAGATGGAAACGTGACAACGTGGTCGACCAAGAGCATGGGGAAGGGGGAGGGGTCAAAACCCACCCCAATCAGACGTGGTAAAAGAAGGGGCAAGGCCAAAAAGAGGAGAAGAAAAGAAAAAGCAAAAGGAAAAAGAACCTCACTCGATACAAATTTGGTCATTAATCTCTCCAACATGATTTTAAATACAGACCATATCAGCCTGCTCAATAAAGGACTCACATTCTGTCCAAATACAACTCTAGATATCCCAAACATGCGCATTGACCTATACAAATTTTGCCGCAAAGCCAAATTAAAGAAATACTTTGAAGAAAAGCTGACATCAACAGGAAGGGCCCTAATCTCTAAAACCCAAGACATCTCCCCTCTGAATCGCAAAGACTTACCAGCTTTAAAGACACTATCCAATCTTGGAAGCCCGAACCTTGACGAGAGTACCAGCATTGGTTCAAGCATTGAAGATGATCTCAAATTCTGTCAAGAAGAAGGAAAGTGGGTTAAAATCTAAGTCCAAATTCTGTCCACAGCTACCCCAAGGAAATAAAATGGACCTATTTCACGAGATCGTGGTTGATGAAATCAATCAAATCACCATGGGTAAACATAGGAGAAATAACAAACCCTCATGGAATCTCTCACGGGGGGAACAGCAAGCAATGAAGGAACTGAGAGACAATCATAACATCATTATAAAAGCCGCCGATAAAGGCGGCAATATTGTCCTACAAAATCGAGAGCAATACATTGCTGAAGCCTACAGACAACTGAGGAACCAAGATCATTACAAAATATTGGATAAAAATCCCATGACACAATGGACTACAGAATAACATCAGCAATTACTAATTTGGAAAGAGAGAGGACTAATCAACTTCGAGGAATTTATGTACCTCAAGGTCGATAATCCTATTACACCTACAATTTACTTTCTTCCAAAAGTGCAAAAGTCAACTGTAGATCCTCCGGGCAGACCAATTGTCAGCTCTATGGGCTCACTCTTGGAAAGAACGTCTCATTATATCGACGTGTTCCTAATTGATTATGTGACAAAATTGCCCTCATACCTAAAAGATACTACGGCTTTTCTAAACAAATTGGAAACAATCCATTGGAACAAACACCAGACTCTGATTACAGTAGATGTGACTTCACTGTATACATCTATCTGTCACCAAGATGGTCTGGCAGCAGTGAACACATTTCTGGATACAAGATCACTGAGTTATTTGGAACATTCACAAATGATCCTAGATATGTTGAATCATTGTCTAACACATAATGTTTTTCTTTTTAATGGGGAAATATTCCTTCAGAGACAAGGCACAGCGATGGGGACTTCTTTTGCCCCGACGTATGCCAATCTATTTATGGCAGTGTGGGAAGATGGCATCCTGAGAAGCAGATACAGGCCTAATATTAAAACGTGGATGAGGTACATAGACGATTTGTTTATAGTGTGGGAAGGAGACGAATCGACACTGGAAGACTTCATCCAAAGCCTGAATGAGAACAATTATAATCTGTCCTTCACATCCAACCGGAGCAAAAATCAAGTAACCTACCTGGATGTAGAAGTTTTCATCCATAATCAAAAGATCTGCACCAGAATCCATCGGAAACCCACATCGACAAACAGCATCCTCCATGCCAACAGTGGACACCCACAACATCTGAAATGGAGCATCCCGTATGGCGAGATGCTCCGCATCAAGAGGAATTGCTCAGAGACCTGCGACATAGAGAGTAATCTGGAGGATGCAAGTGCTAGATTCCTGGCAAGAGAATACCCCCTGAAGGTCATAAATGACTCAAAGACCAAAACCATGGAAAAACCAAGAACAGAACTACTGAGAGAACGAGATGATACTGACAATGATGAAACAATTCGGATCATTATGGATGTTAACGTTGAAAATAAGTGCCTAAGGAAAATCATCAGAAAGAATTGGAATATCTTATTGCTGGACGACTCACTAAAGAAAAATTTACCACCTACTCCTAAAATCACCTATAGGAAGACCTCATCATTAGGGGATATTTTAACACAAAGCCATCTAAAAACACTAAAGAAGGATAGAGTAACATGGTTAACCACACCTGGTTTTTGGAAATGCTCCAAATGTAAAGCATGTGAACATGGAAATAACACACTTTCATACACATTGGCCAATGGCAAAAAGGAATGGATCACTGCTCATATCACGTGTGAAACCAAATACGTGGTATATGTTCTAGAGTGCCCGTGTAAACAACTTTATGTTGGAAGTACCATCAATAAATTAAAACTGCGCATTCTACAGCATTTGCGAGCAATAAAAAACCGAGATCTGGCGTACCCTATGGCTAAACATTTCTCCGAAAAACATCAAGGGAACTCACTAGGGTTACGCTATTTCGGAGCTAAAATGATGCAACCTAGCGAGCGAGGTGGGGACATAACTCTGGAATTAAGAAGGGCTGAGTCCAGATTCATTTTAGCGATAGGAACAGAAAAGCCCTTTGGCCATAACTTGGATGCAGAATTACATGTTCATTTATAAAAACCATGGAAGACCTAACCCTGACCTGTAGCTTTTAGTGGAGAAATTCAGGAGAGCAAAAGGATGAGTTTTTACAAAATCATGACAATTAAAGTGAGACTGGAAACAACTGGAATACCTAGAAATGAACTATGGGCCACCTGAAAAAATAAAAGAGGTTTTTTTTTTTAAACAAGACCATAACATTGATGGTAGATTGGAAAATGCAAATTTGCACAATGCATCAGAACTATATATGAACTCATGCTACTTGTAGCATCAAATGATATATTTTATAGGACTGAAACTGCTTGTTTGTACGATATTTTTGTATTAGATGATGGCTATGGCACCTTGTATTTATGAGTCTAAAAAATTGCAATTTTGCGCAATACACTTGCATATTTGTACTTTACTGAAATGCACTGTATAACACCTATGGCAGGTTGGATCTCATGAGCCTAAACAATTGCATAATTTGCACGATACACTTGCACTTTACTAAAATGCACTGAATTACAATTACGGCAGCTTGGATCTCATAAGCCTAAAATAACTGCAAATTTGCACAACACACTTGCACTTTACTAAACACCTTAGCAGGTTATTGACACCATTGATACAATTTGCACATTGCACAAATCACTTTTCTACCATCCCCTCAAAAACTTAAGAACTTCTTTTCAAACTCGGGAGATGATTAACTTAAGACCATGGCTTTTGGTAATAATTTTTAATAACTTTTAATAATTTTTGTAAGATCTTGAGAATTATTGATAATTCCCTTGGGTTTTGAGGTCTCCTCCTAAAATTAGTCAAAACTGAAAATCCAGTTTCTTTTTTCCTGCACATCCCTTAGGTTGTTTTTAGGATTTTTTAGGACCTTTTTAGGATCTCTCTCCTTTTTTCTTTGGAATGTGAATATATGCATGATCCTGACAATCATAGCATACATGGTATTCTAAGGCCCTCATAAATAAGTCTTCCATAATTGGTGAGTACTTCACTCAATAAATCCGCCAACGCTGTTTGGTCATCTGTTTAAGGACCCAAAATAGGAAGTGTTTCCTATGTATACAACAAAACACATAAATAAATAAATAAGAAAATAAATAAAAAAATAATGAATAAATATATAAAAAAATAAAATGAATAAAAAAATAAACAGACATACATAAAATAATAATAAAAAATTAAGAATGGAAATGTAAAATGGCGCTTAATGTATGTCATCATTGAGTGTGGGTTAACATTCTAGTTTACAGACAAACACAATGTTAATTATCTGTTTTTTGCACTCTGTCACTTTAAAAAGACTGTCTAGATGTTGGGACTCTATGGTCCAGTTGAAGGCATTCGCCGAAACGCGTCGACCGTCCCTGTTGTTGTGCACCTGGTGAAGATGAAATAAAACGTTATTGACTGACCTTTCTGTGCTGTTGGACTTTCTTGCTGCCGTGGATATCTTGGTGGGGATTGCTACCGAGTTTCTTTTCTAAATATATATATATATATATGTTGTAGTGGAAATATATTTTTGTTCTTTGGTGAATCTATCTGTTTGAGTCACTTCTTTCTTGGATATATATATATATACATATATATATATATATATATATATATATATATATATATATATATATATATATATATATCAATCCACGAAATTACTCCTTCTGAAGTTCAAGCCCCCGTAGGTGGGGTGGTGCGGACCGGCGGAGACAACCGGCAGAAATATGATCCCAAACGGAGTCCCAAACGCGCTCTCAGAGTAAATAATAATTACCAGGGAAACGGGTGGTCACATTGACACAGGTAGGTTTATTCACATCATAAACCTGCTGCAACGCGTTTCACCCACGAACGGGCTTGTTCACACAGCGTGTCACACACTAATGCCACAATACACACTGTTCCGTAGACAAGTCAATAACATAAACAAAGGACTTGAAAAATACATGCAATCTGCAATGTTACGCTAAGTAAGGCGCCATATTATAATGTGTTTTCACTGGTAGTTAATATAAGTGATCATCCACAATTTTTTCTGTTATTCTGTCAGGAAGTATTAACCATGATGGAAAGTGTCACCATTATAATAGTACTCGTATTTCATTAGTTAGCGAAAAAATCTGCATCAATTTCAAACTCTGGCACATGTTGCGTTAATACAAACATCGATACACAAATTTCTTCAAGGCATACGATACTAATTTAACAACATCATGTGATTCTAATTAAAGCATCGTGCCATTCGTAATGTGAGGTCTCTAGTGCTGGGTTTGATCCGTCACATGCTAGGTAACCGTTTTTTGAATAAAACTTTATGCGAGCGTGTGATTACAACGTTATCCCTAGGGTCGCGTAACGTCCGCCTAATAGTGGCAAGCAAAATTATGTTGCATCTGTTTAGATATAAACAGTAACACGTTCCCCAGTTAGCCACCGTCATCTTTTCAAATAATATGATAAATTAATATGCTCAGTAAATGAAATTGTTCATTAACTTGTCAAAATGTTCAGACGGTTAAACAAAACTTCGCCATATAGTGGCAAAGAGAACATAACGTCTATCTCATGTTCTTCAGTCAATTAATTACGTCAGTAGTACTTCGCCAAATAGTAGCAAAGAAAGCATAACGTCTATTCCATGATATCCTGGATGGAAAGAGCATCAACCATGATCTGAAAAATCTGTGTAGAACTTTCTTCATGTATACGTAATGCTTTAAGCTCTACAAGAAACGTCCTATGTCTCTATCGAAACTATAAATGTGGCATGTTGTGTTTACCCTGTTCGAACTAACTTCCTATAAAACACCCATCAGTGAAAACAAAATGATATAAGAAGAAGAATTCATATCGAAGATAGAGAGGGAAGAGAACACCTTAGTTTGTTAGATGGCAAAAGGTAAAATTAGAGGTCAAATTCTCTGGCATGCCTATTAAGTACAGCATTAAGGCAAAAGTTTGTTTATATATACTCGGAACCTCAAACTTCAATAAATTACTTGATAGTTGTCAAAACACCAATGTCTGGAAGGTAAGTGAAGAAAAGGGTAGGGACCCCGTTGGCCCTAGAAATACATGGTCCCTTCCATTCCTCCTGTAAAGAGAAGAACAAAAGAAAGTGGAGTAAGAGGAAAGTAGAAAGATATTGTTTTATCACTTTACAAATTTAGTGACTTAATCCAAAAATTATGGAACAGTTATTCAAACATCTGAAGACACTTCATAGTAAAACTTTCTAGAAAATCTATAAAAAAGTATTATTCCAATTATTACATGGAAATTCACTTGTACATACATCCTGAAAGTAGACCTGGTAAAAAACCTGAAAAGGACCTAAAAGGATCACAAAAGCTGTACATTATTTAAGAATAAGAGATTTTTTGGTCTATAATATATGCTGCTTGACAGTGCTTGTGAAGGTGATGGTGCTTGCATCAAATCATTCAGACTGTAAATGGATCGCCATTTCCTCATCCATATTATGTCCGTTAGGGAACTTAGTGCACATCCCAATGATGTGTCTCGATTAGTTTGTTCGGTAAGATTTGTTCTATCCCATACTATGGGATAGAACAAATCTTACCGAACAAACGAGGTGGAAATCGCACCCTGCGACTTAGACAAAAAGAATCGAGACACATCATTGGGATGTGCACTAAGTTCCCTAACGGACATAATATGGATGAGGAAATGGCGATCCATTTACAGTCTGAATGATTTGATGCAAGCACCATCACCTTCACAAGCACTGTCAAGCAGCATATATTATAGACCAAAAAATCTCTTATTCTTAAATAATGTACAGCTTTTCTGATCCTTTTAGGTCCTTTTCAGGTTTTTTACCAGGTCTACTTTCAGGATGTATGTACAAGTGAATTTCTATGTAATAATTGGAATAATACTTTTTTATAGATTTTCTAGAAAGTTTTACTATGAAGTGTCTTCAGATGTTTGAATAACTGTTCCATAATTTTTGGATTAAGTCACTAATATTTGTAACGTGATAAAACGATATCTTTCTACTTTCCTCTTACTCCACTTTCTTTTGTTCTTCTCTTTACAGGAGGAAAGGAAGGGACCATGTATTTCTAGGGCCAACGGGGTCCCTACCCTTTTCTTCACTTACCTTCCAGACATTGGTGTTTTGACAACTATCAAGAAATTCATTGAAGTTTGAGGTTCCGAGTATATAATAATAATAATAATAATACTGCATTTTATAAAGCGCGAACAGCTACCTCGCAATGGAGGTGTCCCGGCGCTAGAGGAGTACAGTTGACCTAGAGGCAGAAGGAAAGAGGCTAGCGGGGATGAATGAAGAGCCACGTTTTCAGTAATTTCTTGAAGCAAGGCTCAGAAGGTGCCTGTTGAATTTCTTGAGGTAGGGTGTTCCAAAGAGAGGTGACGTTTGCCGAGAAGGTCCGGCCGCCTAGTCGAGCCTTTCTCGATCGTGGAACAACCAGCTGAACACGGCAGTTGGACCGAAGTGCACGTGTTTGGGCATACCTTGGAAGGCGTTTTTTCAGATATTCTGGGCAGGATCCATGCAGAGATCTAAATGCTAGCGTGAGTGCTTTGAATTTTATTCTGCTGGTCACTGGCAGCCAGTGCAGAGAGCGAAGATGCGGAGAGACTGACTGTCTGAGAGGAATTCGCAGTAACAGTCTTGCAGCCGCATTTTGGACTACCTGGAGTTTTTGCGTCAGGTATTTAGGTTGGCCAAGGTAAAGTCCATTGGCGTAGTCCAGCCGAGATGTGACAGTGGCGTGGATAACCGTTTTCCGGCAACTCTCCGGGAGGAATCTCAAGATTTTCCGGAGATTTCTAAGTTTGCTGAAGCAGCACCCGGCAACTTGTTGGATGTGGGCGGTGAAGGCCATACTATCGTCCCATCTAACTCCAAGGTTTTTTGCCGAGCGGCTGGGCGAGGGGGCTGGGCCCATCTCCGTTGGCCACCAAAAATCTGAGGCGGGGGTGGGGCCTCTGCCGAAGAAGATCACTTCGGTCTTATTGGCATTCAGTTTTAATTTATTCGTGTTCATCCAGTGGGAGATATCTTGGAGGCATCCTTTGAAGTTCGAAAAGGACTCCTGCGTCATCTCTGAGTATGGAAATACCAACTGGGTGTCATCGGCATAAGAAATTGCCTTGACACCCCAGTTGGCAATCAACGTAAAGAGAGGCGCAAGGTATATATTAAATAAAAGGGGGCTGAGGGCCGACCCTTGTGGGACTCCACAGCTAAGGGCCTTAGGGGCTGAGGAAATCGTCCCTAGTGCCACCTTTTGTGTCCTCTCGGACAGATAGGAGTGAATCCATCCCAGCGCCTTGTCCTGGATGCCTATCTCGGCCAGCCGGCTGAGTAGTCTGGCATGGTCCACCGTGTCGAAGGCGGCCGACAGATCCAGGAGTACCAGCATTGCTGAGTTGCCTGCATCCATCGACCACCTTATTGATTCAGCTACCTCGATGAGCGCAGTCTCCGTACTAAAGCCTGGACGGAAGCCTGACTGTGTCTCATGTAGTACATTATTTGTTTCTACAAATTTGCTAAGTTGGCGCTGTAGGATTTTCTCTAGCATTTTCCCGGGGGCGGCTAAGAGTGATATAGGGCGGAGATTAGTAAGGTCTTCTGGATCACCATTGGGTTTTTTTTTTAATGGGAGGAGAGTGGCATGTTTCCATACATCTGGAAATGTACCCGAGGAGATGGATGAGTTCCAGATGTGTTGTAGTGTAGGTGCTACAAACTCAGCAATGGAGCTCCATAATTTTGCTGGGCAGGGGTCGTCAGGGGAGCCGGATTTGCATCGAGTGAGTTCTTCTCTCGCCTCGCTCAGAGGGATAGTCATAAACTGGGTGAGGGTCACGTTAGGTGCGTCTTTAAACACGAGGTTCTGTTTTAGCGTGTTTATTTCAGGTCCAAAGAATTCATACACCTTTTTGATCTTTTGATCAAAGAACTCGGAAATTTGCTCGCAGAGAGTAGCTGTCGGTGCGACCTCCCTCTCAATGCACTTAGGCTTAAAAAACGATTGTACTACTTTAAAAATCTGTTTGCCTGACTGCTCTGCCTGAGAAATAGAGTCCGCATAGTATTGTTTTTTACCTTTCCTAATGGCTTTCCGCAGTTTTTTGGAGGCCTCCTTATATATCGTTCTTTCTTCCTGGCTGTAGTTTGCTCTCCATAACCTTTCCAGCTTTTTGCAAGCTGCTTTCTCTTTCCTTAGGTCCTGCGAAAACCAGGGCGCTGAGGGGGATTCTCTCTTTGATAATGCTCGTGTAGCCGGAGCAATGGCAGAGAACATCTTTCCGATCCACTCATTAAGAAGCTGGGCATCTGTATTAGCATTATTGGTCAAAGAAGGGGTGGTTTGTGCTAGGACAGGGCCCATAGTGTCAGGGGTCAGCCTTTTCCATTGTCTCTTCAAGAAGTAACATTTGCTTGAAGCAGAAGTGTCATAGACCATGTTTAGTGTAAAAGGGACCAGAGAGTGGTCTGACCATGTCAGAGGGAGTGGTGCTTCAGGCAACACGTTCTTCATATTAGAGAAAATGAGGTCAATCGTGTGGCCCCCTGAATGTGTAGGGCCCTCATTTATCAGTCTAAGACTGGCAGTATTTAGTGTTGCTCTGAGCATCTCTGCCATGGCACAGTCGGACTTATCCATATGGATGTTGAAGTCTCCTACCACAAGGAAATGGGGGTGGAGGAGGGAACTCTGAACAATCGTATCCAGTAAATTGTAAAGGTTGGCATCTCTGCTGCCAGGGGGGCGATATATCACCAGTCCTGCGAGTGACAGCTGAGGGCTAACCTGGAAGCAAAAGTGGAGGCCTTCAATTCCCTGGATAGTAGTCGGGCCGAGGATGTTAGCCTTAGTTGTTCTCTGAAAATAATAGCTACGCCACCGCCTCTTTTTGTCCCAGGTCGGTTGGCGAGACATATTTTGAATCCCAGAGGTACAGCTAGTGCAATCGAGGTCATATTGTCCTCCTTCATCCAGGTTTCAGTTAAAAATAGGATATCCCATTCCTGCTCTTCTAGTAATAGCCAAACATCATCTGCATGTTTGGCTAAGGATCTACAATTCAATAGGCCAGCTCTAAGGCTTGTGCGGGTTGGTAGTTTACGGTAAGGGGGCCCTACAAAGTCATTTCTACCTAGAACTATTTCACAGTTGCCACAGGTCTGCGGAGGGTTGAAGGTCAGAGGGTCTAAAGTGTGAGAGCACCGATTGGATGGGGGGGCAAATGCTCTTAGTTCCTCACCTGACCACACTATCCTCTCACCTTGAGTTCTGTGACCGGCAGCATAACTGGCCTTGGCCGCGGTCTGGTCGCGGACGGGCGCAGACGGGCTTGCCTTAGGCGCGCCTTCGGCGCGCAAACGGCGCTCCCGCTGCGCTCGTCCGCTGCGCTTCCGGGGGAAGCACATGATAAATAGGGAATGGGTAGAGGGCGTGGCCTGGCGGTTAGTGGGCGTGTCCTGGGAGTCCCGGGGGGAGCGTCAATACCAGGAAGTATCCCGCCGCTGCGATGCCAGCAGCTGCGCGGTGGTGCCCAGAAGGGAGGGGTGGGTTTATGTAGTAAAATCACACAAAAACACACTCAAATCTTAAAACAGTTTAAAATCACTGCCAGATACAAATTTTTAAAAAGCGAGGATCGCCTCTCCCGGCTTCCGCCTCAGGAGGTCGACGTAGTCCAACTCGCGCTGTTCGTGGCGCGCTATTTAACAGTATGTTAGGGGGCGTGGCCTGGCGGTTAGTGGGCGTGTCCTGGGAGTCCCGGGGGGAGCGTCAATACCAGGAAGTATCCCGCCGCTGCGATGCCAGCAGCTGCGCGGTGGTGCCCAGAAGGGAGGGGTGGGTTTATGTAGTAAAATCACACAAAAACACACTCAAATCTTAAAACAGTTTAAAATCACTGCCAGATACAAATTTTTAAAAAGCGAGGATCGCCTCTCCCGGCTTCCGCCTCAGGAGGTCGACGTAGTCCAACTCGCGCTGTTCGTGGCGCGCTATTTAACAGTATGTTAGGGGGCGTGGCCTGGTGGTTAGTGGGCGTGTCCTGGGAGTCCCGGGGGGAGCGTCAATACCAGGAAGTATCCCGCCGCAGCGATGCCAGCAGCTGCGCGGTGGTGCCCAGAGGGGAGGGGTGGGTTTATGTAGTAAAATCACACAAAAACACACTCAAATCTTAAAACAGTTTAAAATCACTGCCAGATACAAATTTTTAAAAAGCGAGGATCGCCTCTCCCGGCTTCCGCCTCAGGAGGTCGACGTAGTCGATGAGTCAACATTGTGATTGGACAAAACACATACCTCTCCCATACCTGCATTAACCACCAGACATATCTTACTGTTACTATAATCCCCTCAAAATGACAGGGCACCCAAAAATCTCTGCAGGTGTCTTAATCATGTAAGATTTTAAAATACAGCTACTTTGTGACAAATTAACTAAGCTAAAAAAGGTTTGCTATCATATTTTTCTTCGTTAACCATTTATTTGCATTTGTTTCTTGAAATAAATGTATAAATTGACAGTAAAACTCTGCTTTTAAAGCTCCATCCCTTGGGACTGCACCCCTTTCCTCTGCCACACATTTGCTCCCATTTTATAAACAAACTTTTGCCTTAATGCTGTACTTAATAGGCATGCCAGAGAATTTGACCTCTAATTTTACCTTTTGTCATCTAACAAACTAAGGTGTTCTCTTCCCTCTCTATCTTCGATATGAATTCTTCTTCTTATATCATTTTGTTTTCACTGATGGGTGTTTTATAGGAAGTTAGTTTGAACAGGGTAAACACAACATGCCACATTTATA
The DNA here is from genome assembly GCF_964204655.1 of Triturus cristatus. Classification (NCBI taxonomy): domain Eukaryota; kingdom Metazoa; phylum Chordata; class Amphibia; order Caudata; family Salamandridae; genus Triturus; species Triturus cristatus. The sequence goes on from NC_140590.1 coordinate 807,117,797, forward strand.
GTTCCGATAGAGACATAGGACGTTTCTTGTATAGCTTAAAGCAATACGTATACATGAAGAAAGTTCTACACAGATTTTTCAGATCATGGTTGATGCTCTTTCCATCCAGGATATCATGGAATAGACGTTATGCTTTCTTTGCTACTATTTGGCGAAGTACTACTGACGTAATTAATTGACTGAAGAACATGAGATAGACGTTATGTTCTCTTTGCCACTATATGGCGAAGTTTTGTTTAACCGTCTGAACATTTTGACAAGTTAATGAACAATTTCATTTACTGAGCATATTAATTTATCATATTATTTGAAAAGATGACGGTGGCTAACTGGGGAACGTGTTACTGTTTATATCTAAACAGATGCAACATAATTTTGCTTGCCACTATTAGGCGAACGTTACGCGACCCTAGGGATAACGTTGTAATCACACGCTCGCATAAAGTTTTATTCAAAAAACGGTTACCTAGCATGTGAGGGATCAAACCCAGCACTAGAGACCTCACATTACGAACAGCACGATGCTTTAATTAGAATCACACGATGTTGTTAAATTAGTATCGTATGCCTTGAAGAAATTTGTGTATCGATGTTTGTATTAACGCAACATGTGCCAGAGTTTGAAATTGATGCGGATTTTTTCGCTAACTAATGAAATACGAGTACTATTATAATGGTGACACTTTCCATCATGGTTAATACTTCCTGACAGAATAACAGAAAAAATTGTGGATGATCACTTATATTAACTACCAGTGAAAACACATTATAATATGGCGCCTTACTTAGCGTAACATTGCAGACTGCATGTATTTTTCAAGTCCTTTGTTTATGTTATTGACTTGTCTACGGAACAGTATGTATTGTGGCATTAGTGTGTGACACGCTGTGTGAACAAGCCCGTTCGCGAGTGAAACGCGTTGCAGCAGGTTTATGATGTGAATAAACCTACCTGTGTCAATGTGACCATCCGTTTCCCTGGTAATTATTATTTACTCCGAGAGCGCGTTTGGGACTCCGTTTGGGATTATATATATATATATATATATATATATATATATATATATATTACCTACTGGCGGTCGCCAGAAGGTAGTTATAGTTAGGACCTATTATCCATAGGAAAATCGTAACATTCTATTCCCAATAACTTTGGCTACGGTTGACGAATCTTCGCAAAATTTTCTAAACTAATGGCCCGTTCCGATCAGCTCCTATCCTGAAAGTTTGGGGGTGATTCATTAGGCGGAGGCTGAGAAAAAAGGGGAGTCCCAAAACGCGTTTTCCCTATGTTATTTCCCATAGGAAATTTTAGACACGGCTACAGCCCGAACTGCTGAACGGAATTACACAGAATTTGGCAAAAAGGTAGCCCTTGGTTCAGAAAGCTCCCTTTTTTTAAAATGGTGTAAATCCATTCAGTAGTTCCTGAGAGATTCAAAAAATAGTGGTGAAAAAATCATTTTCCCATAGGAAACTTTAGACACTGTTATAGGAAAAACTTCTGAACTGATTTACACCAAATTTGGCTCAGAAAGCGACCTTTTTAAAAATGGTGTAAATCCGTTCAGTAGTGTTTGAGAAATTAAGAAATAAAGATAGTGATATCTAGAGGCACGGAGGATCCACACACCCTCCCGATCACGAGCTTCATGCTAATTGGCTGTCAACAGTTCAATCCAGGAAGTGTTGGCAGCCATCTTGAGCCTACCTCGGTAGAACCGAGGCACAAGAAAAGCAAAAAACAAACGCGCAAAACACAAAAATGGGGCAGGGTAGAAACACCCTGACCCCCTAGGCCTGCTCAGGGGGTCCCACAAGGACCCCCAGGGCCCATAAAAAAGATTATTTATTTTTTTAAATCAATGGATGCGCAGATGATCCGTGGATCCAGCTGCGAAAATAAAAAAAACGAAGCTCTTCGTTTAAATAAAGCCCCCTGGTGGCTGGGGGGCTCAATCCCCCCCACACTGCCCCGGGGCCCGTCACCCCCCCCCCCCCCCCCCGGGGCTTTGCAGAAAGATTTGCGGAGGGGCACATGGCCCCCCCGTAGCCCCGGGGACCACCCCCTCCTGGGGCTTTGATTTTTTTCGTGGGGGGGCATCCAAGCCCCCCCTAGTCCCAGGGACCGCCACCCCGGGGCTTTTATTAATAAATGTCATCAGTGATGTCATGAGTGATGTCACTGACCATGTCATGAGTGATATAATATGTGACGTCATCAGCAGTGCATTGCGGGGGCGCGAGTTATAGTTAGCTGAACTAACTATAACGGGGGAATTTTAATGGTTTTGTATGAGTGAAATGTCCAACTAACTATAACGCCCCTGAAACCTGTGGTTTTTCAGTGGATTACTAAGGTTTTTTAAATGCTAATTTCTAACTATAACGTGCCTGAAACCTTTGGTTTTTTCAGTGGATATGTATATTTGCATCCTATGTAGTGGCTATGATGGAAGAGGTCTCACTGTTCTCACTGATTTTCAGTACTGTTGTACTGTTGTGAAGCTAAGACGTGTTACATGCAGGTATTTATAAAGACCGTTGCTGCTAATATTGCTGGTTTTGATTACTCAGAAGGCCTCAGAATCACTAGCACCGATTAGGAGTTGAGTAAAAATTGCACTCAAAGTTGTGTTTGTACAGATGAAGAGGACCATTTCTGTCAATCTATCTCGAAATCATTAAGCAGGCCAAATTCATAGACATCATCTACTCCTCTTGGACCTGAGACCAGAATGTCCCCAAGTTAGAGCAGAAGGTCATCTACATATGCTATCCTCTCTACCTAGAGCTACACTAATCCTCCTAATTTAAGTGTCAGATTCCCTTTTAGGACCATAGTGGATTCTTAAACTGACCTCAGCTCTTCCTACGATTGGATCTCTTTTCCTTTGATTCTCTCTGGTAATTCTTTATGGTACCCAACTGGGCTGACCCTATTTGGCAAATATATTTATCCCTTTTATGATACTGACTTACTCTGCTCAATCTATCATTATCCATGACTGAGCACTGTAAAGTATATTTGGAATACTGTAAATCAGCTATAATCCTCAGGCTGCACCTGCACATCTCAAGCTCCTCTCAGGTTGTCCATGACCCTTTGTTTCTCTACTCAGTTGTTCCTCTACTGCTCCTAGGGTGACCATGCTACCTCTCATGGTTCTCTTCTTCAGCCTTACCCCAAGCAGTGGGGCTATAGCAAAAGGTATTATCAGTGATTCGACTGCCATGGTTATCCCAGACCACTTTAAATCTGTCAACGTCTGCTAGACTTGAAGAGCAATATAGGGGTCTTTCAGTGTTTTTTTGGCATGCCCTCCACCCCTCTACCATGTGATTTACAAAACCCCAAGTCTTCTTATTCTCTGTGCACCTTGTTAGGACCCTCCTCAGCTAGCTGCATTGTCAGTATTGGGTGTTGATTCTCATTTTGCTTTTGGCCGTGAACTCACCAGTTCTGATTTTTAGTCGTCTCTCCGCTTCTTACTTGACCTAAGAAGGAAGTTCCATTAGAGGAGGGACCTCCACTATCAAATCAAGGCAATGTTGGGCACCTACGCACTATAACAATCCCCAGATTAGGTTTAAGGGTGGTTAAGAGTGGGATACCCAGTGCGCTCCGGAACTCTGTCACTCGTCTTCCAGTATCCTCTTTGCAAGGTCTCCTTCATCTGCTACGGCCTGACTGATGCTCTTATTTGATTGTTTTCTCATATCCTGTTTGAGGCTAGCAATTCGGTTTGCCACATTACTGTCATAACCAGAGAGTTCAGACCTTTCTTATCTGAAGCTGATCAACTCCCCTACACCAGGCATGCAGCTGATCTCTGGAGGTACAAAAGAGCCACTCTGGCCCCTTGGTTCTCCACCATCTGGCCCCAAACAGATACCTTCTTACAGATGTCCATGAGGTCATCACCGCCTGATCACTGCACTTTCCCACACTTCACAAAGGCCTCCACAGCTGAGTGTTCCTGGAGTTCACTTCTCCTTCCTATCCCTCATATCTGTCATGTCCTGAGTATGCCCAGACCCCAAGAAGTACGCCAGGACGCAGGTAGGAGTCTTCGCATGGTTTATTCTGTATATTTTGTTTGTGCTTGCAGGCACGTCCTGTTCTTTCCCCTATCTTGTTGCTCTGGCCCATTCCTCCTTCCCTGACCGGAAGTGGTGTCCGGTGGCTGGTCCTCCCCTTTGCCTTTGTGCAGGGTCCTAGTGTCCCCTGCAACTCGCTCCAATCAGAATATGAGGGCTGAAGGGGCATTAATTCTCAACTTCACACTTTTTTTCGGCCCCACATGTATGATAACTGATTTATTTATAATTTGGAACCTTGCTGCCTCTTTAACATGGATGAGGCACCTAAGGCCAAGATGGCGCTAGATGCTGGAGCTGCGAAGTTTTCTCTTTCTCCGTAGGTTGTGTTTTGTTTTTTTACTTAGGGACAGGTGCTTGTGCTATGTATAGCCCAAAATGAAGTGGCTCAACTCACAAAGAGTTCTGACATGACTGATACAACTTTCTTGTTCTGTGGAGTCGGAGCTCAGTATTAGACATCATTGTGTTATCCGTCTCTTGTGTGTGAGAAGATTGAAGGTAGCCGCACAGAATTATGTTTATCAGAATTGCATTTTATCCCTCATTTAGAGGACTTCACACTGGAGTCACATATTAGGCAGCCATCTTGTTGCCTGAATAATCTTGCCCCACAATCGTCAATATTGATGAAGGCCTATTAAAAGAAAAAAAGGACTGTCCTTAGCATTACTCACTCTTGGGATTTCTGTTCTGGTGCAGTTTGGGCGAAATTAAGTGTTCTGTATCGTACAGTATGATAGACTGAGATACTTGGTAATGTTATCCTTGCATATAATTCAATTTTCCTGCTGGGTGTGGAGCTGAATGTCATCTGCATACTTCTGGAACAGAAGGTTGAGGAACTTGATTACTTGAGATCAATGCTGGTGGATGCCGGTGGGGGCCACCGGCACTCATTTTTGGGAACCAGCACATATTTTCTGCGTTAGACATTTGCTGAGAGCAAGACAGAGGAAAAGCAAAACAAGGCAGAAATTCAGAGGAAGAGAAAGACGGAAAAACCGTCATAAATGGAGAAAGCAGGAACCTAACAGAGTGGGATAAAGGGGTGGGTGGTTCCTTGTAGTGGAAAAGGGAGGCAAGAGGTGGATTCAAGACTACAAAGCCTTGGTATTGGGCACATAAACAATAATTGCACCAGCCATGGGCTTCTAACCAGAACTTTGGGCTCCGGCACTCATTATATTACAAATTAAGCACTATCTGAGCTACATGTCGATCACAACAACATCCAAAGGTTTTAACTCCATGAACACATGAACGATGCTGGGGTGGCAGAAACGATCAAACACAATCACTATCAGTTGTAAATATAAAACACAGAAAATGCCTAGAAAAATTATGTGAAGATAACTATTGTGTTATTAAAATCTATGAGTAAAATGTGAAAAGCCAGACTGAAGAAAATAAATAGACTGTCTACATCCTATGGAAGAAGGCAAACTAAATCCATACATTGCCAAGAGCTCATAAAGAGCTTTCATAGCACACACAGCCAAGTTAAGGTATGGTAGAGATGGAGCACAGACGTACGTCGGTGTTTTCACTCTTGTAAACTTGTGGTTTTCACACTCTATATAGAGTCAGCGCTGTGTTGCACAGGCGGAGCCTAAGCTGGCTCTGCTAGAGTCTAAATGACCCCCAAAATTGGGCTGACATACATGTGGTCCTGGGAAGCCTTAAGGTGGTGTTGACATGACTGGAAATGTTATACTTTCCTTTTCAGGAGCTAATTTGGTTACAGCAACTATTGTTTTGAAATGATGTCCAGAGGAAGCTCCATGAGGCTGGTTATATTAGATACGTTGTGGTCAGAGGGTTTTGAGAACCTTCTCAGAAAAGAGAGGAAAATCATCATAGAACCGTACTTTCCCCAAAACTAGTGATGAAGGATATTGTACCATAATATAAAGCAGCCCTGACTTCCTTCCTCCCCCTGTGCATCCCTGGAGGAATCACCCGGCTCGTCTCTTTAGACGTGGTGAGTGAAGCGGCACACAGCAAGTTAGTTACCTGCCATCATACAGTGCCCCCGCGACGCCGCAAACCCCCCCCCCCCCCTAAATTTGGAAGACTGCTTAGGCGTACACGGACTACTGCGGCACGCCTGGCCATAGCCATGCAGAAGATTGCCTGAACATTGGTTGCTGGAGCCCGTTAATGGGTGGAGGCTGCCTGCATATGCAGAAATATTGTAGTTAATTTCTGCCATGATTGGAGACCCGTGGACATAAAATGGCGGATTACGAGCAGTTCGCACTCGGAGATCCCCACAGTCTATTCTAAGATCCGGGTTGCCTAACTACACATCGGAGCCATGAGGATTCATCAGCTTACACCATCCAATGAGGTATTTAATTAGTTACAACCAAAATATGAACATTGCGGCGAACTTCTAATTGCGTGGCCTGACCCTAAAATGGCAGCTATGTGTGTATTATGGGGTCCGACTTGCCGGCTTCTTGATGTGTTTAAGTACGCGAGGAGCTGGCATGCTTCATGGGGCCGCTGATCGGGAAGACTGTCTGGAGTCTTTTTGAAGCATTTCGGAGCAGGTCCGTTCCAGACGACTTTCTGATGTTAGCGCCTGACTCTAATTTAGCAGCCATGCGATGATGATGTGAATCGGTTTATGCCTTCTGGGGGTGCCGAGCGCTGTGTTGCAGACGTGAGAGCAGAGCCTGAGATACTGCACCGGCTTTTCCTGTGAAGCGTTTCATAGCAAGACCAATTTCTGTCAGGTTACAGCATCTCCATTTGGCTATGCTCACGATTGATTCTGCCATAAGGTAGTGCCCGGTTCATCCCATCACCGGGTGTAACAGGAGTCGTGAGGGTGACCCCGGGAGGCTGGGGGCTCCTGTCCATGCCCTCATCTAGATCTTTTGGGCAATAATTTTTGTATGGAGTACCTCTTTAGAAACGCGCCTGGTTCCAGAATGGCGCCTGCAGTAGATTGGCGCCTGGGGTCTTAGCATCATCATAAAGGAATCCCCCCGTTTTGCATATACGGCGTAAATGCCACATAAAAGAATGGAAATTGTAGCTACTGTCCAGACCTATAAGGATGACCCTGATTTTCTCCCTGACTATGCGAGAATGACTCTGGAGGCATCACTCACCCCCTCTGAAGACATGCGGACACTGGCACTGTCCTCCTACCGTCTCACTGCATTGATTGCACCCCCTATGCTTTTGAGTCATTGAGAATTTTGAGGACCGACTGAACTTAACACCAAGGTCAAAACCCCCCTGCCTGACCTCAAGATGGCCGCCTCAGTTGGTCTCCCCACGATGCTCCACCACTACTGGACAATAGAACTGGTCATTGACCTGATCTTATCCACATCCCTCACCTGACTTTGATCCCCCTTTCTCCCCCCCTCCGCCCCCCCACTAGGACATGTACTCTTCGAATTTTCCCTCGACCGTGGTGACCCTGCCATTTGACCGATACCTGGTGGAGCTACCTGTTACCTGAAGAGGAGATGGGCTGTGGATCCCCCCTTGGCCGTCACCTACCCAGCTGGACTTTGGGCAGACGTTCCTTTGTCACTCTGTCGTATCTCCCTCCTACCCCTTCACCCTACCGAACTTCCCCCTCTAAGCTCCCTTCTTCTTGCTTTCTATCCCTTTAATGTTTTTCTGTTGAGACCTAGCTATTTGACCAATGCCCGGTGGAGCTACCTGATAGCTGAAGAGGAGATGGGCGGCGGATTCCCCCTCGGCCGTCACCTACCCAGCTGGACCTTGGGCAGACTTTCCCTTCGTCTCTCCATCGTATCTATACCCTACCCCTTTTTCCCCTTACCCCCTTTTCCTTCTCACTCCACTTCCTTTTCTTCTATGCTCCTTAAATATTTTTACTGGTATCATTGGTAACTTGTAAATGATGTAAGTTTGCAACTATGTGGAACCTTATGTAAAGTGCTCTGAATACCTCTGATACCTTACCTTCGGATCTAGCCGCTTTGTTCAGCTATTGAGGAGATCGGCCTTGGTTCATCCCCTGACCGTCACCTACCTAGCCGGACTTTGGGCACAGTTTTTCTCCCCGTCTCCCTGTCTCGCCCACCCCCCCCCCCATCGTATTTCTGTAACTCTGCTTTTTCCTTGTCTCCTATCTATCTACCTGTTCCCATTTAGCACTCTTTCTTTCTTTGACTTACATCCTTTGCTCCTATCCCCTCTAACCTGAATCTTTCTGTTATAACCTGTTGTGTTGTGTGCATCTTCCTTATTACTATTCTGTCCCTTGCTGCTCAGCCATGAGTGATGTCACTTAGAATGTTGGGTGTGAGGGACTGGGGAGTTGGCAGTTGGAAGAGATGGGGCTGAGCAGCAGGGAGGCTGCTCCTGGTGGGGCTCTACTGGAGATCTGAGGCCTTACTGATGATCTTTATATGGACTTTGTTACCTGTCAAATAAACCTACAACCTGTTCTAAGCGGCCTGTCTACGAGACATCCTTCATTATTACACTGGCGACGACTGGAAAGAACTTACGTGTGTGCTACTTCAATGGACTATGGTTTCTGTTGCTTAAAGGATTTTCAAGAGAAAAGGAAAAATTTCAAGAGAACTTTCAAGCTGGTTGCTGTACTGAAACTGTGAGTAAAGTGGAACTTGCTGCGTATTTGCTGTAGGAAACTGTGTAAAATGTAAACTGGAACTAAAAAAGGAACTTAAGAGAGATTACAAGTGAACTTTTGGAAGCTGACACTCAAGAGCCCCACCAGTGACCTATCCATCGGTCGCCATACTGTTTAAATGCTAGTTCCTGCTGCCTGCCTGCGAGAACCCTGAGGATTGATGGGGTGTTTGACAGCAGTAATCTAAGTAATTTGAGTATCCTGAGTAATCTTTCTGACACTTCAAGCCTGCGTGATCGAACTGTTTGTGCTGTGAGCCGTTTTACATGCTTGTGAAGAGTGTGTGAACATTTCTAGTCACACATTGTCCTGGTGTAGTTACTCTGACTTAAAGAAGTTTGAGGCTTGTCATGTTAGCCCGCATTGCAATGTGGGCTAACATTCTATGGTAAGAAATTGTTCACCGGCGTGGGACACAGATCTATGGTGTTCTACAGTATGTGGAATGGTTTTAGCAATACCTAATGGTACAAGTTTCGTGATGCCACTATTTACTTTGTTTTGTAGTTGAGAAGTCCGGGTAGTCTTCACGGTTTATTCCTTTAGTGAGGGGTGAGGTTGGGTTTTAATCCCAATTAGTGTGTTCAATGTGTGTAGGTCATCTTGCACTGTTCAGTGTTTCTTTTGGGAGGTGTATTCTCCTATAGGGAGGTTGATTCCCCTACTACTTTGTTTTTTTTTCAAAAGGGAGGTGTTTTCCCCTATAGGGAAGTGTTTTCTTCCTTATTACAGTGGTCAGAGTATCATAGTGAGGTGTATTTTTCCCTATTGCAAGTTCGGAGAGTCTAGGGAGGTGACGTCTTTCCCCTATTTCAGAGTTTAAGGGAAGTGTTTTTCCCCTATAGGGTGACGTTGTTCTCCTATTTCTGTAATTTGTATCATAGGGAGGTTTATTTTCCCTATTTCCGAGTTTAAGGGAGGTGTTTTTCCCCTATAGGGTGACGTTGTTCCCCTATTTCTGTAATTTGTATCATAGGGAGGTCTATTTTCCCTATTTCTGTGTCTAAGGGAGGTGTTTTTCCCCTATAGGGTGACGTTGTTCCCCTATTTCCGAGTTTAAGGGAGGTGTTTTTCCCCTATAGGGTGACGTTGTTCCCCTATTTCTGTAATTTGTATCATAGGGAGGTCTATTTTCCCTATTTCTGTGTCTAGGGAGGTGTTTTTCCCCTATAGGGTGACGTTGTTCCCCTATTTCTGAGTTTAAGGGAGGTGTTTTTCCCCTATAGGGTGTAGTTGTTGCCCTATTTCTGTAATTTGTATCATAGGGAAGTTTATTTTCCCTATTTCTGTGTCTATGGGAGGTGTTTTTCCCCTATAGGGTGTAGTTGTTGCCCTATTTCTGTAATTTGTATCATAGGGAAGTTTATTTTCCCTATTTCCGAGTTTATGGGAGGTGTTTTCCCCTATGGGGTGGTGTGTTTACCCCATTGCTGTTCGTTTGTTGGTGGTGTTTGCCATCTAATTATTTCCCTAGGGAGGGGGATGGGGTTTGTTATGGATTTTCTTGCAAGTATTTTCTGATCTGTTGTATGTTTACTTGCATAATGAATTTTCTGTTTATGTATGCAATGGTATTTTGGTGTTATCTTGATTTTATGCATTTGTATCTTTATGCTTTGTTTTTGTAAGGAAGGGAGATGTGTTATAACCTGTTGTGTTGTGTGCATCTTCCTTATTACTATTCTGTCCCTTGCTGCTCAGCCATGAGTGATGTCACTTAGAATGTTGGGTGTGAGGGACTGGGGAGTTGGCAGTTGGAAGAGATGGGGCTGAGCAGCAGGGAGGCTGCTCCTGGTGGGGCTCTACTGGAGATCTGAGGCCTTACTGATGATCTTTATATGGACTTTGTTACCTGTCAAATAAACCTACAACCTGTTCTAAGCGGCCTGTCTACGAGACATCCTTCATTATTACACTTTCCCCTTGCCCGCTACACCGCCTAGCCCCCTGTCCTTTTGTGCCCTTTGACTAAGCACTCCTTCTCCCCTTGTTGGGGAAAGATCCAATATTTATACTCTGGAGTCTCAGTGAACCCGCTGAGAGAGTCCACAGCGCCTAGGGGGCCACACACAGTTGAGGTATGGTATGGCACCCCTTGCCAAAGCACTCCCTCTACCCTTTTTGGGGAGGATCCAGTATGTAGGCCTTGGAGTCTCAGAGACCCCTCTGAGAGAGTCCACTGCATATAGGGAGCCTCTCGCAACAGAGATGGGGAAATGATACCACTCCCCCTGGGATCACAGCTTACTGGACTTTGGACGCAGCTCTGACTCGTCTACCGGTTTGTGTCCCCGACACCCTCCCCCTCCTCTTTCCATGCTGTCTCTCACCCTCCCCTCCTCTTTCCCTCCTCCATTCTCTGTCTACTTCCCCTGCTCTTATCCCCTCCCCTGAATCGCTCCCCTTGCCTGCTTTCTCCCTTACGTATATGTCCTTTTTTGTTTGTCTCAACCTTACTTGTCACTATGTTGCCAGGCTCTAATAACTGTGTAACCTTTGTAACGATGTAACCTGCAATTATGATCTGATACTCATGTAAAGCGCTCTGATACCTCCGGGTCTAGCCAGCGCTATATAAAACCTTTAAAATAAAAAAAGAAATAAAAAATCGTCAGAATCTCATCTGACAAATGTTTTTTGTTAATATTAGAACATCTACACCAAATAGAACAATATAATAAGCATAGTACACAGCCTTCAACTGTGCAAGGCAACAGGTTAGCTTCAGGTATATATGAGAGGCATAGAAGTGACCATATAGAGTCAGTTCTGCTATCTGATTGATGGAATTACAATTCTTAGAGTATCAAACAGTGTTTGTGGCTTCAGCCCCTAAATGTGACTGATTGTATTCTCGATATTACCAGTGATTCTCTGCCCATTAAATATGTTCTTTTAAATCTGTCCACCTACCGTTTTCGTTTTTCATTTTTGTCCTTTCATTTGGTACCAGGTGGTGTCTTTTCATTATCTTTGTAAAGTGTTTTGTTATCTCGTAAATCTTGTACACGCTATAAAAATGCTAATACGTAAGTAAAAATTGCTGTAGATGAACTTTGCAAAAGAGAGTTTATAAAGAGTTTGTGAACAAGACTGGTATTGACATTCTTCCAGAAGCTGGTGTCTTGCTTGACTAGAACTATTATTCCCTGCAATAGACAGTAAGGAGGAACTTTTTATGTGAGTTACACCCACCCCGAATCAAAAGAGGCCAGCCCTGTCCTCAGCCATGAAGGGCTAGAATGCCATCTTCTGTAGATTGCTGAGGTCCAGCATATGTTATGTCCTCAACGCCCAAGCGTGATGTGCCTAAGAACAAACTTGTATTTTAGGGTCCTGAAACTGAGAATAATCTCTGCAGTGAATATACGACATTTGTAGACAAAGCACTGCAGAGGAACACGTTGATCGGGAGTGGGTTTGAGACTAAAAAGAGCATATCATTAATTCTAGGAAAAATTATAGATTAGATATTAAACAATTGATACCATTGGAAACACTGAAGAACGCCCACGAGAAAGAGCGCAACAAGGAAAGCAAAATCCACCGACCACATAGCTGGATGTGACCTTTGCTTGAAGATCACCATCCTTCCCGCCTCTGCGCGCGCACCCCGGCGTCGCAGTCTGCTGAAGGTCAGGGGATGAAGGGGAGATCTCGATCGGTTGCTAATGATCAACCTTGTGAGTCCTGTGCTGCAAAAGTGAAAGAGGCAGAGCCTAGAAGGGGGAGCCGCTGAAATGGCCGGTGGCAGGGCCCGATGTGCACTCCTTTCTTCCAAGCGAGATACAATCTTCGCCTGACAAGCACTGCGTTTGGGGCTATTTAGCCAACAATACCAGAAAAGGCTGATGTCAAAAAACCAGCGGAGAGGAAATACTTTTCTAATTCCACGTCCAGCTCAGCCGCCACGCTTGCAGTCCGTTGACAAAACAGCAAGATAACTGGAAGGTAATTTCAAAATCAACGAGCTACAGATAGGCCTGCCACCAAAAGAACCGCAAACGCTGGCAGTCACAGCCCCAGGCCACTGGTGTCCCTGGAGGAGGGTCACGCGCCGCTTGGCCTAGAGGCTGCAGAGTGCCCTCACAAGATGGTGCGTGCGGAGCAGAGAGTCTCAGGTGCGTCAAAATAGGGCACACACACTAAGGCACAGCAAATGATATGACTTGCTTTCGTCCAATCCGAATGCCTCTGACAACTAGACTCAATGAAACTATCAAAACACTCACGGCTACTCTGATTGAAAAACCTTTTGATTTTACTTTATGGATTTACATTTGATACATAATGTGATTGTTGCCCATTATTTTATCCAGAGCGCCCTGGTGAGAACTTATCCCAAACATCAGTCAGGTGAGATATAGTAATTTATTTTTTATCTAGAGGAAGAATCCCACCCGCTGTCTTGGGAAGATGGTAGGTTCCTGTTCCTTTTGAGGCTTGAGAATGTCATACGGTGTAATGTCATAGAGTTGGGTAGAGTGGAGTAGACTGGAGTGTCATAGCATATAGTGGAGTAAAGTGTCATAGACTGAAGTGGCGTCTCATAGAGTAGAGTGGTGTGGAGTACAGTAGAGTGGAGTGGCATAGCGTAGAGTCAAGTAAAGAGTCATAAATTGCAGTGGTTTCTCGTAGAGTACACTTGAGTGCTGTATAGTAAAGTGCTGGAAAGTCTCATAGAGTGCTGTACAATCGAGTTGTTCAGCAGAGTGTACTGGAATAGAGTGGATCAGAGTTTCATAGAGTGCCATACAGCGCATGAGAAATTTTTAGCGTGGGGTTGCATAGAGTGGAGCAGAATGTCGTAGAGTGGAGTGGTGTAGAGTGTAAGCCTAGCCGGGGTTCTGCAAAGGGACCAAAAAACTGTGCCACGCTATGCATAGTTCCACAAGCAGTGCATTAGGTTGCACCTTTCACGCTGATTTTTAGCACCGGGTGTTTGTTCCGCGCTGGAAAATCAGCGCAAATAGCACCATGTGCAGCACAAGAGGACGCTGCTTATTTCTGCCGTTCGAGTAGAACATCTACTCAAGCAGTAGCTTCCTCAACGTGAACAGAAGGTTTCTCAATGCGAGCAGTAGTGGCCATCCGCAACCTCCCAAGTTGAGAAATCTCCCCGGGAGGTGATCTGAGGTAAGAGTTTCCTTGCTCGCCAACTTAACGTTGACGAATGTGAGCTTGGAAAAAACTCCACTATGCAGAACGGAGCAAAGTTTTTCGAAACTACATGCACTATGCAGAGTGGGAAAAACTCCACGAGTGGAGCGGAATTTCATGCCCAGGCCTAGTAGAGTGGAGTGATGAACAGTGGCATAGAGTGGGTTAAAGTATCGCATAGGAGAGAAGAGTGAAGTGGAGTTGAGTGGAGTCACGTAGGACATTGTGGAGTAAAGTGTCATAGAGTGGAGTGCCATAGAGTTGAGTGTCCTGTTGTAGAATAGAGTTGCATGGAGTGGAGTAGAGTGGCCTGGTGTTGCATACAGGGGAGGGTAGTGCTATAGAGTGGAGTGGTGTGTTGCACAGTGGAGTGGTTGGCATGTTCTGAAGTCTTGGAAAGTGTTGTAGAGTGGAGTGCCACAGAGTGGATTAGAGTGTTGTGCAGTGGAGTGGCGTTGAGTAGACTGCGGTACAGTGTGGTAGAGTGGAGTGCCATTGAGTGGAGTAGAGTTTTGTAGCATAGAGTAGCGTATACTGAAGTGGTGTAGAGTAGACTGGTGGAGTACAGAAGACTAGAGTGGAGTAGTGTGTCATAGAGTTAGGTGCAGTAAAGTGGGGTGGATTGGCATAGATATAGTTGCGTACAGTGGCATAGAGTAAACTAGAGGGTTGGTTGTACACTCAAACAGAGTACAGTACATAGTTGTACAGTGGAGTGCTATAGGATTGTGTGGTAGTGTGGAGAGGTGTAGAAAGTTGTTGAGTGAAGTAGAGTGTCATGAAGCACAGTGGAGTGGATTGGTGTGGAGTGGAGGTAGGTAAGTGGGGTGGGGTACAGTGAAATAGCATAGGGTAGAGTGGCATAGAGTGGAGTGGTGTAGAATGGAGTGGTGTACAGTTGAGTGGTGTACAGGGGAATACAGCAGAGTGGAGTGCCGTAGAGTGAAGTGGTGTGTTGTAGATTGTTAGAAAGTGTCATAGAGTGGAGTAGAGTGGTGTGGCATAAAGTGCAGCAGAGTGTTGTAAAGTGGAGTGCCATTCAGTAGAGTGTTGTAGAGTGTGGTAGAGTGGAGTGGTATATAGTGTTGTAGAGTTGAGTGTCGTAGAGTGGCATAGAGTGGGGTGGGGTACAGTGGAGTAGTAGAGTATAGTGGAGAAGAGTGGAGTATTGTGTAATAGAGTAGAGTGGAGTAACGTTGGGTGCAATGGGATAGAGGGAGATTCATAGTGTGTCTTAGAGTGGAGTAGAGTGTCATAGAGTGACATACAGTGGAGTAGAGTGCAATGCAGTGGCAAAGAGTCAAGTAGAGTGTTCTATAGTGGAGTGTTGGGGCATAGGCTGTAGTAGAAAGTCATACAGTGGCACAGAGTGTAGTAGAGTGTTGTAGAGTGGAGTTGTTTAGAGTAGAGTAGAGTAGAGCGTCATAGAGTGGAAAGGCATGGAGTGAAGTGTCGTGGAGTAGCTTAGAGTGGGGAATAGTGTCCTACAGTGGAGTCGAGTTAAGTGGTGTAGTGTAAAGTGAAGTAACCTGTCATAGGGTGGAGTTCCTATTTTGGTGATTAGAGTGCTCTGAAGTGGAGTGGAGTGGAGTACAGTGGAGTGGCATAGGACAGAGTGGAGTAAAGTGGCATTGAGTGGAGTGACTTGTCATACAATGGAGTGGTGTGGCGTGTTGGAGAGTGTCAGTGTTAGAAATGGGGTTTCTCGTTGGCTAGGGTATGCACCTAAGTGAGGCAGAACCTACCACTCTAGTCAGGGTAAGGGAGTTACACCCCCAAGATAACCCCTGCTCACCCCCTTGGTGGCTTGGTAGAGCAGTCAGGCTTATCTCAGAGGCAATGTGTAAAGCGTTTGTGCAACACACACACATACACCAGTGACACACGGACTACACTACAAAAGAGACTCCACACAGTGGTATAGACACATATCACTTTGTATTAGACATCAAAACATTGGACCAGTATCACATACATCAAAAGCAGTTTGCCAACTAGGCAACTGTCCCTAAAAT
Organism: Triturus cristatus; assembly: GCF_964204655.1. Taxonomy (NCBI): domain Eukaryota; kingdom Metazoa; phylum Chordata; class Amphibia; order Caudata; family Salamandridae; genus Triturus; species Triturus cristatus. Next base: position 807,133,727 of record NC_140590.1, read on the forward strand.
GACATTTAGGGCTAGACAGTAAATACGTTTCTAGATTGCATGAATGCTCGTAGGTCAGGTATGTCATAGACATTGATGGTAAACAAATCAATTTGGTGATGTAGCCCAGGCTGCAGGAACGCCTGCGTGCTACCATAAGCAGTGTGGTAACCTTCACGAATTTCCCCCCACAGTAGATGAAATCGCTGCTGCTCGCGTTCAGGTGGTGCAGCGGTGAATGGTTTCCAAAGCAAGGTGAAATCACCACTGCTCGTGCTCAGGCTGCACAGCGGTGAGTGGTTTACAAAGCAAGGAAGAGGTGGGGGAGGACAACCACTCAATCCTCAGTCAGGACACCTGTAGTGCGGCCCCTTAGGCTGCACAGGGCAAGAGGCTCAAGGTTTTTCCCTTTTGTTGGGAAGCTGCCCTCCGATCCGGTGCAGTTGTGAGGCTGCCGTTCCCTTCTCCTCCGAGAGCTTCCTCGCTCTCCTCTGCAGTCACTCCTCGCTGAGGGAGCTCTGGGTCACTCAGCGAGGTGTCTCACTTGGGGTAGGGGTGTGATGAGCTGTTGTTCTTCTTATGGACGCTGCTCCTATGTTGGCGGCTTCGGCTAGTCGCTAGGCAATACTCCTAGCACTCCTACAGTTCTCTCTCTGCAGGCGAGAGGCTGCACTTGGATCTCACTAATCTCCCGGACTCTGCAAAGTGGGAGGGGATCAGGCCAGAACTCGGGCCCACTGCGGTATATGGGGCTCTCAGGTTGCAAAGCACATGGAGCTCTCAGGTTGTAAAGCTTACAGAGCTCTCAGGTTTTAAAGCACACAGAGCTTTCAGATTGTAAAGCACACAGAGCTTTCAGATTGTAAAGCAAAAGCACACAGAGCTATCAGATTGTAAAGCACACAGAAACTTCGATGTCCCTGAGTTTCCCTGAACAGGAGACCAGCACACACAGGTCCTTGGAGATTTCTTCACAAGCAGAATACCATAGCAGGGCAAAAAAAGTGAGTCATTTTCCTCCGCAACAGACAGAAGCGGCAACTGCAGGCCAATCCATCCCTCACACAAAAAATGCAGCTCTCCTCACACAGTCCTTCCACTCTTCTTTTTGGCGGGGTCCTCTTGTTTCCAGAAGTGAATCTAAAGTCTTGGGTTTTGAGGTCCAATACTTATACCCCATTTGGTCTATGTTCTCTTTGTGGCAAGGGTCTCTGAACCCATTCCAAACCAGTCATGCCCTCCTTGATCCATCATGACTGCAGGAGGTGGAGACAGCATTGTGAAAAGGAGACACAGCCTATTCAGGTGCTAGTGAAGCCGCTCCCACCACTCTAAATGCACACCAGATCCTGTCACTCCAAACCCAGAGGGTGAATACACAACAGGCAGAGGCATACAGGATGGTTAAACAAGAAAGTGTGCACTTTTTAAAAGTAGCACTTTCAAACACAGGAAACAAAAACACCTTTACTAAAAGATGTGTTAATAAATTCTGACTTCAGAGAGCCTAAACTCCATTTCTCCGTCTTATTCCAATGGAAAGTTACACATGTAAAATGTTGCAGTGCAGCCCAAAATATATCGTATAGGACAGACAGCCTTTCAACAGAGAAAGACGAAATACCCTGTATTTCACTATCAAGACATGTCACACACACCAGGAAATGGCCTACCTTTCACATACTCTGCACCCTGCTCAAGTAGGTACCTTGGACCTACCTGAGAGGTACCTTATATGGAAGAAAAGGGAAGATTAGGGCCTGGCAAGTGGGTGCACTTGCCAGGTCAACATGACAGTTAACAACTGTGCAAAAAGACATTACAGTGGTAGGTCTGAGACACATTTACAGGGCTACTCATGTGGGTCCCACAACCAGTGCTGCAAGCCCACTAGTAGCATTTGATGTACAGGCCCTGGCACACACCGTGCACTTTACTAGGGAATTACCAGTAAATCAAATATGTCAATCATGGTTAACCAATCTCAATCATGATTTACACAGAGAGTATATACACTTTAGCACTGAACAGCAGTGGTAAAGGGCCTAGAGTCATATAACCAACAAAAATAGGGTCAGAAAAATAGGGGGCAAAAGGCGAAAGATTTGGGGATAAACCTGCAAAAAGGGCCAGGTCTAACAGTTGGAAACTGTTGCAGAGTGGAACACAGTGGAATAGGAGCTGAGTACAGTGCTGTATAGTAGAGTGGTGCAGAGTACAGTAAAGTGTTGCAGAGTGTGGTAGAGTGGCATAGAATGCAGTTGAGTCGAGCGGCATAGAGTGGTGTGAAGTGGAGTTGCGTAGAGTGCAGTAGTGAAGTAGAGTACAGTAGAATGGAGTAGTGTTTCATAGACAAGAGTGGAGTAAATTGAGGTGGAGTGGCATAGAAGGAGTTGAGTAGACTGTCTTAGTGTGGAGTAGAGTGCCGTACAGCGGCCTAGAGTGTACTTGAGTGTTGTACAATGATATAGACCAGAGTACAGTGTTGTACCATGGAGTGGTTTAGATCGGAGTAGAGTTTGGTAGAATGGAGGATCGCAGAGTGGAGTATAGTGTTGTAGAGCAGGTTATACTGCAGTGGCATACAGTGGAGTGGTGTAGAGTGCAGTGGCATTAATTGTCATGTAATAAGGTGCCGTATCATAGAGCATTGGGTTGTAGAGTGCTATGGGGTAGATTGTGGTGGCATATAGTCTCATGGCATACAGTGGAGTGGCGTAGAGTGTTGTGGCATACAATGTCTTGGCGTAGAGTGGAGTGGCATAGAGTGGGGATGCTGACACTGGAATAGCGTAGACTGGAGTGGCATAAATGGAATGGCATAGAGTAGAGTGATTTTGAGTTTACTGGCATACAGTGGAATTGCATACAGTGGAGTGGTGTGAAGTGGAGATGCATACTGTGGAATAGCATAGATTGCAGTGGCATAGACTGAAGTTGCGTTCAGTCGAACATCATTGGGTAGAGTGGCGTGGCATAGAGTGGAGTGCATACAGTCAAATACCGTACAGTGGAGAGGCATAGACTGTAGTGGTGTACAGTGGAGTAGCTACAGTCAATTAACATATAGTGAAGTGCTGTAGACTGGAGTGGCATAGAGTGGAGTGGCTTACAGTGGAGTGGCGTACCCTTGAGTGGCGTGGAGTCGAGTAGTGTGTCATTGAGTATAAACTCACTACAACCACAAGGAGGCAATTAACGGAGCACTGAAACTTTTCAAACACTCAGCTCAAGTCACAGATCTGGGTTGAATCCATCATCATTCTTTAGTTCACTTCCCCACCCCAGTTCAGACTCAGTTACATGGAAATCAGTCTTGACCCTCTGCCTCATGGTAACAGTCCAGGCCGAACTGTCAAGCCAGGTCTTTTTGGACCAGAAATAAGCATCCTGGGACCGATTTCGGGGTAACACCCCTCATCAGCCAGGCTAGCTTCAATCCAGTGGCAAAGTGAGCAAGGGGTGAGTGCCTGAAAAGTTTCAGCACTCCGTCCATCATTGTGTTTGCTTTGTTCACCCTAAGTTGGCAAAGTACGTCCAGACGTGGGTCCCTTGCTCTCTGGTTGAGAGCTGTTACCTCTCCCTGGCAGAAAGCCACACAGGATGTGAGCCCAACAGGTGAGCTTCAAAGGGAATGCCCCCTTTGAAGGGCATATGGTGGATACACATATGTTTTGTTCAGGTAGATAGGTTGGTGTTGGGGGCAAAGAGGGGAAACAGTTGCCAAACCAGTTTTCCCGTCGGCGTAGGTTGACTACCAAGCTCCACACACTGAGAGAGAGGTCTGTCATCTTGAAAGTGGGCTGAAAATTACATTCTGGGATAGCTAGATGCCACACATTGTAGGAAGTCATCATAAGGCACCATAGGCTAGTAACCACCGCATTCCCCAAGGGCACTTTCTGAACACAAAAATGGCACCCTGGGCACCCAACCTCAGATTACATCTGTACTAGAGAGAGAGCTAAAGAAGGACTGTCCTGTTGTTCCCTGGACATGGCAAAGAGAGACTGCACCTAAGATTGGACTGCACCTGCTGCTTCTGGGCTAGCAAATATAGTACTGTACCTGCAGTTCCCTACTCAACCAAAAGTTGTACCAAGCCCCAGACAGAAGACATGAACTCCAAGAGTCAGTTGACTGACTTCCTGTTACAGCTACAGGGCTACAAAAGCTGAAGAAGCCCACCTTGGCTAGTCAGTTTTCACAATCACTTGACCAGTTCCAATGCTTAAATGTGGCCCCTGGGTCTGATGAACCCGGGAGCATCATCAAAGTGCAGTTTGGTCACCCAAGAAGGAAACTATCTTCCTAACCAAAGGAAACCACTGATTTTGTTGTGATCGGAGACTAGTAGTCCAGTGGAAACTGGACCTTTGCAAGACCCAGAACATCATGGGACATTGACCCCTGTGGCCAAAGTTTCCCCACCAAGATCTTGTACCTAGGAAGCCCCCCACCAACCACAAAACATACTCAGCATCCTGCAGCATCTTCAACATGCTCTATCCCTTACATCAGGACCACTCCATTGATGTCTATCTCGGTTCACCCATAGAGCCTGGAACTGGACTGCAGACTGCTTTGGTGACAAGGTAGCTGTCCTACAAATCCTCACTAGTTCCCTTGACCTCTTACCTGCCGGAGTTACTGGGCCTGAGTACCCCAACACCCCTTTATAAACGTTTTACAAAGATTTCAAAGTTTCCTTTAAACATGATAGTTGCCAATGCTTGTTTACATTTTGAATGAAAGGCTGTGATTTACATTTTACTTTAAAAAAACGAAATCTCCGACACCCTCTCGGCAATTTAGTTTGTTTTGTGTCTAAATATTCATGACAAGAAGATTTGTTTTTATAAATTGGAGCTGGATTTCTTTTGTATTGTGTGACTTGTTCCTTTGTTTAAGCCTTACTGCTTAAAGCCACAGCTACCCGTGGTTGAGCTAAGGTTTAACAAATGAGCGTGACTGGACCAAGATGGTATTGTGGGTGTATTACATGGTGAGTTCGCACAACCACAGCATATTATACAACACTTTCCTCACACAGTCCATCCGTGCAAGGTAGTCAAATCAGAAGCAAATAACCTGAACATTACCCTGCAGAAGGACATGACCCTCCACCCATAAACACCAGCTATTCATAAAAATTATATTTTACAATCCTCCCTGCCGAATAGTCTGCTGCCCCAATGTTTCTCTCTTTAGCATTCTGTGATTAAGTAGATCCAAACAATACCTCCAAGCTGTACTGCAATCACTTAAAGACATGGCACTTACTTATGCACATTAAAAACTGTATTTTGACATTCTTATCCACATGCCTCACTCTAACGCATCACAAGTTCTGACCAACTTTAAACTGGTTTAAAAAGGGAAGGACATTTAGGGTTGAAATTGTTACTTTCGGAGTGACCTCACATTAAATCTTTAGATTGCTCCTTGCTCCTTTTTCAAAAAGCTGCAATCAGTGCCCCATTGCTGTCAAGCTAGGTTTGAATTGTGCATAAATCAAAGAAGAGAATTCCCTAATCCCCTCCTAGCTTCAACACAGCATTCCTAACTATTGCCATTGGAACTCCCACACCTTCCACATTCCACCAGGCAGTTCCAGGGTTTACTATCACACTTCCCACATTTTCCCCATGAAACATAAACACCCTAAGCATCTTCTTACATGGGCAATGTACTCTCTTCTACCATACAACCATATAACATCACACCACCAACCACAACACGCAATGCAGCACTCCAACAGACTGCTTTAAGCACCACTTTCAACTGATAAAATAAATTGTTGCCCATTATTGCAGCACAAAATCATTGTACTCTAGGAAGATATATTTTACGAATACCATGACTTCTTACATCATAGGTCTCCACACTTTCCTTGACCCTGCTCTCACAGCTAGCTATTGTAGACACAATTGTATTGCCATTCAATTCCATTTCACAATACACAATGCTACCCCCCTCCACAAGGGCCAGACCATCCAAAAACATATTACTTCCATCCCCTTCCTGCAGATATAAGATACATCTTTCACCTCTAAAAATAGAAACTCTTCTAATATACCACACCTTTCTCCCTTTTCTCTGACGGTGCTCTTGAAACCTTGTACCACTCCCTGATGGGTTTGCTACATAGACTTCTCTTTATCAGAATCACAAGGTTTCTTTACACTGACTAACTGTCCTACCTTTGTCGATGTACCTTTAGCCAGATCCATCTGCTTCTGCATATTTTTTGGCCACCTAGGTACTCTCTTTGCCCACGAACAAGAATTTGATCCACATTGCTTGCAACACAATGTACATTCTTTAAGCACCAGAGATATAATTTTAAACTGGCACGCAACACGTCTAATAATTGAAATGGTGAAGACGTAGATACAGAATGACAGGAGGTACGGTACAGTAAAACATTGCTTAAAGACCTCTCTTCCAATTCACACCATTACTGTAAGTCAACTGAATCATACCTTTGATGGCTTTATTAAACCTCTTCACATGTCCATTCCCTTCAGGGCAGATTATGGAAATTCACCTACAAATAATACGCAATTGCTAAACATACTTCTTCATACAACTCCAACTAAATTGGAGACTGTTGCCAGATACTGTATTCTCAGGCAATCTTTCTCTCATAAAGACATTGTCCAAAAACTCAGTTACCATGTCCCCAGTTACCCTTTCTACCCTCCTGATCTCTGGCCACTTGAAAAAATTATTCAGTAGCATTCAACCAAAAGCTTCTTGGTGCTCTAACAATGTAAATTGTGAAGTGATGTCCACCCTCAATTTGGGGAAATTTGATTTTCGATCACGATCACATTGAGCTGCCATTTTGTGCTCCGTCACCATTTTGTGTTGCCCTCACTCAGGCAGCACGACGAACGAAGTCTTTTCTGCTTTTCCTACAATATTGTGTCAAAATAGCCTTGTGCCTCTGTTTACAAAGCTGGTGTTAGAGACTGGCCGAGTACACTAATCCCTGTCTGGTTTTCCTAATCCCTGTCTTAACTATCTGTTGGTTCATACTATTCTCTTCTGACTTTATCTCATCTTCTGGCCTTCGCTGTCCTCTGCTCGTATTCTCTCGTTTCACAACTGTCCTCCAAAACACACGAACGTATCTCGCCACCTGCAAGCCAGTTGCAGACATGTTAATACCTTAACCTGTGGGAGGGGTGGTAAACACAGTTGGAGGAGAGGCTTCTTCGAGTTACTCGATACTTTTGTTTTTCAACTTTTTCTATTGGCTCTGACTTATTCTTGAACTATTCTTATTGGTTTTTCATGTATGTTTTAGGTGTGTCCTTCGTTAATGTATATGTCACCTATGTACTATAAAAGATTGTGCGCCACGGAGTGAAGTGGCAGTCTCCTGAGAACATACCGTGTGTACTTCTAGGACAACTGTACTAGCTGCAGCTAATAAAATCTGATCTTTTACGCCGACAGAGTGTCCCCGTGTCTCTGTTAGCTGAAGCAGGAGAACCCAGGAGACTAAGGCGTACCCTGCGCCGCCAGGCCCAATTGGTTCTGGTTCTTCAACTGGCGCCCAACGTGGGGCGGCTTCAGAGGTAGTGGTTGTGCCTGAAGGTCGTGAGGAACCCCGCAAGAAAATTCTGGAGGAATCGCGAGCCACGTCAAGCAACCCCTGTATGTCGAAAGTGGTCCGAAGGTCTTTTGCAGCGTGGTTACTCCTTCCTGATGGCTACTCACGACTGCTGCCCTGACTGCCGCCCTGCCTTGGCTCTCTTTTTTGGTGATGTATGGTAAAGCGAGACGATAGACGGGCCTCTGTTGGTGTAAGAAGACATCTTAGTTAAGTATTGGTGGGTCGCTCCCACATTTGGTTCTTTGGTCCTTAGGTTCTTTGGTTCTTAGGTTCTTTGGGCCTTTGATTTGGGTATTGCAATAACCGAATCCGAGGGGTAAGTACATTTGTGCTGTGTTAAGTATTTAACCCCCTTGATGTTTGTGAACAGTCCAGTGAAATAACGATGCCTGGTCTGACTAAGTTTAAGAAACTTTGTTGTTTTGGTTGTAATAGGGATTCCCGGCTGGAGGACTCTTGTCCGATTCCTTCGGTTGGAACTCCCACTTATGAGCTCTATTCTAAACATGGTGTTGGCCCCATTGCCTTTAACGAGGCATGGATCCGTTACACGAAGAATGATGGTGTTTTAAAATGGCCAGAAAATGGTAGCTTTGAGCCTGACATACTAGATAATTTAGAAACTATTTTATTTAAAAGAAAAGCCTGGCCGGCAATGTTTGACTCTTTCCGCCTTTGGTGTAAGGAAGCCAAACAGAGAAAAATTAAGCAAGAAAAACGAGATAGGAAATCACAGGGTATGACAATTATACAGGCTGCTCAGCAACTGAAAGATAATGAAGTTGATAATGCGATGGAAATTTCAGAGAGACAGCATCGTATGGCAATAGATAAATGCTATCCAATGTTGCCAGCTTCCCCTTCTGATAAAAGAAAGGATTTAGAGGAAGATCCCTTGATGTCTCACCTATTGAGATTGCCTCCGCCCTATGTACAAGGTGCTAATGCACCCCCGTTGTTACTGCCTGTTCAGCCGCCAGTTGTGCCTCCGCTTGCTCCGGCTCTTCCACATCTGCCTCAAGTATTGCCGCCTCTGCCAGCTTTGCCTTCGACTCCTTTGCCTTCATCTTCTTCTCCCTCTGCTCCCCCGGTAATTACTGATTTCTCTTCAGCTAGTTCGCCTAATACCTTGTCCCCTATCCTTATGTCCAATTCTCTGTCTATGCGTAAACGACTCACAGAAACGGTCTCTGGTCTTTTATCTCCTTTCTTTGAAGCGTTAAATGTGTTTCCGGCATTTTCTCGAAGACAGTCTCGTAGTCAGTTCCCAGCTTCCGAAGAACGAGAAAGGTTGGACTCTCTCGCTCGCAAATGGATTGAGAAGGGTCCTCGGTATAGTGTACCCGACATTATGCCTACCTTCTCACAGTGGAATGCGCCTACGCAGAGATATGTTTTCAATGCTATGTGTGAAACTCTTGTTAAAGGATGGGAGGATATTGACTTGGGTTCGGTTCCTCAGGGTCTGTTAGATATTCAGGCTAATTTTGATAAAGGACTCATTGTGGGTTCTAAGGTTGAGGACGCTGTAAAGACACTTGTTTCCTTTAGAACCTTATTTACCTCACAGACTTTTCTTGATTCCGATCCCTCAGTTAGGTTGACACTGAAAAATTACCCAATGAGAGAGGTTCCTCCGGTATGGAGAGAAGTGGTTCCAGCAGCAGGTGCTAATCAAACTGTTCCTGCTCACTTCCAGCGAATATGGGTACATGTCCCCTGGAAAAGATCTGAAGTTTTGGCCCTTAAACAGTCTCTATTGGATCCTCGTAAAAACCCTGCAGGTTATTATAAAGAATTGTCACAGACTGTTGATGCTTGCATCATGAATTTAGCAGATATCGATATGTTGATGGGGAATGTAGTTCCACAAGCATTATGGGCTAGGATTCGTAAGGAGAATCACGCCCAAGAATTAGGTGGAGACTGGGATGCCATAATTGCCGCAGATTGAGACCAAGTGGGTGGTGCGAAGCCTGATGCTTTGATTTCAGAACTCCCTGGTAGGATTATTACATTAATGAAAACGATGATGCCTGCCTTGAGAGTTAACTGGGATAAACTAGCCGCGTGTAAACAGAAGAAAGATGAGAGTGTCTCCGATTTCTTCACTCGTTTCGAGGAAGCATTCATTGATCACAGTGGTCAGGACATGACTACGGAGGGTGGACAGCAACTATTTGTAGATAAGTTCGTATTTAATTTGCTTCCCGAGCTGTCGCATAAGCTGAAAGACTCCGAAAGTTCATGGGCTGTTTCTTCTTCAGCCCAGATATTGGCTACTGCTCAATATTATGAAAATAGAGATAAAGAAGAAAACGATAAGCAAGAGAAAAAGACTAAATAATTAATAACTAAGGTTCTCTTGCAACAGGCTTATCCACCTCGTTATGCTCAGCCCCAGTTTCAACAGCCTCCACAGTTTCAGAGGGTGTATCAAAAGCCTGAGTCATATATTCCGCGACCTTTGTTAGGTCCTAATCAATGTGCCTATTGTGAGAGGAAGGTCATTTTAAGAATAGTTGTCCGGTTTTATTGCAGCGCAATGGGACACTATCTGCTCCACGAGGTCGTGCTGGTCTCCAGTCAGCAAACAAAGGTAGAGGTCGAGGTATGTTGACCCAAGAACAGCGTTCCCTTCCTCCTTCTAATTCCGTGTATTACTTTGATCAGCAAAACGCTCGGTCTACACAGTATTACAATGAGGATTGTTATGTTGAAGGCGGGAATGAAAGTCTTCATGCTAACTAGGACATCCATGGACAAAGTAAGGGACTTGTGTCGATTCCAGTAGATCAGAATTGACCTTATGTTAATGTCACTACAATGGGTGTTTCAGAGCCATTTCTTTTAGATACTGGTGTGATGAGAAGTTCTATCATTCATTCAAAACTCCCTGGGGCACCTTTGTCTGGCTTAACTAATGTATCTGTAGGTTTTTCTGGCGCCCCAGTTCGTAATCCGGTTTCTTGCCCTTTGCCTATTTCAATTGGCCCTTATGATATAGAAGTTCCGCTTCTCTTAACAAATGGTTGCGTCGAGAATCTATTGGGCTTGGATCTATTAAAAAGATTGCATGCAACAATATCTTGTTCTCCTTCTGGTGTATATCTTACTTTAGGACAAAAACTGACTTCTCCAATGGACTTGTCTAAAGATCAATTCCCACCCGAATTGTTCTCTCTTCCTACAACGCTTTGGGCTACGGGTCCAAATGATGTTGGTTGTCTTGAAATTCCACCTTATGTTGTTACTCTCAAGCCTAATGCTGAATTGCCACGTGTTCCTCAATATAGAATTTCCACTGAAGGTGAAAGAGCGCTTCTGGAAATCATTCATGACTTGATTCAGAAAGATGTGGTTGAGGAAACGAGAGGTAACATATGTAATAGCCCTATTTATCCTGTTCTTAAACGCACTGGTCCTTCTCAGCCTCCTGTTTATCGCTTTGTAATTGATCTTCAGGAGGTAAACAAAATTGTTGTACCACAGTTTCCTGTTGTCCCAGATATCACTGCACTGTTGACAATGATACCTTCTACAGCGGTTTGGTTTTCTGTTATCGATCTGAAAAATGCTTTCTTTAGTATTCCCATCGCCGAAGAGAGTAGGGATATTTTTGGCTTCTCTCTTGGAGGCCGAAGCTTCCGGTTCAAGCGTGCACCTCAAGGCTATTGTGAAAGTCCCTCTATTTATAGTCAAGCTTTGAAATGTAATCTTGATGCTTTTTCCTTGCTGTCTGGTGCTGCTCTCATTCAGTACATGGATGATTTGTTAATCACTGCTGATTCAGAGGATATATGTAAGAATGTGACGGTTGCATTGTTGCGACACTTATCCAATCTTAATCATAAGGTTTCACCTTCTAAACTACAATATGTTCGCCGAGAGGTTACCTACTTGGGTCATCTCTTATCAAAGGAGGGAAGACGATTAACCCCAGAACGTATCCAAGCAATTGCGCGAATGTCTGTGCCATCCACACAAAGAGAGGTACGTGCCTTTCTGGGCATTACTTCCTATTGTAGGCAGTGGATCCCTAACTTCTCTCTGTTGGCCAAGCCTTGGTTGGCACTCACTTTGAAAGATGCGCCTCAGCCCCTTCCATGGACTGACGAATGTCAGAGGAGTTTTTCTGACTTACGTGCTACTCTGTGTTCTGCTCCTGTACTAGGTACTCCTGATTACAATACGCCTTTTACGGTCTATGTTCATGAAAGAGAAGGTTGTGCGTTGTCAGTCTTAACACAGCGATTTGGAGATAAACGGCGGACATGTGCCTATTTTTCGGCTACGTTAGATCCAGTAGCTAAAGCATTGCCTAGTTGTCTTAAAGCGACAGCAGCAGCAGCAATTTCTATTCGACAGTCTGCTGGAGTAGTGCTAGATAATACTCTCATTGTTATGGTGCCACATGCAGTGGATACTTTGCTAAACAGAACAAAAACACAGCATCTTACGAGTGCTCGTTTGTCTGGATATGAGCTGACGCTTTTGTCTAGTCACGTGCATATCAAACGATGTAATACTTTAAATCCAGCTACTTTGTTGCCTCTTCCAGAAGAGAAAGGTGTTCAGGAACAACATGATTGTTTCTCTCGTACTGAGGAAGAGACAAAAGGTAGAATTGACTTAACAAATACGCCATTAGTGAATCCGGATGGAACGCTATGGGTAGATGGTTCTAGTTTTAAGCTTCTTAATGTGGAAACAACTTCAGCCTATGCTGTTACTACCTTGAATACAGTCGTGGAAACAGCATGCATCAGACATAATTCAGCTCAGGCAGCTGAACTGATAGACTTAACCAGAGCGTGTGTGTTATTCAAAGGAAAAAGAGTGAACGTGTATACCGATAGCCAATACGCTTTTGGTGTGGCGTTCAATTTTGGACGTTTGTGGAAAGAAAGGGGATTCCTTACTTCCCACGGCACTAAGATACAACATGGTCAGTTGGTGACTGACCTTCTAGAGTCACTTGCTTTGCCTACTCAGATAGCAATTGTGAAGTGTAGTGCACATAGGAAGATTACTGACGATGTTGGTCGCGGGAATGCATTTGCGGATGAGGTAGCGAAAAAGACAGCTAGAGATGCTACAAGTCGCATGTATGTTGCGGGCCCTGCAAATTGGGTCAGAGAAAGAGGAATATATGAGGATACAGTAAAAAGTGTGAGATCAATTCAAGAAGAGGCTACAGAGAAAGAATTAAGTAGGTGGAAAGAAAGTACAGGAATGTTAGATGAGATGGGATGTTGGGTGGAATTGTCCGAGCACCAACGTTGGCTGTTACCAGATGCTTATGTACTACCTGTAGTTACTATGGCGCATGGTCCAGCCCACCTAAGTGCGAAAGGAATATGCAAGCTTCTGGCTCCACTATGGCAAAACGAAGGAACACCAAAGTGTGCAGACAATGTAGTGAAACATTGTATTATTTGCTTAATGTACAATCCGGGAAAGGGAACCCCAACTCCAGCAGGTCACTTTGCTCCTCCGACCTATCCATTTGAAGTGTTGCAAATCGATTACATTCACATGGAACGATGCAACAATCTCAAATATGTTCTAGTGGTGGTATGTGCCTTTTCCAGATGGATAGAGGCTTACCCCCTGAAAGACAATACTGCTTTATCTACAGCCAAAGTACTTCTAAAGGAGTTTTTCCCTAGATTTGGTTTGCCGCGCATTGTCTGGAGTGACAATGGGAGCGAATTTGTGGGCCAAGTCATGCAAAAAGTTTGTGCAGGTCTTGGTATAAAACAGAAGTTTCATGCGGCAAACCATCCACAGTCAGCGGGTCTAGTGGAGTGCTATAATGGCACTCTAAAACTCAAACTTGCAAAAGTACAGGCCAGTATAGGCCTTAGTTGGCCCGATGCACTACCTTTGGCTCTTCTATCCACCAGAACGGCTGTGCATTCTCGTTTGGGACTTAGCCCTTATGAGATAGTTTTCGGACGCCCAGCTAATATATGGGGAGTCCTTCGCCCTAAAAAATATTCAGACTTGCCATACCCAATGTTGATTGATTACTTGCACGACCTCACAACTAAATTGCGTGTTCTCCATCAACAGGTTCAGAGCGCTTTGCCAGAGGCCTCCACAGACTCAGGTCATTCCATCCAACCAGGTGACTGGGTTTGTGTGAAGAATTTCCAAAGGACAAAGAATTTGGAGCCCCGCTGGAGAGAACCCCGTCAGGTTCTCCTAACTACTCGTACAGCAGTTAAAGTTGAAGGAAAAAACAACTGGACTCACGGCGTGCACTGCAAGAAGGTTCCTTTGCCTTTGCCCTTTGATCAGTGGGTCCGCAAGAGTATAAGTGACTCTGAAAGCGAGAAGGTTCCACGATTTATACCTTTTAGTGATGCACGCTTGAATGGAACATTGTCGGAAAAAGAAAACGACGACGTTCTCCAAGAAGCCGTACCACCACATTTTCGTCTGAATACCACAAATCCACGAACATTGTTTCAGGATCAGACTGTACCTGATAAGGCTCATTACGATTTAAGACTTCAGACTGAAGAAGAACACTTGAGATTCTCTCTTCCATGTAGTTTCTATCCCGGTTGCAGGGTCACGGTAGGAGTCTTGGTTGTGACCTGAGTAGTGGCAATAGGCCTGCAGGACTTGCAGTGTCATAGGATGGCAGACAATCGTGACCAAGTGATTAAGGAAGATTGCCGTGAGCATCCATTTAAAAGATGGAAACTACATTAGGCGAAAGAGAGAGAAGGAACAAAATGAAAGACAATCATTGTAAAATAATATACAGTTGTTGTGGTATAACTTTATGTGTTTTTATATTATAGTGTATTTTATTGGCGAGTATAGGTTGGATTGTTTACGCTATGCAGCAAAAAGTTGTCCCTTCTTCTATCTCTGTGCCTTCTTATTCTACTATCTCTCCGCATCTGTTTCATACACATCCTCAACATGAACTCGTTAGAAGAATCGAATATTACAATAATTTGTTTATTCAGTTATTACACCAACACCAATTAGTAATTAATACAACCGATTGTTGGGTGTGTGGACTAATGCCTCATACCACAGAAAAGGGAATGCCATATTTAGTCCTTCCGTTCTCTTATGAAGGTTCTGCTTGGGCTTATTTTGTAATTTTCTCTAACGCCTATCAAACCCGATTTAAACGACCTGTCAGTTCTTATATTGGTGGACCAGATTTCAGTCATAGTTCATTGATAAAGGGAATGGTAGCTATGGCTAAAATCATGGAAAATAGTAAAATTTCTGTCGATGAGAGAAAAGCATATACTAATTGGAACGTAACTAAGGTTAAACAAGGAAAGTCCCCACCAATTTGGACTGTTCCTCATCAAGGTAATTTCTGTTTGCAAATAAATGGCCAAACTACTGACCCCGAACAGAGAAAAAGCTTTTGTTCCCATACTTACATTCATTCCTCTCAGAATTTGCCGCCGTTAGTGCCATCTCGGGGCACATATTTCATCTGTCACGATAGAGCCTATACATGGTTGCCGACTGGCTTTTCTGGAACTTGCTATATAGCTTTTCTTCTTCCCCCTACATACACTGCTTCTTCAAATTTCCATAAAAACAGATATGGCAGAGGAATTATTGATTCCAAAGACACAGCAGGTCAAGAGGGAGGAGACTTCCTAAAAAGATTTCTTCCTTTTTGGGGTCCTATGGCAAACAGCAGGAATATGAGACAACTGGTTCGTGTTGTAGAGACTACCATAGACATCACTGTAGGAGCTTTGAGTAATATTACAGCGGAACTACAGGCGGATCATCTTATGACTTTACAGAACCGAGTTGCCTTAGATGTTATTCTTGCAGATCGTGGTGGAGTCTGTAAATTGATCAAATCGAGTTGTTGTATTTATATACCTGATGACACTCCGACAGAATACCAGGCCATCTCTAAATTACATATAATCTCTGAGTCGATTCATCAAGACGAAGGAGATTGGTCATTATTGGAGTGGTTTTGGGGACTACTGTCCAAATGGGGTTGGAAAATACTAACATTCCTTGGTATGGTTTTAGCCATTGTTTTCTCTTGTTGTCCTTGTATGCACTGTGGTCCCGCCATCTGCGACCTTTGTGCTACTATGTGCATCCCAAAACCTAAGACACAAAGAACAGAGAATATTAGAATGATGTTACAGCAACAGCTTGATGACCTCATGGCCATTGACATCGACTCAGATTGACGTGAGTCTCTGTATCTTGCCTGAGTTCTGGCAAAAGGAGGGTCTGAGGAAATTTGATTTTCGATCACGATCGCATTGAGCCGCCATTTTGTGCTCCGCCACCATTTTGTGTTGCCCTCACTCAGGCAGCACGACGAACGAAGTCTTTTCTGCTTTTCCTACAATATTGTGTCAAAATAGCCTTGTGCCTCTGTTTACAAAGCTGGTGTTAGAGACTGGCCGAGTACACTAATCCCTGTCTATTTTTCCTAATCCCTGTCTTAACTATCTGTTGGTTCACACTATTCTCTTCTGACTTTATCTCATCTTCTGGCCTTCGCTGTCCTCTGCTCGTATTCTCTCATTTCACAACTGTCGTCCAAAACACACGAACATATCTCGCCACCTGCAAGCCAGTTACAGACATGTTAATACCGTAACCTGTGGGAGGGGTGGTAAACACAGTTGGAGGAGAGGCTTCTTCGAGTTACTCGATACTTTTGTTTTTCAACTTTTTCTATTGGCTCTGACTTATTCTTGAACTATTCTTATTGGTTTTTCATGTATGTTTTAGGTGTGTCCTTCGTTAATGTATATGTCACCTATGTACTATAAAAGATTGTGCGCCACGGAGTGAAGTGGCAGTCTCCTGAGAACATACCATGTGTACTTCTAGGACAACTGTACTAGCTGCAGCTAATAAAATCTGATCTTTTACGCCGACAGAGTGTCACCGTGTCTCTGTTAGCTGAAGCAGGAGAACCCAGGGGATTAAGGCGTACCCTGCACCGCCAGGCCCAATTGGTTCTGGTTCTTCAAATTGCTTCCACAGACCATTTTACACTTCCAGAGGTCTACATTTAGCTTTAAGCAACTTTACCATCTTGTCACTGTTCACACCTATATTGCAGTGCTTGGTCCAATTATGAAGACGCACATTCATTTCTGGGCACCAATACACTTCCATGATGTGTCTCCTTTTTTGCCGACATGCACAAGTGTCCCTCATGATATTGTTTGATAGCCTTTTTTCCTTAATCCGAACGGGATGCCATTGTAAGTTCCAACAAGCGTCCTTTCTTCAGGCCTGCCTGACTTGATATACCCTCTTACATTTTTCACCACAAGATCATATTCTATTTCAAACTCCCCCTCACAATCATTCTTAGAAATAGTGTTTTCTTCACACAGCTTCACATTCAACTTCTCCATCCTCAAACGTCATTAAATCTTGGAACAGCATCCTAGATATACAAATAACATGCACATTACTCTTACCAGAAATGAACTCCATTACAAAAAGGAATTTGGCCACTCATCTAGCTAAATTAAAGATAGCAGTCCTTTTGGATTCGGCCCTTTCTGCAAGGTCATCCCCAAACTGAGCCCATTTTTATTTGCTTTTAGGACTATGTGCACTTTACCACTGCTAACCAGTGCTAACGTGCTTGTGCTCTCTCCTTTAAACATCGTGAAATTGGCTTACACCCAACTGGCACATTCAATTTACTTTTAAGTCCTTAATAAGTACCACTATATGTTCCCAGGGCCTGTAAATGAAATGCCACTCATGAGCCTGCAGCACTGATTGTGCCACCCACTTATGTAGCCCTTTAAACATGTCTCTGGCCTGCCATTACAGCCTGCGTGTGCAGTTGTAAACTGCTGTTTCAACCTGGCAAGATAAACCTCTTGCGAGGCCTGAACCTTCTTTTTAATACATATATCACACCTAGGTTAGGCCCTAAACAGTCCATAGGGCAGGGTGCAGTATATTTAAAGAGCCATACATTGTACATTCAACATTTAGATGTCCTGGTAGTGAAAAACTCTCCAATTCATTTTTCACTATTGCAAGGCCTACCTCTCCCATAGGATAATATAGGGTTACCTTAAAGTTAATAAGTGATAACTTTTGATTAGTAGCAGATAGAAAAGTGATGTTTGGTGTCTGAGGAATTGTAAATTAAAACCCTCTTTAATGGTAACATAAGATTTTAAGTCACAATTCTGAGAATGCCACTTTTGGAAAGATGGAATTTTCTTGTCCTAACCATTTGGTACCTGTGTCCTGTTCCTGAGTCACATGACTATGTATAGTTGGCAATTGATCTTTGTGTATTCCTCCTATACAGCCATACACTTGAGAGTCTGTGTGATGGCAGGATGGAGCATTTCTGGCAGGATGAAGGGGCATAGCAGTCACCTACCACACTTGCAATTAAATGACACAGACAAAGGGCTTCACACTAGCCTATTGCTCTCCCAGACAGAATGCTACCAGGGTAGAGAAGAAGAAAATTCCAAACACCTCTGTAGAGGTAAACTCCAGAAACTTCTCCCACTTTAAAGTGGGCACCAAGTATAGAAAGGGGATCCACTCTTCAGCACACTCCTTGACCTGCAGATAGTAAAGCAGAAGAACACCCTGTCCTTGCTGCTGACTAACTTCTTCATAAAGCTACAGGGACATAACAAGCTCCAGAGACTCTCCCTGCATCTGACCATCTGACCTGCGTCCTGGACTTGCAACTGGGCCTGCCTTTGCCCTGCTATCCTCTGCTGGGGTGAGTTCCTGATCCCCAAGAGGTGCCCCTCAGTTCTCAGACCCTTGGTGTGGCATCAGTTGAACTTCTCCTTGAAGAAAAGGAGGAATCTTGAAGTTTTGGGATGTTCGTGACCAAAAATGGTCCTGTTCATGCTAAGATCTTGATGTCCGCACGAACCACTCCAGAGAACCCGACTCTTCTTGCTACAGCAACTGCCAGAAGCGACCGTCAACATGAGACCTGCACTTCGTGCTACATTATCGACAGCCAGCCAGCAGTGGCCACCAGCACAAATCTCCAGCAATCTCCAGCAACGACCATGTGCAACGCCCAATAGGAAATCCAAGCTATAGCGATGACCGTCCGCAACCCCCAGCCTGCTCTTTGCACTACAGCAACGACTAGCCTCGATGCTCTCCCTGCTCCTTGTGACCTCCTCCACCGTGAATGGAACTCATATGCTGGACTTTAGAAGGTAACTCTTTCAGTAGGACAAACCTGGTCCCTGTATCTGGCCCGTGCTCCATCACAGTTGGCCCGAACTTGTGACTTTCACCCAGTCTTGCATGACCAGATAACCGCAAATGGCTCTTTGTGCTTTTAGGTGCTACACTTACCTTAAATATTTTAAAATGCATATCTCTGGTTCTACTGAATGGATTTTTGTTGTTTTGGTGTCAAATATTTTACAAAACTTTACTCTATTTTTCTAAATTCCTGTGGGATTTTTCTTGTGTTGTGTTTTCACCTTATTACTGTTTGTGTGCTGCAAAAATAATTTACACATTGCCTCTAAACTAATCCTGACTGCTTTTATGCTAAGCTACCAAAGTGTTAAGCACAGGTTAATTTGGGGTTTGCTTGTGTTTCACCCTGACAAGAATTGTTCTTGCTGCTTGAGTTGGGTTTCACCCCCCTCAACCAGTAACCCAATTTCCTACACCTATAGTTACTACTATAACTAGACTTGGATTTGGCACCTCCCATATGAGTTATTTGCTCTCAACTTGAACTACTGGCAATTTGGCATATGATTCTGCATCCTGTGGAGTGCTTTCATTGCAATGCAGAGGGTACGATTGCACATTTCTATTATCCATTTCACAGAGCCATCAGACATTCTGTTTGTCACGATTGCTTCGTATACATAAATCTGTCCTTTTTGTGTTGTATTTTCATTGCTGCAGGCTTTTTTTTTATGTTTTAGTCAGATTAACATTTTGCCTGCTGGAGTTCTTCATATTTATTGATAAACAAGCATGCCTTTAAGACGCCAACACAGCCATGCACATATGCTGTGTGTATACTTTTGTACACTAAAGCCAAATCTAGTGGCATTGCCAGTACTTATTACTTCAGCTTTTTTCACCTCATACAATAACTTGAGTCAAAAGGCTGCTCAACCAAGACTGTCTGATTCCAGGTGCATTATACATAAACCTCGCAGTCAGGCACCCGACTGCATGAGCCTCTGGGCCATCCTGGGAGCGGGGAGGGATTCTGCAACTGAGGTTCTAAAGAGTCTTTGCTCTGTGACTTAGGCCTAATATTCCCCTCCTGTGTTAGTAGAGCCATGTGTCACTCACCAGGCGCTTATCTTAAACCATGTTTCTTTTAGTAGACACTCTCACCACCACTCCAAATGGAATCAGCTGAGAATTCAAAACGCCTCACTTCCAAGTGCTAAGTACTTTTCATTGGGAAGCAGATCACAGTTACATATTGTTATGTTATGAACGTTCACACAGCAGCAAACCCACATTTAAGTGCTTTGTGAATGTGAACTTCTGATCTTTGGGGCAGATTTGATAACAATATGTGCGAGGTTTGCACCACAAAAGAGCTGCAAATTGGTGCAAACTGATGATTTGCGATTTACATTTCAGCACAAAACTTTATTTGGGGTAGATAGTGGCCCTAAAGTAATGCAAAGGTGCGTGAGTGCTGCGTCACATTACGTGGCACATGGGGTTTCCGAATTAAACCACTCATGTTTTTTACGCAAAGTTTTATCTACTAGCATTTGCAGACAGAGCTTTGCACCAAAAAATAACATCCATTGAGGCTGGTGTTAACTTGGAGAAAAGTACATTGTAATTGGAGCACTGTACAGCACACATGGAAAGTAGGAACAGTGTTGAACTATGATTAAACACAGTATTTTGCACAGCAAGCGTATCATTCCAGTACAAAACCTATGGTTAACAAAACACAAACACCCTTGCACTATGGTGCATGGGTGTGTGCTTTCGTGCATGGCAGCCTTAAGCTCACACAGGGAGATAAGAAAACAGAACCATATCTTGGTTGGTGCTGTTCTGCTCTCTTGCTTTCATGCAACATAGCAAAGCAACTTTGGTTGCTGCACTGCGTTGTGTGAAAAGATAGTAAATCTGTCATTTTGTTTGCATGTTGGTCTACTACAGGAATCAACAATTCTTGGGCCCGATTCACAAAGGTAAACTTAGACGTTTGGTCTAAAGTTAGACCAAACGTCTAAGTTTGGGACTTTGGGAATTCACAAACGGCATTTACGAGTACAATCTGTATTTCCGCACTTGGGGCAGATATACTCCCCTTAAATACCCTTTGTGAATTCCCAAAGTAGTAAACATAGACGTTTTGAGTAAGTTTAGACCAAACGTCTACGTTTACCTTTGTGAATCGGGCACCTTGGCTTGTTTATTGAAGGCTGCTAGGATGAACTGGTTGTGTTTTTCTGGAAATGTGTGCTGTGTGGGGTGGCTAACAGAAAGAAAGGTCATGCCATTGACAAGGTTTTAGAAAATAAAGTGTATGGGGTGTGACCCAGCGTAAGTGGTATCAATATTTCAAGTTTAATCTTCATTTCACTACTTACTCATCTATCCCTCTAACTGCACTGAGTCCCCTACTGTGAGATGGATTTAAGCACTACCCTCACCACAGTGGTGAATGCTCCTCTGATGGATCTTTCTCTGCCGATAGGAGAGGTGGAAATTAGGGTGTCCAAAACATCAAGGTTAGCCACCCAATGAGGACCATTAATTGGTGACCAAGTTTGAAATTAGATTCAAAATACACTACTCTCAGGACCAAACTGTAAAAGTAAAGTATCACAATGGAGAGACACAATCTCCTAAAGAAAATAAGTCTAACCAAAATGATATAAACTAGAAGCTCTGCTACTGCGATACAAAATAAAAGAAACAAAACTTGATATTATGAAAAGATTTGCTGATTTTCCCTACATCGTATTCAGATTAAGAGAGCGATTCAGTACAGTTTCAAATAAAGAACGTCAGGAGACAATAATGGACTCTAGCAATTTAGATAGTTAGCTCTTATATGAATGTTCCGAAATGTACACAAATAAGCAGCTTCTTAAGCATCTCAGTCAAGAATACTAAAGCATGCAGTACGAGACCACACATTTAGTCAGAAGTTTACATCCAAAAGGATGAGTTTAAACAAACATCAGATATGAGATTTCAGGCTTCTACCGCCATTAGAGGCAGAAGAATAGTTTATTCCTATCTAAGATTCAGCGCAAAGAGGTAAAAGGTCAATTTTAAAAGTCCTCTAAGGGCGAGTCCATGAGCATTGGCAAAAATAAAACATGAAGGGGGGGCGGAGCTTGCCGCGAACGAAGATGGCCGCGTAGAAGGAGAGCTCCACGAGCCATCGGCGCCGCAATAAACTTATCCGGCCATTTACCCACCGTTGGCAGCTGAATGTACTCGTGAAATGCTCCGGAGCAGCTGCGCTGCAGAATGGTGTAATCTGAGCCCTACTGTGCGCACTGAGAGGCGGCGGCGGAGTGCGCAACCTTTCAGCCACGTTGTGGGGAGAGACGACGTTGAGCTCCTCCTGTCTACGTACTGACGCCCTGCCTGGGGGCCGTGTCTGGAGCTACGTGCACCGCGGAAGGGAGGCGACGGCGCTGGAGCTGACAGCGGCCTGACTGGGGCCCGGATTTCTTACTGAGGACCCTTCAGAGGTGAGGGCTTTCCAAGGCGGCGTCTACTGCCCTGGCGCGGCCTGTTATGTATGCGCAGCAGGGTGGGAGCGGGGTGAAGTGCCGTGGACCGACTCTCCCCGCTCCCCTGCTGGGCGCGTCATCCTGCTTCACACGGCGGGCACTGCTGTGGCGGCTAGAGGCCTACGATCCCCTGGAAAACCAGGGCCTTTGCTGAGCTGGGAGACATAGGGGAGCTGCAGTGCTGCGTGGTGTTGAATGCGGAGCCCTGATCTGAGGCCTACTGTGGGGCTTGGACATTTGCATAGTTTTATGTTGCCTGCAGGCCGGAAGGGCCAGGAGGACTGCTGCTGACAGCGTCAGAAATATCGAGGTGTGTTGGTGAGGGCAGTGGCCTAGACAGTTATCTGTTAACCCCAGCTTGTGACACATAAAGCGGCGAGGGGAGCGGTACCCCGCTGGTGGTTGACCAGCTTGCTGAGGCCCCCCTGCGTGCAGAACAATGCTTACCCCTCCCCATCTGCTCTTCCTGTATTGCACTGGAGGAGAGCTACGCACAGGGAACCGGGCCCATATCTGCACTCTACTGATGATACACACCTGGTGCCCCGACCACTGCCCCGCCTACTGACTTTTCAATTGCACGCACTCTGTCACGCGGAGACTTGGAACTCACCAGACGCTTACTATGTGTGCGCTCTCCCACAAACCCTACTGGGATGCTGGTTGGCTCGTCCAAACTGAAACCCCTGAACCAATCGGTGACAGATACCCCCGCGCCTGCGGCCCTGCGCTCTTCAATTGTGCATACAGTGGCTACAAATATGGGTCGCCTAGACAAAACGCAAACTAAGCTGCCTTTTGATGCCAAAGCTACTAGGCACAAGGAACCAGACCGGACTCGATCCATGGATGCTGGACCTGAGGAGTCGGAGTAGGAGCCTGGAGATGTTAGACACATGTTCGCCACAATCCAGAAGAGTCTAACAAGCATGGAGGGGAAAATAGACTTGTTGGTCTACCGTATGGATATAATGACAGAGAGGCTGGACAAGCAGGCAGAACGCACCGATATGGCGGAACACCGCATCATGGAGGTCGAAGAAGTCCAAACCGCATCAGACCAAGTGCAGAGGCAAATGGCTAAGACCATATCGGACCTGCAGGACAAAACAGAAATTTTGAAGACCCACTCATGCCGGTGCTAGTTGCGCATTATAGGTCTGCCGGAGACGACCTCCATGGAGAATGTAGAACACTTCACTGAAAAACTTCTGATTACCCTGCTTGGCCGCGATGTGTTTTCAGACATGTTTGTGGTTGAGAGGGCGCATTGCTCACTGGGGCCGAGACCTGCAGCGGGTGCAACGCCGCACCCGATAATAGATAAGCTCCTGAATTACCGTGACCGAGACTCGGCTTTGCGGCGTGCTAGAGAGCTAGGGGAACTCAAATATGAGGGCTCGACCGTCTCCCTCTATCCAGATTTCACGGCCAGAGTACAGGAAGCGTACAGCCAATTCAACCCTCTCAAACGGCAGCTCCGGGATCATAACATCTCCTACACCATGCTCTATCCCGCCAAGCTGAAAGTCACCATGGAAGGCTCTGCGCGCATCTTCACGGACCCGAAGCAGCTACAGAAAGCGCTGAAGGACTTGCCCAAGAACGCAAAGAAAGTACCAGCACAAGGCGGAGCAACAGCGGCAGAGATGGAGGAGGGAGGCAGCTCCCTGGAGAACAACAACTAGGACATTGACTGCTGCACTCGCATTTCGATTAGTTGATGACTGTTTTATAATACAATATCCCGGTTTTGGGGGTCACCCGCGGTAAAAAACGCCTGGACACTTCACACTTTCCTTGTCACCGGGTTGCAGCTAATCGGAAGAAGAAGGACCTTACCCGTGCATACTAACCGCAAGGTAAATAGTACTGATTTGCATTGTTGATTGGCTAACAGTATATTGCACAGGGATAGGGTCGGCCCGATAGCTAAGTTTTGTAACTGGGTGTTAGGTGTTTTCTTCAACCCTACCTTTCTTCTCCGTTTATTATACAATGCAGTTGTGCATAATAATGATTCTAGGTGGTTAAATGGCATGCTATTCTTTAGTACTATCAGAGTGGTCTTGATGAGGGTACCGCAATGGTGCTTCGGTAACATCCGCCCCTGCATGTTACACACTCTACAGATGTTCAATGGGTTGATTTTCACTTGCGGGAGAGGGAGGAGGAATTTCACGATGCACAGTTGGGGGAAGCATGGTGTGGGTGGTGGGTGGTGGGTGGGGGGATTGTATGTATGTGATTATTTTTATACTTTGGATTCTGCTTTTATACATTTGTGTTACACTCCACGCTGAACTCCACTTACACTTGTATATATTGAGCACGATGCTCCATCCCACAAGTCCAAATGGAAGTCCCAAGTCCCTGACATGTTACGCATGGTATCAGAGGTGTTGCCCTACCTGCCAATACTTGCATGCTGCTGCGCTGTCATTGTAATTTATGGGCACTAACTTGCGGCTCCTGACGTGGAACATCAGAGGCCTTAATGATCAGCGCAAAACTAGAAAGGTTATGTCTTATCTCAAAAGGCACAACGTGGATGTGGCGCTTCTCCAGGAGACGCACCTCCCGGTGTCGAACTTTTCACGTCTCAGAAGTACAATAAGGGGCACGTTCCATGCGGCGGGATTCACCTCGCACGCCAAAGGGGTACTGACGTGGATCAACCCTACATCCAAACTTACACTTGAAGAATTACATACAGATGCAAATGGCTGCTATGTGATATCTCGATGTAGCGTACGGGGTGTTGACTATCTACTGATAAATGTATACAGCCCTAACTTTGACTGCTCGCAATTCTACTCTGACCAACAAGAGCTTGGGGGGGGACTTTACCTGTACATTAAACCCCAACCTCGATCAATCCGGAGGTCTGACACGGCGCCGCACGCAAACAGCAGAGGTCCTACTAGACACACTGACAGAGCAACACATGTTCGATGGATGGCATTACCGATCACTCTTACCTGGGGGCTTCATGCACTACTCTGCACCACACAACCTACACACCAGAATAGATTACTGGTTTCTCTCACGGACACTACAGCACATTTTCCGGGACTGTGAGGTGTTCCCCCAAACCTTCTCTGATCATTCTCCGGTGCTCCTGGTCTTGACTGTCCTGATCAAAAGGCCTCCCCCGTTTACTTGGCGGTTTCCCCCCTATGCATTATTAAATGAGCTATTTCGGGCGGAGATGCAGGAGGCTATGGAAACCTTCTTTGCGACAAATGTAGGATCTGTCCCGCACTTCACCACAGTCTGGGAAACGTTTAAGGTTAATGTGAGAAGCATTACCATATCTAAGCACTCAGGCGTGCTCAAATCGATAAGAGGCCGCTTGAAGCGCTTGGAACAAACGTTGGCGGATCTAGAGAGAGTGACACAGACTTCTGACGATTCCACACTGCAAGACACACTAAAAGCTACACTAGAATAATACCATACTGAGGCAAATAGGGAAGTGAAACTCTTGGGCAAATATGCAATAGCCAGGGTATATGGTGAGGGAGAGTGCCCAGGTGCCACCCTAGCTAATCTTACAAAAGGACATAGAGCTACATCACATCCCATAGTATTGTCCACAGATAACGGCCCAGTGCTAACTGACCCGAAAGACTTGGCGGATCGTTTTCGGGACTACTATACGACTCTCTATCAAACTAAATCAAATGTCACACAATTTGAAATCCTAGAATACTTGGAATACATCAAACTGCCATGGCTATTGGATGGTCACCGTGAATATCTGATGTGCCCGCTTGAGACGCGGGAAATTAAAGCAGCTATCTCTGAGATGCGAGCAGGTAGTGCGCCAGGACAGGACGGGCTTACGATGGGATACTATAAAGCGTTCCAGGACTTCCTGGCACCGCATCTGATGTCTTTGTTTGAAGAAATGATGAAGTAGGGCACAATGCTCCCCACAATGAGAGAAGCACTTCTAGTAGTCATATTGAAACCAGGCAAACCTCCGAACTGTTGCTCGTCCTATCGCCCCCGCTTTCTCTACTGAATGTAGACACCAAAATATTCACCAAGGTGCTAGCAAATAGACTAGCCCCATTAATGCCAACCTTGGTGGGAATAGTGTGGAAACATAGTCCGTGATATGAACACTATCGGCGCCATCTTGTCCCTTCCCTAGCCTATGCAAGCGCGTAATCCGCCGCCATTTTGTGTACCATGACTTCCTTCACGTATCTCTGAATGCCTGCACGTCTCCCCGACCTCACTGGCATCCCCCCGCATCCTGGCTACCCCCGCGCTCTCCTATCTAAGCCATAAAACTCCTTCAGGGCGACCCTGCCTCAAAGCCACTTCCCACACTGACACCCTGGACCCGCAGGTCCCCCTTTGATCCCGTTTACACCAACACCCTCTTTTGATAACCCATTCCTCTGTGCTCGTTTGTCCGAATCGGGTCCCAGGCCACCACCTGGCCTTGCGAATGTAGTTTATGACCCTTTTCAGTAGGAAATCACTCCACATCAAAGAAACCCGGACTGATCAATGCCCCACCCCATGGGATCCGACCAGCTGAATGTCCAGCTGCGCGATAGCCATCTCCTACTGTGATTGTGGTGGGTCTTCTACCGTAGATATGTGTGGGAGCGAGCATGAAGCGGGGATTCCTAAGGATGTCTTTCCGTACATCAAAGTAATGACAAGAATGTGGGAAATGCAATAAAACTATAAACTTGTGTACAACAGGCCAGGCCTTAGAGATATAGCTAGTGCATCTCGTGACGATACCCGGATTGTCTGATTTGATGTGCTCTGTTCCGACGGAATAAACTACGTTTCCTGCTTTCCAGATTCCAGCGCCTGCCTCTTATTTTTATTTAAACATCGAGGTGGTTTGAGAGGCGACTAACGCCAAGCAGTCCTCTAAAGTGTTCGAACTCGGGTTGCTTTTCCACAATTGGCGTCCCAAACGTGGGGCCCATCAGAGACACGTGGATCCAGTGGGAGAGGTCCTGACGACAGAGTGAACGACTGCAACGATCGGAAAGAGCTCCTGCCCGATAGACCCTCGTCTGGCAGCCGATCATCCGAACTTCACTGGTTCTGAGCAGACCTCTCCCGAGTGATCTACGGTCCTGAATGGGAGCCCTCAGGAGTGCCGCGGCAATTACGGAGATTAGAGGACGATCGGGCGTTGGAAGTGGAAGATGGGAAACCTGTCCATATGGTCCGGGTAAGGTCGTTAAATACGACATTGCATTTGATTGATTGTCTTTGGAAAATACTAGTATCACTTTGATTGGATTGGTTCTTTTGAGGCATTCTCTGTCTGCAAACGGTGAAGAATAGAAATATTCTCTCCCCCTTCTCAGACTGTGAAGGTTAGGTAGCGCGGACTCTTTTTGTTCATAACAGGTAAAGCCGATACTGTTGCGCGCCTCTCCACTCCCCACTGATTGTTCCTTTGAGGTATTCTCTGCTTGCTATTGGGGAAGAATAGAAATATTCTCTCTCCCTTCTCAGACAGTGAAGGTTAGGTAGCGCGGACTCTTTTTGTTCATAACGGGTAAAGCCGATACTGTAGCGCGCCTCTCCACTCCCCACTGATTGATTGATTGTTTGGTTCTTTTGAGAATCTCTGCTTGCAAACAACGTAGAATTGAAAACATTCAGTCTTTGCAGGTAGAGAAGGATAGGTAGTGCGGACCTTTGTCCACCCTAATTGTGAACTTGTTGATCGAATATACGTCATGCCTATCTTCTCCCCACTGATTGGAAAATGGTACAACCCGGATCGTTTATTAGAGGTGAATCATCCAGCTCCACTGGAAGGGACCCCTAATAAGGACATGTTTACTAAATATGGACTAGTCGCTGTAGCTTATAGCCAGCTATGGCATAAATATACGAAGAAGGATCCAGAAAGACAGTGGCCACTGATAGGATCCTTTGATCTCGACAAAATAGAAACCCTAGAGTTAACCCTACGTAAAAGTAAAACTACGCCGACCATGCTCGATAGCCTCGACATGTGGCGCAAAGAAGCAATGCAACGCAAGAAGAGAGAGGAAGCGAGAATTGAGAAAGAGCTTCAAAAAGCGTCTCATCTGGCTGCTAAAGAGCTAGAAGAAGAGATACAAGAAAGGGAGAAAAATAAGAAAGAGCAAGAATCAGAGACCTCAGGCCAGTGCCCTGTTAGAACACCTACAGCACTCTACCCTGAGCTCCCATCGAAACAAAGAGCAGACGATGATCTACTTCTAGGTCCCCCGATCATCTATATGCCCCCTCCATATGCCCCCTCCCCTCCCTCAGTTCAGCACCTACAGTCCCCGATCATGGAAGAAGGAAGTGCTAGAGCTTCGGTGCCCATGGCCTCCGCGCCAGCCGGACCCCTCGCACTACCAACTACATCACAAGCAGCTCAAAACGAACCTTTGATTAGAGGAAAAGAACAAGTGAGAACGAGCCGCTTGAATAAAAGTGAACGAGCGGGTATCGACAAAATTGTGATAACCTTAGTAGACCTGAAGGAAACTGAAGAGTATATATGTGATATATTCTATTCATATACCGATAGCCATAGACGACACTTTGTCGTACGATTTTGCTACCACACCCTCACAGCCTACGAGGAAAGATATCCGAACAACAGACCTGAACGTCTAGCCACTTTATATAGAAAGGTGGATATTGGAGACGCAAATGAATATGACGTAACGGAACTCTTCTCACACACATTAGAAGGGATGTATGACGTTACAACACATGCTGTTACAACGAAAGTTTTACAACGCGAGTGCATTGACAATGCAGGACATTACAACGCAAGTCTTTACATCGACTTGCACTAGATGGCGTGCTAACATTAAAAAAGTGTAATTTACTATTCCAACTCCAGTCCACGTAACAGTAGGGAAGGTGTTGGGATAGTAAACTACACTATTTTTAATGTTAGCACGCCATCTAGTGCAAGTCGATGTAAAGACTTGCGTTGTAATGTCCTGCGTTGTCAATGCACTCGCGTTGTAACAGTTTCGTTGTAATGGTCGTGCGTTGTAAAAGTTGCGTTGTAAAGGTTGTTCCCCCATTAGAAGTCTTCCGCCACCTCACTGAGCAGAAACAGACTCCCAAAGACCTAGCTTCTGTAGTGACCGAACCCCCAGAGAGAAGATTGACACCATGATGCCGATAAAGGAAGCCACCCCTTATTGGGTTCCCCCACGCGGTCAGGGAACGCATGATGATATTAATCATCAAGATGCGAAAGGTAGGGTGGTATACAACTGGGTATACCAACCCTGGGATCAGCAAGACATCCTGACCTTCCGAAAGTCCTTGCCAGACTTGAGGAAAAACCCCACTGCCTTCTATACCGAGTTAGGGACAGCCCTAGGATCCACGATTATGACCCTAACGGACATCGACTTGTTTTTCGGGCTATGTCTGCCAGCTGATGTGTGGAAGCAAATCCGGAAAGTCGACCACCTTGAGCTGTTTGAACACACCTGGATACAACTCGATGGCATCGATAAACAGAGAGGTCCTGGACAGAAACCTTTAAAGGCTATTTTAGAACTCCCCGATAAAATTGTTCAAAAACTCAAGACACTCATCCCAGAAAAGAGAGTAGATTGGTCCATTGTAACGGCTTGTCGCCAGAAGCCACAGGAAGATGCCTCCGAGTACTTCTCCCGTTTCGAGACGGCGTTCTCCGACTACAGTGATCAGGACATGACCTCTGCAACCGGACATCATCTGTTTGTCCAGAACTACGTAAAAGGACTAGTATCGGAGGTCTCGCAGAAATTGCAGACTAGCGAGAGTAGTTGGGCGGCTTCCAAACCCGCGGCTATCCTTCAGATGGCCCAATATTATGAACACCTGAAAAACGAAAGTGACAGAGCATTGGATAGGAAAAAGAAAGACCTTAAAGAAAGGGTTATGATTGCGCAATTGCAGGGAGTCACTTCAGGGAAGGAGTCCTACAAGGGGAACTATCAGCCGACTGCCCATAGAAACGCACCTCCTAGAGATAATGCACCCACATCCTATGCTAATCGTAGGGACTTACACGAGGATCAGTGTGCATTTTGCAAAGGGTACGGACACTGGAAATCTCAGTGCCCGGTGTTATTGGAGATGAACCGAAATAGGGACCCCAGAGACTCAACGAACGGACCGAAAGGTAGAGGACGCGGACGAGGGTACACGAACGACACTAGTGACGAAAGACCGGGCAGATCAAACACATTTGACCGTCCCCGACAGAACCAGTTTCAGCAGTCTGATTATGGCGAGACGTACAACTTTACATAGGACAGCCAGAGGCAAGGGAGGGATCCAGTCGAGCTCTGTGTTGACCAGCAAGGCCCTTACGTCACCGCTAAGGTCCTAGGCGCGAAGTCTCCATTTTTGGTGGATACGGGAGCAACACGTAGCACGCTATCAAAACGACTGATTCCAAGGGCACCCTTGGCTGGCTCACATGTAACATCGATAGGTTTCGATGGAACGCCCTCTACTAACCCCTTATCCACTCCGATCTCCTTTGATTTAGAAAACAATACCACTGACACAACTTTTCTGCTCTCCTCCAACACTCCCGACGCTATCATGGGTCTTGACTTGCTGAAACATTTCCGAGCCACCATTAGGTGTTCACCGGACGGAGTTCGAGTCATTTTATATGACAACCAGAATGCATCCTGACCTTATCCCACTCGACATATGTCCTCCATGACTGACGTTGACCTATCCCTCCTTGACACGCTACCCTCATACCTATGGGCAAAGACTGACGCAGACGTAGGAGGAATGATGATCGACCCTGTTCATGTGACTGTACGGCCAGATGCGACACTCCCGAAACTCCCACAATATAAGATACCGGCCGAAGGTGAGAAGGCATTGGTAAAGATTATACGGTCTTTAGTGGATTCCGGAGTGGTAGAAGAAGTAACCAGTAATGTCTGTAACAGCCCCATCCTACCCATTGTTAAGAAACAAGGAGACGGATATGAGAAAGCCTACCGCTTTATCATCGACCTTCGAGAAATCAACAAAGTAGTTGTGCCACAGTACCCCGCAGTCTCTGACATCACCACCATTCTGACCCTGATCCCGTCCACTGCTACCGCATTCTCCGTCATTGACCTCAAGAACGCCTTCTTTTCCATCCCCATCCACCCAGACCGCCGACACCTTTTCGGATTCACCCTAAAATCCCGCTCATATAGATTTTGTAGAGCACCCCAGGGCTACACTGAAAGTCCTAGCATCTACAGCCAGGCCCTCAAGAGACAACTAGACGCAGTCCAATTACCAGAAGGAGTGGTATTAATTCAGTATGTAGATGACATCCTTTTAGCAGTGGATACCACTCCACTCGCAGTCACCTCCACCATCCAGCTCCTACACTTACTCGCTGAGAACGGCCACAAAGTCTCCAAGAAGAAGCTACAATTCCGCCTACCCCAAGTGACGTACCTAGGTCATCTCTTGCCCAAAGAAGGGAGGAAACTTACGCCCGACAGGATTCAGACCATTTTAGACACCCCTATCCCCAAAACTCAGAAACAAGTCCGCTCTCTGGTAGGACTCACCTCCTTTTACCGACAATGGTTACCCAATTTCAGTCTCATTGTCAAACCCCTACTTTCCCTTCTAGCCAAAGATGTCCCCTTCCCACTCCCATGGACCCCCGAATGCCAGTCCTCCTTTGTGGAAATTGCGAAACGCTCTTTGCTCAGCACCTGTTTTAGGCACACCGGACTACACTAAGGCTTTTTCCCTCTACACTCACGAAAGGGAGGGATGAGCTTTATCTGTCCTGACCCAGCCCATTGATCCCAAACAACGCCCTTGTGCTTACTTTTCTGCCACTCTCAACCCCGTAGCGAGAGCATTACCTACTTGCCTTCGAGCTGTAGCTGCCGCTGCAGTCTCTATCCGACAAAGTGAAGGAATTGTACTTTCCAACCCCCTCACAGTGTTAGTACCTCACTCGGTTGACACCCTCCTGAACCAGACCAAGACTCAGCATTTGACTAGCGCTCGACTGACTGGATACGAACTGACTTTACTAGCCCCCCACATAACGTTGAAAAGATGTACGACCTTGAATCCGGCAACCCTGTTGCCTCTGCCCGAAAATGACCCCAATGTTACTCCCCTGCATGACTGTGTAACCCTCACTGATGAACAGACTAGAAGTAGAGTGGACCTTCAAGACACTGCTTTCCCAGACTCGGACGGAGATTTGTGGGTAGACGGCTCGTGCATTAAGCTCGCTGATGGCACTACCTCAGCCGCATACGCTGTCACCACAGCCCACACTATCATTGAGACAGCTCGCATCACACAGCATTCCGCACAGGCGGCTTAACTGATCGCCCTCACACGTGCATGCATCTTAGCAGAAGGGACGACCGCAAATATATATACCGACAGCCAGTATGCCTTCGGGGTGGTTCATCACTTTGGGCTCCTGTGGAGAGAGAGAGGGTTCCTGACCTCACACGGTACACCGATCCTACAGGGAGATCTAGTCTCAGCCCTGACCGAAGCAGTCCTCCTCCCCAAACGACTTGCAGTAATCAAGTGCCAGGCACACAAAAAGGTGACAGACATCATAGGGAAAGGGAATGCACTAGCAGACATCACAGCAAGCACGACTGCCGAGAATAGGATGACGACCCGTATGTACGTGACCAGGTCACAAGCAGAGAAATGGACGGACGCTAGAGACACAATAAGGGACATCCAAATGACTAGTACACCACAGGAGAGGGCTGAATGGGAACGGGTGGGACTGAAGGACGATGAAGGCTGCTGGCGAACGAAAGATGCAGACAAATGGTTACTGCCCAACTCCTACCTAATACCCATATTGACCATGGCACATTCTCCCGCACACATAGGCTCTGCCCCCATGACCGAGCTTATATCCAGGATATGGCACAATAGCAAGATAGCAGACTCAGCCAAACGATTAGTCCAACAATGCCTGATATGCCTATGACACAACCCTGGGAAAGGAACTGTAGTGCCCCGGGGAGGGTTTGGAGTCCCTGATCACCCCTTCGAAGTCCTCCAGATGGACTACATCCAGTTAGAAAGGTGCCATGGTCTAAAATACGTACTTGTCGTTGTATGTGCGTTTAGCAAGTGGGTGGAAGCCTATCCTACCCGAGACAACACCGCCATTGCTGCCGCAAAGGTGTTGTTGAAGGAGTTTTCCCCCCGATATGAGCTTTGTCGGATTTTGTGGAGCGACAACGGCCCCCACTTCGTAGCTGAAGTTATCCAACTCATACTCAAAGGGTTGGGTGAAAAACAAAAGTTCCACGCAGTCTTCCACCCCCAATCTGCAGGCCTAGTGGAGCGACACAATGCTACACTGAAGCTCAAATTGTCAAAAATAGTCGCCACTACAGGACTGAAGTGGCCAGACGCCCTCCCATTGGCATTGCTATCGATGCGCTCCACCCCCACCAAACACCACTTGACCCCCTACGAGGTCGTATTTGGCCGCCCTATGAGTCTATGGGCAGCACCAAAGCCGACATCCCCATCGCGATGTCCCCGACATCCTAATGTCTGACTATCTGTACAATTTAACAAAAACTCTGTCTGTCATTCATCAGCAGGTGCAGCAGGCTATCCCCGACGCATCCAGGGGCCCTGGACACGATATCCAGCCTGGGGACCACATCCTCATCCGGAACTTCCAGAGAACGAAAAACTTGGAACCCAGGTGGACGGGCCCCTGGCAGGTGCTGATCACCACTCGCACAGCGCTGCGCGTCGAGGGGAAGAAGGCGTGGCTGCACGCGCACCACTGCAGGAAGATTCCATCGACTCTGGCAACAGACGAAAAAGTGACCACACAGGAAGAGCTCCGGAGCCAAGACCGACCGACACTGAATTGCTACCCAGACACAAAGACTCTTGAACTTGCAGTGTGTCCAGACCCCACTGTGCCATCCAGAGAAGGGTATAATCTGAGACGAAAGGGGAGTGCCTCGGCCGAGCAGACCACTAACTAAGTCAAAAATCTAAGCTAGACGAAGTATGTGGTCTTGCAAGTCACCGAGCCTCTCGAAGATGATGGAAGCGACCGATAAGAAGATGATGGAAGCGCCAGACATGAAGGAGATGGAAGCAACCGGATATTCCAAGATACGACGTAAAAACCCAAAGACTGACACACTGCACAGTACAAAGACTATTGCCACCTTCATTTCTTTTCTCTTCTGTCTCCTCATCATGGCCACTCTCTGGGCTATGGAAGAAACTGTACCTGCTCATAAGACTTTGCTACCGACCGAGCAGCCCACCACCAAAAGGGAACATCACCTCGTCTCATTGTCACCTCACCTCCGAGAAAGACGGAGGGAGTTTTGGAACAACTCCTTCGTGCAAATGTTGCACCAACACAATCTCGCCATCAATGCCACGGACTGTTGGATCTGTGGGTTGCTGCCACATGCAACAGATCATTCGATCCCCTTCATACCTTTGCCCTTTTCCGTTCATGGCTCCTGCCTTGCTTGGCTGATGCTCCTACAAGAGAGCTACAGGGACAATACAACTTCTGGCGAGACCGTTTCGCACTTTTACAATGTCTTCCGGCCGAACAAATCCGGAAAGACCTCTGTTCCCTTTTGCCCTCTAACTCCAAACAGCACCTTTCAGATCCCTGCACGAGAGCGAGTTGAGATGCAGGTCTACAACAACCCAGCCAGACCCACTTTCTCTTACCTGCGGAAACGAACTGCTGCCACTCTGACTGCAGCCTTGACTGTGGTAAACGTCTCTGGCCTTATCTGCATCGAAGGTCATGGGAGAAAGATAGTGGGCTACAGTTCTTGCCACATCACCAAAGATCTGAACGCTGACGATCCACCCTCTTTTGTTGCCTCCCCTAACATGTACTTCATCTGTGGTACCCGAGCCTACACCTGGCTCCCGAAAGGTTGGGGAGGTACCTGCTACATTGCCTTTGTTCTTCCCCCTACTTATGTGGCACCAGCAAACTTGCACCAGCATAAACGATCAAAAGACATTGACCAGGCAGACTCCACAGCACCACAGTTCCTCGACGCAATGAAGGGACTCATACCGCTTTGGGGTCCGATGGCGAACAGCCGAGCCATCCACCACTTGACCCAGGCAGTCGAAACAACCATGAACTTTACAGCAGGCATCCTCATGAACAATACAGCCGAGCTTTAGGCGGTCCGCCTTGTGGCTCTTCAGAATCGCCTCGTTCTAGATGTGGTTCTAGCGGATCGTGGAGGAGCATGTCGCATCAACGGCTCTAGCTGCTGCACTTACGTACCGGATAACTCGCCCTCAGTCTACAAGGCAATTGAACATCTCCACAGACTTTCCTCAGAGGTTAACCAGGAACAGGAAGGATGGTCACTTGGGAGCTGGTTTTGGAGTACTATAAAAGACTGGGGGTGGAGGTTGCTTATCATTCTGCTTGTACCGATAGTGATAATATGTGGTTGCTGCCTGGGAATTCAATGCTTGCCACCTCTGTGCGCCCTCTGTGCAACGTGCCTCTGCCCAAAGACATTGAAACATGACACTGTGAACATGAAGACTTTGTATGAACTGGAAGTACACAATCTGATGGGAATAAACGTGGATTGACAAGATGGCTAAATGTGTTAAAAAGGGAGGACTGTGGAAACATAGTCCGTGATATGAACACTATCGGCGCCATCTTGTCCCTTCCCTAGCCTATGCAAGCGCGTAATCCGCTGCCATTTTGTGTACCATGACTTCCTCCACGTATCTCTGAATGCCTGCACGTCTCCCCGACCTCACTGGCATCCCCCCGCATCCTGGCTACCCCCGCGCTCTCATATCTAAGCCATAAAACTCCTTCAGCGCGACCCTGCCTCGAAGCCGCTTCCCACACTGACACCCCGGACCCGCAGGTCCCCCTTTGATCCCGTTTACACCAACACCCTCTTTTGAGGGTCCCAGGCCACCACCTGGCCTTGCGAATGTAGTTTATGACCCTTTTCAGTAGGAAATCACTCCACATCAAAGAAACCCGGACTGATCAATGCCCCCACCCCATGAGATCCGACCAGCTGTCCTTATCTTGGTTCCCAGCGGAATGTCCAGCTGCGCGATAGCCATCTCCTACTGTGATTGGGGTGGGTCTTCTACCGTAGATATGTGTGGGAGCGAGCATGAAGCGGGGATTCCTAAGGATGTCTTTCCGTACATCAAAGTAATGACAAGAATGTGGGGAATGCAATAAAACAATAAACTTGTGTACAAGAGGCCAGGCCTCAGAGATACAGCTAGTGCATCTCGTGACGATACCCGGATTGTCTGATTTGATGTGCTCTGTTCCGACGGAATAAACTACGTTTCCTGCTTTCCAGATTCCAGCGCCTGCCTCTTATTTTTATTTAAACATCGAGGTGGTTTGAGAGGCGACTAACGCCAAGCAGTCCTCTAGAGTGTTCGAACTCGGGTTGCTTTTCCACAATAGGACAATCTGGCTTTTTTCCAGAACGCACTCTTATATACAACCTCCGCACAGTATTCGGTGCCATACAACACACTGCCCCGGATAAAAAAGCAGCAGCGATATTTTTAGATGCTGAAAAAGTATTCGATTCGGTGGAGAGGAGGTTCATGATGCTGACCCTGGAGCATATGGGACTGGGAAGTTTTTATTTCAGCCTAATTAACACACTCTACAAACACCCTACGGCTAGAGTGATGGTGGGGGAGGTGGTCACGACCCCACTGGAAATATCCAGAGGTACCAGACAGGGCTGTCCCCTGTCGCCCTTGCTGTATGCCTTAATTGCTGAACCATTGATGTGTGCTCTGCGTGAGTACCACAGTCATAGGGGAATATGATTCCCGAATTACAACCTTATTGTCTCTACCTACGCCGATGACACTCTCCTGTATATTAGAGACCAGGCCACCAATGTGTCTCCTGTGCTGCGTGAAATAGTACGCTTCAGCGAACTATCGGGCCTCAAAAAAAACTGGTTAAAATCGATGATATTCTCTCTGACCCCAGCAACTGTCCCAGAGGAATTGGATTTTCCGCTGCAGTGGACCGAGGACCCGGTACTGTACCTGGTGATACAGATACACACGGATCCAGAACTTGTGTTCCGTGAGAACTATGGTCACGCAGTAGCTAAATTAGAAGCTGACATTGAGCGTTGGATTCGTCTCCCCCTTTCCCTACTAGGCAGAATATCATTAATGAAAATGGTGGTTCTTCCCCGCTTTATCTTTTTATTTATTAACATACCTATGGTCCTATCAGCTCAATTCTTCAAACATATTCATTCATTGCTAATTAAGTTGTCATGGGCAACAAACAACCCCGTGTCTCTTGGAAAGTGATGGTCTTACCTTATTCGATGGGCGGTTTGGGAGCACCGGATCTTGATCTATATTACCGGGCGGCCCAAGCCTCACACGCCTATTTTTGGCTGCACCAGCAGCCTACCCCCCACACCGGCACACAGAGCGCATAACACAAGCTCCAGCACATCTAGAGATCGCACTCCATCACCCGCCTCGCAGAACTACCGCTGCTCTGGATTCAATAAATGCTACAGTCCATGCATGGCACAACCTTATCAACAGACAGGTGGCAACCATATTATACTCACCTCATATGCCCATAGCCTGGTGTGAATGGTTACCGACGTTAACTTCACCAGAGATGATAGCAGCTTAACACACTTTGGGGTTGAACACAATATGAGACTTTTTCAGTGATGACCGGGAAAGAGAGGGGGTAGACCTACTGGAAAGGGAACCGAGGCACACGTTTTTAAATACTTTCCATTACTTCAGAGTCCGGAGCGCCCTCAGGCAAATGCTGGGCTACGAAATGCTGGAGCCCCCGGAGGTGCGCTCTTTTACTGCAACGATTCGTGCAACATTCCCTAAACGGATAGTGGCATTGATATATTCCCAGACGCAGGAATTATATAGAGTCCGCCATAATAAAGCCCGACTTGCCTGGCAAATGGACTTAGAACTGGACATTGATGACGACATGTGGAGATACTGCTGTGAGGCTACTAAGCGTATCTTGCTTAACGGGCGACATAGGCTCATCCAGTTTAAATTCTTGAATCGTATTTACTACACGCCACAACGCCTCCACAAATATGGGCTGCGTGATGGCCAGCTGAGATCGTTGTGGGGCACTGGAAGCTGACTTCCTACACCTAGCATGGCTCTGCCCACAGATTGCTACCTATTGGACTCAAATCTTTACTGAAATTCGGACGATAACGCAGGTAGACCTTAGTCCAGACCCGCTACAGGCACTACTAGGTTACTCCAAGAAGATACGGAAACCCCTTAGGCGCCTGGTGGATATGGCGCTCCTAGTTGCCAAACGAATCTTGGCAATGCGCTGGTCCAGAGGCCCCCTCCCCATGCTGAAACAATGGACTACACATACGCTGTATTGCAACACGCAAACAGAAGCGTACAGTGAGCTCCTTCCCCCTAGGAATCAGCCAAAGAACTTTTGGGGCCTTTATGCCACTTACATTGCGACTAAAGCACTGGATCAAACTGCAATACCTAATATAGCTGAGAATGATCCGTTGACACAGTAGACATAGCTAAAGTATCAGGAGATGGGATTGTACACTACTAAGATAACTGCCCAAGGCTACTAGAATACTAACCCTATGACCTTGTTGACCCAAGAGGAGTACAAACATTGGGTTCTATAACCTTGCAAGATCTGGTTGTTGGTTGCAATTTGGCAGTGTGGAGGTGCATCTATTACACTATGTTTGGATAGATGGCTTGTGTGGATTGTGCTTTTATTATGTATGTGTCTTATTGCAAAGTGGAACCGTGTTTTTTTTCCTTTGTTAATTTCCTTAAGTATCCTTAGTGATTTGCTTGTATTGTATTATTGAAATGGGAAAATAAAATAATAATTAAAAAAAAAAGCATGAAGCAAAAATCAATTAGTTTGTAAAAGGAGAATTCCAGGTCGACTGCATGTATGTAGCAGAATTAGCAGAAGGGCAGTTCAAGCTAGGGAAAATGAGGCGTTGCGATAAAAGAATAAAATCCAAAACGTAATGAGTGATGTCCCATAGAAAAAATGTTGATGCCTTGTCAGAAGGGATAAAGTCATGGCATTGGGTTGCGCGAGAGGAAAAGGAAATAAGGCGTTTCGCTAACAAAGGAAAACATAGTATGGTGTTGCATTACCAAAGGAAAAGATAGTATGAAGTTGCGTTACCAAAAGAAAAGATAGTATGGCATTGCCCCTCCTTTGGGGTTTCTTCTTTTAATAGTCATTATGACATTTTAATGGCGTGGTGTCACTCCACTAGTCAGTCCATCGTATGATTTTTAACGTATGTAGTCACAAAATGCATTTTGTTACCTCTGCATTCTTTCCCAAGCATTTTATGAGAGCAACTTAGCTTTTTGGCCCTCACAGGTTTGGCAATGGTAAGAAAATATACAATGTAACAGATTATGACAGCAGGTGAAAGTTGACTTTCCCACCAAGCCATTCCAACATGACCTTCAAAAGAATGTCCTCTTTATGTATACTGAAACATGCACAGAACAAATAAGGCAACATTTGCAAAAATGTTAATGAATTATTATGCTTGCTAAGGGGAAATGGCTGCTCAAGAAAGAACACATTTAAAGCTCAATATGCATACATCAGCTTTAAATGAATTAAACTTAATTGGAATCAAATGTAATGCATTTAATAATAGATGAAGAATAATAAAGCTTTCGCCAATGTGTTATTACGCAATATAGATTAGCGTTCGCTATGCACTACTGCCACAAATTTCTCAACATCCATACATGTCAATTATTCTTAAAAAGCATTTTACCAAAATCGTTTTTACATTTTTAAAGTCCTTAATTTCTCTACTATCATCACTGTAAGTTTCAACCTCCTAGCTAATTTTATCACAAACGTATACCACAATTTAATTATAAAGCATTTGCAATGAAAGGCAATAGAACAGTTAGGCCTCATCATTAAATCTATTCGTTTTCATCAGTACGTAAATAATAAAACATTATTTCATGAGCAATTTTGTTATGAAAATCTAAAACTATTTAGCAATGTATTTTCTCCATTTCTAAATGTTTCAAGCATGCTTTCTGGTACTGTTACTTCACTAGTGTTTATGGTTGTATCACTGAGACTATTTTGTGAAATGTGCACATTCAGGTTTTTGTGTCTAAATAAGTAAAGTAGCTGAATCTGAGCTGCACATTCAGTCCCCCCCACACCGGCGCCTTGAGACCCTCACGGGTGAGTGGCGTGCTTCACATATCTCTGATCAATCGATTGATTGGGGGAATGTGATTTTGAAATATTTGCTCTAACAGGTGACCTGGTCTTCGAAAAGAAGGGAACAGTTTGCTGCTGTTGACCAGATTGAAAACATCACTATGTATGTACATACAATAACTAACTACTGTTGTAACATATACTACTTAAGCACACCAACATGTAACCATGTCACTAGATGTTTGTACCTACACAATGCATAAAGGCAGTGCTTCAAATTGCAGGTACTCATAAGTACTCAGTACCTGCACTTCTTTAATTTACAAGGGAAAGTACCTGCATGTCTCAGCACAAGTGGAATACTTTTAAACAGAGAGTACTGGCACTCCTCAGTGCAGGTGGGCAATACACTGAAAGCTCGAGTCAGGCTTGAGTCTGAAGCCTGACTCTGGCTAGCTTGAGGTCCACCCGCCTTCCACCCAGGATTTGGTGTTACGGCCAGAGCTGCCGACTTTGGTACTGGGGAACACATTTTGAGTCTCGGCAATGGCTCAACTGGGCAAATCACTTTGGGTCAGATGTACGACCATTCACTTTTGCAAGTCGCAAATTGCGTTGAATTGCGACTTGCAATTTGCGACTCGCAAAAGTGAATGTACAACAGTGTCTCAGACACTGTTAGCCATTCCCAATGGGGTCACAAATTGCCTGCCTCATTAATATTCACGAGGCAAGCACAATTTACGACCCCATTTGGAATGGCTAGCACTCCCAGGGATGGTGGCCAGCTGGGGTCAGCAAACCACCATGTCTGGGACTGCTTATTAAGTGAAGCTGTTTTTTTCTTTTTTAAGTGCGGCCCATTTTCCTTAAAGGAAAACAGGATGCATTTAAAAAAGAAAAATTTAACTTTTCTGTTTCATTTTTTAAAGGCAGGCAGTGGTCCCTAGGACCACTGCCTGCTCTTAAAAAATATTTTCGCGCACACTAACAAAGGGGAAGAGGACCCCTGGGGACCTCTTCCCGTTTGCGAGTGGTTTACCACCTACTTGAAGTAGGTGGTAAACTGCAAGTGTTTTGCGGCCGCAAATGAGGTTGCAAAGCAATAGTACATTGCAGAGACTCGCTATTAGGAAGGCTCGCCCCTTCCTAATAGGGAGAGTCGCAAATGCTATTTTGCGACTCAATGACTCGCAAAATTGCGTTCGCAACATGCAAGGACCCTTTTTTGCGGTTGCAAACGGGCCGATCTCCTGTTTACGACTGTAAAAAACGGTTGTACATCTGGCCCTTTGAGTCTATAAAAATGGAAGTGACCTTGTGCAATGTAACTGATTCTCACATAAAGCTCTCCAATACCTGCAGGTCGAGTTTGCGCTATATAAAAACAGAAGAAAAATGCACAGAGGTAAAATCAAAGCCAAAACTTAAAATGTAGAGAGAAATAGAGATCCATCTAGTGACTGATTTGCCCAAAGTCAAATCAGAAAACCTGGATAAATCGCAGCTTCAGCACTCAAATTGTGTGATGTTAGGTAAATATTTTATTTCACTAAAACAACTTTTTCTTCATTACCACGTATAAAAGTACTTTTAAATATGTGAGTTCAGAATAGCAGTTGTACAAAAAACAATCGTAATTGGTTTAATAGATTATAATGTTCCGCTATAATAATATGAGCCACATATACAGAGTTCACATGACAACCGTCTTGCCTCTTAGTTCACTAATGATTAATGTTTAAAAAACAATCACATTTAATAAGTGCTCTCTGTGCAGTGCTATAATGTGATGTATTAATGTCAAACATTTCACATATGAAAGAAATACACTTTTTTGAATTTCAAAGAGACTTTACCATATTTTACGTGATGTTTGCTGCATGATTTACACAGCAAACATATTCAGGGCTCGGGTCGTGCGTGGGCTCCTAGAGCCGAGCCAAATCCTAGGCTCGGCTCTAGATAGTCCCTCCTTGGTAGTTTTTTGGCTCGCCCACCTCTGCTTTTCAGTAGCAGCCAGGTACTATGGGATACTGAGTACCTACACTTCTATTTTCCATTTAAAGGGCTGTGTGCATGTGCATGTTCAGAAGGTGCAAAGTCTGCATCAGTTTCTGGGAGACAACACCCTGGGGAGTCATGGTCCAATGGATGTGACGCTGACTCTTGCTGTGAAGCGCGGTGGCCCTTTCCAGCCCCCATGTCCTAGCCCTATTAGTAAGGGATGCTGCGCCGTCAGATTCCGCTCTGACGATCAAGCCGTGCCGCCCCAACTCCAGAAACAATGGGATAATGAGGCGCAGACCCGGATTATTAGCCCTTTTCCCTCCTCAGACGTCTCATGGGATCCACCTCCATGCTTTGCCGCAGCCGTATGTGGCGGTTACTTCTACTTGGGCCTCAAGAATCACGACAATGCAGCCCGTAACGAGGGCTCGAGCAGAAGTTAAGGATTAATGTTTGTACGCGCGCAGTTCTCAGCGGAGCCAGGTTAACCATCCTCGCGACAAACTGACAATCCTTTCTTTTGAATTAATTTCGATTCCCCGCTCCACACCTGGTTCTGTGATGCTTCGGAATTCTCTCATTCTTGCTTATCACAACCACCTGACCTCTCCTTTTCTACCTGTCTCTCCATCCATCTATCTGACTCCTGCCCTCAATCCCTCTATCTCCCTCATCATTTGGCTCGTGGCTTCTCTTTCCCCCTCTGTTTTGTCTGTCTACTCACTTTTTATCCTCTTTAATTGGAGCATTTCCTATGTAAGTGGCAAATAAATGCCTTTAAAGTGCCAATTAGGCTGTGAAGTATGCCGCGCTGGGCACTGTACCGCCGAATTTCTGCAAACACTGCAATTACAGCCCAGAAGGCATTACAAAATGAAACCAGCTTTGTGCAAACACCAAGGAGAGGAAGAATCAGACAAACAC
Organism: Triturus cristatus; assembly: GCF_964204655.1. Taxonomy (NCBI): domain Eukaryota; kingdom Metazoa; phylum Chordata; class Amphibia; order Caudata; family Salamandridae; genus Triturus; species Triturus cristatus. The sequence goes on from NC_140590.1 coordinate 807,177,321, forward strand.
GGAAGCACTCAAATCCTTGGAAAGAGGAAATCTCTCTTTTTCACTCGCACACAAACCCACGGGGCCCACACACACTTCGAGCCCCCATACGGGAACGCACATACCACAGATATAGAGATGGAAAGTATACACACAACGTAGATGCAAAAATACGCACACAATAGACAGATACATATAACAGTTATGGCACAGAGGTAAATGTACACACAAGCACAAATATATACACGGTCCCACAAACACACTTGTACATAAACAAAATGCCAACCACAGTAGCACGAGGGCAATCACACTCATTTGCTGAGTGATACACATACAGGCACCCATAATCAGCAACAAACAATTATACAAAGACAATAATTATTGATTTATGGAAGAAAGCTGAGGAGTCAGAGTTCCGATCAAATCAACGAAGAAAGTCATCCAAAGGTAACCGCCATGGGTTGCAATATGTGTTGCACCCCGTGATTTAAAAGGGCATGTACAGACCGGGACTAAGTACCTGCACTTTATTAATTTGAAAGGGACAGTACCTGCACTTCTCAGCACTGGTGCACTTTTTTAATGGCAGAGTACCGGCACCTCTCAGAAGCAAGCAGGTACTCTGGGTAGTGAGTATCTGTACTTATGTATTTTTATTCAAAACATTGCTTGCACCCCACATCATTGCTTGCACCCCACACATCTGGTGAACAGGGTGTTCAAGTGAATGTATTGATAGTATAGTGCCCTGACAGCAGGAAGAGAGATAGTTGTGGCAGGGGTATGCATGTAAGGTTAAAAAGGGCACAATATTTTGTATTACATATTTGCTTACCATGGCTGATAAGATCTGATAAGTTCTGTTCTATTGTCCTACATTATTCTACACCAGCAGGTGTTTTCCAGACAAAGGTACTCCCACTTAAGGCACTCCCACAGGTACAAGTAAGGTCCTTGTATCATCTGGAGTGAATTGGAGGCCTTTGCTCAGCGGTGGCATACTGCTTCACCCACTTAGATCTCACTACAGACAGCTGTCTGTCATAGTTCTATTGTTTCCAATAAATTGCATATACTTAGAGTGAGTCTTGGGTGAGGAGCCCCTTGCTCCTCATTGGATGGCTTTGTTGTCCATCTTAGGTCGGCGCTCTTGATTCAGTGACTCCCCTCCCTATTCTAGTGTTTGTCCGGCCCAGGAGCATTTCTGTCCCACAGTGGTCTGACTGGGTGAGTTGTATACTTCCACGGTTGACAGCAGGACCTTGGATTGCAATGCACCAAGGTCTATTTTCTCTCTCATTCCCTCTTTTCCTTCCCCAATCTGTGCTCTTTATTTAATACATTGCCTTTCCCCCAGCATCCTTATTCTTCCCTTTCATCCACTCCATCTGCAGCATGCCCCTCATACAACAGCAGGCAGCCAACTAATATTGGTTTTAACCATTCTAAGATGGGCAACAGAGCTCACACAAAGGAGTCATCTTGGTACGGTCACACTAAGATGTATTTAAGAAGAAGGATTAAATGTTACGAGTCACAAACATTTTAAATAGAAGGGTCCCCTGTTGATCTATTTCACATGCATCTATGTTGCTTTGGACCCACTGATGCACAGCTTATGTATGATGCGTATATCACTCTCAGGCTTTGGGCTGCCCCAAAGGGATATAGGCCCTTTCCAATCTCCCTTCCTGCGATGTTCATGGAACATTTCTGTCACTCACATATGCATCCTAAGCTACCCTGCCACTTGAGCCTCTCGAGTTGCCCTTGAGTGTGTAGCACCCACCTTCTGCTGTTTAGTGTGCTTCACCTTTTCCTGTGAACTTAGCTGTGGCTGCAGTGGTTCCACGTCATCCCTTTTGGCTCCACCATTGAAGCACTTGTTGTAGTTGGCGAGCACCAGAGAGAGCGGGTGATGAAACGCTTAACCCCTGACTGGGAGGAGACCCAGACACAAGTGACCGAATATCACCTAGAAGGAGAGATTGGAGGTAAGATTCGGTAGCAGAGAAGTGAAATTGAAATCATCACCTCTTTGGATCATCATGTCTGTAAGTGAATGTCTATCTGCAGCTGATTCTTCCCCCTGTCCAGACATATCTCACATGCAACACGATGGAAGACATATATTTATATAGGTTGAGTTGCTGCCAGACCTTTCCCACAACTATCGAAGTTGCAAGACCACCTTGCAGTATTTGTGGTGAGACCATGTTGTTTCTACTGGCCAGGATACTCGGACAGGAAGATGGGTAATCAAAGCCTCCTTAATACTTGGCATATCTAATGGTGGTGGCACTCATAATAACCTTGACTGTCGAGTAAGGATTTAAAAAAAAAAGAAATTGCTCATTATAAACATCTTCAATGTGTACAATATTACAAATTGGGAAGAATGGTTGTAGACTTCCGGTCATAACTGTTTAAATGCTCTACTGAAAATTGGTTTGCAGGAGAGGTCCATATTCTGCAATTGCAGTTCTGATAGTTTCATGATTTTGCTGAATTCCTTGCTTTTTTTGGGAGTGATGGAAAGAGAACATTTGGAAGGCTGTTTCTAAGACTTCCAATAAGAAGAAACATGTCTTGGTCAATGGTTCGTAGCCCCGTGGGAGCAGCTATACTGGCCAGAGCCCAGGGAATAAACAGTATGAGATTAGGATCTAGGGGCATCATCTATCTGGGTGTTGTCCCATAAACTGGCCAGCAGAGTCAAGAAATTAAGAAGTGGGATTCTAGTACACCTTTCCATTACTCTGGCCAGAAACTGGTATGGGCCTGTGTTCGTGACATGCTAGAGGGACTAGGATATACAGTGGCTGGTGCTGCTATACACAGTAGCTGTGCAGAAGTAGGTGGAGTGGAGCATGCCCACCAGGAAGAGGTCTGAAGATAAATCACCATTGATGTTTGTTGTCTTTAATGAGGGGTGTATGGAGAGCTGTTATGCACTAAGGATCAGCTCCTAGGACCTCCTGGGATTGGCAGAGTGGTTTCAACTGAGATAGATCTTTAGGCAGCAGGGAGGCGGGACAGCAGCGCCTCAGCAGAGTTTCAGGTGATGAAGCAGATTAACTGTTGAATCCTTACTTGACTTGAAAACCACATTTTTACACTTTTTAAAGGAAAACGACAAACATGCACAATTGATGCTAAATTACGTTGAAGAGTCTTGAGATGTAGATCATAAAGAAACATAGTTACTGCATCATAAAAGCATGCAGGAAAGTCTAGACTAGATGTAAATTGCTCGTTTGAATAACATAGGGCCGTGCTTACTAAGATATTATAGAAATTGTTTAACGTGAAATAGAAGGTAAACAGTCTAAATATCAAATTTGAAATATCGATAGGACAAAATATTGAGTTTTAAATATCGACAGGACAGAATATCGACTGTCAAGAATATAGTGGTACAGAATATCGATATGCAGGAAAGAAATATTGTTTGTCATAATATCGAAGTCAGTAATCTTGTCAGTCATAATATCGTTAAAAATATCGATTTTGTTTTAGTGTTTTAAATGTTAGTATATGTATTAAAAGTATATATTATTTTCGTAATGTATGTTTGAATTTTTTTAAAGTAATGAATTTTGTGTTAAATTATTTTTGCGTATTTTAGTTCTGTAGCGGGCTGTGGGTTTATAGGGGAATAGGGTGGGAAGTAATTCAATTATATTATATTAATGAAGATTTTTTTAAATTAATTAATAATGTTAATTTATGCGTCATTTTATTCCGTAGCGGGTTGTGGGTTTATAGGGTAATAGGGTGGGAAGTAATTTAATTTAAATTAATGAATTAATAAATTAATATTTTTCTGTTTAATAATTTATATTATTGTGTTACTAAATTAATTATTAATTCATTATACATTGATTATTAATAAGTAATAATTTATTGGTAAACATGTTAATTGTGTTAAAAAGTTATTGATTTGCTATTATTTGTTAATAATTAATTTGTTAATATGTGAATTGTGTACTTTTATTTAGGAGTGGGTTGAGAGTTGATAGGGGAGTAGGGCGGGAAGTAATTTAATTAGTATTAATTGTTTTAATAGTTTTTATATAATATCTGTTTTAAGTTATTTTATAGTGTTAATTGTGTGAATTAATTTATATTTGATGGTTATTAATTTTATCGTTAATTGTTAATAGTTAATTAATTAATTGATAATTAATTATGTTAATTTAGTAATATTTTACAATATTGGTGGTGACGTTTACAGTAGAATATGGTGGGAGGTCATTTTTATTTTTAAATTAATTAATTGTTAATTAATGTTAATTATATTGCAGGAGTGGGAATACTAAATTAATCACCTACGCTATCCAACACTTTCCCTACTGTTATACTGGGTGGAGTGGGACTAGTAAATTATTCCAACCCGCTATCCAACACTTTCCCTACTGTTGCACTTGCTGGACTGGGAATAGTAATTTTTACCCACCCGCTATCCAACACTTTCCCTACTGTTGCACTTGGTTCAGTGGGAATATTAATTTTTACACATCCGCTACCCAACAGTTTCCCTACTGTTACACCTGTTGGAGAGGGAGCAGTAATTTTTACCCACCCGTTATCCAGCACTTTCCCTACCTACTATTACACTCGGAGTGGGAATAGTAATTTTTACCCTCCCACTATCCAACACTTTCCCTACTGTTGCACTCACTGGAGTGGGAATAGTAATTTTTACACATTCGCTATCCAACACTTTCCCTACTGTTACACTTGGTGGAGTGGGAATAGTAAATTATTCCCACATGCTATCCAACACCTTCCCTACTGTTGCACTTGCTGGAGTGGGAATAGTAATTTATACCAACCCGCTATCCAACACTTTCCCGACTGTTGTACTTACTGGAGTGGGAATAGTAAATTATTCCCACTCGCTATCCAACACTTTCCCTACTGTTGCACTCTCTGGAGTGGAAATAGTAATTTTTACCCACCCTCTATCCAACACTTTACCTACTGTTGCACTCACTGGAGTAGGAATAGTAATTTTTACCCTCCCGCTATGCAAGACTTTCCCTACCGTTAGATTTGTTGGAGTGGGAATAGTAATTGTATCTCCTACACTATGCAATGTTTTCCCTACTGTTATAATGAATGTAGTGTGAAATATTATTTAAAAACAAATAATAATTGTAATAATTTAATTTATTATATACAAAATTAATTTTTACTTTTATATTACAGGTTTATTTGGATATACATGTAATTATAATTGAAATTATGTTAACATTTTATAATTACATTTAATAATTATCTATTAATATTATTAAGTTAATATATATATAAAACATTTAATTATGCATGTTTAATTTTTTTTACATTACATTTATTATTTATTAATCTTAACATTTTTAAAATAATTCTAACTATGTTTTATTTAATTATATTTATAATGTAATTAATTTTATATTATTTTTAAGGCAATTAAAAAAATTGATATTTTATACAACTATATTTTTAACAACGATACTTTGGTATCGATATTTTGGTACTTACCTTTATGGAGATAGGAAGTCGATACTTCGTCCATCGATATTTTGGACACGATATTCTGGTACCGCGATATTTTGACTGACGATATTATGTCAGTGATCCGTAATAGAAATGTGAAAGTGATAATTCTCATGTGGTGGAAGTTTATTAATCAGTCTTCTTTGGATAATGAGAGAGACGTGAAGAATTAACAGAACTAAATGTAAATTAGATAATTTATGAACGATCTTAAAGAGTTGTTTTAATGCTATTTTTGCTCATGTTAGAGCGTGCACCAACCGGGAAATAGAAATGCTGTTGCACACAAATGCTAATTCCAATTTCACTCAAACTTGCAGAGAATGATCTTCACATATGTATTATTAAGAATTTCTAGGAATGATTTAGTTACCTTATAATTTGAAATGATTTTATATTTTGGTATTTTTGAAATGTAGTAATGTGCCATAGTTGCACATGCAAATTGTAATAGAATCCAAATGCATTATAAACTACCTAGACTTCATAAAGAACATAGAGATTCAAACGTTAGAATGGAAAATATATTCCTATTAATTTATATTGTGTGTTTCATGAACTAAAATTCACTTTAGGCTTGCATTTTCTTTCTTGTACTCTATTCTGTTCTCATGAGAATGTCTCATATATTTGCAATGTAGAATGGTACTGTGTTGCTGAAGACAAGTTCCCATGTACATTCCAGGACGGTTTGTCACTAAATTGATACAATGGGAACATCTGCTGTGAGAAATTGCCCTTTTCAACTCACTCATGTGCCTTCACGGATGTATGTCATTACAACGCGGGTATTACTACGCGATGTTAATGACAATGACATGCCATTACAACGCAAATTTTTACCACGAGTATGCCTTTACCACGCATGCCATTACAACGCAATGGCATGAGTGGTAAAGCTATACTCGTGGTGAAAGTTTGCAAGGTAAGTGACTACCCTACGCCTACACAACCCTCCCCCGCCCCCATCCTCTCCCTACAATAACACTACACTACCCTGCACGACCCCATGACACTACACTAAAACACTACACTATACACTACAACACTACCCTAAACCCTAATGCACTACAATACTCAAACTCTACAACAGTATCCTAAACCCTAAAACACTACACTACACAAACACTACTACACTACCCTAAACCCTAAAACACTACACTACCCTAAACCCTAAAACACAACACTACACAAACACTACAACACTACCCTAAACCCTAAAACTCTACCCTACACAAACACTACTACACTACCCTAAACCCTAAAACACTACACTACCCTAAAATCAAAAACACTACACTACACAAACACTACAACACTACCCTAAACCCTAAAACACTACACTACTCAAAAACTACTACACTACCCTAAACCCTAAAACACAACACTACCCTAACCCCTAAAACACTACACTACAGCACTACCCTAAACCCTAAAACACTACACTACACAAACACTACTACACTACCCTAAACCCTAAAACACCACATTACACAAACTTTACAACACTACCCTAAACCCTAAATCACTACACTACACAAACACTACAACACTACCCTAAACCCTAAAACACTACACTACTCAAAAACTACTACACTACCCTAAACCCTAAAACACAACACTACCCTAACCCCTAAAACACTACACTACAACACTACCCTAAACCCTAAAACGCTACACTACACAAACACTAGGGGCCCGATTCACAGAACTAACTTAAGACAAAATCCTAAACTTACTACCATTTTGGTATTCACAGAAGGCACTTACTCATTTTGGTATTCACAGAAGGCACTTACTCATTTCGGTATTCACAGAAGTTAGGAGTCCTAACTTTAGGACTCCTAAATGCCTTCTGTGAATACCGAAAGTCTTAAAATTAGGATTTTTCGCAGTTTAGTAGTAGTATAGTTAGGACTCCTAACTTTAGGACTCCTAAATGCCTTCTGTGAATACCGAAAGTCTTAAAATTAGGATTTTTCTCAATTTAGTAGTCCTAAATTTAGACTTAGGACTACTAAATTGAGAAAAATCCTAATTTTAAGACTTTTGGTATTCACAGAAGGCATTTAGGAGTCCTAAAGTTAGGAGTCCTAACTATACTACTACTAAACTGAGAAAGATCCTAATTTTAAGGCTTTCGGTAGCCACAGAAGGCATTTAGGAGTCCGAAAGTTAGGAGTCCTAAACTTAGGACTACTAAATTGAGAAAAATCCGAATTTTAAGAATTTCGTTATTCACAGAAGGCATTTAGGAGTCCTAAAGTTAGGAGTCCTAACTATACTACTACTAAACTGAGAAAAATCCTTATTTTAAGACTTTCGGTATTCACAGAAGGCATTTAGGAGTCCTAAAGTTAGGACTCCTAACTTCTGTGAATACCGAAATGAGTAAGTGCCTTCTGTGAATACCAAAATGAGTAAGTGCCTTCTGTGAATACCAAAATGGTAGTAAGTTTAGTATTTTGTCTTAAGTTAGTTCTGTGAATCGGGCCCTACTACACTACCCTAAACCCTAAAACCCCACATTACACAAACTTTACAACACTACCCTAAACCCTAAATCACTACACTACACAAACACTACTACACTTCCCTAAACCATAAAACACCACACTACCCTAACCCCTAAAATACTACACTACTCAAACACTACAACACTATCCTAAACCCTAAAACACTACACTACATAAACACTACTACACTACCCTAAACCCTAAAACACTACACTACCCTAAACCCTAAAACACAACACTACACAAACACTACAACACTACCCTAAACCCTAAAACTCTACCCTACACAAACACTACTACACTACCCTAAACCCTAAAACACTACACTACCCTAAACTCAAAAACACTACACTACACAAACACTACAACACTACCCTAAACCCTAAAACACAACACTACCCTAACCCCTAAAACACTACACTACAACACTACCCTAAACCCTAAAACACTATACTACACAAACACTACTACACTACCCTAAACCCTAAAACACCACATTACACAAACTTTACAACACTACCCTAAACCCTAAATCACTACACTACACAAACACTACTACACTTCCCTAAACCATAAAACACCACAATACCCTAACCCCTAAAATACTACACTACTCAAACACTACAACACTATCCTAAACCCTAAAACACTACACTACATAAACACTACACAACTACAATGCAATACACTACAAAAGACACACTAAAACGTTATAAAAAAACCACACAACACAAACATTACAACACTACTTTTGCACTACTCTAAACCCTACAAAAGTAACCCCAAGCGCAAACCCCCTTACCTCTCTCCACTCCAGCGTCGCCGTCTCTGCTCCCGGTTCCTGCTTCATCCTTCGTGCTTGGTGCACGTCCTTGTGAGGAAACAGCCTCAGTTTCCTCACAACGACTTGGATAGCCGCCACCGCCGCCATTACATAGCATGTGTTGTAAAAGCGCATGCGATGTAATGGTATGCGTGGTTTTTACTATGCGTTGTAACATTGCATGCGTTGTAACGCATGCGATGTAATTGCAACGCGTGGTAAAAACCACGTTGTAATGGCTGTTCCCCGCCTTCACTGAAAGCTGATTGTTCGTAACTATACAGTTTGAATACTTCGACAACGTACGTGATGATTTCCACCTTTCTGCCTTAAAAATATGTCTTTCTCTTGCTACATGGCAATCATCCTATCCGAAATGACCAATGTACTGAGTGGTCTGATATGATGAGGTGACCCAGGAGGTGCCACCCCAGAACTAGAAATTATATTATCTGTTGGATTAATGATCAGACACTGAGACATACTCATTGCCATTTGATGGACCACATTTTTTGCCACCTTTCTCATGAGGATTGCTTCCTATTGGACTGAGAGACAACTTTACTTGCAAACTCTCCTGGCTGGTACATATGCTGTGTGCGCTATTCCCGGACTTCTTTCCCCCTTGGGAGAGGATCTTTGAGCTGAGATGATGTATGTCCTTTCCTGAACACTCCTTCTAAAACTTTGGTAATTGATGACCCAAACGATAAATTTTATTATTCTGTACTCATTACTTTTAATGTCTGATGTCGGTGTATTTACTTCCTAAAAATACTGATAAAATCTAATCATTTATAAAAACCTGTTTCTGTCTCTCTATGACTGGTCTCCAATAATTGATTATGCATTTCCATAGTCTAAATGAGGAATGAGATTTCAAATAGAGAGATCTCTTGTCAACAGGGCCTAATGTTTTTATTTTGTATAGCTTTAACTGAGTTACTTTTTGTGTGTGATTCTAGCTCGTCTAAATTTCTTCAGGAGATTTGGTATAACAGTAATAATTCTGTACCTATATAGTGCAGTATTAAGAGTCATATACATGAATCTAATTACTAGCTTATAAGTCAGTTATCCAATTCCTGGTCCTCATTGGATAGCTGGATTTGATCCCTTATGTCCGACCCCTCTCGGCACGGTTCAAGAGCCATCGGAGGACCAAGAAAATGACTCTGAGGTGTAGTGCCAGGAAAACTTGAGATCAAACTAAATGGGTCTAGTGGCACTACTGCACAGCCTTCGTCTTATTTGAGAGGACATGGCCAACACTCCTCTTCAGATCCCAAAAAGGTAATACAGCAGGACTAAACTGGTTTGTCATGTGAGTTTGCCTGAAATAAGCTCCAGCTTTTATGCTCAGTCCTCAGCAGCTAGCCCAGCAGCCCGCTGCCAACTGAATTCAAAGCAATTTTCAATGTTGCAACATGTGTCAATCAGGCTGCGACTGGCTTTATCCCTCTATGATAATACAAATGTATGTTTCGGCCTACCTTCCAGACAGCCTGGAGAGGGGATCTAATTGCTGGGCAGAGCAAGTGTGAAATGCTCTCAGCGTTCTTTGGTTGCCATGACAGTATGCCGCCAGACAGGACACATTCCAGTGAATCTGATGCTGCGGTACGTTTTGTGTATCAGTTCTTTGGTGCAGAATGAGGGGAAATGGACTGATCCTTAAATTTGTTTCCGTGGGCAGGCAGCCATCAGCTATTACGCACACACACACAAACACACACACACACATATATATATATATACATGTACATGCATACATACATACATATGCATGTGCACACACACACACATATATTCAAAGATGGGGTCTTTGGTACTCTAGGCGAGAGAAAAATAGGACTACGGCAATAGAGTCAGCACATTTTATATCCAAGAACCTATAAGTCTCATTCTTGCTAAAACCACAACAAGCACTTGCAATGCAATTAGGGGTGGGCAGAATTTGCGAAATTCACTTTCGCAAATTATCGCGAAAATGTTAAAAATCTCCGCAAACACGCGGAAATATCGCGAAGATGCGGAAGTATTTTTCCCGCCCGTTCGCGGTATTTTCTGCGTGGTCGCGGCTCGCCAAGTTACCCATGGGGTTGCTCGCGGGCGCGGCCATCTTGTTTTCACTTGTCTCGCGGTGCATGATCGCGAGAAGAAAGACGTGATCGCGCGACGCATGACGTTACTGCGGGCGCGAACTGTCGCAAGACAGCGCAAATGGCTACCAACAATCCAACATCTCGTGGAGAACGCGACCGGATTGGGAAAACTTGTCGGCAAACGCGGGGATTCAGGTAAGGCGATCGCGCGCACGCGAGAATGTATTATTTTACAGCGCGAGCAAGATACAAATTATCACTAAGCTGCGGAATGCAGAAATTTGAACATTTCGCGCATTCCGCGGAACGAGAAAATGCCAAATTATCGCAATTTCCGCAAACGGAACGGAAATTTGGCCCAGTCCTAAATGCAATAGGTCTCGCATTATGTGAAATAACAAATCCAGCCTGGTGAAGTAACATCTCCTGTTTTTCAGTGGTGCAGGACAGCGTGTGTGATATCAATCCAGCATCTGCATTAATTGCAAAACGTAGTCACAATATAATTAAATTCCTGATTAACATTTTAATTTTCACACTTGCGTATGTGAAATTAATAATTTAAAAGTGACCTGTTTTTTTGACGTGTTACCAATTACCAATTTATTGTCTGTATTTTTTAAAAAGCTTTTCCGTGACACGTGAATCTCTTTGAGCATCTTTTTTTTTGCAGTTATTTGGAGCCAGGACCACAGCCCTCAGCAGGCTTCTTTCTATACGAGATTTATATATGTAATCATAAAGTTGAATGTGCAGACAATGAATGTTTTCAGCTTCAGATCTCGGAGTTTCACCTGAATTCATTAATTGACGAACTCAGCATAGTAAACACGAGGAATGTCTCCTGTTTAATAATCTATGCTCATATCTCACAATATTAGGTTTGTGGATATTTTAACACCCCTGTCGCTGCTGTGAGGAACCCTGCGAGCTGGCTATTTGTCCAGCAGGGTGGCAGAGGTCCCCCTCTGCATCATTTCTACCATGGCGAGACACAACACCTGGGTACCCGCAGACATACACATGTTTCACGTGCACTGTAGTCCAGGCGGACATGCCTGCACACATAACTTAAGCACCAACATTACACTGATGGCGATTCCAGGGCTGGCCCATGTTCTGCAAGGATTCTCAGCTGACTGACTGCTGTCCTGGGTGGATGTCTGCAATAAAAGCCTCCCTGTTCGCTCTATGTGCTCTCCACCAAGTACCCACTACAGGGAACCTCGGCACTCACTCGTCACCAGGGGCGCTCACTTTGGAGAGTTTGATAGCTCAAGACCTCTGCCATTATTCTTCAGCGGCTGGATGGTAACACCGACAACGCTCACTAATCACAGAGCGAGTAGCAAACAAGAAACAAAACACTTGGCAGAGGGCATGGGGACCTTCAGCAAAGCAGCAGACCGTAAGGAAGTGAATGAGCCAGGAAGGTTTGGAGGGAGGGACCCAGAGCAATGAGAGGAACCTAGCACAGCAGTCGGCCTGAGGGAGAAATACAAATAAAAACACAAGCGAGGAAAGGGCATTGTAAATGTGACAAACAGCATGATTGTGAGCCCTGCTCACAGAAACAGCGTTGCAGCGTTGCAGCGAAGCTAAGCTCAGAGCAAGAATGCTCAGGAAAAAAAAGTCACTAGGGAAACTGATAAACACAAGAAAGCGTAATGATACTGTAGTTAGTCTCTGCTGCTGGAAGGAATGAAAGGGAAAAGGAGGGGCAAAGAGGCAGGACTGGCCACTAGCAAGCAAGGATTTTTTAAGGACACTGCAACAAACAAATCAGATGAGTTTAAGCCCACAAGAGAAGTATACTAAAGTATACAAGAGGTCATTTGCTTATGCTTAATGCTCCCTGTTTTCCGTTTTTACTGACTTTTACAGATAAATACAGACAGAAAACATTTATTTTCGTGTCTGTATTTATTTTTAAATGTAGATAAAAACGGATATTGGGTTTCTTTTTGAGTAATTCTAAATACTGTCTGCCATGACTGCCAGGCCAATAGCTGTGTGGATTGATAGGTAAGGGGGCTAAAACAGAAAGGAATTTTAGTAAAGAGGCTTTAACAGCAGTAGATATGCACAATGTTGATAATGGAATTTTCATATCTTCTTATAAATCCATTGATTTATCTTCTGTGGATGTTTACAGCATTGAAACCTAGTAGGCGTTCAAGCATAAGTGCATATAAACCAGCTAAATAAATGCGGAAATATACTCATTTCAGCTTCATTTTTCCACAAAACCCAAAATCAACATGGATAAATAGAGATAAAATTAGTAAAAAATAAATATGGATAAATACAGACGGTAATGGAAAAAAAAAATACCATAAAACCGGGAGCCCTACTTATGCTCCACCTAAAAAGTATACAAGAGCTCATTCGCTTACGCTCCACCTAATAAAGTATACAAGAAGTCATTCGCTTACGCTCCACCTAAAAATAATAAATCCTGGCACCACCCAGTAAACAACAGAAAGGTTTGGAGTGATGTACAAACTCGAGTGCAAACAGTAGAGAAATATGTTTTGATATTTACCCTGATTCAGTAGACACCAAGGTGCCAATTCCGATCCTGTAAAAGCTAGGAACGAATGGTCGTACGGAGCGTATTTTCCGTCCGACTCGTCCCCGGGTAAAACACCTTACAAATCCGCAAGTACGATTCGTACAGAAATCCAATTTCCGTACAAGTCATACAAAAGACCGACCGACAAAAAAATACCCACAATTCCGATCCGGGACACCGCGTACGTGATGTCCGGACGGAGTCAGGCAGCGTTTTACGAACCAGCAAGTACGATCCGTGCCTACGTCACTCCGCACGGATAATATTTTACGGCAACCAAAAACTCCCGGGAAATTGAGGACGACGCGAACAAGGAGCACCGGTACGTGACGGACAGCCATGAACCCCATCCTACGTGTCATCCTGGCCCTCATAGCCTATGACCTTGTGTACTGAAACCGCCGCAGACGCCGCAGAAGGTCAGAACAACCCCCAGGGGCAAAGGGGGGGGGGAAGGGGCAGGAAACATGACCCACACCCCACAAAAAACAAATATATCCTGCACATTAATTACCTCCATGGTCTGGTCACTTCGGGGGGCGTGTCCACCAATCCCACGTCCCGCAACAACGGAAGTGGACATGGACGCGTACCCGTCACCACCACAATGTTGGTACGGGACGTACCCACGCCCCTCAGAGCGTGGGTACGGTCTGTACCACCATTGCAGTGGTGATGTAGGGGTACGCGTGTACGGACCATACCCACGCCCCCCAGAGCGTGGGTACGGTCCATACACGTGTACCCCTACATCACCACTGCAATGGTGGTACGGACCGTACCCACGCCCCCCAGAGCATGGGTACGGTCCGTACACGCGTACCCCTACATCACCACTACAATGGTGGTACGGACCGTACCCACGCCCACGCCCCCAGAGCGTGGGTACGGTCCATACACGTGTACCCCTACATCACCACTACAATGGTGGTACGTACCGTACCCATGCCCCCCAGAGCGTGGGTACAGTCCGTACCACCATTGCAGTGGTGATGTAGGGGTACGCGTGTACGGACCGTACCCACGCCCCCCAGAGCGTGGGGTACGGTCCGTACCACCATTGCAGTGGTGATGTAGGGGTACACGTGTACGGACCGTACCCACGCCCCCCAGAGCGTGGGTACGGTCCGTACCACCATTGCAGTGGTGATGTAGGGGTACGCGTGTAAGGACCGTACCCACGCCCCCCAGAGCGTGGGTACGGTGCGTACACGCGTACCCCTACATCACCACTACAATGGTGGTACTGACCGTACCCATGCCCCCCAGAGCGTGGGTACGGTCCGTACACGCGTACCCCTACATCACCACTACAATGGTGGTACGAACTGTACCCACGCCCCCCAGAGCGTGGGTACAGTCCGTACCACCATTGCAGTGGTGATGTAGGGGTACGCGTGTACGGACCGTACACACGCCCCCCAGAGCGTGGGTACGGTCCGTACACGCGTACCCCTTCATCACCACTACAATGGTGGTACGGGACGTACTCACGCACCTCAGAGCGTGGGTACGGGCCGCACCACCATTGTAGAGGTGACGTAGGGGTACACGTGGTACAACCCGTACACACCCTATGAATGCAGGGGTACAGGCAGTACCACCCGTACCCCTACGGCCCCATTACATGATGGATACAAGGCGTACACACGCCACGAATGTTGGTCTACCGCTAGGTGCAGCACATCAGCTGTAAATTGGGGGTGGCGTATGCCGAGGACAGCAGTGTACCACAGCAAGGGGGCAAGTGGGTGGGTGCAGAGGAATAACAGCAGTGGACACAGACATGTGAGGGGTGGGTGCAGAGGAATACCAGCAGTGGACACGGACATGGGGGTGGGTGCCTATCACTCCCAGCAGTGGACACAGACATGGGGGTGGGTGCCTATCACTCCCAGCAGTGGACACAGACATGGGGGTGGGTGCAGAGGAATACCAGCAGTGGACAGAGACATGGGGGTGGGTGCCTATCACTCCCAGCAGTGGACAGAGACACGTGAGGGGTGGGTGCCTATCACTCCCAGCAGTGGACACAGACATGGGGGTGGGTGCCTATCACTCCCAGCAGTGGACACAGACATGGGGGTGGGTGCCTATCACTCCCAGCAGTGGACAGAGACATGGGGGTGGGTGCCTATCACTCCCAGCAGTGGACACAGACATGGGGATGGGTGCCTATCACTCCCAGCAGTGGACATAGACAAGGGGGTGGGTGCCTATCACTCCCAGCAGTGGGCACAGACATGGGGTGGGTGCAGAGGAATACCAGCAGTGGACAGAGGCATGGGGGTGGGTGCCTATCACTCCCAGCAGTGGACAGAAACATGTGAGGGGTGGGTGCCTATCACTCCCAGCAGTGGACACAGACATGGGGTGGGTGCCTATCACTCCCAGTAGTGGACAGAGACATGGGGGTGGGTGCCTATCACTCCCAGCAGTGGACACAGACATGGGGGTGGGTGCAGAGGAATACCAGCAGTGGACAGAGACATAGGGGTGGGTGCCTATCACTCCCAGCAGTGGACAGAGACATGTGAGGGGTGGGTGCCTATCACTCCCAGCAGTGGACACAGACATGGGGGTGGGTGCCTATCACTCCCAGCAGTGGACACAGACATGGGGGTGGGTGCAGAGGAATACCAGCAGTGGACACAGACATGGGGGTGTGTACATCCTTATCAGATGATCCCAATTCCATGGGTGTATGTACGCATCCCGATATTTGGACTATGTTGATAGTGCCATAACAACACATCACTGACAGCAGTGTCCCACTTCCATGAAGATGGATGTCTTTCCCCCACTGTATGACACACCACATGTGGGTGTGAGGACAAATCAAACCTGCGTACCCACCCCTGGCGGATGCAGCACAATACACACACAGAGATCATGCCACAAGACTGTATGGTCATGTCAATGCCTACTAAACTAAGAGAGACAAAGGGAACACACACTGTCACGCACATCCCAGGACTGATAGGAATGTACAGGTGCTGGGACAGCCACCAAGATGTTGTCTGTCATGGAAGGAATAGGGTGGAGTTCCCACAGATACAATGTCCACAATTGTGAGTCAGGTGTTCAAATACCCAGCAGAACAAGTACCATATGTGTGCTAGGCTGGGATTCCACACATGCATTGTGCGGAAAAGGGTCAATTTCTCCATGAAGGCATGGCAAAATACTCTATACACAAGTACAGTGAGTACCAAGGATGGCACAGACGATGCAGCCAGAGACATTGCTGAGCAGGCATGGCCAGAGTTGAAGGGATCCATCACCAACAAAGGAAATGTAGACACAGGGCAACACAACAATTGTGCAACCCTCTGCAGGGGAGATGTTAGGTGCCACAGAGGAAGGAACACTCCTAGGGACAATGTCTCCAAACACAAAGAGCAGACACAACCAAAGATTCTTTGCAGAGACCTTGTGAGGGCACACAAATACCAGGTTCCACCCCATGAGATGCAGACTACAACATTTCCATGAAACATAACACATTCCCACAACCCCAACTCCTGGAGCCTCAGCATCAACATCAATACATGAAATGCAAGACTTTTCAAAACAGAAAAGAAAATGCTTTATTCAGCATGAAAAAATAAGATGTAGTAAAGAACACTATGTACAAAGGTCAATGGCCAGTCCAATTATGAAGTCCTTGGGGCGGACACATGACCACGCGTCTCCCCTAGCTTGCCTGCACATATTAAGGGGGTGGGGCAGCGCCGCACACTTCTGCCAGATCTTCAAGCGTCTCCCCTGCACCCGGAGAAACAACAGGCCCCAAGGAGGGGGGGGGGGTCGGAGGGATGGCCTGCAGCGCTACTGGGGGAGGTAGTGGACAGGCTGGGGGACTTAACTCCCCTACCCGTGGAGTGCCTTGACCGTTTGCGGCCAGGTGAACTAGTGGGGCTGAGGCCCAGCCCAGCGAAGTAGGCCTCCTTCTCCGATTCTGGGGCAGGGGAGCCAAGGGGAGTGACATCGGAGGGACTGGGGAGTGAGTCATGTGGACGAGGACTGTGGATGCGTGTCTGCCTGTGTGTCCCAGACCCAGTGGGTGTGCCTGCTTCCCCCTGAGTGTGCGTGTCAGGAGGTGTGCGCTTGCCCTTACGTGGAGGTGTGCTGCTTGTGTCTGGTGGGGTGCGTGTGTGTGGATGTCTTGGTGTGCTTGGGACAGGCATGGGTGTGGGACTTGTGGATGGTGCAGGGGTAGGGGGGGACGCAGCGCTGCAGGTGACTCACTACTGCCATCAGTGACGAGTCCAGGGACCTCAGCAACATGCGTTGGTCAGACATCGCTGATGACATGCCCTCCATGTACGACACCATCTGGGTCAGCAGTCTGGTGTGGCCATGGAGGACAGTCAGGATCGATGTCTGCCCAACCTGCAACTGCCGCTGAATGTCCACAGACTCGGCAGTGAGGGCAGCAGGGGGGACAGGGGCAGGGGGTGCGGTGCCTGGCACGAAGGAGACATGTGGTCGCCTAGCACAGACAGAAGGGACCTGAGCAAGTGGGAGGGCGGTGATGGGAATGGAGGGGGCGGTGGCGGATGGAGTGCTGCTGCAAGATGTTGGAGCAGCCTCCGCCCCCTCAGGGAGTTCAGCCTCAGACCCGTCAGCCTCGTAGTCAGTGTTGGTACTGGGCAGGTCCTCCGCCTCACTCCCCTCGCCCTCCGTGCCACTAGATTCCGCCAACTCCGCAGCAGTGGTGGCACCAGTGCTCGATCCCTCCTCCACGTCCGTGCCGGTGTCTCCCTCAGTGTCCTCCGATAATGCTGTGGGCAAGGTGATGAGACAGGAAAAAAACAGTCACCTGTATACATCTGACACATGAGTCCAAACAAAATAGGCAACAGTGCATAACAGGAAAGGCATCATGAGTAACATCTAGAATACTCCCCACATATGTAAGCCCTGCACTGACCCCAGTTGGTTGACCCACCATGCCACTTGGAAAAAATGAAAATTAGGACAAAACAGCAAATAACTTGAAATCCCAAGATCCTGAGAAGCTAGTGTCTGGGATCAGTTGAGCACAGCAAGACTGTGAAGGCATGCCACCTCTTCTTCACTGTGAACCCAACAGTAATGTCGCACCCAAGGCCAAATACCACATGCCTATGCAGAAGGTGTCCCCACACTCAGAGACCTGTGAGTACTTAGGAAACCCCAAAGAAATACATTGTGATTCCTGGAGAATCACAACCCTTTACACAATGGACATGTCTAGAATGTGTGAATGTGCCACTTTGTGAACAGAACACACATGTGTCTGTATAACAGAAGTCACACAAGGAGGTGCACACCAAACTTCATGTACACAGTCACTGTCTGAGCTGTCAGACTCATTCAAATAAGCCACTGTTAGGCAGAAATGGGGTATCAGTAAGTACATATACATGGCACCACGGTGGTCTGGATGACTTGACACTCGTAAGTTGGTATCGGCAACAACCAAGGACTAACCCAAATGCAACCACACTGTGAGAACATGTATATGTATGAACACTAAACAAGTTTTGTTCAAACTGTGCCTTACTTTAAAATGTGCCAGCGGGTCCCAGGAAAGTGCAAAGGTGGTGTCTTGTGCACTTCCTTGGGAGACATCTGTCATGCAGGCACATTATTGTCCTTCACAACAAAACAACAAGGTCAAGCATATGAAACATTGAGACATGTTGACAGGTGTAGTGATTGCCAAGGGACAATTTCTCTGAGTAACAACGTGAATAATGTAATTTGTCACATGGCTATCCGTCACCTGATTACACAGTTGGCTACACATATGACCTACTGATTGTCATCTGGAGTGGCACACATGTCCACACCCAGGACAATGAATAAGCTAATGGGCCTGCAATTGTTTTGTAAAAAAGCCTAGCTGTACTGTGAGGACACCCTCATGGCAAGCCAGAATGTACCCACAGATGTCAGCACAGAAAGTCACAAATGTGTAGCATCTGAACCACACACAGGTGCAAAAAATGTACAAGCAGGATACATGATTGTCAAAAACTGACACAGGCTACGAAGCACAAACATTAAGCACTGGCCAACATCACGGGGGCACTGCACGGTGACTTTCTGTACTGTGAATTATCACACACAAGTCAGAACTGGCAATGAAAAATCAGGGTTGAACATGTACGCCCCTTCCGCACACACCCACCCATACCTGAGTCAATGTGACTGATACCGATCAAGAAGTGACACCTCTTATTCATGGTTACAATAACTGTGCTTGAAAACTCGCTTCATTAACACAACATCACCTTGTAGGGCTGGCAAAACATATTTGTCACAAACAACCATCAACAGATTGTTGTGAATAGCCACACAGGCACTGCCCAGTGTGAGTATGCACAAGCAAACTGGTGTATCCCTGTCCAGTGGACACATGTAGCACACATGTGAAAAATACAACCTAGGCCAGGGAAGAATGCCACACAGGCAGGGCCATGCTGAACCCACAGTGAATGTGCACAGTGTTGGATGACACACATGATTAGGAGGGCAGGCTGTGTCAGGGGACTGTAGTGGGCACACTGCTCCATGGTCCTGGAATGAGCTGACTGTAACAGGAGCAACCGTCCTGGCACTATGCATATCTCCCACTCATGCACATCATGTCAGAGGCCACAACATTGGTAATGCATGCTGCAAGTCTGTTCTTTTGAAACCTCACACTCCTATGTTGAGACTCAGCATTAGTGCCAACAATTATGCACCCCCAAATGACTGAACAGGACAGGGCACAGGCAGACCACCCCCACACATGATGCTGATAGTAGTGTGCACCTTGATTAACTGTCAGCCTAGATGACCATGTGCAATAGTGATAACACACAGACCAGGTAACATATGTCAAGGATGGGAAGGGAGGAAGAACAGCACAGGTTGACTTGGGGGAATAGGATATGCACTGCACATATATATACCCTGGCAGTGTCTCCAGGCGACTGAGCAGCAACAAAAGCTGGCGACACACAACAAACACACATGTACCTACCCCCTTCCTGCTGCTGTAACTCCTGTATCCGCCTATCCAGGTCAGGGAAGACCACCGCCAGGACACGCTTCATTTGGTGGGTCAGGCAACGGCGCCCGCCATGCTTGCGGGGAGCCTCCTCCTTCAGCATGACCCGGGCGATCCTCCGGGTCCAGCACCGGATGTCCTGCCATCTCTTCCTCACTTGTGGCAGGCGCCGACTGCGACCCTCCACCGATTGAACGGCCTTGACGGCCTCCTTCCAGATCTTCCCCTTATGGTAGGCGGTTACCTGTGAGGATGACAAAGTGGGACAACATCACTACACCTGCACCATGTCACAGAGACACACATTTTAACATATTTGATTTGTTGAACAGGGCATAGTATGCTGGCAAGTAATAGCACCTTAGTCATAGGGACATTTGCCACTGTGGACGCACCAATGCACTACATGGCATAGTAAGTACACAGGTGGCATGTGGGGTGCAAACCAATCCCTGATCATGACTGATGGCCAGCACCGCAAAGCAGTCACATGCCCCAGGCCACTGACGAAACCGCAGCAGAGTACACAGACACACACAGGCACAGATCAATCACCTGCCATTGTCAACAGCAGATACAAACCTCACTCTGCACATGTGCCTCTTGCCAGGGGGGTGTCACAGGTGTGGGGCTAGCTCAGCAAGTCAGACACACAGCACGGCTTCCTTCTCACATCAGATGGGTCGAGCAGTTGCCTCCTCCATGCAGCTGTGGTGCAACACTCCACATAGACACTCACCCACATGACATGGAACATTCACACACATCAATGTCCAGGGGGCGTACACATCATTTGGACACTCTCACCACTCTCACCACAGCTCCACTCAACTCACACACATCTGTGGGTGCAGTCACCTGTCACACCGGGGTGACCACTGAATCACCGCAGGACAATAGAACAAGAATGCCCAAGAGGATTAGCCAGGCTGAATGTGCCATGCACTATGCAGTGAATGTCACAGTAAGCACAATGCAAGTGAGGAGTGCACACATTAACTACATCAAGCCCTGCATGAGAGACATAAGCCATCCACCCCCCCCCCCGGGACCCACTCTAAACAACATTGCATGTCTGTCACACCTGGACACAATGCCGGAAGTGACAGACACAAAAAAGGTGCACAGGCAAAGGTAGTGGAGTCAGCACTCACCTGCTCCCCTGGTCGACCATACAGCATGGGGTACCGTGGGGGGATCACATCCCGCAGGCCTCATTCTCCTCCTGGGTGAAAGTGCCCTCTCATGGGTTCTGCCTGCCTTATATCTGCATTGCTGGCCTATTTCATTTACAGGAGTACAGAGTGATTGGTCAGACTCATTTGCATCCTACGTTTCCTCCAATCCCTTTAAACATACACCAGTGACAGCCTTAGCATCTTTCAAATTTGCAGCAGCATGTCAAGTCAACAACCACTTTGCAACAATGTATAATGTGGCCAACTGCTTTTTCCAGACCACATGATGTAAAGTTTTGAACTTGAAACTCGGTATCCATGACAACCAGCATGCATTTATGCCCTAATACTTGTCCCTCATGTGTCCCCATTGTAATTTTTAAATCCCCACACAGGTACGGCGCGTTTCACACGTACCCCTAGGGCACCATCACTACAGTGATACGGCCCGTACTCACGCGTGTACGGGGCGTACACGCGTGAGTACGGCCCCTATCACTATAGTTGTGTTACCGTAGGCCATAGTGATAGGGGCCGTACTCACGAGTGTACGGGCCGTACACACGTGAGTACGGCCCGTACTCACGCGTGTACGGCCCGTACACGCGTGAGTACGGCCCCTATCACAATGGCCTACGGTAACACAACTATAGTGATAGGGGCTGTACTCACGCGTGTACGGCCCGTACACACGGCCTCAGAGCGTGTGTACTGCGTTTCACAGCTTACACTGGTGATAGGAGGCGCACACGAAAGGAATGAAGGTGTCAGACTCGCACAAGGCTGTACATCAAGTCATTGTCAGTGCAGTCCTTCATGTGCAGGGCCTAGGTGTGTCAGGCAGTGATGTGGCACATGTCTCCTCATGTTGTGGCACAATAGATGTGTGATGAGTGTATGCCACAGTCACCAACACCCGCAACTGTCCCCTGATGACAGGTACACAGATAATTTCACTTGACATGTGACTACCAGCGTGCCACGATGTGACTATGTCATGTGTGTAACATGTGTTCCCATGAGCTTGCAGTTGGTGTTCCGTCAACTCCATCTGCTGTTGCAGCATCCAACATGTGTCTGTGTGCATATGTGCATGGCACACAATTACGCACACCATGCCACATGTGCAATACCACATGACATGTGTCTGCATGCATCGAACATGGTATTGCGACCTGAGGACATATCTGCGTTGTCTCAATGTCTGAGTTATCAGCTTTTGACATGTACCCCTTCATGGAAAGGTGTGTGATCTGCCCTTTTTAAATGACATCTGACCTGTGCGTCTAGCTTCCCGCCTGCTGTCTGTATGAGATTAAATCCTTCAAATGCAGATATGTGGGTGACTGTCACTCCTGTAATGTGTCTGGCTGTTCACTTACGCTGGCACACAGCTCGTTTCATGGCATGTCACGTCGACCTTGCAAATAAACTATTGTAGCTGGCTCTTCGTAGGAGTATCACCTTGCTGGCATACGTGTGCTGGATGTATTGCACAGACCAGACTCTGTATTCAGCAGATGTGTATTAGCTGTTGAACATGTGCTCATTTCATTGACATTGTTGTTGTGATGTACTCGCTCATCGTTATTCCTTCCAAATCTCTGCAGGGCACCTCCTCTCCCCCAACCAATGCCAGACCTGGGTGCCATGCATGAACATGACTGCATCCGAAGATACCGCTTCTCGCAAGAGTTGATTGAGCGCTTGACCACCCGGCTGGAACCACACCTCCAACCGCGACACAGGTATCCTACTGCTCTGACCCCCAAGATGAAGGTGATGGCAGCCCTACATTTTTTTGCCACCGGTACCTTTCAATTCACAATAGCTGATGTCGGTGGCATGTCCCAGACAATGTTCAGCCGTGTCCTGCATGATGTTTTAGAAGCCATGTTGGAGCACCTGGATGAATTCATTCATTTTCCCACTCGTGAGCAGTTGACAGGTGTCAAGGGTGAGTTCTATGCCCTGGGAGGGATGCCTCATGTAATTGGGGCCATTTATGGGACACATGTGGCTTTGGTACCACCACAGGCACAGGAGGTAGCCTTTCGGAAGCGCAAACATTATCACTCTATTAATGCCCTTGTGGTGTGTCTACCTAACATGTGGATTTCCCATGCCTGTGCCCGTTTTCCAGGGTCAGCACACGATGCCTATATCATGAGGCGTAGCAGGGTGCCAGAAATGATGCTGCGGCTGCATGACAAACGAGCATGTCATGTTGGTGGGTATACTCTGTTTGTCCTCTGTTTAGCGGTATCTTTGTGTCTTACGGCATCTCCTGACCCACTTCTTCACATGATGTTTCCATCCAGGGGACTCTGGCTATCCCAACATGCCATGGCTGATGACGCCTCTCCACAATCCCAGAACAGCCGCAGAACACCGTTACAACGATGCCCATGAGCAGACCAGGCGCATGATTGAGAGGACGTTTGGACTCCTGAAGAGCCGATTCCGGTGCCTCCACAAGACCGGCGGGTCCCTCCCATATGCCCCGGTGAAGGTCTGCAAAATCTTCCTTGTGTGCTGCATGCTGCACAGCATGGCAGTGGAGAAGGCAGTGCCACTCATCCTGGATCCCGATGAGCAGGAATATCCACCCGTGGAGGATGAAGGGCTTGGGCATGAGGAAAGTGAGGAGGAGGAGGAGGAGGACATCCAGAGTCAGCTCATCCGCAACTTCTTCTCATAATGGTGAGTCCCTGTGTCTGAGTGTGCACGCTTTGAGCCTTGTGTGGCATGTGTTTCAATGTGTGTGTCCAACTGACTGTGTGCTAAGTGACTTGGAGGTGTGTTCTGATGTGTCATTCAAGTGATGATGTCATTCCACACATTTTAGCATGAACACTAATTTGTTAAATTAGCATGATGACAACATCATTCCTGTTGAGTACATGTCCATGTCTGCCGATAACTAGCTCTTTGCTGACTTGTGGTGTGTCTGTCATCCACAGTTTCTTGCGCATGTCGTCTGCTCGTGTCTTCGTTGGCCTTCAGCTATTCCACATGAGTATTGCAACGTGTGCTGAATCAGCGTTCCATGCACGGACATGGTGAAAAGTCATTTTGGGTAAGGAGTGCAGCAAGGCATTTTGTGTGGTACGTGTTTGGTTTATGTTGGGACTGCTCCTGTGCATGTTGTATTACCATGCATACCTGTCGACTCACCATGGGGCACATGACATGTGGCATGGCTCCCATGACTTGATATTCACCCTTCCTGACACTCATCTGTAATGTTTTGTGGAATGTGATGAAGGCATCAATGTGTGTAAAACGTCCCTCAGGAACATACGGATGCTGATGGTGGACATAGTGTGGGACATCCTCATAAGAGGCTCAATGGCGAATTGCAGACTCTCTGTGTGGAGCAAGGGGTGTTTGGCTCACACACTTCACTTGTGTGCCAGCTCAGTAGGATTTTACACATCTGTGTGTTGCAGTGGGTGTCCAGTGTAGGTCCCACATGGTCAGAGGAATGACCTGTGAGTCTGTTCAAAAGGATGCATTTCCCTTAGTGTGAGCCTGAGTAATAAAGGTGTTCCTCACACTCCAAGGTGCCTCATCTCTGTCAATGCTGGTCTCTTGCCACTTTGCATGCGGCATCTCTGGCATAGTTGTGAAAGATTGTGCAGAGGAGTCCTTGTGTAGTTTAGCAACATGCATGCAGTTCCTCATGGATTATGATCCCTATTGTGCATGAAGTCCATGATTGTGTATGCATTTTGGCATGTTGGTCCACACAATGGGCCATCAACACCTGCTGAGGGTGTGTCTCCTGTGCGCAGCTCGGCCTTCAGTTCCCTGATCCGGTGTCATTCATCTTTGATGTTTGTGCATGCATTGTCTCTGGGTGTGCCATGTAAAATCGGACACTCCTTCCTTTACACACGCCTGTTGCAGTTGTCCTTCAGACATCCTAGTCTTTGTGTGCAAATTGTGGAATATTTTCAAGGACATGCCGCCTGCTGCTGCGGACCCTGCAGCAAGAGCCCACAGAGTATCCTGATTTGGCAACACACACGCCTCAAAGATGCTCCTCCCTTCCTCCCTCCACCCATTCATTTGGCTGTCCTCAGCTTGTCTATGCCACAGTTGGCGCCACGCGGTGGCAAAGGCTGGACCATCAGCACATGCAACGTGCACATTGCACGACCCTCATGTGCTTGCATGACACACATCACACTACAGTCTGATGTAGCAGCCACACTCCAAGCAATGTCCATCCGCAAATCTACTGCATGCTGTCAGACATACCCTAAGCGCACACACGACACCTTTGCATGCTGAGTGTGCTACTCCAACTGCCTACACAGCGCTGCCACGCCTTCCAGGCCCTGTCACACCAACCAGGCCACGTCCCTAATACTCCCCACAGGCTCTGTAGCCCAGCAAGGGCATGGGAGTGGGACTCAAGGCTTCAGCATGTAGTATGGTGTCATCGTCTGGGACATGGCACAGGTATAATCTCTTAGCATGTCAATCTACAGAGTGTCCAGGACCCCCCTCTCCACCATCACATGCGCACAGCACCTCATCATCAGCTCGTATGCCATTGACAGCCAGGTGCTCCTCACCCTCACCAAAGACGCAGACATTGGCAGTTCCATTATTCCTAAATGCATGAGATCCATTGATGAATGGCTGTACATGAGCCACCTGAGGCTGGACTTGTACAGGACTGAGGTGATCATCTGAGGATTGTCCCCTTACAGCTGGGTCAAGTGCTTGTGTCCCACCCGCAAGAGCCCTGCCCCGGCACCCAGTGGCCACACACACAAGATGGTGTGCATCATGTATTGCTCGCACACATTTGCCATGTCAGTCCACAGCATCTGTACCTCATGCTGCAACGCCCTCTGCATTATGCACATGATCCACAGATAGATCCACTCCAAGGAAAAACAGACCATCCCCGATGTCCACGACAACATCCGTGTCAAATACTGGCCTGCCCTTTACGGAGCACGTACATCCAAACTCCCGGGAAACTTGTCCACATCCAGGGTGCATCTGCACACATCAGCTTCAACATCCTGTGCCCCAGCCACATCACCGTCCACCATAGATAGCTGCAATGGATCACTGTCTGCTGCAGGATGACCTCAACACTCCCCACCCACACTCAGGAGGCAGTCCACAACCCTGACACAAAACCAACCTTGTACGTCTTGTCATACGAGACCCCATTGGGCCATCTCCGTGCATCCGACCTTGCCCTGGCCACCATTCTTCACATCCACCGTACTCCAGCATGCCGGACATAGTTCTCCCACCTGCCAACACATACCTGGGACTCCCTCCCCGGGAACCTCCACATGAGCCATGACCTCTACGCCTTAATGATAATCTTCCAAATAGGTCTGTCCGCTCAGTATTGCAAGCCCCCCCCCCCCCCCTCAGCAGCTTGTGGCCATCACAGGTGAGTGTTCTGCTCCATGCCTGCTTTGAAGGATACCTTGTGACCCATGTGTGTCCTGTACCAGACTCAGATCCCAGGGTATGGATGGCTGGAGTTAGTTTAACACTCAGGCATAGTTTGACATTTACACACACATATGTTGTGGAATTAAGCAACATGACAGCAACGTCTCATGAACCAAATAATATTTTTATTTGCGGTGGGGTATGTGTTTTGGTAGGTGAAATTAGGTGCTCTACCGGGGGAATAGAATCCAAAGTTCACAGGGGGAGATGGTATCCTTGGCATTGGAAGTCATCAGAGTCCAGAGCACAGTGTTGGTCATCATTGGTCAGACTGTGACCAGCAAGTCCATGTGGCAGAGAATGTCATTGGATGAGGTGCTGCTGTTACGCCAGAGGGCCAGGTGCCAGGCCAGGTCACCTGGGAGATGTTGATGGTCCGCTGACTCTCACGGTCTTTTCCGTGGACGACCCACCTTCCTCCGGGGACCCTCAGATGCAGGCCTTGACGATGTTTGGAACTCTCCGTCGGATGAATCCTCCTCCTCCTCCCTCCCTGTGGCTGGTGCTGGTCTGCGCCTGCTATCACAGGGAGGGTTACCCATGTTGTCGGCAATCCGACGGAGTGAATGGCTCATGTCCCTTTGCACCGCCAGGAGCTCAGCCTGTCTTGCCTCCATCCGTCCTTGGTGTTGTTGTTGACTGGCATGTTGCTCGGCCTGCATGTTCTTGATCTCGTTGAGGGCCCCCTGCATCTCTGTGAGTCTTGACACTACCTGGCTGATGCCCCTGGTGTCACGCTGGTATGTGTCCAGGATGTGGCGTATGTGGGACATACCGGTTCCCTCAGCTGGCTGGTCAGGTTCGCACCTCCGCCTGCCTCCACTCCCACCACCCCTGCCCACTTGAGCCTGGCATGCCGTTGTGGGCACATCGGGTCTACGGGACCCCTGAGGGATGGCATTTGCAGGGTTGCCTGCCTCCTCCTGGGTGCCCGGAGAACCTTGTCCCTCCTGGTCAGACTGGCTGTTTTTCAGTGCGAGCAGGGCTCCTGGGTGTCTCCTGGGATGTGGCGGCAATGGGGGTGGTGGTTGGCACAGATGTACCTGACGCAGGTGCTGCAGGGGCTTGGGCACCAGAGGGGCCAGGTTGGTCGGGGTCATCCACGGAGTGGTGAGAGTCGTCGCTGCCGGTGGGGTCATCTTCACGCCGAGCCGGGGACTGTGATTGTTCCCTCCCAGTGTTGGGGGGAGATCCACGACGTTGCCCTGTGTGTGAGAGAGAGACAATGTCAATGCTGTTTCATGCGACATCCATGTTTCATAAATATTCAAGTTGTCACAGTTCCTCCAGGTAGTTGGATGTGCCTAGCATTCCTCTCAATGTCCACTTGGGGATGGGTATGTTGCGGGGGACAGATTGATATGTTCTCCTGAGTGTTTGACCTGTAGAATTTTGGCTAGGATGCTTATTTGGGTATGGATTGGTCTTGTGTCACATGTCCATTGTGAGAGTGTGTAAATCCATTGCCTGCCCCGGGGTGTGTGCTTGTGTAAGGGGGGTGTGTGTGACCGGGACTGCTGTTGGGTGTAGTGTGAGTTGGCATTGGGTCTCCCAGGTGATGTGTCTGTCCCCTCATGGTGAATGCTGGCATGACAGTGAGTGTGAGTTCCTGTGCTAGTTACCTGTGCTTGTGGAGTTGGTGTTTGAGTGTACAGTGGTCGCAGGAAGGCCTTGTGCTGCATACAGCAGGGCCAAGTGTCAGCGACCTTGTCAGTACTTTGCCAGTCCCTGTGCATTGTGCATGGGTATGTACCTATGCCATATGGTCTGAGGGCATTAGTGTCTGCTTCTCATTTTCACAATGTGTTGTGTGAGGCCCACCCTCCCAGCCTCCCGGACATCCAGTCTTGGGTTTGTGGTTGGTGTAGCCTGGGACATGGCATTGGCTTGATTTGTGAATGGTGCATGGAGACGTTGGTGGCATGAGCGTGGTTTTTGAGTGTGGTTGTGTGCGGTGAGTGCTTGGGGGAAGTTGCGTGCATTTGGTGTATTTGTGGTGTGAACCCCATTGCCCACATGTTACGTAAGTTGTTTGTGTACTCACCAGGCTCTGCGACTCCTTCAACTCCATGTACTCCCACCGGTGGAAGCAGGGCCATCACCTTCTCCTCCCAGGGATGGTAGTGTACGGGTCTGCGGGGCAGCCCGCCTCCAATGATGTTACTCTGGGCGTATTCCTCATTCATCTTCCTCTTGACTGCCCTGCGCAGATCGTACCACCTGGCTTGGCATTCATGCCTGGTCCTTCGGATGGGCGCAACAGCATTGACCTTATTGACGATCCTCTGCCACAGGCTGGTTTTTTGGGCTATGCTGGTCTGTCTGACCAATGTTCCAAACAGCTGTGGCTCGACTGTGATGACTTTGTTGACAAGGAGCTCCAGCTCCGCCTTTGTGAACTTTGGATTCTTGTCTGTGGGCATGGTGTGGGGTGTGGGTGTGGATGGTTGTGGGTGTGTGGGTGTGAATGTGACGGTGTGTGTGTGAATGTGAGTGGGGGTGTTTGTGAAGGAGGTTGTGTGAAGGTGTGTTAAGGGGTCAGTAAGGTGCAGTTGTTTGTGTGTGGGGTCTGGCAGCAGTGGGTCTGTTGCAAAGGCTCATGGGTTGTGTGTGTGGGCCCTTTTTATTGGTCCATTTTTGGGTGTGGCTGTGTTTGAATTTTGGTGGGTGTGTTATAAGAGGTGGTTGTGAGTTTGGGACTCTGTTTGCCTGTTTGGATGTGCCAGGTCAGTCTTTGAGATGTATTTTGTCATGTAGACGTGTTTTGTGGTGTTGTGCGAGTCGAATTGACCCTCCTTGTGCTGTTTTACAATGTCCTGGTTCTATACGAGTATTTTTCGCGTAGGTATGGTCCGTACATACGCGATGCTGGGTGAGGGTGCTGGGGTACGGGGTTGGGGTGCTGCGCGTACATGCGGTGGGGGTACGGCGCGTTCATGTGTGGGCCTGGGGTGGTGGGGGTATGGCGCGTACAGGTGCGGCCCTGGGGCGGTGGGGTACGGCATGTACAGGTGCGGGCCTGGGGTACCCGCGTACATGGGGGGGTATGGCGCGTACATGCGGGGGTACGGCGCGTACATGCGGGGGTATGGCGCGTACAGGTGCGGGTCTGGGGCGGTGGGGGTACGGCGCGTACAGGTGCGGGCCTGGGGCAGTGGGGGTACGGCGCGTACAGGTGCGGGCCTGGGGCGGTGGGGGTACGGGGCGTACAGGTGCGGGCCTGAGCCGGTGGGGGTACGGCGTGTACAGGTGTGGGCCTGGGGTACCCGCGTACATGGGGGGGTACAGCACGTCCATGCAGGGGTACGGCGCGTACAGGTGCGGGCCTGGAGTACCCGCGTACATGGTGGGGTACGGCAAGTACATGCGGGGGTACAGTGCATACATGCGGGGGTACGGCGCGTACAGGTGCGGGCCTGGAGTACCCCCGTACATGGGGTGGGGGTACGGCGTGTACATGCGGGGGTACGGTGCGTACTGGGGGGGTACAGAGCGTATGCGTGCGGGCCTGGGGTACAGTGAGGACAGGGGGTTGTACGGTGCTGACATATTGGGGGGTGGGGGGACTGTACGGCTCGTACATGGGCACAAGTTTACCCGTGTACATGTGTGCTACTGCGTTGGCTCCGTATGGGGCCTTTTACATGCGGTTGTGTATTCGGACGGGCGGTACGAATTGTACTAGCGCGTTCTGACTTTTGTTTTACGATTTGCACGTAAAAATGTCCGGCTCCCTCTCGTACACTTTTCACGAGGCCATTAAGACGTAAAAAATTCCGACTCCCTCTCGTAGACATTTCCCGACGCTGTTCGTAGGTATTTTTCACGTCCGAATCGTACTTGGCCGTTTGTACGGTACTTGTACGATTCGTACGTAAAAAAATACGGATACGAGTCGTACGTTAATTTTTTTTAATGGATCGGAATCGGCACCCAAATGTGCCATTAAGGGTATCTGGAGTTTGTGTTCGAATGACTTCTGAAATTCCGGATCACTCAAAGCACAGCCAAAAAATCAAAAAATGCAAGTGTACTTCACGGGGTAAAAGCAGGAAATGGCGGCATTTGGCAGGTGGAGCAAATAGTTGCAGACGTTCTAGGTTAAACTCGCTCATGGCCTGCCAATCCCACTGTCCAGAGTTTTATGAGAGTTTGGCCTTTTCACATCAAACCAAATCCCTGGTGACAAATACAGGAGGCGGTGACCAGACGGAAGGGCAGGGACTGCTTGGGGGGAGTGGGTGGGGCGGTGGATGAGGGGACAACCAGCAAGCTATGGGGCATATTTACAAGCAGGCGCTAAAAAATTATCGCCGCTTTTGTGGATGTTTTCGGCCGAAAAGCGGCGATAAAATTATCGCCTAATTAGCAAGGCCACGCTAACGCGTGAAACCTTGCTTTAGCGTCAGGAATCCTAACGTCCAGCTTTGCATCTCTAATGAGATGCAAAGTGGGCGTTCCTGACCTTACATGACAGGAGAAATGTCGCTAAGCGACATTTCTCCTATCATCAAGCCACACGCTATGAAGCATAGCGTCAGGAAAAGTAGCGATAACCCCTGTTATCGCTACTTTCCTTACGCCTGCTTCAGGACTGACTTGGCCATGATATCCTATGGAAGGTGGATATCATGGATAAATTTGTGAGTCCCTATCAGCAAGCTAACGCCACATTGCGTGAGATTATCGCTGCGTTTCCAGCGATAATCACACGTTAGGCAGTTAGCATGAGGATTTTTATCGCTGAGGAGATAAGCGTTGCTAATAGCACGCTATCTCAGCGATAAAAATCCACGTTACCCGGCGATAATTATCCTCACGCTAAGAGCGCTGAGCGATAATTATCGCCAGGTGTTGCTGATGTGCCCCTATGTCTTTAGAATGGTCTGCCATACAGAGTGTCTGCTTCTGAATTATCCCCCGAGAGCCGATGAAGTCCTCAGAGGGTCTCAGCAATGCTGCAATGTGGTTTTTGTGGATGTAAGCCACAAGAAATGCTAGCAGTTAGTGCACGCGAAGTGACCTTGGGGCATATTATCAAGCCAGGCGATAAAATTATCGCCGCTTTAGCGGCAGAAAACTGCCGCTAAAACAGCGATAATGGGCTTGATAATATGCTCTATGGAATTCCAATTGAAGCCCAGGTTAGATATCCTTCACATCTAACATGGGCTTCAATTGGAATTCCATAGAGCATATTATCAAGCCCATTATCGCCGTTTTAGGGCAGTTTTCTGCCGCGAAAGCGGCGATAATTTTATCGCCTGGCTTGATAATATGCCCCCTTGTGAGGTGTATACGCCATAGTCGTTAATGTGAATGGTCTTAATTACGTATTCTTGAGGGTGTGACGAGTGACAATAACTAACGTTTTTCACTGAATATATCTTCGTTTCTTCGTTATTGGTTGCTGGGAATCAACGTGTACTTAGTCTGAGTAATTATCTCTGCTTTGCGCATTTATATCTCCATAGGTCCCCAGGGTTTCTTGCACGTGCGGTGCTGTGTGCCGGCAAACACAGCGACTCTTCAAAGAGTTCATTTCGGACTGCGGACGCCCGCTTAGTTAAATAGAGGCTCATTATTATTCCGAGACACCATCATATTAAGCCACTGTTTGGACAGAGTATTTCATCAAGGAACGGTGGCTTCTGTGCTTCAGAAGGCGAGGCATGCACCCCTGCCCCGTTTTCGTGATCCCGACCACACACCATAAATCTGACCCTCGCGTTAGACGGTAGTTCATTCCGCCTCCACCCTCGGGGGCAAAGCATCCAGCCTCGTAACCCGTTTCACGAGACAGCACTGAGTGAAATGTAATTTTCTTGTTAAAATCAAACGTGCCCTAGATACAGATGTCTCCATGGCCGCACGGATTTCCCCAGAAGGATACACTGTAAGGAAAAACTTTCTTAGTTTCACTTTTGCTGCAGTTTTCATGAAATCGCTCTCCCTGTATTGGTCTGTCCTTGACCTTTTCCTCTGAAATTATGCTGTCTCGTCTTTTATTTCACTCTCCTTCTTTTAACCTTCAGTTTGCTTCCCTCTTATTTCGAGCCTTCTGTTTCCATTTTTTTCCCCTTCTGGTTCTCTTATGTGCTTGTCTTCTCTTGTTCTACTCCCTTTCCTCGTCTACATCCGTGATGTAAAACTTTACCCCCTCTACACAATCCTAATATGATCTACTCATTTCACCTTGAGTCTTCCTCCTACTCTTTCCCTACTTCTGAACCACCAACATCTACAGGTCTATTTATGCGACCTGCGGTCCTGGCTTTCATACTGTTTCACTCAATTTCGCCCTCATCTTGTCCTCAATGTCCCAGTCCTTGTTAACTGAGGTGTCCCACCCAGACCAAGCTCTTACCACACTGCAGATCTCTGATGCTGTGTGTCTTCTTCTATTTTTACTAATAAGCTCTAGAAGAACATCTCCCCCGCCCCTTCGCTCCACCTCCAGTATGGATGATCTGTTTCTGCTCAAAGTAATTAAGCAGATTGTGGTAAAGGAACGCAAGGACACAGATAGGGCATCATCCAATCCGCATTTCCAAAATAAGAGATATTCCCTTCTAGATTTCGAAGGTGACTTTCCACAGACTCCTAAAATAGACACTGTTCTGGCATCAACTGCTTCGATGTCATCTTTGGCCTCATAAGTTTCTATGCTACAGATCTAGACAAGAAGGTGGAGGATAAGCTTAAAAGAATGTTTGCTGCTTCCAATTTTCAATTTCAATTAGAGCAAAAACGAATGCCACGTGTGCCACATATGCCACACAAGAGCTATTAAAGAACTTTCAATAATTATAGAACTGCATTCAGGAACACGAAGATCCATATGGATCCTAGCCACAATGGAACTTCTCTCTCAGCTCCCGTCAGATGCGTCATTTGATGGATTATGAGCGAAGGCATCTCTGCCCAGGGCAGCAGTAGCCCTGTGAATGAAGCCCTGGAAGCTGGGTGTGGATCAAATAATCCTTATTCAGAAACTGCTATTTACAGGTCCAGAATTATTCAGTTCCCAATTGAAGGAAATGGGCCAAAAGGCTGCAATATCGGCCCTGTGTAACAAAAGCAGCAGCCGTGCTAATGCGGACGGCAGCAGTGCTAAAGCGGCAGCAGTGCTTCTCACTAGCCCCCCCTCCCGTGGCCGGTCCAGCTGAAATGCCAGGGCTGGTTTGTGTTCCCAGTCTGGCCCTGAACGCATGTCACATTCCATTTTCTCACAGACTTCCATCATATCAATTTCTACCAACTATGTTATTGAAAGACGAACTATAGAGACACTCAATGTTATTAGGAATCCAAGCTCTACAGGAGAAGGGAGCTGTAAATCCCAGTTCTAGAGTATCAAAGAAAAAACTGAATCTACTCTGTTTCTAGTCCTGAAAACAGACAGCAGTTAATAATCTTTGCTAGACTTCAAGGCAGTAAAGAAATATGTCCTGATGGACACATTTTACATGGTTTCACTGCAGTCAATCATCCCTTTGATGTGTTTGCGATCTGGACTTGCAGGGCGACTTCTTCTACGTTCCTGTCTACCCCAGGAGCCAAGCATGTCTACGCTTTTTAATGGGAGATCAGCATTTCCAATCCTATGCTCTCCCCTTTGGTCTGGCAAGGTCACCCAGAGTCTTCATCAAGGTTTTGGCACCCTTTATAACCTACCTACATTTGGATGGGATCACAATCTTTGTATATCTTGACAACTGGCTGGTGTTTGCTTTTTGTCTCCTTAAGTCACAAGACGATGTGGAGAAAGTATCAGGAGTCCTATAAAAATTGTGTTTCATCAACAGTTTGCAGAAATGACAATTATGCATTTCACACTGAGATGGTTCCTGCCACAGAACAGAATAATGACAATTCATAACAATCTCTCTTTTCTGTTGAGTCAGCCTTGGATGTTGGTCATGGGTTGGTAAAAGCGGGAGGGATCAATGGTGGTTGCTATAGCAGCAATGCCATGGGCACGCTTCCATTTGAAACCTCTCATGAACCTCTCCTTCTGTACTGTTCCTCCAGCTTACACGACTTCGAACACTTGATCACAGTAACCTGCCAGATACACAGGCATAAGTCTTGTTGTTGGAGGAATACAGTCTGTCAGAAGGGGTGCAACTCCATCTTCTACCCCAATGCAACTGACTATGGATGTCAGCTTGTGGGATTGGGGGCAACATTGGGAGATCAGGAAAAGAAAAGTCATTAAGTGAAAGAGGAGAGTTTGCACTCTTTCAACTCATTGAGGGCAAGAGGGTAACCTCGCAATCAGTAGATGGGTTTATCTGTTAATCACAGTCATATACAACACCAGGGTAGTCCCCTCCATCTACTATTTAAGGAAGAGCCACTATCTCTGTATCAGCATCCTGAGCAGAGCTAGGTGGAGCATCAACGCAAGAGATTTGTAAATCTGCTACGTGGTCATCTCATCAGACATTCATAAAGCACTATAAATTGGAGTTCCCTGATGCAAATGGTTATCATTTTGCTTCCCTGCTTTGAAATCGGCAATGAGGTAATTGTTGATTAAATAAACTATAATTTGCTGCATCTGTGGACCGCAGTGAAAGTTCGTGAAGCTTGCAAAACCTCATTTCGGAAGGATGGAGACGAAGAGGACAAGTTGAGGGGGTAATGGCAAAATTCCTTACTGGTAATCTTCATTTCCTTGTCCTTGTCAACATCCCTTCCTTCCACACTCCTGTGGTTGCACCTCTAATCACTGAGTCGTGTAGTATACAGGAGGTGGGATGGAGGAGGGGCGGTCTTCTAAGTCTGATTAGTAAAAATAGAAGAAACCCATAGGATTGTAGATGTGGCAAGAGCCCTGTCTGAGGCGGGTGCCTCATTTAGTAAAGAGTGGGACACAGAGGACTACAATTCGGGGAAATTAGGATTACTGGTAAGTAATTGTGCCATTACCCTGAGAAGTGCTTGCTGCAACTCGATTGAAGCACACTTAGAAACATCACATTCAGACAGCAGGGGACAAGAGACGGTTAAAGGCATGGACAAAGTGGGCTGGGCCAGGCCCCCCACTTTTCAAGGGGCACCCTCACTTAAGCTTTTGTGACTGTCCCCAACTGTCTAGAGTTGTAAAATAATCAGTTTGTTTACTTTCTTAAGGGCATATTATCAAGCCAGGCGATAAAATTATCTCCACTTTAGCAGCAGAAAACTGCCGCTAAAACAGCGATAATGGGCTTGATAATGTGCTCCATGGAATTCCAATTGAAGCCCATGTTAGACGTGAAAGACGTCTAACATGGGCTTCAATTGGAATTCCATAGAGCATATTATCAAGCCCATTATCGCCGTTTTAGCGGCGATAATTGTATCGCTTGGCTTGATAATGTGCCCCTTTGTTTTTTGCTGGAGCAAGAACAGGCTGTCGGTGCAGCCTGCCCTTGCCTGAGAGATAGAGAAGGGAAGAGAAGAAAGTCCACAGATCCAGATCAACTGCACAGACCTTTGCCCTTATTCAGCCTGTGCCACTTATATAAATTAATTGTAGGCATTGTGTGTTCCCTCTGTGACTGCATCGTCCTTGTGTATCTGCTACCAACAGGTACAATCACAGCATGCTGCCTAGTGAGTTCAAATACCTGTTGCATGCAACACAGACAGTGCAGTAAAGCAAAGCACCCTTCAGCACCATATGCCTGAACGGTAATTACATACCAGCTACAACCCACATTGTGGGTTGGTCAGACTACAACTGTTTCTGTGTTCATAACAGTTTAACCACGTGCCAATGTACAGTAAAGAGTGGCAATATTTGCTCCCTCCTTTAATGCACTGTCCACATGAAGCAACCGCTGGCCCGATGTGAGCACTGCCTAGTGCCACCTGACCCAGTGTCCCTGTTCCTCACAAAGCATTGGCTAGAGGGCAGTAAACAAAAATAGCACCTTCAGTATCCACAGGCCAAAACAGGAGAACACCCATCCACTGCCCCACATGCAGCGGGATTGTTTAGGCCATTAGTCTTTCTGCCTCCCCGGTGCTGGACCTGGATGCAGGCTGGTGAAGGAAGCGGGTTGTTAATAATTCGAGGGCGTTAAGGAGCCTAAAATTGATACAAAATTCAGATTTTTTCAGAGCTAGGGGCCCAATTTTATGTTTGGCCCAAGACCCCTATAATCCTTAAGATGTCCCTGCAAGAAACACTAACTTGCAAAGGAATTTATATCTATAGACTGCATAAAAGACTTCTCATACAGCTGCTGTGTTGATGTATTTCACTCAGACAGCTGCATTATCAAACCAGTACTAGAGATAGACCAATATGATTCATAATACATGTATGACACTTAATCATATACCTGCCTTGAGAACGCCTCAAGCCTGCCCACCATACTGGACTAACATGTGCTGGTTGTACCTTCTATACAGAATGGTTGCATCTCAAACACGGAACAGACGATTTCCTATGAATTAAAAAAGAACTTTGACGCAATAACCCAACCACATTCTTTCATTTATTCTACATGATATATTTAAATTGATTGAATCTATCAATCAATCAGGGGATTTATATGGCGCACTACTCACCCGTGAGGGTCTCAAGGCGCTAAGGGGGGGTGCGGGCAGCTCCATGGTCATCCGAAGAGCCAGGTCTTGAGATCCTTTCTGAATAGGTGCAGTGTTGGGCTTCGTCTGATGCCGACGGGGGAGTTCATTCCGGGTCTTGGCCGCGATGTAGGAGAAGGATCTGCCACCCGTTCTGGCCCTGTGGATGCGGGGGACCATGGCTAAGGCTAGGTCAGCAGAACGGAGTTTTCTCTTGGGGGCGTGGAAAGAAATTCTTTCGTTGTGATATTACGGTCCTGTGTTATGAAGGGCTTTGTAGGCGACGGCGTGTGTGAGCGGTTTGAAGGTTATTTTTGTTTCGACGGGGAGCCAGTGGAGGTGATGGGTGATGTGGTTTTGTTGTGGGATGCTAAGGACGAGTCTGGCTCCATTGTTCTGGACGATCTGGAGTTTGTTAAGGAGTGTTTTGTTGATTCTGGCAT
Source organism: Triturus cristatus (assembly GCF_964204655.1). Classification (NCBI taxonomy): domain Eukaryota; kingdom Metazoa; phylum Chordata; class Amphibia; order Caudata; family Salamandridae; genus Triturus; species Triturus cristatus. The sequence continues at coordinate 807,215,612 of NC_140590.1, forward strand.
AGAGCGCGTTTCTATAGTCCAGTCTGCTGGTGATGAGTGCGTGGGTGAAGGTCTTCCTGGAGTTGGGGTGAATTCATTTGAAGGTCTTGCGGAATATTTTTCTATTATTTGGAATTTATTCTTTAGGTATTAGCATTTCAGCCATCATTATATTAACATTACATATTAAATGGAGTAGGTACTCAATCTCTTCAAAAATGCTTTTGGCCTCAAACTTTCGAAAGAAGTGTTATAGAAATGCCAATACAATTTAGTGCAATTAAAAGAATATTTCCCTTCCTGCTCATTGGAGATCACCTCTTCTTTCTTCTGTTCCACATCTCTGCTCACAGAAGAGGGAGCGCTAGTCAGCAAGTTACCATGGAGACTCAGTCCTGCAATCTTACATCTTTTATGGATAAAGGTCTGGCTGGCAAAGACCTGGGTCTAGCATTAATGTCTCCGCTTATTCTGCACAAATAGTGTTCTGGACTATATGAATATTGTGGGGATCATAAAAACAAACTCCTTTTTTAGGTCGAGCCTCAACAGCGCTTGCTCTGTCTGCAAGACCTGTTGTATCTCTTCTGTGGGCTTTTGGCACACCCACCAATTGCCATTGGTTGGTATCTGTGGCATTTAGAAATGTTGGCTTGTTATTGATGCATTTGTGTAAATGTCCCTCCTTTGAGTGCTTAGTTTCCTCCACAGCGATTTCACTAAGAGAACATTTTGGTTGGCCATCACACTGTACAGCATTTGATGGCCCCTCCTCCTTTATGGGCATTGCAGCCTTATACACAGCTTGGTTCCCTCCCACGTCGCTGCTCCCAGCTGCACAGGTCTTCATAAGTGCTTGTTTACCTTCCTCTCTCTTGATCTTACTTAAAGTCTGATGTTGAAAAATAAATCCCAGCCCTGAAAACCGAGTACCAGTGCCGACCAGCTGCAACCCCCAGCACAAATTGAGCCCTGGTTTTGTGACACTCTACATGTGTGTTCTTTGTTGAATTGCACATTGTTTAGCTGACATGCGCTCTAATTTTTGCGGCCTACCCAGCAGCACCCCTCCCTTGTTTATAAGCAGCAACATGAGGTGAGCTAGTCAGGCCTCGTAACCTGGGCATTGAGACGTAGTACAGACAGGGGGATGTAATGTCCAATTAAGACCTCCCTTTCTCATTCATAGCTGTGTTCAGAGCCCAGACATTAACATGTACATATGAATGGGGGGTGGGTGGACATTTACTTTATCCTGCAGTTTGAGGGACCGGCATTTGTTAGCAGCACTCTGGCGGGGGCTTGGAACAAGAGCAGGGGTGGACTGGTGCTCCAGATCAGCGGTTCAATCCTGTTCGGACAACATCAGCCCTGGTAGAGGGGTGCTAAGGCATCCTCTCCAGTGGGTTGCTATTGTCAGGAGCCATATTCCACCTGCTACCATACCAGGACTTGAGGCATGCAGAGCTAGAGGGAGATCAGCCTGATCCCCCAACACACAAATTGCATGTGCGGGCAATGGGAGTATGCTTAACATTTCTTAATAATTTGCATTCGTGAATTCACAAGCAACATGGGGTATTTCCCTTCACTAGCGGTGATAAAATAATAGTTATGAAATCCGCTACGCACCAAATGGGTTGTAGTATGAGACAAAGGTAGCCAATATAGTTAATATATTTTTTATCACTTTTTATCACAATTACATATGTTTGAGACCCTATACAAGAACTCTCTTCAGTTACAGATCCTTTCAGGAGTATGATTACGGAACCCACCGTACTTAAAATTAACAGGTGGTGTAATTAGAAATACAATTTGTATATTAAAAGAAAGGGATTAAGTACAGGGATCTCGACTGTCCTGACGAAAGCCGGGAGAGAAACACAATCCGGCTGAAACATATTGACCTTTATGCAGAACGGATGGGTGATAGGTGCTTAAATACACTCAATTCACCACCATCCTTTGGTGAGGAGATACCATTTTAACCGTAACAGGGGAGTCCAGGAATAAAATTATTATGAGGATATCCCTTAGTTAGTTTTAGACTTTATATCTGCACTTACTATTTTCTGGATCCTTTTCCTTTTCTCTGTGTCTGTATTCTCTTCCCCACCCTATTGCTCCACCTCTACCGTTGGTCTGTGCAGAGGTGTTGCAGTAGCCCTATGATGAAGCATGCCACAATCCGTTGTGGGTGAAGGCAGATTTTACAAAGCATTGCACTTTGCTACACTTTGTACTTTATCTAAAAATTGCGACTCTATAGTCCTTACTTCTTTATGTGTGATGAGGCAATGGGAGTATGCCACAGTCACAACCATGCATGTAAAGGAAATGGGGGTTATGTAGGTATTACCGTCCGGGGGGACAGGGTGGGGGTGAGGAGGGATAGGATTGTAGACGGTCTCTAATCACAAATTCATGAAGCAGTTATGCCACAGAATAGCACCGGGTTTTGTAGCAAATGGTCTATATTCAGTATAATTGATAATAAAGCCCTATCTGCTCTCCTCAATGTTACATCACCCTACCAGGAGGTCACCGAAAGGCTAATGTACCCGATCAGGAAGTCCACACCTGCCCCCGCCAATGGGTTTGTTTGGTGTCCGTATTGACAGCCCTAAACATGATAGCCTATCAGCCATCTGATTTAGGGTGCTTAATCCACCATCCTATTTTGAAAGCACTTTTCCCTGGATGGTTTTCCCAGACCGGCCTTTCGAGTGATATAACATTTCCAGCATGTTGAGGACAGTGAAAATTGTGGGTGCTTGCAATCTGTGCCCGCGTTGGCCTCCTGTGCCTGTGTTTGCTGATGTGAATTTCTGATGGGAATTTCTCTATATTGCTCTTACTATTTCTCCGATTTGGGTCTGTTTTGCCCTAGCAGTAACTCCTTGTACTCTCTTTTTTTGCCATAGTCCAGTCTGCCATTAGGCAGTGTATTACTAGAGTTGCGTCTTCCCGTGGACCATGCATTGCCCCAGGCATGTTTCCAAGTAGTGGCTATATTGTCCTAGCAAATAACAACAACAATACCAGTACTGATACTTTTCTTTAAACTCGCATTTAATTACGAGGGAACATATTGAGAGAAAACAACATGAACCTTAGACCTCTCTTTCCATCTAATTAATCAATAAATTTCCTTTATTCAGTTTGACACACCTTCAATGAATGATTTGTCGAGTCTTCAAAAACAACACCTAGTGATTACTACACATTTATATACATTACACTTACATTCTTTAAACAATCCATCCATACTTTTTCATACGTTTCTGTCCAACCTCATTCATTACCCACATCAAGCTAAACACTCAAAACATACATCCTCTCACTTCTCAAGAACATAATTTAAAAAAAAAAAAAAAATTCTATACAAGCCATAGAAATATGCTAAACAAAGTGGCCTCTAGATTTAACAATTTAAATTAATTCGCGATTCTTATGGCCAAAGTCAAGGTTGGCCATAAGAAACCTAACTGATTTGAGCCCAAAACCAGTTTTGTCATTGGTATATTGTCCTAGCTGCATCTATCAGTGGGCTTGTAGTGATCCATATATACAGGTCACTAATCTCAATATTTCACTAGTTGTGTTTCCCAGCAGTCCAGTGTGTTGCCCTATCAGTGGTTTGCAAAAGGCGCAGTATTGCCCACTGGTGTATTTTCCAGTATGCCCACTTATGCCCTAGCTGTGTCGCCCTGTCAGTTTAGCCTGTATTTCCCTAGCATCTTCTCTCAGTAATTCCTGTATTTCTGTCCCATTATATTTTACAGTACCCTAGTAGGGCGTGTAATTCAATCAATCAATCAATCAATCAATCAATCAATCAATCAAAGCATTTATATAGCGCACTACTCACCCAGAGGGTCTCAAGGCGCTGGGGGAGGGGGGTCCGCTACTGCTCGAACAGCCAGGTCTTGAGTTGCTTCCTGAAGGCGAGGTGGTCCTGGGTCAGGCGGAGGTGGGTCGGAAGGGAGTTCCATGTCTTGGCGGCGAGGTAGGAGAAGGACCGTCCCCCTGTGGTGGCTCTTCGGATGTGGGGGGTCGGCGGCGAGGGCGTGGCCGGTCGATCGAAGCTGGCGTTTGGGAGCGTAGAAGTTGAGGCGGCTGTTGAGGTATCCTGGGCCTTGGTTGTGTAGGGCTTTGTGTGCGTGGGTGAGGAGTCGGAAGGTGATTCTCTTGTTGACCGGGAGCCAGTGCAGGTCTCTCAGGTGTCCGGAGATGTGGCTGCGACGGGGGATGTCCAGGATGAGTCGAGCTGAGGCGTTCTGGATCCGCTGGAATCTCTTCTGGAGTTTGGCGGTGGTTCCGGCGTAGAGGGAGTTGCCGTAGTCCAGACGGCTGGTGACGAGGGCCTGGGTGACCGTCTTCCTGGTCTCGGTGGGGATCCACCGGAAGATCTTACGTAGCATGCGCAGGATGTTGAAGCACGACGAGGAGACGGCGTTGACTTGTCTGGTCATGGAGACATGCACGTCCCCAGGCGTGTCTACTACTAGTCATGGTTTGCCCTAGCCTTATCTCCAGGTAGCCCCTTATATTACTCTAGATTGCCTTCCTGTAAACTCTATAGAACCCAAGGTTTGTTTTCCAATAAGCCGTGTATTGATCTTGCTGTTCTAATCCCTGTATAGTTTGCCACATGACTTTATTTCACTGGCATACCACTTTTCCGATTAGGGCTTGCCTTTTCCAAATCATTGCTACCAGATGTACAGTTGTTTCAATTGAACCAAATTGAGCCTATAACTCCCAGTATGGCCAGAGTCATTGATTTAAAACATAGAACAAGATAAGGATCGCTTTATGGCGTGGGGTTCTGTGGTAAGCATAGTCCTTTATGGTCTTGGTTGTGTTTTATTGCCATAGCTGTGTCTCCACATCAGGCCTTGTATTACCCTTTCTGTGTCCCTGTAGGCCTGTATTTCAATGGCAGCAGGTCACAGTGTGTGTGTTGTCGTAGTTGTCACAGAGTGTGAATGTTCCAGGAGATTCTGTGCATGGTAAAATGGCTTACATAGGTTAGACCTGAAGTGCTGGGCTTCAAGCATGTCATGTTTTTGTGGGGCTTAGGTCAAACAATTCATGCATGGTACAAACACCTGTTCCTAAGATAAAAAAAATGTTTCCTGTAGGGAAAGCGAAAGCATGTTAGCTCCAGCATCTGGCATAATCTAGTGGGATAGCTTTATTAGCCGCCTCAGGTGGCAGGTTTGCTGCATAGTCAATAGCACTTTTGCTGCACAAGCACAGAACCGTGAAAAAGTATGGGTCCTCTGGAATAATGCCCCCTCTCGTACCCCGGATTCTGATGACCCTGTGGGCTTTGGCCATGCAACTCTAGGAAGTGGATCGAATGCAAGTTGGTCCTTAAGCAGGATTCCCAGCTGCGGATGGGTTTGTGCAGGAAGATGAAGCAGGACCCTGGAAAACCAGGCCCTATACAGGTCCTGAGTTACAGGTGCTTAGGTTCAACAGGGCCAGCCTGATTTTGGTCCATTTATGTAGCACTGGACGGTGCTAGAAAAGAGGTGGAGCCGATTAGCATCTGCAGTTTAGGGTGGTCATGAGGCCTCCATCACAGCTAAATCTGCCTCTGCATTGCAAACGAAGGCACCTGTAAACCCTCTCCTGTACAGGTAAGTGCAAAATAGCCCATTGGGTAAGGGTGGGAGTCACAGAGACCAAGGGCTACAGTTAAGTCCCGTTTGCAGGTTGATAATCTCAGCTATTTTGTGTTTCGCTACATTGAGTCGCACCCAGGCGCGGTATAAATTTTCATTTCATTTCATTGCTAGGGGTTGTGAAGTGCCATGCTTCAGCGCCCGATATGCTACTGGGAGTGAGAGTGAGTGTCTGGTAGTACTGCTGCCTGCTCAGGGTGTCGGATTATGCTTCAGGTGGTTGTCTTTAGGAGGATAGGTCAAATGGATCTACTGGGGCCTCCAGCGAAAAACTAAAAAGTTGGCACCCATGCCAGCCAGCAGCACTAAGGATGCTGGGAAATGGGATTCAATCTTTAGGACTGAAAAGTGATACAGGGTAGGAGGAAGAACTCCTAAGACTTGGCTAGGTTACAATGAGGCAGGTGTACTTCCGGGGCAAATGCCCTTGTTGAGCTGTAATAAGGTGTGGTGCATCAGGGACCGGTCTCATGCTGTGCGCTGTGTATGTTGTGTTTCCAACGGGTGCCAGCGTGTGCTGTTGGAGGCGATAGATTGGTGGATCACTGTGGTGGTCTCAAAAGGTGCTTTTTCGAATTAGAAGGAGGGACTGTAACGCTGCCAAAATGGATGAATCTTTGTTGGGACTGGTTAGTTTATTCTGTTTTATCTAGCAGAGGAGGACGCTCGGGTCACTGTTTGTGGCAACAAAGTTTAACAATGTGCTCGCACAAATGGGTGCTCTGTAAGCCATATCCTATGAGCAGCCATGGCCCAACCAGGTGCAGACAGGATTCTGGCGGATATTTAAAGTCTGACCCTTTCCAGCCAAGCGTCTGCATCTTGCAATGAAAGACAAGAGCCGGAGTCAAACTCTTGTCTTGAAGTGTGCGATAACCCCCCTCCCCACCCTCACCCGGCTGTACCTGGATAAGAAGGTCTTAGAACTGATCAAGTCACTCTCACCTAGCACCTGAAGAGCATGTTTTTATTGGCTCTAGAGTCCAGACAGGCATGCTTGAGGTTCCAACATTATGGCCAACATTAAAGTGAAACCACAGCATGTGAAAAGGGGGGGCTCTTGCCCCCCCCGCCCGCATGGCGGTGCGGCGACCGCCCTTACCTCCTGGACCTCTCGGTGGGGGGGCGCGTCCTCTGGGGGCGCGCCCTGCCACCGATTGGTTGCCACCCTCCCTTGACCCGGATGACGCTAATCGGCATCCGGGTCGGGGGGGAGGGGGCTGGCTGCTGAGGGATAAAGAAGCGGCGAGCGCCCAGGTGACCCCTTTGTTGCCTGGACGCTCCCCCACACCGGACGTGCCCTGCGCTCGGGGCTTCTTGTTTTTCTTCCTTTTGCAGGTTTCGTGTTGGCGGGAGCCTTCGTTAGCCCAGCTGGTAGAGCGGAGGACCGTTGCGGGGAAGCTGGTGCAGATCCAGCTCGAAGGGGCGTTTCTGTCGAGGTCCGGTGCAGGAAAGAGGTATTGCGAGGCAGCGGGTGGGGTGCGGCAAAGAACGCCGGCAGAGCGGTTTTCCCGCCCATTCTCCACTGGTGCCGGGGTAAGTTTCTGGCGGCACTCCTGGGTCCCCTTTATTTTCGGCTATAGATACGGCAGCTCCCCGTGGAACTCAGCCAGATAAAGGTCTTCTGCCCCCCCCCCTGGTTCTCGCCCGAGCTCCGTCTGGTAGTGGTCAGGGAGGGGCATGGTGGAATGGTCCGAAACTGCGGGCGAGTCCCTCATTTCAAGCCTTCGGCTCGAGAGGAAGCTTCGGCGTCGTTGGGGAGCTGTATTCATGGAGGTGGAGCCTGCGAGAGCAACCGGAGCATGATGTTCGATAGTTAAGTTGCTGGGAGTTGAGATGTCGTGGTACAACAGGCACGGGCAGTTTTATCGTGTTTTATGGATGCGCAGGAACGGATATTTTCACAGTTGGTGTGCAGTCCAGGGATAGGGGGGCTGTTGGGAGAAATGGTAATTGCATTGCTTGCGTGTGTGTCCTCGTTTGAGGAGTACTGGTATTTTAGTCTTAATACCGTTAATCGGGGAAGGCAGCCACCTTGGTTCTTTTCGCATGTGTGCATTTATCACAGCGAGATTGAAACGTTACTTTCACTGCATGTTAGACTGCTGGCGCCAGCCCCGCGCGGAGCTTACTAGTGATTTTTCTGTAGTACCAATGGGGGCAGGGAATCACCCCGTGACTGCATGTGTAGATACGGGCTCAGGCATGCTCTTCAAGACCCTGGGGGCAATTTCGCGCTATTTTGTTTTACTATCGATCTGGGTAGGGAATTACCTGCGGCCCGCCTAAATCTTGTCTTGACCTTAAAGCGCATCACTAATTTGAGGGCACACATAATGAATAACTTCTAGGTAGGTGTTTGTTTTTGGTGGGTGTTGAAAGAATGTGACCTTGTGGATTATGTTCAGTTATGGTAGGCAGCATTTTTCCATCCATACCTGCTTCCCAGGAATGCGAGCAGCTGCCAGGGCGTGTTGTAAACTACTTGCTGTAAAGTGAGAAAATATGTCTCGACCTGGAAATGGTTATTACACATCATTTTAAATATAGAGCGATTCCCATTCGAACTGTGTAGCCAAGTATTTATAACTATAATTTTGTAACCATTTGCTTAAATTACCTTCTTATAGAGAAAGCGTGCATGGCCGTCCATTTCACTATATGCATTTTCAGGTTTTTTAGCCTTCGAATTTCATAAAAGTCGCGCCCAATGAGAAAAGGCATCACAAATGTTGATGCCCCAATAGATACACACATATTACGTACCTCTTTCATTTAGGTCATTGTGGTTATTTGAGTTTGTTCAGATGGCTCTGTTTACAAGTTCGCGTGTGGAAAGAAAACCCAAAGATTGGATCTTTTGACTTCTCAAAACTTGGATAAATGTGAACGCACAAAAGCTGCATTAAATCACTTGCTAGGCACCCCGCAGGAGCTAGAATTACATTCGGAGCCCTCTGCACTCCACACCATGACTGCTGAAACCAAGTTTGTGTGCAGGAAGAGGCTCTTCTGCTACCCGTGTGTCAGGAAAACTCCGGCAGCCATTGTGCACACATTCTGCCACCCAAAGGTCACACAGGTTCATTTGGGATAATCTCTTACATTACTACAGCGCACTCGGCAGAACATATGGGACCACATCACTTGCTCTTCAAATCTTTTATTGAAACACGCCTTCCAAAATTTACCGACTTTGAAAATCACTTGGTTTTGAGGTTGTTCGTTACTTGCATGGGCACAAGTTGTGCAGTCTACTCAGGTTCCTTCACTTGCAAGCTACTAAACAAACTTAGTGTTTCGTGCATTTTTAATGGTCCTCATGGGAAAATCTGCAAACGTAGCTAGTTTGTTTTGCTATTAGCATATTTTTTCTTGCTTCTTCTGTCATCTATCTGTTTGCCTCTGAGGCATTACATAGTAAGTAAGGTGCCTTGGTATATTTGCTTCAGAGTAATTCTTTTGTTGTATCCACAGAGCTCTTAGAATCTCAACTAGAGGTAGTACTTTCATTTGTACGTGTTTCAGGTGCTAGGTGACAGGTCTCCATGAATAATATTGGATCTTTCCCTTCCAGCTTTCCCAAGACCACATCTTCTCGATCTGCGGCAGCATCAATGAGTTCTTCCCTTTTAGAAGTATTAAGAAAGCTGTACAAAGTGTATAACGTTTGGAGGATGTGTAGCATCCATGTGTAGGGCCCCCGACTCTTCCCAGACTCCTAGAATGTGTTTGGCGTCTAATTCCCATCTGGGCATAGTGGCCAGAGTGTGTCCTGTGGTCTTACCCTCCCTATATGCCCTGGCATATTTACTGCAGAGGAGGCATTCTCTATTAGCCACTTCATGAAATTCAGACAATACTATCGTAATCTGCTGAGCTACTATAGGATCCTCTGTGTTCCCCATTTGGGATTATAATTGCTTACGGTAGTCTTCCAGGTGGCCCAGATGATTGTGCAGGGAACGCAGAAATCTCCCATTTTTTGCAAGGCATAGCCCCATAACCGGGTCCTGGAATGCTTTCTATACCATACCTATCTGTGGTACCGAGACTGCGTTTCTGATAAAAGAAATCCGAGATTTCTTGGTGAAGTTCCTCAAGAAATTGGTGATCCAAAAGCTCGCACGAGGACAGGTGCCGGTTCGTGCCACGGGGGGGGTCTGGGTGGGAATGGACATCACAAGTAGGACTGGAGAGTGGTCAGAGTATGTGCATGCAAGATGACAAACCTCCCACACCCAAGACCCCACTCCCCTTGAGATCAACTATTGAGATAGCCTAGACCACTTCTCATTTACACCTAAATACAAAGTGCCTTCTTTAGTCTTCGGGGGATGTGTTCTCCAAGCAGATTATGCTCCTCCCTGATATCGCGGAGGTGATGGGCAGCGATGTTACAGTAGGTGGGCGGTATGCATGAGCTGTCACTTCCACAGAGAAAGCTGTGTTAAAGTCATCGCCCCACAATAGCAAAGATGGGCCAATGGATGTAACTTGGCTCCAGAGACAGTAACCAGGGTCATCTGTATTAGGCACATAGCAATTCACAAATGTGATGGATGGGTGTGCAACTTTCCCCACATGATAGTGTAGCATCCCTACACATCACAGAGGGATCCCTGCGGTATATAGGCACCCGCTCCCTGTGTATATGAGGAGTATGTGGAAAATAGTCTGTGAGAAGCCCATCTTTCTGCAAAGGACATACTAGTGGCAGCACTCAAATAAGTCTCTTGTAAAGGAGCAATGTGAATGCTATGTCTATCCAGATATAACAGTATGTGTGGTCGCTTGCGTGGATTTCCCAACCCCCTAATGCTCCATGTGATGCATTAATAGGGCGCTTGGGAGGAGATAACATCAACAGTGGGCATGTTGGACATGGGGAAAGGGAGCAGATGTGGCAGGTGATGAGTTGTAAGTCAGTGAAACAAGATAAAAACACTGCACAGTTCACATTGTAGTGTACTCTGCACAACTTAAAATAATAATAACCTATCCCCGCCTTCTCTCACACTGACGGCCCAATCCCGCCAGAAATATATTCCGTCCTCATTCATGCTCTCCAGAGGTCTAAACTGCAAAGCAGAGCATGGATGGCATTTAACAGGACCCTAGATACACACATTTTATAATCCCTGTTAGCTCCAAAACTACTGAATGGCTTTACACCAGATAACAAAAAGCACTCTTTTTGGACCATGCGTATATATATATATATATATATACGCGGACCCTCTGCTTCCTTATATATACAAATTTGGTTTTTTCTTAATATTTCAAGAACTACTGGAAAAATGTACATCAAATCACAAGAAAGCACTACCCTGGACCAACATCTACCTTCCTGTCAAATTTGGTGTATTTCTGTTCAGCAGTTCAGGCTGTAGCCACGTCTAAATTTCCAATGTAAATTAACATGGGGAAAATTCGTTTGGGCACTCCTCCCCCCCCCCCTTCTCTGCTCCTGCTGGATGGATCACTCCAAAACATTTGCGACAGTAGCTGAATTGAGTGTTGAACTAGTTTTGAAACTTTGGTGAGGATTCGTCAAACAATGCCAAATTTCTCCAAGGCAGATAGGCAGGGGGGTATCCAATTCCTGAACACAACAATACAGGGAGACACATTGTGGGTGACAATTTTGAGATCAAAAACTGATCAGGGGTCACGGGGGGAGACTGTGGTACTGCACAGGGCGAGGGATAATCCTTGCTGCCAGGTACACCGTGTAGAGGCTTTCATCAAGCAGCGAGGTGGACTGTTGGGTGGGTCGCTCCTACTACAGGCTGACGCCCCCCCCCCCCTTAACCAAATACCAGTTCAGAAGAGTCATGGAGTTGACTATTGCCAGGGTGGGCCTTGACCCGAAGGAATTTGGCACACACTCCTTTAAGGTAGGCGCTGCCACGGAGGCAATCACAAGGAGTCTGCATGTGAACAGTGTTGGAAGAATTGGGAGATGGTCAACCAATTCCAATTGCTACAAACGGTATGTGGGGGTACACATGTTGTAAAGTACCTAGAGTTTTGCTGACAGTGGCGAGGGGTCTCTCAGTTGAGAATGTGAAGAGACTGGGGAGATGGTCGTCCGAACGTTACAATAGTTATGTACGAATTGACATGTTGTGACAGGACGTTGCTCACGCCTGGTATGTTTCTGGTTTTTGCAGTTTCTCAAACCTGTCACGCAGGGGAGGAACTCGCCACCGGGCGCCAACGACCGACAGCAGCACAGCACAGAGGACACAGGAAATTGGTGACTTGGATTGTGGGCCACTCTTATGTTAGGCGTGCGGAACATGTTTTTCTTTCAGGAGACCGTAGGATGAAGGCGGCGCAAAAGGGGTTTGATATCTCATTCTTCGGGAGGGAGGGTTTATGCCTCAGCCAGTTTCGGAACTTGTTTCCAGGGACTCTTAGCTCAGCTGCCCGCAGTGGTGATACTTCACCTGGGGGAGAATGATTTGGTCAAATTGGGGAGGCGCATGCTTATTGAGGAGATCATCTCCACTGCAGGGTGGGTGGCCAGGACTTGCGCGGGTTCCACAGTAGTTTGGTCGCAACTTATCCCTCGGTGGCAGTGGCGAGGGGGGGACTCGGTCAGGGCGTTGAATCACTCGGTACGGAGGATCAACACACAGTTGGACAAACTATTTCGAGCCCCCCGGTTGCAGACGATTCCACATGGGTGTATCTGGGGCGAGCAGTTCTACCTGAGGGACGGGGTACACTTGACGGAGGCAGCGAACGTCTTGTGGTCTAATAATGTCTGGGCCTAGTTGGAGGGATTTGCAAAGTAAGTGCGCTCCGGGCTTAGGTCTAGGTAAGGGGGAGGCCAGATCGTCGGTTAACAATGCTGGCCTGTGGCGGTAAGGTCATGACCGGTGAGTAACTATTTTAAGGTCTGAGGGGGCGTTCATCATCCTATGGAGGTTCCCGCCCAGGGGGAGGGGTCATTGGCCCCTCCTAGAACTTCAGGGGCAAGGTAACTGGTGCTTCAAAGGGGCGCGGGTTGGAGAGTCACGCTTTCCTTAGGCTGGTAGCCACCCCGCGCGCGCATACTCATGACGTCACCGGATGGCGCAGAGTAAGGGCCCTCCTTTAGTGGGTAAATGAAGTTCACGGCGTGGACCGGGTTAATTACCGGGCCCGGCTGCACATGCGCACAACTTTAGGGGAGGCGCAGCTAGTAGGACCTGACACCGGTTAGCGACCTTGCCATATGGCCCAGAAATGTTAGTATACAAAAATGCAGAGGAGGATGTTAGACTCGGTTAGGAAACAATCTGTATTAGAGTTTTTGTTAAGGATAGTCACTCACACCTGTTGACAATAATGTATCTAATGTCCTGCTGATTTTTGTATAACTGTTTATCGTGCAATTATAAAGTTTATTGTTTTATAACTTAATAAATACGGCCGGGGGGTCTTGCGACCTCCCGCCTTCCAAAGATGCCATGTTTTTATGTTCCTGTGTCTGGGGGTTGGTGAGGTCATAGGGAGGGGGCGGTAGCCAGTCACTGACCATGTGAAAAGGGGGGGCTCTTGGCCCCCCCGCCCGCATGGCGGTGCGGCGACCGCCCTTACCTCCTGGACCTCTCGGTGGGGGGGCGCGTCCTCTGGGGGCGCGCCCTGCCACCGATTGGTTGCCACCCTCCCTTGACCCGAATGACGCTAATCGGCATCCGGGTCGGGGGGGAGGGGCGGGCTGCTGAGGGATAAAGAAGCGGCGAGCGCCCAGGTGACCCCTTTGTTGCCTGGACGCTCCCCCACACCGGACGTGCCCTGTGCTCGGGGCTTCTTGTTTTTCCCACCCACCATCCCTGGAGTACGCGGTTGATGCGTTACTAGTCCGATTTAGTGTGTTAATTGCTAGGATGTTGTTAGCTTAATTTCCCAGGCGTAGTAAACTGTATCTGGAATGTTTATTTTCTGATGAGGTTTTCTTTTAGGACTTTCTCTCCCATTGTAGTGACCGATACTGTATCTGGAATGTTATGTTGCTGATGATGCTTTCTCGTAGGCCTTTCTCTCCCATTGTAGTGAATGGTACTGTATTATGTGTTGCTGGTGCAATTGTGTTTAGGCCCTTTTTTCCCTTGTAGGTCTACGGTGTTATACATGATGTATGACTTAGTCAGTGTAGTTGTCCTTTAGAATTTTTCCCATAGGTCGTCGTATTTATTAGGAATGGGGCATGCGGTAAGGTCATGACCGGTGAGCAACTATTTTAAGGTCTGAGGGGGCGGGCATCATCCTATGGAGGTTCCCGCCCAGGGGGAGGGGTCATTGGCCCCTCCTAGAACTTCAGGGGCAAGGTAACTGGTGCTTCAAAGGGGCGCGGGTTGGAGAGTCACGCTTTCCTTAGGCTGGTAGCCACCCCGCGCGCGCATACTCATGACGTCACCGGATGGCGCAGAGTAAGGGCCCTCCTTTAGTGGGTAAATGAAGTTCACGGCGTGGACCGGGTTATTACCGGGCCCGGCTGCGCATGCGCACAACTTTAGGGGAGGCGCAGCTAGTAGGACCTGACACCGGTTAGCGACCTTGCCATATGGCCCAGAAATGTTAGTATACAAAAATGCAGAGGAGGATGTTAGACTCGGTTAGGAAACAATCTGTATTAGAGTTTTTGTTAAGGATAGTCACTCACACCTGTTGACAATAATGTATCTAATGTCCTGCTGATTTTTGTATAACTGTTTATCGTGCAATTATAAAGTTTATTGTTTTATAACTTAATAAATACGGCCGGGGGGTCTTGCGACCTCCCGCCTTCCAAAGATGCCATGTTTTTATGTTCCTGTGTCCGGGGGTTGGTGAGGTCATAGGGAGGGGGCGGTAGCCAGTCACTGACCATGTGAAAAGGGGGGGCTCTTGGCCCCCCCGCCCGCATGGCGGTGCGGCGACCGCCCTTACCTCCTGGACCTCTCGGTGGGGGGGCGCGTCCTCTGGGGGCGCGCCCTGCCACCAATTGGTTGCCACCCTCCCTTGACCCGGATGACGCTAATCGGCATCCGGGTCGGGGGGGAGGGGCGGGCTGCTGAGGGATAAAGAAGCGGCGAGCGCCCAGGTGACCCCTTTGTTGCCTGGACGCTACCCCACACCGGACGTGCCCTGTGCTCGGGGCTTCTTGTTTTTCCCACCCACCATCCCTGGAGTACGCAGTTGATGCGTTACTAGTCCGATTTAGTGTGTAAATTGCTAGGATGTTGTTAGCTTAATTTCCCAGGCGTAGTAAACTGTATCTGGAATGTTTATTTTCTGATGAGGTTTTCTTTTAGGACTTTCTCTCCCATTGTAGTGACCGATACTGTATCTGGAATGTTATGTTGCTGATGATGCTTTCTCGAACGCCTTTCTCTCCCATTGTAGTGAATGGTACTGTATTATGTGTTGCTGGTGCAATTGTGTTTAGGCCCTTTTTTCCCTTGTAGGTCTACGGTGTTATACATGATGTATGACTTAGTCAGTGTAGTTGTCCTTTAGAATTTTTCCCATAGGTCGTCATATTTATTAGGAATGGGGCATGCGGTAAGGTCATGACCGGTGAGCAACTATTTTAAGGTCTGAGGGGGCGGGCATCATCCTATGGAGGTTCCCTCCCAGGGAGAGGGGTCATTGGCCCCGCCTAGAACTTCAGGGGAAAGGTAACTGGTGCTTTAAAGGGGCGCTGGTTGGAGAGTCACGCTTTCCTTAGGCTGGTAGCCACCCCGCGCGCGCATACTCATGACGTCACCGGATGGCGCAGAGTAAGGGACCTCCTTTAGTGGGTAAATGAAGTTCACGGCGTGGACCGGGTTAATTACCGGGCCCGGCTGCGCATGCGCACAACTTTAGGGGAGGCGCAGCTAGTAGGACCTGACACCGGTTAGCGACCTTGCCATATGGCCCAGAAATGTTAGTATACAAAAATGCAGAGGAGGATGTTAGACTCGGTTAGGAAACAATCTGTATTAGAGTTTTTGTTAAGGATAGTCACTCACACCTGTTGACAATAATGTATCTAATGTCCTGCTGATTTTTGTATAACTGTTTATCGTGCAATTATAAAGTTTATTGTTTTATAACTTAATAAATACGGCCGGGGGGTCTTGCGACCTCCCGCCTTCCAAAGATGCCATGTTTTTATGTTCCTGTGTCCGGGGGTTGGTGAGGTCATAGGGAGGGGGCGGTAGCCAGTCACTGACCATGGGAGTTTGACCCAAAAAATCATCTGTTTGTCAAGTTGACAAACAAAAGATTTTTTTTGTAAAAGCACACTGTGCAGCGCTTTCACTTTAACAACGGCCGCGCACCTTTCTTTAGACGCGACTTGTCCAAAGAATGGGGCGCATCCGTTAATGTGAAAGCGCCACATGGGAGCTGTAGTGAACAATAAATAAATAAATAAGCGCGGCCGCTTTACTTCAAGCAGACCACGATGCTAAAATAAAGAAAGAAAGAAACACGGCCACTATAGTTAAAGCGACCACCATTAGTAATTAAAATAAAAGCGGGAGGCATGCTACGACTTAGTGGGTGGAATAGGGGCCAATCATTGAACAAAATGGTGCTCACAGCCAAGATAGAGCAGACCGTGTAACAAGACAAGTAAAAAGTCCAGTCGTTAAGGGAGGTTACAAATGCCGACAAGGCGGTACCAAGGAGAGTCTAACAAGCCTATTCAGGAATGGAACTCAACCATTTTGCAAGGGTGGTAACAGGAGGCAATTGAAAAGATGGTTGGGACATGAGCGGAGCTTCAAGTCCCTACTTCAATACAGCATGCCTTGCAGAGCAGCGCATGCGCTGCCCTTGGTTCGACCTTAAAAGAAGTGCCAGTACTCACTAATTTAAATTGGGCGAGCCTTGTGGGGTGGTTTGTGGTGGGGGGGGGAGTGGCTGTGAGCCAGTCATTTACCGAGATCAACATGTTTTCGGTGTTTATCAGAGGCTGGTAATCGTTGAGCCAGGTACTGCATTTTCAGCAATGTTTTTACAGAAATGTTCTGTCAATAGATGTTGAAAAGGCACCATAAAGCAACATATAGAAAAATAAAAAAGGTGAAGCATTGCTGAGAGGATGTATTTTCGTCAACACTTCTAAACTGTGTCACCATGAGAACCACAGTCTAATCCTCCCTTCTGGAATTCAGCATGAGAGGGAGTAAGTGCCAGTTTGTTTCTTCCAGCTGTTCCACTACATGTGAATCTTTGAGATCAGGGAAAGTCACACACATATACATATAATAACATTCAAATCGGGACTTGCAGCATCCGTCGTTACATTTTGTTATGTGCCTCAACCCACTGCATCTTGTCTCAGCCAGGCCACAGAACACTCACCTCCCAACACCTACATTTGAATGTTGTGTGAGTTGTGATACCTGGCAGGCATAAGCCTCTATGTCATTTGTGTAGGTCCTCATTTTGTGTAGGTTGATATAGAGCAAATTTGGCCTGAGTGCATTTGAGTTCTTTACATAACCATCAGAAGTTTTACATTAAAGCATATTTTTAAGTACAATGGTTAACTGAGATGCTTGGAATCACAGGACGATGAGCTGATGCAGGAATTTGAACCTGGCTCCCCCACTTCCACTGCCGGCAGCTCTGGCCACATCTCCTCTTTCAGTAGCTGTTGCCTATCAGAGTGGCACATAGACACTCTCCGTTGGAAAGGCTTATTTCAGCAGCTTTTGCACTGTACGAACCTATACTTCAAAGCTAGAGCCCTGCTGCCACTATGAGTACCGCTACCCTCCTGATCTAAGGAGAAGTTCCGGTACTAAGGGGGAGAATACTGAGGAGTGCTGGCACTCAGTACCGGTGAGTACCTGCTCATTTAAAGCACTGATTACGACCTCACCCCGCCTTCGCCCTTACTCATGGCCTGAGTAGAGTCCCTTCGCTTGGCGTTTTCTGCTGCTAGACGATAATGACAGTATATTTACAATGGCCATCTGTGGCAGTTGATCAGTGAACATCCAGTACATGTATGATCACTACCTCAGTAAATAATTAATTACCCCAGGAGCATTGCCCTGTGCATCGAACCCAACATCATTGCTCTGTTACTGTCCTTCAACCATCAGGAGCCGCGGCGCTGGGGCTCCAACCTCACGCTCAAAATCACCCGTACCTCTGTTCTGCTGCACTTGCTCATGGGTCTGTCAGCCCGAGGAGCTCAGGTGTTCCTTTACTCAGCACCCAGGTGCTTAACATCTCTCCCTAAACCCACGGTGGTCTGGGGTTTGTCCTTACCACTCAGCCCACAGCTGTCCATGACTCTCAGCACTGAGCTGATGACCCTGTACGTGCCCATCAGCCCTGGAGTTGGTCCCTGTTGCGGTCTTGCTATGCTGCTCCGCAGTGTCCCGGCTCCCTCTCCCATAGCAACACCCACCATAGAGGGTTGTTTATGATCCTCCACTCTGAGACTCTCTGCGGCTGTCTTTGGATCTCAGCTGTGTGGAGTCCAGGCTCTTTCCCTGCCTTTGTTCCTCTGCTGCAAGTTGCCATGGGTCTGTCCCTATGTTTAGCTCTTAGGTGTCATGGGTTCCACTCCCGCTTTCGGACATAAGGTGATCATTGATGGCTAGTGAAGTCTGAAAGTGGTGGGGTGAAAACAAAAAAATTATTTCTAAGCAAAAGTAATAAAGGGGGATCTCCCCCAGAGAATTATTTGTAGGTCATGCCTAGCAGCATGCATGCGCTTCTCTGTGAGGCATGGTGTATCCAGTACATCGGCTTCAAGCCAGCCCATCGCTTGTCATTGGCTGTTCCTGGTGCCTTTCTAAATTCCTTACTTTTGAAAAGAAAATCATGCCCACTTTTCGCTCCTTTTCGTCTGTCGGTCCCTCCCATAGCAACAGGCCCTGTTACAGATCTCATTTCTGTTTATTCAGTTTGTTCCACACACTATATTTTCCGATTGTCTGCCTCGTGTTCTGGAAATGTTGCAAAAGTGAGCAGCTGACCAGTTTTATTGCTTTCCTCTCCACCTAGCATTTTACCTTGTGTTCTCCCCTTCGCACCTTAGCTTTCACTTCTGATCTACAGAGGCTGCGTCACCGAAGATCAAGTTGAGTAGCCACAAAGTTAGAATGTTAGAAATGTGACTTTACTTGCTAGCTCCCTTTCACCCAATCTTTCGTTTTTAGCATTAATTATGTTTCACTCGCTCAGAGCTCCATTGCTTGTTTCTGTAAACAGGGCTGTAAGTGTTGTTCTTTATCTGGTCACACATGTGGCACCTGTGTCTCTGTTCCTAGTGGTAATTCCCCTTTCTGAGTCCTCTAGGCAGCGCTGCAGCTGCTTCTCTGGTCCCAGTGGTAATTCCTCATTCTTGGTCCTCTAGACAGTGCTGCTAGCTGCTTCCCTGGTCCAGTCAGTAACTACCACATTCTAAATCCTCTAGGCAGCGCTGCAGCTATGTCTCTGGTCACATGGGTAATTCTTCATTCTAAGACTTCTACACACTGCTGCTACCTGCTTCTCTGGTCTCATCTGTAATTCCTCCTTTTAAGTGCACTAGACAGTGCTGCAGCTGCTTCTCTGGTCTCATCTGTAATTCCTCCTTTTAAGTGCACTAGACAGTGCTGCAGCTGCTTCTCTGGTCCCAGTGGTAATTCCTCATTCCAAGTCCTCTAGACAGTGCTGCAGCTGTGCCTCTGTCCATACATCCACTCCACTCCAAACCAAAACACATAGACAAAAGAGATTGTCGTTTACAGCTCCAATAGCTGTAACTCTGATAAATGCTTGCTATTAATTCTAAGCCTAAGAATTTGGGATACATGAAAGTTTGATTTTTGACCACACAATAGCATAGCTTCCAACTGGTCCTGTGTGACATTTTCAGCAAGCCCTGCTTTTTAGCATCCAGTTCCTTGCACGAAGGGACTTGTAGGGCTGAATATTTATTTGAAAGACCCAAACTGGCTGCAGGAGTCAAGCAGAGCACATTGTCTCTTGTCCGCTGTATAATGAGAGACACTAGATAGCTATGCCAGGGGGTCTGAGTCAGCTCCTTCCTCCATGACCTATTTCCTCTTGTCTGCTTCCCAGCTCTAATGCTTCTTTCCAAATGCTTGAATCTCTTTTAAGGAGTCTAACGTTGAAAACACATACATGTCATTGTTCTATCCAGTGTTATTATCCTTTGCTGTGTTTTGTTTTTGTGATTCCGAACCTTTGGTTCCTTCGGCTGCTCAGGACGTCTCTGGTGCCTCTGTCAATGTAACCTCTATGCTGGCGTGCTGAGGGAAGAGCAAAGAACCCCTCCAAGCTGTACCTTTCACTGCAGAAGGAAATCTGCATAATTCACACTAATGTAGCCAGTCAGAATGTATTAGTGTCTTTCTTTACAGAGCGTCTTGATAGCTCAATTTGTGTAGAGCTTGGCTGTGTATATAAACTAATGGTTGGATCACACATGCTGCTGCACAGCCTGCCTAGGAAGGAGGGCATTTATGGGTCCCAGCCTTGGAGGCCGACTACTCCCAACATCTTCCTTTGTCTTCCTGTTTGGGGGGATGATGGGCACTAGCCCAGATGGTGTTAAGTACGAGTCTAAGGTCGAATCCTTTTTACCTCTCACTACAAGCACCATCTGAGCACCAGTGCCTTCCCCATAAACGTTAGGTACTTACGCTCTTATGAAACTGTCCATGCTAATGCTCTCTCACATGAGGGAGGCCTGAGCAGCAGGTCTGGGTTCATATACATGTGGCACATTGTGGGCCATAAACCTATTGGGAGTTTCTGCATGGTGCACTGGTTTTAGAAGCAACATTTTAGGTGCTGATGACTGCCTCTGACCCTAGTGGACATCTTGTGTGGGTAGAAACATGTTAACCCGATCAAGAAACTATAAGAACAATTGAGACTCTTAACTTCTTGCATTTGTTTTTAACATTTCCACAGGGAGAATTAATAAATAGAAATCTTTGTTCACCTTCAGATCATTTTAATCTGATACATTTAAACTCTAAAATCACATAGCAGTGGTAGTAAGTACAAAGGTGTACTACATATACTAGTGGTTAGAGTTATATATAAAAGTGGAGTGAAAGGAGGGAAAAATTGCAAATGTACAAGTTGTAAAGTCACTCAAGGAAGAGATACAAACTGATAAACTCTAAAATCACATAGCAGTGGTAGTAAGTACAAAGGTGTACTACATATACTAGTGGTTAGAGTTATATATAAAAGTGGAGTGAAAGGAGGGAAAAATTGCAAATGTACAAGTTTTAAAGTCACTCAAGGAAGAGATACAAACAGATAAACTCTAAAATCACATAGCAGTGGTAGTAAGTACAAAGGTCTACTACATATACTAGTGGTTAGAGTTATATATACAAGTGGAGTGAAAGGAGGGAAAAATTGCAAATGAACAAGTTGTAAAGTCACTCAAGGAAGAGATACAAACAGATACACTCTAAAATCACATAGGAATGGTAGTAAGTACAAAGGTCTACTACATATACTAGTGGTTAGAGTTATATATATATACAAATAGAAAATTCACTCCGGATTACATTTTAACAGCAATTAGGCTTGGACAATTATATATTACGGGGCACATTTACAATAAGTGGCGCATTCCTGGATATCAGCAGGGATGCGCCAGTTATTGTGCGCCACAGCTCCGCCACCATGGATGCGCCGCATTGTAAATGCGGCGCATTGCTGGAGTTACATCGCAAGCACGACGCAGCTCCAGCAATGCTCTGGGGGGCCCTATCTTGTGAATGCTGCGTCAATCCTTACGCCTGCTTCAGGCAGGCGCAGGGTTTTGACGCAGCATGGGCCTAAAAGTGACTGAGTGAAATCTTGTAGATTTCACTCAGCCACTTTTAGGAGTCGTTCCTGCGACGGAACGCCCCCCCCCCCCCGGCGCAGGAACGCCTACTTCTGGCGCAGGGCTTTACAACGTGACGCATCTCCCTAGATGCGTCACGTTGTAAATCTGTCGCAGCATGGTGCTAGCTTTGCGCCTTCGCTGCGTCACAAAAGTGACGCAACAGCGGTGCAAAAGTGGCGCACGGGCTTGTAAATCTGCCCCTACATATTTACAGAGCAGGAAATTCTTTCCATCGTTTAGGCAGGTGTTCAGGTGGTGTTGCACTCAAGGTTGTTGGTCTTGGGTCTGGAGGGATCCCCGAGTCGGGGATGTCCATAGGGGTAGAAGGCCGGATGGTGGTGGGGAAAGCAGCATGCTGGATCCCTGGGCTGATCGGGATGAACAGGATACCCTGATGGCCAAATGAGGACCATGACCCTCAGATGAAGCATGCCATGTATGTGGGCGAGGGTTTTCACGTCCTGACAACAGGATCACCATGGACCTGGTAGGGAGATAAGATCCTTTATTTCTCACATAGCTGTGGCATGTCATGCTTTTAGTTTTGCGCT
This sequence comes from Triturus cristatus, assembly GCF_964204655.1. Taxonomy (NCBI): domain Eukaryota; kingdom Metazoa; phylum Chordata; class Amphibia; order Caudata; family Salamandridae; genus Triturus; species Triturus cristatus. Next base: position 807,237,697 of record NC_140590.1, read on the forward strand.
TAGAAGTTGGAAAAATGTATTTATCAGCTCTACTTCCCCTGTATTGGTGTTTAGAAGCACAGGCCAGTGCCTCCGGTTACTTACTGCCCCCAAAATCTTTTGCTGTGTAGTGGGCATTATACATTGGCGACACGAAGCCAGGTAGGATTTCCTTGACCAGTGAGATTACTGTCTCCTTTCATGGCCTCCAGGGTGCCCACAACAAGTTTGCTTCCTCCTAAGGGCAGGCACAATCTATGTGGTTTATGAGCACTTCTCGGCCATTAATGTGCATGCAGGTTGCTCACCCTTAGTATAGCAACTTATGCATTGACTGTAATGCAGTAGAGTTTAAGGTGCTTCACTCATGACCTCATTCTGACTGTGCACAGGTAGCCCGCCAACACTTAAAAAAATAAATAAACATCCTCTACATATGTGGGCATGTGTCATTTCTCAAACATTTTCTATGCAGCTCACCTTTCTTGCAGTGTGAAATTAGTATGATAGCATAAATAGTTGACAACCACCAATTACCATCAATGGTGTAAGGTTGGCTAGTATGAGATTAGTTAGGTAGCATTTTCCACTTGGCACTCGCTTGGTACCATCAACATCTTCCAGAGTTTAGTAGGTCATATCAGTAACACAAAACAATGGTCCAAATTTGGCAAAACATGGTGAACCAATGAAGGAAACTGAATTATTATTTGGGGTGGACAAGTGTCTACCTCAAAGCTTAAGGCCACCACATACTAGATATCATACAAATTAAATAAAATAAGGCTCTGATCAGTCCCTAGTAAGATGAACCAAAACAGTCAGGCTTAAATCAAAGGCAATGTGTAAAGTAATTTAGCAGTGCATAAACAGTTGAAAAAGTCATCCAAAACACAATAAAACTCCACAACCAATTTTAAAATAAAGAGAACAATTTTATGAGTAAAATAAAATCAAAGCAACAAAAGTACAATAAGGGGAAAACATATATGATTTTTGTAAAGAATTGAAGTGAAAAAGTATCAAGAAAATGAAAGCGCCCGATTTAAATTAATGGTCACGGTAGACTGGGATCAAGGTGCACTTTCAAGCTGAATACAATTGAGCCTGGGTCGGATACACCAAGTGAATTGGTTCCAGTGAAAATCAGGAAGTCAACAAGTTTGAAAAAGATTTAAAGTCCTACTGCAGAAAGGGACATTGTTACTATCTTGAAGAAAAACATTGACAACTCAGCATAGGTCATTTTTTTCAGTGTGCGATGATCTCTGTGTGGGACGAAGCTAAGATCCAATCCAATGCCCAGAAACTGCCGGTCTAATTAATTTTTTAGGTGGGTACTGATGAAGCTCTACCTCTTGAGAAAGAAGTTTCCTAACTTTCATCTGGTGCCCAAACAGCATCAGGAGAACACATCTAAGGCCTCCAGAACCTCTGGGAATGACAATTAAATACTGCCAGTGTGTCAAGTAAAGGTCAACAGCAAAGTCCAGTCCCAGGCCAGTTGCCATTGAACAGTGGGATTCTTCAGAGCAATGTTATCTTCAGCTTTTTTTATTTTGCTGGAGCCTCCCAAGGGACCAGCCTTGTGGTCCTTGGATATCTTTCTATCATTGGATTTCAAGTGGATTCAGGTGGAAGGGGATCCAGCCTCCGAATGTCATTCTCACAGGTCACACATGCCTAGTGCAGCAGGTTTAATCTGCCTGGTATCCTTTCACAGTATTCTGAGGAAGGTTGTATGACGGTCCAGCTTTGTAGGGTTAACAAGCCTGTCAATGGGTAACATCGTAAGACACTTCTAGTCCCTCTCTGAACAATGAGGCAAATGTTCCCAGGCCCTGGTCTACCTACTGTTCAGTAGTTTATGTTTGCTTCGCTCCAAACAGCACCAAAGGCAATGTGTCAGGGCAAATACAAGATGACCATCGTATTCATCCACTCTAAACCTGGGCAAGCGGGCAATAAGAGCAGTGGGTGTATAGTGGAGTGTACCATGGAAATTACTAGTGTCCTCCCACATCTAACACCAAAATCCAATAATTGAGGCAGGCCATGGACCTACAACAAAAAAATAGATCCAAGCCTTATAAGAAAAAGATAGGTCCATCTAAAACTAGACATTGTATACAATAATTGTGATCTTGGACTGTTTCATCCCTTTCAAAGGTACAAACATTATATCTGTACCACAAATAGTCCTCCCGTGTAGGATCTGACGCTGGTGTGCCAGCAAGAGGAATATTTGCAAATATGGCGCAATTGCAGTAAGGTAGAGGATTTCCGTATACAGCCAAGTGACTTAGACCAGAAATTGCGGAATATAGGTTACCCTGAGAAGATTCTGAAAAAGAGTTGTAAGAGAGCTAGAAATCAACCAAGAGAGGCCCTCTTAGAGGAAGTACATAAGCAAACTAAAGAGATTCCCCTCACTTGTGTCACCACGTACAGTGTTGCATCCAACGCCATCTCTAATTCCATTTGAAAACACTGGCGAATTCTTGAGAGCAACAACATCAAATGGGAGAAACCCCTATTTTCTTTTAGAAATGCAAGAAGCATCAGGGACGCATTGGTAAATACAAGACCAAGGAAGACAACTACTATTGATGACTCCTCCATTCTAAACTCTTGGGGTCTACCCCGAATTACAGGGGATTTTCCTTGTGGATCGTGCAGCATCTGCCATTTAACTACGTCTACAACGACATTAGATTTGGAGACGGGTAAAATATGGACACACCGTTCACATAAGAATTGCAATACGATGAATGTTGTTTATTTAATTACATGTCCTTACGATTTAAGATACGTGAGCATGACTTCTCGCAAAATCAAGCAATGTGTTTGCGAACACTGGAGTAATTTCCGGTGTAAGAGAAATACTACTAAGTTGACTGACCTTTTCCTGCAGCACAACCATACTCCCAATGACCCGCGGTGAACTATCATTGAGCAAATAAAACCGGGAAAAAATCATCGCACCTGCTGTTTGAGAAAGAGCAGCGTTGGATTTATCGATTGTCCACGCATATCCATGGGCTCAATGATAATATCCCTTGGGGTACAGTGATGAGACGGTAACAACTATTGATGATTTATGGGCATATTTGATTTTGGAATATTAGTGGAATTTTTGAATACATTATGTGCGCTCAGACACACATGAGCGTCAGTCATCGTTGATTTCACACTATAACCTTTTTCCTTGTATTACCTGCCCAATAGGTTGTGAGTCAATAACACCGGATAACAGGTTATGATACAATAGCGAGGAACATGTTATATTTAAGGCTGTTTTGCTTCACATCAATATGCTGCAACACCATCCCTCTGCACATGACAATGCCTTATACAGTTGTTCCATAAATCTTTTATGAAATTATATCTCCTTTTTTTAACAAGTAGTAAATATTTCAGTCCGTTGCCGTGCTATCGAATGGTCTGTATCTTTTAACAATTTTAATAAAGTTGTTTCGAGTGTGACCGCTATGGAGGTTAGTGCTCTAGCCTCCCTCGCGGTCCTTTTACACCTTGCAGTGCCATCTACATGACCAACGTCATTTCGAAAAGTCATGTGATGCGTAAATCCGGAAGGACGCCGAAAAACGCCTTCTCCGGTAAAAGACTGACACTATATATTTTCCCGTAATGGGGCCTCGGGTATCTCCAGGCCTTTTGGGACCAATTAGGTTTTCAGTTGGCGGTCGATTCTTGCTGAGTGAGAACCATTTTCCTTTTTGGTTTGCCTCTTTGCTGGCGGACTCCACGTGGCGATTTATTTGTTTGGAGGCTTTTAGAACCAACACTTCTTTGTCTTTTGCCTTAGAATTTGATCTACAGTCCTGCCACCCAGCAGTACATAAGGAGCGGTGTTATCTGAATTTTAACGTAAGCCATGTGTTCTCTATGATTTTATTCAACTAATATTCACCTTGGTGTACTTTGTCTGCCGTATCGACCAGCATCCATGATGTTGGTTGATTAAGTCATGTTCTCTCATCACCATTGCTACCAGTGCCACTTTTGCTGGTTTTTCAGGTAAATATACCTGTCACTTGATATAAAAACACACAATGGCATTAAATCACATTTGTTTTCCTGTAGTTTGCTACTGACTTGTAAGAATAGGATGTCAATTGACATATTTGTTGCACTATTAACAAATAGTTTTGCTAATCATGGCCACTGTTTTATGAAGAGCTTGGGTCTTGGATTAGTCACTTTAAGATTTCTGAATGCATATACATAAGTACAACCCATGTTTAGCCAAAAGCGCTTTCTTGTTCTTGTTATTTCAGACTCCACTGGCTTTCGAGAAATACTTGAAGGTTCCTACATAACCGTGAGTTGGTTCGGTTGATTGTACCACAGGTTAGGGTAAGCCTTAGCGTGCTTATACTGCCGTGGTGTTAATGGTCCTGACGAAAGCTTCAAGTAATTACACCTAGAAGCTGAAACATGTTGACCGATTGTTCACTTTGTAGGATGTATCTGGTCAATTAATACCAGTTAGGGACATCCAATTCACCCGTTTTTATCCAGTGCCCTGTTTTCCGCCATTAAAAAATTATTTCTGGATAAAACAACGGCACTTTTTAACTTCACTTTTTTGCACTCATTACACTCTTTGAAGGCATACTAAAACAACCCGCTCCGCTGTATTCAGGCGTTGTAGCACACCAGAGCTGCAGTCGGCATCTCTGGTGGGGACCTTATGATGAAGCTCTCACCAGCCAGGTTGGTGAGTGAGGGTTCTTTTACCTTATTAGAGTGACTCTTTTCACGAACTCTTCTTTATTCTTTGGACACACTCTTTTGTTGTTTGTTGTTGATGGTTTAGGGGGACGAAGAGTTGTTCCTTTTACTTTGCCCTCTCTCTCTTGTTGTTTTTCAGAGACAGTGCCAGCAAGAGGGGCAGTAGCGCCTACTCTGAATATTCTACTGTACTCAGATGGGTCATCCCTGCCCATTCAAGATGACCTGTCAATCAAAGTGGCCTATTATGGGGATCCTGGAAAAAATTTCGAACCTCATTATAGTCAGGGCAGCAGCTGCAGACTAAGGTTAATTAGCCAATAGTGGCTGAAGCAAGTAAATATAACTTTTCTGAAAGTTATATTTCCCAAATAGTTAGAAATAAACAACTATGCTAATTAATCCGATTTTTGGAAACCGTTAGGAAAAGTTTGTAAACGTTTTCTGTAACTGTTTCCTATTGAATAATGCAGAAACAGTGATTTAAACTGATTTACCAGTATTTCCTATGGGAACAACTAGCCCCAAATTCAGTGAAAAGGACTTTGGGTGATTTATTCACTGTACATGCTGACAAACGAATTTTGTTGCGCGCGCTGCATCGCATTTTGCAATGCAGCGCGCGCAAAGGAATTTGTTTTATTTATTTAAATGTGTACTTACCTCCGTTCATCCATATTCCGGTGTTTACATTTCCCCACCCTGCCCCTCCCCCGCCCCGCCTCACTGCCCACAGAACTCCCTCCACTGACCGCTACTGAACAAAGTCTAGATCCCTGTGCTGCTTATTTGTCATGGGCAAACACGGATAATGCATGTGTGCCATGATGTAAGCCTGTCTCATACATTACGATTTTGTTGGACTAGGAGGGGTGCCCAAATTGCTATCTTCATAGTGGTGAAAGACTACTTCCTTTACCAGGAGATAAGTAGCATGAGCCTGGTGGTGGCAGCATACTGTGTAGTCTGGTGGTGGCAGCATACTGTGTAGTGATCAGTAGAAGTAAAAGGCCTTTTTACCTGATTTACTGGATTGAGGCCTACAAGTGAATGTATGACATTACAATGCAAACAATTAAAACGCATGCCTTTGCAACGTGGGTTTTACATCGCAGCTACCTTTACAACGCATGATTTTACAACGCTTTTTTAGAAACTACCTTTACAACACATTCCATTCTAACGCATACCATTACAACGCATACAATTACATCGCATAATACTTTTAGGGTAACAGTGGGGTAAGTGTTGGATAGTGTGGGGGTAAAAATGACTATTCCCACTCCAATGAGTGCAGCAGAAGGGTAAGTGTTGGATAGTGTAGGGGTAAAAATTACTATTTCCACGTGCAACAGTAGGGTAAGTGTTGGATAGTGTAGGGGTAAAAATTACTATTCCCATGTACCCCCAAAACCCATAACCACACTAAAACTGAAAAAAAATCCATTACTTACCTTATAATGCGTTGTAATGGCATGTGTTGTAATGGCATGTGTTGTAATGGTATGCGTTGTAAGGGCATGAGTTATAGTGACATGCTTTGTAATGTCTGCATTGTAAAGGCATGCAATGTAAATGCAGTTGCGTTGTAACAGCCGCGTTGTAAAAGTAGTGCGTTGTAATGACTGCGTTGTAATTGTTGTTTCCCCCTACAAGCTCACTAATGTAAAATTCCTCTGCTGTGTGCTCAAATCACCCCTGACCTACATCAAATAGTATGTAGAGCTGTGCAATGCTTGTGTTGGGTGCATGTTTGTGGTGGGAATATGTGTGCTTGGTACAATACATGGAAGACTCTGAGTTCCATTTTGGGAGGCCCTGGGCTGACTTGAGGAGGATGAGGAAGTAGAGGAATACCACCAGACAGTTTACAGATTGCTGCATTCCTGCTAGGTGGGTGGGACACACACTGGAGTAAGGAAAGCCATACTCTCCAGTACACTTCAAAGGGTGCTCCTTGATTTTGGAAGAGGTCACTGCGAAAGGTCCTGGGCAGATCTCAGGAAGGGTATGGGTGTGATAAAACAATCATGAAGAATAGGGCTGGGACCCTGGAGTAAGCGTTTGATGCACATATCACTGTGGCTAACATTCAGGTGAGAGCCTCTAGTCACTGCCAGGGCCTTTGTTGTGGGGATATCAGATTTAAAGGTGTTCCTGCTGTGACAGACTGCTTTTTGGACGGAGGGCAGGAGAGACGAGTGGTGATTTCAAAGGGAAGCATACTCCCAATACAAACTTCAAAGACTCAGACCCTAAATAACATTTCTTGTCTGGAAATAGACTATAAAAAGGTGAGCTCAAGGCCCCCAACGTTGTCTACTGTAAAGCAGCCAGTCAGGCTATATGTCGAGAAGTAGAAGCACTGCAAGACTTCTGCCTGTAACCAGGACTTGGGACTGAAATCTGCCAGTCTCCCAGCTGGGCGAGAGAACATAACCCAAGGAAATCCACAATAAAATGCCCTTGGAGCCCAGAACACAAGTTCCTGTCACCTTGCCAAGACCAGTGTGCCCTGTGAGGAAGACAAGGGCACTTGGAGGGTGTGAGGTCCAGTGGGGGATCCCCATAGCGAGGTGTGAGCTGCTGCACCAATTGGGGTGTTGTCCATGGGCAGATTCAAGTTGGCAACCCTGCAGGCCGCTGTGAAATTAGCTGCTGTTACACTGATGGGGCATCACTGGTGTGCAGAGTTAAAGTCAGTAAGCCTGTTTGCTAGAGAGGGCTGCTGTGATGATTATTGCCATGCCAATCAGGCTGTAGCCTGTGTGCAGAGTGAAGTCAGCAACCCCATATGCCAGAGGGGGCCTCTGTAAAGGTTACTGCTGTGCTGATTGGGCTGTAGCTCATGTGTGGAGTGAAGTCGGCTACCCTCTATACCAGAAGGGGACGCCATGAAGATTACTGCTATGCCAATGGGGCCATGGACCCTGTGCAGACTGAAGTTGATGACCCAAATACCAGAGGGGGAGTCTCCATAAACAGGAATTTACTGCTGGGTTGATTGGGCCATCACCAAAATGCGGAGTAAGGTAAGTGACCCTGTATGCCATAGGAGCCACTGTGAAGAACAAGGAACATTGCCTGGTTCTACCATCATCAAGAGGCGAGGATGCTGTGGTGGCCTGTGCGTGCCTTCACCTGACTGAGGAATCGACTCTCCAGCGATCATTCCCCCACCTGTGGGAGGATCAGAGGAACTTACTGTCTCACCGGAGAAAGCGCCATGGAAGACAAGCCATTGCCCCTACTGAGCCACAAGAGCTACTCACCATCAGCAGCCTCTGCAGCCTTAGAGTGAACCGGACCCAGGGAGTTCGGCATCCCAACCCCTGCAGGAGTGGGTACAAATTATTGCAGGGCCGAAAGACCCTGGGTGCACTTGTTTTGGCGCATACTGATTCAGGCACAGGAACACTTTTGACTTTGGAAGAGTCGTAGTGGGACTCCTGAAATGTAAGTTACTAGTGGGGCTTAACCTGAATGCCACCAATAGTGAATGGGGATTAGCCACTACCAATAATGAGAGGGAAGTGAGACTGAGGGACCTGTCTATCGAAAACTAGAGCTCTGACCTCAGGGGACTGTGTGCACTGTTTGCTTATGCCTTATTTTACTGTGTGCCTGTTGTAATCAGCCCCCACTGTCTTTGCATCTACCTCCCCCCAAGAAGTCTTGGACTGCTCATCCCCCATTACTACTGTAGCTCTCTGAAAGGGGTTTTTGTCAGTGCCAAATAGGGTTTAAGCCAATTTTGACTTTGTTTTAATGGACATAGCACACATATTGGGCACAGGATAGCAGTGCCCTAGTGTTAGAGATCAAAATTACCAGCAGGTGAGTCCCAAAGAAAAAACATGAAAAGCTTTGGGTGACCACCCAAAAAGGGGTCGTTTTGCAACAACCAACAACAAATACTCTGAAGAAGGTATGATTGCTTTATGATGCTTAACATAACCAACCACTTGCAGTATGTGACTTGCCATATCTACGAACAATACACTGACTGGGGAGGCTACATGGTCACATTGTATTGTTATGCTTTGCATATTTGTAGAGCGCACCATCACCTCGGAGGATATCAGGCGCTGAGCTAGTGTGAGTCTAGCGAACCCTACAGCCTAGTGGGACTACTAGAAATGCCACGTCTTCAGCTTCTAGCAGAATTAAAGAAGTGAGTAGGTCAAGCTCTTATATGTAGCAGCAGGTCGTTCCACATTTTAGGAGTGATGTAGAGAAAGGTTTGACTGCCCAATTGACTTTTAGTGTGCCTGGGATGTGTGCAAGTAGTAGTCCGGACAAGTGGAGCTGTGAGTAAGTTTGGTGAAAGCAGATGCAATGGTATGCTTGGCCAGTGTTCTAAAGTGCGGGTGATGTTGAGGAGTTTGAATTGTGTTCATTTGTGTATGGGGAGCCAGAGGAGCTCCTTCAGGTGTGGTGTGATGTGAGTGCAGCTTAGAGAAGTGAGAATGAATTTGACTGGCAATTTCTGAATATTCTGCAGATTTCTGGTGAGTTTTGTGTTGATCTTGGCATTGAGGGTGTTCCATTAGTCCAGCTGGCTTGTGACGAGGGTGTGTGTGATTACAATATGGTTGTTGATTGGGAACCATTTGAAAATCTACCTCAGCATCTCTTGTGACGAGGTTGTGTGTGATGATAATATGGTTGTTGATTGGGAACCATTTGAAAATCTTCCTCAGCATCTTTGGGGTATTGGAGCATGAGGTAGTGAATGTGTTGACTTGGGTGGTCTTGTTGAGTTTGCTGCCGATCCAGAGGTTCTTGGTGGGGGTAAATACTGGGTGTCAGTCCTAGCTCTGTCGGCCACCAGGTGAAGTCCCATAGTGAAGTGTTCTTCCCGAAGATCATGACTTTGGTTTTGTTGGTATTCAGTTTCAAATAGTTGGTCTTTATCCAGTGGGCGATTTCAATCATGCATGCACTGAACTTGATCCTGCACATCTTCTCTATGAGGGAGAGGATGAGTTGTGTGTTTTTGGCATAAGAGAGGACATTGAGAGCGGATGATGCTGGCTTAAGGTACCATGTATCCATTTAAGACAGTCAGGCGCATGAAATAATTTTACAGACCTCTACAGATGAGGTTGTGGGCATCGGACACGACTGACTGACTGGGTCCTTCCAATCAGGGAGGAGCAGAACCATCAGAATGAGCATCTTTGGATTCCAATGTCATGCATGACAATGAGTTGGGGACAGCGGAGAGGTCCAGGAGGATGAGGGCCACAGTGTTTCCTCTCTCCAGAGACATGTGGGTGTCATCCATGGTGGCGATGAGGGCAGTTTCTGTGCTGTGGTTGGATCTGAAACCAGAGTAGTGTTGAGGAGAAGGTGGTTACTGGGGTATTTGGTGATGATTTTCTCTAAGACCTTGGTCAGGAATGGTAGCAGCGAGATTGTTCTTTAGTGAGTGAGCCAGGGAGGGTTTAATCAGTAATGGGAAGACAGTTGCGATGAGGTGGAGGGATTCAGAATTGGTGTGAGCAGTGGGCTAATGGGCTGCAGTTCTCTGGAGTAGGCGTGGTGAGACAGGAGTCCAAGGGCGCCCTAAGTAAGTAGAATACATGGTGGTTGCAGTTTCTTCTGGGTGATGATGGGCCATGTGGTTAGCATTGGTTGTTTGGATAAGATCAGGAGGAGTTTGACATGGTCTGTCAGGTCAATTGTTGTGGGTTGAACTTGCTGTAAATGGTGGTGATTTTGTTACTGAAGAATCGAGACAGATTGTTGCAGAGGTTTTAAAATGGGGCAATCAAGTTTGAGGAGGTGGCTCTTGAGGTGAAATCCTTTGCAATAGGAAAGTTGTCTTTGTTTCTATTTTCTATTGGTGCTGGAATTGATGCTGACTGGCAGAGTGGCGTGTTGGGTGGTCCAGTCATTTGGTTGCAGGATCTCAGTGTGGATTTGAACATGAGCCTGCCTGCTTAGCCTTGTCTCATTTTCCATTTGTGCTCTAGTTGTTTACAGTGGTGTTCCATAAGTCTGAGTTCCTCTGTGTACCAACTGCCCTTGGGTCTAGATCTTTTTATATTGCTTTGTTTGAGGGTGTGCAGGAGGTGATCTAATTATTGAAATTCTTCAAGGCTTAGGGGCGACTGTTGCTGTGTTCAGGTCAGTAGGTAGTGAGAACAGTGTTCCAGTCTTGTCACTTATGCTATTCCATTTTTGGTGAGCTGGAGGTGATGCATGTGCGTTAGACTGTGATAGGTATGCTAAATTTGACCAGGGCATGATCTGTCCAGGAGAATGGTATGGGTTCATCGACTTGGATGTTGTCAAAGGTGGTGAAAATAAGGTCCAGTAGGTGTCCAGTGACATGGGAAGTTCACTTATTTTCGATAGGTGCTTTTGAATTGAGGTCCATGTGTTCTTCCAGGTGGAAGTTCAGATCTCCAAGTAAGATGTAATTGCTAGTCAAAGCAGAATGGTGCAACAAAGTCAATGATGGTGTCAGCGAAGTTGGAGCTTGGTCCCAGTGGTCTGCACAAGAGAGTGCCGCTTACGGTGAAGTTGGCTGTCACATGGAGCTTGAGCGACAGGTGTTCAATGTTGGAGGATGACATGTCCATGGAGGTTGTGCAGTTGATGGCATTCTTGTGGATGAAGGCAATTTCGCCTCGGGCTTGTGAAGTCTGTCTTGCTCAGCAATCTTGTAGGCGGGGTAATGGCTCTGGTGATATCGTGCTGATTTGAGGCTCAGCCAAGTTTCCATTAGGAAATGTAGGTCATCTGCATTTCCATACATCAGGTCCCAGATATATGTGGAGCATTTGATGAGTGAGCAGGTGTTGAGGAGCATTCATGTGAGTTTGGAGTATTGTGTGGATGGTTGCAGGACTGTGTGAGTTTGAAAGAGTTGAGTGCTATCAATACAGGTGCAGTGAGTATTGGAAGTGCGTAAATACATGAAAATGCAGTGGGGTAGTGCAGGAGGGGGTAGGGCCAGGGTTCCTGGTGCTGGGTATGGTCCAGGCATGAATGGGCACAGACTGGCTTTGACTTTGACATGCCTCAAACCCCATGTGTATCCGCTGCATATCTGCCATTAAGTAAGTCCTGGGGGGAGAGGAGTGATGTCACTTCCTGTGCAGATGGATGAGCGAAAATCCAGTGAAGTCACTTCCTGTGCAGATGGATGATGGAAATAAGTCCTCTTGCTTGGCTTCTTGTTTTAGTTCTTCTCCTTGAAATAGGACTACAGACTACAACCTCTTTACTTTTCTCGACAGGCTTCTTGAAATGTATTGCCCACCTGAAGCACCACTTTCCTTTGCTTGCTTTCTTTCAATAAGTTATTTTTGTAAACAGTAAGGAACGTAGCTTTCATATCCATCAATTTTATTCTAATGCACCCATTATAATGACCAGGCATCACAAATCAAGAGAAGAAGCTGTCTTTTGAGTTCTTTTATGGGTTTTTTCACTCAGTACTGTATATAGAAGACTGTGCATAATTATGACATGTTTCTTGAATGGTGAGTGGAAACTATATTTTAGATCATTTTTATTTCTCTATCTACAGTATTTGAAACATTTCATTTGTATGGAAATTTGCACTGATCCTAAAGTTTAGCATATTAATTTTGTTTTGTGATTAGTTTAAATTCTGTGTCATTTTGGACAACTTTCAGTTTTTTTGTTACTGTGCAAATGTATTTATTAATTTATTTCATGCAAATAAAAAAAGCTATTTATTTGCCTTTGTATTGCATCTGTACATACTGTCCCTTAAGTGGAGAACTAGAATTAGTGTGAACTGCAGGAATCAAGTACTAGGTACATTGGCTGGACAGAAGGGGTGTCTTTTATTTTGGCCACACGCCAAGGCTAACCTACACTTGAAACCTAATTATCTTTCCAATTATTGTGCACCTATCCTTGTAGATATGCAGCTATTGAAGTAGTGACAGCACAGAAAGCTTTTCTGTTGGGCCTCAGTATGGCATTTGTTTGGCACCCGTTACTAGGGAAAAGTATGAATACAGAAAAATTTAATACATCTAAGAAGTATAAATTATTGGTGAGATATATAGTTGCAGGTTGGATTGGGAAGAGTGTCAACAGTAAATATCTGGATAGCCCCAGTAGTGGCGGTGTGAGAAATTGGTTGTTAGTTAAGGAGGGGTGAAAACCTACTCAAGCAACAGCCAAAATTCTTTTCAGGATAAACCATAAACAGTCTCCATATTAGCATGTGGTTAACCCTCTGGTAGCTTGGCACAAAAGCAGTCAGGCCTAACTGAGAGGCATGTGTAAGGTATTTATGAAGAACACAAACAATAATAAAGTGAAAACAGCACAATAAAAATTTCACACCAATTGCGAAAAATAAAGAAAACTGTAATAAATTATTTGGCACCAAAACAACAAAACTCTAGTCAGTATAACCAGAGATATGGAATTTTTAAAGATTTCAGGTAAGTATAGCACCTTAAAGCACAAAGCACCACTCGTGGTGATCTGGTTGTGTAATACGGGTGAAATTCACAAGTTCAGGGTGACCATGATGAAATGCAGGGCAGATAGAGGGACTAGGTTAGTCCACGGAAAAAGTTGCCTTCTAAAGTTTAGCGTGAAGTGGAGGAGGCAGCGAGAATATGAAGGGTGCATATCCAGTCTTCGTTCCCAGTCAGCAGGGAAGGCTTCAGGCAGGGCCAGTTGCAGGTCCAGCCAGGTCCGGTACAATCAGTTGGACAGTCCTTCTTCTGTAGTATCTACAGGTCCAGGAGTAGATCCAAGAGTCCCCTTCTTATACCTGGTCCCCACTTTGAAGGGAGAGAAGCTTCTAACGTTTTCCCATACAGAGGTGTCTGGATTGTCCTGTCTCCCTGTCTTTGTCCCAGTCTGTCTGGGGGCAGACTAGCCTACTGTGAAGTTCTTCGTGTGTGATCTGAGCCAGTGCCTTTGAAGTAAAAGTGAAGTAGGTGACAGCTTCACCCCCCAATCCTGTCAGAGACGGCCCATCCTGCCAACACCTAGACCCACCATTGAGATGCTGTCTGGGAGGAATATACAAAGGCCAACTGTCAACTATACCTAGTCATGTGATGCAGGAACAGTCTGTAGGCGCCAAATGGTTGGGACAAGAAAATACCGGCTTCTAAAAGTGGTAGTTTCAGAATTTTGACTTAAAATCCAACTTGACAAGTAAAGAGGATTTTAAATGACTCAGATAGCAAACATGATTTTCCTACCTGCTCCCAAGCAAATGTTATAACTTATTAAATGTAATAAGGTACCCCAATGCTATCCGATGAGAGAGGTAGGCCTTGCAGTTGTTAAAAACAAATGTAGGAGTTTTTTACTACCAGGGCATGTAAAACTTAAAAGTACATGTCCATCTTTTTAAACACAATGCACACCAGCATATGGGCTGTTTAGGGCTTACCCTAGGGGTGACTTATGTGTATTGAAAAGGGAGGTTTAGGCCTAGAAAAACGTTTATTTTGCCAGGCCTAACTGGCAGTTTAAAACTGCATACACAGGCTGCAATGGCAGGCCTACAGCATGTTTTAAAATGATGTGTAAGTGGGTGGCACAATCACTGCTGCAAGCCCACTAGCAGCATTTCATTTATAGGCCCTGGGTACAAGTCGTGTCACTTTACTAGGGATTTACAAGTACATGAAATGTACCAATTGGGTGTAAGACAATGTTGATTGATTTGATTTGATTTGTAAGCTTGTAAGCTTGTAAAGCGTGCGAATGCCCGAGGGCGTCTTGGGGCTACTGTTAGATGCACTTCAGGTTACTGCAGAGATGCTGTACTAGCTTAACAGGGGTACAACCATGTTTTGACTGCCTTTCTAAAGGCCAGAAGCGACAGGCTACATTTTATATTGATAGGTAGAAGGTTCCATAACTTGGTTGTCCTCAGCAGGAAGCTTTTTCCTCCACACCTAGCCTGCTTGAACTTGGGTACTTGGAGAAGTTTTGCGTTAGTGAATCTCAGACTTCTTGCTGGGACATACCATTTGAAGTGAGTTCTCAGGAATTGTGGTCCTGAGTCATGGAATGCCTTATATGCCAGACACAGGGACTTAAACGTTATCCTTTTGTCCTCTGGCAGCCGGTGAAGGGTCTTCAGTCTATGGGAGACTGATTCGGATCTAGGAATGTCTAGCACTAGCCTTGCTGCTGCGTTCTGGAGATGTTGCAGTTTAGTTAGATATTGGGTTTCAGTCCCTGTATATAAAGCGTTGCCATAGCCCAATCTAGACAGGGCGAGTGTCGTGACCACTGTTATCCGTGAATCAAGCGGGATAAACGGGCATATTCTTCTGATAATTTTTAATATATACCAGATGGAAGAGGACAGATTATTGGTCTGGGCGTTAAAGGTCAGTTTATCATCGAATATGAATCCGAGATTTTTGACTTTACCTACTGGAATTGGGCAATCGCCCAGACTGTCAGGCCACCATTTTACCATGTTTTAGGGAGTGAGCACATGCAAGTTAGCACTGGTTAGTAGTGGTACAGTGCAAAGAGTCCTAAGGCCAACAAAAACAAGATCAGCAAAAATGGAGGAGGAAGGCAAAATGTTTGGGGGAAGACCACCTTAGGGCAGACAGGTCTAACACATGTCTCCCCAGCTGAAAGTGGGGAGACGTTCCCAACATCTCAGGAGTTCTCATCACTAAGGTGGAAGAACCTAGAGAGACCATCAACATTGGTGTTGTCTGACCCAGGGCGGTGTTTACTATAAAACCTCTTCCCTGTAGGGAAATAGAGCACTTTAACAGCTTGGGATTTTCACCCCTCCATATTCATAACAAGACCACATAGGTGTATTGGTGTACAGGGACACCCTTATTTTTCTATTAAGTGCTCCAGCGTATTAGTGGGTAGCAGCACGCCCCTGTCCATAGAGGGCAGGGATGGACCTTATGATGAAGCATGCCACCAAGGGGAAACCCAGGTGGGTGAGGGTTATTTGAAAGAAAACATTTTTTCTTTCTTTACAGTCCTAGCAAGAGGTGCACTTTCCTTCTGAAATAGAAGGGACTCTCTGTTTGGTTATTTGACAAAGTTTTGTGGAGGAGAAGTCCCTATCTCTCCTACCTCTACTCTCCCCTTGTGATTTGATATCCCCTCTTGGGCATCCATGGACCTTGGGATCATACTGACTCATTCAGGCCAGCCTAACTTTTCCAGGTGTGACCTGAGCTCCACTTACTTTAAGACAGTGTGCTCTAGGCGATTGCCTAACAGACAATCTACAGGCATAGCAGGGCTCACAGCTACTTTTTGAGAATCTAAGACCCCTCCCCACTCAAAGGGAACCAGAGCCACTGCAACGGTGACCTGGTGGAATGTATTAGGGAGGACCTGCTCTGAAAATACCAATTAGCAGTTGTCCTACTGGCTCCTGTGTCTCTTAGAGTCTCCACCCTGTGCCCATTGATGGTGATACAATGCCTATACTTAGAAGTATTTGAAGGCATATGGGCTTTTGGCATCATCTCTCTATTCCTTAGGGACACTAATGTAACCTCTGCTCTCATCCCCATGCTAACTGGGGCCACCTCCTCCTCAAGCACTATAATGGCCAACCCAGGTGTCTGCCCACTGGTCGGGGCTGTACCCTCTTGGGACATCAGGTGTCTCCCTTGGAGTGCCAATAATTGTAGCACTCAGTAAACCGGCGGACTAACTTCTCTGTCTGCTTGTCAAAGAACCCCTTCTTCTTTGGTTCAGATTGAGACTGGTTACTGCTGTTCCTTTGGGAATTATTTTGGGGGCCTTTAGAGATTTTTCATTTTTATATTTTCTCCCTCCTCTTTTTTCTAGTGGAACTCCTAGACACCTTTTTGGGTGTCCCCTCATATACCTTCTTCTGTACCCTGGTGCTGAGCCAGCACTCTGCCTCCTTAGCAAGGTCCCTGGGGTCAATGAGCTTACTATCCACTATGTGTTGGTGCAGCTCTGAAATACGATTACTGAACATGTGCTCTTTTGCATACAGATTATACATCTATTTACAATTATTTGCATTACTGCCCTTCACCCAATTATCCATTGTCTTGCAAAAGCAATCCACGAAATCCACCCAGAACTACTGGGGCAGTTTCTGGCTGCCCCTAAATGTCTGCCTGTACTTTTCTGGGGTGAGGCCATACTTCCTTAGAAGGGTGCCTGTCTTGGGGTAGGAGTAAGGAGGGGTCCTGTCTACCTTCTCTAGGGCCAGCATGGCATCCCTCCATTTCTAGGTATGTGCCTCCAGAGACTGGTCTCCCAAAACTCCTCAGGGACCCTATGCATTTCCAAAGCAACCTCATAGGCTTCAAACAACTTGTCGATGTCTTGTCTCACAACTAAGTTAGGCACCATATCATTGGTAATGTGGACCCTCTTATCTCCAGAGGGCACTCTCTGAGACATAGCCCATAGATCATTCTCCTCTCCTCCATGGCTAGTCTCTAAGGCTCTCTCAGCTTCAGGCTTCATCTCCTCTGCTTCTAACTAGATTTTGTCCATTTGCAATTTAAACTCCCTTTCAGCCTTCTTATCTGCCAGCTCCTCTGGGGACAGCTCTTGTGAAGACACACTGCTCTCTGCTCTGGTAGGGAGTTTCAAATCAGGAGACAAGTCATCCCCCTACCCTGAGGGCAGCATCTCTGGGCTTGCCTCCATATCATCCTCCTCATCCCCATCCTCTCTTGCTGTCAGCAACTGGCGAGACTCCAACCAGGACCGCAGAGCTTTCTGAAGTTCTACATTCTTGGTGCCTTTCTTGGTTGGAAGCCCCTTTCCTTACAGAACTGGTTGAGCTCAACCACAGCTTAGCTCTCCAGGTGAATCACTGACATAATATTGATCGCACAAATATTGTGATGCTAAATATTGTGTCAAAAATATCAATTACAATAATAATGTTTTTGTATACTTATAATGGTAATTACAAAAATATCAAGAAAAAATATTGTTTTACACTAATATCATTAAAAACCTACAAAAATCTTGATTGTCATTATATATAGTATAAAACAGTAAATCCAAAATATTTTAACACAGAGCATTAAAATAATATCTAAAAATATTTTTTAGATTTAAAAATGCATATAACTTTATACTCATATAATAACACACAAATATATATATACATATATATATTTACATACATATATGTTTATATATGCATATATATGTAGCGTAACATTTAATAAAAATATATATTTTAATTGACATAAAGAAACTTATATAATTGTTTTTAATTTACTGTTATAAACACACACGCACATATATATATACACACACAAACGTTTAAATGAAACATAAAGCATAGTAAAACACAATTACAAAACATTAAACTAAATTACTAAATTAATGAAACATAAAAAACTCTAAAATTAAAAAAATGTATTAAACATGCTATAGAAAATGTAAAATATATCTCTATACATATAAAATTAAACAAACAAACAAACATGTAATACTAATATATAGTTTAACAATTTAAAAAATAAGTATTTAAATAAGAAAGTACAAAATACACTATTCCCACTACAATCCATGCAAAATTCAGAAAAGGGTTGGACTTGAAGAAGTTAAATTGACTATTTCCCTTCCCCCCAGTCTGCGCGACAGTAGGAAAAGCTTTGAACTTCGGAGGGGCTAAAGTTACTATTCACACTCCAGTCTGTGCAACAGTAGGGAAAGCAATGGATTTAGGAGGGATTACATTTACTATTCCCAATCTAGTCTGCAACAGTAGAGTGGCAGTGGACTTCAGAGGGATTACATTTTCTATTTACACTACTCGAGTCTGTGCAACAGTAGAGAAAGTGTTGGACTTCAGAGGGGTTAAATTTAGTATTCCCACTCCAGTCTGTTCAACAGTAGGGAAAGCATTGGACTTCTGAAGGGTAAAATGTACTATTCTCACTCCAGTCTATGCAAGGGTAGGGAAAGTAGTTCACTACAAACACATAAAATATTTTAATAACCCTACTATTTGACCAGAAATATACAAAACTCTTAATATAAAATGTATGTATATAAAATTAATAACACAATTAAACAATTTAAATGAGTATAGGAAAATGTAATAATTAATTTTAAATTATAAAAAAGTTATAATTTATTATTTAATTTAACTTCCCACACACCTAGCAATGCACACTTAAAATATAACTAAAATAAAGAAGGATAACACAATTAACATATTTAATGATCAATTAAATAATTATTAATCAATGAATGATTAATTGTTACTAATTATAGGATAAATAACTTGCCACCTCATGCCTCTATAAACACAACAGCCTGCACCTAATATATATTCTAAAAAATATATAATTATCAAACAATTTAAATCGTTAATAATAAATTAAATAATTAATATTAAATTCATAGATGAATAATTAATTGTTAATGAAGTATTACTTAATTAACTTCCTACCCTATACCCCTACAAACCTGACAACCGGCACCCAAAATCTAAATGTAAAAATTAATAATTACACATTTTAAATAATTAACAATCAATAAACTAATTAATAATAAACTATACATTAATTAATAATCAATTAATACTTAATTAACATCCCGCCCTATACCCCTACAAACAAAACAACCCACAACTAAAATATAACTAACAAAATATAATAATTACAAAACTCTCATAATTAATTATCAATGAATTCATACTAAATTAAAAATGTATTCATGAATTATATTTAATTAACTTCTCATCCTGTTCTCCTACAAACCTCACAACCCACTATGACACTATCAATTCTTATTAACAATTAAGGGGCCGATTCCAATCCTGGAAAAAAGCTGTACGAATCGTTGTACGGAGCGTTTTCTCCGTATGACTCGTACCTGGTAAACTTTCCTTACAACCTAGGAAGTACGAAAGCCTCTTTCCGTACGAATCGTACAAAAGACCGTAGCCTGTACGCGACCTCCGGACGTATATAAGCAGCAGTTTCCGGCCCAGCAAGTAGGATTCGTCCCTACGGCACTCCGTACGGCTCTTTTCTTACGGGAGCCAAAAACAGCCGAAAAAGCAGAGTCCTACAAACAGAGCCCCGTTCTCCGCGGTACGAGTCATACTCTGACACGTTCCCAGGGGTGCGAGTCGTACAGGGGTACGAGTAGTACAGGGGTACGAGTCGTACAGGCATACACCCTCATGCGTTGTGTATGTACGGTGCGTACCCCAACATTGCGTATGTACGTTGCGTACATACGTGATGTTGTTGTAAGGTGCGTACATATGCATGGGGGGCCTGTACGACTCGTACCCCAGTACTACTCGTATCTCTGTACTACTCGTACCCCTGTACGACTCATACCCCTATACTACTGGTCCCCCTGTACTACTCATACCCCTGTACGACTGGTACCCCTGTACTACTTCTACCCCTGTACGACTCGTACCACTGTACTACTGGTACCCCTGTATGACTCGTACCCCTGTATGACTCGTACCCTTGTACTACTCGTACCCCTGTACGACTCGTACCCCTGTACTACTCGTACCCCTGTACGACTCGCACCCCAGGAACAACTTTTCCCGGGATACAAGTCGTACAAAGTTCGCTTCGTAGCGGGTAAAGTCATTCCCCATGTACGGGACGTTTTCCGTACGAATCGTAAATCGGAAAGCCGGTCCGGATCGTACTTGTACGGTTGACTGTATTTTTAGGATTCGTACGGAAAAGTGTCCGGGTCCGTCTCGTACAACTTTTCCCGATCCGATTCGTAGGGATCGGGTCGATCCGTATGTATTTTTCCCATACGAATCGTACTTCACGGGTCGGACGGGACTTGTACGATTCATACGGAAATAATTACAGATACGAGTCGTACGGAAAAAAAAATACAGGTTCGGAATCGACCCCTAAATGAAAATACCTTACCTTTGCAAAATATATTTAAAGATATTGTCAACAACTATACAAACAATATTTTACATATTAAGTTAACATATTAACAAAAATACATAAAAATAATTTAAAACGACATTTTTAACAACTATAATATGGAAAACGATATTAAAAACACAGATATTCTTAAAACCGATATTACTTATCTAAAAAATTTATATTCTTGACCACGATATTTGTGCATCCTGGTATTTATGTGTCACGATATTAAGAACTCGATATTTGTGTATCCCGATAGTTATAATTTGCCCAAATATCTTCCTGGTTGATAAGCCCGAATTCCACTTTTACATGTATGTCACAGACAGTCAGGTAGAATAAGAATGAACTTAGAAAAAGCAAAAGAACCAATCAAGGAGATGTTAAAAACTAAAATTGGCATCTAATAATTTTTCTGAGATTTTTAGTGCAACACAAAGTCATTGTATAGCACTGTACAAAAACCAGCCCTAATCCCACCGCTAAACACAAATGTTAGAAATTGGGTTTCTGGTCGTGCATGGTAAAACCCTACTCAAGCAGCAACCACAACTCCTGTCAGAGTGAAGTACAATCAAACCCAAAATTCACTTGTGCTAAAATCTTTGGTAGTTTGGCAAAAAGCATTTATGTAGCGCTTCCAGCAGTAATAAAGTGAAAACACAACACAAAAAAAACACCAATTTAGAAAACTAGAGTATAATGTAATACATTATTTGAGACCAAAAAGTCAAAACTCCAATCAGAAGAACCGGTGATATTCAATTTTAAAGATGTAATTGAAAACAGTACTTAGAAGTGCAAAGCACAACTGTAGTTATCTGGTCATGCCGGACCAGAAGGAAGTCACAAGCTTATGCCAACTGCGAGGTAGTGCAGGCCAGATACAGGGACCAAATTGGACCCTCTGAACAAAGTATCTTAAATCCAGGTCGCAGAGCGTTGCGAAATCCACAATCAAGAATGCTTTGCGCTTCCTAGAAACTACGGGCGGCGATGCGAGGTTTTGCATCGGAGATGCATCGCGCAGTGGTGGTTCTGATGAGACCATCGATGGGGCTTGGGATATGAGGTCAAGGATACTGTTGATATTCAATTGCAAAGATTTAAGGTAAGTATAGCGCCTAAAGGCACAAATCCCAACTCACAGTTATTTGGTTGAGGGAGACTGGGTGAATGTCACAAGTTCAGGCAAACCACAATGGAGCAGGGGCCAGATATAAGGACCAGTCCCACTGAACGTGATAAAGTCCAGATTGAAGAGTTCCGTTTGTAGTGGAGGAAGTCGCAAGGAGCAGGAAGATTATCATGAATGGTCAACGCTGTAGCATGAAGAGCAAGCTGAGCAGTGCAGTCAAATGTTGCTGGAGCTATGCTTTGGAGCTCACCGCGGGCTGTCGATGCTGTAGTGCAAACTGTGGATCATGTGTTGCTTGTCATCATTGACGTTAGCTTGACCGCAAAGAGTCAGTATTACCGGGGCTTGGTGGACGTCACTTGGCATCAAGTTCTTGGCCCGCATGGGTTTGTTCGTAATCGTAAAGAGCCTAAAACTTCAGAATTTCTCCTTTTCTGGTAGGAGGAGCTCCACTGATTCTACACAGAGGTGCCGATTCCGATCCGGGTCAGAAAGCACTCCGACCGAGCCGGATCCAGAGTGTTTTCCGACCGAGCCGGAGGCCTGCAGTCCGACCAAGTGAGTACGATGCGGCCGTATGCTGCCGGACTCGGTACGGTCGGACTCCCATAGAAATCAATGGGAGCCGGTCATACAACGCGTACATGGGCTCCCATTGACTGAATGTGTACAACTCGCACAAGGGCGCCCCCTACAGTGGGTATGCATCGGTGCCATCCGCATCATACATGCCTGTGTTGGGGTGACCCTTCGGTCTCCCCCTGTGTCTGAGTCGTAGGGCAGCGGGTGTCAGAGGTCCGACACGGACCCCCAAAGGCAACCACCCGGACGATTTGCGAGCCAGACAATCCGGCTCACACAGGCTGTCCAACGCGTGCATCGTACTGGCTCGGTCGTAAATTGCATCCATTGCACGCCACGGTTAGCTTACGACCGAGACGTACGGAACGGTTCGGACCCGGAAATGACTGGGTCGGTGAATTTCACGTAGCTCGCATCGTACTTGCTCGCTCGTACAGCTGTACGATTCGGACAGAAAACACACGTACGGCTCGTAGTTTTCCCGGCCGGATCGTGTTCGGTGCCCTTCCGACCCGGATCGGAATCGGCCCCTAAGTGTCCAGGACTTGGGGAGCACCTCTTAGGAATCAGAAAATAACTTCAGCAGAGGCCAGCAAGGCTCAGGCAATTTCAGTTGCTGGTCCAGTTGTAGGTTCTTTTAAAGGCCTGTTTACGGGTCCAGGCAGGTTCAGTACAGGTCAGCTGAGCAGTTGCAGGCAGGCCTCTGGAGCTTGCTGCGTCTCTGTAGCTCAGAACTGGAGGTCAGTCAGCTGACCTTTGGAGTCACTTCAGCTTGGGATAAAGGGTGCAGGTGTACTCTTCCTTCTCAGAAAACAGGACAGGCATCTAGCATCAAGTTTGTCCTCTGGCAGAAGGGCCATCCTTCTTCTGTTCTATCCATAGTCCAGGAGTGTACTCAAGAGTGGGTCTGAGGGTTCCCTATTTAGGTCAAGCCTAGGCAGCGCACATGCGCTGTGTGCAAGACCTGCTGTATTCAAAGAAGGACTTTGCTCCCACTTGCTGCTTACGATAGGTTCAGTCCAGTGTCACTCTTCTTTGTTGCCTCCTAACTGGTTCATGCAGCGATACATCACTTGCATTTTTTGCAGACGAATATCGGCCAAGTACAGTTTCCTTATGCCTGCATTGCTTTTGTGTTGTTTCGGAGAACTTTTTTTAACAAGCATGATGCATGGTGCCCCTTCATAGCCCGGTTCCGAGGGATCTCCCCTACCAGGTCTGTCCTCATTAGCCCGGCGTTGGAGCTGCCACGCTTCGCCTTAGCCCGATGCTCTGCTCTCCAGCTCAGAGTTCTAGCTGCTTCCCCGGCCATGGACTGGCTCCAGTCCCTGCAGAGAACGACTCTCCCCTCACCCTCCATCCACATTTCTCTACTCTGTCTCCCCCTGTCTTCCAATCAGCCTAGGAGGCTTCAGCCCGCACAAAGCTCACAGCAGAGCAGCAGAGCCAGGCAGCTTATGCTGCTGCCTTCCTCAGAGCAGGGGGCACTTCTGTCTGTACCTGCTCAGGTCTCTCCTCATTAGTCCGGTGATGGAATTACCACTCTTCTTCTTAGCCCAGTGCTGTTCTCTTCAGCTCTGCGGGCTCGCTAATGCCCTAGCCAGGAAATGGCTCCAGTCCACACATAGAACGGCTCTTAATTCGCCACTCCATCCGCTCTCTCTGCTCTGCCTCACGAGCAGTGTGCATGTTGAACAGTTTTAATTCTATCATTTGGGGACATTTTATTACCTCAGTTCCCGCAACCGTGCAGGCAAAACATGCATCAAAGGTAGGTTAACTTGTTATTATACCTTCCTTAATTGCCATGGTTTTTTTTTAATTTAGGTAAAAAGTAAATTATTTTGTAAACAGTCATGATTGTTTTTGTAACCTGCTATATATTATTAGCCTATTCATATAAGAGAATGATAATTCAGCCGAGTCAAGTGAAGCAGGTTAAGGTTATTTTTAATGCGTGCAAAGTTGTAAAGATGTACGTTTTCCTCCCTTTCAAAAATAATCCTTTTTAACACACTGAACAGCTACGGAGAAGCGTGTCAAAGGAATTTTATGTTGAAGAACGTAACTTTAAAATGAAATAAAAAACATACGTTAGAATAAGATGGGTGTTCTTCTTTTAGAAGGAATCAAACTGAAAGAAATCTGTAACTTTTGTGGTGATTTACAATCTAAAACAATGCTA
This sequence comes from Triturus cristatus, assembly GCF_964204655.1. Taxonomy (NCBI): domain Eukaryota; kingdom Metazoa; phylum Chordata; class Amphibia; order Caudata; family Salamandridae; genus Triturus; species Triturus cristatus. The sequence goes on from NC_140590.1 coordinate 807,262,241, forward strand.
TAGTTAATGTATTGCTCATGTAAGTATGTGGTTGTATTTTGGGGTTTTTTTCAGAGGGGAGTGATGTTTCTTGACATTTCCTGGTAGGTATTGTTTCCATTCGCTCTGCCCTCATTCCTAAGGCAATAGACACTTAATTCATCAGCACAATTGCGGTACCCCAACGAAGTAGATAACACAATCAATTTGTTTCTGCAGCGCATGCGCCTTTTACTCGCTAACACTGATCCTAATACGTTGGCGCCCTGGAATATAGAATGAAGCATGTAATCATTGTTCCCATCACCCCCTGCGCCTCTGTCATCTCATTACATCACTTTGCATTATAGTGTTTACATTTTCGGCCTTTTGTTATGTGCTGGCTCTGCTCTTAATGGCAGCTCTCATCTTTATCGCCAATCTGGCAAGTAAGTATATGGTTGTATAGTACGAAAGACCGAGTTAGCCGATAGTGTGGCACTAACCCGCTTCTTTTTCTCGTTGCATGGATGTGGTGGCTATAGCTGCAGAGGGAGTTGCAGCCCATCTGTAGCACTAGACCACATTTCTGCACTGCCAGAATCCACATCATCACCTATTCCGGTCTTTTACATTCAGGGAAGGGCATTTGCCACATTCCAAAGTAGCCAGAAAAGTCAAAAGCAATAGTTTGACAATTAAGTTGCTACGTTAAGTTAAGTTTGTTGCATATGTTCTTTTGCTTTTAAGAGCGTTGGTTTAGACGCAAATGTCTGTACTTTAAAATAAATCCTTTGGATTGGTGTGAAAAGGTTAGATTAGGACTGAGTGCGGGAGTTTAAACCACCTTCTCCCCATGCCTCTAACAACACTACTTCAACAGCAAACACACCAAACTTTATCTGTAATTCCACTACACTCAGTAGTACATAGTTCCACTACACACCATGCCACATAAGTCCACTAAACAAATCCACTTCACACCACATAATTCCTCTCCACACAATTCTTCAACTAACAATTTCAAACCACATAATTCCACTCTATACCACATACATACACTCCATAACACATAGGTAAAAGTCATTGTCATTTACACCAGCATAATTAAACTCTACAACATACCACTCCACAACACAAAATGCCATTTCACATATTTACATTCTATGGCACGCTATCACATTCCACAGAATTCCAATACACTCAATACCACTTAATGACTATCCACGTATTTCTACTGCACACCATGCCACATAATTCGACTACACAGATCCACTCCACACTACACAATTCCACCACCTACAATTCCACAACTAACAGTTCCAATCCAACCCACATAACTCCACTCCACACCCCATACATCCACGCCAATCCAAAACATATAGGTAAAAAAACATAGCAATTTACAGTGCCAATACCTCTAACTCTCACAAATACGAGACCAATTTGCATTGAAAATGCTTGTCATAACTGGTGTCTACTTTGAATTGGAAAAAACGTCTGGAGTTTTCCCCACCTGGGAGTGTCTGAAATTTCCTGACTCTCTGTTCTCATCCCAGTCTGTCTGCAGGATAATAGGCTATTGTGAAATTCTTTGTTTGGGAGCTGAGGCAATGTCTCTTGGGAGAGGTAGGCCTTAAAATAGTTTTTTTTACAAATCTGAGATTTTTACTAACAGGATATGTAAAACTTACTAGTAATATGTCCAACTTTTTAGATACAATGCACGGTGCCCCATGGGCTGTTTAGGGCCTAACCTAAGGGTGACTGGCATGTTTAAAACTGCACATACAGGCTTCATGACTAAGTTTACCTGATTAATGAAGAAACTTTATGATGGAAACTTACCCATAGACATTACAACCCTCTACTCCCAAACATATTCCCTAAAATAAATCCATTTACAGATCCAATTAGTGTTGTGCTCATCCATCCTTCTGATCATAAAGGTGCAAACGCTGACTGACAAACAAAATACTGAGGGATTGTTATTATTAGGGGTGTGCAAAATGTTTTGCAATTTCCATTCACATAATTCTGAAAAATTATGTGTAATTACACGTAAGTACATGAAATGAAAATCTGTCATTGAGCTCTATATTTTAGTTTGAAATGCGTTGTGTCAGTTTTTGACGTGAGGACACATTTCTCATTCAATCAATCAATCAATCAAAGCATTTATATAGCGCACTACTCACCCAGAGGGTCTCATGGCGCTGGGGGAGGGGGGTCCGCTACTGCTCGAACAGCCAGGTCTTGAGTTGCTTCCTGAAGGCGAGGTGGTCCTGGGTCAGGCGGAGGTGGGTCGGGAGGGAGTTCCATGTCTTGGCGGCGAGGTAGGAGAAGGACCGTCCCCCTGTGGTGGCTCTTCGGATGCGGGGGACGGCGGCGAGGGCGTGGCCGGTCGATCGAAGCTGGCGTTTGGGAGCGTAGAAGTTGAGGCGGCAGTTGAGGTATCCTGGGCCTTGGTTGTGTAGGGCTTTGTGTGCGTGGGTGAGGAGTCGGAAGGTGATTCTCTTGTTGACCGGGAGCCAGTGCAGGTCTCTCAGGTGTCCTGAGATGTGGCTGCGATGGGGGATGTCCAGGATGAGTCGTGCTGAGGCGTTCTGGATTCGCTGGAGTCTCTTCTGGAGTTTGGCGGTGGTTCCGGCGTAGAGGGAGTTGCCGTAGTCCAGACGGCTGGTGACGAGGGCCTGGGTGACCGTCTTCCTGGTCTCGGTGGGGATCCACCGGAAGATCTTACGTAGCATGCTCAGGATGTTGAAGCACGACGAGGAGACGGCGTTGACTTGTCTGGTCATGGAGAGGGAGGAGTCCAGGATGAAGCCCAGGTTGCGTGCGTGGTCTGTTGGTTTGGGTGCGCTGCCTAGGGCGGGGGGCCACCAGGAGTCGTCCCAGGCGGAGGGTGAGGATCCCAGGATGAGGACTTCCGTCTTGTCCGAGTTTAGTTTCAGGCGGCTGTTCTTCATCCATTCGGCTACTTCTTTCATCCCTTCGTGAAGGTTGGCTCTGGCAGTGGCGGGGTCGTTGGTGAGGGAGAGAATCAGCTGGGTGTCGTCGGCGTAGGAGATGATGTTGAGGTTGTGCTGGCGTGCGATGTCTGCGAGGGGGCTAATGTAGACGTTGAAGAGGGTTGGACTGAGCGAGGAGCCTTGAGGAACGCCGCAGATGACTTTGGTGGCTTCAGATCTGAACGGGGGGAGGCGGACTCTCTGTGTCCTTCCGGCGAGGAAGGAGATGATCCACTCCAGTGCCTTCTCCTGGATTCCGACGTTGCTGAGTCGCTGCACTAGTGTACGGTGGCAGACAGTGTCGAAGGCCGCGGAGAGGTCTAGGAGGATGAGGGCTGCTGTTTCTCCGTTGTCAAGCAGTGCTCGGATGTCATCGGTGGCTGCGATCAGGGCGGTCTCGGTGCTGTGGTTGGCCCGGAAGCCAGACTGCGAGAGGTCGAGGGAACCGTTCGTCTCGAGAAAGGCGGCCAGCTGCTTGTTGACGGTCTTCTCGATGACTTTTGCAGGAAACGGGAGCAGCGAGATGGGGGGGTAGTTCTTGAGGTCGGTGGGGTCGGCTGATGGCTTCTTTAGTAGAGCGCTGAGTTCGGCGTGCTTCCAGCTCTCCGGGAAGGTAGCGGTGTCGAAGGAGGTGTTGATGATGTCCCGCAGGTGGGGTGCGATGACAGCGTCGGCCTTGTTGAAGACGTGGTGAGGGCAGGGGTCGGTAGGAGATCCGGAGTGGATGGAGTTCATCGTGCGGCCGGTGTCTTCGGTGCTGATCGGGGTCCAGGCGCGGAGGGTGGTGGTGGGGGGCGGTGGTTCGGTCGTGGCGTGCGTCGGTTGAGTGCTGAAGCTGTTGTGTATGTCCGCGATCTTGTTGTGGAAGTAGGAGGCGAGGGAGTTGCAGAGGTCTTGCGAAGGGGTGATGTCGTTGTTTCCGGCATTGGGGTTGGAGAGCTCTTTAACGATGTTGAAGAGTTCCTTGCTGTTGTGTGCGTTGTTGTCCAGTCGTTCCTTGAATGCAGTTTTCTTGGTGGCGTGGATCTGTTGGTGGTGTTTTCGGGTGGCGAGTTTGAGGGCAGTCATGTTGTCCGGTGTTGGGTCTCTGCGCCAGGCTCTCTCGAGGGCTCGGCAGTTCTTCTTGGAGCTCTTGAGTTCGTCGGTGAACCATGGGGCTTTCTTGCTGCCGGGTCTGCTAGGCGGGGTCTTCAGAGGGGCGAGGTCGTCTGCGCAGTTGCTGATCCACTTCGCGAGGTTGGTGGCCGCCTGGCTTGGGTTCGTTGCTCTGGTGGGAGGGTTCCTGCTCAGGGAGGTCGCGAGCTGGTCGGCTGTGATCTTGTTCCAGCTTCTGCGTGCAACCTGTTGCTGGTGGTGGTGGATCGTGGTCCTTCTGAAGCTGAAGTGAACGCAGCTGTGGTCCGTCCAGTGGAGTCCGGTGGCGTGGCTGAAGGCGATGTCCTTGCTGGATGAGAAGACGGGGTCGAGTGTGTGTCCGGCGTAGTGGGTGGGGGTGGTGACCAGCTGCTTGAGTCCCAGGTTTGCGAGGTTGTCCAGCAGGGTGGTGGTGTTGCGGTCGTTGTTGTTCTCCAGGTGGAAGTTGAGGTCCCCGAGGAGGATGTAGTCAGCTGAGAGGAGGGCGTGCGGGCTGATGAAGTCGGCGATGTCTTCACTGAATTGTGTGCGTGGTCCCGGGGGTCTGTAGATGAGGGTGCCTCTGAGGGTGGTCTTGGGGTTGATGTGGACCTGGAAGTGCAGGTGCTCGGCGGGTGCGAGGGTGTCGTCGGTGTTGGTCGTGATGCGGATGGTGTTCCTGTGGATGATGGCGATGCCTCCTCCGGTCTGGTTGATGCGGTCCCTTCGGATGATCTTGTAGCCGTCTGGGATGGCGATGGCGATGTCGGGCGCTGAAGAGGCGTTCATCCAGGTTTCCGTGAGGAAGGCGACGTCTGGTGAGGTTGTGTCGAGCAGGTTCCAGAGCTCGATGGCGTGTCTGTGGACAGAGCGGGTGTTGAGCAGGATGCATTTCAGGTGGCTGCTGCTGTTGCTCGTCTTGGTCTTGGTTGGTGCTGGAGTAGTGCTGGTCCGGATGCAGGCATTAAAAAATTAACACGAAAAACACAATAGCCATGAGCAACAGCAATTCGTGCTCTGGTTGTTCATGTTGATCCCAAGCACTCACAGTTACATTTTACAGCGATCCACGCATAATTACTCAAAGTGGCATAACGGCATAATTTCAGGAATTGTGTATGACAAGCAAAATGTGAAATCCCCAAAATCACACAAATTATGCCAACATAATTTAAATTTCACCTAGGTCTAGTTTTTATCAGTAGTTTACAAAGCGAAAATCTTCTGTAAATTGATTTTGCATCAAAGAGTCAGCACAGACAGTTGTCCGAAGGGAACTAACAAAGGGCACAAGCACTTCCATGGCTACTTCAGGGATATTTAAAAAGACAGTAGGCATATTTACAAGGGCTTATCGCCACAGGAACATCACTTTTCGTGATGTTTCTGTGGTGACAATCCCTTTGCTTTATTTAAAAGACTGCGCTTAGCCACTTTACATGGCTTAACGCTGCCTTGTAAATAAGCGGTACAAAAGGGGGTGGTGATGGACGGAGCGTCAGAACCAATCAAACACTCACACCCAGTCAACAGATCTGGGTTTGATCCATCACCGTTCTTTAGCCCACTCTGCCACCCCAGTTCAGACATGGCCATATGCAAATCAGTCTGACCCTGTGCCTCATGGGAACAGTCCAGCCCGAACTGCCAAGCCATGCCTTCCCTGGACCGGAAACAAGCTTCCTAGGACCGGTTTCTGGCATTTCAGCCGTCTTCAGCCAGGCTTGCTTGAATCCAGTGGCAAAGTGAGCAAGGGACTCACGTCTGAGCATACCCTGCCAACTTATGGCGAACAAAGCGGTACAAAAGGGGGTGGTGATGGACGGAGCGTCAGAACCAATCAAACACTCACACCCAGTCAACAGATCTGGGTTTGATCCATCACCGTTCTTTAGCCCACTCTGCCACCCCAGTTCAGACATGGCCATATGCAAATCAGTCTGACCCTGTGCCTCATGGGAACAGTCCAGCCCGAACTGCCAAGCCATGCCTTCCCTGGACCGGAAACAAGCTTCCTAGGACCGGTTTCTGGCATTTCAGCCGTCTTCAGCCAGGCTTGCTTGAATCCAGTGGCAAAGTGAGCAAGGGACTCACGTCTGAGCATACCCTGCCAACTTATGGCGAACAAAGCGGTACAAAAGGGGGTGGTGATGGACGGAGCGTCAGAACCAATCAAACACTCACACCCAGTCAACAGATCTGGGTTTGATCCATCACCGTTCTTTAGCCCACTCTGCCACCCCAGTTCAGACATGGCCATATGCAAATCAGTCTGACCCTGTGCCTCATGGGAACAGTCCAGCCCGAACTGCCAAGCCATGCCTTCCCTGGACCGGAAACAAGCTTCCTAGGACCGGTTTCTGGCATTTCAGCCGTCTTCAGCCAGGCTTGCTTGAATCCAGTGGCAAAGTGAGCAAGGGACTCACGTCTGAGCATACCCTGCCAACTTATGGCGAACAAAGCGGTACGTACCGCTTTGTTCGCCATAAGTTGGCAGGGTATGCTCAGACGTGAGTCCCTTGCTCACTTTGCCACTGGATTCAAGCAAGCCTGGCTGAAGACGGCTGAAATGCCAGAAACCGGTCCTAGGAAGCTTGTTTCCGGTCCAGGGAAGGCATGGCTTGGCAGTTCGGGCTGGACTGTTCCCATGAGGCACAGGGTCAGACTGATTTGCATATGGCCATGTCTGAACTGGGGTGGCAGAGTGGGCTAAAGAACGGTGATGGATCAAACCCAGATCTGTTGACTGGGTGTGAGTGTTTGATTGGTTCTGACGCTCCGTCCATCACCACCCCCTTTTGTACCGCTTTGTTCGCCATAAGTTGGCAGGGTATGCTCAGACGTGAGTCCCTTGCTCACTTTGCCACTGGATTCAAGCAAGCCTGGCTGAAGACGGCTGAAATGCCAGAAACCGGTCCTAGGAAGCTTGTTTCCGGTCCAGGGAAGGCATGGCTTGGCAGTTCGGGCTGGACTGTTCCCATGAGGCACAGGGTCAGACTGATTTGCATATGGCCATGTCTGAACTGGGGTGGCAGAGTGGGCTAAAGAACGGTGATGGATCAAACCCAGATCTGTTGACTGGGTGTGAGTGTTTGATTGGTTCTGATGCTCCGTCCATCACCACCCCCTTTTGTACCGCTTTGTTCGCCATAAGTTGGCAGGGTATGCTCAGACGTGAGTCCCTTGCTCACTTTGCCACTGGATTCAAGCAAGCCTGGCTGAAGACGGCTGAAATGCCAGAAACCGGTCCTAGGAAGCTTGTTTCCGGTCCAGGGAAGGCATGGCTTGGCAGTTCGGGCTGGACTGTTCCCATGAGGCACAGGGTCAGACTGATTTGCATATGGCCATGTCTGAACTGGGGTGGCAGAGTGGGCTAAAGAACGGTGATGGATCAAACCCAGATCTGTTGACTGGGTGTGAGTGTTTGATTGGTTCTGATGCTCCGTCCATCACCACCCCCTTTTGTACCGCTTTGTTCGCCATAAGTTGGCAGGGTATGCTCAGACGTGAGTCCCTTGCTCACTTTGCCACTGGATTCAAGCAAGCCTGGCTGAAGACGGCTGAAATGCCAGAAACCGGTCCTAGGAAGCTTGTTTCCGGTCCAGGGAAGGCATGGCTTGGCAGTTCGGGCTGGACTGTTCCCATGAGGCACAGGGTCAGACTGATTTGCATATGGCCATGTCTGAACTGGGGTGGCAGAGTGGGCTAAAGAACGGTGATGGATCAAACCCAGATCTGTTGACTGGGTGTGAGTGTTTGATTGGTTCTGATGCTCCGTCCATCACCACCCCCTTTTGTACCGCCTTGTAAATAAGGCTTCCTTTCAAGCTACATTATAGCGTGCAATGGCGGTTGCAGTGGGCATAGGCGTGGGCGTTCTGCTGCAACACACAATGATTTTGGCACTGCCCACTATTTACAAGGGTGGCATAAATATGGGGTAGCACCAAAATTAAGATCAGGGAAAACCTAGTTTTAAAATGGCGGACCGAGGTTGTTTTGGCTGTTTCTATGTGTGCTACATTGTTCAGCACATATAGAAACAGCAAATCGCCATGAACGATAGTATATGTGCAGGAAGGTGTCCCTTCCTGCACATAAACAATCATTTTAAAAAATTGACAATTTGCAACTTCTATGTGTGCTGCACAATTCAGCACACATTGGAGTTATATATCATTATTAGTGATTGCTTTTGTGCAGGAAGGTGCCCCTTCCTGCACATTAACAATCATTCCCTCGACGCAGGCACCATTGCACTATAGTGCAAGAGTGCCTGCATTGGCACTAGGCAGCTGAGTTTAGCACCAGCTGTAGGGAAAACACAAGGATGTGCCATATCATTGTAAATACGGCGCATCCCTGCATTTCCAGAATGGCATAGCATGGCGTCGGCAACTTATGCTTAACGCCACGCTTCATCATTCACATGTAAATATGCCCCAGCATTTTCTGCTGGACTGGAAGTGGCTGAACAGTGGCCGCAACACATTTTCTGAATTATACAAAGGCAAAGCTGGCACTTTAAAAGAGGAACTTTTATTGGGACGATCACAGCACTTCTTCAAGGACTTTTAAAGGAGCTGTTTACATCGCTGACAACACACCCTAATGTGTAGCACCTCTAGCCTGTCCTGGGTTTTTAAACAATTGCATTTTGCATGCTGGCAGTTTTAAACTCATTCTAGCAATATTAAAAATAAAATTACAAGTTCCAAAATTTAAAGTGCTGTTGGCTAAAAATGTAGGACTGGTCAGTGACACAGGATGTAGGGTGTGAGGGTTGCTACTGTTATAGTCTAGATAGAGACCTGTTGGAAAATGAACAATTAAGAGGACTTTACTTTTTAGACTTAAAGCATTTGCTGTGCGTTTAATTTCAGTGTCTCATGACATATATGACTTTGTGTGACAAAGTGCTGCTAATTCTTTAAACAAGGACAGTGGATAGGTACCCCCAACAAATAGTGGAGGGGCGCCATTAGTCGCTCCATGGGCAGGAGTCCATTGTTTGTTTTGCCATGAAAAGTATGTTGTGATTTTCTCTGGAGGTGCCTGGGACAGGAACATTAAAGGTGTCATGAGGCAAGGGATTGGCCTCTTTTCCTCTCCATTGCACTCCAACACACTGCATCACACTACACCCACCGACCCCTGGAGGAAGACGGAATTTGTAGCAGCAGAAAAAGGGGGCTACCCAAAAATGTTGACTGATTTACTGTACTGACCCCTTGGAGGGGTGTTGATTTGTGTGGGCACTGGGCAAGTAAGAGGGGGGACTGTCCTGTTGGTGATCTTGGACCTTTCTGCCCTACCACGGGATCCCTGAAGTTCAACATCTTTGGCAAGATGCCTGGAGTTTTTTTAGGCAAGGTGCCTGGAGTTGAACATTTTGGGTGATTTGCCTGTTTTATTTTGTGAGGGCACTTGGCAGGCGGGAAGGGAGGACTGACCTACCCCGGGATGCCTGGAGCTGACATTTTGGGGGATATGCCTGGTTAATGGTACCCCGGTAGGGACGGAACGCTATGGTGGACCCTGTTTGGTATGGCACTGCAGGTATTGACCATCCCTCTGAGAGAGGGAGGGTAAGGTTGAACTGCCACTAAAGGATGCTTGCCAATAATCCATGGGATACCCTTGGTTCAGGGCTCGGGGAATGGATAAGGAATAGGGGCCTTCTGGCACTATCCACAATTATTGCATTGATTGTACAATCTTTGCACTGGTTTGTGTGATGTTTTTATGATGGCTGCCCGCAACGCACGCAGTGGGCCCTGGAAGATGGTGGCCCTCTTAATGCCCCATTAGGCACATCCCCGTGCACCAGTCACTGGGACCCCTTCCCACGGGAGCCCCTCCATTGTCCGGCGCCTCTGCAGCTTAATTTATGGCCTGCAGTGGGCTGGGGACAGGTATTTATACCTGCCCCCATCCATTGGCCATCCTCTTTGTCCCCCCTGGACACGCTGTCACCCTCCCAAATGCTTACCCTGCGTGCTGGTGGGTTGGCGGGAAAAGGAATTGAAAGTATAAGTGTATGAATTACAGGGTGATCCGGAGGCTGATTGGTACATAAGGGGTACCCTCTTCAGGAGCACAAAAGGGGTGCCTTATGCCAAAGCTCAGGAGTCTTTACGGCAGGAACCTGGATGAAACGTCGGTGCCCCACTAGTCCTTCGGGCAGTTGTAAGCCGGATCCACCGGGGGCTTGCCTTGTAACGCTTCGCCCCTAAAAAGGCGGGAGTAAAGTTATGGGCTGGGGGTCCACGGTATTTAAGGGGGATAATACCCACATAAAAGGTAGCCCTGATTGGGTTGGCCACGGTGCAGTTTGGCTCATCAGGAGGGCAGGGCAGATTACGTCAGTCTCCGCTGCCTGCCCTTGGATCACCCGTAAGTTAGCCCACCACATTGGTATACTCCTTGTATGAAATAAACCTGCAGCAAACTGTTTTCCGCACTGTTTCTGTTTATTTATGCTTCCTATGGTTCTCACTTCTCACTAAAGCTGTGTTTTAATAAAGATAAAGAGCTACGCCTTGGTTCAAGCATAATCAAAGTTGTCTCTCCCCAGTGAGTCTTTTCGGTAGGAGGAGGAAGCGACTTGCAAGTCGTGACCACAGTTCTGTGTTTGTTATTCCTTTCTCTGACTTCATGTTATTGAAATGCTTTAATTTGTTGCTAGGGGCAGCATTGCTGGGGTGCAAGTGAAACGTGTTACACATCCTCGGGCCAGTGAAGAGCTGTACTTGTAAATGAGGAATAGAGCACCTTGTCTTCTCCGGATGTGCTCGGTACCATGGAGACAGGAGGAAATAGTAGAACATATTTCACGATTTCCAGAGCTGAACCCTACCTCCTCCTGCCGTGGTCCCAAAACCACGTGCCGAGAGGCGCGCTCGGCCTGAGGATGAGTTGGCTATCAAGACATTGTTATGGACAAAGAGCCTCGCGCCTCCCCCAGGACGTTCCTCTCTAGACTCGAGCCCCATGAATAACAGCCCCCTTCGAAGTGCGCGAGCTTCTTCATTTCAGTTCATTTAATCGGCGGTGAATGTTATCGCAGCCCCGCACACCTTGCGCGCGCGAAGAAGAGCTGCGCGCCCGCAGCACGAGCCTCATTAATCCCGTGCCCTTGAAAGCCCAGTTAATCTGCTCCCTGTTCCAAAGATACCATAAACTGCGAGGCTCCATCAGCCCCACACGCTCGAACTCCCCGAGCCGCATCTTCCGCTGACGTGGCCGGAATACCAAGGGGGCTCCGTGGACAGAGGGCCAGCATGGACCTGTTCTGCTTCCGAGGCATTCAAATATCTGACGGAGGTGTATCTGTTTTGTACGTACCGAGTTTAAATACTTGAATACTAAACAACTACTATATTCTACCTCATGATGGACACCACCAGCTGGTCCTGGCTCTGATCCCAATCACATTTTACATGTAAGAACCTGAAGGGCCAAGCTCAGAATATAAACCGTGAATCTACAAGTCCCAGGTTTTGGGGCACTTGGCTTCATTGGCAACTGCTTTGAAATAGAGACACAAGTACGGATTGGGGAGCTCATAAGACAACTGCCCCTTCAGGATGAAATATGGACTTAGAGCACGCAGGGGTTGCTACAGTACATAAAACAAAGACTCTTGCACTAAAGCAAAAAAAAAAGAAAAAACTCAATTTTCTCTGTTTTTGCTGTTTTTTCACATAAATAAATGAAAGATTAATCTAAATTTGGTGCTAAGTCACTTTACTTTGTTTTATATTACAGGTGCAGCGAGCATACTGCAAAATTGGGGGCATATTTACAATAAAATGGCGCAGCACCGCACCTCAAGCAATTTTGCTGTGCTGAGCTGCGTTGTTTAAAAAACGCTGGGATGTGCCGTATTTACAAGAATACTGCACACCTTTGTGCTTGCCCCTGTGCTGGAACTAAAACAGCAGCCGTGCATCAATGAAGGCACCCTAGCACCATGGTGCAAGAGGCCGGCGTTGCAGGGATGATTGTTGTTGTGCAGGAAGGGACACCTTACGGCACAAAAACAATCATTAACGGTGGTTTGCTCCCTCTATGTGGACTGCAGAATGTAGCCCTGATAGAAACAACAAAAAAAACCAAGCATTTAGAATGCAATAGGTCTCGCATTTGCGAGAGTTTTAGCTATTGGCATTGTAAATGACAGTGCCTTGCATTTATGTTTTTAAAACCAAAACATAAATAAAAGGCATTGTCATTTACAATGCCACTAGCTCAAACTCTCATAAATGCGAGACCTATTGCATTGCAGATGCTTGTTTGTCTTAATGGCATGGGAGGTTAAATCCTGGGAACGGCTCAGCAACCTGTGATTCTGGGAAATCACTTAATTTCCCAGTGCCATCAAAGTACGCTTTTGTGTAAAACGTCTGCTTGCATGTAAAGCGCTTTAATGCCATAGGGACTAGTTTGCGCTTTGTAAAACTGCATTAAAGAAAAGCAATTACGCACCTTTGAGCCAGACATGGCCAAATGCCATAAGGGCAGGTTACATGTCTGGTCACAGTATACTTGGCTACCATCATGTACAGTTGGAATCTGTGTGTTGTGTGGCCAGAGAGACTCAAGAGGCGATGAGCTGAGGGCTGGCACAACAGACATAAGGGGACCCCCAGAAACATGTATAAGTGATCATACATGTGTGTGTTTGTCTCTATCCGTGCCGTCACAGGCCAACATACAGCGACTGACCTGGAAGAGACAAGCTGGCAGTTGCTCTCTCATGCTCCACTTCAGTAGGCCACCCTCAGAGTCAATTTTTTTTAACTGCTTGCAGGTAGAAGGTGTTTGGGGTCTGGGATGGGGGAAGCAATTCGATTTCAAAGTTGTGTATGTGTGAGAGAGTGATACTGTTGGTATGCATGTTCTAAAGTGTGCAGGGTCTGGTGTTAGCTTTCCATTCTTGCTGGCAAGAAAGCTCAGTGGATTTGCGCACCTGCTGCAGAGATGTGCGGTCAGCTAGTCGGTTACAATTCTGACAGGGTAGCTTCAGCCTTTAACTTGCCCCACTCTGATTAAACCTGTTCAGTTGAGATGGTTTGTAGTAATATGAATTAGTCGTTGCAGCATTGAGAAACCCTAAGACCCTCACAAAATGCACCATTCTTAAAAATGAGTGAGTGATTTGCCTTTTAATATGCTCTGGTGTTTCATAGACTCTACATGATGTAAATCATTGCAACAAAGGAAAATGCTTTCTATGTAAGAGAAACAGGAATCTGTAAAATGGAAATAAATATCTGGTGATATCTTTAAGTCTAGTCCCGGTGATGTGCGCAGCTCTGCACAGGATACACGCGCACCTCCATCCCCAGAGTATGGATAATGTCTCTACAGTGCAGCATTATTCACAGAATATTTGACATATAAACCCATCAATACACAGGTGATAGTGACCATTACACAAAATGGTGGTAATTAATTTGTCGTCCCCAGGTAGATGAACGGCTGAAACGTCAATTCTGCCCCTTATAGAGAACTGCGTATGGGGTGACTCTGTGAGAGCTGCATCATCTCCGCAGCCTACTGATGTAGAGGGCCACAGTCCAAGGGCCCTAGGAGTGGGTGAGGGGTGTGAAGGTTACCCAGTACCAGTGTCAGCTGGGGTAGCAAAGGAAACTGGCAGACTGTGAGACAAGATTGGTGTCGTTAGGCAACTGGGATTAGAGCGTGGGTCTCCTGGCGACAAGTTTACAGTCATCCACAGGACCACATCTTGTAGTGCTAGAAGATGTTTGCATGGTTCCCCTTTTAAAAACCATAGAATTTGTTTACAAATTTGGGTAAAAATGTTGTTAAAGACACCAAGAGAATGCTGCTATTGTTAAATGCCTGTCTGGTAGCCAAGCCCTAGGACACGCCCCTACTGGACCCTCAAGGCCCACGCCAGGGAGTTTGTCGAGTGCCCGCCCTTTTTTTCCATTCAACGGCCTGCCTGTCACTTTCTGATATCAGCAGGCTTCGCAAAGGAGGGATTTTAATTTTGATTCTATCCAGGCGGCGAGCAGACGGGGGCGGGGATTACAAGATCTGCCTGCTGTCACTCATCACGAGGGGCTATGGAAGAGGTGTGGCGCAGCGGCCAGGGCGACTGACGCTGGACGCTGGGGGTCACGGTTCGATCCCGGGCTCCGGCGGCAGGGGTCTACCCAGCACCATGTGACTCTGGGCAATAGCTCACTTAATCTACCCAACGGCCGCCAGCTCCTTGACACCTTCGGGTAATTGTTCGCGCTTTACAAATACTGGACATTTACATTTAGCAGCTCCCAGCACCTTCAGTAACCCATGGTGGAATACAGAGCTATACAAACGTTAACATTGTGCCTCAAATATTGTTCCTCAAATATTGTGCCTCGATAGGAAGCACCTCATGCAAGGGAGAAAGGGATTCCCCCCCCCACCAATAATGCCCTTCCAACTTCCACATTTGGAGGCTCAGTTAACCTTCATGTAGGGCCAGAGTTCCTAGCATGAAGTGCACCCAGGCAGTAAGTTTAGGGCAGAGCCAAAGGAAAGAAAAGGCCACACAATGGTCTTTCATCATGATCGTGGGAGCTCCCCAAGTACATAATGCGTTTTGCCCGTAATGCCACAATTTCTTGCCCCGTTTCGGCCTCAGTGCGAAGGTGCCCTCTCTGCTCACGGATTGTTGACCCGTAGTGTTGTGTGATTGTGCATCAGACCTCAGGGGTGAGCGAAAGGCGCGTCCTTTCTTTATGTGTGATTATGGGATATTTCTGGGAAAATATAAAGCGAATTTGTGCGAAATTATGCAAAAGTAAACACATCATTTAGCGCTGTACTTGACCACACAATTCAGTTCCATGCATCAAGGTGCGATGCGGGGACACAGATGGCGCTGTAAACAAAGCAAATAAGCATTTGCAATGCAATAGGACTCACATTTACGCGAGACCTATTGCATTTCAAACGTGAGTGCGGGCGGGCAGAGGCAGGGGGGCGAGAAGGCTCGAACAACGGGAGTGGGAGGGTGGGGCACGAGAAGGCACGGGCAGTAAGGCAACCTCATTAAAGAAAAAAGTGCTCA
This sequence comes from Triturus cristatus, assembly GCF_964204655.1. Taxonomy (NCBI): domain Eukaryota; kingdom Metazoa; phylum Chordata; class Amphibia; order Caudata; family Salamandridae; genus Triturus; species Triturus cristatus. Next base: position 807,277,412 of record NC_140590.1, read on the forward strand.
TAATCTAAATAACACATACAGTTCAACACTCAAAGTAAAGGGGCCAGTAACCATGGAAGGATACAAATAACGACATGACCGTCATAAGGAGGGTATAACAGCCTATAAAAAAATCGGAAGGCAGCATTTAGAAAGGACAAAGACACAAGTCAATGAAAAAGTGGGCGGGGAAGTGGTTGTGGCTTCTCCCCTGTACTCTACTACCACAGATCAACCCCAGAGCAGCTTTTGCGCACTGGCTCAGGACTCGACATAAAAAACAAGGAGAAATGATAGTACTTCTCCTTGTTGTGCCACTTTAATGCATCCCCTGGAAAAGCGCTAATTTTTAACACTGTCTAAGATTTACGAATCCTTGAAAATCTGGGTGTTGCTGGGAACACCAACAGCAACACCCATGATACGCCCCTTTGGCACAGAGTACTGAGTGAAAAAAGGGAAATATTTACAAGACCGTGCAAAGCCACGCAAAGTGACTTTGCGTGGTGTTGTAAATATGGGCCAGCACACAGCTCCACCGGAGCATCAAAAAAAGTGGTGCTCTGATGGCGCTAGGGGCTTGCAAATATGCTTCTCAGTTTGTACTATTCTGAATGTTGGTAATTTTGATGTTGCTCTAGATAAAGAACTTCATTGTAGGTCTCCCATCTCACATTTCCATGCCTGTAAAAATATTAACATGTGGATTAGGGAATTTGCATTTGGCCACTAGCCAATCAAAACGTTTCAAGAGCACTGTACCTCTTGAGGTTGGCTATTGCCAGGACCCCTTGAATTATGCGTCAGGGGAGAGCCAAATTATGCAGCAGGCAGGGCACAAGGTGGGGGTACACGCAGATACATGGCGTCGATCCACTCTTTTCACAGGGCGGACGCTGCCCCCCCTGCCAAAAGTTGGGCCCCACAGAAATATGCTGAACTTGTCCAAGTGTAATTTTCAGGCACCGGGTCATGTTCAGCAGCACCTGCACATTGTCAGATTCCCAGCAGCAACATGCAGGCAGGGAGGGGGCTTTTTTCACCTCTAGCTTGGCCGAAGTTGAAGGGCCATCAGGCATCCTTTTGTTTGGATACCCTGACTGGAGGTGGCCTGGAACCTCACACTTAAATGTAAATGCCACGGAGGGGAAACAAAGGCACACAGCTTGTTATCTCTTCACAGGTACTTAGGAAGAGGCAAGGTTTTGCCTTTGTTCAGTCCCTGTATAGAACAGATACATGTACTGTAAGAATGTTGTCTGGTGTGTTGGTCTGTCCCAGTATTTACGCAAATAACTATTTCAATAGCACTATTTTATTTCTTTTATAGCGCTATGCAACCCAATGTAGGGTGTCAGAGCTCTTTACATAAAATAAACATAATATATAGACAATAAATATTGTATATGTGTAAATCAATGTACAGGGTGAGTTACATGAGACAGTGAGGGTTGCAAAGTGTAGGAGTCATGTCTTTAATACATCACTGTGATCTTTTATAAGGATTACAATTTATTTACTGCAAGTATCAAAAGGATCTCTGTGTTAAAATGAGTAACCCACTTTACTATCTACATAAAATTTAAATCTGTCATCTGCGTGTTAGATAATGTGCTTTGCAGGAGACACATTTACCTTCTCTACTACTTTGATTAAAATCTGGGACTTTACAATACACACATCTCTCCAGCAAGTGTATTAACCACCAGAGTTATCTCACGATTATTACTATTCCCTGAGATTTACTGGGCACCTTCACAGCAGATGCCTAACCCAATCAAATATTTATAAATGTAGACTTTGCAACCAATTAAGCATAACAGATTTACTACCATGCTTCTCCTTGTTGCCAATTTCTTTGTGGCAGGGATTTAAAAAAAATTATTGGTTGAGGCCCAGATTTTGCATCAGGATTGAGACACTTTCTTGGCAGAACCACTACACCAAATCTCATTTGTTAATTCTCATAATGTGCTTAAATTTACTCATGTTATACCTGATAAACATATGTGTGAGATCTTAATATCTGATGTCACGTCTTGTGATGTCACTTCCTGTGATGTCATGTGCAATGCCACGCGTCATGACATCATGCACTGGGATGGCACACGTCATGATTTCACTTGCATGCTGCCTAACCTGGTTAGTCCCCCCACTTCTGTTTTTAGGGCTTGTGCCTTGGCAGCAGGGTTGAGTAAGTTATGCAGCAAGAAAAGGCGAATTTTGCAGCATATTGCAGCACAATGTGCAATAGAATTACTGTATTACTTTGTCATTTTTACACTGTTTGGGCATTGGTTGCACCTCATTAGTACCAGTTTAACACATCGACATAGCAATCAAGCAACAGTGAAGTGATCCAGTCGACGTTTGCAAAGGGCCTTCTACTGCGCTGCAACACGTGTCACGTTTTGAATCGTTTGAGCTAGAAACAAAAATAATTTTTGTTAAAATCTGCAGATAATGCAGCAGTTGATGGATTATGCGGCAAATCAATAATTATTGAAAAAATGCAACAGCACATTCGCATATTTCCAGTGGCCCTGACTATTGCTGTCGATAAGTCAAGACATGTTTACTTCTCCTTGCCTCCCTCAGATTAGCACAATACTCTTTCTCCCTGTACTCATGTAGCATATGCAAATTAAGACCTCTTACTCACCTGCAAGCCCAAGAATGCAATGAGCAGCTGTCTGAAAGGAAAACACTAATTGATGCTGACCATCATAAGCTTAGGTCACTTGTCCTCAACTCTGCTTCCTCCACTTCCCTGATCAGCTCAGCCCTCTTCGTTCCCTATCTAATGCAAGTGCTGCACCGCACCTGCCACCAGTGCTTTAAACGGGCCGGTACTGTCCGGTACTGAGTAGCGGTATTTTTTTATTTTGAGAGGGAGAGTACCTGCACTTCTCAAGAGTGATGTAATTCTTTTAATTGGAGAGTACCGGCACTTCTCAGAAACAAGCATGTACTGTGGGACAGGGTACCTGCACTTCTATTTTTCCATTTTCAAGAACTTCCCTTACCTAGGTGCACTTACCCCTGATTCTAAAATAGAGTCAAGTCTTTGTTTTCACCATGCAGAAAGCAATGGATTTTAACCAGCGAATGAACAAGTTTACAGACCCACCACAAAGAGGAATCAAGGATTCTGTGCATGGATTGCGAACGTTTGTTTGACATCAGACAAGGGACGCACGCGCCCCGGCCTTTACCAGTTGCAGATATTGATTTTGCTTTCAACCGTCGGAAGAGTTCTAAAAATAAAAGGCTTGCTCGAGATGTGCCGCTTACGGCCATCTGTGCGGAGCCGCATGGACCACGGGTTTCCTGGTCTCAGCCCAGCTGCTCAGCGATCTGTGGGACTCTGGCCCAGATGCATCAACAATCCATTTTGCGAGTTCCTAATTGCGAATTCTTGCGATTCGTAATTAGAAAATCGCAAAATTGAATGCATGAAGTGTGTTTAATACTTTTGGTGATTCCTAGGGGATCGCAAATGACCTACCTCATGAATATTAATGAGGTAGTGCGCAATTTTCGACCCCCTAGGAATCGAAAAAATCATGGGGATGGTGGCCTGCTGGGGTCAGCAGACCACCATGTCCGTGATTGCTTTCAAATAAAGCAATCTTTTTTTTTTTTTGTAAAGCAGCCCATTTTCCTTAAAGGAAAATGGGATGCTTTACAAAGGAGAAAACAAAAACTTTTCCTTTAATTTCTAAGAGCAGGCAGTGGTCGGTGGGACCACTCCCTGCTCTTAGAAAAATGCATTTACAGACATTCACAAAGGGCAAAGGGTCCCTTGGGGACCCCTTCCCATTTGCGAATTGGTTACCACAACATTCATGCATACCGATGCGATACGGTATCAGAAAGGGACGCCCTCAACATGCCCCTTCCTAATAGAGAATCGCAAACCCATTCTGCGATTCGGTAACATCGCAAAATAGGGTTTCCTGCATCAGAAGTGCATTTTTGTGGGGTTTTTTGCGTTTGCAAAGGAAAAATGCTTGACGCATCTGGCCCTCTGAGCCTTAACTACACGCAACTGAACCACGACCAGGAAGTCGAAATCATGCACCCCAGGGCAGGAAGCACCGTCTACACAGAGGAGCTTTCACTAAACAAGTGCTAGAGAAGAAAAACAGAGCAGGAATATTAGAAAACGTTTCTCCTCGGAAAAACCGAAAAGACTAAAATACAGACACAAGCATAAGAAAACAGAAACAGAATAAAACAAGGACGTCCAAAGCATATATTTGGTAAATTAATAGTAACAATGAAGCAGTGGGGCGAATCCAAAGCATTACTGTCAAAATGCTGCCAATGTACGGCGTTACACATCGGACAAAAGTCCTGATTAAGAGAGGAAGTGGCTCTTCCCTGCAGGCATCATTATTCTTCCATGCAGTAATTCATGGTCTTAATGTGTTAAGCTCAGGTCCCCTCAGGGGGTCATGATGTATATACTACGCAGTGGATGAGTGACTTCCCTATGGGGAGACTGGCTCGTTAGTATCAGTCTATCTCTGTTTGTTCATGCAACCAAGTGGCTGTACAAACTTGGAAGGAGGGATGTAGCCCACAAAGTATAGTTAAGATGTCCTCCACCGAAAGGTTCACCATGTGTGTTGGCAGAATGAGACCAACAGACAAACTGTTGGCTCATATTTCTCCAGATGTTGTCAAAGCGACTGCTATGTCTTCCGGAGCTGTGCTTGCGGCCAGACGTAATCTCTGGATGAGAGAATGGAAACTGGACGCTGTCAAGAAAACGTCATTGATCAAACTTCCATTCCAGGGCAAAATGCTTTTTGAAGGGCAATTGGATTCAATGTTCTATAAGGCGCTGAAAGATCAAAAACATACCCTTCCATACAGAGGGAAGTCTGATTCACAGTGATTCTGGAATAAGAGTAAGGTCGTCTACCCATAGAGATGTTAAGTTTTATGGAGTGCATAAGCAAAAATACCAACCAAAAGGCTTTTCTCCCAGGAAGGATTTGGGGAAGAAAGGTCCAGCAAAAAAGAGGTCCTGACAATTACTGTTCTCTCAAAATTGCGCCAGTGGGAGCTCAACTTCATCGTTTTCTCAATGTCTGGTGAAGAAATGACATGGACGCCTGGGTGTTGCACATAATCAGCAAGGGTTATGCACTAGATTTTCTGCAAAAACCTCCAAGTACAGAAGTCAAGGTGACTCATTTTCCTATGTCAAATCCCAAATGAATGACTATGCTGAAAGGGGTGAATGCATTGCTCAAGAAAAAGGAAACTATAAGGGTACCGCAGGACGAAAGGGGAGAAGGCGCTTAGTAAAGCCTTTACGAGGTCCAGAAGCCTTCAGGGGAATACAGGCTAGTTTTGGAACTGAAGTGGGTCAAGTCACTAAGAAGAACTCTCCATTTTTGTATGGTGCCTTTCCAAGCAAGTTCTCATTAATAAGTCCAGGGGATTGGTTGGCATCAATAGATCAGGAGGATACCTATCTTACTTGTAAGAAAATCATCATCAAAAGTTTTTGAGGTTCAAACTGGGGGAGGACCTCTATCAATTTTGACTTCTTGCATGTAGTCTCAAATCCTCTAGCAGGGTCTTCACCAAAGTGTTGGTACCCCTTGTAGATATTCTTCAATCTGAAGGAACATTTGTCAATCCTTACCTCGATGATTGGTTGGTCCAGGCTTCATCAGAAGGCATGCTGTTGTCTCACACAGGCAGAGTGCTGAAAGTTTTGCAAACTCATGGGTTTCTCATAAAATGAGAAAAATCCAATCTGAAACCTGTACTATATATGACATGTATGGGGGCACAATTTCTTACTCTATAAGGAAAAGCCCTCTTGTCTCTTCAAAGGATTGCCAAGATTCAGATGCATGTTTTGGAATTCTTAAGACACAACCATCCAAAAGTGTTGTTGTGGCTCAGAGTTCAGGCAGATCTAACCTCAACAATCTTTCTGGTTCTATTGAACCAATTCCATCCCCACAAATTGGTTGCCTGGATTTTGGCACATTGGAATCCGAGTTCTCAAACTTTGAGGCATGATTTCCGAAGTCTCAACAAGTAAAAGACGATCTGGCATGGTGGACGGACATGAAGAATTTACTGAAAGGAGTGCAGCTGAGTCCTCCAGAACCCCTAATAGTTACAATACATGCCAGTCTCTCAGGTTGGGGTGCATGTGAGAGTCGATGCAGGTGAAGGGGCTCAGGTTTCACAGGGATGCACTGACATCCTCCAACTAGAGGGAGTTCAAGGCTGTGAGGAGAGCTCTGCTTCGAAACTGAACTGTTATCACCAAATGCACACAAGCAGAGAGAGACAACATCCAGGGCTCTTCGGTTCAAATTGCTCCAATTTCTCTAAAAGCAATTCATATTCAGGGAGTGTCCAACATAACAGCAAATATTCTCAGCATGGACATTCCTTCATCTTTGGACTTTTCCCTTGATTCATCAGTATTAACTCCGGTGACTCATCATTGGGGTATGACTGTGATAGATCTTTTTGCCTCAAGAGTCAATGCTAAGGTCTAAAGATTTTGTGTAAGGGTGAAGGAAGAGTAGGCTTGGGTACAGGACGGTCTCTCATGCCGATCGTCAGAAGGTCTGCTACATGCCTTTCCCCATTTCCCCAAATCAGGCCATTTCGGGTGAGAGTGAGCAAATGTGATTTTGATTGCTCCTAGCTGGCCTCAGACCAGTTGGTTCCCTCTTTTGATGGTCATCAAGGTGGCTCCAGAGTATGCACTTCCATTAAATTTGTCTTCTCTTTCTGACTCTGTGGATGAAGTCGTTACAGAAGCTCTGCTTGACAGCTTGGAGGTTGAGAGGAGGGAATTGAGAGGACAGAGAATTCTGGATTAGTTGGTGGTCACTTAACAGACATCCACTATGTTGTCGACTTGAAGATCACATAAGAGGCACCGTGGGTCTCTCTCAAAATGGTGTGACAGGAAAGGTTGGATCCACAGTCTGTGAATTTGACCATGATTATGGAGCTATTGCTGGTAGGCTCAAGGTTAGGGTTGAGGTTGGTAGTAGTTATCCTAAGAGTGCATGATACAGGCATTCAGGGGTCCGTGGAAGAATTTAGTCGATGACGAGGGGTTGATTTCCAGTCTCTTGAACGGTTTGTTCAATGCCTGTACTAGACCATTGGGTTCTTTTCTTACTTGGGATTTGACCTTAGTTTAGGAAGCTTTGGCTAAATCTACATTTGAACCTTTGAGTATTATTGATTTGCAATTTCTGACCCTCAAAGCCTTCTTTCTGGTGGCTATCCCTCTACTAGGCGGTTGGGGGACTTGGGGACTTTGCATGTAGGTTTTCTTTTTGCAAAATCTTTCAGGACAGGGTGGTTTTGTTGTCGATGCCATCCTTTGTTCTCAAAGTCGATTACTCTTCTCAACAACAGCAGTTGGTGATTCTGCTATCCTTTTATCCTTCGCCTTCCTCGGAGGAGGAATCTGAACTACATTTGTTAGATGTGAGAAGGGCTCTGCTTCTATATCTGGACAGAGAGCAGTTATTTAGAAAAGTGGAGCCTTTGTTTGTGAATTTTGGCCTGGGTAAGGAGGGGGAAAAACCTGCATATCGACTTCTGAGTGGGTGGATCAAAACTTTGATTGGTAAAGCCTATGAGTTGGAGGGACACCCTCCTTCTTTGCAAATACAGGGCAGATCAAGCTGTAGCATGTCTTATACGGTAGCTGAATTCCAGGGAGCTTCCCTTCGGGAAATCTGCCAGGAAGTGGCATGGGCTGACTCATCTACCTTTAGGAGGCACTATTGGTTGTCTGAAGTTCATACCATTGCTGATGATTTTGGTTACAGGTTCCTGCTCTAGATGAAGGAATAGTGGGAAATGGATTTCTATTTTAAATAAAGCATATTTTTGTTCAATATTAATGGTCGGTCGTACATATTTTGTGAGAATTGTACATCTCTTATGTAATGTAGTAAAGCAAGGAAGGGATGATAGGGGAATGCATAAATTACTTATCGGTAATGGAATTACTATGAGTCCTACTAATGCACGTTAACTCATATGAACACCCACCCTCCGAGTATGCACAACTGATGCATTGATTGGTCGAAGGCTTAATTATCGACAGGAGATGTGGCAGGTGGGAGGGAAGATTCATTTCAAATGTTGGTGTGTTCTTGGGTCTCAAGAGGCATAAAGGCCTCATACATAATGAATTAAAGCAAAGGAGAAGGACTCAGAGTAACCACATTACCAGTAAGTAATTTAAGCATTACGTTCTAGGACCACAGTTTATTGCCCCTGAACCAATGAAATGGTGGAGAGAATAAAAAGAATGTTTAAGCCTGAAGTTAGCCCAGGTTAATGGGATGCCAGAGAAGGAAGCATATTATATCTGCTTACTAGATCAAACCCAACACTGTAACATGCATATCCTGGTTTGTTTCCATGACAGACAGAAAACCAAGCACCACGTTTATGCCTATGTGGCTGAGAAAAGACAGACAGGTGCCAATGCAGCATGGCACAGAAAGAGTGCATACGAAAACAACAAAGGTACAAGGAGATGTATGGTGGTTTGCATAGTGTGACAGATATAGAGTGGAGAGTAAGAGAGTCAGGTTATATTATTAGGAAACCTAACAGATATGGTGCAGAGGGCCAAGAGTCTGTTTTTGCAAAGCCCACAAGAATCATAATGGTGTGGTGATGCCATCAAAGGGCCAAGCTTAGATCATGATTGAGCAGGATGACAACGTTGATAACACCAGAACAGTCAACCGAAACAGTGCCCCACAGACAACAGATGAAGCCTTTGCACATCCATTAGGTCGTCCAATCTTCCAAGTTGGTGCAATAACATAATATTGTGTTCACAAAGGAGATGTATGATGACCACACCACTTATAGTGTAATGTTTCAGTCTCTTCTTCACTTACCATCATGCCTCCCTTTTGATTACATGTTCCTTGTTCACTTGTTTTCATTGACCCTCCTAAGCCCTCTATGTAGTACCATCAGCAGAGCTCTCATTTCTGTCATGATGTTCTAGGCTGGAAATTGAGGTCTAGCGGCTGCTGCCTTCAGTCTTGTGGTGCTGTTTAATTGAAATAAATCTGACTTGGAATTATCATAGTTTGTGCTTGGTTTCTTCACACTCCTTTTTTGGGCGCTGCTCGTTCCATTAGTTGCCAAGGAATGGGATTGGGTACAGGAAGAGAAACATACAAAAGCTCCAAACACAACAGAGCATGCTGAATCACCAGTGCCAGTTGATCAAAATGAGCAACTAAGGCGCATATGCCACATACATGCTGGCTTTCAGAGCCAGATTCTCTGCTACAAATGCCTTCCCTAATCCTGAATCCACCATTTTATCAGAAGGTTCAGAAAGGACACAATCCTCAGGATTAATATTCGTTTTGCCAATTAAGGGGAGCAAAATCACATCTACTTTAATTGTATGGACAGCACATCAACATCTTCCAGCATACATAGCTTTGACAGGAGTCGCAGCACATTGATCTAATCCACCTCCTTCCATTCTCCCATTACCATTTCCTTAATTCCACCAGGAAATGGCATCACCATAGTGAAAGGTCTAACATATTGTGGAAACAGGATATGCCTTTCTTCCTCCACCTGAAAGGGTGGAAAAACCTAAATTATGCTGTACATGAGAAAGGGTTTTCTACATTTCTTCTCTCCTGAGATATTTCCCTAAGATGTGGAAGTTTTCTCTGAATTTCAAGATGAGGAATTCCACTCTTCCCACCTCTTAGAATGACTGCCACATCGTTTATCACTTGCCAAGGCTAAAGCTCTAGATGCTGCTTCCTCAATCATGTCCTGCACTTTTGATGGTGACATGAGAGGAAGATAGGACTCCAGTTTATTTCCACCCTTAGTAGGCACCTGGATGCCTACCTTCCAGGCCGGTTCAGTTAAGAGCCGTTGGGCAGGGGCAGGGCGGGTGGGAGGGTGACAGACAATGGAATAGGGAAAATAAAATAAATAAATAACTATTCCGTCATCTGTCGGCTACCCCCGTCCTGCCCTGCCCCCACCCCACCACTCTTACCTGAACCGGCTATGCCTGCTACCTTGCCACTTGCCTGTGGCACCTCTAATTCCTGCCTGTTCCAGACTGATCCGGTGACACCACGGCTACCCGGGTTTTCCCAACCGGGTTTTCACACTCACCGTTCTTCCTGCCAACAGAAGCCCCGCCCACCCCAGGACCTACTTAATGCAGGCCGCAGAATGACCGTTCAGCAAACGTGCGCACCGGTGGCGCAACGGGTGCGCCACTGGCAAGCTGAAGGAGCCTGGACCATGTCCAGTGTCACGACCCTTGGCCCTCCCCCCCTCAAAGATACACCATCGCCGAGCTCTACACCCTTGATGCCGTAACAAACACTGCCACGCCGCCTACCCATGCTCAACGGTAGGACCTTTCACTAGCACTCACTGCCATTTCCTCTGCCACAGCATTCACACCAGCCCACTGACTAGCCCCACCACGAGCACACAACAGACACAACCTGAATAAAAACACCAACTCACATGCGCACTTCTCAAAAGATGCCCACTATGCAAGCATTCCACTTAATATGGGACCTCATCGCCACCCTCGCACCCAACATAGACTTCCTCAGGGAGACCTGGCTCAACGCCACATCTGTCTCAGAAATGGCCACAGCGATCCCCAATGGATAAAAAATAACTCACCAGGACCACACCAACATGCCGGAAGGAGGAGCAGCTATCATCCACCAAGTGAGCATATAGTGTACCACCACAACTAACAACACATCCACCCCCATTAAAGATCTCAACTTCAAGCTCCACACGTACGACAAGACAACCATTAGAGGCAACCTTGCATACCAACCCGAGGCCTTCACTCTAGCTTCTGCAACACCATCGCAGACTTCATTGTGCCCCCTAGCCTTATACTCCAAGAACTACAACTGACGCCTGGATCACCAATTGCATCATCCCCATTGATAGCAACATCCAGAGAAAATCCTATAAAAAGGCCAGATGGTACAGCCAAGAACTCAGAACAGCAAACGAGACAGCAAACAGTTAGAGAGGAGATGGCACACAAGCAAGGACACCTCCTCCAGGGCAGCCCTCAAGACAGTCATTGACACTATATCCCACTGCACACTGATCGAAAGACTGCACCACATCGGCATCCAAGGGGACATGTTCACTCAGCCCCATGCTTTTCAACGCATATATGACCTCGCTGGCCAACATCGTCATATCCCACAGTTTCAACATAATTTCCTATGCAGACGACACTCAACTCATATTCTCAGTCACCGATGAACCCACCACCACTAGAACCAACTTTCACAGATGCATGACAAACATCACCGACTGGATGAAGATCAACTGCCTGCAGCTGAACATAGACAAATCGGAAGTACTCATCTTTGGCAACAGCAGAAACACATGGAACGACTCCTGGTGGCCATCAGACCTAGGACCTGCAGCCACTCCCTCCAACCTCGGAAACATCATTGACAACAAGTTCACCATCAAATCACAGATCAACGCCATCTCCTTCGCCTGCTTCCTCACTTTGGGCCTGCTATGTAAGATTTTCAAGTTGCTACTCCTACACACGAGACACACTGTGGCCCAAGCCCTCATCACCAGCCGGCTGGACTATGACAATGCCCTCTACGTAGGAATCACTTCACATCTTCAGACCACACAGAATGTCACAGCCAGACTCATCCTTGGCCTTCTCCAACTAACCCATATCACACACCACCTCAGGAAAATCCACTGGCTTCCCATACAGAAGAGATGCCAGTTAAAGGTGCTGACCCTTGCACACAAGGCTCTACACAACCAAGTACCAGCCTACATTAACCACCGCCTGAACTTTCACCATCCATCGAGAAGACTAAGCTCTGCCTCCCTTTAACTTGCCAGTACTCCCCGCATCTACCGAAGCAGAAGTGGAGGACGCTCCTTATCCCACATCGCAACAAAGACCTGGAACTGCCTCCCTACGCACCTCCGGACCATTGCCTTTCTTCCAGAATTCCGAATGGTTCTCAAGGTACCCTCAAGATGGCGTTGGGATACCTTACCTCGCTGGCCAACAGCGTCATATCTCACAGAGAACAATCCTTACTCCTTAAGGATCCTACCACCTTTGATCTCCTGAAACCGTCTAGCACCACTACTGCAGGCAGGACAACTCGCAGTCCATATCCCCGACCCTGAGGCAGTAACTCACCATCACTGGATCTGCTTGACCCTGTCAGGACATAGCACGCTGTTCTCAACACCCGCTGCCCCAAAGATGACCAACATTTCCCACCGTAGATGAAATAAAAGCTCAGAGACCAGCTGGGCAGATCACTTTGAACCCTGCTAACGCCACCAACCTCAAACAGGAAGTGAAAAACTTAAATGCCTGGACCACCAATTGCGCAGACAGCATCATCCCCATCAAGAGCGACATTCCGAGAAAATCCTCCAAAAAGGCCAGCTGGCGGACGTGTCCAAGATGGCTGCAGTGGAGGATGCTTTTTCCCGTCTCTCCTGACCACCGTCGGCCAAAAACTTTATTTCTGACCCATCCAGCGAGAGGAAATAGCACCTATAGACAGCTACCGTCAGGACATCAGAAGCCCCCAGAATATGTGGTGGGTGGCCCGGCTGCTGAACGAGGAGCGCTGGGTGGTGCTCAACACAGCAGATAGGCCTAAAAGTGAAGCCGGATATCTAGGCGGGCATCACGGTGCAGAGATCAGCCACCCAGATCCTAGATAGCGAGACGGCCCACCAGGAGTTGACAACCGGTGGCCCACAGAGCAACGGGCAATGAACAGGCCCATGGGCAAGGACAGTGGTTCAGGCAGAGCTTGCGGTGGGCTTTGCGTCGATTGACCAGCCGGCTCCCGGCAGCGGAGAGTCTGAGATCAAGTTCCGGAGCAGTGCCAGCTGCCCAGAACAGGTCTGTGGCCATCCGGGAGCTGGACTGGCGCTACCCATAAGCCAGCTGGCACCCGTTAGTGTGTGGCACTAGTCCCTTCCTTACTACTGCTGCTTAGAGCGCTGGGGCCTGAATGGTGAAGGACCGAATAAGGGGCGTGACGGCCCGAGCAGACACATGACACAGCAGGTAATACCAGCCACAACGTAGATCACTGGGAGGAGGGACCCCGGAGCACACTGAGCAACGGCACAAGCACCGTAATAGAAGGGCCAAGCTTAGGATATCTGAACTGGATCCCTGTAACCTCATCCAGAGCCGTAAATAGGAGGAACCTGACCCCAGCTGGCTACGATCTGGGCCTATTAGCCTGGCTGAGACCTCAACAGACCACACCACATAACAACGACATATTGAGAGACCGGGGCACCCACTGACCCACGAAAAAGGAGCAGATTTGCCCGCTGTGAAGAGGTTCCAGCTGCCCTGACCAAGGGGTTGCACACGTGGGGTGCAGTTGTGCTTGACTCTATCGGTAGCCTCAACATGGTTTCCATTCCCGCTTGGGACCCAAGAGATCTATACAACTAACAAAAGCCAGGTGGTGCCGGAGTCATGCCTGGGACCTGAACTGCGAGACCGTCCTTCTGAAGTACTCAGTGCTGGAAGGTGAGTGAGGACCCCCTCCTTGTTGAGGTTAAGCACAGACCCGTGGGATGGGCACCTCCTATGAGGTGTACACCAGGGAGAGTTCCACACGGGGCTGCTGACTGCCTCCTCCTCCGGAGGTTCGAGTTGACGGTCCTCCGGGGTTAGGTGGAAGGACGGAGGCATGGTGTGAGGGGCTTGAAATGATCTATAATGACTGCAACCAATGCAACCAATGATGGTGACCAACAGCACCAAGAAAGATCGCACTCTCAAAGAAATGCTTGCCCGCCCCACGGGAGGTTCATTCAATGAATCCCCTCCCTCATCGGACTTCATGCAGAACCAGGCTGCTCCTTCTTTGAATCACTATTCATGTCCTTGAGAGAAAACCTCCAGGAGGTCAAAAGAGAACTCCCAGGATTTTAAGGAAGTCAGAAGAGATGTAGACTCTGAAAGACAAGGGAGATGGCAGAGAGGAGGAACTTGAATCTCTCCAACAGGAGGTCATCTGTCTCCATGAGCAACATTTAGACCTACAGGCACACCTGGAAGACCTCGAGAACAGATCTCGCCACAATATTGTCTGCATACTGGATATAGCTACCAAGGGGGAGAGGGAGGACATCTTCGGCTAATTCAGGGACCACTTCCGCCACATACTGGGCACTTCCTTGGACACTGAAATAAAGACTGGGCACACCGTGCTCGACTGCCTCGCTTGAACAGAGCTCCCCCAGCTGACATTCTAGTGTGTGTGCATGATTCCATGTCAAAGAAGAAATCCTGCGCAAAGCTCTGGAAATGCACCCCATCGCATTCAGAGACCAGACACGGACCCTGTACCAAGACTTAGCTGCACTCACACTGCAGAATCGGAGGGAGTTCCATCCTGGCACCACGCACTTATGGCACTAGGAGATATCTTACTCATGGGGACACCCTTTCCACCTCATAATCCGCTGGGAAGGAAAACTTTACCAACTAGGATCCCTAACGGAGGCCTGTCAAGTGCTGGGGTTGGACACGCCTGAGGGATGCCATGAATCTGGCCGTTCCTCACCCCAACTGTGAGAGTGGAGCCATGCTGGTGGAGGCAGGGAACATGACAAAGGACGAGGCAACCAGATCCTGCGGAGATAGCTAAGGGACAATGGGCAGGATTGGAGGCAATACAAGCGGTGTTGGCCAAGACGGAAGATATTTAAGAGAATTGGACATTCCACAGATCTTTGTATAAGCAGGAGTGCTGGGTGGTAGGCGGTGGGGATGGGAAATGTTGGCCACATGCAGGACCCCCTATGGGTAAACTTGCAGACTTGTAAGAATGTGGGACTGAAAGTAACTCATTGTTCCAATTCTCAAGGTAACTCTTTCATTCCATTTTCCTTGTTTGTTTGTTGGGGCCCACACTCACATAACCAACACAGCGACACAACCACAGGTCAATCATGGAGACCTTTATTGCAACTAGTGGATTCCTTAGACTCAGCAGGCAGCTAAATCCCATAGCCCACATCTTTTTCGACAACCTCAATGCAGACCGCACCACTTAGAATTTTCACCCTTAATCTGAGGGGACTCATCAACCTGATAACACACAGGGCGGTATCATCATATTTGGAAAATTCGAGAGCAGATATCTGTCTGCTTCAAGAGACTTACTTGCTTCCCAGGTACTCGCACCGCCTTAGGTCCCGTGCTTTTCCACACCAGTTTTTCTCTTCTGCATCCACAAAGGGGTGGCCATGTTAGTGGCGTGCTCCTTTCGGGGGAAGGTGGGACAGAAGGAGGCTGAACTTAGGGGCAGACTTCTCACCTTCCGCTTCACGCTGTGGGGCCAGTCCTTTGTGGTAGGCTCTATCTACACCCAAATGACAAGCAAGAGGCATTTCTCTGCACTGCATTGGCAGAGGCGATGTCTACAGATGAGAGGAGGGTACTACCGGGAGGAGACCTCAATCTGGTAGTTGATAACACTTTAGTCAGATTGGTACAGAAGCAAGGGCACTGTCGGATGGGGGGCACACATGGCTCAGGGACATGGGGCTTGAGGACCAGTGGAGGGTCTCCCACCCCCACGTGCATAAATATTTCTTTTTCTCCAATGCACATAACACATACGCTAGATTAGATTTTTTCCTGGGCACGAAGGGCATACATGCACTCACCACAGAGACAGAGATCCTTACCGCAGCGCTTTCAGTCCATGCAGTGGTGAGGCTTTCACTGTCCCTCCCCCTGCCGGTGCGCCCCACTCGTCTGTGGCGCATACGAGACACTATGCCGCAACGTCCAGAAGTGGAAGCACAGATCCAATGAACTATCACCGACTACCTCACACACAATTACACCCCAACACCTCTACTGCTGTATTATGGGAAGCACTCAAAACAGTAGTTAGGTGTGAATTTATTGCGATCTCGGCCTCCGATATTAAAGCCTGAAAAGAGAGAGGGAAGCCCTTACCAAACGAATCAGAGAACTAGAACGCATTCATTAATGCTCAGAAGCCCCGAGGGTTTGGCATCAGTCTTTCACTCCTAGTTGGCGACCATTGATTTGGATCAGGCAGAATACGCTGCTCTCCGCCTATGCCATTTTTTTATGTCGGTGGAGATAAAAGTGGCTGAATTTTAGAAAACAAATTGCGCGCTCCGCAGCAGGACCTAAGGGTGCACTCGATTCACCAGTTAAGTGGGGGAGCTGGTGATAAACGATAAATCCATATCAAATACCTTTAAGCAATTCTACATGCACCTATACTCAGGCCAACACGTAGACCCCACAGACGGCACGGATCTGCGCAAACGTCTCCTTTCACACCAGATCAGGATGACTCAGTAGAAAGACTGATACACATAGAGGAAGTCACATCAGCCATCTGCCGGCTGAAACTGACAAAGTCCGCGTGCCCTGATGGTTACTCGTCGGCCTTTTCCAAGACTGTTTGCCCCATCCTAGCACCTCTCCTAACACGGTTATTTAACTCCTTTACCAAACCTGGAGCGATATCGGCCTCGAGGTTGGCCGCCTCTACCGCCGACATTTCCAGGCCAGTCAAAGACAAGTCGCAATGCAGTTCATAGCGGCCCATCTCCCTTTTAAATGTGGATCTAAAACTGTTTGAGGGCATCCTGGCTAGCAGGCCTTCCATTATTGATGCAGACCAAGCAGGTTTCATCCCAGGCAAACAAGCGACAATACCAAACGTATCTTACATATTATCAAGAAGGCCTCGCGTGCCCCAGGTGAATTCATACTCCTGGGGATCGACATGGAAAAGGCCTTCGACAGGGTCCACTGGCCTTACTGGAACAATTCCTTACACATTTCGGACTGGGGGAAAAATTCAGAACACAGATTCTAAATTGTTACCGCTCACCCACGGCGACGGTCTGAATCAATGGCCATACCTCTGCTCCCTTCCTGATAGGCAGAGGCACATGCCAAGGGTGCCCACTATCGCCCCTGCTATTCACTCTCTGTATGGAGCATTTAGCTCAGAGACTACGGGACCACCCCGAGATCACAGGAGTGGCCTTCGAAAGCAATCACCACAACATATGCCTATACGCCGATGACGTGCTAGTGATGCTAGACAAGACAGTTACATCCCTGACAACCTTCCTGAGGGAGCTTGAGACCTTTGGAAATTCATCGGGCTTTCGGGCTAACATGGAGAAATCGCTACCATCTCAGATGGTGGACCAGCTGACAAGGCAATACCCCATCCAAAGGGATCGACTTGACAAAACTCACTGGAAAAATATTCAGATTTCCTGGCAAGGAAGGGTGGCGACTTTTAAAATGATGGTTCTCCCGATGATACTATACCTTTTTCAAACTCTCCCTCTACCGCAGCCAACGGGCCTGATCTCTAAACTTCAAGTGGAGAAACTACAATTTATTTGGCAAGGGAAGAGATCCCGCATGAAGAAAACTCTGGGCTTTCTCCCCCCGGAGCCGGGGGCTTGGGCATCCCAAACCTCCAATTATACTACTAGGTGGCCCAACTGTGCTACTTGGTTGAGTGGAACTGGGCTGAATCTGAGAAATACTGGTTATTCCAGTACAGAGAGGTGGACGGCACGTCCCTTAGGAAAGATCCCTTTCTGAAGAAAATGCATAGGCCGCGTAACTTATATCTGTCCCCGATCACACGGGTGATGATGGTAGCATGGGACCAGACTAGTGTCCGATACGGACTGACTTCCTTTCACTCACCCATGATACTGCTATTAGACAATCTGGACTTCGCCCCGGGAGTGGGAACTGTGACATTTGCGAAGTGGCGACAATTGGACTGTTGCTCTATGGGCCACTTGTTTGACGAGGAGGGAGTGCTCACTTTCACTCAGGTGCGCACAGACTATGAGTTCCCTAAGACGGAGCGCTTCCCTTATATGCAACTCCAGCATTGGATACTGCACCCACAAAATAGGCCTAACTCACAGCGACACCTCACCCAATACGACAAATGGCTACTCATTAAACATCGTCTGATAATCTACTAGAGCACTCATAAGGCTTCAGGCTACAAGGGCAGAGCGATGATCACCATATTGGTGAAATTTCACATCACAGAGAAATGATGCTGATGAGGAAGAGAGGGCATGGTTAACAGTTGCCTCCTTCATAGATACAAACCATCTCCTGGACGACACCCAGTTTTGAATAAGACAAGGCCATAGCACAGAATCTGCGCTAGTAGTATCTACGAGGGAAATTAGGGTGACATTGGATGGGGGTGGAGATGCTGCCCTTGTCCTGTAAAACCTGTCAGTGGCCTTTGATATGGTCAACCATGTGTTGCTGGTTGACCCATGCAGAGCCTTGGAATAGAAGTCCCAGCACTTGCCCTTCTACAGTCATTTCTCTCTCATCTGCAACAAGTTGTCTTTGGCAGAGTTCACATCAAGACCCTACTTTTTGCTTTGTGGAGTTCCGCAGGGATCATCGGTGAGTCCAATGATGTTCAACATGTATGTACCTCCTTTGGCTATGCTTGTAAAATCTTTTGACTTATGATTAGCATCCTATGCTGATGGCATACAAATAGTAGTTTCACTCTCCAAAAATGATGTCAATTCCTCCGACTTGCTCAGGAACTGCATGAGTGCAGTAGGTAAATGGATGGACTTCAATTGTATGAAGTTAAATTCATCCAAGACAGAGGTTATTCTGTTTGGGATTAACCCTCCCCAGCTTGGTGGCCATATGATTTAGGATCTCTGGGTGCTTCTAGACAAATACCTGCAATATAAACATCAAGTAAACAAGGTCACCTCATCTTCTGTCCATGCTCTCAAAGTGATCAAAGAAGTGAGAAATTCATACCATTTTATCTCTTAAAGACAGTGGTCGTCGCTCTCATCTTGACAAAGCTGGATGACTGTAGCAGCCTTTATTGGGATCTTCCTAAGGGTCCACTTAAAAAACTGCAAACTCTCCAGAATGCTGCTGCGTGGTTCCTGCTGAAAATCCCAAAATTCCATTCGCGAAGGCAGCCATCAGTAAATTCCATTGGCTGCCAGTTAGGCAACTATCATCTTTAAAGCTTTTAGCACGGCCTATAAGACCCTTCATGGGCAGGGTCACTTTTACTTTAAGAAACATCTGTGGTGGTACATGCCACATAGGACTCTGCATTCCAGTTCTGATAAAAATCTGGTGGTGCTATCTTTCAAACGTGCCTCCTAAGGTGGTAGACTTTTCTTTAGGTCCACGGCTTTACTCTAGAACTTCCTTTCTTTTGAACTCAAAACCGAGGTCACCCTTTCTAGCTTCATAAAGTCTCCGTAGACATGGCTTTTAGCACAGCAAAGGGATAACTGAGTTCCACTGTTCCTGGTCTCATACAGTGCCAAGACTCCTCCGGGCATTCGGTTGCGCTTAACTAATCTCATCATTCATTCACCAAGGCAACACTTCAGCATGAAAGGAACAGCTGAACACACACCTCCAGTCATGCTAAAATAGTAGACAATGAGCCCAGGAAGTGGTAAGACAAACAGAGTGATGTGGTGCGCACTACAAAGAGAAACAACAAAGCGAGCCCAGAACACACACTGAGGTTCTTGGGTCACAATTCATGGGCATACAATGGAATGGGAGAGAACATCCATCAGGCGCCAGCAAAGAAAGCAAAGATGAGATAAGCTAGCAATACTTCAACTCGAAATGTTGTTTTTCATGGGAGATTGCAGGCAGGAAAAGTACAATACACACAACTATATACACTAGGTCTTGCCGTCTGTCTGTAATGCTCAGGGATGTCTGGCAGTTTGTTATCCAATATTAGGGCATGGAACATCCTAGCACAACATTATTGAAAAAGGGGTGAGCCAATGCAATATACCGATGAAAAGCAGTATCAAACTGCAGTAGAAAGTAACAAAGATATCTGTCTGGCACAGTCTGGGGTATGGTGAAGGAAGCTGTTCCCTGTACAGTTCTTACAATTCATTACAGTGAGGTTTTCGAGCATGGCAAGTGACGCTTCCAAGTGATAGTTATTTCAGTAAAACAGCACCATACTACACTCAGCAGCCACTAGACCTAAGCTACTGACCTAAAAGTGTTTGCAATAGATATTGGAAGCCTACTGATGGGCTGACGAGAAGGCTTAGCAGGAGCAATGGAAGAGTGACCGTGGGAAGTGGAAAGACAATAGATAATATCATAACAGAGGTGATTTTCATTGTTTGAAACTAGATAAAATACACTCATTTCATCATAAGTGAGTACACACTGGACATCACAACAACACCTCAGAATGCACCTGTTGTAGTGCACAGTTCCTTTTATCATAGAACCAAGTTGGCAAGGTTCCACTACAGGCTGTGGCTCCTCTTAAGGCACAGAGATCTATGTAGGACCAGTGGAAATTTCTAAATATTACGGGCTGTAGTCTGTCAGGGTAGCAGAGGTAATTAATTCTGTCACTCTGAGGACTGGTGAGAAACCCTCAATTGTCAGAAATGAAGCCATAAGATATTTAATGACCAGCCTTCTCAGCAACTCCGTGAACCAATCAGTTGCCCAACAAACAGGAAAGTTGAATCATGGTGGAGCATGTATGGTTGGACAAGCTCAAGACGAAAGCAATGAGCAAATGATCCAATTTTTGCAGTCAACCTGATGGGGAACAACCATGATGAGCATTATTGACTTAACCTCTTCCCTGCGGGGGTAATTCCCCCGCGGTGCAGGAGCGCGGGGGGGCCGCGGCCCCGCTGTGCTTGTGACGAACTCAGCTCGTCATGACTCACAGTGGAGCTGTGCTCTTGACGAGCTGAGCTCGTCACAACCCCGTCCACTGATTAATTCTCTCGCACAGGCCTGGGATTAATCGCACATGGGCGGGCCGCGGCCGTTATGACAAGCTCAGCTCGTCATGAGCACAGCTCCACTGTGACTCATGACTAGCTGAGCTCGTCATGAGCACTCAACGAGTTAAGAGTTCCTGAAGGAGTTTGTGCCACTCATTACTTTCTATAACCTGTACCTGGTGGAATTCAGATTCAGTGTCATGGCCTTGAGGCACTGGGATCACCATATATAGAGTGCTGATGGACTATATTAAAGGTCCAGGTGATTGTTAGACCTGGCAGCCTTTGGTGTGGTCATCCTCCAAATGTTTTTTGCCTTATCACTTCCTGTTTGTAGAAATTCTTTTTTGTTGGCTGTAGGACTTTGGGCACTTTACCACTGTGAATCAGTGCTAAAGTGCTTGTGCTTACACCCAATTGGCACATTTAGTTTACTTATAAGTCCCTAGTAGCATGGAACTACAAGTACAAAGGGCCTGTAGATTAAACGCTACCAGTGGGCCTGTAGCATGTATTGTGGAACCCACTGAAGTAGCCCTTGAAAACATGTCTCCGGTCTGCCATTGCAGCCTGTGTGCAGTTTCAAACTACCAATAAACCTTTTGTCAGGCCTAAACCTCCCGCTTAAATGCATATGTCACCCCCATAGGGCTGGGCACATTGTATTAAAAATTTGGACATGTACTTTTAAGTTCTACATGTTTTTGGGGCCGATTAAGATGGCATTGGGAAAGGCTCCGAATGGGATTCGGATTCGGAGAATCTGATTCGGAGCCTATGTTTACGACCAAATCGGATACATTTCCAAATTACCGATTGCGATGCAAGGAAACTGTTCAGGCTATGCGAATCAGTTCCGATCGGCATTCGGACAGGCCGAGTCGCTCAGAGCCGAATCGTACAGCTCTATGGACACTGTTTCCGACCAAGCGATTACAATGTCCGATTCTGACAGCCGTTCCAAATCGGTGTGTGCAACACAAAATGGCTGTCGGAATCTGACTTTGGGGGCCCGTAGCAGGACCCCTTTCACCCGTAGGCATCCAGTTGGGGCCCGTGGGGGTACCCATGGGACACCTCTTTACAGCCATGCATGGTGTGGCAGGCAACATGGGGTGCCCATCACAGGGTGCAAGCTTATCCCCAACCACCACTTTTTTCAATGGAGCCTGTGTTCTTGTTCAGAACACAGGCTCCCACTGAAGTCAATGCGAGTCCGACCGAATGATGTTCGGTAGCAACGTAATCAGTCGTTCGCATTCGCAGAACCTGATTTGGTCGGAAATGATTCAGAAACCGATTCGGTTAGATGAGTTTCCAAACAATATCGTAATCGGCCCCTTGGTAGTGAAAACCTCCCAAATGTATTTTTCATTACTGTGAAGCTTACCACTCACATACAATAACATTGGGTTACCTTATTGTATTGCAGCCAGGCTTGTCCTCAACTTTCTGCCTGGTTCCCCACCGACCCATTTGTTGAAGACTTTGCACTGGTTACCAGTAAAAAAAAATGAGTATTTTTAAGATCTGCTATCTCACATATAAGGCCATAAAGGGCAAAGGCCCCAGTTATCTCCAACAGAAAATTAAATTGCATATACCCACCAGAAGTTTAAGATCCAAGGATAAAGCCCTTCTGGGCGTACTCCACATCCGCTTGGTGAGATGTGGTGGGAGAGCCTTTTCCTACCTGGCTCCTGTTTATTAGAACAGACTCCCTGTACATATTCGTACCTGCATGAACTAATGACAATTTAGGAAACTGCTAAAAGCCTCCTGTTTTTAAAATCCATCTTTTTATGTGGATGCTTGCCTGCTACTGTTGGTAGCGCCGAGATGCCCTCGGGTGATTTTAGCGGTATATCAAATTTAATTAACAATAACAATTATATTTTATAAGGGCTAACTGTTCATTGGGAACATGTAGAATTGTCATGTTTGGTCTAAAAATAATTGCAATTTAAAATGCTTTTAAATTGTAAAGTCAGGTTTGAAGTCACAACTCTGAAAATGTTCCTTTTAGAAAGTTGACATTTTCTTGTCCTAACCATTTGGGGGCATATGTATCAAGCACATTTTTAGTCGCAAACGCTGCGATTCGCAAAATACAGCGTTTGCGATTAAAATTTCGCAAAACGGGATGTATTAGGCAAATTCCCAAAGCAAATTTAAGGAATCGCTAATTTAGCGATTTCTTATGTTTGCGTAAGCATTTAAGAAATCGCAAATTGCGATTTCTTAAATGAAATGTAACACTCACCAAAGGATTGCGATTAATCCTTAAGAAATCGCAAATTACCACCAACTACTAGTTGGTGTTAATTTGCGATTTCTTTTAAAAATGCACGTTTTGTAATTTTACAAAGTGCCACGTGACGCACATACATGCCCTTAGGGCATGTATGTGCGCCATATGACCACACATGCTAATTTCAGGGGTGTATCAGGGTGTCATCTTGACACCCTTGCACCTTTGAAATTATTCTCAAATTGCGATTAGCAAATTGCGATTCGCAATTTGAGAATTACTTCCCATACATTCCCATGGGTCTCCTGGCCCATAGGAATGAATGGGCAGGTATTCCTTAATTACGATTTCGCAATTGGCTAATCGCAATTAAGGAATTTTAAGAAATCGCAAAAAGTTTGCAATTTTTTAAATACATCCCGTTTTGCAATTCTCAAATAGCGATTCCTTAAAAATCGCTATTTGAAAATCGCAAATGGTGATGTTGATACATATGCCCCTTGGTGCCTGCAGCCTATGTCTTGGGTCACATTTCTGAGACTAGAGTGACAGTTGTTTTTTTGGTGTTTTTTTTAAACAGTCTTTATTGTATTTTCATAATATATGCAGACTTGCCGATACAAATGACACAGAAAAGAAAAAAACCTTCCCTCTAACCCCCCCCACCCTTTCCCTTGGTCCAGCGGTCTCCCCGATCTTTCAATGATGAGAATACAGTAATAAACATATAATCACATCTCCAGTTATCATTTCACTGCAAATGCTGTTGTCCATCATAAGCCAATATTTAAAGAAAATACATATTGTTAATACTGTTATTACCCCTTTCAAGAGACGGCCCTATCACTCCTCCTCCCAAGAAGCCCCTTATAGGCCTTTCCACCTACAAATCTCCAGTATTTTTAAATCCAATTTCCTCATTGATTCATTCCTTCATGGTTCTCCCTCTTCCCCCTCCTGAGGCCATCTTATCAGGGGTGCCCAAATTTCAGACCCTCTTTTCTGTGCCCTGCGCCCCCTCCTGGCATAGACTGCAGTTTCCAGCCGATAGACTGCAAAAAATCTGCCCAGCCACTGTTGTCTGGTTGGAGGCACCGGGTCGAGCCAGTGAGTGGCTAGACAGAGCCTGAAAACCGTCATAGCAAGAAAGACAAATACCTGCATCTGCCCTGAAAGTGATGTATCGCCCACCCCTAGCATAATCAATTGTACTAACATATCTACTTTCTGTCCGACTTGGGATTCTAAAATGGCACCCACATTTCTTTTACCAGCATCCAAGCTATGGCAAGATGCAAACATATGCAATCTATCAGCTGCTTGAAATAATAATAATCCACATTTGTAAAGCGCGAACAATCACGGGATGTATTAGGCAAATTCATCACCAGTGTCACTCTGACAAAGCCACAGCGACCCCCAGCCTTCTTTGCCATGAAATCTCTTATCTGGAGATATTTAAAGAATTTATTATTCTCCTGTCCATACCTATCCTTATCCGGTCAAACTGTACAAACCCCATCTCATCCATCACATCCCTAACTATCCTCATTCCTGTTTCATACCATCCTTTCATGTATGCATCATTAAAAATATCATGAAAAGAATCATTTTTATATAACGGGGTGTAAGCGTTGAACTGTCCCAAACCGAATTTCTTACGGACCGCAGTACAGACTTTAAATGTCTTGAATTTGACCCTTTTGTAGTAGTTGAATTCGGTATGTCGCAAAAGACTCCCATTAGCCTCTCCACCTAATAACAACTCATATATTGAAGTGGGAGTTGTGTCTTGCGAGCTACCTTTTCACCCATTGAGCAGATCACCCATTTTATATAAAATCGCATTCCAGTAATACAGCTGTAAATTAGGAACACCCCAACCTCCTCTTTCCCTTGGAAACTTCAAAAATGTCAGCTCCCTCCTAGGACGGCAGTTTGCCCAGAGAAATCTCAATATCATCTGATTCAGGGATTTGAACCAACATCTATTTATGGTTAGAGGAATAGCTCTAAAAAAATACAACATTTTTGACAGAAATAGCATCTTAATAACATTACTCCTTACAACTAGTGTCAGCTTATGATTATTCAGTCGGGCAAGATCCAAATAAAATTTTGGGAGGACCAGGTCTAGATTTGCTTCGACAATATTTGCCACATCTGCAAAGAGCTCTACCCCTAGGTATGTTGCCTTCTGCACTACCCATGGGTCATTCAGATGTAACCCCTGCTAATCAGAATTTGATTCAGCCGATAACCCGAGACCTGTCCAAAAACATTACCTTCCTTTGCGATTTCTCCCAGTGTGCCTGTCGGACTAGAGGTGACAATTGCCAGATCTTCGGCATAAGCAAGAATCTTAGTTTCCCCCCATTACTTTCCACTGCCACAATCCCACTATTACCTTCGATCTTCCTAATTAACGAATCGATATATAATGCGAACAAAAGGGGGGAACAGGGACAGCCCTGGCGGGTCTCCCGACTGATCAGTACAGGGTCCGATACCTCTCCCAATAGTGCAACTCTAGCTATTAGTTTATTATACATTGTTTCAATGGCCTTAATAAAGCCTTTTCCGAGCTCTCTTTTCCCCATAATTGCCCAAAGGAATGGCCAGGAGACCCTATCATAGGCTATTTCCGCGTCCTGCAGGATTAGCGCCATAGGGTCCCCGGCAATTCCTGTGGCATTAAAAAGTGCAATTGTCCGGTGGATATGGTAGATGGTGCTGTGGCCAGGGACAAAACCATGCTGTACTGGAGAGACCAATTTCTTTATTTCCCTCGCCAGGCATTTAGCTAAGATCCTTGCATACACCTTGATATCACTATTAATAAACGTAATAGGATGATAGGATCCCAGCTATTTGGCCAGCTTACCCTTTTTGGGAAAAACCACTATATTTGCGGATCTCCAAGAATCCGGCGCCCTTGGCCTACCTGAGCCTCCAGTTAAACATCTCTCATAACTTCTTGTAGACAGGGAGCCATCTTTTTGTAGAATTCTCCCGGAATCGAATCAATGCCTACTGCCTTCCCATTCCCAAGCACCTGAATCACCCCCCCAACTTCTCCACCCTGATAGGAGCCTCCAGCATTTCCCTTTCTTCTAATGATATAAACTACCCAGGTAAATTGGCCAAATAATCCTCTATCTCTTTTTCCCCACCTTTGATTTCCTTAGTGTACACATTCTGATAAAATCGTTTAAATGCTCCCCGTATGTCTGAGGGCTCCATAACAAGAACCCACCAGAGGATCCTCAACTCCTGCAATTGCCCCCGGGTCACTCGCTGTCTGGTACGCAACGCTAGAAGACGCCCAACTTTTTTGCTGCACTTCTACATTCTAGTCAGCCAAGCTATGTATTTCCCTGCTGCTTTTTTGGCTGCGATATCGAGTATTGATGATTTTAATAAGGCCACTTTTATTTGTACTTGTCCCACATCACCCTGGTCCCTAATTACCCCGATCAGCTGAGTTTCCACTTACAATAGTTTTTTTGTACAATTCCTGCATATGTTGTTTCTCCTCCTTCTGAGATGTCCATCCGTATCTTGTAGTTTACCCTCTTACCCCTGATTTCAGGGCATCCCATCCTACATCTAACCTTGTGCTCCCTCTATTTTCAGCTATGAATCTTGGGATCCACTTCTTCATGTGATCCACATATTCCTCATCATAAAGAAGTGCTCTGTCAAAAGTCCAGGGTGACGTCGGGGGTTCTGTGTTTGTGCTGAGAGTTCTAAAACCAACGGATTATGATCAGACATGATAAAGGGAAATTTGAATATCCAATACTTTGGCAATATCCCCTGGGATGCAAAGAAATAGTCAAGTAAATTCCCCCCCGGGATTCCCCCGACCTTGCATATTATCTACAAATTAGGGTTGGTTGCTGAGGCCCCCTCTGTTGCCTTCTCCTCCTTTTCCTCCTCATCATACTTAAGTCAATAATATTAGAAGTGTTGCCCATGCCTGCTACCCCAATACTGCATCACTTTGGGCTATAATGGCCAGTCCCATACTTACAGCATCCATGGGAGGGGGCTCCGAATGCCCCGCTGCTAATTGTGAGAGATTGTCACCAGCCAAAGTCTCTTTTTCGCATCCACCTTGCTGCGACCGGAAAACATCCCTGGAATGACTCGATGCTTGGAGGAGGACTCCGCCTCCTCACTGGGACGCTGTTCCTTAGGCCTCTGTTTCCCCGCCTCCTTCCGCCCAGCCGCGGGAGTAGCGTCTCCACACTTGTTTATGGCAGGCATCTTCCAAGAAGTAGGGAGGACGCGCAGATTCACGCCAGCTCCAGAAGCGCTAATCTCCGGACTGTCCCTCGGGGGCTTAGGCTGTTTTGGCGGCATACCGCTATGCCGGTACCGAACTCCGCCATTAAGCCAGCCGGCCGAGGTCTTTCAGACGGCACGGATTAGCAAGTATGTCAATTTGCCAAAGCCTGTTTGTATTTCCCCCAACTTAGATCTCCAGGTGGATGGTGTCTTCACAAGGATCAGCAAAGTTGCTCACATTCGCCAGATACTCCTCATATCAGTCGCAGTGCTATGGAGCGGTAGATGGGTGGCTCCTACAGCACCTACACTGCTGCCATCTTGCCAAAACCGTGAATTCCAATAGTGACAGTTGGTTTTTTGTATTCTCCCCGGCAGTGAGACCAAGGGGGACTAGATATTGGTAGGACGGGCCATCCTTCCAGCATGGGAGGGGTGGAGCTGTTTCCTGGCCCACTGAGAAATCTAAAAGCAGCGGCTGACTGGTAGGGGGCTGGGTCCACACCTACTGATGGCTATGCAGGCTATGTACTACCAACCGCATGCACAACTACAGTTGATGGGCAACACGTCAAGGAGAATTTAGATAGCCAGAGGGACACGACAGGGATGCCCCTGTTCCCCAATTTTATTTGCCATTTATCTAGACCCTTTTATTAACCAAATTATGCATAACTCTGGAATCAAACCAGTAACTAACAAAGGATTTAGCACCAAGATCTTAGCATAAGCATATGACATCGCAATAATCACCATAGAACCAGATACGGCAATAAGAGAGGTAGAAAACAAGGCAGAGGAATTCGGAAAGAGGACGGGATACCTTCTGAATAAGGGGAAAACACAAATAATCTGTTCGCCCCAGTGCCACACACAAGATGTTTGAAAAGTTGATGTGGCCACATACCTAGGGATTAATATAACATCCAATATGGATACATTGTGGGCAATCAACATCAACCCAGTGCTGGACAAAATAAGCTTGGACCTTAGATGATTAGATAAACTACAGCTAACAATTATTGCAAGATCTAATTTAATTAAAATGCGAATTTTCCCCCAAATATTATATTTATTTCGCTCCATACCGCTAGAACTGGGAGAAGCAACTATAAACAAAATGAACACTATGCTCTCAAATTTTATCTGGAGCTACCAGAAGACACGGTGAGCACTGAAAACTATTGGGTACCTCGTGAACGAGGTGGATGGGGAGTTCCGAATCTTTTGTTTTATTATTGGGCAACCACACTACATCAGATGGGCACCTTTCTTACACCCGGACAGACAAGTAACGATGATTCTGATTTGCCCTCTATATACCACCTATTCATTGGGAAAGAGGCAGAAGGGCTCTTCCTACGACAGCTTGAACCAAGCTACTACAAAAAGATGCGGTTCAAGTGTGTTAAGGCAGCCTGGAAGGTCCGCAAAAATGTCCACAGAATGTTGAAGATTCCCATATATAATAGATACACGCACTTATGGTGCTCCTCTCTATTCCAGAGGCATTATATGATGGCATGGCTAGAAATTGGGAGCAGGCTGGTATAGATAGAATCGCAAGCTTGTTTGATAATACTGAGATTTTTACATTTGTAGGGCTTAATAATAGAACACAATTCAAATATATACAAATTCAGGAACATCTTAAAAACCTTCATAGCGGCACACCCAACCTAGTTAAATTTCAATCTTGGAAACTGCAAATCGCCAGCATTGCAGGATCAAAGATTATTATCAAGATTTAATTAAGACCATCCCAGATGATGTTGGGAAAGCGAAGTCAAGATGGGCAGAGAAGCTGGGCGATGGGGACGTTGACCTGGTTATGTCCCTTGAACTTGGGATAAAGATCTTCGTTTCGACCAACTTAAAAACCCAACATTACAAAACCATGTTCAATCGATACTCTAGGCTGGTAGAGCTGTTTGGGTGGGGGAAGAGGAAAAATGACAACTGTCCCAGATGCCAAACGGGTCTGGCAGACATTGTACACATGTTTTATTCCTGCAGTAAACTCACATCACTCAAAGAAGGTATAGACACCTTTTGGTTCCAGACAATAAACAAGAAAATTCATATAAGCCCAGCAATGATGCTATTAGGAAATGATAGCCAGGCCGACCTAGATCCAAACAAAAGAGATTTAATTTTTCTAATAATAACAGTGGCACGGCTGCTGATCGTCACTGTATGGAAAGATGAAGACCCACCCACTTATCAGCTGTGGTTGCACCGGGTATTGAGCATCTGTGCACAGGAAAAATCATTTTATAAATGTGAGGGCCAAAGGGCCAAGTAGAAGGGCATACAATTATGGGAACCACTGACGTCATGGCGCAATATTAGAAGAGTTCTGGTATAACCTCAGGAAAACAACATAAGATCTTAGCAATGGAAGTAAATTAATTGTTGGGAAACCCTAAGTATGAAATAACATATGTAAATATGGATTTGTCTAAGTAGTCTGTATATCTAAATATGTGTAAAAAATGAACCGTAATATTAACTTTGTACTGGTTTGCAACCCTTCTTATTTAATGAAAACAGTGCTCTATTTTTTGTATATTCTTTTTTGTACATACCTGGCAAAAACAAAATAAGAAAAAAAAATAATAATAAAAGGGGCTGGCTCTGCACACTCGCAAAGAACTCCTCACAAGCCTATTGTCACACTCAACCCTTTGGAGCATGGGAAAGGGAGGAAGGGAAATCACAGACACAGATGTTAGGGGAAGTCGAGAAGTTTCTACCACTTCAAAGGCTGGCACCAGGCATAAATATTGTACCCTTAGACCAACTTTTCAGTTCACTATTGGACCTGCAGAGGACCACCAGTAGTATTTCCTTGTACTTCAGGGGACTGCCCTACTGCTCGAGGCCTGCATTATACTTCAGAGGACTGCCCTAATGCTACCAGAGGACTGTCCTGCTGCTTGAGACCTGCCTTGCTCTTTGATACCAGAACTACCAGAGTGACTCCAAGGGTTATTTGGCTGACGGCCTGATCTGAGCTACATGGGCAAAAAAGTTCCAACAACCTTGAACCCACACCTGGACAATTCCTGGATTGAGTCCTGCCCTACAAGTGGTGTTCCCCCGGTCTTGGACCATTAGAAATGATGCTAAAGGTGCCAAAACTTGGTACTTAAAAACATTACCACTAAAAATTGATCTGAGAACTGACAGGAGCCCTGAACCTGCCTGCTCACTGTTCACCCAAGGTGTATCTGATTTTGCAGTAGCTCCCGCTATCAGCGCTATGTTCTTTATTCAGCAGAAAATCCTGTTCAACAGCTCCTCTTTGGAAGGTTATCCAGCCTCGTGGAGCCCTCGTCGGTTGCAGCCTGCAGCTCCTTCCCGCTGGGGATTTTTGACTTCCCAAAAATTGACAAAGTCCAAGCTTGCAAATCTTCACTGCAACTTTGTCCAGTGACTCCCTGACTATGATGCCTCTTCCTCAGACACAGCTAGCTGTCTTGCCCCACTGAACTTTACCTTGTCCGCCATTTTTCTTCTAAATTTCTTCTAAGTCCGAAAGTAAGCCAAGTCCGGACCAAATCCACCCCATCTAGTTGGACAGTTCTCCATCGCGATCAGCCATAACTTTATGACTTTGTCCCGGTCTTGCTCGACTAGGTGGTAACAGTTGGAGCTTGGATCTGTAAAGTGCTATTTTTCACTAAAAACCTTTAAAATTCATAACTCCGGTTCTACTGATAAGATTTGATTTGTTTTGGTGTCATTTTATTTATTAACATTTTCTCTATTTTTTAAAATTGATGTGGGATTTTTCTTTTGTTGTGTTTTCACTTTATTACTGTTTGAGTGCTACATAAATACTTTACACATTGCCTCTAAGTTAAGCCTGACTGCTTTTGTACCAAACTACCATAGTGTTAAGCACAGGTTAACCTAGAGACTTTTGTAGTTCACCTAACAGGGCTTCATGTAGTTGCTATAGAAGGGTACCCCCCCCCCCCCCCCCGGAATCATAACCCAATTTTCTACAGTGACACCCTCCCTGTGAGAAACTGAAAAGGCAGGAAAAGTTCCCAAGCAGAAGAAAATGTGACCGCTAATCCACTTGAAGAGCAAACATCCAAGGGGCTTTTTCCCATGAGATGGCCAGAATCGAGAGACCGCGATTGATCAGGAAACATCTACAATTAATAAAAACTAACATACAGGCCTGTTTTCTGATGCCCCTAACTGTAACCAATTGACCTCAAAATGTTGATACGAATGGAGCCTTAAATATTGACTATGACTCTCAGGGTGGAGGAAGTAGTCTGTTTTTTCCCAGTGCCCCTACCCATAACCACGAGCTAGCTATGGCTCAAAAGTTCCCAGGACACCCAAGAATTCCTGCGGTTATATACAGAAATTAAAGTAAAGGTTGTGGCAGCAGGGAGAAAAAGTAAAAAAGTTTTTAAAAAATGGGAAGCGAGTGTCATCAATATCTCAACCACACAGGAGGCGAATAGTAACATTTCTAAATCCCCACCCCCATACACTCGTATTACACGGTTATTTGAGCACCAAAGTCAGGACTGGAGCCACCCATTATGCCGCATATCTACACAATAAATATAATGGAGATTTAAAAACATTTGGAGAAAACCCTGGTCTTTTTAACCCCTGGTTATAGCAAACAACATTTATATTTTGACCAATTAACTTTTGCAAAGCATTGGAACTTGAAAGATGCTCTACATGCAGCATTTTACTAACCTTTAGTCATTTTTAGCAGTTGTGTAGGTTGCTAAACGTGAACTAAATTGATAGTTACACAATTCCTCGGCAATAGGTTCGCATTATCCTCATACTTTTAGCCACAGTGTGCCCAGTTCGCGTGATTATCATAGAAAAATGAACATGGAACATAGGTGCAGTTAGGGTTCATTCTAATCCATTCCCGGAAGTCATTTACAGGGTATGGAAGAGCTTCATTGTGGTTTACTGGGATGCAGGAATGGTAACATTTCCAAACAATAGTTTAACTCTTTTATGTAAATAACAGAAGTTTAGAATTGCCTTCTCATCTGTTCCCATTCTATCAGTCTGTCTTTTACCCTTTCTGTGGGTGTCTCTTCTATCATGTATCATTCTGTGCATCTCGCAAAAGTCTCTATCTGTTAGTTTCTCTCAAACTGTATGTATATGGGTAATCTCTTTAAATCATACCCTTGCTTTAACTCTCTCTTGTACCCCCTCCCTCTTTGTTTGCAAGCCATGTTCACATTATTGTAGAACTTCTTTAACCCTCTCTCTTTTGTTGGTTCCTCCAATGCTTTCTTGTTCTGTAATAAGAATGAAAAATACAACAAAAAATTCACTTGAATCTGAAAAAAGAAGGCCTCAGCATAATTTAGATTCCGTCAGCATAATTCACGTAATTTTGGGGATTTCACACTGCCCTTCTTCCATCAAATTCTCGAAATCACACCGCATTACATAAATACACCTCCTCCGTTCCCTGCAAATTTATAGCGGGGAGGGCGGGAACAACATGAACAACCAGAACACCAACGGTTGCTGTTCGTAGCAATTATTTTTATGCTACGTTTTAGTGCGTAATGCACACTCATATCAAAAATTTACACAAAGACGCATCTTGTGCTAAAATATGGCACTAAGTGACGGATTAAATAATTTTGTAACTTCTGTACACCAGACATGAGTTTATTAAACAGTGCATACAAAATAATTCGTTTGATCACCAGGAATAAGAGTCACAACCTTATATCACATATAATATTAGAATCATGCCAAATAAACGAGAATAAAACAAATATTACTGTAAAGGACACATTAGCAACTAACTGACTTAAAAACGACCCTATTGTCAAGTAAGTGCAATGAAGTAATCCCCCCTCCCGCAAGGGTACAGGTAAATACCAGTCTATACAAGACTGCATTTCTCTTTTTTATGGTATGCTATTGTTCTTGTGATTATTAACTCTCGCTCAAATTAGAAAAACGCATCAGAATATGCTACCCGACGCTATAATGGGAATGGGCATGATCACTTCTATGTAGTTTTCATTAGGACATGGATCCTTAAATATATTTCATTACTAATGTGATAATATACATGTAAATATTCAGGTTGTTTTACTTAAAAACAAAAAAAAAAGAAATATTGGTGTGGTAGGGCCTAAAACAAAATACAGGCTTGGCTCTAAATTGCATTATGTTCCCGATTTTTGTTTTTATATTCGGTGTCATAGATTCCCTCCCAGCCCGTTTTCTGGCCTAGTTCTGATTTTCATAAAATTGCTCTACCACCCCAATCACTCTTACCAAGAAAGTCTCTGCACCCAAAATAACAAGTAACCTCCAGCCTCTCAAATTAATCACGTCTATGAAAACAATATCTTCATGGCAGAAAGACGCTAGTCTCTCCTGATTCCCTGCAGACACTGTAGGGCAGATTTACAAGCCCCGTGAGTCACTTTTGCGCAGCCATGATTGCATCACGTTTGTGACGCAGTGACGGCACAAACAATGTGGCCAATTTACAACGTGACGCATCTAGGGAGATGCCCCACTTTCTAACGCCCTGTGTCACATTATACCTGCGCCAGGTTTAATGTATGCAGGGTAGGCGTTCCCATGCAGAAAAGCCTCATAGAGGTGACGCAATGAAATCTACAAGATTTCACTGCGCCACTTCTAGGATGCCAGTGCGTCAAAACCTTACACCTGCTTGAAGCAGGCATAAGGAGTGACCCAGTATAATGAGTAAAGGCCTCACAATGCATTGCTGGAGTTGCGTCGTGCTTGCAACACGACTCCAGCAACGAGTGAATTTTGCGCCAACAGATGCGTCACAATTTTTGACGCATCTGTCAATCCTTGCACCATGGTGCACCGTATTTTAATTACGGCACATCCATGGTGGCGCAAAGGTATCGCAGGCTGGTGCAGGGAAACTGATCCATCTTTACAGATGCGTCAGTTTCTTGTAAATCTGCCCCTGTATCTCCCTGTTAATTTACCCACTGCACAGTCTGGCTTCCTAACCCGTCAATGCAATATCCCTGGCTATAAAGTCATCCATTCAATCTGCACTCTGGGACATTCCTTCTTTATTGGCAGCAAATACCTCTCAGTATTAAACAGACCAGTCACCGGTATCAGAGAGATCCAGCAGTCCAAAAACTTTGATGACCAATTTTGTCCATGCTCTGGAGATATCGTGCCACCTCGCCCAGAGACATAGCACCTTCAACAAGCAACCCAGCTGCTTTCATTAACCCATCTCTGCTGCATTCTTACCATGTGATCTCTCTATGGAGTTGCTGCAGATCCATATGTCCAAGTCCAGTACTTTTCCTCTCGAAAGGGTCTCCAAAATTGAAATAAATAGTATAAGTGAGAGGTCCTCACCTTCTATCCATTTGAGCAATCCAAAATCACATGTGGGGAATCCAGCGCGGGGACACTCCGATTGGAACAACCAGGTGCTTTACAAACCTCTAACATAATATAACATGTGACCTAATCCATGACAATTTATAGCTCCCCAAATCAATCACTTGTCTCTCACTTTTACCTTTTCCTGCTGCTTCCATCGCATCCTCAGTCCTGAGAGGCAAGATGCCAAAACACCTGTGCTGTAGACTGCATGCGTTGAAACCATATCTTTGTAAAACCAGTACTTGTCCTTATTGAGTATATTTTCTTTTTTCAGTGAAGCAAATAAACCCCTCTCTTTTTATTCCAATGTTGTCATATTCCTTTATATCTTAAACAGAGTACACACCAATGTGTCCTGATGCCATCACTGGTTCTTTGATTCTATTTTGTCTCTTCTGTCTTATGTTTTCCAATCCAAAATCCCATTGCCTCAACTTCAATTTCCTCTTCTTACAACATAGGTAGAGTTGTATCCCCCACTAATTAGAACTGAAAGAATGAGGACTCCCTGGAATCCACTCATATTTTTCTGCCAATTTTATTCTGAATATGAGATGTGCTACCTTGGTGTGACCAGAAAACACTACCATTTCCGTACGATTGCTGGTTACAGAAGTCTGTAACAAGTCCCAAGGAGTAAAATCTAAAAAAAGATGCCAGAAGGCTACCGCAAGTTGAACAGAAATTAGCTAAAGTCTAAAAAAAATATTGTCTAAATGTTTGCAGAAATGATCCATGTATTTTAGATTCACATGCGCTTGTTTAGTCATATGATTAAAGTTCCATAAAATATTAATAATGGGGGTGGCGCTTGGAGCCTGGGAAATATGGCTGCTCTGTAGAGAAGGTCCTGAAGCGGCAGAGCCCACGGATGATCTCCCTACATATGAAGTTTGCAGGTGAGTTCCTAAGGTGGGGGACCAACGCTGATCTCAGTGTGGCTCGGTTGCCGTCCTTGTCGACCTGCAGTCTCTGAATGGAGATGAGATGGCTGGGTGTCCTTCCAAGCAGTGGCTGGGGCCTAGCAACACTTCCTGACTTAGGCCCGCCCAGCGCCCTGCACTGACTTCCTCAACTGCTACAGAGACTGAGGAATGTGGCAGAACTGGCCTGCAGACTCTCCAGCCTTCTGTTGATCTTTCATGAGCTAGCCACTGCCTTGGCGGCAGCCATGAACGAACCACAGTGGCCCCAAACAGTGGCAACCTCTAGAGCCCTGTAGGAAAGTGGGTTTCTGTTGCAGTAACCCCCCCCACTTTTTGCCAGACTACTGATGCACTTTGACTTGATGTTCCCTGGGTCCCTGCCAATCAGGTTCCCAGGGCCTGTGTTCTTTCCCCAAACTTAACCCAATTGGCATCTCTGGCCACAGGTCAGCCCCTGGTAAATGGTACCACAGGTACCCAGGGCACTGTGACCATGGACGACCTCTAAGGGCTGCAGCACTTATTGTGCCACCCTTAGAGGCCCTGTACCTACACACACACACACACACACGCATGCACGCACGCACGCATGCGCGCGTGCGCAGGCACACACACACACACACACACACAAACCCCCCCCCTTTGCAGGCTGCGTGTTTTGGTGCAGAACAAAGTGAAGAGTCGACGTGGCACACATCGCTGTGTGCCATGCCTACAACCCACTGCCCTGGCATAGATCAGTCACCCATCTAGCTGGGTGCCCTATACCAGTGGTGAGGGTACAGGTGCATGAGCCCTGTATCCCTACAGTGTCTAAGTCCATTCTTAGACTGTGTAAGTGCAGTGCTGCCATTAAGAGTATATGGTGCTGGGAGCTCATCATTACAAACTCCACAGCACCACAATGGCTACACTGAAAACTGAGAAACTTCTTAGCACATTAGACCCACACTGATGCCAGTGTGAGATTTAATGAAAAATGCACACAGAGGGCATCTTAGAGATGCCCCCTAAAAAACAACCAGCCTCTGGTGGGTTCCCTGACTGGTCCACACCAGCCTGCCACTACGAGACATGTTTCTGGACACCTAGGGTGGGAGCCTTTGCTCCCTGAGCCCAGAAACAAAGCCTTTTCTGGGCGGAGGTATTCACACCTCCCCCAGGCAAGGTGGAGCCATCTGTGGCAGGGGAGCTTCAAAGGCCTGGCAGCCTTTGTAATGTGACCCCCTGCCTCTCCTGCTAGCAGGAGCAGGCCCCCTTCCTGTCTCCCCTTCTTTTCGGCGGGAAGACTGGTGGGAAAAACTAGCCAGCCCAGAAGGTGTGCCCACCTCTGCCAACTCCACCCCTCATGTGGGGGAGTCGAGGTGAAGCCGTCTCTTCAGTGCTCGACATCTTGCAGATGGCAGGCACTCCCCAATCAGGATTAGGGATTGTGCTCACTCCCCCAAGTGGGGTGAGCACACCAAGGGTGTAGTCACCCTAAGGTCAGTAGCCCATTGGCTACTGACCTCAAGACCCCTAAAACGCCCCCTAAATACAGTATTTAGGGGGCAGCCCTGAACCAAGAAAGCAGATTCCCGCAACCTAAGAAGAAAAAGGACGAAAGAAGACCCCCAGCAGAGGAAACTGCAGAGAACAACTGACTTGGCCCCAGCCCTACCGGCCCGTCTGCAGGTTCTGGAGATCATGCGCCAAAAATCGTCTTTTCCTACAGCCAGTGACCTCCAGAACCCCAGGGAGGACTGACTGCCTTCAACAAAGACCGGATCTCCTGTGAACAGCAGCTCTGTTCAAAAGAAACACCAAACAAAGACTCCAAGCCTGCTGAGGAGAAAGAAACCCGACGCCTGGAACCACCGCCGCACCCGTCGCCTACAGCCTGAGTTCAAGTGGCCCACTGGTCCCAGCGAGGTCCCTCAGCAATCTGGAGTCCAAGTCCACCGTGGGTTGACCCCTCCAGGACTCCCCGACATCGCCTACAGCCTCTGCAGGGAGATCCCCCCCATTGTGAGTGGCCCGGTAAGGTGAAATCCGACCTCAAAAGACATCCCTGCATCCAGCCACCCTGCATCCTGGAGAAAGGAACCCAAGGTGCACCTACGTCCCTGAGCCCTCCAACTTACCTGCCCAGCTGTTGGTTCCTCCCAGAAGTCTTCCTGGACCGAGCCTACAGCTGAAAACCAAAACCGAAAATCCCCATTGAAAACAACAGGGCACCCGATGCCAAAACAGCACCCTGCACCCAGCTGCCCCTGCGCCGCTGTGGGTGCACTTTGTGTGCTACACTGGATCCCCCTTTGCCCTGAGCCTAACACCGGGAGCTTGGCTCCCACAACCTTGTAGCCTGCTCACCAGCAGCCACCAACCGGAGGCACCCTATCCCTCATTGGATAATATTGGGCCTCAGCACTCTGCACCCGGCCGCCTAGTGCCGCTGACGTTGTAATGAGAGTGCATTCTTGATCCTAGGTGAACCCTTGTTCTAACCCCAGAAGCTCAACTCCAAAGATCGATTACTTACCTCGTAACCGTTAACTTCATTTCTCTTCATAGGAATCCATTGACTGTTTTTCTCTGAAAAATGTTCCAAGTGTGGAGTTGATTTGTATGGAAACCAGAAAAATAACAATTGTGCAAAACTGATTTTTACTTAACTTTTCTCTAGGAAATGTCCCAGTGTGATATCTAGGCATACCACACTGAGTAGAAAAGTAATCTAAAAAGTTATCTCAAAAGTAACGTAAAAGTAACTTACCTGTAATTTTCATTGCAAAGTCAATACAAAGTATATGTACAGCATTTCACAGTATTGCATTACCAGTAATTCAAACTGTAACCATTTCAAAGTACATTTACAATTGCATTTCAAACTGTATATTTACTGCAAGGTATTTATCAACTTACCTGTGACAGGCTTGCTTGGTTCTAGAAAATAAAATAACTAAAAAAATATTTTTATACAAAACCAATTGGTCTGAAGTTCAGTCTTTGAGTGTGTGAAATCATGTACTGATTGAGTGGGTACAACAAATGCTTAACACTGTCCTCTGATACTGCCTAACTCCTCGACCACACTACCACAAATAGAGAGTAAGGTTCTATCTAACTTTGCCTCTGCCTACCTTTGGGGTTCCACTGTACTCTGTGCACACTATACCTCACTTTGGTATAGTATATACAGCGCCAGCTTCCTACAAGTCCCAAGCAATGTACCTGGATGGGCACAGATGAGATTTGCAGACATGCCACAACTCTGTCCGATGACACCTGGGGTAATTCGACCTCTCTCATCTGCTGTTGGTGACACCCCAACAACCACCTACTCACAGGCGGGCCCACAAACAGCGAGTCTCTGCTCAGTGCTGCACTGGGCCCTAAGGGTCCCCTCTGAAATTGCGAATACCCCACATTTTACAAAGTAGCAACTAGAATGGGCCATTATTTCACCACCTGGAGAACCACTAATCATGCAGGAATTAATTCTTACCCTCTCTAACTGAAAACCACTCCACCGGTTCTCCTGTGTAGCACCACCAACAGGGCACAAGGCGTAGACAAGCTGCCTCACAAGTTCTATCACTGTGTGCAAACCCCACAAGAGACCCAGGAGCAGAGGGCCTCCTTCATTCTTTCACCATGACACGTGGACATCACAACCATGACCCCTGTGCCGCCTTGCCCTCGACCACACTTAATAGAATCCCCACATGTTCCTTCTTTTTCTGTGATGTTAAAGACTTCTTGACAGCTCTTTTTACAGAGGCAGTCCTGAATGGCAGTCCGAAGAGGGCAAAGACAATGACCCCCAACCGGAATCAGCCTTGGAGGTCACCCTGAAAGAACTGTCAGCTCCTAAAGCACACTTACAGAAGTTGCAAATAACACTTCCAAAACCTTGATCCACCATGATCTCGCTTCCTTTAGCAAAAGGCTGACATGTGAGGAGATGCAGCAAGACCACATGGACCATAGAGTACTTTAATCCATAGATTGGGAACAGGGCCGCTGGTACCTCCATAAAAAGATAATGGAACTGAAGGACCATAATCACTGGAATAACCTTTGACTTTCCGATGTTCTGGAGAAATCAAAAGGTGTAATGACTAAGGACAACCATTGTAGCTGACTGGATGAGCAAATCTTCGGGAGAGCGACGAGTGAATTCCCGAAGCCAAGTGCCTATGCCTCCTAGAACCCTGCAAACATGTGATAATTGAAATAAACCTCTAAGTGACAACAGTAACCAGGGGAAAGGTGAAGTGGAGAAAACACAAAGTTGGCGTTCCAGGATCCCTTCAAGGTAACTGCTCACTTCTTGACTCTAATGGTTCCTTTAGTATTCTAAGTATTTCATGTACTGAAAACAAGTATAACACATTAATGCATGAATCCCTCAGAGTAGTTTAGGGACTGCCAATGTGTGCTTCTTACCTAAGACATCAACTTTCTCACATGTTTTTTAGTGATAAGAATCAAATAACTACAATGTAAACCTAAAAAAACAAAAAGCATTTCTGACTACTAGATCATCCACTCTAGTCTCATTCAGCGAAGCCCAATTAAGCCCAATAATACCTAAATGTGTAAAATGTAGGAACCTTTCAGGGAGTGACATAGAACCGGAATTACGTCATTCCTAAAATGTCTGTAAAAAAAATGAAAGCAAATGACTCAAAAGTCTTAGAAATATCAACCTGTCACTTAAATATGATATCCAAGAGAAGGAAGAATGCTTTAACCAGTCTTTTTCTTCTTTACAGAATGTACATGCCAATATCCATCAACAGTCTTTTCTTCCATTTGCAGAATCCAAAAAGTGTATATACAAAAACAAAGTTGTAGAATCCAACTGCAGGATGGTGAGTAATATCCAAAACTATTTGTATGAAAACAAAACAATGGTTCTGTCGGGTGTGCGTAACTATTTCTTATACAAGTAATTCAATTATCTTATTTTTTACCTACAATCCTCAAAAGTTAACGTAAGAGCAATTTTATTCATAAGGAACACACAAAGAACAGATTGATGGGTATTACGTTGTTTTATATAAATTGCATTATTTATATATACCCATACATCAATAAAAAGCTGCCAAAGAGGTGAAGTTTTATAGTGAAACGTGATCAAGTGACATATTGTGCTCAGTGATACAGTTGAGTGCGTAAATAAGATAATTGAATTACTTGTATAAGAAATAGTTACGCACACCCGACAGAACCATTGTTTTGTTTTCATATATATATACCTAGGTTCTGAGGGACACAGGGTCACCCCATTGTTTATTTAACAAAATTATTTGTATGCATGCTTGTTACCAAAGAAGAAGATCAGTTAGTTATTGGTAAATTCTTTCATGCCTCGTGTCTGCACAGGCATATAGAGAACAAATCAACCTCCAAACACAGCTGAAGAAACTGGTGTCAGGCAATAGCTCAGGAGCAGGCAGCGAAAACAACACAGGAACCGCTCCATGGGTAGCAGGTAAATCGGCAATGTGACCGAAAACAGAAGCAAGTCAAAGGAGATAAGACTGTTGAGGAATCAAGTTAAGTATACATCCAGAAACTTCATTTACAGGCCACAACGGGCTCCTGAGAGCAGCTTTTATGCTGCTGCACTAGAAAACACGACCACAACTAGCTTTGCTTCCGGGAGGGGGGCATTGCAGGAGAACGCAGAAGACTAGACTGCATCTCTTGCCTCTGCCTTTTCCTCACTTCCTGGGTGCGGGTTGCGCTGAATGCCCAAAAGAAGGATACTCTGCTGCAACCATGACTGTACAACCCTTCCAAATCTCTTCCCGCTGGTTTGGGCTTGGTTGGATAATGCAGATGAAATCTTCTCACCAACCGGGGTGCATGCACATGACTCGCAGGTTCCCAGGATCTACTCTCTGGGTGATAACCTTTCTAATAAATGAGATAGAATCCAAAATTACCTTTACCTCATACTCTGGTTCATCCCCAACCTCTACAGGGAGTGGAACATCATTTAAACATGTGCCATCTGTTACAGGTTTATTCAAGGACATATGAAAAGCTAGATATATAGGTAAGTTGGCAGGTAATTCTAACTTAAGAGCTACAGGATTAATTATTTACACACCTTAGAAGGACCCAAAAATTTAGGCTGAAATGTGCTTCTACCTTTAAGGCATAGGTATTTTGTGGATAAACACACAAAATCCCCAATAGAGTATACTATCTCTGGAGTTCTATGTCTATCAGCATATTTCTTAAATCTTTCCTTGGCTTGTTGTAAATTCTTCTGTGCACACTGGTGTATTTTAACTATATGTTCCTAGAAATCATGCGCAGCAGCTACTGTATGTGGTGTTTGAGTTTCAGTATTCATCATTTTTGGATGAACACCACATGTACAGAAGAAAGGAGTGAAACACAAAGATTAGTCTACAGAATTATTACATGGAAATTCTGAAGTCCACAAAGGATCCCCCCAATTAGAACTGTCTTTTAAAGTTTGACACCTAATATACCACTCCAAACACTGATTCACACTCGCAGTCTGGCCGTCAGTATGCAGGTGATGACTAGATGAGAGTCTTACTTCAATGCCCATAACCTAACACAAGGTTCCCTAGAAATGAGACATGAACTGAGAATCGAGATCAGAGACAAGTATTGGAGGGTACCTCATGTAAAAAAATTATAGCTTGTGCAAGAACGTCTGCTAGTTTTTTAGCGAAGGCATGACTTTCAAAGGAGCAAAATATGCCATTTTAGTCAAGTGATCAACTTTACCAGTACTGTATTAAATCCTTCTGGTGTGTATGGCAATTCAACAATGACATCTAAGGACACTCTGTGCCTAGGCAGCGGAGGGGGGGGGAAATAGACAAAAGTAGCCCAGTCATGCCGCATGTACACTTTTATCCTTAGCACACATGGCACAAGTTGCCACAAATTGTTTTGAACCTTTCACCATTGTGGGCCACCTAAAATGTTTACATAACAGATCAAGGGTTCTATTTCCTCCTGGGTGACCAGCTAATCTACTAGCATGACTTCAATCAAGTGTCCATTCCTGCAGATCACAGTTTGACAAAGATAAACCCCATTTGGCATAGTGTAGCTGATCTTTTTCTACACTATTGCATTGTTCTAAGAATTCTTTAGTTTGCCTTGTGTTTTGTTCCTGTTGCACTAGAGTCCAAGCGTCTGGAGTTGTAACAATCCACTTTATCAACAGGAATTATAGGTGGAGGGTCAAGAATTATTTCACATGACTCATGGAGATAACGATAGAGGGCATCTGCTTTCCCATTCTTTATATCAGGTTGAAAGGTGATAACAGAAGAAAAATCAGAAACAAATGTGTCCACCTTAACTGACATGCAGACAAGGCTCTAGCAGATCTCAAAAACGGTAGATAGTGACGATTAGTATGTATGGTTACCATGTACACCATTCTTCAAATGCTCACTGTCTGCCACCGTATAGTTAACTTCAGCAGGGCTGAGGGTCTGGGAATAATAAGTGACTGGGTGCAGCTGTCCAGTAACCTGATAATGTTGGGATAAAATCCAGACCACTGCAGTTTGAGATGCATATGCCTCCACTACAGAAGGCAAAGTTTGATCTGGATGCCTGAGAATTGGGGCTGTGATCAATCTTTTCTTGAGGGTCCAAAAAGCCTTCTTTGCCTCCGTGTCCCATTGATAACACCCTCTGTTTTTTAGAAGAAATGGTAGAGACCAAAGCAGAAAAATGATTTATAAAATGTCTATAGAAGTAAGCAAAAACTAGAAAACTCAGAACCTTCTTTACTGACTGAGGGGATTTCCAAACCTTAATGGCTTCCACTCTTCCATTTGCATTCCCTTTTGTAGGAAAGTGGGTTTCTGTTGCAGTAACCCCCTTCCCACTTTTTGCCAGACTACTGATGCACTTTTTCTTGGTGTGCCCTGGGTCCCTGCCAATCAGGTTCCCAGGGTTAGTTCTTTCCCCAAAACTAACTAACTAACCCAATTGGGATCTCTGGCCACATGTCAGCCCCTGGTAAATGGCACCACAGGTACCCAGGGCACTGTGACCAGGGAAGACCTCTAAGGGCTGCAGCACTTATCGTGCCAAACCTTAGAGGCCCTATACCCTGACACTCACAAACTGCCTAAGCAGACTACGTGTCTTGGTGCTGAACAAAACAAAGAGTCGACATGGCACACATCCCTGTGTGCCATTCCCACAACCCACTGCCCTGGCATACATCAGTCACCCCTCTAGCTGGGTGCCCTATGCCAATGGTGAGGGTACAGGTGCATGAGCCCTGCACCCCTACAGTGCCCAAGTCCATTCCTGGGCCCTGTAAGTGCAGTGTTGCCATTAAGAGTATATGGTGCTGGGAGTTTGTCATCACGAACTCCACAACACCATAATGGCTACACTGAAGACTGAGAAGTTTGGTATCAAACTTCTCAGCACATTAAACCCACACTGATGCCAGTTTGGGATTGAATGTAAAATGCACGACAGAGGGCATCTTAGAGACGCCCCCGAAACCCGACCAGCTACTAGTGACCTGACTGAGTGGCTGCGTAGGCTGCCACCACCAGATATGTTGCTGGACCCCTGGGTCGAGAGCCTGCTGCTCTCGGGGGCCTGAATTATGTACATCCTGGGACAAGGTGCCAAGCCTCCTCCCCCAGGATGGGCAGGGTTAACGAAGGAGAGGCTTCAAAGGCATGCCGCCTTTGTGAGCCTCTCCAGACCATTTGCTGCAACTGGTCCCCACTGCTTCTACCCCCCACTTTGGGCAGGAGAACCGGCGGGAAAAACAAGTGAGGAAGAGAGGTGTGCCTCAGGGGGGGAGGCGAGGTGAAGCACAACCTCGAGTCCCCGCCATCTTGAGGATGGGGGGACCCAGCCAACCAGGGACAGGCTCCTGCCCCCCTCC
Organism: Triturus cristatus; assembly: GCF_964204655.1. Lineage (NCBI taxonomy): Eukaryota > Metazoa > Chordata > Amphibia > Caudata > Salamandridae > Triturus > Triturus cristatus. Next base: position 807,322,146 of record NC_140590.1, read on the forward strand.
CAGAGGAGAGTGGCAGAATAGGGGATGTACCCACCCCAGGGAAGGGACCCATTGGTCCCTGCCCTTTACCTACCTGTAACACCCCTAAATTTAGTATTTAGGGGGCACACTGAACCTTACTTCTTCAGATTAGAAACCACAAGAAAAGAAGATAAGAAGAAGGACCGAAGAGCCGTGCAGAGCTAACAAGAGGATGACGTGCCCTACTGTCCTGTCTCCCCTCGAACCTGCTCCTGTGAAATCCTGGCCTGTCCTGCAGCCAGCAACCTCATAAACCCTGGAGGACCTGCCTGCCTTCACTTCAAGGACTCTATCTCCTGAGAACACCGGACGTGTTTAAACTGCAGCATCTGGTGACAACCAGGAACCACGAATCCAGCACATTCTGCACCCGCCGACCCCGGCCCGAGCTAGAGTGAACCAACACCACGAGGAGGTCTCCCCAGCGATCCTGACCCAAGATCCGGCGACCCCTGACCTGCCTCAAGCCTCCAGACGATGCCTGCAGCCTCAAACCAGAATCCCCCACCTACCGCGACCAGAGCCGGTAAGAAAAAAGGCACCCCTGCACCTGACGCCCCACGGCCTTGGGTGCTCAAACCAGCGGTGCCTAGCCAACCCACGACATCCCAACGTACCCCTCGAAGTGGTGGTCGCACCCAAAATGTCTTCATCCCCGAGCCTGCAGCCTTTCTTCAAACCGGAGGACCTCCATAGAAAACCACAGGGCACCCGATACCAAAACAGCACCAGTGCCGCTGAGGGTGCACTTTCGGTGCCTACTTGTTTCCCCCTTTGCCCTGACCTAAACCCTAGGAGCTTTGCTCCCACAGCCGGGTAGCCTGCTAGCCAGCAGCCAGCAGCCACCAACCGGAGAACCGCTATCCTCCATAGGATAACATTGGGCCTCAACACTCTGCATCCGGCCGCCCTAGTGTCGCTGAGGGTGCAACACCAGTGCATCACTGACCCTGGGAGACCCCTGAGTCTAACCCCAGAACCTTAACTAGTCACAGTCTTTTACTTACCTGCAAACCGACAACCTGTTTTTCTTCCATAGAATAACATTGACAATTTTCTTACGAAAAAATGACTAAGTGTGGAGTTTTGAAAACTTTAAATATTCTTTAAAAATCGTAACAATAACCTAAACACATTTTCTCAGCTGTTTTCAGGAAATGTCCCAGTGCTGAATCTAGGCATCCAGCACTGAGTTAGAAAAAGTATCGTAAAAGTTACTTACTTGTAATTATTAAAAAAGCCTATTCATTTGATTGTACTATACCTGCTAAGTGTTGCAAACTGCTTCCTTAACTGTAAACCAAAACCAGTATAATTTCTACAGCAATTTTGAACTGTGTTCACACAAGTAATATATTACTGCAAAGTATTTTTATGCTTACCTGTACCAGGCTTGCTTGGTTCTAGAAATAAAACAACAGTATATTTTTAATACAAAAACAATTGGCCTAGAGTTCAGTTCTTGAGTGTGTGAATTCATTTGCTGACTGAGTGTGTACATCAAATGCTTAACACTGTCCTCTGATACTGCCTTACTGCTCGACCAAGCTACCACTTTAGAGAGTGAGGTTCTATCTAACTTTAACCTCTGCCTACCTCTGGAGACTCTTGGACTCTATACACACTGTACCTCACTTTGGTGCAGTATATATAGAGCCAGTTTCTTACACCTTTGAATTGATGATAATGCCCCATGCAAAATGCAGTTTTCGAACTTTGCAAACAATTGATTTTCTCTCAATTTTCTCAAGATGCTTTTAACATGAGCAACATGTTCTTTATGAATATTAGAAAAGATTAGTGAACTACATAACAGCACATATATCAATGTACTGTTGCAACACCTCATTGATGAAAAATTGTATTGCTGCAGGAGTACTGCAAAGCCCAAAAGGCATTACAAACTACTCAAAAAGACCAAACTTTGTATGGAATGCAGTCTTCCATTCATCGCCCACTTTAAGACAGTACCAGGTGGTGAGCCCCCAAAGGGCCAACATAGTGAAGATAGCGGCCTTTTTCAATTGATCCACCAGGGATGAAATAAAGGTAAGGGATACCTATTCTTAAAAGCAAGTAAATTAGGAGCTCTGTAGTATATGGAAGCCCGGAGTTCCCCTCCTATTTAAGGGATAAAAAACAATGGAGGAGACACTGGAGAATGGGATGGATGGATGAACCCAAATGTTCATTCAAATACTTTCTCAAATGAAGATTTTCTTGCTCTGTTATGGCATATATCTGACTATATGGGAACTAAGCCCTAGGCTGAAGATCAATCCAACAATCAAAAGGTATATGAAGTGGTAAAACACCTTTTAAAAAAATAAAAAACATCCAAATATCCTATGATATTCCAAAGAAACATTAATTTATTGTTCCCCACTGTATAGTGTATTTGTTCCTGTACTAGAGGAGTTTCCTCATACCAGTTTTGTGGCCAGTGAAGGGAAGAGCAGGAAAGGTTCCAATCCCAGAAACCCAATCCATAGATGGATTGTGCTAACATAACCAAACTACCCCCAAGATAGCTTGAAATTGGGGGCAGCTATTTTATCCACTCAAATTTATTCCTGATGTCCCTCAGCCATTTTCAACTTCAACGAAATGATTTGTGAATCTACAGGCCCAGACTAAATGTCTCTCCTATCGATTGTCCGAATACTCTCCACCTTGTTCCTAGGTACAATAGGGATATCCATTTTTTTCATTTCCTATTCTAAGCATACAGATATGTGAGAATGTTTGATGGGTAGTTCACAACTAGTATTGCCTAAATCAAAAAAAGACCCTTATTTCTGAATTACCCAGTAATTTTATCTCAGCAATTACCAGGTTTATGCTTTTTCAGGCTATTTAGCGGCTGAGGAGACAGTCTTCGACTCTTTCTTAGGCTTACTAGTGCAACTGTTAAGAAAATGTCCTGCTTTCCAGCAATATAAGCATAGTTTCGTGCCATTTTGCGTAGGTTTTGGTTCCTTTACCACCTTATTCTCAATCTTTTTATCTCAAGCTACTAATATCCTAGATTCAATTCTCCTTCGCTCAGATTTTTTTCAACCAGTCTGTGATCTAGTCGAACATCATCCAAGTTCAGGTGAGTCTACCACCTGAGCCATTAAATTCTTCATTTCATCTTGCAATCCTCTATAAAACAGAGAGCCTCTCTTCTTCTCAGGCCAACCTGATTCTGCCATTAGCCTATTAAAAGCGGTTAATTAAGCGATAACATCCTTGTTTCTCTGTTTCAAATTCAACAGTCCGGTATCTATTGACTGTATAAATGTACGTTTATCACACAAATTCCTCACTTCAGTCTTAAATTCTGTGTAATTATATAATTAAGGTGCCCAGTTTTCCGTTTTTACAGATTTTTACAGATAAATGCAGACAGAAATCAAGGTATTTCCTGTCTGTATTTACTTTTAAAAGCGGAAAAAAACAGAAAATTGTGCTTCTAATGAGTGACTTCTCAACTGTCTGTTGTGAATACAGAGACAACAGATGAGCAGATAGATAGCATGGGGAGGTAGAAAACAGGTTAGGGTATCTTTAAATGCAGGCATATGTTAAAATGTATTTGTAGTAAATGCATATATTTACCTGGGTGTAGTGTTTTGCAATATTTGGCTGCTGAATTTTCTAAAACGCGAAAAGCATCAATGTATGAGTGCATGTTTATCAGTTAAACATATGTGGAAATGTACCAATTGTGACTCCATTTATTTACAAACCATAACATAAATATGGATAAATACTAATAAGGTGCCCAAAAAATAAATATGGATAAATACAGACGGAAATGTTAAAAAGATAAATACCATAAAACCGGGAGCCCTATATATAATATTGTATCATCTGTTTCTACTAGAGGAATTTACTTTGTTAGATCTGTCAGTTTCAGAGGGGTCTTACCTCCAACTTTTTGCCTTATGCCTCCATTTTTTCTGACCTCATTTTTGCTGACCGTAGGATTCTGAGCACTTTACCACTACTAACCAGTGCTAAACCAGTGCTAAAGTGCAAGTGCTCTCTCCTCTAGATATGGTAATATTCACTTATGCCCAATTGGCATATTTCAATCAATCATTATTTGAAAAGTGCGACTTGTCTCCCGAGAGGGTATCCAGGCCCTTGCTGTAGGTTTCATTCGAAGAGCCAGGTCTTGAGGCTCTTCCTGAAGTTGGTCAGTGAGGCAGAGGTGCCGAGCTGGAGGACGAGAATGTTCCCAGCTTTGACAGTGAGAAAGGAACATGTATACGAGGGATCTACACGAAGGTAAGATGTGCAGAGTGGATGTTCCTAGGGAGATGGTGGAAGTGCAGACGGTGGTTCAAGTAGGTGGGTCCTAGGTTGTGGAGGAAGATTTGTAGACGTGAGTCAGGAGCTTGATATTACATCTCTTCTGGACCAGGAGCCAGTGGAGGTCTTTCAGGTGCTTGGTGATGTGGGTTCTCTTGGGCAGGTTGAGGATCAGTCTGGTGGCTGCATTCTGGATCGTGTGGAGTCTTTGCATGAATTGGGTGGTGGTGCCAGCATAGAGTGTGTTGCCGTAGTCCAGTTGGCTGGTGATGAGGTCATGCGTTACCATCTTCCTGGTGGTGATGGGGAGCCACTTGAAGATGTTGCAGAGCATGTGGAAGCATGCTGAGGAGACGGCATTGACCGGACATTTCATGGAGAGTCCACTACCTAGGATGATGTCGAGGTTGTGGGTGTGGTCTTTTGTTGTGTGTGTGGGGTCGAGTTTCGATAGCCACCAGGAGTCATTCCAGAGAGAGGTGTGTTTGCCAAAGATGAGAACTTCCGTCTTGTCAGTGTTGAGCTTTAGGCAGTTGTTCTTCATGCATGCTGAAACGTTCTTAATGCAGTTGTGGAAGTTAGACTTTGTTGAGGTGGGGTCAGCAGAGAGTGATAAGACGAGCTGTGTGTCATCGGCATGGGAAATTATGTTGATTTCCGATCTGACGATGTCTGCGAGTGGTGTCATGTAGACGTTGAAGAGTGCTGGGCTGAGGAATGAGCCTTGGCGAACGCCGCAGATGTTGTCTTTGGCTTTCGATGTGAAGGGAGGGAGGAAGACTTTCTGAGTGCGTCCTGTGAGAAAGGATGCCATCCATTTGAGCGTATCGTCTATTATACCAATCTAACATAGGGGATCAATGAGTGTGTGGTGGGAGACAGTGTCGAAGGCAGTGGAAAGGTCAAGCAGGATCATGGCAGCTAATTCTCCTCTGTCGAGTAGGGTGCGATGTCATCTGGAGCCACGATAAGAGCTTTTCTCAGTGCTGTGGTTGGTTCTTAATCCTGATTGGGAGGGTTCTAATAGGTTTTTTCTCTCCAGGAGGTCGTGAGTTGGAGGTTGAAGGCCTTCTCCAGGACTTTGGTGGGGAATGGTAGCAGGGAGAGGGGACAGTAGTTCTGGAGATCATTGAGGTCTGATGAGGGTTTCTTGAAGAGGGATCTGACCTTGGCGTGTTTCCAGATGTCGGGAAAGGTGGTCATGGTTAGAGAGGCGTTGATGATGGTGGTGAGTTGGAGGCTGATCTCGTCTCTTCTGAGGTTGAAGAGTCAGTTGGGGCCGGGGTCGGTGGGTGCTCCTGAGCGGATGGAGTTCATAAGGGTGGTTGTGTTCGGTGCACTGAGTTGTTTCCATGCGGTGAGCGGGTGGTCGGCGTGGTGGTTGATTGGAGGCTGAGGAGGCTGGAGGGCTGGGGATCGAAGTTCTTATAGGTGATTGCTATTTTGTTGTGATAGTGTTCTGCAAGGGCATCGCAGAATTCCTGTAATGAGGGGATTGAGTTTTTGGTGGCTGACAGGCAGGTGAACTCTTTGACGATGGTGAACAGTTTCTTGGTTTGGTTGGCACTGGTGCCGATCCAGTGGGTCAGGGCCTCCCTCTTTGCCGCTATAATCTGTTTATGGTAATCATTGAGGGCTACTTTAAAGGTGGCTTTGTAGGTGTTGTTCCTGCTGGTGCACAATATTCTTTCAAGTTGTTTGCACCGGTGTTTTGGCACTGAGTTCCGAGGTGTACCAGTTGACGCAGATGGGCTTGCCTTTGGTGCGCCTTCGCATGTCGGTTGCACAGCCATGCTGTGGCCTCCATTAAAAAGGTCCTGGGAGGGGAGTAGGAGCACTGGGGAGAGGGAGAGTAGGGAGTGGGACATGGAAAGGTGGGAAAATGGCAGGAACAGTGAGGGGGCAAAAAGTCAGGCAAGGCTCCTAGGGGACAAGAGACCTTGGTGCGGACGCTGTTCCTGAAGGGCAGAGGGAACCTGGAAATTACTGCTGCTAAGTGACTGTCAGGGCAGGCAGGGAGGGATGCAGTTGCTGGCAACAGTCAGCAGTTAGGGGAGAGCTGATCTAGACCTGCTGAATGCAGCCGTGCTGCGTCCTCCATTAAGTAGGCCCTTGGAGGGGCGCTGGGGAAGCGGGAGAGTGTGGACTGGGACGTGGGAGGGCAGGAGAATGGCAGGAACAGTCAGGGGGCAAAATTCAGGCAAGGCTCCTAGGGGACAGAAGACCATGGTGCTGGGTTTGGGGAGCATAGGGAACCTGAGACTTACAGCTGCTAGACCACAGTGAGGTCAGGCAGGTCTGCAGTCGCTGGCAGCAGCCAGCAGTCAAGGGATAGCTGGTCTGGATCTGCTCAATGGAACAGCTCTAACGCCTCCATTTTTGTAGGTCCTGGGAAGGGTGCTTGGGAGGTAGGCGAGCGAGCAGCAGGACGCAGGATTGCAGGAAAACGGCAGGAACGGGTAGGGGCAAAAAGTCAGGCAAGTCTAAGGGACAGGAGACCTTTCTGCTGGCGCTGCTCCCGGGGGGGCAGATGGAAACTGGAACTTACTGCTGCTGGGAGACTGTCAGGTCAGGCAGGTTTGCGGTCACTAGCTGCAGTCAGGTGAGAGCTGGTTTGGACCAGCTCAGTGGAGCCCCGCCGCGGCCTCCATTAAGTCGGTCCTGGGAGGGGTGCTGTGTAGGCGGGAGAATGAGGAGCGAGAGCGGGATGCGGGAGGGCAGGAAAACAGTGGGAACGGTGAGGGGGCCAAAAGTCAAGCAAGGCTTCTAGGGGACAGGAGACCTTGGTGCTGGCACTGGTCCTGGGGCAGAGGGAACATAGGACTTACTGCTGCAAGGCGACTGTCAGGTCAGGCAGCCCTGCAGTCGCTGGCAGCAGTCAGGGGAGAGCTGGTCTAGACCTTATAAGTTCTACTTAGTCCCTAGTAAAATGGTACTATATGTACCCAGGGCCTGTAAATTAAATGCTACTAGTGGGCCAGCAGTACTGAACACCACCTACTTAAGTAGCCATTTAAACATGTTTTAGACCTGCCATTGCCCTGTGTATGCAGTTTACCCTGTCATTCAATATGGGAAAATAAACCTTTTGCCAGGCTCAAACCTCCCCTTTTTATACATATAAGTCACCCCTACGGTAGGCCCTGGACAGTCCAGAGGGCTGCAGTTTGTTTAAAAGGTACAACATGTACTTTTAACTTTTGCATGTCCTGGTGTTAAAAAACTCTTAAATTCGTTTTTCACTACTGCAAGCGTTAGCTCTCCCATTGGATAACATTAAATGTTTTAGGTGTAATTTCCAAATAGGAAGAGATACCAGTTTTTGTTTGGTGTCTTTGAAACTGTGGTGAAGAGCCCTATTTTATGGTAATATTGTGTTTTTGACCACAACTATAAAAATGCCACTTTGAAAAGTGCCTATAGCCTGGCCTAGGTCACATGGCTGGATGTAACTGACAGTGAATTCCTTAGGTGTGCCTGGATGGACATCTGCTGGCAGGAGTGGGACGGAGCTGAGCGGAGCCTCACTTACACCTAAATAGGCTGTGTCCTGTCTCCACACAAAGGGCTTAACGACCCTGTATTGTCACTCCAGCTAACTTGGAGCCAACTTGGAGCCAGGGCAGGGAAGGCAGGAAAATCCGTCCACTTCAAAGCCACTGCCTAGAAACTTCTACCACCTTCCAGAGCCGGGGCACCAGGGTATATAAGATGGACCTCAGACACCACCACTTCAGTACACCTCTGGACCTGTGGATACCCTGCCAGGATGAAGGACTGCTGTGCTGCCGAAGGACTTTCATTCTTCTGGACTGTATTCTGCTGGACTCCTGTTTGCTGTGCTGACATACTACCTGCTGCCCTTCTACCTGGGTGAGAAGGACTGGCCCTACAGCTTGTGAACCTAAAACCCAGAGTGACTCCAAGGGCTAGTTGGCTGGCCTACTGATCTGATACCTCTGGGACACAACACGCTTCCAACAAATTTGCACCTGCACCTGGACACTGCACTATATGAGTCTACTCTGCCAAATGGTGCCACCCCAAACCTTGACCCTTGGAAGTGGGCTTCAGGCGCTTCACCATCCTGTGGATTCAGCGGAACCCACGCATATCCTCTTCTGCGTGGCGCAAACCTGAACAGAACCGACTCATCACCACTGCTTTGTGGATTGGACCCATCGCAAGGACTTGCATCACCACCGCAGCCCTCATCGCCTTCGGAACCACCACTGCACGACGCACCTTCTGCGCAGGCCTTCGCACCTCACATTGATGACAGCCTTGGCGAAAACGCTGGACTCCACATCGCAGCCTCGCAGCTCTTCGGAACCCATGCATTACTCCGACTGCGTGCCACTTCCTCTACGTCGGACTTTGCATTACAAGCCTGTCGATGGGATCCTCGAAGTCGATGCAACAGGAACTCGCACCACAGCCTTGCCACGTCTTGGAACTTATGCAACTCCTTGGCTGCCCAACGCCATCTTTGATGCGGATCCACTCAACGCTCCCCAACCCATTATTTAAAGTAGTTCAGCATGCCTAACTGGGTACCTGTAGGCAGCCCATGCCCCATCGCAGTCAGCCTGAATTGTGACTTTGTGCCAGTCTTTTGGTGCTATTTTCTCAAAAAGCATTAAAATTCAACATCTCCAGTTCATCTAAATTGATTTTTGTCATTTTGGTCTCATTGTATTAATTAAATCCAACTCTATTTGTCTAACCTGGTGTGGGATTCTTTTTGTTTGGTGTTTTCACTGTTTTACTGTTTGAAGTGTTGCACAAATACTTTACACATTGCCTGTAAGCTAGACCTGACTACTCTGTGCCAAGCTACCATGGGGTTGACTAGATAGATAGATAGATAGATAGATAGATAGATAGATAGATAGATAGATAGATAGACAGACAGACAGACAGACAGACAGACAGACAGACAGACAGACAGACAGACAGACAGACAGACAGACAGACAGACAGACAGACAGACAGACAGACAGACAGACAGACAGGTAGGTAGGTAGGTAGATAGATAGACAGACAGACAGACAGACAGACAGACAGACAGACAGACAGACAGACAGACAGACAGACAGACAGACAGACAGACAGACAGACAGACAGACAGACAGACAGACAGACAGACAGACACAGACAGACAGACAGACAGACAGACAGACAGATAGATAGATAGATAGATAGATAGATAGATAGATAGATAGATGGATGGATGGATGGATAGATAGATAGATAGATAGATAGATAGATAGATAGATAGATAGATAGATAGATAGATAGATAGATAGATAGATAGATAGATAGATAGATAGATAGATAGATAGATAGATAGATAGATAGATAGATAGATAGATAGATAGATAGATAGATAGATTGTTATTATTTCAAGTTATTAAAAGCCAACACAATTGTTCAAGTAGAATAAAATGATGAGACATTGTAAAAGTGACAGGCAAAAAGTCTGACAAGTGACCGGTTTCCTAACAGTACTGTAAAACTGAGTGGAATAATGAAACATTGTAACACGACAGGTAAAAAGTCCAGTAGCTCGAAAGAAGACCTGTTTCCATAAAGTGCGAGTGCTTTGATTGAGAATAAATTAAAACCATTTCTAAAAGATACGTTTCTTAAGTTTTCCCGTGGTTAAAAAACACAAGAATACTTAGGGATTTGATGGTACGAGGGCTAGTAGTTTTGGGAGTTTCTTTGAGAAATGTAATACCTGGGCTGTTAATTGTGGATTCCTACTACTCAGGAAGGTAAGAATATTGGAGTTACAGTCTCTTATGCCTAAATTACGAAACAGTGTTTCCAGCCAAAAGTCTCTACGTTTTTTAAAAACTGGGCAGACACATATCACGTGTGCTAGGGTTTCCTTTGGGAAGTTACACAATCAACGTTGTTGATCGGGAGACCCAGTTAGTCTTCTGAATTTATAGGCCTTTAAAGGGTTGAGCCCACATCTCAGTCTCATTAACTTTTTTTAAATTAGTATTTTCACGTGGCAAGCTAGGTACGCGGCTCTTCCTTGGTCTTGATATAGGGGGTTGCATAAATTAACGTGAGCCTTCAAAGACAGTTCATGAATATCGGAGTCCCTTGCTAGGATCCTTGCCAATTTTAACAGTAGTTTTTCTGAAAGCTTTGCAGACAGGTTAGGAAGTGGGATAGCGTTGATCACAGGTTATTTTGGGGTTTTCTTGTGTCTTACCAAATGTTTCTTGTGTCTTGACAAAAATTGTGGTTGCTACTTGACCAGGACTCACACCCCAGTCAACCAACAACCAAATTACTTACAACCATGCAGCTGTGGTTCCCCCTAGATACGAAAGAATGAATGCCACCTGAGCAGTAGCGGTCCGTGGAGGGAGTGACGGTGGGGCAGTGAGGCGGGGCGGGGGAGGGGCAGGGTGGTGAAATGTAAACACCGGAATATGGATGACCGGAGGTAAGTACACATTTAAATAAGTAAAACGAATTTCGTTGCGCGCGCTGCATTGCAAAATGCGATGCAGCGCGCGCAAAGGAATTCGTTTTACTTATTTAAATGTGTACTTACCTCCGGTCATCCATATTCCGGTGTTTACATTTCACAACCCTGCCCCTGCCCCTCCCCCGCCCCGCCTCACTGCCCCGCCTCACTGCCCCACCGTCACTCCCTCCACTGACCGCTACTGCACCTGAGATTGGTCATTCGGAAAACAAGTTGATTTGCATATAAAATGGAACTGGCATTGATATAGAAAGGTGGCAGACTTAGATGATTCACCCAAAAATAAATTCAGGAAGAGCCAGTGTAATACTATCAGGTGTAGACTACTGAATATTCTGTCCCCACCTGTTGCACCCCCATTTAACATCTAAGGCATGTGCATATGAATGAACAAAAGTAGGGGGCTTTAGGATGGGTTTGATTGAGCCCTTCCCACTAGAGAATAGTTTTGGGTCTCGTCCCTGCATCCTATGAACTACTCTGTATATCATCTAATCTTTAGAAAAACTTCTGTGTTTCATTTTGAGATTGTAGTGCTGCTTGTCTTAATCCTTGGTTTTATTCTGCAGGGAGAGCAATCCTGCAATCAATCAGCCAGAGAAGGGTTCAAAGACTCCATTTCACTGTGACAAAAATATTAAATTTGGGCTTATAATTCTGTAATGACTGAGCACAACCACCCTAGAAGACTGGCCATGCAAATCTTGTGGGAACAAGACGCATATTCCAAAAGCCAAGTCCCTGTGCCACCTAGAGCCCTGCAACCAATGGAGAATTGGAATAACCTACAAGTGACAACAGGGGAAAGGGGAAGTGGAGAAAACACAAAAATGGCATTCCAGGGTCCCTTCAAGTTAATTGCTTCACTTCTTGATTCCAATGGTTCCTTAAGTGTTCTAAACACGTCAAGTGTCTGAAAACAAGTATTACAGATGTTTAGTATCTTCACCAGAAGTACATTAATTCATCAGAATAGTTTAGGGACTGGTAATGTGTACTTCTTTCCTAAGGCCTCCCACTTCCCAACTTTCCTTAATGATAGGAATCTAATAAATGCAATGTAATCCTAAAAAACAAAGGGGCATATGTACAAGAACGTAACGTCACCGTAGCATCAATTTTTTGACGTTACGGCTGCTTTTTTTATCGCCTTATTTACAAAGTGCCACTAACTGCACTTAGCGGCTCTTTTCCCACATAAACGTGAATTTTTAAGGTCGCCACTCCTGTTAACTGGACTTAACGAAAATGAGATGCAAAGTGGGCATACCCATGCAAAAACTGCCGTCAACACCCCTTTGCGATATTTACAATGAAATTCCTATGTTGTGATAACCCCCCAAAACTACCACTAAGTCCAGTTAGAGGAAGTTTTTTAAGACCAGAAAATAGCTGGTCTTAAAATTGATGCAAACACGTGGCTCCACATGTTAGATGTTTGGTTGCTGGACAACACTGCAAGGAACATTGCTGCGCCGCCCTGCGCCGAAACAAAAGGACAGGAATGCGTCCTATTAATAAGATAGCACACATTCCTAGGCCCCTTTCATGAAAGTTGTTGCATCGCTGCGACAAAACAGTGTTGCGACAATTTTCACTGCGCCCTCCTTGCAACACCATGGATGCACTGTATTCAGTGTCTGGCGTTCCATGTTGCAATCAATGACAGATACGTCTGGAATCCTGACGTATCTGGCAGCGCTAAAGTCAAGTATTGCTATGGTTGTGTTGCAAACATGATGCAACTTCAGAAATGTATGGAGCCGGCCTATCTCTATGGCACTGCATCACCCTTAGGCCTGCCATGAGGCAGGCATAAGATTTTGACGCAGTGGTGTCCTAGAATTGTCGCAGTGAAATCTGAGAGACTTCACTGCACCAATACTACAAGGCTTTGTAGCGTGGGAACGCCCACCCTGCATACATCATACCTGACGCTGGTATAATGTGGCACAGGGCTTCACAAGGTCACGCATATGCCAAGATGGATTCATCCAGCAAGTACGTCAAGAAAATGACGCACTGGCGGCGATAAACTGGTGAAAGAGGCTCAGGATTAAGCCCACCTGTCTTTTTCCCCTACCATAACGCTAACGCTGGCACCCTTGCGCCATGGTGCAAAGGGGACTGCGTTGCGGAGTTGATTGATGTTGTGGCTCCATCTTCACTCGAGACGTCTGTAGGTGGGTCTGAACTAGTGGAGGGTAGGAGTGAACCAGTTTGCCTTCTTGGAGTGTTGTTTGCCTGGTCTTTCCTTGAGCGGTGCCACAGAGCTGGCACAGTTGGAGATCTATCTGTGGAGGTTGCGCGCTGCGGTGTTGGCGTATGTAAACGTTGGCGGAGTGGTGGTGCTGTGGGAGTTGATGAGAAGTTCTTTGGTGGCCTTGAACCAGCTGCAATGTGGGGGGGCAATGATGGCGGTGGTGTACAGTGGACATCGTGAATGATAGTCGGTCCAGGAGAGTTTTGTGGTGTGGCTGTAGTTGAAGTTCCCGCTGGCAGAGAAGACAGGCTCAAGCGTGCGTCTGACTATGTGGGTTGGTGCAATGACTAGCTGCTTGAGTCCAATCTTGGCAACGTATCCCATAAAGGGGGTGGTGTTGTGGTCACTGGGGTTGTCAAGGTAGAACTTGAGGTCTCTGAGTAGGATGTAGTAGGTGGATGGGAGAGCCTGGAGTGCAATGAGGTCTACAATGGCAACGGTGAATGGGGGTTCATGGCCTGGGGGGCCTGTAGAAGAGGGTGCCATGGAGGGTGGTGTTGGGGTTGGTCCGGATCTAGAAGTGGAGGTGTTCAATGGTCACCATTGGGTCATTTGGGTGCGTGGTCAGTCGGAGTGTGCTTTTGTAGACAATGGCAATGCCTCCTTCTGGACAGTTGGGTTGTTCTTGTGGGTGATTTTGTAGCCGTCGGGAATGGCGATGGTGATGTCCAATCCATAGCAGAGGTTGGTCCAGGTTTCTATGATGAAGGCAATGTCTGAAGAGGTGGCATCAAGGAGGTCCCAGATTTCAGTGGCGTATTTGTGGAGGGACCGCATGTTGAGAAGGATGCAGTTGAGCCAGTCGGGTGCGCTGTTGGTCAGCCGGGCAGCAAGAGGTGCTGGTGTGCTGATGTGGAAGGAGGTTCATTTGCAGGTTCGGCAGGTGCAGGGTGCAAGGGTATTCTTCGGTGATGCTAGATGGCAGGCGGGTTGGCGTCCAGGGTTGAGGGCATGGAGGGTTCTGGCGTTGTAGAGGTGGAGTGTCCGAGAAGCAGGGTCCCTGGTGCTGGGCACTGTACAGAGGCAGACGGATGCAGACTGTCTTGCCTTTGGTGCCCTAGTGGCACACCCACTGTGCATGGCCACACAACGTCCGCCACTAAGTTGTGCTGCAGGGGAGCTGGACAGCTGGGAGGTGGGAAACGCGGGAAAGGACACTTGCGGGGTCAAGAACGCCAGGATCGCAGTGGCAACGAGGAAGAGGATAGGGAAAAAGGAACTGCAAAAAAGCACAGGAAAAACAAAGGCAAACAGAGCAAAGATAAAAAAAGACAAAGTTAGAGAAGTAACGGAGAGGAGCAGAAAGATGAATAGGAACTGCAGAAAAGAAGGACAGGAGGGCAGTCAAGCTGCAGAGCAGTGACGCTCTCCCACTGGACCACCAGGGATGAGGGACAGGCAGGTGCCTGCGGGTGGGTGAGGGACTCGAACACCTGACCTCCAGGTCAGAGGAACCAGCAGCAGCAGATGGGGACAGCAGCAGCAGCACCCAAACGGTGCAGCGCTGAGGGAAGAAGAAGTCCACTAAGGGTTAGTCCCACATACACCCAAAAGTAAACTAACAGAGGGCAAGGAAAGGAAGCACCACCCGGTTGCCTCTTCTGTTCTGACAGTGGTGACCAGATTCCGTGTGCCCCAGTTCCCCAGCGAGTAACAGCGGATCAAGCTGCATACCCGAAGTCCTGGGCAAGAACTGGCCCCCATGCCCCTGGCACCCACTGCCACCAATGGCCGATCTCATAGACTTGTGCTAGTTAATGGAGTTCCCCACCAAGTCTTGTGTGGTGCCTACAGTGATGTAGTTCATCTGCAGTGCAGGGATGGCTCAGGACACGGTGTGCATCAACCACAGGTGCTAGCCCTTGGCCCGACTCACCCCCGGGCCTCCCCCGCTGCGCGTCCCACCTTCTCCTTACCTGGACATTCACACTGGAGCTCAATGCACTGCACTCTCTTCAAATCTGTGACTCATCCAGCAGATGCCTCAGCCAGGAGGGAATTCACAAGCCTGGGTACAGCAGTCGCCGCCACGTCCGCTGGAGAGCCTCCCGATGCAGGTGATGCAACATTCCATCCATCATCTTGTGTGTTATGAAACAGGGTCCCCCTAGATGTGAAGTTGCAGTGCTCCTACCACACAAGTTTGGTGCAGCTCAGGGGCCTCACACTCCACAGCGTCCGGCCAGCGCAACATCCTCCCGCCTGTGATGCAGAGAGGCGCGGCCCACCATTGGTAATCTCCTCCGTGCATCCTGGTGTAGTGGTGGCGCTTGGTATGCACTGCAGACCTCCCTACATTGGTGCGCAGCAGCCCCTCTTCTCACACAGGTCAGCAACGTGTCTCCATCCAACCTGCCAGACTTCACCACTAGGTAAGGGCGATCGCCGATGCCTCAATGTCTACCGCCACGGTCCAGCAAATCTACAGCACCTCTGCCTCCACTCTGAGCCACAGACGTAGGCCCAGTGATTCTTCAAGGTTTTGGCTGCCATAGTGTTGCAGGGATGGAGCTAAGAAAAGTGACGCATCACTGGTTTTTCCCAGCGATGCACCTCGTTTCATAACTGTAGCCCTTAATCTGCATTTCCTCTTCCCCTGGGACTCTGCCTGGTCATCCTGGCTGTTGGGGGGCTTGAAGGGGTTGTTGATCTGTGCTTCACTTGGCCCTGGCTGCTCCATTCTGCATGCCATTGGTTTCTATTTCCTATTTTTCACTGGAGGTGGACTTTGCCTCTAGAGGCAAAAAAAGGTCATGTTCGTCACTATTCTCTTGCTAACGTCAAATTTTTTATCACCTTGACACTAGTGTTAGCAACCGTTTCCACCACGGCTAGCTGTTACTATCGCCATGTAGCGACATATTGTAAATACATCACTATCAGAGCGATTGTTTTTGGTGATAGGCCGCGTTAGTAAAACTGCTGCTAACTAACGCTAATGCTTGTTAGCGGCAGTTCTGGTACATATAACCCTAAAAGTAATGCAAAAACTCAGTATTCAATTCAGCGAACCTTCACTTAAGCCCAGTAATACCTAAATGTGTAAAATGGAGAGACCTTTAGGGAGTGACATAGAACCGAAATTGTGTCACTGCTAAAATGTCTCTCAAAACAAAAAACAAAGGCAAATGACTCAAAATAAGTCTTAGAAATATTACATTGTCACTTTCAAATATAATATCCAAGAAATGGAAGTATGCTTTAACCAGTCTTTTTCTTCTTTACAGACCGTCCATATCCATTAACTGTCCTTTCTTCCATTTGCAGAATCCAAAAAGTGCATATCCAAATACAAAGTTGCGGAACCCAACTGCAGGATTGCAAGAATAATCCAAAATTATTTGTATGATGCTGTTAGACCCAGCGGTTGTTGGCTGGCTGGGATACATTGAAGCCAGACAGAATCCACTGTCCTAGACAGGATGAGTATGATTCACTTGCCTAATAACCTGTGCTCACCCTTGGGTAGCTTGGCACAGAGCAGTCAGGCTTATCTTCAGGGTCAAAGTGTAAAGGATTGGCACAACACCACCCCCGAAACACACCGAGTACACTACAAAAAGACTGTACACTGTATCTATAAACCACTGGTCTTGGTATTACACACACTTTAAAATCAAAATGACATACACATTGGATATATGCTTTGAAGTTATATGCAATTTTCGAACTCTCACATTAGCAGCTGAACAGCATAAACATATATGTACTAGTCATAGGTATTCACCTGCCCCATTATCCCCACAGCCTCGTTAGCAACATAAAACCATTTACATTCTTCCCCGAGGTGTTCACGAGCCAAGTAATCCCCCCCTCATCAGAAGCAACAGAAACATATATGCAGGCTGTTCAGAGGTGTTTAATTTTCCCGTTAACACATTAGCATAAAACACAACACTCCCAATATTGTATGCCCTGTACAGTTGTAATGGACAAGAAGTCACTGGTTTTGACTACACCTCATGACCCAGCCACTCAAACTACACCAGCCACCGATACCCGTTGCACCCACTGGCGACACTTTGATTAGATTGTCGGGACCACCTCAAGAGGAAGGAAACAGTTACTTGGTTTTGTCCCTCAAGATTAGGTCTTTAGGCACCCAGAGGCACCTTTATGAGTGCAGAATCACTATACCCTCCTCCGTAGGCAAAAGTCTGTTACACCGGAAGCTGGCGCACTTCCCAGTTTGAGAAATGTTTCCCCTCAGGCAGGGGTGCGAATTGCAGTTGCTACAGGCAGCCCACTGTGGGTGCACACAATGCACAGCAAAACCCCTCGGGTCCAGTCATGATATTCTCCTCAACAGAGTACCCTGTGGCGTGAGTCCGGGGAGAGTGAGCCGGCGACCTCAGAAGAAGGCAGTGATGTCAGGCACTGTCGTCATCCTGATCTGGAGGTCGGAGACAGTCTAGGATTCCAGCTCAACTCACCTTGGACATCACACACTACAGAGTGTGAGCTCGCATGGGTTTACGGTTGCAAGCATGGGTCTCTCAGGCTCAGCAAAATTCCCCAGCACTCCTTGAACTCCTCACATTCCGGCACCCCAGGTGGGCCACTGATCTTTATGAGCACACTTCTCTGCACAGTGTGATTACAACTTATGTTCGGACTATCATTGTTCAAACCTATGATCACTTCCACCCATTTTCACCGCACTCTGCGTGGTCCTTATGATCTTGTGGAAATGGCAGATCATTTCTGTCCCTGGGATCTCAAGAACAGGAGGCCAGCCAACCAACCCTCGGCTTAGGGACCCAGGCCACGACAGTTGGCACTTTGCTGCAGACCAGCAACAACCAGGCAAAATCCACCAAGTGATAGTTCCCTTCTGTAGCACGACAAGCCCTAGGCCACCACAAGACTGCAGATAATCCAGTTGCAGTCCCTCCTGCCCCACTGATTCCTCTTGACAATTTCCCAGCACCGAACCTGCTTAGTATGGTTCCATTCACAAAAGCATCTCTAATTCCTGAGGGCAGAGCCCCCATGGTTATACCCACAATGGCCTTTGAAGATGAGATCTGTTCGAAAGGCCACCTTTGAAATGCACAGGCCCTCTCTAAATTTTGTTCTGTCTGCCATCCTACCCTGGAAGGCTTGATCAATATCTTCAGTGGAGCCAAGACCCTGCCCCTTGGAATGCAGATGCCAATTCTATCTCCTCGTACCTATCCCAGAAGACCCCTCAGAGTCAGAGGTCTTCAGTTTCCCTTGAGCCCTAGTTTATGTCCTTCTCTCAGGAATATACAGATGTAGCTACCCCCCCCAGCACACAGAGGTGGATTGGAGACAGGCTGACAGGCACTCACAGCCATGAGCACAGAAACGCCCACTTTCCCAAAGCGACATTTCCACATTTGTAATATTGAATCCAGTTGCACGACAAGAAAGGATTTGCCATTACTAACTCATCAATATCAAACACTATACTGCTACTCTTCTGCACGTTGGAAATACCGCTCAATAGCCTTTCCACTGATCCCCCATATTAATCAATGCAAGAAGCAAGCCCCATCCTACCGAACACACCATCTTGTGCCATTTACTACCAGTGCATGTAGCATGTAGCGCACACGCACCCTCTTCCCAACACTCCCCCCTGCCCCCAGGGAGTACTTTGATGTAGCAAGAGTCATGCAGCCCCTTGGGAATTAGCTTTTCAAATGCCAAGCTGAATAGCAGTAACCTGCACACAAAGGCCCAACCAGGGCATACCAGTGGCACGTTTGAAGAGTTAACTCTGTGGGTGGCACAACCAGTGCTGCAGGACCACGGAGGAGCATTTGAGTTACATGCCCTAGGTATATGTCTTACCCTTATACACAGGACTTACAGCTAAGTCAAATCAGCAAATCATGTATACACCAATCACCAGTATGTATATGGCAAGCACAGCGCTTTAGCACAGAATAGCAGTGTCAAAGCACTCAAAGTCCTACGCCATCATAAACAGGTCCAAACAGGAGGTCGGAAGCCAAAACGTCAGGGAGACCATGCCAAAAGCTGCCAGGTCTAATGGGAAACAGTCGGAACACCGTGGTTTAAACAACGAGTGTTCCGACTCCGCAAGCTAAACCACGCTTGCCTTAACCATGTATCTGCGTCTGTGTCTAACATTTTATGCAATTCCTAGTGCACCTCTATTTACATGCCCAAATTGTAAAAAATCTCTTCCCCCAATTCCTATATCTTGCAATTAAGCCCAATCAGCCAAATGAAGGGGCAGACACTGAAAAGCCTCAAGTTAACCTATTGCGCTGTCTATTATTAAATGCCAGATCATTGGTTAAACATAGCACAGTGTGTGCAATACTCATAGAGAACAACAACATAAAACTTGTGTTTGTCACTGAGTCCTGGACAGACGATGCTTCAGGACCAGATCTTGTCAAAGCCACCACACCCTGTTTTCTCTGTCACACACAGGATAGGCCTCTCAGGAAGTGGGGGGGGAGGCTGGCAGTGATATATCATAATTCATTACACGCTGCCTTTCTGACAGCATCTAATTCAGCATGCGAAGCACTCTCCTTTCGTTTTTACCTCTCTTTAAAGGCATTCTACTGTACAGACCACTAGGTCTGAAGAACTTATTTCTAACTTCGTTTGGAACCCTGTTAGAGGATGAGTTCTGCTCTGACTCATTCACTATCTTGGGGACTTTAACTCTCACTTGGAAGCATTCTCTGACCCCGATACTACTGCCCTTGTCGATGTGATGAGTAGCGTTGAGTTAAGACAAAACATAGAAGGTCCCACTCATGTTGCAGGGCACACCTTGGATGGGATTTTCTACAACCACCCACAGCTAACCTGCACTGGGTTGCTGCCACTAGCTTGGACAGATCACATCGCATTTCAGTTTGAGTTGTCCCCTCCTGACCAACACCATAGTTTGGGAGCCTCTAAGAATCAGATAGAAACAAGAGCTTGGAATAAAATTAAGGGCACAGAGTTAGGACACCTTTTTACTGCAACTGCCTGTTCACTGCCCACAGAGGTGGAAGAAACTTGCATGTAAGCGCCTAGAACGCAACTGGAGAAGAGAATATAATGAGGCAGAAAAAGAACTCTACAAACAGAGTCTCACTCTCTATAAAAGGCTCTTATTTAATACAAAAAGAGCATTCTTTGCAGACCAAATTGCACTGGCCAAATCCTCAACTAAAGAAACCTTTAGGACCATGGCCAGATTGGCTGCCACTTGCACACCCAAAATCCAGAGCAGTCAAGAAGTGTGTGACGAATGGGGCGCTAGGTGGCGCCAAGACAAGATGGCCGCGTTGTAGCTCGGCTCATGCCCGACCGGGCACTCTTTCTATCCTGAAGGGCATCCTGACCATGATATACTGCTAACAGATGCCTTCGCTGGAAGCCTGAACTCCCGTGGACTGCAGCGGTGCAAGCGGCGCCGTCATACCCTGGGGCACGGCGGTGAAACCGGGGGTTGTCTCCCTGAGCGGCAGGATCGGATGCGCTGAGGCCAGCGGCTGCGCGGCGTCGGCCCGCCAGGAAACACCGCGGCTGCTGCGGCCTTTGCGCCGATACGGAGACGTCGCCCCGAAGGGGGAGCGGAGCACCGGAGGGTGCCGAGACGTCACTGCGGAGTGGATGGAGCAGGTGGTGCCCCCCTGGAGGTAGGAGACACCCTGGTGCTTGAGGGAGAGGGCGTGCCCGGCTGCGGCCCGGAGATCCGTGCGGCCGTGTCTCGGGGCGAGCTGTTAGATACTGCGGGGGCCTGGACACTTCCTCATTTGCCCGCTGCCACTTTGTCCGCTGCAACTTTGGCCCTTTGCATGAAACACCTGGCTGTGTGGGGACCCCCTTCCATTGAACGCTCCTGACCCCGGAGGGGTGCGATCGAACTGCCTGAGGCCCGCGTGGGGGAGGGGTGGAGCTCACCGCACGGTGCGGCCTGCCCGGCGGAGCCTCGAGTGTCGTCTACCGACCCTGCCTACGTGGGAGCCCCGGCGAGACTTGGGCACACTGACCGTCAGCCCCCCGGGGGTACGGGGGCGACGTGGAGAGGCGGCTTCCCCCCCTTGGCTAGTGGTGGTGACAGGCGAGCGGGGCCCGGCTGGATTTCTCCACGCGACCTCCCTCCCCCCTGCCTCCTGGCCTTCTCCCTGCTGCCTGCCAATACCTGCTTACACTTGTTCACCTAGTGGGGGCCACGTGGTGCCACCCCTCGTGCCGCCATCCGGGACCTGCTTCTCCGAGCTGGTCAGCGACTGCCACCGGCTGGGGGGACTCCTCCTGCCGTCCGGACTGTCGGGGAGGTCTAGACTCCGGCGGGAGCGGCTTGTGCCATGGGTGGCAGCGACGCTAGGCAGTCCAAACTGCCGTTCGAGACCAAAAAGACTCCTGTGACGGCGCCGGAGTCGGGGGGCGAGCCGCCTTCCGCTAGTGCCCCTGACGAGGAGTGGAAGTCCCTATTGGTGAGCATGAAGCATAGTCTTTCGTCCATAGACTCGAAAATAGACACCATCAATACCAGATTAGAGAGTGTAGTGGCTAAGCTGGAGCGACACGATACTCGCATTAAGGAGACGGAGGACAGGATCTCTACCTTGGAGGACGGCGCCACTTCAACCGACAGGCAGGTGACCCAAATGGACAGGCTCCTCAAAATCATTGCGGACAAGAATGAGGATTTAGAGGCGAGGTCCCGTCGCAATAACATCCGCGTCCTGGGACTGGCGGAGTCCACCAACACGGGGAAAATGGAGATATTCATCGAGAACCTTGTCGTTGAACTGTTTGGGAAAGAATCTTTCTCCTCCCACCTCATAGTGGAGAGAGCCCATAGAGCCTTGGCTACCCGGCCTCCACCGGGCGCTCAGCCGCGACCCGTCATCGCGCGCTTCCTTAACTACAGGGACAGGGATGCAGTGCTGAGACGGGCGCGAGAGATTGGCACAGTGGTATATGGGAACACCACCTTTTCCTTTTTCCCCGACTTCACTGCCTCTGTGGTAAATAATTTAATTACCGGGACTTAATTTGATACAGAAACATAATAAAATAGCTCAGTAAATAAGAGGCAGAATCCGTGGTATTAGAGGTTCGGAATGGGCTTTATTCCAATGAACGATTATAATCGGTTGCTCCAAGTTCCGTCACCACGAAGGTTCAGGAAGTGAAGTACATACATTATTGACAAGAAATGACTTTTATAGAACATACAATACAATGAAGTAGATGCGGGAGGCGTAACAATTGATAAGGAAGATGACGATTCACCTGCGTAACCGAAAATGGGCGTAATGAGGAGTAAAAAGGAACATAATTGGTTATGATGTCATATATAGGTGGATCTATAAGATTATACTTGGCATAGATGCGTGCGCAGCAGCATGACGTGTGATTGACGTGCAACTAGGGGGTGAGGGGGACTTGACATTTAGCTCTACATGTGGCGACAGAAGTCTGGAGGGTCAAGTCAACCTAATCCCAAATCATATCTAACATCCTATGTTTAAAGAACTAAGTTATCCAAAAGAGAGGTTTCTTCGAGTAGAATCTTATTCTATACTGACTATACTGACTGTTAGTGCGTGTACAAGCGTCTAAGTGTCTACACTAGATGCGAGGGCGGAATCTTCCATAGTAACAGGGCTATGAATTACTTGCATGAAGACAGAGAAGCCGGGCCTTTGCTCGGTAGCTGGCAGAATGTTTACTTAAGCTACTAGACAGGAATGCATTGGGCAGGGATCGGAGCAGATAATTTCGAAGGTGAAATACAGTTCTTGGCAGGCAGCAAGCTGATGTCAGGCTTCGTGAGCCGCGCAGAGAATGAGACAAAGTTCATGGTCACGGTTGCAGGCTCAGACTGGAGCTTTCAGAGGCAGAAGGCAAAAAGAGCTTGATGACAGAATCAGGGCCTACTTGCCTGGACTGTAAAATGGCATAAGTGAACCATATAAAGGCGGTGGCCTTTCATACTTAGGAATGGAATATCCGGCCCATTCATGGCGGATCAACAGAGGACATGTTAACGGTGGACGCACATGTATTTGCGTCTTCATAACTGGAACTAGAGGGAACATACATGTACTTGTAACATGCACATAGAACCGTTGGGGTCCAAGATAGGGGACATAACTGACCAGAAAAATCCATATTTCCACATTCCCTCCTTGTCCCCTACTTGCCCGTCAAGAGATATCAATCTTCATTAATCCATTGATCTGTTCATATAGCATCATTTGTTCTTCTTTCTTCTTCCGGGATCTTGAATGAAAATCTTGATGTGGAATGCACGATGTGGCACACAGACCACAAATCGCTGGTCCACATTGTAGACATAGACAGCAACTGAATAGTATGAGAAGGCCAATACCTAGGAAGGATAGAACTCTCCATCCCCAGGCTGATATCACGCTCCAAAACCAACCGGACCAAGTCCAGGTGCCTGGATTCTGGTGTATCTGGCTTACAATCTTATGAAGGCGGGTTATGGCCTTATATACAGATGGCGAATTTTCTGGTATGAAAATGCAACAGCTTGATCCGATGACCCTACAAGCTCCGCCCCTATCGGCCAGGATGACGTCAAGGACAAGACGATTTTGAAGCACAACAATCCGCATAGCAGACTGCTCTTCTGTTAAATTGCCTAAGGCGGAAATAGTTTCATTCACTACTGCTTCAAGGGTTCTAGTTAATCTACGTATCAGCTTACTATTAGTAACAGTACCTATATAGGGAAAGAGACCTTTATTGAAATCTGTGTATTTTTCCCATGCTGTTTCAGTGTAATCGACTATTGGGAGATCTCTCCTTTCTCTATTGTGTACTAAATGAATATTTCTGTGATAATCAGGAGGAGCTAGAAAAACAGGTGGCAAAAGGAATCCAATGTAGCAGGTACCATCCCAATCTAGAGGCAAACGTACATACGCCGTCTGACCACATATGAAATAAGAATGGCGAGAAGCTCTAAATGTAGACTTGCCTTGATCACTAAATTCTACTACAATGGTGCATTTACTATGGCCCATGTGTATGGAGCCATTCTTTCTTATACATAATTCCCCTTTTACTGGGAATACGGACTTGGCGGGCAAGATTGGAGTAGCTTCGGATTCGACATTTAGGATCATAAGATTAAGCGTGAAATTACCTAATCCATACACTTCGTTTTCTAGATCAGTTCCTGTTCTCTGGGGAAGTCCCTCCTTGTTAGGATAGCAGACCTTAAGTAAAACTAAATTCAAATTTCCCCATACCCAGTTATCTTGATAAACTGCAGAATTCGAATCTAGAGAATTAATTAAACTAAACCATGCTCCACAGGAGCCGTTGTGTGTGAACGGGTATGGAAAGAGAGGTAAAATTCCTTTATAATTCTGATAGGGAGGGAGTCGGCCACATATCCAACAATTTGTAGCATTGCTAACCTGATGGGAATGATGTAACATACTAATAAAAGTGTTATTGCGCAGCGCAAATCTATAAGACAACTCAAGCGGAGGTAATTCACTAAAAGAATGTTCAGCAGTAACATTGTAAACATGTCTAGAAATAGGATAATATATGTGCAACAATATACTTGCAGTAATTATTAAAAGACTTGAGAAAAACAAAATTAATAACGTCACTATGCAATGACTACGCAGTGATTTACAGTACGCCTGTCGTTTCAACATTTTTCGCGTGCTTTCTCTATTCAGGTCCAAGGGATACATGTCAGAGACAATTCAACCGCTTCACCTTGGAGAGGACTTAAACAATCAAATTGCTCGACTATTTGGGCCTGAGCTTTAATTTATAAAGTTCGTAGTCACTTTTTTCCACAAAAGGAAGTTTTGAGTCAATGGGTGAAGACACACAGGGTGTGCTATTCACATCTGATTTCAGTCCATGAAATTTCTTGATATGACTTGAATGAATCCATCCTTTTCTGCCTTCGATCTTTACGGCTGTCCTTGTGGTGAGCAGGACCAGCTGGGGTGACCTCCACCTAGGTTCCAACTGTGTTTTTCGATCAAAGTTCCTCACGAGGACTAAGTCTCCCGGAACCACGTCGTGGGGTTTCACCTCAGTGTTGTCAGGAAAAGCTGCAGCTACCTGTGAACGACAAGATTGTAGTGCAGACATCAAGGAAGCCAAGTAATCTGTCAGCATATTACAGTCAATATCAGTTATTTTGCGTGGTATAGGCGTCCCCCACATATTTGGTGGTCTGCCGAAGATCACTTCATACGGGGATAGCCCTGTACGAGAGTGTGCTACCATTCTTGTGTAAAAGAGTGCAACTGGTAATGCTACTACCCAGTCGACACCTTTTTCCCTGCATATTTTGGACAATCTAATTTTCAGGGTCTGATTATGTCTTTCTACGAGACCTGCTGCCTCAGGGTGTCGGACACAGTGGAATTTCCACTGATAGCCTAACAAAAGTGAAACATGTTTCATTAATTCGGATGAGAACGGCTGGCCGTTATCTGAGTGAACAACACGTGGTAAACCGTATCGTGGGAAGAATTCTCGAACCAACTGTTTGGCAGTAGTCGGGGCAGTGTGATCTGAAACCGGGTATGCCTCCGTCCAACGGGAAAGAGCACACACAACTACGAGAACATATTTGAATCCTCTGCATCGTTCCATCTGGATATAATCCATCTGGAGGACTTCAAAAGGGTGATCAGGAGGATGAAATCCACCCTGTTCTACGGGAACGCTTTTTCCTGGGTTGAACTGGCAACATATCATGCAGGTACGAACTTTTTGTTTCGCTGCTGCTCGTAAATGCTTGTTGAACCAAATATGTTGAATGCTGTCTAGCATAGCTTTCTCTCCTAGATGCGCTGGACTATGGATAGTGTTAATTATAACTTGGACCATTGAATCAGGAAGGAACCACACAGATTTTTCCTTCATCATCCATCCTTGGTCCGTTTGGATCCCTCCTAATTCGGTCCATTTCTTTATTTCATCTGGTGTAGCATGTGTCTGTATGTCAATTACATCAAAAGTAGGATCTTTAACTGTCATACAATGTGTCAGCGTCGGAACTATTGTCTTTGTCATGTCGGATTTTTGAGTTTGAGCGGTCTGTTTAGCTGTTCTGTCAGCTAGATCATTGCCTTGAGAAATGATATCAGTAATTTTCGTATGAGCTTTACATTTCATAATTGATATTGCAGTGGGTAGATGTATCGCATCTAATAAGGCATGAATGAGGGGTCCGTGCTGAATGTGGGCACCGTGAGAAGTTAAATAACCTCTCTCTCGCCACAGCACGCCGAAGTCATGTACGACTCCGAATGCATAACGTGAATCAGTGTATATGTTGACTTTCTTATTTGTGGCTTGAATACAGGCTTGTGTCAGAGCGATGAGCTCTGCTGCTTGAGCTGACAAAGTATTTATATGATTTGTTTCAATGACCTCAGTATCTGTTGTGACTGCGTAAGCAGCCACTAACTCTCCTGTATTTGTTCTCATACATGAACCATCTACATACAACGTCAGGTCTGGATCTGACAACGGGACATCGGTTAAATCTTGTCTGGGTTTCGTCGTTATAGTAATAACTTCAATACAGTCATGGGCTAGTGGGTCTGTTCCGATTACTGGCAAAAGTGTGGCAGGATTCAATGTGTTACAGCGTCTGATTTCTATATGTGGCTGGAACAATGTAAGTTCGTACCCTGTAAGTCGCGCAATAGTCAAGTGTTGTGTTTGCGTTCGGTTCACAAGAACCTCTACCGCATGTGGTACTTGAACTGTCAATGGATGTCCTAACACTATGGCATCGCTTTGTCGTATTGCTAAAGCTGTCGCTGCCACTGATTTCAGGCACGCAGGAAGAGCCTGAGCTACTGGATCTAATGTACTAGAAAAATAAGCACATGGTTTGTGTGCTCCTGCTTGTTCCTGTGTGAGTACTGACAAGGCAGTACCTTCGCGTTCTGTAACAAAGAGTGTAAACTGTTTTCTGTAACATGGCGTTGCTAAAACAGGTGCTTGACATAAAGCTTTCTTTAGGCTTTCAAAAGCTTGTGTATGTTCCTGAGTCCAAGGGAGAACAGTCGATGTGGCTGCCTCCTGGGTTGTCAACTGAATGAGCGATTTTGCTAGAAATGCATATTGGGGGATCCACTGTCTACAGTATGAAGTGAGGCCTATGAAAGCCCGCACCTCCTTTTGTGTCTTGGGTATTTGCATGTTAGCTATTAACTGAATGCGGTCGGGTGTAAGCTGCCTTCCCTCCTTGGACAGCGAGTGTCCAAGATAAATAACTCGCTGGACACAGAATTGCAGCTTAGAAGGGGACACCTTGTGTCCCTTTTCAGCTAGAAATTGTAAAACTGTCAGTGATGCTTCCTCACATTCGGGTTCGCTTCTAGCGGTGATCAACAGATCATCGACATATTGAAGCAAGGCAGTGTTAACTGGCATGTGGATACTGTCGAGTTCTCGTTTCAGTGCTTGGCTATAGATGCTGGGGCTTTCTGTAAATCCTTGAGGTGCGCGTGAGAATTTAAAGCTACGTCCATTTAAACTAAATCCGAACAAATATTGACTTTCCGGATCTATTGGGACGCTGAAAAAGGCATTTTTGAGATCAATTACAGTAAAGAATGTTGCTTCGGAATCAATGGCTGTCAATAATGACGAGATATCAGGGACCACAGGGAATTGTGGCACGATACACTTGTTTAATTCGCGCAGATCAATAACCAATCGATATACTGGCGGGGCCTTTGGATCTGTTCGTTTAAGAATCGGAATTATTGGTGAATTACATACATTGGAGTCTGTTTCCACAACCACTCCTTGGGCAATGAGCTCGTCAATTATTTGCAGCAAAGCCACTACAGCATCTGGGGGTAGCTTGTATTGTCGCATTCGTGGTAGTACCACTCCTGCCTTTAATGTGACTCGATATGGTGTAATATTCATGCAACCAACATCAGTAGGGCCTTGTGCCCATAGATGCGTAGGTAAAGTCTGCAATCGGGGATCCATGTCTCTAGATACATAGTGACCTTTAAAATCACGTAAAAACAATCTTACTCCTTCCGGAGAACAACATATTATAGCTCCTAGAGCTTTCAGTGTTTTTATTCCTAACAGATTTTCTGGACATGATTTAGTAAGCAATAAATCGGTAGTTCGGGTCAAAGGTCCTATCGTAAGTGGAAGAGGTTGTGACACTTCATTAACAATAGGTTTTCCTGAAAAACCAAGGGAAATATTCTGAGAGCCTGAGAGGGGTGCCCCTGGAACTTCACTACGTTTTATGGTCGTTCGACTTGCCCCTGTATCGAGTAAAAATTTTCTGTCTTGGCCTAACAATTCACTATGTACATAAGGTCCTTCTTGATCTACAGGGATCTCGATAAGGGGTAAGTCAACTTCCCTCTCTAGGCTGGTTCATGCGTATCGTTGGTAATCAGGATAGTCGTACTGTGCGGTCTGGTACAGTTGTCGTGTCGTGGTTTGTGTGGCAGCAACGGGCAGCGCTGGTGCAGCTGGCACAAACTGTATAGTCTGTTGTGGAGCTGGCATGGACTGTGCATGCTGCAAGGCTCCTTGTTCATTCTGATCCTGTCTAGGTGGCCGTGGTCTTTCTTTTGTATTACCTATGGCGATATTATGTTTCAAAACTGGACAATCGTGTACGTAATGACCTGGCTTTTTACAATAATTGCATGTCCCTTTTACAGGTCCTGCTGAATCACCGGAATGTGTCATACCCTTTTTATGTCCCTCAGCTGGAACTGTCTGAGAAACTAGCATTTTCATTTTTGTGTCTTTCATGCGTCTGTGTTCATGTTCTTGTTCCTCTCTAATTCTATTGTGATGGTACTGTAACATTTGTAACATTTGTGATGGAGTGTTACCTTGCCAGGTACTCTCGAATTTTAATACTCTATTCTTTACTTGGGGCAGGGCATTTTCTACTAATTTTGTTACAAACAGATGTGGGTATGATTCGCTACTTGCTTTTATGCCACTATTTATACCAAAACATTTTTCAAATCGGGCATAGTAATCACTAGTGTCTTCATCTTGCTTCTGTTTACAGGCTGAAATTGTACCCCAATCTTCCTTTTTCGTAGTTAATAAACGTGGCAGTACCTGTACTAATAAACCTGGTAGTGCTTTAGTTTTGTCCCCAAGCCCCGAACCTGGACCTCGGGCCTTTTCTTCTGCTTCTAATGCTGTCCAATCTATCTTTTGGTCTCCTACCTCCCACTCTTTTTCCCTGAGTTTCTCATAAATGCCAGCAGGCATCAATACCTTTAATATTGTCATAATGTCGGGATAGGTATACTCTCCCATGAGTAACATGTCTTTAATTTCTCGGTGAAAACCCGCTGGATCTTTGTCATGACTGGGTACCACTTTCTTCATTTCTAACAATTCTATTTTTGATATGGGCGTGTATACAAATACGCGTTTAAACTCATTGTCCTCGCCCTTTATTGGGTGCACTTCTCGTAAGGGATTCTGTCTGTCCATGTAATACATGGTTCTTTCCTTGATGGGCAGTGAGACATGTTCTGGGCATACAAAAAGAATGTATTGCTTTCTTGATTCTAGTATTTCTTTAATTAAGTTAGTACCTGAACCTCTCCATCTATTCATGAGTAATTCAGTCAATATATCAGGTAAGGGACCGGGGTCCGAATGCTGACTCTGATACAGTATAAGGAGTTGTTGAATCATATAAATCCCAGCTAAACGCTGTTCATCTGGGGTGAGATTCAAAAATGTGCGTGCTACTGTATCATCACTGTATTTTCCGGGACTGTCAACCCAATGGACAGCTGACCTGGCTAATTCTTGTTCATCCATAGAATCGAGAAAATGATAACCCCTTCGTTCTCGGAGTAATTTGTCAGCTGTTTGGAACGAATGCTCGTTAGACCTTATATGGACTATGGGTGTTGGGAGACTCCTGTTATTGTCTGGACATATCGGACGTATCGGGTCAATAAGACATCTATTACTATTACAAGATCTTCCTCTACCTACATAGGCTATAGTGTCTGACTGTCCTGTGGGCAGTCCTGATCCTTCTTCCTCGCTTTGATCGAACTGGTCTACCGCTAATCTTTCTTCGTGTAGGCGTTCTATTTCTTTACGGATCTTTCTGCACATGGCTATTATACAGTTTTGCTTATCATGTCTCCCTTCTGATATATTCTGGCTCCATCTGGTAAGAGTTTGCATTGCTTCCGGGTCTACCCCCGGTCGGTCTTGATTTCTGATCACACAATTTATGAGGAAACGCAACAGTTCCCCCTGTATTTCCACTTTCTGGTATTCCATAGCTCTGTTAATACATTCTGAATCTCGCCCTGTTTGGACAAAATGATATATATTATCTAGATGCGCAGTCATTCCTGGTAACTTCCCTAGATACACCGCGGCTCGTCTGATACGTAATGATGCCAGGGTCATTTCGTCCTCTTTGCCGGGCACAGGGTCATATCTACAATCTACAAGAAGTTCCTTAAGCGTGCGGGCATTTATGAGTTTGGGTGTACGTGAATGTCCTGACTCTTGAAAAGTAAGTTTATTTATTCTGGGCGGCGTAGAAAAAATATTGGTAGCACCTCCGGTAGCCCCATCTGGGGTATCGGGTGTGAAAGGATTCGTTGAACGTGATACAGCAACTATAGGCGTGGATACAGCTATAGAAGTAGCTGTAGGAACAGATGCAGAAACAGATGTGCTTGCCGGAACTTGTGTCAGAACTTGATGCTGTAAGGATACGGGTACTGGATCTTGGCGTTGAACCTCCCTGGCAGGCGGTCTATGTGGGGCGGGATTAGCATACTCGGGAGCTGCGTCATCTAAATATGAGGAAAGAAAAACATCTTCTGCGGTTCTAGGATGCCCCTTAGGATGTACCTTTATTGGAAATAATGGGGTTGGCAAGTCTTTCGGTATCTCTGGAGTAGCCTTAGGTAATCCTTCGGCCAGAAGGGGATACATACCATTCATAAGGGCATTTCTTTGTCTGTCTACTTGTTCTGATTTCACTCGGATACCTTCTTTAATTAATAGATTTTCTCGAACTTTATTTGAACTCTCTTTATTCTTCTCTTCCTGTCGGAGTGCTTTTTCTGTACGTCTATGAGATTCTTTACGCCATAACTCAACGGCATCTTTCTGTGACTGTCTGACTTTCCTTTTCCATAACTCTTCCTCGACTTTCATGATGCACTCTGCATCCCAGGTCCCCGCTGCGGGCCACCTCTGACTTTCTGGTAATTCCTTGGTGTAGTCTACCCATAAATCAAGAAATAATATAGCATCTAAGCCATGTTTATGATACATGAAGTACCCTGGAGTGTCCCTAGGAGGAATAGGAACGGCTTCTTCGAGTACCCCTTTTCTTGTTGTGATCTGTCTTAATTTTGAAAAGAGCGGCATATTGAGAACTAATCTGATACTTGATTTAAAACAAAACTTAATACAGTAACCACGATAATGAACAGTCATTCATACCACAATATGCAGAACGTACTTAAAACATTTAACATTTAACATTTACCTGAACAATGAACAATGATGACGATCTAAGGAGAACTTAAATCACTAAACATAATACTCGACATTAACTGAATTATATACTTGATATACTGCTAAACAGTACAGATACACTGCTGAAACAGTGCAGACCGGATTTGTGTACCCAAACCCGTCTTGACCGGCACAAACTATGTGCACGTCAGAAAGCCTCCCCAGTAATGGTACTCACCGGGTAGCTCGGAAACGGAAGGCCTCAGAAACTGGACTGAACTTGAACCGGACTGGACTCGACTCGAACACTGCGGAGACTGGACTCGACTTGGGACTTCGGAAACTGGTGGGCCTCTGTATACCTCGGATCTTGCTCTCTCAGCTAGGCTCTGGTCGGGATACTTCGCACTTCTCACCGCCTCGTCTGGGTGTTGATCGCAGCCTCAGTCGCCCCCGCTTGACCGGAGGGAGATACAGGAAATCCTGCTGGTACGCGTTATTGTCCGTCCAGCTGTGGCAGGAGACCGGGCCTGCAACGCACCACCGGCGCGTGAGATGAGAAAGAGTCCCTATTCGGGCGCCATTCATGTGGTAAATAATTTAATTACCGGGACTTAATTTGATACAGAAACATAATAAAATAGCTCAGTAAATAAGAGGCAGAATCCGTGGTATTAGAGGTTCGGAATGGGCTTTATTCCAATGAACGATTATAATCGGTTGCTCCAAGTTCCGTCACCACGAAGGTTCAGGAAGTGAAGTACATACATTATTGACAAGAAATGACTTTTATAGAACATACAATACAATGAAGTAGATGCGGGAGGCGTAACAATTGATAAGGAAGATGACGATTCACCTGCGTAACCGAAAATGGGCGTAATGAGGAGTAAAAAGGAACATAATTGGTTATGATGTCATATATAGGTGGATCTATAAGATTATACTTGGCATAGATGCGTGCGCAGCAGCATGACGTGTGATTGACGTGCAACTAGGGGGTGAGGGGGACTTGACATTTAGCTCTACATGTGGCGACAGAAGTCTGGAGGGTCAAGTCAACCTAATCCCAAATCATATCTAACATCCTATGTTTAAAGAACTAAGTTATCCAAAAGAGAGGTTTCTTCGAGTAGAATCTTATTCTATACTGACTATACTGACTGTTAGTGCGTGTACAAGCGTCTAAGTGTCTACACTAGATGCGAGGGCGGAATCTTCCATAGTAACAGGGCTATGAATTTCTTGCATGAAGACAGAGAAGCCGGGCCTTTGCTCGGTAGCTGGCAGAATGTTTACTTAAGCTACTAGACAGGAATGCATTGGGCAGGGATCGGAGCAGATAATTTCGAAGGTGAAATACAGTTCTTGGCAGGCAGCAAGCTGATGTCAGGCTTCGTGAGCCGCGCAGAGAATGAGACAAAGTTCATGGTCACGGTTGCAGGCTCAGACTGGAGCTTTCAGAGGCAGAAGGCAAAAAGAGCTTGATGACAGAATCAGGGCCTACTTGCCTGGACTGTAAAATGGCATAAGTGAACCATATAAAGGCGGTGGCCTTTCATACTTAGGAATGGAATATCCGGCCCATTCATGGCGGATCAACAGAGGACATGTTAACGGTGGACGCACATGTATTTGCGTCTTCATAACTGGAACTAGAGGGAACATACATGTACTTGTAACATGCACATAGAACCGTTGGGGTCCAAGATAGGGGACATAACTGACCAGAAAAATCCATATTTCCACACCTCGGTGCAGGAAGCAAGACGGAAATTTGCCGGGGTAAAAAAGAAACTACAGACTTTGGAGTTGCCCTACGCCATGCTTTATCCTGCGAAGCTAAAAATCTCTCATCAAGGCAGACTGCATTTTTTCCAAACTCCACAACAAGTGGAAGACTTCCTCAAGCAGCATAAGAAGGACATAGCCGTAGGGGGTACGGGCGGGAGGCGCTCTGGGGAGACGTCACCGACGGCGCAGCAGGACTGATCGTGCCATGGTGGCACCCTGGACTTGAGCGACCACCGCTGCTGAACATACTCGGACTGACCAGAAATAGATCCCGGTGAGGCATTTACAATGTTTAGGTCAGGTGTCAGTGGAACTGGAACTTTTCACAATCTGTGCCCGGTCACCCGCCTCTGTCCCGCATTGTGATACCAGGTGCATACCTGGTTCCTAGTGGGTGTAAGTAGAGAGGTGGGGGGCAGGGTTGGCGCCCTTAGTCGTGGCCCCCCCGATGGGCGAACCCCTATGCACCCCCTCCCTTAGCAGGGGGGGGGCACTAGTTATTCCCTTTTTGTTCTTAGGGGTGGTATTGTTTGGGGTGGAAGGGGTAGGGTGGGAGCTTGGTACCCGGCTAGTAGGGGTTGCCGGTGTGGGAGGGAGTCGATTCCGCTTTGTTTTCGAGATCTTAGTCTCAGCAGTACTATGTACATGGAGTTGGGCAGGGGGGGGAGTTGTATGGGGGGTTAGTTCTGTTGATGAACTTGAGTGCTACACGACTTTATATGCTATGCTTATCTGTCACGGATGTCTGTGTTTGGGTGAATGGGAGACGTAGTTGACTCGCGGCCTACTTTGCAATTTCAGCTTGTATCCTGGAATGTGAGAGGGCTGAACAATCAGAGAAAGAAGCGACAGGTCCTGGGATATTTGGATAGGCAGGGGGTGTCTATCGCCATGCTTCAGGAGACGCATCTACTACCGGGTGGTTCCCCCTTATTTGCTTCCCGCTGGGCTTCCTGTAGAGTGTTTTCGTCCTACTCGAACTATGCTAGAGGGGTTACGATTCTGGTGCGCCGGGGGATGGGGTTTATACCTGCGGGGACTGAGGTGGACTCTGGCGGTTGGTACTGTTTGGTTTGGGGGAAGCTGCACACACACACCATACTTTTTGCCTGTTACTATGGCCCCAACACGGATGACCCGGCCCCTTTTCTTACACTGTGGGGGAAGATTCAAACCCTGGGAGTTGCTCATGTCGTACTAGGGGGAGATTTCAATACCGCACTTCGGCCTGCTATGGACAGATCGAATCCTCAGTCGTCACACTACACGCAAACTCAACGCACACTGTTAGGTATAGTCGACGAGCACCACCTGGTCGATGCATGGCGGCATTCACACCCCTCGCTCAGACAGGGTACTCATTACTCTGCAGTGCACTCTACATGGGCACGCATAGATTACTTTTTTCTGTCCGCGGGTCTTACTCCATGGGTGGTTCGAACACTTCATCTCGCCCGCACGTTTTCAGACCACTCACCTGTTCTCCTTTCACTACGCATACCCATTGCGATATCCCCTTATTTGAGTCGGCGCCTTAACCCGGCGCATCTCACGGATTTGGCCTTCAGGGCGGAACTGGAGCAGGACATACAGGAGTTTTTTTAACGCAATGTGGATTCGGTATCCAGTATCGCCACGGTCTGGGAAGCCTTCAAAGTCACTGTGAGAGGTTGGTGTATAGCTAAAGGGGGGGGAGGTCCTTAGGTTCTTGCGCGGGGAACTGCGCAAACTGGAGAATGAGATACGTCGATTGGAGGGGGAACTGACGCGGCGCCCCCGGGGGGCTGAAACGGCAGCGCAGCTCAGGGAGAAGATGACTGAATATACTGAAGCGGCAGAAAAGGAAAGCAAGTTCCTGGGGAAACCGTTTATTGCGCGGATGTACGGGGAGGGAGATAGACCAGGGAAGGTGCTAGCCTCCGCAGTCCGTCCCCCTAGATACCGCAATCATGTCGCCTCCCTGCTGGATGAGCGGGGTGTCCCGCAGCGTGACCTCCCGGATCAGCTTCGGGTCCTTACCGACCATTATATCAGACTCTACACCACACACAGAACGACACCGATCAATCTGCATGAGTACCTTGACGACACGGCCATAGCCTGGCTGGGCCCCTCTCAGCAGGAATTTCTTCACCACGAAATCGAACTAGATGAAATAAAGGACGCCATAATGTCCATGTCTTCGGGTAAAGCGCCGGGCTCGGACGGGTTACCGATCGATTTTTACAAAGCTTTCATTCACGTACTAGCTCCGGTACTGAAGCACGTATACTACACCACGCTGGAGGAGGGATCCCTGCCGGCTACTATGCGCGAAGCCCTCATCACGTCCTTGTTGAAGCCGGGGAAGCCGCCAGAGCACTGCGATTCGTACCGGCCTCTATCGTTGCTGAATGTGGATATTAAAATCTTGGCAAAGGTACTGGCCACACGCCTTAACCTCCTGATGGAGCGCCTCGTCCTTCCGGATCAGGCTGGGTTTGTCCCTAATCGTGCGACCGCACATAATTTACGCACGTTGCAGGCTGTGCTGCAGGATATCAGCCCTCAGAGTGAGGCCGCTGCGATTTTTCTTGACGCCACTAAGGCGTTTGACTCCCTGGAATGGGATTACCTTTTGGCACTACTTGAGCGGATGGGCATTTCCTTCAGCTTCCTGAATTGGATCCGGTTGTTGTACTGTCGGCCCCAGGCGGCGGTTTTGCTCAATGGGGCCAGATCTGCCCCTTTTGTCATCCGTAGGGGTACCAGACAGGGGTGCCCCCTCTCTCCGGTGCTGTTCGCTATCGCCATTGAACCCCTGGCGGCCAAGCTCCGGCAGCACCACAACCACCGCTCTCTAATATACCCAGAGCGCCAACTGCTCATAGCACTATACGCAGATGGCATAAGCCACAAGAAAATCTGAACCCTTTACTGCGGGAAATTACCAAATTCGGAGCCATAGCTGGCATCCAGATAAACTGGGCAAAGTCGGCCCTATTCCCCTTGACGGATAAGACCCTGCAGTTCCCCCTAGACTACCCCTTGGTGTGGGAGTCGGAGGAGATTAAATACCTGGGCATCAGAGTGACTAGGAATCGGGAGACCCTTATCAGGGCGAATTACGGGACGGCACTAGATAAAATTACCGAGAATGTCACTAAATGGATCCATCTGCCGCTGTCTATGGCAGGGCGTATTTCCCTGATAAAGATGGTGGTACTTCCCAAATTGTTATACCTTTTTACCAACATACCATATAGCCCGGGTTCCTACTTCTTCCGGGCTCTTAACTCCCAGCTTTCGCGCCTGGTCTGGGGCGGGAAGCAGGCCAGGATCGGGATGAGGACCCTCATGCTGCCTTACCACCAGGGTGGGTTTGATGTGCCTAACTTTCAGCGCTACTACGACTGTGCCCAAGGGCACTTCGCTGCCTATTGGCTTCATCCCCCACCCTTTATGGCGCACTTGGCAGTAGAAGATGGATATATGAGGCCTGAGCAGCCTTCAGGATATCTATATCCGGAGGTCCGCATGGGAGATCGTGACCCCACTACGGTTGACTGCACAGTAAGGGCCTGGAAACGCATAGCGGAACGTATGGAGGTTAAATTCTTATACTCTCCACGTATGCCCCTCGCTCATGACCCAAGACTGAGTGTGGCCCGAGAAGAGATTGGTCGCAAAATGCTCACACGGCTCGCGATCCACACTTGGGGAGAACTCTATCACCAGGGGCCTTTCCGCACGGCAGCACATTTTTTGGCGAGAATTCCCCGTCGGTGATGGATATGTTCCTGTACGTCCGGCTGCGGCAAAATATAAAAGCGGTCACGCCTAATTTCCCGGATGAGCCGGAGGTCTTGGCGCCCCTTCATGCTCTGTTGCAGGCGGACACTCCGAAACACGTGGTCTCCATGTTGTATACTCATGCTCGGGCTGCTCCGGCCCCCCCTCCTCCTCCAGAGCGCGGGCGGACTGGGACAGTGACCTGGGGACCCCAATGTCGGATGAACAGTGGGAGGAGAGTTGTTCCCATACCACTGCAGTTACGAGTAATGTGCGACTTCGCTTAGTCCATTTAAAATTTTTGCACCGCCTCTACTATACCCCTGCCAAGCTGTGTCGATTCGGACTGCGAGGTGACGATCGCTGTGTGAGGTGCGGGGGATTGGGTGCTGACTTCCTGCATCTGGCCTGGACGTGCCCAGCCGTTGCCACTTATTGGGTGGAGATCTTTGCGGCCCTGTCCGAGATGATCGGGGTGGTCACCGCGCCTTGCCCTGGGCTTGCCCTGCTGGGCCGGACACATCCGGCGCTCAAGGCGCATCGGAGGTTCTTTGCTTTGGGACTTCTGTTGGCCAAACGGCACGTGGCGTGCAGATGGGGACGGGGGCGAGCGCCTAAATTCAAGGTGTGGCTGAGTACGATGTCCACCTGGCAGGAAAGACTTCATCAATACGCGGACCTCTTGCCCCCTAAGTCGCGTCCTAGGGACCTCTGGGGGCCCCTCGTTACTTACCTCCTGCGGGCTCGGAATGGGGGCGATGCCGAGGAGGGCGGGGTCGGGAACGAGGAGAGAGCTAACCCACCCACCACGCCTGGTTCTGACCTTCCCACACTGACTACTGTGACAGGCTAACTCCTTGACCCCCCTTTCTTCTTCCTTTCCTTCCCACGCATGACATACGGGGCACTCCCTGTTTGCCCAGACCGGGTACACGCTTTCTGGTATGATTGTATTCTGTGCGACTGCTGCGTGGGTGAGGAGGAGTGTGAGGCAGACGAGTCCCCGGATTTGGGACACCATAAAGCCTACTCCACCGCAGCGCATGCTGAGTGGCATTGACGGATGTAGCACCAGTTCACGTTCACCAATTACATCAAGGATATCTCCTCCCAGGTCATTAGATGGGCCAGTTAAGTGCAGAGCAACATTACACTGAGCAACAACTGTACCCAGAAAGGGGAACACCTCATACCATGGCCCTGCACTGGACAGCTCCTTATGCCACATACTTAGTATGGTGGAGATGCACTGGGGGAGCACAGTTCTCACTTGAGTTAAAAGTTGGGTATAACGAAATGAAAAACAAAACCTCACATAGTCACTGGTCGAGTACTCCTTGCTGTTATCACTGCCAATGTATGCTTCCATTAACAGCTTATATGTATTAATCCACGGCCGGCCCATGTGGGTTGTAGGCGACTTGCCGTGTTCATTAATTGCTCCTGTCTAATAAGTGCTATACGTTTATTGAACTGCATGTTGCTGCTGCCGGCCTGGTAACATGGTTGTAGGCAAGAAGCTGTGTACTATCTGTTACTGACTAATAAAGGTTTTATTTAAAAAAAAAAAAAAAAAGAAGTGTGTGACGAATTCGCCGCTTTCTTTTTGCAGAAGGTAGAGGTTATTTTCTTGTTTAGACTCTCTCCGTTAGGAAGGACGGATGTGCCATCTGTGGGGGCCAAAATAGCAATTGACCCACCGCTCACTCAAGACATGTTCCCCTCTGGATGCGACAGATACTATAAATCGCCTCGCGTCTATTAGATCAGGCTCTCCTTACGACCCCTGCCCAGTATTTGTGATTAAACAAGCCCAAGAACCTATTGGCATTTCACTTACATCCTAATATAATGCCATGTTCGAGTCTGGGCATTTTCCGCAAACATGGAAGATAGCATCTTTTCTTCCATTGCTATAAAAACAAAATCTCGACCCTATGGATCCTAATAACTACCGGCCAATCTCTCGCCTTTCACTGCCGGCAAAATTGGTGGAAAAGACCATGAATACACAGCTCAGTGCCTTCCTCCGAGTAAACAACATTTTAGATCCCACTCAGTATGGGTTTAGGGAAGGACACAGCACAGAGTCCGCCCTTATAAAATCCACTGAAGAAATGAGAGAAGCCCTGGGTCAGGTAGGAAATGCAGCACTAGTCATGCTGGACCTCTCTGCGGCCTTCGACGCGATCCACCATGAAGTCCTGATGGACTGTCTGTCGGCCTGTGGGGTTCAGGGTAAAGCCTGGAAGCTACTGAAATCTTTCCTGACGGAAATAATTCAAATTTTGAATTTGGAAAAAGTCCGCTCTAAACCTTTTTTCCTACCTTGTGGAGTGCCACAGGGTTCCTCCCTTAGTCCCACCCTTTTTAACGTTTATGTGTCTCCCCTGGTGGATCTGATTAGATCCTTCGGATTTCAGCTCACCTCATATGCGAACGATACACAAATTGTGGTGTCTTTGCGGCCGGGGCAGGAGTCAGAGAAGGGGAAGAGGTTCCATGACTATATGAAATCAGTAGAGATGTGGATGACCCAGAACTGCCTGAAGTTAAATTTGGGCAAGACTGAGGCCCTCATCTTTGGAAATAATGCCAATTTATGGACCCCAGAATGGTGGCCAGAAGAACTAGGCATACTCCCTAAACCAACTAGGAAAGCAAAAAATCTGGGGGTTATAGCTCACAAATTCATCTTCAGGGACCAGATAAATGCTGTTGCATCAGCTAGCTTCCACCTACTTAGAATGATTAAGAAAATAATGCCATTCCTGCCGGAGAACTGTCAACTTGTAGTCATTATATCTCTCATTCTATCGAGGGTGGATTATTGCAACAGTCTCTACCTGAATATTCAAAAGCGACATTTAAACCAATTTTAACTTCTGCAAAATGCAGCAGCCAGACTGCTTACCGGCACACCAACATTTATATCTGTTACCAAGGAAATCAAAAGGCTGCACTTCCAGTTAGACAACGGGTGCAAATTAAATCCTTGTGCCCTTCAATGGACAGGGACAGAATATTTGAAACGTTGATTTCAATGGTATGTCCTTAAAAGAGTCCTCCTCTCACTAGGAGCTAAGAGTGTGTTAGTACCCTCCTTCAAAAAAGTCAACTGGGGAGGGAGCATTTTCACTACCTGTGCCGCAAGAGCTTGGAAGGAACTTCCTTTACACATTAGGAATGTCACTGTTCTCATAGCGTTTAGGAAAGGATTGAAAACCTGGCTCTTCAGTGTATAGGTTTCCATGTCTAGCTCTATTCAGAGGGCAGCAGCCAGCGCCAGGACACCTTCGGCTAACAGTTGCGCTTAAGAAATACAATTAACATAAAATTCATGTTTTAAGCTGCTTGGTAGAGGCATGTGTGGTTCTCCTGTCATTCCTCTATCATACAACCAGGTCTAACACATGCATCTTACCAAATTAGAATATTAGTCAGCTGTTGGTAAATGCGTTTGTGCTCCATGTCCACACAAGCATGTAGAGTACAAAACAACCGTCAAAACACCAGCTGAAGAAACTGGTGTCAAGCAACAACAACTCAGGAGCAGGTAGCGAAAACAACACAGGAACATTTCCTTTAGTAGTAGTTAAGTAAGCAACGTGACTAAAAACAGGCGCAAGTTGGAGGCGGTTAGGCCGCTGAGAAATCAGGGAATACATCAAAAAAATACTCAATTACAGGCCCCGGCGACTGCGGCTTTTATATGGCATAATGTTCATAGTTATGGATAGATTTTTTGTAAGATTAAAATTGTTTCTCTTATTGTTAAAGGTTTACAACACCCAGTTAAACATATGAAAATATTAGACTAATTAGCAAGGCATATGGCTGACATTTATTTACTTCAGGAAACTCATATAGATGATAAACTTTTATCTTACATGAATAAGAAATGGGTAGGTCACATTTTTTTTTCCCCAGCAATAGAAAAATAGAATGGTGTGGCAATTCTATTCTCTCACAAACTCAAACTTTAGATATCAGACAAGCATTTAATGCTGATGTTAGTCTTTTAGTTGCTAAAATAAAAATAGATGATACAATTCTGCATTAATTCAATATTTATGATCCAACAGCTTATGGCCCGATCTTTTGGCACAATATTACTTCTGAAATTCTCAAATTAGGTAATGTTCCCTTTCTTGTTGGGGGTGGCTTTAACTTAACAAAAATTGATTACTTATTGTCATTAAGAAACTTAGGGCCTGATTACGAATTTGGCAGATGCGATATTCCATCACCAACGTGACGGATATCCCGTTCCTCATATTACAGGTTCCAATATTTATTATAATGTTATTGTACACCTGTCCACCAAACTCGGAATCAGGCCCATAGTCCATTCAATATCTGATCTTGTAATTGAAAACAATGACGTATTAGACGAATCTTAGAAATGGGGTTTATGGTTGGCTGAGGTATGCACCCAACCCAGGCAGAACTCACTACTCTAGTCAGGGTAAGTCAGATACACAACAAAGATAACCTGTGCTCACTCTCTGGCAGCTTGGCTCAGAGAAGCCAGGCTTATCAACAAAGGCAATGTATAAAGTATTTGTTCAGCACACATACATGGACATCATTTGGAGGTAGTCAGGGGTCGTAGCTGTGGCCTCTAACTTGCTCCCTGCTACTCCTGGCCTTTGTGACCCCTGACCTCAGAGGGGACAAAACTTGTGCCTCCTCTGAGGCCAGAGGTCGCAAAGGAAGTGCCAGTAGTGCCAGGAAGCAAGCTAGAGGTCATAGCTGTGATCCCTGACTACCTCCAAATGATGTCCATGCACACACACACACAGTAACACAATGAGAACACCATATAAAAAGACTTCACACAGGTTTAAAAAAAATAGAGAATATTTATTTGAATAAAATAAGACCAAAACGACAAAAAATCCAAAAGATAGTTCATGAGATATCATTTTTTTAATGAATAAATGCATAACAAATACTTTTCAACTTCTAAGCAGTCATAAATGCAATAATAACAGATTGTCTCATGGTCCTAAGTGTCGAAGGGTCACTCACGTTTAGTAACTTGCTTGTGGTCACATGTGCTCCAAGTCCGATCCCCACCAGGATTACTAGATAAGTAATCTCCAAAGAACGAGTCCCTGAACGTGCTCCCCAAATCACAAGCACAGGAGGTGCTTGAGGAGTTTCCTTTCCCCGAGATCAGGGAGTGAGCCTCAGCGGTCTGCGCGGTGTGCAGTATTGCTTACAGGGGCTGCCTGGATCTGTTGGCACACAAGACTTTCTGGGATGGGGCAGCTGGGGGCGAGCAGCCGTCAATCTCCGGCTCCAGGCCGACTAGAAGCTGAGGATAGGCATTACTTCGGCGACGCTCCAACACAAGAAGGCAAATCTAGGAGTTGCTCCTGCAATGCTCCAACTCAGGAAGGACGGGTCTCCTGGTGAGGTGCACACAGTGCACTGAGCCTACAGCAATTGGGCAACACTGTAGATTCCAACTCACAAAGATCTTGGCTTCCACAGAGGGGAGCTCTGGTTGGTACAGAAGGGCCTCTGTATTCAGGTGTGAAAAGCCAACAGCAAAGTCTTTGATGCATTAGTCAAACAATGCTGGACCCAGGGCATTTAGGCAGCACGGTATTTCACCACGCGATCTTTGGTCCAACAGAGCAGAGCGCTGGATCTTGCAGAGCTGCTGCTTCAGTGGTGTGGTCAAAAGGCAGATAACGAGGTCTTTGATGTCCCTAAGACTTCAGGGAGAACAGGGGGCAAGCCAGCAAGTGCTTGGAGTCACTCTGGAAAACTATCAGTATGCCGATGAATGCAGATGTATCCACTGTCACACTCTGCCCTTCCTGTGTTGTGGCTGTCTAAAGAGTATGCACAAAGTGTAGCTGTCACCCAGTCCAGACGCATGTTGAAGGCAGGCTGCAGGCACACAGAGCAGTTGGGAGCAGAGAAATGTCAGCTTTCTAAAATTGACATTTCTAAAATGGTAATGCCAAATCCAACTTTACCACTAAAGAGGATTTATCACCACCATTCCAGAGATATTAGACATCAAGTAGCTACTCCTTTCTAGTCCGGAATTACAGCTTAAAAGGTATTTTAAGGAATCCCCATGTTAGCCTATGGAAGGAGTATGCCTCACAGCAGTTAAAAACAAAAGTACATGTCCTGCCTTTTATTTACACAGCACCCTGCCCTTTGGGTCACTTAGGGCCTACCTTAGGGGTGACATAATTTATTAAAGAGTGGAGTTTAAGGCTCAGCAAGTGGTTTTAAAAGCCAAGTCGAAGTGACTGCACAGGCCCTGCAATTGCAGTCCTGAGACAGGTTTGAAAGGCTGCTTGTGTGGGTGGCACAAACAGTGCTGCAGGACCACTAGTGGCATTTAGATTACAGGCTCTGGGTATATGGTATACCACTTTCCAAGGGGCGTACAGGCAACCTAATTATGCCTTTCAGGTATACACCAATGTCAACATATTTAGGGGAGAAACATATGCACTTTAGCACTGGTTAGCAGTGGTAAAGTGCTCAGTCCTAAAGCAAACAAAAAGATAAAGCAAACATGGGAGGCTAAAATGTGAGGGAAAGACCACCCTAAGTATGACAGGTCTAACAACCATGCTATGTCTTCTTACTATCTACAACTGAATACCGCACAGACCTCTCACTCAAGATGGCTCTTGGAATTTTGATATGTAAACAATAAGGCTAACGTGTTGTCAGTCGTTGAAGATTATTTCTCTCTCAATTCTGATGGTATAACGTTTAACATTACCACTTGGGATTTATTTAAACATATATTTGAAATGTAACAATTTCTATAATGCCACATGAAAACAAATCATTTCTGATTAAGATTTCGAATTTAGACGAATATAACTCTGATTTAGGCATAAGAGCTGGAATGGAAGTTTAAAGCTAAACACTATTTCAGTGCTAATGGTTGTGGGAAATTACTTGCAAATTCTGAATTAAAAAAAAAACAAGAATCAAATTCTTGCTATTCATGGAACTAATAGGAAAATGGCACTCTTCACCACTCTTCACCACTGACTGTGTTAATGAATGTCTAGATTTGTACTCTTCTCTGTACAGAAGGCCTCCATCTGCAGATAACAACATTATTGATCAATAGTTA
Organism: Triturus cristatus; assembly: GCF_964204655.1. Taxonomy (NCBI): domain Eukaryota; kingdom Metazoa; phylum Chordata; class Amphibia; order Caudata; family Salamandridae; genus Triturus; species Triturus cristatus. The sequence continues at coordinate 807,366,441 of NC_140590.1, forward strand.
GCAGTGGGGAAATTCAAATAGTGATTAAATCATTGAAACTACATAAATCTCCAGAACCAAATGGTATTCTGGCAGAATTTTATTAGACATTTTCTCCTCATCTTGCTCCCACCTTACACTTTACGTGTTTCAGTTATTTACTAACTTGAGCACCACTGGTATCATTTCAGGTTATTTTACTGAGGAATTGATTATTATACTCCCAAAGCCACATAACGATCATATTAAAGTCTCCAGCTATCACCAAATATCTTGAACTAACCAAGGGGCTTATTACGATTGCGGACGGACTTCTGTCTGTCATGCATTGTGTCGGATTTGGGACCATCCGCCCATGAGGCGGCCTCCCCACAATCCAAATTAAGATGCGACCGCCACCATGGCGGTCGCATCACCTATATTTTGCAATGTGGCGGGGATGCGTTCAGCAGCCCCCACCGCAATGCAAAATGAAAGGCACTTGCATGCCCCTGCACTACGTGGCAGGCACCATGCGGTGCCTGCTATATGGTGCAGGGATATGTAGTGCCCTTGACCCAATCCCAGGGATCAAGGGGGGGCCCGCTATGGGCCCCCAAATCCGTTCCCGCCTGTCTTTTCACGTGGGATGACCGCCGCGAAAAGACAGGCAGAAAGGGATATCGTAATCCCGCCGCAATGTTGGCTCACAGTTCAGTTCCACAAGGCGGGTGGTAAAGGACCGCCTTGCGGAACCGTGGCGGACGGTCTTTGCGTCCGCCACGCTTGCCTGTGGATTCCCCCGGCATCATAATCTGGAGGCGGAAAATTGCTGCCAGATGGCGGAGGGCTCGCCACCATACGGCTGGCGGTAACGGTCCCTCCGCCATCGTAATGAGCCCCCAAGACTGTATAATTTATGCAAACATTCTTGCCACTAGAGGAACTAACATTATGTCAATGATCATTAACGTAGATCAAACAGGTTTTATGAAAAATAAATATTCTTTCAATAACCACAGACTTTTATTTCATATATCTGAAGCTATTTCAACTTTATCCTTCCCCTCTGGCTTTCTAGCTATTGATGCTGAGAAACCTTTTGATAAATTTCATTGGAAGCAATTATTTTGTAGCCTGTCTGCTTTTAATTATGGTGGTTCATTTATACGAATGATATTGGCCCTTTACTTATACTCTTCTGCCAGATAATTTATAAAAGGACATTTTCCAATTCTATTCAGCTTTATAGAGGCACTAGACAAGGCTTCCGACCTTAGCCTTCAAGTTTTTAGTAGCCACTGACTCTTTACTTTCCATTATCAGAAATGTGAATGGAATTTATGGTATCACTATAAAAAACCTTAACATGAAAGCCTCTGCTTATGCTGATGACGTTTTACTATTTATTAACAACCGAGAGACCTCCATCCCTAATATTCTTTCTCTTATATATAAATGGGCTTTCCTTTAGGGTACACTTTAAACGCTAAACTTGTACTCTTTAAATGTTCTCTGTACTCCTGATATGCTAAATAAAACTGAAGTAATATGGCAAAATAAGAAAATAAACTATTTAGGTATTCATTTCTCACATTCTATTAAAATATCCATTCCACTGAATTGTGACTACCTCCTATCTAAAATTACAGATAAAATGCATGACAGGTACTCTCATGGCGGGGGAAAATGTAATCTGTGAAGATGGTCATTGCTCTTCAAATCTTTTATAGTTTGTCCTTGCTTTAAATGCAACAGCTTCTCACATTTAAAAAACAATTGGACAAACTTATGTCTCAAATTATTTGGTATCACAAACACACATGTTAAACCTATGCTAAACTTAAAAGTGCAAACATTACTGGTGGCTTTGCTCACCAGGCTTCCATAAGCATCACAAAGCCTTTATTTTAAAGCAAGGTTCATTATGGTTTAAATGGGTAGACCCCACTAATATACCCAAATGCTTTTTATTGAACAAGGATTAGTCTCCCCCCTTCATTTTCCTGTATTATCTATGACTGATTCTAATACTTTAGTAAAATCTTCTACCATTCTCAAATTGGCCTAGTTAATTTTACAAAATTTTCTTTTTTAATTCAATCACCTGTTTCTATAAACTTGTCTCCATGGCATAACCCTTTGATAAAATTCAATAATGCCATCAAATTCATGGAAATCATGGATAAATGCTAGTATTTTTTCATCCAAGTGTTATTTGTAGCAATGATACTTTTTTACCATTTTCAGAATTGCAACATAAATTTTCATTACCTTCAATGGATATTTATAAATATGAACGTTTATGCAATTCTGTTCTGAATTTATTTTCAGAAGAGTTACCTACTTTCCATTTCTCTGATTCAGAAATGTGTATAAATGCTATTACTGCCTCCTCTCATGCTGTTTCCAAATTGTACAATAAAACTACAGAACACAAATGAAGTCATTTTACTGTCTCTTAGTAATTTTGCAATAACAAACTCTCTAAAACCTTCTCACTAGATATTTGGAAAACAAGTTGGTTAGCAAACATTTCTGATTGACTTCTTGTTGTTTTATAGCAAACTAAGGGGCATATTATCAAGCCAGGCGATAAAATTATCGCCGCTTTAGCGGCAGAAAACTGCCGCTGAAACAGCGATAATGGGCTTGATAATATGCTCTATGGAATTCCAATTGAAGCCCATGTTAGATGTGAAGGACATCTAACATGGGCTTCAATTGGAATTCCATAGAGCATATTATCAAGCCCATTATCGCTGTTTTAGCGGCAGTTTTCTGCCGCTAAAGCGGCGATAATTTTATCGCCTGGCTTGATAATATGCCCCTATTTCCTTTATTTTGTTCAATTGTCTATGGACTCCTTATAAATGATTTAAAGCTAAACCTTTAAGCTCTCCACTTTGTTGGCACTGTAAGTTGATTGATGGTTCACTAATACATGTTTTCTTTGAATGTACTATTATTGCTCAATTTTGGAGAGATGTAGGGGACATTTTAATGATAATCTTATTTCTGGTAATCTTTCTTGTGATATGCGTATCTGTAAATCTACTTCCTTTTTCTCTACATTATCTGCCATACATAACAAATTGTTCGGTTTGTTGATATCTTCCTTTCTCAAATCAGTTATAGCCAATTGGAAAATGCATTTTTCTTGTCAATAGTACACATCTGTTGATCGAAGATTATTTTTACATGAGGAGGAGCTCATTTATCTCTTAAGGGTGTTGTAACTAATGCTTGCTTTTCTCAGTTATTTTGGAAACCAATTGATGAGTATATTGCATTACATTTATAATGTATTACTACTGATATCTATAGATTGTTACTTCATATTCACGTTGTTTCTTATGCATTAAAAAGTCGTTGTTTTTTCCTTTATATGTAATTATAATTTTATTTTCACATAATGATTCCTTCAATATTTAACTTTTAATGGTACAATATGAAGTGGACTTTTTTGATCCCCATTCTAATATTTACCATTTCTGTGTTTTTCTTTTGTATTAACCTTTCACTTTAAACTCAATAAAATATTTGCATCTTAACAGTTGCTATTTACAGATGGGTCTCTAGCCAGTGGTCTGTCATGCGTCCCACAACTTTAATACCATTCTGTCAATATTTTCAGAGAGACGGACAGGACCAGGCCTGGTGTTAAAACCAGCAAACTCTTCTCCATGACCCAAACAATTGAGAGGTTAGGTTGGTGAATTCTATGCAGTCTCATTGGGGTTATGTATGCCCAATGCAAGAATTTATAATGAAGCAATTTGTGTTGGTAATTCATGGATATGTGACTAGTTTGTGTTCAGCAATATGTCCATTGTGCATCTGTCAAAGTCTCTCCTAGGTCCATTTCCCATTATCGTACAGTCTGGTCCATCTGTCTGTTTCTATAATGCAACACAAAAATGTACAACCTGGACACACATCTCGTGGCGTCCGGTGATCTAAACAACTGGGTTAGCAGTGTAAAATCTGTAGATTCCTCTGGGAACACTGGAAATGTGTTTTACAGTGTGTCGTAACCTAGCATATATGAAAATTTCAAGCATTGTGGGGTTTCGTCGTGCACGGAATTATTCCAGGGTACGAAACTGCCCATCCACATACAAATGGCTGATTTCACCATTTTCCTTACAGTCTCTTATACAGAGTGTTCTGCGGTCAGTGGCAATATGGGGCTAGGTATAATCCATATAACTGGTGGATTAAAAAACCTTCCTAATTTGCGGCACAAGGACCTCCATGCCCAACACACAACAGCCACCGAATCACCTCTTTCTGTGGCCTAGGCATTCCTAATGGAAATATGGAGTCCAGTGGGGCTCTCAGTTTGCTCCCTATGTGGGATGAGGTATATAACCTTCGGCACAGCTGACAAGTAAGGTTTATTCCACACATTTGAAACATGACTGGGATGAGCTTCTCCAGTACAGTCCTAAAATGGCTCATCTCTTTCCTTACCAACTCATCTAAATGAGAACCTCGAGATCCTACCACCTGCTGAGTCCCCCCAGGAATTCATGCTTTCCCTCAAAAACCGTCCTCACTACATGAAACCACTTGGATCCATACTCATCAACAACAGCATAACGATTCATGAATATGCCAATGGCACACAGCTTTGCTACACATTTCCTTCAAAACAAGACATTCAGTGACTCAAATCCTGTTTTGATTGAACTCCAAACTGGATATCTAGCAGCTACTTAATGCTCAACACAACGAAGACAAAATTACTCGCAATGCCAGACTGATATGTGCACCAATTGGCCTTTATATTTAAGATGTTAATATATTCCACGCAGATCCTGACATGCATTAAAACTATCTGTGTCTGAGTATTTTTACTTAGCATAAGCCTGCATTTCTCCTTACAAAGTGGCCTGAAAACGAATCTGTTTAGCATGAATTCTGTCTTTGTCTGTGTTTGTAGAGAATTATAATTCATGTTTGTGTGTTTGTGAGATTGCCACCTGCATTATGCTTCCGTTTCTGCATTGCTCAGGGATGACCAGACGTTAGGTGAAAAGACCCTCCTGAAGAGGGACCTTGCTAATGCATGATGTCGATGTGGATGGGGTTCTGAGTGTACCGTGTGGCTGTGCCTCCACACGCTTCATGTGAAAGCGCTGTTCTCGACCGGAGGTTTGCTGCTGCTTCTTCAACGCCGTTTTTGCGTCAGAGAAGCCCCTAATTGCTCCATCGAGATGCTATGTAGAAAACGATGCATATAAACACATTTCTAATTAGAGAGGGGTTGAGGGAGAGATCAGTTGCTGGGGGCTGTTCACAGTAGAAACCTGTGCCAAGCTGCCGCCTGTAAACGAACACGAATTATAGTCTCAGTTGCATGCCCGCTGCACCATGCTCTGCTGCTCGCTAGCCAGGTTTGCATTTTTAAATACACACATATATAAACAGGTCTATCACTACCCCGCCCGCGCATCCACCATCATCCTGATCCGCATCACGCTCGCTGTCCTCTCTCTGCCAATCACCTGCTCAGAGGTCAGACAATTGATTTGCATTTGTGAGACGCTGAAATCCAATTTGTCATCTCCCTGTCATCTCTCTTCAAAGACCTTCATTTAGAAGGGTTGTTTTGTCTCTTCTCTGTCTTAACTTCTCTTGCTTTGTTCATTCTGTTCACACACCACGTCAGTGCGTCACTCCAAGCCTCACATCCTCCTGATCCTCTCACTCACCCCAGCAATGGAACTGTCTCTTGCACCTCAGTCTCTTCTCGCCTCTCTTTTCCACCACATCCCCTGCTCTGGCCCCTCTCAGATGATCCGCTCCATGCTCAACCTGGTGACTTACACCAGCTGTTTGCAGAATACTGGGATCAGAAATAACGCCTGTCTTAAATACTGTACCTTAAATGTCATTTAGGAAATATCCTCTCACTGGTTGTAGATTTTCTATTATAACTCCAATGGGAAGAACGTTTTGTATATGATGTTAAGGACAAAATGTTTCTGTCAGAACTACAATATCCTCCTGGCAAACCACTGCAGCACCATCTGAGGCCTTTCGCAAACAGTCTAGTCGACTAGCACGGTTGTGGGATCTCCGGGTGATGCTGCTCCTGGGAGTCTCCTTCCCTTACATACAGCTCAGAGTCCCACCCCTCACTGGAGTCACAGGGCATCCCAGCTCTCCCTGCTGCCATCAGAAGTCTTTCCTGCATTTGCTGTTTCTCCAGCTGTCAGCATCCTTGCCATTGCTGCCCCTGATGCAAAAGTAATTGCAATAAACTCAGGAGACCGTGAGAACATGTGCACTTGCTGAAGAGACTCCTTCTCTGCTTGGCTGCCACTGCAAAAACAGTGAGCTCCCTTTTTGCCTCTCTGACTTGTGTGTGCTGTCTTAAGTGTCTAAGCGCACCCCCTACGCACAGGAGAGACTTAGATTGGGGGGATTGCTGCTGTTTTTCCCCGTGATGCCTTCGTTTTGGGTGTGGTACCCCGACACCGCCAGGTGAGGTGCTGTCAGGATAGGAGATGTGTACAGGTGTGGTGATGCAGAAGATAAGGTGTTGCGCTCCACTCTTCTCAACTCACAGGTATCAGCATATTCTAGGGCAGCTTCCAATGGCAACAGAGGACAAACACTGTCCTTTCCCTTGTTTCAGGACAGCGACTGCTCTCCGGTGTACTCTCTTGGTCCATTGCAATGCTAGAAAGGGGTGAGCATGACGCGGCCATTCCCTGCCTGCCACTCGCACCCTGGTTTCCAGTTAATTGGGCACAGGAACAAGCACGGACAGTGCTTGAGGCTTTTTGGATTGTTGATACTTCTCCAGAGAAAGGAATTGCCAGTACTCCAACTTGCGAACTCAGAATACTGATACTGAGAGCCAGAAAACATGCAAATATTTAATACACTATTGCCCATAACACCTTTAACGGAAAGTAACTCCCTGCAATAAGGTACTTACTGTAGAAATGTCTTTGTAAGCTTTAGGGGAGAGGCTGCAATTTTAAGAGGTAAACTTGGCCTTCAACATGTAGTGCGTTAATAAAAGAGTAAAAGACACACAATTAATGAACAGAATGAAGAACAAATCAAAACATTCACCCCCAGTCAAGAGATCTTGGTTAAATCCATCATTCTTTTTCTCACCATGCCACCCCAGTTTAAACTAGGTCATATGCAAATCATTCTTGACCCTGTGCCTCAACGGAACTACCCAGCCCGAACTGCCAAGCCAGGTCCTCCCTGGAACGGAAACAAGCATCCTAGGACCAGTTTCGGGGTTTCAACCCTCATCAGCCAGCATAGCTTGAATCCAGTGGCACAGTGAGCCCGGGACCCATGGCTGGGCATACCCAGTGCACTGAGGGTGAGAAAGCAAAATACACACAATTGATGGACGGAATGCAGAACAAATCAAAACATTCACCCCGGTCAAGAAATCTGGGTTAAATCCATCATTCTTTTTCTCACCATGCCACCCAAGTTTAGACCTGGCTATATGCAAATCAGTCTTGACCCTGTGCCTCATGGGAACAGTCCAGCCCGAACTTCCAAGCCAGGTCCTCCCTGGACTGGAAACAAGCATCCAAGCATGGGTTTCAGGGTTTCACCCTTCATCAGCCAGAATAGCCTGATTCAAGTGGCACAGTGAGCCCAGGACTGACTGGGTATACCCAGCGCACTGATTGTGAGAAAGCATAAGACACACATTCGATGGACTCAATGCAGAATAAATCAAAACATTCACCCCAAGTCAAGAGATCTGGGTTAAATCTATCATTCTTTTGTTCACTATGGCACCCCAGTTTAGACCTGTCCATATGCAAATCAGTATTGACCCTGTGCCTCATGGGAACAGTCCAGCCCAAGCTGTCAAGCCATGTCCTCAAGCATCCTAGCACCTTGTGTTTGCTTTGTTTGTCCTAAGTTGGCAGGGTATGGCAGGCGTGGGGCCCTTGCTCACTTTGCCACTGGGTTCAAGCTAGCCGGGCTGATGAGGGGTGTTTCTTCGAAACTGGTCCCAGGATGCTTTTTTCCGGTCCAAGGAAGACATGGCTTGGCAGTTCAGGCTGGACTGTTCCCATGGGGCTCAGGGTCAAGACTGATTTGCATATAGCTTTGTCTGAACTGGGGTGGCGAAGTGAGCTAAAGAACGATGATGGATTCAACCCAGATCTGTGACTGAGTGTGAGTGTTTGAAACGTTTCAGTGCTCCGCCCATCATCAACTTGGGTTTGCTTTGTTCGCCCTAAATTGGCAGGGTATGCCCAGACATGGGTCCCTTGCTCACTTTTCCACTGGATTCATGCTAGTCTGGCTGATGAGGGGCGGTATTCCGAAACCGGTCCCAGGATGCTTGTTTCCGGTCCAGGGGAGGCATGGCTTGGCAGTTCGGGCTGGACTGTTCCCATAAGGCACAGGGTCAAGACTGATTTGCATATAGCTGTGTCTCAACTGGGGTGGAGAAGTGAGCTAAAGAACGATGATGGATTCAACCCAGATCTGTGACTGGGGTTGAGTGTCTGAAAAGTTTCAATGCTCCGTCCATCATCACCTTGTGCTTGCATTGATAAAAGAGTACCATTAGCATGTGTATGACAACATAAATTAATTATATCAGGAGAGGATTCTTTTTTTTCGTGTGTCCTCCCTGGTGTTATCGCTTTTCTTTGTATGAATTCTGGGCCCATAAAGCACTGTCTGACTAATAGAAATCCACAACTAAAGCTATCTATTAAATCAATACATTTAAATACCATTAAACACCTTAGACTCCATCAGGAAGACAAAGCGGTTACGTTTTCAAACCATAACGGTTTATTTAAAGATTAAGGCTTACAGATTCAAGATTATCAAATTAGTGTCAATCAAAAATCAATAAATGAATACATTTAGTAAATACGAAGTTCTAATAAATCAAAGTAATATAAGCAAAAGGACAGATTTGTGGAAAGTTATCTCAAAGGAAAAGATTAAGTAAAATCAGTTCTTTAATAAAGCGAGCATCCTACACTGCTCTAAACTATCTCAAAAAGGAGGCAAAAACAGGTTCTATAAAAGTTCTGCACTAGCTTAAATCACACAATTCTAACATTTGCAACATCTACACATGATTGCCATGAAATGCTCCAGTCAAATTAAGGTTAATAGATACAAAAGAAGGCTCATTACTTTCTCGAGATCCTACTTCAAACGTACAGTTTCTGCAGCAAACTGTACACATAGACCAGCCTGCACTCTGCAGACTTACAGTAGCAACTAACAGCCATATTCTGCAGTTGTCACATAAAGGAAAACATTTCATATAAGAAAGAAATCAAAGACACATTACGTTACTTAATTGTGAGTTCGGTTTCTTCTAGAAATAAAATATGCACATGATATGAAACAAGATGGCTCCCAAATATTACCCATAGTCAGTCTAAAGGTGACTAAAACACAGTTAACGAGTTTGCATGTTCACATGTTAATTTCAATATTACGCAGAAACATTTAACATGAGAAATTGAAAAATAACAACAGCAGAGGCACAATACTAATGTGCATGAAGAGCATCCCACATGCTGCCAGCTGCCTTATCACTGAAAACAGAAAATCACACCAGCACTTGATCAGACTGCACTGGCGGCCTCTCTTGGAACCTATGATCTTTAAAAGTCTGCTATATCATCTTCAAAGCAGATTTTGCAGAGAAAATGTTCTTTTTCCCAAAACATCTGCCCCAATCATTACTTAGCTTGTATGCAAGCCTGATTCATTCCCCTGCACCCTCATACACCCATCCAACTCCTCATTTTGTTCTCTATTTACTGTTTTTTCTATCTTTTTGCTAAACCAATTCCTGATATGAAGCAATCCTAGAAATGTTTAAAGTAGTGGGATCTCAATGTGGGGGTGTTAGAACTGGGGGTCTCTAGTTGGCAATGGTATACACCTTTGTCCAAATAGGGACCCTTGCTTCTAGTCAGGGGAAGGGGGATACACTACTAAAATAACCCCTGCTCACCCTCTTGGTAGCTTGGCACGAGCAGACAGGCTTATCTCAGAGGCAGTGTGTAAAGCAGTTGTGAACACATACAGTAATACAGGGACAAAACTACAGATGGACACCACACAGGTTGTATTATAAAAATAAGTATTTTTATATAGGCTTAACACAAGACTCAAACGACAAAAATCCACAATACTGTACTCAAGATATGCTTAAAAATCGGTTATTCACTTAAAATCAGTCTTTAGCAACAAATAACTTCAAAGTGAGTTATCACGGCTTCGTGACAGGAGAAATCCCAAAGTACTGCCCCGACCGCGAGGTGCGCGGTGTCAGGCCCGGAGTCAAACAGACCCCCAAAGAACAGTACCTTGGAAAAGCGATGAAAAACTAAGACAGTTCACAGCGTTGGGGAGGTGCGGCTTTGTTCGCGTTGCGTGGTGTCAGTCCCTTACGACCCCAGGGTAGGTGTAGACTCGGTTCCTTACTGCAGCGCAGGGGAGGTGTAGACTCGGTTCCTTACTGCAGCGCAGGGGAGGTGAGACGACGGTTCCTTACTGCGTTGGGGAGGTGACATCACAATAGCACCGAAACCATGGTTCTTTACGATGTCGTGCTGTTGATGGGTACTCGGTCACCCACGTCGAGGATCAGCTCCGCGATGTCGATGTTGATGTCAGCTGCGGAGTCGAGGCGGCACAGCACCAGGCGTCGGGACCATGGCACAAGTCGGAGCAGCGCTCACGGCCTCGGGCTGGTTACGGCGTCGCTCGCTGGCGTCGGCGTGGCACGGCGGCCGGCGTCGGGTCTTCACGGCTTCGGTGCAGAAGACAGCATCGCTCACCAGCGATGGTGTTGCAATTTCCTTCTGCAGCAGCTAAAACCGCAGTTCTAGATGCAGGCAAGCAGAAGGGGTGAAGTCTTGTATCCCTGAGACTTCAGGCAGGAGGCAAGCTCAAGTTTAAGCCCTTGGAGATCTTCCTCAAGATGATGCAACGACACGCAGCTTAGGGGCAGTCTCCTCCTTCAGTTCCACGGTTCTTCTCCTCAGCAAAGGGTCGTCTTGATTCCCAGAAATGATCTAAAATCTTGGGGTCTGGCCCCCAATATTTATACTACTATTTTCTTTGTTCTCTGAAGGCAGAGAGTGTCTGTGCCTACTCCAAGCCAGTTCAGTGCAGTCCTGGAGCACTTTGTTTACAGGACTCCTTCTTGCCTTTGTCAGGGTGGGCCAGGGTCCTCAGACACATCACAGGAGGCGGAGCCAGCATTGTGGATGGCAGGCACAGCCCTATTCAGGACCAGATGCTACTCCTCCCACCACTCTACCTGCATATGGGTCTATTCAGCCCTGTGCTGACTCACCCTGTCTCCTGGAGTACCCCAGCCCCTGTCACTCACAAACCCAGACACACAATACACAAGCTAGCAGAGGCAGGCTGCATGGTTAGGCAAGAAAATACCTACTTTCTAAAAGTGGTATTTTCAAACACAGAATGTTAAAACCAACTCCCCTAAAATATGTATTTTATCACTCTGAGTTCAGGCATACTAAATTTGTCTTTCTACCATGTTCCCTGGGTCAGTTAGGATTATAAGATGTTATACTCAAACTGCCCATTCTGGCCTATGGGGACAGGTAGCCTTGCAATAGTGAAAAACTAAAATGGCTGTAATTCACTATCAGGACATGCCACACACATCAAGGCATGTCCTACCTTTTACACACAATGCACCCTGCCCTAGGGCCTACATTGGGGTGTCTGATATGTAGAAAAGGGAAGGTTTGGGGACTGGCAAGTGGGTGCACTTACAAAGTCGTCATGGCAGTACCAGACTGCCCACAGGCTCTGCGATGGCAGGCCTGAGACGGACTTTCCGCATTGCTCTGATGTGTGGCACAACCAGAGCTGCAAGGCCACCAGCAGCATTTGAATTACATGCCCTGGGCACACGTGGTGTACTGTACTAGGGTCTGACAGTAAATCAAATAAGCCAATCATGGAGTTACTAATCCATACATCAATTTACCAATGGGAGCACTTCTTGCACTTTGACACTGATTAGCAGTGGCAAAGTGCCCACAGCATCTAAAACAGCAAAAACATGTCAACAAGAGAGGAGGCATAGCACAGAAAAATGGAAGGGAGACCCACCCCAATGGTGCCAGGTCTAACACGTGTCCCCTCCAGCTGAGATGTGGGGAGAACTACACTACCTCCTGGGAGGTCTCATCACTAAGGCGGAAAAATCTGGACAGACTATCAACGTTATCATGCTCTGTACCAGGGCGGTGTTTCACCGTAAAGTCCATCCCCTGTAGGGAAATGGACCACCTCAACAGCTCTGGATTCTCACCCCTCATCTGATCAACCATCTGAGGGGCCTGTGGTCTGTCGGAACCCGGAAGTGAGTACCAAACAGGTATGGCCTCAACTTCTTCAGTGCCCAGACAACAGCAAATGCTTCACGCTCAATAGCACTCCACCTCTGTTCCCGTGGAAGTAACCTCCTACTGATGGAGGCTACAGGTTGGTCTAGGTCCTCCTCATTTAACTGTGCCAGAACAGCCTCTACACCATTATCTGAAGCGGGCTGTGCACATGGAAGTCTTCAAGGCATCAAAAGCTTTCTGACATGTGTCAGTCCAAATCACTCTCTTGGGCTGCTTCCTGGAAGTCAGCTCTGTCAAGGGTGCACCGATGCTGCCATACCCTTTGACGAATCTCCTGTAATAACCAGTGAGTCCTAAAAAGGCTCTCATCTATGTCTGGGTCTTGTGGGGTTCCCAAGGCAGAATGGTATCAATCTTGAGCTGAAGGGCCTCTCCCAACCTGGTGCCCCAAGTACACCACGGAACCCTACCCGATCTGGCACTTGCTTGCCTTGATCGTGAGGCCTGCTTTTCGCAGAGCCATCAACACTTCCCAGAGGTGGCGCAGGTGTTCTTTCCAACTGGTGCTGAACATTGCGATGTCATCCAGGTAGGCGGCACTGAATTCTTCCAGCCCAACCAACACCTGGTTGACCAACCTCTGAAAGGTGGCAGGGGCATTCTTCATCCCAAAGGGCATAACCCAGAATTAGTAGTGCCCATCTGGTGTGGAGAATGCTGACTTCCCTTTGGGCCCATCAGTCAGGGCGATCTGCCAGTAACCAGAGGTTAAGTCAAACGTGCTGAGGTAACGAGCAGCCCCTAACTGATCAATGAGCTAATCCGCTCCGGGGATGGGATGCGCGTCAGTCCTGGTGACTGAATTGAGTCCTCGGTAGTCCACACAGAACCTGAGTTCAGGCGTGGCACCAGGCGCGGCAGCCTGTGGGACCAAGACCACGGGGCTGACCCAAGGGCTGTGAGAGAACTCAATCACCCCCAATGCAAACATCTTGGAGACCTCCTCCTTGATACAAGCTCTCACCCTGTCAGTCACCCTGTAAGCCTTGCGCTTGGCAGGAGGACTGTCCCCAGTGTCCACATCATGGACGCACCAATCAGTGACACTAGGCATCAGGGAAAACAGATCAGGAAACTGTCCCAACCGTTGGCGACAGTCTTCCTGCTTCTCAGGTGTCAGGGAGTTAGAGAGGTTCACACCCTCCACTGACCCATCTTACTCTGTTGCAGACAGGAGGTCAGGAAGCATGCCCACTTCGGACCTCTCAAAATGGGGCTTTAGGCGGTTTGCATGTAGGGCCCGCAAAGAGTTCCTGGGAGATCGCAAGTCCACCAAGTAGGTGACCTGACTCTTGCGCTCCTCCACCTCAAATGGTCCGGTCCACTTATCCTGGAGTGCGCAAGGCTCCACAGGGCCATGACCCACACTTCCTGCCCAGGCTGAAACTCGATCAGAGTGGCATTCTGATCATACCAAAGTTTCATCTCCTCCTGGCTGGCTTCCAGATTCGCCTCAGCGAGTTATCTGAATCGCCTAGTTTGGTTTCTAAAGACCAGCATGTAGCTAAATACATCCTGGGGAGGTTTACTGGGAGCTTTCTCCCAGCCTTCTTTCACCAAACTCAAAGGTCCTCTTAGTGGGTGATCATAGAGCAGTTCAAAGGGACTGAACCCTAAAGACTTCTGTGGCACTTCACGGTAAGCAAACAAAAGGCATGGCAAGAGGACGTCCCACTTACGCCTCATGGGTTCTTCCAGTCCCATAATCATGCCCTTCAGGGTCCGGTTGAACCACTCAACCAGCCCATTTCCTTGGGGGTGGTAAGGAGTGGTAAACTTGTACGTTATACCGCACTCATGCCACAGGGACTTCATATACGTGGAAATGAAGTTTGTTTCACGGTCGACACCACCTCCTTGGGGAACCCCACGAGGGAGAAAATCTCCATCAGTGCACGTCCCACCACAGGTGCAGTCACTGTCCGAAGAGGGATGGCTTCCGGGTACTGGGTGGCATGGTCCACCAAGACCAGTATGAACCTGTTGCCCATGGCTGTCTTAGGCTCCAGTGGCCCCACAATGTCAATTCCCACCCGTTCAAAGGGGGTGCTGACCACAGGGAATGGCTTCCTCCCACTTTTTCCACTTGCCTGGCAAGTCTGACATGTCCTGCAATGAGTGTCTGACCTCTTGTGCATATGGGGCCAATAAAAGTGGGTGACAAGCCTGTCAAAGGTCTTGCCCTGCCCCAGATGTCCTGCCAATGGCACATCATGAGCCAACCCCAGTAGGAAGGCTCCGAAGTGCTGGGGTACCACCAGCACCAGGGCTGACCCAGGCTCAGCAACCTTAGACTCGCTATACAGGAGACCATTCTCCCAGTAGATCCAATGTGATCCGGACTGATCACCTGCTGCCTGGTTTGTGGCCTGTTGCCGCAACCCCACAAGAGAAGGGCACGTGTTATGCACCTCGCAGAACTCCTCCCTGGAGGGTCCTCCTTCTTGCTGCCAATGGGTCAGCTCAGGCAGGTCCCCCAGTTCGGCCACTTGCTCCCCTGTAGGTTCCAGAGCATCCCCCTCAGGTTCTGCTTCCTCCTGGACCATGGGAAATATGGGGGCCAGTTTCCCGCACCCCCTGCCTCTTCTCTTCAAGGCAGGCACCTGGGCCACCCTCTCAGGCTCCAGGTCCTCTTGAACACCTCTACTGGCTGCCATAGACCGAGTGGTCGCGCACGCCCACTCAGGCAGACTCAACATCTCCAGATGAGACTTTCTCTCCATCTTCGCCCAAGGTGAACATTTTAAATCGTGGCCCAACAGCCAGTCTACAGGCATGGCTGGCCTCACAGCTACTTGAAAGGTACCTGAGACCCTCCCCACTCAAAGGGAACCTGAGCCACTCTACAGTGGCTCTCTGAGTTGTCCGCGGCAACTACTGGGCAAAATGCATTGGGGATCACCTGCTCTTCAGACACCAGCCGACAACTGACAGCTATCACACTGGCTCCGGTGTCTCTTAGAGCCTCCACCCTTTGGACATTGATGGTCACCCTCTGCCTGTATTTCTTAGTGTTATCAGACAGTTGGGTCCTGGGGACCATCTCACTGTCTCCTAAAGAGACCAAGGATATTGCTACGGGGCCCCTCCCACCATGGGCACCCATCTCCTCCCCCAGGGCTACACTAGCTACCTCCCGGGGTCTTGCACCAGGGGGTGCTGTGTTCCCATACAAGGGACATTTAGCTTCGAATGAGCAGTGGCCTACTAGACCACACTTAAAGCAAGTCTTGGGCCCCCTGTGAACAGGCTTATGTGTCGGGGACCCTGACTTCTTTTCAGGGGGAGGCTGGGAACCTTTCCCTTGGTTCCCTTAGGAATTACTTTGGGGCCCTTTCTGGAACTCCCTCTGTTTACCCTTGTCCCCCCCACTCTCCTGCTGGGGACCCTGACCACTTTTGGTGGAGTCTCCCACGTGACCCTTATGGACCCAGGTGCTCACCCAGCGGTCCGCCTCCTCTGCAAGCTTCCCAGGGTTAGTCAGCTTACTATCAATAAGGTGCTGGCGTAGCTCCGGAAAACAATTACTGGACAAGTTCTTCCATGCAATCAAATCAAAGAGCGCGACAAAATCATTCACTTTGCTACCCTTCACCCAACCATCCAATGCTCTGCAAAAGAAAGTCACATATTCCACCCAAGTACTTGACTCTAACTTTTTGCAATTTCTAAATCTCTGCCTATATAGCTCAGGAGTCAACCCATACCTGGACATCAATGTTTCCTTCATATGACTATAAGAATTGTGGACTTCAGAGGGCAAGTCTAATAGGGTATCCCGCCCCTCACTATGGACCGTCCCCACAACCCCGCTCTCCAATCCTTCTCATGGACACGGTGGGAGGACATGGCTACCTCATAGGCCCTGAACCACTGACCAATGTCATGATTCTTATAAAACTCTTTCACCACATCTTTAGGTATATACACCCTTGCTTCCACAGGCATGGACGATGTGCTGCCACCTGAGGGAGGATTCTCTAAATGTTTTGCTTTCAGAGCCAACTTCCTCAACCCTCTTTCATGCTCTAAAAGCATCCTTTTCTCTGCTAGGGCTAATTTTTCTCTCTGAAATGCCAACTCCTTATCTTCCTTACCCAGCTTGAGCTTTGTGAGCTACAATTCTAGCATCCTGGTTTTCTCCAAATGTATGTGGTTTCGTTTGGTCTGCACTCACTAGTAGTGTACAACAGTCACTGTATATGATTCACAAATGCAAGTCCAAAATCCCACCGCTGACCAACAATGTTAGAACTGGGGGTCTCTAGTTGGCAATGGTATACACCTTTGTCCAAATAGGGACCCTTGCTTCTAGTCAGGGGAAGGAGGATACACTAAAAATATAACCCCTGCTCACCCTCTTGGTTGCTTGGCACGAGCAGACAGGCTTATCTCAGAGGCAGTGTGTAAAGCATTTGGGAACACATACAGTAATACAGTGACAACACTACAGATGGACACAACACAGGTTGTATTATAAAAATAATTATCTTTATATAGGGGGCCTGATCGAAAATTAACGCGGCCCTGGCTCCTGCTGTTATAGCAAGGATGCCACGGCCACTGTGTGTTTGACCACCCCAGTATTAAATGTCTAGTAAACATGCACTGATCAGTACCCTATTTAATTCACGTGTGTGTGAGCACACAGATCAGGTGCGGAGGATGCTAACCACTGTGTGTGATGAGCAAAGCACCCCCTCAGTGGTGCAAGTTTCCAGTTTAGTTATTAGAAAGCATGCGCTGCTCTCCTGCCAGTTCGCTGACGTTGTTCACACAGAGGTTTACTCAGCACACAGATGGCGACCTAACAGAGCAGAGAGGGTGCTGCGTGCCCTCACAGTAGCAATCCCCTTTTATCTCTAAAACATGACATTCAGAGACACCACAAGCAAATACGTCTCCCCTAAGCACATGGTCATTGAGAGTGCCAATCCATGTTCTGCCATGTGCACCTGCAGACCCCAGGTGCAGACTGTGCCAGTTACCTGGCTGGTGTCGGTGTGGGGGCTCCCACAATGCTCAGCATGAAAAGGGGGCCCAGGGCTGCTGCAGGGGCTGTGCACACACCACCGAGGAGAATGCTACATGGTTCTGCTGCCATTCAAGATGGGCATGCTGCTCCGGCTCTGGAGCCTCTGCTCTGCCACTGCCTTCGCCCCACTAGGGCATGAAGACAGAGGTGGTGACTGCGGGCAGCTTACAGCGCGTGCCTTCTTTCCCCAGCTCACTCATAAAAGGAGGCCACATGGGATGCACGTGCGTGGTCTACCCCAGTTCATTGTTCTGTGGAGACATTGATGCTCTGGCAAATCGAGTCACACATGGGAGTGGGCATACAAGCCTAACCAAAAGGGGGACACAAGCTACTGCGCCTGGGGAAGAGGTCAGGGGAGGAGCGGACAAGCAGGGGTGCTGAAAAGCTTGCTTAAAAAGAAGTTTGATGAGGATGAAACAAAAGTACTTGGGCCATGGACTACTGATAAGAAGAACACACAAAGAAGAACTGGAAATGACATGCTATACCCAATAGGAACGAAGGAAAAGTAAGTGGCAAGCACACCAACCAATGAAAAGTAAGGGCGGGATGTAAGCCCCTTTTAACATTTATTTTAAATACAATAGATTTCACAAGCGCTGTGCAGGCCATACCTAAAAATCAATTGAACTGACTTATATAGTGCAAACTACATACCAAATCCCTTCAAAGCACTAGTTCAGTGGAGTAATGTGTACACCAGGGACAGAATCCGAAGGCTTGAAGTAGGTGTCTTTAAATGTTTAGATTTTTTAAATACTAAGGTGTGTATGGAGTACCTGTGCATTTCAAATCAGTGGCCATACCATTGGAAGCAACCCAGGTATTGTCAAAGCTACACTTACTGAAGAGATATGGATATGCACTCTCCTAAGAAAATATCATCACACATCTTAAAGAAATTTGGGTACCTTACATAGGGCCGCATAGTGTTGCTGGTAGCGAAGCAAGTCTTCTATGGGCATTTATGCAAAGGTGCAACATAAGACTCTCTCATTCCATTTGAGTGGTAAGACTGCTATAATTGGGATGCAGGTGGCCCCTCAGAACCTTGGGCCCTGGCACCACTGCACTGGATGCAAAAATTACATCAGCCTCAGTGTAAATAGTGAAGTTTTTCTCACATGGATAAGTATCAAAGTTCTGTGTATTTCGGCTGAAAATCAAGACCTTAGCACAGATTATAACTTGTGCAACATAAAAAGATCACTAACGCCCATTCCAGAATCCTTGAAAAAAAAATCGTAAAAACTGTACATCCATTTTCTGTTCCAGCTGGCACTTGTCAAGCATAAGTGAAAGATCGTTTGAAAATAATGCGCAAAGGCGTATTCCTCAGAAAAGTGGAAAACTGCAATGACTCGAGGCAAGGTTCGTTTAATGAAAACTTTGCACCCCCAAAATGAGAACGTTTTCTCCTATCCCCTCATCTTCTCCACGTTTCTTCCCAATCTTGGAGTGTGGCTGACACCGCAGCTCACAGGTCTCTTCACATCTACTTAGGGACCTCGGGACTCCACCCACAGTCCTTTCTTACATAACCTTAGAAAGCAATTCCCGTTTCACAGGGAAAGTTTTTAAACCATCTAAAAAAGATCGTACGCTTAGCAAAGTTTCTTCCTAAATTTGGAAGTTGTAAGCTTTACACCCACAAACACTTGCGAATCTCAGATGGGAGGAGCCAGTGAGAAGGAACGTGCTGCGGGTGATACCGGAAGGCCTTGAAGTTGCCTTGCTCCCCGAGCCCTGCTGATTTTGCACATTCCGGGACAGCGAGCAGTGCTGTGATATCGGATGCAAGCTGCACTCTGGGATGCGCCATCGCTTCTCCTAGCACCGTTTTCTCATTAACCATCCGCTCAGCAGCCAGATGACAATAATGGATTTAGCATTTCCGAGGGGACCCGGGGCTGCGAAGCTAACCCCTCTTCCTTTGGAAAATAATCTTCAGCGGCGTGTGTTTTGTGCGCCTATTTGCTTTCTAAGTTGCTTTTCATGCGTTTTCTTGATTCAAAGACACTGCTTATTTTTGCCTAGAAGCAAACTGAAGCTGGGCCAATCAATTATGAGATGACTTTGAAAAATACATGTGATCGTGGACAAAAATACCAATATTAAGCGGCAGAACATTAATACAGCTTGAAGCGAGTTTGCGGCGAGCGTCGCAATGGCGGAGCCATTTCTTCCCAGGAAAATAGGGGCATATCAGCAAGGGCCGGCGATAATTATCGCTAAGCGCACTTAGCGCTAGGATTATTTTCGCCGGCTATCGTGGAATTTTATCGCTGAGATGGCCTGCTATCAGCAACGCTTATCTCAAAAGTGATAAAATTCCTCGCGCTAACAGCCAAAAGTGAGATTATCGCTGGAAATCCAGTGATAATCTCACACATTTTGGCGTTAGCTTGCTGATAAGGCAGGGCATACTTAGCCTTTATATTCACATTACGTTGGATATTATGGCTAAGTCAGGGTGAAAGCAGGCGTAAGGAAAGTAGCGTTAACTGTGGTTAGCGCTACTTTTCTTATCGCTATGCCTGTTAGCGATTCCCTTGATAATTGGAGAAATGTCGGTTAGCGACATTTCTCCAGTTATTTTGGGACGGAAAGCCCACTTTGCATCTCATTAGAGATGCAAAGGTGGGCGTTAAGGGAAAGGGAGCTAAAGCAAGGAATCATGCGTTAGCATGACCTTGTTGATTAAGCGATAAAATTATCGCCGCTTTTCATCCGAAAACGGACGCTAAAGCGGCGATAATTTTTCACCGCCAGCTTGCTGATATGCCCCCAAGTCTTTCATCCCAAACTCAGCTGTAAAGGGGAAATGAAAGGGGTGTGCGGCAGCTCTGTATGGCTCACGCTAAGTTCAGGTCAGGTCATTCTTTTGCTACCAGTAATGTTTTGAGTCTGAATCCTGTTTTTGACTACTGTTCACCAAAACATTTGGGGAAATTTGAAATACCCTAAAAAGGGTATAGAGAGCCTTATTCTAAGTGTCATGGAAAGTCCCGATTCGTGCATTAATAGGAGTTGGTGCCCTATTCTGCATTTTTGGTTTGTTAGATGTGGCAAATTGAACATGTGGAACACTGAAACATTGCCAGTTTCGTTGCTCAGAGCAAGGAAAAATGTGTGTTTGGGACACTTTTTCCTCCATTCTGAGGTACAGAACAACTAATGAGAGGAGGGTAATACTGCAGATGGTTAATGCCGTACTTGGCAGTATTGGTCTTTACCAGTTGTGGTATTACCTCCCAAAATAACGCAAAACTCATAACGAGTCCTTCATTTGGAATCGGAGATACTCTAGGAGAGCTTTATGGCCCCATGACGGTGTGTGCTGCGAGGGAGGTCATTGTCCCATGCCGGCCTCCATCACACTATTTGCAAGTTAGTTGATAGTTGATTCCCCCACCATTAATATTAATCACTTATCAATATTAATGCTGCGGCTGTTTGTGCCTCATTGTGAACAGTCCACTTGCCCTGTGATGAATTTTAAAGTCTCCGTGCCTTGCAGCAGTGAGATTCGGCAATGGGACCAGAACGTTTGTGCACCAGACACCTCGCTAGGACAGAGGACATCTGGTAATATTGGGATTCCATGACTTGCTATGGGGCAGATAGCCTTTCGATAGTGAAATACCATTCACATACACTGCATCCTGCCCATGGGGGTACCTTGGACCTACCAGAGGGGTGTCTTACATGTGAGAAAAGGGAAGGGAAGGGCAGGACCTGGCAAGTGGGTGCACTTGCCAGGTTGACATCGCAGTTTAAAACTGCGCACAGACACTGCAGTGGCAGGTATGAGATACCTTTTCAGGGCTACTCATGTAGATGGCACAATCAGTGCTGCAGGCCCACTAGTTGCATTTGCTTTACAGGCCCTGGCACACTCAGTGCACTTTACTAGGAGCTTACCAGTAAATCAAATATGCCAATAATGGATAACCAATCACAATAGGAATTTATACATGCATATATGCACTTTAGCACTGATTAGCAGTGGTAAAGTGCCCAGAGTCTTAAAGCCAACAAAAACAGGTGAGGAACAAAATAGGAGGAAGATGCAAAAAGTCTGGGGATAACCGTGGAAAAAGGGCTAAGTCCAACAATATCCATATCAAAAGTGCCACAATGCATTTCAGGAAACTAATCTCTTCTGTGTGGGAGGCAGGGAGGTAACACAAGCCCCTGCAGAACTTAGGGGCTGCAAGACTTCAAGGTGCCGTCATCCCTTCAGGGGGGCCCATACAGTCCAAGGTCAATGTATATCTGTGAGACATGGGAGACTCGGGTGCTCACATTCTGCAGGAGGGCCCCATCATTTTCCGTTATGCCACTGGTGGGAGGAGTGAAGTCCGGGGGCTCGAGATTGCTCATTAGTGAGTCAACATCTATGTGCAATCAAAACATGGGCGGGGAAGTTGTGGTTTCAAGTATTAACTGATTATTTATTCATTTATGTTCCTTGAAAAAAGACTGGAAAAGTGAAAATCATATTCTTACAATGTTATCAAATGACAACTGCCCATTGAATGCAGCAGCAAGGGCACGCACAAATGTAGTAATGCATTTTTGCCCATGCCGTACATGCACTCAACATCATACAATAAGGTTCATTACATCGCGACAGCACTGCAATGGACACTGTTCTAGATAAATGGGAGGATGAAGGAGGTTGGTTCTTGAGAGAAATTTATTTTTTATAGAAAACTGGCATGCAACTTAAGCCCTCCCGTTATGTCTAGTTATATTTGAGACCCAACCATGCAGGAACATTTTTAGCTGCATGAACAAAGAACCACATTTTGCTGTATACGTGACTAAATTTAGAATAGCATTATAATTATTTAACTTTAAATGTTGTCATTCATTAAGACTAGACACCGGTCCATTTCTTCCTATATGCATATGAATCTGTTAATGTATATTTCCTTACTTATTACAATACAAATGATTTAGTACATGCACCTTCCAGCACTGAGAAGTAAAAAAATGAAATCAAAATACAAACTGCAAGATGAAGAGAGAAAGAAAATGAAATATCTGCAAATACCACTTAGTTTACATGGACATTCTACTCATTGAGACACAATACTGGTAATTGTAAAGCCTAATTCTATCAGGAACGTACATCTTGCCCTGCTAAAAATCTATTTCAATTATTTGCAATGGAAGCTAAAAAAGTTATTCTTTGCCCTTCAAAATTATAATATTTTCATGTAATTAATTTTTACAGATACGAAGCAACAGAGAGAGTGTGTGCATGGTGAAGGAGATGTGGGATACATGTTTGAAAATGTATCCTATTACGTTTTATTCAAACCTATAAAATGTAATTAATTATTTCATTTTAGACCCAAAAAATACTCACTGGCCACATTCTGTGGAAATCTGCATTGCTAAAGTTCTGAGCTCCTCAACATATAATGTGCCACATAATTTGTTATAACAGGGCGCAGCAATTATTTTTCTTTGCAGCAGAATTTATTCAACCCTTCTGCATTATTGGACGTTTCATTGCCATACATTTCTGGTGGCCCTGTGTACAATAGATTAACCTTCCTTCTTATGACTGAATACAGGAGTCATAATTTGTGAAGTGGTGAGGAGGGCCAAAGGATGGAATGGATGGAGGGTAAAAAGAAAGGGGAAGGAGAGGTAGGAAGTAGGCAGAAAAGGGAGCAAGGGGTCAGGTCAAGAGGGGGATAGCGTGGTTTGCAGTTTAGTGGTAGACGAGGAGAGGAGAGGTGAGGAGAGGAGAAAGTAAGTGCACAGGTAACCAGATTGTCAGGTTATTCAAGTAACCAAAATGTCAAGATTTCTAAGACTGCGACAGAAAGGATTGATGTAATTGTTACAAAGAAGCTGATAATTATTACAATCGTATGAATATCTGTAAGTTATAGACAAACCCAGCACAACAGAAATTGTGCACCTTTTCGAACAAAACAAATCAAAGATTCTGAAATTCTAAAAACATCTCAAACGAAAGGCAATGATATTTAAAAATGAGAAAATTCTTCGATCATGTTCCCACAGCTTAAAATGATATCCCTCTACCCATTAAAGTCACCTATCCCCTCCACTAAATCAGGAAAAAGAAAAATCCACCTCTTCAGCAAATACACCTATCCAACCTAATGAAGATTTTCTAGACAACGTTAAAGAAAGTATGGATTCTATTAAAGACACAGAGATGAGCATTATGCTTTCCATTTTCCTTACTACCCATCAGCAGCAAACAAAATATTAGTAAACAATGCATTAATAACAAAGCTACTGCTCCCATGACTTCTGTAATAAAAATAAACAATATACTACGACCATTAGAACCAGTACTCAGTTAATAAAATTTACTGACAGTTTACGCTGTGTCTCTTTTCTTTGATGCAAAGAACTGACCATGATAGCAGGAATAACCTTCCCAAATTTAATTTAGTACTCTCCCCCCTCAATTATTTGCTTTTCTGGATATCTCTTGTTAAAAGCGTCAAACATTTTAATTGGGTGAGGTCAGTGTGGTGTTGCATTCTAGTTCCCCTCCCGCGTCATACATCCGCAATGCATTGTGGATGTACTGACGTGGGTGTAAGATTCCTTTTCAAATAAATCCAGTACTCAGGCATATAGGTGCAAGATGTTTATTCCTAAGAGAAGATCCCATCCATCAACCAGCAGTCAGTTCTGTAACTGAACATTTACAGAACTAATCCATATACAACAATCCATGACATAGATGAGATTCCAGCATGACATAGACTCCGCACATAGCACCTAGCAACACCCCAGTGTGGAATACCACACATCTCCCTTCCTTAAAAGAAAACATATTTGTACATGTAAAATCAAACAATAATTTCAACAAAATCATCAAGATAACTTGGTCTCTTAACCACTCTGGAAGATGTCCTAGAACTATTTAAATCCTTTTCCCCATCACCCTTAGTTTGATGAGAAGAAGAACTTTCTTTAGTAGAAACCATCCCCTTTCCTTGTTTCAGCACACCACTACACACAACTACTCTATTCAAATTCCAAATACGATGGTCCTGCGTTTGAATTGCATTTTTGAACGTGTTGATTACCTTAATGGGTTTCATGAATTTAGATGAAGAACCACTTCCCAACAAACCAGGACATTTAATCTTGACCCAGTCACCTACATTTACTTTAGTTTTCTTTACAGCATGTTTAATATCAAAGTATGCTTTTCTCAACTTTGCTTTTTCTTCCTCCACTCTTACCATATGTTCACTATCACATACTCTCTCCTTTCCTTTTGATATTTCATACTTGTTAACCCAATACGGTTCAACACAAGTATTGGGCACCCTACCACGAAACAACAAGAACGGAGTCTTCCCAGTTGTTGCATGTGGAGTTAATCTGTACTCTTCAATTTTACCAATAACTTCTCTTCTCCAATCTGTACCCACACCTTTAGCCAATGCAATGGTCTCCTTAATAACTTTATTAAATCTCTCCACCATCCCATTGGCCTCCGGATGATAAAGAGCAGAGGTCTTGTGAATAATCCCTCTAGTAGACAAAAATTGCTCCATTTCCTTAGAAAAAAGTTGAACACCATTATCAGATAAAATTGACATTGGCAGGCCTTCTCTTGCAAACAAATTCTTCAAACACTCAATCACATTACTAGTATTAATAGTTGATAAAAAAAAACCTCAGGCCACCTTGAGAACATGTCTATGACTACCAAAATATACATTTGTGATCCTTTTCCTTATACAGGACCTACAATATCCAAAACAATTTCTTCCTACGGACCACTTGGACATTTTCTCAAAACCATAGGTTGCACATGAGTATACTTATTCTTATCACTAATGGCACAAGAAACACAGTCTCATATTATACGCTCAATCATTCTGTCCATTCCAGGCCACCAATAAGACATGCAAAGTCTTTCTTTACTCTTGGACAAACCTGAGTGAGCCACATGCACCAAATCAATTAACTCCTTTCTGAGACTGGTGGGAGGAATCAATCTTGTCCCTCGAAACAACAAATTACTATCTATTGACAATTCATTTCGTATTGCCCTAAAAGATCTTGTACCTTCTGACCCATCTCTACTAGAGCTCCACCCTTTTTTTAACAAGATCATCACTTCACCCAGAATCGCATCACTCTCTAATTCCTTCAGCCATCTTTCTTCATGGTCCACTACACAAACTATTTCATCATCCTCATCATCCTCCAAACTGTCTTCCTGCACACAACTACCAGGAACTAGACGTGAAAGGACATCTGCAACTCCATTTTCAATCCCAGGAATATCTTTTATTCCAAAATTATATTCCTGCAAACCAATTATCTATTTGGTTATTCTTCCAGAAACAAGATCTAATCCTTTCTTGCTAAATATTTCAATCAGAGGTTTATGATCTGTATGAACCTTAAAATCCAGACCCCACAAGAATTTCTTTAGTTTTTTTATTGCCCAAAAGACTGCTAAAGCTTCCCTTTCTATGACCGAATATCGTGTTTCTGGATCTCTGAGACTTCTTGACAGAAACATGATGGTTCGCATGCCATCAGGGCCACACTGATTCAAAACCGCTCCAAGCCCTTTCTCACTCGCATCAGTCACTAGAATGGATTTACTTGTCGGATTAAAACTTTTTAACGAAGGAGCTTGACTAAGCTTCTTCTTAATGGCCACAAATTCATCTTCACACCGATCTGATCATACAAACTCTTCACCTTTACGCAATAACTGCCTCATGTTTACTGTTGCTACTGCAAAACCCATTACAAACTTGGCGAAATATTCAATCATACCTAAGAATTTCATCAATTCAGTTTTGTCTGTAGGGGAACACATCTTCGTAATGGTTTCAATTAAATCAGGTTTAGGTTTCACACCTTCCCCAGAAATGTTATGACCTAAGTAATTGATAGTGTTAGATTTAAACTTGCACTTCTCAACCTTAACTGTCAGATTGTGCTTGCATAAATTCCTCAAGACTGATCTCAATCTAATGTCATGTTCCACGTCATCTTTTGCAAACACCAAAATGTCATCCTTGTACACACAAACACCTGGAAGATCTTTTAACACCCTTCCCATCACACATTGGAAAACTGAAGAAGCGGACACCAATCCAAAAGGCATTCTCCTAAACCTAAAGGTGCCAAAGGGCGTGATAAAGGATGTATAATCCCGAGATGACTCTTCTAGCTCTATTTGATGATACGCCGAAGTAAGGTCTATTCTGCTAAAAACTTTTGCCCCATCAAGTAGCGTCAACAATTCAGTAATGTTCGGCAATGGATACCTGTCCACTACCACACACTTGTTAAGTTGCCTCAAGTCGATGCATAGACGCAAATTCCTATTGGGTTTGCATGCTGCAACGACAGGAGCCAACCATTCAGATCCTTCAATTTCTTCTATAATCCCACACTTACTTAACATTTGCATTTCTTTTTTCATGTCTTCCCTAACAGATAGTGGGATACTTCTCACTTTACAACACACAGGAATCGCATCACCTTTTAGTTGAATCCTGTGTTGATACCCCTTTAAACAGCCTAAAGTTTCCTTAAATACATTTGGAAATTCCGTCTTTAGATCGTGTACATACTTATCATTCACATTTTTATCCACCGATTGTATTCTGTCTCTTAACTGTATAGAGGGATTAGCATTGGGATCAATAAATACTCCCAGATCGCCCTGATGAATCCAGCTAATAATGCTATCTCCACGCTTTGACACATACATTTTCCCTGATATTAATCTATCTTTGTATTCTACCAAACCGGAAAAATATCCATGTAGCTTAATCGGTTCCCCTCCATATGCCAAAGTGATGATATCAGGTTTCATTAAGGTAATCTTTCCCTTAAGCTTAGAGTTGTAAAATTCATTTGAGATGATGGTTATTTTTGCACCAGAATCAAACAAGACCCTAGTTTGTTCACCTTCTACTAAAATATTATCGTAAGGACAGGATTTGTTACTACCTTTGTTTTCAACCTGTACCACTATCTGCCCACAAATATGATCTTCAGAATTCGATTCACTGAACTCCCCTTGATATATTTCAATTTCTTTCACCTTGGGTTTACGTTTCGTTTTGCACAAAGCTGTAAAATGCCCCTTTAACTTACATTTGGAACATGTTTGATTGAGAGCCGGACACCTTTTATCATTAGCAAGATGTCCAGCCTTACCGCATCTATAGCATTTTCTTTCAGCCCACATTTTCTCAGAATTGCTTTTCCCCGTTATGTCACTATTTTCTGATTTAACCTTTACTATTTCAACTTTAGTCCCTTTTTCCGAATACTTTTTTATGACAGCAACACATTTTAAAGAATGCTCAATACGTTTGGCAACAGTTAACACTTCTTCAAGAGTTGGTTCATCTCTTAACCATAGTTCTTCCCTAATTTTTTCAATAGTACAGCCAAACATAAACTGATCCCTAATGCGTTCATTAGTTAAACCTTCAAATTTACACGAGGAAGCAAGTTTCCTTAATTGAGTTATATAATCCTCAATTGTTTCATCAGAAGATTGCATCCTTTTTGCGAACTGGTATCTTTCAAGGATAGTGCTTACTTTTGGAAGGTAGTGCTTGTCAAGTTTCTTAATGCAAACCTCATAGTCGTTTAATCTACCAGTTTCCGCAGCTGAGAGCTCTGGCAAATGGTCAAATACATCCTGACCTTCAGATCCTAGACAGTGCAGTAACAATGATGACCTTCTTTCAGCACTTAAAGAGGGTCCGCATACTCTAGCATACCTCTCGAAAACAACTTTCCATTTTTTCCATTTTATGGCAGTCGAACCAGGACATGATAAAAAATATGGAGCTGCTGTAACATTTTGCATGTTTACAAACTTTCACCCACCTAATGTAAACTGATAATATATATGATTCGCAATTTTCAACATAAGTAGAAAATTCTTTACATGAACATTTCACCTTTGAAACATCAATTAATTCTAAATAGTGTATCTACTATTTTATGAAAAATTCTGTTCTCAAATTAAAATTAACAGAATAGGGCACCACTTCCCACAAAGTTATTATTCAATAAATAAGTATCAATGACTGTCGGTTTTTTAGTTATAGACAATATAACAAGTATCACATAAAGTCTCACAGCTGTGGCTAAAGAACTGAAAACGAGAAGGTTATAAATTTACTCTCAAATCTTCAATGTCTGCCTTGTGATGAAAACGCTTTACATCTCATGCTTGTCATTCGCCAACACGTTTCTTTATTTCTTCTATTTTATTCTTTGTTTGCATGTTATTTCATATTCGCGCTATAAGAATGCCATCCATTGCTAAGCAACTACACACAAAATGGCCACCAAGATCGCTCGCTCGAGATAGCGTGTGCGTGGTGACAAGATCCGGTGAGGCGGGATAGTGATGAGGAGAATGACGCTGACACAACGTCGAATGAGCGGAGCATCGATCTCGAGGAAGGAAGAAACGATGATTCAAGATTCTAGGTGGTTGGTGGCACTTCGACTCCTTGGTAACCAATGTTTTTTTTCCAATGTTTGTAAATGCACACCAACGCGAGGCACAATTAACGTTGCAAAGCCGTATCCAATCAACGTAGCCAAGACGCGTCCAATTAGTATAGCGATATTCCACGCAATGTTTCACACATGTGTAGCGATGATGCCAATTCTCCAAAGTTTGTAAATATACACCAACGTGAGGCACAATTAACGTTGCAAAGCCGCATCCAATTAACGTAGCAAAGACGCATCCAATTGGTACAGCGATTGTTCACGCAACGTTTCACAGATGTGTAGCGATGATGCGAGTTATTCACAGATAGATGGCGTCAAGTATTCACATCAAGCATGTGTAGCACTGCGATGACAGCGTATACTCTCTTGCAACAACTCCACAAAATCCCTCAAAAATCAGGAAGCGAAGAGTAACTTACGTGTGTTGCCTGCTGAAGAGATAAAGTTCTCAGCATGGAACGATGTATCGATCACGAACACTTCACTCACAGACTTCTGAAAGTTTTCAAAGTTTAAACTTGCATAGACACAAATCCTGTTTAGAAATCCAAGAAAGTAACACGCTGATAGTGCAGCATAAGCTTCGCCAAATACTAATACGCTAAGTCAGATGTGCTACTTTCACGAGCTTAATGAACAGCCAGAAAGTATATTGAAACACAAAAATAAATCCGGTTCCTTCTCCTTTTGAATAAAATGGATAAATCCACAGAAGTCCAGAATTCTTTGTTGGGATCCTCTCCTGTAGGTTCCTGAGCCGACTACGCCAGTGTAAGATTCCTTTTCAAATAAATCCAGTACTCAGGCATATAGGTGCAAGATGTTTATTCCTGAGAGAAGATCCCATCCATCAACCAGCAGTCAGTTCTGTAACTGAACATTTACAGAACTAATCCATATACAACAATCCATGACATAGATGAGATTCCACAAAACAAAACCAGTTCCAATGCTGCACTTAATTCTAGTGAAGAATTAGACCCTGAACTGAATGAAACAGTTTCACTCACAACCACTTTTTCCGTTGGATTTAATTCAACATATTTTTATATACAATACATTTATTTTTCAATTTGTGTAGTTTTAATATCACATTTACCACATATTCAAGAAGAAGAGAGAACAATACAACATAACTATACACATTTATATATACTACTTTTTGCGACACCCCCACTTACATACAACAATCACTCATACATACTGAACAACACATTCAACAAACATCCTCAATAGACACTGTTTATGACAAGAAAAAAATTAGATGAAGTAAATATACAAAAGGCCATCGACAACTATAAATTGGCACAATTATAATACACTGCTGTGTCCCCAGTGCAGCAGACACCAAGCTTTTGGTGCAAATATAGCCCTTTACGGTTGCTTATGTCGATTCTGGGAAAAAGACGTGAAAGCTCGTCAATGCTCCTCACTCCGGGCGTATGGCGCCATAATGATTGGAGTGAGGAGCATTGACGAGCCTTCACGTCTTTTTCCCAGAATCGACATAAGCAACCGTAAAGGGCAATATTTGCACCAAAAGCTTGGTGTCTGCTGCACTGGGGACACAGCATTTTTAAAAGACCCAGACTTTGACGCCATTGGAGAGAACCATCATCCTGACACCACAATAAGTTTAACAAGTCATTGTACGGCTTCATAATTCTTGTTGAAAGTCTCTTCTGCATACACTGAGTTGCAGAAAGTGTTGGTCCTGATGAGAATCCCTACACGTAAAGGGATTCGAAACGCGTAGACCTTTCTTCAATTTCAAATTACAGAATACAGTGTATTATAATTGTGCCAATTTATACTTGTTGATGGCCTTTTGTATATTTACTTCATCTAATTTTTTTCTTGTCATAAACAGTGTCTATTGAGGATGTTTGTTAATGTGGTTGTTCAGTATGTATGAGTGATTGTTGTATGTAAGTGGGGGTGTCGCAAAAAGTAGTATATATAAATGTGTATAGTTATGTTGTATTGTTCTCTCTTCTTCTTGAATATGTGGTAAATGTGATATTAAAACTATACAAATTGAAAAATAAATGTATTGTATATAAAAATATGTTGAATTAAATCCAATGGAAAAAGTGGTTGTGAGTGAAACTGTTTCATTCAGTTCATGGTCTAATTCTTCACTAGAATTAAGTGCAGCATTGGCACTGGTTTTGTTTTGTGGATTATACGTGGCTTGACCTTGCTGCTATTTAGCCAAAACCCGAGTTTGTTCTTCAGAGATGAGATTCCAGCATGACATAGACACCGCACATAGCACCTAGCAACACCCCAGTGTGGAATACCACAGTGGGCTTACTGTAAGCTTACTGTATTCTTATCTCTTATTTATTATACAGTAATTTATAGGAATTGTTCATCGTGCTTCTTCCTATTTATACAAGCTTTGTACGACCATCTGGTTTCACCATTGTTCCACTTAGCCTGCTGGCTACTTACCTGTGTATCCGTGCTGTAAAGGGGGAAGATGTGTTGTGTTGCATTTTAGTTCCCCTCCCGCGTCATACATTCGCAATGCATTGTGGATGTACTGACGTGGGCAGTGACGGGTCGAGTGATTGGCAGTTAGCGTGAGCAGCCCTGTCACAGCGCTCCGCTCTCCCTCAAAATAAAGATGTTAATTTTCAAGCTACTGCTTCCGAGTGCTTTATCTAGGGTTTGCTGACTTTACAGTCAGAAAAAACGAATACCTCAATCTTCAAGGCATGACAAAGACGATATTTCATGCAATATCTCTTCATAGCCAAACTTTCCTGTATCTATGGCAATTAATATGTCATAAACATTACTTTCTTCTGTCTTTTGTTTTTCTATGCCCCCCACCCCTTTTCTGAATGGTGGGATAATAACAGCCTCAGTGTCTTTAATGGAATCCAGACCTTGTATAATGTTGTCTATAAAATGTCCATTCTGTTGCAAGACACAGAGACCTCTATTGTGCTACGTCAAAGCTTATTCAAAACTGCAGACCCAACAGTCTTAACTGGTTTGAAATGAACTTTTTAAAGACTGATGCTCCTGATGAATCAGTTGCTCACATTATGTCTTGTACATTTGTACCTACCTGGAATGTCTTTGGGACCATAGTGCCGCTAACAGGATACGCTCCAAATAGAGAAACATCTATTGCAGGCAGCTGCATAACCCAGTGCCTCACACCACTACTTGATGTGATGTTTTAAAAAAGATTAACAATTGCCTCAACCCATGACGCCTTAATATCTTAGTTCTAAGTTCATATTCTTTCAAACAGTTGACGAAACAATCTTGGGTTTGCAACAAACACTGGTTAGGAAACCAACTTGGAGTTAGTATACGTCCTTTTGTAATTTACAAAAGTCACACTTGTGGCAAGAAATACCTACCTACAATATCCAATGCCATTACAGAGGATACCCTTCAGCATGATAACAATCTTAACAGAATTACTAATGTACCTGACAATTCTTTACATTGTAAATCTTCATTATTAAGCCATGATAGGAAGGGATCAAAAACTTGGTTTACATACCACAGTCATCCACAGCACGGCTGAGGAGGTAATTGCAATTTTATACCCTTCAGCATTATGCATTTCAAATGTAGTTCACCTGTTGGTGTCCCATTTACATATATATGGATTGCAGAAATTGCAAATTCAGTGGTGTTACTTGTCTTGTTTTCCTTCCAAATTTGACTAACTGGGATATAACAAAAGAGATTGTGAACTGTAGGTGCAGAAGTGGGATGCAGATTCTGCTACGTTCACAAGCCTGACCATCTACCCAACGCTGATTCATATCTCTTGAGAGTTCCTAGATTCCTTGATGATTAGTTTAGCCTGCTCAGAAAGCCTGTAAAATTCCAAATATCTGCTCATTCCAATGAAATCACAGGAAACTACAGTGAGGTTCTGAAATGGGCACCACTAGACCAGCATCTATTAAAGCCAGAATTACCAACTAGTCATCCAGCTTTGACACATTTTCTAGAAGGTTCATCCTCCAATTTTGAAGTGGTAATATTTTAGCCACTCGTTCAACTCCCTTTCAATGAGTAACAGACACACGTCTAAGGTATTCTTTTTTGCTATTAGGACCAAATTGTTCAGATATCTTGAGACTGATAAATCTGCTGGATGAATGGTCCATTTCTCTTGTGATGTATGGGTCTCTTGGTCCAACAGATATGCTACTTCTTGGAAAAATGAATGGTGTTTTGAAACAGCTCCTGGGTGAACTCCAATCAGAAACCTTGAACTATGCATCTTGCGAGAGTCCATGCCAATCATGCACAAAGCCAATTAATCTGCCTGTAAGTGCACCTTCTCTGAGGCAAATCTTTCTTATCTGGGGTATTCAATGTGAACCTTTCCCCTCATGTCCAGGGTCTGTCTTGGCTACCCCAGTCTTTTATTGGGAATATTATCCCATTCTTACTAATGTTGGCCTAACATTTGTCCCTGGGACCTCGACATTGACGCACCTAGACTAGACAAGCAGGCCCCGCCTACTCCAGACCTGCTGAAAGACTTCCTCCCAAACACTCTTTTCAATGATTTCTGCATCTTCATGAGGGGCATATAAGTGCCCACAAATTGTGTGCTTTTTGTGGTCCTTAAACAGTTGGCCTACCCTGCGCAGGAGCACCTGCCTCATTCACCACAAGGTCCCTACCTTAGAGTCTATTTTTGATAGAAGCATGGTGAAAACAACATACTAAAAAAGGCCTCCCTAACAGTATTTACATATATTTCAAACAATAGAATATGAGAAGCATATACATTTTCAAACAACAATTTTTTAAACATATATCAGCAACCAAATGTCTCAAGTTGCATATTCATTATAACATGAGAGTAAGACAACATTTTTATGGTAAGTGTTAGTTCTTTTCAGATGTAAAAATTGTGCGATGAATGTGAACCATCACCAGAAAAATTAAAAGGGTCTTGCGGTCAGAAAAAATCTTAAGAGTAGGGTACTTTAGAGCTTTAATTGAAATATAAGTAAAATATGACTGGTTCAATTTGATGGGCCCAGGTATTTAGTAGATTGAACCAGTCCAGTGCTTTTGAAAATATGTGATACAGGGAACCAATTCTTTGGGAGTCCTTGCCATACACCTGCTTGCAAATCTGTGGAGCTATGAACATAGCAACCTTCTTGGAGCACAAGTTGACTTTTTTCAGTCCTTTAGTGGTGCCCAGTTTGAGTTCAGTTGTTAATGCCCCAGGGGTCAACGCTTTTTATCCTTGTCAAGTAGAGAAGTCTCCTCAGGACAGAAAACTGAAGAAATGTGTGTCTTTGAGTGTGAGTTAGGGACAAGAGAAACCTAAGTTCGAGCACCAAATGAACAGTTTGTATAAGAAACAAAATTGATCAATGTGACAGAGATATTTATAGAAGGCGTACCTTATGGAAATAAGCAATAAAGACAATCTTCAGAGGTTAGGAACGCTGTTAAAACAGATAAATACAGTGGTCTTTTAAAAAATGGAGCGATTGTAATATACCTCAAGACTGTAAAGGTGACAGAACTGAAAAAATAAATTAAAAACATTAAAGTTAAGATGAATTGAAGAGGGCTACTTGACAACGTCATAAGGCTTGGTGTATCCCCTCATGTTTTCTTCTGAAGTTGCCCAATATGGGACAGTAATCTGGCAGTAAATCCATTGGGACAAGATTGGGCTTATTAGGAGGCAATGCATCAATTATAATGGCAAAATTGTAAGTGTGTGAGGGTGTTATTTACGTACAAATGCTGATTACCTAGGTGTGCATAAAAGTTTTATGTTCACTGCCTGGTGACGATTTGTGGAACAGGTTCTGACCATCATGTCTCAATGCTATTTGGGAAGGCACCACACCAGTGTGTCATTTCATTGAATTGGGAGTGATTTGTCAAGCATATTGTTGCCGCAACATCTCAAGGCAGTTTATGGATACACACTGGATCAATGGGGTATTTATGTGAGGTTTGTGTCATCAAGTTCATTGCTGAGGGTGTGATGATGTCACACACAGCGACCTTATGGGTATTACAGGTTCTAAATGAGATAGGTGGTGAACACCCTTTACAGCTGGAAAGAACTGGGTTACATGCTCAAGACTGAGAAAATCTTGAAAGATCAGTAAATGTCCCATGAAGTTCTGTGTTGTTAGCTGATTGTTCAAAAAACTGTCCTTGCGATCACTTTTGTGGCTTGGGATGTGGTGATTTCACTGATTTGGGTGCTGAGAGGAAACACTACGGATCACTGGAATAGAATCACTGTGTTTTTTAGCTCTAATGAAAGATTTTTTATGTAAATAATATGCAATTTATTATAGCAGGGTGTTCATTGCAATGGGTGAGCAGTGGCCTCCCTTGAAACAAAGATTTCTGAGGGCCACCATAAATGGATTTTGGAAAAAAAGGGGGAACCAAAAGAGTTCTCAATCTGGTGGTTATTTGTGCTGGGGAACCTACATATGTGTTGTGGTTTGGCAGCGGGTTGGCAGTTTCGAGACCATTTGGCCCTCAGTTTAGTTGAGACTAAGTCCGGATTGATGTCTTCCTCTTGTTCTGCCTTCAAACCTAACTTACCTGTTACTCTTTTCAGAAGGAGGTCTTGTTCTTTTCCGCTTCGCCAGAGGGACACAACCCAATAGGACCCTCTGTCTTTCTCAGCTCCAGTGCAATCCTCAGTGAGATTTTCATCCATGTAATCTTATCACTCTCTGAAGAAGTGTCTGCATCCTTCCCTTCAGGACACCTTTTCCCACCTCCCATGGGAAATTCTCCATACGGTTCAGTGTTGCACCTCATAAACAAAACCTGCAGCTCATCAAATAGGTCCATCTCCTCAGAGGGAGCATCCCAGGGTTCGACGGCTCTCTTTGTTTCATCAAAACACACAAGATGATGGACGGAAGGTTGCACATTGGCAAAACATTCACCCCCAGTCACAGATCTGGGTTTAATCCATTGTTATTTTGCTCACCACGCCACTTCAGTTCAGACATGGCCATATGCAAATCAGTCTTGACCCTGTGCCTCATGGGAACAGTCCAGCCCGAACTGCCAAGCCATGTCTTCCCTGGACTGGAATCAAGCATCCTAGGACCAGTTTCGGGGTTTCACCCCTCTTCAGCCAGGATAGCTTGACTCCAGTGGCGTAGTGAGCATGGGACCCACGTCTGGGCATACCCTTCCCACATAGGGCGAACAGCAAAACACACAAGATGATGGACGGAATGTTGCACATTGGCAAAACATTCACCCCCAGTCACAGATCTTGGTTTAATCCATCGTTATTTTGCTCACCAAACCACCCCAGTTCAGACATGGCCATATGCAAATCAGTCTTGAACCTGTGCCTCATGGGAACAGTCCAGCCCGAACTGCCAAGCCATGTCTTCCCTGGACCGGAATCAAGCATCCTAGGACCGGTTTCGGGATTTCACCTCTCTTCAGCCAGGATAGCTAAACTCCAGTGGCAGAGTGAGTACGGGACCCACGTCTGGGCATACCCTTCCCACATAGGGCGAACAGCAAAACACACAAGATGATGGACGGAATGTTGCACATTGGCAAAACATTCGTGTTCAAGGTTCATTTGGATGTGGCCTCAGCACTCGGCTGACGCTCGAACTGTTATTAAAGATTTGCGAGTTTTTATCGGCACATACGCAATTGGCATACTACATTCTGACCAGGGTCCTGTGTTTAGCTCTCGAGCTTACAAAGAAGCCATGGCCAGTTTGGGCGTAGCATTGCGGTATTCTTCTCCATTCCATCCTGAGGGAAATTCTGTTGTGGAAAGAAAAAATCGGGACATAAAGCAGTCTATAACAGCTAGGGTATTAGGTTCGGGTGATGAGTGGGTCAACCATCTTTATGGGGTTCAACGCTCATTAAACAATTTGCCAGGAAGTTCTCTAGGAGGTGTCACTCCATATGAAGTCTTATTTGTTACTAGAATGTTGATTCCGGACCTTGACATGAAAGGCACAGTGGTGGAATATAAAAAGTTTGATATCAAAGATCATTTGGCTGTTTTACAGGACTTAAATGACCTAAGATCGAAACAAAGCAAAGTGTTCCTGAAGCCAACCACCACTGGGGAAAAACCAACCATCAAAGCAAGGCCTGTCCCAGCAAAGCTTAGTGATCTAGTCAGCGAAAAGATCGCGGACAAGAAGGAATTTGGGCCTTCTTACAGACAACCAGTACCTGTCCTAGCAATCCACGGATCGGGAACAGTACTACTGCTGCCCCTTGCTGGTAAAAAGGAGAAAAGATTTATGTCCATCGACCTGATCAAACCACACTATGTAGCCGATATTAAGCAGTAGGCCAAGTGGACTCCGACAATGTAGCAGACGCACTCCGCTGGCTACAATCCAAAAGGTTCAAACTGAGAGACTCATCATCACCTTTGAAGATTCTACAGTGAGAAATGAAGGACTAAGCAACAAAGCTATGGAACTCGTCCCTCTTGAGACCCAAATAACAGTTCGTCCTGATACATCTGTCTACAACAAAGTAATTGATCAACTGGTTCCAGCGATTTCAGTGAATCCTGATGCAATTCAAACCATTGACAGAACTGCCTCTGGCTATTTCATTAACTTTGATACGTTTTCTGAGGATCCCAGCGAACCAGAAACGACGCCAGCACAAAGAACTTTCAAAGAACAAGCAATAGACTTTTTTCATCTCCTGAAAAAGACTTATCTGGTTTTACCATGTATTGAACAATGGATTGTTTTGGGAATATTCTTCTTTCTACTTTGGTTAGCTCTGGTACTAACTCTGGGTATGCTGATAAATGGAAGATATATTCAAATGGACTCAGCAAGTAAAAGAGTGAACTTACTTCTCCAGCCACACAAATCATCCCATCCTGAAGCAAGAGACTTGTCAGCAGTGAACATCACAGTCGATCCTATACCAGATGGTATAGTTTGGGACAGAACTGAATATGACATTTTTGGTCCATCTGAACATTTGAAGATTCCACACTTATTTTAAATTTCGGAAATGACTTTATTGCCTCTAGTACCTTTTCTGATGATTGGGACTTCGAGACTGTTAATAACATGATGTTTGATATAGAAATGTCTGCAGTATTCACAAAATATGGATATTTAGAGGGTTCATCAGTCTATGAACAAATGTATTGTTATAACCACTATGGTCATCATTTCTTGCGTAAAACTGCATCACCTAGAAATGTATTTATGTATAACCAATGGGAACATTGTCCTACACCTCCAAAGGGTAGCTCAAAAACTTTTGCAATGAAATTTCCACGTTTTTCAGGGTTCAACTTATCAAATTCAGAATCATTTTATTTTAAGAATATGAAAAAGACAGGAACGAAAAATATGTTAACCAATACGAAACATATTTCTTCTGCAGCCTTTATTGCCCAACTGTCTAGACAGGTTTCGACTTTTGGATAAGACAACATCTGTCTGGGGTACAAAAGATTGGCAAGTGCAGGGGGTAGAAGCTTTGTTTAGAGCCTGTATCATCCCTGAGCAAATTATGTTTTTGAATGACACTGTCCAACAAACGTCTTGCCTTGGGTTAGCCAAGATCAAAGACATGAACACACCGACCATACCAATACCTGCAAGTAATAGCACTACACGGGGGAGGTCGACATACATAATATTTTGCATCACTACAGATCAGATCCAGAATGGAAAAAATGGTTGCTCTGGCCCAGAGACACAAACAACTGTCAAGATCGATTCCTGAACAAAACACAGGGTTTCACTATCAATAGGCCAGACCCACGTTATGTTCAAAGACAGCATCCAGGGGTAGTAACAACATACAGTGTAGGTAAAGACTGCCTTGATTGGCTACAGAAAGCTACACTGCAGGATGTAAAACAACACTTATCTTTACTTAAAGAAGGCGCAGACCTTGGGGAATTCTTGGTAGGACCAAGAAAACCGCGTCAAAAACGTTTCATGTATGCCGGTATATATGCTGCTAATAATGAAATATGGAAGATTACCCAAGCAGAGACTGCAGAACGAATACGAGAAATTGATCGTATTTATTTAGAGAAATCTCTCTCTGTAGTAGACAATGGGTTAACGACTCTGTCGTCCAGAATATATTGATTGGACAGCATTGTGTCTTCTGCCATAGACATCATGGAACAAGACTTGGTCATGCTGCAACATGGTCAGTCACAATTGCGTTCTATAATGCTATTAGGCTGGACGCTCCAAAACTTGTGTTCAGGCTATGTGCCTTGGCATTTATTCAACACTACGTCACTGTTTTCAGAATTCAATCTCACTGATAGACAGATCAAACTGGCACAAAGGGGAGCAGACTATACGGTGCTGAGCATTGAAAAACTGGAGAAATTACCATTCACGGTGGCAGAAAAACCAGCTACTGAGTGGATCATTCATGGTAAAATTACTCTGCCTGTTACAAGTTTCCATTTTCAGTATTGCCTAAAACATATACCAGCAGGAAAATATGAAAGGTTGGGTAAAGAATACATCAAGACATCTTGGAATTTACCTTACACACATAGATGTTGGAGAGGGGTGCGTGAAGTGTTTCTTAGTGGTACAAACTGTTAAAACGCACTAAGCGGTTCTCTCCTTTGTCAGGGTATTAATTTACACGGGGCCTACGATGGTTCCACTACAAACTTATCCTGTCACCTGCAAGGCTCACCAGCTGCAGTGATTAATCCAATTTTTGGACTACTTTCGAATGGAAGTTACCTCATGTTGAATGATCACAGCTGCTGTGGCATGTTGCCAGGTATCCCATATCTAGTAACGGTTACATCCAGGGTCACTTGTTGTATGCAAGTCTTGTTTCCACAAATACAGACAGTCAGGGAGTCGCCTCTATGGTCTTCACTGAACATCTCTTCTATACGAATTGATACTCTAAGCAGAATGAAAGCCATTCTTTTGTATTTTGTATTTATGTCTTTTTTGTAAAGCGCAACACTCATCCCAAGGGACATCACGGCGCTGTGAAACACAATCGAGTGTAAACATGAAGAAGTTTAAATTACAGTTTAGTAGCTGGGAAATAAATGTGCTTTCAACTTTT
Organism: Triturus cristatus; assembly: GCF_964204655.1. Classification (NCBI taxonomy): domain Eukaryota; kingdom Metazoa; phylum Chordata; class Amphibia; order Caudata; family Salamandridae; genus Triturus; species Triturus cristatus. Next base: position 807,406,506 of record NC_140590.1, read on the forward strand.
TCCTGAACATCAAGTATTCTTCAGTCAGACGTAAATCTAGAGGAAGTTTGTTCCAATTGACCGCTGTTCATTTGGAGAATGAACAATCGCCCATCCTGACTTTGGACATACGCTTTACTGATGCCAATGCCTGATAGCGGGATCTAAGATTACACAGAGGCACGTGAAATTTTAGTCTCCCGTATAGGATTTGAGGGCCAGTTCTATAAAGCGTTCTATGTGCGAAACACATCAGTTTAAAATTAGCTCTTTGGCGTACGGGTAGCCAATGTAATTCTTTCATGCAAGAGGTGGCAGAACTATACCTAGTCTTATTGCAAATAAGTTTAGCAGCAGCATTTTGGACTACTTGTAATCTGGTGAAAAGGTAATCAGCCATGCCCATGTATAATGTGTTACCGTAGTCCAGATTGCTCACCAGAAGTGCTTGTGTCACGGTTTTCCTACAGTTTAAAGGAATCCATGGGAAAAGTCTTCTAAGAAGTTTTAAAAGGGCAAAACATTTCCCGCATAGTAACCGTACTTGGTTCTGCATGGACAGAGCATTATCAAAGATAAAACCCAGATTCTTAGCAGCCTGTCTGGGTTCCGGAGCGGTTCCCAGAGCCTGAGGCCACCAACTGTTGTCCCAGATTATCTGGGCTCCTCCAAAGAGTAAAATCTCAGGTTTTCCAGCATTGAGTTTTAAACAATGTTCAGACATCCAGTTTGCTATTTCAGTAAGACAATTGATAAGGTTGTCCTCAGTATCCACTTTTGTCAACCTAGCAGACAAAGGAATTATCAGTTGTGTGTCGTCAGCATAGGAGCATATATCAAAGCCCCATTTCCTGCTGATATCTGCCAAAGAGGAGACATATATATTAAAGAGCGTGGGGCTCAGAGTAGCTCCCTGTGGTACTCCATAATCAATGCTCTTAGCGGTGGAGGAAAAGGATCCCATTTGAATTATCTGAGTTCGATTCTTAAGAAATTATGCGAACCATGCTAAAGCATTTAAGCATAGTCCCTTCTCGTGCAGCATTCGTAGTAGTTTATCATGAGATACAGTGTCAAAGGCCGCTGTAAGATCCAAAAGAATCAGTGCCACAGCTTTGCCCTGATCAACTAGAGACCTGATGTTATCTGACACAGCTAGTAAGGTAGCCTCTGTACTATTGTTAGCCCTAAATCCAGTCTGTGATGAGTCAAGTAAATTATTGGATTCGATAAAAGTTGTGAGTTGTTTGTTAACCAACTTCTCTAGGACCATTCTTTCACAACAAACTGTGCCACTGACCTCGGCCAAAGAAACCTATTATCTACAAGTCGCAAGGACTTCTGCCAAGATATATGCCCTTTTGAATTCAAACTGCCCTGTACATTTCTCAGAAATGTTAGAACGTATCTTAAACATGTCTGATACGAGTGGTATTGTACATGTATTTAAGACCGTGTGTTCAGGACTGTTAGCACCTTTTCAAACAGTCCTCTGAATAATTCCCAATTTCGTGCACTCTGTGTTTTGCGGACTGCCACTACTTTTTGGACTCGTTGCAGGGATCCTGTTTTTGCTCCTACTGCTCCAATATGGCAAGCCAAATCACCGGCGTCACTCCAAGCACCATAGAGATAGCTCTATTGGAGATGAGGTGTCGTGAGCGCATCATCCAAATTTTAGGTTTACCTCGTCTACGAGAATTAAATACCACATGGTTTCTGTCATTCAGACCAATCTGGAAAGATTGCATCTTACCTGTTCTACGCTGCCTGCTTTGCGGTGAAGAATGCGTGCTAGACATATGTCTGACACGCCCATCAGTTTTGCCTACAAATATCGATACTCTGCTGGACCCGGTAACGGCCCATGCTGTGTGTTGTCCCCAGCAGCTACCAATCCTGATGACGGCATTTATTGAGATCTCACAGACGCAAATTGCTACTGCTGAGGTACGAGAGGAAACAACAGGCACGCAAGTAACACCCAATACGAACATTGCTGATGCGACCACTGCTGACGGCGATGCTTCTCATCTATGTGCGGTTCGTCTTCTAAACGAGGTAATCCAACTTTCACTTTTTGTCTACAGGATTAGAAGATTTCATGTTTTCTCCATCCTAATACACTGACTTTTGATTCGGCACACAGTGTACCGGAAAGACTCTGAAATTGGCCTTCATTGTTCAAAACAAAGACTAAACTTGGAACTTTTTCCTATGATAACTTTTTTTTCTCCAAATTTGGATTTTTCTTTTTATGGCACAGTAATCTGCTTTTAGTAGAACTATTCATAGAGAACAGAATTCTTTGATACACTTTCAGAGACAATATGTCACCTTGTCAATAACAATTGCTTTATGTAACTTGACATGAAATGGTTTCAGCCTTTTTTCTTCTGTATTTACGAGCCATTTCATAATGTGTATATATATGTATGTTCATTCATTTAGCATTCGATGTAAATATATGCTTAGAATTAAACATTGCTTTAATATGTACAGCACCAATGCATCTTTAATGCATAGCAACAGTTTTTATGCATTTTTGAAAATTTATTTTTAGACATGTTCTTAGCCATCCATATGTAGCTGTATTTTAGATATGTTTAGCATGTTTAGAATTTAGTAATGTCATTCATACGAAAGTGGAGTGGGTGTTTTGTGTTGATTTAGATACCGTATATAGGTCTCCCGATTTATGTCCTTATATAGGCACAATTTGCATTGCCCATTTTTAGGCATAGAAATCCTACCCTTATTTAGGCATTATCCATGCTAACCAAATACAGGCATGGCCACCTACATCCGTTCATCTACGTCACAACGAGTTCTTGGAAAACCAGACTCTTAAGCCTATAGGTCTTCCCCTTGCTTGGATACTGATTTCTCCAAGAACTCATTTATTATGCATTAACATCTATTCCTTAGGGGTTCATTCATGACGTTCTTCTGCCCGACTTTTACGTCAATACTGGCATTCCTAAACACCTTCAAGGTATAAATATACCTTCACTTACCATGGCAAACAATGGTTCGGCTGCCTACTTGCACGACGCGGCTCGCCACGGCAAGTTCGGAAGGAAGTCAAGTCCCCACCTGACGCACTGACCAGACGTTGTCATCCTTCTCGCAGAGAATCCAGCTCCAGTGTTTCTGACTCCCCTTGCGGGGTGTTAGAGATAGAGACTCGGAAAGAGATTCCAACCTCACTCATTCTAAGGTTTGGAGCGGACTTGAACCTAGAGGGACTTTTGGCAAATCTTGGCAACTATAGCTAAACTAGACCATAGACAAACAGCACCTACTCCTCACCTCGTACTGCACTTAGTTTAGGTACACTGGGGTAGAACTAGCTAGAAGCATCAGATGAGTATTAACATTTTAGCCTGTGTTATTTATGTATGTATTTTTATGAATATCTGTCATAGCTATAAACCATGCTATTGCAGTATTATTTTATCTTACTGCTAACGCCTTATGTATTATACTTCGCATTCTGTCTTACGATTGTAGTAGTTCATATGATTTGCATGAGAAATAAGACTGCTCAATAAACCCTTTTTATTGAAACGCCCGTCTATCTATTTCTGTGTAACTCTGTAGAAATGAAGCATGCACGATTGACTGAGTGAAACTATTATCTATTGTTTCCACGATTCTGAGATTGTTCCGATTCTAAGGGAAACAAAGTTGTCATGTTTATGCGGTTGTCAGAAACTAATTCCTTCTTGTTTATTCGAGAAGTTTCTAGTGACCTCTGAGTTAGCTGGCACACACAAGTAATTAAGTTTAATGTACTTGATAGAGACATACTGACCTCAGTTCTATGTCAAAACTATAGTGTATATTATTCCAATGCGTAGAGCCTCTCAGGAATATAGGAACTACACTACATAAGTATCTCATGCTAGCAACAGCAAACTTTGGTGGCTTGCTTTCATTTCCAGTTACTGGTGTTCTTTTTGTCATCTTGCATTCCTTTCAGAGCCACCTTTAATGTTGCCTAAACCTGGGCTCTTTCAGTCCCTCACATGCCTTACAATTCTATTAATTTGCAGGCAGCCAGGTTCGATAATAAGACTCGACGGTGCTATTTGTCATCAATGATTGTATATTTATATTGATGAAGCCTGCCATTGCTTTGATAGCTTTCTTAATACCATTGCTTCCCCTCCTTCCAAACATAATTGTGGTAGAGTCGCATATTCATGGGGGTACCTGGAGATGTTCTGCCTAATGATCAACTTGACGATGAAATTGCCACTCAATTGCCACCTTCTACACTTTTCTGAGGTGCTAGAGAATCAGGCGAAAACGAATTGCAAAAGAGTAGAAAGGTTTAGGAGACAAGACTATTCTGTAGTTGACAGGGAGGCTTAGAAGGCAGAACTTAAATCTTATAACATGCTTGTGAAAACTTGTAGGCGAAACTACTATCATAAAAAAGTACTATCTGCTAATTATCCTACTTATTGCAGTTTTTGCTTCTCTAGTCAAAAGCACACATCATCTCCCTAAAACCTCACCTACTCCAATGTTTTGTTCGGATTTGTTTGACTATTTTTCAGGCCAAGATTGTCTCCATTTTGTCAACTTTCACACCTATGGCGACTCGAATGGAAGGTCCATTGCTGGCCTTAAGGGATGGTATGAGCTCAATCTTATTATGGAGTAGGAAGTAATAGCTATAATCACTCAGACCAAATCAGGCTCTCCTTGTCACATGTCCTATTGGGGTCTTCAAAGAGATGCCATCTTTTTTCTCTCCTTGGATTACCATGATGTGCAATGACTCTTTAGAAAGAGGAATTGTTCCAGCCTTTTGTAAAATAGCACTTATCACACCACTTTTGAAAAAGGAAACGCTTGACCCTAATGTTCCTTTAAACCATAGCTCTAGCTCTCTGCTCCTACTTTTTGCACAGATATTAGAAAGAAGGGTTAATAAGCAGTCAGCCTCATATTGAGAGGAAGGTGGTGTGTACAACAAGTACCGATCTGGACAAGTACTAATCTGAATTTCGTGCTCATTTCAGCTTTGAAACCGTGCTAACGGCCACCACAAATGACATGGATGCTTCTGGGTGCGGGCACCTTGTCCGCACTCATACTTCTTGACCTGTCAGCTGCGTTCAACACTGTCTTGCATGATACTTTATTGAGGAGGCTTTATTTTATTGGTTTCAGTGCTACATCACATGAATGGTTCAAATCCTTCCTGAAGAGCAGAGGGCAGGGGCAGAGGGCATTGTCCCGCTCGGCCTTTAAGGACATCGCATGTGGTGTCCCACAGGGGTCTACCCTCAGTCCTATGTTTTTTTAACAGATATGTGACCCCTCTTACAGAACTTATAGTTTATACAGGATTTAATTTTTATGGATATGCCAATGATACCCAAATAATCATCCATTTGGAGGGTGTCATCTCATTACTGCAGGAACAATTCAGTGGATGCTTGAGTAAAGCAGCGAAGTAGATGAATACCAACTTGCTTCACCTTAACTGAGATAAAATGGAGGTCCAGGTTTTTGGGAGGCCTTGTATTTGTTCCCATATGTGATGTCCAAATTCCTTGGGTGAATGCCCAGTTCGTGCCACATTGACTCGGAATCTGGGAGTGTTATTTGATAGTAGACTCTCTTTTGAGCTTCACCAATAAGTTGATGTCCACATGCTTTTTGCTTTTGGGACATCTAAAGTAGATCCCTCAGTTCATCCCTCGGGGCCCCAGGCAGTTGCTGGTTCAAACCTTGGTGCTAGGCAGGTTCGAATATCCTATAGAGCGGGCTCCCTGATACCGTATTCGAAGGTTGCAACTCATACAAAATGTAGCAGACAGGTTGATTTTCAGAAAAATCAAATTTGACAGTGTCTGTCCCATTAATAGAAAGGTTCACTGGCTGCCCATTAAGATGAGCTGCGAGTTTAAACCTCTTTGCATAGCGCATAAAGCTCTTTATGCAGAAACTGAATGTTTCTACATCTCCAAACTGCTTCAATGGTACTGTCCCTCTGGGCTGCTTTGCCCTGCATTGGCCAGTCTGATTATCATATTAAATGTTTGCAGAGTCCGCCTACGGGCTTAGGCCTTCTCTGTGATCACTGCACTGGCCTGGAAAAAATGCCATTAGACCATTGCCCTGAATCTGATATGTTGGCATTTAATAGAGAACTGAAAACTCCTCTTTTTACTCCAATAGATTGGTAAGCAGTACGCAAGTTTGGCTTACAGCTAGGATGTGCGTTTGGCTCAGTGCCAGGGCACCCGCTGGGTAATCGCGCGCTCTACAAACAATAAATAAATAAATAATAAACAGACACAAGAAGTGCAATTGGAAGGAGAACATCACGACTGTGGTCGCCAGTGGAGCTCACTATTGATAATGTTTGTAGATTCAGAGATGGCCTGATCTACCCAGGGCTGCTAAATATATCTTGGTGAATGATAAGTGCCTCGGGGTTCTTGTCACTCAAGCCAGCCTCCTCTCCTCTCTAGTCTTCTGATATTTTTAGTACTCGCCTCCACGCCATGTATGTTGTGACGTGGGTCCTGGGAACCAGTTCAAGTTTTCTGCGACAAAGGCGTGTTGCAGGGGGCCAAGGAGGCAGGGCTGCTGTGTGACGAGGGACACATATATATTAAGAAGAATGCTCAGCATTTCTGAAAAATGTCTGTTGAGTGCTGTGATAGGAAAGGGAAGCATGGGATTGAGGGCAGAGCTGGAGGTTCAACTAAGTCTTGTAGTGGGCTGCATGAGACGCGGTATGCAGTGCAAACAGGTAAGAAAAAGTAAAACAAAAAATAAAGGGGGATGGGGTTCCACCAAGAAAGAGACAGAAGCTCTTTGACGCCGCTCGCTGAGGTTAAATCCGTGGCGTCGAAACCGGAGGCCTGTCCCGCAGCACCGTGGCTGGCGAGCTTCCCTTCGCTTGAAACGAAAACTATTGTCTTTAAATGCCACATAGGCTTTGACTCGGTCTGGATGCGCAGTCCTTAGATGTGGCTAGGTTCACTCAGAGAACTCCACGACTGTACCTGGCGTTACTCATTCATCATCAGTCATCACAGAAAAGTGACTGGACCTGCAGCAGGTGCTCTAAACTCTCCCATTTGGAGACGATACCCCAAACAGGTTCCACCTTCGCCTTTCACTTCTCCTCAGCAGCCTGCTGCTTGGTGCCATGAATCAATCAATGAGCCAGGGTGCCAAGCAATCGTCGCTAAAGTATATTTACTATTGTTTGTCTGCGAGACTGAAGTGGATCCGGGTCCTTGTGTCTTCGAGTGTCGCACTACAAGCAGTGACAAGAACGTTCACACATCTGCTATTAGTGTCGATGTGCAGAAGGCCATAGCAGAAGACAGCTAATTTAATAGGAACATAGTCCTGCCTGTTACCAATCAGAAGCCAGGCAGCCCAGGCCACAGTGGCAAACTTCACCTGCCCAAACCTACAACAGAGCCTCATCCTGGTTCTTGACTGCTAAGCTCCAAAATATGGGGATCCATACAGCACAGAATCATCTCATCAGTATTCAACAAGCAAACACGCCCCTTCCGGCGGGGATTGTAGACACCCGGTAATATTGTTCAGAGCTCTGGATCCATCATAATAACGGGAAGGCATTAGTCCGGGCCTGCCAGCCCTGGAGAGCTGTTGTGCATATCCATCTCAGCACCCAGGGCCGGCGGAGCCTGTCAGAGGGTGTCAGTTGGTCCCCAGCACTCTTTGTCTGGATGTCACTGGCAGAAAAGGCTGTCCACTGTAATTGTGCCACAGAGGAGGCGCAGCACTTTGTCATTCTTGATCCCTTACTACCTCGGTCTGTCATCACTCTCTCTGCAGGCCCCATGTGCCCCCTTCCCTCTTGTGCTGGAAAAGCCAGACTAGCCGCATACAAGATGCAGTTTATAGCCACTCGTGCTGCAATTGTTGTACCTGTGCCCTTTGTGTCTGTGTGTGTGTGTATGTCCATGTCTGTGTGCGCTTAACCGTGTGTTTTTGTGATCGTATGCACCATACCTGCCTGTGCTAAGCCAGCCCTGATGCATGAGGCTAACCCAAACTGCTTCTGTCTTTGCTATGATTGTCTTAAGTTTGGGAAGCTTTATTGAAATAGATAGGGAAAACATGGTACAGAAATATAATAAAGAGCAAGAAGTACATATCCATAGAATAACGAGGAATAAAAAGTGAGAATCAAATGGTGAAAAACCTAAGACATCATATAACTAAGAGATTAAAAACCAATATAAGAGGAAGATAAAATCATAGAGTACCATATTAAAATGTACATTTTTGCTTTTGAGTTTCAAGAACAGAAAAAGAAAGAAAGAAAAGGAGGAGGAAATGAAAAAGGGGAAGATAAGATAGAAAAAGGAAAGGAGATGAAAGAGAAAAGAATCAGCAATCCTATCATATAAACTGGTAAAACTTTCCAATGACTAATATCACAAAAATGTAATTAGCAATAACCAATCATATAAAATGAACATTATAAAGAGAAAAAGAAAGGAGTAAGCGCAACACTCATGGCGGCTGAAAAATAAAGTTGTTGTCCTTGGCATGCAAGAAACAGAAGCAACAAGAATGACCGACCAAGGGCCAGCTCAACCAATACACAAGTATTAGAGACAATCTGTCAAATAGGTGCAAAAACACTTCCTACATCCGTCATTCAAAGATGTGAAACAAATCAAAACATAGGTCCAAAGATGGAAGGTGCACTCATTGTGTTTGGACACATTAAATCAAATAGTCCAAATGGTATAGTATTTCTCTTCTTTTTATTCTTAATATTCTTTTATTTTGATGATTCAGACACGAACAATGTACAGCCAACGCGTTTCGTTCCGTACAGGAACTTCATCAGGGCTGCAATAATCACAAACACAAAGAACAACACTTAAAAGGACATCTATATGTGACAATCATAAAAAACAAACATGTAATACATAACTACTCAATCTTTTTCTTCGTTATACTTTTTGTTAGTTATATATGATCCCTATATTATTCGTCCACATTTTGTCTTTTAATATTGACTCCTGTCCAGTTGTCTGAATTATATGTTAAATTATGTGCTGTTGCAATGATTATTTTTGTGAAAATTATGTATTTGTATTTATTCATATGTCTAGGAGTTTTTTTTATATGTATGTCCCCCCTTTTTATGTGCCATTTTCTCTAAAGATTGAGTAGTTATGTATTACATGTTTGTTTTTATGATTAAGAATAAAAAGAAGAGAAATACTATACCATTTGGACTATTTGATTTAATGTGTCCAAACACAATGAGTGCACCTTCCATCTTTGGACCTATCCTTGGCATGCAATGCAAAGGAAGAAATATAATTAGTGAGAGGAGACCAAAAGGCCTCTTTACGAATGAGCTGCTGAGAGGTGGTTACCAAAGCTCTATCTCGCCTGTGATGGTGACATAAAATTCTCCACCAGGTAGAAAAGGAGACTTTGGACGCATCCTTCCAATTCGAAGTTATAACCTGAAAGACAATGGTAATGAAACAATCTATAAATGAACCAATTTTACGAGGCTATGCTTGTCTTTATTTGAAGGAAATAGACTCTGTTTATGCATGTGTTCTTCTTGACATATGTGCAACATATCACTGCTGTGAGTCTCTGAACTTATTTTCTGTGGTAGAGATGCCGGAGGGTTGCGACTAAAGAGGTGATGAGTTGCATTCTTGGTGTAAGTACTGCACCTAGTCACCCTACAGTGGTGTGTTGTCGTGTGAGTTAGCAATGAGGGAACCCTTTTGACTACTGAAGGGTTCCGTAAAACTGATGTCAGTGTTAGAGCGTAGTGAAGTGAATGCAGTTTTAGAATGTTCAGTTAGCCTTACATGTAGATGAATAAAGATGTGTAATGCTAAGCCCTTTGTGTGGAGTAGTTATTGGTGGAAACTCAGGCTGGGGAGGATGCCACAACAGGCGACAAGACAGGTATAAGTAACCCGATGATTGACAGTGCTCTCCCAGAGAGTTTGCCATGGCCCATCAAACTCTTGTGTGTGCACCGTATGCCTCATTCGAAGTGCAGAATCAACATTTGGTGTATGTAGAGTCAAAGTGCAACTCCAGCCAGTGTGAAGCATTTGAAGAAAACAAAACCTACACTGAGAAGTCTACACATTGTTGGCCAAGAAACTGCTGGTAAGGCCGTAAAAAGAGGTACAGGCTACTATGCAACCTAAAGCTATACATACGGTGTGATAACGTTAAAGGTGGATACAACTAGGTTTTGAAAAAGCAGCAAATACCAACAGAAAATTCCAAGATAATGCTGTGATGCAAGGCAAAGATCAACCAGGTGTCAGACAGGGGAAAGACACATCTAAGAGCAAAGTGAAGCAGACACAAGAAACGGACATCTGCTTACCAGAACTGACTAATGAGACTCATCATACCACAGCATTGGGTGAAGAAATGCCCAGGGCTGTGCTGACGGAGCCGTCCATACCCAAAGCAGAACACCATCAAAGCTGCCAGGTGGCAGCTCAGAACAACTATAAAGGGCACCAGGACAGTGAAGAGCCCCAGTGGAGTCCAAGAGGGAAATCAAGGTTCCACCAACTGTCCAAGATAACACAGAGGCCAGTGCAGAACAGGGCCTTGGAGATGTTGTGGATGAAGATTGTCCTAGAGGACAACAATGTCGGAGAGAACTCCACCCTCAGTGTCTGCCAATCTCATAAATGGTCACCATGACACTGCCTTCTTGAAACCACCACCATTCGATTCTGCCACAGAGCAAAATATTGGCGACAGATGGATTGCTTGGATAGAGACATTTTATGATTTTATTGATGTGATAGAAGATGCAGATAACAAGAAGATTATCAAATAAATTAGGAATCTTACTGTTGAAGGTGTAAAAGAAGTCATGAAGAAAATGCTGTGAGCTGACGAAATCCCATACTGTCAAATCAAAGCAGTCTTAAATCTCCAGTACAATCCAATACCAAATGTAGATTACAAAAGGTACATTTTCGGTCAAGAATGACGAAAAGTTGGTGAAACTATCAATGAATTTGTTGAGAGACTGGACACGCTCATCAAACACTGTAAGTTCAAATAATTTAATGATGAGGAAGCTATATGCCTCAGAGATATAGTGACGGATACCTGTCAGATTCTTATAGACAATGAAGGCTGAGTGACTATTAGTCTGGAGCGAGTTCTCATGGCTGCCATAGCTGAAGATGGTGCTGATCAACAAGTTACTGACACGGAAGCCGGGGGTGCTCAGAGAGAGTCAGTCATGAACATGAAAAGTAAGCCAAAGCACAAGGCAGGCTACAGAGTGATGTCTCCATGGAAAAAAAAGTTGTGCTCAGGTGTGGATTTTCACTTCCACGCAATGGTAAATGTCCTGCCATTGGCTAGATTTGCAAGGCTGTGGGAAGGAGAACCATTTTTGTGTTTATTTGTAAGGTGAAGGAAAAAGTAAGTGTGTCACGGCGCGAAGACAAAATTGCCGCCCAAACGTTCCAGAAGCTACGTTCGATGCACAACCACAAGGCCAAGCTACAACACCAGCTGAGGCAAATCGACACCAAACGAAGTCAATTGCCATCTAAATCATCGGCAAAAAGTTCTTCATTATCAATGTCAAGTGAAAGTGAAGAAGATGGTTGTGCAATGTCAATGTTTACCTCATCAGAAAAAGATGTGTATGATGGGTAGGCTGCATGTGAGGAAAAATACAGGTCAAAGAAAAGTCGGCATGGCAAAGCACAAGAAGTCATTCAAACATTGCTCAATACCTTTCATTATCGACAGTGGTGCATCGATAAACATTATGCTAGAAGAGAAATACAATGAACTATCTCCATTGCCCCAACTTACACAATCGAAAACTAATGAGTAGACAAGGGACACATTGGTGCCCTTGAAAAGTCCAGGTTCATTTGTAGCAACAATGAAACACAAGAAAAGAAAAGTAAAAGCACCCATTAATGAGTAAATCCATCCTGTTGCTCAAAGACACAAATGAATTGCTTTTCATTTCCAGGAAGCTGTTGAAAAAGAACTTGGATCCTTACTCAAGCATGACATTGACCGTTCCACTGGTCCAACACAATGGGTTTCTCCCATAGCGGTGGTACCCAAAAAGGACAGTGAAGGAGCTGTACGCATCTGTTTTGATATGCGTCAAGTGAACAAGGCAATTGAAAGAGACTGACATCCAGGTCCGCACATTGCCCGCATATCACTTTTGAATGGTACAAAGGTCTTTTCTCACTTTGATTTGAATAAAGGATATCAGCAGTTGGACAATTGAAGGTACATTACAACCTTTTCTACATATATTGGTCTGTTCAGTTAAAAAAGACAATGTTTCGGTGTATCATCAGCTGCATAGCTTTTTCAAGATAAAATTTGACGTATCAAACAACTTTTCATGAATGCTTTCAATTATAGTGATATAACTAACAAACTGCTAGTACTGCAACTATAATTCGATCTCAACGTTTTTTATGAGAAGACATTTTAAGATAAAACAAAAAATGTAGAAGATCTTTGTTTTCTTTGAATTAATCAGAATATTTTTTATTTTTCAGTTATTTTAAACTTCCATCTAAAAGAACAAATTTGAGACTTTTAGCCGTCTATTTAATGACAGGTTTTTTAAGAATTTATTTTACACACCATTCAGTGAAACGTATCAATCATACTTATCAAGCATCCCATTCATTCGTGAAGTGATATTGTGCACATACGTTCTAGACACATTCAAGACAAACAAACAAATACTGTGACAATTGAATGAACTACTGATCAAATCTTTCTGATTGGACCACAGAAACAATTGTTTGTCCTATTAAGCTCTAAGTTATTTCATTTTAGAATTATTCAAAATTTCATGTGGTCTCTTGTCGAGGTCTACGCGTTTCGAGACCCATTCTTTGCTGGGACTCTCATCAGGACCTCTGAAAAACAATTTGTTGCACTGTGTCGATCAAACGAGGAATAGTGCTTGTATAATCCGTTGAAAGATCTAAGTGAGCGATTAAGCTGACGAGTAATCTTTGTTTAGCGAACAAGTCGCTAGTCGGATGGCATCTTGGTATTCATTAGAGGATTGATGACAGTCTTCTTTCTACTCGGGTGCTGACTGTCCACGAATTTTGAATGCTGTGCGCTTGCTCCTTCTTTTCGCGGTGTTTCAAAATGAATTGCAGTCAATTATAGTGATGACATATTGGTTTTCAGAGCTACATAAAGAGCACGATAAAGCTCTCATGCAAGTGTGTCATTTGCTTGCTGATGCAGGTTTAACTTCGAATGCTGAGAAATGTGAGTTCCACAAGAAAAAGCTCAAATTCTTTGGCCATATCTTTTCTGATGGGGGCTATGACACACGCTCTAGCTAAAGTGTAAGCATTGTCACCTGGCAGTCCCTCACACAATGTTTCCATGTTACGATCATTCCTTGACATGGGCATCTACTGTTCTAATGTTCGAGACTTTGCCACCGTGAGTGCTCCGTTAAGAGACTTGACAAAAGAGAATGCTTTATTTCATTGTTCACATCAATGAAAGCAAAGCTTTAAAAAAATCAAACATACTATTGAGAATGCAACTGAAATGGCATGCTTTGATCTAAAGCTTCATACCTAAGATGTTGTTGATGCTAGGCCCATCGGGTAAGGTGCAATCCTTGCACAGCACATCGGACAACCAAATGCTCGGAGACAAATTGTGGCATATGCAAACAGAAGTTTGTCCCAAACTGAACATGCTTATTCACAACCTCAGAAAGAAAGTTTAGCAGTGGTGTGTTCTTGTGAACATTTCCACATGTTCCTATATGGAAATTGTTGGAAAATGTCCCTCTTTGAAGTGTCACCCCAAACTTTTTGCCTTCCTCCTATTTTTCTTACCTCATGTTTGTTGGCTTAAGGACTCTGAGTACCACTGCTGACCAGTGCTAAAGTGCATGTGCTTCCTCCACTAAACATGATATAATTGATTTACACCTGTTTGGCATATTTGATTTACTTGTAAGCCCCTTGCAAAGTGGTATACCATGTCCCCAGGGCCTGTGAATTAAATGCTACTAGTGGGCCTGCAGCACTAATTGTGCCACACACAGAAATAGCCTTTCAAACCTGCCTCAGGCATGCCTGTGTGTGTAGTTTACTGCTTCTTCGACATGGCATTTTAAAATACTCGCCAAGCCTTAAAACTCCCCTTTTATTACATGCAAGTCACCACTACCCTATAAGGTAGGTCCTAGGTAGCCCTAATGGCAGGGCCCTGTGTAAGTAAAAGACAGGTCATGTACTTTTATGTTTTGCATGTCCTGATAGTGACAAACAGCCTATTTTGTTTTTCACTACTGTGACGCCTACCGCTCTGATAGTCCAGCATTGAGAATTCCTTAATTCAATTTTAAGCTGTAATTCCTGATCATAGAGGAGTAGCTTTTTCATGTTTCATATGCTTGGAGTGGTAATGATAAATCCTCCTTAATAGTGAAGTTGGATTTAACATTCCTGTTTAGAAATGCCGCTTTTTGAAAGTGTACCTTTCTCTGTACTTACTGCTCTTTGTACCAGACAGCTTATCTCTAATACATATCTGGGTTGGGTGACAGCTACACTTTGTGCATTTCCTCTAGACAGCTACAAACCCAGGACGGTGAGGCTCATCAGCATTCTGAGCACACATCTGTGTTAATTTGCATTCTGATGGGTCTTTCTGGACAGGGAGGAATGGGAGGTGCTGACACTTGCACTTTAATAGGTAGTGTTCTACCCGCATACAAAGCATTGATTTACCCCAGAGTTAGCTTTCCAGACAGGACTGTGTTGGAAGGGTTCTTGTGCACATAAGCGAGATCATTTAAAGTCACCCACTACATCAAATGCACTTTTGGATATAAGTACTGGATCTCTGACCCGTAAAATCAGACACTTTTTGGACCTGTAATCAGACACTGCTGGATCTACATCTGTTCATTGCCAGAATGGCTGTGCTGCCAGGGGGAACTGCCACTCGGCTAACTGCTCTGCTGTGTTGACCTGCTACTTGCTGATTACTGTGCTGCAGGAGGGACTGCCACTTTGCTACCTGCCTTGTTGTGGTGGCCTGCTGCCTGCCACCTTTTTGAATTGCTAAATTCAAAGTGATCTTCAAGGGCTTGTTGGCTTGCCCCATGTTCTTGAAGTCTAAGGGCCATCAAAAACTTTGTGGTGACTTTTACTGCATTACTGCTGAAGCCTGTTCTGTGAGAACCAGCACATCAGCTGCAAGAGAGAAAAGTCCTGTGCAGCGGCAATCAGCTCTCTGCTCTGCATCAACAAATAACACTGTGTAGTGAAACCCAGCACTTGCCCTATCTCCAGCTGGGGTCAGTGATCCATGTATACTTCAAAAAAGGGTCTACGCTTCCCCAGCAAATGTGGCGAAGTCTTGATAGGTGGTGCACATCATTCCAAACCGCCACATTTCTGTACTAGAAAGTTGTTGGTCAACGTCTTGCCCTGCCTGTTACTCTGCCGCAGGGAGGCCTATGCAAGTGCTCTCGACATTCAGCGCCACCCTAAAACTAAATCAGTGTGACTCATCGCAGCTCCCGCACTGGCCCGAGGGAGGAGATTGCAGCCTTCAAAGCTCTGTCCGTGAGGTCGTTGATGCTGGTGGCTCACCCCCAACCCGTTTGCCTCATATGGGAAGGTACTGAGGCGAACGGACCCACGCTCTGCCTGTCAGCGGTACTGTGCTCCTCGCAGGTGTGTGAATCTTACTAAGTGTGCCTATCTCGAGGGAGTCGTTAAGCATTGCCCGTTCTCATGATTGTTGGGCACTAATTAACAGAAGCTATTTTTCAGCCACATAACTAACGATCCTCTGTTTGGATCTAATTCAATGCAACCCGGTCGTCATGACCGCAAATAACCTTCCAAACGCAAGTGTTCTTTCAACACTAAGAACTTTAAGCCCTGTAGTTTTACCTGCATACTTTGAATGATCATATCTGGAAAAATATACATTGGATATTCATCATTTTGGCTTTAATGTGTTTATAATATAACAGCCTAGTTGTATAAACCTTTGTGGAGTGTTTTTGTTGTGTATTCATTGTGTTACTGTGTGTGTGTGTGTGTGTGCGTGTGGGTGCATGTGTATGTGTTTGTGTGTCTGTCTGTGTGTGTGTGTGTTGCACAAATACTTTACACATTGCCTCTTTTGATAAGTCTGTCTGCTCTGAGCCAAGCTACCAGAGGGTGAGCTCATGTTATCTAATTTGTGTATCTATCTTACCCTAAATAGAGTGGTGGGTTCTGCCTGGCCTAGGTACATACCTTAGACAATCAGTATCCCCATTTCTAACAGAAGACCTGTCACGCTTGTTGCAGATCATCGAGTATTGTTGACCTCTTTGGCAATCCAAAGGCAAACATGCCTCCTCACATTGAACACAGTGGTCTAACATTACAAGAATGCAACTACACAATCGTGCACCATCCAGGGAAAGATCGAAACTCTGCAGAATACTTCTCATGAGTAAACAGAAGATGATGTACGGAGTGCTGAAACTTTTCAACCACTCACCCCCAGTCACAGATCAGGGTTTAACCCATCATTCTTTTGCCCACTATGCCACCCCAGTTTGGACCCAGCCATATCAAAATCAGTGGGAACACTCCAGCCTGAACTACCAGGCCAGGTCTTCCATGGACTGGACACAATCGTCCTGGGACCGGTTTCGGGGGTTTACCCTTTATCAGCCAGGCTAGCTTGAATCCAGTGGTACATTGAGCAAGGGACCCAGGTCTGGGCATACCCATGGCCACTTAGGGCGAACACAGCAACACAACAAGATAATGGATGGAGTGCTGGTACTTTTCACCCACTGACCCCCAGTCACAGATCTGGTCTTAATCCATCGTTCTTTTGCTCACTATGCCACCCCAGTTTGGACCAAACCATATGCAAATTAGTCTTGATCCTGTTCATCATGGTAACAGTCCATCCCGAACTGCCAGGCCAGGTCCTCCCTGAACCATAATCAAGCACCCTGGGACCAGTTTCTGGGTTTCACCCCTTATCAGCCAGGCTAGCTTGAATCCAGTGGCACAGAGAGCAACGGACCCATATCTGGGCATACCCATGGCCACTTAGGGCAAACACATCAAACACACCAGATGATGGACCGAGTGATGTAACTTTTAACCCACTTGCCCCCAGTCACAGATCTGGGTTCAATCCATCGTTCTTCTGCTCACTATGCCACTCCACTTTGAATACAGCCAAATGCAAATCAGTCTTGACCATGACCTTAATGGGAACAGTCCAGCGTGAAATGCCAGCCCATGTCCTCCCTGGACCAGAAACATTCATTCTAAGACCGGCTTCGGGGTTTCACCCCTCATCAGCCAGGCTAGCTTGAATCCAGTGGCACAGCAAGCAAGGGACCCATGTCTAGGCATACCCTTGGCCACTTAGGGAAAACACAGCAAACGCAGAAAGAGTGCCTCTGCAGTGCCCTGGTACACCTTCCAAGGTGACTGAAGTCTATGTAAACTTAATTATGAAACCAAGCACTCCAGCTGCCATTTTGTTGGAAAAAATTATTACTGCCACGAGTCAAGATAGTAACATGCTAAATCTAAAAGACATTTTTACACATCAGTCTTGGAATCAGCACCCTCAACCTTTTACTAGTGGCAGTGAATACCAGAAGTTTAAAAAATTCAAATATGAACTGTTCGTTACTCAAGAAGGCATTATCCTCGGAGGTTCGAGAATTGCTACTATGGAGAGTCTGCGACAACAGATAATGGAAGTGGTCCATTAATGGCAATCTGGAATTGTTGCCACAAAACGAGCTCTCTGAGACCGAGTCTGATTTCCTCATCTCGATGAGAGAGTTGAAAGAGAATTGAAGGCCCACCATCTATGCAACTGCTTTTCATCGAAAACCACTCAACACACCTTAAACAGAGTTGCCAAAGCATGTATGGGAAAGAATTGTCATTGACTTCTTCTGTCCTCTTGACAACGGACATCATCTGATGGTGATTGTTGATGAATACTCCCATTTTCCATTGATAGAAGATCTCTCATCTATCACTCAAAAAGGAGTCATTAAGAGATTAGACGGCATCTTTGTGACATGAGGGTGTTCCTGAGATTTTCAAATCTGACAAAGGACCACCTTTCAACAGTTGGGAATTCAGAGACTTTCTCAGTCTTCTTAATGTGAAGCATCAGAAGAGCACACCTCTTTGGCCACAGGCAAACGGCCTTGTAGAACGTTTCATAAGTACTCTTGAGAAAGCTGTTCAGAGTTCTGTATTGGAAACTCAACTTTAAAACTGTCTTAAATTCTACTCTTCGAGCTTACCATTCGACCCGTCACTCGATCACAGGTGAAAGCCCTGCAACCTTGATGTTCTGGAGAGCTATGACAACCAAGTTACTCAAATGGACCAATAGTAAATCATGTACTGAGGAAGACACCTGTGTAAAAGACTTGAGGGCAGGTTTACAAGGAACTGACGCATCTGCTTAGATGTGGCAGTTTCCTTGCGCCAGCGGTAAATCTCTTTGCGCCACCATGGATGCACTGTATTTACAATACAGTGCTCCATGGCGCAAGGATTAACAGATGAGTCACAAATTCTGACGCATCTGTTGGCCCAAAAGTCACACATTGCTGGAGTTGTGTCGCAAGCATGATGCAACTCCAGCAATGTATTTTGAGGCCTATACTTACTGTCCTGCTCCACTCCTTACGCCTGCTTCAAGCAGGCGTACGGTTTTGACGCACTGGCGTCCTAAAAGTGGCGCAGTGAAATCTTATAGATTTCACTGCGTCACTTTTACGAGGCCTTTCTGCGTGGGAACTCCCACCCTGCATACATTATACCTGACGCAGGTATAATGTGACGCAGGGCTTTACAAGGTGAAGCATCTCCCTAGATGCATTACGTTGTAAATATGTCGCATTGTTTGTGCCACATTTGCATCAAAAAATGTGATGCAATTGCGACACAAGGAGGTGCAAGGGGCTTGTAAATCTGCCCCTTGGATTGTAAAAGAAAAATTAAGGACTATGCAGACAAGCACTGACATGCAAAAGATGTTACTTTCACTAGAGGAGATCGAGTGCTTGCCCATCAGTTTAAAAAACGAAAATCAGATTTTTCCTTTGATGCTGAGCCCTTTCATGTTGTGACCAGCAAAGGGCAAATGGTAACTGTCCAATGCCCTGAGAAGTCCATTAAGTGAGATGCCTCATATTTCTGACATGTTGCTTGTTGTGTGTCAGTCATTGATGTCATCGTAGAGACTTGGTCTGAAAGGACAATTGAAAACCCCTTGACTGCTGCTGTTCCCACATCAACAAAGCAGATCATGGATATTTCTATTGCCTGTCCCCAGTCTCTGACGACACGAACAGGACGTGTGATCAGAGTACCAGGAAGACTCAGTGAAGAGCTATGATTGTATATATATTTGTAGAATGTTTTATTTTTTTATTTAACACAGGGGACGATGTAGTGTCGTGTCAGTTAGCAATGATTGAACCTTTTTGGGCCCTGATGGACTCCGTAGAAAGTATGCATTTAATGTATGTATTTAGGCTTATATAGCGCTCAGCTACCCCCAACGGGGTTGTCCCTGTGCTAGCGGATGCAGTGGAAGTTGAGGGCAAGTTAGAGTTGTCGAACCCCAGTGTATTAAGGGAGGCTGAAGAGCCAAGTCTTCAAAGCCTTCCGGAAGATAGATTCCGATTTGGCTTTTCTGATGTGATCAGGCATGGAGTTCCACAAGGTTGCGGTTTTGACGGAAAAAGACCGTCCTCCTATTCTGGACTTAGAAAAATGGGGGGTGACAAGGCGCTGAAGGTGGTTTGATCTTAGGGTCCTTGACTGATGGTATTTGCGAACTCTCTTCTTTAGGTATTGCGGGCCAATATCATTGAGTGCTCTGTATGCCAGAGTCAGTGCCTTAAATTCAGCTCTTCTTTAGACGGGCAGCCAGTGGAGACTACGCAAATGAGGGGAGATGTGATGCCTTAGCGGGATGTTTCTAATAAGCCTGGCTGCCGCGTTCTGCACAGTTTGCAATTTCTTGAACAGGTATGCTGGCAGACCCATATACAGACTGTTTGTGTAGTAAAGCTGTGACGTAATCACCGCATGGACCATTGTTTTCCTGCAGGCTATTGGTAGGAAGTGAAGGAATCTCTGTAGGGCATTCATTTCCCAAAAGCAGGACGAGGAAACATGGCCTATCTGGGTCTTGCATGAAAAAGGAGGTATCCAGTTGGAAACCCAGTTTCCTAGCAGACGTAAGTGTTAGATCGTAATGAAGTGAATGCAGGTTTAGAATGTTCAGTTTGCGCTTGCACGCAGATGAATAAAGATGTGTAACAGTAAGCTCCATGTGTGGAGTAGTCATTGATGGATAACCAGGTTGGGGAGAACACTACAGGTGGTTCACTGTAGTGAATTGGCAAAATGTGGTAGATCTCATGACCTTTCAACCTAACCATTGTGGATAGGGCATATGACATTGGTTTTGTATGCAAGGTGATTCCCACATGATATTTGTGAATTACTGCAATCCACTAAATTTGAGTAACCTACAGCAGTGTTTTCTGACGTTTTTGCACCTTACTGGACCTCAATATGAGCAACAGGTCTAGTTTCTTCCATTCTGCCTAAGTAGGTGAGTGTTATGGAAGTCATAATGTGGTTGCCTGTTAGTGTAGTTGTAATGTGGTGGAGCTAAACTATTTCTTATCTGTGGTGTTTCGCTTCTGATCTAGGATCTGACAGATTATGGTATCTTTGACTGTATCTTTGACTGCTTGTTCCTCTATCTCTGTAAAAGGGACTGCTCCGTTCTCGACAACACTGTGTCTAATGAGCAGTAGTTGATGTCCAATTGTAGTTGAAACTGGTCATTACTGGCATGCTAGCACTCTGAAAAGGGCTTCTGATCCCCATGTCTCATTATTGATCATCTCCCACTAAACACTCTCTGGCACTCACACCCCCCCATTTCCTAGTTTATTGGCCTATGCCCCTGAGACACCATTTTGTCCAGCTCTGGGCACATTAGATCTTGGATCTTTCATGTCCTGGGACTTGCTAAGATCAGAAAAGCAGTGATACGCATTTGTTTCAGAAGAACAGATCATGGCTCCCATCTCTGGATATTTCTTCCAGTACTCATAAATGCTTTTGTCATTCAGCCACCATATAACCATTGTGAAAATATCAACAGCATTTAAAGAAGAGTAAGATCATTCCGATCTCCTATGTAGTTTTGTATTCAAATGTGCAGTAATAAAATTGAAGTTTACACTCCTTCAAGTTATGTCTAGCATAGTACTTTTCAACTATTTAAGTCAATTACCAAATACGGTTAAACTCCTGAATATACTTCTCAGCAATCAGCTCCAACTTCAAAGGCTTCCAAAACATAACAATCTCCAAGATTTTCACATGGTCTGGTAACAAGGTCTTAGTTGCAGCAGCAAAATCTGTTGACTGCCTAGCAAGATTGTTCCGGACCTCGAGGCAACTTAGACTCAATGTCTTCAAAATAGCCAATGCCATTGACAAACATTGCAAGAGTTCTATGGCTTCTAGTTTTCGGAATTAGCTTCCAGGTCCCTACGTATAGTGCAAGCCCTTCCTTCCCTATAGCAATCAGAGCACATCTGAGTACACAGTATTGTGCCTGCATGCCTGCATAACGAGGAAAGCTAAGATTGTGCCACATATCCTGAAAAAGCTTTCTTTAAAATTCACTCTGTTCATAGAAGAGGTGACCACCACTTCTTTGAGAAGTCCTAGGTCTAGCCTGGCCAGAAGGACGTGTCAGCCATTCATTCTTGTTCATATCCATCATTAAAAACTTGCTCCCTCTCCT
This sequence comes from Triturus cristatus, assembly GCF_964204655.1. Classification (NCBI taxonomy): domain Eukaryota; kingdom Metazoa; phylum Chordata; class Amphibia; order Caudata; family Salamandridae; genus Triturus; species Triturus cristatus. The sequence continues at coordinate 807,428,415 of NC_140590.1, forward strand.
CCTCTACACCCAAGATTACTGTAGTTCCCTGCACCTTTTGCGGGAAAGAGAGCTCTACAATGTGGCAAGGTGAACTCATATCTTAGGGCCGCATTTATAGTTTGTTGGATGGAATTTCCTACCTCGGAATGGCACAAGATATTACATGCACCTTCCCAAGTGATCTCCATCCACCAAATTTAGAATTGAATGTCAGCCCTGCAGACAACTCTCGATATTGAGAGAAACCACAGTTATGGCGGTTCCTGTCAATGAAGGAAATGTTTGATGGATGGTTTAGGGAGACGGCTGTCTAGTACACCAAGGACATACCACAAGAACTTTTCCTTGGTCTGAGGGAACGGTTTTGGCTTCAACATGCCATCAAGTTAAAGAAGGGTTTGCTTGCTCAACTAATGATTTAGATATGGTTGTGTTGGAAAAATGATGGACAGGAATATGCCTTGGTCATTGCCAGAGGCTGAGGCTTTTAAAAGCGTTCAAACAATCATTTTTTCTTGTTTTTAATGAGACCCTATATATTTAAAGGATACACCCTGAACTGTGGGACATGCCCACCGTTCCATAGAATCTAAGCTTTACTTCACTGAAGAGGCCCAATAAGGAAGACACCATTCTGAGGTTGCCCATGTTCCCGTTCAGCGGGGAAGTTGGTAGGAGTCGTGAGCTGGACTGTTCCTATTGGAGCAGGACCAAGACAGATTGGCATATCGTTGTTCCCAATCTGACATGACCCAGTGGGAAAACCCTTTGTTGTCCGAGCAATTACCAGAGAATGAGCCTATTGCAACCATTCTATTCATCATTGCTTGTTATTTTAATACAGTGAGCTCCAGGCCTGTTGAGTGTGGTGCCCTCTTTGGGATCAACTTTAGACCTCTTAAGCAGATGTTTGTGATTAGCTCGAGGTCTAGTGAGTGTGTTTCAGTGGTTCGTGCTGACCTGGTGGGTACCTTATTGTGGCAGGCTCCAGTCCTATTGAATGTGTTGCACTATCTGCGGGGGGTTCCAGAATAAGTTAACATGTGTTGCTGTCATGTGGCCTGTTGTAGTGGGTTTGCTCTAGATGTGGAACTCTCAAAATGTAGGGAGTGAGATATTATCCTAAGTTCAAGACCCGGTGAGGTTTAGCTCCCACGGTATCAGACACTTCTAGGTTGCGTGTCAGCTAATGGGCCAACAAGTGTTTGGCTCAGATAGTTTCAGATAGATTTAGGGTTTTGTCGTGGCTTTGATGGGTGTTGACGTGGATCCTATAAATGCTGATTACTGTCTTTGAAATTAGCTCCTTCCTCTATGTATAGAAAGTGTGTGACTGTGGAAGGGTTCTGGTCAGGGATGCTATTGCTGTAGGTGGTTGTGAGTTGCTGTGATAGCGGAAGGTGTTACTTAGAATGTGCTATTGAACTCCATGGCCATTGAATGTGGCACTGTTGCATGCTACGCTGCCTTTGAGTGTGTTGGGTTAGTGACTGCGAAGGGTTGACGAAGCGGATGGTGTTACTCGGGCTGCTTTTAGTTTCAGATCCAGCAAGTATGGTGGGGGTTAAAGATTCGATGCTTGTGGAAGGCTCCTGACGCAGCAAGTCTATTATAGTTATGTTACTTTGACAAACTGTACTTAAAAGGTCCCTCATTGCTGCTGTTTACAGCCACTTTCATTATTCTTCTCAGCGTTTACCCTGACATATATCAAAAGACGCTCTTGATGATTTCCAGCACCAGCTGTCAGTGTGAAATTTGTTTCCGGTTACAAAATAGCACAATTGATACAGTGTAGCCCGAGTAGTCTTTCATTCTCCCAAGACATGTCTTCCAAGCCTTATCCTGCCTGGCTCAGTAATTAAACCTGGGTGACTCATTGGAGATGTCTTTATACACCCTGCCTGTCTAGAATTCTATGAACTCTCCGTTGTCATTACAGCTGAAGTTGTCACTCTGAGCCAAGTTGTTCAGTCCTTTAATTTCTGCCTCATCAATTGCTTTTATTTCCCGGAGCGGCTGCTGCTTTAGTAAAGGAGGAGGTGGGCTTGAGGTTGTTTAAATAATAAAATAAAAAGACCTCCATGCCACTTCGCTCCCGCTGTAGCAGCCTCGTTGCTCCTCTCGCCCGGGAAGTTAATGTGCTTCACTGCACAGGCTCTACATCCAATCCAGACACTGCTCTCATGCTATTGCTAGCATGAGAGCAGTGCCTGGATTGGCTGAGCAGGCTGGTTTAACGCTCACTCAGGCAGAGGGAGCCTGCTGATTTTCTCCAACCCAGCTGTACAGTACAGCTGGGTTAGAAAAACCTAAGTGTGCATGTCTAATTGGTTAGCCGAAGACGGACGGCCAGCCAAATGGCATGCACGCTTATAAGTGCCTACCACTTCTCCCTACTGCTGACGTGACGCTAGTCAGCATGGCCCCACCCCCTTCCTAACCTCGGCTGGTAATAAGGTAACAATGATAATAAAATAGTTTTATTATCATTTTATTTTTCAGTGGGGCCACTCCTGTTTATTTCGTTCTCCTACGTGTGTTTATGCTAGTGGGTGTGCGTCTCCCTAAGTCTACGTGTCTTTGAGCCCACACTTTTGGCTTTAAAGTTGTGCTCAGGCTAACCCGACCATTTTGTGTCTGCTCTATGTTCATGCTTTCAGTATTTTCATGCTGTAACAGTTATTAAGATGTGACATTATAGTGAGCAGGACATGTTCACAGCAGCTTTCCCCAGGCTTTCAGACGTCTGTACTATTTTCAGTGCCTGCTTCAGTCCTGAATTAAATCCAGCATTCCTTTGGTTTCTAGTCCCAACTTCAGCCTACCACTTCCTAGCTTTCTGGTTTATTGTTCAGAATTACGAGTTTGTGTTATTAATCACCATGTGCATTAAATATCTCATCCTTGGGGGCGTAGCTTGGCCACGAAAGAAGATGGCCACAATGTAATCGGGCTCCGCTGCTAAAGGAGCATAACCCCGTCATCTGCACGACCATCCGAGCATACCCCGGCATGAATTTGCAGTAAAACGTAGCTGACTGGCATGGGTGCCTGAGGGACAGAGCAAAACCGGGTGAAACGGTGGTGATTTGGCGAGAGGAGAGTCGGAGGTGGCCGACGGGAGAAACCAGGAACACCATTGTTGCTGGCCATGTACAGTGACGCAGCAGTAGTACGGAATTCAGAGCGATCGAAATCTGATGCAGACAGAGGTAAACAGGTTGCAGCTCCCGACCCGCCAAGGCAGATCAGCGTGACAAAGCGTAGCCCAGTGAAATGTGGGTCCAAGCAGCCAGATGTATCGGCCAGTGGGAAGTGAGGTGGCGACAGACAGCGCATGCAAGGCAGAGCGGTGGGGGTACAAAGCAAGTGGCAGTGATCGGAAGGCGATGGAGGTGCCTGACTGCCCTACCGATCAGCTGGGTGCAACATTGTGTGCCTGGGAGGCGGCTGGGCCTCGAAGTAAAGCAAAGAATGCATGGGGAGTGGGTCCTAAGCAGTGGGGCTGGACCCCAAGGGGAAAGCAGGCATAGAATATAGACGGATTCCTCCCCTGGAGGAGCACTGAAAAAAGTGGGTGTTTTGTGCAGCAACAGCTCTTGTAAGGGTCTGGGAGTCCTCATTTGGCACACCAGTGTGAATCGCAAACTGCCTGGGAGACCACACGGCCTAACGTTGATTCCACCCGGGAACAAGTGGCCACACTGGGCCAGCCGGAGTGAGGCGCAGGACCGTAACACTTAGGGGGGAACCTGGAGATAGCAGAGGGTTGGGCCCCTGCCCCCCAGCCCCACCCCTTCTCTCAGAACTCAAGGACTGTGTGGCACCCATTTTAAACTTGGACAGGGTAAAATACACCACAAGGCGACTGGCGGCTGGAGACGCGAGAAGTGCAACATTAGCTGCCAACTTCATGCCTTACCTATCATTGAATTTCTACAGCTGCCCCGCGACGTACTTCTCAGCAGCGGAATACACTGGCAAAGTAACAGAGCAATGGTGACACCCATGGGGCCAGGAGCAACGCAATCAAACAAGATTGACAATTATGCAGTTTCCAAATCGACACAAGGAGACGGGGGAGGCGACTGAGCCCTCCATGGGGGCCATAATGGTGGCCATAAAAGATCCGAAGGGCACACTGGAACCCAAAATAGATGCAGTAACAATTGAGGTCAACCTGATCAGGTCAGAACTCTCAAAACTAAGAGACAAGGTAAAGACAGCCGAGACCCAGGTCTCCCAACTCCAAGCTATGACTAAACGCCTAGCGGCACAAGTACAATCACTAACAGACCATGACGATGGCAGGCAAGTTCAAAGATCAGGAAAGACGGTTGAGATGTAATAACATTAGAGTAGTGGGGATCCCTGAGGGAGCAGAGGGCCTGAGCGAGGACCTCTTCCTGGCGGAACTCTTCGTTAACATGCTACAACCAAAGAGACTGTCCAAGATTTTTGCAATTGAAAGAATGCATCAGGCCCCGGTGCCCCCTCCCAAGCCAAGAGCCCAACCAAGGACAATAATTGCCAGGATCTTTAATTACCGAAATCGTGACACCATCCTGCAGGCGGCCAGAGTGAAAGGAGATATTCACTTTGAGAATACCCAAATCCGATTCTTCCCCGACTTCACGCTTCAGGTACAAAGGCAAAGAAGGAGCTTTGAGTCAGTGAAAAGAGAACTCTGAGAGCAAGAAGTCAAATACATGATGCTCTTTCCTGCTAAGCTCAATATAATGGTGGAGGGGAGGACTTGGCAGTTAACATCTCCAGACAAGGCATGGGAGTGGCTGTAGGGAAGACGAGCCAACAAGAAAAACAATCTCAAAGAGACAAAGCCGTGCCGAGAGGTTCTAGACAGCAGTAAAAAGGTCGGACAACAATCAAAACAGCCAGGAACGGAGAAGACACCTTCCACAGACCAAGACGTAGATGGAGGGGGTGCAGCTGGAGGACATTGACGCTTCAACTGTCTGCAGGCCTGACATGAGAAACACACAAGGAACTGTAACCATAAGTTGAATTCAAAGAAGGGGAGCGAAAAAGTTATCGCCCGAATGAGGGGATATTGTAAAATAAATGGGGATTGCAGTACATAATGTCTTTCATAGGGGTTTAGTAGAAATAACCGTATCAGTGAGAACTCAGAAGTGGCCGACACCCTCCCATAGTGCTAACGTATGTTAGAATTAGGGCGACAGGCTCTCAGCGGGTTGGCACGTTGAGGCATGTACAGCCAGTGTAGCTGGGTAGCGGGGAGGGGGGTTACCAGTTGAGGGAGTTTTTTGGTTATGGCCACATTCTTAATGGTCAGTTTAGTGCTCAGGGGGACTAGAAATGATGTACCACATTTGAGATGTGAAGAATCTTCGAAAAAAATGACTGCTTATGGAGTGGGTGGAGGGGAGGAGGGGAGGTCAGACCTGCATAATGGCAACACTTGACTCTTCAGTTAAGTCAATAAGGGTATGGTCCTGGAACGTCAATGGTCTCAACAATGGGCTGAAACAGACAGAAGTACTACAGCTTATTAAAAAAACTCGCCTAACATAATCCTTTTTTTTGTTTTGTCTTTTTGTTGGTTATTAGCCATCAATTAGGTACATAAAACATACATAGCACAAAAGTGCAACATAAATGCCAACTTCAAAACACGAAAAGAAGCTCCGGGGAAAATAAATGCAATATCAGTATTAGAAAATATTGAGTAATTACAAGCATTTAACATAGAAAAATATAAACAAAATGTATACTAATCCCACTGAAGACTTGACCAAATCCTTTCGAATTTTGCCCTTGAGCGTGGACCCCTGGCTTTTGCCAAGGCCAGTTCCATTTTATAAACGCCCCTCAGTAATACCCAAAATTCAGAGATTTTCGGGCTAAGTGTTTGTATCCACGCCCTGGCAATGCACAAACAAGAAAAAACTATGATAATAGTGACCAGAAATTTCGACATGTTGCCCGGATCATCTACTATCCCCAGTAAAATTTCTTTCTCAGTTAGTTGAATATCCATACCTGCTAGATTACTCAGCACGCGGGTAACTTCAACCCAAAACGTACTTAACTTTGGGCATGAGACGAACATGTGTCGGAGATCAGCGGCATATTCCTGACACTTCGGGCAGCGTGTTTTTAAAGACTCACTTGTCGAAGCCCACTGAGAGATAACCTCTGGGGTATAATACAACATAAACAAAATCCGATGTTGCTGTAATTTCAAGTTGACTGAGGTAGCTGCAGTATTAATTGTAGCCAATGATTCATGTTATCCCTCGTTTGAAATATCAGTTAAAAAAATGTGGTTTAATTTAGCTACAATCTGTACGCCATCATCATTTGCAGCCGATAAGAATTTCTGGTAGACTTTCCCTATACAACCCCGGCCAGAAGTCTGAAAATTTCCATATTCTACCTTTGTTACACTGGGTAGGGTTGGCAAGCCCTCTTCTTGAATAAAATAATCCCTGACTTGTAGATATTTAAAAAATGAATTGTGTGCTACCCCAAATTCCTCTTTAAGTGATGCAAATGATCTAAAACCTTGCTCATCGTACAACTGCCCAAGCTGTGTTATGCCGCAGCGCTGCCACCCTCTCCCCATAGTCGGAAAATATATCAGACAATCTCGGGTTACCCCAGAGAGTAGTGGAACCATGCAGGTCGGTATTGCATAGGCTTTACATATATCTTGCCAGATCCGGACAATAAGTCGAACTATCTTGAATCGAACCCTTTTATAATAATTTGGATCAGCCATTTTATAAAGTAAGAACCCGCTGTTAGGACCACAGGCCAGCTGATACGCAAACCAAATCTTACCCACACCAGGCCCCTGAAGTAAACTCTGGATTCGATTAACAAAAGCAGCCCAAAAATTAGCTTTAAAGTCTGGAAGTTCATATGTTAGCTTAATATACCGAAGAGCTCTCCTAGCCGTCCAATATCCCCAAATATAGCTGCCTACAGCACTATCTAGCCGTTTAAAGAATGACATGGGAACCCTTAGTGGAATAGTACGAAACAAGTAAAGGAATTTTGGTAAGATATTCGTTTTAACTGCATTACACCTCCCCATAATAGTGAGTGGTAACTTGTGCCAACTGCGCATATCGGCAATAGCCTTTTTAAGCAATGGCTCATAGTTTAAAGCAATAACATCTTCAGTGTGGCAGCTGAGACATACTCCAAGATAAGTGGCAGTTCTAGTAATTCCTAACAAAAGTGGAGATGAATCTAGATCGAAATTTAAAATTGACTGCGTATTATTTAAGTTTAACTTATAGCCGGAAAAAGACCCAAAACGTTGGGCCTCTAAAGTTATCACAGCCATCGTTTCTACCGGCTTTGTAGTGCATACAGCAATATCATCTGCCTACGTAGTAACTTTTAGAGCCATACCATTAAAGGACATTGGAGAAATGAGGGTATTTCGGAGCAGGTGCCTAATAAAGGGCTCAATATAAAGAGCAAATAGTAGTGGGGATAGTGGGCATCCCTGCCGCGTACCCATTTGAATACTAAAAAAGGAGGAAGAGAGGCCATTGAGCGTGATAGCAGCAGCTGGGTTGCAATATAGTTTCTGCATTGCTGAAATAAACCTCTGACCGAGAACTAAGGAGGACAGAGTCAGCCATAAAGGCCCCCAAGCCACTCGGTCGAAGGCTTTCTCAGCGTCAAGCATCAACATCCCAATCTGCTGATTTAAATGACCAGCTACATCAAATGCAGCAATGGCTGTGTTTATGTGTGCCGCTGTGTCACGCCCTGTGACAAAACCATGCTGTTGTACAGATACCAATAAATGAATCAAGGGAGCTAAGCGAGAGGCAAGAAGCTTTGAGAAAATGTTTGCGTCCACATTGACTAGAGGTATTGGTCGGTATGAGCTCCTTTCCTCGACAGGTTTCCCCTTTTTTGGAAAAAAATAATATTGGTTATGTTCCAAGAGGAGGGCACATCCCCCTTGCAGTATATCGTTGACCAGCTCTAGGAGGACAGGGGCCAATATATCTTTAAATTTTTTATAAAACTCGAGAGGGATGGTATCTCCGCCGGCTGCTTTGCCAGAGGGTAGAGCATTAATTGCTACGTTTATTTCCACAGAGTCTGTATCTCTGTCAACTTGGTCAGATTGGAAAAAATCCAAAGCCGACATTGCACTTTCCTGTAAGAACTCTATAACTTCTTGCTGATTAAAGCTAGCTGAGTCACTATAGAGATCCGCATAGAATAGCCTAAATTGCTCTAGTATGTCCTGGGATTTAGTATAAACTAGACCATCGGTTCCTTTAATTTGTTTAATATGTGACTTAGCCCTCTGGTCTGCTAACTGATAAGCCAAAACTTGTCCAACCCGTTCTCCATATTTGTATTGCCTTGATTTATACTTGTGGAAACTGTTAGCCACTCTATCCCTTAACCCTCTGCTAAGCTTAGCTCTCACTTCGAAAAGCTGACAATAAATCCGCGGTTCGCCAGTGTCCTGTAAAGTAATTTCTCTAGCATGTAACTGCTCTAGTTCAGTATATTGCCTACGCTGGTCTTCTACCCGACTTATATTAGACCGATTCTGCTTAATAATGTATTAAAGCGTTGCCCCTCTCGCATATGCCTTTAGACAGTCCCAGACTATAGCACAAGATGCTGTATATTGATTATTCTCAATATATTCCCTCAAAGTTCCTTGCATGAAAGCTACGTAATCGGGGTTGCTGAGGAAATGCCTGGGAAATGAATATTCCTTTATTGGCTCCTATGTGGAGTAGATCAAATATAGTTGCCCTCATCTGAGCCATTCGGACACGTGCTGCCGAATTCGTAGTATATTATAGAACAACAAGGGCACCCAAGAAGAGTCAGTAAGGGACCCTGGGAGTTACTTATTTACAACGGTCCCTCAAAAGTTTAGGATAAGGAAGCTAAATGAATATAGACTCAATCAGTACTATATTAAACAGACTTGTCCAGCCGGCAGCCGGACAGAGGTCAAATATTTACTTGTAAACAAACTAAACAATTATTTAGACATTAGTACATACAGTGGGACACAAGCCTGTGTCCTATTCGACTAACCTAGAGAATCTGACCAAGTTGACAGAGATGCAGACTCTTGTAATTCTCTAGGTTAGTCGAATAGGACACAGGCTTGTGTCCCACTTTATGTACTAATGTCTAAATAATTGTTTATTTTGTTTACAAGTAAATATTTGACCTCTGTCCGGCTGGACAAGTCTGTTTAATATAGTACTGATTGAGTCTATATTCATTTCGCTTCCTTATCCTAAACTTTTGAGGGACCGTTGTTGTTCTAAATAAGCCGAATTCGTAGTATCAATCTTTTTATCTAAAATGCAGTTAAAATCTCCCATTACTATGAGCTCACCATCCCATTCCGATAGTTCAGAACACAAGAAAGAAATAACCTCAGGGCAGTCAACATTAGGACCATAAACCATACAAATCGTCAACTTACGACCAAACCTCAGGATTTGGGCAATTGCCCATCTTCCCTTATGATCGGCCATAGTACGTAACACCGTGGCAGTACTAAATTTAGACTTTAATAAAGCCACCCCGTGGGTATTACAGGATCCTCAACACACCTCCATCCCTCGTGTATAGCAGCGCGCAGGACTTCAGCCATTTGAAGACCCGGGATGGCTATCTTAGAGCCACAGGATCGAAGAAGTGCCATTGCCTTCCCTGAACGTAAAAATAAAATAGGCTTCCCCACCTGGGGGGCAGTTAAGATACCAAAGCTTAAGTTCCCTGAGTTATTTGCAGCCAGTGATGTAGTTTTGCTTACCGGCACCTCCCCAAGCTGAGCGCAGCTCTCCTGCTCCTCCGAACCATCAGTGGCTTCCGCGGTAGCTCCAGCTTCCCCCGGTACCTCCGCACGTCCATGCCGTGTAGCTCGCGGCGGGGCCATCCGCTTCAGTGACTGGAGACCCAACTGCGTAAGCGCTCCCCTGCAGCAGGCTAGCGTCCACCCCTCACGTCCGCTGCCGACAATGTTCTGTAGTTGCGAACATGTTATTGACAGCGGCAGCGGGAGCGCCAGTGGAAATAAACTGGCTAGAAGCCACCTCGCTTCAACGGCCGCCATACACCGCGCTGCTCAGCTGGGCAATTCGACACATCCAGCACCAAGGATGCAGCCAGGTACCACCGCTGATTTTTCTTTAAACTTTTCGAATTAGTTATCAAATTAGTTAGCAGATATTCTTGTCAGACTTCTCAAATCACCATCTGTAGTCGGTGTCACCGCGCGGGCAGATAGCGGCGGCTCAGCTGGACCCCGAGGAGAGGTTGTGGCAGGCATCCACCAGTTAGCAGAATCAGTCCGCCATATTCCCTTTCCCACCCCTCCATCTTCCCTTTCCCACCCGTACAACATAATCCTACTGCAAGAAATGCACCTTCGGGGAAATCAGTTCAGGGCATTAAACAGGCTAGGATATGCATTGCTGGCGCATTCAGGCTACATGACAAGATGACAGAGAGAGGGAATATTTTGTAAAACAGAATCCCCCTTATCCGGTATAAAACATGGACTGACTCATTGGGGAGATTTGTGGCAAATAAGTGGCCAGTGGGAGGGACAGCCCTTAAACTTATGTTCAATATATGCCCCATCAGGACTGCAGGCGGTCACCCTCGACGTGCTTCGACCACTATTGTTGGAGTTTCCAGAGGCCTGGCTGATAATGGGAATGGACATGAACAACATTGTCTCAACTGAGATGGACACTATGGGGGGTGGAGTGACGAGACGTGAGCCGGGCCTGTTTGGAGACTTCCTCTGGGCAGTGGGCCTGAGTGACATTTGGAGGAAACAACACCCCCTCATTAAACAGTGTACACATATTTCTGTGGCGCATGGGAGCCTTGCCAAAATAGACTATGTGGTGACGCAGTCCCAGGGTCTGGGAGAGTTCCAAAGAGCAGCTCATATCGCTAGAGGAGTAACAGACCACTCACCAGTGGAAGACGTCCTGGAGAGTCCCTGTAGAGACCACTCTCTGCCCCCCAGGATCGACCCCTGGTATCTCAAGGACCCAAAATTCAAGGACGGAATTAGGAAAGGGACAGAACAGTACTTCAAAGAAAACGTGGGTTCTGTGACCTCAGGGGTGACACTTTGGGAAGCATTTAAAACAGTGAGCAGGGGTCAGACCCAAGCTCAAATTGGGGCAGTAAAGAAAGAAAAATTGCTTTGGGCCAGACCCTGGAGACTGTCATTTTAGCATTGGAAACTCAGATTGTAGAGAGTGGTGTGACTGACTCAGCGGTACTGCACCGTCTGAAGCATCGTCAGAAGGAGCTACGAGACTTAATGGAAGATAGTGCCAGAGCACATGCTCTGGTCACTCAGCACAGACTGTATGAAAGGGGGGGTAAAGCAAGCAGGCTCCTTTCATGTTTTGATAGGCAAAAGACTGAAAGCAAGTGGGTTCCAGGAGTGATTGACGGTACAGGCCGCAGACACGAGACAGGTAAAGAAATAGCAAAGGCATTCGCTTCCTGCTATGAGGCGCTCTACCTCTCCATGTCTGGAAGACGGAGGTGGAGTGCATTGGGTTCCTCCGAGATGTAAAGATATCAACTCTGTCAATAGCAGAGAGAAATATATTAGAGGGCGACCTTACAGTGGAAGAGATTAAAACCGCAACTTGTGCACTTCAATCTGGTAAGGCAGTAGGGCCCAATGGGCAACCGCTAGAGCTTTTTAAATGCATGCTGGATAAGATGGCGGAACATCTGCTTAACATGTATGAAGGAGCCAGAGAAGAAGGAGTTCTCTCCCCTGACTCAAGAACAGCAGTAATTGTTGTAATCCCCAAGGAGGGCAACCCCCTCCTAGATTGCAGGTCCTACTGACCACTATCCTTACTTAACCACGAGGCCAAAGTGTTGGCCAAAGCTCTCTCTTTAGGTCCGTGCAAAGTCATTACCTCACTCATCCTTCCAGACCAATCCGGATTTTTGCCACATAGAAGTATGCGGCTCAATATACGCCGGCTGTTTGGGATTCTGCACACAACAGCGGCAAATACAATGGACTAGGCAACTCTCCTGTCCCTGGATGCCAGATAGTGTGGAGTGGAGCGATCTATTTGCCGTACTGGACCAAATGGGCTTCGTACCTAAATTCATAGGCTGGGTTATGCTTCTCTCTTATTACCCACTGGTGAGAGTAAGGGTTAATGCTACGGTCTCCCGTACATTTGCGCTTCAAAAAGGGACTAGACAGGGCTGCCCATTGTCTCCCCTGTGTGTCAAGATCCCTTGATATGGGGCATCCCAGTGCAGGGAGAATGTGAAGAATGCATATCCCTATATGCGAATGATATCCTGTTATACGTAACAAGACCAAAGCAGTCTATTGACAGGGTGTTACAGATTTTCCGCATACACAGTGATTATTCTGGTTATCTCATCAACTGGGATAAATCCTTGCTGTTCCCTCTAGCAGGAGGAATGCCTGAGTTAACATCCAGATGCAAGGTATTGGTTGAGACGCAGTGCTTCAAATACTTAGAGATATAAATCACAAGACACCCCCAGGAGTTTTACCAAAAAAACATGGAAGCACAACTGAACAGATTTTTGAGAGACGCCAACGGCTGGCAGTCCCTGCCTCTCACACTAATGGGTTGTACAGCCTTATTTAAGATGATGTCACTCCCCCGCCTACTATTCGTCATACAAAATACTCTGATTGAGATTCCCAATGCCTTCTTCCAAAGAATCGAAGCTGAACTGAGATCCCTACTCTGGGGTGGAAGTGTGCCGCAAATAGCGTTGCGTAAACTGCAAAAAGGGGTATATGAGGGTGGGTTGGCCGTCCCCGACATCAAAGCCTATTACTGGGCAGCCCAACTAGTAAAGAACCACAGTTACACCCAGGGTCTGGCCCGGGGAGGGAACTAGAGGCGTTAGGGCACTAGAGAACGGTCAGCCTCCAACCAAAGCTATGAACCACAGAAAGGACCGTCCCTAGTTGTGTCTTAAGAGATGCCCAATTTAGTGGGGGCAAATCACCGGGGAGGAGGCTGGACGCATGCAGCACTAGGTTTTCTAGCGGGGAGTACGCTTTGAACTAATGTGGCCACAAGGATTTCCCCCCTACCCCTCCCATGGGGCAAATAGGTTTTTCCAATAGGGTTTCTCTAAACAGGTGGCAGCTGGCTATAGGCCTACGCCCCCAGTGGTAAGATTGGAGCCCAATACTTAAGGTCCTGACGAATGCCACGTACCCAAGTGGACAATACAGGCAGAAACATGTTGACCCCCTATTAACAATCACTGATTCACAGCAGCGACGGGATGATAAGGTCCCCACTCACCGCACTTATATATTTTAATCCCACATAGTAACCCCATAGAATAAAAATTGTTCAGGTATACTATGATGGTTTTTAAATTCACTCACTCCTTTTTTTGTTTGGGCCCCCACTTAGTCTAGAAGTGCATCCCTGTCTTCAGGTGTATGCCCGCCCTCTATCAAACGCGGTTTTTAGAGGGCGAGGACTGGCAGATGATGAAGCATGACACCTGGTGGTGTGTGATGCCAGTCCGTCAATTTTTGTGATTTGCCCCCACTAAATTGGGCATCTCTTAAGACACAACTAGGGACGGTCCTTTCTGTGGTTCACAGCCCAACTAGTAAACGTGAATGACTGGGCTTTCAGTGATAGTGCGGAACCGGCTTAGAGAGTAGACAGATGGGCTATGGGGACAGGAGGTACCTCCCAATACTATAAGACAAAAGTAGGGCCCGTGACCTGCTGACACACACACAAACAGTGGTGAAAGCATGGAGAGCTGCAATAAGGTTCTTGGGCTGGGAAGGGAGGCTAACCAAGATGACACAACTTGTGGAAAGTGATCTCCTACAAAGAGTGGGACAGTTGGGTGACTTTGATAAACGGAAAATGCTGGGGTTAGACAATCTGGGAGAGGTATGGAGGGGACAGGCAAATATCATCTTTACCTTACTGCAACAAGAGTATGAAATGGGACCAGGGGAATGGTTGAAATACATTCGACTGGAAAACGCCCTCAAAGATTATATCCGTGAGGGTGCGACCCTGGAAGAAGCATCCCCCCTAGAGGACTGACTATTGACAGTCCCTTGTCAGAAAAAAGCAATATCACTGATATATAAGAAAATACTAAACAATGCCCCAGACATGCTAGGAGCACTAAAGATCTCATGGGAGGGTGATCTAGGTTTCTTAGAAAACGAGGAATGGAGAGACGCCATTCAGGACCCGAGTGAAGTAGCAATTCGCTCCAGATTTTGACTGATCCAATTAAAGATTCTGCACCGGGTATGTTACCCTAGGACAGTGCTACACCGAACGGGGTGAACTGAGAATGGTCTCTGTCAGAGGGGGTGCGGTCAGGAGGGATCCTTTTTTCACCTGCTCTGGGACTGCCCGTTGATACAACAGTATTGGCTCGAAATAAGTAGACTAATGGCCAGAGTGGTGCGAGACAAGGTCCCGGTAGAACCCAAATGGTTCCTGCTATTGATCCCAGGAGAGGAAGATTGGCCGATATATACGAGACTCTGGTTAACACTGGCTGCAGTTGTTGCTAAATGTAATGTTGTAAATAACTGGGGAAGAGCTGCCACCCCGCCCCCAAGAGTCATAGACTGAGAATCAGACCTGGACTGGTGCCAACAAGCTGAACACACAATATATAGAAGTAGAGGGTGCTCTAGGAAATAGGAGAGGATTTGGGCATCCTTTTGGGCATACCTAGGGCTGTGGGAGGAGGGGTAGGGGCCTAACTGAGACAGAGCAGCCGACAATGTTGATCTGAGCTTTATCTCTTCTGGCTTTGTAAATAAAGAAATGTAATGTATGATTTGGAAATTCATACATTTTTTGTATTGTTGAATTGCCTACCTAGCACATAGCAATAAAAAGAGTTTATATATATATATATATATATATATATATATATATATCCAAACACAAAGGGGCCTGCTGTAGAAAGAGCCCACACCAGGTCGATCCATTGCCAAACAATTTTATTGAAGGGTGTAGCGAGGACGCAGCAAAGCCTCACAGGAATAAAGTTCAATCTGCTGCCTGACGCGTTTCGTGTTATCCACTTCTTCAGAGGCAGGGACTGGAGGGGTCAAGACACCGCATTTTTTGCACTCTTTTGAAGTCATGAGTCCCGCCCCGAATGGGCGTTGCCACACCCATGGCCTGCTGGTCGATGTAGTGCAGTACCGCTACAGTGAGCTGCAGCGTCTTGCCTCTCAAATTGTTTGAATGAATCCCAAGTGGGGTGTGGGGCAGAGCTTGAGCCCCCGCTAACACTCTCAGTCCCCCAATACTGGCACCCAGTCCATATGCAGCGGCGTCGGTTGGCGTCGTTGCTGGGGTGCTCACCAGAACACCGGGGCTCTTTCTGCGGCTCAGGCGGGGCCGCTAAACATCCAAACACAAAGGGGCCTGCTGTAGAAAGAGCCCACACCAGGTCGATCCATTGCCAAACAATTTTATTGAAGGGTGTAGCGAGGACGCAGCAAAGCCTCACAGGAATAAAGTTCAATCTGCTGCCTGACGCGTTTCGTGTTATCCACTTCTTCAGAGGCAGGGACTGGAGGGGTCAAGACACCGCATTTTTTGCACTCTTTTGAAGTCATGAGTCCCGCCCCGAATGGGCGTTGCCACACCCATGGCCTGCTGGTCGATGTAGTGCAGTACCGCTACAGTGAGCTGCAGCGTCTTGCCTCTCAAATTGTTTGAATGAATCCCAAGTGGGGTGTGGGGCAGAGCTTGAGCCCCCGCTAACACTCTCAGTCCCCCAATACTGGCACCCAGTCCATATGCAGCGGCGTCGGTTGGCGTCGTTGCTGGGGTGCTCACCAGAACACCGGGGCTCTTTCTGCGGCTCAGGCGGGGCCGCTAAACATCCAAACACAAAGGGGCCTGCTGTAGAAAGAGCCCACACCAGGTCGATCCATTGCCAAACAATTTTATTGAAGGGTGTAGCGAGGACGCAGCAAAGCCTCACAGGAATAAAGTTCAATCTGCTGCCTGACGCGTTTCGTGTTATCCACTTCTTCAGAGGCAGGGACTGGAGGGGTCAAGACACTGCATTTTTTGCACTCTTTTGAAGTCATGAGTCCCGCCCCGAATGGGCGTTGCCACACCCATGGCCTGCTGGTCGATGTAGTGCAGTACCGCTACAGTGAGCTGCAGCGTCTTGCCTCTCAAATTGTTTGAATGAATCCCAAGTGGGGTGTGGGGCAGAGCTTGAGCCCCCGCTAACACTCTCAGTCCCCCAATACTGGCACCCAGTCCATATGCAGCGGCGTCGGTTGGCGTCGTTGCTGGGGTGCTCACCAGAACACCGGGGCTCTTTCTGCGGCTCAGGCGGGGCCGCTAAACATCCAAACACAATGGGGCCTGCTGTAGAAAGAGCCCACACCAGGTCGATCCATTGCCAAACAATTTTATTGAAGGGTGTAGCGAGGACGCAGCAAAGCCTCACAGGAATAAAGTTCAATCTGCTGCCTGACGCGTTTCGTGTTATCCACTTCTTCAGAGGCAGGGACTGGAGGGGTCAAGACACCGCATTTTTTGCACTCTTTTGAAGTCATGAGTCCCGCCCCGAATGGGCGTTGCCACACCCATGGCCTGCTGGTCGATGTAGTGCAGTACCGCTACAGTGAGCTGCAGCGTCTTGCCTCTCAAATTGTACTGTAGCGGTACTGCACTACATCGACCAGCAGGCCATGGGTGTGGCAACGCCCATTCGGGGCAGGACTCATGACTTCAAAAGAGTGCAAAAAATGCGGTGTCTTGACCCCTCCAGTCCCTGCCTCTGAAGAAGTGGATAAAACGAAACGCGTCAGGCAGCAGATTGAACTTTATTCCTGTGAGGCTTTGCTGCGTCCTCGCTACACCCTTCAATAAAATTGTTTGGCAATGGATCGACCTGGTGTGGGCTCTTTCTACAGCAGGCCCCTTTGTGTTTGGATGTTTAGCGGCCCCGCCTGAGCCGCAGAAAGAGCCCCGGTGTTCTGGTGAGCACCCCAGCAACTACGCCAACCGACGCCGCTGCATATGGACTGGGTGCCAGTATTGGGGGACTGAGAGTGTTAGCGGGGGCTCAAGCTCTGCCCCACACCCCACTTGGGATTCATTCAAACAATTTGAGAGGCAAGACGCTGCAGCTCACTGTAGCGGTACTGCACTACATCGACCAGCAGGCCATGGGTGTGGCAACGCCCATTCGGGGCGGGACTCATGACTTCAAAAGAGTGCAAAAAATGCGGTGTCTTGACCCCTCCAGTCCCTGCCTCTGAAGAAGTGGATAACACGAAACGCGTCAGGCAGCAGATTGAACTTTATTCCTGTGAGGCTTTGCTGCGTCCTCGCTACACCCTTCAATAAAATTGTTTGGCAATGGATCGACCTGGTGTGGGCTCTTTCTACAGCAGGCCCCTTTGTGTTTGGATGTTTAGCGGCCCCGCCTGAGCCGCAGAAAGAGCCCCGGTGTTCTGGTGAGCACCCCAGCAACGACGCCAACCGACGCCGCTGCATATGGACTGGGTGCCAGTATTGGGGGACTGAGAGTGTTAGCGGGGGCTCAAGCTCTGCCCCACACCCCACTTGGGATTCATTCAAACAATTTGAGAGGCAAGACGATGCAGCTCACTGTAGCGGTACTGCACTACATCGACCAGCAGGCCATGGGTGTGGCAACGCCCATTCGGGGCGGGACTCATGACTTCAAAAGAGTGCAAAAAATGCGGTGTCTTGACCCCTCCAGTCCCTGCCTCTGAAGAAGTGGATAACACGAAACGCGTCAGGCAGCAGATTGAACTTTATTCCTGTGAGGCTTTGCTGCGTCCTCGCTACACCCTTCAATAAAATTGTTTGGCAATGGATCGACCTGGTGTGGGCTCTTTCTACAGCAGGCCCCATTGTGTTTGGATGTTTAGCGGCCCCGCCTGAGCCGCAGAAAGAGCCCCGGTGTTCTGGTGAGCACCCCAGCAACGACGCCAACCGACGCCGCTGCATATGGACTGGGTGCCAGTATTGGGGGACTGAGAGTGTTAGCGGGGGCTCAAGCTCTGCCCCACACCCCACTTGGGATTCATTCAAACAATTTGAGAGGCAAGACGCTGCAGCTCACTGTAGCGGTACTGCACTACATCGACCAGCAGGCCATGGGTGTGGCAACGCCCATTCGGGGCGGGACTCATGACTTCAAAAGAGTGCAAAAAATGCGGTGTCTTGACCCCTCCAGTCCCTGCCTCTGAAGAAGTGGATAACACGAAACGCGTCAGGCAGCAGATTGAACTTTATTCCTGTGAGGCTTTGCTGCGTCCTCGCTACACCCTTCAATAAAATTGTTTGGCAATGGATCGACCTGGTGTGGGCTCTTTCTACAGCAGGCCCCTTTGTGTTTGGATGTTTAGCGGCCCCGCCTGAGCCGCAGAAAGAGCCCCGGTGTTCTGGTGAGCACCCCAGCAACGACGACAACCGACGCCGCTGCATATGGACTGGGTGCCAGTATTGGGGGACTGAGAGTGTTAGCGGGGGCTCAAGCTCTGCCCCACACCCCACTTGGGATTCATTCAAACAATTTGAGAGGCAAGACGCTGCAGCTCACTGTAGCGGTACTGCACTACATCGACCAGCAGGCCATGGGTGTGGCAACGCCCATTCGGGGCGGGACTCATGACTTCAAAAGAGTGCAAAAAATGCGGTGTCTTGACCCCTCCAGTCCCTGCCTCTGAAGAAGTGGATAACACGAAACGCGTCAGGCAGCAGATTGAACTTTATTCCTGTGAGGCTTTGCTGCGTCCTCGCTACACCCTTCAATAAAATTGTTTGGCAATGGATCGACCTGGTGTGGGCTCTTTCTACAGCAGGCCCCTTTGTGTTTGGATATATATATATATATATATATATATATATTACCTACTGGCGGTCGCCAGTAGGTAGTTATAGTTAGGACCCCTTTTCCATAGGAAATCCGCAACATTCTATTTTGAATAACTTTGGCGCCGGTCGATGAATCCTCGCGAATTTCTCAAAATAGGTGGGGCGCTACGCTCCGCTCCTACCCTGAAAGTCTCGGGGGGATTCGTCAAGCGGGGGCTGAGATAAAAGGGGGGTCCCAAAACGCGTTTTTCCCATGCATTTTTCCATAGGACCTTTAGAACGAGCTACAGCCCGAACGGATGAACAGAATTACTAGAAATTTGGCAGAGAGGTAGCCACAAGGTCAAGGGAGTGCCTTTTGCAGGTCTGGTGTAAATCTGTTCAGTATTTCCTGAGTAAATAGCATTTAAAAGCATATATATATGTGGGCGGAGCCTAACCACACATCTCATCCTGAGATCTGATTGGCTGTCAGCACTTCATCCAAGAAGTGTTGGCAGCCATCTTGGGACAAATATACATGATAGCACCTCATTAAAAAGCATTGCAGTTAATAGAAGGTTTTAAGACTTTAGTTACATTATAAATCATTTGTTGATGGTACCATACTCATTTTAGGAATTGTGGTATGTTCTAAGGTGATTTCACCATGTGAAAAAGCCTTCTGCTGGGATATCATGATTGAGAGAAAAATATTTTCTCATGCTTTTACCACAGAGGTTTGGAAGGTGATCTATAGGCTAAACTGAGAGCTTATTTTCTGTAAATTCACATTATCTTTCTCAGTCATGTGAGAATGAAGTCTGATATTCTCAGTAAAACATGTACATCCAACAAGGGCAGAGACTGTCAGTTGATTCCTTTGTGTTCTACTGCAGCTTCCCAGAGTGTTCCAAAGAACTACTAGAGCGCTAACAGTCCTACTTATGATAAACGTATGGCACACCTGAAGCCATCTTGCTTGGATTAAAGTGGTAACTCTTAAAACATTTAATTTAAAAAGGAACAAAATGAGGGGGTTCATTTTTCCATAAAAAGTATGATTAGTGCTGCAGAAAGAAAAATTAGGGCACATTTTGAGTGACTTCTCAAATCCTCTTCTATTTCATTAAAAAATTCTGACATGCAGACTGAAACATGCCCTTTCAATACCAGCAGCAGTTTTCCCTGGTGAGCAGTAGCTTTACTACAGTGATCTAATGAGCAAAAAGAGTGCTATCATTCTGAATTTATGGCAAATGTGTGACACATCTGAATGCCTTCTTGATGGAATCAAAGTAAAAAACTGAAAGTATTTCCTACTGAGGAGACTGCAGTAAATGAGGAAATTAGGAAACTTCATAACAAATAAGTCTCCCAAGATGGCCACCAGAGACAAAAGAGCCCAAATGTAGCCCAAATATCACCCAGATGTAGCCCAAGTATAGCCCAATGACAGAATGTCCCAGAATGTTCTTAAAAACAACTAGAGCGCTTACTGTCTTCATTATGACAAAAGTATGGCACACCTGAAGCCATCTTGATTGGAATAAACTGGTAACACTTAAAACATTTAATTTAAAAAGGAACACAATGAGGAGGTTCATTTTGCCATAGAAATTATGATTAATACTGAAGAAAGAAAATGAGGGCACATTTTGAGTGACTTCTCAAATCCTCTTCTATTTCATTAAAAAATTCTGACATGCAGACTGAAACATGCACTTTTAATACCAGGAGCAGACTTCCATGGTGGAGTAGTTTTACTACAGTGATCTAATGAGCAACTAGAGTGCTAACATTCAGAATTTATGGCAAATGTGTGACATATCTGAATACCTTCATGATGGAATCAAAGTAAAAAACTGAAAGCATTTCCTACTGAGGAGACTGCAGTACATGAGGAAATTAGGAAACTTCATAACAAATAAATCTCCCAAGATGGCCACCGGAGACAAAAGAGCCCAAATGTAGCCCAAAATCAACCAGATGTAGCCCAAATATAGCCCAATGACAGAAGTGTGCAAAACACGTATTATTTTGTGTTTTTGCAGTGTTATATAGTGCAGACTTGTCAGGTATTGGAGTGCTTTACATGAGCATTGGTTACATCACACAAGAACAAATTCATTTTGGTTGTAGACATGGGGAGACTAAGTGATTTGACCAGAATCACAGAATGTCGAGCTGAAGCAGAAACTTCAACCTGGTTCCCCAGTTGCAAAGTCTGCAGTTCTGGAAGTAACACCACATCCTCTCCCCTAAGTGCAACATTTAATCAAGTGGTCAACTGGATAAAAAACATAAAGATAACAAATAATTTAAAAGTGCTTTGTCGCTATTTGAAAACTCAGAAAATATGTCCTTATTTTAGTCTTTTAGAGCACTAACCATAATTTTGATGCCAATAAGACCCTCTCATATATGTAATTTCTAAAGGAAATGCTCTAGGTATTACAGTTTTGATTACATCAAGATGATGTCAGGCGTTCCACACTTTTGTAATAAATATAGAATGTTAGCAATCTAGTTGTTCATTAGGATACTGTTGAGAGGCAGAGGCCAGGGGCACGGACTCTGAAAATTGAAGGCAGGTAGGAGGGTTCAAAGACAACAATTTAACCACACTGAGCAGGCAGGAAGGGCCGTGGAAGCACAACAGACTATGGAGGGCAGTGGAAAGGGGGGCAGGGGCAACAAACCAACAATACAGGACTTGCAAGAGAGGCTGTTGGAGGGAAGATCTATTACGGGTCAAGGAAGCTAGGGGCGGTCCCCAGATCCCCGGGAGCCACCACAGAACTGAGCAGGAGAGTGAGTCAGGGACAAAAGGGGCACCTTAATTTGAGCCGGGGTGCCTAGGAACGCTTGCTCCAAAAATGAAGAAAACAGACATATGAGACATGGAATTGGAGGCAGAATACAATGGCAGTTTAATGAGAAGATGCAACTTCAAAGAAACCGCAGAATAGAGACATAAAGTACAAAAAACAGAATCCAGATAATCATACAGCTGTCATAATATTCTCTGTATCTCAATTAATGTACTGACAGAGAGAGAGAGAAAACACATCTATAAATGCATCATGAGAAACAAGTTACACCAAGGAAAATGTTACCTAGGAACACTCACGTTTACTCTTAGAGCAAGCATTCCTGCAATTACAATACAAAATCTTTTAAATGCAAAAGTAAAGAGAACAATGGTTAAACATAACATGACATTTCATATAGGTAAAATAGAATAAGATACTTCAAGCAAAGCAGAGCAAGACATTTTAAGCAAAGGAAGACAAGAGCTCCCAGCTCTTGGGGAAAACCTGCACTGCCTGTTAACCTACATACAGACGCGAGGTAGTCCGTCGATATCTGTGGGTGCTCCCTTTTTATATCATTTTGTGGGCTCCTTTGCACGCTACATCTACCTACGTATGCTACCCAAAAGCTTCGACTGCAGATTTTACCAGACATTTCGTCATTTACCCACTTAATGCTGACAATGGACTGGGTGAAAAGGTCAGTCTCTCAGGCCAATCGCTTATCGTAAGTTCCATAGAGCAAGCAGAAAATAATGGGTATTGTACGGGAATTCAATATATTCATGTATAAAATCTCCTCAGTTCTCCTAACTTGACGCTCTGCGGTTGCCACTTCCTTAAAAGCGGGAAACCTGCCCAGGAAGCAAGTACCAGTCCAGGATGCAGCCTACTGTATGTCGACAGCTTCAGGGGGATGTTGAACTTTGATACCGAGCACGGAGCACTCGGGTAGGGTGGGGGCTACTAGTTTGGATCAGAAGGCCTCGCAGACCTGCCTTCAGACTGCTATACACTAAAATTGCAGAGCTATGGTCAATTTAACAAAGAGGCCTACATATTGAACAGAAGGGCCTACACAGGGGTTTTATGCTGGCTGAGTGGTAAGGATGTCTCAGGATAATTATATAGCAATACAGGACCCGCTGGTCAATTTAATACGGCCTACAAATGCAGCTGGCAGGGCAAGGACAAGGGTCTCATACTTCAGGTGTGGACAGAACGGGCCAGGGGCCCCCTGTGATACAAAATCTACCCTCCTTCAAGGCTGTGGCAATGTAATAGACCATTGTGGGCAGAAGGAAGAGGCAATGGTAGTACAACCATACATGCCAACAGACCCGATTCAGCCAGGAAACGTCCAATGTTTTTAAGCTCAAATGGGCTTTATTTGATCTGTCTCCTGTCTACAATATCCTCTTTTTCAATGTAACTCAAAGGGGAAAATCAATACCCCAGTTTTTTTTCAAAATCTCCCTCTTACCAAGTTCAAAATGTTCGCAAGTATGGTACATTGGATCATGGAAGGAAATGGGATAGGGACATGGACTTGGATAACAGAGGACAGGAGGGACATGGAGAGGTGCACCAAACTGACCCTGCAGGGCAGGCATCAGGGTTTGCAGCAGCACAATACACCACACAGGGCATGCAGGACGGGAGTGCAGCACAACAATCCATAGAAAGCAAGAGGGAGGGGACAGGACCATGCACATGGACAACAGAGAACAGAGGGGCAAGAGGCAATGGTAGCTAGCTGACCATAATGGACAGACAGGAGAGAAAGCTGCAGCATAACAGACCATAAAGGGCAGGAGGGACGGATCAGGGGCATTACAATGGAACAGACAAGCCAGGAGGGAGGGAGTAGGGCTGGGGGCAAGGGGGCAGGGCAGGAGCAGCAAGATAGCCATGGAGGTCAGGCAGGATGGGCACTAGAAGCAAGACACACCATGAAGAGCAACAGTGAGACTGTGATGGCATACACACAGACCATGGAGGGAAGGTGGGAGGGGGTCAGGGGCAGCTAACTGACCACACAGGGAAGGTGGGAGGGGCCATGGCAGCACAGAAGACCATGCATGGCAAGTGGGAGGGTTAGTGGCAGCACAATGGCTATGATGGGCAAGAAGGAGGGTGGAGGGGCATGCACAAAGGACAATGGAGGATAGAAGGGAGGGTCAGGACCTGTGCACAGACAAGAAAGTTCAGGGGAAGGGACCTCACAACAGACCACACGGGGCAGGCAGGAGGAGCAGTTGCAGCACAACAGACCAGGGAGGGCAGAAGGGTGTGGCAGTACAATGGACCATGTAGGACAGGAGGAAGAGGATAGGGGCATGGCATGTGGACAGGCAGGGTGGAGGTGGCAGGGACAGGTTACAGTCATCTGACAATGCTAGGCAGGTGGGAGGGGAGTGCCAGCTCAACAGAACACTCAGAGTAGATAGGAGTGGCAGGTCCATGGGACATGGTGGGCAAAAAGGATGGAGCAGGGGCATGCACAAAGACATCGGAGGGCAGGGGGAAGGAGAATAGGGGCAGCAAGCTAAGCACAGAGTTTAAGCAGGAGGTCAATGATGGGGCATAGAATTGGGCAATGGAGGGCAGGAGGACTGGACTGGTACATCATACTAAATTGAGGGCAGTGGCAGCACATCAGACCATGCATGGCAGGAGGGAGGAGGCTAGTCCATGGATTCACACAACAGAGGATAGGGAGGAAGGGGATGGGGCAGCAAGCTAACTGTTCAGAGAAGGCGGGTATTAGGAACTTTATTGTTTTTAAAACATTGTGTCTGTGCGAACTACTTAAAATATGAACAAGTATGCAGCATAATCTCACTTTTATTCAGGAAGAAGAGGACGTTTGTGACTGTGACTCCGGGCTCACTTGGCAGAAACACCCCCTGACCCTCCACCCCCTATCGCAAAATGTAATGCCCGTGAAAAGGGTAGGTGAACACAGTGTTATATAGAACATAGTCCTGAGAGCACGATTGAAAATGAAAACTAGGTATAGTGTATGGTATAAACTATGCACCAAAAAGTGTGATATAAGATGAACCGGGCGTGAAATATAATTTGCAATACATTGTGCGCAATGACAGATTCATTGGAGAGCGCGAGATAGCACAGGCACTAGCGCGTGCTATGCGATATGCGCCTTGGAGTGTAATATGCACAGGGCAGTGTTGTGTAACCTAACTAGTCTCTAAAGTTGTAATATAAAATATGTGCTGGGGAGTGTAACGTTGCATATGCACTGTGACAAATATATGGATCCCAGATTGTAATATGTATGGCATAGCACTGTGCGTTATAACATAGGCATCGAGAAAGGCACGTTAGATGGGGCAATATAACCCGTGCGAAGACAAGTGTGGCATGACATATTCACGGGGTGGTGTTACAGTGCACATGGGCTAGAGAGTGTCATAGCATATGCACTAGCTAGTGGAATACAACACAGAGGTGTGTGGCACTCGGCAGGCAATGGTGGGTGTAACACAGCATTGGGCTCTGTCAGGAGCACGCTGTGACTCTCAAGTGATGTTCGTCCCCTTTCCAGAGAGTAAAATAAAAAGTATTACACATCCGGCAGTGGATGTGTGTTTTATTAACCGTGAGGGGGGTTTCTTGCATAGTTTTGGTCGAATTTTTGTCGAATCCCCTTTGAATGGCTTGGTGTGCATGTGTATTAAATGTGCCCGTCAATAGCTACCCATGTTTGTATAAATAAACGACAAGGGTGTCTACCAGGATTAGGCACGGTAGGGCATCAGACATGTCAGAGCTTCACTAGTGGTGTAAATACATTCCACGTGGATTCATTGCATGCATAGTCGCCTTTTAATGAATATCACGCAAATCGTCATGGTGATAGGTACGTACGGTTTGTCCAGCATGTCCTAGGTGTGTCTATAAATATATATTTTTTAAAAATAATAAAAAACAGTGGCCGGCCCTGGGGATTGGGGTCAAAAAAATATAATTAGGAGACTGGCCCTGGGGGATGGGGTCATCAGGGCCAATAAATTAGAATAAGAAGGGGAACCAAACAGCCCCCCTTCTTAAAAAACTAAAATAAATAAAAGACTGGCATCGTGCCGGAGGCCATGCCCCCTCCGTGCAGCACTCTGCAAACGCGCCCCCAACAGGCATCTCCAGTATGCGCCAGGGAGCTGCTCTGCAGCCAGGTGTTCTGAGGCCAAGCCCCTTTTTACACCTCTCTGCAACGCAGCTCTGTGGCGCTTACTGGAGGTACCTAGTGGTCTAGTTTGACCCTAGGGACCCTTAGGATTCAGGGGGACTCTCAACTTAGAACAGCCACAGGGCGCGTTTACACAGTGGTGAAGGGAGGGGACGGGGCCTGAGGTGACGTGTGCAAACACGCACTATGGCATGTTTTAAATTGGGGATATAATTTCCCTTCAATACTGAGGGCCCCTGGGGGCTAACTAGCCCACCAAGTGCTTCCAGTAAGCGCCACTGAGCTGCATTGCAGAGAGGTGGTCCAGGCCGTGCCACTTTTTACACCTCTCTGCAACGCAGCTCTGTGGCACTTACTGGAGGTACCTAGTGGGCTAGTTGGACCCTAGGGACCCTCAGGATTCAAATGAACTTAATCTCCCAACTAAAAATGGACACAGGGCGTGTTTACACAGTGGTGAAGGGAGGGGACGGGGCCTGAGTTAATGTGTGCAAAAACGCCCTGTGGCCTGTTTTAAGAGGTAGTTTTAATCCCCCTGCCCTATTATATACTAGGGGCTTACAGAGGAGGTCATGCTAATCACAGGGGGACCCCAACGCATAATGTTCCCTAGTGTATGTAGGTGTTTTCACTGTATTATAAGTGTCTTTTAACATATCACTGGCTCTAGGACTGGTTAGTCAGACTCAGTTACCACCAGTATCCGTCTGAAAAAGTTGAGGGTACAGGATGATTTTGCAACAAGGCTTCTTTCTGCTCTTCTTTTTGTTCTTTCTGCACGTTATCCTTCTTCCTGCACTTATCTTCGTATTTGAGGACTTCTGTTGCTTCTTTCTGCACTTCTTTTGTTTCTTTCTGTGCATTTTTTCTTCTTTCTTCACATGTCCTATCTCTGTAGGCATAGTTAGAAATTAGCATTTAAAAAACCTTTGAAATTCACTGAAAAAACCATGGGTTTCACACACGTTATAGTTAGGAATTAGCATTTAAAAAACCTTAGAAATTCAATGAAAAAACCAAAGGTTTCACACATGTTATAGTTAGCTGGACATTTCACTCGTAAAAAACCATTGAAATTCCCCCGTTATAGTTAGTTCAGCTAACTATAACTCGCGCGCCCGCAATGCACTACTGATGACGTCACATATTACATCACTCATGACATGGTCACTGACATCACTCATGACATCACTGATGACATCTCAAATGACATCACTGATGACATCACTGATGACATCATCCAGTGATTGTGTGTTTTTATGAAAATTATATATTTTTTATATTTATGTATATCTCAAGGTCAAAGGAAGAATAAATGGGTATATAAGTGTCTAAATGGATACTTTTTTTGGGAATTTTTTTTGTGTAACTGACTGTTTAAGTGTATCATAGTGAATACATGGCTTACTGAGTAATCTTTAAATATTTAAATATCTGTATCAGTTTCTTACTTTGTGTATAAGTGGCTGCATGGGTTGGTGAGTAGCTACATGAGTGTCTATATAGGTTATTAGTTGGTTTTTTATCACTATGAGTGTCTGAGTTTCTGTATGGTTCGGTGGGGGGTATTACTTAGTGCATAGGTGCATGAATGAGTGACTCACTGTTTGTATGTGTTGAATACAGCATGTGTGCAGGACTGTATGGGTGGATGAGTGTGTGCATGGGTGTGTTAGTGAGTGAATGACTGTCTCAATAGTGTCTTTATGAGTAACTACATATGTTTTAAACTAGTATATGTGACTATTGGTGTATATAAGTGAGTATATGTGAGAGTGAGAGATTGGAAGAGTTCCTGTATGAATAAGTATGTGTTTCTATAAGTGATTGTTTAAAAGAGTAAGTATATGTAAGTTTCTGTAGAAGTAAGTGTGGTGGTGTGTGTATAACTGTATATGCAAGTAAATGGATGATTGATTCTTTATTAGCATGAGTGACTATGTGTGTGAGTTACTCTATGGATGAGTGGCATTGTGTAACGGGATGTACAGGTGTATGAGTACATATGATGAGTGAGTACATGTATGAGTGACTGTAGAGGACTGTTGGTGAATTACTGTATGTGTATGTGGTTCTTAGAATTACTGAATAGGTTGTTGTAACTGATATTGATATGTTCATTATTTTGAACATTTTAGTTTCTATTTTTGAATGTGTGTTTCAATGGTTATATTAGGGGGAGAGGAGGTCTGCCACTCTATCACAAGGATGATGTCATCAGTGATGTCATCAGTGATGTCATTTGAGATGTCATCAGTGATGTCATGAGTGATGTCAGTGACCATGTCATGAGTGATGTAATATGTGACGTCATCAGTAGTGCATTGCGGGCGCGCGAGTTATAGTTAGCTGAACTAACTATAACGGGGGAATTTCAATGGTTTTTTACGAGTGAAATGTCCAGCTAACTATAACATGTGTGAAACCTTTGGTTTTTTCATTGAATTTCTAAGGTTTTTTAAATGCTAATTCCTAACTATAACGTGTGTGAAACCCATGGTTTTTTCAGTGAATATATATATATATATATATATATATATATATATATATATATATATATATATATATATATATATATATATATTCTCACCCTTCATTAACATTTTTGAAAGTCAAGCCTGCCTGAATTTTTAACATTGGAAAGTGTACTGTATTCACCATTCCGCTGCAGCAAGCAAAACATCTGCATGGTTTCCTCAGTAACTCGTAAAGGCTGCTATTTGTTGCACCTGATAAACAACATTCCCCAGGGAATCATTATTCATCTGGTGTAATCAAAGCATCTGGATTTTGACAAACTCAAAATCAGGGCCATGTGTCTTTGTGGCCCTTTCATGCCACAAGCTTCCCTCTGCCCAGTACCTCCAGGCCTTGAGTCACTTTCCGTCAGATGATGGTGCATGTGATTCGTCCCTTTGCATGCCAATCAATTCTCAATGTGGGTGTCCCTGCACTTGTCCACACTCGTTTAGCTTTCACCGTCAGCCTGTCACAGAAGTAGTTACCTTGGGCATGAACACCTCCCCATGGGACTCTGAATGGTGGCCGACCAAACTGAGACCCTCACCCAGAACCCTTGCCAGGAACCTTAGATAATCATTGACAGCAAAATTGACATGACCGCACAATCATTGCCGTGACTGCATCCTGTTTCCACACCTTGAAGATGCTGTGGAACATCTTTAATTGGCTCCAAAGCAACACTAGAAAAACTGTCATTCACACCCTAGTCAATAGCAAGTTGTACTATAGGAACACACTCTACTCCAAGATAACCAAGAAACTCACTAGAAGCCTACACACCATCCAAAACTTCACAGCCAGACTCATCCTCGATGTCTGACACAGACCTCATATCACACCACACTTCTGGGGAATACACTGGCTCCTGATACACAAATGCACTCATTGCAAACACCTCACTCACACATTCAAGGCACCACACAAATTAGGCCAGCGGCGGTTCCTCCATATAAGTGGAGGTGCGCCGCCCCCCCGCCCCTCCCACACACAGTACTATGCAGAAAGCTGGAAAAATAAAATGGTAATAAAAGGATTTTATTACCATTTTATTTTTCCAGCTTTCTGTCAAACAGAGAGCAGCGAGTGGCCAGTGCGTCATTGCTACTCATTGGCAGCAATGACGAGTGACCCCTTCAGTTTGAAGTCCACATGTCAGTTTAGCTGGCTACCTTGTTACGGCCAAACCGACATGTGCACTTCAAACTCTCCAACCCAGCTGTCTTAGAGAGCTGGGTTGGAGAGCAGGCACTGGCCTCCAGTGCTCTTCAGAGCACTGAGGTAGCCTGCTCCAGCCAATCCAGACGCTTCACTCATGCTGCATGAGAGCAGCATCTAGATTGGATAAGGACCTTTGGAAGCTGTGGGACCTCACGCACGGAACCAGGGACTGGCTGTGCTGCAGGCTAAGGCAAGTTGCTTTTCTTTTTTGAGATTTGTAAATGCTTATTTGTATGTATTTCAATTAGTAGTTAGTGAAGACAGTAGTTTACACACATATATGTATAAAAAGGCTGCAGCACGGACATACACTGTCACACCAGTCCCATGCACACACACGTAAACACGCACAAAGGAAAACATACGGGATGTCAGTTTTTTATTATTTCATGTTTTATGGGGTTACCTAAAGTAAAGTGCACATAAAGATTGCAGGCTCACACATGGTTTCAGAATGCCCATTTTGCTGTTTGGAACATGACTTTTTATTGCAGGGAAGATGTGGAGGTTTTATGGGAGATGTGGCAAGTTCTGTGTCAGCCTTGGGGGCTGGTTTCATTTAGAGTCAATTAAACGCGTTGTTTCAGATGGTTGCTAAACAGACAACAAGACAAATACACGCCAAATGTAATAAGTGTCGCCAATATGCTGCATGTGCTGGGGGTTCTGGGGAGGTGGGGTAGCAGGAGAAGACGGCTGGGAAGCACTTTGCAGATTCTCCGAGCATGTTGCATAAACTGGCAGATTTAAGATGGTCATTGGAAGCGGCAGCTTTAAATCCCTAAACCACACCATTTACCACTCTATATAAACGTAGGTTTGATCTCCTGAAACAAGGGTGCCGATCACGATCCGGCAAAAAATATCCCCGTGCGACTCGTATCGGTCCTTTTTACCGTACGAATCGTACAAGTGCCGTACGAACTGGCAATCACGATTCGCATGTTAAAAAGTCCATACGAACCGCACTGGGAATCATTCCCCACACGTCCTCGGGTCGGAAAATGTGTCCGACACGTCCTCGGACGATTTACCGTACAAACGTGAAAAGCCAAGTCCGACCGAGGAATCACGATCCATCCCGTGCGTCCGAGCGTACAACCGTATGGAAAAAAACACCGTCCGCACCGAACATCCATAGCAACCATGGAGACATGTGCCCGCATACGCGCCCAACACTCCCCCCAGCCCCTGTACGTCCGACACGTACCCCCCCGTGTATGTATACCCCCACCCATCTAGGTACACCCCAGTACGTTCCAGTCGAACCCCCACCCCAGTACGTGTCATACCCCCGTGTACCTACACCCCTGTACGTACCAGTCGTACACCCACCCCAGTACGTGTCGAACCCCCGTGTACCCCCACCCCAGTACGTTCCAGTCGTACCCCCACCCCAGTACGTGTCAGATCCCCCGTCTACCGATACCCCAGTACGTTCGAGTCGTACCCCCACCCCAGTACGTGTCACATCCCCCGTCTACCGACACCCCAGTACGTTCGAGTCGTACCCCCACCCCAGTACGTGTCGTACCACCGTCAATGTACACCCCCCCACCCCAGTACGTGTCGTACCACCGTGAACCTACACCCCAGTACGTTCGAGTCGTACCCCCACCCCAGTACGTGTCGTACCACCGTCAATGTACACCCCCCCACCCCAGTACGTGTCGTACCACCGTGGACCTACACCCCAGTACGTTTCAGTCGTACCCCCACCCCAGTACGTGTCGTACCACCGTCAATGTACACCCCCCCACCCCAGTACGTGTCGTACCACCGTGGACCTACACCCCAGTACGTTCGAGCACCACCCCCACCCCAGTACGTGTCATATCCCCCGTCAACCGATACCCCAGTACGTTCCAGTCGTACCCCCACCCCAGTACGTGTCATATCCCCCGTCTACCGATACCCCAGTACGTTCGAGTCGTACCCCCACCCCAGTACGTGTCACATCCCCCGTCTACCGACACCCCAGTACGTTCGAGTCGTACCCCCACCCCAGTACGTGTCGTACCACCGTCAATGTACACCCCCCACCCCAGTACGTGTCGTACCACCGTGGACCTACACCCCAGTACGTTCGAGTCGTACCCCCACCCCAGTACGTGTCGTACCACCGTGGACCTACACCCCAGTACGTTCGAGTCGTACCCCCACCCCAGTACGTGTCGTACCACCGTCAATGTACACCCCCCACCCCAGTACGTGTCGTACCACCGTGGACCTACACCCCAGTACGTTCCAGTCGTACCCCCACCCCAGTACGTGTCGTACCACCGTCAATGTACACCCCCCCACCCCAGTACGTGTCGTACCACCGTGGACCTACACCCCAGTACGTTCCAGTTGTACCCCCACCCCAGTACGTGTCATATCCCCCGTCTACCGATACCCCAGTACGTTCGAGTCGTACCCCCACCCCAGTACGTGTCATACCCCCGTGTACCTACACCCCTGTACGTTCCAGTCGTACACCCACCCCAGGACGTGTCGTACCCCCGTGTACCCCCACCCCAGTACGTTCCAGTCGTACCCCCAACACAACCACCTAAGTACGGAGCGCACCCCATGCCCCAACATCACAACCGCATGTACGAGTCGTACAAAGCCACACACAAGGACATCATCGTACAACCAAATGGCCCATGTACACACCGTACACACGCTCAAAACGCACGGACACAACCAGGACAAAACAAAACAACACAAGAATACACCATTCGAAAGGCACAAAGCCACTAAACATGTCCAACTACCACTACAATAACACAATCACTGACCTGCAACTGCCAAAAACAAACAGAGGCCCAATACACCACCACTCCTTATAACACACCCACCCAAATTTCAAACACTGCCACACCCACCCATGGACCAATAAAAAGGGCCCACACACACAAACCATGAGCCTTTGCAACAGACTCACTGCTGCCAGACACCACTGAACCAGACTACAAGCTACACCACACCTTACACTTGCACACCTTCACACGACCACCCTCACAAACACCCTCTCATCACATTCACACACACACACACCCATCCACACCCCCCACCAACATCCACACCCCCCCCACACCCACACCATCCCCACCCACACCCCTCACCATGCCCACTACCAAGAATCCAAAGTTCAGTCACCGAGAGTTGGAGGTCCTTGTTGATCAAATCCTCAGAGTCGAGCCACAGATCTTTGGAACATTGGTCAGAAGCACCAGCCAGGCAGCAAAAACAGCCATGTGGCAGACCATCGTCGATGCTGTGAATGCCGTTGCGGACACCAGGAGGACCAAGCAGGATTGCCAGAACAGGTGGTACGATCTGCGGAGGAGGGTCAGAGCCAAGAGGCAGGAGGAACACGACCAGGCCAACGCCACCGGAGGAGGGCCCTCCCGCAGACCCGTACAGTACCATCCCTGGGAGGAGAGGGTGATGGCCATACTGCCGGTGGAGGCAGTTGAAGGATTAGAAGGACTCCGAGACCCGGGTGAGTACACAAACAACGCACCACACATGGGGGGAACTGCAACCACAACCAA
Source organism: Triturus cristatus (assembly GCF_964204655.1). Taxonomy (NCBI): domain Eukaryota; kingdom Metazoa; phylum Chordata; class Amphibia; order Caudata; family Salamandridae; genus Triturus; species Triturus cristatus. The sequence continues at coordinate 807,461,632 of NC_140590.1, forward strand.
AATTACTAACAGGCACGCAACCACCACAAGCCATCGCATGACTCAACCACACTCCATGAGCAGGCACATGCCACTGCTGCCACCATGCCCCATGCACCCAGCTGGACAATGGCAAGTCACAGGCCACAGAAGACAACAACACATGACACGGTAACCCGGGTGGCGGGAGGCTGGGCACCAAAAATCACATAGTGCGACTCCAAAGCAGACAACAATGCCCTCTGCCCATATGGCCTAGGTCACAGCCAGACAAACAGTGTGTCCCAACACAGGAATGACTTGCCAGCAAATGCCGGACGCCTTGCATCAACACATGGGGGTGAAGGCACTGGTTTGCACATGACGGCAGCTAATGAACAGCCAACATTGTGAAAGAGTGGCAGCACACACCACCACAGCAGCAGCGCACAGACACACATCACACCAAATGGGTGCCTGGAGATCAGAAACAAACTCACATCAACAAGCCAAGGGCCACTCAAAGATCTGCTAACAGTCTGTGCCCAGGAAGCTGGGCCAAGGTGACAGAGGGGGACACACAGAGGGAGGGAAAGGGGGACAGAGAAGGAGGGAGAGGGGGACAGAGAGGGAGGGAGACGGACAGAGGGAGGAGGCTGACACACAGAGGGAGGGAGAGGGGGACAGAGAGGGAGGGAGAGGGGGACAGAGAGGGAGGGAGACACAGGAAGACGGACAGAGGGAGGAGGCTGACACACAGAGGGAGGGAGAGGGGGACAGAGAGGGAGGGAGAGGGGGACAGAGAGGGAGGTAGAGGGGGACAGAGATGAGGGAGAGGGGGACAGAGAGGGAGGGAGAGGGGGACAGAGATGGAGGGAGAGGGGGACAGAGAGGGAGGGAGAGGGGGACAGAGAGGGAGGGAGAGGGGGACAGAGAGGGAGGGAGAGGGGGACAGAGAGGGAGGGAGAGGGGGACAGAGAGGGAGGGAGACGGACAGAGGGAGGAGGCTGATACACAGAGGGAGGGAGAGGGGGACAGAGAAGGAGGGAGACACAGGGAGAGCAAATCAGTCCTTTGGTGTGTGGGAATGTCTGCTCGTCAGCAGGTGGACCGCGTGCATGTAGACAAGGGTGGCCAGTGCCAGAACCCCCCCTCTTCATCATGGCAAAACGCAGGGCCATGTCACAACCTGTACACGAGCACAAGGACAGCTACCTGCATCATATAAGTGTGTGGATCCACTCCATGTGCACATGTACAGTGCTACAAGGAAGGCGCAAATGCATGGCTCGCCACACCTGCCCACTCCAATGCTGACTGCAGTCACACTTGACGCAGCAGGTAAGACTGTGCCACACATAGTTAAAGGGCCCAAAGTGGTGCCCAAGGGACACACCCATGCACAAGTGCACTGTGAGTGGAATGCAAGACCAATCCTAATTCCAAGAGGAAATATGCCACCTTCGAAAATGATGAAACATGGATGTTGCATGGACAAAAATTAACATTGTCTCTCTCACACACAGGTCAACGTCGTGGTGCACCCCCCAACACTGGGGGGGAACACTCACAGGACCTGGATCTGCAGGAGCCCGATCCCACCGGCAGCGACCACTCTCACCACTCTGCGGACGACCCCGACCAACCTGGCCCCTCTGGTGTCCAACCACCTGCAGCACCTGCGTCAGGTACAACTGTGCCAACCACCACCCCCACTCCTGCCACATCCCAGGAGACACCCAGGATCCCTGCCCCAACACCACAATGCAGCCGGGCTCGCCAGGAGGGACACGGTGTCCCGGGCACCCAGGAGGAGGCAGGCGACAACGCCAATGCCACCCCTCAGGGGTCCCGGAGACCCCATGTGCCCACAAGGGCAGGCCAGGCGCAAGTGGGCAGGGGTGGTGGGAGTGGAGGACGGCGGAGGCACGAGCCTGACCAGTTGGCTGGGGATCCCGCATTGTCCCATGTCCGTAACATCCTGGACACATACCGGGAGGACACCACGGGCATGGCCCAGGTTGTGTCCACCCTCAATGAGATCAAGGGGAGCCTCGATGAGATAAAGACCCAGCAGGCCCAGCAACATGCCTGTCAACTGCAACACCAACGGAGGATGGAGGACAGACAGGCTGAGCAAGTGACGGCATTCCAGGGGATTCACGCTACACTCCGTCGGATGGCCGACACCATGGCCGACCCTCCCTGTGCCAGAAGGCGGAGAACATCACCACCCACAGGGAGGGAGCAGGAGGAGGAGGAGGAAACATCCGACGGAGCATCCCAGACGTCGTCACGGCCTGCTGCTGAGGTTCCCCGCAGGAGGCCGGGTCGTCCACGGAAAGGACCGTGAGGGTGGCTGCTACATCACCATCTCCCAGGACACCTGGCCTGGCACCTGGCCCACTGGAGCAACAGCATCACAGCATCAAGAGACATTCTCTGCCACATGGCCCTGCTGGTCACTGGCTGACCAATGTTGACAAAGACTGTGGCATGGACTCTGAGGATTTCCAATGCCAAGGACCCCAACTCCCCTACTGAACTTTGGATTCAAACATCCCGGAAAGACCCTTACTTGCCCCCCCCCCCACCCCCACTAATAAATCACACTATGATGAGTAGATGCCTGCTGGTAGCATTATTACCTAACATGTGTCTTGTAAAGTCTAAACATGCCTGAGTTATCTGTTCTCTTCAACCATCCACACCCTGGGGCCTGAGTCTGGCACAGGACACATGGGTCACAGTTTATTAGGCAAGACAGACATGGAGCACCATACACACCCGTGATGGGCACAACCAGCTGAGGGGGTGGCCGGACAACCGTGCTGACAGACACATTTAGTACAGCAACAGTCATGCGCAGAGGTCAGGGATCCTGTCCAGTGTCCTGGGGGGCACCCAGGTATGTGTAGACAGGTGGCAGAACCATGTCCTGCAAGCTTGAGTCCGGTGGATGCAGAGAATGGGGGCCTGTCCAACGTTGGATGCATGGGGATGGCACATGTCACAATACCCACGCAGTCATGGACATCATGGCCAATACACAGTGTCAGCCCACACACACAGCTTGCATCTCGCCACTCGACACATTGACACATAGCCACAATCAGGGAATACCATGCCAGACATGCAGGATGCACCGTGCCAACACACCAGCATTGACTGAGAAGAGGCACCTTGGAGGCATAGGGACACCTTTATTAGTCATGTTTTTGGGATAGCAGAGGCAACTTGAAGTACACATGAACACTTCATGTGGAGTGACATGTGGGTCCAACACTGGCACCCCCCTTCTGCAGCACAAATGCGTGATAGCCATGGTACTGGCACACAAGCGTCGGCTAACAGCTAAATACCCACAGCTGCACACGGAGAGCCTGCCATACACCATAGATCCGCTGATGTGGAAGTCCCACGCCATGTCAAGCCAATGTCAACCGTATGTGTCCGAGGGCAGTGTCACACACATTGGTGCCATCATCACAATCCACCATCCCATCACTGATGACTGACAACCAGGCAGCCCATCTATTCTGGTGTACCCAGCTGCATGTCGTGTCCCATGGGGATGCCACATGACTGCAGAGGAACCAAACCCCGACCTGGGCAGTGTGCACACATCGTGAACAACTGCCACACCCAATACACCCCAGATGCATCCCTTACCCCATGGAGACTTCCAAACGTGTCCGTGCCTGTAACGCTGAGTCAGCCCACGATGCCATGTCCATGAGGAATAGCAGTGCCACAACAATGCAACCAGCAGATGGCATGCGCAGGTACCTGGGGAAGAGAGACACACAAGAAGTCAGCCACAAAAAGCACAGCCACTTGCATGTGCATTGACTCGACACATGTATGGATGACAACATGCTAGGTCACAATTATGACTGGGGAAATACTACCATCACTGCCACCATCACTCCAGTGACACACCCACACACACCTCTGACTCACGTGCCATACATGCAGGTGGACACACACATCACAACACATGCCACACGGGGACCAAGGCGTGCACACTCAGACACTGGTACTCACCACTAAGCAAAGAAGTCGCGTATGAGCCGAGTCCGGATGTCCTCTTGCGGCTCCACATCCTCCACATCACTAGCCCCATTGCCAAGGCCTTCGTCCTCCACGGGTGGATGGTCCTCGTCATGTTGATTCAGGATGAGTGGCACAGCTCTTTCAACTGCCATGTTGTGCAGCATGCAGCAGACCATGAAGATCTTGCAAACCTTCGCCGGGGCATATGGGAGTGCGCCGCCGGTCTTGTGGAGGCACCGGAATCGGCTCTTCAGCATGCCAAACGTCCTCTCTATCACACGCCTTGTCCGGCCATGGGCGGTGTTGTAGCGGAGCTGGGCCGGCGTGATGGGGTTGCGGAGAGGTGTCAGCAGCCAAGGCATGTTGGGATAGCCAGCGTCCCCTACATGGAAAGCACATGGATATCGTTAGAACTGGCGAAGCGGTCGTGCTGCTCGGCTATACAGAATACAGGACAGACAGACTGTACCCACCAACAACACATGCCCGTTCGTTGCGCAGCTGCATCATCATATCAGGCATCCCGCTACGCCTCATGATGTAGGCATCGTGTGCTGATCCTGGAAAACGAGCACAGACATGTGAAATCACCATGTTGGACAGACACACCACAAGGGCATTGATGGAGTGGTAGTGCTTTCGATTTCGGTACGCCACCTCCCGTGCGTGTGGTGGTACCAAACCTACATGTGTCCCATCTATGGACCCAATGACATGGGGCATCACTCCCAGGGCATAGGATCCACGCTTGACCTCTGTCATCTGTTCAGGGGTTGGGAACTTGATGAAGTCATCCAGGTGAATCAACATGGCCTCCAAGAAATCATGCAGCACACCGCTGAACATGCTCTGGGACATGCCACCAACATGAGCTATGGTATTTTGGAAGGTACCCGTGGCAAGAAAATGTAGGGCAGCCATTACCTTCAGCTGGGGTGTCAGTGCCGTAGGATACCTGTGCTGCGGTTGCAGGTGTGGTGCCAGTCTCGCCGTCAGCTCCAGAATCAACGGTTGGGTGAAGCGGTAGAGCCGGATCCTGTCATTCTCCTGCATGGCAGCCAAGTCTGGAATTATTCGGGCAACAGGCGGCGCTCTGCAGTAATTTGGAAGTGACAAGGAAGAGTGAGTGCACTACGACAACAACTCATGTCTACTGAGCACATGTAAATCTGGCAATACACACATGCCACATAGGGAGTCAGATACGTGCTACATGCCCAGGACACGTATGGATGCAAGGTGACACTCCTTCCAAGACCCAGCTACACACGGAGATTGAGAATCTCCCCATGCCACGCCATGGGAATAGCTGTGTCCCAGTGCAAGTGAACAGCCAGACGCAACACAGGAGTGACATACACCCACACATCAGCAGAAGTAGGATGCCGATTGCAGAGACTGGTAGCGGAACACCGGAGCCACAGGTCACATGACATTACACTAGGCCTGCCCACACACCTTGCCATGAAGGTGCACATGTCATGACTCACCACACATTCCTTGTGAGGATGCTGACATGGCCTTGTCACGCTACTCCGTGTCCCATGCATACATGTGCACCTCACATCCGATAACACATGTGTCATGGTGTGCGGAACAGTGTGCAATGACAATCTACACACAGACACATGTTGGTTGCTGCAACGGCTGCAGCTTTTGAGGGTGCTACTACATCAACCTGATGTAAATCCCGGACACATAAATGACATGGTCACATTGTGCACTGTGGCTAGTGACAAGTCATGTGTCATGACCCCTGTACCGGGCATCATGGGACACTTCCGTGTGTTGGTGTCCGTGCCATGCCAGTGACGCTCACCCCAAGTGCGCAGTACGACATGCACACATGTCATAGGAGTCAAGGGCATGCCTGGCACACATTGCACCCTCACACAGTACACCTGTACACATCTCATCATACATCTGGTGCCTCCTCCACTCAGGAGGCATGTTCCACATCACAGCCTGTGACACCTGTGCCCCACACATGTAGTAATGCACAGGCGATGCACTGATGTCCATTCCTGGACAAGTATGTCCATCCATGGACATGTATGTCCGCCCAATTCCTACCTGTGTGTTGCCTATCACCACAGTGATGTGTACAAACCGCCGTACTGCTGCTAAGAGGGCCTGTGTATGTTTCCAAATCACTGTGGGAGTGCTGACGTATGTGTACCCATCGTGATGGCGAGCGTACAGGCATTTGTACGGTCCGTACCACTACGAGTACGCATACGTGTGCTGAACCATAGTGAGAGGGCCGTACACTCGCATGTACGCTCACTATCACTATGGGTCTGCACGCGTATGCGTACACGTAGTGGTACGGACCGTACACACGCATGTACACTCACTATCACTATGGGTCTCCTCGCGTATGCGTACTCGTAGTGGTACGGACCGTACACACGCATGTACGCTCACTATCACTATGGGTCTCCTCGCGTATGCGTACTCGTAGTGGTACGGACCGTACACACGCATGTACGCTCACTATCACTATGGGTCTCCTCGCGTATGCGTACTCGTAGTGGTACGGACCGTACACACGCATGTACGCTCACTATCACTATGGGTCTGCACGCGTATGCGTACACGTAGTGATATTGAGCGTACATGCATGTGTACGGTCCGTACCACTACGTGTACGCATACGCGTGCAGACCCGTAGTGATAGTGAGCGTACATGCGTGTGTACGGTCCGTACCACTACGTGTACGCATACGCGTGCAGACCCGTAGTGATAGTGAGCGTACATGCGTGTGTACGGTCCGTACCACTACGTGTACACATACGCGTGCAGACCCATAGTGATAGTGAACGTAGGATGCATGTACGGGCCGTTGCCATGCATTTGGGGTGCCCTAGGGCCCCGAAACGCACCGTACCTGTGTGTGATTCTCCAAATTACATAGGGGACAAGTATTAAGGCCTACATGCATGCTGGTTGTCATGGAGACCAAGTTCAAATTTCGAAATTGTTCTGGAAGGTGCACAGCAGAAGTCAGTTGGAATTGTTCTACTTTGTTGCAATGTGTTTGTGGGGGTTACATCATGCAGGAGAATGAAACTGATAGGGAACCCACAGACTGCTAGGTTTGAAGGGATTGGTGGAAACATAGGATGCAAATGTGAGTGACCAATCACTCTGTACTCCTGTGCATGAGACTGGGCAGAAGGGCACATATAAGGCAGCCAGGTCCCATGAGGGAGTACTTGCCTGCACATATTTGCATTTGTCGACCAAGCTGCTGCTACTGATTCCCTGGAACCATGTCAAGGGCTGTGGAGAGGTCACAGCCATTCACCCTGGAGGAGAACATGGCTCTGCTGGATGTGATCCTCCCACAGTACCCCATGCTGTATGGGCGACCAGGGTATCAGGTGAGTGCATAGGCCACTGCCACAGACTGTCCCTGTGTTCTGACTGTGACTTCCGGCATTGTGTCCTGGTGTGACACACATGCCATGTACTGTCGGGGGGGTACCAGGGGGGGGGGGTGCCTGATTCCTCCCAGCAGTGCCCTGAGACAGGAGGGGTGGGTACAGAGTGCTCCCAGCAGTGCCCTGAGACAGGAGGGGTGGGTGCGAAGTCCTCCCAGCAGTGCCCTGAGACAGGAGGGGTGGGTGTGGAGTCCTCCCAGCAGTGCCCTGAGACAGGAGGGGTGGGTGTGGAGTCCTCCCAGCAGTGCCCTGAGACAGGAGGGGTGGGTGTGGAGTCCTCCCAGCAGTGCCCTGAGACAGGAGGGGTGGGTGTGGAGTCCTCCCAGCAGTGCCCTGAGACAGGAGGGGTGGGTGTGATGCACAGTGTGAGCCTTGATCATTGATTGTGACATTGCCATCATTCCACCTGTGTACCCACTATGGCACGTACTGCCTTTTCCCTCACCAGAGGATGATGTCCCTATGACAGAGGTGCAATGCGTTGGCTGCATGACATGCCTTGTTGTAACCAGCCAATTTGTTCTCATATGTCTCTATGTGACATGTGGCTGGTGTATTGATGTGGTGTCACTTGTTCTTCCTCACAGGTAGGCGCCACTGCCAAGGAGCAGATCTGGCTGACCGCCGTCAGTGCCGTGAGGCGTGTGGATGGTCGGAGGCGGAGCCTGTCCCAGGTGAGGAAACGCTGGCAGGATATCCGGTGCTGGACGCGGAGGATTGCACGGCTCCTGCTGGGGGACTCACCTGAGAGCCACAAGAACCGCGGCCGCCGCCGTCTGAGCCACCTCCACAGGCGTGTGCTGCCGGTGGTCTTTCCAGACCTGGAGAGGCGCTTACAGGCGATGCAGCAGGCGGAAGGGGGTAGGTACATGTGCGTTTGTTGTGTGTCACCGGCATTTGTAAGGGCACTGTGGCATGAATTCACTGGCAGGGTTTAAAGGTGCTGTGCAGATCCTGTTTGCCCCAGTATAGCACTGCGCCCCTGCCACCCTTCCCCTCCTTGCAATGTGTTCCCTGGTCTGTGTGTAGTCACTCCTTCACAAGGTAATGTAGGCTGGCGCTTTGTCCACGAGAACAATGACTGTAGCATCATGTGTGGTGGTGGTGTGTAACAGGTTGTGGGACCTTGCCTGTGAACTGTCAAGTGCACTGCATGTGGGTTCCATGTCAGTTGGCACTGATGCTGACTCCAGACATGGGAGTTGGTCTCTCATGTGTCATGCCTCATAGCGCATGTCCTATGTTGTGGCCTGTGACATGATGTGCATGAGTGTGCGATACGCATAGTGCAGGGATGGTGACGTGTGTAGCAGTCATGACCATTCTGTAGCATGTAGTTGCGTGCCCACTACTGTCCCCTGGGGCACCTTATCCTCAGTATTGTATGTGTCATCATCAACGTGGACACTCTCACTGTCTACAGCGTAGGTTGTGCTCTGTGCCATTGTCCCCTGTCACCATGTATATAGACGTGCTATTATGTACAGGTGTCCACTGTGCAGCCTGACCTGATTGTCCTTCTTCATACTCACAGTTGCCAGTGCCTGTGTGTCTTGTTATACTCATCTGAGGATGGGCACTGGTGCCTCATTATTTGTACAGGCGCACCTTGGCTGTTTGGCGTCCAATCTTGCTTTTTGCCTGCCCCTGTGTTTATCACCCAGACTATGAGATGTTGGTGCCACCTGTGTCTCAACAATTTGCATCGTGTGGGGGTTGTTTGGGGCGGGCAATGCCTATGTGTCAAATCCTGATTTCTACTTGCTGGGTCTGGCCAGTGTGTGATGTTACTGGACACACACGCAAGGTGCAGTGACCGAGTAATGTTGGGCATGTTTGCAGCATTACCTATGCAGCATGTGTCTCAAGTTCATGGTTATTGTCCCTGGTCATCGGTATTTTCACCAACGCTGTGTGGTGCAGATGCTGGGCAGGATTGTCCCCAGGGCCTGGGTGCTATGTCAGACTCCGTTTCCTGTCTTTAGCTATTGTCTCATACTCTCCATGGTATTTCAGTGGCATGGTGGCTCAACCAACTGTGTGTTTCATGCCCTACATCGGTACCTTGTTTAGCAGATGTTAGGGATCTTCCTCTTCAGGCTATGCAATGTTGACTATGTAGATTGGACTCATGTGACAGATGTGTACAGGTGTCTGATTAATTTCTGTCTCTCCACCCTGCCCACAGCATCGTCGGGGGACACAGAGGGAGACATGGACACAGACCAGGCGGAGGGACCGAGCACCAGTGCCAGCCGTGACATCGGGGCTGGCACATCGAGTGGGACAGAGGCGGAGGATAGTGCGGCCGAGGACCTGTCGACTGGCACATCAGAATACGAAGCTGACAGGTCCGAGGAGGATGTCTCCGAGTTGGCGGAGGCTGCACCAGCAGCTGACAGTGGAACAACACCTGGCACCGCCCCCTCAGTTCCCATCAGCCGCCTCCCACTTGCTCGTGTCCCTTCCCAGCGTGCCCGGTCACCGCATGTCTCCTTCCTGCCAGGCACCGCACCCCCTGCCCCTGTCTCCACAGCTGCCGCCAATGCTGAGTCTATGGACATCCAGCGGCAAATGCAGGTTGGTCAGGCTGCGATCCTTAATGTCCTCCATTCCCACGGGAAAACCCTCACCAACATCGAGGCATTCTTGGAGGGCATTCATTCTTCGCAGGCTGACCAACGCAACTTGCTGAGGTCCATAGACTCCACACTGACTGCAGCAGTGGGTCTCCTGCAGCGCGACCTCCCCCCACCTACCCCTGCCCCATCCACACTTCCCACTTCCATGCCTGTCCCACGTACACCCAGACGTCGGCATGCACCCACCACAACAGACACAGGCACCACACCAGCAGGGAAGGTCCACCTCACTCCTCCTGACACGCACACACAGGGTGAGATAGGCACACCCACTGGGTCGGGGGGCAAACGTGTGACACGCAGCCAGAGTGGGAGTCCGCATTCCACACAATCCACTCCCTCCAAATCCCCTCCCCTCAGCTCTCCTGGCCACATCTCCCCCAAGGACTCCTTCATGGCCGCTCTGTCCCTGAGCCCCACAGTTCCGCCACCACGCAAGCGGTCAAGGAAGTCCTCGGTCAGGGTGGTTGAGTCTCCCCCCTGTCTCCACCCTCCCCCGGTGGCGCTGCAACCCATCCCTCTGACCCCCCCCCCTCCTTGGGGCCTGAGGTCACTTCGGGTGCAGGGGACTCCCTGGAGGACCTTGCTAAGGTGTGTAGTGCCATCCTGGCCTCCGCCTTTGGCCATGACACACCCCCTGTGGTTGAGTCCTCCATCCCTGCACCCACAACGCCGCCCCTTTGCCCTGATGTCCCTGCGGTGCCTGTTGCTTCCCCCCCCCCTGATGCCCTCACCAGTATGGAAGACGATGGCATTTGACTGTGCAGGCAAGGTAGGGGACACACATCCCACTGTGTCCCCCATCCAGCTGGGAATCATTGACTGCCCTATGGCCTTTGTTGAATTTGAACTGCCTGCGATCCACGGACATTGTGCTCATGCTGAATAAAGCTTATTTTTGTTGTCATTCTCACACTCCTGCTATGGTGGTATTGGTGTTGGTGGGGCTGCTACATTGTTTTGGGTGGTGTTTAACGCTTTGGGTGTGTGGGATTTGTAGTAGTGTTCTGCTCTTTGGGGCGACCCTGGGATCTGTGTGCCATCACAAGGTGTTGGCTAACTTCCTTAGGTCATGTCAGCAGTTACTGCATGGTTCAAATGTCCCAGGGTGTATTCCTTCCTCTGTGTACCCAGTTTCTTCCCTGCAGGGTGTTCACAATGTTTAGCGCAGAGCTGTGTCTACATGAGCTGTGTGTGTGACGGAGCCCTTCTACTTTGGCCATGCATGCATGGGCATGTCTCCACCTGCAACAATCGTGGCATCCTTGGTGATCACTGTACTTGTGTGTGGAGTCAGTTGACATGAGTTCATGGGGACATGTTCCCTTGTAGGCAGTATGGATGTGGGTAATTCTGGCATCACACACATGTGTTACACCCCTCCTGTGTCTGGGCACTGCTGGGAGGACTCTGCACCCACCCCTCCTGTCTCAGGGCACTGCTGGGAGGACTCCACACCCACCCCTCCTGTCTCAGGGCACTGCTGGGAGGACTCTGCACACACACCTCCTGTCTCTGGGCACTGCTGGGAGGACTCTGCACACACCCCTCCTGGGTCTGGACACTGCTGGGAGGACTCTGCACACACCCCTCCTGGGTCTGGACACTGCTGGGAGGACTCTGCACCCACCCCTCCTGTCTCAGGGCACTGCTGGGAGGACTCTGCACACACCCCTCCTGGGTCTGGACACTGCTGGGAGGACTCCACACCCACCCCTCCTGTCTCAGGGCACTGCTGGGAGGACTCTGCACCCACCCCTCCTGTCTCAGGGCACTGCTGGGAGGACTCCACACCCACCCCTCCTGTCTCAGGGCACTGCTGGGAGGACTCCACACCCACCCCTCCTGTCTCAGGGCACTGCTGGGAGGACTCCACACCCACCCCTCCTGTCTCAGGGCACTGCTGGGAGGACTCTGCACACACCCTCCTGTCTCTGGGCACTGCTGGGAGGACTCTGCACACACACCTCCAATTTCTGGATATGTACGCTTGGGACATACACGGTGTGGGTGCGCTCCATGCATTCGAGGTGAGGGTACGGGTCGTACTTACACTGTTGGGGTGGGGGGTACGCTCCATGCATACGCGGGTGAGGGTTCGTGTCGTACTTACACTGTTGGCATGGGGGGTATGCTCCATGCATACGCGGGTGGGGGTACGGGTCGTACTTACACTGGTGGGGGTGGGGGTACGGTCCGTACGTCCGCGGGTGAGGGTTCGAGTCGTACTTACACTGTTGGGGTGGGGGGTACGCTCCTTGCATACGCGGGTGGGGGTACGGCTCGTACTTACACTGGTGGGGGTGGGGGTATGGTCCGTACGTCCGCGGGTGAGGGTTCGAGTCGTTCTTACACTGTTGGGGTGGGGGGTACGCTCCATGCATACGCGGGTGGGGGTACGGGTCGTACTTACACTGTTGGCATGGGGGTTACGCTCCATGCATACGCGGGTGAGGGTACGGGTCGTACTTACACTGTTGGCATGGGGGGTACGCTCCATGCATACGCGGGTGAGGGTTCGTGTCGTACTTACACTGTTGGCATAGGGGGTACGCTCCATGCATACGCGGGTGGGGGTACGGGTCGTACTTACACTGGTGGGGGTGGGGGTACGGTCCGTACGTCCGCGGGTGAGGGTTCGAGTCGTACTTACACTGTTGGGGTGGGGGGTACGCTCCTTGCATACGCGGGTGGGGGTATGGCTCGTACTTACACTGGTGGGGGTGGGGGTATGGTCCGTACGTCCGCGGGTGAGGGTTCGAGTCGTACTTACACTGTTGGGGTGGGGGTACGCTCCATGCATACGCGGGTGGGGGTAGGGTCCGTACATATCCGTCCCCACGCTATGTGATGCTTGTGCGGGCCGTACCCAGGCCTTTGCCACGTGGGTACGATCCGTCCCGCCATTGTTGGGGTGACGTGTGTGTGGGCGTGGTACGACTCGTACCCACGCTCTTCAGGCGTGGGTACGGGACGTACCTGTCTGGTTGTGTTGCCGGTTCGCGTGGTGACGGACTTCCGTTGTGGCGGTCGCTGGCTTATCAGGACACACCCCCACCCCCTCGTGGTGACCAGGGCATGGGAGTCAGGTATGTCCAGGCCATGTGTGACTTATGTGGTTGTTTTGTGGCCTGCCCTGGTCGTGCCACCCCCACCCCACCCCACTTTCCCCCCTCCCTTAGTTATTCTGACCTTCTGCGGCGTCTGCGTCGGTGCCTGTAGAGCAGGTGGACTGCTATGAGGGCAGGGATGACTCGTAGGTTCGGGTCCATGTCTGTCCGTCGCGTACTGGTACTCCAATCGCGTCGTCCTGTCGCGTACGGGTCCTCCTTGCTCGCGTCGTCCTGTCGCGTACGGGTCCTCCTTGGTGGCGTCGTCCTGTGTGTCCGTCACGTACTGGTCCTCCTTGTTCGCGTCGTCGTCTGTCCGTCGCGTACTGGTGGTCCTTGTTCGCGTCGTCCTGATTTCCCGGCAGTTTTTGGCTGCCGCAAAATATTCACCGTGCGGGGTGACGTCGGTGCGAATCGTGATTCCTGGGTCGTGAATGGCTGGCTGCGAGCGTCCCGACGTCAGGTCGGCACTTTCCCAGATCGCATTGGTAGGTGTTTTTTTGTTCGGTCGGACTTTTTTACGAATCGTACGGTCATGGTGTACCCGTGCGATTCGTAATTCCTTGTTTGTAGAAATTGACGACCGGGTACGCGTCGGACGGAGAATATGCTCCGTCCGACGGTTCGTACCCGGTTTTTGCCGGATCGTGATCGGCACCAAAGTGTCTTTGAAGCCCTCCCTCAAAGCCTGCACAAGCCCGCTTGCTTCATTTCCTCTTCTTTGAAGTCTCCAGATTGGGCTTTAATTAAAACCTTTGGGTCGAGTGTGTTCTATATAAATGAGCAACAAAAACAAAAAAAATTCTATTTATGTCACCCCGCTATTTTTGCTGGTCACCAACCACCACTGAATTAGGCCCTACCTACCTGAAGAAATTAATCTCCTTCCACCAACTACACAGACATTTCTGCTCTGCAGGATTGCATCTCACACATATCCCAGTCATTCACAGAACCAGATCAGGAGGATGGCATTCTCATACATCACTCCTAAAGTGTGGAACGACCTCCCACGCACATCAGAGCATCCTCCTCTCTTCCTGATTTCTGCAGGAGCTGAAGCCCTGGCTTTTCAATTAACCAACCTACCATAAGCAGGGCTAGGCACACGCACTTGCTCAACGCCAGGACACCCTCATGGGTGGCATTGTGCTTTATAAATATACATGACATAACAGCTTATTCATATTTGCCACCAGTCTTCCCCAGCTATGGTTAATGTATGTGTTTCATTGTGCTAGCTATCAGCTTGTAAGGGAGCAAGTTAGTCAATCATGAGAGCCATTGCATTTTAGAGACGCACACAATCAATCTCTTGTTCCCCATAGAGATTCTGTGTGACTCTTGAGTAGGCTTCTGCGACATTTACACAATTTCGCACTATACAAATTATGCAAAATATCACAAATTACAAAAATGTGTAATTCCTCGCACTTTTCTTATTCTGGGATTTTGTTGAGCACAAAATGTCTAGGAGGAAGCCTAACGGCTAGAGCAGTCGACTTTGAAGCTGGGGAACCGGGTTCCAGTCTCAGCAGGGGCGCTCAACATCCTGTGATTCTGCGCCTATCACTTAACCTCCCTGTGCCTAGTAAAAAATGAATGTGTCCATCTGTAACACAACTGGTGCTCAAGTGAAGCACTCTGATATTTTTTCGAGCTTGCGCTATATAAAACTCGAAAAAAACAGATATGTCACAGGAGAAATTTTCCCCTCAAACTAGTTCCTTAGTTTGTATCTCGAGTGACTTTTGAACAAAAGGTTTAACCATGCGTTTAATTTTATCTCAAG
Organism: Triturus cristatus; assembly: GCF_964204655.1. Taxonomy (NCBI): domain Eukaryota; kingdom Metazoa; phylum Chordata; class Amphibia; order Caudata; family Salamandridae; genus Triturus; species Triturus cristatus. The sequence goes on from NC_140590.1 coordinate 807,476,637, forward strand.
ATACCCTGAAGTTTTATCATGCAGTTTTCCCAAAAACATTGCATACTTTATTTTCCCAATTACGAAATTTCGCACACCTCTAGGTGAGAGCTGCCTGCTAATTTGCTTGCAGTGTGAGCGTGGTCTGGCTGTAAATTAGATGAAAGCGTCTAAATTTTGGAAATTGTATTTTGGGTCATCTCAAGGGAAACCTGAACAACAGGGCATATGTGGCGTTCAAAAAGTTACTCTAGATACCAGCAAGAGGACAGGTTTGTGGAGAAAATGTCTCTTGCAGCACATTTTCTCCTCCAGCTTGCGTCTCTCAAGATATGTTCTGCTCAAATGAGTCCTGTAGAGTAAAACAATGTGTGAAAAAGCACCAGAACCAATTAGCAGCATTAACATTTGTTATGTGGATTCCACATTCAATCAGCATTTGTCCAAATGGTTTTAACATTTTTAGCCAATAATAATAACAATCCTATATCTCCGGTACTTTGCCATCCACAAATTCAATTCATGAAGGTTAGGAGACAATTTGGAAGAGGAGCAGCAACAGCCAGTCATTAATGGGAGATTAGGCAATCTGGCTAGCTAGCCCCAACAACCACCACCAACCCCATCAATTGTATGTATCACTCAGATAAAGAGCAACCAGGTTAATGACCCCAAACAACAGAGGTAACTTGGTTCACTGCAAACACACAGGCAGGTATCTTGATAACAACAATGCCATATGTTGGAAGGGAGTAAGGTCCCCTGCATGGCTTTGAAGAGTGTGCGCCCATGCCTCGAGCTCATCGTGGGAAGGTGGGTGTTTTTGATTGCCGTCTCAAGGCATGTGATAGTCCTGCATGTGAGCTAGAGGCATTTCTGTGACAGAAATGTTAACCAAGAAGTGGGCTCTGTAGTCTAGATGGGCCCACCATCTGCACCCTCATTACCAAGCGTGTCTACTGAGAGCTCGCTGGGTTATAGAAGACTGGCAGTGTCTCTCCAACGTATCGAAAATGGGCCTGCCACTCCCCTGCAGCCAGATTCTGCACCCTCCATGTGGGGCATACATTTCACATGTAGATTTCTGACTGCTCTGCACAGAGGATCTATACGGAGAGTGTGTGACACTTGAATCAATTTTGCATTTCTAACCTTCAAGTGGTGCCTAACATGTAGTGTGGAACAGAGCACATGCAACAGACGTGACTTGCAGGGTGGTTCAAACTGTTGCTTGAGGACAAGAGGTAACAGAGGGCCCTCTACAGATTTGCCCTGTCTGTTCCTAGTCCATTTTTCACTTTAATGGCTTCCCCCACACGTGAAGTGCCCCATTTTCTTCTCTTTTGTGCCCTTGTTTTGTGTCTTGCTTGACAGGAAGCTTCTAGATCCGCCCATCTTCCTGCTACCACTTCTCAACACAGCCTTAGGTGACACGGTCTGAATGAAATAGTCAGAAATGCCCAGAAACAGTCTCAGAGCTGGCTGTTAGAAAAAACAACTACTGTCTATACTAGAATCTGGGGTCTTACCAACAGTGGTAACCAATAAACATTCAATTTTTTTTGTGGTGGTGTATTTACTGACACCTCCCCTTGCCACGTTTGGAACCAGCAACCTGGGAAACGTTTACCAAGACTGCCAGCAGAGCCTGCCTCGACCCACCTTCAAGGAATATAAGGGACCGACTGCTCTAGGAAGGCGCTGCATGAGGTAGAGGCTGATCAGAAGGAGAGGGCCTGCCTCTGAAGGAGCCACGGTGGGATGAGCCATAGACATCTACTGCAGCAACCAAGAAGGACCTGCACTGCCCCGTGAGACTAAGGCTAGGGCATCGGGTACTAGTCACACAGCGTGGATGAAACTACACCTTCATGCTACTAGAAGCTCAACGCTACCCCTGTTCAGTAATGAAGCCAAGCGCTGATAAGCTTCAAGGTGCTAGAAGAAGCTTGACCAAAACCTGAGGCCTGCTCAAAGGAAGAATTACCAAAGAGGTTTGCTCCCAGACTCACTGTAACACCCTCCGCGAGTGGTGCCACTGATGGAGCAAGGATTTGTAAAATGAACTTGCTTGGATTCAATCCACTCAAATAACATGTAACAATATAATCAATCTGTTTGTAAATACTAAAACCGCAATACACCACAAACACTTTTATCTAGGGGAAGCTTGACAATGTGCATTTGCATTACTAACCCGTAACATGAATGTCCTAAAATGGCCGACAAAACGCGTGATTTCTATTGCGCATGCGTCTACTGCATCTACGTAGTATGACTCTGTCGCTTTTGGTTGCAAACTTTTGCAGCTGCGCAATGGCACTAAAAATGGCTGCTTCGAACTCAAATGCTAATGCACCTGCTACTGCTAAACTAAAACTCGTAAGTTGTATTACACACTATTGCAGAAGATTTAAAAAAGGTAATGGGTATAGAGTAGAGATAAGTGGTATACAGTGAAATCATTTGTTTCTGTGTTCTAATGTGTCTTTTTCTGACTTTATTATTAGTTCTTATTTGGGCCTCGGAGGGTGATTGGAATCCCTACTATGCGCATGCTCATAAAAATTGGTCAAAGTCCATGACGGCACCCATGTCACTCAGTCAAGGACACATTGGAGGAAGAAGCCTGGGAGAGACAACTAAATGACCCCAGCAAATGCAACAATTTTGAACAAAATGTTTAATGTATTGAGTAATGTGAAATGCGTGTGGGAATAAAGCTATGGGAAAATAAATTTAAGGGGCGGGCACATAGACAATGGTTCATAGAGAAATGTTAAAATTTAAAGTGGTGTGATGAACTCACCTCCTCATCCCAACCTATCAGAATAGGGGAAGACATAAGAATTGATACTTGGAGGGGTGGTACACGAATCAAGAACAGTATAATTGAGGTAAGATAGCTAGAGACTTCGTCCGACTTCTCCGATTTGTCAGATCTGTCATTCCGACTTGTCACTGACCCAACGTGTTTGCTGCTCCAGTTCTTGTCCGAGACGCTGTCTCAGACCCTGCTGCTGCCAGAAACTCTGTCCGAGAGCTTTAGATTCTGATCAATAACTCTATTCATCTAGAGGGATTGCGGAAAAAGGACACCCGAGGAGAGTAGTGCCAGAGAGGGGTGCAACGCTGGTGTTGTACTTTAGAAGAAGATATCCTTCCAGATCTGAATCTGCCTGTTCCTCTACCTGTAACCTGTCCTGGAGATTCTATCTGGTTTCCCCCATTTCGGAGTTGGGTTCATCTTGACCAATAGGTAAATATAATCCGTAAAACTGACTTTTATGCCTGCTTTCCCTTTTTCCTCCTTCTCCAGGTACCGTCGTCATTGATCATTTTAGTAAACTCTGCTATGATTGACTTTTTACTTTGCCTTTTGAAATGAAGGTGGTTACTGTAATTGATTCTTGACTCACAAATTAATTTAGATAAAGGTTTTCAAAACTTCTTGGGTCTGTGGTTATTCAGAGTAAAGAGGTAAAGTCATTCTACCTTAAACTAACTTAGCTTCCTGATTCATCAAGGAAATGGAATAAACTTATTAAATTGGTAAGATTTTGGTAAAGTGAATAACAAAATTATAGGTATTAATACTCAAAATTGATGCCAGCGGGGTTTCACTGGCTTAATGTATAACTGTGGTTTGGGCCCAGGTGAGTATTAGGTGTATGTGTGACCAGAGCTGGTGACCCGCGCTCCATCACCACCCAACCAACCACCAAAGATCGTCCTGTGCACTGTAAGATCAAATGGGAAACATAGTGCTGTGCCAACATGAGGAAAACCAAAGAGATGGGTGCATAGTCTGTATCTAGGAGGAGGGAGAAATTTCAGGTGCTGGCCTCCAGTCCCATCGATGGCAGCTCTCCCGAAGATTTGCAGAGTTCTTTAGACCTCCTCCAAGAAGAATCGTAAGGGACTGCTCAGTGTTGTTGCACAACGAGTATCTGTTTTTTTATTAAAGCATTTTTATTCTTTTCAAATGAGTTTCTATTCAAATTAGTGATAAATGTTGTATGTTAAAGCTAGGGTGCCCACGATCCAAATCAGTTCTGTACAGGGTGCATTTTTATGACAGATTCTGGCAACTATCAGATGTCTGTGTGATTTGCCTAGCAGGGCCCATTAGTTACATATAAAAAGACTAAGAAGAACACAGAGTGAAATTCTGACTGCCTCCAGGGTTGATATCTATTTACAGATAATTAAATGGGCAAGAGGAGTTACTATCAAGGGTAAAACTGGCATGCAGCTTCTCCTTGTAGTCGCTGGTTGTGGCACAGTACAAGGCACTCACTTCCACTAGAGTAGACAGGAAAATAAAATGTCCCCCCCCCCACTTTGAAGCATCAAGAAAGCAAAGCAAGTGAGTCTGACCCTCATTTGAAGAGCTCCTTTATCTCTTTCATGCAAGCATCTATCCACTCACTGATATCAACCATTTCACCTTCATATTGTCATCCATTGATTCTTTCATCCGTCATTCAGTCTTTCAGTGTTCCGTCCTTTTGGTCATTCCAACCATCCTTTCATTCTTTCACCCACCTGCTTATATCCATCATTTTACCTTTACATTCTGTCATCCATTCATTCTTCCATCCATCATTCAATCTTTCACCATTCCATCAATCCATTGGTAATTCCATCCATTGACAATTCCATCCATGCATTCATCCTTATATCCATCTACCCCTTCATCCATCCTTTGACTTACCCATCCATTAATAAAGCCTTTCATCCATCAATTGATCCTTTTGTTCATCCCTCCAGATTTTTTATTTAATTTGCCATCCATTCACCCATTGTAGGAAATCAGGCCTTTTTTCAATTGTCCCTTCACTTGTTGCCCCCATTTGGACCACTATGTGCTGATTTTCAACTCTGATAGTGCATTGAAGCCTGCTAACAAGGCTCCCGTGGCAGTGCTCCCTCTCCAAAACTGATATATGTGAACTGGAAACCCCAATTGGCAAGGACTTTAACCCCCTTATAAGTCATTAATATATGACCCAGTGGTGCCCAGGGCATGGATGTTGAAGGTGTCACCAGGGCCTGAAGCACTGTTTGTGCCACCCTGGCTTACTCAAGTAAACTACTGACAGCAGGCCTGCCAGTGCAGACTGCAGGAGCAGTGCAAACTATTCGAACTCAACTTTGCCCTCACCATGTATTACAAAGTCAATGCACTATTATTAATATATGCCAGTCTCCCCTAGGGAAGATCTCCTGAGCCCAGGAGGCAGGGTGAATTATATTAAATATGTAGACATGTATGTACATGCTTCTATGTCCCTATTGTGACCTTTTCCATTAAAGGCTACTAGAAGTGATCAGCGGTCCATTGGATAAGATGGGCTGGCACCAGGGCAAACTCCGGGTTGCCAGCCTCGTTATGGTATCACTGAAATATAACATGTTTGGTATCAAACAATCTGCCTCTACAGGGCCAGACATGAGAAACAGCTTCTTTTTTGGAGCTAATTCATGCCTCTGGTGGGGCCTAGTTACAAGTTTCTTTACACATGTTTTTTAGAGAGACTTCCTAGGTGAAAAGTTGTGCATAATGCACTCAGGGAAACAGGAAATATAGAATGATTGGAGCTGTTAGTATGGAAGTAACAATGGTCAACATGATGGATGGTGCACATCCACATTACACACAGCTTTGCTCCAATGGGCACAATCATACAATGGGCACATACTTAAGGTGGGGGGCATTCCACCCGCCCCAGTATGACAGCTTTCTAGATTTTACAAGGGGCACTTGGTAGACATCTTAGAGGAGTGTAGCTGGTATTTGTAGATCAGATGCATATTCAAACTCTACACACCAATATAGCCAAAGAACACAGTAAAAACATCCCTGTGATTGTATCTCATGAGGGAAGAGAGGAGACAGGGAATCAAATAGGACATAGTTGTTGGGTAAGGTGTAGGTGATGCTGCAGGACCTCACATGTTTTACCAGACAGGAAGAGCACAAGGAAGGTTGTAGCAAGAAGTTAAGCTAAAGGGCTGCAATGGAACCAGCATAGGGATGGGACTGAAATTAGACAGGTACATCATATGCTCAAAAACAGGAAAGTGATCATTATGATCCATTAATCTCTGCATGTTTACTGGCTTCTCCAGAAAAAGGGCAGTGATGAGCACCGGAGTAGCCAGAATACCGGAGAAGAACCCCTTACCCACAGGAGGCAAACAGTGGCACAGAGAGCTAACCAAATAAGGAATTAAAGGAACTGAAGAAGGGAAAATAAAATAAGTGTGAAAGATGCCAAAGTCAGTGTGGTGACTAAGCAAAAGTGGGAACCTCACAACATGACTTTGCTCGGCAAAATCACTTCCTTCTCACTCTGCTTATATACTGACTGAAGTAACCGTTTGTGCCTGGTGAGTGTCTAGTCCCTTCCTGCCTCTGGCCCCATCTCCATTATCTCCACTGCTGTCTGTGGCAAATGAATTTACGCTGTCTTTTTTCACAACACTTCAATCTTTTCCTATATTCTGAATTCTCTGAGCTGTGTATGGTCCTTTTGGTTGCTTCTGCAGGTATCTCTCCGCATACTGAAGAAGCCCCTTCGAAGGCTCAGGTAGGTACTTGTGGGGAAACCGACAATGGAAATAGGAGACTAATCTGAGTGCATGGTGTCAGAGAAATTTTGCTCACAAGCCACTTGAAGTCTGAAAGGGTTTATTACCAAAAGAAAAAAAAAGAATAGCCTGTCAATCAAAGGCCCAGCTGGCCAAAGTTTGCTCCAGAAAACGAATATGGAGCATGTTCAGCAAACAAAAGCAAGACACACACTTATAGAATGGTTTGTAAAGGGGACCAAATGATAAAGGTAAATAAATGGAGCTTTTGTAAGCAATTGAAGAATTACCCTTTTTGCTTAACTCGGTAAAACCGTCTGTTTTGTCCCTCTGTCTCTTTTCCTTTTTCCTTCAAGCATAGGGTATTTAAATCACTTGGATAACTCCTATTGAGGCCAATGATGCACTTTATATATAGGCCATGCATTCATCCATCAATCTATTCATTCATTCATTCATACATACATACATACATACATACATACATGCATCGCCTCTCTATACGATAGAATACACCAGGAATCAGGTAGGTCTAACTGAACTGCTGCACTCCCTGCCACTTGAGTGACTAAAAATGACATAAGAACTGGAGAGCGAACTTAGAATAGATACTTCCAAGAGTCAGGCGTGTGAAAGAAAGTCAGACTGAATCTCTTTTCTTGCACAAGGATGCTGGTTTCTTGTGTCAATCTGCATCTTTTTGTAGTCTAATTTAACCTTCTGTAGATCACTTAATGCAGAGCTGCGGGCCTTCTTAAGATCTTGTGATAAAGCCTGTACTGAGGGCACTTTAACTGTGCCAAAAGAGGAGGATCATAATCTGGGGTGGATACCCTAGCTACAAAAGAAAGGTGAAAAACCGAACACTGTGCAAAAAGCTAATGTATGCATATTCTGTAAAAACAACCCAGTTTCCCCAATAATGAGGGAGTCCCTCAGAAAACATTTGAGATGTTGCTTTATAGCTCAGTTAATCCCCTCAGTCTGTCTGTCTGTTTTTGAGTGGTGAATGGTGGATCTGTAGTTGACTGAACATAAATATTTTAACAACTCATCCATGTTTTATGATGGGGTGGTATTCCTGGAAATGGTCTGTTAGTGGGGTCCTACTTCTGGTTTATTGATGTTCTGGGAGTGTTCCAAGATTCTTGTTTTCAGAGGCCTGATGGTACTTCCCACATATTTTCTGTTTCAAGGACAAATGATAATGTAGATTAAATAGTTGGAATTGCAATTAATCCAGCGCATGATTTTGACAGTGTACCGACTTGATGGCGAAAATCCTGTCTGATTCTTTATGCCGAGTTTGCATGCATTGCAGTTATGGCAGGTGTAAAATCCAGGAGGTTTGGGCATAAAGTTTGGTTTAGCTGTTTTTCTTTTGTCGATGTATTCTGATCTGTAAAGTGTTTGTTTGAGACTCTTCTGAAGCCCATTTGGGGAAAAGTTTGAATTTGGTAATTTATTGACATATTCAACAGGAGGTACCAATGTTTTTTCAAAATGTTACTAATATATTGATGGCCTAAAACACTTCCCTTACCTGCACTCTAATATCTACCACTGGACATGGGCCACCTACTATTTTCCTTTCCAATCACATTGGAATGGTACTGGCTTTAATATTTTACTTACCATCTTCCTATTCTACCCTTACCTTAGTCCACTATTCTCATCTTAATTTTTATACGACGTGATATCTTCATTGGATTAAATGTGATAATGGTATCTACACTTATGTTGTATGAATATGCACACTTTTACCCTAATCATCCTTGAGAAAGCCCTTGGTTTACGGGCCATTCGGGTGAAACACGTGTCAGCTTTTCTTTTGTTCACCTGTATTTATGACAACGAATAAATACATAAATATTATATCGAAAACGCAACAATGGACTTTGGTATTCAGATTTTTCTCAGGAACCTACACATACACTTAAGGCATAAACCCTTCACAGTTCTAAAATTCTACATTTAATTTCGGTGGCCCTTGGGTGAAGCCACCTGATAGGTTTGTGCCACACCAAAAATTGGGTCATATCTCATTGTGCATGAACTCTGGCAGCATTCGCCCATCCCCATTTTCAGCTAAATTGTAATAGGAGCAGCCTCTACTCAGCATCACCCAGGGGGACTTCCCAGGGGTAGGGTTCTTCCCAGTGCCGTCTGCGGCACACTTAGTCTCAGAAGTGTGGGCACAATCAGGAAGGCTTCTGAGAAATGGAGCAGCCAACACAAGGCAATGCCTTGTGCTCGACTGTTTGAAGACTAAAGCTCAGTTGCCTCTCAGTTGGAAGCCAAGCAGATGACAGCCATGATTATTGGCTACGAGATCCGTCTGTTTCATGGAAAAGTGAGCAGCTCCTTGCTGGAAACTCTACAGATCGAAATGTCAGCAAGGGGTGGCTCTTACATTTATTTGCACCCAAATGGCAGGAGGCGAGACAAGCAGGGCACATGGATACAGGTTGAGACATCTGCTGAGATCCTGACGGAGGCACCACAGTCATGTGGGAGTGTCCACAATGAGAATTGCCATTGTGAAGATTCCCCCCCCCCCCCCGAGTGTGGAGAATCCACCATGAGCGTGGAGGCCCTTTGTGAATCAGGTCCATTGAAGTTTTATAGACATGGTATTTTTAGAGACACTCATTACTTCAGTGGTAGCGAGCATGGGCATTATGAACCCTCCGGACCCCTTACTTTACCATCTACAGTGGGGGAAGACAAACAAAAGCTCATAATTAATGAAAGGAAGAAAGAAAGATGGTTTGATGGAGATCGAAAAGAGGATGGAAGGTTGAAAGTAAGGAAGGGTGAAAGAAAGGTAGGAAGGGTATAAGAAGTATGGATGGAGGAGAAGGTGGATACATGGATATGGATGTGTGGGTGGCTGCATGTTTGGGTGAATGGCTAAGTGAATGACTGATTGAATGGATGGGTGTAGGAAGATGGAGTATCATGTGGTGATGCTGGGTAGGCTTCACCATGCAATACTCTCAGAATACCCCAAATATGGTCCTTGGATTCACAACAATAAATCCTTATCTCAGTCCAGGCAGAGTGGCAAAGAGCAGTCAGGCTTCACTAGAAAAACATGTGTCAAGCATTTCAGAGTACTAACATTTACTATAAGGAACTGACACGAATTGAAAGAAATTCAAAACCAATTTATAAAAATAAAGCAAACCTGCAAACTGTACCAAGGATAACCATCAACATTCAGATCAGTGTCTGTAAAGCAGAGTGGGCCTATCTGGTTACTGTGGGCCTGACTATTTGGGAAGCAGTAACGGCATCTCCATGGAGTAATGCCTGATCTTGCATAGTAGTCGTGTGGCTTTACCACCTTGTAGCCCCGCTAACCCCTTCCCTATACTTGTTTATTTGTATATATATTTTTGGAGGTTGGGGGGGATCGAGCTACTGAACTGTGCATCTTACAACAACAAATAAAAAATCAAGATGGGAAAGAGGAAAGCAGTTGATAGCACCCAGCTCACATGGCCCCTGGCCAAGGCCACTTTCATTGACACAATGTTGAATAGAGTTATTGGAGTCATCAGTACAGAGATAGCTCTCACTGAACTGAAGCTGTCATTACAGAGACCGCAACTGAGCTGGGGTCCAACCAAGACACACTTCCCCTGCCCATACCAGAGCCCGCACTTTTGCCACCATGTCTTTCCCCAGGAGTGATAGAAACTGAACTCACTACTGCCTGTGAGTCATGCACGATCAATGCAGGTCAACCCAAAGGGAGAGCCAAGAAAAATAGACAGCCCGTAGGGCATAGAAACAAAGATTCCAGTGCTGGGGCAGTGCTTGAATGCTTCAGGCAGTTTATGGATGACTATTTATGTAAGGTTAGGGGGCTTTTAGTAGAGCACTTAACACCAATATGTGCCCACCTAACTGCCATAGAGAAAGAATTGGCTGATAGTAGAAAGGTGCAGGCTCCGCTTGACACAACCAACCCCATCGCGAACAGGGATCCTGGAGCCCTGCAGGAATCCAGGAATAAGGAGTATCCTATATTGTGCACCCAGGGGCCACCCCCAAGTCATTGTGCCCAGGGAGTAGAGCACTTAGCGAATCCCCTAGTTGAATCCAGGGGCAGGATTGTTTAGATCACAATAATTCCAATCCCCTTTCACACACCGGCAGCCTCGACTGCAGCAAGGAAGAGCATGCTGCTGATAAATTGCACCCCCTTAGCAACCCTAGACAACCTAACCACAGAGGGAACTCCAAGTTGCCAGTAATAAATCTCCCCCGCCATCATGTCCATATGTAGTAGTCCTAACCAGAGTCCCCCATCTCCGGGAAGGACAAAGTGAAACATATGATGAGCTTCATAACAAAACCCTGGGTGGATAGTACAGTTTAGAGGCTATCTCCATGCACAATATAACAAACTATTGCATACCAGAACAGTGGCATGGATTGGATCAGAGAGTGGACTGAGATGTTCACTGTATCACCATAAATTTCAGATCCCCATCTTTGGCCCAATGCATCTTATTTAGTGGTACCGGCAAGCAGGCACCAACATAGAGCGCTAACTCGTAGGTTATTTCTATCGCTCCCTCAATGGATGACCCCCCCAAAGCACATTTGCAAAGGGAATACATACCATCTCTAGTGACTGCACCCCGACCCTACCCGAAGAGATACAATGATACCTTTGCCATTCCAACCTATAATCACTTTGATAGCCTGGCAGGGGTAGATTGAATACCAGCCAACAGGCAGGGGACTCGCCCTACTGTGTGGGATCTGAAGTGAGGAGCCAGGCCTTTTCTAATAAAGAGAGAGGATTTAGCCAGGACACCAGGCCCAACAATAAGGGTGGGTCCTTGCTGGGTATGGGCGAGTGTATGACAGGGCCTGTGTACCTAGACCAGTGCAAAATTAGAGGAACCAATCGCCCATAGCATAATCCACAGTGGTAGAGCAGCACCCAGACAAAAATTCTGGCCAGTGTACTCCCAGTGGCAATAGCACCAGTCATGATGGTCCAAATTTTAAGAGGGGGCAACAATGCCGTTGGTATCTCAACCTTTATTGCTGACACTGAGGGGGTGCTGCACTCCACTATACAAAGCCAAATGATTGGCGCAGAGGGTGGGGTCACTGTTGCAGTCATGGATGCCCAGACTAAGCTCAGCTCATGCAATATAGCATGCCTGACCTCCAAGGAATTCTACCCACAATGGTGTGAGTTCATTGACCAGTTGGATTTTTGCCTATTTCAAGAGACATGGTCCCTGCAACCCCGCTACTATGTAGGCTATGTTACATTCTCAAAAGAAGCTGTAACAGGGAAGAGAAGGCTGTGAGGGGGACTCACCATCTGGGTAAGGACAACAGTGCTAGGTATGCTGAGAGAGATCCAGGTGGAACGCCCTGACCCTTTGTGCGTTTGGCTGACAACTTCCCAGGGTGAAACATTGTATCTTTTCAATGTCTGCTGTCAGTCCAGAGGATGCAACAAGGAACCAGCTGGTTTAGAATATATAAATGCACACGTAGCCTCATTGCCAACCAACGCCAGGACAATTGTGAGGGACTACCAATGGTTAGTCCCAGCTCTCAAGATCCCCCCATCAAGAAATGGGTGCCTACCTCAGTTAAAATTAATGCACTCAATTTAAATCAAGGGTTACGAGCCTGCCAAGGCAGAACCGGCATGGGTCACACACTTGGGCAGGGTCACACACTTGGTTTTTTTTAACTCTTTTTATTAACACATGCTCTACATACATTACATTTGGAAAGTAATTAGGCACAGAGATTCCGGCCACACATTCTGGTTGGAACAAGCTAGCATTAAAAACAAGTTTCATAAAGAATCGGCAGATTAAAATTTCCATTCCAAACATCCTTTGCCCCCCTGAGGTCCTGTAAGTGTGCCTACGGTGTGAATGTTAGGTTGCCCGGCTACGTGGTCATTCCTTTAGGATAGGTATGATTTAAGTGTATTGTGGCCATCTGCCTAGCTCAAATGCTTCCCCTCACTCTAAAACCCCCTGCAAAATTTCCAGCTTCCCTTGATTTTTTCCCATTTCCAGGGGCCCCCACTACTCAAGTATATAGTTTGCTCTGCCAGTCTACACCAATCTAGGTCGGATTTCCATTCTGAGGGTCACACGCTTTTAACAGCATTAACTCCACTAGCCTAATTGACTATATTTTTCTGGAGCTTAAGCTATGGCCACAACTGGAGGACATGATAGTTATGCCATGACAAGACCACAATACTTTGGCTCTCAAGCTTAACTTAAACATCAAAATAAAATCTGATAATGTAGGAAAGCCACTAGATAGAAGACTGAGAGTTACCAGCAATAGATGCAGGGTCAAATGGAGTAGCTTAGTGAACTCACAAGAGAGCATTAGCCAGGTCTGTGGCTTGGTGGAGATCGGATAGAGGGAGTGGCATCCCTATCCCAGACAGGGGTATCTGGACCACATTTGAGGTTCATCCCTGAGACTCATAAGGGGTTGTTTGAAAAATTAAGAAACCTCTTTTTTGTTGAGGCCAGCTGAGTGGTCGAGAGGAAGAGTCCACAGACATGGTACAACAAACTTTGCAGAGGCGCTAAGACCAATTTTGGTCACAGCCATAAAAACAAAAGACAAGGCCCTGATACAGGCACCAAGGGGCACCCATAAAAAGGCTCTCTCGCCTGCAAAAAAAGGAATGGGAGCAGGGAAGGTGGAAGAGTCTCCTAGCAGCTGCTCAGCAAAAAAACAACACGGCTTTTGGAATCTGGTGTGCTCAGGTAGTAGGGAAGGGTCCATTTCCATTGAAACTAATATCTCAGCCAGTGATTAAGTAGCCCACTTCTACAGAATGTATTTATAGCCAGGAGAACTGACTGCTGTTTCTAGTGACCCGGTGAGACAGGGGGCTCTGGGACAACTAACCATGAATACAAGGGAGGCGTAAGAAAGCATTGAGGAGGCCCTGACTGAAACTTTTGTCCCTGGGCCTGACTTTAATGGTCATGCAATCTCAGCCCAGGAAATATCCCTAGCCATTGAGGGTATCATACCGAACAAAGTGCCAGGACTGGACAAAATTCCTGACATATGGGGCTCCTACTTTTCACCGCTGCTTACCCCCTCCCCCCCACCACCCACTGAAGGGGGCTCTATTGCCCTCGTTGAGGGCTGGGGCCGAAATCATTCCTATATATAAAAAGGGTCCCAGTGAGATTCCAGTTAATTACAGACCTATTAGTCTTCCTGATAGCTCACAAAGCCATTTAGTAGAGTTGTACTTGGTAGACTACAGGAATGGCTGGTAGAAAACGATATTATGCACCCATTACAGGCGGGTTTTAGGGAGGCCACAAGTACGATTGACCAGGTATTCTGGCTCCTGAGGTTATATTGGAAAGTGGTTATTCTGGGGGATGGGCAGGTTGCCTGTATGTCGTATTTCTGTTCCACCTTTGATTTAGTACCCAGAACGACTCTCTGGCGGGTCCTGCAAAGAGCTACAGGTGCCCAGTTACTTATTAGATATTATTGTGAGGATGCATAATAACAACCACGTGCAGGTTAGGTGCGGCCAGGTTGGATAGTAGACAGAGCCATTCCCTGTAAGTAGAGGGTTAAGGCAGGGGTGTGTACTTACTCCCACTTTATTATCACTCTATATCAATGGCCTTATTAATTTCCTAGAACAGAGTGATAATGACTCTCCCAAGGTGGCAAAAATGAGGATCTCTCCCCTCATGTTTGCCGAACACACCCTCCTCCTCTCTAAGTCCCAGATGGGCCTCCAAAAGCTCCTGGAATGCTTTGAGAGATTGTGTATAGAACGGGGTCTAGAAATGAATGTGGGCAAAAGTAATATTAACAGAACATCTGGGGTGGCAGGCACACATTACGCAAGGCAGGTTAAAACTTGAACAAGTTGCAGGAGACATAATCAAGCTGACACATAGCTCATAGGTTCGGCCCAGCAGGTATACCAACACCAAGCCCTGGTGACAGCCACCTACGGACCAGAGCTGTGGGGTCATTTGGATGCTTCTGCTTTAGATTCAGTGGAAAATCAATTCATGCATCTACTGATCAGTGTCCACATCAGTTCTCCCTACTCCCCCTTAGACTAGATCTTAGGATGGGACCCCTAATATATAAGACAGGTCTACTGCCAATCCTTTATTTGAGGAGGGTCTGGGCTACCTCAGAGCTCTATCCATATCGTGAAGGCCTAGAAGAAATATTCAGGCTTGCAGGATCCCGTAATATACCCTGAATCAAGTATGTGAATGCTACCCTCAAGAGATCGATCTGGCAACTTTGTGGAATACACTGGGAGAGGCAAGGCTGGCATCTAAGACCATCATTAAATCAGACTACTGGCAGCATAGAAATTCTCTAATACACTCCCAGGCTAGTCGAGGCACTCTGACAAATGCCTTTCTTACAGTCAAAGACTCCTTTAATATAGAAGACTTCCTGGACGAGGTAGACCATGCCCCAGCTAGGCACCTATTTTTGCTATTTCTCGATGGGTCTCTACACAAACACCTGCCCCTCCTCATTCACTGTAAAGTGACCAACACCCAGAGAGCGTACGACTTGCAGTGCCCGCCCTGTGGTGCCCCCAAACAGATTCTTAAACATGTATTGTTTTTCTGCCCGGCCTATAAGAATAATAGGCACTGCTGGATACTTCCGTCATGTCAGAATTTGGGCATTAGAGACTATAAAGTTGCATTAGGATGTTAAAAACATACTCATAGCAAGCCACTGATTTTTGCACTTACCCATTATTTGTTGGCCATGTGACGAGCTAGGGCAAAGATACGTGCTTCTCCTTAGAACCAATCAGTGCTCCTGTCTTGATTCGTGAGACACAATGATTATAATTTGTAGAATCAATCCTAGCCAGATTTTAGACAACTCAGACTTTGACTGACTTCTGTTATCCTTCCATTTCCTCAAGAATACTGATTAAATGTAAAAATGTTTGAAAGTTTTAATGATGCATATGGCTGTTCTCCAAAGACTGTTTTTATCCATGAGTTGTTTTACTATGTTTCCTATAACATTTATCCATTGTGTATTATCTATATTTTTTATGTTTTTCTATGAGCTTTTATGGCCACTGAGCTGAAATAAAGGTCTTTGAACTGAACTGATAAAAATAAAGCAGATTTGCATACATAAATTTAGACACCAAAATGAGGTTGATTGGATAAGTATAACCGGAGTTGTGGATTTTAGAAGCAAAATTAAATCAGTACAAAACAGTACTCTAAAACTTTATCATTGCGGTCAATGGTAAAAAGCACTAGTGACAATCTGTTACTTGCCGGTCCAGTTGCATGGAACCCAAGGAGGGTAAAGGTGATGAAGGTCACAGGAGCAAACCACAACAGTCAGTTCCATTTTACCTGCCTGAAGAAGCCCCAGTGCAGACTTGTCCTAGCTGTCTATGGGGCTGAAGTGGGAGCCACGGGGTAGCTAGTTTTATTTATTTATTTATTTATTTAAAGAGTTTTATATAGCGCTGGCTAGACCCATAGGTATAAGAGCGCTTTACATTAGGTTACACACTGTTACAGAAAATAATAACATTTACACATTACATCACAAATAAGCAACACATTGAGAGAGAAAAGAAAGGTGAGACAAACAGAGCGGAGGGGGGAAGGGGAAGTGTTAGGGGGGAGGATGAGGGAAAGGACAGCAGGAGAAACGAAAGGAAGTCTGCCCAAAGACCGACTGGGTAGGTGACGTCTGAGGAGGAAATCCACAGCCCGTCTCCCATTTAGCTAAACAAGGTAGCTCCATTGGGCATCAGTCAAATAGCTAGGTCTCAACTGAAGAGGGAAAGTTCACAGAAGAAAGTCCAGTGGATAAATAGGGTGGGAACTATGAGCAAGGGCGGGTGAGGGCAAAGGTCAATAGCTGGCAAAGTAAAGCGGAAAGGGGTAAGGGGTAGGGTGAAGGGGGAGGAGGGAGATAAGATCAGGAGAGACGCAGGAGAGTTTGTTCAAAGACCGGCTGGGTAGGTGATGTCCACGGACTGAATCCATAGTCCATCTCCCCTTTAGCTCACGAGGTAGCTCCACTGGGCATCAGTCAAAATGGCTAGGTCTCAACTGTCTAGGGACAGTTCTCAGAGTAAATGTCCTGGTGGTTGAGTAGGAACAGGGTCGGGTGAGGGCAGGTCAAGATCAGGACGATGGCCAATGATTTTATACCAGGAGAGAGACAGCATTGAGGAGGGTCCCACTGAGGCAGCCATCTTGAGGTCAGGCAAGGGGGATGAGTCCTTGAAGTTCGAATTTAGACGGTCCCTATTATTCTCTGTTAGAGGCAGAGCAGGGGTGATGAGGGATCCGCCAGTTTTGTGGAGCCACGGGTAGAATATTGTCGAGAGGGGCTTAAATGTTGAACATCATGAAGTTTACAACTGGAACTGGCACATTGCAAGATAAGCTGGTATAAAGCAGAGAGTATTGGCAGATAGCCCCCCAGCTTGTTATAAAGGGAATGGACGAATTGAACGTAACGTTGCAGCAATTTCAGATGGTTGTATTGCTGATTAGATTTGCACAGTGCTGTTGGGGAACCCGGGTGCAAAAGGACATTAACTAAGTCACTGCTGATGTTGGATAAATGTTTGGTGGAGTTCTGTTGAGGTGCAGCATTGAGTAAAGGTGGTATTTGCTGGACTAGAAACCAACATGCTTTGGCAACGGTAAGCTCAACAGAAAGTTATTTCGACGTCCGGGGGAAAACGGTAGCCAGCTGAAACTTGCTGGGGGTCAGGAATACATTTTCCACAATGCACTGGACCATCTACTTTTGGACGATCGCACGAGGGGCCCAATGGCCAGTGATTTGGTACATTGTTTTTCCCTGCAAAGTGCAGGAGACTAGTGTCACAAGTCCAGGGGAGGCTGGAGTTCCCTTTGGCTCTCAAGGGGTCCCTCTGTCTGGAGGAGCTGAACTTTGGTGCAGAACGAGTCGCAGTCACGCATGCATTTCCATGAAGGTTGTCACAGGTGCAGGGTATCATGCCTTTGCTTTGTGCATCTCCTGTTGTAGCAGACATGAGTCTCTTCTTTGTCCTTTGTTGCACGTAAGATCAGAACTGAAGTTCTGTTGTCAGGGCTGGCCCTTTACTCCTAGATTTAGGGGTATTAGGGAAGTGGGTGCAAGTGACCAATGGGCTACCTCTAAGGTAGCCACCTGGGTGCATGCCACATTGTCCCCAGCACAAGAATCATGTTAGGGGAGTTGATAGAGTGTATTTTGTGCTCCAGATTAAATCATGTTTTCGGCCTCTGCTTGAGGCTAAATTAAATTTTTGGAACAAGTTGCTAACATTATTTAGAGTTGGATCCTTTCACAGATCCATGAAAGCCAATTCTATACTGCCACCTTATTACTAATACTGTGAATAATTGCATCAATCATTAGTGACACAATGTGAACTCAAAACACCCCCGAATTAGAGAACTTCAAGGCTAAACAAGGAGTAAGAAATATAACTATGATGCTCTCAGTAGGTTAGCTCTTTCCACAATTAGCACAGAACTCAGACAGGCATATCATTGAAAGACAGAAACTTATGACAAACGTCAGAAATCTCACTAGCAATGGTTCTTATTGAAGAGATATAATCTATGTGTTCACAGCAACTACATGCCCAAGCATTGCAAAAGCCATCTATATTCTGCTAATCTCCATTCAAGCAGTGACAATATCTAATGTGACACTTCGCTGACTGGTAATTTTAAGCATTCAATAATTCATTATACCTGCTATCCTTGCATTCATGTCCCCATTTATCCACCCACTGGCCCTTTCTTGTATTCACTCTTTGACCAATCCACAATCAAATACACACACAATCTCAAAAAGCATTTACAAGATAGGTTGAAAGAATAAAATCTGCAGCCTAAACATGGCTGGCACATGTTTACAATTACAAATCAGTAAACCATTAAACATTGCGGTGGACAGCCATCTTGGGACAATGATATTGTACAATGTGTACCATTGTTGAAAAGTTCCAACATGGCTGTGACATTTAGAAGTGATTTGTTGACCATCTTAAAATGGTAAAACATAGATAAACTATGGACAATACTATTAGGAGATGGTTGTTTTGGTTAAGAAGCAGAGACCATGCAGGGTGTGGTGCATTGCAGAAACAATTATTGGTAAGAAAGTGGCTTGGTAGCCTTGTCTGGAAACTGATGGGTGCTTTGGGGGGAAAAAAAGGAAGGAAAATGAAAGACGACCTAAAAAAGGAGAGAATGGAAAAACTAAGGACTGACATACCAGTCGGGTATTGAAGCGCATTCATTTTCAGGCAAATGTGCACAGAAGCAAGCAAGCTTCCATCATTTAAAGGCAAGAAATCCAGAAGCGTAACTGGGCCGACCTATTGCCCCATACTATATGATGCATGGGTGAAAGCAGAATGTGAATGACGTGAACAGACAAATGGCAGAAGAGAGCTGACCCATATCCCCTGTACATATTTATGAGTGTATGTATGTATCTTTGTGTGACAAATAATGTCAAGCAAGTTCTGGATTCTATGAATAGCTCTTTTGGTAAAAAATAAAAAAAAAGTATTTGTTTAACAATTGAAAGACAAATAAATCCAAGTCCATCAAATTTGCAAAGGTAATATGTAAATACGTTTTACAGTTGTTCCTATAAATAGCATCCTTAAATCATGGAGCCAACACTTGTTTCTTCCCTTTAATGACTATTTAAAAACAGTAGAATTTTGAGCATCCATAGATTCTTGACAAGCTATTTGAAACTATAATGTTGGGTTCAGCAACAAAGTAAGGTATTCCACAAAACCGGTGCATGTATAGTTTTAGTCACAAGCATTAAATGCAGAAAGATTAATAATCTAGGCCTCGGAGTTATAGTGAAAAAGGTAATATCAGATTATGTCATAATGCACTATGGGAACAAAGTTAATAGCCTGTGTGTTCCTTAAGTAGCATAGTTATTTATTTTATTTCTTTATTTTCAGTTTTTATATAGCGCAAACTCGACCTGAAGGTATCAGAGAACACTACATGAGCACCAATTGCATTACAGACAAACACATTAATTTGTAGTCACCAGGAGATTACGTGATTTGCCCAGAATCACAGGAAGCTTGAGCCTCCTGACAGACTCAAACCCGATTCCCCAGCTTCAAAGTCGACCACTCTAGCCATTTGGCCACATCCTCTCCTATAGTTGTGTGTCTATGAATGTAAATGTGTGCTTCACTCATAAGAGAGCCTCACATGGATAATCACAGTGTGTATCTTCTACCTCCAGGGTTTGTCAGAGGAGGAACCAAAACTAAACCCCTTGCCTACTATGATAATCTGTGAAAGTCCATGAACAGAATAGGACAGTGTAGTAACAATCCACCCATAAAGGACAATAGGCTTTAACATATGTTTTTCATTGTAGATAGGTCAGGCTTCCTGCCATAGTCATAGCCTTATAATAATAATAACAGACCTATGGCTTCCATCCTCACTTTTCCTAATGAACAAATCAGGCCCATAGTCTTTGTAAGACCTGGCCTTTTTGGCATGTTTTCCCCTGTCTTTTTGCTTCTGACCTCCTGTTTCTGACTGTGTGCTGCATTTAGTTTTTGCTGGTTTTAGATCTCTGGGCACTTTACCACTGCTGATTGGTGCTAAAGTGCGAGTACTTCCTATATAAAATGCGATTGCAATTGGTTACCCATGATTGGCATATATGGTTTACTGGTACGTCCCTAGTAAAGTGCACTGTTTGTGTCCAGGGCTTGTAAATCAAATGCTACTAGTGGGCCTGCAGCACTGTTGTGCCACCCACATGAGTAGTCCTGCAAACATGTCTCAGACCTGCCACTGCAGTTCCTGTGAGTCCAGTTTTAAACTGCCATGTCGACCTGGCAAGTGCACCCACTTACCAGGCCCAAACATTCCCTTTTACTACATGTAAGTCACCCCTAAGGTAGCCACAAGGAACTCCCATGAGCAGAATGCAGTGTATGTGAAAAATAGGACATATACTTGTGTGTTTTAAATGTCGTAATAGTGAAATACTACCAATCTCATTTTTCACCATGGCAAGGACTATCCCTCCCATGGGTTACCATTGGAGCTGCCTTGTAACCAATTACAGGTGTACCTTTCAATTGGGAAGAGATTGAGATTTGGGGTTTGGGCTCCCTGAGCTCAGGATTTAAAAATACATATTTTAGTGAAGTTGTTTTTTAAATAATGTGTTTAAAAAAGCCACTTTTAGAAAGTGGGCATTTTCTTACTTTATCATTCTGTGCCTCTGGTTGCAAGTGGAATCCAGGTCTTGTGTAGACTGGCAGTTGGGCTGTTTATGCATTCACTCTAGACAGTCACACAAAGGGAGCTGAGGTGTGCCTTGCATATCCTAATTGCCCATCACTAGGTTCATGGGCCTTCCTGAGCTAGAGTGGTGGGAGGAGTTGTCACTGACACCTGAATAGGGCAATGTCTGTCCTCTCCCATTGCTGTCTCCACCCCCCTGTAGTGTGTCTGGAGCCAACACAGGGCAAGGCAGGGCCTGTACACTACAAAGACTATCCATTGAAGTATGCCTGCTTCAAAGGCCAAAAGGGGAATAAGTATTGGACCTATAACTACATTTTTTTAACACTTCTGGATGTAGAGGAGACTGCCAAGAGGGAGAGCAAGAGGGCTATGAGGAGGAGTCCTGCCCCTTTGCTGTATTTGCCTTGCTGGGTTGGCCTTCAGTTGCTGCTTCTGTCTTGGAGAGAGTAAGGACTGGACCTTTTATTTGGTATAGTGCGTAAGAAGATTCTCCAAGGGCTTGTGTGTGCTTGCATCCTGTTAAGAAGTCTCAGAGCCATCAAAGACTTCACCTGCAGCCCCTGGACTCCTCGGTTGGGAGTTCTGACCTTCCAAGTGGTGCCAATTCCAGTTCTAAGCCCTTGGAGGTGGATTCTGCTGCAAGAAGAGCTGAAAATCCATGCATCGCCCTTCAGTGCCATTTTTCCCGCCGCAAGGTTGCTGTGTGGTTGAAAAACCAATGCGTCGTCGCTGTGTAGCAGAAAAGATTGGTGCAGTAGCTGACAGAACCGCTGCTGCCCTAGTCCAGAGCACCGTGTCACCGACATCCAAGACCCCCGCTCAGACTCCGACGCAGGCCCTGCTGTGCGGCTGAAGGAACCGACACATCACCTGCTCGCGGCTGGGAGAATCGACGCAGCGCCTGTTTCACCATCGCTTCGTCGACCACAGCCATCTGGATTTTTCATGACTCACACCTGTGTGCCAAGTCTACATAATCGCTAGGCTTTAGTAAGGAACCAAGGCCTCCTGTTCGGAGAACCATCGCATCACCTCCCCTCTCAGTAAAAAAACCATACACCACTTCCTCTCACAGTAAGGAACCAACACATCACCTCGCTTATATAGCAGTAAGAAACCTGATGAATCACCTTCCCTGAGCAAGGAACCGATTGATCACCGTCCCTGCGAGTAAGGAGCTGACGCATCGCTTGCTTTTCTGGCACCTCTCTCCCCTCTGCTGGTTTTCGTCTTTGATTTTGATACATCCCAGGTACTTTGTGCTAAAAGTGACACATCCATAGTTTTATATGGACTTAACTGTTTTAAACCTTGAAAAGGGATATCTTGATTTATGGATGTTGGACTTTTGTTATATTGTTCTTGTTTGGTTTAGATAAAGAGTGTTTGTTTTCCTAAATTAGCGTGGTGTCCATTTGTAGTGTTTTCACTGTGTTACTGTATATTTATGTACAAATGCTTTACACATTGCCTCTGAGTTAAGCCCAACTGCTCCTGCCAAGCTACCAAGTGGGTGAACAGGGGTCTTCTTGGGTGTGTAATCCCTTTACCATGAAGAGAAGGAAGTACCCCTACTTAGACAGGGTGCAAGTCACTGCCAAATAGAGACCCCCATTTCTAACAGCATTGCTCATTGCTTTGCCACTGTTACCAATAGAGGTCTGCTCTATTGAGCATAAGGAATTCAATACGAGCACTCTTTTTCAGAGGATGCACACACCTTCTGCATAAACAAATACTGTAGGGTGGGTCTATGTGTGGGTGGAGCCTCACTCTCTACTGCCACTTAAAGTCATCTTCTGCTCATCAGACCCAGCAACAACTGCTCTGTCAAGCCACGCCTAAAATGATGAGATTGACATGATTAGCATCAAGCCTCAAGTACTAGCAGCAAAGATAGTTAAATGTGCATGGATACCAAACACTATCTGGTATCTTCCCAAGAACCAACTGGTCAACCATTACCCAGATCCATAAAAAAGGAAGCACGAGACATCTAGCAGTCACAAAGATGTCTACCTTGCTTTCAAGTGATAACAGAAGTCCAGGTTCTTCAGGTCCTAGCAATGGTGGGCTGGTTAGCATGAGCAATGCAGATCAACAGAGGTCTTTGAAAGCCTGATGATGCCCACACTGTGAGGCTCGGTGGAAGACGATGTCCGCATGGAGTCACCGGCACTGCATTGCATGAAGGATCAGAGGTCAGTGTTTGGGTTTCACCTCACAGAGGCGGTGTGGAGACAGTAACGACCACTGCAGTACAGATTGTTCTCTTCTGTTCTTTATTCTGGAACCACCAAGGCAGGGGAGACACAGGACGGTACAGGAGGCAAGGGCATATTAATTGCGATCTACGACAGGTCTACTGGGCAGCCACCAGTGCCCTCTCTAGGCAGAGTAATCACCTTTAAGTGCTAAAGTAGGTGCCCGACAGGTGGAGAGGGCGGAGGGTGTTCTTGCCTTCTAGTGAAAGAATCTTACGCTAATGCGCACTTTGCACAGATAT
Source organism: Triturus cristatus (assembly GCF_964204655.1). Lineage (NCBI taxonomy): Eukaryota > Metazoa > Chordata > Amphibia > Caudata > Salamandridae > Triturus > Triturus cristatus. Next base: position 807,500,085 of record NC_140590.1, read on the forward strand.
GCCCCTGCTCTGGCTTTGGTTTGTTGACTTTGCATACTCCATTTGAGGAACCTACTCTACGGGTTTTTCTGATTTCTCAGCAGGTTTCCTTTCCACAGGATTGATCAGATCCTCGTAGCACAGGGGAGCAGTGTTCTTGAGGTTATGCAGATGACCAGTGTTCAGCCATCCCTACTGGGAAGCAACGACCTTTTAAGTCATGTGCGAAGTGGGGAGTTATCCAGTGCCCCCAGGCAAAGTGAACTTTATCTCTGTTTGACGTATGTCTGGTTTTTTTTATTGATTTATTTTTTATTGCAGTTACTTAAAACCATTTGCAATGCAAGTAAACAATTAAAAACCTCTATCGGTTCTATTTCTCTATCTAAACCTCCCTGCCTACATCTACTCTGTTGCTCTACCCAGTGTCATGTTAAGCATTTTAGGGTCCAAGGCATGGCATCTTTCAACTCTTTTTGTGAACTGTTAAAGTTCCAAATATGATTTTGTATCATTTGGCATCATACAGACTTAAATTAGCAAAAAATGGGTAAACCAATTAAAACCTGTTCCTGGCAGAGCTCTTCGAATCCTTGAAATGACTCTGGTGGGAAGGAAATGAGCATCACCCCGGGATGTCCTCGCGGAGGTTCTCCTGGATCTGCAAACTGGGGGTTCTACTACTGACGCCAGGTTTAGAGCTGGGCAGCAGAGTGACACATTTCAATCGTTCTAGGAGGAATGGACAGGCATTTCCTTTCACAAAAGCTTGTATTTGTCCCAATACACCTACATTTTACAGACACTGAAAACAGGTGCACATTCGCACAGGTTCGTCTCGGCATTGTCCCTGAGGGCGAGAGCACACCCCGAGGCGTCTTCGAGGCCGTGTGTGGCATGGCTGAGCTCACTGGTCGTAAGCAGGCTTCTTAGACAGACACGTCACTTTTGAGGGCTTTCAAGCACGTGATTGTTCCATCTTGCGTTCCTCGAGTTGGCAAGGCCTGGGTGTTGGGGGGTTCTTGAGTCTGAGGTGATCTCCATGAAGTCAACTAGGCAACTGCACTCGCCTGCGAAAGGGGGCCCTGTCACTGGTGAGGCGCGGCGGAGAACTCCTGTAGTACTGTTACTCCGGTCCTCTCTGAAAAATAGAGCTCGCAGTGTGAGGGTTAAAAACGGGCCGCTCAAGGAAGGCCAAAGTTTGAAGGGCCCGTTTAAATGCTGTTGTAAGATTCATGACACAGTGAAGCTGGCGGGGTGCTTTATGCAAAAAGCCTCCATAAGTTAACACCATAGGGACATCTCACCCCACTTTCTCTCCCCCTATCTGCTAGGGTTGGCTTCCACGTAGTATTTACACATGAAAACGTCAAGTCAATCCCTTGTGGGACCCAGAGAGGCCAGGCTATGAATGGGCATTGAAGTGCAATTGATCTAGTGTACTGAAATCTACCGGAAACGTGCTGAGCTCTAATCTCACTTGCATACACGTGCCTCTCTGGGAAGAGCTGAGGCTCTCAGTGCGTGCCCGTGATCAGCGAGTGAGTACAACAAACCTCTACCGCAGACACGTACCTCTCCCAATCAATACCATCAGTAAATTAATTAAATAAGAGGTAGGCGGCTCCTGAGCCTACGGTAAGAATAAACAAAACAACAATATGGCAGCGTGAGTTTTCCAGGAATGTCTACTGCCGCAGAAGCAGCACGCGCGCCGGGACATGATCCGCCGTTAGGATAGTATTGAGCAAACTCGCAATATAAAGCAACGCTGAAAATACGTCGCAGCCGCAGAGAAACGCCCAGCATTGCGAGGGTTAAACTATCCCCAAAACTGACAGGCATCTCTTCCAATCCTTGCACAGGGGAAAGGTTTCCCACTGCCAAGGCGAATCGGACACGCCAGGGGGAGGGTTCCAAAACGCTGAGAGGGTTTTTTCTATGTCTGTCTTTTTTTTCTAGTTTAGTAAATTACTGCAGCAAGAGCGATCCTGGAACAGGCTGCTGCTGCTCGGATAAGCTTGGGGCAAGGAGGAAAACCCTATGAAGGAACATGCAGGACCTAACGCCTCCTCTATGGCATTGTGAGCATTCCAGCGCCTCGAAGCATGCCTAGGGCAGCATCTGCCATTAGCCGCAAGCAATGGGACAGGCCCCCTGCAGCAATAAGAAGCCATTTGGTGGGAGAGAGAGAAAAAGCCCCAGGACAAAACAGAAATCGAGTGCACCGACAGCCAGACACGACGCGACGATGCTGCAGCGTAGCACAGAGCCATGCAGCCCACTGCAGACCGTCTGAGACCCGATCACCTTGAAACAACTTGAAATTGAAATTGGAATTGGATATCCGCGATATTTTGTTCGGACTGCAGGAGCGCGGTGCCGGTAGCACGCCGGGACCGGTGATCAGCATTTGGGTCACGTTGATGGGAGAGAGGGCACGCTTCGCAGCCAGGCGCGAGAGCATCATCGCTGGGAAATGAAGGCGGCACTGCAGCAAAGCAGGTGCTGAGGCTGCCCAGCTCGGACTGTTTGGAAACTGCTGCCTCGCCAAGGAGATGCGACTGTTGTCTTCTTGGCGCTAGGATAAGAGACCGCTGTCTCCACTCTATTCTGGTAGGAGACCTCCATCTCCTTGAAGCTAGGACATGAGACTTCTGTCTTTAACCACTGGGAAATGAGAACGCCATCTCCTTCACTCTAGGACGTGAGACATCCCTCTGCCGCCACTAAGGCGACAGCGCAGTGTCCATAAAACAAGAGAGTAAGCCCCTGTCTGACCAACACCAAGCATTGCATCCCCAGATTAAACAGCGTTCCCTCAAACACGGGTGAAAAATACAAACCCCGTGTCCCTCACTTTGGGACGAGAACAGGCCGTCGCCACAGGAGCATGAGGTAAAGCAATTAGGGTGTCGGCAACTGAAAACAACACAGATACGACGAGGAATCTGAAAGTGCCGGTTCCGACTCCACTCTGTCCAAGGTGCTGAAGTGTGGCCATGTAATGGAAGCGGGTGCAACCTCCGCACTGCACAGGATGCAATAAGCACAGTGTGGGGTTGTGGCAGGTAGCTACTTCCGCTTTGAGTTCTCCAGGGTCCTGAACGCACTGCCCTGGGTGTGAGTGGGGCAAGTCCGCTCTGAGCTCTCCGAGGTTCTGAACTCACCGCCCGGGTGTGAATAGACAGGGGAGCCGTCCGATCGGAGCTGCCCAGCGTCCTGAACTCTCGGTCCCTGATGTACATCGACTAAAGACCGTTCGAGCTTTCCAGGGTCCTGAAGGCACTGTGTGAGGCTATGAGCAGTCCAATGCTCTGAAGTTGTAGTCTCTCTAGCGGTGAAAAGTGAGGCGGTCAATGTGCTGAGCCCACCTCCCCTTCCTCCTGCACGAAGGTTCATAAAGAAGGGATCTACTCACGTGCCAAACCTGCCCCCCGCGCCTGCCATCATGTGTAACCTGGGCACACTGGGCCTCTACCTGTGGGAGACGCTGGTGTTTTTCAGGTAGGGCTCCTCTATACTTTGCTCGACTTGGTTTCCTGTGCAGCGCCAGTGCCTTGCGAGTTGTGTGTCTTGTATCATCTGTGCTCATCCAGTAGAAGATATCAGTCTAACACTAACACCTGCACATGAAAAATAAACTCTAAACTCTCCCTTGGTAATCGTCTAATTGCCGGCACTGACAGATTAGATTCTGGCACATGGTCATCACCCACCCCTTTCGTCACTGCCTTTTTGTGTCGCTGGCTCTGAGAACTCAGAGGCTCGGTTCTGGTATCTGGTGTAATTCATAAAGTGGTGCGGTTTAGGAGTAAATCTATCAGCCTCTCGAGTTACTCTCTGTAATTAGTGCTGCAAATCCTATAACCGCAGTGCTGCTGAGGTATCCAGCAGCCGGTCCTATCCAGCAGCGAAGCGACACCTAGCGCTGGCTTGGGAGCTGTGCCCCTACGCTGGGTTAGGGTGCTCCGCTCCTCAATCAGAGGGCACGTGCCACTGCTGCCAGCGCGAGGACAGTGAGCGAGGGAGTGCAGGGCAGGAAGATTGGCCCCTCCAGCCTCAGGGGTGCAGTGGGCGAGTGGCGGGAGGGAAGGCACAATGATGTATATTTGTGATGTGGCCTTTCAAGACTTCTAGGCCTGGCTGTTGTCAGGTATCCGAAACATCCTTATCATATTTTGCGTGTTGGCCAGCCCTTTTCCATCACTTGAGTGAGTTTTCTTCAGCTGTTTTCAGTGTAAACTGAATCACATAGAGGCACTTGGAAACATTTGGGTCGAGGATTTGATGTTCCTGAAAGGAGTCCCATTAAAATCATAAGATTGCGTTAGCTGCCAGCTGCAGAGATCTCTGTGAAATTTTTGTTGTAATTTTAATTGCATTTATATAGCGCACTACCCCTGGTGAGGCGTCAAAGTGCTTTTTCAGCTAGTAGCATACTACTCTGGAACCCAAAAAGGATTAGTGGTGAATTAGTCTAGAGACATATGAAATTAATTTGGGCGGTGGATATATTAGTGTGTTATTTTGATTGAAAATGATAGTGGAGGGACGGAAGACGGAAGGGTTTGCATTTATATAGCGCTTGCTACTCTTGACGAGGTGTGGAAGTGCCTTTAGGCAGTGGCACACTACTCCAGAACCCAGAAGGGATTAGTGGTGAATTAGCATGGGGAAATATGAAATTAATTTGAGCAGTGGACATGTTAGTTTGTTATTTGTGACCAATTGCAAATCTATCAGGGAGGGATGGCTCTACAGTTTCATCCTTCTGAGATCGATGAAATGGGTGACATTGTGTAGGGTGATCATAGCACTTATTTATGAAATCAACAGGAGCCATTTGAGTTTGTGTTGTATACAAGTATTTAATATGTTGGGAGCCCTCTAAGGTAGTATGTGGTGCCCACTCTATCTGCTGGTGCTCATCAAAGCTCATCATGGTCTTTGGAGCTTGTGGTCTTCCCCAATTTATATTTCCTTGAGAAGCAAGTGAGTATCCTGATTTACAGACTCTTGTCAGCTGGTGGTAGGTTTTCTGAATGCAGAAAAAAGTAGCACAGAATTCATACTCATTCAATCCATAACCGCCCTGCAGAGAATACAAGTATTCAATAAAACATGTGTGCATTGTGGTGGTCGTTTTTGTTAATGTCCCGGGTGGGGTTAAACTGTATAGCTGGAAATGAGCTATAGTTTACTCTTGTGCAGTATCATCAGTAGGGTGGGCTTTAGCGGTAGTGGCACCTCTGGGAATCCTTTTTTGGTGCCCCCCCTTCCAACGACCTCCTTTTCCACTGATTCCCTCACAACCACCTTCAAACACTACCCCGTATCTCTCCACAGCCCCTCTCACATGCATTTCATTTGTTTTTATAGCACTACTCATATCAGTGTAGGGTGTAGGAGCACTTTCAATCACACACGCATTATAAAGAGACAATTAATCATATGTGTGTAATTAGTCTATGGGAAATGTTACATGAGACAATGACAATTATAAGGTGTAGGAATCACTTCGTCCATACTAGCAGGTAGTATTTTAAGAGTGTTTGGTCTGGGAAAGCACAAACTCCGCATTTAAAATGTACACAGAGGTTTGGGTTGACATTACTGATAAGAATGTATTTTTACCCAAACAACCCCTTTTAGCAACATTAGGATAATAAAAGACTGGGGAAAAAACATAACAAACATAACGCTCTAACCTATACCATGCAGTTTACATACAGCTCTTTGATGACAGTTCATAGATCACTGTGCTATAATAGGATTGTAATTTATTTACAAACTGCAAGCAACAAATTGATCTCTGTTACAAAAGCAGTAACCCACTGAGCTTTCCACATAAAAAGAAATTCTGTGATCTGCGTGATACACGTCCTTTGCAGCAGGCACATTCACCTCCTGTGCTACATTATGATGATGCAAAACTGACACAAAGCAAAACTCTGCTCTCTCTCCACCATGAACATTAATCGTCAGAATTATCTTGACATTTTTATTATTGCCTGAAAACTGCCGGGCACACAAGGAACTCTGTCACAGGTGCTTTAAATCCCCAAATGTATTTCTAAACACAGCGCCTGCCGATCTCAGCGTCAGGTGCAGCTGCACCGGTTGCACCTCGTTAAAACCATCCCTGGTCATGAGATCCGCAGTATCATCCAGACACGGGAGCATGACCTCTGTTATTAGCACACACCCATGCAATAACCACCATATTCCGCTCAGCGTCAGGTGAAGACAGAACATGACTGTGCTCCGGTGAGTTAATCTCTGCATTCCCTCCTCGTTTTATTCGTGAAACAGACCGAGAGGTTTTGTACAGGGAGATAGATGTCTGTAAAGTTGCACCAATATGAAATGGCGCCCCAAGTACTTTCGCCTCCTCCTTCCTCACCGCCCCCCGATAAACCCGCAGGATTCTTGTTTAGAAAAGGAAGTTATCGGCAACAACCCGGATGTGCATTTCTTTAAACAGGCCAGTGCGCTAGCTCTATGGGTTGAGCGCCAGCTGAAGAGATCTGTCTGTCTTGTCAGAGATGTGTGCGTTGTCCCTGAGGGTGGGAAAAAACGTATGTCCATACTTCAGAAAAAGATCAAAAGCACACCGAGGGGTTGGGTGATAACAAGACTTGTGTAAGTGCAGATGTAAAACTGCGTACATTGCACTGCCCTGCACACTCAGGTCACAAAATGCAATCCTACAAAAAATATATACAGATGACGCTGCAGTGGGTAATTAGCAGTTCTATCTGACGGTATTTCCTGGATAAGTCAAGTGTTTCAATTGTGCTTTGTGGTCCTTACAGTAAATACAATTAAAATAAAATCAACACATTCACAATAAAGGTTTTTTAGAAGCTTCCCCTGACTTTCATATGTTATAGTTTGAAGTTGTCCTGAAAGGCACAGTAAGCCTGGTCCCAGGGGAGCATTCCTCAGGGTACAGGGAAGAAGAAGGTGACAGGTAAACAGATTCGTGTCAGCGTCTGTAGTGAAATCTGCCTATAGTAGTTTCACTTGTTCAAAATTCTATTTTTTTACATACCAACAGATACCCGAAAACTACATTATATAGGGCGAAGGACAAGTACCGTTCAATATAAATTAGTTTTAAGTTTAAATTAAAGTCCCACTAAGAGTTTTATCGCAATAAATGTAAGTACTACCAGCATAGACCCATTGATGTGGTGCGGCCAGAGCCACGGATACTCGCTCAAACCCTGCAGCACAACCTTGATACAGAGACTGCTTATACCACAATTATCCGGCCTTCAATGACTCTCCTAGACATGTTTGCGGAGCTGAAGAAATGGCCCTTCAGGCTGACGGTGTGATTTAAGGTGGAAGGTGCAACGCAGTCTTGTGGTCAATTTGAAAAATCTAAAGGGGAATCAAGATTTGTTGAGTGGTTGCATGGGTTCTAGAGGTTTAGTTGAGGTTTCATTCTAAGAGTGGCGTTGAAATGTGGTCAAGTGGTTTCATGGAGTTTTGCTAGTGTTCTTGATAAATGTAGTCCGAAAGTGAAGCCGAGATGTGAATTACAGGTGCTGTTGAAATGTATCCGCAATGCTGGCTTGCTGTTTTCTGCTGAAGTTGAGATGCGGTTTATTGTGTATATTGAAACGTGGTTTAATAATGTACTTAAGGTTTGTTCTGCTGGTGCCATTGGAACGTGATCTAATGACAATGTTGAGGTGTGGTCTACTGTTTCAATTGAGATGTGGCCCATGGTTATATTACTTGTGGTTTTGTCTAATTGGTAATAGTGCAATGTAATTTAGTGTCAATGTTACAATATGGTCTAGTGGTAAAGTAAAGCTGTATAAAGCTGCTTATTGATTTATTCATTCATGTATTTATTTAGTTAGTTATTTCTTTATTGGAAAACAGTGAGTAACATTTCAAACACAAATGTTGTACATTAGGACCACTCTTTATTCACTAACAAGGTCATCAAATGAATGTGGTGAAGTTGCAGAAACCAATATGGATGTAGAATAGATGGTATGTATTACATCAGCTCTTGTGTGAGAGTAGTAACAACAAGGACAGATAGGTATGTTAACGCTGTACAACATACGAGCATAAGCAAAAGCCCAGTATAAGAATTCATCACTTGAAGTGTAGATGCGGAGCATTTGGTAGATTTACATTGTTGAGTAATTCAGCGGCTATAGCTAACCTCAATGACCTTTGAGTTCTAAGAGAGGTAACTTTTCAATGTTCTTTTACATTTCTGTACTGTTGAGCTGGCCCTGATTGTCAGGGAAGGATCTTCCAGTCTGTGGGTTCCATGAAGCCAAATGTAGCAGATTCGCTGATGTTTAGTTGCAGGACGGGGGTTTGTTTGGAGACAGCAACAGAAAGGTGGTCAGCAGAAGTCCTAGGAATGGCTCTGACGACGAGTGTCAGAATTTTGTAAACACCCTGTCGTCCGTGGAAAGCCAGCCAACCTGATGGCAATAGTGTGACGCATACATGTTTCTATGGAGATCTCTAGAACCCTGGTGTCAGCGTTTAAAACTTTGTCAAGGGAGTCAACACGACATAAGGAAGGCCCTCTGATAGGCTGTCGCAATAATCCAGTTTGTTAGTGTCAATCAGAGCTTTGGCTGTGTGGAAGTGCAATAAAAGGCTGGGTTTTTAGTAGATTTATGATTTTATTTGTAGTTGCGATGACTTTCATGATGATGAATGATTCCAAGGAGAAGGGTTGACGAGAACACGTGCGTGGCTTGTAGAAGTTGGAAAGCCAAGGTGTCCTTGGGAACGTGAATGCAGTTGGCAGTAGAGGTATTGGGGAGGTAGGAAAGCATGTTGTCTCTGTCTTAGATGAGTGCAGCTCTAACAAACGCAGGCTATCAGTGGTGAATGGTGATAAGAAGATACGTGATTGGAGAAAGATTGCAAAAGTTGATAAAGAGAAAACAAATTGAGAGTCATCTGCATATAGGTGATAAGACAACCGAAAGAATGAAAATATTTTGCCAATGGAAGTGGTAAAGAGTGAAAAATGAGAGGATGCAACACAGAGAATTGGGGGACACCAAGAGCGAATGTGTGGGTGGTGATCTATCAGACAGTACGGTAGCAAATTATCATAGCCTTAAATGTTGCCTTACAAAAATGTAGTACCCTGTACATAATGTACAAACATGGCACCCCATTTGTGCTAATACAAGGATATCGACATCCAAAAGAAGAGAGTTATACATAAATGCTCAACACGTAACACGGTGAATGGAAATTAACTTTTGGAATACTTTGAATAAAACTGATTACATTTGGATGAAATTGGCGTACACTTGTTATGCTACTGGAATTAAGCAGTGCGTCCGATCTGGAGTGGATTCACGCTTCAGTTTCCATATGTTTACTAATACAAGGATATCAACACATAGTGGAGTAATTCTTTTGTAAATCATATTCAGATCAGGATATTTATGCCAGACAATATTTGTGTTATTCAAATTATGACAAACTTTAAGGTTTCTAACTGACAGAATGGACAGGACTTAGAGACCTGACAAAGGCAAATTGAGAGAGGAACCTGAAATGCCAAAAGTTAAAAGGGATGATAGTGAAGTGGAGTGTTTGGCAGTTCTGAAGGCCGCAGATAAGTCAAGGAGTGTAAAGATGAAATAGAGGTGGCTGTGAGCAGAGGTGATTAAGTTGGTTACATATGTGAGGGCTCTCTCAATGGAGTGGGGATTGATGAGATCTGAAACCTGAGTAGAAGTGGTTGAAAAGATTGTTAGTACTGAGCTAGAGAATGAGTTGATTGATGACAGGACATTCTAATATTTTTAGAAGAAGGCATTGAAGGTACTGGGTGATAGCTAGAACATACGTGGGGTTCCACTGCAGTCTCTCTTTTTGTAACCACAGCTTTAAAGCAGTAGTGACAGGTGGCATATGTGTCTGCTTAAGGAGAGTTTATGAGTAGGGAGGTCAGGATGAGTGGTGCCTTGGGGATTAGAGCAAGAGATGTCATTATTTGTGGATTAAGGGGGCCTGATGAGGTTCAAGAAATAATGAGCAGAGTTTAATATTGGCATAAGCTCTCTAACAGAAGTAGGGGCACAGCCATTAAGCATTAAAGAGCGAAGTGTAGGAGTGAAGGAGAATTGAGGTCACTGATGTACGAAGGTTGCTCTAATCCTAGAAGAGAAATGTGGTACCAAGTCGGTTGCAGAGTAAACAGAGAAATAGCTGTTCTGAGGGAGACATGAACGTTGTGAATTGTGTGAGTGAGTCGCTATAGATGTGTTTCATGAGAGGAGATGCACTTTTTGAAAACAGACATATTTAGCATTAACTACGGCTGTTGAAAGCACATTCAAGGCTTGTTTGTTTGCCCGTCGGTTTTCTGTGGTCTTTTCCTTGTATTTTTTATGAAGGAATGCATGCATCAGTGCATTCATTGAATGAACGTGTCTTGTAATCCATGATCATGTTCAGAGGGCTTTTGGAGGAACCCTGCATATAGAGCAGTGAGATTCAGACGCATGTTGCGTGTCCGGGGTAAACTTTGTGAGTGGTTCACTTGGTGGCAGGGATGTGAGGTGGCAGCAGTCAAGAGAATGTTGTCTTTTAGGGGTCAGTGCATGTGTTAAGCAGTGAGTGATCAGAGAGGGGCTGTAGGACTAGGGTGGCCTGAAGCTATCAATGATGAGGAGGCAGTGAGAGTGATTGACCTTACTAGGGCTTTGTCAATGTGTTCAAAGAAGGCCCGTCTAGCGCCTGGAGGCAGGCAGTGCAGCAGGATATTACTCTACAAGAGGATCGGGGCACAAGTCCTAAAAAAAGAAGTGGGGGGACGCTCCAAGTTAGGTGGTCACAGGAAGTGACGTCACGACAGGAAGTGGTGTCACGAAAGGTAGTCCCCTCTTATTACAGGGAGACCCGTTTCACCTGGAGGGCCACGTTAAGACACTGTGGAATGTAGCGTCATTATCTGTGTGTTTTTTGGAGCGATTCTGTAAAAAGCTCTGTGAATCGATTGACCTGGCAATGGCGGACCTGGCGATGAGGGCAGGTACAATTCAGTTACAATTCAGCTCTCCCAAAATCTACAGTACATTCACCAGATCAGGCGCTGGCCATTGGCCACAGTTCACTCTTTCCTAAGGGGCCTTCTTGTAGCCTAGTACACCCACTACCACCATGTGCCCCCTGGCAGCTGCCATGCTCCTTCCCAGTGTAATCCATGACCCACCATACTTAGTGGTAAAAGTATACGCACCTCCGAGAAGGGAATCTTGAAAGCCTCGGCAATCTTTCCATACAGCTCCTTCACGTTGGTGAAGCCCTCAATGCGGCCAGCTTTTGGGCAGGGGGGACGGCGTCCACCCGGTATAAGTGGGGGGACGCCGTCCACCCGTGTGGTACCCCGACTCGAGCCCTGAAGAGGATGATGATACAGATTGGCTGAGAGATATGGCGAATGCAGCAGAGTATCATATGCGCAGAGCGCGTTGGGGTAATAAACTGGCGAATGACCTACAGGCCTGCGCAGCGATGCTCACTGAACTGCTGGCTCCCCCTGAGGCGTCACTCCCTTAGATGCGTGTGTCTCTGAAGTTGCGCAGGTTTGGGACAGGAAGGGAGTTGTTGGTTGATATGTAATATAGTCCAGCCAGTGGATATGCTCGAATGTCTACTTTTGAACTGTCAGGGTGAGCCTTCAGCATTATACGGCCCTGAGGTTTCCTTAGCGCCGGAAGGGGAGTGTGCGCTGCTGGCATCAGGGGAGGGCAGCAGCAAAACGATGCAATGGAGCAAACATCACGGGTGTGTGTGTGTGCACCTAAATAAACAGATGAGGGCAGATCTCTCGGGTGTGCTAATGCAGCGTACCGCAGTGGCATCACTTTCTGATCACAGCCAAGTTATCGATAATCCCAAGATCAGGTATTGAAAAGGACGCATGGGTAAGCTCTGGGCGCTAAAAACACCCTAGGCTAAAACCCTACACAGGCGATGTCCTTCGCAGTGACCTTCAGCTGGGGTTTGTTATGTTCAAGGGAACACCCCCACGCCTACGCGAGGGTGGTCCCGTCTGTGACCCGGAAGGGCCTAAACAAATAAATGAGACGCCTTAAAAGCTGGAATTGAAATAGGGGGCTAGCAAAAGCTGTGAGATCTGGAGCAACCCCAGTCCAGGATGAGGCTGGCGTGGTCTCCCCCGGTCCTCCATTACAGGTCTCCTGTCTCCGAGCCCGGGCCTCAGGAGTAGGGTTGACTTCCAGGCGCGTGATGTGCCGCGTCTGCTCTCGGGTGACAGGTGAGGTCACGGCCTCGAAAGATGTTCGCTGTGGGCCCGGTGAGATTAAGTGCTTCTACGTGACCTTCTTATCTCGGCCAGCCTCTGTTCCATGATCTACCAACGCTGGAAGCTCTTAGAAGCAAGCTGAGCTGCGCATCCCACAACATGCGCTGCGCTGTAACAAGGGGTGTAGAGGTGAGATGACCCATGAGGAACTGGCGTCTTCAAAAACAGGTCGGTGCCACTGAATCGCGTGCAGAGCTGGGACAGTCAGTCACATGGCGGGCTGGTCTGTCTTGAATTCCCAGAAGGCTTCTTGGCCTCGGGGAGGAAAGGCTGGCAATGAATGTGCTGGAAACCCCATGGCACGGTGTCTGGTTGGCAGAGCCCGGGGACCATGGAGGAGCCCATCTGGGGAATGTAAATGCGCACTTGAAGTGTGTGCAGCGAACTAATGAGGCCATGTTCTGCTCCCGGAGTCATGTGGTACAACTGCAAAGCATTGTTCAGACAGACAAATAGGTGCCATTTGTATGCAAATTGGATCCTGCGCCGCGCGCGCTGCACACCCCACTGGAGCAAGCAGAGGACACGGGGATTAATGACACTGAGGCCGTCCTCTGAGTGAGGGGCTTGGGCTTCGAGGGGCACGAGAGTCTGTCCCAGTATCACTTGGTTATGACGCTGGCGACGAGTGCGGACTTCAAAGTTAGCACGGTTCCTTCCAATGGGAATGCATGCGAGAGCCCCGGCCCCTCCTCATATCGGCCACTGGTTCATTATTTTTTACCCTCAGTGCTTTGTGCCGAGTCTCACTCCACGAGAGCGTAGGAACCCCTGTGTATTTATTAATCAGCTTTACAGAATGCAAACAATACTCAAAGGCGTCATGGAACGGAATTCCACGAAAATGGCAGTAGGGAGAGACAACACCGACACACTCAAGAAAAATTACAAAATGGCGTCTCCAGCTTTGATATAAATGCAGGCACCGAACTTAATTGACTTAGGCCCTCATTGCAGCGGCCTAGAAAGTAAGGGGCAGATTTATGAGGTTTTGCCGTAGGGAAGCGCAGCAGGCCTTCCTGCTGCGCTTCCCTACGGCAAAAGAAAAGGGCAGGGATGCGCCGTATCTATAAAATGCGACACATTCCTGTCCTTTTCCCTTGCGCCGGCGCACAATGGGCTGCCTGCGCCAACGCAGGCACCTCTGCACCATGGTGCAAGGGTGCCTGCGTTGCGGGGATGAATATTTTTGTACAGGAAGGGAAACCTTTCTGTACAAAAATAATCACAAGAGGTTTTTCCTCTTTGTATGGGTGCTGCAGAATGCAGCACACATAGAAAAAGGAAAAACGAGGAGAAATAAAGATATTTCTCCCCGTTGCGCCTCCCTTACGCCTCCCCTGGGGAGGCGGAAGCTTTTGGCGCTGCCTCAGATTTACGATTTCTCATAAATCTGGGGCAGTGTCAAAAGGCCATGGGTGTTGCTGGGAACGCCCCCAGCAACACCCATTGCACGCCCCTTTAACGCAGAACACTGCGTTAAAGGGACTGATATTTATGAGGCAGCATTAAGCCAAAAAAAGTGGCTCAGTGCTGCCTGATAAATATCACGCAGGCTTCTGCGCCACGGAACGTCACAAAAAGTGATGTTCCGATGGCGCAACGGGCCTCATAAATCTGCCCCTCAGAGTATCTGTAACCCAGGGTTGGAAGACTCTCAGGGTCCAATTTATATTGGCCCAGATTTCCCCCAACCCTGTCTCCATATCAACTACAGTAAAGGATAGGAGAGAACAACAGCAACTAAACTGTCAACTAACAGAGGGGTGTCCAGCTGTGCGGGGAGGAGGTCGCCCGGCCTGTGAGTTCTATGTGATTCCAAGGAGTTCTTAAGGCACACAGGGTAAAGTGTGTCCACACTTTTTAAAGACGTTGTCATCAGCAGATGTCGACGACATAAAGGGCGCCACGGCCGGATGGACCCAGGAAGAAAGGGCCTTATGCCACACTCGCGTACGCATTATCACACCTACAGTTGGGTTCATTGGTGGAATTCGTGAAAGGATTGAAAAGTGCCACATCAAGGTGTGAGAGAAAAACACAGGCCTGGAGATAGGAAGAGAAGAGAGTGTGGCGCGTCAACCGCCTAGATTGTCGCAGGTAGCGCACGCCTGTCACGAACACACGCGCATTACTTTGTGGGGGTAATGTGCCGTATTTCTAGCTTTCTGCAAAGCCCTGCGCTATGGTTCATTTTCTTACTTCTGGAGTTCTACCCCTATAATATTGGGGCCACCGCTTCCAAGCGCTCTGAATTAAGACTCACGCTAACCCCTAGCACAAGGCAGTATGTGAGTCAGTTTCCTCTTGGAGGCGATAGAGAGGCTTGCGCGGTCACGCCGTGGCCTTCTCTTTCGGCATTTGAAGGACAGCTGCCGCAGGGACGGAAGAGCCGTGCATGGAACCGATTAAAATGTTTGATGATCTACGCATGACTCATCAATCATTGGACGACACTGAAACCTCGCGGCCTTTCTCAACAAGTGCTCTGACCTCAGCATTTTCCGAAACACGAAAACAGCCTGAACTGCAGAGAATGGTGTTAGGCACCACACAGCCCTCAGCACAACATGGGCACAAGGACGGAGGGATCGAAAAGGGAAAACAAGCGTGAATTTGCGAAGCTATATGTCTGGATTTCATATTACATGGGTTGGAAGCTCACATGCGGTTTGTCATATTAAGGCCTGCTCCATTGGCTTTGCTAGCGCTGGGGAAAAGTAGCAAAAATAATTGCTTTCTGTATAGAGTGCATATGTGAGTTAAAGAAATGAATTTGACAAACCGAGTGATTATTGAATGCACTTTACTGATGTAAAATAGTTCGCATGCAATCTAATGGAAGCACTTTTGGGAAGGTGGAATGATACAGAAAGTAGCCAATGACATGACGTGAGAGAGTTATACTGCCCTGGGTTCAGTCAAGCCCTTATGAAAGAATTGGTAATAATATGACTTGCAGATAGCTCCTGCTTTATCCAAGGGTCATTTGTAGGTATAATCAAATCCATAAGAAGGATGTGCATGTAAATAGCCACTGTGGCTCGTGCACATCCGTAATGTGACTGAATTATCATATACATTGTGAAGTCATAATAGGTGGAGAAAAACAGAACGTTAGAGGGTAACGAGTACAGATGGGGCTCTCCATTTATATTTTGTGCACCCCAGAATTCAGAACACAAAGAGAACAGACATGGGCAAAAGAGAAGCAAGACATGAGCATGTCCAGCAAATCACAAACCTTAAGTAAGAGGGTGGCTGATGTGAAAAAGGGAGCATTTCACTGCACCGCCCAAAAGAACAAAACCGATAAGTATGACAACAGTTGATGGTACGATCTATACTGATATCATAGTCTGTGTGGGTTCGACTACCCCAAACTGAGGCCTCTTGCTTCCTTCTCCCCCACACACCAGATCATTGCAACTGCTTTGTAAAAATACTTTAGATGGCCCTTCTGGTTTCGTTCAACATACAGTAAAAGATGCGGGGGGGTATTTGCTAATGTTTTGCAGGAGTGCTCGCATGGCATAAAGTGACAAAAAGAGGCACAAGCATTGTGTCGATTTACTTGTCATGAAAGAAGCCTGTGATTGCAGCACCATGTGAACGCTCATGCAACTGTTGGACAATCTTGGTCACATTGTGAGGGTGATGGGGCTTCATTTTAGAGGGTATGCAATATTACTTTCTTTCAAAACATAAAACATATGAGATTGAAGTGTTATATATTTGGGGCATGTCCAGAGCAGACAAAGGAGGTCCCAAAGTGAACACGTGAGTTCACCTCTGATAGTTCAATGATCAAACTACAATCTTGAGAAGTGGAGAGCACATTTTTTTTGTTTTCCAGACACAAAAAAATGCCCACCATTAAACATTGTTTCCAGTGACATCACTACATTACAGGATATAGCTTTCATTCCAAAAGGAGCATGCCAAAGTGTTCCCATCACCCCCTCCCCATATCTTCCCATGCTTGTTCAGGCAACCACTTGCAATATAGGTTGGTTTTTCTTGTTGGGGGCACCAGTCCTCTCCTGCTCACCACTCCACAAGTCAGGCAGCTTGTAAGGACTTCCCTCTCCGGGGAATGTCACGTTTGGCCACCAGTGTGGCCACCTCAAACAATGTACGCTCTGCCCTTGGGCCACCAAGGTCGTCCAGGAGGCTCAGTAGAGCCACTATGGGAGCGAGATCCAGGGGATTGGTGAGTACCCGTGAAAGTTCTCGAGCAATGTTCCACCAGTAGCAGGCTATAACTGGACAGTCCCACACCATGTGGTAAAAATCTTCGTGTGGCTCTGGGCATCAGAAGCAGGCGTCCTAAGAACTACCATCCACCCGATTTGAGATGCTTAGGTGTTATATGTGTGAGGTTTAGGCAGTTGCGCTGGATCAGTAGGAAGGGCATTGAGATATGCAATTCCCAGCCTTTCGAGCTTCTCTCCCCTCTGCATCGTCAAGATCTCAGAGCCACGTCTCCCAATTCTGTCTCCGCATGGTGAACCAGTTAAGGGCGTTGATGATCAAGGCTCAGTACTATATTTGAGAGATGGCACTTGAGGTCAGCTTACCCATCAGTAGTTTAGTCTCAAGTGGGCTAAAATCTGGGAAGTCTGTATCTGGGGGTACGCTGGCTGCGAGGGCATGATGAAGATGTGAGTATTTATCTAATTGGACATGGGTGAACAGGTAGTGGTGAATTGTCTGCAAGTGGTGCCCCTCCCACACATCCCAAGTACAGTGAAGCCTATTTTGTCCCATTTCCAGAATCCCTCTAATCCCATCATATGCTGCAGCCATGTTCCTTTCCATAGTGGGGTAATTAGTGCCAGTCTGCGGTCCCAACTGAACTGGTAAGGCAGAGCACCGCTCTCCAGTTCAGAAAGATGCCCCATACAACATTGCCATGATGTTGTCTAAACCCATATGGGTTAGTTCCACCCAGGAGGTGGAGTCCCTCCACCCTCCATTCAGCTTGTCATTAATAACGACCAGTTGCAAAGCTCCATTGTAGCATTGAAGGCCCTCCATCTCCAAGCCTCTGTCATATGGAGACAGGCGGCCATTGATAGCAGCAATGCATGAGTGACCTTTCAACTACATAAACAGACGTATGATGGAGTTTAGTTGCCAGAACCATTGATTAGGGGATCTGGAGAGGAAACATTTGAAAAACACACAGAAACCCCAGCAACATCATTATCTTAAATAGGGCTACACGACCAAGAATGTGGAGCAGAGGGGGTGCCCATTTCTGGAGATCTTGTTTTATGGCAGTTGGTAGGGAGGCTAGATTAACGCTCCATGTGATGTGAATTCCCAAGTACTTTACGAGAGCTAATGTGTTGGGATACCAGATTACCAGGAGCAAACACTGACGTATCCTTTGATAAGGACCAGCAGGGTTTTGGTTTTGTTTATCCAGAGTCTGGAGGCCTCCGTGTAGAGCTTTAAAAACTCCATACAGTGCAGCTCTGAAGTCCATGGGTCTGCAAGGTAGTGCAGGACATCATCTGCGTATAGTGCTATTTTCTTTTGCAGCCCGTCATCCCAAACCCACCCAGGTGTCCTTTAATGATGCCTCTGATTGTGGCCTTACTGACTGCCCAGAGGGTGTTAGCCGATTCAACCGTGCCTTTGCTTGTCTTGAAATAGGACTGGAGCTCCAACTCCTGGTGCTGGGAGCAGTGAGGGTCAAGTAGGTGCCACATGTTCAGGTGCCACTTGGCCTCCTTGCTGGATCTGTGTGGCAAAGGTTCATGATGGGGATGCATGATCCCATATACTTTGAGGTAGGATGTCGATGGGTGATGCCTGAGGTATGTCTGCAGATGGGAGGAGAAGGAGGTCTATGGAGGAGTCGGTCTTATGAGTAGCCAATGTGTGTGTATAGGCCCAATCGGTAGGGTTCCAGGTCCTCCATGTTTCGCATAACCCTAAGGATTCAACCCAGGTTTTGAGTTGATGGGCTTGGGCAGCATCTCCTGGTAGAGTCAGCCTTTAGGTTTAGGACTGCGTTGAAGTTGCTACTGACAGCGGCGGTACCCACCTGAGGAGCGGATAAGATAGTAGTCAGAGACCACATCATGAATGCGTGTTTGTTGCGGGATATAGACCGCTTGAATGTTGTAGTGCCTGCCTTTGAGGGAGCTCTCCACCTTGATATATCTCCCATCTGGGTCTGTGTGGGTGGTGGTAGTGGCTAGGGGGAAATCCTTGCGTAGCATGATTGCTACTCCCCTGGATCCTTGAGTGTACCTCAAGTGTTAAATGAGGTTATATACAAATCATTTAAGGAAGGGGCAATGGGAACCCAGTGGGTAGGTTTCTTGCAGCATCAAAACTGCGGACTGATGGTGTTTGGCATATCTAAGTACTGCTGAGCTTTTAATGCGATGTAGCAGGCCATTCAAATTCTAGGACATGAGTTTAAAACTGTTTCTTGGGAGGCACAGTAGTGGTGTAGAGGAAAAGATGCTGCTGGTTAGGATGAGTGAGGTCTCCTGAAGACATTAAGGGACAACCATCCAGTATGGCGTTGGCTGTATATATTACCTTTGTGCCCGGGGTGTGTGAAAATAACATGTTAAAAAATGCTTCCACCTTCCCATCAACTCCCCCACCCCATACTTCTAACACGGAAGCATCGGTCACCCTAAACTGAACGTCACTGCAAACCATCTTGAAACAAAAGAGAGAAAAAATGGTGGATATGATGGGACTTCTTCCTTAGCATGATATCATGCAGAGCGTCTGCCTGAGTATTTCATTATGTGTCTTGAGTTGTATGGTTCCATTGGAGGGGCATTTCAATACAGCCTTGTAGCTGTGGTTGACCTCTGGGTCACCCGGTTTGGTCAGTGGGATCTGTGGTTTGGGGGCCAGGGGAGTCCGCAATGCTGTGAACGGAGTCCTTTTCCCCTTTTTACTTGGTGCCTCCCAATTCCGAGTCAGAGCTCGAGCAGCCAGGGTGGCCGTAGGTATGAGCATAGACTCTGTGGGCCTGAAGCGCTTCTTTCTGGGTGGTTTCGGGTCTGGAGGCAGCAAGTCCCAGCCCCATTGTGCCTTCATGACGCCCTCCCTGGGTGAGCTGCAAAGATCTTTTTCTCCACCACCCCTTTCCAGGCCTGGTCGGGCATGTTGAAGAAGTATGTGGTGGAATTTAAGATTATTTTCAGCTTCGCATGGAAGATCAGCATATATTGCACGTTTTAATAATCCACATTTGTAATAATCCACATTTGTAAAGCGCGAATAGTCACCCGTAAGGGTCTCTAGGCGCTGGGGGCTGTCTGGAAGATTAAGCAAGCTATTGCCCGGAGTCACATGGTGCTGGGCTAATCTGCCGCCGATGCCGGGCACCGAACCATGATCCCCAGATTCCGGAGTCAGTCGCCCTGGATGCGGCGCCACACCTCTTACCTCTTCCCTTTTGGTTGTGGAACTTTTGTGTGACCTTGTCAAATGTGTGCCTGTTTTGTTGGAGAGTCATATAGTCCGGGAAAATCATAATACCAGAGTTTCGAAAGCGCAGGTTGGAATGCCCAAGCACCTCTCGGAAAAGGGCATCTTTGTTCTGAAAGTTGAGTATATGGGCTATCAGTTGACGTGTCTGTGCCCCTGGGGGAGGTTGTTGGGACTTGGACCTATGTGCATATTCCACCACAAACCACTGTAAAAGTGTGTCTTCTTATATCAACGTTCTGAGAAATTTTTCCAAGAATTCCTCAGCCTCTGGGCTTCCGCACCCTCTAGAAACCCTACAAACTGGAGGTTGTTCTGGTGTGATCTATTTTCAGCATCCCTCTCCCAGTTCTCTCAAGTAGGGCTGTCAAGGACAGCAATTTCGCAAGTTGTTTCTTGAGGGCTCCCATGTCTTCCACAGAGGAGATCAGTTGATCGATCTCTGCGATGCTGGTGTCCATGTACCTGAGGTATTTGTGGAAGAGAGAGACATCCATTTTAACTTCTCCTATTTTGTCCTCCACTGCTGATTTTTAGTCTTGGATTGCTTGTAGAATGGTGGCAAGGTCAGAAGGCTCAAGCGAGCGCTGCGCCACTGGAGGCCAGTATGTATTGGTCAATTCTGGTTTGTGCCTGTGCCTGGTCGCTTTGGATCTAGTGGGGCTGGCTGCCTGCATCTAAGTGGTTCCCAGACTGTCTAGCCAAGCCCCAGTGCTGGTTGCCAGATGAGGACTATAGGTGCAGGACTCGGTGTGTGGCTCTGTCACTAGCCTGGTGACAAATGATGCAGAAGCAGGACCCATGCTGGTGGCAGTCTAAGAGGTCAGCCCCACCTACCCCCAAGTTTGCTCCACACGTCCACGGAGTCACTGTGGCCTGATTGCCCACAGGCAGCATGAGCAGCCAGACCCACCCCACTGGAGTGGGACTTGGGACTTGGTACACATCACTGAACCCAGTAGTGCACGACTCCCGCGAAGCGACTAACCCGGCTGGCATGTGGAGGAGTTGAATCCACTTAAGTCCAAGGTCTCCTGGCTGGCGTTTGTCCTGCCGTGGCCTGCTTGCCCAAGGGCAGCCAGAGTTGGGCCTGTGTGGTGAAGTTTGTCAGGTATCCCAAGCACGGGCGCTGGAATCAGGATGTTACATGACACATGGATTAAGAGCCGGATGAGCTGTCCTCCTTTTTAAAATGGGTGTAGGTTCTTCGCTGGGGGTCCAAGGACATCCCAGCCCACAGCCATCACAAATCACAGGCACCCCCTGAGGGGTGGGGGGGCCTGGGTTGCCGCCCAGTGCAAGATAACATCAGGCCTCAGTCCCTCCTGAAACCTCCCCCCATGTGTGTCCGCATGCTCCTTGGGGGGCCCGGCTGGACAACCAAATGAGCCAGCCAATACCAGATGAGTCATGCGGCGAGTCCAGAACTCTCACGTCTCTCTTGTGGTCCGGCCAGCGGTTGCTCATCTTGGGCAGATCGACAAGCAGCCAATGGTCCCCCATCTCAACCCTCTGTGGGGGACCCCAGCAGCGTATAGCTGTTGGGACCTTCCTGGCAGAATCTTCCACGGGCAACCGGGGCTCCGTTGGTCCCAACTAGATGTGGCTGATCACTGCCGCCATCTTGGCTTTGCTGCACCCAGGGTCAGATTGGTAACACGGGCACTCTGGAAATGGCAGAAGAGCCGGTAGCCGAGTTCTAGCTGTGGGCTGCTTTTTGTGGCAGCGGGGGCTGTCTGAGCTGTTAGAATGCCGGCAGCGGCCCAGTGGGTGCCTGAGTGGCCTTTATAGAGGCAGACCGGCAGAGGTGTCAGTCCCTTTTATCAACAGGCAGAGGTGTCCCTTTCTCTCCTGGGCTGGCCCATTAATGTATGCAGATTGAGCGGGGCAGGGGGCCTGAGCAGAAGTGGTCTCACTTGCATTAATGAGTGGCTCAGCAGTGTGAACTAATCCGTGCATTTAAAAAAAATCTAAGTGAAGTTCATAAAACATGCCCCTCACCCCGTTTCTTTTCATAAAACTTCGCTGAAGCAGTGTTTTGCAGAAAGATAATCCGCAAATGTGGGCCACCTTTTTTTGGTGTGCCCGGGCCTATTTTTGATCCCAATCCCAACCTGGCTGAACTCCATCCTGAGCAGCCTCTCCAAAACCTCCATATATGGAGAGCTGTGACACATCTCTGGCCCGCTGTCGTCACAGGGCTGCCACAGAGGGTACCCCTGGCAGACGCTGCAGCAGAATGACAGCAGATGGGTGACAAGGTCGGGAGCAGTCTCAAGCTGTAACTGTGATCTTGGCGGTGCTGGCCATGCCCCAAGAAATGGAAAATTTACATTGTACATTTAGAGTACTCAGTAAATGATTTACTGCATGAATTCTCCGGCCTCCAAGTTTCTGTGAGTTACCCACTCCTGAAAAACCCCAACACCAACACCAAGAGGTGCCAGATGCTCCAATAGCTAATAAGTATGATGCCCAGTCCACCTCACCACTGGTGTCATGCTTTCTAGATATTCAGTGGGTATATGTGGTAATGAATAGAGCTTGGATAAAAAAAGACCATCTCATAAAATTACAAAAAGAGCCCTGCTTGGACTCCTCTTGTTGGTTGTAGTTAGCTCTTAATGTTTGGTGCACCAGGAATGCCTAGGGCCTACTCTTCTACAGCTAAGATCAATGCTTGTTCATTCCAGCTGACTATTGTTTGAATCCATGAAAAAACCTGGCGATTGGATCTGACAGCTAAAAAAATCCTGCATGGAGAGGAAATCAGGGACTTTCGAGAGATGTAGCTCAATTGTCGTCTTGAGGTTGTGTCGCTTGGAGGGCAGCTATTCCATAGAAGATGTCTACTGTTTTTTCACTGTCAGGTGGTAGCTAGGATTTCCTTCTATCCACGGACAATAGATATCCTAACACATTGATTACTTTTGTGGCTTGGGTAATCCCTGGATTGCAGTTGGAGGAGTGTTTAATTTTACTGTGCACTTGCGTGTTGAGGGATTCCTGCCTACCAGCCAGCAGGGTGTTTGGTTTTGATGTGCTCTTGCATTTTGGGCAGTTGCTGGGTATCAGCCAGCATGTCATTCCATTTTGCTGTGCCTTTTCAGGTGCAGTGGGTGGTTCCCAAGTCTGTTCAGCTGAGCAATACCGGCAGATCCTCTTTTGTGGTCATGCTCCCATCCTTCTGGCTTCATTTTGGGGTTGAAGACTCTGGTTTCTCTGTCAAAGCTTTGAGCCTGATTTAGATTTCAGCAGACGGGTTACTCCATCACAATAGTGACAGATATCCTGTCTGCTGAAATATATATCCCATAGGATATTATTGGATTTAATTTGGGATGGGATATCCGTCACTGTTGAGACGAGTATCCCGTCCAACGAATTCAAAATCAGGCCCAATGTCTTAGAGATAATCTCCATAAGATGTGACTATTTATTTATTTCCTTACTTATTTAATGTGTTCCAAAAGCACAGAGCTGCAGATTAGAGGTTGTTGCAAACAGACTGCAAAACCAAAGAACATACTACCTCATAAACAGCATTCCATGGTAAAAAGTGTTCATCAGGTTTCTCAGGAGGGCTGTGTCCTCAATGCCTGGAATAGGATATATAAAGATACATTTTAGAATTTGGCAATATTCCTAAACAAAATCAATGGAAAATGTCCACTGTCCCTATCTATCCTGGACATTTCAAAAACCATGAAGGCACTTGAGGGCCTGCACATAATCTTCGGTTTTGCTCTAGCTCTCACCACAGACTATCTATTTGATTTGAAAAATAAATGATTTTTGCACTCTTTGGGGTTTATAATTTCTAAGAATCCAGCATTCTGGCACTTTCCATTGTGAATGTCTGCCTTGTGCACTGCTCCAACATGAGGCCAACTTTGAGCAGAGTGGCCTGCCCTGCACCCTCCGTGCTCCTTCTGAGTGTTGACTAACATTGACCAGCTTGCCTCGAGCAGGGCCACGCTGTGTGTGCGCTCCTTGCCTCCACTGTGGGTCTGCCCTACGGATGATCATGTGGGTCGAAGTTCAAAGACCAGTTGGAACAAATCAGATTCTACTGTATCAGAGCACGGAGTTCACAAAACACACACGAATGCTCCACCATATTCAGTGCACCGTTTGATTCCTGCGTAAGATCGTCACATCGCCAAAGAGTTTATTCTTTGTCAAAATACATGGTTAAAAACCACCCATTTCGCCCAGATCTCTAGCGCCTATCATCTTTCAACCAACCTTAAATTCCGTAGACCTCTTGCTCCCAGAAAGGACGCACATAGGCTTGGATTCTTCATACCAGCTCACACCTAGGAATACTAGGATAGTCGTAGCTGAAGAGCATCCGCGGATTCTACATGGCATTTTGTGCATCATGGTGTTGAGAAGCCATCATGGCTGAATTGAACCTTCAAAACAAATGAGAAGGTTTCACCAATCCAAGCAAAGGAATTGCAAAGAGATCGATCTGAGGATCACATAATTCTCTGCATGAGTGTGTGAATGGCTCATTTACTTTAGTTCATGGGTCTTCCAATGATCCTTTTTTGTTTCCCCCTAAGAGGCATATTTACAATTAAATGGCGCAGCGCGGCACCGCAAGCAATTTTGCTGCTCCGACCTGTGTCATTTAAAAAATGCAGGCATGCACCATATTTACAAGAATACTGCGCACCCCTGTTCTCCCCCCTGCGCTGGTGCACAAAGAGCAGCCATGCGCCAACGCAGGCACCCTTGCACCATGTATTGCAGGGATGATTGTGTTTGTGAAGAAAGGGACGCCTTCCTTCACAAAAACAATAATTAATGACTCCTTCTCCGCAGCCCACATAGAAAGAGCAGAAAATGAGGAGAAATAAAAGTATTTCTCCTTGTTGTGCCACTTTAACGCCGCTCCTGGATAGGCTTTAGTTTATGGCACTACCTCAGACTTACAAATCCTTGTAAATCTGGGGCAGTGTCAAAAAGCCATGGGTGTTGGGTGGGAACACCCACAGCAACGCCCATGACACGCCCCTTCGACGCAGAGTACTTCATGAAAGTGGGCCATATTTACAAGGCTGTGTAAAACTGTGCAAAGTGGCTTTGCACCGCCTTGTAAATATGGCCACACACAGCAGAACCAGAGGGTTAAAAAAGTGACATTCCAGTGGCGCTTGTAAATGTGGCTCGAAGTAACTCGATCTTTAAAGAACATCATTTGAATAAACAACTCGCCTTCTTCATCTTCAGGATATCCTTTGTTTCTTTACTACATCTTACATGGTGGATTCTCGCAGCGCCCTCAAGTGAATCCATGCTAGCCTGTCGAGCTTAGCTCTGCCTTTGTCTTTTAGCACTCTCTTTGAACATTGCTTGCTCTTCCCTTTATTGCCCAGTGATAGTGTTGATTATTCCCTTTCTTCCTCCAATCTATCTGGTCCTTCGGTTATACTTTGTGGCTTCTTCTCATGAGCTGATTCTCCAGTCCTGCTCCCAAGCTGATGGGGTCAGGTCTGTGAGCAGGTTTGGAAAGATTAGGCTTTCCTTACATGAACTTGACATATTTGCTCCCTCTGATCTTCTCTCCTCATGGCCAGTTTCCGGAGGAACTCCACGTGTCTGTCCACAATTTATTATTTATTGTGATTTGTATGTGGCACAGCATTCCCTGTTTCATCTTTTGACACTGGTGTGTGTTTTAGTGTCTACTAGTTATGTGTTTTGTGAATAGCAGGGGATAGGTGGAGGTTTTTGTCCTGCAACTTTCAACCAAAACCTCCTGAATGTCTTTAGTGGGGTTTGTGTTTCATTTGTGTTTCAATGTCTCACTGCCACAGAGGATGATGAGGTGATTGAAGATGTATAGACAGTGGCCTTACAACGTCCATTTTTTTAAACCCACACCAAATTTAGTAAAAGCAAATGCTATGGTGTATGAGCCCCAATGGCTCCTGCTTCCATGCAGAGCTGTGTATGGCAGACACTTTTCCTTTTTGTTGAAGGTACCGCGCTATGTCTCCTTTCCCTACAACGGGAAGAGCTGGGGTAATACTTTTGGGAATTTAGAAAGGAGATGAAATTCCTGATCGGCAGCCATATTGTTACCCTACTGCCAAGCAGGTGATCTTGGGGAAACAAAAATCCCTCCTGCTTGATTTCCTGTCCATGTTAATCAGCATATCCGGGGCAGAGAGGGGCAAAGTCAAGCTGCACCAAACTAAGAGAAGTTTGCAAAGTGTGAAATTCCACAAATTCCCTTGACTATGGGGGCATAGCTAAAACTTCACCCAACCCAGTGGGTAAGCCAGTTTCTCACTGTATGCATCTGTTTCTTCCCGGCCAGGGACTGTGTTGGAGCCCATGTCTCCTGGTACTAATTTCTGGGTTCTTGTCTTCCTGTCCCATTGTCAGTACCTTGGTCTTGAAATGTGTAAGCCAGTGTCTGGACCTCAATGCATATCATTTATATGTTTTAGAAATAATGACGAGAGTAGTAGTGGACTAGAGATTGCACCTCGTATTAGTGTACAAATCGTAGGGGGAATACAGTAATGAATAAAGAGCACAAAAATGATTATTTGGGAATGGTGCTAGGAGGTTAACACCCTACTACCAAAGGTGCAAATTAACAATTTGACCTGAAGATCCACTGTGACAATCATGAGAAAAGGACAACCATTGCACTCAATACGTTGTGAGTGGAGATGATCTTTATTGTGGAGATACGCAGTTTAGATATTCATATTTCACAAGTTCATATTCTTCAGTTCCCAATACTGGATAACAGCCAACACGTGTTTCATCACACAGTGACTTTTTCAAGGCCTAATAAATATTGTGATTCCTGGCATTGGAAGAATACGCTGAAACCAGGTTGCAACCGATGTATGTGCTCTTTCCGAAAGCAGCTCTTCAATGGGTGGCCATATGCTGGTTGTAATGCAAGAAGATGTGAACAGCAAAAGACGGTATAGGCGACGCACAAAGTATGTCATCTAAAGTAGATCACCAGTCTTCTCATATACACTAGAAACGGTTCCAATATGTTGGGAACAACTGGCAAGAGACTAAGTAATATAACTGTGATATGAGCAAAAACACGGGGACCTCGATAAGTCCCTGTATCAGGTGGACTCACCTTCAATCTATGAGACTGCTCACAGATTGAAGGTGATTCTGCCTTGAAAAAGTCACTGTGTGACAAAACACATGTTGGTTGTTGTCCAGTATTGGGAACTGAACAATATGAAGTTGTTGAAATATGAATATCTAAAGTATGTATTTCCACAATAAAGAAAATTCTCTACTCAACACAAGTCCCTACTCTTTGGACTGGACATGTTTCTCATGGTGTGCTATGATTTTCCTTTTCTCATGATTTATAGGTTCTAGTGAGTATCTCCATGATGCACTAGCTTACTCACCACGTGTTTGTCTCCTTGTCTCAACGATAGTGTGTTCTAGTGAATCCCCTGCCAATATCTAATCAGTGAGCCTTTTGTCTCATTGTCAATGTGTTCCTGTTCCTATTGTAGGGCCTAACTTAGAATTTGGTGGATAAGACACTCTGTCACAAATGTAATGGGTGACATACTGCACTTGTAATACGGCAGGCAGGATATCTGTGATTTTTGTGACAGAGAATTCCATCCACCAAACCTTTAAATCAGGTCAGTATGTACCCTGCTTATGTTTCTGAATCTGTAGGTCGCTGAGGTCCCCAAGCTCATACAGCACTGCTCAATTCTTTCCTCGTTTCATGTTGGCGGTGTCAGACACCCACAGTACAAGCGTGCTCCTGTGCGAGCAGCAGTGTGAATAGCTCATGGATTTGCTGCAATCTTGGGCACCAGCAGGGCTGCTCACCACGGCTCCCCTCTCAGCATCGCCTGCCTCCAAAGATTCACTGTTTCTATGCTGCATAGAGCATGAAAGAGCAGAGCCGGGCTCGTCTTCCACCTCCTACATCTGAACCCATGAAAGATGCATTTGCAATGCTCGTCCAGATCTTACACCCACATCACGTAGTTCCTTTTATTCTGACCTTTAAATCAGCCATTACTGAAAAGTTAGAGCAGAGCCCGAGCAGCTTGGGCACCGAGACGCTGAATTGGCCAAAACTAAAAGGTCATCAACATAAAATAAGAGTTTTTTCTTCCTCTTGTGAGTGGCGATGATCTTGAACGCCAGAGATGATCTAAAAGTTAGACGGCAGATGTCCGCCTTCCAGATAAAAAAAATCAAGAGTGAGACAGGGAGTGCCACAGGAGAGCAACTTGATGAAATGTTTGGGCACAACAGTCACATTTCTTTGAAACGGTCCCACCAAGGTGCTCTACAAGGGGCAAGTCAAGGTAGTCATCGCGGCTGAGGTCAGAACCAAACACCATATCACGCCCAAGCTTTCTCTCCATCAAGTCAGAAGCATTTTCCCCATCAAGGACTGCCCACACCAGGCCAGGGACTCTTATTCCATACATACATTAACGTGGTGCTCTTGAAGTTTCCTCCACACATTGTCACCCAAATATATCCCTATAGACATAACAAGAGAAGAGGCCATCCACGACAGGCCCCAGATCCCCGGCATGGGTATTTTCTCAACGTTTAAGATGATGGCTGGATTATATGGAGCACTGTTAAACAAATTATTGGAAATATATTTGCATATTGTGTTAATAAGGCATGGATTGAAAATTATTTAGTGAAAGGGGTTCTCACAACAACAAAAACGTCACAATCACCTGGACAGTTTCCATTTACTATTTATTTTTTCACTGAAACTACACAACACACCTATCCCTGTGCCCCTTGTGACACGGGGATTTCCTAGAATTATTCCAGATTGATTCCTTTAAGTCTGAGGCTACACCATGGCTCCCTCACATGGTCCTGACAGTTTACGCCCGGGGATACGTGGATCCTTCCCTAAGGCATGGAGGCAACGTGGCTGGATAGATCCCCCCTCTCTCTTGACCTGACATGGGGTCAGTTTTGGTTCCCCTTTCCGTATGTCTACTGTCCCCAGTTGTGAGCAGTAGAAAACACCAGAGTTAGCACTGATAACAATACATGAATACAGTTAATATTCCTGTCCTTATTGTGTCTTTACCCTGAGGACGCCGTCTTGTGCCCACATAGCGTGTTAGGCCTGGAGAGTACGCAACGCATCTAAGTGGAGCTACAAAGGGGTGTCGCTCTCCCTCATCAGGATTACCTCCCCTCTCAGACCTGACCGCTCTCCACTCCTCTCCGCTCCTCTACATTGCCTCCGCTGACTAGGGGAGGGGAGGGGAACGGGGATTTATTTTCCTTTTATGGAAAACTCGTCTCAGTCACGTCACCTTCTCTGAGCGCGTGGCAGCTGCCGGCGGGGCAGAGGCCGGAGGCGCCCCGCAAGCACAGAGGGCCACAAACAAGGACACAACAATCACATGTGGGAGCTGGGGGGTGATTAGAGAGTATGATTTGTGGTGGGGGGGGGGGATTTCTGGGGCGATGTACTAGTGTGTCTCTTCTCTGGTGTAGCCCGCTCTTCATTAGCCTTCGGACTTCTCCTTCAGAGCCCCCACAAAGCCGGTGGGGTTCACTCCCCTCACTCTCTGGAATGCGAGACCCGGGTCTTGTGTAAACGTTGCCTATTCTCAACTCTTACATTTTTGCTTTAATTCTTACAAACTTTGGGGGGTCATTATTTTCGCATCCTGTGCAATTTTCCGGATCTATTCAGGGAAAGGGTTCGGTTTCTCTGCCACCGCCTTCGTCTTGAGTTTCTCCTTCGTTGCTATTATTGTCATCATCAATATTACAATTATCATTATCATTATTATTATTAGTAGTACTGTTTGTAGTAGTAGTAGCAGTTTATTTGTTATTATTTATAATGATGTGCATAATAATAGCAATACAACTAACAATAACTCTAATAACAATACTAATAATACATAATATTAACCTCTTCAGTGCCCCGCCCTTTCCCCGCCCTGTGCCGGGCCTTTCATTAGCGGGCGGGGTTCATGACGAGATAGTCTCGTCATGGGCACAGCGCAACCGCGCTCCATGACGAGACTATCTCGTCATGGGCACTGAAGGGGTTAATACCATTTGTTGGTGATTATTCTTGATATTAAGTATGATGATGATAATAATAATTATTAATAATAGTAATAATAATAGTAATCCATACGCATCAGTATTACTATAGTAACAACTTGCTTGTAGGAGTTGCTTGAAGCCACGCATCTCCTCTTCCTAAACTCTATAAATGATGACAGGTGTTACTATTACCCAATCTAATGGTGCTCCATGTACTGATAACGCAGCCTGCTTTGCCAGAATGTAAGTGATACGAAACTGTTGACTCTTAAGCCTTTGTATTTGGAGGTGAGTACCGCAGCCCAGTGGAAATAAAGATATTTCTCCTCGTTACACACCACCCGGGGAGGCATAGGCTTTTGGGGCATTCCCAGCTCTACAACTTCTGGTAAATATTGGACTGCATCAAAATCCATGAATGTTGCATGGGAACACCCATGCAACACCGGGAACACCCATGCAACACCCATGAAAATGCCTCCCTGGTACATAGTAATGCAACGCAGCAATTTTGCACTGCGTTGCATTACTCGAGATTTATGAAGCCACTCCGGGCAACGCAAGGTGGCATTGAGTGGCTTCATAGATCTCATTTTTAAGTTGTGTTGCTCTTGCACTACATTGTGTGTTGTAGGAGAGATGCAAGGGGGCTCATAAATATGTTTCTTAGATAATTAACTTGAATTGTATTAGTCGCAACCGATCATATGGGGAAAAGTGACCTATCTGCTCACAACTGCAGTTCCATTCCATGGTCGTCACTTCACACCGGGGCTCCGTCATAGGAGTGGGCAAGAATGCGAAAGGCCTGGAGAAACAGGATTCCATGCCCGCTGGTGCCTCGAGGAAGCTGAAGTTCAGCGTAATTCAGTTACAGGTACCATTGACCTGTGACCAAGAAGAAGGGTGAGTTAATGTACCACCCTTCCAAGGTACTTGTAATACTTGCGACCTTCAAATACACTTTTTCACGTAGGTCCTGAAGAAAGCCCTGCAACCCCCCCTGGGCAATAATGAAGGGCTGAAACATGTCGACCATTTGACCGTCACCATGAACCTCACGGTGCTATAGAACAGTAACATTTCTATAGAAGCACCAACTTGTTTTTAACTTTGCCGCCACTTATCCCGAATAAAGTTTGTTTAGGAAAAAGAGCTAAGTAATTTTAATTCTCCTTATCTAGTTTTCACCTCACTTTCTTCACTCTTTTTCTGGTCACTACTGCTACAACCAGTGGTCATACCTCCAGGTGGAGGAAAGCATTCCTTAAAAAAACCCAATGATGATGATTTTACGTCCATAAAAGAGGAGAATCAAGATATACCGCTTTGCGTACTTGTACGTGATTGAGGGTTTTTAAGTAGGTAACTACACCTGACCCCTGGACTACAGTTACAAGTGATCCATTCTACCCTTTGATTACTGACCTTTGACTGGATGCCGAATGGATCAAAGCTTCTCCCTCCCTCTATTGATTATATGTTACTTCACACCCCAATTCATGCTCCCATCTCATTCTGGCCTTGGGCGCTATCAGTTGGTCCTCCCTATGAAGCATGGAAAACAGGTTAGTGATTACGTGTCCGTTTGAGTTAGCACCAAGTATCAGTGTCAACACCTTACAGTGAGTGGGTTCCCCCAGGATATGAGGAACAGTAGTCCTGGCAATGGGCTTGAAAGTGGTGATAATGAAGGTATCCAATATAGTAGGTTCCATGTCCTCCAAGGGACCCCGGAGTGCCAAGGAATTTTGAATTTGGGAAGAGATCCTGTGAATGCCCTACACCTGCACGTCCCACCCAGCTAACATGTCTTTTGTCAGAATAATTAGTGGGGAGTGTGTCATTGGCTGTTGGGTGTCGTAAAGGAGTGGGAGACCTACTCTCTTGCGAATCCTGTCCCATGCCCGCTGTGTGCTGGTGATGATGTTGAATTCAGAGCAACTATGCTGTGGTGTCTGGCCTGTCACTGGTCCCAGCAAATTTGGTTAAGCCTGGTCTTGTTCCACCACTCTATGTGCCATATATGGGGGCAGATGCAGCCAGCAGTGGGCAAAATTAGGGGTGGGTGGTAATCGCTGCGCCAGCAGCCGTTCCACAGTACAAATCTTCTATAACTTGATTTGAACTGTTTGGCTCAGTATGCATCATTTATGTATTATTTTGTGAATTGTGAGGCCCTCTGCGGATTGAAAAACATGTGAGATGTGTCCCTATTTGTGATTTTGAGCCATGCTGGGTAGTGCATGGCATAATAAATACTGGCATGCCTCAGGTTTTGTTTTTAGGGCAGGTACTCCCAGCGCTCCTCCTGCACCGCAATAGTAAAGTCAGGGAATAATGCAATGGAATTTCCTTTACATGTCAGTGTTTGTTTCTCTCTTGCCAGGCTCAAATCTGTGTCTCTGTCCTTGAAATTCAGCAGTCTCGCTAATATTGGGTGATACGGTGCTCTGGAGGGGCGCCTGGGGCTTGGCAATAGGTGCACCTGCTCAATCTTCAAAAACGAAGATAAGTTGTCTGACCCGAATAGAATTTTGCGGAGGGTTTCGATATAGTCAGCCATGTAGTCAGCATTGGTGGATTCTAGGACTCCCACTATCCGCATGTGTCTATGTTTGGATGGTTCCTCTAAGTCCTCATTTTTAGCTTTGATGACGTATAAAACTTTAGCCATGTCAAAGAGTTTTTGAACATGCTAGATTGTGTCATCCTCTACAGGGGAGATATGAGTTTTGGCAGCTGTAAGTCACTTTTCATGCTTATTTAGGGTAGTAATCATCTTGTTTATTCGCTGTTGAGAATATTTGGTATATAGCTTGCCATCTATGAATGCAAGGCTTTTTTCATCTGTAACAGAAGTGTTTTTATGTATGTTTCCTTTGCGTTCTGCCCTCCTTCAGAGGGTCAGGTTGCTCTGTCGGTTGATTGGATCCTGCTGGGTTTCTGTGCCTCAAAATGGGGCTTGGCCTGTTTGTCTCCCCTACTCCCTCTGTTGCAGGCCTGTGGCATCAGTGATCACCTGTGGGGTCCTCCTATCTGGTGCTTTGCTCCCAATGTACAGTAGTTCAGAGTCCAGCCAAGGTGGCCGCCCAGTGGGCTGAACTGGGCACTCAAGGTTCCAGAGGGCTATGTGCAAAGATTGGGGGCCCACTGCCCACCCGGCTCACTTTGTTCACTGGAAGGCACATGCAGGATCCACCCTGGCCGAGGCCCACTCACCTGGGGAGTTGTCTGCCTCAACTGGCTGCTGGGGATGTGATACTCATGGGTACTGGTTTGTCACCTCTTCCCAAAGGGATTCTCAATTCCAACTTTTCAGGCCCAACGCATTCTCCAGAGCATGCCAGGCCCTACCCATCCAGTATAGGCACACCACCAGGGAACGTGTGCAGGCTCTGCAACAAATCTGGGCTTCATGCCATGCGGCTGTATGTGTAAGCTGCAGTCTTCAGTTGATAAGCTCCCTTGTGGCCCTGTCTGTGCCCACCCTGGTATTACTCCAGGGCCACCAAGCTGAAGGCAGATGCTCCACGGGGCCACAGCCTTTCCTATCTCATTCCCACAGCCTCCCGCCAACGGAAGAGAGCTACACCCACTCCTTGAGGTCCCTGCCTCCAGCCACGGCAGTCACGTCACACAGCTGCTATTTTGGGTCAAACTGCGCTTCACCTCCCAGCGCCATTTAGACCTTTCACTGTTTTGACATTTTACCTCCTATCGTCAGCATCAGTTCAGCAGCTATCAGAACCCCATCAGTTGCTGTACGTGCTTCGGGACACGGAGCTGGTGTTTAATGTTTCATTTCAAGCGCTGATTCTTTGTTGAATGAACTGCTCTGTCGGCGGAGCCTCCATTTTGGAGTTAGGCACTCTGGCGACCCCTACTGTGATGATTTTACCTTCATCATCCAGTCCAAACAGAAAACGGCCATTCTCTAAATGTGTACACACTTTCATCTTGGAGTTCTAGCACCTTGGACAAACTCAGGCTGACCGGGGATCCAGGTGGCAGACACAGAAAGGCAACTGGTCCTTTTATCACACACTGTCGCTGCACGAATGCAGACTATCACCTCAGCTGCCATAGACCAGAGTACCATTTGTATTCATATACGAACTGACCACCCCCCTGAATTGGCATGCTGGAAATGTTCCCAGTCTCCTTAGCAGCAGTTCACCTTTTGATGCAATCTGTCAGTTTTGATGCAGAGCAGCTGGCCTCTGAATCTAAAGTCAATTTACTCCCATAAGGCAAGGTTCCACTGCCTACTGGGCATGACACAATTTTCAAAGGCATTCTGCATGAGCGAGGAACCGTCGTAGTCCTAATCTCCAAAGGTACTATGTTCCACAATCCACCATTCATGGGACAGGAAGGAAAAGATGCAAGAGGATGCAGACCTTCCCTTCAACACACTTTTCATTCAGTTGTCAACAATGTTTGCAAATGATGAAACTGAGAGATAGATTTAGGATCAAATCAACAAAAGTAAATATATGCATGTATATTTACTCATGTGTATATTTACCATTACACCTAGGTATAACTCTATATGTTTTTGCAATGTTGCATTTTTGGGTGAAAATGGTCACCTTTATGTAGACTTATATGTCTCTGCCCCCTCTCATCAGGGCTTAAAGACTCCAACAACAGGATTTATGAGTGTTAAGGTACTGCTTGTAACTTTGCACACATAAGTAGATATAGTTTCAAAGATGGTAGAGAACTTACTATGGGAAAAGCTAGGGACATTTCTTAAAGTTTGTTAGTCTTTAAATTAATATTATAAAAACATATTTTAAGGTGCAAAATACATGTAAATTAATGTAAAATATTTATTATTAACCTCGAATCAATATAATAAAATGTATAGCATATTAACTTTTCATGCAATTAAATGTGTATCAAATAATTGATCCATTTAAATATATTAATTTAGTTTGAAAATAATTTTAAACAGTAAATAAAAAAATCCCACCCGCACTAACATTTGTATTTTCATTTAGTATGCAGTACATTTTGTTAAAAGTTATGTGCTGTGTTATTTCAATCATTTAGATTTTTTCAATAGAAGATTACAAGTTTATGTTATTTTTTGATTAATGTTATTATTACATCTTAAAATAACGGCATAATCACTTCAAAATGATATATATTTCAGACACACACACACATCTATAAATATATCATAATTGAAATGTTAAAATAATTGAATAAAATTAACATTAGTTCCTATTTGGTGTTATATTATTTCCCTGACTCCGTTGTTGTCTCCGAGACAATGCTGCAGTTCTTGTGAGTGGTCATGCGTGGATCTTGACTTCCTCCAAGGCTCGACTGGAGTATCGATGTGCCTATTTTGACACCTTTAGTGCAATAGTATATTGAGAAGTGCAGTTTGTGAATAACAATGGCCTTATTCTTTCTTAGGCGTGTGTTTGTGTTAGCGTGTTCCACCCCTTAATCCACCTTTAATTTCACTAAGCCCCTCCCATTTATTAGAAAGCATTTTCCATTTACCAGTCTCTCTCTCTTGTCCCTCCACATTTACTACAAAAACGTATATCTAAGAGTGGAGAAATGTCCTCCTTTTTGGCATAAAACTATGCCAGAAAAGAGAGGCGGGGTGGAGGCCTCCAGCCCTAGGTTTGTGAACAGCATTTTGTAGCATGTGAGGAGTAGTACTGTAATACTATTATGCATACTACAAAATGCAGTTTGTGAATCTGGCACACAGTGGATTGCAACTTGAGCAAAGGATGTAATTGTGAAGATCACAACTAGGACCCTCTCTTGGTTTCACAGTCAACAAATGATCCAGTTGAACAAACCCTCTTCCTAGACTGAGCTTGCCATGCATATCAACCATATTCATATAGTGGCCAGGTATCAGATAAATGTATTAGGCAATTTTGTTGAGTACTTAATAAATACATATGACACCAGAAGTCATTTGTCGTATTTCGCAGTATGTCACCCATATCAATAAAGCACTTTGGTGTCATACTAAAAGAAAAAGGTTTAGAGTAACAGCAGTGCTGTGCTTTCGTCTCGGTCTTTCCTCAGAATCTAGCATTTCACTACCCTCCTATTGCCACTGTTGACATGATATAAATATGAGAAAAAAACAGAAACCCAACTGCATTTTTCCTCATATTTTCCCCATGTACACCGCATTTCAACGAAGTATAAATGAGCCTGCTAGAGTTTGGCAGATAGGGTACTCCGCCATTAGAGTGACAGAGTACCTTGTCCGACAAACTGACAGTCCACTCGCTCTATTTAGAGTGGGGCAGATCTTCAGGTTCCTACATGCAGGGACCCCACTGCTTCTGTCAGCAGAAACCTTACATCAGCGGCCCAAAGGACTTCGGTCCATCAGTGTAAGTATATCAGACAGCCCTTCCTAGCTGAAGCAGGCGGCCTGATGTACTTTTTTTGTATCAAGTAAATGTCTGGTGGTCCTGAAGAACAAAAAACAAAAATTACCATTCACACTGTAAGAAAACTCCCAGGGTGTCAGGGTCAATAGCTTTTTGTTTTATAAAAACAAACTCCTACTTTGAATCCTGATGGCCTTTCAACCAATTGTTACATGATACATTGAAAGGTTGTTCTCATCTACGGCCTCTAAATGAGAAAGTACAGCAGTCTGAAGAACGTGCCTGCCTTGAAGTGTTTCCTTATTCATAGCTTACAAATCCCAAGTTTGCAAGAAACCTTCTTGTGTTAGAATAAAAAGCTAAATGACAATTAAATCAAAGAGGGCCCAAGAGACCCATCGACTGTGCACATTTGCCTGCTGCTCTAACACTGTGGGTCCGTGGTTCTTAACCTCTTGACTTTTGTGGACTTTATCATTACTGGAATCTGGGAGCCCTCGCTGAATCCTTTTATTAATTCTGGGGATCCCCAACTGAGGTATTATGGGAATCTGGGGACCCCAGCCTAAGCAATTTCGATGGTTTGAACCGATACACAAAATTACAGAAACAAGTATTTATCAAACAAACACACAAATGATTGCATATTTTATTTAATTCACAAATATAAATAAAATAAAAAACAATTGTAATGGGTAGCTTGGCACTTTTCTAAATTCAATGAGGCCTACTGTTGCCCATGCAAGATTCTTTTTCATATGCTTACACTGCTCCCATGAATCAGTCTGAGGATACCAACTTAACGTTCAGCATCCAATTTCAAATTTGTTCACATTTACTATTTTCTATTTTACAGTTTTCTTATTTATTTATATACACTTCATTGGTCTATTCATACCATTTCATTTTCTGAGCAGTTGCAGACCCCCTGAGTAGGTGTTGAGAACACCCAGGGTCTTCGGACCACAGGCTAACAGGCCTCGAGAAATCTAATTGCCCACTTGTATCTTGATTTTATCTTGTCATATTTGCTCTGCATTCAGAGACAGAGGTCAAAAGTCAGTTTATGTCTTCTTACGATAGTTTTTTTTCTCAGATTGCAAAGTTAGAGGATTTTGTAAAGAGAACTGTCTGACAGTGGCGTGGTGCAAAGAGTGTGATATGAAAGGCTGTAGGATGTAAGACTTTTTTTTCAACACACAACATTCAAATAGCTAATAAGTGAACTGTGCACACATTTCAAAATATATTTGATTAGTTGCGAAAGTAAATTGTTTGTAATTCTGTGTGATGAAAACAAGACAGTAATAGGATGAAAACAAATCAGAATACTTTACTTTGTGATCTGCAAATGATAAGTAATTTTGCTGAAACCCAATTTCCACACATTATTATTTATGCATAATACCGTTTTATCAATAAACTGCATGTTAGTGGAAAAGTTTGTGGCCATTTTATTAGTGATGTGCTGTCTGTAAATGAGGTGCACTACCACATCATGCTTTAGTAATACATTTATTAAAGTAGAGTATTTAAACATGAATTGAGAGACATTCCTGGCTCTGCCCTTATGGCAATGCTATTAATGAACTAAGAGACAGTCTGGGGTCATGTGTACCCTATATGTGAGCTAGATTCTTATTATACATGGAGCAAACGTTTAGTCTGTTAAATCAAACAAGAGGTTTTTTGGTACAGCAGAAATGCTTAACTCACAAATTTGAAGATGCTCTCATATGTGACATTGGAAAAAAGGCTGCTCTGTATGATAACATTTTCCTAGGATCACACAGTTCGAGACCAGTTTACAGGTCAAGTAAAGTAGAGTTAGGTTGAGTAGATTATTCAAGTTAATAGACCTGCAGGTCTAGTAACATTTTTATGATTTTCCGAAGCGTGGTGTTAGACATGGCATTTCTTGCCGTGGTTTCCCCTTTTTTTTGCGTCTAACCTTTTTTTGACTTTGTGCCAAACTTCGTCTTTGGTGGTGTTAGGACTTTGGACACCCTACCACACCAGGGCAGTGCTAAAGTGCATGTGCTCCATGTTTAAAATGTAATGGCATTTGGTTTCTCCGTGATAGCCATATTTGATCTACAGATTAGTCCCTGGTTCAGTGAACTACATGTGCCCAGGGCCTGTAAATTAAATGCTACTAGTGAGCCTGCAGCACTGGTTGTGCCATTCACATGAGTAGCCCTTCAAACCTGTTTCAGGCCTGCCACTGCAGAGCATGTGTGTGCAGTTTTAAACATCCATGTCGACCTGGCAAGTTCACCTCCTTGCCATGCCCAAACCTTCCTGCTTACTACATGTAAGGCATACCTATGGTAGGCCCTAGGTAACTCCATTGGAAGGGTTCAATGTATTTAAAAGGTAGGGCATGAACTTTTGAGTTTTACATGTGCTGCTAGGGGAAAACTGCTAAATTCTCTCTCATAGGTTTGCATTGGAGCTGCCTTGCAACCCATTACAAGTATATCTTCCAACTGGGAGCAGATAGAAAATTGGAGCTTGGTGTCTCTGGACTCATATTTTAAAAACACATCTTTTAGTGAAGTCTGTTTTTAAATTGCAGGTCTGAAAAGACCACTTTTAGAAAGTTGGCATTTTCTTACTTTTAACCA
Source organism: Triturus cristatus (assembly GCF_964204655.1). Taxonomy (NCBI): domain Eukaryota; kingdom Metazoa; phylum Chordata; class Amphibia; order Caudata; family Salamandridae; genus Triturus; species Triturus cristatus. The sequence goes on from NC_140590.1 coordinate 807,538,982, forward strand.
TTCTGTGCCTCTGCCTGTCCCTAGAGTACACGTCTGGGTTGGATGACAGTTAGGCTATGTCAGTTCACTCTAGACAGTCACACACAAAGGGAGCTAAGGTGTGCCCTGCATAGCCTGATGGCTTATCACCAGGCTGATGTGTCTTCCTGAGCAAAAGTGGTGGGAGGAGTTGACACCTACAGCTGAATAGGGATGTGCCTGTCCCATCACAAAGAGATACATACTCCCTGTAGTGTGTCTGGAGTCAGGACTAGGAAGGGCAGGGTCTTGTGCACTGCAAAGACCTTCCTTTGATGTCTCCCTACTTCAAAGGCTAAAATGGGTGTAAAGTACTGGACCTCTGACACTATATACTCAGAACACTTCTAGACTGAGGACATTCTGCCAGGTGAAGAGCTGGTGTGTTGCCAGGAGGAGCTGCTTGCTTTGCTGTTTAGGCCTGCTGCTTCTTGCCTGGGAGTGAGGGGACTAGACTTTACCCTCTACATCCTGGTTTCTAAAGATTCTCAAAGGGCTTGACTGATCTTTCCTCCTGTTGCTGAAGTCTCAGGGACATCAAAGACTTCACCTGCATATTGCAACCAGCCGCTGGGCTCCTCTGCTATGAGTCCTGAACTGCCAAGTAGAGCCATACCTGTTCCTGGGCCCTTGGAGGTGAATTTAGTGCTGCAAACCAAGAAAACCGACACTGGGTGTCAGTCCGTAACGGCGCCTCTCTGTGAAATCGATGCATCACCGCTGCCTGCACCAAAGCCCTGGACACTGATTGCCGGGCGTGTGCGATGCCACAACCAAGACTTCAACACAGCCAACAACTTGACGCTGCACCTATGAAGAACCGCTGCAGCATGAGTCTCCACACCACACCACACCACTGACGACCGTGGTATTCCGTCCTGACTCCGACGCATACCCGGCCCTGCGTGATTCCCGAGTGACGCAGTTCCTTGGGCTCAGCGGTTCAACTCCAACAATAAGGAATCTATGCTCTCAAAATCGATAGTGCCACGACGTCACATTGCCTTCCGGAACCGAAGTGTTGCACCTGCAACTGACGCATCACCTCCTGTGGGCATCATTCCAGAGCGGCAAAAGTTTAAATGACCCCACACAGCCTTATGGAGCCAACGCCTTAGCTGCAATCGGGACACATCACCTCCACTGCCAAGTCCTGGGTTTCCGACGCCGTGTCCTTGGTCCGACGCAGGGTTTTTAGTTTTAGACACCGCCAAGGCACTGAAGCACATCCAGATAGCAGCAGTTGGAGATAGACTTCTACACACTGCAATTCTGATTTAATCTTTAAAAATGTATATCTTGACTTGTGTACATTGGATTTGTCTCCTTTTTCCCTTTTGTTTTACTCAGATAAATATTGGCAAATGTGGGTTTGCACAAATACTTTACACATTGCCTCTTTAGTTTAGCCTGACTGGTCTCTGCCAAGCAACCAGACAATGAGCACAGGTGAACTTTTACTGTCTACTACATTTACCTTTACTGGAGTGTGGGTGCCTACTTGGACAGGGTGCATACCTCTGCCAACTAGAGACCCCATTTCAAGCACTTGGGTTAAGACCCGCTGCTACAGACTGTAACTGCTTGCACTGTGTTTACTTTTATTTTAAAATGTCTCTACTGTGAACAAGACACCTGCTCCTATTCTTGTCTCCTGCGCACTACCTTTATGAGTACAATTCTCTACACATAATTACCTTACATCACACATATATTCCTCACAAACATTTTGGGCTCAACCTACATAAGATCTCGTGGAAATGTTGTGGTGCAATTTCATGGTCAGGGGGTTTGTTGTACCCACTACTCTCCTACCCCCATGCCACTCCATTTAGCTCTCTCAGAAGCAGTTTGTGTGGTTTAATATAGCGCAAAATGTGAGCCAAGGAACTCAGGGGCATATCAACAAGGGCTTTATCTCTGCTTTTTTGGCTTTAAAAGCCAAAAAAGCAGAGATAAAACTAGCACCCTATCAACCACAGGGTGCTAACATGCAAATTCGCATGTTAGCACCCTTTTACTCTACGCTTCCCCTTGCATCTCTAATGAGATGCAAAGGGGGCGTTCCAGAGTAAAATAATAGGAGAAATGTCGCTAAGCGACATTTCTCCTATTATCAAGAATATCGCTAACCCTGTTAGAGACAAAAAAAGCAGCGCTAACCGCGGTTAACGCTGCTTTTTTACGTCTGGTATTTTTCTGACTTAGCCATGATATCCTATGGAAGGAGGATATCATGGCTAAGTTTGTCTGTCCCTATCAACAAGCTAACGTGAGATTATCGCTGGGTTTCCAGCGATAATCTCACGTTAGCCACTTAGCACCAGGATTTTTATCGCTATTGAGATAAGCGTTGCTAATAGCACGCTATCTCAGCGATAAAAATCGGCGCTAGCCGGCGATAATTATCCGAGCGCTAAGTGCGCTCAGCGATAATTATCGCCGGTTGTTGTTGATATGCCCCTCAGAGCGCTTTAGTAAGAACATTACAGTAACAAAGTGGCACGCATATCTGTAGAGACACAATAAGACAAAGGTACAAAAGATATATTCACTAATGTTTCAGTTGTACAATGTTTAAGTATGTCAATGCTGAAGTGCTTACCAAAGAGACATCATGTAACAAACAGCATACCTGGAAGTACAAATTTCGACAAGAGAGATATGTGTTTATAGTCCTATCTAAAGGAATTAAGGGGTGAAAGGCAGGTGGGTAGGTGGTGTGTTCAGGGTCTAGCAAACCCGAAGCAAGAGGATAGAGAGAGTAACACTGAGCAAGTAAACGTAAAGAGAAGGTGATATATGTAGTGTATTATAGGGGATACAGGACGTATCCAACGTATCAAGTCCAGAAGAGGTCAAGAAAAAGGGGTCCAGTATGTAAAATCCTTGTATCCAGAGGACAGAGCGAGACTGGACGACATCTTAGAAACATCTGTTTTGTAATTGAGATGTGCGACGTGCGTTCTACAAAACAGTACATATAAAAATACACACCTATTGGCTTTGTGACACATTGCTGTTCTTGGTATGGCCTGCTCGGAGTCGGGACCAATCACAAAAGCTTAGAGCCTGGAGACAGAGTCAGCTGCGTCAGCACGTAGCCTGGAACACACGGAGGGGGGCCAGCAATAACCAAGCACGATAGACAGTGGCAGAGAGGGAGATTGGAGCCGACGCACGAGACCCCGGGGCGTTCGAAAAGCCTCTGCAAAACCTGCACAAAAAAAGAGCAGCTGCTGTTTGCTTGTGAGCGTTACGGATGTTGCCAGGGAAATATTTGTTTCTCTTATAGTCTGATTACTTGAGAAGGTAAAAATGCCAGGAGCGACAAAAGCAGCAGTCACTTCTTATCGAGCGGTCGGTCAGGCAATCTCGAGGAAGTGACATAACAGTGATGAGCCTTCGAGACCACCCATTGATCTGATAGGGCGATCGGAGGAAGGGGGATGGGGAGGGGGGAGTTGATGGGGGGCTGATATAGGAAGTGGTGCTGAAAGCAAATACAGTGAGGTCTGTCTCCAAAAAATCTCTTCGAAGGGTTCACCCTATAAAATGACAGACAACCTTGATTAATACTATGGGGCAGATTTATGTTCCCTGGCGCATCCCTGCAAATCAGCATGGATGCGCCAGGGAAGATGCGTCACGCAAGTTTGCCCTTGCGCCACCGCAGATGCGCCGCATTTACAATGCGGCGCATCGTGGCGCAAGGACAAGCAGATACATGTCGCATCTGCCGGCGTAAGGTTGGCCTATCCCTAACACGGTGCGTCAAGCCTTACGCCTGCTTCAAGCAGGCGCAGGGTTTTGACGCATCAGCGTTGGGAAAGTGACTCAGTGAATTCTTATAGATTTCACTGAGTCACTTTTCAGGGGCGTTCCTGCGACGGAACGCCCCTCCTGAGTTGAAACGCCCACATGAAACCTGACGCAGGTTTCATGTGGCGCAGGGCTTTACACCGTGACGCATCTCCATAGATGCGTCACGATGTAAATGGGGCGCAACATGGCGCAGGGTTTACGCCGCCGCTGCGTCACAAAAGTGATGCAACGGCGGCGTAAAAGTGGCGCAAGTCCGATATAAATCTGCCCCTATGTTATTTGGGGGAGAGGATTTATTTTATTTTATTTAATGCGTTTTTATATAGCGCGGACTTTACCCGAAGGTGTCAGAGCGCTTCACAATAGGAACAGTAATGATACATGAGGAGAAAATTACAAGTGAACATGTGATTCAGTGGCGTAACGAAATTGCGCTCTCCCAGCCCCCCTTGCAAGGTACGTGCAGGGGCCCGCTCCAAACTCAATCAGGAGCCCTCCGGCCAAGGTACTGTGTTGAGGGGGGCCCCTGGAGCTTGCCCCCCGACATACACACACACACACACACTGCGGGGGTTGCGGGGGCCAGTTAGGGCACTGATGTGACTGCCGCCTTCAGAACTGGGGAACCAGGTTCGAGTCTCGACATGGGAGCGAGGGGGCAGGAGGTTCTTAGAACAGTGTTTTCACTCGAGGGCTGCTCCAGGCAGGCTTTGTGTGAGAGAATGGGGCTCCAAGCTGGCACTCTTTGGGGAGTAGGGCAGGGGCTATGCTAGGGGTAGGGGCACTGACCTGTGAATGCTGACCGGTGACTCAATCCTGCCAAGTATCACGCATCAGGCGTTAGACCAACGCATTTCAGTGTGGTAATCCGCATTACTGCACTGAAATGTATTGTCATGCAAAATGCACAGTATCTCAAAGCTATCACTGAAGTGCTGCCTGGCTGTTAATACTGTTAAGTGTGGCAGCGTGCCGTGCCTCCGCTGCTCTCGCAGTTGAGCTATTAGGACTGCAAGCAGGGTTGAAGGTTCATATGCGCACTGCTACAATGTATGGCTGTGAATCCCCGCAGAGCGTCTGGCCCAATCAGGTTGTGTGTTTCTGGCCGGCGCAGCAGTTGGTTACGGTTTTGTACGCTGCCCAGCAAATTCAATTACATTGACTCTTGCAGCGTAGCGCTGCATGCTGCAGGCAGCCCGCACCGGCCCTACCAGGCCCGGCGCGTGCTATTAGCCCTTTTCTTTACCCTACATCCAGCCCCCAAATTCAATAATGCCGGTCACCTGAGGAAGTCGGGGAGTAAGTGACCCGGTTGTAGCGGCCACCAGGATGGAGTTTGCGGCAGCGTATCACTGGACGGGCCAGCTCGGGGCTCACTGGCCAGTCAGCATGGAGATTGACTATTAACTAAGGCGGGCCGGCAAACCTGAATTACCGTGGCCTGCGGTGACTTGCGGCCTCAGTGAGCCTTCAGCCACTGCCTTGCAGAGAAACGCTGCCTCAGCAATTCCTCGAGTGCCACCGCCACACTCCTCCGGACTCTGCGGCCACTGCCCAAGTAAATGCCACCAGCCTCTGACTGTGTTTTACACAATGAATGGCAGCGCTCACTCAGGCAGCTGCAGTCAGTGCCTGTCCGTGCTAGTACTAAGGTGACATTGGGGCAGAGCTGACTATAATATGTGGGTAGGAAAATTAAATTAGGAGTATCGTAATTTAATAGCACTCAGTCTGAGCAAAGCCCACAGGCAGCCCAGTTTGTTCGCGCTGCTTGCCGCTTGGGGCTGGCTCCGCTGCTTGCATTGGAAACATTAACCAACATGTGACCTAAAGCTGCTAGAGGTGCACAGTGCTACAATGTAACACTTAGGCACCCTACACCACGTGACTAAAACGTCCCTAGCAGGGCTTTAAGTGAGCCAGGTCTCACCGGTGCTGAGCACCGGCAGATTTTTAAAGGAGGCCCCGAAACGGGTCTATATCGGGCTCTGTTTTGTGCCCTGGCACAGGCGGTCCGTTTTTTCCGAACTGCAGTGACAGCAGGCACATCGATGTGCGCGTGCTCACACTGCTCACTTCTCACTAGAAGAGAAGTTACGCATGACATCATGCCAGGTGAGCGTTGTAGGGGAAGGGAAAGCCTTTAAAGAGAGTCGTTTTCTCTCTGGATTTCCTCTTCTTTTTGAAACTAGGGAGCAGCACCATTGTCAGTGGTGTCACCAGGGCTTCAAGTGGAAGCTTTTTCAATATCATATACAAACCATAGTTGCTGCTTTTTTATCTATGCAACTAACAACCATTGACAAAGCCAATAGTCCTGACTTGTTGTAGGTATGATGTTACTTATCATATATCTGGATGCAATGACAGAAACAGCAAAATACAAGTCGGGCGGTGCACTATGTGAAGCACAGACTTTTAGTATCGTGTTTTTAAGCCATGCCCTTAATTATATTTGCCACGCCCCGTTGAGAGAGCTCCCAGTTTTTTCATCCCAGTTAAAGCCCTGGACACTAGTGACTACATTGTGAGTCGAGCTAGGCACTCTTTAATTTAGTTCAACTCCTGCCTCCTGAGGTGCGAGCGGGGGCGGGGCAGCAATGACATTCCTAATGTTTTTTATTGTCTTCACATGGGTAATGGTAGCCAGCTCTCACCACACCACACAGTATCCTGCGATGTCACAAACTTGACCCTCAGTGGCCTTTTGCGTACCTGCAGTGGTACACTGCCCTGGCAATATGGCAGAGAGCTGCTGGCACGTGGTATCCATAACCAGACTTGACCCCCCCACCGGCCGCACATGAGACTGTGTGTTTGCTCAGAGTTGAGCAAGAATTATAAAGAATCATGCAGCCACAGCGTTAGGAGTTGTAGGAGCCACGGTGACTAGGGCTGGCAGTCAATTCAACTGCACAGTGCACCTTTTTTCCACGAGGAATGCAGGTACTTTTGTGGACTGAGTGAGGCTGTCTGTGCCCTGAGTGAACCGTGATACCCTGCACCTGCGCCCGTTTGTCTGTGTGGGTCTGCAATCACACAACCTTCATATGAGGGCCTAGCTGGCGCCACTAAAACAATTTCAAGTTCCTAAAAGTTCATTGCGCGGGCAGAAACATGTTAATCTTAATTTTGAGTTGGCCTGCGATTTCATTGTCGGGGGCTCTCACAACTTTGACAGGTTGAGAGCAATGGCCCTGAAAATTCTGATGGTACTATAGTGACTTTTTGGTTCAAAATAATGACACAGTTAGTGCCCAAGTAAAAACTGCACTAAACAAAAGTCAACATCACTGTCTTAGTAGTTAGTGTTTGGAACTGGCTAAAAAAAACCTGACCGCCTAGACCCCTGCTTCACATTTTACTGAACTTTGGTTATCAGAGATCACACCCCATTCCACACTTTCTATGTGTCAGTGTATTCAAGAGATCTTTCGTTAGGGTTAGGCCTCCTTTAAAGGGTGCTGGGTTATAAATGCAAGCCGTGGAGAGTGGGGCCCACCTTAGCTCTGGCAGAATGTCTTCAGCTCAGCTGATGAGTTCACATCAGTAGACAGATGCAGATTTTATTAGAACTTACTTTATTGTATATTACTAGTGCACTGTACTTTTCAGGAGCCCTGAGCCGTGCAACATAGTTGAAGTCGCGCTTAACTCGCCGGTGATGGTGGGGTGACTCTGGTCAGTGGTGAAGTAGATAGTGTCACTCATAGTTGTTGAAATGTCACTCATAATTACACTGAAATTCTAAAGATGTCACACTTAGCAATCTGAAACTTTGGCAGGTATGGTGACAGTAGGAATGGTTTTGGGGGAGTCCTGTCCACAAAGTGGGCCTTGGTAGGCCAGAGGGTAACCCGGCCGAGGCCAAAAGAGCAAAGCAGAAGCCTCAATATGGTGGTCAAAGCGACGAGGAGATACCACCGAAGGACAAATGCTGCCCAGTCCACTCATAGCCAAAGGCAGCAAGACGCTGTGAGAGGAGAGGTGCAAATATTCAAAAAAGTGCATGAAGGGCTCAACCAATGAGGACCTGTGGTGCAAAAAAAATAACCAATAAAATAGACCAGAAGGGGGATTTAAGTGGTAGTGCAGGCACCTTACCTGGCATTGCAGGAGCAGTGAGCATGGACAGTCCTTCCACCAACCAGGTGTTTGGCCCCGACATGACAAATACAACTTTTGTAACAGGGCGGGACCATTCTCAAGTTGGATGGGCCAGAGGGCTGGAAGAAACTTATCAGCCAGATGCTGGGAATTTTAGCAAAACGAATTGTCATGGGGGCCAGTCTGCAAATGTAGGCACATATGTAGCACATGTGGGGTGGGGGCGGGGTGGTATACCCTAAGGTGGAATGCAGCAAATTATAGGAAGCAGGGGGAAAGAAAGAGGCACGTGAAAGAAAGTAGGGCAAAAGAATGGGACACCATTCAATAATCCAGCATACAGGTCAGGCAGGACACACGGGGTCCATACAGCAGACACACCAATAGACTAAGGTAGACTATGCAAATTACTCAACACATATCATAACAAGGTGGATGCGCTGCTGCTGCTGTTTGAGGGGTTTGTGGAAGGTTTCAAGATCCCAGTTGAAAGAGCCTTAGTAGTGGTACCAGTCAGGAATATCCAATCAGCAGCAGAGCTAAAGGTGCAGAAAGAAAGACAACAAGGGCGCATTGAAGATCCCTTTGAAAAGACACACTTGTAATGGGTAATATCTCCCATGGGAGTAGTACCCAAAAAGGAACCACCCCAATACTGCCTGATTCATCATTTATCCTTCCCTAAGGGCGAGTCAGTGAACAACGCAATTAACTAGGAATTGTGCTCAGTTAAGCACACATCCATAGACAACGCAATTGAGCTGACCAGGGACAAGGGCAGAGGGGTACTGATGGCCAAAGTTCATATTGAGTTCACATTCAGGCTACTGCTGGTGCACCCTGAGGAATTCATTTTATAGGTTTTCAGTTAAAAGGCTGTTATTACTTTGACAAATGCATGCCAATGGAGTGCAATATATCCTATGCATACTTTGAATGATTCAGTGTGTTCGTAGATTGGGCACTGCACAGATAGCACCCCAAAGGTGGAACATTACATTACCTGGGTGGCTTCTTGTCTGTTTTTCTGACCAATGTGCAAGGCTGGTAGGAAAATTAAATGAACTTATGGTGTATCTGTGCATCCTGTTAGTACAACCAAATTGGTATTCCTGGCCATAGAGCTGAACACTAGCAAAGGAACATCCAGCCTCCCTGAAGACAAGGTAATGGCACTGAGGAGTCACAAAAGGAGGTTGTTGAGTAGAGACAAAGCAATCTTAAAAGAGGTCCAAAGCCTGTTGGGCTGGCTCAATTTTGCTACCAGGGTGATAACGTCAGGCACGGTATTCAGGTGAATGTTCGTTCAACTCACATGGGGCATTACACAGAGACACCACCATATAAGGTTGACAATGAGGGCGAAGCAGGATTTGACAATGTGGTATTTGTTCTTAACACACTTAAATGGCTCTCTGATCTGGAGGAGTAGATGGGTCACATAAAAGCAAATTGACCAATTCATTGATGCTGTAGGAAGCCAAGGCTTTGGAGCAATTTTGGGTCGAGCACGGTGCACCAAGAAATTGCCAATAGAATGGTGAGGGGGAAATGGGGTGCTTTACATGGTGTTGTTGTGTGACCTCACTGTGTAATACACTTATCAACCCCTTAAGGGCCCTTAGGTTTCGTTTGTCAAACCTTCAGTTCAACCCTGGGTAGCTCTAGCTCTGAGCAGCGGCGCCTACACAAAGGAACGAGTGTAAAGCATTTAAACAGTTCCAAAACAATTGAAGAAGACAAAACACCAAAGAATTCCAACACCAATTAATAAAAATAGACTGTATTTTTATGTATTTTTAGACACCACAATGAAAAAGATCCATCTTAGAGTTTTGTAGATATAGACTTTACAAGGTATAGTAAATAAATGATTTTCACTCAACTGCAAACAAGCATTGGCAAATTCAACAAATTTGACAGAATCTGTCTCAATAAAAGGTTTGGACTAATTGTAATGCGGTCACTTAGAGTCACTTTAGATGAAATTAGATGACCAACTCCAGTAGGGAGGCAGTCAGGAGTACCAGCGAGGTCCTAAGAAATAGTTACCCCAGAAGGTGAAGCAGTCTTGAATCAATTCCTATGCATGGCTTTCCTATGGAAGTGGTGCTGATGCTAGGGATGAAGGATGCTGAAGATGATCAAGGATGCTGTGGATGCAATGGAGTTGACGGGTCTTGCTACGACCGCTCCTCAGTCCACGAAGGGAGTAAAGTGCTCCTGGTTACAGGGTCAATGTCCCTCGAAGTCCTGTTGGTGCTGGCAGAAGTCTAGTCACCACTGGACTACTTGTCAATAATTCATTCTCTGACGGTCACAGGTGCACTCCGATGGCATACCTGGGCTCTGCAAACTTGGGTTCAATTTTGTGTGTTGGGTCCTAATCCCTGGTGCTGCATGGTGGTGTGAGAAAGTGCCATCTTTCTTGCATGGTATGCCCCCACATTTTGCTGAATTGCTGAATGTACTTTGACTGGGTGTGCCCTGGACTCCTGCCAATTAGGTGCCCAGGACCTGTGTTCCTTCCCTAAAACACAAAACACAAATTGGCACCCCCTGGCCACATGTCAGCCCCTGGTAAATTGTACCCTAGGTACCCAGGGTCTTGTGACCAGGGAAGGCCTCTAAGGGCGGCAGCACTCATTGTGCCACCCTTAGAGGCCCTGTACCCTTACACACACACACTGTTCTTGCAGGCTGGGTGTCTGGGTACAAGACAAAACAAAGAGTCGACATGGCACACATCCCTGTGTGCCATGCCCACCACCTACACTGCCATGGCATACATCAGCCACCATTCTTGCTGGGTGCCCTATGCCAGTGGTGTGGGCACAGGAGAAGGAGCCCTGTGCCCCTACAGTACCTAGGGCCATTCCTGGGCACTGTAAGTGCAGTGCTGCCATTTAAGAGTACATGGTGCTGAGAGCTCGTCAAACACGAACTCCACAGCACCTTAATGGCAACACTGAAGACTTAGAAGTTTGGTATCAAACTTCTTAGCACATTAAACCCACACTGATGCCAGTGTGGGATTTAATGTACCAAGCACCCCAGAGGGCATCTTAGAGATGCCCCCTAAAACCTAACCTACAATCCACGTCTGTTCTGAGGCTGCCTAGGCTGCCACACAGCAGACATGTTGCTGGACCCCTGGGTGGGAGAGCCCCTGCTCTCCTGGGTCTGCAACAATGCACATCCTGGGCGAGGTGCTAAACCTCCACCCCCAGGATGAGCAGGGGGAAGCTTCAAAGGCATGCCACCTCTGTGAGCTTCCCCAGGCCACTGCAACCCCCCACTCTGGTGGGAAGCTTGGCCGGAAACCCCAAATAAGGACAGGGGATGTGTCAGCCTTCCAACCCCACCCCTCAGGTGGGGGAGGCGTGGTGAAGCACATCTCCGGGCACTCGCCATCTTGAAGATGGGAAGCCCTGCCCAATCAGGACTAGGCTACTGCCCCCCTCCCACAGGAGAGAGGCAGAATAGGGGGTGTACCCACCCCAGGACAGGGACCAATTGGTCCCTGCCCTTCACCTACCTGTAACGCCGCTAAATCTAGTATTTAGGGGCACCCTGAACCTTCCTTCTCCAGATTCCAGATTCCGTAATCCGAAGAAGAGCTACAAGAAAGAAGAGCTGCCCTGCAGCTGCTAAGAAGAGGAAGACACCAACTGCTTTGGCCCCAGCCCTACCGGCCTGTCGACCCTTGAACCTGCTCCTGCTCCAACCCGGCATCTCTTGTGGCCAGCAACCTCACAAACCCCAGAGGACCTGGCTACCTTTTGACTCTAAACCCTTGGGACTCCCATGAGTAGAGGCTCTACTCAAAATCTACTTCTAATCCCTGGCAACAGCCCGGAACCGCGAACCCTTCACACTCTGCACCCGCCAAGCCTGGCCTGTGCCGGAGTGAACAAAGACTACGAGGACGACCCCACGGTGACTGTGACCCCGAGTCCGGCACCCAAGGACCTCCCTCGACACTCCTGAAGAAGCCTGCAGCCTCAGAACCAGGTGCCCCCCCAACCGCGAACAACAGAGGGTAAGATTTCCCGACACCAAAAGGCACCACTGCACCCGGCGCCCCGCGGCCCCCTGTGCCCAATCCCGGGGTACCTACCTATCCTCCAACTACCCAACTTACCTCTCGAAGTGGTGGTGGTACCTGAAGAATCATTTACTTTTAAATGCAAAATTAAGAGCACAAATACAAAAAGTCACATAAGTCACCTTTTCTATAAATGCACAAGCATTACCAATATATGTTGTGGAATGTGAGTATTTGTTTTTTGATATAAAATATTTTTTGTATTTAAAAATAAATGGCACTCGCTTCGGCTGAAGTGAGTATGAACTCATACATCCTTGGGCTACTTCATTAACAGACATCGAAGAAACAAACCATAAGGTTGATATTACTTTAAACCTCCAGGTGGTATCACTCCTTCTTTAGCCTCATGAGAGAGTCTTTTGCAAACATTCGTATATTTGCAACAAATGATAAACCTTTCTTTAAAGTGAGTTCCTTGTGAACAATTGTCGCTAGCTGACTAGCTAATTCCCAGTTCACAGGGACATATGGGTTGCTCTCGTGTTTTTGATATATTAGGACTCAATAGGGCCGAAATAGGGCTGACTTACATATATACCAGGTGGAAGTATGGTTGCGCCATTACTTTAAATGTCAAAGTTGAGCTAGAAGTTGAAACTACTTAACCAGCCTGCAAATGGGGGGCTGGGAGTGTTGTCTTACTCGTGTCACCCTAAGTTGGCACAGCAGTGCTGCAATCCCTAGGGGAACCTTCTAACTGACATGCCCTAGTTACCCTGGGTACCATTTATTAGGGACTTACAGGTAAGGTAACTTAGCCAATTGGGTACAAGCCAATGCAGCATACCTGTTCAAGGGTAAGGGCACAGACACTGAGGTCTCCTTAGCAGGCCTTAGTACAGTCTCAGATATAAAAAAAAAAAAAAGAAGCATCAGTCTGAAAACTTGGAGGGGACCTAACAAAGAAAGCATTTCCATACAAATGGTTAGGGAAAGTGATCAATAAAAATATTAACTTCCTCAAGCTGTTTCCTATCATGTTGGCATTGCACACCTGGTCCCACTACTTGTGCAACCTGAATCTGACACTCTGGTCAGACAACAAGGCGGTAGTGCAGGTCATCAATTAAGGCTTAGCGAAGTGCCCATTAGTACTGAGGCGCCCAAGGCAGATGACCATGTTACAGCTAAGCAACAACTTAGAAGTGAGGGCTGGGCATGAGTGAGGAACAGACAACTCTTAGGCTGATGCACTTCCTCGCTTACAGATGGTCAAATTCCAGCAACTAGCACTGCAGGTGGTGGAACACACAATGACACCACTCCCAGAAGAACAGTGGAGGCAGGCAGAGCTGACTTGTCATTTTTAATAGAGCATGCACTTGCAACGGGGATAATAGAGAACTAAAACAAATACTTATCCAACTTTAGGAGGGTGACAGCCACAGATTGATTCAGTGATGGGCAAAGGAGTGCCACGGCGGTTGAGAAATTCATAGAATGGGCACATGAACAAAGGAAGTCAAATTCTTGGGTTTAAGCACACCTTACAGCAATAGCTCCCACAATGAATCTGAAAGTGGGACATAACCCCACAAGTTCTCATTATGTAAAAATGGCCATGAAGCCTATTGGCAGTGTTTGAGAAGGAGACAACATCGGGGTTTGAAGCCATGCTGTTCAAGGCAGAATTTGCCATGGCATATTTTAGGGGCCTTTAGAGTCAGTGATCTGGCAGCGTGAGCTAGGAATATTGCGGGCGACGTGTGCTTCAGGATAGGGGACATTAACTTGATGACTGTGGTGGTGGAAATGACTCTAAGGCGATCAAAAACAGATTTGTTGGGTAAGGTCACAAGAGCGGCATTATTGTGCCTGGATGACAAGAGGCAGTTTTCCTGCTGCAGGGATACTTGCTAATCCACCCAGAGCTTGGCCAGCCATTTTTCTTACACGTAGACAGCTTGTATCTGACAAATTCCAGTTTACAGCACTTCTGGCTAGGGCATTGACTGGGGTGGGGCTACCAGCATGCCAATTCTGTCTCATTATTTCCGCATAGGGGCAGCAACCACTGCAGCACAGATGGGCATGCATTGGGCAAGGATAATGACAGTGGGCAGATGGTGGTCCAATGCCTATAAGACTTACATAGGACCCCAATGCCCTGTAAAGGTGCTCCATAGGCATTGTGTGGGTGTTCCCACGAAACTCAAATGGTTTTTGACGCATTCCTAGATGTACCAGAACTGGTAAACCTGGTAATGCACCAAAAAAGATACACTTTCCCAGGAGAGGCATAAGAGTAGAAATGTTTTTATTTCTCCTTGTTACTTCCTTTTCTATGTGGGCTGTCTTCTGCAGCACACATAGAAAGAGGAAAATGCCTCTCAGGATTGTTTTTGTGCAGGAAGGTGTCCCTTCCTGTAAATAAAAACAGTCCTGCATGCATCGCAGGCATTCTTGCACCCTGGTGCAAGGGTGCTTGCGTTGGCACTAGGTTGCCAAAAAGGTACCAGCACAAAGGAAAAGGAAGGAATGTGCCCCATATTGCCTTAAATGCAGCACATTCCTGCTCTTTCCCTGTCTCGCAGTGCAGTGTAGCAAGGTGACTTGTTGCGCTGCCCTGCATGGCTTTTTCATAAATAGGCCCCTTTGTGAATATCAGAAAGTTTGTCACTTTCACAAATCTTTACTTGTGGTTGCGCATTCTTAGTAAAAACGGTCTAGCTAAAAATTGTTCCTGAAAAACTGTTTTTGAAAGGCATTTTTTCTATTACAAGTCAGGCTCATGGTCAGAAGTATATTTATAGGGGGGCCTGGCACACAGCTATGACCAAACATTAAAGCTGTGCACGATAGGTGCATTCTATCCCAAATACTGGTGGCACTACTAAATACCGACTCGAATAATATCGGCATACAAGAATATCAATGACAGAATATTTAAAGGTAAGTGCCTATAGGGAAGTATAGATTTACTACTCCCAAGCCCACATCTACATACCTTAAAGGTATATATATTTCATAGGTACATATATGTGGAGTAAGGTATAGCCTTATATCTAGTTCATATGCCTATTTACTATGTGCATATTGCAATCAGAGCTTGGTGACCCTTGACTTGGTAATGATTGCCACGTGCCCTACATGTGTGTTGTAATCTTGCTTGAGCTCCTTGTCAGTGAATTTCACAGAAGCCCAACAACCAAACTACTGCCTTTTGATGTTTACTTCTCTCATGGATGCGTGTGTCGATTTAGTGGATAAAACGCACATTTGGGATAGAAATCAATGTATTGCGCACACAAAAACACCTCAGTGTAAGCCCTAGGTAGGTTATTTGTATGAGAGAAAAAGTGGCAGCCGCACACTCCTGCCCTTCGTTAACACTGTCATTATGGTGTTTCCGCACTTGCATGCACCCACCTACCACCCATTTGTGTGCACCACCACTTTTGGTAGATATCAGCCACCAATGGTGACTGACCTATTGCAAACGAAAGGACAGGCTCCCTAAGACACAAGCAAAGGTCAAGACTGCCTTGCAAATGGACTAATTCTGGTGATGTGGGTAGCTGTGGTATTTAGGCCAGAGCTCAGTCGGCACTGAGTGAAACCTTCTAGGCCCAGACATTTCTGAAAACAAGGTACCTATTGAAGTCTGGAGTGGTGTAGTTTGTGCATATCCCAATGCTTTTTCTTGACCAGAATGCCCTGCAAACATCAAACTTTAGCTAAATCACAGATTAAACGCTTAATTCTGTGAAGGGAGGTTCCAGAATCTGTGAGGATCCATAAAATTACTACCATCCAGCGTTCCCACACTTCTCTCTCTAAAATTACTACCCCAGATGTTCACAAGAAAAATATGTATTTAGTATATTAATTACATAGGACATCATAACAGCAACTTATTTGCTATGGCCATTAATTAGATAAAGAAGACTTTGAAAGGAGTTAATACAGTTCAAAAAGCAGATTCAAACTACACATCATAAATTACAATATAGAAAAATCTGAAAATGTTAGTTGATGTTCTGTGGGGATGTCTAGAGAGGTCAATTATAATACAAAATATTTTAGCCTCAAATGCCCTGATTATGGTAGGAGATGTATTCTCAGCGTTTTGACCTTGGCAAAGTTAACTAGATATTAATCATTTTTGAAAGATAGTCTATTATAGCAGCCCTTTGTGACTTGGTAGGCTATGTTGGGTCATTTCAGCTTCATACTACTGCTAGTTATGGTATGTACACCCCTCTGCAGCAGGCAGTTTAACCTAACAAACTATCTGACTACTGCAAACAAAATCACAATCTGTAGAGAAGATACATTAACTCACCAGGCTATAGTTCACAATAGGCCAGCGTATGCTGGAGCAATGTCAGTCGATTATAAATCGTACCAGGCTTGTGATAACTCAGCCCCAGAACAAGAGGCTCATCAAAGCACCATGCCATATGGAATATGGAGTTTACTGACTGAACATTGCTTCTGAATGACTGGTAGGTTTGGGTAGTAGCAACCACTTATGTATCAGGAATAGGAAATGTCATGAAAGTTGCTGGCTTAAGAACAACATGACTCAATGTCCTGTACAGTTGTGCAATCCCTTCACACACACACAATTCTTGTTTGACACACCATATTTGAAAGGAAAAAAAGGGAGTCCAGCTAATTCCCATTGAATTCTTTGCCTCTCAGTTGTTATAGTGGACTAGTGTTGATACCACCTTTCATATCAGCTACTCACACCAAATACTGTAGCGTCCCACAGGGGTTCATCATATCCCTTCTAATATTCAATATATGCCTAACTTAGTTACCAAACCTGAGTAAATCATTCAACCTCACCTTTTACAATTATGGCGCACAAGCATGTAGACCATTCCGCCGCCACACGCCAAGTGGTTTTTATTGTTTTAATGAATTCTATTTATAACTGTATTTTATATTGCAACAATTTAAATTAATCTAACAATAAAGTAGATGACATCCAATCATTTTTTTAAATGGATGGTCTGGAAGACCTCTACAATTTAAATCTTCATAAACACATAGATGATGAATAACCATCTAAAGCTAAATAACACTATGACCGAGCTTATGACCTGCAGACAATGACAAAAACACCAGCCTACTGCCATATGACCGGAGGCACATGAAGCCCCTCCAATAATGTCAAGAGAAGTCATAAACCTAGGAGTAACTATCAATTCAGACCTTTATTTGATACCATATTTAAACAACATAAAATAGAGTGCCTTCTACACAATGAAAACATTATGTTGCCTTCTTTGATACCCAACAGAAACTGCATGCCATTATCTCAATCGTAAACTCCAATCTTGACTAGAACAACAGCCTATGCCTTGGCACACCCTCAATCAAAATACGAAAAATACAAATCATCCAAAATGTTGCAGCAAAATTTCTTCTCTACCCTCACTCAAGAGAGCACATATATGATACCCAACTTGCAATCACTCCACTAGCTACCTATAGCAAAAAGGACAATATTCAAGGCACTTTGCATTGTTCATAGAGCCTCAAAGGAAAAGGGCAGTTATTAACTACAAGCTGAATTCATACAATACAATGAAATCAGGAAACTGTGCTCCAGGCTTGCACCACTTATACCCCCTTACCATAAGAAATCCACTGCTTTCTCGGTATAAGCCGCCAAGATCTGGAACACGCTACCAGCCAGCATTAGAAGCAACCAGGAGCCTATACACTTCCGAAGACAGTTAAAAACATTGCTATTAGGAAGACAACTACACCACCACACATCCTGGCAATAGAACCTGGAAAGGCAGTCACACCCTCAAGCTCAATCTTAAGCTTACAATACACAGTTTGGAAACAACCCAACAAGCAAACTACTTTTGTTAACTAGGTAAATTAAGGCAAACTGACCTATGATTTTGGTGCATTCTCAGATTTACTAAACCTAGTAAACCTGGGAATGCGTCAAAATGCTACACCTTACCCAGTGAGGCACAATGAGGTGAAATATCTTTATTTCTCCTTGTTTTGTGCTGCATTTTGCAGCACACATAGAAGGAGAAATATGCCTCCAAGAATTGTTTTTGTGCAGGAAGTTGCCCCTTCATGCACAAAAACAATTCTGCCTGTAACACAGACACCCTTGCATCTTAGCCCAAGGGTGCCTCTGTTGGCACTAGGCTGCACTTAGTGTCCCAGAGCTAGGTGACTGCAGAAATGAGCCATATCTTTGTAAATATAGCAAATTTCTACTTTCTGCTTTTCACACAATGCAGTGCAGCAAGTTGCCTTGCTGTGTTGCAAGAAATGTACGTACACCTGGCCCAAAACCCAGTGCAGTAACCAGCTAAGCAGACTATAATCATAAGAAATGTAATAAATGGGGCCCATGGAGCTGTTCAAAGCTGCCAGTGACTGGGAAACCATAGACAATAGTTTATGCATCTGTGTAGCCACACCTTATCATCCACCACACTGCTACATATTGCAACCTATAACAGGATAACTGCACCTCAGTGGTAATCACACACAACATGTAAACACTTTCTACATTTGATCACAAAACAAAGACAACACCCACACCACCACACACCACCCTTTAGGGTGTAGCTTGCTGCCAATGTAAGGAAGCACTACACACATAGGGGTAGTAAGCGCTGTACAAATGGGCAATACAGTACAATACTCATCACTTTCATCTCCAAGATTTGTTTTGATCCTGCTAAAATCTATTTCCATCACACTTCAAAATTTATAAACAAAATGTACTGCTGGTAGATGTTGAAATGTGTGTACAGTTCATTTACAGGTTTATTACGTTTTTTGTGATTTTTTGCACTTCCTGTACATATTGCCACTGGAATCTTGAGATTCTGCGGCCATGGAACTATGCGATTCTGCTGCTGCTGTGTTCTCAGCATAAATATAATTTATCGCATTTGCCTAATAATCCATCATCTGCTGCATATTCTGCAGATTTTAACAAAAAACTAATTTTGTTCGTAGCTGAAACATCAACATTTACTAAAAATGTTGCAACATGTGCTGCAGTGCAATGGCAGGTCCTTTGCAAAGCTTGAATGGCCGCCTTTTAGTTACGCAGAAGCTGTATTTGGATGTGGAACCAATACTAATGAAGTGAAGATTTTGCCCAGACACTTCTAAAGTGTAAACAATGACAAAATAATGAAGTGATACTAAGAAAAAATGTGGCGCTTTATTAAGGTGCAACATTTGTGTTTTCTTTCAACAAAAATTAGTCAAAACTACCAAAAAATGTCGGCCTCAGCTGCTGTCTAATTCCAGTGGCCCTGTCCATACTGCAGACAGATTGTCACAGAGCTCACTTTAGACAATCCTCTCACTTTCCAAAGGAAGAAAAGTAAACAACATTTTCATGTTAAAAGAAGCAATTTGTCAGAAGACAGACTGACATTTAAAATGTCTTGAAACACATAGAAAATGTAACAAGATAAAAACTACACTTAGAGGGATTTTTATTGTTCATTCACCTTCTGAACTCCTGCACGTCTAAAGTGTGCCAGCTGCCGCACTCGTTTGGAAGGGGGGGAGCAAAGAATATTCTGGGCTGTCCCGGCCCTCAAATACCCCCGTGGCTACAAGTGACTTTTTCAATGATAGATTTTTTTCCTAGCCTATGTTTATACATTTTTAGTAAAGTTTTATTTTACAATTTCATGAGGTTTGCATAGGAAAATCTCAATGCATATTTGGGGATGGGCAGACCCGACAGGCCTTTAGCTACCGTTCATATTAATGGATCTCTAAATGTCAAAGTTCTTATCATCACTGTTCAAGAACTGAACAGATTCAGTAGGTTTAACATGGCCACACGGTATAAAAGTTGCATACTTCAGTAGAAGGCCCATATACCGATAATAAATAACAAATGGAATTAAACTGAGTCCCATAGAGAAATTAAAAGGAAGCAATATGAAACTGATATCTAGAAAATAAACTTGAAATTTAAAAAAATATGCCTTTCTTATTCTGTGTTGTGTGCCAATAAGCTCCTGTTGGTGAGATGTTCCGATAAGAGTGTAGTTTTGACATAGCTTCACCCAGTGCTGAATTTGTAAACAAATAAGTGCTCTCGTCAGGACGCCACTGCACCTTGTACCACACATTGCCCCTGCCAGCGCCACCAATGATAGTAGCAACACAAGTACCTACATTCACACTCCGACAAGTGTGACAGATCAGACGATTTTAGGCCTCCACAGCTATAAGAATGGCTTGGGTGGCATGTAATATTCATTTTTAATGTATATTGAGCTAATAATTAACTGTTGTTGTGGTCATCTCCAAATTAGCTAGACAGCGTCACCTTGTGGCAGACTGTCACAAGCCCCGGTGCAGACAAATAGGTGCCAGTGCCGAGCACCAGAAACCATCAGCTCAAATTAAACACTGGCTTCATCAAGTGCCGCATTCTACTTGGTACAACTGCACTATGGAAAGCTGCTAAGCGATGACAGGTGAGCATTTAAACTGAATAATATGAAGTCTAATGTGTGTGCTGGATGTATGTCGTTACAACGCACACTTTTACAACACATGCACTTACAACGCATTTTTTACAACGCAACATCCACTACTACGCATTCCATTACATCGCATGACACTACAACGCATTTTTAAAAACTACCTTTACAACGCATTCCATTACATCGCATACTACCTTTACAACGCATACCATTATAACGCATAATATTACATTGCATTTAAGGTAAATATTGGATAGTATAGGGGTAAAAATTACTATTCTTACTGCAGGGGGTGTAACAGTAGGGTAAGTGTTGGATAGTATAGGGGTAAAAATTACTATTCTAACTCCAGGGGGTGCAACAGTAGGGTAAGTGTTGGATAGTATGGGGGTAAAAATTACTATTCTAACTCCAGGGGGTGCAACAGTAGGGTAAGTGTTGGATAGTGTAGGATGTTTTAATGTAATATTATGTGTTGTAATGGTATGCGTTGTAAAGGTAGTATGCGATGTAATGGAATGCGTTGTAAAGGTAGTTTTTAAAAATGCGTTGTAGTGTCATGCGATGTAATGGAATGCGTTGTAGTGGATGTTGCGTTGTAAAAATTGCGTTGTAAGTGTAGTGCGTTGTAATAGTTGCGTTGTAAAGGTTGTTCCCCGTGTGTGCTATCTAACCAGACTTTCCCTCACTGCAGTGACATCACACTGAGAAATGCCCTCAACAGTGTAGCGTCACGATAGCAGCTTCCATCACTATAGTCACAGCGACACCATACTGGGAGATAGCCTCACGTGCCATCACCCTAGGGGGCATATCAACAACAAGTAGCGATAATTATCGCTAAACTAGCTTAGCGTGTTTTTCAATATCGCCGTGTATCGCTGGTTGACATCGCCGTGTTAGCGGTGTATTAGCAACGCTTAGCGCACAGGCGATGTCATTTCCAGCGATACATGGGGAGAATCGGCATTAGCATGTGAAATCCGGTGAAGATTTCACAGCGCTACTGAAATGCTTGCTGATAGGGGAGTGTGGACCTAACCAGGCAATCCACCTCCCAATATCAGTATAGCTAAGTCGATTTGAAAGGAGACGTTAAATTACAGCGATAACCGTGGTTAGCGCGTTTTTTTATATCCCTTTGCGGATCTGCTGCAGGGTTGTAAATATTGCAAAACCGTGTACGCGAGTATTTACATGGAGTTGTGGACAGGAACACCAATTTTGCATGAAATTAGCGATGTTCATCGCTGACATGCAAAGTGGGGGAAAAAAAGACGCTAACTCAAGGAAACTCGTGTTAGCGAGTCCTTGTAAATAGTGATTTACTGTAATCGCCGCTTTTCCAACGCTATGTGCCGGAAAAGCGGCGATATGTTAGTTGATAATATGCCCCTAGATGTCCTTGCTTCAGTGACTTCATACCAGGAGATGACCTTGCTACAGAGACATCACACTAGTATATGCCCTCGTCATACTGACATCACTCTGACAGTTGATCACGTTGCCGTGTCATCACATTGAGAACTGCCCTCGGTAGAGTGGCATTACCCGAGGAGATGCCCTCACTACAATTACACCACAGTAGGACCGTTCCTCACTTCATTGACATAACACTTTGAACGGTCCGCACTGCAGTGACCTCATATTAGGAGCTGCACTCTCCTCATGAGGTGTTATCACACTAGGAGGGGTCCTGAGTGCACTGATATCACAGTAGGAACTAACCTCACTGCAGTGACCTTATAATGGCAGTAACCCCCACTCGAGTGATGGTGTACAGAAAGATGCCACAACAGCTGCCCCATCAAACTGGATGCTGTCCTCACTAGAGTGACCTCACTCTCGCATCTGTCCCTACTATATTAATACCAGATTTTGGATTTCCCTCACTATAGCAACCTGTCTCCAGGAGCCGCCTTCACTGAAGTGATATCACACTGGAAGTTGCCCCTACTACAGTGACCCCACATAGGTGTCTGCCCTCACTGGAGTGACAACACTGTGGGAGTCGCCCTTGCTGGAATGCCCTCACACCAAGAGCAGCCCTGCCTTCAACGACACCATACTAAGAGAACCGTCACTGTAGCTCCCTCCCGCATCCAGTTGTCCTCACTAAAGTTACCTCACACTGGGAGTAGGATCTCACTGTAGTGACATCACCCTGCCTGCTTCCCTCAGTGTAGTGACTTCTCACCGGGAGCATCTCTCACTGTACTGCCATTACACGGGGAGCTGCAGTTATGACAGTGACACCCAGGGCCAGCTTTCAGCATGGGCGGAGGAGCTGGGCCCATGCCCAGGGTGCTGACCTTCAGAGGGATGGAGGATGTGTCTGCATACAGATCTTGCAGAACCTTAGCCCCTGACCAGTGATTCAGCCCATCCTGCCATTAATCATTCAGTTTTCTTTCACAGGCTGCAGACACCGTTGTTCTAGTCCATCTCCATGTTCCATCTCCTTCACACATCCACCCCCTAGGCCTCTCACCTTCAATTTAGCAACTGCATGAATGAGCTGAATGTGGATAGTTTAGGTGAGGAAGTTTGTGTAAACAGTGAAGCCCTGACCAATGAATAAAAAAGCACCTACCCACTCTTGTTGGCACATTTCACTTAAGAGCAGCTAGAAAGAGGATGTCTGACAGGACAACAACCAGCCAGGTAGCGAAGGTCTCAGTTGAGAGCACCAGAATCTCAAATTATTGTTTTCTAAACGTGAAGATCTTTTCTCTCCTCAAATATTTTCAAGTACAACATTAGTGTTAGATGTCTAGTGGTACTTTATTAAGTTCTGAAGTTTAGCTTTGAATTCTATGGAGACATGCCCTCCTCAAGGACATCTTGAAAACCAAACCTATGAACCATTCTCTAAACCCTATCTCAAGTGACATTGCAACAGACCTCTACATCCACATGCTCCCCTTCTGAACAAATCTGAATAACCGCTTTCTCACCCAAAGATCCTTTCTTGATGCCCTCAAAACTGGTCAGGTGACCTCACTACTAAAGAAACTCTTCGCTGATGTTAATGAACTTAACAACTCCCACCCTATCACTAATGTCCCTTTCTTCATCAAAATCACTGAAGGATATGTAGCGGAGCAACTTGCCTTACACATCAAGGACAACAATCTTCTAGGAGCCCTATTAAAAGAGGCGGGATCTGTTATCAATACTATGCTGACGACACCCTCAAGGTGCCTCAAGGTGTCCTCCGCAAATTACATCTCACTTCTTGCCACCACCCCCAACTCCATCCAAGAATGGGTGACATCTCATCACCTAAAACTGTATCCCTCTAAATCTAAATTCCTTCTTATCTCTACTTCAAACTCTCCACCTCCTTTTCAGTTATGGATGGATAATCTGAACATTCTTAACAGTAAACCAACCATTGTTGATAGTGTCAAATCCCTAGGCGTCATCTTAGAGAAAAGACAACCTCCATTCCCAAATACACCATGGCCAACAATGCATGCTTCCAACTGTGCCTTCTCTGGGGGATCCGAAGTTACATTCCTGAGCAAGACCTGAAAGCACTTATCCCATCTGTGGTACTCTCCAGACTGGACTACTGTAATGTTCTCCTTGCAAGCCTCTACAAGACCCACCTATCTTCTTTCAAATTCATCCTTCACTCTGCTGTATCTCTTCACTCGCCTATTGTTGTAACTGGGACCATATACAAGACTGCTTCTATCACCCATTAAGCAATTCACACTTCCACCACTCGCTACATAGCAAACAAACTCAAGATTGCAGGTGGCTCTAGGTAGACCTTCCCAAAATGCTGAAAATCTGCTGCTTAAACCTCCAACTTTCAAGGGAAAGACTTAGGGTGCAATCTTTCTTAGGTAATGGGACTATTTGGAACTTGCTACCTCCAAACCTTCTCACCACCATCTCTTTCCGGATCTTCAAAACGGGCCCTAAAACTCTTCTCTTCTAAAGTAATTTTTCTGAACTCCTCGCCAAGCTTCCCACCAGGCATACACCCTTGCATTTAAGGGCGTGACCCTGACTGTTTCATGACACTCTTGAGAGCCATAACAACGTTTCCACTTTAACTCTGCAAATATGTAATATGTATTTGTGTAACCCTAATAACTTTAATTTTTGTAAATATGTAGTCAGTAATGAATAAGTAATTTGTAAAGATGTAACTCTCACCATGAGTAACCATAGTAGATATACGTATTGCCACCTACTACTCCGTTACTCTGCGTGCAATTTTGCTTCTCCTCATTATAAATGATGGGCTGCAAGTACCAAGATGCAAAAAAAAAATGCATTTGAAACTTCGATGTGGGTAACAGTTTGCGATTTGAATATCATTATATATCAAGTTCTAGGCTACAGCTAGGACGAAACACAGACAAGAAAGAGGGCAGACCGGCCCTGGTGACATTACATTAAGAGCTACAGACTAGTCACTGTGTGACGTGTGGCGCTTGCAGGTGACGGCAAAGTAGTACTAGCTAAGTAATCAAAACCGCACACAAGTATTCCTTTTAAAAATGTGAAGCTCAGCATTAACCACGAAAGCTTTTTGCATCTAACGCTCTGTATAATTCATTGGCTCTTTATAAATACTTTAAATGAAAGCATTTATTTATTAAACGAGAAAATTTCTAGAGTATGAAATAATCTCTTCGGATTATTGGGCCACAGGTTGCCTAGCAAGCTCGTCCTCCTCGTCGAATAACAGAAAACGACGGCCAGGGACGCATTTAATGATGATTAAAACAAGCTCCCGCCTTTGCCAAGATCCATCCGCAACAAGCCCTGGCCAGGGCCGCGTTTGGCGCAGTGTGTGTCAACGAGCGTCTGGGCTGAGCAGGAACGCTCCCGCCTTCCTTGTAAATACATCAATCTCGTCGATGTGTTTGAAAAACAGCCAAACGACCAACCTGACGTCTAGACTGCAGCAGAGCTGCGCAGTCCCCGCCCTCGGTATTGGACCAGCAACAAACAAAGGCACAGCGCCCAGAAAAGGGGCTTCTACACCCAGGCGGCTCCTTCGGAGGTGGGCGAGAGCGAACCCACACGACACACCAGCACCTCACGCATGCTGGTTCTTAATATTGCAATTAAGCTACTGCGATACACCTTTAGGACTCAGTACGTGTGGTGTGTGACTGTGAAGGATGTAACCCTATATTCAAACGAGGTTGTATTTTTGGATGGCTCAGGACCCCAACTAAGCTAATGTTAACACTAGGAGTGCAGCTGTACTCGTCTTTAAGGATAAACGCAATTGTCTCCCAAGGAAGGGGAGAGGATTGCTAACCTCGGTTTTAATCTATTAAAACTCTCTGCCGTCTATACTACGGAGGCTATCTCGATACGCATGCCGTCAGCTGGCACCCCTCCCCTAAATCTACGAAGAGTCCTTCTTAGAAGGCACTGCTGAAAATTGACACCCTCAAAACATCATTTGGTGCTAGAGGTTGACAGACTGGTACCACCATGTTGACAATCCTCCATGAATCTAACTCCATTGCCTTGTGCTTCTTAATTGTATGAGGTGGGCTTCACCACGTCTGCGCTAGCAGGAATGACAAGGCAGTGGGCCAACATGCAATGTTTATATGGGCACGCTGACGCCGTAGCTGCCATTTTGACGTGGAGTGCCAGGCAGAGTGTGCATCACAAACTGCACTACCCCTCCCCCCCCCCTCCACACAATATGGGCGCACACGGGCTTCAGGCTGCACTACCTGAACGAGAGATTTCTAGATGAAAATACACTTTTTTCCTTTTTTCTTTCATTTATTTACTACATGCACAGTTATTAAAAAACATTTCATACAAAGAAGCTTTAAAGGTGGTGCAATAATTCATGTCAGTGCAGCTCATACAGAGATTCATTAAACCAAGTCACTGAACGTTAACATTTTTGGATAAAAAGTGCAAGCAAATGGATACGGCAGGGCACTATTAATAAAGTCATTGCATACAAAGACGTAGGAAATATTTCGATGCTATACGTGAGTGCTATTCCTGTAGAGCCCCTTATCTTATGTTGCCACCAATTCATAAAATCAAGTCGCTAGGGTTTATTGTGCTTGGGTAGAGATGCGGCCGGCAGTAGGATGCTACAGGGGCGCATTATGAGTCAGGGGACCAATGGCCAGATTGGTGTGGTGGTCATCTTTTACTCAAAGGTTTAAGGAGAATGCAGCCGATTGGTCTTGTAATCTCTTTGCTGCACGAAACAAGAATTTAACAAAGCGAGAGTCTAGTCTAACATCGGTGGCTATCGGAGACTCAGCCACTTCTCTTCTACATGAGGATAAACTTGAACTCGATGCCTGGCATTTTGTTAAGATAAACATTCTTGTAAGAAGGAGCTATCTTCATTGAGTGCAACTACATTAAAGAAGGAGCCTGAACTCCTGCCATTGCATGGCCCATTTAAACACACCAGCAAAGCATTTAGGTATATTAAATGGGGTATTTTATTTATTACAAACACAAGGAGATGATGGACGGAGTGCTGAAACTTTTCAGACACTCAACCCTAGTTACAGATCTGGGTTGAATCCATCATCGTTCTTTAGCTCACTTCACCACCCCAGTTTAGACACAGCTATATGCAAATCAGTCTGACCCTGTGCCTCATGGGAACAGTCCAGACCGAACCGCCAGGATGCTTGTTTCCGATCCAGGGAAGACATGGCTTCAGCGCTCCGTCCATCATCTCCTTGTGTTTGCTCTGTATATTATTTATTCACATAAAATATATTTCGAATTAAGGTGATGCCTCTCAAATATTGGTAGGAATATCAACACAAATGTTGGACCCTTGATCCACATCCAAGTGGGTTTTAACGATCTTTTCCAAGATGTCAATGTCAAGATATTGACATGTCCATGTCCATGTCAAGATATTGACCACAGCAATATTTACTTGCAACATCATTGACAGCAAATTATCAGCTTGCACATTATCACCAAGGGAAGCATACACCAGAGAATAAAGATGTATTATTCTAATTCGAACTAGACAGTATCTTGCAGTCTTCATTGTTGGAGGTCGAGCTAGATTAGAACGAACAGAAAATGTATATCATTAACTAGCTCAATGCAGAATTTAGAGACCACATAAAGAAATGATTTGAATGGCTCAATTGAAAAAGAATGAGATACTGGCTGCAATAAATAACTGAGTCATGGTGAAAACACTTGGGGATTTTGAGTTGCCAGCTAAGTTCTAGCAAGTATTTGAAAGACGTGTGGCTGAAAGATTGGCGCTAGTGTAGGAAGAAGTGAGCACAGGGGGTGTGCTCTCGTTTTCATGCTAGATGTCGACTTCACAGTATTCAGCAAAGTGTTGGGAGTGAGTTGTAACACAATCGTGCAAGCAGACCGAAAAAGCTCTATGCCCTTTCCAACATGGCCACAAACTTGCAAAGATTGAGATGTGTTGACTGAGATGGCTGATACCATGTATGCATTGACCGTGGGGTCTCAAGATGCCAAAAAGTCATTCAACACAATTGGATGGTCACCTAGGTTTACAGTATTGCAATATATGAATCGTAACAACACTGAGAAAAAGAACAGGGAGCCTTGTGGCAGGGGAGTGAAGAATTCAGGCACAAGCCAGAACTGCTGCCTTTCTCCATTTCTATTTTCTGTGGTGGTTGTGCCATTGGCAAGCTTATTGTGCAGGAACATGGAGCATTGTGGTCAATGGCTGAACATAACGTGTGGGCTGATGATGTGTTGGTTCATTTTGTGACCTCACAGAATGTTGTTCCCAGGATCCTAATTGAGATGTTCTCTGTTGTGGGCTCTGTTTTTGGGCCTCAAAACAAACTGCCATGAGTCTGTGTTTTGCACTTTGGGTACTTTACAAACTCAGGATTCTGAGTGAATGCGGATTCTGACCCTGCAGTGGTGGGTGGACCTGCATAAACATTGAGGTGTTGAGATTTTCCCTACATAGAAGAGGTTTTGAACATTGAATTGTTGCACTGCAATTGATGAATTTGGTACATTTATTCGAGTCACGTGTCTTGTCTGTGACAGGTCGAATGGCCTTGGTAAAATGGTCAAGTTGCCATACCGTCTGTGCTTACTTTAGGGATGTGTTTGCACATACGCTTAGATAATATTCAAAAGACTGGAGAGTTTGTTCAGCAGACTGGTGTGGGCCGGCTTCCAGGACATGGTTAAGAGGAGGTGTTGAGCTATAAGCTAATGAGCTATAAGGAATGTACTTCTTTTATTGTTAGACAGGTCACCTTCGATATCTGGTCGGCAGGCTGGAGAAGCATACATGCTTGGGAAAAGTTCCTTAGGTTAAATGCTGTATTACTGTGACTGGCGATTCCCTCCCTTACCTCAAATGGTGAGCTAGGCACCCCTTGAAAATCAGTTCCGGTGAAAAATTCGGAGCTGTGTAGCTTGCAGAAGAAGCACTGCTATGGGTTTTGACTTATTTCTGGATAAAGGCCAGCAATATAGGCAAATCAGATTGGCTGAGTGGGAACTGCATGTTGAATAATAACATGATCCTAAGCATGAAGTTGCAAACTATTAACAATGTTCAAATGATGTTTAATGTTATAACTATTCAGTTTTTACAATATCGAAGGTTGTGGAAGACAGTCAAGACACATTGAGCTACTTCCCACCTTGGTGGATGGAAACTGATAAACTGAAGAGTAGGCAAAGTTCAACATCTGGTGGAAACATAGAATCACCCTGTACGTAACAGTAGAAAAGACATGGTAAAACTTGCATTAGGGAATAAAACTAAGTGGAACAGGGATATTAGCACCATGGAATCAGCTAAAATAAAATATATACACCTGCAGAAAGGTATCCTTGAGCACTAAATTCCAGCTGTTGCAGTTAAAATCCTACATAGAAGGGCCGATTCCAATCCTGGAAAAAGGCTGTACGAATCCTTGTACGGAGCGTTTTCTCCGTACGACTTGTACCCGGTAAACTTTCCTTACAACCTAGGAAGTACGATTCGTACAGAAAGCCTCTTTCTGTACAAATTGTACAAAAGATCGTACGGGTAAAAAAAAACAACGATTCGGATCCGGAACAGCCTGTACGCGACGTCCGGAGGTATTTAAGCAGCGGTTTCCGGCCCAGCAAGTACGATTCGTCCCTACAGCACTCCATACGACTCTTTTCTTACGGGAGCCAAAAACAGCCATAAAAGGTCATACCCGATGTTCTCCGCGGTACGAGTCGTACTCCGGCACGTTCCCAGGGATACGAGTCGTACAGGGGTACGAGCCGTACATACGAGTCGTACAGAGGTACGAGCCGTACAGGGGTACGAGTCGTACAGGCATACACCCCCATGGTTGTGTATGTACGGTGCATACCCCAACATTGCGTATGTATGGTGCATACATACATGTTGTTGTAAGGTGCGTACATATGCATGGGGGGCCTGTACGACTCGTACCCCTGTACGACTCGTATGTACGACTCGTACCCCTGTACACTCGTATGTACGACTCGTACCCCTGTACGACTCGTACCCCTATACGACTCGTACCATGTACGGGACGTTTTCCGTACGATTCGTAAATCGGAAAGCCGGTCCGGATCGTACTTGTACAGTCGGACTGTATTTTTACGATTCGTATGGAAAAGTGTCCGGGTCCGTCTCGTACAACTTTTCCCGATCCGATTCGTACGGATCGGGCTGATCCGTATGTATTTTTCCCATACGAATCATACTTCACGGGTCGGACGGGACTTGTACGATTCGTACGGAAAAAATTACGGATACGAGTCGTACGGACAAAAAAAATACAGGATCGGAATCGACCCCATAATGTGTATGACCTGGTCTGGCTGCACAAGTTTGATGTCAAGAGATATTAAGGGCCGGATTTAGAGTTTTTCGGTAGAAAATGTAGTGAATATACCATCCCAACAGCTGTATTTACTGTGCTATTGACTATATTGCACTTTTAATGCTCTGGACGGGACATCCGCCATGGTTTTTACAAAGTACCCTGTCTGCCAAACTCTAAATAGGGCCCTAAGTGTCTCAAATGCTAGACAGGCAGTCTTCTGCCATCTAACATGGGAGAACCCCATGTCTGTGGAGGACTGGACAGAAGTGCTTAACATACGTTAGAAATATTTCTTGAATGATTGTTTCAAAGGCATCTGAAGCTTGTTTGATAGGAATGGTGCCTAAACCAAAAGGCGATAAAAATAGAACATAAAATTGCGCTCTTAATGCTATAACTGGCTAAAATATGCATTGCTATTACTTAGATGGGAAGGAAGCACTGGAAATTAGAAAGTGATATTTGACATGAAAGAGAGGTTAGAGGCGGCGGCTGTGTAAAGTTTATAGCAGAACATTGATAAACATGATAAGTGGTTGATTAGAGAACATCTCGTCATTCAATTTAGTTCTCCTCCACCATGAGGCTGCCCTGTGCACCCTGGATTTTGTTGTGGCATATCTAATCTATGAGGCACTGTTTATGTGCTTATGTGCTTGCTTCTAAGCATCTTTGCACACTGCGTGGCCATCGGACATAGGTCAATACCGTATCCTGAGATTGATATTACCTTCTAAAAACAAGTCGCTTTGTATGTTGTATTGTCACTGTCGTTTGCCTCTGTTGTGATTTGTTTCAGTTGTAATGAAGTAAAATTGAAAAATATCTATTAAAGAGACATAAAAAAACGTCAATACAAATGGAATGGATCTACATTAAAGTAAATTTTTTCTCAGTTTGAAGTACATAATTTGTGGAATTAGTAAATAACCATAACAGTGGTTTGACATTGGGATTCTGAGCAGTTGAGTGGAGGAAAAGACAGGAAATACAATAGGGGGAGATGGCATAGAGGTGAGAGAAAAATAATAAAGAGACACCAAAATGACAAAAATCCAAAAAAGGGGAATCAGCAATATGATTTTTTCAACTTTTAAATAAAAATAGTACCAAAAAGTGCAAAGGGCCAATCGCAAGCAACTGGTTGCAAAAGACCTGGACTAGGATACGTTTTCAGGCTGACCATGATGGAGGACAATGATCAGGTTCATCTCAGTACAAAACTTACCTTCCCACATCAGCAACCATCAGAGAAAGTCAACAGTGGACAGGTGCCAAGAGAAGGGGCTTTTTGCAGCTTTTGTGACCCTGTAGCTTTAAAGGAGGTCAGCCAACTAACCCTTGGAGTCTACGCCTTTGTCCTGGGTACAAGTCAGAGCAGGTCTAGCCCTTAGGGTTCTCCCCACAGGTCTCAACAACATGTGTCTTCTGTCTTCCACAGGTCCAGTAGTGTTCTGAAGAGGGCACCCAGGGGTGCCACATTTTTATGCCTGGCACTATCCAGTGCATGGGGGTGACTCCTGGCTCCTCCCTAAACTATAGGGAATAAGTTCCCAGGGGTAACCCTAAACACTTTTGCAGCATTTACTGTGTGGCATACTGCAAACAATTATATCAGCAGAGTATGCAGTTCCTCAAGAAAAGAAGAAGAGAGAATATGTGGCAGCTCAAATGTCTAAAGAAACTGACAGGAGTCTGCTCCTTTAGGAACTAGGGCCCTAAAACACCCAGATGGGTATCATGCTTCATCACAGGGCGTGCTCCTCATTGGGCCAGCACTGCAATGCCTGACGGGCAACCACAAAAGGGCTCTTTATCGGAGATCTTTTTTCAAAAGCCGTTATGTGATGTGGGGGTGTAGGGCCATTAAGTGTAGATTTGTGTGGTGGAGTGTTAGTGCTCAGGAATGGTGTTGTTAAAATAGACTAAGCAGTTCTCTGAAGCAAGTTTTAATAGGTGAATCTACTTGTCTGAGTACAAACAATGGTCACTAACAGTAGAGGCAATGATTTCTGGTAGCTCAAAAAAGTTAGAGGTGACCAGGTTTCTTGCCTGGTTTGTCAAAAGTAATCAAATGGCAATTTGTCAGTGCTGTAAACATTCTCATCTACACAGTGGTTGGAATCCGGGTTGGTGTCAAGGATAATCCAATCACAAGTAAACCTAAATGTGGTGTACCTTTATAAAGTGATACTAAAATGCCGACCTGTAATAAAGATAAAAACATAAGTACACTAGTATAGGTCATGAAGGGTGGGCATATTCTCATTGTGGTGCAGCATGCTAAAAAATCATCAACATGCTGTTATCAGTGGTAGTGCAGCTAGCACAGTGAACGACAAAAACACACATGACAAACAAGTGGCACACTTGAGGATAATGACAGGCAATGAGATTTTGCACAATGTAACATGGGGGACAGGCAACTCATCCAAGTAGGGTGGCTCCTAAGCCACCTCGAGTGGGGGCAAAGTGAACACTCATTTAGCGTCCTGAATATCAAATGGAGAAATTGTCATAATAATCATGAAGTAAAATTACTAGTAAATAATGCAGGACCTGTGAAAAGCATTGCTTATATACTCACTGTGTTATTGTGACAGTTGCAAAAGGAGGGCCTACCCAATCCCTACCAGAATGGGAAATGTGGTTATAAGTGCTCCTGGATCAGCTACCTACAACTGCTCGCAATCGCTGCGTCATCAATCACTAGACCGGTGTACCGCGATGTAAATATGGACGCCATCTTGGCAGTACCAATACGGTGGAAGGTTTGTGTACCGTAATCCCCGGCCCAGGGAATACGGGTGAAGAGCTGGAGATAATATGGCCAGTATCAAAGGTTAGCCCCGGGGCCCAGAGGAGCTCGGTGATCGATATGCAGGTTCAGGGCAGTCTAACCTGTACATGTGCAGTGGAGCCCAGGGAGGCGGACAGCCTGTGCCATGTTGGAACATCATCCATATGTGTGACAATAGGGAGGCATGGTCTTTATGTAGCATCCGGAGGACCAGGAACCCTCCGTGTAGTCAGGATGCTAATAACTCGACTCGCAGTGTGGAGCCAGTCTGAGGAGAACCAACTCCGGGGTCCAGTGGTGCTGAATTGCAGTATCACCAACCCCGTGTATGTAGGAGGAGAGGCAGGGGGAGCGCAGGGTTGGGACTACCACAATTGGTGTTGGAATGCCGAGGAATGCAGTTCTAAATGGATATCATAAGAATCAAGTAGACACCAAGGTAAACTGCCATGTGCATGTAGCGGACATATGTTAACATGTGCCCAGATGTATAAAGGATGCAAAAAGTAGCACAAAACATAGTGTTAAAAACAATATCCTGCATGAGTGTAAAGTGTTACAGTATCCATTTTGATGTGCCTCATCCCGTAATTAGTTAAAGGTAGTTCATAAGGTAATTCCAGGTGGAAATACCTGTCCAAGGGAACAGACAGTGGTGGGGCACAATGATAGATGCAGTTCTGCGTAAAGTGTTATAAAATTGCCACACCATGGCAGGTCTGTGAGAGCCATATATGATGGTGAAGACTATTGAGGGCATATGTTTGTCTCATGGGTGTATGTCAGCAAGGGGATTCAATGGTTCAGTTCACT
The DNA here is from genome assembly GCF_964204655.1 of Triturus cristatus. Lineage (NCBI taxonomy): Eukaryota > Metazoa > Chordata > Amphibia > Caudata > Salamandridae > Triturus > Triturus cristatus. Next base: position 807,572,957 of record NC_140590.1, read on the forward strand.
CCATGAAATGTCCTCGTTCATTCCACACATATGAGTAGACAGGTGGAAGATCCAATTTTGTTCCCTCTGAAAAGGGCACCTTTGCTCATGCTCATACTGCAAAAATCCCACAGTGTAATTCCTGATCTAAAACCAAGATGGCAATACCTTTATTCCCTTGTGCACAACTCCTGTAGTCACCATAGAAGGGTCGCCAGAGAAAGGAACAACCTCTCCTCTGTGGTCACTCAATACTGGTTCTGGATGCAGTTTCTCTCCCAATGGGTTTGGAACCTGGCTGGCTAACAGAACAAAAGAGGGTGCAGGCACAGGTGTTAGCTACATGCGTCCGTGGGAAGATAAGCCTCTATGAAGATAATTAATTTTCTGGTCACTGCACAGATGGTTATCCTGTCAAAGGAACAGAACACTTCCCCATACCCAATGCCTTTGTCTCAGTTGTGGAAGCAAGTTCACACCTCAGCCAATGAACTATTCAGCTGCTGAGCAGCAATTTGAAGCTCATGCAAATAGACTTCTAGAGGCTTTAGGCAGAAAAAGTTTGTAAAAATGCCTTTTGTAAAATATTTAGAACAAATCCAACTTTACCAATGGCTTTGCTTTCTAATAAATATTTTAAAAAGCCCAAGAATTAACCTTTTAGCTGGATGCTTGGTGAAGATAACATTATTTAATTGTAATATTACCTGCTAACGAATTCATATAGAACAGCAAACCCTGCTGCAGAGAAAATAGCTATATCACTGTAAGGGCATGTTTTATACTTAAGTTTAACATGTCCTACTTTTAATGATCATGCACCCAGCCTTATTGGGCATTAAGGCTTACTTAGCGGTAAATTACTAATATTTAAAAGGATGGTTTAGGCTTGTTAACAGGGGTTATTTTGCAGATTAAATATGCACAGCCACGTTTACTGGTGGCAGGCCTGCAGTCATGTCTTGCATTGTCAATTTAGGTATGGCACAATATTTGCTGCAGTTCTCTAGTGATATTTAACTTACAGGCTCTGGGTAAACGTTGTACCAAGTACTATGAACTTATAGGTACGTTAAATGTGGTAATTGCAAGTATAGCAAATGTTAATATTTTAGGGGTCAGAGCACATGCACCTCAGCCTGGTGAGCAGAGTCCAAGTGAGTCACAAAAACTGCAGCATTAGTAAAGAAAATGTGAGTGATCATGAAAAAAGAGGCATTTTCTTACAGTAACTAAAGTAAACCTACTTTCGAACATAAGTACTGCTGACTGTGCAAAGTGCAGAAATTATCATGAATGATAGCCTTAATAATGTAATTTTACGAGATGTGAATACTTAGGGCCCAATTTACAAAGGGCCTCTGCACTCGTGGCGGAGACACAGCAGTCGTGGCGGAGACTCAGCAGTCGTTACGGGGGGCCCGCACTCATGGCAGGACATCCGCAATAAGAAACTGCAATACGGAGGTCCCTCCATGAATGTGGGCCACCATCACGAACGTGAGGCCTCCACCATGAGTGCAAAGGCCCTTTGTGAATCGGGCCCTTAATTTAGTAACAAGTATCATCGTTTATGTCAACGGCTAAGATAATACTGCATATGAAAAACATGAGGAAACATTGGCTTGGTGTATGGGGAGAGAAAGACAATAACACGTTATAACAGGCATGAAAAATGACCTTAACACAAATTACTCCAACCAAGTGCATTTTCCTGACATCTTGACCACAAATTTTCAATCTGTATATTCTTTGAAATATACCAAAATTAAAGACATTTTTATTATGAAAATTTTAAAGATAGGCAGTTACCCCAGCTGTAACATTACATGTTACAATATGTAATATGTTATAGAGAGTCCTGCTACATTCTAAGTTCATCACTTCAAAAATGAAACAGGATTTAAAATAATAAGTCAGGATGACAAACGTCATAGCCATTTGCGTGATCCAAAGCACCAGCTGGGCAGGGATACCATTCTCGTTAGCCTTGCTATTTACCATTTACTTACACTACTCCTGTACAGGTAGATGCCACTGCATGTCAATTGAAGTGGACATATATTGTGTTTTTGAAGAGATATAATCTCATCATAAGACCTGACAAAATAACCCTGAAGATGTTTCAGAGCATCGCATGTATAAGACGAAACCTGTATTGGCAGAAGACGTTACTTATCACATTGAAGATGTTTATAGAAAACAAAATGAAGAAATATTGGCAAATCATCCTGCATTGTTAATAGCCCTCCTGTTGTGTTTATTGTCTTACACTGATGGTATGTATAATGGTGTGGGTTCATATGAAAAACATGTTCGGATACAGCAGGGTTTACTCTTGGAAGATGGATGTCAAACAACCCCAAAAGAATGTCCCTCTCCTGATAGAGTGAGTGAATTTGGTGAAAGTGCTGATCTACCACCCCTTGATAATAAGAAATGTTTTTGTTACATGCGATGGGATTTGTCTAGTTCACATTAAAACCTGTGGAATTTCTCCAAACTGGGAATAAAATTGATGCAATCATGCAGCTGCAAAGCAGCCTCCGTCTACACATGCTCTTTTCCATCTATTCATCTTCCATACAGCACTGGGCCAAGTATGATGTATCATGCCTCTTAAGCGCTTTCAAATTATCATTTTACAATGTGATTGATCGGAAATCAATCATTCGCTTTTGGGCTCAACATCATGGGTGTTATTGTGTTCTGACTATAATTTCTTTATAATGATGATGATAGCGTCAGACCTTCTGAGGTACATGGTCTGGGCTCCTTAAGTCACAAAGCATGTCATAGATACACTCTACCATTCAAACTAATTATTGGACATGTAAATTCAAAATTGCATGTCTGGCTTTTAAACGTTTCTATCTTCACTATAACTCACATTTTGTTCGGTGAGAATTGTCATGGATAATTTTTTTCATAATTTTGGTGGTCTTTATGGACTACACCATCAATTGAAATAACTTGACTTGTCTTTGTTGCCACACAGAACTGTGCAAATAAGCATTGTGCAAATGGTACAATTGAATGTTTGAGTCTAATATTGATAAAAAAAATACATTTGTGCAGTTTTCGGAAATTCATGTATTAATTGTAGTCTTAAATACCTGTCTCAAAGGCTTCTGTAGAACCGGTCCTGTTTTAGCAAAACATCAGTGTCCACCTCCTTTATAAGCCAGAAAATGTTTAGAGTTCCTTGTTACAGAAAGTAAAGAGCATCTCAGATCACAGTTTGGAGGGTCCAATTCACGAAGGTAAAGTTAGACAAAAGTCTAACTTTAGGACTTTCGGTATTCATAAAGAGCATTTAATATGCGTGAATGCCATTTGTGAACACCGAAAGTCTAACTTTACCACTTTCAGTATTCACAAATGGCATTTACGATTAGTAAATGCCCTTTGTGAATACCGAAAGTTGTAAAGTTAGACTTTCGTCTCCCTTTACCCTTGTGAATCAGGCCTGAAGAGTCTAACTGATTGAGATCTGTCCTTGAGAAAAGAGACAATGAAGTTGAAAGCTGCGTCCTGCAGCCCTGCGGCCCTGACACAGTCAGCCAAAAGGCTATGGTAGACTGTGTCAAGGCCGCTGACAGATCGAGGAGTACTAGGGCTTGAGTGTTGCTTCTATCCAACTCAGGTCACATGTCATCAACTGCCGAGAGGATCACTAGTTCAGTTGGGTGCACTGGCCGAAAGCCTGCCTGGCAGGCGTCATGGAAGTCTGAGGCCTCTATAAATGAGCAGAGGTGACGAGCTACATGCGCCTCAAGGAGATTTGGCAAATAACGGAGCAGGGAGATTGGTTGATAGTTTTTTTTTAGGTTGAGGGGGATCCTCACCTACTTTCTTTTGTAAGGGGACTACAATTGCCTTTTTGAAGGAAGTGGGGACTCTACCTTAACTGAAAGACTGATTAAGAAAAGACAGTGCCAGATCTGGGAAGCGGGTAAATACCATTTGTAACACATTTGGAGGGCAGGTATCATTGGGCGACCTCAACTTAACTTTTATCAGTAAGTCCTTTAGGTCCTCTATACTGAGTAGAGTGCTGTAGAGTAGAGTGGAATGGAGTAGAGTGTCAAACAGAGGAGTGACGTAGAGTGGATGGGCCTTGAGTGGAATGTTGTAGAGATGTGAAGAGTGGAGTAAAGTGTCATAGAGTGGGGTAGAGTAGAGTTGTGTAGAGTGAAGTGCTATAGAGTGGACTGGAGTATAGTGCAGTGTGTAGAGTGCAGCAAAATGTCATAGACTGGAGTGGCATAGAGTGGAGTGTCTTAGAGTGAAGTAAAGTCCCATGGAGGGTAGTAGAGTGGAGTGGCATAGAGTGGAGTGTCGTATAGTGGAGTGACATAGAGTGTTGTAGCATGGAGTGTTGTAGAGTGGAGTGGCATAGAGTATTGTACAGTGGAGTTTTGTAGAGTGGCTTGGAGTGGAGTGGAGTGGAGGGGCGAAGAGTGTTGTAGATTGGAGTGTCATAGAGTAGCATAGAGTGGAGTGCGTTAGAGTGTCGTAGAGTGTTGTGTCACAGAGTGGATTGTCGTAGAGTGGAGTAAAGTGGAATTAAGTGCACTAGAGTTGCGTGGCATACTGTCATAGAGTGTCTTAGAGTGGAGTGTGGTAGAGTGGGATAGAATGAATATGTGACGTTACAATGAATGCCATTACATTGCATGCCGTGCAATGCTAACCTTTACATCGACTTTCAGTCGGGGGAGCGCTGGAAGTTGGAATAGATTTATTTTCTATTCCAACTCCAGGGTGTGCAACAGTAGGGAAGGTGTTGGAGTTAAATCCAACACCTTCTACCCACTGCTGCACACCTTTCTAATTGCAACGCCATGCGATGTAATGGCATGCATTGTAACGGTTGCCTAGTAAAGGCTGTTTCCCGGATAGAATGGAATGGCGCAGAGTGTCAAAGAATGGAGTGTTGTAGAGTGCTGTAGGGTGAAGTGGCATGGTGTGTCATAGAGTGGAGTGTTGTGGAGTGGTATACAGAATCACAGAGTGGACTGTTGTAGAGTGTTGTAGAGTGATGTAGAGTGAAGTGGCATGGAGTTGCATAGGATGGAGCAGCAAGGAGTGAAGTAGAATGGCTCAGAGTGCAGTGGCTGAGTGTTGTAGAGTGGAGTGGAGTACATTAGCATAGAGTGTCGTAGAGTAGATTAGAGTGGCATAGGATAGAATGGAGTGGCATATAGTGGAGTGTCATAGAGTGGCCTTGAGTGGTGTAGAGTGGAGTGGCATAGACTATGGTAGAGTGTCGTAGAGTGAAGAGTTGAAGAATGGAGCAGAGTGTTATTGAGTGTCATCAAGTGTCATTGGGTGGAGAATTGTAGAGCGGTGTAGAATGGAGTAAAGTAGTGTGTTGTGGAGTGGATTGACATGGAGAGGAGTGGTGTAGAGTACCGTGGCAAAGAGTGGAATATAGTGGCGTAGAGTGGAGTAAAGCAGTGTAGTATAGAGTGGAATAGAGCAGAGTGGCATGGAGTGGAGTAGAGTGGTGTGGAGTGGAGTGGCATAGAGAGACAAAAGTGACGTAGTGTGGAGTGGCATACAGTGTCATGGAGTGGAGTGTCGTAGAATGTAGTGATGTACAGTGGCGTAGGCTGGAGTGACGTAGAGTGCCACAGAGTGGAGTAGAGTATAATAAAGTGGAGTGGTGTAAACTGGAGCCTGTATGGTGTGGGTGTGCACTGCCACTACAGACAACACATTATCAATTGAAATGACCATTACATTTGCACAGACATACAGTTTTACTGACAAAACAATACAGCGCACAAGCGCCAATGTGTGGAAATGGCATCACCTAGTGTATTGACTTGTTTTGATCGTAATGAAATATTTGTTTGACAGCACACATCAGAATTACAAAAGAAATTGCTTTAGTTGTGCTTTCCTAATTCTGAAATATTCTAAAATATTTGCACATTTCCTTTTGTGCCAGGAAAACGCCTTTCCTCTCACACCCTTATATTGTCAGATACATTCTCTCACTTTGAAATCATAGAAAGTAATGTACACATCAAGCTCCCTTGGAAGACAGAGCCTGACATTTGACCTCTGTATTTGAATGCACAACAAATGTGACAAGATAAGAACAAAATGTACAGGCCTATTTTATAGAAAGGAGCCCTCATGGGAGAATACAATAAACAGGATATACTCCATGGGAGGGACAAAGAAATACTGGACAGCCAAAAAGAATTAAATAAAGTTAGCAAATAGAAAGTAAGCAGCTGTGAGTTACAACACACAAAGCCTATGGTAAGCAATGGGCAGAATGCATCCCCAAGGAACCTTTCAGAATTTCCCCAAGTAGTCTTTAGCAAATCAAACAGCTGTGCTGCCTGGTAGGTTTTGATCTAAAAAGGCTCCTATGTGATTATGAGAGTTTACTTTGAGTCAGTGTTGAGATTTGTGTGCTATCAAAGAGAGATCCCATACTTTTAATTTTGCAACTCAGATTCGTGACACTTTGAAATCTATTTATAAGTTGCAGGCTAAATGTACTTAAATTACTGTTGGCTGGACGGGAGGATTTCAGCGCCACCTACCTGGATGACATCACTTCTCACAAAATCTTTGATCACTTCCTTAGGAATGTACACCTTCTCTTCCACAGGCACCAGAGACAAGCTGCCACCACTGGAACTGGACTCCACACTCATGGATTTCATGTCCAGCTCCTACAAACTTCTCTCATGCACTAAGAGCATCCTCTTAACCACCATGGCAAGTTTTGGCCTCTCTAACTCCAATTTCTTATCCTCCATGTCACTCTCTTTCCCCAACCAGAGCTTTGCGAGCTTCATCTCATGCACTTGGCTTCTCTCTCTGTCCTCCGCTCCTCTGTAGACAGTTTCTTTGAAGACACACTGCTGCCCTCCCTGGATAGCACCCACCCTCCAGGCAGAACCAACAGCCCATCCTGCTGCCCATCTAAATTGGCTGCCTCCACCATAGGCTCTTCTGTATGTCCACTGGCATTCCTTGATTCTAACAAGGCCCTCGGCGCCTTTTATTATTCCTCCTTTCTGGTGAGGCCTGCCACTGAGATTTTAAATTTCTTGCAGATGGATTTCAATTTTGGCAAAGTGTAGGTTTCCACCCTAACCTCTTCAAACTCAATATCTACAGATGCAATTGATGCTGGTTCTGTTATGGTGAAAATGGCGAACGACCATTACAACGCGGTCATTACACCACGATACATTTACATTGCGGTCATTACAACGCAGGTCGTTACAACGACTTGCGCTGGATGGTGCTCTACACTAAGGAATAGTATGATTTACTATTCCAACACCTTCCCTACTGTTACACACACTGGAGTTGGAATAGTAAATCATACTATTACTAAGTCCAGCGCCTCTAGCGCAAGTCTTTGTAACGACTTGCGTTGTAATAACCGCGATGTAACGTACCGCGATCTAAATGATCGAGTTGTAACGTCAAATATTCAGTGAAAATTGGCAGTTCACAAGTTGCAGAAAAATCCAAAAAGAAATAATTCATCAAATAGTATTTGGTTGCATAATGGTCTCCACTATACTAATAGTATACACCAATCACTGTATGTAAAGCACAAATGGAAGTCCTAAATCCCACCGCTGCCACCAATGTTAGAAATGGGGGTCTTTAGTTGGCAATGGTTTGCACCTTTGTCCAAGTAGGGTCCCTTGTTTCTAGTCAGCGTAAGGGAGTTAAGCCCTTAGAGAACCCCTGCTCACTCCCTTGGTGCTTGGCATGAGCAGACAGGCTTATCTCAGAGGTAGTGTGTAAATCCTTAGTGCACACATACAGTAATACAGTGAAAACACTCCCAATGGACACCAAACCAGTTTAGAAACATAAGCAGTCTTTATCTAAACCAAACAAGACCAAAACGACAAAACTCCAACATACAGTTATCAAGATATGATTTTTGAAAGGTAAAAACAGTTCTGTCCATAGCAAACTATAGATGAGGCACTTTCAACACAAAATACCATGGATGAGTCAAAATCATAAGCAAAAACAGCCGCAGGGAAGGTGATGTGTCGGTCACTTCCTCGCACAGTAAGAAACTCACGCTTCACCTCCTCTTCAGTAAGGAACAAACGAATCAGCTCACCTGCGTGGCAGTAAGGGACCGACGCATCACCTCCCCTGGAGCAAGGAACTGACGCCTCACCTTAACTGTGCATAAGGAACTGATGCATCACCTTCCCTGCGGCTGTTTTTGCTTATGATTTTGACACATCCAAGGTACTTTGTGTTGAAAGTATTCTATCTATAGTTTGCTATGGACAGAACCGTTTTTACCTTTTAAAAATCATATCTTGATAACTGTATGTTGGATTTTTGTTGTTTTAGTCTTGTTTGGTACATACACAGACACAATGATTGAACAATCTCTGTCATCGGTCAATCAGACAGCATTATTAAAAGACATTTCTCTGAGCATGCAGATACTAGAGGAAAGACAGTTTTGTTCCGTGTCTCATGAACGCACATGGCAAAAAGCAGCACGGGCTTAGCACCGCCAAAGATTTCCTCTGCTTACCATCTCCAGGAGGGGTGATTAATTAATTAGTGCAGACCAGAGCGGTGTCCACTACTCATTATTACACAAAGGTGGTATTACAGCCCACATTTTCATAACTTGGCAGTGAGGTGGCCAAAAGGTACATGCGCACTTTCAGGTTGCTCTTCATTTGCGCGCAAACCTTACTGAGAACTTCATTTGGCGCCTGCGCTGTCCCAGCCTGCCATGCCGCAGCTCAGGTCTTCATGACAGGCAGCCGTGCTGACATCACTAACGTGATGATGCATTGTGATGATCATGCCCGGACCTCAGTGGACCAGTCTGTGAAAACAGACCAGCAGCTACCCGAAGGACAGGTAAATTTATTTTTAAATAATTATCAGGTCCACTGCAGAAGGGAGAAAAATGTTATAGCTCTGGACCTGTCAAATAAGTGCCTGTGCTGAGCACCAGAAACCACCAGCACAAATTAAGCATTGGGCAGGCCAAACATTCATGCGCACGTAGGGAGTGCAAGTCAGTCCTCCCCTGCTCAGAGTAGCCCGTCCCGCCCGCAAATCTGCATGAACATATACATCGAACCTAACATAGGTAGGTGGTGAGGCATGAACGGGTGAGACGTGTGTGCAAATACATCGAACTCTAACGGATAATTTGCTTTGCTCAATGTCTGAGAACAATCGCAAAATCTAAGCAGCCCCGGACAAAGAAAGCCTGACAATCTATAATTTAGTCTTCTGGCATCATAATATTGAGACAGCTTATTAGCGGATAAAAGCCGCGCAGAGTTTCTCGGCAACAACCCAGCTGTCTGACTTAGGAAGATACTGAACACCGAGGCTCGGCACCCCACAAATTGCTTGTGATTCATAAGTAAACATAGCATGTCGGAGGTAGACCTACACACACCCCCTGCCCGCGCGTGCTAAACACCCTTCTTTGAAGCCCTTCTGTGGAATCCATCCCTCTCCAGTGCTGCCAAGACTGATGTGTCTGGCGCCCACCGAGGCGCACTCTCTCTTTCAGCCACGCGCTCATTCTTGCCGTCTGATGCAAATTTACATTGATGCGCTGGCTTGGATTCAAAAGAAATATATTAGCAAAAAGCTTTAGATTTCATTACACTCATATTACAAAGAAAATACTTTATTTTAAAGCCCAGACCTGGTGTTCTCCAGAGAGGAATGTGATTTTACTCCGGGAACCTAACGTTTTTATTTGAAACCCCCCTTTTAATGTTCCTTACGCAATTTCGTATATAATCAGGTTACCATGTTTTCCTGTTCTGGGGACTGCAAATATTACCACTAATTAGCAGGAGCTGAAACAGCACTAGAGGGATGTGTTGCTGTTATACCTCTCACCTCAGGGTAATAGTCAGAAATGTCTAGAAGCCATTCTCTGGCGCTGTTATTTCCTAAAACAGCTAAACATTTTCCAGATATTGCAGACGGCTGCTGATTAAGAAGTTACTATGACCCCACTCATTTCCGGAATGTTCTAAGAACATTTTCTACCTTGTGCCTAAATTATGACACTCTTGACTCTGGTGCTGTAGTCATTACGATTTTAATGGTCGATTGTGTTTTTTTTATCAGTTATGCAAATCAGAGTTAAGGGTAAAAGGCAGCTTTGCATCCTTTTAGCACCATTTGAAGTTTTGTTGTGGACACGTAAATAACACATTTTGCATTTTTTGCAAGCATACACTGGGGGCTCTGCTTAAAGGGGTAGAGTAAAGACAAGGCGGAGATAAGCAACACAGCAAATGTAGAGATCAGACTGGAACGCTGACGCAAGGCTTTGCTTCCTAGATATCTGTGTTGTTCCGCAAGGGAAATATAAAGGGCTGCCAGGCCACTGCCTTGGGGAAATATGAGACCGAAGCTGCTGCAAACAACTGGCGTGTGATCAGTGAATAAGGATTTAAAAGGAACGTCCTGTGGCTCTTCCAAGTTCTGAAGCGCATTACTAGAATCCCGAGCGCACACATGCATTCATTTTGTGTTTATTGTAAGATTCCAAGAGGTAAAAGTAGAAACAGACTTATGCCACAAGAAGATGGTCAGAGCCAATGAAGTAGAAGATAGTCGGGGTATGTGCGCGTCTTCGGAGTCATTTCTAAATGTAGCATTGGTGCAAGTTCTCCCACTGGCTGTACCGCTGAAGGTTGCAGTGGTGTGTGCTGTCCTCAGAGAATCAATACTGGAGGTAGCATTGGTGCAGGTTCTCCCACTGGGGGTACCACTGAAGGTTGCAGCGGTGTATGCTGTCCTCAGAGAATCAATACTGGAAGTAGCATTGGTACAAGTTCTCCCACTGGTGGTACGGCTGAAGGTTGCAGCGGTGTGTGCTGTCCTCAGAGAATCAATACTGGAGGTAGCATTGGTGCAAGTTCTCCCACTGGCGGTACCGCTGAAGGTTGCAGCGGTGTGTGCTGTCCTCAGAGAATCAATACTGGAGGTAGCATTGGTGCAAGTTCTCCCACTGGCGGTACCACTGAAGGTTGCAGTGGTGTGTGCTCTCCTCAGAGAATCAATACTGGAGGTAGCATTGGTGCAAGTTCTCCCACTGGCCGTACCGCTGAAGGTTGCAGCGGTGTGTGCTGTCCACAGAGAATCAATACTGCAGTTAGCAGGGCTGTATGTGCTCCCATGCAGGTACTCCAGCGGAGATGTGTGTAGTCCTGAGAGAAGCATTGCTGGAGGTAGCACTGGTGCATGCATTGGTGCATGCTCTCCAACCGCAGATACCACCATTAGAGGTGTGTGCTATCCTGAGAGAAACATTGCTGCAGGTAGCATTGGTGCATGTTCTCTCACCTCAGCTACCTCCACTGGAGATGTGTGCTGCCCTGAGAGAATCATTACTGGCGGTAGCAGTGGTGCGTGTACTCCCACCTCAGGTATCACCACTGGAGGTGTGTGCTGTCCTGAGAGAAGCATTACTGGAGGTTGCACTGGTGCATGCGCTCCCACCGCAGCTACCTCCACTGGAGGTGTGTGCTGTTCTGAGAGACGTTTTGCTGGAGGTAGCACTGGTGTATGCGCTCCCACCGCAGGTATCACCAATGGAGGTGTGCGCTGTCCTGAGAGAAGCATTACTGGAGGTTGCACTGGTACATGTTCTTCCACCGCAGCTACCTCCACTGGAGGTGTGTGCTGTTCTGAGAGAGGCATTGCTGGAGGTAACAGTGGTGCGTGTACTCCCACAGCAGGTACCACCACTGGAGGTGTGCGCTGTCCTGAGAGAAGCATTGCTGGAGGTAGCATTGGTTCATGTTCTCCCACCACAGCTACCTCCACTGGAGGTGTGTGCTGTCCTGAGAGAAACATTGCTGGAGGTAGCAGTGGTGCGTGTTCTCCAAGTACTAACCCACAAAAGGTGATGAGAGAAGTGCCTGCAACTGGCCTCGATTTGCCCACTGTCTCACTCCAGACAGAGGCCGGCCCTATGTAGATCAGTACTTTCCCTGCCTACTGGTCTGGGGTTGGTTGAGGTCCTTCTGCAGGGGGCCTTGCTAGGCAGATTGAGATAGACCTCTCCCATGAGGAGGAGGGCCAGTGCTCATATAGGGCCTGGGCTTCATTACTGCTGCCAAAACTATGATACACCCAAGGAAAAATCAATTAAAGTTTTTCTTCTTGATATACTATAAAATGTAAAGCTCACAAATAGCATAGTTAGCAACAGAACATTACAATGTTGCAATATCCTGACGAATATGCCTCATTATTACGCAATCCTTTTCTCCCCAAGTAATTACAATGCGGTCATTACAATGACCGCATTGTATCAAAGCATACCATTACCCCACAAGTTCTAACAACAACTTGCTTTAGGGGGGGCGCTGGATGTTGGAATAGTATTATTTACTATTCCAACTCCAGTGTGTGCAACAGTAGGTAAGGTGTTGGATTTTAAATCTAACACCTTCTGCGCCTCCCCCGCAAGTTGTCGTTAGGACTTGTGGGGTAATGGTACGCATTGTTACAATGCGGTCGTTGTAACAACTGCGTTGTAATTACATGTGGGGAAAAGGATTCGTTGTAAGCACTGTTTATCTATCCTGATAAATAGTAATTGTTAGAACTGGGGGTCTATAGTTGGCAGAGGTAGGTACCTTTGTCCAAATAGGGACCCTTGCTTTTAGCCAGGGTAAGGGGGATACACACTTTAGAAACCCTGCTCACCCCCTTGGTAGCTTGGCATGAGCAGACAGGCTTATCCAAAAGGCAATGTATAAAGTATTTGTACCAACACTCATAGTAACACAGTGAAAACACCACAAATGGACACCAGTTTAGAAAAAATTTAAAGTAGCTTTATCTAAACTACACAAGTCCAGAACGACAAAAATCCAACATAAACAGTTTAAAAAAGGGTTTAAGAACTTGTACCATAGAAATCTACGGATGCGTGACTTTTCATCAAAGTACCTGTAGATGTGACAAAAGTTCCCAAGCCAAACAGCTGCAGCGTCGGAAAACAAAGAGATGCATCACTCCTAAGACCCTGGAGAGGTGATGCGACAGCCCCGCTGCACGCAGGGGGCGTGTTGCGTCGAGCCCGGTCTGTTGGGGAAGCGATGTGTCGCGTCTTCGTGCCGGTTCGCAGGTGATGTGTCGGTAAAGTGTCTCGCACAGGTACTATGCATGGAACTTAGGGTTGCGACGGCGATTGATGCGGCGGTGTTGCCCGGTGCGGCTTCCGTCCTCTTCAGCCGCGATCCCTCGATGCATCGGTTCTTGCAGTGGCAAGAGGCGCTGCAAAGATCTTCGCAGCTGCACGGCGATGCAATGAAAATCTTCTCGCGCTGTTGAGATGCGCCGGTGAAACGTGCCGCAAGAAGAGCGATGCATCAGGTTTTGCAGTTCTTTTCACACTTCTTCTTCCAGCTCCAAAACAACAGCAACAACCTCCAGAGGCTCCACAACTGGGTCAGGCACTCTAGGCAGGTCAGAACTCACACAGCAGAGATCAGCGGAGCTGGGGGTGAAGTTCTTTTGTTTCTGGGACTTCAAAACAGGAGGCCAGCTCTCCTCAGGCCCTTGGAGATCTACTTCAAGCAAGGGACACAGCACACCTTGGCAGAATAGCAACTGCAGGTTAGCCCCAGAACACACAGCAAGGGCAGTCCTTCTCTTCAGTTTCTCCAGCTCTTCTCCTCAGCAAAGGTTCTTCTTGAACTCCAGGAATTATCTAAATTACAGGGGTTTCGGATCTCATATTTATACCCCAAAAGTCTTTGTTCTCTAGGTGTAAGGGGTCCTGGACCCAGTCCAAACCAGTTCTGGGTGCACTCTGCCAGTGCACAACTTCTTCCTTTGTTAGTGTGGGCCAGGGTCATCAGACACACCACAGGGCGTGGAGCCAGCATTGTGGAGGACAGGCACAGCCCTTTTCAGGCCCAGGTGCTACTCCTCCCACCACTCCAAATGCAGGTCGACCTATTCAGCCTAGTGCTACTCACCCAGACTCCTGGAGCCACCCCAGCCCATGCCACTCTCAAGCCAGACAGTCAATCCACAAACAGGCAGATGCACACAGAAAGGTTGAACAAGAAAATAGCCACTTTCTAAAAGTGCTGTTTTCAAACACAGAATTTAAAAACCATGTTATCGGCACTTTATTGCAGCCACAGTCGCGATAAATATATCGCCTCATTCACAAGCTGGTGCTAACAGCCCATATCACCAGTTTACCTGCAATAGCAGTCGCAAAAGACATCGCCACAGATGACTTCAGCAACTAACGCTAATGAGATGCAGAGTTGGCGTTCCCATGCCAAAAGCCGCGACAACACCACTCCGCAACATTCTCAACGACCAGCCAGATCGGCGATAAGAGCACAAAACATGCGACAAGGCGCGTTAGGTGCAGGATTTTAATACCTGCTCTTACCAGGTGTAAAGTTGGACGACAACCGGCACCAGACAAGGGAGCACAGCCCACAGCCACACATGAAGAACAACAGATGCCCCGGAGCAACTGAACATGCAGCCCGGAGCCCCAACAGGGCAACAACACCCACCGCCACCACCCCCAGGACCACCCCCCCGGAGTCCTACTCCGGGCACCCCCAACCCCCCCCTCCCGGACAAAGATATGTCACATCAACGTTACCAAATCATGAACAAAACAATTTGCATTAGGTCGCACAATCACAACACCTAACATACATGTGTGGACAGAAAAAGGAGAATCATACATTCATCTTAGAATATCCAAATAATTTGTTTATTACAGAATAGACCCAAAACAACAATTCTGAAGAGTCATGGCGGGTCATCTCAGGACATTCTGTAAGTCACAGCCTGCAAGACAGACATCTAGATAAGAAGGTGTGTCATGCGCACATCAAAGTACAGAGAGAGAGGGAGAAAGAGAGGGAGAGAGAAAGAGAGAGAGAGTGCTGACACTGTCTCCAACCACGTGCCGGTATACACTGCAGTCCCCCAGGTCCCTTATCTGAAACAGTTGCCAGAGACATGAATGGCAGAGTCCATACAGTTGCACATGCCATCATCGCTCGCCCGCCTCTGAGCACACAGGCTGCTGCATCCCAGCCCCTCCCGCCGCCCAGCTGTGATTGCCCGCCCCTGCGCAGCCAGGCCTCACTGCTCACCTTCTGCGTGTCTCCAAGAGGGCTCACCACGTGCTGGTGTGAGCTCCATGCCCGGGGCCCATGACCATGGCACCCTCCACATCATGCAGCCCCGCACCGCGGGCCACCAGGTCACACACTTGGTTTTGCAAATGGCAGAGATCACATCAGTGCACACAGCCTCATCGCAGGCTGCACACCAGCCCAGCTCTTGGAGTGCCACTTACTCTGTGAAACGTGAGGCAACACCACATGGCGGTAGGCCCACGCTGCCTGCTGGCTCAGGCCTACACTGCAGTCCAGCAGGGCTCACACTAATCCTTACCAGCCCGGACCGCCCAGACGGCGCATCATTGCAGGCTGCACACCCACTTTAGGTGCCCTACCTCAGTGCACCGAAAGACACCGTCCCGTGGCAGCGTGCCTGTGCCTGCACAGTGTATCTGGTGCCACCAACTCTGTGCACCGCTAGCTATGGACCCTTTATGATCGAGTCCCATGGTGCAAACGCCATCATGTCACCGGCACTGGGCAATGTGAGGTGGCAGGGCCCTAGGCCCTCATGCATAAATGAGAACCACACGGAGATACCCCGTTGGAGAGTGGAAATGGCATCCAGCACGTGAGCAAGGCCCTTTTTATTGGCAGGGTCACATGTCCTGTGACGCCGGTGCTGAATGGGTGTGGTGTGGATGTGAACCAGCCGTGAGGGAGTGGCTGTGGCATGCTGACAACTAGACCTGTGAGCAGCAGATACCTACAGGGAAGCATGGGACATTTGGTGCTGTCGACCCCCCTGTGTGCATAAGCGGAGTAGGCTGTCCTGGCGTATGCCAGTCCAACGTAAGGGTGTGAGAAATTTCCCCCGGGGCTCTGGGCGTGGTTCCATCCTGGGCTGGACAAGGAAGTGACTAATGGATGTATCTCTGTTGTAGTGTTAGTGCCACCAGGACCGCAATTGGCAATGTGCCACCCTGTGACCCAAGTCCCACAACATGAACAACATGGACATAAGGGGGAATCACTGACCCCACATTCATCCATACTTCCACACTTGAAAGATCATGGACATGACACATCTGTGTTAACACGAATGTTTATTGCACATTCAGTGGAGTGTTGCAGCTGGAGCAGTACAGGGCCATGCAAACCCCACTTTACATTGTTGGCCCATGGAGGGCCAGCCAGAGTCCTTCAGGGAATGACAAGTACATCAGAAGAGAAGGAGTCCAGTCCGTAGTCTGATAGCTGTGTCATTGATGACCAAACAGAATATGGCAGTCCATGTCGAGGTCCAAGGTGAGTGTCGCAGAGTGCATAGGGGGACAGTCGAAGGTGATGATGCAAAGGGCAGAACCAAGCAGGAACAGGCCACATGGCGGAGATGAATGCTACCGCTTCCTTCTGACCACGAAGGCAGATTCATCCGCATCTTCGTCCTCTGCTATTGCATGTGCCTCACATGTGGGTCGTGGTGTTCTGTCTCCAGCACTGTGTGGCAGTGACAGCTCAGGGGCGGGAGGTGGAATGTCTGCCAAAATGTGTGGCACTGACACATCAGGGGCATGAGATGTGGATGGGGTGGTAGCAGCAGCATCCATCAGCGCCAGGCCCTGTGGCAGCAATGCCATGAGGAGGGTCTTTATGGCATTGAAGGACCCAGCTACCTTTCGCTGGTGTGCAGCCGTGGCAGTCGCTCTTTCCGCACGCGTCCGCTCCATGTTCTCCATGAGCCTCCGCACGAGTCCCAACTCCAGGGCGAGATTGCTGGAGGCACTCTGACTAGACAGTCGCTCTTGTCGCAGAGTCAGGACTCTAGCAATGTCAGCCATGGTCCGCTGGAGAGCATGGAGCGGACTGTGGGTGTCCGTTAGGGACTGTGAGTTGGCCCTGATGGGACTTAGACACCCACGTATGGCATCTAGTTTGGCTGCCATGCGGTCGAACCCCACCTGCACCTGTTCAGCCAGCTTCTCCTGGCACCCCAACACACGGCATTGAAAGGCCATGTGTTCGTCGTGGGGATCCTGGGAGGCAGCCGTAGTGGTGGGTGCTGCCTGCTGTGTGTTCTGTGCAGGGGATGGGTTCTCCTCATAGCAGCTGGGCTGCCCTGTTCCTGGAAGTGGGCTGCGGAGGCCCTCCACGAGCTGTTGGAGGGCGACGGAGTCGAAGGTGTGGTGGTCCTCCTCGTCATCAGAGAAGAGAGGTTCGGACTGCTCTGCAGAAGGTGTTGGATTTCCACCTGCATTGTGAAGGGGAGATGCAGTTTGACATTGTGTTCACATGTATGTTGACGCATTGTACATGTTTACATTCAGACGCATGACAGTGTACATTGTGACTGTTTGGGGGTAGCTGCCTATTGGATGCAGGACAGTGGACATTCCGACTACAGCACGGATGTGTGTTTGTACTTGTGCAATGTCAACTCACATTTCTATGCAATGCCAAATGTGATTGGCCAGTTTCTACGCACATGCGGCTCCAGTTGTGTCCTCTGTTCTGCTGCTGACGTGTTGCGGTTTGTACCACATCATTGTCAATGTTGATGTGCTCTGCATGTAATGTGTGTGTGCCGCATTTTGGGGGAGTCACCCCTGCAGCTCTGATTTGGCTGCCCCTTATCCCTTACATGAGGTGTGCCTCTGGCTTCTGTGCTTATGCAGTGCTGGGATGTTGCATAATTAGGTGCATTGGTCTCTTGGTGGGATTTTGGGGTCTGGGGCATGGTTTGACAGCAGATGTGCTATGCTTACTTGTGCATGTGTGCCATTGTGCCCAGTTCCCCCCATGCCCCCTGTCCCTGGTTGTTACTCACCCTGCTGCTGTTGTGTCTGGTCATGTTGAGCAGTGTCCAGGCCCCAACTCCTGCCACTGTCTCCCCAATGATGACTGTGGACACCATTCCTCCATCTCATCCAGCTCCTCCTGTGGCGCTGTTCTCCCACCTCCAGTCTGCATTACTGCCTTCCGGTTGTTTGCGAGTTTCTGCCTGGTTTTGCACTTCACATCATTCCAGAGCCTCTTGACCTCTTCCATTGTCCTCTTCAGCACTCCGACTGCATTCAACTTGTCCACTATGGTCTGCCATATTCCATTTTTAGTTCCCAGTGACACAGTGGAGGTGACGAATAGTAGTTGATGGTGCTCTATCACCTCCGTTTTCAGCATCCTGAACAGAAAGGTAGTAGTGTTCCCAAGCTGGGAATGCACCGCACATCAAACAATTGTCACAACATTCAAGTAAAGGCATATATTGTAAAACATATCTTTAGGTATCAAGGGGTGCTCAATCAGCCAAAGGCACTTACTACCTTGAAGTGCCGTAAGCAAAGTGAGATCACAAAATGCCGGAAAATTCTCTAGGAAAATTGGCTTGGACAGCACTCCCATATATAAAAAGCTAGGTCATGCACACTGCATATATTACACAGACCAGTAGCAGTATGATAGCTATTAAATCCAAAGTTCTTGTGCAACTTGCAGGATATCTAAAAAGTTCAAGGATGATGAAATGATGATCCAACAAAATTCTGGGTATATTTGATGATTTTAATGTTCTTCAATACATGTTGAAAAAAGGGAAACAGCCAACACGTGTTCCGTCTGTACAAGGCAAGTACAACGACTTTTTCAAGGCTGTGATAGAAAGAAAGTGCAAAAAATAAAGAGCTTTAGAAAACATATGTGTATAATATCTGTACAGTCCAATAAGCACAATTAATGTCAAGAAGATAACACAATTGAATCATTGGAAAATATGCTGTAAAGAAGTAAGAGAGTATATCCTAGATGAAAGTGAAGTGTACCCACAGATGTCAAGTAGATATAAGTGATGATAGCAATGGTGCAGAGAAAGAATGAAAAAGAATGATATATAAACCTAAAGAAAAAAAGGAAGAGATCATCAAAAAGTTGATATTAGCTAGGAAAAAATCTCAATGTAGAGAGATAAAAAGATAAGAACATTAGTACCCAAAAGTTCCGAAGAGAGAACCCAGAAAAGAAGACTAGCGTGCTTTATTGAGAAAATTCAGTAGTGAGATATAGTTTAGTGAGGGTAGAGTGAAATAAAAATATAGTCCAATCCGAAAAAGTGTCACATATCCTGCAAGTTGCACAAGAACTTTGGATTTAATAGCTACTGGTCTGTGTAATATATGCAGCGTGCATGACCTAGCTTTTTATATATGGGAGTGCTGTCCAAGCCAATTTTCCTAGAGAGTTATCAGCATCCTGTTTTCCTGCGGACTGAACCGCTTCTTCCTACTCTTCTTGTCCTTGCCCTTCCCTGACCCCGAAGTCCCAGGCTGGTCTTCCGGGGGCTTGTGTGGGGTTCTGGTTGACCTCTGTACTTGCTCCGGATGCCTCCATTGTGCTTCGCTGTTGGCCTTTTTTTTTTTCTACTTTTATAGTGCATTTTCACGCATGACGCATGGGAATTGCAGGCTTGTGGCTGGTTTTCGCTGATTTTTGTATCGCGATTGGCCTCATCGCAACTTTTGTCACGATCATGTTTCGCATTTTTTCGGTGTCGCGGTGGTTTGACGCGGTCATTTGACGCGATATCGTTGGACTATCGCATGGTGCCGCCGGCTTGAGAATACCACGTTAGCACAGCGTTATTTCCCCGCGCTAGACTGCGATGTGAAGAGTTGGGTTAAGCTAATTTTGCGATGGTTATCACACGTTCTTGAGAATATCTCCAATCCTTCCTAAAAGATGTGTTATTAAATTCTGAGTTCAGGGATACCAGACTCTAATTTCTTATCTTACTCCTATGGAAAAATATGCCTATAAAATTGTTACACAGTATTCCCCATTCTGTCCTGTGGGCAAGATAGCCTTTCAAACGTGAAAAACGAAATTGGCAGTATTTCACTATCAGGACATGTTACACACACCAGTACATGTCCTACCTTTCACATACACTGCATCCTGTCCAGGAGGGTAACTTGGGCCTGACATAGGGGTGTCCTATGTGTAAGAAAAGGGAAGGGTAAGCCCTGGCTAGTGGGTGCACTGGCCAGGTCGACATGGCAGTTAACAAACTGCGCACAGGCACTGCGGTGGCAGGCCTGAGACCTCTTTTCAGGGCTACTCAAGTGGGTGGCACAATCAGTGTTGCAAGCCCACTAGTAGCATTTGAGTTACCAGCCCTGGCACACTTAGTGAACTTTACTAGGGACCTTCTGGTAAGACAAATATGCCAATCATGGATAACCAATCACAGTAACAATTTGCCCAGGGAGTACTTGCACTTTGACACTGATCAGCAGTGGAAGTGCCCAAAGCATCTAAACCAGCAAAAAATGAAATCCAGCACAGCATCCAAAACACAGGAGGTAGAGGCAAAAAGTCAGGGAAAACCACACCAAGGATGCCAGGTCTAACAGTCATTAGCACCACACTTCCTTCCCACCAAAGAGCATAGTGAAAAAATCGAAGAATAGCAGCAAAAGCAGAAGAAAATAAAATCTATATTACAAAAACATCCCCAAGACAATGTGCAACAATTACATATTTTCACATGCGACCAAGCAAAAACTATACTAAAGGATGAAAAATCCAGAAATATATACTTCAGCTGAGGTGGAGAGACACAGGTCACAGGACCAGCTCTGAACTTGATGTCCACATGTGAGTGACCACAGACATGTTCTTATGCTGCCTGAATTCCCAGGTCTTCCATGAGACAACCTGAGAGCGATGTCACTTTGAGTCATGCTGAATAGCGACTAGATCCTCTTGAACCACAGGCAGCCAGAAGCAAAACCAGCAGGACCCTCACTGTTACCTGGCTGGACCGCATGTGGGGCCAGCAGGTCTGCCCTTACTACCCAAACTTCTTTCTAATTGGGAGCACATTTCCAAACGTCATGAGCCGCCATCCCCTTTAAAAATAACCCGCTTCTAAGACTTTTTTTCTCTAGACAATTGATTGGGTGGTATTTATTGTAGTTACATTAGAGCAAGAAAAATATGACTACTGCACACATTATACAATAAACGGACCCCCCTAGGCACAGCTGCCTACTTGGGTTAAATTATGAATAATGCTCCCTGTTTTCTGTTTTTACTGATTTTTACAGATAAATACAGACAGAAAACCATTTATGTTCTTGTCTGTATTTATTTTTAAATATGGATGAAAACAGAAATTGGGTGCTTTTTGAGCGATTCTAAATACACTTTGCTGTGACTGCCAGGCCAATAGCTGTGTGGATTGAGAGGTAAGGGGGTTATAAAAGAAAGGAATTTTAGTAAAGAGGCTTAAACAGTAGCAGATATGCACAAGGCTGATACTGAGATGCGCATATTTTCATATAAGTGCATTAATTTATCTTCTTTGGATGTTCATTTATCTGAAACCTGGCAGGAATTCAACCATGACTGAATATTTATTGGTTAAATAAACATGGAAATATACCAGTTTCAGCTTTATTTTTCTCACAAAACCTATAATAAATATGGATAAATACAGATAAAGTTGGCAAAAAAATATATATGGATAAATGCAGACGTAAATGTCAAAAAAATAAATACCATAAAACTGGAAGCCCTAATTATGAATAAGAGAAATTGGTATGCTTAGATGCCCAAACTGGCCTCCAGCACCCAAGGATCTGGGGGTTGGACCTTGGCTACAGTGCAGTCTACAATCTGCCCCAGGTCTGTAGCCTCTAGGTGCAACAACAGAGCTTTGGTGGGAATAGGCTCCATATCCCCTAGCAACATAGGCTACACCGACAACTAGGGAAAATATTACAGCACGTTATCAATATTGGTAAAGTACAGACCAATATTGGTAAGTACAGGTCACTAAGATCATAGTTAGTAACAGAGCAATACAAGCCTGGCACATGGGTGAGCATGGCCAGATGCCATTAACCCTCTTCAATCGTCAGCATAGTATCCATTAAAATGTCCACGCCCTGATTAGATAGGTTAATTCCGTCCATAGGGAAGACTGGACCTCCCCTCGCCTCGGTTCATTCTACGCCAAGCAATGTCAGGAAGTTTACTGGCAAGCCTGTCACATTCGTCCCTAATGGCTTGCAACACTGCCTTGAGCCAGGAAGCAACATTGGCATTGTGTCCTAAATGCAGAATAAATAAATAGGGGTTATCAGCTTCGCATTATGCAGTGTTTTTAATGCGGCCGCAAAAAGTGATGAAAGACAAAGATTACTACTGTCCACGCCAATGCTTGATGCACGCATTCACCTATGCCCCTTAGCTCTCTTTAGCAAGGACACTGCTGAATCCACAAAGGAGTGACTTAGCAACACACCACATAGATGTGTCCTTAAAACAAAGAGCAAACCAGGAGAGGAGTGAGGATGAGTACAGAGGCTTAAATAAAGCCAACTCATGGCACAAACTTCTGACTGAACAGGGGCGTGGGACAATGGTACCATTCACAGATACCTCCTGGGAGATAACAGATTGTGAAGTAATCCGAACTTGACAAGTACATTCTCACAATATCCAGAGGGGAGCCAACAAAGTCAGGAAAAGGTCGATTAATACAACATTTTAAGCTCAATCAGGGAGGTCAAACAAGAGCTACACCGCACTCACTGCCGCCCTCAGAGAGCACTTGCCTTTTGTTTTCCGATTGCATTTGGTCTCTGGATGTGAGAAGGATGCTGCAGAAGAAGCTCACTTTATGAAAATGCCCAACTATAATCTGTCCTATTGAAGGACCAGCATGCACCTTTCTTGTTAGGCACGGACAAGGGACCCAGAAGGAGTTTTTCGACTTGATAAAGCCACTCTCGTCACACAGAAAGTCATACCAACGATTGACCTCCTTCGGGTGCACTGGATATCATTGTTTTCAGCCTGTGGCCTTCAGAAACTTAACAAGGCGATCTTCAAAAAGTCCACATGAGACTTAAAGATCGCTGTGACTCAGAACACTAGCTGCATAGCAAGGCTTGTGTCTTCCTTAAAAATAACAGAATTGTACAAAGTGACTCCCAAAAGACGGTTAGCTTTTGTTCCCCTCCCATTATCTTTCTTATTCCTATGCCTGCATCATATTCTTTAGCTATAAGTATAGCTCCTTCTTAGTTCCGTTTTCCTAGATTCATGAGAAAAATGTCAGATCTTCTGCTCAACCTCCACCAAAATATGTGTTCAATTTCCCAGAACCTGACAAGACTGGTCCCCCCTGACTTGTTTGCTCTGTCTCATCTGACCTCTTCGAGCAGGCATCACTGAACTTGAAACCACTCGAACCCAGTTCATGTTTGCTCTGAGGCCTTCCTTGCACCTTTTTCAGCTAGGGCAATTTGGATAGTGCTTTCTATCGCGGGGGACCGTGTGTGGCGTAACAGAACCACAGACCAGTGAAACCTAGGATACGGCAAGAGATGGTGGGAACACCAATTCTGGTGCTTGTTCAGGGGTTAGACCGCTAAACTGAAATGGCACTTCGGACATGAAAGGCAATGAGGATTAGGATAGCTACCTAGACCCTGCGGGTCATGGGCTATGAAGCAGTAGGCTGTGATGCGCATGTTGAGGGGTCCTACATGCCCTTTGGGAGCCACCAGAGAACACCACTTCAATGGGATCCATACGCTCCTAGACCTATCCTCCACTTTCTGGTTTGCTGGACCTGTGTGCTGGCCCAAAAGATATTTCTCCCCTCAAAAGTCTAGGAATCTGACCAAAGTCTAGCCGGGTTGTCATTTTGTGCTGGACTAGTTCAGTTCCATTTTCACTCAGGATGCTGTTTAGAAGTTGTGCCCAAAGAAAAGGCTCTTGCATACCGAAGCTTTCCACCCAATTAACAAAGGGCCCCAAATTACAGTAGATTTCCCACTACGGTAAAAACCAAATCCTAGATTGCCAACAATAACCTCCCTCTAATTTTCCTAATGGTGGCAAAAATATGAAAAGATGTACTCAGGCTCCTATAGTTTAGTTTAGTTCAATCTGTGATTTGATTTTTGATCTTCTGATCCCATATCTTCCTGTGACACATGAAATGCAGTCCAACCACCAAATGTTTTCGCATCCTTCCTTAGCCTCCAGCCATTTCAGACACCCATTTCATGCCAAGAAACACACAGTGAAATAAAAATGAATCCCACTCACGTACCCTCCCACTCCGCTGCTGCCATCAATAAGGACAACCCAGAGTACCTTCTCCAAAAAATCTTTTCACCACTAAACAAAGGTCACGGGCTAAGGCAATGAACGAAGCAATCCAGTCATGCTCTAAACAAAAGGATAGCTGGTGCACAGAAGAAATAGGAAAGTAACAGAAGAGGGCTTTGGCACATTGGGGTATCTAGGAGACAGTGAGATTGATACTGTGTTCAACCTAGGGTCTTACACCCTCTACATGCCCATGGCAGCAGGAGTTGCCCTGGATGTGATGTCACTTCCTGTCACCCTAAACAACCCAAGGTAGCAGTAAACAAGGACGTTTTTTTTTTCAGTTTGAAATGCTTTATTGAGAAAGTAGTGAAAAAAGCAAAACAAAGAGACATTGACCAATACAACTGATATTAACAATGCTGAATTAAAAGTACAATAGGCCAATACCATCTAATATGTAGATCAAAAGAGAAAACATTATATAGATAAACCAAAAAGCATTTGTAAGATTTTATGTGTAAAGACGGGAAGGAAAGGAAAAAAAAAGAAAAAGAAAAAGAAGGAGGAGGAAAGAAGACAGAGGAAAGGAGGAAAAGAAAAGGAGACATTATAAAAGAGGTAGGAAGCAAATATGGCAAATAGAACAAACAGATAAGAAAATCTGAAATAGATTATCAGTTGAGTATAGGAAGATAAGCAATATAAGAGATATGATAAGGAGGACAGAGCAGAAAATCACTCATGGAGGTTTGAAATTCTCAGAGGATAAATGTGAAGTGCGCTGCGAAGCCATGCGATCAAGGTATGTTGTGAGGGGCAACCAAAACAAATCTCTATTAAGAGAAGGAGTGGAGGAGGCAGCAAAGCGCACATCAAGCCTATGGTGGTGACAAAGAGAGTTCCACCAGCACTTTATGGATAGATTATTGAGAGATTTCCAGTTAAAGGCTATGTGTTGAAATGCCAAAGCAAGCATAAGGTCTAATAGACCAAAACAGTCTGAGGGGATATCCAAAGAATCAGAAAGACTGCCTAAGAAAAGAAGAGGAATAGAGTAGGGGACAGAGATAGAGAATAGGCGAGAAACATAGGACCAAACCTCATTCCAAAGATTAACAACAGGGGGGCAGAGAAAGAAAAGGTGAAGAAGGTCAGCATTAGAGGATCCGCATGTCCAACAATTAGCGCCATGAGTAGGGGAAAAGCGAGAAACAGAAACTGGGGAGAGATATAATCTGTGGTACAGAAAAAACAAGGATTGAGTCAGGGAGGCAGAGCGGGAAATTTTGAAGGATCTGGACCAAATTTTATCCCAAAGAGTAACCGACCAGTCACACCCTAGATCTAACTCCCAAGCATGTTCCAACTTAGATTTAGAGCGGTTCGGAGAAGGGGAGGAGAAGGATTTATAAATAAGAGAGGCTTTGGGAAGAGTGAGCAAAATTTGAAGGAGGGGAGGTTGGGAGATAGGAGATGACGACGAGGGTAGGGAATAGTAAACATCGAGAATAAGAGTCATAAGAACAGTGAACTTGTGCCAGAAAGATTGAGGACAATGAAATAGGAGACGAAACCGAGGAAATGAGCATGGAAGAAACCCATCAAAGAGCTGTTTAACCCATATAAGACCCTTTGTTTTCCAAGAAGACCAATAGATAGGCCTATTGTTGAGGAGGAGAAGTGAATTATACCAAATAGGAGTTTCTAAAAAGGATTCACGAGTAATAGGAGTAGAACGGCCCAAGGAATTTAGAAGGGAGAAGGTATATTTGAATAAAGGAAGAGAGGTGGACGAATTCTTGGCAGAGAAATGAATGATTTCAAGAAGAGAAAACGGGGAGAGTAGCGAGAGTTCAATAGTAAGCCAAAGAGGATCAAAAGGAAAAGGTTGCGAGACAAGCCATCTAGAGGCTTGACGTAGAGAGAAAGCCTTATGATAGAGACGAAAATCTGGGAAATTGACTCCACCATTCGATTTCGGTTTTCGAAGAGTACTTAGAGCAACCATGGACTTTTTCTGCTTCCATAGAAATTTAGAAAGACAGGAGTCAATGCGTTTAAAATGAATATCCGGAATGTGTACAGGAAGCATGGAGAAAATGTATATGAGGGTAGGGGATACCATCATCTTAATCGAATCCAGCCGACCCCACCACGAAAGATAAAGGGGATTCCAAGAGGATAATAATTTATCAATACGGGAGATAGCTATAGACATATTCAATTGAATGGATGTGGAGATGGAGTTAGAAAACCATATACCGAGATATTTAATTTTTAGAGGAATTCCATGCGAAGCCAGTAGAGGAAAACTGATGGGGGAAACAGAATTTTGTAAGAGGAAGAATCTCAGTTTTGTCGGAGTTGATCTTATATCCAGAGACCAGTGAAAAGGAATCAAACTCAATTAATAGAGCTGGAATAGATTGTTCGGGGGCAGAAATAAATAGAAGGATGTCATCAGCGTATGCGGAGAGTTTCAAATGTGTCTTGCCATACTGAAAACCGGAAATAGATACATTGTTCCGAATAGACGTCAGAAATGGTTCAAGGGCGAGAACAAAAAGAAGCGGGGATAAAGGACAACCTTGACGGACACCACGCTGGAGAGGAAAATACGAGGATATATGACCATTAACTAGAACCGATGCTTTAGGGGCCGAATAAAGTAAAGAGATAAGGGAAATGAATTTAGCACCAAAGCCATGCCAGCGCAAAGCAGCAAACAGAAAGGACCAATCCACTCTATCAAATGCTTTCTCAGCATCAACAGAAATAGCAGCCAAAGGAATGGGAAGAGAAGCAACTTTATTCAAAACATTGAGGAAAAGACGAGAATTGTCCGAAGTGAGTCTACCCTTAACGAAACCGCATTGCTCCTTACCAATAAGGTGTGGCATAAGAGGGTCCAAACGTAGAGCCAAGAGTTTGGCAAATAGTTTATAGTCCACGTTGACTAAAGATATCGGACGGTAGTTTTTACAAAATTGAGGGTCACGACCTTCCTTGGGGATAAGGCAAATCGTAGCTTCATGAAAAGTGCCAGCCGCCGAACCGGAGAGGAAAAAGGATTGAAAAAGTGATAAAAGTTTAGGAAGCAAAAGGTCAGAGAAATGCATGTAAAATTCAACGGAGAAGCCGTCAGGGCCCGGTGCTTTA
Organism: Triturus cristatus; assembly: GCF_964204655.1. Classification (NCBI taxonomy): domain Eukaryota; kingdom Metazoa; phylum Chordata; class Amphibia; order Caudata; family Salamandridae; genus Triturus; species Triturus cristatus. The sequence goes on from NC_140590.1 coordinate 807,600,361, forward strand.
CCTTTAGTAAGAGTCCTTAAGGCACTATCAAGCTCAGTAATAGAGAGGTCATGTTCAAGATCAGGGAAGTTAAGGTGGGAGGTGGAGGGGGCAGGGAGCCTATCAAAATAGGATTGAAGAAGTGAAGCGGAGGGAGGAGATTCGGGTGTATAAAGGGACTGATAGAAAAGTTGGAATTGGGTAAGAATGTCTTGTTCCTTATGGAGAAGCAGATTATCAGAAGAGAAAATAGAGTCTATAGAGGTACGTTCTTTGTGGGTTTTAAGATAGTTAGCTAAAAGCTTGCCCGACTTATTGCGGCCCCCATAGTAACGAGCGCTACTCCGAAGCAAAATCGAAGAGGCATTATCAGTGGTGGTCTTATTAAAATCAAGTTTAGCGCGTATAAGATCTGGCAAAACAGAATTGTTAGATGAAGTATAGAATTTATGCTCTAAAGATTTAATATGAGCCAACACGCCTTTCTGTTTATTAAGAAAGTGCTTCTTTTTTTTAGAAACAAAATCAATAACAAAACCACGTGCGGTTGCTTTAAAAGAGTCCCAGATAACATGAGGGGCCAGAGAGGGATCAGAGTTAAGTAAGAAGAATTCCTCAGCAAAGGAGAGAAAAGAAGAAGAGAAAAGAGGATCTGTAAGAAGAGAATTGTTAAAACGCCAACGAGAGGACTTAGGAGAGGGAGGAAGAAGATCGAGGGACGTGACAATAGGGGCATGGTCAGAAATAACTATGGGTTCAATAGAAGAGGATAAGAGGTTCTGAGAAAGGGGTTGAGAAAGAAAGATATAATCAAGGCGGGAAAGAGAGGCATGAGGAGGCGAGAAGAAGGAGTAATCAAGGGTATCAGGGTGTGAAAGTCTCCATGAATCAATGAGATGTGATTGTGAGATGGTGTCAAGAAATTGTTTGTGTGATTTGTGAGGGGTAAAACGAACAGTAGACTTGCGATCAAGAAACGGGTCAATAATCTGATTACAATCACCTCCTAAAATAAACATGGTATCTCTATGCTGAAAACATTTCGAAGTAATTAAAGGCCAAAAATTACAATCAGGGTGAGTAGGGCCATAAACATTAAGAACAGTTAAAGATACAGAATTGATTAATAATTTAACTAATACCCATCGACCTTCAGTGTCCCTCTCTTGGGAAATAACCTTACATTTTAACTTTTTGTGACATAAAATAGCAACACCATTTTTCTTATTGGAAGAGGGAGAGAACAAAACCGTACCCACCCAACCTCTCTTCAACTTAAGCGACTCAGCTTCAGTAAGATGGGTTTCCTGTAAAAGGACTAAATCTGGGTTATAAGAAGCTAGGTGGGAAAGGATTCTCTGTCTCTTAATTGGGTTAATAAAACCTTTTACATTCCATGAAATAACTTTGAAGGCAAAAACAATAAGACGATGAACACAGAAAAAAAGCCATAGCAACATGAAGAACAAAAAAAGTGCCAATAAGAACATGAGAGGAAAAGACGAGAGGAAAGAAAAGCAAAAGGTGCGGTTAAAAGGGAATAAGAAAGAAGCTGTAATAATAATACGAGCAGAGATAAGATAGAGACAGATAATCGGGGAAGCAGAAGAAAAAGGGAATAAGAAAAGAGATAAAACAATAGGTCAAATAGAGGAGAAATAAAAATAAATAGCCAGGGGAGGGAAAGAGAAGGGAGAGAAAGGGAAGGGCAAGAGAAAGAAAGAATGAGAAAAGACAGTACATATCCAAAAAGGACGACTGAGAGAGACATACCTGACGGGGGAAAAGAGAGGATATTGGGGTAGTGGAAGGATTCAACAAGAATGACCTCCCGGACCAGGAGAACAAGCTGCACCAGGACGGAAGGTAGGTAAGACGCACCATGTGGGATGAAAAGGAATGCACCAGTCAATCTAGGGGAGAAGAAAAGATAATGCAAACCATTATTCAGACAATTGTACAAAACAATATAGAAATACAAGATACATAAGGAAGAAGTCACAGTCCAAAAACCGATAAAACCAACAACAACAAACGTGACAAACAGATATTATTACAAGAATATCATTCGGAAAACCTGGAAGAAAAGAGAGAGGGTGAATAATCAACCATTAGCAGAATTGGAAGTATCCATGCCAGCATTTGTTTGGATATGAATGAAGTTTTTGAGTTCAGCAGGGTCTTGAAAAGTCCAGGTATGATTTTGATGGGTCACCTTGAAAAGACAAGGATGGAATAAACCATACCTCGCACCAAGAGAGCGTAGAGGAGCCCGAAGATTCAAAAACTCTTTCCTTCTTGCAGCAGTAGCTTGAGAGACATCTTGAGATAGAAATACCCTCTGGCCCATCCAAGAGACTTGGCGCTTAGATCGAGCTGAAGAAAGGACCAGAGGAGATCAGTAAACTTCAGAAAAAGGATTATGACACCTCGTGGTTTAGTTGAGGTCGAAGAGCGTGGGCCAAGTCTGTGAGCTCTCTGGATGCTTAGAGAAGTGGTGGCAGGAATGTCCAAAAGTTTCAGAAGAAAAGAGGAGAAAAAAGTAACAGGATCATCTCCCTCCAAGGATTCCGGAAGACCATAAATACGCAGGTTGTTCCTCCTATTTCTGTTTTCCAAGTCCTCAGTATGTTGCTGGAGTGTGAGGACAGTCTTTTCCAGAGAGGAGATGCGTTGAGAGTTAGTATGAATCTCCGTAACCTGTTGCTCCATGGAGGATACACGGGTATCCATAGTTGCCCATTTTGCTTCAAAAAGCTGCATCTTCGTGTTGGTCTCCTCCACAAACGGGCGCAAAGCACGAATCTCTTCCAGCAATAACTCCATAGATATAGGAGATGGCGGCTTTTCAGGAGGAGGGGAGTCCTGCTTCAAGCGTTTAGATGGTGTAGTAGTAGAAGGAGCTTTGTTTACAGCAGGTTGTGTTGGGGAGGAACGGTTGAGAGCCGCTGCTGCCATTTGATCTGTAGGAGGAGAGTGATCTGCTGGTGAAGGGGAGGAAGAGGATGGCACTGGAGAGGCCTTCGAGGGCACAAAAACGAACTTTGGATTACGTAATTTGCCCATAAAGACCTAAAACGTGCAAAAAATAAAATGAGGAAAAGCAAAGTCTGCCAGAACAGCGTGTTCTGTAAGCCAAAGGTCCAGGATAATCCAAAAAGAAAAAGTTCAGAAATGGTTCAGAAATGTTCAATAATGGTCAATAGTGCTCAATGAAGAAGCGTGGAGACCAGCGAAAACCAATGAAACAGCACTCTGAAGCAACCATTCTCCCAGTATATCATTGTGCCCCAACCGACGACGAGATCCTCCTGTAAAAAATATCAAGGTAACCTGAGGACAACTGGGGCATGCAGACGATAGCTTAGCAGTTGACAGGTAGAACCAAGCCCATTTAACCTAGCCTCAAGAATTGCCAATCGTAATAAGAGTAACAAGCAGTGGCCCAAAAACATCCTGCAGCAGAAACCCATAGAGCAAAAAGCATCAGGAACAATGTCAGGTCAATTGTGGAGGGTAAAAGGAGAAAAAACTATTCCTGACGAGTCATCAACGATTAATGAAAAAATGCTTCATTGACAGAAGACTCATGAGGTAACTGCTGCTGAAAGGAAGCGGATGGGCTAGGACACTTCTGGAGAAAGGCACGATTCATATTGAGGCAGGAGCAACAAAAAGCAAGGGATGAGCCATTGAAGATTGACCAATGTTCATATGAGGAGAAAAAGTACACACATACCAGCCTCGCGCAGGAACGTCGCGCTAGTCACAAAATGGCGGCCGCGCTGAGGGGCTCACAGAATGTGATGAAAACGGGGTATTTTCATCAAAGAAGTCGAGCCTGGCGGTCACATTGGCGGGAGACGACGTTCCGATCGTTGAATCCAGCGGAACTGCGCTAAAACGGCTGGAAGAACTCCAAAAATTAAAGCAGGGTCCGTCGCGGCACAGCGGAGCTCCGAGGTCAGGCGGCCATCTTGCTCGGCGTCCAAACCACGCCCCCAACAAGGACGTTTTTAACCTAGCGGTGCTGGATAAAAGGTCCTCTGCCCAAATCTGCCGACCCATGCTGCTCCCTAATCATGAGCTTAATACCAGTGTTGCAGAATCTAGCAGGGGTGCATGAGCGTAAAATGGCGGCAGTGATGGCCTGGCCGGTGGTACATGATCGTAAAATGGCGGCAGTGATGGCCTGGCAGGTGGTGCATGCTCGTAAGATTACGGCAGTGATGGCCTGGCCGGTGGTGCATGCTCGTAAGATTACGGCAGTAATGGCCTGGCCGGTGGTGCATGCTCATAAAATGGCGGCAGTGATGGCCTGGCCGGTGGTGCATGCTCGTAAGATTACGGCAGTGATGGCGTGGCCGACTTTAAGGCAAGGCTAATGAGTGACTTCCTAGGACTACACAGACCACGGAGTGGGGGATGGTTCGCTGGATTACACTTATAAACACTGATGGTCAGTCTTTTGCCATAAGAGGCGTGGCAACAACATTTTCTTCTAAGGGTGAAGGACGCTTTGTACTGGCTCTTTATACAAATAACCATGACATAAACTAGTTTCCGCCTTTCACTGAATCCTGATACAGCCCCCTGAGAGATGTGGTTCTGGTCTGCATGAGGGGATTCAGTCAACCAGGAACAAAAACCTTTGTTGTACTGACAGGCTGTTGCTGTTGCTATCCTTCTATCGGGTCGTTTTTAAAAAACTGAATAATATGTCCTCTGGTGGTTTTATTCTTCAAATTGCACTTTATCCTGCTGCTATTGTGTGGGGGGACTTTTAAGTGTTTACTTCAAACTGCTGCTATCACCGTTTTTATAACTAGCCTGAACATCGTTTTTAATCATTCTTAAAATCAGCTGCACTCTCGCAGATTTGGGAAAGGTCGCATCGACATTCAGGGAAAGATATTTATTTGCTCAGATTTTACCTGCTGTTTCCTTTTATACTCATTGCGCTCGACCCTGGCGGGACCCGGATGTTAGCGGGCCCGCACGGCACTCAGGGTTGGCGCGCTAGTCTTTCCTTGACCTCTATTGTATGGAGCATTTATCAGGCGCGATAAGGCGGACGCGCAGCGGACGCGCGCAGCGGGCGCGCCGGCGGCGCGCCGAAGGCGCGCCAAAGGCAAGCCCGTCTGCGCCCGTCAGCGTCCGTAACGCGTCCAGCGCCACAACCCCTGGTCGATCTCGTTCCATAAAATACAGCAGGGTGGAGATGCTGGCCTATGATCATGGCTCGTGTAAATTACACGATTTAACTCCCCCAGGTAAGACCGAGTGTGTTAACTGCGGGTTTCGCTTGGGAGGCCTGATCGAGGCAGAGTTAAGAGGGAGGGAAGGTAGCATGATGAATACTCCTAGAAACATTCAGATCGTTCCCCCCCCCCAGCCTAGAGTAGCTGGTTGTGGATCCGGCGATCAGGAACGATACATTCATTGTATGATGCTTAATGTTCGGTCATTGAGCAAACATAAATATCAAATCGAAGACATAATTCGAAGTACCAACATTGATATTATGTTTCTGACTGAAACATGGGCAGATAATGCCTCATGTCCAGACTGGAACACAGCCCTACCTCAAGGTTATGCGGTGATTTCACACAACAGGGAAGGGGGAAAAGGGGGGGGCATTGCTATTGTCCATCGGGATTATATTAATCTGCGAATAAGTGCCATTCAAGATCTTTCGGCGGAGGCCGTGCATTTTACTATCAGCAGAAATAATGAAATGAATGTTCAGGGCCTATTACTTTACCGCCCCCCTGGTCCAAAAGCAATTTTTGCCCAATCATTGATGACCTACTTAGAGTCACAAACCGATTCGGGCCCGTTTCTGCTGCTTGGTGATTTTAATTTTCACCTGGAGCTTGGGGACAATTCAGACACGGGAAAACTCCTTGACAATCTTGTCACTTTTGGACTGATCCAGTTGGTTGTTGAACCCACCCACCAGGCGGGTCACACCCTGGACGGTATTTTTTCTAACGACTCTACTACAAAAGTGATAAAGGTTATTCCTCTGTCCTGGACAGACCATTATGCAGTCCTGTTCGGGATTAAGCTCCTATTTCCACTGTTACAGAAACAGATAAAATCAACGAAAATCCTGTCCCGACGGTGGAATAAAGTCAGTGCTGAGGATCTACTAGTGGCCCTCAGTACAGGTCCTGGGCCGCTATCTACGGACTGCAATTTGGCAGCATCCAACATTAACGATTGGCTTCAATTAGCAGCTGATCAGGTAGCCCCTGAAAGATGGTCTACCATTAGGAGGCATAAGCCAACCTCTCCTTGGTATAACTCCCAGCTGAAAGCTATTAAGGTGAAATGTCGTACCGCCGAGCGAAAATGGCGGCTGGAGTATGATATAGTCGCAAAAATGATCTATAATACTGCCCTTAAAGATTATAAAATGGCCATTATTGAGGCAAAAAAGAGGTTTTTCGCAGACAAAATAGATGAAGCAGGAAACTCGGCTAGAGAGCTCTTTAAAACTGTTATTTTGCTCTCTAAAGCCCAGCAGGGCTCTGCTTTTCACCCTGACCAAATAATCTGTGACAGGATGGCAACTTACTTTCAAAAGAAGGTTCAAGTTATCTATGATGACCTCTCTGAGGTTTGCCTGCTTACAGACAAAGTACAATATCCTCCAATGACAGTTAGACCACTCTCTGGGGAACTTACGAGTTTCCCCAGGATTGGTCAAGAGGAAGTTAGTAATACACTTCTTTCCTTAAAATCAGGATCATCTAACGACCCTTGTCCTGCCATTGTGCTCCATCGGGTTGCAAGTAGAATTGGGGAAATGCTAACCCCACTGTTAAATCAGATTGGAGAATTTGGTATCTTTCCAGCCTGCTGGAAGACGGCAATTGTTAGGCCCTTATTAAAGAAGCCCACGCTGGACCCTACAGAGTTAAAAAACTACCGACCGATTGCTGGGCTGCCCATAATGGCTAAGATCATGGAAAAATTCATGAACAGAACTCTGACTGACCATCTCGAAACTAACGAGCTATTGGATGTAGCCCAGCATGGTTTTAGACCAAGTCATTCGACTGAATCTGCCCTGATCGTAGTCACAGAAGAGATCCGTAGAACTATAGATCGGGGGGGAAATGCAGTCTTGGTTCTGCTTGATTTGTCGGCAGCTTTCGACACTGTGAACCACACAGTGTTGGGTCAGCGGCTCCAAGATGTGGGCATTAGGGGCACAGCACTGTCCCTTTTATCTTCCTTCCTGGACGAAAGAGTTCAGAGCCTGAGTTGGGAGGGTTTACAGTCAGAGAGCTTTTCTTTGCCTTGTGGGGTCCCTCAAGGCTCCGCTTTGTCACCTACCCTCTTTAATATCTATATGCTGCCATTGGCGGCATTGATTAGGAGGCATGGCTTTGAATTTACATCATACGCCGATGATTCGCAGCTTATAATCTCCATGACTAAACATCCTGAGAACACGGCAATCAGGTTTCATGCCTGCCTGGAAGAGATCATAGCCTGGATGAATCGTAGCTTCTTAAAAATAAACACCGATAAAACGGAGGTCATCGAATTTGGCTGTGGCCAACCTCGGTGGGATGCTTCTTGGTGGCCTACGACAGCCGGGCAATGTCCCACCCCAGCAACTAAGATCAGAAATCTGGGGGTCATCTTTGACTGTAATCTAACCTTCTCGGCTCAAGTGAACAGCCTTACTTCCTCCTGCTTTTTCCTTATTAAAACCTTGAAGAAGATCTTTCCTTTTATTAGTAAGGAACAACAGAAATTAGTGGTAGTGGCTCTCCTGCTCTCAAAGTTGGACTACTGTAATGGTCTATTTTTGGGAATTGACAAGACCCAAATGAACAGACTTCAATCATTACAGAATGCTGCTGCGCGACTGCTTCTGGATATACCCAGAGGTAAGCCCACCTCTGAAGCTATCCGTACCTTGCACTGGCTTCCAATGCAGGATCGTGTTGAATTTAAGGCCTTATGTTTGGTCCATAAGGCTTTTTATGGAGGCGGTGCCAGGGCTATGCGGTTACTGTTTAGACACTACATTCCGGCTCGACCATTACGATCCGGTACTCAAAATCTTCTTTGTTTGGATAGGATCAGGAAGGCAAGATGGGGTGGTAGAGCGTTTTCACATCGGGCGGCTCTATTATGGAATTCATTGCCTGCAGCCATGCGACTACAATCTAACAGATTGGCGTTTAGGAGAGCTTTGAAAACCTTGCTATTCTCTAGGACATAGCTGCATGTAACAGGCTATTGGCTTTACTAGGTTCTTACCCCCCTTAGCGCCAAGACGCCACGGCATACGAGCGCTTTATAAGCATATATCCTATCCTATCCTAACACAGGAACTCAGAAAAGTGTCCGGGTTAAAAACGCACTGCCAGTTTTTTTTTATTTAGCATATAATCATGTTTGTCTCTGCTACTAGGAGGCTATGTTCATTGTATTGTCGCTACTTGTGGCTGCACGCAAAATCTTAAGGCACAGGTATGAGCATATGAACCACAGAGGCGGGGCTACTGTTTTCCTCACAGGTACAATCAGCCTTTGCCACGAAATCAACCATGCCTTGTTCTAGATCTCGCAGCATTTTTGAGGCCTCCGCATTTTACAAAACATAATAGACTTTTCCAAACCGCTCGACATCAGTGTTACACCAGCGCTCGTCAACATTTGAAGCGAACTACCAATTATCCATGTGCAGAGTAGGCAGAAGCGCCGGGGTGCCAGGTCCCTCAACTGCTGAGCAGGCTCAGTGTGGTCCGCAGCCGACAAGCGCAGCACTCCTTCAAGCAGCGCAGATAGGGCATAAGACACAAACCTACCGTCAATGGCGGCTCTCGCCTGACATCACAGGCAGCACGTGCTGCCACTGCGCGTCCTGTTCCCGCTCTGCTCCTGGCTGAGGGAAGGGAGCACGTCACGAGATCCTGATACGAGGAGGGCAGAACATTAGACAGCCGAGGAAAAGACAAGGACGCCTTTCTTGTCAATTTGCCAGAATAATCTTGAAAATGTGTTAAAGAGGTTGATTATCATGGATCAAAGCTGCTTGGCGTATCTATATGGCTGCAATCCTAAACCATTTATCGTAGGTCAGCATAAAAGTACAAGCACTATAAACAAGCACTCGCCTAGCATTGATTAAGTCATGTAAAACAGACCTCTTTAAATATTCCATCCAAACTTGCCTCAACCTTGTTTTAAAAACGTTCATTCTTTGAATACTGTATATGTTCTATTATTCCCTAAACGTGGGGAAAACATACATGTGAACGTACAATAGGCAAACCTAATTTTACCACTTCCATTTGTGCTTGTATGCAGTTTCTTTGCTGTTTATGTAAAGCACTCACACAGTGAGGAGGCCACTTCAGAGTGGTAATGCAAGAATACCATGACCGCAAACATTTGACGTCCTTGGGTAGACATTTGCCTTCATGTGTCATGTTAATACATTTGTTTAGCGCCCGAATACCACAAGGTGTCTTGGCGCTAGAGGTCTAGAGTAAGCAAGGGCCTCTATTTATTAAACAGCCAAGTTTTCAGGGCCCTTCTAAAAGCAGACAATGTCAGAAGTGTTCTAATGGGAAAGGGGAGATTGCTCCAGAGTTTAGTGGCTGCCACCATGTGCCTTTTTATTGTATCACAAGTACCAACATGACACATGAAATGCCGTCACTGCATGGTAAGGGAAATACCTCCAGGGTGCATGAAGTACTTGAGTTTTAATGTATGACAGGCAGGGCCGTAGCCACGGGCAGGGGTGGGAGTATCAATTGAGGGCCAGGCCAGCCCAGAATAATCTTTGCCCCCCCACAAACAAGCAGGGCCGCTGCCACACTTTAGAGGTGCAGCAGTTTAGAAGATAAATGAGCAATAAAAATCCCTCTATGGGGTCGATTCCGATCTGGGTCGGAAGGGCACCAAACGCGATCCGGCCGGAAAAACTACGAGCTGTATGCGTGTTTTCATCCCGACTCGTACAGCTGTATGACCGAGCCAGTATGATGCGAGCTACGTGAAACTCACCGACCGAGTTGTTTCCGGGTCCGAACCGCTCCATATGTCTCGATCGGAAGCTAAGCGTGGCGTGCAATGGATGGGATTTACGACCGAGCCAGTACGATGCACATGTCGGACAGCCTGTGCGAGCCGGAGTGTTCAGCTCGCAAAACATCCAGCTGGTTGCCATTGGGGGTCCGCGTCGGACCCCCTGTCACCCACAGCCCTACGACACGGACACAGGGGGAGACAGGCATGTGTGGTGCGGATGGCACCGACGCGTACCCACTGTTGGGGGCACCCTTGTGCGAGATGTACCCATTCAGTCAATGGGAGCCTATGTACGCGTCGTACGACCAGCTCCCATTGACTTCTATGGGAGTCCGACCGAACCAAGTCTGGCAGCATACGGCCGCATCGTACTCGCTCGGTCGGACTGCAGGACTCTGGCTCGGTCGGAAAACACTCCGGATCCGGCTCGGTCGGAGTGCTTTCCGACCCGGATCAGAATCGGCACCCAAGTGTTGTTTTTATTTTGGTACATTTTCAGTGTGTTTGAAGACATTTTAAATGTCAATCTGCCTTTTGACAAAATGCTTCTTTTAACATGAAAATGTTTACTTTTCTTCCTTTGGAAAGTGAGAGGATTGTCTAAAGCATGGGTACTCGTAAACATTTGCCCAGGGGCCACAAAGTATGGTCTGTGGTGTGACCGAGATGCGCACTGTGGTGGTAGGGGGTCCTGGGTGGGTCAGGGATTGTGTAAGAAGGTTTAAAAAATGTTAACTAAACAGGCAAGCAATTATTTTCAGGTTAACTAAAGTTAAGTGGTACAGAACACCACAGTAGTTAATTCATTCAACGTGCAAATAAATGCTTGGCCATTTGTTTAACATTTGTTTCTGATTATTAGTGCTCAGCAAGTAAACAGCAGCTGTGCTCCTGTTCACCACGGGGGTCACATGTAAAAGTCTGCACTTTGAGGATCACTGGTCTTAAGTGAAATCTGAGACAATCCGTCTGCAGTATAGACAGGCCCACTGGAATTAGACAGCAGCTGAGACCTATATTCTGTGGCAGTTTTGAGAAATTTTTGTTGCAAGAAAACACAAATGCTCCACATTTTTTTGAAGTCTCACTTCATTATTTTGTCATTGTTTATACTTTAGCAGTGTCTGGGCAAAGGCTTCACTTCATTAGTACAGGTTCCACATCCAAATACAGCTTCTGCGTAACTAAAAGGCGGCCATTCAACCTTTGCAAAGGACCTGCCATTGCACTGCAGCACATGTTGCAACATTTTTAGTAAATGTTGATGTTTCAGCTACAAACAAAATTAGTTTTTTGTTAAAATCTGCAGAATATGCAGAAGATGATGGATTATTTGGCAAATGCGATAAATTATAATTATGCTGAGAACACAGCATCCACAGAATTGTATAGTTCCATGGCCGCAGAATCTTAAGATTCCAGTGGCATTATGTATAGGGAGTGCAACAAGAAATACTGTAGGATGTCACTTTGTTTCTAATTCACAAAAACATAATATACCTGTAAATGAACTGTACACATATTTCAACATATACCAGCAGTACATTAATTAGTTTATTAATTTTGAAGTGTGATGGAAACAAAGATTTTAGCAGGATCAAAACAAATCTTGGAGATGAAAGTGATGAATATTGTACTGTATCGCCCGTTTGTATAGAGCTTACTATCACTATGTGTGGCACTGTAGTGCTTATCTACATTGGCAGTAAGCTACACCCTATAGGGTGGTGTGTGTGTTGTCTTTGTTTTGTGATTCAATGTAGGAAGTGTTTTCATGTTGTGCGTGATGATCTTGTTATGGGTTGCAACATGTAGCAGTGTGGTGGATGATAAGGTGTGAAAGACACAGACATATAAACTATAGTTTATGTTTTCTCAGTCTCTGGCAGCTTTGAACAGCTCTGTGGGCCACATTTATGCTATTCCTTATAATTATAATCTGCTTAGCTGGACACTGCACTGGGTTTTGGGACACATTCGTTTACATTTCATGCAACTCAGTAAGGCAACTTGCTGCACTGCATTGCTTGAAAGGCAGAGAACAAAATGTTGCCATATTTACAAAGATATGGCACATTTCTGCTGTCTCCTAGCGCTGGCACACTATGTGCAGCCTAGTGCCTACACAGACACCCTAGCACCAAGGTGCAAAGGTGTCTAAGTTAGGAGAATAGTTTGTATGCATGAAGAGGCAACTTCCTGCACAAAAACAATTCTTAGAGGAATATTTCTCCTTCTATGTGTGCTGCAGAATGCAGCACATACCAAGGAGAAATAAAGATATTTCCCCTCATTGTGCCTCACTGGGGAATCTGTAGCATTTTGACGCATTCCCAGGTTTACTAGTTTTAGTAAATCTGGGAAAGCACCAAAATCATAGGTCAGCCTTCCTTAACTTACCAAGTTATCCAAAGTAGTTTGCTGTTTGGGTTGTTTCCAAGCTGTGTATTGTAAGCTAAAGACTGAGCTTCAGAGTGTAACTGTCTTTCCAGGTTCTGTTGCCAGGATGTGTGGTGGTGAGGTTGTCTTCATAATGGCAATGTTTTTGACTGTCTTCTGAAGTGTTTAGGCTGCTGGATGCTTCTAATGCTGGCTGGTAGTGTGTTCCAGAGCTTGGTGGCTTGTACTGAGAAAGCAGTGTGACCTGCGGATTTCTTATGGTATGGTAAATGGTGCAAGCCTAGAGAGCAGTGTCCTGATTTGTTTGTATTGCTTGAATTCCGCCTGTAGTTAATACCTGTACTTTTCCTTGGAGGCTCTGTGAACAATGCAAAGTGCCTTGAACACTGTCCTTTTTGCTATAGGTAGCTAGTGGAGTGATTGCAAGGTGGCAGTCATGTGTATGTGTTCTCTTGGGTGAAGGTAGAGAAGAAATTTTGCAGCAACATTTTGGATGAGTTGCTTTCGCGTATTATGAATGAGGATGCACCAAGATATATGCTGTTGGCATAGTCAAGATTGGAGTTTACGAGTGAGATAATGGCATGCAGTTTCTTTTGTTATCCAAGGAGGCACCGTAATGTTTTCATTGTGTTGAAGGCACTCTGTTTTTTATGTTGTTAAAATATGGTATCAAATATAGGTCTGAATCAATATTACTTCTAGGTTTATGACTTCTCTTGATATTGTTGGAGGGGCTTCATGCGCCTCCGGTCATATGGCAGTAGGCTGGTGTTTTTGTCATTGTCTGCAGGTCATAAGCCCGGTCTTTGCGTTATTTAGCTTTAGATGGTTATTCATCAACCATGTGTTTATAGCCCAAAGTCAGTCATGAAGTTTTGCATTGTAGAGGTCTTTCAGACCATCCATTTAAAAGAATAATTAGATGTCATCAACATAGTTGTAACAGGAGTAAGTAAATAAAACGTTATTGTTAGATTCATTAAAATTGTTGCAATATAAAATACAGTTATAAATAGAATTCATTAAAACAATAAAAACTACTTGGCCTGAGCGGCGGAACTGTCTAAATGCTTGTATGCCATAATTGTAACAGGTGAGGTTGAATGATTTACTCAGGGTTGGTAACTAGGGAGCAGATTTACAAGAAACTGACTCATTTGTAGAGATGCATCAGTTTCCCTGCACCAACGTGAGAATACCCTTGCGCCACAATGGATGCGCCGTATTTACAGTGCAGCGCACCATGGCGCCAGGATTGACAGATGCGTCAGAAATCTTGAAGCATCTGTTGGCACAAATGTCATGCATTGGTGGAGTCGTGTCGCAAGCACGATGCAACTCCAGCAATGCATGTTGAGGCCTATACTTATTGTACTGAGTCTCCTTATGCCTGCTTCAAGCAGGTGTGAGGTTTTGACGCAGTGGCATCCTAGAAGTGGCACAGTGAAATCTTAAAGATTTCACTGCATCACTTTTACGAGGCTTTCCTGCGTGGGGACGCCCACCCTGCATACATTATACCTGACGCAGGTATAGTGTGACACAGGGCTTTACAACATGACGCATCTCCCTAGATGCGTCACAATGTAAATTGGCCGCATTGTTTATGCCGCCGCTGTGTCACAAAAATTACGCAACGGCGGCACAAAAGTGTTGCAAGGGGCTTGGAAATCTGCCCCTAAGTTAGTTAGATGTTGATTATTAGAGGGGATATGATGGACCCCTGTGGGACGCCACAGTGTTGGGTGTGAGGAGCTGATATGAAATGTGGTATCAACTCTAGTTTGCTATGACAACTGAGAGGCAAAGAATTCAATCGGCATTAGCTGGACTCCCTTTTTACCTTTCACATATGGTGTGTCAAACATGAATTGTGTGTGTGTGAAGGGATTGCACAACTGTACAGGAAAATTAGTCATGTTGTTCTTAAGCCAGCACCTTTCATGACATTTCCTATTCCTGTTATATAAGTGGTTGCTACTACCCAAACCTACCAGTCATTCAGAAGCAATGTTCAGTCAGGAAATTCCATATTCCAAAAGGGTATGGTGTTTTGATTAGCCTCTTGTTCTGGGGCTGAGTTATCACAAAACAGGCACGATTTATAATCGACTGACATTACTCCAGCATACATTGGCCTATTGTGAACTATAGCCTGGTGAGTTAACATATCTTCTCTACAGATTGTGATTTTGTTTGCAGAAGTCAGATAGTTTTTTAGGCTAAAGTGCCTACTGCAGAGGGGTGTAAATACCATAACTAGTAGTAGTATGAAACTGAAATGACCCAAAGAGAGCCTACCATGTCACAATGGGCTGCTATAATGGACTATCTTTCAGAAATGGATTCATATGTAGTGAAGTCTGGCAGGGTCAACACACTGAGAATACATCTCCTACCATAATCAGGGCATTTGAAGCTGAAAGACTTTGTATTATTATTGACCTCTCTAGACATCTCTGCAGAACATCAACTAACATTTTCAGATTTTTCTATATTGTAATTTATGATATGTGTAGTATGAATCTGCTCTTCTAAATGTATTGACTCCTTTCAAATTCTACTTTATCTTTATCTAATTTATGGCCATAGCAAATAAAGAATATAACACCTTACATCGAAGTTTTTACACCGTGATGCAAACACAACACGGTCGTTGTTGTTACAACACAGTGCCATTACAACGCAAGTCTTTACAATGACTTGCGCTAGATGGCGTGCTGGACTTAGGAATAGTATGATTTACTATTCCAACTCCAGTGTGTGCAACACTAGGGAAGGTGTTGGAATAGTAAATCATACTATTCCTTAGTCTAGAGCACCATCTAGCGCAAGTCGTTGTCATGACTTGCGTAGTTACGGCACTGCGTTGTAACAACCCAGCCGTTGTGATTGCATCGTGGTGTAAAAACCGCAATGTAAACGTTGTTTCCCCTAGGAATTCAGCCAGCACTCAGAGGACCAGGTTTCATCTTGTTTCTGGTAGGATAAAACAGCAGACCAAGTTAGCCGACGAGCATTGATTTGGCACAGTGAAATGACAGGCAGCTTAAGTATAGGGGGATGGGTGAGGTTCAGGGGTGGGAACACCGTAATGGCGGAGGATGGCTGCCCCCCTGATAAAAGAGGAAAAAATAAATGATAATCATTTTATTATTATTTTATTTTTGCCTAACAGCTAAGGATATGAGTCTTCAGTGGGGATGAGCAGGGCCAGGCAATTCTGTTGAAGAGGCATGGCAGAGGAGGAGTGGTGAGCACTTTTAAGTGCACGTGTGTTTGGTTGGCTGTCCTAGGCCGTCCAAACACTTATGAGCACTTAAGTTTCTCCAACCTGGATGTGTTGCACAGCCAGTTTGGAAAAACACCACAGGCTCCGATGCACTGTCTGAGAGGGCAAACAAAGCTGCTCATACCAATCCCAGTGCTTCTCTCATGCTGAGAATATTATTCCCAGCATGAGAGAAGCACTGGGATTTTGCATCTAGGAGCCTGCGCAGTGTGCAGCTGGAGTCCAAGATCGGCAGAGAGAAGGAAGGTGGCGGCCATGGGAGAGTCGGATAAGTGTGAATTTAATTATTTTTGTTGTGCGTTTAGTTTTTGGTTGTATTCCCCCCGCAACTAAGCAATAATAGCTGCCGCCACTGATGAGGTTGCAAGATTGTCAGGGGTGTAGCTAACAATGGTGCAGCAGGTGCAGTGTTACTGCAAGGTGCCTACTGAACTCAGTTATGACCACATTTTACTACCAATTATAGACTTGGTGGCCCATTTCCACTCTTTTCACAGTGGCCCATGAAACCCTTATGATGGCACTGGAGACTACAGAAACTTCAACGGCATGGGGGCCTGTTCCAAACATCATTGGTGGAGCCCTGCCCAATGTCATATGAAGAGCTCCATCAAGACCAGATGGAAAATACTGAGGACTGTCTGCATGTCCCCTGCCAATAAACCATGGATATATAGCTCATGATTTTCATTTGTATTATGCCAACTAACCCATGGTGGGCTTCAGAGAAGCTCTCTCACGAGCCTGGTAAGCAGGGAACACGGCCTTGAATGAAATGTAAGGATTCACATATAAACAACACATTCATAGTTATCTATTTATTTATCACTTCAATGAAGCAGTAAATGTTTGACTTGATGTATGAGCCTACGTTTAGTTCCAAGGCAATGTATGTATTTACAATCTGTACTCATACTTGTCATCAGGCCATAGCCAGAAGTATATTTATGGGGGGCTTGGTCCACAGCTATGACTAAACATTAAAGCTGTGCTGAATAGGTGCATGCTATCGCAAATACTGGTTGCACTACTAAATACTGACCCCTTTAATATCGGCATACAAGAATATCGAGGACAGAATATTCAAAGCTAAGTGCCTATAGGAAATTATAGAATTATAGATTTACTACTCCTAAGCCCACATCTAAATACCTTGAAGGTATATATATATTACATAGGTACTTATATGGTGAGAAAGGTATAGCTTTATATCTAGTTCATATGCCTATGTGCAATTTGCATATTACAATCCATAGCTCGGTGATCCCTGACTTGGTAATGATTGCCACGTGCCCTACATATGTGTCGTAATCTCGCTCCAGCTCCTTGTCAGTGAATTTCAGAGAAGCCCAGCAACTAAACTACCGTCTTCTGAGGTTTTCTTCTCTCGAGGATGCATGTGTCGATTTAGTGGATAAAATGCACATTTGGGATAGAAAACAACGTATTGTGCACAAGAAAACGCATCACTGTAGGCCCTCTGTAGGTTATTTGTATGAGTGAAAAAGTGGCAGCCTCACACTGCTGCCCTTCCTTAACACTGTCATTACGATGTCTACATGCTTGCCTGCACCCACCCATCCACCCAGAACCCATTTGCGTGCCTCACCACTCTCGGTAGATGCCAGCTGCCACTGGTGACTGAGCTATTGCCCAAAGGCTCCCTAAGAGACACAAGCAAAGATCAAGACTGCCTTGCAAATTGACTAATTCTGGTGATGTGGGTAGCTGTGGTATTTAGAGTTCAGTCAGCACTGAGGAAAACCTTCCAGGCCCAGACATTTCTGAAAACACGGTACCTAGTAAAGTCTAGGCTGGTGTCGTTTGTGTGGATCCCAATACTTTTTCTTGACCAGAATGCCCTGCAAATATCAAACTTTAGCTAAATCACAGATATCCTCATATTTCTGCGGAGGGAGGTTCCGGAATCTGTGAAGATCTATAATATTCCTACAATCCAGGGTTCCCACTCTTCTCTCACTAAAACCACTACCGCAAATATTCATCAAATAATATGTATTTAATACCTTTATTACATAGGACCTCAGAGCAGTAACTTATTTGCAGGAAACAACGATTACATCGTGGTTTTTACACCGCGATGCAATAACAACACGGTCGTTACAACGACTGCGTTGTTACAATGCAGTGCCATTACAACGACTTGTGCTAGATGGCGCTCTAGACTAAGAAATATTATGATTTACTATTCCAACACCTTCCCTAGTGTTGCAAACACTGGAGTTGAAATAGTAAATCATACTATTCCTAAGTCCAGCACGCCATCTAGTGCAAGTCGTTGTAACGACTTGCGTTGTAATGGCACTGCATTGTAACAACCGTGATGTGATTGCATTGCGGTGTAAAAACCGCAATGTAAAGTGTTATACTCCCTCAGAATTCAGCAACTTCTTCTCTGAACTGAGGTTTCATTGTTTCTCGTGCATGACTAAACTAAGGACAAAGTTAGCGGCTGCTAGACCTGACATCCTTGGTGTGGTATTCCCCCAAACATTTTGCCTTTACCCCTCCTGTCTTCTGAATTTTTTTACCACTCGGACTCTGTGCTCTTTACCACTGCTAATTAGCACTAAAGTGCTGGTGCTCTCTCCCTAAAACATGTTATAAGTGGCCTACACCTGATTGCCACAGTTAATCTTCTTGTAATCGTATTATATGGTCTAAATGTATTCAGGGCCTGTAAGTTATTATTTGGACTACACCTAATTAGCACATTTAATTTACCTGTCAGTCTCAAGTAAATGTTACTACATGCACCCAGGGCCTGAACATTTCATCCTACCAAAGGGCCCGCAGTGCTCATTGTGCCACCCACTAAAGTAGTCCGTTAATACATGTCTCAGGCCTGCCTTTGCAACCTGTAGTGCAGTGGTGGCTGTTATTTACCAGCAGTCGGGGTCGGGTCACGGTGGTGTGTGGGGGAACGAGTGAAAATAAAAATACACTTAGCTATCTGCCATCACAGCTTCTGCTACCTCCTCCTCCTCACGGTCCTCTTCGTCCAAAGGGCAGGAAGCTGGAAGCACCCAGCTCCCAGCCTCCCGATAGCCAATCACAACTTGGCAATGCAGAATTGTGATTGGTCTGAGCGCCGTGGATCGGCGCTCAGCCAGAGAATAGGAGGCTGAGCATGTTCTCTATGCAGGCTGTAATGCAGCCTGCATGGAGAACATACAAAGTGCGCATGACAGTTCGACTGGCCCGAGAGGGCCGGACAAACATCATGCACACTAGTAGTGAGCAAACCACTCGTCCCCTGCCCTTCTCTGTGAGCAGAGCAGTCCTGCCTTGCCCCAGCTGAGCAAGGACGTAAAAATAAAATGATAATAACCATGAGTTATTATCATTTTATTTTCACCTTTTTGACCTTCTCAGTGGGGAGACGCTCCTCCACCTTAGCGGAGGAGCCGCCACTGCTGTAGTGCAGTTTTAAACTGCCAATTTTACCTGGCAAAATAAATATTTTGCTGGCCTAGAGCTTCTTTTTCAATACATATAAATCACCCCTAAATTAGACCCTAAACAGCCCTTATTGGAGGGTGCATTGTATTTAAAAATGTGTGTTTTGGTTTTACATGTCCAAATTTGTTTTTCACAACTGATTGGATAACAGTGGGTTACCATATTAGATTTAATGAGTGCTAAAGTTTGATTGGTAACAGATAGGGATGTCAAGTTTGAATCAAATGAATTGTAATTTAAAATCCTCTTTAATGATAAAGTCGAATTTTAAGTCACAGTTCGGAAGATAGCACTTTTTGAAAGTTGCATTTTCTTCTCCTAACCATTTAGTGCCTTCTGCCAGTGTCCTGGGTCACATGACTGTTAATAACTGTGCCTTTGGGCTCATTGTATTCCTCCCAAACTTTGAGACAAAAGGGACTAGATGTTTTCATGATCTGTCACCCTGCCAGGATGGCTGAGGAGAAGCTGTTCTCTGCCCCACTGATTCTTCAAAGGGATGCCTACACACACACACAAAGAAACCTGACACTGCCCTTTTGTCACCACATACATACTGAAGCCTTGGCAGGGGAAGGAAGGGGCTTTACAGAACCAGATGTGGTTTTAGGTCAGGCTGTTCCCCCACTTCAAAGCCTGGCACCAGGTGTAAATATTGGACATTCTGAACCACTCTTCAGTACACTCCTGGACCTGTGGACTACATATGAAGCACTGCCTTGCTTCCCAGAGGACTGCCCTGCTGCTTGAGGCCTGGATCGTTCCTGAGAGGACTGCCCTGCTGCAAACAGAGGACAGCCTTGCTGCTTTTTTAGGCCTGCCTTGTTTGTCAGAGGACTGTCGTGCTGCCAAAGGCCTGCTCTGGTCTATGAGAAAGACTGGACCTGCTTCCTTCCACCCAGACTAGCATGAGTGACTCAAAGGTCAGCTGTGTGACCAGCGCTTGGCACTACAGCAACAACAGTATGCACTTGCCAGTCTGCTCTTTGTTCTACAGCGATGACAATCTGTGACACTTTCCCTGCTTATTGTGGCTTGCTCGATTGTGAATGGAACTCCTCACACCGGACTTTGAGAAGGTAACTTTTTTCAGCAGGACTAACCTGATCCCTGTAGCTGACCTGTGCTCCATCTCGGTCAGTCTGAACTTGTGACTCGCCCCTCCTTTTCCCGTCCAGCACGACCAGATGACTGGGAGTGGCGCATTTTGCTTTTAGGTGCTATACTTAACTAAAACTGGTTCTGCTGATTGCATTTCTGTTGTTTTGGTCTCTTATGTTGCTATTTTTAAAAAATTGGTTTTGGATTTTTCATGTGTTGTGTTTTCACTTTATTACTGCTTGTGTGCTGCATACATACTTTACACAGTGCCTGTAAGTTAAGCCTGGTTGCTTTTGTGACAAGCTACCAGAGGGTTAAGCACAGGTTGATTAAATGACTTTTGTGGTCCATCCTGACAAGGATTGTGGTAGTTTCTTGATTGGGGCTTCCGCCGCCCTCAACCAATAACCCAGCAGCTATGTAGTATTAGCACATTACTTGCATATTGATGGAAGTGGCCAGACAGATTTCATGACTTTTCTTTATCTTTGCCGTAGCAGAGACACAGTCATACCCCAGTTTGGGGGAGAAGTGGCTGAATTCTTAGACTCTCACTCTAACACAGAAGGGTCTTGCTGTACAGCCTTTGTATACATCACGCTTCCTCCCATTCCATGCCATATGGTGCCCAAGGATGCTCAGGATACAACCTGTGCCCGTGGTAGCTGAGACATTTGACACTTCACCAAACCACAGGAATAACAGAGCTTAACTATCCCAGTCTCGCAATGTGTAGCCTCATCAGTACCAGGAAGGTATGTATATATATCCATCAACTTCAGTCACCGTCGCTGCACCACTTATCCTGGGTGCCGCCCATGCGGTGGTGAGCTGCAATATGTTCCTGCACTTTGGCAAGGTTTGAGCCAAAAACGGACGCACTCTCGGGTTGGTATTTCAATAGTTCTTTAATGTGCAGGCCCCCCACACTGACAGACGCGTTTCGGCGTAAAGCCTTCTTCGATGTCTGTGACCACAAACACACGTAGTGTTTAAATGCAAGCCAAAAACCTATCATGTGACAATCATAGATATCAAAGATGGTTTCATAGCCTTTCATAGCCTTTCCTCTGGAAATCATGGGGGCTATTTTTAAGTGTAGTATAAACTTATAAATATGTGACAAAAAAGTGTAAAAACAATCTTATACAAGTATTTACAAGCCCAAGATTGACTACCTATTGTGCATAAATATGTACAGGAGAGATATCTTAAAAATCTGTAAAGGTCATGGTAGGGGTTAACGCTTAGAGGACACCAATGGTAATGTTTCATACATGCGTTCAATCATGCATCCTCTTTAAGCTAATACCCCACCTATCAAAATTGCACCCTTAATCGGCAATTGATGTTATCTTCCACCTCCCACGCCTGACCTACGACACCGCCGCCCTGACCAAACTCAACCCCGGCAGAGCGCCGGGCTGCTGCCGCACCACCCCGAGACGCACCCACGGTCTTTTTACCTGCCGCAACTGCCGATTCACCTGCCTACGGACCCCCAACGCACCCCACAAGAACAACACCCCCGGACACAACCTCGAGTGCATCCTGATCAACACGTGATCCGTCCACAGACACGCCATCGAACTGTGGAACCTCATCGACTCAACAGCCCGGACATCGCCTTCCTCACTGAGACCTGGATGAACCCCTCCTCGGCACCCGACATCGCCATAGCCATCCCTGACGGATACAAAATCATCAGGAAAGACCGCACCAACCGCACCGGAGGCGGCAACGCCATCGTCCACAAGAGCTCCATCCGCATCACAACCAACACCGACCACACACTCTCCGACGCTGAACACCTCCACTTCCAAATCCACAGCGACCCCAAAACCACCCTCAGAGGAACCCTCATCTACAGACCCCCCGGACCACGCACCAATTTCAGCGAAGACATCGCAGACTTCGTCAGCCCACACGCCCTCCCCTCCGCCGACTACATCCTCCTGGGAGACCTCAACTTCCACCTGGAGAACTACAACAACACCACCACCCTACTGGACAACCTCTCCAACCTCGGACTCAAGCAACTGGTCAACACTCCCACCCACTACGCCGGACACACGCTCGACCCCATCTTCTCCTCCAGCAAACACATCTCCTTCAACCACACCACCAAACTCTCCTGGACGGACCATAGCTGCGTCCACTTCAGCTACAGGAAAACCACAACCCACCACCACGCTCAACAACCACTCGAGAAGACAATGGAACCAAATCACCGCCGACCAACTCACATCAGCTCTCTCCCAGAACCCGCCCACCAGCACCTCAGACCCCAACGAAGCAGCCAACAACCTCACGAGCTGGATCTCCGACTGCGCTAACATCCTGGCTCCCCTGAAGACCCGAGCGAACGGAGTCAACCACAAAAGAAGCTCCTGGTTTAACTCCACCCTCAAGGACTCCAAAAAACGATGCCGCACCTTTGAGAAAACCTGGCGCCTCGACCAGACCGACAAGAACATGTCAGCCCTCAAAAACGCCACCCGGAAACACCACCAACTCCTCCGCGCCGCAAGAAAATCTTCCTTCAAAGACAGACTTGACAACAACTCCCACAACAGCAAAGACCTTTTCGGCATCGTCAGAGAACTCTCCAACCCCGACGCCGAAAACAATGCCATCACCCCCTCACAAGACCTCTGCGACTCCCTCACAGCCTTCTTCCACCACAAAATCACCGACATCTACAACAGCTTCACCACAACAAACGCGAACCCACCACCAGAACCCACACCCCACAGCACCACCATCCACGCCTGGAACCCGATCACCACCGAGGAAACCACCCGCACGATGAACTCCATCCACTCAGGATCACCCGCCGACCCATGCCCCCACCACATCTTCAACAAAGCCGACAACATCATCGCCCCCCATCTCCGAGACGTCATCAACACATCCTTCACCACCGCCACCTTCCCCGAGAGCTGGAAACACGCCGAACTCAACGCCCTCCTCAAGAAGCCGACAGCAGACCCCACAGACCTCAAGAACTTCTGACCCATCTCTCTCCTCCCATTCCCAGCAAAGGTTATTGAGAAAACCGTCAACACTCAACTGACTACCTTCCTCAAAACCAACGAATCACTCGACCCCTCGCAGTTCGGTTTCAGGGCCAACCACAGCACCGAGACCGCCCTCATCGCAGCCACGGACGACATCAGATCCCTGACCGACAAGGGAGAGACCGTGGCCCTCATACTCCTTGACCTCTCAGCAGCCTTTGACACGGTATGCCACCGCACCCTGATACAGCGCCTCAACAACGCCGGCATCCAAGGCAAGGCCTTGGACTGGATCATCTCGTTCCTCGCCGGAAGAACTCAGAGAGTCCGCCTCCCCCCCTTCAGATCAACAGCGACCAAGGTCATCTGCGGCGTCCCACAAGGATCCTCCCTCAGCCCTACCCTCTTCAACATCTACATGACGCCCCTGGCAAACATCGCACGCAAACACGGACTCAACCTCATCTCCTACGCAGACGACACCCAACTCATCCTCTCCCTCACCAACGACCCTTCCTCTGCTAGAACCAGACTACACGAAGGAATGAAGGAAGTAGCGGACTGGATGACGGACAGCCGGCTTAAACTCAACACCGACAAGACGGAAGTCCTCATCCTAGGCCCTACTCCCACCGCATGGGACGACTCCTGGTGGCCCCCCGCCCTAGGCAGCACTCCCCAACCCACCGACCACGCCCGCAACCTGGGCTTCATCCTGGACTCCTCCCTCTCCATGACCAGACAAGTCAACGCAGTCACATCTGCATGCTTCAACACCCTTCGCATGCTCCGCAAGATCTTCCACTGGATCCCAACCGACACAAGGAAGACCGTCACCCACGCCCTCGTCACCAGCCGCCTGGACTACGGCAACACCCTCTACGCCGGCACCACGATCAAACTACAGAAGAAACTCCAACGAATCCAGAACGCCGCCGCACGCCTCATCCTGGACGTCCCGAGCCACCACCACATCTCCGGACACCTGGAAAAGCTTCACTGGCTCCCAGTCAGCAAGAGGATCACATTCAGACTCCTCACCCACGCACACAAAGCACTTCACAACCAAGGACCCAAACTCATCAACCACCGCGTCTCCTTCTACATACCCACCCGCACCCTGCGATCGACCGGACAAGCCCTGGCAGCCGTCCCCCGCATCCGCAAAGCCACCGCCGGAGGCAAATCTTTTTCCTACCTCGCAGCGAAGACCTCGAACTCTCTCCCCAGCCATCTCCGCTTAACACAGGACCACCTCTCCTTCAGAAGGCAGCTCAAGAACTGGCTGTACGAGCAATAACCCCCTCCCCCAGCGCCTTGAGACCCTTACGGGTGAGTAGCGCGCTTTATAAATGCCAATCATTGATTGATTGATTGATTACATACCTCATTCTGTTTCTAAAACATTGTTTAATTTATGCACAAAAAAAATCATCTAGGCTTAAAGGATATTCAGTTCATAAGTGTGTCCTGAATGGGCCATTTCCATCATATCACAGTAAGATAGAGCGTGACAATTAGATAATTGTATCCCCTCTTTAGAATTCATATTATGATCTGGCATTGTTCAACATTGATGTAATTCAATACAACTAAAATAGTTCATTCTAAAGTTGACTATATAGCATGACGCTCCACAACTATAGTGCAATGCCTAATATTAGTAGACAAATCTATTATTGCGTTTGTTAAAAAGAAGGGAGAAGAAATTTATCAGCATCACTTTTCTATTTGTAGAGTACAGCTGAACAAACCCCCAGGGCAGCAAGAGGGGCAAAGAATATGTAATCGTGGACATGGGTGTCCGTTAATCAGTTTTCAATCTAGATGTATCTACATCTCCGCATCATTGTTGAGGCCTAGAGGGGACATTGTCTGGAGTTTTATTATATATTTGGACTCCACAATACGTAGCTTCTTTATCCTGTCTTCTCCTCTCTCATCTCTACGCACTTGGTCCAAACAGAAGAAGCTCAGTAGGTCCCTGTTGCTCTGATGAACCTTTTCGAAGTGGCGGGTGACCGGATAGTTATGGTCTTTATTGCTGATAGCCCACATATGTTCCAAAATGCGTTTCTTGGTAGGATGGATCGTACTACCAATGTACCGTTTGTTACACGGGCATACCATACAATAAACAGTATATTCTGAATTGCAGTTTAACAGCAGGTTGAATTTCCACATTGAGTTGGGGTCATTTTCTCTAATCTTAAAAGTAGAGATTTTCTTGCTATATTTGCAGGCTTTTCACCTCATGCAGGGAAAAAAATCCTGTGATTGGATCTTTTTTCGGAGGTGCTGGTTGGAAGTGGCTGTGCACTAGATGATCACCTATTGATTTCCCTCTTCTATAGGTGATAGTGGGTATGGGTGGAATCACTTTACCTAGGATTTGATCTGTTTGCAGGATGTTCCAGTTCTTTTAAAAAATGTGCACTATTTGTGCTGACTTGTTGGAATACTGGTAAACATCTGTACCGGCTCTCCGGTCCCTTGATTCTGTGTGCCCTCTTTATTATTAGCCACTAACAGTTGTGTCCTTTCACTAGATTGACCTTTGTTTCAGCTGCCCGCAGTCTATTGGTAGTACAGCCTCTAGCTTTGCAAAATGTGAATGCCTCTTGGCATATTGGTACTCTGCTTCTTTAGTGCAATTCCGTTTCATCCGCAACAGTTCCCCATAGGGGATATTTGTGATTAAACTCTTCGGATGATAACTCCGTGCATATAGGATGGAGTTGCCTGATGTTGGTTTCCTATATAACCTGGTTAATAGCCTGTCTTTCTCCACATATACCTCCAAGTCTAGGTAACATACTGTGGTCTCACTGATGTTCGCTGTGAAAAGCAAATACAGCTCATTGTCATTCAATGATTCAATATACTCTTCAGCTGCAGAGCAGTTGCCTCGCCACACGACAAATAAGTGGTCGATATATCTAGCCCATAGGGCTATGTTATCGAGCCATTTTACATTCCTGCCTGCCCAGGCCACGTGCTTTTCCCACCAGCCTACGAACAAGTTCGCATAGCTGGGGGCGAAGCACGTGCCCATAGCGGTCCCCCATTGTTGTCTGTATAATTGTCCAGAGAAAATAAAAATAATATTTTCCAGGCAGAACTTTACCATTTCTAGAAGCATGTGGTTGTGTGATTGAAATTTCAATGGTCTGTTGTCTAAAAACCGTTTAACTGCATGAAGACCCTGAGTGTGTTTAATGCAGGTATAGAGACTAGTGTTGTCTAAAGTTATTAACATCATGTCTTCTTCCATCACAATACCCTCAATTAATCTAAAAAAGTCCTGTGTGTCACGCACATAGGATGCATGATCCCTGACCAAAGGTAATAAAAATAAGTTAATATAAACCGAAGTGTTCTCTAGAAGACTCTTAACCGATGCCACAATTGGTCTTCCCGGAGGATTGGTCAGGTCTTTATGGACTTTTGGAAGGTAATAGAATGTGGGAAAAACTGGATTCTCACATAGAAGGAAGAGGTACTCATCACGTGTCAACATCCCTTCGCTTTCCCACTTTAGGAGGCATTGGTGGAAAACTTGTATGCAGTCTACATATTAGGCTCTCTGTATTGGGATGTAACATTCAACATCGTCCAATTGTCTTTTGGCCTCCTTGTAGTAGTGTTCCTTATCAAATACAACAATATTCCTCCCTTTGTCAGAGGGCTTGAAAACCAGACTATCGTCTCTCTTTAATGCCTGCAACAGTCCCCATTGTTCCCGGGTGAGATTATACTGCTTGTTTTGATGCTTCTTGTTATTCATCAATGTCTTTAGATCTGAGATGATGGCCTCATTAAAAATATCGACAGCGTCATGTGGTATTTTAGGTATGGTCTTTGATTTCATTCGTAGCTTGCTTCTCCCACCGGACTGTGTAATTCCTATCCCCTCCATATAGCTGTGAGTATCTCCCAGAGTTGTTGGATCACCACTCTCACTGGTGAATTCCAGAGATTGTAAAATCTTTAATGTTTCCAGATCGTGTCCGGTGAGAAGATCCAAATCTTACCTTACACCCCCAATGTTCCCTGATGTTCTGCTGGGTCGAAGCAAGTGAATTTTATGTAATTTTAGTTTGCGGATGTTTTTGAAGAGATCTATGTGAATCTGTGCATAGTCTGGTTCCATTGTGGGACAAAACGTTAGGCCTAACTGTAACACCTTGATCTCTTCTGGTATCAGTACTTTCTTTGATAGATTTAATTACAGTCATTGTCTCTTGAGGGGTTACCATTTCCCTTTCCTCCGCCTGCTGCGGGTGACTCTTGGGGTGGGTACTTCTTCCCCTTCCTTTCTTTCCCCTCCTTGATGTGCGTTTCTGAATTACTGTGGTTCCGGAGGGTGGGTTCTCGTTGCTGGTCATTTTCTCTCCTCTTGCATGAGTTGTACTCCCAAAAATACCCAGGTTCAGTCGCATTTGGTCTATCATCCGCTCCTATTGGCTGTTCGCCCTCAGAGGTCTCCGCCTCTGATTCTGACGTATCCCTGTTGGAGTGTGTTACACCTCCCTGTTGGCCCATCTTCTTCCTCGGGATATCATATTTGCGAGCAAATGTCAGTATGCGGCCAGTCGCATAGTCATGTTCATCCCTTTAGAACTTTGTTTGTTTCCGCTTCTGAATTACTGCCTCATACTCCTTAAGATGCTTCATCATGTTTTGTTTTAATTAACCGTGAGCGTAGTGCTCCACTCCGCCCGCGGAGTGCGCATAGTGTTGCCTACTTCGCGGTCCGTGAAGTAGGCGTAGTAGGCAGGCTATGCACACGCCACGGCAGAGCGGAGTTGCCCACCACCCGCCTCCCTCCCGCCCTCTTTTAAATGCCCTTACAATCTTTAAAAGCGTTTTAAAAGTAATTAAAATAACTTACCTGAGATGCGGCATCCCGGGGCTCCCTCTTCCTGCCTTATTGCTGACTTCCTCCTCACAAATTCACATTCGCGCGAGCGCCCACGCATGCGCATTTCTGAGGAAGAAGTAGGCGATAAAGCAGGAAGAGGGAGCCCCGGGACGCCGCAGCTCAGGTAAGTCATTATAATTACTTTTAAAATGCTTTTAAAGATTGTAAGGGCATTTAAAAGAGGGCGGGAGGGAGGCGGGATGCGTGTAGTGGGGCTACGCGGAGTGTGTGGAGTGTGCATAGATTCCCCCCTGACTCCGCGATGCTCCACGTAGCCCCACTATGCCCACTACGCCCAGGGTTAGTTTTAACTTCTCATTTTGTTTTTTGTCCTTATCTGTGTTGATCATCTCCTCGAGGTTTTTAATCTCGATTAGCAGTTTGTCTTTATCACTCCAGGCATACTTTATTAAAATCCTCACTCTGCCTTTGGCCGATTCTGTGGTGTGTTCAGATCAATCCTTAAGTAGTTCCGGGTCAGGATTTTCATACGAGGGAACTGTAAAAATATGCAGTCCTCGTGGAATCCGTTCATAGTCTAAATATTTTTGCAGGGAGGTTGCCTCCCACCACTTGCGTATTTCTTTCTCGTAGGTCTTTTCCAGTGTCTGGTAAAGAATTCTCAGATTGCTTAGCGGGGTACTGACAGCACTCGCTCCTTTTGTTATTGTCTAACCTCCACTCACACCCTGTGTGTATGTATGTATGTATGTACACACACATATATATATATTTATATATATATATACACATATATATATATATATATACATATACATATATATATATATATATATATATATATATATATATATATATATATATATATATATATATATTCACTTAAAAAACCATAGGTTTCACACATGTTATAGTTAGCTGGGCATTTCCCTCGTAAAAAAACAATGAAATTCCCCGTTATAGTTAGTGCAGGCAACTATAACTCACGCGACCGCAATCCGCTGCTGATGACGTCAGATATTACATCACTGTATTTAGACACTTATTTACCCATGTCTTCTTCCATTCATCTTTAGCTATACATATATTTCTTTTTTTATTTTTTTCAGAAAGTCACATATGTCATCAGTGATGTAATATCTGACGTCATCAGCAGCGGATTGCGGTCGCGTGAGTTATAGTTGCCTGCACTAACTATAACGGGGAATTTCATTGGTTTTTTACGAGGGAAATGCCCAGCTAACTATAACATGTGTGAAACCTATGGTTTTTTAAGTGAATTTGCAAGGTTTTTTAAATGCTAATTCCTAACTATAACGTGTGTGAAACCTATGGTTTTTTCATTGAATTTGTACGGTTTTTTAAATGCTAAGTTATGTATTTATTAATATATTTTTTTAAACAAAACTTTTACTCGGCGCGCGCACGGTGCATTTCGCGCACCGTGCGTGCGCGGTGGGCACACGGTGCGCTTCACGCACCGTGCGCCCACTTTACGCAGTTCGTGTCGTGCTCACACGGTGCGCTTCGCGCACCGTGCACACACAGTGGGCTGGCGGTGCGCTTCGCGCACCTCGCGCCCACTTTTCGCAGTTAGTGACGTGCACGCGCGGTGGGCGCGGAGCGCTTCGCCCCCAAGGGCCAAATAGATTTTTATTTTTTTTGAAAAATCAGGGAGTGCGCGCACGCTGCGTGAACTTCGCACAATTTTTTCCGTTTGGGTGGTGCGCGCAAGGTGCGCGCACTCGGCGATTTTTCGAAAAAAAATTAAAACATTTTTTTTGCCCTTGGGGGTCCTTCTGGGACCCCCTGACCACGGCTAGGGGTCAGGAACTGTCCACCCTGCCCCCTTTTCACGTTCTGCACATTTGTTTTTCACCCCCTTAGAGTGCGAGAGACAAAATGGCGGCCGACACTTCCTGGTTTCGACCGATTCGAATGTTTACTAAGATCTAACAACCAATCAGAATTGCGCTCGCGCACGGCAAGGTGCGCGCACACCCAGTGCGCACGCTGCGCGCGTACAGAAATATATATTGATTTAAATGCTATTTTCTCTGGAAATACTGAGCAGATTTACACCAAACCTGCAAAAGGCACTTCATGGACCTTATGGCTCCCTCTCTGCCAAATTTCACGTAATTCTGTTCAGCCGTTCGGGCTGTAGCTGCGACTAAAGTCCCTATGGAAAAACCCATGGGGAAAACGCGTTTTGGGACTCCCCCTTTTTCTCGGCCCCCGCTTGACGAATCACCCCGAGACTTTCAGGGTAGGAGCGGAGCGCCCCATTAGTTTTGAAAATTTTGCGAGGATTCGTCAATCGGCGCCAAAGTTATTCAAAATAGAATTTTGAGATTTCCTATGGAAACTCGGTCCTAACTATAACTATCTACTGGCGACCGCCAGTAGATGATAATATATATATATATATATATATATATATATATGTAGAGAGAGAGAGAGAGAGAGAGAGAGAGAGAGAGAGTCCTTTGAACCCAGCCTTGTCCACACCATCTTAACAGTTATTTATGGACACTCCTGCTCCTAAATTATGACAAGTTCCTTGACAAAGGGAATGGTTGCATAAAGATGAGATGGCAACTGTGAAGATAGAGATTACGCAGTGTCTTAGACTTTTATTATGAGTGACTCAGCTGGGGATGTGTTTATTACTGCATCTGTTAAAATCAGATACTTCGAAGATTTGAATTTAACAGGTGCAATATTGATCATGTATTGCAAGTGTAAGCCCTTAACATCTGGTATAACATGCACATTTTTGCAGTTTCTCCCCCAAAATCTGCCTGTGCTTGAATATACTGGGCTTTGTCCCCGAGTAAATTGCAGCAGGATTTACCTGCCAAAACGTGCCTAGGAAAATGTTTGTGGGGTGATGCAATTAGCGCAAACTTTGTCATTCTGACCCCTGTGCGGATCAGAAAAGAATGAGCCACTCACAATAATGTCCTAGGCATTAAAACTAGGCTTGTGGAGGATATTCTCTTCTTGTAGGCTTCCCAAATGTACATCTAAAGTGGTGTTCTTCAGAGTCGGTTGCCCTGGTGACTTTGCAACAGAGGGATGGTGATAAAGGACAACATATTCAATAAATGAGAGCAGAATTCGATTGATGAGGTTATTTCATGTTTGAACAAAGTTTATTCTGCGATTTATGGCATCTTCTGTACAGTGATGAGTTTGGTTCTGACCTTGCCCATCACTAGGGTAGGTGCTCAATCATCGATCATTGGCGAAAACCCTGTCTCCTTTTGTTTCGCATTCTTGCTCTCCCGTCCCTTCCCTTCGCTCTCTCACTTTTTGTGTCTCTCTCTTTCTCTTTTTCTCTTTCTTATTACAAAGGCTCTTGAGGCGATCCATAACATACATTAAAATGCTGAACCCTTTTGAGACACGTAAAGAGCAATCAATACTCCATTTTGTCTAATGCATTTAAGCTCATTCCAAGATTGAAGGTCAGAGAGCGAGACCAGCGCTGCACTGTGAGGTCCGAGCAGCCGCCCGGCCACGGGTGCTCATCCGGGCACCTCACGTTTCAGACCTAGAGAGACGCGTTAGTTGGGATCAGCCTCAGCTGGATAACCGGTGATGGAGCTCCTTGCAATCTATATACCTTTTAGCACAAGGCATTGGGGTAATTGCCTTTGAAAGGAAATCTCAGCATGAGGCAGAACCCCAGCCTTCATAGAATTCATGCATCTGCTTCTTCTATGTCACTGCCGACTACAGTAGAGAGTGGAGGTGGCCGTGACCTCTCCAGGGTCATTACAGGTGCCACCCGAGGCGCCACTCGTGACCAGGACAGGAGTAATGCATATATGGAGGGTGTACGGGGATAGTAAAGAATGTATCCTATCAGGAGGGTCAGGGCCCCTCTGACCACCAGAGTCAGGGATCCTCAGTCAATCAGTAGATTTGTAGAGCGCTTCTTGTCACCTGCGATGTATCCAGGCACTGGGATCCTGTTAGACACCGTGAGCAAACAGTGAGAAAAAGATAGGCAACCCTGTCACCAACAGAGGCACATGATTTGACAGCAAAGCCAGGTTCTTGATCTTGTGCACCTCATTTTAAAGGGATGGCGCTAGCTCTACCCATGGATATGAGTATTGAGGGTGGAGACTAAGCCCGACAGTCACAGTGGCGCGATAGGACGCAGCGACAACACCAGAGGGTCCCACGAGAGTAGGGGGAGCTGCAGGAATAACAGGGTAACCCGTGCACTGGAACTGATATAAGCAACCAGGGGTACACTACGGTGACGGCAACACACTCAAGCGCTGAAGACCATCACACAGCCATAAGAGGCTGGTGACCAGCTGCAGAAGCACTCTCACAAGAGCAATGCGAGGGACTGGGGAGCATGGGAGCAGCATCAACATAGAGCAACTGGAAACCGATGACAGAGGACACCAAAAAGAAACTAA
Organism: Triturus cristatus; assembly: GCF_964204655.1. Taxonomy (NCBI): domain Eukaryota; kingdom Metazoa; phylum Chordata; class Amphibia; order Caudata; family Salamandridae; genus Triturus; species Triturus cristatus. The sequence goes on from NC_140590.1 coordinate 807,633,037, forward strand.
TAAGCGTTACACAGACAATACTCACCAAGATAACGAGACTCAAGCCAAGGTTCAAAAGAAATACTTTATGAACAAAGGAAGATAACATGTATTTAGTACAGGGTTTTAGACCACAAAATCTGGGAAAGAAGTATTCATATATGCCAAGTTGGTAAATGCAGTGCAAGCACATTTTTATAATCAGGACACACAGAGATGTAATCCTACACCAGTGGCGGCTCCTCCGCTAAGGCGAAGGTGCGTCGCCCCATTTGTCACGGAGCAGTGTAAACGAAAAAATGAAATTATAAAAACTGAAGGTATTATAATTTTATTTTCTGTATGATCAGGCTAGGGTGGGGAATGGCTTGGCTCCACTGACGTCAGGGAGGAGGAGTGCATTGCAGCATTGTGATTGGCTCTGGGGAGCCTGGGTGCTTACCATACACAACGCTGCATTGCAGCATTGTGATTGACTGTGGGGAGCCTGGGTGCTTCCTGGTTCCCGGAAGAGACATACTCGCTGTGGGAGAGAAGCGGCAATAGAAAGACACGGCAAGATCAGGTAAGTGATTTTTTTAAAATTCAAAATGCCCCCCGACACCCCCATACCCTACTGGCCGCCACTGACCTACACTTAAATTAACAGAAAATGTTCTTGGCAATGACAAGAAGTGACCAGTTAATTTGTGTGGTGTTTGGTTAACTAGAAACATTTTCATAACAAGTGTGTGATGGCCAGCAGTAGAGATCCCTTACACAGAGAACCCGTGCAGCACGATCAGCAGCAGTCAAGCTTCTTTACTCTCACAGAACAGCACAGACCATAGCAATGCAAAAGCGCCTCACACATAGAAACCATTGTATTAAATATGGTGCTGCAGTACACCTCCCCCTCACACAAACAAAACAGGTTCAACCCAACCACCAGTACTGCAGACTTTCCTCACACATAATAGTTGCATCACAGACCAACAGCAATGCAAGCTTCCCTCACATACACAGTCCAGATGCAGCAGAAGTTGCAGGGGTGTGCACATCTTTCCACACACTGAACATGGCTAGCAACAGTAAAAGGTTGTCTCACACACAGACACATACAGGGCTCAGGACAAAAAGCGACAGTCCAAGTTTTTGTCACACACAGAACAGGTACAGCATTGCAGCAGGCGTACAGGCTCTCTCACACACATAAAACAGGTACAGCAAGGATAGATCAGCTTAGATTGGAGCAGGACCAGACTTGCCGTAGTGGGCATCGTGAGTTTCCCGGTGGGCCGCATGGGCGGGGGCCGATTTTGTACCCCTGGGAGGCCGTTTTTGTTACCGGGGGCCAGTTTTGCAGCACAGCTGCAATATTGGCCCAATGTAACAAAAGCTGCAGTGGTGAGATGGGAGTAGTGCTTTAAACTATCACCGCGGGGCAAGCTGTTTGCCAGGGCGGTTTTGGTTCCCAGTCCGGCCACGGATTCGAGTGCCAGTACAACCTCGCCAAGCCATTGCGTTGGAGGGGTGGGGACCACTGATTCCAGGAGCACGTCCCAGGAAGCCCTGAACATTCCAACCTTCAATCCACCCCCTGCCCAGAACCACCAACCGCGAAGCTTCAGAAAAAGATTTAGGAGCTGGTGTCAAGGACACTCGCGAGGAGAGATGCAGTCCATGTCCCCTCGAAGGTCACTCACACGGCTCCTCGTTCACTCCAGTGCTCCAAGCCGTGGGCATCCTAAGCAAAGCAGAGAGGAGTTGACAAACGCATTGTGAATGGCTTGTCTGACACCATTACTGTACTCTTACTTGGCACTTAGGGTCGTTTCCAGGAGCTTTGCCATCCTCTTTCAGAAGGCAGGGAATGTCCGCTGGCATGTGGAGCTCCGTGCTGTTTCTGTAACAGCGGGCCTGTTGCTATCATTTAAAGATGTGGCGCTGGGTTGGCAATATTTTTGCTTCTCTGGCACAGGAAATTGCTTGTTTTACACGCGACATCTCAGAAAATGGGCGGATTTTAGCTGCAAAACTTACCAATAGCATGAGGTCTGTAAAGAAAGCAGTTCATAGCACAATAACACTAGAAAACAACACATCTCGGCAATCCAGTGGCACAACACAGCAAAACAACATAACCATACAATACAATACCAACATAATAGAAACACAAAGGTACGCAACAGAGCACAGTAATAATGAAATATAATAAAAGATAGAAACAACACAGCTCAGCAGCATACCAAAATACAACCCACATTTACCACAATGTTAAGGCAACATCTCCACAACACGACAATGAAACAAAACCGAATTGGCACAGAAACAGAAAACAAAATCACACCACTACCGTGACAGAAAATAATACAACAGAAGCCCAACCTAACAGAAAAAACACAATATAACATAAAATTCTATTTTATTGCATTTTTGTTTTATTGTTTTGCTGTGTTGGTGTATTGTCGTTTTGTGTGGGTGCATTATTGTCTGGTGCTGTCATGCTTATGCGGCCCACTGCAAGTTGACTGGATAACAGCCTGGTGTTCCCTCTCACCTCCTGGAGCAAACGATACTGAGAATAATCATGGGATGAGGCGACTCACAGTTAATAGTAAATTAAATGGGGAATAACACAACAGATCAATGTTTGAACCCCAAATTTCCCATTTTGTCAGCCAACCTTTCACCTGGACATGTCTTTCAGCAGGTGAAATAACTAAGTGTAAAATACCAGACCTGTGTACTGTTGGTGGCCCCATCAGGATTTGCAGGACTTGCATAATAAGGCCCTGAATACTAGTATGTTGTGCTGTGTTATGTTATTTTGGTATGCTGCACTATATTTACTTTTTGATTTGTTGTTGTGTTATTGTGTTGTTGTTTTCATCCAGTTGACCAGTTAGTGTGCTTGTGTGTGGCTTTGTTTGCATTTGCTTTATATTGTTTTGTTGTATCTGTGTAGTATTTTGTTGTGGTGGTATGTTGTTGATTTGTTGTGAGTGTTTTTTGGTGCTCTCTTGAGTTGGTGTAGTATTGTGTTTTGGTACCTCGTGTTACTGTCTTGTGTTGTGTATTTTATTTGTATTGTGTTGTACTGATGTATTATTCTAGTACGGTGTTGGGTTATTTTGCAGTGGTGTTGTGTTGTTGGTTTTGTTGTGTTTTAAGGTACCTCAATTACATTTAGTCTTTTAAAACATGAGCCGTCACACAATGTGGCTACCCGAAACTTGCTTTCATGATAAAATAGCAAAAAAAAAACGTTTGCAACAGGCACTATAATAGTTACCACAAATACCACATATGAGCACTAAACAACATATGATGTGATCTGGCCATTTATTCCAGTGGGTGGGCATTTCCCCAGGGAGGGCCAGAGCCATCGGGACTGGTTTTAAAGGTCTTTCGTGGCTGCTGCGTTCATTTCCAGTTCCACGTGGCTAAAGAAAGCAGGCAGAGCAGCCACAACGAGAGAGGAACAGAGTGTGAGATTGGAATGAAAGAGACAGAAAGCAAGTGGGGGCCGGTTTGACCATTTTTAGCAGGGCCTGGTTTGAACATTTTAGCTGGGCTGCTTTTGGTTCCCAGTGCAGCACTGAATGCGCAGACGACTATTAATAGAGACTCAAGGCATTAAACCCCCAAAAGTGTCACAGGGTACTGAAGCTGTCTCCTGCAGAGGAGCTGGGCAATTTCTTTTCGAATAGATTTTTTCTTTTCCAACCAATCACTGATTTTAGGGCCTTCCATTTTTGAGTCAGAGTCACATGAATGGCAGAGGCATATAAGAACTTAATTTAAGAAGGTTGGCATGCACTTGCCTAGAGGGCTGTGAAATGGAATCTGCACAGTGCCTTGTTCTAGCTATAAAGTGTCAGTGCCTAGTTCTCAAGTGACCCACATTTGGAAGTTCAGGTTGTCAGCACTTCTACTTGTGACTGGTAGCCCAACCCACTCCCTCCCCGCCATCCTCCTTCTATTTCATTGCTGTCAAAGCGCCAGGAAACAACTTTGTTGGTGGGACTCTACAGGGGGTACGAGGCTCTGCAAGCAAAAGAGGAAGAGAGAAGTGGGGGCCACTGTAGGATAGAAGAATTCTATTTCATATTGTGTTGTATTCTTTTTCAAAATGGGCTTTAAAGTGATGCAGCTGGGGTAGTAAATTAAAGTTTTATGCATAATACTAGCCTCCTAGCCTTTAATACATGTAGATTCTCCTGTTACAATTGGTTGGAGAATCGCCATTCCCTTAAAAGTTTTGCTGAAGCACACACCAAAGCCTGCTGCAGAGATCCACCCCAGAGATGGCGGGAAGAGAAGGCGTCATTCGGTTTGAAATCCATTTGTAGGTTGGAGTTAGCCAGTCTAATAGTTCTTAACATACTCACAGTAGAAGTTTATAACATGGTAATATTTTGTTTTGAGAAGCAGTGTTTTGACCGAGGTTTGAATGAATGCTATTATATGAATGAGCTGTATATTGCTTACAGGCGACATTTCGTGATTCGAAAAACTCGCTCTCGGGTTCAAATTATTCCAGGCCTAGAGAAGTTCTCGAATGCTGACTGGCTTGGCAAAGGTGCCAAGCCAGTGCTCCCATGAGGCCAGAGAGCACACCAGCCCTCGCTGGCATAAAATGATTGCCTGGTGGGTCTTGCAAGAAAAGGCCACCTCCTTTGCCTGCCATTGCCAAAGCAGGGTCTGAATGTGACCCTCAAACCTATCCATGATGGCTGAGGAGCAGTTTGGACACTGGCATGCACACATGTTCATGTATACGGGTACATGCATGCACCAGTCTCGGCTCACACGTTCATATTCACTCATGCAGCAATACTCCCCTACAAGCACACACTCACACACGCGTGTGAAAGAAAACGTGTACATATTCAATGCCGCAGACGCTGGCAGATAGATCAATGGCTCCCATTTTTATAGTTAGTGGCACAGGGAGATTAAGTGATTTGTCCATAATCACAGGATAAGCAGACGCAGAGAATCCAACCTACTTTCCCGGTTCCCCAGTTCCCAAATTAGCAGCACTGGCAGGCGCGCCACATCGTCTGCCCTTCCTATTTGTATTCTGATCGGATGCCGGAAAAGCTGTCCGCTACTTAGGTCTTAAAACCCAGTGAAGATTAAGAAAAATAATAAAATGATCTGCTATTTTGTGTTAGGTGATGATGGTTTGTACTGGAAAAGATAGGTTATCAGTTTCTTGCAAAATGTTAAGATGGAGCAGGCTGCTCTGATGTGCACGAGGAGGTCATTCCAGGCTTTAGGAGTCAGGTAAGAAAAAGCACAACCCCTGGCTCTGGCTCTTCAGAGGCGGGGATGTGGGTGAGCCGTAGGTTGGCCGAGGGGAGATGTCTGGCTGGTGTGTGGAAGTTGATGTTGCTTTTCAGGTATGCTTGTGTAGTGCTTTATAGGTCATGATCTGTAGGCTCCTCTCCAAGTTTGATGAGCTGGGTGTCAGTCTGAATTTTTTTAGGCCACCAGGCCAAAGACCTGAGAAAGATATCTTTTCCAAAGGAGCCACCTCCATCTTTTTATAGTTGACCTATAAGCAATCCTCATAAGTAGAGAGTGGCCAGGAATATGCCCTTCCCTCTATGGCTGTGTCCTACAGGTAGATGTGGCGAGCAACATGACTGAGTAGAATGCCCTGAGACAGAGCCCACTGGGCGGGAAACAGCGTTGTAATGGCATGCGATATATTCGCATGCAATGTTAAAATACATATTCCCGCTGGGCCTGTACCAGTGCTGCATCCTGTGAGTACATGGGGACAATTTGTCTCAGCACAATATACGGATAAATACCATGCCCTAATCCCAGAGCTCACTGGTTACTGGGAATACTGATCTCGTTGGGTTGCTTGGGCAATGGAGACAGGGAATTGGGAGCAGTAGAGGACCATACCCTGCTCTCAGAGGCCAACGGTAATGGCCAAAGCCCTTACCCCTGGGGCTCCTTGGACAGGTAGAGTGAAGTTAGGTGTAGGCAAAAATCTCACCATACATCGTAGGCCTCTTGAGTATGGGCAAAATACATATCTTGTAGTCTGAGGGAGGTGTAAGCAGTAGGTGCAAACCCAATGCTTTCTCCATGCTGTATGTGTCCATAGGGTGTGGACATAAACCCTAGCCAAAGACATGATCGGTGTTATGTTATGTTAATAACTTTTATAACTTTTATAAAGCGCGGCGATTACCTGAAGGTGTCCTGGCGCTAACATATCTAGCATCACCGTTGGTATAGCTTACAGGCTCAAAGTATCCCATAACAAAAGGAATGACATCCACAGAGAAAAAACGTGATATAGGACATTATCGTTGTTTACAGTGATTACAAAATAATGTGTATTATAAAAAATAATGTAAAATAGTCTCAAAAATATAATTTGAAAGGGCAAAATGGCTACAATCCAAAACCTAAAAACCACTGAAGGTATCATTAGCGATACAGTAACCACTCGTTACCCGGCACCACCTCATCTCCCCTTTCCCCTCTGCTCAGTCTCTCACAATAAAATAGCAAATGACATCAGCGTGCTTACTGGTAAAATATTATATGGTGTCACCACTGCATTCACCTACCATATTGAAGTAGCAATAACATTTCACGTTTTTCAGATCTGATGACTGAGGAACTAGTCTTTTTTCATTTTTTCCATTTGAATATACATTTGCTGCTAGTTGTGCTGCAGCCTAGTATTTTCATTTAGACCCCAATTATGAGTTGTTTGGAGCTGAATTCCCATGCGGAATTCTACTCTACATAATTATAGGTGGGGCAGTGTTCCTATTCTTGTATTTCCAGGGTGTGGAAACACCAGGGGCGGTATTGCACAGAGTGCCCCTGGGGCACAACGGGCATGTGCGCCCGATTTGGGTGCCCCCGGCACTTTCTGTAATACAGATAGCTTTGGCACACATATAGCACCTGTTCTATAATTAGACAATGTTCTCTCATTTGCATAGGGGCGTACCCCCATGCAAATTAGGTAATCACTTTGTCTCTGCGCCCGTGCCATTTTATAGACCCAAGTGCAAAGGCAAACATGCCTTTAGGAGATGCACTGAAAGTGCGCCACATAGAAGTGGCGCACTTTCAGTGCACCTCCTAAAGGCAGCCATCTAGAGGAGGGAAAACAGGGTTCCATAGACCCCCCAGATTTCCCCTTGCAGGCAGGTGCAGTCACTCACTGCACCCGCCTGCAAAGGGATATCTGTTCCCTCTTTAAAGTGCAGGTGAGTTAGTGCCTGAACAGTGAAACGTGGAGCTGGTTTGAAGCAGCTACTCCATATTTCACTTGAACGTGCTGCCCTTAGGGCAGCAGGGGCTGTGGCTGTGCTGGGGGCAGCGCATCATGGTAATACGGTGCACGTTCGATGTTGACCCACGCACGCCTATTTGAAATTGTTCTGTAAGGGCTGCATTTCAAACCCGGAACCAGTACCCACTTTGACCCTCAGCCAGGGCATGAGGGGGCATTGTATGTTCCCCTCTACCAAGAAACATTCTCCATACTCATTCCCTCCCTCCTAGAATCCTCTCTTTCCTCCATCCCAAACAAGAGTCCTTGCAGACAATTTTTACCTGCTCATTGTAGGTGGTAAATGCCTGCATTAAACCTCCAAGGATCTGTAATACTTTGTGTAAATTCTGCCCAGTAAATCCAGGTCCACAAATTTAGTTCACTGTTATGAGTGGTGTAAGTCATAATTGAAGGAATTCAATGCTGAGATTCTGGCCGGTATCAGCAATTCCAGCAGCCCCATAATCACCACATAGTGTTAATCAAACTTCATAATTGGGCCATTAACACTCCTTTAGTTGGTTGCAAGATCAACTAAAAATATATTCAACCCTGAGCCTAAGGTCTCTTACCATTCTCCTTGGAAGGTCAGAGTAGTGAGGCAAAAGGTTGAATATTCATTTTAGAGGATCCCATAATAAAAGGCATAATTAAAACAATTGGGGTCACACACAAATATAACACAATATTTATTAAATTCAAGTTATGGCTTGTAATGTAGCATTTGAGTTTAGATCTTGGTGTCGTGATTGACTAAATAACCCAAATGGTTATTAAAAACATACTGCTCTCTAGAGACTGCATCGCCCCTGCACCAAAATGTTTTAAGACTTGGGCAAGTGCCCAGGGCCTCCACCTTCCAAAGGGCTCCCTGGGAAAGTGAACTTTCTCTCTAGCTCACTTCTGTGTAGTTTTGTATCTTAACATTTAACATATAATTCAATATTGTTATGCAACTTAGGGCTTGAATTAGCAAAAAAGTGTAATAAAATACAAAGTTGTTCCAAACAAGGGACCCAAAAAAATTTCTTGCCTCAGGCCCTCAAAATCCTTTGGTTGAAAATGCCCGTGGGCTGTTTAGATACCCAGTGCAAATGGGGCGGTTGGTGGAGGTAAACAAACATGCCTTTCTTAGATTTTTGGCAAAGAGATATCCATTACAAGAATTTGCTGAAAAATTCACGGCATACATCAAGGTTGATTCTTCGATAGCAGGGTTGGCATCCCATGGGAGTATTATTTCAGAAGAAGCTGAGCCTGTAGTTCCAGTGGATAAGGGGGTAGATGTGGCTGCAAAACATACCTTCGCCACATCAAATTTTGCTATAAGGGCGGCAGCATATTCTTCATATGCAATTCAGTCGCTAAAGAAAAACCTCCAATCCCTTGCAGGGTTTATGGATCAGGGTGAGGACATTAGTTCTATGCTAGCCATGATGGAATAGCAAGTTAGGCTGTTATCAGACATCTCCGTTGATTCCCTGGGCTCGGCTGTGGCCAATGCAGGTTCATCCACAGTGGCCAGATGCAGTTGTGGTTGAGGTCTAGGAAGACGGATGCTGCACAGAAAGCATTATTGAAGAAAATTCCTTTTTCTGAGGTTAAATTGTTTGCGCCTCCTTTGAAGGAAATGATCAAGTAGTCACCTGAAGACTGCACGCTGATGGGCCCAGAGAAGGTGGTGCGACAGAAACTATTTAGCAATAAGAGGGCAGCCAGGCAGGGTAAGCCTAACCAGGCCTTTCGTGGTAGAGGGTGAGGCTGAGGCGTCCCTTCCACTGATAAATCCCAGTTTCAGGCTTGGGCTGCATCCCATCAGCCCACCACAAAACCATGACTATATGACCAAAGTAATGGACTAAGTTGGGGGGGGGGTGGATTTCCCTGTTCTCCAAGGTGTGGGAAAAGAAAGAGACTTACCAGTGGGTACTTCAAGTGGAAAATAGGGGTTCCAGGTTGGTTTTGTCACTTCTCCACCAGAGGTTTTTGGGCAACACCATGTCTGGTAAATGGTGTGAAAAGACATGCCCTACTAGTCGGAACTCAGAAGCTCCTTTTAACAAGCATTGGCATAGCCAATAGGTCTCGTTTTTGGGACCTTATAAGTATTTAGTTATGCAGCAAAATATCCTTGGTGCAACAACATCAACCGATGCGTGGCTAAACACTTATAAGGTCCCAAAGGCGAGACCTATTGGCAATGCCAATGCTTGTTAATCTCTCTGGATTTCCCTTCTCTTTTTGAAACGCAGGAGCAGCAATGTCGTTGTGATGTCACCAGGTCTTTAAGTGGAAGCTTTTTCAATTTTATATACATTAAGCCATAGTTGCTGCTTATTTATCTTATGCAACTAAGAACCATTGACAAAGCTAATAGTGCTGGCTTGTTGCAGGCATGATATTACTTGTATCATATCTGGATGCAATGACAAAAACAGCAAAATACAAATTGGGCAGCACACTATGCTAAGCACAGTTTTCTACCTTATGTGTTTTTAAGCCACGCCCTTGATTACATCGGCCACGCCCCTTTGAGAGACAACCCAGTTTTTTCATCCCACTTAAAACTCTGCTTATGGTCAAGAAGACCCTGAATAAAAACAACTGTCAACGAACAAGCTTCTTGATTCATCTTTGTTGTTTGTGATTGAAGTAGAAATGTGCTGTTACTCATGCTTTTTTCAAGTTGCCTCTCAAACTTTATGTGTACAAATAGAATTATGAATGGGCTACTTGGGTGGCTAGCCATTTGAGGAGAGCAATAAGCTACCCTTTGAATAATATAGTGAAAACACACATAGTGGTGGGGCAGACAGGTCCCCTTGCTGCCGATATTTGTTCAGACTCTTCCTTAAAACTGTTTTAGTTCCTTTGGATCGGCAGAAGCTTTGACAACGTTTATAAACTCATAAATCATGCCAACAGAGCATTATTGTTTTTACTGAAAAAGAGGGAGAAAGAAAATAAGAAAGTGAACAAAGAGAGAAAAAGGATGGGGGTGCAATAGCAGCAAAATAAAATAATAATGTGTGCTTGTCTTCGACATACACACTTAAAGAACGACGAATCAGAGAAATAGAAGAGACGACTAAAAAAAAATTAATTTGGAGTGGCTACGTTGAGACTTATTATAGGGTAGACGTTGCCGATGTGGAAACAGGTTTTCAGGAGAGAATCGCGCGTGCAAAAAATGTATAGATTTATGTATGGATGGCATCTCCCCGGATACACTTGATCTGCGGAGAGCATTTTTCCGCTAATACTGCTCATATCAAAATATTATGTTCTTTTGGATGTGAACAGCAAGGCTACATCTTCAGAGTAGGGCGCAGGCTGTGTTCCACTGCTAGAGGGCTGCCTTATGATGCTCTAGCCCCGCTGTCTGGTAAAAGTCAGTAATCGAGGCTCGAGGTGTAATGAAGCCTGTACGTCACACAGCCAGATGCGAGATGTTAAATGCCTCTATATGGACGGGAAGGTAGATGCAACTGAAATATAGAAGCGTCGGCCATTTTGCTATACCATTCCCTCTCTGTCACCTGCTCTGCATTTGCTAAGTAATCACTTTCTGCAGACCCTAGCTAGGCGCGGTGCTCGTCTTTCGCAGATGTGCACGAGGAGTAGGTAGTTTTTTGTAAAACTCTCAGGCCAGCACGTGCCGTTGTTAGAGGCGCGTGCTGGATGTGTGGGTGTTCCTTTGCATCAGGGCTCAGGGCTCGGAATAGCTGCTGCAGTCTGCGCTGCTAGCTGACTCCTGGCGCGCCGTGGTAGCCTACGCGACTGCTGCTGAGAGGAGGGCGAGGAGTTAGGGGAGGAAATGGATAGTGGGAGGAAAGGTAGGAAGAGGGGCACGGGAAGGGGCAAGGAAGGGAGGAGAGGAGAGGAAGAGGGTGCGTGGGTGCAGAGGAGATAAGAGGGCAAATAAGGGCGAAAGAAGGGAGTGCGTGCAGAGGCGGCAAGAGCGACGAAATAAGGATAGGAGGTGTATGGCGTACAGTAATTAAGAGGGGCTGTATGAATGGGCAGAGGGACAAACACAGAGACAAAGGGGGGAGGGTGCAAGGGAAAGAAGGTGCAAGGCAGACAGAGAAGTGTGATTGAGAGGCGGAGTCGGTGGTTTAAGGCAAAAGAGGAGGAACAATGAATGATACAAGAGAAGATGAGAGGGAGACGAACTAAAAACACACATTGGCCGTGCGGCCCGCGAAAGTGAACGTGATTGCGATCAAAGACAGATGGCGGCTGCGCGCATCTACACTCACGTGAACACAAGCCCTAGGCCACCAAAAGCCTGTGGCACCACTTTGAAAACCCACACACGAAATTTCTCACAGAGCAGCGCATGCGCTGGCTCAGCGAGACCTAAAAAAGAGCTGTCATTGCTCTACAACATTCATAAAGAGGAAAGGGAGTATATTCAAATCTCTTTGTGGTGGAAAAACATTCTGGTAAACTCAGACCTGTGGTAGGTCTGAAACGGATTAACCAGTTCATACCCCATGTGAAGGTAAAAATGATGTTACTTCAGAAAATCCTTACCTTTATCAACCAGGAAAAGTTTATGGCATCTTTGGACTTAGAGGATATGTATCTGCATGTACCAGTGCATCAGACTTCACAGAGATTTCTCTGCTTCTTCATGCAGGGTCAGCATTATCAGTTCAAGGTATTGCCACTTGGTTAATGCTTTGCTCTCTTATTGCTGTCATGCACATGAAGGGGACTAAGGTGTTTTCTTATCTAGACGATTTGCTGATTTCTGCTTCTTCTTTTTCTAAGGCGGAACAGTAGGTCATCAAGGTCTGCAGCATGTTACAGGAGCATGGATTGTTTGTGAATCACAAGAAGTTGTGTCTCGCACCGATGCAAGATTTGGCTTTCATTGGGTGTCATTTCAGGACATTGGCGGGCAAGGTTTTCCTGCCAGTGGAACAAAAACTGACACTGGTGGTGGAAGTCCAGGGGTTACTAGCACAGAAGTGTCCCTCAGTGAGACAGTGGTTAGGACTCCAAGCCTCATGTCAGCTTCCCTTATGGTTCCTCCTTGGGCACACCTACATATTTACCTTATGAGCTATGATCAATCATGTGCTGTCCCACTGGTTGCCGAGTTCTCATGACTATACTCATGGTATTCCATTGACAACATGGTTGAAGGAGATTTCAAGCTGGTGGATAGATGATGCAAATCTGTTGAAAGGGAATCTTTTCCATGTAGTCCACTCCAAGATTTTTACCACCAAAGCCAGCAGGCAGGGCTGGGGTGCAATCCTGGAGGATTTGTCAGTTATGGGGAAAAAGTCAAAGGTCCAGTCTGCTCGTTCATCCAAATGCAGGGCAATAATGGCAGTTCAGTTGGGTCTCCTGGCGTTTGCCCCTTAATTGGCGAATCATCATGTACAGGTCCGAATGGACAACAGGGCGGTTATGGGATATGTGAATCACCAAGGAGGTTGCAGGGTGCAGCCCCTCAGTCAACTGAGTCAGGATATTTGCAGCTGGGTAGAACAGGAGCTCTGGTCTCTGTCAGTCATCGACTTACCCAGGAAGGAGATGCTTTCCTGCAAATGCAGCAGAAGTTTGAGTTTCTGAGGATAGACTAGTTCACCGCAAAGGAGAATGCCAAGCTACCTGTCTTTTGCACAATTATTCCTTGCCAAGAGGCCTGGAGGGTGGACATGATGTTGTCCACACGGCTGGTGGGGCTGTTGTATGCATTTCCCCCAATTACGCTGATTCGCAAAGTGTTGCAGAAGATCAGGATGTACAAGGTCTTTGTCGTTTTAGCAGTTCTCGGGTGGCAGAAGTGCCCGTGGTTTACCCTGTTGTTGGGATTGGCGGTTCAGCCACAGTGGGCCATTCCTTGTCATTTGTATCCACGATGTGTCCCCAGCTCCTAGTCAACAAACTAGAGACAATAAATCTTCCGGTCTTGTTGTTGAGAGGTTGAGTCTGATGGCTATTGTCTGTACTATGGTGGTGGCTGATTTGATACAACAATCTAGATGTCCTTATACATTGAAGGCATATGCAAAACATTGGGTACATTTTGGGAAATGGTGTGTATGGATGGGTTTTGAACCTGATGTTGTGGAACCCATGAAAGTGCTGGATTGTTTGTCAGATGGATTTACATTGGGTTTGGTCAATTTGACCATTCGGGCTCAGTGGGTGGCACTTAGAGCTTTTAGAAGTCCTCTGTTTGATAATCTGGAGCCTCTGGTGTCTAGATTTTTTAAATCCTTTTCTTTGAAAAGACCGAGACCTATGGTGCAGGCGCCTTTGTAGAACTTACCTTTAGTATTGAGAGCCTTACAGTAGGAGCCCTTTGAGGCTCTAGAGTCAGTAGACCTGAAATTCCTAACCCTTAAGGTGGATATTTTGGTGAACATCTCGTCAGCCAGGAGAACTGGTGAGTTGGGCTCTTTCCTATGGTCTGAGCCTTTTTTGAGGCTTTTGGCAAAAAAGGTAATTTTGAAGGTTCTCCCCACTTTCATACCTAAAGTATCCTCATATTTTCACAGAGCAGCAGAGGTGGTGCTACCTGTGTTTTTACCTGATCCTAAGTCTGAGGATGAGGAATTGTTACACTTGTTAGAGGTGAAAAGGGCTTTATTGGTTTACCTGGCCAGGACTAATAATTTCAGGAAGGTAGGCAATCTTTTTGTGCCGGTGAGAAATGGTTTGAAGCCCTCAAACTCTACTCTGAGTCGGTGAATTAAGCAAGCGATTCAGTTGGTTTATGAGTTCCAGGGACTGGAGATGGACAGTCAGATTCACGTGAGATCTACTAGATCCTTAACCCCCTCTTGGGCTGCATTTAAAAGTATCTCCATGAAGGATATCTGCAATGCAGCCACACAGGTGTCTCCTCATACCTTTATAGGACAATTTAGGTTAGAAGTTGAAGGAGGAGCGTCGGTGTCTTTTGCTACTTCTGCACTGAATACAAGTATGGTGTAATTTATATCTGATTAAACATATTTTTCTCTATTGGATTAAACTGTGTGGTGCAATTTCTTCTCTTGCTATATGTTTTCACTGCATTGTTAATGAAGCTGATTCTTGCTTTGGTATCAACTCATTGTGTAAATACTGTGACAACCAGGAGGTAATACGCTGGTTACTTACCGGTCATCTTTATTACTCTGAGTCCTAGTCTTCCTGCCACAGTATGGTTTCCCATCCCTCCCTGCCCTGTTGTGAATGGCCTCGTTATTTGGTTGGTGGCTTTTGGTAACAGCATTTGAATACTTTGGACTTTCTTTTGCTATAATGTAGGGGGAAGAGGAAGTCAGCCATATTGGAAGGATGGGAACCTAGTACTCTAACTTTTAACTTGGGAGTTTCTGTGGGGGGACTAAAGCGAGACACGGACTGTGGCGAGGAAGACCAGGTCTCTATGTAATGAAGATTACCGGTGTGTTTTTTGAAAAGAGAAGCATTACAGGGTTAGGCCTAGAGCAGGAGTACTCATTGTGCCGCCGTCTGACCTTTACGCGTGGCTCCCTTGGGGAAAAGCAGCACTGGGCTGCAGTTTACCAGACCGAGACTAACATGCAGAAAGATGTTAAAAGGGCATGGTAACTGAAGTAAAGGAAAAGAAGCACACAATGTCTTTCAGCACAATCTTTAGGAACACCTACTGGTTTAAAGACATTATGGAACACACACATAAAATATGACAATGTCTCTTCAAAATTCAACACAGTGTAGGTCTCTAGCATGTAAAAGTGTTTCACCTTAGTACACCAGATTGTATTACTGCATTGTGTGACATTTATTAGAAAGGACAGCTTTCAAGCCTAAATTTAGAAACATTCATGCCCTCCCACCACCTCTTACAACAATGTCTTTAGTGAACTAAGAGGCAGGTTAGGTTTTATGTGCAACTTTCATGTGGCCCAGGTTGTTATAATACATTGATCAGCATTATTGTCTGTTACATCGAACATAATAACAGCTTTGTACTGTGAATATCCTGAACTAATGCATTACAAGGTGCTCTCATAGATGATAATGAGTAAAAGTAGGCAAGGTAAAATAAAACAATTGCCTGAGACCACACAATTTGAAAGCCAGGTTTTTTGTTTCATATTCTGCATTTCCGCCACTAGATGAGTATCTCTTTTGCTCTCTTGTTTAACATCAAAAGTTTATGCTTTGTCTTTAAATCTTGGTGCATAGGGCCAGAGTATGGGTGGCTGACCGAAGGCATATGAAGGCTCGTTTTGGGCTCAAGAACCCAAGAGGACCATGAGCTGAGCCAGATACCGGCATCTGACTCGAGCTTCGCTCTAGTCGTCAGTGGCTCATCGACCTGTGTCACATAATGGCAATTAAGGGGACAAAGGCACATGAAGGACATGATTTGACCATGGTAAGACAGTTTGGCAAAGCAGGAGTCCTGAACCATAATGCAGGACTCTTTGTTTCAAGGCCGGTAACTATCTCATTACAGAATATTTTAGTGAGTGGTCTATGAGGCAGGGTACTCTGCCCTCCATGCATACATCTAATGATTACTTTCGTTTCAGCCCTACTTTCTCGCATGTTTTCAAAAAGTGGCTGCCCAAGAGTACACAATTTATTAAAAGGAGAGGCCGGGACTGAAAAATAAAAACATATTCTGGTTCTATACTTTTGATCTGGTTCCATACTTTTGATCTTATTCATTCAATAACAACTTGAGTGTGAGTGGTTCCGATAACCCAGTAACTACCCTGGCCAAAGAAATGCCATAGTGTTGGGGAACCTGGCCAGCTTTTTTAATACAGAGCACACAGCCAACATATGTTGGCAAAGTGGTAACACATGAGATGGACAGAGGAATGCTATATTCAAAATAAAGAATATAGATACAAAATCAATTCCTGCTATCTCTATTGCAATTGGTTAAAGGCTTCTCGATCTGTAGCCTGCGATTAGAGGATGGTCAGGCTCCACTGACAGACGTGTGTATTCGATACAAAACAAAATGTAATGCTAGAAGACATGAGTGGCAAGTTACTTTCCGCTGAAATGATTGGTCTGAGCGCCCTCTCAATTTAGTTGCCACAGAAGCACAGCCTGAACATGGCCGACTGGAGAAGTTCCATTGTCTATGTAACATTACATCCATGAAGGAGCTAAGAGAGAGAAACAGGAGAAAGGGGTGCCCTCCACCCAAACAGTCAATAATCAAAGATAAACCCCTATTCCTGCCTCGATGTTTTACACCAGGGTATGCTTTCATTAACATGGTCATTCATTTAAGACAAAAATAGGAATAAATTGATTGAAAACAGGCATTCTGTAAACAGTGGAAAATGCCTCAAATTAGCCTGTATTTATTATGACTACAACAACCCATCGGACCACCGTAGCCACAGTGCTGGTGCTGACACCACCGCACTGGCAATCCGACCGTCCCATTGCAACTTGGGCGATCGGACTGCATTGGCACCACCGTAACTGCCAGGGATCAGAGATCTCTAGCAGTGTTGCAGCAATCTTGAGGCCGCAGTATGCTTAGCGTTGCCACTGTTGTCCCACCAAGCATATTACAAGTATCCTCACCACCACACTTTTCGAAAAGTGGGGTGGGGAGGAAACAAAGAGGGCCCTACAGGGCCCCCTTGTGCCTCTGCTCCATGGGGTGCATGCAGGGGTGCACATGTTGTGCCCCCCTGGCTGCAGGCACCCCCAGTTCCTGCAGGGCATGGCTTTGACAGTCTATTATCTGCAGGAAGTGCCTTTGACGTCCCATTGCTGTGCGTTTTTCAAAGACACTGCTGTGGGTCCGCCAAAGAACTTCCCGACAGAGACGTTAAACGTGGTACTCTGGTGGGCGTTTTTTTATGACTTTGGTGGACTCGGAGCAGGGTGGTGGCATGGCAGCATGGCGGCCCCACTCCGAGACTGCCAAAGGTAAAATAAGGCCTTTGGTATATTAATCAAGTACGCATTTGAAAGAGCATGGTGTTTTTACTGTTATATACAGTCTGATATATAAATCCTTAATGTACCAAAGTGAAATAGTATCTCTGCATGCAGCCACCAAGTCTTACTGTTGCAAGAGGTCTTCTGATCTGGACTTGCTCCCTATTGCTTCAGCATTTCTGGGATGAAAGGAGCTTGTGGGAGTGAGAGGCATCTGACAGTGAAAGGTTTGTTCAATTTTCGTTATGTTCCATTTAAATGGATTTATTGCATATGGTCACAGTAGGATCATGGCCACTTTTTCTTACTATAACTCGAGGCATACTGATGTTGGACACTCCAGGCGAAGGTCTGTGCATATAGTATCAGTGTACCCTGGGGGGAAGAAAGTCCTTCTTTTCAACATCCTTTTTCCTAACTATCGCTGGACCAATGCTTCGTTTTCGTTTTGAATAGAATACTGTCAATCTGGCTGAAAATCAGATACAATTATTGATTCCCCGCAATGGGATATGGGAGATTCTGTTTACTAGATGTAGATTTTCTAATCAAGAATCCCTTCATTTGTTCGGAATAAATTCAGTCTTTACTGTGTTTTTATTTGTAAATCACCTTTTTTAAAACAATCATTTATTAATCATAAGAAACTGATTTTCTAAAACAAATAATAGTTCACGTTTGTTATTACTTTTTTTTTTTTTAAAGCAACTTTTTTTAGCAGCTGATACATTTTTGCATTGTCCTCGAGGGAAATGCCGTGCCATGAAGTACAGCCAATTTGCATTTCACAAGGAGGGAATTGTTGTCGAAAATTCACCCGCTTTTCTCTCTATATAGTGAAGTAAATTCGTTGAGCATTAACCATGGCGCGTTTATAAACGATTGCGAAATGCTGGACTGTGCTTATTCCCAAGTGTTTTGAAATGCGGTTTGTGAGGCTTTATCACACCTCACAAAATGAAATTATCTAATCAGTGGAATGTTCCAAGCCTGTGTGCATTAAAATACTCTGCAAGACCTTCCTCAACATGAAACACCACAACCTCCCCCTTGACATTGCTATAGTGGACGGCATTTTATTTCCCCAATGAGGTACGATTCATGTTTTTTTCAAGATAGATTTGATTTCGATTCTGTGATTCATACGATTTCGTGCTGAAACCTTAATACCGCAAGATGTTTATGAAGTTAAATAAATCTGCATCTCTGGCTTCTAAGACAAGATTGCCCAGGAGCTGTGATGAACTCCAGCTAGTATTTAATTTTCCACTTAGCACAAACACTCTTTCCGAAGAATTGAAATTTTCTGCTTGAACATCAGTAACCATAGGCACAGATGGAGCCTGAGTCAGCTTAGTTGGACCCATTCTGATTGCTCATCACAAATTCCCTGGACAGGTATTGACTTTACTTCACTTGGTGACGTTTTGCTTAGAAATCAACAGCAGAAGGTCTTGACCTCAACTGAACTCTCCAATTAACGAAAAGGATAATGAGTTATGGAGTGTCTAATAATTTTTTTACTTGCTTTGCAAGGATATTAAAGGTGGATCCACGCTGTCTGCTCCCTCACTCGTGCCAGTGTCATGTGCTGCCTGGTGGCTTTTGTAGGGCACCACTGCTGGCATGTTTGTGCCTTAGGAAAGATGAGGAAGGAACGGCTCACTTTGTACACATAGGGGACACTGCAGGTGCAAAGCAGGCTTGATGTTTTTCACCCGCGTGGAATAAACCACTTTAACCTTCACTTACAGTGGGAATCTACATCCCTGAACTCATGTCAGCCACTGATGGGGAGACAAGCAGTTATTCACCAATGGTCATTGTTAGTGGTTCCAGAATGTCGCTGTTCGTGGTGTTGGCTGTTGCGTCTAGGTGTCTTACTGTGTGCTTATTTGATATAGAGAGTGCGGCATATCTTGCGGTCATAGCTGCTGTTGGTATGACTGTTCTGTTTATTTTGTTGTAATGTTTAAAGATGGTACATAGTTGCGGTGCTGTACTCGTGGCTTTCAGTCATGATTCAGAGTATTTGCGTTCATAGACGTGAAATGTGGTAAGATAGATTTTGCTACTAGTTGGGTGCTTGTGGCATATCCCGGATATTTATTGTGGATTCTCTGGATGGGTGAGCTGGGATGCTGTAGAATGTGGTGAGTGCTTGGATTTGGGGACCTTAGCTAAGAGAGAGAGACAGAGGGTGTCAGTACATACCAGCTGTTCCTATCATAACACTTGTAACTGAGGACTATAACTACGTTCAGTTTGTACTCTTGCGTGTTGACCCCCTTAGTTCACGCTACATCTTTTGATGTATGTGTAGCTGATAATAGGAATAGCTTGATAAGTTAACTCTATTTAATGTAGGGCATGAGTATTGTTTTACGTGGGTCTACGATTAATTTGGAGCCTGACTAAGAAACAGAGGTCGACCCAAACTAAGGGAAAAAGGGAAAAAAACGTAATTTTTGCTTCGTGGAAAAAGAAAAATGTGGCTACCATTTTATAAATAAATATCATATTCATGCAGCGAAGACTGCGCCAAATACATTTGAATTAAGGTAAAACAAATATCTCAATAAGAACTGAACAATATTCAATACTATCCATAAACTTCAGCATTGGTCATAGGGTCTCAATCATGCATTAAGCACTGTTCACCTGTATACAATGGAACATATTCATACTGTACACACTATATGTAGCACTGAATAATACCTACATTATTCATTCAGTTCTCAATGTTCAGATCTTTAGTTTGTGCCTCTTGTGTATAGTACACAATGTGGAATGGAGTAATTTATTTAATTCGGGACATCATGTTCACTATTGTGCATTGTGGCCTAACCTTGCAGTATGCCGTATACAGTTAGGTGCAATGCCACTGTGCATAAAGTGCAGACTTTACTATTAATATTGTACACAATCTGCTTTATCAATACACTATCCTCACTATAGAACTGCACCTTGAGCCACTTTCGCACATTGCACATTGCCACTAGAGTACACACTCGCTATACTTATATAGTACACAACACGCAGTAATGTACACATAACTCATTCGTGCATTATGCACTCTCCCATACAGTAAACTATTCTTTAGATGACTAATGAGACACTTTCAATTGTATAGTGTACCACGCACATCAAGTTTAAACACTGAGAAACTAATTTGAAAAAGTTCTGGGCGTGCTGAAGAGGAGTCGTCCTCTAAACCAAGGCGGAAAAGTACAGGCAGCAGTTGCACCACTCAGCTATGAGTGGTGTCCCTCTTATAGCACAGCCGTGAATGGGGCGACTATGTCGCAATTAATCCAAAATATTTTAAGAAGGTAAACCATAAAGTTTATTTGAAGGTAATATCCATTGTAGTCATGAATATTTCAAGCAGTTCAAAATGTTGTTTTAAAGCGACCGAAGGAAAATCCCCAATGCATTTCGGGTATGAATTACCCTTCATCAGGATGAATCCTAAAAACATAAAGGTAGGAGTAAGTTTCACGACCAGTTAACTAGAAACGATAGTTAGTCGATAGTGTGACTCCTTATTGAAAAAAACGTGTGTTATTAAACTCAAAGTTAAGAGCGTGAGGAAAATACTAAGACGGTGAGGAAAATAATCCGAACACAAAAATAGGATCAGATAACCAATAAGTGAAAAGTGAACGACGAATAATCAAATGTCCATATGTACAGATACTGATACCGCTGACATGTTTATAAGCAATAATCATGGGCTTATATGCACATAAAAAATCACCGTGACTACATAAAGTTCAAAGGGTGCAGCAAAGAGAAATGATGCCCATAAACCATTAGATATACACAACTCAAACAGCGGAAGAAAAATTACCTTAATCAATCCGGAACAAACATGTAGCGTGCTCTCGTTGAGAGATTTCAAGTGTCAGCCATTGTTCCCACCCGTTATAAACAGTGAAAAAGGGCAATACGTGTAACGCCAAATGGCGGCCATCTTAAGACAGGTAAATGGAATGACTATAACGTGATAAAAGTGTAAGCTGGTAGAAAATGTAAACAAATGTGCTAAAGTTAACCAAAAGGATATTCCCTTTAAAAATTAAAAATTAAAATAACATGCTATGACATATAATGATACCCGTAAGTGAAAAACGCGCATGAAAGCTCCAAACCAGATAAAAACCGAGTGTTAATAAAGTGTACAAAGAAAAAAAGTGAAATGAATATGTAAAAAAAAAAAGAAGGGTATAACGCTCTATGCGTATTGATGGGTGACTAACAAGTGACATCACAAAAGGAATACACATAAAAAAATGAATGAAAGTGAGAGTACTAGAAGAACTACTGAATGGTTGAAAAAAACTACTGAAAGATTGGAAAAACAAGCGTTATCACTCTGTACATATTAAAGGATGATTAACAAGTTACGGAGGTTCACAAAAGTGACATGACGGATAAATAGACTCAGTGACGTCGCACAAAGAATACACATAAAAGAAATAAATAAAAGTAAGTTCAAAGAAGAAAAGACTAGCATTGGAACAATAAAAAGATCATAGAGAATGATGATGAAGATAAAATAATGATGAAGATAAAATAACTTAAATCAAAATCAAAACTGATATGTTGTATAATAATGAAAGTACAAAAAGTTAATTGGAACCCAAAGCATTGTACAAAGCACAATTGATGTTTACACAAAACAACTCAGTTCAACTCGATCATTGAGTCCATTCGGTGCCAGGGAGTTCATTTTGTAAATCCAAGCTGTTTCTCTTTGAATGAGGAATTTTCGGTTGTCTGCCTTCTTTCATAGGAACGATTTCGCAAACCAGGAATCGTAGTTGGCTAATATTATGGTTGTGCTCGTTAAAATGCATCGCCACAGCAGATTTCAAACTTTTGTTACGGATATTGCTCTTGTGTTCAGTCAAGCGTGTTTTGATCTTTCTTTCTGTTTTGCCTATGTATGGTAAGCCACACGGGCATTTCAACATGTATACTAGATTTTTAGAGTCGCACGTTGCTGAAACAAATAGTTTGATGTTGTGTCCATGTGTGGGTTATTGAACGTTGTTTCCCTTGATAATGCTGTTGCAATTTCCACAGTTGTGGCAAGGCATAGTGCCCTTGTGTATCAAAGTTGACTGAGCTCGATTAGATGGCTTGAGTAGTTCCATTAGGTTCTTGCTCCTTTCATAAGCAAACAAAGGTCTTTCAGAAAAGATTTGGTTGAAATCTGGTTCAACTTGTAGCATAGGCCAATGTTTTAGATAACCTTCTTGAAATTAAAACTTTCTGTGGAATATTTAGAGACGATGACAACATATCAGTTTTGATTTTGATTTAAGTTATTTTATCTTCATCATTATTTTATCTTCATCATCATTCTCTATGATCTTTTTATTGTTCCAATGCTAGTCTTTTCTTCTTTGAATTTACTTTTATTTATTTCTTTTATGTGTATTCTTTGTGCGACGTCACTGAGTCTATTTATCCGTCATGTCACTTTTGTGTACCTCCGTAACTTGTTAATCATCCTTTAATATGTACAGTGATAACGCTTGTTTTTCCAACCTTTCAGTAGTTTTTTTCAACCATTCAGTAGTTCTTCTAGTACTCTCACTTTCATTCATTTTTTTATGTGTATTCCTTTTGTGATGTCACTTGCTAGTCACTTATCAATACGCATAGAGCGTTATACCCTTCTTTTTTCTACATATTCATTTCACTTTTTTTCTTTGTACACTTTATTAACACTCGGTTTTTCTCTGGTTTGGAGCTTTCATGCGCTTTTTTTCACTTACGGGTACCATTATATGTCATAGCATGTTATTTTAATTTTTAATTTTTAAAGGGAATATCCTTTTGGTTAACTTTAGCACATTTGTTTACATTTTCTACCAGCTTACACTTTTATCACGTTATAGTCATTTCATTTACCTGTCTTAAGATGGCCGCCGTTTGGCGTTACACGTATTGCCCTTTTTCACTGTTTATAATGGGTGGGAACAATGGCTGACACTTGAAATATCTCAACGAGAGCACGCTACATGTTTGCTCCGGATTGATTAAGGTAATTTTTCTTCCGCTGTTTGAGTTGTGTATATCTAATGGTTTATGGGCATCATTTCTCTTTGCTGCACCCTGTGAACTTTATGTAGTCACGGTGATTTTTTTCGTGGATATAAGCCCATGATTATTGCTTATAAACATGTCAGCGGTATCAGTATCTGTACATATGGACATTTGATTATTCGTCGTTCACTTTTCACTTATTGGTTATCTGATCCTATTTTTGTGTTCGGATTATTTTCCTCACCTTCTTAGTATTTTCCTCACGCTCTTAACTTTGAGTTTAATAACACACGTTTTTTTCAATAAGGAGTCACACTATCGACTTACTATCGTTTCTAGTTAACGGGTCGTGAAACTCACTCCTACCTTTATGTTTTTAGGATTCCTCCTGACGAAGGGTATTTCAAACCCGAAATGCATTGGGGATTTTCCTTCGGTCGCTTTAAAACAACATTTTGAACTGCTTGAAATATTCATGACTACAATGGATATTACCTTCAAATAAACTTTATGGTTTACCTTCTTAAAATATTTTGGATTAATTGCGACATAGTCGCCCCATTCACGGCTGTGCTATAAGAGGGACACCACTCATAGCTGAGTGGTGCAACTGCTGCCTAATGAGACACTTTCTCATACTGTCTTGTATTGTACAGTGCAGTTTAGTAGACAAGGAGGGCTATTCACAAAGGTAACTTTACACATAAGTAAATATACACATGTAAAGTTACTCTTACATTTTTGAGTAACTTTACTACTTTTGGTTATTCACCATTGGAGAGTGCAAAGTTTCTCAGAAGTCTAGACTTACATGTCGCCTCCCCGTGAAAGGTCGGTGGTCAGCAAAGCCATCAAATATGACCATAAAGTTACTACTAGTAGTGACATTAGGACCATATTTTAAGTTCTGCACACTTAGCAGAGATCTCCAACATCGGGGCAGAGTAGGCCTTATGGTAACGTATAAGAAAATTAATACAAATGTATCAAAGTTTAAAAAAACATTAAAAATGTTTGTAAGTTAAATATTAATGTTAAATCATTTTATATATGTATTTGCAAATGTAGAATATATTTAAAAAAATGTAATGCACTAAAGCTAGATTTTAAATTAAAGTTTAATACATTAAGTTGTATTAAACTAAATCAAAATAGTTTTTTCAAAAAATGGAACCCACCCAAAGTTTATATTTATTTCCTATGTATTTAACAATTTAAGTATAAATTAATTTGATTAAACTGTATATTTTTAATAAAGTTAAAGTGATTTTTAAATTGACAAAATGTAATTACATTATTTTCTAATCCAATATTATTGCTTTTTAAATTGTATTTAATGTTTTAAAAATTAAAACAATTGTGTATATATTTTAAAAAAATTACTTTAATGTTTTTTTCTACGGGGTTCTATTTTAAGTCCCTACCAATATTATTTTCTATGGTAGGATGCTGTAGGATATTGGTTGGACATGCTTTCAGATTTTTTTAAAAGTTCATTAAATAGTGATCTTGTTTCTCTCATCTATTTGCTAGAAGCGCAGGTGCACAGCAGGTTCCCGGGGAAAATCCAGCAGCAATAGCAAGCTGGTAAATCAATAGAAAAATTGTAATGTTGAATAAAAATATGGGCGTGCCAAGAGCAGAACAGACAGAATTAAGGCACGGTTGAAAACATGCGGAGAAAATAGTGCATTCCGAGCACATTTAAGTATATCTTTAATGTTTTTATATGGCACTGGCGAGCTGTGGAGGGCGAGATAACATAAGGGTGATGGTGGCCAGAGAAGGACAATTTAAAGTAGGGTTGAGCAGGTATTGGTACATATCAGTGAGCAGCTCATTCAGTCGGGGTTCCTCTTGTGCAGGCAGGCAGATGCAGCTCTGCATTTATAATTAGAAACAAAAACAAAAAGGCAAAGAATAGAAATGGATGATTCACACTCACTGGAGATGCATTTCTACAGCCGACAGGGCACAACCTGTCATCTCTGAATATTCCTGGAAGGCGCCCGTCCTACTGGTACAGAAAACGAGTTTATTTCTGTACAGAGGACATCGGTCAGAGATATTGCAGAGCTGTAGCCATCACTTAAGCGAAAAGCATTTACAATAGAGGCCTTCTCGAGGGTTTCGTTTCAATAAACTACATTTACATCGGAATTAAATGTCAAAAGTAGAAATGCATGCGGTATTTGCTCTTGTACAGAGGACATTGCACACTAAGGGGCATGTTTACAAACCCTATTGCCACCACAATGTCACATTTCACGACATTGTGGTGGCGATACGGGCTTCACCTTATTTACAAGGCAGCGTTAAGCCACTTAACGCTGCCTTGTAAATAATGCCCCCTTTCACACTATACTTAGTGTGAAAAGTTGGGGGCAATGGGTATTGTGGTGGGCGTTCCACCGTAACACCCTTTGATTTCCACACTGTCCGATATTAACAAGAGTGGTGTAAATATGGGGCTTTGCCAAAATTAGGACCAGGGAAAACCTGGTCTTACCTTGGCACACAAGGAGAAATGTTTAATTTCTCCTCATTTTTTTCTGTTTCCATGTGTGCTGCGTTGTGAAGCACACAAAAGGAACAGCAAAATGACACTGATTGTTTATGTGTAGGAAGGTGTCCCTTCTGGCACATAAACAATCATTAAAAAAATTACATTTGCAACTTTTATGTGTGCTGCATTAAGCAGCACACATAGATGTTACAAAACACCATTTAAAGATTGTTTATGTGCAGGAAGGGACCCCTTTCTGCACATAAACATTCTTCCCCTGCAACGCAGACACCCTTGTACTAGGGTGCAAGGGTGCCTGCGTTGGCGCTAGACAGCTAAATTTAGCACCAGCGCAGGGAGAAACGCAGGGCTGCACCATATTGTTGTAAACATAGTGCTGCCCTGTGTTTCACAAGTGGAGGAGCGAGGCATTAAGCCAAGAAGACTAACACTGTGCCCCAACATTTCTATTGTAACTATGCGCCTAAGCGACAAGTGACTTTTATGGTGTATGCAGGGCTCTGTAATTTGGAGGACTTTAGTGTCCCTGTGGAGATTGCCACAGTTAAAGTCCAAGTCAATCTAGAGTCACAAGGGCTGGATAATCGAGAAATTATTGATGTGTGGTTTATCGATGACCACAAAAACATTTTTTTTTTAAACAATTGTAACTCATTTTTCTAGACATACATGGACCATGAAGTTCACAAATAAGGAAACATAAAACATTTTAAAAAAAGATACACTTCTGAGCATCTCGGAAGTGCACATATCTTCAGAATGCTCTTCAGAAACAATACAGTGGGGCATTTTTTCCCATGCTCTAGTCTCCAATCTCTTGATTGAGAGCGCCAACAGAATTCCAAAATGTGGCCTTGGGGTGGTTTCACTAAATTAGATACTACTCGTGAGGGCTGTACTGATCACTCATTATGCACTGTCCTAGCTTCACATGCAACCTTAGCTCCTGCTCATTTGTATTTGTTTATTTATTGTCAGTTTTATGTAGTCTAACTCATACTCCCTAGAACTTCTGGACAATCTGCTTTAATCCTGTGGGCAACAATGTCATTGGCTGTTGACAGGAGGTTCCACACCCATGGGTTTTGAAGAGTTACGAGTGACTTTCGACGAACTCTGTTGTCAGATGTGTCAGATGTGAAGGAATGGTGCCTCTGTGATGCTCACACTTGACAATTATTTCACAGCAATTGCATCTACGTGGGAAGAGAGGATTTTGAGCCCACAGGATTATAGCAGAATGTCCAGCAGTTCTTGGTCCTGGGGGCATCCCTGTGACTTTGTTTAGGGTTTGAAACATGTCAACCACTCATGTATGTATTAAAAAGAAGCTTTGGCATCCAGAGAACGTGTCCTTTGGAACATTCCACATTTTCCAATCCCTATTTTTATTGAAAGTGAATACAAATAAGCTTCTACCCCATGGCCTTGGATGATTGGCCATAAGCCTTAAGTGTCATATAAATCCACCATGGGCTCCAATGGAGAAATTCAGAACTAGCACATCAATGTTTAAGTGTATTAACAATGTGATGTCTTGTAAACAGTTCATTGTATGTCTTACTGTGATGTGGATATCTTAGAAACTTGATTTGATTTGCCACAATTTGTTAGTGTGTTGTTCTGATATTGACAACAGAAACTGTACTAATAGTACACATATATTTTTTCACAAATAATGTTTAAAAGAAAATGAGAACATGATAATTGAGTTTTGTGTACCCAGTTCTAAATTATTAGCTTGAAAAGTAATGTAAGTTCTGGCTTTTGCTTGTTTGTAAAACAAAAAACTTTCTAAAAGTGGCATTTTCAGATTGTGACTTAAAATTAACTTTACCATTATAGAGGGTTTTAAATTACAATTCTTTGGAAACCAAACAAGATATTCTTACCTGCTCCCAATTAAAAGTTATAACTTATTACATGTAATAAGGTAACCTAATCTTATCCAATGGGAGAGGCAGGCCTTGCAGTAGGGAAA
Organism: Triturus cristatus; assembly: GCF_964204655.1. NCBI lineage: Eukaryota > Metazoa > Chordata > Amphibia > Caudata > Salamandridae > Triturus > Triturus cristatus. Next base: position 807,660,811 of record NC_140590.1, read on the forward strand.
AATGAATGTAAGAACATGTAAAACGTACGAATACATGTCCACATGTTTAAATACAGGTATTTTTAAAAGGTAGGTATGGGCCTGGCTAAAGGTTTATTTTACCAGATCAAAATTGCAGTGAAAACTGCACATACAGGCTGCAATGGCAGGACGGAGACAAGCTTAAATATTATTATTAATTACATTTATAAAGCGCAAACTGACACCATGCTGGTATTGTGGCAGTGATAGCATAAGAGATATGCACACCTGCTGATAGACTTCAAACAAAGCACTATCATGGACAATTGCTTAGGAAAGAGCCATGTCTTTAAGTCCTTTCTGAATTTCAGCAGATCCATAACGGATCTAAGAGAAAGAGGTAGCCACTTAAGAGGGTGGCACAATGAGTGAGGAAGGGGAGCCCATTAGGAGCACCTAATAATTAATAGGCCCTGGGTACATGTAGTACCACTTTACTAGGTACTTACAAGTAAATTAAATGTGCTAATTGGGTGTAAGCAAATTTCACTATGCTTGAATGAGAGAGCACAGACACGTTAGCACTGGTTAGTAATAGTAAAGTGTGCAGAGTCCTATATCCAACAAAAACAAATCCGCAAAAACATGGAAGAGTAAGGCAAAAGGTTTGGGGGATGAACACGGCTGACAGGTCTAACACAAAGTTTTAATGTAAAGCAGACACTTTACCTGAAAGCTTTGAGAACATTTTGCAATTTGAAGTGACCTGTTGCACAATGAGATTAAGCACTTTATCCTTAAAATTGAACAGTAAAAATGGTTTTGAACAAGCAGTTTATATAAATTTGTGACAAGTGTATATGAAAAGCTGTCTTTCCATCTATAAGTCCAAACAATTTATACACATACTTATGTATATAAATCCTTTTTTGACTAAAAATAAAAATGTCTAATGGCTTGATTATTCCTAGGTGAAAGCTAACTTATCTTGTAAAAATTGACTGAGAAATGTTTTTGCTTGAACAAGGATCCTGCAGGTATTTTACTCTTTTTTTTAAATGTGAACTATGCTCTCAGATGAAGATTTCCCAAAAGACACTGATAAACCATATTTCATGCCATAATAGTCACTCTGCATAATACATGTAAAAACAATGTAGAGTTTGTGTCCTCTATTTGTTTTTCTCAATAGAAAGAGGTGCTTTCAGGTGCCCTAAGGGCATGAACACACTATAAATCCAAAACTAAAGACATGTTTTAGACCATAACTGGGTTACCAAAATTAAAGGGGACACATATTTTATCACAAGTAGTGTATACATATATGCTTGTTTTCTGTTCAACGCAGCATTGCATATGTTTTACACAAATTAGCCGACATTGGGACGTAGAAACAACAGTGTTAATTGTAGTAAAGTGGATTATTATTTGGAGTGGACAAGGGTCATCCTCATAGGATAAGGCCATCACCTGCTAGAGAAAGAAGAAATAAAACAAACCTGTGCTCAACTTCTAGTAACATGAATCAAATCAATCAGTTGTGATTCAAAGGCAATGTATAAACTATTTATGCATTGCATAAACAGTAGAAAAGCCATCCAAAACCGAAAAAAACTCCACTATGAATTTTAAACATGAATAGAAAATAATTATGAGTCAATCAAGGTTAAAACACAAAAATCTAGTAAAGGGAACTGTAAATATGAATTTTTATAGAAATAAATTGAGACAGCACCACGAAAAATATATAAATAAAACACTCCTTGGAGTGTCAAGATTTGGTGTATGTACAATTTATGTGTATAACTGTATTGGTGTTTTGTTGTTTCCTTCCTGATCTTATGTCATTCTTGATGTAGAAATGTAAAAATGTCTTGATAAAATCTTTCTAGATTAATAAACTAGAGACAGAGTAACTAAGTGTGCTCTATCTAAAAATAATTTGCATATCTATTCCTTTATACCACTTTCTGTTTACACATAATTGTTCTATACCCAGGTATATATAGGGTTAATTGGGTATAACCCTGTTGCTTGCTAGAGGTACACATAATGTGCAGCATATTTTGCCTTTCTTCACAACGTAATTTGCTTTTCCTTTGCTGCATAATTTAGATAACCTTACCACATAAAATGAGCCTCCATTGCCACATAATTCCAGTTACCTCCCGTATGTGCCCTTCTGATTTCCAACAGGAGAGAATACAATATGCAAGGTGCTAGATACGAGAAGGCTTGGTTTCACGGTTTGGGTTTCCCGTATTCATGATTTTCTGGGTAGAGAATAAAGTTGTTCTTATTTTGTCTGCTTGGCCTCACTGTTTTGACTTTGTCCCTAGAGTGCCTAGAATACGAGATACAGATAGCTGAAGGAGCTATGCATCATTTCTTGAAAGAGACACTTGCTGCAGCGCGGAATGCAAAATCCCTCCCTTCGTCACAGATCATAGATCACACTCAATCACTTCATTGGCTGGTGGGGCCCATAACACCAACATTCATCCTCTATTAACCTGTTTCCAAGGAGGCGATTGTTCCATTCGAGGTAATGGAAGGAAGTACCCACTTATCCCTAATGAACAATAGATTTCCCTACCTTTCTCTATTTATTAAGGCCTAAGCTTCACCTTTTAGTACTCCTCCCATGAATAGGCCATGAATCAGCTAGCTGCTGGTTGAAGTGATAACTAAATCTATAATTTATTTACACAAATACATGTTTCATAATAACGACCCAACACAGTTCTTGTAATAAATCTTAAACCTTTATCTAAATAATTGAAAATCAAATATTTTGTTTAATCAAGCAGTAGACCATCATATTTACCTATTCTGGCTAAAAGTCGTCCTCTAAGTCAAAATCTTGGTCATCAGTTCATACTGTCTGAGCCTTAGGAAACAGCTGTCCTGCAGTGTCACCGTCCTCTCCGTCAGCATAACGTCAGGAAATCGAAAATCTTCTGAAGGGTCTCGCTCCTAACCTCTCTAATCTATGGTGTTTTATAGTAAAATTACATTCCAAAAGTAACGAGTAATATTTTTGAATGTCTCTGATTGGTTGATGAGATCTGTTCCACCAGTTTCCCATGCGGAAAATGTGTCTTTAGATATAGTTCATAATTTCTTCGGAAAAGTATCTTCTATTGTTTCTTTCAGGGAAGCTGGCTGGTAGCCCGGAGTGTCCTTGAGTGGCACAGTTGAGTTAGGGTCGCGTAGAGGCCACTGCTGCTGATGGTGACGCATGCGCACTTCACCCAGAGACCTTCACAATGGAGTTGTGTTCGTCAAATAGGGATGTCGGCCATTTTGTGGCCACCAAATGGTCAACTTAAGCAAAGAAACACAAAAACGTAATTAATACATGGAAATGACTAATAAAATGTTATCCCCTTACTAATACCCATATGTGTGTGTATTTATCTAGCAGGAGCAACACTTAATGCGGGTTATATTCACATTAATAAAGCACAAATCACGAATACATCACGAAAGCAACATATATTCATGCAAAATTCTAATTATCTATAATCAATATGCATATACAATTTAGTTTATGTGATTCCATTTTTATTAGAATTTATACATAAAAAACAAAATACATATATTATAATAACTGTATGCATTGTCATATAATAAATATAGAATAACATTGTTATATATAAGCATATAGTAAAACTTTCTGAATGATTAATCATACTATATAAATTAATAAATACATAAGCATATAAATGCAAGGACAAATAATTGAATTTATATTGAGGCCATTATTCATGGAATTAAGGGAGGGGGAGCGAAGAAAGGGGAAATAAGAAGTGATCACAAAAGAAAGCGATAAGGGAAAAATGTACAAATAGGAAGCATAATGCAATATGAGTATGTTCCAAGTAAAAGAAAAAGAAGACACTCATAACATAAAGCAATTATGCTGATTCAAGGAAGGATGAAAAAAAAATATATATATATATACATATATATATATATATATATATATATATATATATATATATATATATATATATATATATATATATATATATATATATATATACATACACATACATACACATATACATACACATACACATTCCTTGATGGAGACAAAAGTAAATAAAAAAATTACATTATATTATAGGTATATGGATATATTGTTACAAAGCCAAGGGAGAAGAAGTAGGAAAAGGAATTACCAGAGAAAAATAGAGAAAGATAATGAAATGGATAATATGAAGAAATTTGAAACAGTAAATGGAAACAATAGGTATATTGTGCAGAATGAAAGTGTAAGCAGAGCAACACACATGTATAAATATGAATATTCAAAGGTACAGAATTACATGTGGTGAGTAGCTATTAAAACAACAACAAATAGTAGATAAATACAATATGTATTAGGATTTATAATCACCAATAATGAAGAATGAGTGAAAGTAAGAGGAAATAGAAATTAAATTACTACGTAGATGGGTCATTAACGTTAGCATCGGTATTTGGAGCTAGAAAAGGTGACCATACTCGAAGAAAGAGATCAGATTGATCCTGTATGTTATATATAATACGTTCGTAGGAAGCTGTTTGGATCATGGCCACCATCCAAGTTTCTTGTGATGGTGGATGAGACGATTTCCATTAGCGTAATATACACATTTTGGCTGTAGCTAAGGCTGTGTGTAAAAGTCGGGCTTGTGGCTTAGAAAGTGATTGTAATTGACGTGTATCATGCAGAAGAATGGTAGCATGCGAAAGTGGAATTTGTATAGGCATCGTGGAACGTAAGATTTACCTACATAATTCCAAAAGGGTTGGACCACAGGACATCCACAGATGATATGAGAAATGTTACAAGACGTACTATCACATCTCCAGCAGTCTGAATGGGGAAGCAAGCCAGCTTTATGCAGTTTTGTTGGTGACCAGTGCCAATCATGTAAAATCTTGAATAAACAAAATTTCAATCGTGCTTCACGTGCACCCTTATTAAGATTGCTAAGAATGTCAGACCATTCATCATCGGAATAAGAGACCGATAATAAGGTTTGCCATTTACTACGTAAAGTTTGCGATAAGGGTTGAGAAAAAAGATGCGAAGTAAGAGCTTGATAGAAGCCAGATGTAGCTCCTCTCATCTTACCCCAAGTGTGGAGATATGTCACAATTGGTGAGTCGGGTAAGAGCCATGGTGAAGGTCCTAGACTTCTCCATAAGGATTGTCGTAACTGATTGTATTTTAAAAGTTGAATGTCAGGCAAATGATATTCTTCTTGCAGCTGGGCAAATGATTTAATATCACCATTTGAAAAAAGTTGATCTAGGGTGGAAACACCTGCTGTTTCCCAAATAGGCCAAAATATTGATTTTCTATTAATACGAATTGCTAAATTATTCCATAATGGTGCTTTCCTATGAAGACGAGGATGTGAGCCCATTAAGTAGTGTGCCCTTTGCCAAGCAGTGCGCATAGCTGACAAAAAAGGATTAGTGGAGTCTCGGGGACGAGATTCCGAGCCGTATAAAACAGAAAGACCTGCTTTTGTTAATGATACAATTTAGTTTACGTATTAGTTAGGCCATGCAAATGCAATTCCCACGTGTATTCTTATTAGTAAAGTTGATTAAATTCCACAGCAATCCAATTAATACCATTACGGTTAGTTAATTATTCTTATTAATAAAAACATGCAAAATGGAGAGGGTATACAGAATTTTTCAAATAAAACCCGCTCCAGCACACTTGCTTCCAGAGCGAATTAAGAGGGAAAAGCAAAGTGGTATGTGCCCATACCCTTTAGCAATAAAGATGAGATGGGTTGGAATGTCAAAGTTCCACTTCAAAGTGCCTAGAATACGATATACCGATAGCTGTAGGAGCGATGCATTATTTCTTGAAAGAGGCGCTGGCTTTCGGAGTGAGTTTATTGAGAGGGAAAAGCAAAGAAGTAATTGCCCATACCCTTTTGCAATAAAGATGAGGGGGCAGATTTACAAGCCCCTTGCGCCACTTTTGCGTCACTTTTCCTATGTTAAAAGTGGCACAAATGTGGCGCATGGGGCTTGTAAATCTGCCCCGAGATGTGTTATAATGTCAGATTTCCACTTCAATAAAGTTTTATGACTGTGAGTAATACATCCAAGGATGCTGTGCTGTCCATCGATCTAGGAGCAGATGATTGACTGGGCTGCATAGCTGAGGTCTCCCTTGGGATTCAATGTTTACCAATGAAAGATACATGTATTTGGTTCAAGGATTACTTGATAATTTTAGCCACATGCTTATTTAAGTTAAGTTATGCAATCAACGTAAAGCCCAGTCATTTGGAACAAATGAATAATGGCCAATATTTAGGTTGTGAATGTGCAGAGCATATTTTTTTTGTGATGATTAATAAGATATCCATCATTAATGAATTGAGTTGGAGAGCAGAGAATGGCACTTACTGTTTGATCACTGACATACAGTTTTTCAGTCAAGCACTTGTTCTCAAAGTAATGAGGCTGTACGACAGATTATCAAATGCAAAAATATTGTTATATAGAAGTATCATGTTAGAATATCAACTATCATAATGTCGTGCAGGTAGATATATATCTATAAATATATATATCTGACTATAGCTTTCCTATTCTTAACTTCACATTCATGTACATTAGAGATATATATGCAATCAAAATACAAACATGTGGTGTTAAGTATAGTAAACCCATACTTGCCTATATATACGTAACTTCATGATATTATGGTGGTTGATATTCTGGTCACATGATCTTTGCATAGTTATATTTTCTAATCAATATTCTGGCTATTCTGGTTGCATACTATTAACAAAGACTGAATTGTGCTCCTGGCCTGCTTAGGCTAATTCCCAAATGTGGACATCATTCAATGCATTGTTTCTCCTCCTCAGCCAGGTTTACGCTCTGCAAATACTTACACATGCATCTATTCATTATCTTCTAATCTTGCTGACAACCTGAATACAATTATAATTAGTTGTCCTCCAGGAAGTGTTAATCTTGTAAACAGTGTGGACCCAATGTTAAACTTCTCATTTGCCATTGAAGAAGGTCTCTATCAGGAGCCCATTCAGACTGACATGCAGCTTGGGAAGATGATGAAGCATGCCACCATTTGTGGGTGAAGGCCATGCATCCTAAATGTAGATGCAGCATCCAGAATAGTCAGGTTTCCATCATGCATGGTAAAGGCATTGCATTGTAAATGCATGCATGCTAAAGTCATACAACCCTTTATGAGTGGCCTTTTGGTTTTAAGGCATTTTAGTGAGGTCTGGGAGAGGTATGGTTTATAAAGCGCAGCACTAAGGGATTCTATAGGAAAGGGTGGGTGTGACAATTGAAGAAAGCTTAGTGTCGTCTATGTGCTTTTGGATCTTCCGTATTTTTCATGAAAGAGGAGATTGATGACATTGCACTTTTCTGTGAAGTGATGTAGTGTTTGATTGTCTTCAATAGCCTTCTGCTTCTGTTGGTGGCTTAATTGATGGTATTGGTATAGTACTATGCTTTGTCTGATGTGATGAGCTCTCTGTATGTTGACTGGAGAGACTTTACTATCAAGAGGTCTTCTGAAGATCTGATTTTTCCATTTTCTTTCCTGTCTGCATGTTAGACCCGGCCTCGTAGCATGGCTCTTCCTGTCCTCGCACTACCTAACCTGGTACCAGGGACCCCAAGCACACGGCCCAGCCGATCCTTCCCACCAGAACACACACACGCAGCCCGGGCCTCCCCGTCCATGGCCTCTCTCCTTTCGGCCACCCCGGGCACGCGTGCCCACTTCGTGCACCAAGATGGCCGCACGGCCCCAGCACAACCCGGGCCTAGAGGCGCCACTCCGGCTGGAGGACATCACGCTTCCAGGGGATGAGAGAGGGAGGAGCAGTTTCTATCGCACCTCTGAACTCCCCTGGGACGATGGGTTTCGATCGGCCCTCCAGCCTCCCTGAGGGCTGGCTCCACGCCTGCTGGGTGTCTGGGACTCCTCCCGACCCGGCTCTGAAAGGATCAAAAGACAATAGCAGGAAACCTCGACAAGCGACCCCCAGGTGACAAGACCCCTGCCTGCACAGACTCCGGACATCAAAGAGGGGTCGACCTATAACAAGGGGTGCTCTGGGACTGTCCGGCAGATTCGCCTTGGAACATCTGAGCCCTGCTGAGTGACTCGCGGCTCCCCGAAGAACGTAAGACCTCCGAACCTATGCTTGAGCCCTGCTGAGTGACTCGCGGCTCCCTGAAGATCGTAAGACCTCCGAACTTGTGCTTGAGCCCTGCTGAGTGACTCGCGGCTCCCCGAAGAACGTAAGACCTCCGAACTTGTGCTTGAGCCCTGCTGAGTGACTCGCGCCTCCCTGAAGATCGTAAGACCTCCGAACTGGTGCTTGAGCCTGCTGAGTGACTCGTGGCTCCCCCTGACTCTCTTTGGTCCCGCCGGACCCCTCGACGACAAGCGTATCCCCCAGCTCGAGGATTGTGAGCTGTGCGCCGGGTACGCTCCTGCATTTGATCCGATCCCCCCAAAGACTGTCCCGCTACCTCCTACCCCCGCCAAGACTCTGTGAGCCCACGCTCTGCTTGTAAATATCTGCCTTGCTGATCATAAAGATCCTACCACTTCGATTTGATAAAGCTTGAATCCTAAGAACCCTCGGTGTGGTGTCTCTCTGTCGTGTGGTGCCAAGTGTACGATCCTAGGTACGAGATTCCTCCCCTGCGGAATCTCCCGCCAGTGCCCGGCTACGATACCTTGAGGGTGGGTCTCAGGACAGTCAGGGCCCCCTCCGGGCTCCCCTGAGGTCACCTTCTAACATTGGTGGCAAGCGACGGGATTCGGGCCCATAACCTAGAGATCGTATCGTGAACGACTGACACTACCGACAAAGATGGCAGAAGGAAGCGCCATGAGCCCCGCAGAAACCAACACCAACAGGGTGTTCCAGGTGGAACAACTAGAAGAATACACGCACAAAGAACTGAAGCAATTCTGCAAAGAACTTAAAATCGCTACCACCGGTCTCAACACCAAAGAAGATTTGCAGAAAGCACTGAAAGCTTGGGTGGATGCCGGGGCCTCCCGCCCAGAAGGCATGGGGGAGCAACACGACGAAGCAGAACCCACCCAAGGCGAAAGCAGCAGCAATCAGGTGCGAGGCTTCGTGCCAGACGGGGGCCTTTCCCCGGAAGAGCTCGCAGACAGAGAGAGAAGTCGCAATCACGAACTCGAGTTAGCCAAACTCAAAATCGAAGGCGAATTAAAATTAGCAGAAAAAAAGCTAGCAGTAGAACAAATGCGCGTACAAGGCGAATTGGAGAAGAAGAAGCTCCAACGGGAGCACGAAGGAAGGAAGCTTCAACTAGAGCACGAACGCAGCTTGAAGGAGACCGAGCTCAAAGCCAGAAACGAGGAAGGGAGGCCCCCGGGGAACCGAGAGGCGACCTCCCCGGCGGAACAGAAGGTCCACATCCCCAAGGACGTGGTCAAAGAATATTATAAAAATGATGACATTCAACAATGGTTCAGGGCCTACGAGGTCGCCATGACCTCTCATCGGGTCCCGCAGAAGGACTGGGGGGCAGGGCTGTGGGGACGGTTTCTGAGCGAAGGAAGGGACACCCTGCTCGACCTACCCCTCTCCCTGCAGACCTCCTACAGCCACATGAAAGAGGCTCTCCTCACTAGGTACGGCCTCACCCCAGAGATGTACCGTCAGCGATTCCGGGACTGCAGGAAGATCCTGGGCACCACCTTGGTGGAGTATGTAAACTTTTTCAGTCGGGCCTTCGATGGATGGATCAAGGGCAGCAAGGTCACCACCCTCGAGGAACTCACCGACCTCATGTTGTGGGAACACCTGGCGGTGAACTGTTTTGTGGAACTACGCCAGCATCTGCTCGACAGCAAACTCACCGATCCCCGGAAGCTGGCTGTGGAAGCAGACCGCTGGACCAACACCCGGGTCCCCCGGAGCAGTGTAGGAGAATACCCCCGAGCCAGTCAGGGACCCCCCCGCCAGAGAGGGGGAGGGAACCAGGGAGGGCAGAGAGAGTCCCAGTCGAGTCCCCCGAAGGCCCAACCTCCACCTTTCCCGGCGCCCCCACCACCAGTCTCCAGACCCCCCGGGAGACGGGGGCACCGGGTAACCATCACTTGTTTCCGTTGTCAAAGGCCCGGGCACTACACCAATGACCCGGAGTGCCCCATGGCCCCCCAGGTTCCCCCTGCTGCAAACCCTGCTAGACAGATAGCCAACGTAGCCCTGGGGGAGGAGGTTGAGGACACCGGGGAGTGGGGACCCGCAGCTATGGCCCTAGTGTCCCTGGGAGACAGAGAGATGGTCCCTGGTAGCCTCCTGCCCTCCAACACGAAGAAGTACGGTCAGCTCGTCAAAATCAATGGCCACCGGATAGAAGACCTGCGAGACACCGGGGCCAGCATCACCGGTGTCCTCAGGCACTTAGTCCCCGAGGAGCAGATCCTACCCAACGTCTTTTGCCCCGTAATTTCCGCAGATAATAGAGAGAGTATGTGTCAGGTAGCCCTGGTGCCGTTTGAGTGGGGAGGGGTGATAGGTAAACTGAGGGTTGCCGTACGAACCTCCCAGCCGGTCGACTGCCTCTTAGGGAACGACCTGGAGAGTTCTCCCTGGAAGTACGTCGAGCGCAAGGCCCACCTAGAGATGATGGGACTCCCCGAGTGGGTGTGCGCCACCACCCGATCTATGTCCGCCCGACTCACCCCCCTGGGGGAAGTCGAGGACCCCCCGACCGAGGGAGTCAGAGCAGTCCCTGCCGAGGGTCCTCCCGTCCCCCCATCGGGAGGGTCAGTCGCCAGCGACGAACCCTCCGACACCACCCCGGTCCCCAAGTTAAGCGATCTGGCCGAATTGGCCCCGTGGCGCCACGAGGGCGGGCGAGGGCGGGCCCACCCGGGAGGAGTTCTGCCGGGAGCAAGCCACCTGTCCTTCCCTGGTCCGACTACGGCACCAGGCCGAGGGCCAAGCCGCAGGCGACCAGACCGGAACACACCGAGTTTATTGGGAGAATAACCTCTTGTACAGTGAGCAGAAGTCGGTGGAGCTAGGATCTGGCCGGGTGCTGGTGGTACCCCTACGCTTCCGAGACTTCCTCCTGGGCTTGGCCCACGACGTCCCCCTCGCCGGCCACCTGGGTCAAGACAAAACCTACAGCCGTCTCGTGACTCACTTTTACTGGCCTAGGATGAGAGTAGCTGTAGAAGCCCACTGCAAGTCCTGTCCCACGTGCCAGGCTAGTGGGAAGAGTGGGGGGAAGCGCAAGGCTCCCCTCCAACCCTTCCCGGTCGTCAGTACCCCATTCGAAAGAGTCGGAATCGACATCGTGGGGCCCCTGGATCCCCCCACCTCCCAAGGTCACCGTTTCATTCTGGTCCTAGTGGATCACGCCACCCGATACCCTGAGGCGATCCCCCTACGCACCGTCACGGCTCCCGTGGTGGGCCGAGCCCTGATGGGGATCTTTTCCCGGGTGGGTTTTCCCCGCGAGGTCGTGAGCGATCGCGGCACTAATTTTATCTCGAAATACATGACGTCCCTGTGGCAACAATGTGGGGTGTCCTATAAGTTCACCACCCCGTACCATCCCCAAGGGAATGGCCTAGTAGAAAGGTTTAACCGGACTCTGAAGGGGATGATCCACGGCCTAGAAGAACCCCTCCGGCGTAAGTGGGACGTCCTGCTCCCCTGCCTCCTGTTCGCTTACCGGGAAGTCCCACAGAAGTCCTTGGGGTTTAGCCTGTTTGAATTACTATATGGGCACCCCGTCCGAGGTCCCCTCAGTTTGGTTAAGGAAGGGTGGGAGGCAGCACCCCAGACCCCCCCACGAGATGTGTTCCAATACGTTCTGGCCCTCCGGAACCAGACCAGGAAGTTCCGAAAGCTGGCCGAGGCCAACCTGGAGGCCAGCCAAGAAGAAATGAAGCGCTGGTACGACCAGAATGCCACTCTGGTCGAGTTCCAGCCGGGCCAGCAGGTATGGGTCATGGCCCCCGTGAAGCCTGGCGCCCTCCAGGACAAGTGGACCGGGCCCTTCAAAGTGATTGAGCGGAAGAGTCCAGTCACGTACTTGGTGGACGTCCAGTCGCCCCGGGATCCCCTGCGGGTCCTACACGTGAACCGCCTCAAGCCTCACTTCGTACGGACAGAACTGAGCCTCCTGCTGGCCACCGATGACGGGGCCGAAGATGAGTCCGATCCCCTCCCGGACCTCCTGTGTGTCAAGGAGAAGGATGGCTCTGTAGAGGGAGTGAACCTCTCCCCATCCCTCACTGACCAGCAACAAGCGGACTGTCGCCAGCTCCTAGGACAATTCTCCGACCTCTTCTCCCTGATCCCCCGAGTCACCGACTGGTGTGTCCATGACGTGGACACCGGGGACAGCCCGCCAGTAAGACACCGAGCCTACCGAGTCCCTGACCGAGTCCGGTCCTGCATTCAAGCTGAAGTCTCGAAGATGTTGACCCTGGGGGTGATCGAGCCATCCGATAGTCCTTGGGCCAGTCCCGTGGTCCTAGTTCCGAAGGCAGCGGCCCCCGGTGTCGCCCCCGAGCTCCGATTCTGCGTGGACTACCGGGGGCTCAATGACGTCACCCGGGCCGATGCCCACCCCATACCCCGAGCCGACGAGCTCATTGACCGACTCGGGGCGGCCCGGTTCCTCAGCACATTCGACCTCACCTGCGGATACTGGCAGATTGCGCTCACAGAGGAAGCCAAGGAGCGGTCCGCCTTCTCCACCCCAGATGGGCATTATCGCTTCCGCGTAATGCCCTTCGGAATGAAAAATGCCCCGGCCACCTTCCAGCGACTGGTGAATAGGGTCCTGGCCGGGATGGAACAGTTCAGTGCGGCCTATCTAGACGACATCGCTGTTTTCAGTTCCGGATGGAGTGAGCACCTCCAGCACCTCCGGAGAGTGCTAACCGCCCTGCGCCAGGCAGGCCTCACAGTAAAAGCCAGCAAGTGCCAGATTGGGCAAGGATCAGTAGTCTACCTGGGGCACCAGGTCGGGAGCGGTCAGGTCGCCCCTCTACAGCCAAAGATCGACGCCATCCTAGCCTGGGAACCACCCACCACCCAAACGGAGGTCCGAGCCTTCCTGGGACTCACTGGCTACTACCGAAGATTCATCCGGGGGTATGGCAGCCTGGTTGGCCCCCTCACCGAACTCACATCAAAAAAACAGCCCAAGAGGGTGCAGTGGACGACTGCCTGCCAGGAAGCATTCGATGCCCTAAAGAAGGCCATGTGCACGCCCCCGTCCTCCAGGCTCCCGACTACTCCAAGGAGTTTGTAGTCCAGACCGATGCCTCCGAGCATGGCATTGGGGCCGTCCTGTCCCAGGTGAATGACCAAGGCCTAGACCAGCCCATCGCCTTCCTCAGCCGGCGGCTGTTGCCCAGAGAACAGAGGTGGAGCACCATTGAGCGCGAAGCATTTGCCGTAGTCTGGGCCCTCAAAAAGCTGCGCCCTTACCTGTTTGGCACCCATTTCAAAGTACAAACCGACCATCGGCCCTTGCGATGGCTCATGCAGATGCGAGGAGAAAACCCCAAGCTACTGCGGTGGTCAATCTCCCTCCAGGGGATGGATTTCACCGTAGAACATCGCCCTGGTACGGACCACGCCAACGCGGACGGCCTCTCCCGGTTCTTCCGCCTCAGCGAAGAGAACCCCCCAAGATGATGGGTAGTTCTCTCCGGCTTTCAGCTGGGGGGGACGCGTGTTAGACCCGGCCTCGTAGCATGGCTCTTCCTGTCCTCGCACTACCTAACCTGGTACCAGGGACCCCAAGCACACGGCCCAGCCGATCCTTCCCACCAGAACACACACACGCAGCCCGGGCCTCACCGTCCATGGCCTCTCTCCTTTCGGCCACCCTGGGCACGCGTGCCCACTTCGTGCACCAAGATGGCCGCCCGGCCCCAGCACAACCCGGGCCTAGATGCGCCACTCCGGCTGGAGGACATCACGCTTCCAGGGGATGAGAGAGGGAGGAGCAGTTTCTATCGCACCTCTGAACTCCCCTGGGACGATGGGTTTCGATCGGCCCTCCGGCCTCCCTGAGGGCTGGCTCCACGCCTGCTGGGTGTCTGGGACTCCTCCCGACCCGGCCCTGAAAGGATCAAAAGACAATAGCAGGAAACCTCGACAAGCGACCCCCAGGTGACAAGACCCCTGCCTGCACAGACTCCGGACATCAAAGAGGGGTCGACCTATAACAAGGGGTGCTCTGGGACTGTCCGGCAGATTCGCCTTGGAACATCTGAGCCCTGCTGAGTGACTCGCGGCTCCCCGAAGAACGTAAGACCTCCGAACCTATGCTTGAGCCCTGCTGAGTGACTCGCGGCTCCCTGAAGATCGTAAGACCTCCGAACTTGTGCTTGAGCCCTGCTGAGTGACTCGCGGCTCCCCGAAGAACGTAAGACCTCCGAACTTGTGCTTGAGCCCTGCTGAGTGACTCGCGGCTCCCTGAAGATCGTAAGACCTCCGAACTGGTGCTTGAGCCTGCTGAGTGACTCGCGGCTCCCCCTGACTCTCTTTGGTCCCGCCGGACCCCTCGACGACAAGCGTATCCCCCAGCTCGAGGATTGTGAGCTGTGCGCCGGGTACGCTCCTGCATTTGATCCGATCCCCCCAAAGACTGTCCTGCTACCTCCTACCCCCACCAAGACTCTGTGAGCCCACGCTCTGCTTGTAAATATCTGCCTTGCTGATCATAAAGATCCTACCACTTCGATTTGATAAAGCTTGAATCCTAAGAACCCTCGGTGTGGTGTCTCTCTGTCGTGTGGTGCCAAGTGTACGATCCTAGGTACGAGATTCCTCCCCTGCGGAATCTCCCGCCAGTGCCCGGCTACGATACCTTGAGGGTGGGTCTCAGGACAGTCAGGGCCCCCTCCGGGCTCCCCTGAGGTCGCCTTCTAACACTGCAGAAGGATTGTTTGTTGCCAGCAAGGTTTTTTCAATACCAGGGATAGTTGGGGTATGGATGCTCACATAGTTACCAAACAATTGTTGAAGCTCTTTAGGAGGGTGTTGGCATTGGACATGGAGTTAATAGTATAGAGATGAGTTTAAGCATTGGGTTGTCTATGAAGAAGTCTTTGAGGGATATGGATCTGCAGTCTTCACTTTTGTATTGACCTTGTTGTTTTGGTGGGACACTAAGCATGGAGATAAGGATGGTAAAGTGGTCTGCCCATTCCAGGGGTATGGATGGTTTGAATTAAATTGTTGGTGCTGTTGAGAAGGAAAGACCATTGCAGTATGTTGGATGTAAGACATGCTGTACTACGTCGAGAGGATCAATGGGGTTGAAGAGAGTGACTCTTGTTTAAGGTGGTGTGAAGTTCTGAGAATATGTCAATGGAGTCCTTGTTCTGGCCGGAAGGACTGTAGATGAGATGGAAGATGGAGTTCTGTTTTGCAGAGAGTGGAAAATGGCATGTCAACAGCTCCATAGAGTTGTGTATAACTTGCTTGCCAACTACAACAACATTGTTGGGTTGCATAATAACACCAGAGGTTCATTGGATGGATGAAAAGAAGGTTTCAGCAATCGTTCAACAGCCCACAGTCAAGGTTATTCACCCCTTGTTAGGTTTTTCCAATTTTTATATGAGCTTCATTCATCAGGTTTCTGAAGTCATTAAACTCATTACCAAGTGACTACATAAAGGAGAGGAGTTTGAGTGTGCAAGTAAGGCAGATCAGACATTCTGCTTTTAAATAGAACATGTATCTAGTGCTCCTATTTTGAAACATCCTAGTGAAGAATATCTGGTTTTGTTGGAAACAGAGACTTCTAATCATGCCACTGAAGCAGTATAAGAAAACTGATTAAAAAGGTCTTTATTTTTCGTTCGGCCAGTTATATTGTGTCAGCTAACAATTCTTCATGTGAACATTTTTCAACTGTATGATATCTATTACCCCCACGAATCTAATGTCAACTATCACGCCATATCAATCAATTTGTGACTACCGCTCTGTCTTCTGCACTGAAAAAGTTTGTAAACTTGCCCATAAAATGTCTTCTTCTTCTACTAGCTTATCAGGGGATAACTTTCCTTCCTCTACTCTGAAAAAATGCCCAAGTCGATACGCTTTTTACAGCATTTGAACCTCTTTCTAGGTGGTTGATAGGCTGGGACAACTACCTATGCAAACAAAATTGAAAATCACGATTTGCCCCATGTCCTCCTTACAAATTGCATTTGGCTTGCAAAGAAGATTCACCTGTTCTCATGTCTATGTCTATGTATAATCCTTCTTTTGACACCCCAAATCAGCTCCTTCCAGGTTGAAACAAGTACTGTACTTTAAAAAATCTTCTGCCGGTCTGTCAGTAATTTTTACACCATCTTTATATTGCCCCTTCTTTCCAAAATTCAGGAAAAAGAAGTCTATATGCAAATCTTCCATTTCATAAACTCTCCAGAGTCCAGACTGGAACCTTACCAATCTGGATGCAGAGCATTTAACAGCACTGATCTGGCACTCTTTTCTATTTATGAGTACCCTTATGACACTCTGGAGGATGGTGGAAAAGTGGCTCTGAGATTCAAATGCAGTTTTTGGCATGGTGTTACATGGCTATCAATTACATAGTTTATGCAAATTTAAAAATTAAAGTCAGGCCTTTGCACGGGTCTCCTCTTTTCTCTCCTCTAGGCTTCAAGTAGGCAGTTTCTCTCTTCCTTTCTGTATTCCCCCTCATGCCCTGGGATGGGAAGTTCCTCAACACTCTTTTCTTAGCTTAGCCATCTTGAATCTCTTCATTTATCTTCTAGCTAGTCTTGCTCTTTTGGTTTCCAAATGGTAATATATGCTGAGGTAATCTAGGTTTTATTTTCGAGTCCTGTTTTACCTTTGTCCCACCAATAAATAAACCGGCTTCTGTTTTTTTACCTGTGTCTGCTGCATAAAATTCTGCCTTTGCAGCCCATTGAACAACGGCATTGTATAGTTCAGACAGTAACACTCTCCCACCTGGTCTACTGCAACTCGCTGTGCCTGGGTCTCATTTGGAACTCCTCAATAGACTTCAATAAGTACAAAACAACACTGCCAAGCCCCTGCTTAGAATTCTTCCCTGTAATTCTGTCTCGAAGCAGACTATTGCAGACCATTGGCTTCCTGTTTAAAAACATTCTATCTCTAAGACCCTTGGTATCCGCAATCGGACCCTGCCTAGCAAAGATCCTCTTCCTGTACGCAAACAAATCACACCACATCATCTAGGTTGGACTCTACATATGACATCTGAATGCTTTATCATCACTCCTATGTTGAACTTCTTCCCCTTCCGCAAGAAAACCAAGACATGGTTATTGGCCTATACCTCTGCAGCCCAGAATAATATTGCTACAGCACCAGAATGTTCTAGTTGGGTATCTGTTGTCCTTTATAAATATTTAATTGAATCGTTCATCATGGAAGGTGTTTACCAGAGAGACCTGAATACTGGACAGATGGAACTGGTAGTCTATTCCAGAAAATGTTCATCAGGAGAAAGACATTATACCACCATTGATAAATACATTTTGGCCATCAAAGGTGTTTTGAAGAGTGTTCGAGTCAAAAACCATATGCAGATCACAGATATGTGCAGTTCCCAAAGTCAGGTAGAGCATTGGCGCTTCAACATATCAGATAGACCTCCTTTCATGACTATAATTTTATAATAAACAGCAGATCTCAACATTATTAAACCTGAAGGCTGAAGCATTGCCTTGACAGAATAAAAATAAAAATGTGTTGAAATTAACTGATGATCCACCAATAATTTTGTGCCCATAAACTGATCATTCTCCTGCTTTGATTAATATTCATTCAATTTTAATATTGTACATATAGAGACTCAATCTGTTAAAAAGGAGAATTGGCTCGGAAAGCAAGAAGATAGATATCAAAATGATGGTTTATTGCAGCAAACAAAAGGTATGTATTTGTCATCAGTTCTGTTTAACCAGCAATCTACGAACTGCCATTAGCAGCAGTCAGAGTATACATTTAATGGTACAGTTTCTTCATGGATGTCAAACATTATGTGCAAATATGTTCTACTTGCACCCAGATTAAAAGTTGCAATAGTAAACCTATGGGGTTTTTGAGATCGTTGCCTCTTTCACCTAGACCTTGGCATATGACGTCAATGGTTTTTTGTGTGTAATTACCTGAAAGCCAAGGCTATACACTAATTCTGGTAGTGGTTGATCATTTGATTAAAATAGGTGATTTTATATCTTCGTCAGGACTGTCCGCTACCAAAGTGTTGGCACATGTTTTTGCACAAAGTATTGTCCAAATACATCATAAGAACAGGTTCTGATTACAGACAGAGGGCCTCGATTTACTTCAAAGGTTTGGTCTCCTTTGTGCAAAGCTTTAGATACAGAAATCATATGTCTTTCTACCAGTTATCTCCCTCAGTTGGATGGATAGGCTGAGAGGTTAAATGAATGCACTGAACAGTATTTGGGATCTCAAGCCTTGAAATGCGATGGAGACTGGAGTAAGACGTTGGCTACTAGATCTAACATGCAATAATACTGAGCATTCATCAATTGCAAATTCTCCCTTCTTTTGTATGTATGGCCATTATCCATGACTATCCCCTTTGGATCAGCTCATACATATATAAGTTCCTTCAGTGCATTAACTTTGAAGTGAATTAAGCAAGGTTCAGAGGTTAGCACAAGAAGCCTTGGAAACAGCTAATGCTAGTTATACATTCTGTCTGGATTGTGAGAGAAACCATGCTCCTAATATATTGTTAGTAAGAAAGTATGGTGACTCACAAAAATTTACATTTGAAGAAATATTCTAAGATGCAAGCAAAATTTGAGGGTCCATCCCAAAAGTAACAAATTGTGAATCCAGGTGCTTTAAATTTGGAATTGCCTGTCATTGAAAATTCATTTGGTATAACGTATGTTTGTTGAACCCATATTCTTCAAAGGCACGTCATGTTCTAGTTCCTGTGCCGATTTAGGTGAATGCTGAAAGTGCATGTAAGGTGCATAAAATTATAGATGCAATAATTGGCAGCAAGCAATTGCCATATTTAGTAGACTAGAAGGGGTGTGGCCCTGAAGAATGATCATGAGAACTAGGGGTATATTTACAAGAAAAGTGTCGCAGCACGGTGTTAAGCCAAACTTGCTAATGCCACACTACGACAATTTGAAAACGCTGGGAAACACTGTATTTACAAGAATGCGGCACACCCCTGCATTTCCCCTGGTGCTGGCACTAAATTTAGCTGCCTGTCGCCAACGCAAGCAAGCTTGCACCATAGTACAAGGGTGCCTGCATTGCAGGAATGATTGTTCATGTGCAGGAAGGGGTCCCTTTCTGCAAATAAACAATCAATAATAGCGATTTGTAAATTATATGTGTACTGCAGAATGCAGCACATAAAGAAGTTGCAACTCATCATTTTCTAATAATTGTATATCTGTCCCTTCCTGCACATGAACAATCGCTACTGGTGATTTACTCTTTCTATGTGTGCTGCAGAACGCAGCACACATAGAAACAGCAACAGCGAGGAGAAATGAATCATTTCTCCTCGTTGCACCAGGTTAACACCAGGTTTTTCCTTGTCTCATTTTTGGCGCTGCCCCATATTTACGCCACCCTTGTAAATAGAAGGGCAGCATCAAAAAGCAATGGGTGTTGCAGCGGAACGGCCATTGCTTGCCCCTTTCACGCTAATTGCTGAGTGAACGCGGCATTATTTATAAGGTGGTGTTAAGCCACATTAAGTGGCTTAATGCCAATTTGTAATTAAAGCGAAGGGTTATCCCCACCAGAAGGTCACAAAAAGTGACATTCTGGTGGCGATAAGCCCTTGAAAACATGCCCCCATGTTTTTAGTCTTCGTGCTCCACATTTGGTATGTAAATTGTATATGACACTCTCTGACAAACAAAGAGCTCTGCCGGCAGGATACTGCAAGAAAGCAGAGTTGGCTACAGGGCTTAACACTGCCATACTCTTAACCCACCCACACCAAGTCTGTTCAAAAGACAGTGAGACTGGCAGTGTATGTAAACTATTGGTGCTTCCTAGTAAAAGGCTTTGTGCATGGATAAGACATTTTTCAATGACACCGACCTATGGGACTACGAGCCATATTAGCAAGGGCAGTATCGCCGCTTTAGCGGCACTTTTTGCCGATAAAGCGCAATATTTTTATCGCCCTATTAGCAAGCTGTCACTAACAATTGTTAGCGACAGCTTAATGGCGATAGCGGCCGTTTTTTTACCACTTTGCATGTCAGCGATATTTATCGCTAATGACATGCAAAGTGGGCGTTCCTCACTAATAGTAATAGGAAGAAGTCGCTAACACAACTTCTCCCTATGAGCAATGCCCGCGAAGCGATAAAAAAACTCGCGCTAACCGCGATTATCGCTGGATTTTAACACCTGCTAAAATCCTGACTTAGCCATTGTTTTCTATGGGAGGTGGATTCTACGGCTGAATCCTCACCTGCCTATTAGCGACCTTTTCCTTAGCGATGGGAATTCATCACTGGTATTCCAGCGTTATTGATGGAGAATCGCCGCTATCGCTGGTTAATTATCGCTTTGGAGATAAACGTTGATAATAACGCATTATCTCCGCGATCTAAACCAGCGATAGCCGGCAATAAAAAATACAGCGCTAAGTGCGCTTTGCGATGATTATTGCAAGTCCTTGCTAATATGGCCCCACATTTCCAGGAATCCCCAACTCTCATATTACTTGGAGGTGGTGACAGTCATCATGCATTGTCAGAAATTACTATCCTAGTGTTTAACAGTGTCCTTGCCATGCAATCATGCTAGAATACTTCTGCAAACAAGATGCTTGCTTCGTGGATTTGTGATTTGTGTTGGAGGAATGGCTGCGTTCTCGAGAGCTTGGCAAAGAATGATTCTGTTTCAGAAAAGTGTTCTGAATATCAAGTTGAGTGGGAAATTGAACTTTGAACTAGTATTTTTCCACATAGACTTTAATAGTTAAGGACTGCGACTATTAAATACATTTCTTTGACCTCTGGGCTCTCAAAACATCCTTTGGAAAATCGGCGGTTGTGAAAACAATACGGACAATTTGTGAATGACCGACAGAAATCATGACTGTTAAAAACATGTAATTGTCTTACACAGGCCAACGTGTTCATATCTAATAGAATAAGTCAGAGCAGATTGTTCACGTATAGTTGACATTTGAGGGTGGGTGGGGCATGGCATCAGATTGAAATAGTTTTGGATTGCTTGAATATCGGTGTGCACACAGTAGCAGTCGATTAGAATGCATTGTGGGATTTGTAGTAATGTCAACCTATGAATCTTGGTGATTGGTACAACGAAGGGGGAGGAGGCAAGATTCTGGTATTTGAAAAGGAAGAAAGGCGGGGAACGAAAGATTTCCAATCGTGGGGAGGTTTGGCTTGGTGGGAAGGCGAGTAGACGCAGGTGGGTATGAATAAGCAGCAGAGTGATCATCGGCGAGGAATGGGGAACTATGTAATGGGATTTTATGCAAATTGGGATCAAAGAAGATAGAGCGCGAGCATTGTTTGAGAGAGGCTTCTTGAGCGTATTGTTGTTACTGTTGTTAGTGAGATGGGATGCAATGTAGAGGGAAAACGTGGATCTTGGTGTCTGTTGTTTCAAAAAACAGACCAGTTAAAATCGTTGATTTATTGCTGTTAGTTTGTTTGGAATGGGGTCTGATTACACATTGTAATGGTGTTGTTTTTATAATCTGTAGTGACCTCCTGATGAAGGGCAATGAAAAGCCCGAAATGCATTGAGTAGCATCGCTGAGGCTGTTTGATGTAGACGACATACTATAGAAAGAAGCCTGGATTGGCACATCTACAGTCTTTGAAACATTTTTGAACACATCTACGTCTCCTGTGTGACCGATTGAATTAGGACTGAACACATTAGGGAATCATTGATTAACCTACAATAAATATGGTCTTTTGAACTTGAAAAACTTGTGATACTTTTGAGAGCCCAAAGGGGATCACGCCGTGTGTCCAATATAGGGGTGAGATGCCGCTCTAATCATGTGTTTATGTTCTCAAGTGAGTGGTGTTAGGCAAACCACAAAATATCTGGACCGCACGCAAAAAAGCAAAAAAAGCAGTTATAATCATGGGAACCTTTTACATAACGTCAGAAGAAACTGGTGTGCATTTCGTCACTCTTGGTTTAAACTCTTTTGTGAGAAACAGAAATAGTGCATCAACAGCAATTTGATCTGACATGTATAAAAGTATGTGCATTTAAAGTCCAAATGGTAATTAGGGCGTGGCACGTGTCCGCTTAAGGATAGGCATCACTGAACGTTAATGAATGCTTGTCATTTTCCAGTTGCACAAAAAACGGGATCGAGTCTAAGGGGCTTATTTACTAGCCCCTTGTGTCGCCGGTGCGTCCCTTTTAAAATGGGAAAAAGTGGGATGCTGGCATCACAAGGGTCTTGGACTAACCCCCTAAGTTTTTAGGAGGTTCATATTATTTTTTAAGCTAAAAGTGGTTATCTTGCCAATAGGGTAGGAGGTTGACACAAAATTCATTATTCACTTATATCAGATGCCTATTTCTTGAAGGTCAGTTTCATATCAAGAGCACAGAGTGTTGGTTGCACAGAGATATCCTCAAGGTGTATGTTTTCACTATTTAAATTAGATGCATTACATTCAATGCAGATTAATAACAATCTAGTTGCTTTTGGAGTCACAATCCAATCTGGGAACGTCCATGTCCAGCTGTGATACCAGACAAAGTGGTAATCTACAGTGTCTCTGTTTTCATTTTTCTGCCATCCCCCCTTGCCCTAGGGGTGTGCAAAAATTACTTAATTTGCTCTAGCATAATTATGCGAAATGTCAGTAAGATTGTGTGAAAGTAAACGTAATTACGTGAAGTGCAAATCCGTCATTCCATGTTTATTTTCGGACAAAATGCATCCCCCCGTTAATTTTTGTCGTAAGGACACATTAAAAGAAAGCACCACGGCCACGGACATGTTTTGCATGCGTTCTGTTGTGTGCATGAATTTGCTGTAAGTTTTCTACCAATGGTGCGTAAGTATGCGGAGTGGGGTAATTGATTGCTTTTGGGCATTTCACCTCACAAGCATAAAGCAAAATTCCTGAACTTACATGACTGTCGGCAGCGTAATTAAAAATGTTCCCAGGCCGACTTTCCCCACTTTTACTATTCCTCCATGTTTTTATATTGTATGCATACAGTGGGGGTGCAGCAAGGGGGGAGAGTGCATTGCTCCCGTTGGATGCAGAGTACAAAGTTAATGCTTTTTGACAGCCACTGACTGGCGAGTGGGAGTGAAAGTGCAACAGGAGGGAGTCTTTATACATTCTCACAACAGAGGGTGAGGAGACCTGAAAATGGCGGCATCTGCCTCCACTTTTTTTCATTTTATCAAGTTAGCAAAGGATAAAGGATGGTCTCAAGCTCCAGAATGGATGATCGGGCTGGAAGGGTTAGCACAAATAACCAGGCACAGAACTATTAACAAACCTGGGTACAATACACAGTGTTTTGGGGTATGATCTCATCATAGGTGGCTAAAATGGTATTCTGAGGTGATTTGATTCTTGTGCAATAGAAGGCAAGTGATTCACGATGCTTGCAAACATACAGCCATAACATATGCAGCACATCATGCTACACTCACAAAGTCATGCAACCTGTTGAATGCAACGTGCACAGTCCCGAGGTTTGCTGGCATGTACATAGTGCAACAATATACCTATGGTCGATTTGCATGCTGTTGGAGAACACAATCCCAGAGGTAAAGCAGGTAAAGACAATTTTACAGTATGCTAAAACACAGAACAGATTCTATTATCTGAAAGCACGAGGCATATAATCCGAGAGCCTGCGAGCAAACAGCACATTATCCTTCTGCCAAGAAACAGCATTCAATCCAGTAATCTGCTAGCCATTCTGAATACAAATTTACTCCCTGTCTACAGCAATATGCCTACAGCCTGCTAAGGTGCAATTGTATTGCAGGCAACGCGTTATTCTACACTATGCTGGGATTCAGCGCATAATGATCTGCGGCACACACTGTAGAATTTTGCAAAAATGCACCTATAAGGCAGCAGTAACAAAACCGTTTGGTTGCATGCTGCTAGAAAATACAATTCTGCAATCTGATAGCATGCATGAAAAAATATTACCTACTAATAACAAGAATTACACAACCCTGCACTAGGACGGTGCGACCGGTGCAACCGCACCGGGTGCTGACTTTGGATGGGGGCGCCATATATTATGCTTTTGAAAACACCTGCTGCTGCTGTGTTCTTTCTCTCCAGCAATTTTCAGCCAACAATAAATATGTGAATATCACTTCGGTGAATAATGTCCTTCCCAGAGAGAGATCGGGTTTTTTCTAGTGGAAGTTTTTACTCGTTGTAAGGTTGCGCAGAGGGTTAATATGCCGGCTGCAAAGAATGTGTACCATTCAGATCACAAAGTTCATATAATATAAATAGGTCAGTGGGTTACTGCTTTTGTCAGAGAGATCCTTTTGTTACTTGTGGTTTATAAGTATAAATCCTAATATAGAACAGTGAGTTCTTATCTGTCATCAAAGAGCTGCGTGGAAACTGTAAGGTGTAGATTACGCTGTTTCGATTGTTCCCCAGTCTTTTTTTATTATTTTTATAAAATGGGTGAACTTGTGTAGAAATCAATTCTTATTATTAAAGAGAACCCCCAACCATGGTGTTTGTTTAAAATTCTGTGTTTGTGCTTCTCCAGACTAATCACTCTTAAACTATACTGCCTACCAGTATGGATGACCTGTGACCCCTACAACCAGTAGTCCTCTGTCTTATGTAAACATGCGTTTACACTGGCCGTGACCCTGCAGTCTGACTGCATACAGTGCACGTTCCTGAAGTCTGGTGACTTACGCACTCAGGGTTATGGTGGCCGACACGGGCTGTTTGCGCTGGTCTTGTTGGCTCTTATAAGGTACACTAGATCACTGCTATGTTCTGCATTGTGGTGCTCCAAGCGAGCGCCTGCGCAACCTTTATTAAATATACCCCACAGTCCTAAATTCTGACATCATTTGCACAACATTAATCAGCCTAGTGGCCTGCAGCACACAAGCTGACAAACTGTCAGCACGCAATCCTGCGTACTAGCAAGCGTCCCAAACCAGTTTCTAAAACATAATTTAACACGTGTATATAAAGCGCATGCTTACCCCGAAGGGTATCTTGGCGCTGAATAACTGATGTTTATTGTGACCCAACTCCATGGTACTCATGGATGCGAGTAGCTTTATTTTAAATGCAATCCCACTGTCATCAGGCACTCAAGCAGTCTGCTCCCGATAGCATGCAATGCTAAAGCCCTACAGCACCCCATCCTAGTATGGTAGCATGATCATAACTGTAATTGTATATGTACTTATATAGCACTTACGACACCGGACGAGGCCTTAAAGCACTTGTTTCAGCGAGTAGCACGCCACCTTAGAACCCAAATGTAATAGTACAATTTTTTGTTTCGTTTTTCCTGGTGCATTAGTTGTGTTAGGATTGTGCTCTTGATCAAACAGACTGCCGGTAATCAGCCCTACAACCTGTTGGTGCGTAGGAATCCTGCAGTGTGTTAGAATTCCGCACAGTAATCTGCAGCCTAGTTTCATTGGGCTCCATACAGCCCGCTAGAGCACAGTCGTGCAGTGTTACAATACAAAACACTGCAGCCTCATAGCAGGTATGCCTTACATCCGGCTGAGATTGCAAATCTGCCAGCATGCACAGTACAATACCACAGCCAGTCGTGACAACACGCGCCAATGAGCAGGCGGCCAACTGCAGAATGTAATTCTCCCTGGCAGCTAGCATGCATAACGCAACCCTGCAACGTGCTGACATGCAGTGCGCAGAGACGTTTTTAAGGCATGGGCAAAGTGGACTCTGGCCCAGGGCCCCAGCCTTTCAAAGGGGGTTTGGCGGGGAGCTGAAAGAGCCAGCTCTGTTCTAAAGAGTCTTGCCCTCATGACCTTGAATTTTTTTTAAACACAATGTTGCAAATAGCGTTTTTCTATAATTAATTAGTAATGTGTAACAGTCTATTGTAGACATTTTGCAGACAAAATGTGTTTATGCGTCATGCAACATCCATATTAAAAGTTTATTTTAGATCAATACAGGACCTCGCATATGAGAAATGGGAGGGTGTGACAGAGATTATTTGCAGCAATATTAGAGAGCTGCTGTTGTGTTACATACTGAAAACACACATCACTATCCCCACCCTGAGTATCAGATGTACACACATTTAGTATTTGACAAAAGAAGGCATGAAAGAGCTGAGACTGGATCATAAAATCAAAGTTGGTCCGAACAGGGGCCCCCAAACTACATTTGGCCCAGGGCCCCCAAAATCCTTAAAACGTCCCTGGCAGTGCGTGCTGCTGCAGTGCATATGCATGCCCCCAGCCTTTGCAGAGGCATTTCCCCAGCACCACCCTAGCAGCTTGTGTTGCGTCCTGCATTGAAGGATGGCTTCTGTGCCATTATTCTGCTTCCCACGACAGCTGGGCAGTTAACAAGAAGGGATCCCGAATCTCGTGCAGGCCCCCAGCCCCCTTGCTGAGCAGGCACATTCCTTCCGGCTCCATCTTGTTTGTGGTCTAATTGAAATCTCCCCCTCGGACGCGTCTCCAGTCGGAGACTGGTTTCCCGATGACGATTTATAGGACGCGATCGATTCCTCTCTGGGCCAAGAAACCACAAATCAAGAATACTAATTTGGCGAAGCAGCTCGCTGTGTCGTTTCTCCCAGATCTATGTGGGGCGCAGTGCTGGCTCTGCAGAAACGGTGCATACATTTCTGTCCTGATGGAGTGGAGAGACAGGGGCTGTTGGGATGTGACAGACATGGGGACACATGTCTGCGAGGCACAGGGGGTGTGGGGGGAGTAGAAGCCCAAATATATGGAGTGACAGGAAGAGGGAGGGAGCCCGACATGGGGAGAGCAGAGAGGAAAAAAGATTCCCCCCCTCGTAGGGCTGATCGGAATGCCTAAATCAGCGGTGCCTCCTTTACAAATGTCATAGTGCCAATATCAGCAACACTCCCCATCCCTCCCACAGCAATATCTTATAGAAATAATCAGACAAGACACATTCTTAGTGGAGAAAATTGCTGCAGGTTTATTTGCTTAACAAATATGCCAACATGGTGGGTTAGCTTACAGGCGATCCCAGGGCAGGCAGCCCTTCACCGCCTGCCCACCTGATGAGCCAAAATTCACCGTGGCCCTAGCCAACCGGTGTTCGTTAGATTTGGGGGAGGGGATAGCCCCTCCCACCGGTGGACCACCAGTCCACCCCCTTACTCACGCCCCCCCCCCCCAAAGAGGGGCAGAGCGTTGAGGCAACCCCCGGTTGTTCAGGTCCACAACCACCCGTAGGACTAACAGGGCACCGTCGCTCCTCCAGGGTCCAACGCGAGGATCTCCCTGGGAATATTTGGCTTTGGCACCCTTACTGTGCTCGTGCAGAGGGTACCCTTCTGTACCTTACAGCCTCTGGATCGCCCTGTAACTCCGCCACAGCTCTGGGTGTGGCCCCCGTCACAGCCAGGGCCCCTCACCAAGGTAGGCCTCTTCACCTCCTTCTTGCTGAATCCAGGGACTCTCCCATGTCCAGAAAAATAAGTCTATGACCACTCTGGGAGGTGCGCCCCCTCCTCTTTCAAACTCCCAGTGAACTCAGCATGCAGCATGCCTTTGCCTGATGGACCAAACCCCCCTGTTCCTCGAATCTGCGCCTGGCACTGTAAACTTTGCTGCGTGAGGAACCTCGGCAACCTCTGACTGAGCCCCTCGCCACACTCCAAGTGAGGTTATCTCTGCCCATTGTAACACCCATGCCTACCATAGGTTGCCTAACTTACACCCAGAGTATTTCATTACTGGCTGCAGTGCCCTCCTATCCCGGAAACTAGAATCATGCCTCCCCGGTGTCCGACCGAACTTTTGGGAGGGGAGACACCCCCCCA
This sequence comes from Triturus cristatus, assembly GCF_964204655.1. Classification (NCBI taxonomy): domain Eukaryota; kingdom Metazoa; phylum Chordata; class Amphibia; order Caudata; family Salamandridae; genus Triturus; species Triturus cristatus. The sequence goes on from NC_140590.1 coordinate 807,688,899, forward strand.
GTCCGTGCCGCAGCTTCTACAGCCAGCTGTAACAGCGCATGCTTGGGACCCCAACCAACTTATCTCAGTGGAGTGCCGCAGCTTCTCCAGCAAGCAGTTCTAGCGCATGCCTGGGCCCCTCAACCAAATAAGTCAGTGGTGGAAACACATGCCTCCATTTCTAGAATTTCGCCCGTCGCGTCAATCCCAGGCCACAACGACAGACCTTTGAGCCTGGCAAAATAAAGGAATGCTAGGATGCTAACACCCTTTATTGCAAACTGCACTCCAGTATAAAAACTTCTCCTTCTGGCACATAGTTGCACAATTACACAGCACCCAATCATGATTGGCCATAGCTAGCTTCAGATCTCACGCGGTTCCTGGCACTGTATCCTTCTGCCCGTGCATGGGCCACTGTACTGCCATGGCACCGCACCGTATTCTGCAACATGTGGCATGACAAACTAGCACAACCCGCCGGCTGACTGTTGGAACTAGCGATGTAGCCGATAAGCCAGCGGTTGCCAGGGGTATACCAGTGTGTCAAAACAGGGCCCCTGCTTCTGACTAGTGGGACCCTGGAGAAAATAATATGCAAAACTAGCCTGCCCTTTATTTCCAATTGCCTGCAGGTTCCTCACCGTCTGACAGCGATCTATAGATGCTGAGTCCCTCTGCTCCTGACCCAACCCTGGTGTGAGAAGCCCTGTGCCAGACCTCTGTTAGTGTATGCAAGGAAGCAGGTAAGTGGGTGGTTTGAACGAGGGAACAGACTGTACAGGCTCAAAACCCCATCCGACTAAGGGTTGTGACTGGCTGATGTGTAGCCGTACCGGTGCACCCCACCCCCCCCCCCCCCCCCGGTTATGCTGAGGGACGATCCCGTTAACTGACCCCAGGTTTGCCCGTCCCCGGATTGTTGTATTTAAACAACGTTGCGAAATGGTCCAGGACCCTTGGGGGATTGTCTTTTGTGCCTCCCCAAGTCAGCCCCCTGCCTGTTTGACCCTGTTCAAACTCTTGCAAAACTCCATGCTAATTGGGATGATCGTTGGATAAACCCAACAGGGAGTTAACCTGTGAAATGAGGTAGGGACCACAACTCCACCCAGCAGGTGAATCAGTCCAGGTTTACTTAGCAATGACCCCTACCATGCCCTTAGAGATCACCATAAACAATCTGTAAGTGCCGAGGTGGCAGGCACCCAGAGGGACCTAGCAGTCCTATATACCCTTCCACTCCTTGCCGCATAGCGGCACTCACTGCTACAGGTGTCTTGTTGCAACCACTACCCGCCCTTCTTGACCTGTAATGATTAACCTTGCTGAAGATGTGTGGTTACCTCTTATCAGGGTAGGTGGAACATATAGCATGTGTCCTGAAAGCACAATATGTGTGATGTTGTGCAGGTGTAGCGGAATCATTACACTAATAATAACTGTGCATATCACACCCAGTACAATTGGGACGTTTCCTTGATATTTAATAAAAGCTGTGTATTGCAATGCAACTTGCTGGTACTAGTTTTATCACACTCAAAGAGTGAAAGCTTGAGCTAGCTACTTTTGTCCTGAACAGACAGATGGGGGTTGCAGCAGGCACATACCCCAGTGAGCTATCTTGTTTAAAAGGGATCTTTGACCTGGGGATTACACCTCGATCTCTATGCCAAATGCAAGAACACCATAAGAAATGTACTAGTATGCAAATCTGTGACCTATAGATTATGCCCAGTGCTTTGACAAAGAAACGACCCATCGCATCAACTTTACAGACCTTGTAAGCAAACATTTGACGGTTACCCACCGATCCTTGCAGTGCACCCCTTAACCCACTGATCTCTTCTTACTAAAAACTATTTGTCAAACAGATACTGCCTGTGAGGTAGCACAGCGAGTTATTGTTCCTAGTGTGGAAACCTGTAGACCGATTGGAACGGGAAAGCAACACCCGACCAAGCACATAGATTGCAGGACACTGAAAATCAAGTGGCATTTAACTCGGCATTTGAGGTACTGCAAAATGGAAGAATCTCTTTTAAAGATAACATACATAAAATAAAATTAAATTAAAGGCACAGTTTGAAAGACCCTTCCCCAATTTTGCACGGTCTCAAAGGCCAGATGAAAAATGTGTGTGGGATACAATGATGCCAACTGTTTGATATAATCATTTCTGTAGTAAGGAGCCAGCTGGGTCTTGAGAGGGACCCTAGGGACAGCTTGGCGCAGTGCATCTGGGAAGGGTACAATCTGTTACACCCGGCTCTGAGGGAGCGGGAACGAATAATGGACAATGGCAAGTCAGAGAATAGGCTATTCGTCCTGTATCCCTCTATTAAAACAACTTGTAACATTGGACCCATCGCCAGCCCTCATATTGCCCTCGTCAACGGTTGATAGTTGAATCGGACCATCGGAAGAAAGAGCATGGGAACGATTCAACACATTGTGGGGATCCAATCAGTGAGAACGCCATCCGGCCCTTCATGGCGACCCCCAGAGGTGCTGCACCGTTGGTTCCCCTACTCAGTTCAACACTGACCCATACCACAAACCCAGGCAAGTGTGCTGAGGGATTGTCTCTGTTTGTGGCGGCCAAGGGAGGGGTAAGCTTGTGCTTGGTGATAACACAGTGACTGGTAAGGAAGATGGGGGTATCCAAATAAAATTAGGGTCTAAAGATATAAAGCCTTCGCAATTAGTGTGTTTTACCTAGCGCTTCAGACCGAAATCCGCTATCTCTGCACTGTGCCCATTATATCACCCCCCGGAAAATGAAATGCTTAGTGGACGGCAAACTCTCTAATAGGATGGCCTGAAAATAGCTACCCCGTGTGATTCCCATCTGCCCAATCTACCTCTCAGGGATTGCGGGTTACTCTACAGTGTTCTGCCCACCTTTTACCAGGCTGCTTAATTGCTGACAGAGTGGCTAATGACATAGATGGAGACATCTAATTGTCGAAGAATCATTCCCTCGCACCACACCTTACGACTCTTCTGGGAAAAGTGTGCCACCGACTGGAATTTGCGGCTTCAGTCATTGGCTCGAGATACGTACTACAAAAGTAACACTACCCCAAAAAGTCAGACTTAATGGGCGATAGTTGCATGAGTAAATATGCAACAACCAAGGCTCCGCAAGCTGAAAATTGGTGCTTAGCTTAGCGTGGGGCCGACTGGTAATCTGCAGCTTCTATCATTGACCGGAGCTGCCTACCAAAAAGCAACACTACACCTGCCAGCCCGACTCAATGGGTGATAATTGCCTAAGTAAACAACCACTATGGCTCCGTTCTAAGAATAGTGAACAGGATTTAGTTCTGAAATGATGAGGATGTGCAAGCTCATGATCAGTAACTTAGAAGTTACATCACTGGCATTACGGTCACAAAAATACAACCTACTCGCCGCACTACTCCAGTTCGCGCCCCTCAACGTGAGCCACCCTTGACGCACATAGCTAACCGCCACCACGCCATCTGCTGCTACTCTTCTAACCATCCTCCTTGGAGTGGCTGTACTGAAGAACCCGTCCAGCAATTATTCACCGGACATTCTAGAGTTGAAATCCAAGTAACGATCGGACCTGTTGAGAAAACAGTAGAGCAGTGCCACCAGGTGGCCTGACACTGTAAGCCATAGGGGGGAATACAATCACTTCCTTTACAACTAAAGACGCAGGATAAACTCACACGGACCGACAACCTACCCCTGAATTCTATGGAGCACTAATGCCTGCTGACCGGCCATCGCGTTGTGCCACTGAAGAAGACTCCATGGGAAATCGATTCAGAACGCAACTATGCCGCCGTTCGAGCTACTTCATACCCCTGACAAGCTGCAGCGGCGTGGCACCCACTGAGGCCCGGTTCACACTGCCTGGCAATGTAGCCACATAATACCACAAGTGCAAATCTGCCCTTTACCTCAGAACTGCCAGCAGAAATCACCTTAGGATCCAAGCAAAAAAAAAAAACATACAAACTCGAGCCACTGAAACTTCCACTTTTAAAAGTGTAAAGCTTTCTGCTAAACTATACCCTTTTAAAATGATCATCCCTTTCCAACCTTCCTCTTCACTTTTTCCCCTACCCACAACTACCCTGCTGGCTGAGCCAACTTGTTAACAGCGGGTAGGTATAGCTGAATTCTAAGGAGTACTAATGCCTGCTGACCAGAGGGAACAAGTCCACGAAAGCCAACACCAGCCGTCAAGAGGTCCAAAATGGCCAAAGTCGAATCCAGCTTATCTAGGGGCTTAAAACTTTAAGGGCAATGGTCACCGCCCAAATCCAATAGCCCTTCCCTTCGTTCGCATCGCAAAGCGAAACCGCCGAAACATAGGGGGCATCGCAACGCTCGCAACAAAGCAAATGGCCCCCAAGGAAAGCGGCTGAAGTCCCAATGGTTCAGGCGGAATATAAGAGTCTCGTAAAGACCACGAGCCACTCCAGTTGGGACACAAACCCACAGTCCCTGACTTATCAGGCCAATGCTTCAACCATTAGGGCTGTACAGGAATAGGGCATTGCAGGGCAGCATTGCTCCATTTCCGCCCGAACCTTACTTGGTGCCCACTTTGTCCGCATGACGTGAGACAATTCTAATTGATGTGCAAAAAGCTCCTCACATAGGAATAGCAACAAAACACACAGGCGGGGCAGATAAACAGACGAACAAAGCTGCCAGCAACGCAGCAGGGAAGAATTTTACAGCCATGTCTATACAATAGACCAAACAACCATGTTGCACACAGGTAAATAGAATGGACACACAACAGCAGCCAACCAAAACCAAACAGGACATCCAAGGACAAGGTAAAGACAACAAACGGTGAACCATGTCCCGTCCGCCCACCTACTGTCTGTGTCTGGCCAGACCCCGGTCCATGTTGGAGAGTCGCCAACTGGATGAGGTGTCTTCCGACCCAGCCGCCGGGGCTAGGAGGCGCAGACCCCGCCTCCCCGTCGCAGTCCGGCCAGGCAAACGGCTCAGCGAAAACTAACAGCATCCGGGGAGCTGCATGTCCGACAAACCGAGGTACAAAAGGCCGCGACCAACCATCCCGCATAAACATCTTAGACAGACCACACCTGAAATAAACAAATAAATGCCCCACCAAATTCATAATCTGACACTCTGCCAACAATTAATCGGGAGCCCCGTCTCCCGCAGTGTCGACGCGGGCCCTAACAGCCAGGCCCCTTTCTCCCTCCATGCAGCCCTCACCCCACATTCCAGTATCTGCAAGGGCCAAACCTGTGACCGCATATCACTCCACATCCGTGGGCACCCGTGCTCTCAACGGGACTGCGAGTCACCTTGCCTATCCCGCTCAACGGCCTCCGGACACCAGACTGGGGATCCAATCGACCGGACTAAATGATGCGGAACCGCGACCAGCACGCACACAACTCCAAAAATGGACACCATTTCGGCCTGAAAGCCATGTCTATACCGCATGTACAGCCGGACACCCATAGAATACCTGGGACCCTGCACACTCGGCCTCCTGTCCCCCAACTACGTAGGCATGACTGCCCTGCCACAGGCCCCTCCCGGCATCATACAAACACTTGGCGCCTTAGCACGCTACCCTTACCGCTCAGCATACCTCTCGCTCCCCACCGGCCTGCCCCCCGAGCCACGCCAGGAGGCCATGCCCAACCTGGCTGCTCCCACGCCACACAGCCAGGCCAGGGAGGTTTGGGGGTACCAACGAGTCGAGGGCCCAGATCCCCGTGAACATGACCCAGCAAGGCACTCACCGGCTCAAGAAAACCTGACACCAGACCAGGACGAAGCAAATGGCGTCAGGGCAGTGGGAAAAGAGGGCGACCAGTGGGCGGGAGAGGTATATGTACCTCTCCCCCCCCCCCCCACCCCCTCCTGCCCAGAAGTGACGTGGGCATGGGGGAACAAACGAGGGTCCCAAACACTGGGAGGCTGACTCGTCGTGTGCCATCCTGTGGCACTAAGGGGGGCTGCCCTCTTAGGAGGTCCCCCTGCGTGGGCCCAGGGAAGCCCTGCAGCCATCTAAAGACTCTTAGGCGAACATCTGGAATTGACAAAACCAATAGGTCTAGCTGTGTGCTTCTAGAGACGAGGCATTGATCACAAGGATTGGATCAATAAATAATAAATAGTTTGGAATATCAAAGCTACATAACTGGACTATATCTCTTGTTCCGACCTTGGGCCACAGGCTCATGAAATATGTATTAGAGTGGGCTCTTATGAAGGATGAAAATTTGTGAAAACGTTTGAAAATGCTAGTGCTTCTCCCAATTACACTGAAAAATTCAATTGGGTTTCCTTTGCAAAAAAATGAGGGTTTTTGACAGCTAAACCTAAGAGATTAGGGCCAGATGTACTAACATTAGGAATACCTTTTTCCTAATTGCGATTCTCTCTGGTTTGCAATTATGAAATCGCTACCCCTAATGTATGAAACACTTTTGAGTTTTATTAGCGGTTCCTAATGGCTCGCAAACAGACATTTCTCATACTTATTAATAAGGTAGGTCGCAATTTGCGACCCATTAGAAATTCCAGTCATGAAAGGGATGGTGGCCTGCTAAAGTCAGCAGACCACCATGTCTGTGACTGCTTTTAAATAAAGCAATATTTTTTTTTAATGCAGATCATTTTCCTTAAGGGAAAACTTAATGTGTTTAAAAAGAAAAAAGGTAACTTTGCAGTTTCACTTTTTTTAAAGTAGGCAGTGGTCCCTGGGACCACTGCCTGCTCTTAAAAAATATTTGTTTTCCATTCTCAAAGAGGAAAGGGTTCCCTGAGGACCCCTTCCAATTTCCAAATGGATTACCACCTTCTTCAAGGAGTCGGTAAAATATTGTATTGTAATAACATTTATATAGCGCTTACTACCCCTGAAGAGGTGTCAAAGTGCTTTTTCGGTGAGTAGCATGCTACTCCGGAACTCATAAAGGATTAGTGGTGAATTAGTATAGTCATAGTGAAATATAAAAGTAATTTTAGCGGTGTATATGTTAGTCTGTTGTTTGGATTGAGAAGGATAGAAGAGGGAAAAGGTTTGCATTTATATAGCGCTTACTTCCCCTGAAAAGGTGTTGAAGTACTTATTTTGCAAGTAGCACGCTACTCCAGAGCCCAGAAAGGATTAGTGGTGAATTGGTATAGTGAAATATAAAAGTAATTTGAGCGGTGAATATGTTAGTCTGTTATTTGGATTGAGAAGGATAGAGGAGGGATAGAAGAAGGAAAAGGTTTGCATTTATATAGCAGTTGTACAGCTGATGAGGTGTTGAAGTTCTCTTCAATGAGTAGCCAGCTACTCGGGAACCCAAACAGGATTAGTGTCGAATTAGTATAGGGAAATATGAAATTAATTTGAGTGGTGGACATGTCAGTCTGTTATTTGAATTGAAAAGGAATAGTGGAGGGATAGAAGAAGGAAGGGTCTAGAATGTTTTTTTTTCTTTGGAGTTCATAGTTTTAGGGAGGGGGTTGAGATGAGTAAAGGGGAGGTGGAGGGGGATGAGTGAGAGGGAACGGTTAAGAAAGGCTTGTTTGAGAGATCTGGATAGTAAAAGAGGTATGAGATGATGCAAGGAGAGGTAGAGGAGTAAAGAGTCTAGATAGAGTTATTCTGGGGATCCTAGTAGTGGCATGGGGTTTGAGATGAATGAGAAAGTGGAGGTAGAGGATATATTGATAGAGGTATAGGGTGAGAAATAGGTAGTACATTGGAAAGAGTAGTAGAATGAGGTTTGAGATGAGTCAGAAAGTTTTGGTAGAGGATATATTGAGAGCGGTATAGGGTGAGAAATAGGGTAGTGCATTGGATATGCTAAATTAGAAGCAAAGTAATAAATATATAGATACATAATTACATGGAAGGTATATTTATGCACAAGGAAGGTAATGTATGTAGATTAAATTATTAAACTCCGGCTTTCAAGTGTTGTTGTACTTTAAATTAATGTATTTGTTTTTATTTTTTGTAATTCAATAGTGAAGAAATTGTAGATAAATACTTATGATAAAAAATTGATTTAACTATTTATAGTTAGTTATATACATGTTAAAATATAGAATAATGTAACTATGAGTAATATGTAGATTTGTAAAGCAAAACTAACATATCTATATTGCCAGCAAGGAATGATTTTAGGGAATACAGATTAAAACACTGCAAGGTGGTCAGCATAAGCGAAAGAAATTTCAACCCAGTTCGGGGAGGACTTGAGACAGAGTTTGAAACCAGTTGGCTACAGTAAGAATATCAGGAATGGTGTGAAGCAACATTTCAGAAAGCAGAGAAGCAAAAATTCGGAGTATCGAGCTTCATCCACAGAGGGCGACAAACCACAAACTATCCACAATGCCCGCCGCACGCTAGAAGGGGCTGTGAGTAAAGCACGACCTTTTCAGTAACATGAAGGCTGAGTGTAAAGTAGTAATGGCGGGGCAACGCCTACATCTAAGTACTCAGGTGAGCTTCCAGCTGTGATCGGGCTCCCCTGCCCCTTAAAGTAGAACTACTGATGGACCCATCTCCCCAGGACACTAACCCTAAGAGTCCATCTCTGCCCCCTCAAGGTGGCATCAACAACAGGTGTAAGCAGGACTCCCGGTTCCACGTTGAAGCCTGAGCTGGGACAGCAGCGCCTGCTCCTCTTCCCTCTGCCTCCCCGGACTGAATGTTTTGCAACTGTAATTCTATGGTAAAATATTCATACATTCCATTCTGATTCGGTATTTGGAAGGGTCGTCCTAAACATGCCCTTCCAAATATCGAATCGCAAACACAATTTGCTTCTATGTTATTGAATTGCAGTTTCTGTTTTGTACATATTGAAAACCTTTTTTGCTGTTGGATTGCAAAAATGCCTCACACATGTGGCATTAAGTGCCTAGCAATCTGTGTGACTTGGACACTGTTAATGGCATGCACTGAATGTGGCTGCAGCTTTTTTCTTTTTTGTAAATCTCTAAATCCGTGTCCTCCCAGAAACGAATTCCTGAGATCCAAAGGGCTTACAACAGTGTGCGGAGAGTGTCCAGGCATCCCAGCTCTCCACCATTATTGGATTACCTTTCAGTCGCTGATGCAGACTCATGCTTGCCTTTTTGGGCCTGTGATTTTACTCCCAAAACTCTTCAGTTTCTGAGACAAGGATGCGAGTAGCAATATTTTAAAAGCATCCACACTGAAAGTCTGGTTAATCTAGCGACATTTAAATTCTCTGTATCAGCATAAAATTAAATGAAACCTCAGTGACAGCCCATTACCATGTGTTCTCAAGGTTGGACTGCGAACATTAGGTTTGACTACAAACATTAATTATGATTAGAACATGAATTATTAATACTCCCAAAGTGTGATGTGGCTACTTTTTTTTGTTTCAACTGAGTTTTATTTAGCGCGAACTTGAACCAGTATCGGGTATCAGAGTACTTTACATAGCACCAGTTGCGTTACATGAGGACACATTCATTTTGGTTAGGCACCGGGAGATCTGGGGGCATATCAGCAAGGGCTGGCGATAATTATCACTAAGCGCACTTAGCGCTAGGATAATTATCGCCGGCTATCGTGGAATTTTAACGCTGAGATAGCGTGCTATCAGTAACGCTTATCTCAAAAGCGATAAAATTCCTTGTGCTAACAGCCAAAAGTGAGATTATCGCTGGAAATCCAGTGATAATCTCACACATTTTGGCGTTAGCTTGCTGATAAGGCAGGGCATACTTAGCCTTTATATCCACATTTCATTGGATATAATGGCTAAATCAGGGTGAAAGCAGGCGTAAGGAAAGTAGCGTTAACTGTGGTTAGCGCTACTTTTCTTATCGCTATGCCTGTTAGCATGCCCATTGATAATTGGAGAAATGTAGGTTAGCGACATTTCTCCAGTTATTTTGGGACGGAACGCCCACTTTGCATCTCATTAGAGATGCAAAGGTGGGCGTTATGGGAAAGGAAGCTAAAGCAAGGAATCACGCATTAGCGTGACCTTGCTGATTAAGCGATAAAATTATCGCCGCTTTTCGTCCGAAAACGGACGCTTAAGCGGCGATAATGTTTTATCGCCAGCTTGCTGATATGCCCCTTAGTGATTTGCCCAGAATCACAGGATGTTTAGCGTCATTGCCAAGAATCGAACCCGGTTCCCGGTTCCCCAGATTCGAGGTCGGCCACCCTCGCCGTTAGGCCAACTCCTCTCCTCTCCTTCTAAGACGAAACATAACGTGTGTTGTACAGTTCACCTTCACTCCTTTGGGTGAGTAAGCATTGAATATGAAAGATGTACTGGGACCCAGCTCAATGTTTGTCATTTTAAAAACCACAAGAAAAATAAAATGATAATAATAATGTTATTATCATTTTATTTTTAATTATTGATTAAGTAAAGGTGTGGGCAGGGCTGCGCTTCATGCAGAGCAGGGGTAGGAGTGGTGGTACTCTCCTAAGTACGCATGAGGATTTTGTCGGCCGTCTCGAGCTGGCCAAACCATCATGCGCACTTGGTATGTTCTCCAATGGGCTGTGTGGAGAACATGTCCAGCCTCCCAGTCCCTCTCTGAGCACCGAACCACGGTTCTTAGGCCAATCACAATGCTGCTGCAAGGCAGTGTTGTGATTGGTCAGGTGAGTCGGGAGCCTGGGAGCTTCCTATTTCGTCGACCGAAGAGTACAAGGACTTAGGAAAGGCAGCTGCCGGGTGGTAAGTGTTTTTTTTTGTTTTTTTTAATCTTCCTCTCCCTCCCCCACCCCACCACTACTTCCCCGTAGCAGCTGCTACTGACTATGAGGTTAAACACAAATTCTAGAAATGTATTAGGCCACTGAAACACACGACCTAACTCTTGATTAAGTCAAGTAACGTGATGTGAAACTCTGGTACGAAACATTGGAGTTTATGATTAAAAGGAAGGCAAATTGTGTTTTGTCTAGCATCAGAGTACCAGATCCTGTGAAGGCATGCAGTCTGCAACAGCACTGTCTTCTGTCTGAAGCCAAAGGCCTGCTTAGAGAATGTGCGCTATTAGCTTTCTGTGGAAGTGAGACCCGTTGTGTCCTCCATTGGAAATTAAACATTAGTGTTCCCCAAAAATCCACCTGGAAAGAGTCAAGGGAGATGCTGCTGATAGAAGGAGGCATCTTTTGGGAATTATGATAGCTTCCAGATTGTGTGGTCCAGGGCTCTACAGTATGATCATAGTCTTGAGTTCGTTTTTTGACAAAATTTCCAACGCAAGAGGATTTAGGGACAAGCATTGAGTGTCACTACAATGCAATCCTACCGCAGGCAGCAGGGTCAGTTCTGATCACTCACAGCTAGTATTGTGCCAGAGGCAGGTGAAGGACTTGATCTTGACCACATGCCTTGTGGGAATCAAAATAAAAGATTTTCAAGAAATAAGTATGCAAACAAACACTACCTGACAACGACCTAGACTCCACGGGAGCCAATGCCCATTTGAATCCACAGTCAGGAAATAGATTTTGACCAAAGGCCACTAGTGACTCTATTTGAAGCATGTACACTCATGCGCTACACCTGCCTTTCTCCTTTACCCTACAGTTTACTGGAATGACTTCACCCATTGACATACAATGTTAATGAGACCTACCATGTGGTGATCTGTGCCTGCATGCAGAGAATTAAGCGCACTCAAGCTTGTGATTGGATGCAAGTGATGAATCAATACAAATATGTCAACACTTCTTCCGAGATCCTAAAGTACATCTAATTTCAAATATGCTTAGGGCGTGATTTAGAGTTTTGCAAATATTAAAATATATATATAACGACACGTTTCGGCTTTACGCCTTGCTCACGCTCGTAGAAGCCCAATATCACCATGGTTATATCCACTTCCTTCCAACCATTAAAAGATGGACTTAACCTACACTCTGTGTATATACAATAGCAACTGTGGCGGCCATTTTGTAATGTGCAAAATTTATGCACAAGGCGTAAAGCCGAAAAGCGTTGTTTTTGAGTTGCCATTAACCCCTTCAGTGCCTGCCCCTTTCCCCGCCCTGTGCCGGCCGTTGTATTAGAGGGCGGGGTTTATGACGAGCTGGTCTCGTCATGGGCACAGCGCAACCGCGGCCCATGACGAGACCAGCTCGTCATAGGCATTAAAGAGGTTAAAGGATAATTGCAGCACGTTGAGGAGTCCGTGTTTTACTGTTATCGAGAGTGATTTGTAAAAAGAATACGTGGTATTTCCAGCATCCCAACTCGGACTGCCCGCGACAGCCCATATCTTTCCGACCAGAAGTTGTGAAACGAATATATATATCGCGAGAACGCCCCGCCGCTTAATAGCAGACCTTCAGCACCTGAAGTATTGAGTGCTGTGAGGACATGGAAGTCCATGATTGTGGGACTTGGAGATGGCAGCAAAGTTGATGGCTTTTCCTGAAGTAAACCCACTTGGGTTAAGACATTTTCATGCACTAAATCTTAGCAGCACCCACTATGGCGGATTCAATGAAACTACCTCTACCACAAGGCATTGGGGCTTGGGAGCCCACTGGGGCGGGTCCAAGAGGTATTTAACCATGGCTGCCGGGACTTTTGTGGCATTGCCAGTGACCAAGGGCTAAGGTTGCCCGAAACGCGTATGGCGTATTTACCGAAAGTGTGAGCACGACTTTTCTGCAGCCCGCAATAAAGAAGGTGAAATCTTCCATGTGTGCAGGCGTTCTCACAAAGGTGAACTTTTTTGTGTGGTGATTTGAATTGCGTCGTGCCTCGTCGCGAGAACGCCCCACCGCTTAATAGCGGACCTTCAGCGCCTGAAGTTTTGAGTGCTGTGAGGACATGGAAGTCCATGATTGTGGGACTTGGAGATGGCAGCAAAGTTGATGGCTTTTCCTGAAGTAAACCCACTTGGGTAAAGACATTTTCATGTACTAAATCTTAGCAGCACCCACTGTGGCGGATTGAATGAAACTACCTCTCCCACAAGCCATTGGGGCTTGAGAGTCCACTGGGGCGGGTCCAAGAGGTATTTAACCATGGCTGCTGGGACTTTTGTTGCATTGCCAGTGACCAAGGGCTAAGGTTGCCCGAAACGTGTATGGCGTAGTTACCGAAGGTGTGAGCACGACTTTTCTGCAGCCCGCAATAAAGAAGGTGAAATCTTCTATGTGTGCAGGCATTCTCACAAAGGTGAATATATATATATATTTTAAAGCTCCCAAGGTTGCCCCTCAGTTAAGCAGCACTGGAGACACCAGCTTGCTGTATCCAGCCTTTATTCGGTATGGACGCAGTATAGTTTGCCAATTCATTAAAACAGCTGCCTCGTCTGTAAAAGCCTGATGCGTTTAAAAGTTTATACTTCTTTCTCAGAGGCTGACGAACACAGAAAAGTGCATTGCGGTCTCATTACCACCATTTATGATGCGATATGGCACGCCCCTGAATGGGCAGATCCGATGATTCTGTGCACTGCATTATGGGAAATGAAGTTCCGAAAATTCGGCCACAAATGGATGCACTTACAATAACTGTTCATTTTAAGCCCTCAAATGAGCCTTGGCAGACGTACCCTTCCTCATTCCTCTGCTGATACTCCACATATGAAACTTGGTGATTATCAAGCTCTGTGGCCCCCATTCACAGCGGGGTGGTGCATGCTCTGCGACAGGATGGCCGCACATAGATTAAAGCTCACAAGGTTGCCCCTCAGTTAAGCAGCACTCGAGACACCAGCTTGCTGTATCCAGCCTTTATTCGGTATGAACGCAGTATCGTTGGCCAATTCATTAAAACAGCTGCCTCGTCTTTAAAAGCCTGACGCGTTTCAAAGTTTATACTTCTTCCTCAGAGGCTGACGAACACAGGAAAGTTCATTGCAGTCTCATTTCCACCATTTATGATGCGATATGGCACGCCCCTGGATGGGCAGATCCGATGATTCTGTATACTGCATTATGGGGAATGAGGTTCCGAAAATTCGTCCACAAATGGATTAGCGACATTTCTCCTGTCATGTCAGGTAAGGAACGCCCACTTTGCATCACATTAGAGATGCAAAGCTGGGCGTTAGGAATTCCTACGCTAACGCAAGTTTTCACATGTTAGCGTGAGATTGCTAATTAGGCGATAAAATTATCGCCGCTTTTCGGCCGAAAACGGCCGCAAAAGCGGCGATAATTCTATCGCCTCGCCTTGCCGATATGCCCCCAAGTAAGGTAACAAAATGTGATATGGAGCTGCCTTCGAGAGAGTGGTTGAGGGAGTGCTGATGTAATGTAAATGCATGCCATTTATTTCTCATGCGGCACCGCAAATTCCTCACAGTATCTAGGGCCAGATGTATCAAAAAAAATTACCCATTCTGTGTCTATGGGAAAATGTGTTCATACATATGGCCCCTAGTCTTCAAACATGTATGTTATTATACGATTACAAACAACGATGGTCATCAAACAACAGAAAGCAGACACCAAATCCAATGTTACAAAAATCACAGCGCCTGAATCAGTGCACTGATCACAGAAAGGGCAACTAGAGTTTAAGTACTGCTAGTCTTGCTACCCACGATGCGCCAAGAGACGAGGCAGAGTGGAGATGCGACAGGAACATTTCAACTCCTCAGAGGTATTGAAGCAGTACAAGAGTTGAGGACAAGGGGTCACCAGAGGAAGGCGGTTTATGGATAGCGTTGGAAGTGAACACCAACAGTGTAGTAATTGCCTAGGACTTCCCTACAGTAAAATACTAAGGGCCTTGAAGCAGCTTTGAAGAAGAACTATAGCTCAGAGGGGAGCTAGCAGAAGTAACAGAGAGACTGGAGATGAGAGAGCCGCGGTACTCCCTATTACATGGTGTTACCTCAGATTGCATCCTGTGCAGGGTGTGATTTTTGTCTTCTCCAGATCAGGATTATACTCTGTCGGTCCAACAAAAGGTACCACAACCTTCACTTAACCTTGTGATGTTCTAGACAAAGACAATTTCTAAACTCTACACCAAGAAACTAAAGAGACAGGGATGGGAGACAAAAATGGCCGAATTCATATTGCGAGTTACAGCTCCTCGCAGGTTCTCTCGCCTTCGAATGAGCTGACTCCCCCCAGCCGTGGTGGCAGCTCTCGCAGAAAGATGCAAGGGATAGAATTCCTTTAAGGTTTTTTTTCCCCTTTTTTTGAGGTCACCATTCCTGCTGGTGAAGGTTGCAGAGCTGGCTGGTAGGGCTGCGAGGCGAGTCTGATCTGAAGGTCCGAGCCCGCAGGGGCCTGTCAGAGCGGGCGCAGTCACTGGAAACTCACGCACACCACACTCACGTGTGCACACTGGTACACGGCTCCGGACAAACACGCACACACATTGAGAGATGCACACGGTTACGCTGACATCTGCATCTCCAAAACAGACGGATGCATGTACACTTTATTATAGATGTACAGAGCTGGAGATGGAAACACACACACAACAAATAAACAAATGCAAGCATGCATTGTCACGGTGGGCAAACCTCATCTGCATAAAAATAGACGCCCAATTTCAAAAGGCTTCTGTAGAAATATGTATAGACACATATATTTAAATAAATGAATTTATTCATGCAGACTAAAACAAAGGAACAGGCAAGTCTAGATAACCACATTCACAGCTCATTGAGACATAAAACGCACAAGGAAAAGACTGCGGTGACACGCACACACACTGGCCGCGAAGAGCTCCTCCATTAAAGCCCTATCTGTAAGATAGCACTACTCGACAAAAAGATTCCTGCCTTGCCTCTGGTTGTTGAGAAATCGCAGAATGTCTAGAGAGGGTCGCCACTGCTGAGAGCGCAGCAACGCCAAACACACGTCACGAAATGCACTATGCAAGCATGCAAGTACATATACATGTTACATAACCGGATCTGTTGAAGTCATACATGCACCGAGATGAACATCGAAGCTATACCAACATAAACACATGTACACTCAGGACCGCATTACACATAGGCACAGGCAACATTCTGATTTGGCTTCTGAAATTAACTGAATTTGCACTATGAAAAATTCATGACATTTGTTAAATTTTTCATAATGCAATTTCACATCAACCTTTGCTCGCAGGAGACTGATATAAGCAAAAAGTCTCAGGCAGAGATATATTTTCTGTGTGAAGCAGTCTCTTTCTCGTATCTTGTGTCGCTGCTTTTTACGTCATCCCATAGGAAAGCATCGGGAAAAGGCATTCACTGCTCTGTTTGGAAAATAGAAGAAAATAATGTGAAAACATGACATAGTGTCCCCCAAGCGCTTGATGGGGATCTGCCGATTTGAGTTTTTTTGTGTCCCAGTTCAGACCGGATTTGGCCTGGCAGCAGAGAAGTTTTAAGGCATGTGCAATTGGGCAAATTCCCAGGGCCTCCACCTTCTAAGGGGCCACCTGGAAAAGTAAACATCATCTCTCTCTTCCTCACATCTGTATATCTATAACAGAATCTATATTTCTCTCTCTGTCTACTTCTACCTTTAGCTCTCTTTTCTCAATGCCATCTTAAGAATTTTTTGAGTCCTCTGAAATATATATGTGTACTGTTTTTATGTTAAACCAGTTTCCGAAAGTTTGTTTGGCATCATGCAATCTACAATTAGTACAAATTGGGTAGTACATTTCAAAGTCGTTATGAACAGGGGGCCCCAAAATAGGTCTTGGACTTGGCCCTTTCTGCATGGTCCTCTCCAGACTTTTTGCCTTCCTCCTCCTATTTTTTCCTCTATCCTTTAAACATGATGCAATCAGCATGTACCCAATTGGCACATTTAGTTCACTTGTAAGTCCCTAGTAAAGGTGTACCACATGTACCCAGGGTCTGTAAATTAAATTGTACTATGGGTTAGCAGCACTGATTTTGCCACCAACTTACATAGCCTTTTTAAGCATGTCTCAGGCCTGCCATTGCAGCATGTGTGTGCCATCTTGAACTGCAGGCTCAATCCTCCTTTTTAATACATATATGTCATCACTAGGTAGGCCCTGGACGGCCCAGAGGGCAAGGTGCAGTGTATTTAAAAGGTTGACCATGTACTTTTAAGTTTTCAATGCCTTAGTAGTGAAAAACTCTAAAATTCGTTTTTCTCTAACGCAAAGCCTACCTCTCCCATGGGACAACATTAGACTTATCTTATTACATTGAAAAAGCTATAGCTTCCAAATGGGAACAGGTACCTTGTCTGTTTATGTTTGGTGTCTCTGGAATCATAATTATAAATCCTAACTTCTGGGGAAGTTGGATTTTAAGTTACAATTATGAAAATGGCACTTTTAGAAAGTTTCTTATTAGGCCACAAGAGCTACCCATAAACCCAAGATGCCAGGGTATAAATACTAGAGTACAACAATGGGCCTCATAGATAACACTTAAAAGATGAATATATCATTTATAAGGCTAGAGAGCCATCCACAATTAATGCGTTCATCTATTTATCATGAACTATGATAATTTCAGACCTTATTTATCATATTCATTTATAAGAAGAGAGCATACAACTTTATACATTCACTAAATATATGAGAGAAAGTGCACAGTGTCTCCAGTGGCCAGAAACCAACAGAAAAAAGAGAACTACTAAACAAATACTCTTATTTCTCTTAAAAAAACTACATGGAATCATTAGAAATAGTCTATAAGCCTTATAGCAGTGTCACTCTAGTATGCTTGTTTGTTATATATGTCAATGACATTTTGACCTGAACTGTTGCCCTGCTGTGGTGACCTGCTGCCCTCTTGCCTGGGTGAAAAAAGAACTAGACCTTCAACTTCATATTCAAACCTAGGGCATCTGAGTGACTCCAAAGGCTAGTCTGCTGGCCTCCTGATTTGAACCTCTGGAACATAAAAGGTTCGCCAACATCCTACACCTGCCCTTGAAAACAGCTGCAGTGAGTTCCTGACTCTCAAGTGGAGACCCTCAGGTCATAGAGTCTTTCGAATTGTAATGAAAAAATCCTCTTTTAGGATTAAGTTGGATTGTAAATTACAATTTTGAAAATGCTACTTTTAGAAAGTTGCCATTTTTCTATCTTAGTCATTTAGTGCTTGTGACCTATCTTTGAGTCCCATGACCGACTGTAGCTAACAGTTGAGCTTTGTGTATTCCTCCTAAACTGGCACACACAATAAAAAGATTAGGTGTGCCTGGATGGATGTGAGGTAAAGCCGTACTTACACTTAAATAGGCTGTGTTCTACCTCCACACCACTGCCTTGCTTGACTGCTGCCTTGCTGTATTGCCTCCCTGCTGCCCCCCTTCCTGAATCAGGGTGATTGGACCTGCATCTAAACCCAGGACACCCAGAGTGATTCCAAGGCTAGTCTGCTGGCCTCCTGTTCAGTGTCACAGGGGCATAACAGGCTCCCAACCACCTGAATCGGCACCCAAATCCAGCTGAAGTAAGCCACTACCCCCCAGGTGGTGCCCCTATGGTCCTGGACCTTTGGTGTGGCCTCGGTGGTGCTGAATTTAAGTTTTAGGGCTCTTGGCAGCCGTGAATGGGCCCGTTAGCACCAAAACCTTGCCATTCGCACAAATGCGAAGTTCCGTCAACCCGACTCTCACGCTACAGCATCGACCGCTCTGGGGGAGCACCATTGTGAAGCTCTGGCTCGACCACTAGCGACGACAACAGTTTCTTTGCACTACAGTGATGACCAACCACAACGTCCGGTCTGCTCTTCGCACTGCAATGCCGACCATACGCGACGCTTACCTGCTCCTCACAGCCCACTCCACCATGAACTGGACTCTTTGCACTGGACTGAGAAGGTAACTTTTCAACAGAACGAACCTGGTCCATGTAGCCGACCCACACTCTATCGCACTTGGCCTGAACTTGTGATTTTCTCCCTGCCTTGCACAACCAGAAAAACGCGAGTGGCACTTTGAGATTTTTGAGGCTATTCTCACCTAAACCTTTAAAATTGCATATCTCCAGTTCTACTGATTGTATTTTTGTTGTTTTGGTTTTGATTTTATTTTTTAGATATTACTCTATTGTTTTAAATTGGTATAGCATTTTTCTTGTGTTGTGTTTTCACTTTATTACTGTTTGAAGTGCTGCATAAATATTTTACAGATTTCCTCTAAGTTAAGTCTGACTGTTCTGTGCCAAACAACGAGAGGGTTGAGCACAGGTTAATTTGGGGTTTGCATGTGCCTCACCTTGACAATGATTGTGGTTACTGCTTGAGTAGAGTGGCCCCTCCTTAACCAATTACCCAATTTCTCACACCCAAGGCCCCAAAAATGTTTAAAACGAAGTTGCCTGGCAGTTTGTGCTGGACTGTTCAATTGGAGTAGGGCCCATGCTGATTTGCCTACAGTTGGTTCCTGTCAGATGTGGCATAGATGGCAAAAAAAATGATGGACTGGAATGTGTCCTGACTAATTGCCAGAGGATGAGATCAGTTCAAGCATTGCACCCATCACTTTTATTGCCGTCCTCGTTGAGACATCCAAATTGTGATGGGTATGCCTAGACATGAGTCCCAGACTCACTGCGTGAAACAAATTAAGATGTACCTCACTGACGAAGTCCGATAGAAACCAGTACGGGTTTGCTGGTGTTCCTGTTCAGAAGGGCCATGCCCTGAAAGTTTAGTCAAGTCTATTCCTATTGGAACACAAGACCAAGGCTGACATGCAAATGGCTGGTTTCTGTCCAAGGTGGCATGGTGAACAATAACATTGGACTGGAATGCGGCTCCAAGTAATCGCCAGTGAATGAGCTTAAAAATACCATGTTTCACCATCACTTTTGTTTTGTTTTTCTGTCTGGGTTCTAGGCACCATCTTGGCTGACCCATGAGTAAATACTGTAGGATCGAAATTGGTGGCTGGTCTTGCAGAAAGTTTTACTCTCCAGAATTAGAAACTTTTCTGGAGGAGTAAAATATTCAGTAGGCAAGCCTGAAGGTTGTTGCTGGTTATGGCTATAAAAGGTTGGGTATAGTCAACAAGCTGAACTGCTTGAAGAAATGTCCTCTAGTCTTGATGGTTAGGTACTCAGGGGCAGATTTACAAGCCCCTTGCGACACTTTTACGCCGTCGTTGCGTCACTTTTGTGACGCAGCGCCGGCGTGAACAATGCGCTACTATGTGACATATGTGCAATGTGGCACATCTGCTTAAAGACATCACGTTGTAAAGCCCTGCGCTACATTATACCTACGTCAGGTATAATGTATGCAGGGTGGGCGTTCCGTCGCAAGGAAGCCCCGTAAAAGTGATGCAGTGAAATCTACAAGATTTCATGGAGTCACTTTTACGTCCCCGCTGCGTCAAATCCTTACGCCTGCTTAAAGCAGGCGTAAGGAGTGATGCAGCATATTAGGTATAGGGCACCCCAGAGCAGTGCTGGAGTTGCGTCGCGCTTACGACAAAACTCCAGCACTGCATCACCCTTATGTCGACATATGCATCGCGCATCTGTCTAGCATTGCGCCATGGTGCGCCGCATTGGAAATGCAGTGCATCCATGGTGGCACAAGGGTTTTTTTGAGTCACGCAAAATAACTGGCGCATCACTGCTAATATGCAGGGATGCGCCAGCTTTGTAAATCTGCCCCAAAGACTCTAGTCCACTCTTTGCAGTTGCACTCATGCTCTAGGCACATAGGACACATCTAGTTCAATGTGGTTGACCCCATTTCACATTCTCAAGGTTGGTAGAGCATAAATAAATGTCAACGGTAAGAAAAATGAGGAAACATGTCAACAATGATCTTTAATTGAAAGAAACAACAAAATGAAAGCGATTTAATCTGACATGTCAGTCAAGACTCAACTTGTGCTATTATTTTGAGATTGTTAAAATTATGAATAGGATAAGGACAATCTCCCACATCATGGTTCCAAAACAAATGTCAAGATGTTGGTACTGGTACCCACAAGCATAATTTCCTGGATGACGAAGAAAAATAGTCTATTGTCCTGACAGAGGTCCCTACTGCCAAATGTAGAAATGTTCATCGGGCCGACAGACATTTCGAGCATTCACAGGAAACACCATGAAGGATGGTCCTGTGATTGCATTGTAACTTTGATGTATGGCTGAGCAACTGGGCTAAGTACCCCTTCAGCACTTGCCTATCAGTGGTATCGAGGGTGGAGCAGTTAAGGCTTCTCAGGTGGGAGGTAAACACCAGAGTGAACATGGGCTCACAACTCAAAATACGCTCAGCAGCAGCAATAAATGATTGTCCAGTCAAATAATTTTTTTTTTAAAGGAGTATTTATATATCAACATAAATTAAAATATGACATTCACAAACAATACACACATTCCCCTGAGATCAGAGCTCTAGTGTTCCATTGGCGGGCCACTGACTTCTCTCCTCTTCAAACAGTAGTGGTTATTCCCCATTCACTTTAGGTGACATTCAGGTTAGGCCCGCCTAATATTCTGAATCTCAGGAGTGCACTCCAACTCTTTATTAAAGTCACAACTGTTCCAGTGCCAAAGCGCTATCTTGCAGGCACCTTCCGCCAGAGCCGTCTGGACAATCATTCTCTCTTACGTGTACCAGCAGGATCCAACCGTCCAGAGTCTCTGACCGTGCTTCTTTCATGGACGCTGAAGCTGCATCGACATTCACAAGTGAAGCCCAGGAGGGCTGCAGGTAGGAGTCCTCATGTTCCTCACAAGCAGTCCTGCAGCGGCAGCAGCCTGTGGGTTACTCGATGCTCATCCAGTGCTGGTAAGATTCTTGAGTTTTTCCCCGCTGCTAGGGGGGATGGGTGCGATGCTCCTGGTGCTGGTCTTCAGTCACAATTTGGATCTTCTCAGGTCATCAGGATGGCCTCCTTCCTCTGATGACCGTTTTAACCACACCACGATCCTTACAATATCCCGAAGGCCCACTCTAGCACATGGGTCACCGATCCTCTTCTGCGCATGGGCTTCGGCCCGAACAGCACAGCAGGAATCTTCACAGTAACCTCTTTCTGAATCAAAAATCACCCTTTGAAGTGTACTGAAGAGCCTGTCTCTCTCTTCCTCCAGTGTATCCTACCTAGCTTACAGAAATACAGCAATACACAAAACTGTCTGAAGGGATTCCTCCAGCACTTCACCTCATGTTGCTCCAGTAAGCCCTTGGTCTCTCAAAATGGAATCCAGAGTCTTGGATGTATTGTGCCATTCAAGGGAACACATACACCCAGCACGTGCATGTAATATACACACACTGCACAGCACTGTATTATACCTGTATTGTACTATTCATAGGCACACATACATCTAGCACACCACTGCACATCAAACTAATGTAGACCAAGGGTGAGTTAAGCACATAGAGGAAAAATGTCAATAGGCGAGCCTGTAGGCCTCACTCCTGTGACACAGGGTAAACAGGACCTGTTCACTCCTACTGATCACTACACAGTATGCTGCCACAACCGCACTGCCTAACTCCTGGTAAAGGCAGTAATCTTCCACCACTACAAGGGTAGCACTTTGGGAACCCCTAGTGGTCCAAAAAGTCCACAATCCATAAGACAGGCCTCTGTCATGGCGCACAAGCAGGATCCATCTTCGTCCAGGACAACAAAAATCAGCATTACTGATCCAGACATCATTATAGTTCAGGGCAGGGGTCCTATGTAACCTTGCAGCAAAGCTCTTCCCACCTGGCTCATAGCAGGCTTTCCACATGGAACAGCGCACAGAAAGCTGACCACAGATCCCGTCAACCTGGATCCAACAATTTGCAGCCTTCCTCAACCTGAAAATTCCCTGATGTCCAATGACCCCAAAACAACCCAAGCTCAAGGTGAACTTGCTGGCCTAGTGCCTCATGCTCCTCCTCTCCAGCTACCAAACGTACTGGCACCACCTTCCCTCTCCACACACTCATCTGCATGAGGAGAGGTGAGGTTGCTGAAGAACCACCAAGAAATCCTGCTTTGCAGCTGCCCCTCTGTTTGGCTGTAACCCAGAATCAACAAATGCATTACATGGCCAATGTGGGCCACAGGAACGTTTACAATTACTTCAGAAGTTTCAGAACCATGCAGAAAGAGTGTGATTGGCAACAACTTCAATACAAAAGATTTGAGTGACAATCAGAAGATTTAGACTTCCATGTAGAGCATAGCCGTTGCGTTACAAAAAAAAAAGAATACATACCTTAATCAACTCATCACACTTTTATTCTTCTATAGAGCACTACAACCGATTGTGGAATTTATCAGGAGGAGTGCAGGTAATAGCACACATCTACTGGTAACACTAAGATTGTCTGCAGCATCTCAGGCAAAAACAATTTGCTTCAAGGACCAGCACAGTAATGTTTCTGCTGCTTATGCCCCCAAAATTTAGTAGACGACCAGCCACTTCCACAATATTATCCACGTAAGATTAACAATAGGGTCTCAATTGACTACCCATGTCAGCAAAGATGAACAGATGCACAAAGTTCTGGTTTATGGTCCCATAGCATTGGCTCAAAAGTATGGCCTAATGGATATTTACCAAGTAGCATACTAATTAGTGGTGTAGGAATGGGAACATTTGAAGTATTAGTCCCACAGATGTGTTCTCATTCCCACTGAGAATTAGAGAAGAGAAATAATATTCAGACATCTGGTAAGGACTCACTTCTTCCAGCATGAAGGCTTGTCTTTACCAGTTTGGAGCCAATGGACCTCCAATTAAGGAGCCCTCCCATTCTGTTTCTAGCAATTGGACGCCTCTAGGTTAAGTTTCGATATAAATGCTCTTAACTATCGGATTACAAGGAGCTAGACTCTTTTCCAGATGCTGAGGCTGCATTTGAACTTTCTTAAGGCTGCTGACTAGCTCTAGCTAATCTAGAAAACCACCCAGACTGCAATACTGTGGCCTTTACTGCTGTATTTATGCTGCTCGCATCCTCCACTATGACAATGTGCCAGTTACAAGTCTAACCCCAGTTGGGTTTCAGCAATATTTGTTGGCCTGTTTGTTATGTTCCCTTTCAGTTTAATGAAATGGTGTCTGCGGTGTAGCTCTTATGACATCACAGACAATGTTCAGGTTGTTTAGGGCTGGTTGCGCGAGACTTGGGTGTGAGGAGGTGGATGGGTAACAAGGAGAAAGCCTTCAGACAAATGTCTAAGTCCTTGATACCCAAGCTCCAGTCTAGGTCCCTCTCAGGTTTTGTATATGAAGGGTCCTGGGCTCCTGGAGTCCTGCTAAACCCAGGAACATCTCCCCCCAAGTAGTGAATCATCACCAGAGAGAAAGGGACATCTGAGGACTAGGTCTATGGGGTGGCCCAGGATCCTGCTTTGGTCGGAGGCTTTCATTGGTTGCTGACTTTTAGACCTGGAATCCTTGGTGTAGTTCTCCCCTAACTTCTTGCCTTACATTCTCACCTTTTGCTGGCTTTAGGACTCTGCACAATTTACCACAGCTAAGCAGTGCCAAAGTGCTCTCTCCTTAAAACATGCTTCGGTGAAAAGGACTGGACCTGCATCTTTAGAGGTCCCAGGACCCCAGAGTGACTCCAACAGCTAGTTGGCTGTCCTCTTGATCAGAAACTTCAGGGACAAAACAGGTTTACAACAACCTTGAAACCAGCACTTGTACTATGCCTTCTGTGAGTTCTGCCGTCCCAATTGGAGCCACAGCAGCCCTAGGTCCTTGAAAGTCGGCTTGATGGTGCTCTGCGAGCCCTTCTGTGGATCCAGCAGAATGATGCATCTCTTCCATGGTGTGGTGCTTCTCCCGCAGAACCGTCACATCGCCTTTACTGTTTGACGCATCGCCCTCAGAACCAGAGCATTGCCTGCTGTGCAGACTTTCCCAACACAAGGACTTCACATCCCCCACCGCAGCACATCGGAGCCAAAGCATCTCTACACAAGAACATCGCCTCACCCAACGCACACCATCAGAACCACCGCTGCATGATGCATCACCACACAAGGACACGGCCTCGAACCTCGCAGCTCCCATGAACTGCTGTTGTGCGACGCATCTCCTTGTCCTGACCTTGCATCGCTTCTGTTGCGCAACACATCCTTTATATGGGAATCCGCATTGCTTCGCTACCAGGATAAAGGTACTATATTCAGTGGGCCAAAGTGACTTTGTAGCTGGCCCACACTACATCATGGTCGGCCTGAAAATGGGACTTTGTCCAAGTCCACCGTGCCACAGTTGGTGCTTTGTGTCCTTTAATGCTATTTTCAGTGAAATCTTTAAATTTGAACATCTGGGGCTCTACTGAATTGGTTTCTGTCATTTTGGTCTTGATTTATTTA
This sequence comes from Triturus cristatus, assembly GCF_964204655.1. Lineage (NCBI taxonomy): Eukaryota > Metazoa > Chordata > Amphibia > Caudata > Salamandridae > Triturus > Triturus cristatus. Next base: position 807,714,151 of record NC_140590.1, read on the forward strand.
TTAAAAGTTAAATTGGTGTGGGACTTTTGGTCTGTTATGTTTTCACCGTATTACTGCTTGAAGTGATGCATCAATACTTTACAAGTTAAGCCTGACTACTATGTGCCAAGCTACCAGAAGGGTTAAGCACAGGTTAATTTGGGGTTTGATTGTGACTTTACCCTGACAAGGATTGTGGTCCTGCTTGAGAAGGGTTTCACCCACCCCTCAACCAGTAACCCGATTTATCACACTGACCAATAGCCTTCAATGGGTAGGACTATTGAATGACAAATGAATGACAATTGAGTGCACCCATTGAAAGACACAGGTACTCTAGTTCCCTCCTAGTCTAGGTATTAATGCTTCTCATCCAGGTCACAGTACGTACAGGGAGCCAGACAAGGAATCATGATAAGGCACACATCCTAAAGAATGTTTCAATAGTGTCAGATTAGGTGAGTGTCCAGACCCCACCAGGGTCAGTGTGAAACTAATAACAGCATGAGCTGTCACTCAGCGAGAATTAGTGAGCACATCTGGTGAGGTTCAGGCCCACCCTCAGTTCTGGTGCTATGGCTTTAATCACATTGAAAGGGCGTGGGAAGGTTTATTAGGCAAAAAAGAATTGACGGGTGTCACAAACAATGTGACCCCACTTGGGTAACCGTGACTCAAAAACAAAGAGTGGAATTAACAACCTGTGTAAGCACAACCACTTCCAACAGCAAAGTCTGCCTGAGAGTAGATGAACAAGGGAATAAAGAGTGGGCGCAGGTAACACCCACTCCTTTGCACCACAATACAAACGTTTAGTAAGTGATGTCGAAAGTGTAGTGAGAGTACTTCAGGTTGTGCAAGATCTAAACAGAGGAAAAGAGACCGGTGAGACCATCTTTTTGCAAAAAAGCACAAAGTGAATGTTAGAAATGAGGGTCTCTAGTTGGCAGAGGTTGACCAAGTAGGGGCCCTTGCTTCTAGTCAGGGTAAGGGGGGTACACTCCTAAAATAACCCCTGCTCACCACCTTGGTTGCTTGGCACAATCAGTAAGGCTTATCTCAAAGGCAGTGTGTAAAGCATTTGTGAACACATACAGTAATACAGTGAAACACTACAAATGGACACCACACTAGTTTAGAAAAATAAGTAAGCTTTACTAGACTTAACACAAGACCGAACGACAAAAATCCACAGTATTGTAATACAAATATGACTTTAAAAGGGTAGAAATAGCTTAGTTCAATGTAGATGGTAAAAGTGATACTTTACTCTCAAAGTACCTTGGATGCGTCACGCAAAACAAACAAATGGGTCGCAGGGAAGGTGATGCGTCGGTTCCTTGCCTCGGGGGAGGTGATGCATCGGTTCCTTACCAGAGAGTAGGTGATGCGTTACTACGTTCCGGTTATGATGCAACAAGATGGCGCCACAATGAGATGCGACGGTGCGATGCGACAAAATGGCGTCTTTGATGCGATGCAACAACATGGATGCGATGCGTGCACGCCCAACAGCCGTGCGGCGAAATCGATGAACTTTGGAGCCACGATAAGCCCTGCGGCACGCTTCTCTGGTGATGCGACGGCAACCTCTGTGGCAGCGACACACTTCCTCGGCGATTCGACGGCGAACAACTGCAGCGGCAATACACGTCTTCGGCAATGCAATGGCAACTACTGCGGCAGCGACATGTTTCTGCCTCGTTACGTCACGCTTCCAGCTCCCAGCGACACGCAGTCTTCAGAGGGCCCAAACCAACAGCAGGCACCTCACTGCAGGTCGAATTCCCAGCAAAGATATTTAGACGGAGCTGGTGGTGAAGTATTTGTGTCCCTGAGACTTCAGAACAGGAGGGAAGCTCAGCTTCAAGCCCTTGGAGATCTTCCTCAAGATAGTAAAAGTACACACAAAGTTCCTTTTCTCCTTTCCTTGGCAATAAGTAACCACTGCAGGCCAACCTCAAACAGCAAACAGCACAGGGGCAGTCTCCTCCTTCAGCGTCCTTGGTTTCTCTCCTTGGCAAATGGTTTGTCTTGATTCCCAGAAGTGATCTAAAGTTCTGGGGTCTGGGCCCCAATATTTATACTGCAAAATCCTTTGTTCTCTGAAGGCAGAGAGTGTCTGTGCCCAGCCAAAACCAGTTCTTTCCTCCCTGGTGCAGCTTCCTGGCAGGAGGTGGAGACAGCATTGTTGAAAGCAGACCTGGCCCAGGTAGTTGAAAGGAAAACTCCTCCCCTTACTCTCTATTCTATGAAGGCTCGGGACAGCGAAAGGAAATCTCCTCCCCCTACTCTCTATTCAATGCAGGTGCTATTCAGCCCAGCCCTGACCAATAAGACTGCTAGAGCCAAAGCCCTCTCCAGCCCCCTGTCACTCACAAACCAGACATGTAATACACAGTCCTAGTAGAGTCATACTGGATGGTTAGGCAAGAAAATACCTACTTTCTAAAAGTGGTATTTTCAAACACAGAATGTAAAAATCACCCACACTAAAAGATGTATTTTAACATTCTGAGTTCAGGCATACTAAAGTCGTTTTTCTACTATGTTTCCTGGGTCAGTTAGGATTATAAGATGTTATAATCAAACTGCACATTCTGGCCAATGGGAATAGATAGCCTTGCAATAGTGAAAAACGAAATTGGCTGTAATTCACTATCAGGACATGGCACACACATCCGGGCATGTCCTACCTTTCACATACAATACATCCTGCCGTTGGGCCTACCTTAGGGGTGACTAACATGTAGAAAAGGGAAGATGTATGGACTGGCAAGTGGGTGCACTTGCACACAGACTCTGCAATGACAGGCCTGAGCCACATTTTACAAGGTGCTTCTGTGGGTGGCACAACCAGTGCTGCAAGCCCACCAGCAGCATTTGATTTACAGGCCCTGGGCACACATGGTGCACTGTACTAGGTCCTGACAAATAAATCAAATAAGCCAATCATGGAGTCACTAATCCATTACAAAAATTTACAATAGGGAGAACTTGCACTTTGGAACTAAATAGCAGTGGCAAAGTGCCCAAAGCATCTAGACCAGCAAAAACATAGTAAAATCATAGGAGGCAACAGCAAAAAACATGGAAGGGTGACCCACGCCAATGGTGCCAGGTCTAACACTGAACTTCTTAGTGGAGATGCCTCAGCTGAGAGTGGTGAGAGAGTGGGGAAACACTTATAGAGAAGTTCTTTAGTAACTAAATGGTACCCAAACAGGTGAATGGACGTGGTTCAGTGGGGGGGGCTGTCTGGTGAGTAATATAAGGAATGATGTTCCTGTTCCGTACTCAGATGTATGTAGACAAAGTGGAGGCGCTTTAAAAAGAAGCAAACTTAAGGTAAATAGATCTCAAGATTGCAAAGATGACAATTGGATGTGCATTTGCACACCCATTGTGAGAACTTGGCATTCAGGCACAGTGACTCTACAGCACTGCACATTTAGAGCCAGGATTTAAGGTCGCTCATCCACAAGTATGTACAAAAGTGGGAACAATCCTGTTTACTTCAGACTGTGCCAACATCAATGGCTGGGTCTAAACTGGGGTGGCATAGTGGGCAAAAGAAAAATGGATTTAACCCAGATCTTTTGACTAGGGGAGAATATCTGAATCATTCTGCATTCTGTCCATCATATGTTGCAGTTATACTTTTCGCCCTAAGTGGGATGGGTATGCCCAGACGTGGGTCCCTTGCTCACTGTGCCACTGGATTCAAGCTAGCCTGGCTGATGAAGGGTGACATACCCTGAAACTAGTCTCGGGATGCTTGTTTCTGGTCCAGGGAGGACCTGGCTTGGCAGTTCGGTCTGGACTGTTCCCATCAAGCACACGGTCAAAACTGATTTGCATATGGCTGGGTCCAAACTGTGATGGCGTAGTGGGCAAAAGAACAATGGATTTAACCCAGATCTTTTGACTGGGGAGAATATCTGCATCATTCAGCTTTCCATCCATCATATGTTGCAGTTATACTTTTCGCCCTAAGTGGGCTGAGTATGCCCAGACGTGGGTCACTTGCTCACTGTGCCACTGGATTCAAGCTAGCCTAGCTGATGAAGGGTGACATACCCTGAAACCTGTCCCAGGATGCTTGTTTCCGGTCCAGGGAGGACCTGGCTTGGTAGTTTGGTCTGGACTGTTCCCATGAGGCACAGGGTCAAGTCTGATTTGCATATGGCTGGGCCCAAACTGGTGTGGCGTAGTGGGCAAAAGAACAATGGATTTATCACAGATCTTTTGACTGGCGGAGAATGTCTGAATCATTCAGCATTCTGTCCATCATATGTTGTAGTTATACTTTTCGCCCTGAGTGGGATGAGTATGCCCAGACGTGGGTCCCTTGCTCACTGTGCCACTGGATTCAAGCTAGCCTGGATGATGAACAGTAACATACCCTGAAACCGGTCCCAGGATGCTTGTGTCTGGTCCAGAGAGGACCTGGCTTGGTAGTTCAGTCTAGACTGTTCCCATGAGGCACAGGGTCAAGTCTGATTTGCATGTGGCTGGGTCCAAACTGGGGTGACGTAGTGGGCAAAAAAACAATGGATTTTACCCAGATCTTTTGTCTGGGGGAGAATGTCTGAATCATTCAGCATTCCTTCCATCATATGTTGCAGTTATACTTTTCGCCCTAAGTGGGATGGGTTTGCCCAGACGTGGGTCCCTTGCTCACCGTGCCACTGGATTCAAGCTAGCCTGGATGATGAACAGTAACATACCCTGAAACCGGTCCCAGGATGCTTGTTTCCGGTCCAGGGAGGACCTGGGTTTGCAGCTCGGTCTAGACTGTTCCCAGGAGGCACAGGGTCAAGACTGATTTGAATATGGCTGGGTCCAAACTGGGGTGGTGTAGTGGGCAACAGAATGAAGGATTTAACGCAGATCTTTTGACTGGGAGAAAATGTCTGAATCATTCAGCATTCCGTCCATCATATGTTGTAGTTATAATAACATCAAAGACGCCGCATACAAAGGGGAAGGACTCTCAAGGCACTCTGCAACTAGGATCTACATGGAGGCAATTTCCTAACAAAAGTGTCAAGAGTGTCAGTGGAACCTTCTGATAACATCTTTCTGCAAAGGCCCTAGATGGGCTGTTGTTAACCTTTTGACTTCTGTGGACACCTCACTGGGTCGTTATTTGAATCTAGGGACCCCCAGCAAAATCAATTTCTAGGATATGAACCTCAAAACAATGCACAAAAGTACAACAACAAGTATAAAACAAACACATGCTCCAATATTGAAATATTTTGTTTAACTCACAATCAAATATAGAGAATGTTTAAAATTTTCAAATTTCGCTTATTTATTTGTATTTACTTTATTCATTTATTAATTGTAATGTTATTTAAGTCCTCAGACTACAGGTAAAGAATCACTGCCTTAGACAACAGTGACATTAAAAGCCTCGTATGGAATGTAGGCGATGGTGGTTCCTTGGCAGCTGGTGCTAGCGCAAGAGTAAAAGTAGGAAGTGTCTGATGAATCTGATGATAATATGGATTTTGGTCTCTCATAAATGGACAGACATCTGTGTTCAACACAGTTCAAGAAAACAAAGGCTCAAAAAGCAAAAATGTATAAACAAATCCAAATTGAATAGAATTAAATGCTGCAAACTCGAAACGTTCACTGAAAGCGCATCTTTATGAACTAGGGAATAGTCTCGCTCAAGCTTAGTTTTAGTAGTTATGCCGACGGAAATGTGAGAAAACTGCCCTATTTCTGTCACATGACCCCAGAGAATGCCCTATTAATCATGCCAAATATCAGATGCGTTAATTCAGGGAAACCCTTATTCATTAATGCCAAATATAAAAGTAATTACATCTTGGCTAACATTTTCCCAAAAAAATGGAGCATTCCTGCACACCGTTTTAGAATACCAGGTCGAATCCGCTTTCCATAGCAATATCTTCTCTCAACCAGAAAGTCTCCTTTTAAACGAATACTATTTTGCGTCATTTGTAATCAGTTTAATCAGTTTACCTCAAACCAGTCTAATTTACGATTCTTAAACATATTTAAATAGACTTGCAGATTTCTGGTAAAAATGTTCAGGTAATTGTGATTGCATTGGTCATAATGTCGACCCCTGTTCAAAATCCGATCCGGTAATTTTGTGTCTCCTACGTCCATACTTGACATGTAATGTCAAAAATTGCAACTTTGTGCGCGTTTTACATCAACAGACATTGCAACAATGTAAGACAGGCATGGGATGGAGAAGAAGGGAAGAAGGCTAAACGCAGAAACAGGAAAGAAGGAGAAAGAAAAGAGAAAACAAGACAGGAAGGTTGTGGGGATTAGTGAGTTGGTAAAGCATGCATAGAAACAGAGAAAGAACTGAGCGTGTATCTAGCATTGTTAGAGCCTTGCTTTGAAAGAGCATTCATAAACAGACACATAACAATCACACATGCAGGCACTGAAGAGCACATTGCAAGGCGCCCACGCACAGACAGCCCCTGCTACGCTCACAAAAACACTTATTACAGTGACCTAATTGTGTAAAGGAATCCTTAAGTAAACCAACAAACAACATATAGTGGCACCAATCAATGCACACTAAGACAACACACATAGGATTAACAATGTACACGCAAAGAATACATATAGAGACATACATGCGTGAGAGATAACCTACAGGGTGACTGACAAGAAATCGGGTTGCTAGTTCAAAGGCGTGGAACCTCTCTCAGGCAACAACCACAATTCTTGTCAGGGTGCACCACAAAAGTCACTAAATTAACCTGCGTTTAACCCTTTGGTAGCTTGGCACAAAGCAGTCAGGCTCAAATTAGAGGCCATGTGTAAAGTATTTATTGAGCATACAAACAGTAATAAAGTGAAAATACAACCCCAAAAAATCTGCAAACCAATTTAGAAAAATAAAGCAATCTTTAGAGAATAACATGATACCAGAACAACAAAAATCCAATCAATAGGATCGGAGATATAGATTTCTAAAGTTTGAAGTGAAAACAGTCCAGAGAAGCAGAAAGCGCCAACTGTAGGTATAGGGCCATGCTGGACCGGGACAAATCCCAAGTTCAGGCTGACCACAATAGAGTGCAGACTGGGTACAGGACCGAGTGCAGGCGGCTGAGAGTTCTACCTTTTTTGTCCTTGGGATTGTGGTGCAGGAGCCTGCATCAATCTGCGCTGCGTTACGTAGGTTCCAGTAAGCTACCGATCAAGAGCTGCAAGGTGTATTGATGCAAAGTCTTTCATCGGGCAGGCTGTATCGTGCTGTGCCGATTCCTGTGCAGCCTACGTTCAGGGCTGCGAGGTGCTCCAATGCGATGTCCTGCATTGAGCTGCATTGCGCTGTGCCCAGTTCCAGTGAAGCCGCTGATGATGAGCTGCGAGGTGCTGGTATGCAAGGTCTTGCGTCGGGTTGCGTTGTGCTGCACCAGTTCTGGCGAAGTCACTGATCAAGAGTTGTGAAGTGCTGAGATGCAGTTCTTTTGTCGGGCTGTGCCACATTGCACCAGTTCTAATGAAACCTTCAGTTGCACTGGGAGGAGTACACTCTAGCTGAAGTCAAGGGTCCAGATCTGAAGGGCAGCACTTTGTGAGGCGGGACTCCCTCCCTCAGAGGCCAGAAGAGGGGACCAGGTCAGGTCCAGTTGGGTCTGGTCAGCTGGGAATTAAAATAGGCATATAGAAACTTGTTGTGTACTTCTAGCTCACACAAGAGGCCAGACTACTGACCCTTGGAGTCACTCTATTTAGCCTGGAATCAAGGCAAGCTGGTCTTCCCTTTTCAGGCAAAACGGCAGTTCCGAAGCAGCGGTACGGTCATTCTGGCAGCAGGTCAGTCCTTCTTCTGAATCTTCCACAGGTACATGAGTGTTCTGATGAGTGGTTCTGGAGCTCCTCTTTTTATACCTAGTGCCAGCCTTTGTGTGGGGAATTCTATGAAGCACCCCCTAAACTGGTTCTGGTAAGTTCTTTGCCTTTTCTTGGTCCAGTCTCCAAACTGCCTTGGGTAGCAAAAGGCATGGCATGCCTGGTGTCAGGTTCCTTGGTGTGTTCTGTAGGCAAAGCCATTTCAAGAGTTAGGCTGGGAAAAGACTGTCTTCTGCCAACCTGTCAGGATGGCCCATCCTGGACATACCTAAACCCCTTTTTTAATCACAGCCGGGAAGCAATACACACACCCCAACAACAGATCCATTAAACTTCATGTGACCCAGGACACTGGCAGAAAAAACACAGTTGGTTGGGACAAACAAAATCACCTTTCTAAAAGTGGCATTTTCAGAATTGTAACTTAAAATTTGACTTGAGCATTAAAACGGATTTTAAACTAACATTGATTTGAGTGTAGACAGCACATCTCTATCTGCTCTGGATCTGAAGTTAGCACTCATTAAATGTGAAGCAATTAACCCAGTGTTAGTCAATGGGAGTGAAATGACTTACAATAGTAAAACAACTTTAGGAGTTTTTCACTGCTGGAACGTGTAAACCTTAACGACACATGTCCTACTTTTCAAATACTAAGCACTGTGCTCTATGCCTGGCTAGGCCCTAACCTGAACAGGTGGATGACAGAGGACTTCCCCACCTTTCCTTGTATAACAGGCATCTTTCTATTTTCTTTCCTTTCCTCACTCTCACATTCACCTGTGTCCACCATGCCACATGTTTCGCAGATGAAACCATTAAAGCTGTGCTTGACATCAACATGGTCTGTGAAAATAGTGATATTTTAACACAACTCACCAAGGGCAACAAGAAATGGCGTATGTCTATTCTGCTACATCAAATTTCAATATGCAGTGCACAATGCCAAGCCAAACACAATTCTAAATTGTAAAGCAGACTGTATTCCATTTTATATCCTGGGTAGGTTAGGTATAAATGGTACAAAACACCATTAAAAGCAAACTGAAAGGAAAGACAGAAAAGTAAGGAAGGAGTAATACAGATATTAAGGAAAAAAGAAGGGAAACAAAAAGCAGGCAGAAAAAGAAGGAAAACAGGAAGGTGGGAAGGAAATGCAGAAAAAAGGATAGATAAAAAGAGAGAAGCATCATTTTCAATTTGCAGCAAGGAGGCACCTTGTGTTAGTTCATGCATCCTCTGCGAGCCAGAGTCCCATCACTCTCCACATCTCGATGTCTGGGACTTGGCAAGAAGGAGAGCTTGTGATCAGCCAGTGTTAGATGAGTAAACACATTAGTGAACAGCCAGCCTATTATTGGGAGCTCAGGGTATAGCGTACTGTGTGCACAACTCCGCATTCTCATTCAAGCCCCGTCTGAAGCTTGCCTCACAGACAGAACATTCTTTCCACCTGAAACCTGTAAATGCCATCTCGCCTAGAACATAAAATGAAGCAGCACTAGCTCCTCTATATGTGTATTTGAATGTGTGTGTGTGTGTGTGTATATATGTAGACATACATACACATATATATTCACTGAAATAAAATGAAGTTTAAAGTAATGTAATGTATAGTGACAACATTAACGTTTTGAACTAAAAAAAACAGAACATTCACCAGTTATAGTTTGCACATAATTTGCACTGCACTGCTTATGATCTATCTCACATATTACATCCCTCATGACATGTTCTATGGCACAACTAATGACTTCACTAATGACATCTCAAATGACATCATTGATGGATGGGCTACCAGGGCCTTTTGAAGACTCAAGTAAGGGGGGCCATGCAGACCCCATCCCCTCAAAATATACATTGAGCCCCGTGGGTTAGTGGTTCCAGGGCCAAATCCCGTTTGAGGCCACATGCTCCCTTCCCTAAATAAACAACACAGCCTTGGGCAATGATTAGTAAAATATTTTGGCCCCATGGGCGGTCCCTCTGTGTTACCCCCATGGGGCCTTGGAGCAGGGTATCCCTACAGTGCCCTTTTATATGTATTTATTATTCAAAGTTCAGCTCAGGGGAATAAGTCCCTGAGTTTTGTAATGGCTGCCAGCAACATTTTTCTCATATTTCTGGCTGGCAATCTGAGCAATCGCTCCTGGGATAGTCTGACTACAGCAGGAGTATGATGGCTCAAGTGAAAAAAACTCCATGGGCCAATCAGAATGCTCACGAAAGTTCCTCGAACCCAACCGTCCTGGGGCCGTATTACAGAAGTGCCCCAGGGTACAACGGGCGTTTGCACCCACTTTGCACGCCCCCGGGCTCTTTGGTATTACAGAAGGGGCCACAGATGATTGTGCACCCCCTTCTGTAATACCGATAACACTAGCACAAGACAAGCAACCGCGCTATCATCAGAGGGCGGTCCCGCATTTGCATTGGAGCATGACCGCATGCAAATGAGGGAATCCCTTTGCCTCTGCACCCACGCCGTTTTACAGACACAGGCTCAGAGGCAGAGAAGCTGTCAGGAGGTGCACAGACCCTGATGGCTGCCCTCTGGATAGGGGAAAGGGAGTCCCACGGACCCCCCAGACATCCCCTTGCAGACGGGTACAGCTACTCACTGCACCCTCCTGCAAGGGGATCTCTAATCCACCTTAAAAGTGCAGGTGGATTGCCGCCTGCACTGTGAAACACGGAATGGCTTCAAAGCAGCCGCTCCGTTTTTCACTTGAATGCCCTTCCCCCAGGGGAGCACGAGTTTGCAACTGCCCTGGGGGCAGCACATCCATCCTAATACAGTTCACTTTCCTTGTTTGCTCCTGGTACACCTTTTAAATGGTGCACCTGTCGCAAACAAGGAAAATTTGCCATATGAATGATACGGTCCCAGATATACAAATATTTTTAACCTTGATTTCTCAAAAACTACTGAACAGATTTACACCAAATCACAAACAGTACAATCTATGGACCTAAATCTAGCTTCCTGCGAAATTTGGAGTAATTTTGTTCAGCAGTTTTTGCGGTAGTACTTCTTAAAGAAGTGTAAGGAAAATGCATTGGAATTGTTTGTTTTGAGACCCCCTTTTTTCTTATCCCCCCTTCACAGATCACCCCAAATCTGTCTGTTTACTTCCAGGGAGCAAATATCCTTGGGAAGGCGAATGGGGAAAGACACCAATGGGACTGAGAACATGAGGGCCTCAATACAACATGGGATGAGAACCCTCAGATTCCCACCACCTTTACAGTAACTGCATTCAAGAAAACCTTACAGACTTTCGGTCAAGTAGTGATCATCTTACGCCACCAGGTTCTACTACTCATTCAAGCCAATGTGTGTGGCAAATCGAGGTTCAGAGTATCTTTGTGAAGACATTCATAATGAGTTTAGATGCCGAAACTGAGTACAATGCGAGAAAGGTTATGTGCATGCTATGAAAAGTTATATGATGGGCGTGTCGAAGGTAAGTGAGAAAACTCACATTTGTGGGTAGTGCAAGGGCTGGGAGAAGTTGCGATAATAAGTACACTTTGTGATATATATGTAGGTCCCTTACTTTATAACAACATGACAAAAGTAGCTTTCAACATGTACTCAACAACTCCCATGTTTATGGACCTCTTTATTTGTCAATCACTGTCTCACTGTAATGCCAGAGACTGAGGGCTGGGCTCAGCCCACCCTGTTGCTCTCCACCTCCACCTGCCCCCCCTTGCAATAAAGTTTGGATCTGGTTTTCCATTTCTTACCTCTCCAGAATTCTTTCAGCAGCCACAACCTGCAGCATGCCCGTCCACTCACAGGCTCACCTCCACTGTCAGGTCGCAAATTCCACTTCCCTGGTCTCAGCCGCGTGAATACAAAGACAGGAAAAGGCATCCTCTGGGTTGTCCTCTGACACACTATTACCAGACACAGGGGCATATTCTTGAGGATCTATCACCGAGGTTTCGGTAATTTATCTCAGCCAAAGTCGCGATAAATTAATCGCCCTGTTCACAAGCTGGTGCTAACAGCCGATACCACCAGTTTACCTGCGATAGCAGCCACAAAAAACATCGCTACAGATGACCCCGGCAACTATCGCTTATGACATGCAGAGTAGGCGTTCCTGAGCAAAAAGCCGCGACAACACCACACCTCAACATTCTCAATGATCAGCCAGATCGGCGATAATATCACAAAACATGCAATAAGGCGTGTTAGCAGCAGGAAATTAACACCTGCTCTGACCTGGTGCAAAGTCGGAAGACAACCGGCACCAGAAAAGGGATCCCACACCACAGCCACACCTGAAGACCAACAGATGCCATGGAGCCACTGATCATGCAGCACGGACCCCAACAGGGCCACAACACCCACTGCCACCACCCCCAGGACCGCCACCCCCCGAACCCCTCCCACGCAGCTCCCCTTCAGACCACCACAGAGGCAGCACAGACCAAGACAGTGGACCTTCAGAAAACGCACAAACCTCACAGACCCAACACCAGAGAATGTCATTGCCCATTACAGGCTCAAAAGGCCAACCGTCCTACGCATCCTGACCACCATTGCCCACAGACTGATGGTACCAACACAGCGGACAACCAACATCCCTCCGCAGACAAAGCTGCTGGCTGTGCTGCACATGTTGGCCTCTGGGACCTTCCAACCAACAACCGCCAGAGTCGGAGGAGTCTCACAGCTAGCCCTATCAAAGTTCATCACAACTGTCTTGGATGCCATCATCAGCTTGGTACCCCAGTACCCATACTCCCCCCACACTGCACAGGAACAGCTGGAGACCAAGCAAGGCGGCTACGCCATAGCTGGCTTCCCGCATGTGTTAGGGGCAATTGACTGCACATATGTCCTATTTATGCCCCCTGGTGACACTGCACACAATTACCTCAACAGAAAGCACACACTTTCCATCAATGTGCAGGCAACAGTGAACCACTTGGGAACCACCACCAACGTCGTCGCCAACTACCCAGGCAGTGTGCATGATTCCTACTTCTACCGACAGTCCATCATCAACCAGCGCTAACAGGATGGCACCCATGGAAATGCACTGCTTGTTGGCAAGTACCAAATGAACACACCACACCCCCCAACTCCACAATCATGCAACTCACAACTCTGGAAATGCACACGTCACAGACTCACATTCAACATGCCAAACAAAATGCCCACCCACCAGAAATGACGTGTGAAGTGTGGCTCAATGATTAGAGCGGCAGACCCTGATGCAGAGGTCTAGCCCGGGACCAGGGTTCAATTCCCCGCATCGGCGGGTCTTGGGCTCAAAATTTCCACGGACCTGATAATTCTCGCCTCGGTGCCTATTCCAATCATGGAGTCCCACTCTGCAACTCTGGGCAATAGCTTGCTTAATCTCCACAATGGCCCCCACAAGGCTAAGGATACCTGGCCTCCACCTTGGGGGTGCCCAGGAGTGGACGCCTCACAGAGAAAGCCAGGATGGGTTCCACAGCGGTATTCGTACAAGCGCCTTGAGACCCTTGCGGGTGAGTAGTGCGCTATACAAGTATCAAATTTACATTTACAGCATAACTTATTGTGGCAACCTGGGCTAGCCATGTACATGAGCCATCAACGGCATGGCACCTCAGCCACACAATAGCGGAATGTGGGGAGAGGTGGGATCCAGGCATGTGCGACGGAGGCAAGTGACCCATGAATGAGAAGGTACACAATGCCAAGTGTGGCGGAGATGTGCTGGACAGACTGCAGTATGCAGACCACAGACACATCCATGTCCACATGCACTGCTGATGTATGGAGTGTAGTGGACAGTGGACACAACCAAGTCACCCCAGCCAGTGGGGAAGATCCCGGAAATGTAGCTTGTGACGTCCCCCCTGTAAGCGTGAGCGGAGTGGGCCGGCCCGGCATACGCCAGGCCAGCGTAGGGGTGTGAATTAAAAGCACGTAGCTCTGGGCATGGTTCTCTTCCGGAATGCCCAACATCTCTGCCAGGGCGGCGACTCCCAGCCCTCCACGAGGCCGACGCCATCGCAGTGAGCGGTGTTGCCTGCGATACTGTGCGCCTGCTGCACCCTGGCCAGCTTGTTTCTGAACCCCACTTGCCCGCACCTGCGCACCCAGGCCTCACTGCTCACCTGCCGACACCAGCGTGTGTGAAGGAGGGCCAACCAAGTGCCAGCGCAAACCCCAAGCCTGAGGCCCGTGAGCTTAGCAACCTCCTCAGACCATCACGGCCTCCGCGACACAGACCCGCAATACTCCTTTCTCGTTGACATACTCCACCGGCCTACACAGCTGCCAAGTCGGTCACACATTTGGAACTGAGTCTTGATTACGCAATGGCAGAGTACACACTTTATGGCTGACTTGATATCACTGTACTCCCTTCGATGTGGTGCGACCAACTCTTTCCATAGCATCTGCACGACACCTGTTTGTGGTCCCTTGCTGACTACTGCCTTCGGCCTACACTGCGGTCGAGTAGGTCACACAGTTGGAACTGAGTCTTGATTTGTGTATGGCAGAGTTCATATCATTGAACGCATGGAGAGGAGTAAGAGGAAGACGTGGTGCAGTCCAGAGGAAAAAAGGATCCTCATTACGGAGATGATCGAACACTACCAACACCTGCTCTGGTGTCACTAACTCTGTGCATCGCGAGCCAACGACACATGGCTGTGTGCTCCTGCTGACTGCTGCCTCGGGCCTACACTGCGGTCGAGTAGGTCACACATTGGGAACTCAGTCTTGATTTATTTATGGCAGATTTTATATCATTGTACTGGCGTCATCGCAGACTGCATACCCCTTCAGCTCCGGTGCCACTAAGTCTGTTCCCTGACAGCCATGGACACTTTCTGGTTGAACTTTGGTGTCGACTGAGTCTATGGACTGGGGGTTGTCTTCATCATCATGTCAGTGATACTTATTTATTGGCAAAAACGAGGCTGTAGCATTCCACTCCTCAATTTGCCGCTTCCGGATGGCTTCTACCCTCTGCATCATGCCCTGGAGGACACCTTCCACTGTCACCCGCAATCCTCCGCAACATTCACCTCGGACATCGATGAGGACCCGCTCAGCTCGCGTGGCCCATCTCACTGCACTGCAAGTCACCGTCCCGTAGCGGTGTGCTTGTGCCGGCCGCAGTGCATCCAGGGCCACTAACTCTGTGCAGCTCAAGTCAGGGACCCTGTCCGGTAAGATATTGGATGGCCTCTGAGACGATGGCCTTGGGGTCATCAATGCCATGTGTCTGTGGCCCTGTGCTGTCCGCTGCCTCCGGCCTCAACTGCGGTCCACCAGGCCTCACACATCAAATCGAGTTCTGACCGGCCCGGACGTCGCGTCACCACAGGAGGCACATGCCACCACTGCCAGAACTACCTCAAAACGCCAACTGCCAGAGTCGAAACAGCCGTACTGGCAGACTGACGGAGTTGCTCACACCTGTCATGGATGCCATCATCTGCCTGATACCCTGCTCAGCACTCCAGGTGCCATTTCTGAATGAGTTGGGTGCTGTGGTGAGCTCACGCAGCAATGTCACCTCAGGCAGTGTGGGAGACCTGGGACGATGATGAGGAAGATGATGCATGTGTAACACATACCACTGCAGCTGCATCAGGAATAACCCAAAGGGACACAATCCTAGACATTTTCTTCACATGAGCACACACAGCTCTAGTGCCCCAACCTCAGTGCACTGCAACTCACGGGCACTTCTGTTTGCAGATTGGGTGTTCTCTGTACTTGCTCCGGCTACCACCATGATGCTCCACAGTTGTCTCTGTAATGCTGGTGTTTTCTGTTTCCATTTTAATGGTGTTCACTGTTGTAGTTGTTGCCAGCACCAACCACTCCATGCGGGCTGGCTTACACTCACCCCACAACCATCCAGCACAGGCGTCACTGTACATGTGACCCTGCCAATAAAGGGGCCGGGCGCACATGCCAGTAGCCAGTTCCACAAACTATCTGCGGGTGTCCGTGTGATCATGATGTATGCATGAGGGCCCCGGGCCTACAACATTACATTGTGCTGTGTATATCAGACGCAACCATGTCACCGCTGGCAGCGGGTAAGACCTTGGACATGTAGCTTTGTTGTCACCCACGCAATACGTAAGAGGAGTGGACTAGGCCGTCGTGCGTAGGTCCAGCGTGGGGGTGTGAATGATGATTCCAGGGCTCTGGGCATGGTAATGTGCACATGCATGTGTATCTGTCGTGGTGTGAATCTCCACTGTGGGGTGTAGGTGGTCCCTGATGAGACTTGAACACCCACGTATGTAATCTACTGCGGCATCTATGAGCTCTGACCCCACCCGCACCTGTTCGGCCACCTCCTTTTGGCATTCTGACACCTGGCATTGGAATGCGATGTGTGCTTAGGCGAAGTGTTGGGAGCCAGCCGTGATGGCGGGTGCTTCCTGCTGTGTGGTCTGTGCAGGTGCTGGGGTTTCCTCTGTGTAGCTTGGCTGCCCTGCTCCTGGGGGTGGGTTGCCTAAGATGTCCATGGTCTGTTGTAGGGCATTGGTGTCGAAGGTGGTCCTCTCCAGCATCACTGATGAGTAGTCTGGTCTGCTCTGCTGGAGGTGTTGTTTGTCCCTCTGCAATATGAAGGAGAGATGTATGTTGACATTGTGTTGCCATGTATGTTGGCGCATTGTTCTAGTTTACATGCAGACTGTATGACAATGTACATTGTGACTGTTTGGGAGGTGCTGTATTTTTAATGCGGGACAGTGGACATTTGGACTACATGACGGATGTGTGGATGTACATGTGCATTTCCATCTCACAGTTTCCTGCTATGCTAGATGTGATTGGCCTGTTTCTGCGCATGAGCGGACCCAGTTGTGTCCTCTGTTATGCAGTGTCAGTGTTGCGCTTTGTGCCACATTATCGTCAGATGTGCTGTTATTGCTATGTGTGTGTTATGCAGTGTGTCACGGGGATCAGGGACATAATCCAGGGTCATTGTGGCTTTGCAGTGTGCTACACATCTTTATGAATGTGTGACATTGTGCCCATCTCCCCCCGTCTCCCCAGGCCCTGGTCCTTACTCACCCTGTTGATGTTGTGTCAGGTCCTATCGAGTTGTGTCTGGACTCCCAACTCCTTGCGCCGTCTCCACCCGCAAAACCACTTTCGGTGTTACAGTTCCTTCGAGCCCGAAGGAACTCTCCAAAGGAGCAGTATGTACAACACATCCCAATCTGGATCAGGTATATTGATGACCTGTTCCTGATTTGGGATGGTCCCTTAGATCTGGCTAAGGAATTCATAAATAAATTGGGGGACAATAATCTCAATCTGTCCTTCACACATTCCATCAGTACCTCACACTGTGAAGTTTTGGATGTAGCCATCAATATAGAAAATAATCGAATAGTCACCACTCTGTTCCGCAAAGAAATCTCAGGGAACACCCTACTACATGCAAACAGTAATCACCCCACACCACTCCGTAACAGCATTCCCTTTGGAGAGTTCCTTCGGGCTCGAAGGAACTGTAACACCGAAAGTGGTTTTGCGAAAGAAAAACACACTATGGAAAAGAGATTCGAGCAAAGAGGCTATTTGCCCAAAGTGATCTCAATAGCTGTAAAAAAAGTTGAAAATATACCACGCAATGAGGCACTGTTCTCTTCACAAAAGAAAGGGGAGAAAGAGAAAGGGACAGTCATCCCCAGGTTAATTACCACCTACAATAGCAGATCGAATACTCTAAGATATCTCATGAAGAAATACTGGGGATTACTCGAATCAGACCCTATCATTGGCACTGAGATAGGCCCTGCGCCCTTAATAACATATAAAAAATCCAAATCACTTAAAGACCAACTGGTGCACAGCTATCAGAATACTCCTGAGAACACTACTTGGCTAGGAAGTGCCAGGGGTTTCAAGAAATGTGGCTCGTGCAAAGCATGTGAGCACAGCAAAAACCGTGACAGTTACATCGCAGGAAAAAATAGAAAAAAGATCAATAAATTTATAACCTGCACCAGTGACTATACCATCTATGTCCTGGAATGCCCCTGCGGTTTGAACTATGTGGGCAGCACGAAACTACAGCTTAAGACCCGCATTCTACAACACATGAGAGCTGTGACCAATATTGACCTCAATTACCCCGTTGCGAGGCATTACCAAGAGAAACATCAAAGTAATGCTAAATTGGTCAAATTCTATGGCATTGACAGGATCTTACCCCTCCAAAGAGGGGGAGATCGCGAGAAACTTCTGAGAATTACTGAGTCAAAGTACATCATTGAACTCAATTCTAAGATTCCTAATGGGATGAATTATGGTGAAGAACTGGCCACTCATATAGGGATTTAGACCCCTTTTTTTCCCCGAGCGTGTCCTCACATTCATATAACATTTTTACACCTTTCCTTTAATACCGGAGCAAAGGGCATAGTATAAGAATGACCTGAGATGATATTAGGTTATTATATTATTGTTTATCTATAGCTAGGTTTAGCTTAATAATAGGTTGTCCCACCCTCCGGTGACATTTAGTTTTTATCGCATTAATTTTCTTTTTTCTATCTTCACTAGGTGTAGGTATTGAAATAGATTCTATTTCTCACGATCCTTATCACGAACAGTTGATGGCCCTGCCCCGTAATATCCCCCTCTCTTTCCTTATTTTAGCAAATGGTAGAACAAGTTATCGCTATAATTATCTATCCATCTACTTCATTGGTTATCTGAATATATTAATTCAATTATGAGATAATGTCGACATGTTGTTGAGGCTATGATAAACAACATGAAACTATCTTTAGAATAGAGTGGGGGTACATTACCCGTTATCTACATTCACAATTCACAATTATAAGTAATTGTCTCTGAAATATTGTCGGGGTACATTACCCGTTATTTATTTGAGCACCTTAGTACCAGGTGGGTACCTCAGCCAAGCACCCTAGGACTTCTCGTTTTATGGTTCATCAAATTTAAGGACAACAATTAATAAGTTGTGTCACATGTGGGAGATATTGCATCGATATATGGATAACCTGTATTGTGACTTGTCTTAACCTAATCTAAATGTTTAGGATTTACGAAGAACGTCCATATAATGTATCAGAAATTATTTCTATGGGAATATGTCATTGGTGTACACTGGGTACCTTTACCAGGTGCATGTATGATTTTGTGCCTTCAGTGAGACATTGTATCAATTTGTTAAATTGACAGTATTATTATTTCACATTGTCGGATGAATTGAAAAATAATTGCATGAATAGCATTATAATCATTAGCAATTTCTAGACATTATCATGGACTATTTTGAATCGTACAAACATACACAATTGAAATGGTGGAGCTCGATAGTATTTTTTCACTATCTATCATTTAGTGTTCATTGTGTACAGGAATGTGTGCTATTAGTGCATCATATGAATATGTTAATTGATTATGTTCTGCTGTTTGATGGACTTGTAAATAACTGTATATTTATTATTTGAATGTGTTATCATGGACTATTCTAAATGACGAAAATGTAAACAAATGAAATGTTTGATCGCGACAGTATTTCCTCACTATCCATCAACCATGACCTGTATTTCTAGGGGAATTTGGGCACGGGTCACTAACTTGACAAAGGCTTCGCCGAAACGCGTAGTTCTGTTCGTTTGAAACAATAATAAACTTATTGTTTTGTCCTGGGTGTGCCGCCGGATTATTTACTGAGATTTCTCGGAGTATATCCACACTGAAAATATATATATATATATATATATAGATATAGATATACTATATCTATGTATACTGTCATCAAGTGAGTCATGATGCCCCTTCGCTCCCTGCATCCACAGATATGGTTTATGTCCTGGCAGTTTTCATTTTTTTTATTTTAACATAAAAGTAATTAACCCAAACCAGAGTGCAATGTGTTAATTTTTTAGGTAAAATCACATTGTGGGTATTAGTAAAGTTGTTTTATGTGTAAAGTAATTGTGAAATGTAATCTGTGATGCAGTAAACAGTGTTTTTCTTATGAATATCCTGCTCTACTGTGGCAATTAACTAGAATTTGACCTTTGCACTGTAGTAATAAATATGTATGGGAGCAGTGAACCCCATGGCCAGCTGGTAAGGTCCCAGAGGGACCGCGCTTGCACCGAAAAAAATGATGTTGCTCTCAATACCATGTGTTATTGAGCTACATTTTTTTTCACTGCCAAAGCCACCATTCTGATTCACCTTACATCCTTGGGTTGCTGGAATGTGTTAGATCTGGTATCCATAGTGTTCGACTTTCTCCACTATTCAAGTCTTTGGAGATGTAGTACACTGTTCCACTTCTCCATGATTGACTCTGTGTCATGGATGTTCCAGCTGCAGGGCAGACCATCGACAGTCCAAACGGAACACAGGTAGGAGGAGATTGTCACTGGCATTAGGGGCTCCTTCTTAATTCACCCTACAGAACTGCTCCCAACATTTACCCCATCGCATTTCATACTTGATTTCAAAGGTCACTATGCAAATCTTCTTCATCACAATAATAATCCAAATTATGTCTAGCATCGTTAACCTCAAGCGATATTAAGCAGCACGTGAACATTAGCTAAACTCAATCTGAAGGCCGCTCCATCCACACTGATGACCTATTAAGGGCCGATGTAGCACTCAGTGATGATCACTCTACCCTTTTGAGAGCTCTGCTGAATTTTACCAATGGAAAGTTCAAGCACAGCAGCAAAAAAAGCAAAGCAAGCCGCAGGTATTTGATACTCCTGCATGAGACGCTTAACATGTATAAAGGAAAAGTATAGACCTACTTGAGGCCAGAGTCTGGCCTACTTGCATTCTTTGCAGACTTAAAAAACATGGCTCTTTCACCAATTGGAGGTTTCAGACGTACTGTCATGTCGCTTACCTTTGATTGCTCCAGTAAGCCTCAGTGTTGAACTGTTCTGCAAAAATAAATAAAACAGAAGAAAGGGTAGCAAGGGTTGATCAAACTTAGGGGTCGATTACAATGTTGTTCAGAAAGGCTCCGAATTGGATTCGGGTCTTCCTGACTGATTGGGAAAGCTTTCCAAATTACCGTTTACGATGTTCGGAAAGTTTTCGGACTTTCCAAGTCAGTTCTGGTTGGCATTCAGAGGAACCGAGTCGTTTGGTCTACAGACCGCATTTCCGACTGAGCAATTACGATGTCAGATTAGGACATCCTTCTCGAATTGGTTTGTCCGACACGGATTGGCAATCGGAATCAGACTTTGGGGGCCCGTAGCAGGCCCCCCTTCACCTGGAACCTTCCAAATGGGGCCTGTGGGAGTACCCTTTCAGACCATGCACAGTGTGGAAGGAACCAAGGGGTGCCTGCCACAGGGTGCACAATTTTCCTAACCCACCCCTTTCTTCAATGGGAGCCTGTGTTTTCGGTCAGAACACAGGCTCCCATTGAAGTCAATGGGAGTCCAACCGAGTGGTATTTGGAACCATCGTAATCGGTCGGTTGGACTTCCCGAATCCGATTCGGTCAGAATTATTTCCGACCGACATCGTAATTGAGCCCTAAGTAAATGAAAATATTGGAGGGAGAAAAACATAAAAAATGAATAATTCTGGGGAAAGATGTCTCTCTCAATCAATTGACAGTCACTTTGGCACATAGTGGAGTTTTTCTTGTAAGGCAGCGACTGCATGAAGGAAAGATGGGTTGTAATTGATGCAGCTGCCTTCATTAGTGGTGAAGATGATTCTAGTTCTCTATCTTTCTTTAGTCTGTCATCAAGTTCTTTGTTGTGAATCTGTATACATTGGTTGCAGTATATTTTGTGACTAAGGAGCCGTCAAAGCTCTTGTTCTTTGGCCAAGTAATCACACTGCGTTCCCATATACCTCTTTAATGGAAAGGAATATTTACTTTCTTTATTTGGGGGGGTCGGAACTTCCATGGCATTATCATCCAAAACAACTGCTGCGCGTTAATGAAACTTCAATTAATAATTGCAGCTTTTATTTTACATTTCACTCCAGTGCAGATTGTACAGGGAATGGGCCACATTAATCTAATGCTTTCCACTCCGTTAGTCCAAGAGAGAGAGTAGGATTTGTGGAGGCCATATTAAAGATATTTAAATTGTCATGTAGTTCCCACTGATCCGTAGAACCTGCCAGTTTCTTGGATAACATAAGCTTTGGGTGAGGTGCCCAGACTGATTCCGAACACCCCCACAGGATACGTTGGCCTAGAGGCCAAATATCTCACAGTACCACCATACACCCCCAAACCTTATCAGGGAGCGAATAGTTTCTGGCAACCACTGAACCAGACAACCCTGACCCCTCAGGGATCGTGGAAACAAATCAGAGTCTTTCGCTCAGTCACTTGTGCGTACTTGTTCTCAGAGAAAAATACAGAGATTAGACAATGGGACGTTTTTCAATACATTTATTGAACCAACGTTATTCTTGTATAAAATATATGTGCTGTGATAATCAGTAGACAGAAGCAGATGGAAGTGATTACAAGCACCAAAAGAATAAACAGTAGAAACAGTTCTACCATGGTGCTAAAACAGTGTACATATGCAGGCATATGATACAAGTCAGTAATCAGGCGTACTCCTACTATGCAAAGCCTGCTCTGCGTGTACCTAGAGTGTGTTCAGGTGTGAAGCCAAGAATCCCCCCAAAGGATGATCCAACCCCATTATTTGGCGGGAGAGAATGTATGACCCGATCTTGGTCACAAACCGCATTCCCCTCACGGAGGTGTCAGACTGTTGAGTGGTAAAGTCTCAGCATGCAGGGACCCCCGGTGTCAGCTGAAGTGCCACCTCTGCTATTCTTTTGGGAGGCTCATTATTTATAATAAAAAGCATCCTTGTGATGTACGTGTAGATTACCAATGTTATGGATTTGTAGATAGCCCTGTCGTCCCGTGGATGAAGATTGAATGACATTTGTACATTGTGCGCAAAAAGGCCTTGTACATGATGGTCGATGCATCGTGATAATGTTATGCAAAGCTAGATGTGTAAACAGAAGTCGTTCCAGAGAAACTAACCTAACATTGTCAAGCACACAAATATGTGCAAAAGGTCACAGCAGAAATGTTATTGTGGAAAATTAGGACACTGTAAGAAAAATGTGCAGCTCTGTTATTTGGGCCAAACCGGGCCCATAACAAAATACTCTAAATATATAAAATTACGTAGAATAGGGAGGGGTGAGACATGACAAGCACACTTACTGCCATATGCATATAACCACAGGTGAGAAGTTGAAGAATTTGCAGGCTTGGTTGTAAAAAAATGACTTATCAGGTGTGTCTTGTTGTAAAATAGCAGTTCTTTGCTGACAGAACAATTAATTTATTAATCTGATTTGTAGTGAGAGTGACTGGGGTGAAACCCCAGTCAGAACAACAGCGGGATTGGTCGGGCAGTGAGGAGTGATACTTACAGCAGATTAGGAAATGGACAGGATGCAACTGGTGACCCTCGTCGGTCTCTCTAAAGCTTGGCATCATCATCATCATCACACACTGGAAGGATTTACACCTCTATCTCAACCAGTGATTGGCCTCTCTGCTGGCATGGGAGCGAGACTGAACCCTTCTTGTTATTACTAAAAAGTGTTGTTTGTAGTCAATATGCCCAAACACATAGTGGCCAGGCTTGAGGCCAATGAAAAAATATTTTCACGCGGTAGATTGTGTAATTCGTCATAGGAGGCGGATGGGTGTGAAGTCCAGACCCCAATGGCTTTTCAAAAACTCTGATGAGTCTTATAACTGCTATTTGGCTTGAGTATCTGGAAACTATTTACCTGCTGCCCTGCCCAGGGGACACTAGAATGTCCTTAATCTTCCTGAATCAGCACTGTGCGATTATAATGGTCTACCCAGACTATGCAGCTGTTTAAGTGTTACCAATAAAGAAACAATATACCCTCTTGTTGACCCCCTTGAAATGGAGTGATATGTTTGACTTGTGCCAATGAATCCGAGAGCACCCGTAATTCTTTCACTTTCTCTTAGAATAGATGTCCAGTGCAGCACATCATGTGGACACGCTTGAAGCAAGTGGCGTTAGTGGCTGGAGTAAAGTCAGATCTAGTGGCTGAGTTGCAATGCTGCCTAACAGCTTTTTTCAGACGTAGTAAAATGGTTGAAAAGTTGTCAAGTATCTGTTTCACTTTGTGGTTAAGAAGCTAAGTGGAAGCTGGTCAGGTGAATAAATGGGGATGCCGGTTAATTATATCGTGTTAGATGCCCCGGATTATAAATTGGGATGTGGTCTAATGAATATGTTTAGATGTGATATATCATTAATGACTTGGTATCGTTTATTGATTACTTTGAGACGTGATCTGGTGAATGTGTGGTATGCTCTTCCTCTTTGCAGAACTAATCTTCCCTTTTCCTCCCTTACTCTCCATAACACTCACCTTCCTCCCCCATCCCAGACAAAAGCCTGCACATCTGCTCAGAGCAGGCGGTAAATGTGGTAAATTTGTGCATTAAACCTCTCAGAAATGGGAGAATACCACACAGTATTTACATGGCCACACAGTTAGTCCCCATTCTGAGGGGTTTAACTTGTGCTAGGAGTAAACATGCGTGGAGACACCGGTTGGAAACAGTATTCAACCACATGGAATCTCAGTGCATGCTTGCGCCTAACTCATAATTTCGGCCTAAATCTACCTTCATGGTATTTTTATTCTTGATGTGTAGGTCACAATATTTTTGTAACAAAATCACCGGCCTTGATATTCTGACATACAGCCCTGGCTAAGGTCTGATTTACAGTTGAGTAGTAACGCTCAGTCATCATCTTCTCTTTGCAGTACTTCAAACTCAAAGCACCATAAAAGAGCCAGAAGCCCGCTTGCAATGGTGCAAATCACAGCGGGAGGGTCTTCAGCCTTCTTGTGAATGGCATTAATTACTGCTATAACCTCAAAGTCTCAGGAAAGGTGTTCCAGGCTATGGATGGCGGAGCTGCAAAGGCTTAGGCAGCAACTCTTGGCTCGTTAACCTTGGGTTTAGTGATTAGAGCTTTGTTGCTATGCAGCAATGTTCTACTAAATTGGAGAAAACAAAATGTACCTGAGCATTCTCATACTGCATCTCATGGGTAATCATCAGCAATTTAAATCTTACTCATGCCAATTGTTATTGCGATACCGATGGTAAGTGGGCATCTCCTCTTCATACTAGTGCTATGTGGGATGCTTTGTAATAGCAAAAAAAACACACAACCAAATTATGATTATACAGTACCTTTAGCTTATCTTAGTTGTTCTGTAGTCCCTGCGAACACCACATTACTATATTCTAACTTTGGGGACTATCATAGCTCTGGCAATGGCAGCGTTGTATTCTTTGTATAGAAAATAGCTGATCTATGTCAACAATTTAATAAGACACGTGATTCAGGATATATTATGATTTGTGATTGAGGATTAGGTGTTGGCCTATGAATAAGAGAATCAAAAATGGCTCTCAGTGGCTTATCATTAGGTCTCGCTTAGGCAGCGCATGCGTTGTCTCTTCGAGACATGATGTATCTACGCTGTGGGCTTATAGCCCACCCATCACTTTTAATTTGTTGCTTTGCGTGTTCTTTGCAAAGGTTTGCTTCTCTGTGGTCAATGTTGGTTATATGTCCCTCCTTTTTTTGTGTCGAACCCTCCCATGGAGCATTCCCCTCTTACTTGTGGGCTTGCCTTTTTTTTACACATAGGTTTGTTTAATTGCACTATTTATTTTATTTTATTTCTGCACGTGTTTTTGAAATGTCAGCATTTCCTCCAGTATGCATTCACCTGACAGAAGTTCATCAATGATTGCTATAAAGTGTATCAGCATTTGGCATTTTGTTTCCTGTTCTTTATTTTGTTTCCAATCTGCATTTGTTGGGGTTTTGCCATTGTTTTATTTCATTTTTTCAGATTGGCATGTCTAGGCATTGTATTTTTTTGTAGGCACAGAGATAGCCAATGCTGAGACTCGAACCCTGTTGCCCAGTTCCAAAGTCAGCAGCTCCGGAAGTTACGCCACATCCTCTCTCCAAATCAATCGGCTTTTTTTTGTGTTCCTGCAGTTTTTTTTTTTTTTTCGATCAGCATGTCTCTGCATTGTTGTTTTTTTGTTATAGCCACGTGGAGAGCTGGCGTAGTGACTCAAACCCAGTTCCCCATTTCCAAAGTTAGAAGCTCTGGATGTTATGCCACATCCTCTCTATTGAGGACTCAAGAAGAGTTCATTTGTTTTTAGCTGTCTTCCTCATGCACATCTCTTCCCCTGTGTTGCTCTATGTTACCCTGTTGCATAGAACTGTGCGCTCTCCCTATTGTCTACCCTCCTCCTGCACTCTCCATATTGTTCTTACGTCTCTTCAGCCCTCTCCGAGTTGCTTTCATATCCATCACCCAACTCAACCCCATGTTGCTTTCACATTCCTACCCCCACCCTTTCCTGTGTTGCCTCTGTGAAAGCATTGTCATCTATTTGCCCCCCACAAGATGTAACCATGCTGCAATCCTTCTTAGGCACGGCCAATTACTGCTCAAAATACATTTGTGATTTTGCTATAATTAGTGCCCCATTGAGAGACTTAACAAAGCGAATTGTCCCAATCCAGTGGTCTCCTGAATGCGACCACAGTTTCAGAGATATAAAACATGCAATGGAGAGTGCAACTGAAATGGCCTATTTTGATCCTTAGTCACATACTGAGATCGCAGTAGACCTGAGTCCGGTGGGGCATGGGGCAATTTTGCTCAACAAATGGGCATCAAAATGCTCAGAGACACATTATGGCCAGTAGAAGCCTGTCAAAACAGAATTTGCCTATTCTCAGCCAGAAAGGAGAGTCTGTTTGTAGTGTGGGCCTGTGAACATTTTCATGTCTTTCTATATGGAAAACGTTTCACTGTCATCACTGACCACCAGACTTTGCTCACTATTTTTGGAAACCCAAAAGCTAAGATCCCCCCTCGTTTTGAGAGGTGAGTACCGCAACTACAAGAGTACGACTATGTGATTGTACTTAAGCCAGCGAAAGATCAAAACCCTGCAGATTACTTTTCACGAGTACCGCTACATCGCCACAGTTCAACATCCAAAGCAGCTGAAGAGTATCTCAACTTGATTGTGAAGTCCAGCAAGCCAGCAGCTCTTTCCATTGAACAGATTATTGCTGCTACCAATCCTAATAAAGATATGCCTG
Organism: Triturus cristatus; assembly: GCF_964204655.1. Classification (NCBI taxonomy): domain Eukaryota; kingdom Metazoa; phylum Chordata; class Amphibia; order Caudata; family Salamandridae; genus Triturus; species Triturus cristatus. Next base: position 807,741,220 of record NC_140590.1, read on the forward strand.
TCCTCAAAGACATCATTACGCGTATAACACAATCTTTGGAAAAAAGTAGTCGGCCGTTGCTGATTATGTTGAATCCCAAAATTCAAAAATGTACAAGATGAGCTAGCTGTTACCCAAAAATGTATAATATTGAGAGGCTCAAGTATAGTCATACCTGTGAGTCTGAGACTGCACGTGAATTGAGCTGGCTCATAAAGGACATTGTGGCATTTTAGCCACCAAAAGAGCTCCAAGAGAGCATGTGTGGTTCCCTTGCCTAGATGGATGAGTTGAAAAAGAGCTGAAAGTGCACCACCTTTGCAACTGTTTATCCTCCAATATGATGCAGCATCCGTGGTCAATGTCTGACCTTCCTGTGCAGGTTTGGGAGAGAGTGGCAGTTGACTTCGTTGGGCCTCTAGGAAATGGACATCACCACATGGTAGTCATTGATAAATATTCATGGTTTCCTTTGGTGGACAACTTATAATCGACAACCCATGACAAAGTCAGCAAGCAGCTTGATGACATATTTGCAGAGTGGGGCATCCACACTATTCTCAAATCTGATAATAGCAAAGAGTTCAAGGAGTTTCTTTTTCGACTTAATGTCAAGCATCAAAAGGGTACAGCTCTTTGCCTCAAGCCAATGCTGTTGTTGAACGATTAATGGGCACCCTCAAGAGGGTATTTCAATGAGCATCAATGGAAAGAATCAATCTAAACCAAGCCCTTCGTACTTATTGATCAACTCCTCACTCCACAACTGTTGAGAGCCGTGCCATCTTTCTATTTGGAAGAGACATTAGAACCAAACTACGACAATGGACATCGGGCTGATCAAGGAATGCCGATAAGGTTCATTTCATAGACTCTTCTCGAAAGTGCAGGATGAAAACCTATGCAGATCAGTGCTGATGTGCACAAGAAACAGTCTTCGACAAAGGGATCTGGGTACTGAGGGTTTTAACATGTAAAGGACACATGGTGAAGGCGCATCATCCCAAAAAGTCCAATCACACAGGACTCGTCAAACTTTAAACACTTACCTTGATGTTCGTCATCTCGTGAGCTCACGAGTGAGGCGACACTGCCTGAATGTCCAAATCAAGCTCCTGGGCCTATGTCATTGATGCATAATCAAGGTGTACATCAAATACCTCATAACACCTGATCTGACGAACTAGTGCGAGCGCCTCAAAGATTCATTGAGGAACTATGACTATGACTATGTTGTCTGTACTTTTCATTTGAAAAAGGGGGAGATGTAGTGTTGTGATATTATGCGCGCTAGGACCCTTGCGGTTCTGGATGGACTCTAAACAGGAATGACGTAATCTGCTGGGAGGTGTTAAGATGTGGTTTTAAAAGTTATGATGTAATGCGTGCGGTGTGTGATCGTATGTGGAGCAATAGAGCTGTTATAGAGCTCCATGTGTGGTGTGCTCATTTGCATGCATATGGGCTGGGAACGACGCTACAGTCAGCTATGTAGTTAAAGGCAAAGCCATTCATAACTTTGAATTCTAGGACAAGTAGTTAATACAAGGCCCTGTTTTGGCAGATAGTCATCCAACCTGGTGACAACAGTGTAAATTAGGGGTAAGACCTCAGAGGTTATAGAGAGTCCTGGTCATAAAATGTATTATCTTATCCAGAGGTGAACATTAATGTTTCAGAGGTCTGCAAATAAATTGCTGTAGTAGTCCGGATTAGTGAAGGCTAATGTGGGGAATAATTATTTAGATCATGTAAGGGGGATGTTAGTGTACTTTTGGTTAATGTTTAGCAGTGGATATCTAGCTACAATAGCTGTGGATGTTATGAAGGACCCCAGTGACGCCTCCCCGGCTAAGACGGAGGGGCGTCGCCCCATTGCCTTGAAGAACAAAAGAAAGGAGAAAAAAAATTATAATAAGGTAATGTTATTATCGTTTTATTTTGTCCTCCTGCTGCGGCAGCTTGTGTGAGGGGGCAGGGTGGGGCTGGCTGTTTGGCTGGCCCTCTCGGGCCGCGCAAAATAGTCATGCGCACTTTCCCTGTTCCACACGCAGGCTGCCGCAGCAGGAGGACAAAATAAAATGATAATAACATTACCTTATTATAATTTTTTTTCTCCTTTCTTTTGTTCTTCAAGGCAATGGGGCGACGCCCCTCCGTCTTAGCCGGGGAGGCGTCACTGGGGTCCTTCATAACATCCACAGCTATTGCATGGAGAACATGCACAACCCTCCAGCCCTTGGCTGAGCGCTGTGTCACAGTGCTCAGACCAATCACAACGCTGCGTTGCAGTGTTGTCATTGGCTTCATGGAGCATGGGAGCCCTGGTGCATCCTGCTTCCTGTTTCTCCATAAGAAGCCAGGATGAGGAAGGGACGCAGGAGAGGTGGTGGCTGCCGGCCAGCAGGCCGGCCGGAAGTTAAGTGATTTTTTTAAACCCGATTTCCACCCACCCCACTGCTGCTTCCAGGTAGCAGCCCCGACTGAAGGACCCAGGTGCATAGTAGGGTTGATTGTTAAGCCAAGGTTTCTAGCTGATGAAGTTGGGATGGGAGTTTCAGGGGAAAATATTATTGGGTTTATGGTAGTTGTAGGTGCATTTTTAGTAGTGATATTGATAGTTTCCTTCATAGAAGAGTTCAACAGAAGAGAGTAGAGTGCCTTCCAGTGCATGGTGGAAATGAGACCGTCAGAAATTGCATTTTGATGGGCAGGGGTAAAAGTTGGAAAAGAAAAGATTTGGGTATCATCACTGGGTAGAGATGATAAGGTACATCAAAGGAGGAAAAAGTGCATTGACAGATGTAGTATGTATAGAGAAAAGCAGAGGGCCAAGGAATTAACCCTGTGGGCACCAGATAAATCCTACTAATTCCAGTCCTAGCATATTTGGGGCAAATGTGTGACAGATGGATTAAGTGCATGTCAAAACTTTTGTAGCAATATAATTATAATGCAGAGAGGTTGGCTTGTGAAGTAGAACATTTTACAGAATATGTTTTTGCAGACTACTTTGTCAGAAGCTACCATCTGTACTTGTTACGTACATACAGATCAACTGGCTTGTTTTTCAAGAAGGAGTAATTTAATTTCTTTATGAAGCTCTAAATCAATAGGAAAATCCACCAGTGGATCCCTTCCCCATCTAGAAGGTATGGTTAAGAAATCCAGGTTTATTACTGACTCCAGAAATTGTAGGATTTTTCATGCCATTGAAATCTAAGTCAAACCCTTAGGGTGTGATCTAAGGATTGCATCATTATTTAGTCTTCTTGTTAGATTTAAATGTTGCAGTCGATTCATTTAGATTTTTTGTTGTAGCTAACCTAAGATGTGGTTCAGCAACAGTATTTAGATGTGATCTACTAGTCAGGCTGAAATGGTGTTGAATAGTAAAATTTAGAAAGGGTCCAATGTTAGGTTTTCGATGGAATATACTACTTAAGGTCAAAAGAGGTTTAGATATGCTCTATATAAAATCAATTCACATGTGATTCAGCAATCTGGGACTAACACATTTTCATTATCAGGGCCCAATTCATTACCCAACAAGCCCCTTCACGCTGGGTGAGTGAATACCAAAACCTACCAATTTCCAATTAGAATATCATCCTCACATATACTTTGTGGCGATGCGATCTTTATTTATGCAATCAGGGTTTGGCAAACTAATACTTGGATCTAAAAATACTCATTATAAACCAAAATCGATATCTCTAATAAAGACAAACTCACTTGTATATTTATAATGCTTTATCTAAATAATGTGATTGCTCATCATTACAATACAGTATGAATCATAAATCACCATACAAGAGACAAATAAATGAGAAATGACAAAAGAACATCTCAGCATCAATGCAATGAGTGATTTGAAAGGCGTAGAGATAAAAGATTAGAGACAAAAGACATTTGCAAAATGATTATGCAAATTCAGAAATTATACTAACCCATAAAGGAAATTAGGAAAAACTACTCTCTGGCCATGAGAGCAGCAAGGCCCCTCAAGAAGAGTCGAAGAGCAAAGACTAAGTCAGGATTTAGCAAACAGGAACAGCCAGCCCAAAAAGGAATAGGAGACAGCAACGCAGCCCTCTCCGCTCGTAAAGTAGAAAATCACGCAATCTCCAAATCCCTCCCACTGGGTACCTAATATTATACTCTAAACCCCAAAAAGACCAACCCACATTGTATCATAACACGCAGTTTCTCTTCATTCTACTGGGGGTGTACTGTCACACCACTCTCGTCATGACTCTTCTGTAAGACTGTCAATTGTCCTCTTTATTCATCTTATTAACTTCCTGCCCAGGAAATAAGAATTTGAGCTCCTGTCATACACATTTCCACCATCTCGTTCATGTAGCAACTTTCATGCCTCGATTGTTCAATTGCGCCACTCTCTGAGGAAGTGTTCCTCTTCCAAAGATGATTTTGTTTCTCCACGCAAACTTTGGCAGGCACGCAGGACCCGTCAGGGACAAACAGTTTTCCACCTTCCCTTTCTCGCTCAGATTAAACCCGCATTTATTTTCTAAAAATGACTCTCGGGCCTTTTCATCAGAGCAGAAAACATACTTCTACGGAAAACAAACACAATCATTATTAATCACTTATAAAGCTATACCATAGCGCACCCACCCTGTGTGTTGCATTAACCCATGCGCATCCCAGAATAATGTTATTTCCAACGCATATTAGTATAGAACAATCAAGTAGCATTAGTCCTTTTATTTTCCATTAGTCATATGCATTTGTGGCCTACTCAAACATTTTAGTTTGCGCTTGCACAGTTTTATTTTCCCTCGTGTTATCCCTTTTCGCATTTAGTTTGCACACCACACGATTAATGATTTCACACTATGGGTGTTCAATCCGAGCAGGTTTCATTTAGTGAAAACCCTGCTCCGTCACATGTGTGTTTTACCAGGTAGTAATTGAATGTTTGCGCTGACATATGTAAACTATGTTATTCTGTGTGTTCTGTGCATTGATGCATGACGATGACCTGTGCACTATTCACCATGCATTCATTTCTTCTCTTCCAGTTTGGCTGCATCCAAAGAGGTCAGCGCCTCGGCCCGCTCTCCTCCTAAACTGACCCCCATGTCGCCATCAGATTTCCTGGATAAACTGATGGGTAAAATCTCTGGATATGATGCCCGGATCAGGCCCAACTTTAAAGGTAAGATCACTTTAACACAAGCGAACAAAGTATAGCGGTGGAAAAGTTGACATTATCCTTCAGGGGAATCAGGGAGGATCACTGCAGGCTGTTTTAAATAAAAGAATAGCACAGCTTGGGCACAGCAAGCTGCAAGGCAAGTGACCCGGGCAGGTAACTGACCCTGACACTCACCTATGGTCAAGTATGACTTTTGAACAAATCATTTCAGAGACAATAATCTGTTGGAAAATCTCCCAATTTCCCACCTTCGAGTGAGAGGCGTGATTGGGCATGTCTGACTCTGCAGTACTTCTTGCACTAAAGGTTAGGCTGGACTCGAACAGGGTTCAATGGACAATACTGACTCCTTTCACTTCCCCTCCAGCCTACAGTGCTGATAGAGTGATAAACAAATTAAGGCGGCCTACTAATATCCTCTTTCAGAGTAATTGGTCTAATGTACGGACGAATGGACAGGAGTGAATTACAATCTGCAACTTCATGACCAGCTTCCAATGTTTACAATTAATATATGTATGGTATGGGTTATGGTTATTCTATTTATAGACAACATTATGACTTAAAGTGATATCACTAGGGTGTTTGGGAACCCTGCAAGCTAGAACAGCAATTGCTTTTCTAATATTTTTCAGTCCCAGGCCACAATTTGCATTTATGTGCTGACACCAAATCAGGCACTGACTCCTATGTGAGCATTACTTGGTATTACAACCCAGGGGAAATGTGGTCACAACGAGGGGTTTTCTCTGGCCAATTTTGGCCATGTAGAACCTGGCGCAAATCAATGAACAAATACAGCACATCTTGCTATGGGAATAACCCGCACTATTAGGAAGTTATCGTCCATTTTCATGATGTACAAATTGGAATGTGGTGCAAATTGAGCACCCGATGAATACTGAACCCTGTGTAATTAGTATTTACTGCTTATGCAATTAATTGAGAGGCTGAAGAATTTGTGCGCCTCTCATTATTGGAGCCTGGGTCTCTTTAAAATCACCTGCTGGAAAAGACAAGACACAGTGCTGAGTGGGTCACTTAGGCTCATGCTGTGTGAGCAGGTGTAAAAACACACCCTACAAAGAACACTTTCACCAGGACTGGGGTGTGCTTATGACTCAGATTAATACCTGTGCTCTAATAAGCGGGGATTAACATTCAGAAACGGTCACTGTGCCCATTTCCCATTCGTATTGTTTTTTACCCAAAGGTTTATAGCGGCAGATGCCACCTGGTGAAGCCTGGTGGTGACTGCCCAAAGAAACACATAAGGAGTAGAATTTAAGCTCAACCTGTTATTTGAGTCAATGTCAAAAGGGTGGAGGTATGATTTTCCCTCACTGTAGCACCACTACTTCATGGCTTGTATGCCGGAACCAGGCATGCCATTACCACACATGCCTCAACAATGCGTCTTTACAACGCATTAGTCTTTACCACGCATGTATTTACCATGCAAACTTTTACCACGCATATGCCTTTACCACGAATGCCTTTAAAACGCAAATGTGAGTGTCTTGCAGTTAAGTATAAAACCTGAGAATTTTAGCAGTTATAATTAGCTGAGCTAACTATAACCTATGCACCCGCAATGCACTGCTTATGACCTCATATATTACATCACTCATGACATGGTCAGTGACATCACTCATGTCATCACTGATGACATCTGAAATTACATCACGGATGACATGATTAGCCCCGGGAAGTTGGTGGTCCCCAGGGCTGCGGGAAGCTACGTAGGCACCCCCCACATGCATAAAAACCAATGCCCTGGGAAGATGACAGTCCCTGGGGCTTTCATAAGCCCTGCGGTCTTTGGTGCTTTCATAGGTCCTTTGGGGGTGGGGGTGCCCCCTTCCTATTTCACTGGCAGGTCCTGGCCCATCTGGGGCTTGATTGAAGACAAGCGTGGGAGCCGTTTTTTTTTATTTGTATTTTTACAACAAATTCGCAAATTTCTACTGAAGAGATTTACACCAAATAAGAACAAGCATTTGCAATGCAATTGGTCTCGCCTTTGAGACCTTATATGTTTTTAGCTATGCAGCACATTAGCCTGGGTGTTGAAACATCTACTGTTCTTTAACATAGAGGGAAAGTAAGCACCAAGCTGCGTGACACGCCAGGTATGGGAACACATAGAGCGACATATTGCCTTTCAGCGGGAAATGGTATAGTCCAAAGCTCTGTTTTTAATCTAAAATCAGGGCCTTCGGTGGTCATATCCCTGAAAATACAAGATTTAAAAAAAATATTATTGTCTACGGGTGCTCTTGGAAGACAATTTCTATGGACTGGAATCTAGAGAATGCTAAAGTGATTCTGGTATTTTACTTGACCTCTGCTGGTCGTTTTCTATCAAGAAAGTTAAATAGAGGCAGTTGCCAGAAAAATTTAAAAATGAAAGTCTCTCAGCAGAAAGTAATTCTGGTATCTTACTGACCTCTACTGGTCCTTTTCTATTAAGACAGTTAAATAGAGGCAGTTGAACAGAAAAAAAAGTCCCTAAGCGGAAGCAGACAAGTCCTAGGGCTAATCTCCAGAGCCCACATATAAGTATATACTAATATATAAGTATATACTAAAGTATATACAAGAGGTCTCAAATGCTCGATCTAAAAAGCAGAATCTGCATAACCAAATCTACCTTTCTGCCAACTTTGGTGTAATTCCATCCAGCAGTTTGGGCTATAGGCAGGTTGACAAGTCCTATGGGAATTAATATGGGGAACACACCTTTTTTTGAGCCACCTTTTTCTGAACCCAGCTTGACAGGTCACCCCAAAACTTTTCATGCACTACAAGAATCACTAGCACACTTTTTAGGGGAAATTTCATAATGAATCGTCAACCAGCCTCAAAGTTATAGGCAAGACAATAAATGCTTTTCCTATGGAAACATGATCCTAACAATATTTACCTACTGGCTATCGGCAGTAGGTAATATATATATATATATATATATATATATATATATATACAGGAGATGCAGGAACTATGGGAGACAGAAGGTGCTGGATATGATGATGATAAGGATTATTACAAAATATTGATGACATGGAAAAACAAACGACTGATCACTGAGGATGAATACAAATTTCTGAAAAAGGACATTCCGGTAACCCCATCTATGTACTTTATCCTCAAAATCCATAAAGACATTAACAAACACCCTAGCAGACCTATCATATCTGCCAGGGATGGAATCCTAGAGAAGACATCAGTTTATATAGATTATTTTTTACAGGACTATGTAAAATCTTTGCAGTCATATGTAAAGGATACCGGGGACTTTTTACGCAAAATCAGTCAAGTGGTCTGGAGGGAGGGTTACTGGATGTTAGCACTAGATGCTACATCTCTCTATACCAGTATTAAACACAACGACGGGTTACGAGTAGCACAGTACTATCCATCTCAAAGGCCAAAACAATACAAGGAGCATAATGACATGTTGCTCGAGATGTTAGAACATTGCCTCACGAATAACAATTTTATGTTTAATAATCTCATATATTAACAAATTAGGGGCGTAGCCATGGGGATCAGTTTCTCTCCCAGCTACGTCTGTCTCCATATGGGCAGCTGGGAGGAACTGGTCCTCAGGCGCCAATTTGGAAAAATATTTGATGACAACATTAATATTTGGCTGCGATATATCGACGATTTATTTGTATTATGGGATGGTACTAAACAACAGGCAGAAGAATTTGTAGCCAGAATTAACGCAAATGATCTGAACCTTCATTTTACTGTAACTTTGAGCCAAACATCCATCACGTTTCTAGATACTGAGGTATATATACATAACAATCGAATTGAGACAAGGCTTTATTGAAAGGAAACCTCTGGAAATTCTACTCTACATGCTAGTAGTGCACATCCTGCACACCTCATTAGCAGCATCCCATACGGGGAGATGCTACGCCTCAGACGAATTTGTAGCAACGAATCAGATCTGAGGGAGGCACAGAAGTATAGTAAACATAGATTCCGTGAGAGGGAATACTCAGATAAAGTTATCAGCAGCGCCGTCATGAAATCCATGAGACACAGTAGAGATGAGCTTTTAATTGATTAAAAGGAGGTGGTCCACAATGTACTTCAAGACGGAACTATAGACAAAGTAAGTGTCGGAAGCGAGATTAACCCATTTAGAATTATTATGGGTTACAGCAGACAACATACTAGCCTCCACAGAATAATCAATAAGAACTAGCCTACAATACTGAGTGACTCAGTGATTGGACCCACATTACCACCCAGGGTGTCCATCACACATAGCAGGGCCCCCTCTATGAGGGACATGTTAGTCAATACCAGTTCTGAAACAATTGAGAAAACTACTTGGCTGCAGACGAACAGCGTTGTTTTAAAGTGTAAAACCTGTAAGGCATGCCTCCATGGAGTTAACACCAAAACATACAGAAACCCCTTTAGTGATAGGGAACATAAGATCCATAAGCTCCTCACATGCAAAACTGAATATGCTATATACGTACTTAAATGTCCATGTGGGCTTCAGTACGTGGGAAGCACGAAGTTACCTGTGCACAAGCGTATTTTGCAACATCTTCGTGCTATTTCCAACTAAGACAATACATATCCCGTGGCACGACATTTCAGGGAGTGTCACAACAGTAGCAATGAGGGGCTTAAATACTACGTGGTGGACGCGATTTCACCTAGTAGAAGGGGTGGTGACAGGGAATCCAAACTGCGTAGATTAGAGACAAGATACATTCTCCAGTTTGATTCCACAACCCCTGGGGGGTTAAATGCCACGGAGGATTTACACACTTGTCTGGGATAAAGGACAATATCAGCGGGTTCTATCTGTGTATTTTCAGACATATACACAATATATGAATATGTAATTTGAACGTCTTTTAACCTGCCATCTTAACATGGATGTGTTATTATAAATTTGCCTTACAGGCACTTTTTATATTTATATATATATATTTATATTCTTATATTTATTTATATTTTTATATCTAAATCAGTGTGGGGAATTTCATATACCTGTGAACAACTATTTGCAGTTGTGACAGGGACCCACACTCTCCAGAGGTCATTTTGGAGTAACACGATGGGGGAATTCAGGTATAAGACATTTCATCAACATATCAACGGTATATACCCATTACACAGTTTTAGAACCCAACATAGAATATTTTAGAACCCAGGGTGTAGTACAGCAGCAAGGCCACATACCTGAAATTAACATTGGGCAGCTCTTACAGTGCAAAAAACTGTAAGTCAAACAGTAACTGTCGAAGAGGAATCATTCAAGTTTTTTTAACAGTCACTTTATACAGGCTTTATTCATCACAAAGGAAAAGTTCTTACACACACAGGTAACTGCTACATAGACATTAATTGTAAATTACCAATGCAGGAAACACTTGATAAGGGGATTTAACCCGGAATACAACAATCTATTGTTTCAGTTAGTGTTGTACAATATATGTATATAATCCATAGTGGGCAATCATAACAATTGCCTCAAGAAAGAGGGTTGTGAATCCAGTATTAAGCATTTATGCCGATCTTGATGCAAACAAAGCACAACCATATGCTTACATTGTTCATGCACACACCGAGTCAGTTGCATGAACAAACTGTTTTAAACTATTGTTTTTTTACCTCTTTAATTTTTAAACATGGATTTTATTGTTCAATTACATGCATTTGGTTTTAAATTTCATAATACCGAAATAAAATGAACTATTATTAACTTTTTTATGTCTATGGGCGCTCCGCTCACGTGATTGTTGGTAATTTGCACTGGTCACTTTAAAAATGAAAGCTCAACATGAGTACAATGTCATGTGAACAAGGCTCGGATGAGCCGAAACGTTATGGCGACATCAGAGGAATAGAGATTTAATTTCCACTACCTTCTGGTCCGTGGTTAAAGGAGGAATCTGTGAGTTTGACACGGAGAAGAGTGATATATATATAGAGAGAAAGAGAGAGAGAGAGAATAGAGAGAGAGAGAGAGCAAGAGAGAGAGAGCTATATATATATAGATGGATATATAGATCTATATATAAAGATATTTATGTATTTTATTATATATATGAATATATTTATATACACATGCGCACATGTATATGTGTACATATGTATATATACATATATAGATATCGATATATATCATAAATATACTTATATATGTAGATATAAAATACATATATACATATTACCTTATCGACCACCAACCCCCTAAACCCTACCCACCCTTAACCCTAAAAATACCCTTAACACTCAAAATCCCCTACCCATACCTAAACCCTAAAAATACCCTTGCCAAATACCCCCACCCACCTAAACCCTAAAAATACCATAGCCACCCAATACATCCACCCACCCCTAAACCCTAAGAACACCCATGCCGAAGAGATATATATATATATATATATATATATATATATATATATATATATATATATATATATATATATATATATATATTACCTACTGGCGGTCGCCAGTAGGTAGTTATAGTTAGGACCACGTTTCCATAGGAAATCCGCAACATTCTATTTTGAATAAATTTGGCGCCGGTCGACGAATCCTCGCGAATTTTTCAAAATAGGTGGGGCGCTATGCTCCGCTCCTACCCTGAAAGTCTCGGGGGGATTCGTCAAGCGGGGGCTGAGATAAAAGGGGGGTCCCAAAACGCATTTTTCCCATGCATTTTTCCATAGGACCTTTAGACAGGGCTACAGCCCGAACGGCTGAACAGAATTACTAGAAATTTGGCAGAGAGGTAGTCCTCAGGTCAAGGAAGTGCCTTTTGTAGGTTTGGTGTAAATCTGTTCAGTAGATTCTGAGAAAATAGCCTTTAAATCAATATATATATCTGAGCCAGCTTACGGTGCGCTTACGGTACGCTTACCGTACGCGTACGGTGGCGTGCGCGAGCGCGATTCTGATTGGCTCTTAGATCTTAGTAAACATTCGAATCGGCCGAAACCAGGAAGCGGCGGCCGCCATTTTCTCTCTCGCACTGAGAGTGATTTCTAAAATATAAAGCCCAAAAACATGTAAAGGGGCTGTTTAGACAGCTCCCACACACATAGCCATGTTGAGGGAGTCTCCAAAGATCCCCCAAGGCCAAAAACGGAATTTTTATTTTTTCGGTAATTTCGCCGATTACGCTTACCGTACGCGTACGGTAAAAAATTTAACAAAAAAAAATAATTATCCACACTCTCTCCACCCCGTGTGCAATTGGTGCCCGCAGGGCACCAATTGTGCATGGCTTATTATTGTATGAGATAAACTAAAATATAAAAAAAAAAAATAATAAAAAAAAAAATTATCCACACTCTCTCCACCCCGTGTGCAAATGGTGCCCGAAGGGCACCATTTGTGCATGGCTTATAAAATATATGAAAAATTAAAATATTACCTTTCAAAACGAAGTGCATCATATGTCCTCCATGTGCGCACGGTGCGCGAAGCGCATCGTGCGTACATGGCCCATCTAGCGTAACGTGGGCACGCGGTGCGCGTAGCGCACCGCGTGCCCACCGTGCGTGCACGGCACTAACTGCGTAAAGTGGGCGCGCGAAGCGCACCGCGTGCTCACTGTGCGCGCACGGTGCGCGAACCGCACCGTGCGCGCACGGAACGAACTGCGTTAAGTGGGCGCGCACGCCACGAATGGCGTAAAGTAACTTAGCATTTAAAAAAACGTACAAATTCACTGAAAAAACCATAGGTTTCACACATGTTATAGTTAGCGGAAATTTTACTGATAAAAAATCAATGAAATTCCCCCGTTATAGTTAGTGCAGGCAACTATAACTCACGCGACCGCAATCTTCTGCTGATGACATATGTGTCTTTATGAAAAAAAAATATTTGTAATATATGTATAGCTAAAAATGTATGGAAGAAGACATGGGCAAATAAGTGTCTAAATACAGTATTAGCATCAGCAGAGGATTGCGGTCGCGTGAGTTATAGTTGCCTGCACTAACTATAACGGGGGAATTTCATTGGTTTTTTATCAGTAAAATTTCCGCTAACTATAACATGTGTGAAACCTATGGTTTTTTCAGTGAATATATATATATATATATATATATATATATATATATATATATATATAATATATATATATATATATATATATATCCCACAAAAGATTGCCTCGCAAATGAACCAAGACCTTGAAGGGCGGCCAGTGTTTGTTGGTGCGGGGCTTCCAGTAATAAATACCACCAAACGCTCCTTGTGAAAAGAGACACACCGACTCTGGCTGAATTGCTGCATTTCATTTATTCATGGAAAAGCACGAAGGCAATAGGCATCAGCAGAGGATTGCGGTCGCGTGAGTTATAGTTGCCTGCACTAACTATAACGGGGGAATTTCATTGTTTTTTTACGAGTGAAATGTCCAGCTAACTATAACATGTGTGAAACCTATGGTTTTTTAAGTGAATTTGCAAGGTTTTTTAAATGCTAATTCGTAACTATAACGTGTGTGAAACCTATGGTTTTTTCAGTGAATTTGTACGGTTTTTTAAATGCTAAGTTATGTATTTATACATTTCTTTTTTTTCAGGTTTTTCACCGTGCGCGCACCGTGCGTGCCGTGCGCGCACTGTGCGTGCAACCCGCGATTTAAAAAAAAAAATTGATTTTTTCTCCTTTGGGGGTCCTTCTGTGACCCCCTGACCAAGGCTAAGGGGGTCAGGAACTGTCCACCCTGCCCCCTTTTCACGTTCTCCACCTTTGTTTTTCACCCCCTCAGACTGCGAGAGACAAAATGGCGGCCGACACTTCCTGGTTTCGAACGATTCGAATGTTTACCGACATTTAACAACCAATCAGAATTGCGCTCGCGCACGGCAGGGTGCGGGCACATTGCGCGCACGGTGCGCGCATATAGATATGGATATGGTTTTAAATGCTATTTTTTCAGGAAATACTGAACAGATTTACACGAGACCTTCAAAAGGCACTTCCTAGACCTTATGGCTACCTCTTTGCCAAATTTCACGTAATTCTGTTCAGCCGTTCGGGCTGTACCTTCGACTATAGGTCCTATGGAAAAATGCATGGGGAAAACGCGTTTTGGGACCCCCCGTTTTTCTCGGCCCCCACTTGACGAATCACCCCGAGACCAGCGTAGGAGCTGAACGGAGCGCCCCATTTCTTTTGAAAATTTCGCGAGGATTCGTTGACCGGCGCCAAAGTTATTCAAAATAGAATTTTGAGATTTCCTATGGAAACTAGGTTGTAACTATAACTATCTACTGGCAAACGCCAGTAGATAATATATATATATATATATATATATATTCACTGAAAAAACCATAGGTTTCACACACGTTATAGTTAGGAATTAGCATTTAAAAAACCTTGCAAATTCACTTAAAAAACCATAGGTTTCACACATGTTATAGTTAGCTGGACATTTCACTCATAAAAAACCAATGAAATTCCCCCGTTATAGTTACTGCAGGCAACTATAACTCACGCGACCGCAATCCTCTGCTGATGCTAATACTGTATTTAGACACTTATTTACCCATGTCTTCTTCCATTAATCTTTAGCTATACATATATTACAAATATTTATTTTTCAGAAAAACACATATGTCATCAGTGATGTAATATCTGACGTCATCAGCAGAGGATTGCGGTCGCGTGAGTTATAGTTGCCTGCAGTAACTATAACGGGGGAATTTCATTGGTTTTTTATGAGTGAAATGTCCAGCTAACTATAACATGTGTGAAACCTATGGTTTTTTAAGTGAATTTGCAAGGTTTTTTAAATGCTAATTCCTAACTATAACGTGTGTGAAACCTATAGTTTTTTCAGTGAATTTGTACGGTTTTTTAAATGCTAATTTATTTATGTATTATTTTTTTTATATATTTATTTTACAATAAACTACGTATTAAAAATTATTATTTTTTTTTTTGGTTTTCACCCTGCGAATTTTATTTTTTTTTTGTAATTTTTTTTTTTTTGTGTTTTTCAGGGTGCGCGCACTGTGCGCGCACCCCCGCGATTTTTAAAAAAAAAAAAATTTTTTTTTGCCTTCGAGGTCCTTCAGGGACCCCCTGACAAAGGCTAGGGGGTCAGGAACTCTCTACCCTGCCCCCTTTTCACGTTCGCCACCTTCCTTTTTCACTCTCGCACTGAAAACAAACAAAATGGCGGCCGACACTTCCTGATTTCGACCGATTCGAACGTTGACTAACATGTAACCACCAATCAGAATTACGCTCGCGCACGTTAGGGTGCTCGCACGGTGCGCGCACCCTGCGCGCATATAGATATATATATGCTTTTAAATGCTATTTTCTCCGGAAATACTGAACAGATTTACACCAGACCTGCAAAAGGCACTTCCTTGACCTTATGGCTACCTCTCTGCCAAATTTCAAGTAATTCTGTTCAGCCGTTCGGGCTGTAGCTGTGTCTAAAGGTCCTATGGAAAAATGCATGGGAAAAACGCGTTTTGGGACCCCCTTTTATCTCAGCCCCCGCTTGACGAATCCCCCCGAGACTTTCAGGGTAGGAGCGGAGCGTAGCGCCCCACCTATTTTGAAAAATTCGCGAGGATTCGTCGACCAACGCCAAAGTTATTCAAAATAGAATGTTGCGGATTTCCTATGGAAACGTGGTCCTAACTATAACTACCTACTGGCGACCGCCAGTAGGTAATATAATGATATATATATATTTTTTTTTTTCCAGCTCCTGGATCTAAATGAGCTGAGAGAGTACAAATAGGGGCGTTGGAATTCAAACTATGTCCAAGCGACATTTCCAGCACACTTCACCATGGATCAGGCCACTTAGACATTGTGACGAAGGAATTATGCGACAGTTCCACCTGGAGTATCACTCTACCCTTTCCTAACCAAAAAGAGTCACCTTCATTATATGTTTATTGTATTGGTTATCTGCATCCTTATGTGAATAAACAGACAATGGTATGGGTAGCACTTATGTTAGCAGGAATTTTTAAGTTAATAAGCCTGAGTTTCCTTGGTTAAAACACCATTGGCAGGGGGTCTTTTGAAAGGTGTCTTTTAAAGGTAATATGTATAGTATATATAAGCATCATATAAAGCAGTTAGTAAGCTGTAAAGATGAAAAGCAGACAAGTCTTCAGTGAATACCTAGGGCCCAATTCACAAAACCATTTATTTTTGTATTTAGGTACATGAGTGCAAGTAGTTGGATTTACAGGTGCATAGAATTAATAAAAAATGCCCTTGCAGTTCTAAATCATTTTAGTGCAGTGGAATATTGTGTCGTGTAGTTTCCAGCAATCAGTAGGATCTGCATGTTTGCGGACAATATAAACTTAGAATGGTGCCAGACTGATTCCATGCACCCCCCACAGGATATGTTGTCCCATGGACCAGCTAACTCACATTGCCACCATTAGCCCCCCCTAAGCTTAGGCAGGGAGCGAACAGTTCTGGCAGATACTGAAAATGACAACCCTGTTCCCTCAGGAATCATGGTGACAGACCTAGGACTTTTCGCTCAGTTACTCATTCTCTCTTTCGCTCAAAGAAACATACAAAATATACATGAAGGGACGTTTTTCAATATTTTTAAACCGTAGTGATTCTTGTGTAGAAAATATGTCCTGTAATGATTAATAGACAGAAGCGGGCAAAGGTTATGAGTGGCAAAACAGTGAATAAAATGAAGAGTTCCACCTTGCTGTTGAGACCGCATATATATGCATACATATACAGTATTTATAACAATCTAGAGTACTCCTACGATGCAAACCCTAACCTACTTGTCTAGGGTGTGAATGTATGGTCTACCGAGAAACCTCCCTCTGGATAATCTAATCCCTGTATCTTGTGGTTAAGAGTGTTGGACCCCATCTTGGTCACAAACTGGATACCCCTCACGGAGATGTCAGTTAGCTGCTAGGCGAAAGCTTCAGCAAGCAGGGACCCCTCGAAGTCAGCAAAAGCGTTTCCTCTGATTGTAGTTGCAACCAAAAGGATATATATAGAAAAAGGCATCCTTGCCTCGGGCCGTGATTGTGAACAGGCTGCCTATTGTTTGTATTCCACGGATAGCTGCGTTGCCATATGAATGTATTAACAAACACATTTGCACGCACATGAAGGCCTTGTACATAATGCCAAGGCAGTGTGAGAGTGTTCTCACAAAGTTCTTTTGTGTCAGCAGGGGTTGGTGTTTCTTAGACACTAATCCAATGGTGGCAAATGCAAATGTCTGTCAAAAGTCGATGTGACAAAGGGAAGGCAACTTTAGGAAGGAACTGTGTACATGTAAATTGGCACTATTTCCTATAAGGCCTAATCCGGGCACACGACAATTGCCTTATGATTACATAATGGTAGACATAATTTAATCCTAAAGAAAGGATGGCGAGTAGGTCCTTCAAGGTGTGGATAGCACCTTTCCAGGCTAATGTCTGGAAAGTGACAACTGCAACTCTTTCCAGGCATATTTCCACTTAATTTTTGCAGGTGAATATGTACCTGGAAATATTGGACACATACAGTGGCGTCACTAGGGGATTGTGGACAGCACTGGGTGACACCATCACATGGGGTGACACCGTGGGACACAAGTAAAATGTGGAGGTAGGGAGTGCGGAGGCAGGGCACAGGGGGGTGCGGAGGTCAGGGCACAAGGGAGTGCGAAGCTAGGGGCACAGGGGAGACGAAGGTAGGGGTACAGGGGACTGCAACGGTAGGGGCAGATCGAAGTGCGAAGGTACGGGGCAGAGGGGAGTACGGAGGTATGGGGCACGGAGGAGTGCGGAGGTAGGGGGAGTGTTGAGGTACAGGCACAGAGGGGTGCGTAGGTACGGGTGAGGGCGGATTTATGTGGCACATGGAAAATGTGGAGGTACGGGGCACGGAGGAGGCTCCACCGGAGAGAAAGAAAACAAGATGCTGGGAGGAAGCCAGAAGACACAGCTGCCATTTCCTATTTATGCTCAGCCTTCCTATGCACTGCTTCTGCGATTATTTACACGGAGGCGCTGAACTAAACTGTGCCGAATACATTATGGCCTTACAAACACACAATCACTCTGTGGCTCCCGCCGACCAGCGCCAGATACATTTCCAAATCATATAAAATGACAAGATGGGCCCGCAGCCAGCCTCGGATAGACGTCGGTGTCAGCTGGGGGCTCCCCCCGCCCCTGGGCTGTCTCACTCAGGGCCTTGTTTTTTTTTTTTTGTTAATTATTTTCAGGGGCTTGCTATTGATTTGCCCCACTGCGACCCCGCTCAGCACTGCACCCAGTGTCAGTGCCATGAAAAAATAAAATAACAAATGCCACTTCCGAAAATACCACTTTTCTTTTTACAACTCAGGATCCGAGCAAATAACGGCCCGGGGTTTATATTTACGGCGATCTGCCGACATCTTACAGCAGACTGCTCGAGGCGCGGGCCGAGTGGACTTTTCCGTACATTTTCTTATTCTAGGCGATCCTTGCAGGCCCTGCCCTGTGTCTGTGGCAGCAGTGGCATCACTAGGGGTGTGCGTGGGTGCGGACCGCACGTCACCATGATTTACTGCACTGGGTGACACCAACCCTAGTGATGCCGCTGGACACATAACCAATTTCTACCAAAAGAACAAGGTACTTACCTTTGATAACTCATTTTCTGATAGATACCAAGAGTCACCTCCAACTGTAACTGCCATCGGTGTTCCACTAGGCAACAGGGACTGTATTTGACTGCCCTAGATCCTGGCAGGTTTTTTGTAGTCAGGGATATGCCCTGAGGGCCTCATCTACAAGAAAATGTCACAGCACGGTGCCGCAAGCCATTTAGCTGCGCTGTGCTGCATCATTTTCAAAGCACAGGGATGCGTTGTATTAACAATACGATGCATCCCTGTGCTTTCCCCAGTGCTGGCGCACAATTTGCCTCCATGCACCAGCGCAGGCATCCTTGTACCATGGTGCAAGGGTGCCTGCGTTGCGGGGATAATTGTTTTTGTGCAGTAAGGGACACCTTCCTGCACAAAAACTATCTTTAGTGGCATTTTCCTCTTTCTATGTGTGCTGCAGAATGCAGCACATATAGAAAGAGGAAAAAACTGAGAGAAATAAAAGTATTTGTCCATGCTGTGCCATTCCTACACCACCCCCCTCGGGAGGCGTAGGATTCTGACGTATTCCCAGATTACAAAATGTTGTAAATTTGGGAATGTGTCAAGTTCCATGGATGTTGCGTGGGAACACCCACAGCAGCACCCTTGGAACTCCCCTTTCACACAGAGTAATGCGTGAAAGGGGCCCATATTTGCAAGGCCATAAAAAGTCACGCAGGGTGACTTTACATAACCTTGTAAATATGGGCAAGCCCATTGCGCTGCCTGTGCATCAAAAAAGTGGCGTACTGGCAGTGCAATGGGCTTGTAAATAACCCCCTGAGCATTCAGCCACTTCCAGAGATGAAGAGCCTCCTGGCACAGGGCCCATAACCCCACTTCGCCCTGTTTGTTGCAGTACCACATGGTAGTCATGTTGTCTGTGAGCACCTGCACCCGTTCACCCTTGATGGCTGGAAGGAATGTCTTCAGTGCCAAGCAAATCACTCACAACTTCAACAAGTTGTTGTGCATGCAAGCTTTCACCAGAGATCAGAGCCCTCTGATCTTCACCTCTCACAGGTGACCTCCCCAACCCAGTAACAATGCATCCATCACAACCATTCTGTGGGGTAGGGAGAGGTGTCTGCCGCTGGTCCAATTGTAGTTGAGCAGCCACCACTGCAGGTTGTTCGCAGTCTATTTTGACCCCTGAACATAATCAGAAAGATTGCCTTGGTGCTAAGCCCACAGATCCCACTGCAGAGCCAAGCCAAAATGTGCCTCCTTGCATGGTTCACAAGCAGGATATAAGAGACCAAGAAACCTCAGAGCTGACATCACTGAGACCCATGCTGCAGGTTTAAACTTCAGGATCATAGCCCTAATGTCCTGGACTCTTTAAGACGGAGGAATGACTCGGAACAGCATTGTAGCCAGGATTGATGTATCAGAACCGCATTGTATCCAGGATGGCTAAGATGAAGAAGAGCTGCTGTGAAGGAGTCAGGTGTGACTTTGCCACCCGAATGATGTCAATAGGTCACCAGTTGTCTGGTGGTGGTTTACGACTGTTTGAGGTGAGTCCACCTTCAGCAGCCAGTCATTGAGATATTAAAAAAGGGATTCCCAACCTCTGTAGATAGGCTGCAACCACCATCATCACCTTTCTGAAAACCCTAGGTGGACTGGTAAGGCCAAAAGGGAGCATAGTGAACTGAAAGTGCATTTGGCCTACCTGAAACTGCAGGTAACATCTTGCAGGACAGGGATGTGAAAATATGCTTCCTGAATCCAGGGCAGACGGAACGTGGGGCCAGGGTCAGCATTTTGAAGTTGTCCTTCCAGGAGAGATAAATTGAGTCTAGGTCTAGGATAGGGTGGAGGCCTCCATCCTTTTTAAGCACCAGAAAGTAATGGGAGTAACAACAAGTCCTGAGTTCTGATGCCGGGACCCTCTGTATTGCCCCCTTGTCCAGGAGCTTGTTGCCTCTGGAAGCCTGGACACTATCGGCCCAATCCCAAGCCTTGATTTTGGAAGAAGTGGCAGGCCTGTTGCTGCTAAGGTGGGCATTGTCTTTGCCTCTGCACTTAACCCTTACTGAAGCCTCAAAAGGGGCACTGCTACTCAGGGAACTGCCGAGCTGGGTGAGCTCAACCCAGGGAGCGGACAGTGTCCCTGCTCTGGTTAAACCTATCAAGGGCAGAGTCCACCTTCGCTCCAAACAGTACTTAGCTGTTCAATGGCATCTCCATAAGAGATTGTTGTGCATCTGCAGAAAAGCCAGTAGAGCAAATTCAGGCATCCATGCAGGTGAGGATTGCTCTACCCATTCAGTCAGTAATATCCATACCAATGTTGATAGAGTATTTCACTGCATCCTGTCCATCCAAGATAAACTTCTGTACGGTTTGACAGCCATTGTCTTAGATCATTGGCAGGAAATCCACCACTTTGTCCCATAATATGTACAAATATCTGCTAAGGAGGCATGTAGTGTTTACAAACTGAGGGCATGGCTGGCAATTGAGAACATACGTTTGGCGAATACCTCCATTTTTATTGATTCCATGTCAGGCAGCGTGGTAGGCAATGCATTCGAGCTCAAGCTGCTCATTGATGCGTAGACAACAAGGGTGGCATACTGCAAGAGGAAGTCTGTATCACCGGAAGCAGTCTATGCGGCCTCACCTCCTGTCTATTGACTGAAGGGCAACATTCTGGTTTAGACCAGATGACCACCAGCACATCAGTTAAGGCCTCGTTAAGGAGAAGCAGAAGCTCCTGAGTAGATTGTGGAGGGTCAGGACTTCTATAAGGAACATAGTTTTGACCTCATGGGTTGACTGCCTTTAAGTGTAGGATCTGCTGTGGCATAACTGCCTGTTCATGGTGGGACTGAAGCGGGGCTAGCATCAGGATCCAATTCTCATTAGTGTTATGGTGTTGTGCTGATGCTCTCTGCCGGATTGCCCGAAGACCTTGTGCCTTTACCCTCTACTTTTTTGCTGGCCTTAGGACTCTGTGCGCTTTATCACTGCTCACAAGTGCTAAAGTGCATGTGCTCTCTCACGTAAGCATGGTAGAAATGGCTTACACCCAATTAGCATATTCAATGTTCTTATAAGTCCCTAGTAAAGTGGTACTACATGTACCAAGGGCCTCTAAATTAAATGCTTCTAGTGGGCCTGCAGCACTTATTGTGCCACTCGCTTAAGTAGCCCTTTAAACATGCCTAAGTTCTGATATTGCAGCCTGAGTGTGCAGTTTTAAACTACCATTTCGATCTGGCCAAATAAATCTATTATCAATACACTACAAAAGGGTCTTTAGGGAGCAAGTGACCAGACCAAACACTCACCACTCCCTAATTTCAACAAAGGAAACCTTTTGCCAGGCCCAAACCTTACTTTTTAATACATATAAGTCACCCCCGGGAGAGGCTCTGGACAGCCAATAGGGCAGGGTGCAGTATAATTACAAAGAGAGATATGTAAATGATCTGGTAATGAAAAGCTCTCAAATTTGTTTTTCATTACTGCAAGGCCGGATTCTCTAATAGGATAACATTGGAGTTACCTTATTACATTTATTAAGCTGTAACTTTCAAATGGGAACAGGTAAACAATTTATGTTTGGTGTATTTGGAATTGTAATGAAGAATTCTTTTTTATGGTGTAGTCGGATTTTTGTTACAATTTTTAAAACTCCACTTTTAGAAAATTGACATTTTCCTACCTTAGCCATTAAGTGCATGCAACCTGTCTCTGGGTCCCATTACTGGGTGTGGTTGGCAGTTTGTCATTGTGTATTCCTCCTAGACAGCCACACATAATAGAGAGCTCAGGTGTGCCTGGATGGGCTATCACTGGCATGATGGGTTGAGAAAGTTAGGCACAGCCTCACCTACACATGAAAAGGCTGTGTCCTGACTTCACGTAAACAACAGCATATCACCCATAGCTGTTCTGGGCCGGGGCAGGGGAGATAGGAACCTGTGCACTTCAAAGGGAAACCTCTAGAAGCTTCCCCAACTTCAAAAGGGCACAGATATAAATATTCGACCTCAGATACCAACTCTTCAGTACAGTTCTAGACCTGTGTAGACTCTGCTGCTGTGCTGCTAAAAGGACTGCCACCCTGCTGGACTGCTGCCCAAGTCAGAGGGATTTGGACCTGTGCATGAAGCCAGGACTCCCAGAGTGACTCCAAAGGCTAGTCTGTTGGCCTCCTGTTCGGAGTTGCAGAGACATAACAGTCTCCTAACCACCTGAACCAGTTTCCCAATCCAGCTGAGATGAGCCCCAGGACCCCTAAGTGGTGCCCAGCAGGTTCTGAACCCTATGTGAGGCCTCACTTGAACAGCCCGCCAAAATGGCGTTCTGTCAGCCCGACCCTTTGCGCAACAGTATCGACTGCTCGCATGGAGCGCCACCCCAAAAATAACAGCCTGACCATTTGCGATGATGCAGAATCTTTACACTACAGCAACACCTATCCCTCCACCACGAATGGGACTTTTTGCACTGGACTGAGCAGGTAACTTTTCCGCGGAACTAACCTGGTCCCTGTATCCGACCCCTGCTCTATCCTTGTCGGCCTGAACTTGTGACTTTCTCCCGGTCTTGCGCGACCAGATAGCCGCGAATAGTGCTTTAAGCTTTTTGCCACTATTTTCACCTAAAATCTTTAAAATTGCACATCTCTGGTTCTACTGATCGGATTTTGGAAGTTTGGTTTTGCGTCATGTATTGAATTCTACTATAGTTTTCTAAATTGCTATGGGATTTTTTGTATGTTGCGTTTTCACTTTAGTACTGTTTGAAGTGATGAAGAAATACTTAACACATTGCTTCAAAGTTAAGCCTGACTGCTCTGTGCCAAGCTAACAGAGGGTTGAGCAAAGGTTAATTTAGGGTTTGCTTGTGTCTCACCCAGACAAGGATTGTGGTTGCTGCCCCTCAACCAGTAGCCCAATTTCTTACATAGTCATCGTGTGACTCCTAGTGGTGGGAGTGGCGGAAAAAAGGAGACCCATGCTTTGATGTCTTGTGCTTATTGTGGGACTTACTCAAGTTACCTGAGGCCTGTGACCTCGAAGATGGCCAATCACTGGAGCTGCTTTTAGAATTACAGCATGTCCACGCCCTCGATTTTGAGTGGGACTGTCATGCCTTTGACTTCGACTGTGAGTGCTTTTTTTACCTCCAAAGTTCAACAACTGATAATTTGGTTTCCTGGTCATGGATGGCCTTTTTGTTCATTTTTGCATGTTATGGGCACTACGCCAAGTCGTGTTTGGAACTGAGGTACCATAGGTAGACGCCTTGGGTGTCCATCACTGATATCTGCCGGTGACAGTCACAACACAAGTTAAACCCTGTTGTTTTAGGGGTGGCGTTGTCTGCACACTGAGGAAATTTGAGGAAAAAATCTCTGTCACGAGTGATAGGATTGGAAAGTTGCAGATCTGCTTCAGCAGGTGCGGAAAGAAAGGAATTAGCATCAGCATGCAGAGTTGGCAAATTTATAGTGGACCCAGCTCATGTCCAGGGTGGGATGGACCTGGCATGGAGCCGCATTATGTCACCTGTTGACGTACAAGGGAATTGGCACAAAAGTTTCCGGATCCAGTCTAGCACCCGGGGAAATTCACAAAGTGTAGAATCTGCGGTTAGATGTCTCTATCAGAAACAGGAGTTTTATGGTGCACACTGAATCAGCGACCTCCTTGGAGACAGCCCTTTGTGTTACTCAATCCATTTCTGGTGCTGTGTAGTTTTGCTTCCGGATGCCTGCAGTAGGGATCAACTAGGTGAGCAGGAGCTCATGCAGTACATCTGAATGGCATGAGAGAACAGGGAAGAATAGAAGTATGCACCAGTGGAGAGAACGTAGGACAGCATGGGGGATACTATGAACAGAGAGGCAGCAGAAGATGGGCTAATAAAGCTGACTCAGAACACAAGTAAGCCCTGAGAAGAACAGCATCCACCAGAGGACAGGAGGATAGAACAGTGGAGGCTGGTAATGTGCATTAGAAGTGGGCTGGGTGCACACATGCACACTCACTTCCACTCATTCACAGCCATACACACTCACACCCGCAAATTGGCTAGCAAACAGCTGCCCACATACTCACACCCATCCATTTATAAACAAATGCACACACATGGTCACAACCATCTATTGATAAGCACACACTTGCTCACATACTCACAACCATTCATTCACAAGCACATACGGATGAACAAACACTCACACACACCCATTCATAAGCAAAGCCATGCATACATTTGCACTCACCCATTCAGAGCACAAGTGCCCAAATACACCTGTAGTCATATATGCACACTCTCACTCAATGAGAAGAGGACCTTCTTAATGCACCACAGAGTGGGGTGGGGTAAAAGAGTCTGGCTGATTCCACCACACTCTGTGAAAAGGTAAAGAAGGGCGATGTGAGGCATTGCTGAAAGGCAGTCAGCCTGGGGCCTTCACGGCATATTCCTGAAGCATGAAGGGTTGACTCTATCAGTGACACTTCTCCTCATCATGAGAGGAGGATTTCCACTGGGCTTTGCCAGGCTGGTGATGTTATGGCCCAGAGGGCTCTGAGATTTTGCAGTCAAGAAAAACTTGTCTCAGGCTGGCAGGCATAGACACATTAGCTCATGTTAAGCACCTGCCTGCCTGCCTGGCCCTGACATGGTGAGTGTCTGTCAGGCTGACCATTTCATCAGCTTGATAGACGCTCATCATGCTTTGAAAAAGAGGGAGGAGGTGTGAGGGTGGAGCCGAGCACCAGTAACGATGGGCCGCCTCTGGGTTGGAGAGATCGTTTGGGGGGGTGCATCAGGGAGAGTGGGGTAGAAGAGGAGAGAAAGTACAGACTCACTAACTGGGTGTGTTCTGCAGTTCTTAAAGAATGTTCATTGGCTGTGTTCTCACTTCTTAGAGCACAGCCTCGGGAATTGTACGTTTCACTTATAAAGCAAAGCCAACTCATTTGCTGCACAGCCTCTTGCATTAGTTGTGGGTCACACACCTTGGAATACAGTTTCACTCCTTGGGTGTTTAGGTTATTGTCTCACAGTGCAAGTGTCACTTTTTGACGCATACCCTAACTCATCATATGTCAGTCCCAAACCTTGGTGCATAGTCTCACACAATTGGAGGTAGTTCCACATTTTGCATAACAGTGACGCTCACTGGATATGAGACCCACACTTTGGTGCTGAGTGTTGTTTCATACCTTGGCACCCAGGCTCATTCATTGGGTGTGACATGTACTTCTTGTAGCACAACCACAACGTGTGTGTTGTACATCTTGAAGCACAAACTCACTCATAGGTTTAAGTATTGGGTCTTGACCTGACTCACTGGGTCCGCACCTCTCTGCACAGTGTAATTCATTAGGGATGAAACCCACACCATTGGATACATTCCTCCCACTTGGTGTGAAGTCTGACTTGGATATTGCCCCATTGAATTTAACACCAGGGATTTTCTTGTAAAGCCCCTCAAATCTCAGTTTTGAAATCACTCCTTATGTTTTGTCTGTGATATGCTCATCGGTGAAGTGGAAGGAGGCAATCAGTGGAAGGGCCTGGAGAAGAATTCCAAAACACGCTTCTGCTTAGAGCAATCATTTGCAAAAATGTGGTGTTTCTGTAGAGAAAATATCTGTAAGTTTGTCTTTTGCCTGTGACCTGTTTCAGGGTGAGAAATCCGGATTTCAGAGAGGCAGAGGAGAGGTAAATGAAAAGGGCACTGGGGACAGAGGCTGGTGAGGGACCAGGGTTCACCCACCCAAAGCAAAAAACAACCAACGAGTTACAACAGAACGTGGTGGCCATGGTGTGCAGAAGGAGGCAGGGACAACCTATGTGGACTATGCAGGGTGACCACGGACAGATGAAGAGAGTGGGTGGGGTGGGGGTTAGTGAGTCCTGAATAAAAACGTGACTGCAGAAAAGGGGTAAATGTGTGCTCACTGGGGCTCCCATGAGCTTGATCTGTGCTAGTGAAGCAGCCCTAGGCTTATGGGGGCATATTATCAAGACAGGCGATAGAATTATTGCCGCTTTAGCGGCAGAAAACTGCCGCTAAACGGTGATAATGGACTTGATAATATGCTCTATGGAATTCCAATTGAAACTCAGGTTAGAAGTCCTTCACATCTAACATGGGCTTCAATTGGAATTCCATAGAGCATATTATCAAGCCCATTATCGCCGCTTTAGCGACAGTTTTCTGCCGCTAAAACGGCGATAATTTTATCGTCTGTCTTGATAATATGCCCCTTAGTGTCTTTAACTGTTTAATAAAGTAAGAGAGAGTTCATTCTGGAAAGGTGATTTTCTGCACTTGGGAGGAGAGGAACTGCAACGTACATGCAAATCCAGTTTTAGCTATAAATTCAACCAAGCTTTGGCAAAGACACCAACCAGGTCTTGCCTCTGGGACCTGTCACCATTGCTGATGGTTTTTCATGATGCTGTAGAGAATTGAGGGAAAAGCAAAATGGGGGGGACAGCAGATAGTGTGAAGGTTGGGGGGGAGAAGCACTCAAGAGAGCAAGCGGCACACAAGGGAGGCAGCAACAAAGGCGCGTGAGTAACCTGGGGGAGAAGCTCACACAGAGTGGGGGTGAGGGAGAACAACACGAAGGGCAGAGGCAAGGGAAAAGTAAACAGGACAGAAACATGGACCGTGGGCGTCATTTGTGGGAAGCACACAAGGGAGAGAGCTTGAAACTACATGAACGTTCATGGAGTGCTTAATCAAAAAGAATAAAGTGGTTCCCTAAAAGAGGCATTTTCCTATTTCTATGTGTGCCTCTTTCTAATGCAGCACACATAGAAATAGGACGAAATGAGGATTAATAAATATATTTCTTCCCGTTACACCTCACCTGCAGAGTTGTAGCATTTTGACGCATTCCCAGGTCTACCACTAATGGTAAATCTGGCAAAAATTAATTGAGGCAAAACCTTGATAAATGTGGGCCTATATATTTTGAGAAGAAATAATTGAGCACTTACAGCTTTTTCTATGACTTGTATATGAACTGATTGTGTATGCCTGACAGCAGAGGATTTCTACTCTAATATAACAGCATTAGCCTCCTCTAAAAAGCAATAAATTGCAAGGTACCCACAAGGAAATAAGGATAAAACTCAAAATAAAAAGTAAATAGCATTTCTTATAAAAACACATCCAGAATTATTTATATTTCTGAAGAATATTTACAATCAGGATGTACCTTTATTGGAGTAGTTTCATATTTATTAATAAAATTACTACTTTTCACTCAGTCGAAGTAATCAAGCAACACAGACACACAAGTAAAATTCAGCATTTTTTTCTGCAAGATATGTCACACTAGTGTGCTGTAGGACCTCAGGGAAATTAACATGTGTAGTCAATTCATGACCTGCTGGCGAATCAATTCTTAATGGCCAATGGCACCTCCCTCTTATAGGCACTAAGACCGTCAATCAACCACCAACTTCAAAGGGACAGTTTCATCCTCCCAACCAACTATAAATCAGAAAAAAACTGGCCCCAGATTAACGGTGGGTTTTATTTGTGATCTGCTGTAAAATTTGTGTGTATTCAGAAAAAAACAACACAAGCCTGCTAAAGAATCTGTGTGTGATGAGGAGAAATGTGACCATAATTTGACCAAGAATTAATCTTTTTAACAGTTTGGATATGTACTCTTCATGTACCGTAGAATTTATTCCAAACACACTGCAACTTTAGCACATAATGTCTGACGGACTTTACTCTTGGTCTGCTACTTTACCTACTTCTGGTCAAATAGGGCACTGAGCCTTTGTGCGCTTCCCTAGCAACAGTGGAATTTTCCTTCGATCTGCCTAAGAAGTCGCCAGTGGTCAATGCACATCCGATCTGCTGCAGAACTTCCTTTTGAAGGTCCCAGGAGAGTCCGAGCTTAATTTGATTCAGTATGTAGCACTGATGATTGTGACTTCCACAATGTAGACCTCATGAACCTATTCCTTTATCCTCGATCAGCACAAGTGTTTAACCACTGATCCACTCAAGGATTTAGTCACAGCAAAGTCCAGAATTTACATCTGAATAGTTCATTACTTCACCCTTGATGAGCATAAGAACTTATACCAATCAGTTACAGAATATTATCCTCCTTCGTGAAATCAGCTCATGGGGTGAACCCTGATCAGCACCAGTGTTTTCCTTGTGTGAATCAAGGATTTAGCAATGTATAGCTCCACAGTTGTGAAATGTGCTCAATTGTTTGTCCTCAATCACCTCCAGAATTCAGCCCCTGATGAACTTCACAATTCTGCATTGATTTCTTCAGTGATAGATCATGATTATCGTAAGATTTAGAAAAAAACTTAAATCCGGTATTTGTAAAGCGTAAACTAATCACCCCTACGGATCTCAAGGCACTGGGGGGCATCGGGGAGATTAAGTGAGCTAATGCCCAGAGTCACATGGTGCTGAGCTGCGCTGCTGCTGGCGCAGGGATCGATCAGTGAGCCCTGCGCTCCGTAGTCAGTCGCTCTAGCCGCTCCTCCAGACCGCTCCCTATCAATGGAGTTTATACCATTAAGCTCCATATTTACTGTCAATAAAATCCAGCACTGCCTCTTACCTGATGTAAATACCACCACATAATCTATTTTATGTCCAACTGAGAAATGGCCTTTAACCTGGTGCACAACCTAGCACCAATCTTCCCTAACTTTCCCATGATCAGATGAGACTCCTTTTCATTTGAAGGCTCTACCGCGGCATCCCAAAATTCTTCCCTTATTTGTTATCTAAAAGGGTAGGCACTATCCCTTGCATGAGACTCTTGAGAGCCTGGAAAATTCCACAAATGACCAAAATGTTGAGGAAAAAAAAGCTTCTGGGCAGAAGAGAGATTTTTTAATCCAGCAACCAGAGCCCAAAGCTGAGACAATAAAATGAGATTTTAATATTTAATGAAAGTTCCCTATCAGGCGCCTCCAGCAGCAGCCAGATTGCCATTCTTTGTCAAAGATAATTTAATTTTAGTTTTTTTTAATGAACTGCGGTTTGTCCAGGGGGGGCGCTTGCCGACGCTCCTCTCCCACACATAAATCAGTAGCCAATGGATCCTGGAGCGCGAGCCGCAGCCCGGCAGACTCTCTCAGCCGGTGCTATTAAGTGTGGCCTGACCACAGTTAGCGCGTGGCTTCTTTAATGGGTTAGAGCTGGGAGCGGAACGCGCCCATGGATTTTTCATGCGCGAGTCGTGAGGGATTCTGTGAAAGCGACCTTCGCATCCGTCTCTCCTGCCCCCTTCTTCTAGGAGCGAGAATGAACAATGTGGGTCTTCCTTTCTCGTGAGCTATACCTTAATTACTTATTGCCTTTTTTTACACTTTTATACAGCAGAGAAAAGTCGCCAAAAGCCTGAAATTCTTGTAGAGAAGAAATCGAACCACGTGTTCTTTATATAAAATATAAAATAGAGAAGAAAATCCGGAATAGAGCGCCATTGCAAGAGCAAGGGTTTAAATGAGTGAAAAATCGGAACCTTCTTTTGAAAAATGGTTGCGTCATGACCAATTCTGCCTCGGCGCTGGAGAGCTCGCAATGCTTGCTGCCGAACAGTGGCGTGACGGGGCCCCTTGCAGAATGTGAAGAGGGGCCCTCGAGCGAGTCTCCAATGTCTCACGGATATTCATTGCCCCCCACTGAAGATTTACGGGGCCCCTGAAGGGCTAGGCCACCCTGCACCGTAGTCGCTGCAGGAGCGCGTGTTAGGCCCCTTGGAGCTTGAAGCTTTGCTGTTTCTGCAGCTGAGCTCCGCACCCGCACACAGAGACCATATTGTTGTCTATAATAAACTCAGCCAGTCAATAACCCTGTCCCCAGCTCGCGAAGGCTGTGCGATGCCAGTGAATATTGATCCCATGCGGCGGAGCGATCATGTGCAAAAGAGACATTTGTTTTGAAACCAATCCGACGGGTGTTGCCTCCGCGACATCCCGCAGTAAAGACAGAGACATTTCTCTGGCTCGTGCTGCGCGGCCTCCTGTTGGTGACTCACCCTCGTGGTCACTTCATTTAATGACGCCAGTGCTTAGGGGGAGATTCGCCTGCCTTACATAACATGTATAAATAGACGGGATTAAAAATGCAATATGCAGTGAAAACATGAGGGAGTAAAAGACACACAGAAACGAGCGCTGGCAATGCCAGGCTACTTAACCGGCCTCAGTATTGTTCGTGCAGAGTGAAGGGAGGAAGCTGTCTGCACCAGCTGCCCGTCCTTCTGCATGAGGCTGGCTGCACGAGGCTTGCCTCCTCTAATCCCCAGCTCTTTGATTGCGGCCTAACCGTGTGACCCATAACTAAACGGGTGACTAGGTCAACTGCGAGGCTCGTGAGCAGAGACCCAGAGAAACGCTGATGGTGACGGGACCCCCTTAAGCAAGGGGGACCCTTCCCCTATTGACCCCTTACTACATTATGATATTTCCTGGAACTGGATCTCGGTCTTGGGCTCATGGTGTGGCTCAACACCCTAGTAATAGGGCCACCATTTCCCCATAAACTTCAGTGTTGGGGGGGCTGATTGGTGTATAATTACGGGCCACTTTGCGTGCATGGGTGTGGGTGTACGTGTATGTGAGAGTGGCATTGTGAAAGAGCCGAACAGATATACTACATCGCTAATCTGTAAAGGAGAAAAGGAAGTTCCCCCCTGCCCTTCACCCTATCCGGAAATGTGTTCCATTTGGACATCTCTTTTGGCTCAAGCTACCGACACAACTCCTGGTCCCAGGGAAAAGCACTTCTGTGTAAATCTGCCCCACCCCTTGCTTCATCATGCTCCACTGCCCATAGACAACACAGAACCTTTCAACTTCCCTATGAATGTATGTGAAGAAATCTGAAACAGATGGAATTGAATTATATGATGTGTTTCTCATGTCTGTCTTAGATCTGCAATTTACAAAGAAGATCCAACCTCGCATCTGTTAATGTGACAGGAAGCTGCAAAGATGCAGCCAGCCTGGTGGCTGTATGTGGAAGAGTGTATTCTGCCTGGTTGGGAGTGGGTTGCTGGCCCATCTCCCATCAACAATTCACTCCAGCCTTTTGAAGACTTTTAGCAACTAAACGTCTGTGAATCTATGGTCAATCTTGGGCCAGGAGATATGGGCTGAATGAATCTCCTAACTCGAGAAGCAGTGTGACGTTTTGCTTTTGCCACTCAATTGTTTGCTGCTGGATTTCTAATTGTGCTGCCAAAATGGAGACCTCCAGTGAGTCCAAGGCAACCTAAGGTACCGTGCATAGAGCCTTCAAGACAATCCTAACCACATAGGTGGCAAGCTACTGCGCAACAACAAAGTGCGGTTAAATGGACCCCAAGGATAGTTGCATCTCTCTGGAAGGATTACTGTCCCAGAAGCTCTGAATGAACATTTTGTTAGCATGAGGAGCACCATTTCACTACACTGGTGTCACCTATCATCCTTCCTGTACGGGCATTAACCCTCAACGACTTTGGGGCTGGGTACCATTAAAATAACCAAGAGCCTAGGCAGAGGCGCAACTAGAGCCAAATTTCGGGGGGGGGGGGGGGGGCTGAGCAAAAATTTCGGGGGGGGCTGAACTTTAATCAATAGGCAGAGTGGAGCTGCAGGGGCTCTTAGAATGGGGTGAAACAACAGCAATGCCTCATTAACATGCAAATGGTCTTTTAGAGACCTGTGAAGTGCTCGGGTGCGGCTGCTTTTTTGCCCAGGAAGGTGTCTCATCCCGGGCTGCCACACACGACGGGGGGGGCTGAAGCCCTTTGAGTCCAATGGGTGTTGCGCGCCTGAGCCTAGGTGCAAACCCATCCCAATGTGCTGTGCAGAGTCCCAGCAAGAAGTGATTCCCTGCACCACCAAATGCTAAACTTGTTAACCATTTTGCAAGTTCTATTTAGGGCTTATGGGTCAATTTTTGTCCCAGCCTTACAAACATACTTTTTAGGTGTTAGACAGCCTTACAACCCCCTTCACAACCAAAAGAGCTTTCCTGGGGTACCTGGACAATTATTCCTACTCAACTATCATCTATGGTCACAGAACTACAGCTCTGTCTTTGTATCCAGAATTAAAATCAGCCCTTGAGCTGAAAAACTTGGCCATAATACTGCAGAAAGTTTATTAGAATGTGTGAATAGTTCAGCTAAAGACCTGTATATTGCTCAATATTGAAGACTTCAGAATGTTCCTTACTTATAAATACTTCAGCTAGAGACTTGTATGCTTCTCAGACTTCAAACCACTTCTGTTTGTTTTAGCTGATAGGCCCATACCAGACCTAATCCCCAGCATCCCGAATGAACACCTATAGACCACCCCGCCTTCAAGAGTGCTAGGTGGTTCCTAGAACTTCTCTGATGTAGGAAATGGCCTGAATTTGCAGCACAACAGCACGGATCTGAGCACAATAGAAATCATGCTATTGCTTTGAGATAATGTTCAGTCTAAACTTTAAAACTCTCAAAATGGAACTGATAGCAGAAATAAAAGTGTATATGGCGAGGGAAATGAATGCGGAATGCGGATGCAATGAATGCGGATGCAGTGAAGCAACCATGTCAAATAGGACAATTAAAAGTAACAGAGATCATGGATAGATTAGTGGTTAAAAGAGTATATATACCACAGAGAGACTGTGAACTAGGAATGCAAATGCACCAGCACTAGGTTTCCAGGACAACCACAAGTCATCCTTGTTTAAGGGTTGTGCCATTTCGCATAAAATAAGTGGAGAAAGAGGAAGTTATGGAGATAGAGGAAGCCATGCAAACTGAGTGAAGAAAGAAGGGAGCTTCAGAGATATAATCTTACAAGGGAACACATTTAGAAGGAGAAAAATAGGAACACTCCTCTGCTTCAAGGAAGATGGAACCATCAAGACAGTGTCAGAAAGCACATATCTTGTAGTTTCGGGTCCAGAGAGAAGTAATATACGCTTCCACACTTTAACAAATCCACTACTGATCCATCACGGTTGCTGTATGCTAGCTGGCAGTAGAGCTGGGGAAAGGGAAATTGGATAAGAGAAGGAAAACAGAGACACTTGAGATCATCTCTCTGACTCGTCAGATCTGCTGACCATAGACTTCAAGTGGCCATAGTAGTTATCTAAAAAACATAAGATTATTTGCGCAGCATCTATTTCGAGACATATGCAGATTCAATGATAACATTCAGGTGATCTTTATATCCCTGACTTTCTTGTGATGTGGAACATCTGATACCTCTGAAAACGGAATACAAGTAGCACTGTGATGTAGTTTACATGCCAGCTATTTTCGAAAAATAGTCACGTCGTGAGATTTAGCATTCTACATGAAAACAAAAACCATACATTTGGAGATTGTGATGCTGATAATTTCACTTGTTTTCTTTTGATACTTTCTGTTTTTAATTCATTGCCTACATTCTGCTCCTCGTTGTGTTGCAAATTTAGAAAACACCAAGTCTGCTTGCTCCTATAACTGCCTACAGAAAATAATATTCTCATAAATCAAATACATTAATGTAAAAAAGAAAGTCAGAAGTCTATAATCCACTGCACAGTTACTTCATTGTAAATCAAAAGTCTTCCTCACCTGAAACATTAACTAGGTTCTTCTTTCACTCTCTTATCACTCTATCATTACTCAGATATGCTCAGACGCAGTTCAAGCAAATGCCTGGCTCCATCATGGGGACTTTAAAGACACGGGGCCCTCTATTATAGGCACTGTTGAAATAAAGAGATTGTGCACTCTTTGTGCTTCACAGGAAGTTAAGATTCAAGCATCATGCATGGCACTTGCATTCCCCTGTTGAGGAATGGACCACTATGTTACAGCATGTCAAAATTCTGAGCTCTGTAGTCATAATGCACCTCCCCAAAAAATTCCAAGTACATCTCAGCAGGTCAAACTGCAATTCCATGTTATGCCCCATTTATAGTGGAGAAACTTGAAATAGGAGCTATTGATAGCCTCCAGTAAACATTCTACAGTGTAGTCTTATACCAGGGGTGGTACCTACTCCACCATCATTCACCCTACTGGTAATCAGGACCAAAGTCTACAATCTTGCATTCTCAAACCATCCGTCACCATGTAGAGGACTTTTAAATCCCAACATGTTCTATTAAAAACAACAGCTAAAGATTGTCCTCAGCCTCATACTGTAAAACAGTTTCTGCTACAGGAAAATCATAACAAATCTGGTGTCATTGCATATTAAGCTTATCATGTTTCGTACTTTTTGGGATTGACAAATAAATCACCAAAAGAGCTTAGTTCATATAAGACATAATAAATCTTTCCGGCAATCCTGAAAATCCTCTACCTTCTTGTGAAAAGTAAGCACAAGGGCAAATAACAACAACACTATGACCCGTGTTCGCCCATGCCCAAAAATCAGTACCAGGGATCAAGATATCCCTGCAGATCAGGCTCTCAGGGTTCAGGGTAAGCATCTGCCACCATGCAGGGGACGTTTCTGTCCCAAAGCATTCTAATAAACTAGAGCTAAGACTGCCATTAGTTTCCTACTGTGATACATCTTCTGCTACAGGAAAGTCACAACAAATAAATATGAAGTAATTGAAGACATAACTTTTGATATATATGCACAAGCATTATTTTGCCAAATTGAGCACTCCTTTGTCTGAAGTGACCTTGAAATTAACCCCTTACATATTCTTCTGCTCTCTGTCAGTATGCATGTTCCATTACGTTATGTTTTGAGGATTTGGTACAGCGCACTATCACCCGGGAGGGAATCCATTGTATGATTTAAATCACAGAAAAGGTTCAACTAAATGTTATGCCGTAGATGTCTTTTTTAAAAAATGTGTGCAAATGTCAGCTTCATGTACGCTGTCCTGCCAGTTCTGTTGTAATTCTCTGCAAATGTATTGATTATATCATTTTAGAAAATTAGTATTTCACAGCAGTTGTGTTAATCATTTTCTGCTTTGTGCATGGGCTGGTTATGGATGTGCTCTGTAATGTGTTATTAAAAATATCAATATTAGAAAAAGGGAATGTGTTACTAAAAATATCAATAGCCGAAAAAAGGAATGATGTTGAAGTCACGTCTTGTTGGTTGATCAGAGGACAGCAGTGGTGGCTGTCTCTGTACGGGGATGGGGGAGCGGGAGGGAGTAGGCATGATGTAAAAAAAAGAAATTACTTACCTTCTTCGCCGCCGCTGCACGTCTTTTCCGTAGTCCTCGCAGAGCACCGGAAGCACCCAGTCTCTTGGACTCTACCAGCCAATCACGAGGCTGCAGGAGCAGTGTTGTGATTGGTTTGAGCGGCCGAAAAGGCCGCTCAGCCAGTAACTGGGAGGCTGGGATGTTCTCCACTGGGCTGTGCAACACAGCTCAGTGGGGAACATGCCAAGTGCACATTACTGTTTGGACGGCCTCAAAGGACCAACCAATCTGTCATGCACACTTAAGGAGGGGTGTAAACCACTCCTGCTCCCTCTGACATGGGGGAGCCCAGCCCTGCCTCGTGCGACCTGGCTGGAGTCTGAGTCCCGCTAAGAAAAAACAACTTCTTGTTATTATTTTATTTTTATTTTGCACTGCTCAACAAGCAGTGGGGCAATGCTCCTCCGCCTTAGGGGAGGGGCCGCCACTGGAGCACATGTTGTGAGAGGATGTGAGAGAATGAGCCTCTTAAACGGCTTGATAGATGAAAGGGAGCGAGGGCTGTTGCAGAAGAAAGGCCTCTCGACATTCCCTTTGTGCACCTTTTTTCTATGACTGACAAGTCCTGAAATCAGACAGCTGTGGTGTAAACTGTGTCACATTGCACGATTTTCCCGATGCTCATAAAATATTATTTATCAGATATAAAAACACATTAGACTGTGGATTCGTTTGGAGTGTTTTCATCTCTGTTGATAGAACATATCAAGGGAGTCTATGGTAATGTGGTATCTACTGTCCTGCCTGCCTCCAGAATAACATTATTTTAAGATTACTAGCGAAAAACAGTCTACAAAAAGAACATTAACTTCAGATTCGTTGTAAAGGCAAAGTCTGCGGTAATAGAAAATCAAATTATTATTATTATTATTATAATTATTATTGTTATTGTTGTTGTTATTAACCCCTTCGCTGCTAGGCCTTTTCCCCTCCTGTGCTAAGCCCTTTTTGGGCTATTTGAGGTAGTGCGCGCTTAGGCCCCTGTAACTTTTTGACCACATTAGGTATCCACGCCAAATTTGCGTCCTTTTCTTCCAACATCTTGGGGATTCTAAAGGTACCCAGGGTTTGTGGATTCTCCTAGAGGGGTCACAGAAATTAGTCAAAATACAGCAATTTTTTTTTTTTTTTGTGAAAAATGTGAAAAACGGGCTGCAAATGAAAGCTTCTGGGTTTTTCTCTGCAAATGGTATCAAAAAAGGGTTTGTGGGGCTGAAATCACAATTTCTCCAGCTTTTAGGGAATGACAGACTTTTGTTAGAAAACCAACATTTTTTACACAGTTTTGGCATTTTTCTGGGACATACCCTATTTTTGCTATTTTTTGTGCTTTCAACCTCCTTCCAGTTAACGGTAGAAAAGGGTAACAAAACAATAATGGATCCTGGAAAGCTATACATTTTTGAAAAGTAGACAAAATTCTGAATTCAGCAAGGGGTCATTTGCGTAGATCCATCAAGGTTTCTTTATAGAAATTTACAGGCAAATATAGGAGAAATTAAAAATTTGTTGAAAAAAGCAGCCTCTTGAGTCAACGTTTTTACCTGTAACTTCTTCGAATTATGACATCTCTTTGAAAGCAATGTACCGTTACATCCGGTAGACCTTCCTGGTTGTGTGGACATATAGGACTTGTAGGTTCATCAAGAGCCCAACGAACCCAGAGTAGAAAAATGAGCAGCATTTTGTAATGTTTTTTTTTTTTGGTCCGGGTATATAGCAATTATTGTGGGAAAATGTATACTTGGAAAAATCGGTATGAAAGTCACCTATGTATTTCTGAAATGGGAACAAATTACAGAGTTCAGAAACAGTGCATATTTGCACATTTTCGAAATTGGGAATACTCATATTTGCATGACAATTATTGGTCATTTTTCAAAATGACTTTTTTTTTACACAATGTCTTTCATTTGGAAGGGAGAAATGCATCAAAAATCAACAGGTAATAACAGTTGCTTTACAAATTTGAACTACCCTAAGTCTCCCGAGAAAAATGGTACCTCACTTGTGTGGGTAGGCATAGTGCCCACGACAGGAAGTGGCTCAAAACCTAAGGTGAACACACCACATTTTCACACTGAAAATTTACACTTTTTTTGCAAAGAGTCTAGCTGTAGTTTTTGAACCCTAGCCCTGCCGGCACCTAGGGAAACCTAGCAAACCTATACATTTTTGAAAACTAGACACCCAGGGGAATCCAGGATGGGGTGACTTGACTGCCTCCCACCATGGTCTGTTACCCAGAATCCCTTGCAAACGTAAAAAATTGAAAAAAAAACCACATTTTCCCCACATTTCTGTGATGCAAAGTTCTGGAATCTGCGTGGATCCACAAATTTCCACCCACCCCGCGTTCCCCAAAGTCCTACAAGAAAAATGGTACCTCACTTGTGCGGGTCGGCCTAGTGCCCGCGACAGGAAACGGCGCAAAACGCAACGTGGTTTTGGAGTGAAAAATGACCCTTTTTTTGGCAAAGTGACTAGCTGTAGATTTTGTACCCTAGCCCTGCCGGCACCTAGGGAAACCTAGCAAACCTATACATTTCTGAAAACTAGACACCCAGGGGAATCCAGGATGGGGTGACTTGACTGCCTCCCACCATGGTCTGTTACCCAGAATCCCTTGCAAACGTAAAAAATTGAAAAAAAAACCACATTTTCCCCACATTTCTGTGATGCAAAGTTCTGGAATCTGCGTGGATCCACAAATTTCCACCCACCCCGCGTTCCCCAAAGTCCTACGAGAAAAATGGTACCTCACTTGTGCGGGTCGGCCTAGTGCCCGCGACAGGAAACGGCGCAAAACGCAACGTGGTTTTGGAGTGAAAAATGACCCTTTTTTTGGCAAAGTGACTAGCTGTAGATTTTGTACCCTAGCCCTGCCGGCACCTAGGGAAACCTAGCAAACCTATACATTTCTGAAAACTAGACACCCAGGGGAATCCAGGATGGGGTGACTTGACTGCCTCCCACCATGGTCTGTTACCCAGAATCCCTTGCAAACGTAAAAAATTGACAAAAAAAACACATTTTCCCCACATTTCTGTGATGGAAAGTTCTGGAATCTGCGTGGATCCACAAATTTCCACCCACCCCGCGTTCCCCAAAGTCCTACGAGAAAAATGGTACCTCACTTGTGCGGGTCGGCCTAGTGCCCGCGACAGGAAACGGCGCAAAACGCAACGTGGTTTTGGAGTGAAAAATGACCCTTTTTTTGGCAAAGTGACTAGCTGTAGATTTTGTACCCTAGCCCTGCCGGCACCTAGGGAAACCTAGCAAACCTATACATTTCTGAAAACTAGACACCCAGGGGAATCCAGGATGGGGTGACTTGACTGCCTCCCACCATGGTCTGTTACCCAGAATCCCTTGCAAACGTAAAAAATTGACAAAAAAAACACATTTTCCCCACATTTCTGTGATGGAAAGTTCTGGAATCTGCGTGGA
This sequence comes from Triturus cristatus, assembly GCF_964204655.1. Classification (NCBI taxonomy): domain Eukaryota; kingdom Metazoa; phylum Chordata; class Amphibia; order Caudata; family Salamandridae; genus Triturus; species Triturus cristatus. The sequence continues at coordinate 807,780,703 of NC_140590.1, forward strand.
TCCACAAATTTCCACCCACCCCGCGTTCCCCAAAGTCCTACGAGAAAAATGGTACCTCACTTGTGCGGGTCGGCCTAGTGCCCGCGACAGGAAACGGCGCAAAACGCAACATGGTTTTGGAGTGAAAAATGACCCTTTTTTTGGCAAAGTGACTAGCTGTAGATTTTGTACCCTAGCCCTGCCGGCACCTAGGGAAACCTAGCAAACCTATACATTTCTGAAAACTAGACACCCAGGGGAATCCAGGATGGGGTGACTTGACTGCCTCCCACCATGGTCTGTTACCCAGAATCCCTTGCAAACGTAAAAAATTGACAAAAAAAACACATTTTCCCCACATTTCTGTGATGGAAAGTTCTGGAATCTGCGTGGATCCACAAATTTCCACCCACCCCGCGTTCCCCAAAGTCCTACGAGAAAAATGGTACCTCACTTGTGCGGGTCGGCCTAGTGCCCGCGACAGGAAACGGCGCAAAACGCAACGTGGTTTTGGAGTGAAAAATGACCCTTTTTTTGGCAAAGTGACTAGCTGTAGATTTTGTACCCTAGCCCTGCCGGCACCTAGGGAAACCTAGCAAACCTATACATTTCTGAAAACTAGACACCCAGGGGAATCCAGGATGGGGTGACTTGACTGCCTCCCACCATGGTCTGTTACCCAGAATCCCTTGCAAACGTAAAAAATTGACAAAAAAAACACATTTTCCCCACATTTCTGTGATGGAAAGTTCTGGAATCTGCGTGGATCCACAAATTTCCACCCACCCCGCGTTCCCCAAAGTCCTACGAGAAAAATGGTACCTCACTTGTGCGGGTCGGCCTAGTGCCCGCGACAGGAAACGGCGCAAAACGCAACGTGGTTTTGGAGTGAAAAATGACCCTTTTTTTGGCAAAGTGACTAGCTGTAGATTTTTTACCCTAGCCCTGCCGGCACCTAGGGAAACCTAGCAAACCTATACATTTTTGAAAACTAGACACCCAGGGGAATCCAGGATGGGGTGACTTGACTGCCTCCCACCATGGTCTGTTACCCAGAATCCCTTGCAAACGTAAAAAATTGACAAAAAAAACACATTTTCCCCACATTTCTGTGATGGGAAGTTCTGGAATCTGCGTGGATCCACAAATTTCCACCCACCCCGCGTTCCCCAAAGTCCTACGAGAAAAATGGTACCTCACTTGTGCGGGTTGGCCTAGTGCCCGCGACAGGAAACGGCGCAAAACGCAACGTGGTTTTGGAGTGAAAAATGACCCTTTTTTTGGCAAAGTGACTAGCTGTAGAGTTTGTACCCTAGCCCTGCCGGCACCTAGGGAAACCTAGCAAACCTATACATTTCTGAAAACTAGACACCCAGGGGAATCCAGGATGGGGTGACTTGACTGCCTCCCACCATGGTCTGTTACCCAGAATCCCTTGCAAACGTAAAAAATTGACAAAAAAAACACATTTTCCCCACATTTCTGTGATGGAAAGTTCTGGAATCTGCGTGGATCCACAAATTTCCACCCACCCCGCGTTCCCCAAAGTCCTACGAGAAAAATGGTACCTCACTTGTGCGGGTCGGCCTAGTGCCCGCGACAGGAAACGGCGCAAAACGCAACGTGGTTTTGGAGTGAAAAATGACCCTTTTTTTGGCAAAGTGACTAGCTGTAGATTTTGTACCCTAGCCCTGCCGGCACCTAGGGAAACCTAGCAAACCTATACATTTCTGAAAACTAGACACCCAGGGGAATCCAGGATGGGGTGACTTGACTGCCTCCCACCATGGTCTGTTACCCAGAATCCCTTGCAAACGTAAAAAATTGACAAAAAAAACACATTTTCCCCACATTTCTGTGATGGAAAGTTCTGGAATCTGCGTGGATCCACAAATTTCCACCCACCCCGCGTTCCCCAAAGTCCTACGAGAAAAATGGTACCTCACTTGTGCGGGTCGGCCTAGTGCCCGCGACAGGAAACGGCGCAAAACGCAACGTGGTTTTGGAGTGAAAAATGACCCTTTTTTTGGCAAAGTGACTAGCTGTAGATTTTGTACCCTAGCCCTGCCGGCACCTAGGGAAACCTAGCAAACCTATACATTTCTGAAAACTAGACACCCAGGGGAATCCAGGATGGGGTGACTTGACTGCCTCCCACCATGGTCTGTTACCCAGAATCCCTTGCAAACGTAAAAAATTGACAAAAAAAACACATTTTCCCCACATTTCTGTGATGGAAAGTTCTGGAATCTGCGTGGATCCACAAATTTCCACCCACCCCGCGTTCCCCAAAGTCCTACGAGAAAAATGGTACCTCACTTGTGCGGGTCGGCCTAGTGCCCGCGACAGGAAACGGCGCAAAACGCAACATGGTTTTGGAGTGAAAAATGACCCTTTTTTTGGCAAAGTGACTAGCTGTAGATTTTGTACCCTAGCCCTGCCGGCACCTAGGGAAACCTAGCAAACCTATACATTTCTGAAAACTAGACACCCAGGGGAATCCAGGATGGGGTGACTTGACTGCCTCCCACCATGGTCTGTTACCCAGAATCCCTTGCAAACGTAAAAAATTGACAAAAAAAACACATTTTCCCCACATTTCTGTGATGGAAAGTTCTGGAATCTGCGTGGATCCACAAATTTCCACCCACCCCGCGTTCCCCAAAGTCCTACGAGAAAAATGGTACCTCACTTGTGCGGGTCAGCCTAGTGCCCGCGACAGGAAACGGCGCAAAACGCAACGTGGTTTTGGAGTGAAAAATGACCCTTTTTTTGGCAAAGTGACTAGCTGTAGATTTTGTACCCTAGCCCTGCCGGCACCTAGGGAAACCTAGCAAACCTATACATTTCTGAAAACTAGACACCCGGCGGTTTCCAGGGAGGTATGGCTTGCGTGGATCCCCCAACGTTTCCTTACCCAGAATCCCCTGCAAACCTCAATTTTTGCTCAAAAAAATCACTTTTTTCACACATTTTGGGGTGGGAAAGTAGTGGCATCACCGGGCTCACACAAATTTACCACCACCCAGCGTTCCCCCAGGTCTCCCGGTAAAAATGGTGCCTCACTTGTGTGGGAGGCCCAAGTACCCGCGGCAGGCAAGGGCCCCAAACGTAGTGAGGCGACCTCAAGATGGCCTATCGCCAAATCACCTGGTTTTGCAAGGGGGGTCACTTTGGTTTTTGGCCCGGTGCGCGGCGGCCATCTAGGGAAACCTACCAAACCCAGGCATTTTTGAAAACTAGACACCCGGCGGCTTCCAGGGAGGTATGGCTTGCGTGGATCCCCCAACGTTTCCTTACCCAGAATCCCCTGCAAACCTCAATTTTTGCTCAAAAAATCACTTTTTTCACACATTTTGGGGTGGGAAAGTAGTGGCATCACCGGGCTCACACAAATTTACCACCACCCAGCGTTCCCCCAGGTCTCCCGGTAAAAATGGTGCCTCACTTGTGTGGGAGGCCCAAGTACCCGCGGCAGGCAAGGGCCCCAAAGGTAGTGAGGCCACCTCAAGATGGCCTATCGCCAAACCACCTGGTTTTGCAAGGGGGGTCACTTTGGTTTTTGGCCCGGTGCGCGGCGGCCATCTAGGGAAACCTACCAAACCCAGGCATTTTTGAAAACTAGACACCCGGCGGCTTCCAGGGAGGTATGGCTTGCGTGGATCCCCCAACGTTTCCTTACCCAGAATCCCCTGCAAACCTCAATTTTTGCTCAAAAAATCACTTTTTTCACACATTTTGGGGTGGGAAAGTAGTGGCATCACCGGGCTCACACAAATTTACCACCACCCAGCGTTCCCCCAGGTCTCCCAGTAAAAATGGTGCCTCACTTGTGTGGGAGGCCCAAGTACCCGCGGCAGGCAAGGGCCCCAAAGGTAGTGAGGCCACCTCAAGATGGCCTATCGCCAAACCACCTGGTTTTGCAAGGGGGGTCACTTTGGTTTTTGGCCCGGTGCGCGGCGGCCATCTAGGGAAACCTACCAAACCCAGGCATTTTTGAAAACTAGACACCCGGCGGCTTCCAGGGAGGTATGGCTTGCGTGGATCCCCCAACGTTTCCTTACCCAGAATCCCCTGCAAACCTCAATTTTTGCTCAAAAAATCACTTTTTTCACACATTTTGGGGTGGGAAAGTAGTGGCATCACCGGGCTCACACAAATTTACCACCACCCAGCGTTCCCCCAGGTCTCCCGGTAAAAATGGTGCCTCACTTGTGTGGGAGGCCCAAGTACCCGCGGCAGGCAAGGGCCCCAAAGGTAGTGAGGCCACCTCAAGATGGCCTATCGCCAAACCACCTGGTTTTGCAAGGGGGGTCACTTTGGTTTTTGGCCCGGTGCGCGGCGGCCATCTAGGGAAACCTACCAAACCCAGGCATTTTTGAAAACTAGACACCCGGCGGCTTCCAGGGAGGTATGGCTTGCGTGGATCCCCCAACGTTTCCTTACCCAGAATCCCCTGCAAACCTCAATTTTTGCTCAAAAAATCACTTTTTTCACACATTTTGGGGTGGGAAAGTAGTGGCATCACCGGGCTCACACAAATTTACCACCACCCAGCGTTCCCCCAGGTCTCCCAGTAAAAATGGTGCCTCACTTGTGTGGGAGGCCCAAGTACCCGCGGCAGGCAAGGGCCCCAAAGGTAGTGAGGCCACCTCAAGATGGCCTATCGCCAAACCACCTGGTTTTGCAAGGGGGGTCACTTTGGTTTTTGGCCCGGTGCGCGGCGGCCATCTAGGGAAACCTACCAAACCCAGGCATTTTTGAAAACTAGACACCCGGCGGCTTCCAGGGAGGTATGGCTTGCGTGGATCCCCCAACGTTTCCTTACCCAGAATCCCCTGCAAACCTCAATTTTTGCTCAAAAAATCACTTTTTTCACACATTTTGGGGTGGGAAAGTAGTGGCATCACCGGGCTCACACAAATTTACCACCACCCAGCGTTCCCCCAGGTCTCCCGGTAAAAATGGTGCCTCACTTGTGTGGGAGGCCCAAGTACCCGCGGCAGGCAAGGGCCCCAAAGGTAGTGAGGCCACCTCAAGATGGCCTATCGCCAAACCACCTGGTTTTGCAAGGGGGGTCACTTTGGTTTTTGGCCCGGTGCGCGGCGGCCATCTAGGGAAACCTACCAAACCCAGGCATTTTTGAAAACTAGACACCCGGCGGCTTCCAGGGAGGTATGGCTTGCGTGGATCCCCCAACGTTTCCTTACCCAGAATCCCCTGCAAACCTCAATTTTTGCTCAAAAAATCACTTTTTTCACACATTTTGGGGTGGGAAAGTAGTGGCATCACCGGGCTCACACAAATTTACCACCACCCAGCGTTCCCCCAGGTCTCCCGGTAAAAATGGTGCCTCACTTGTGTGGGAGGCCCAAGTACCCGCGGCAGGCAAGGGCCCCAAAGGTAGTGAGGCCACCTCAAGATGGCCTATCGCCAAACCACCTGGTTTTGCAAGGGGGGTCACTTTGGTTTTTGGCCCGGTGCGCGGCGGCCATCTAGGGAAACCTACCAAACCCAGGCATTTTTGAAAACTAGACACCCGGCGGCTTCCAGGGAGGTATGGCTTGCGTGGATCCCCCAACGTTTCCTTACCCAGAATCCCCTGCAAACCTCAATTTTTGCTAAAAAAATCACTTTTTTCACACATTTTGGGGTGGGAAAGTAGTGGCATCACCGGGCTCACACAAATTTACCACCACCCAGCGTTCCCCCAGGTCTCCCGGTAAAAATGGTGCCTCACTTGTGTGGGAGGCCCAAGTACCCGCGGCAGGCCAGGACAACAAACGTAGTGAGGCGACCTTTGGGATAGGCAATGTTGATGTTGCCTCACTACGTTTGGGGCCCTTGCCTGCCGCGGGTACTTGGGCCTCCCACACAAGTGAGGCACCATTTTTACCGGGAGACCTGGGGGAACGCTGGGTGGTGGTAAATTTGTGTGAGCCCGGTGATGCCACTACTTTCCCACCCCAAAATGTGTGAAAAAAGTGATTTTTTGAGCAAAAATTGAGGTTTGCAGGGGATTCTGGGTAAGGAAACGTTGGGGGATCCACGCAAGCCATACCTCCCTGGAAGCCGCCGGGTGTCTAGTTTTCAAAAATGCCTGGGTTTGGTAGGTTTCCCTAGATGGCCGCCGCGCACCGGGCCAAAAACCAAAGTGACCCCCCTTGCAAAACCAGGTGGTTTGGCGATAGGCCATCTTGAGGTGGCCTCACTACCTTTGGGGCCCTTGCCTGCCGCGGGTACTTGGGCCTCCCACACAAGTGAGGCACCATTTTTACCGGGAGACCTGGGGGAACGCTGGGTGGTGGTAAATTTGTGTGAGCCCGGTGATGCCACTACTTTCCCACCCCAAAATGTGTGAAAAAAGTGATTTTTTGAGCAAAAATTGAGGTTTGCAGGGGATTCTGGGTAAGGAAACGTTGGGGGATCCACGCAAGCCATACCTCCCTGGAAGCCGCCGGGTGTCTAGTTTTCAAAAATGCCTGGGTTTGGTAGGTTTCCCTAGATGGCCGCCGCGCACCGGGCCAAAAACCAAAGTGACCCCCCTTGCAAAACCAGGTGGTTTGGCGATAGGCCATCTTGAGGTGGCCTCACTACCTTTGGGGCCCTTGCCTGCCGCGGGTACTTGGGCCTCCCACACAAGTGAGGCACCATTTTTACCGGGAGACCTGGGGGAACGCTGGGTGGTGGTAAATTTGTGTGAGCCCGGTGATGCCACTACTTTCCCACCCCAAAATGTGTGAAAAAAGTGATTTTTTGAGCAAAAATTGAGGTTTGCAGGGGATTCTGGGTAAGGAAACGTTGGGGGATCCACGCAAGCCATACCTCCCTGGAAGCCGCCGGGTGTCTAGTTTTCAAAAATGCCTGGGTTTGGTAGGTTTCCCTAGATGGCCGCCGCGCACCGGGCCAAAAACCAAAGTGACCCCCCTTGCAAAACCAGGTGGTTTGGCGATAGGCCATCTAGAGGTGTCCTCACTACCTTTGGGGCCCTTGCCTGCCGCGGGTACTTGGGCCTCCCACACAAGTGAGGCACCATTTTTACCGGGAGACCTGGGGGAACGCTGGGTGGTGGTAAATTTGTGTGAGCCCGGTGATGCCACTACTTTCCCACCCCAAAATGTGTGAAAAAAGTGATTTTTTGAGCAAAAATTGAGGTTTGCAGGGGATTCTGGGTAAGGAAACGTTGGGGGATCCACGCAAGCCATACCTCCCTGGAAGCCGCCGGGTGTCTAGTTTTCAAAAATGCCTGGGTTTGGTAGGTTTCCCTAGATGGCCGCCGCGCACCGGGCCAAAAACCAAAGTGACCCCCCTTGCAAAACCAGGTGGTTTGGCGATAGGCCATCTTGAGGTGGCCTCACTACCTTTGGGGCCCTTGCCTGCCGCGGGTACTTGGGCCTCCCACACAAGTGAGGCACCATTTTTACCGGGAGACCTGGGGGAACGCTGGGTGGTGGTAAATTTGTGTGAGCCCGGTGATGCCACTACTTTCCCACCCCAAAATGTGTGAAAAAAGTGATTTTTTGAGCAAAAATTGAGGTTTGCAGGGGATTCTGGGTAAGGAAACGTTGGGGGATCCACGCAAGCCATACCTCCCTGGAAGCCGCCGGGTGTCTAGTTTTCAAAAATGCCTGGGTTTGGTAGGTTTCCCTAGATGGCCGCCGCGCACCGGGCCAAAAACCAAAGTGACCCCCCTTGCAAAACCAGGTGGTTTGGCGATAGGCCATCTTGAGGTGGCCTCACTACCTTTGGGGCCCTTGCCTGCCGCGGGTACTTGGGCCTCCCACACAAGTGAGGCACCATTTTTACCGGGAGACCTGGGGGAACGCTGGGTGGTGGTAAATTTGTGTGAGCCCGGTGATGCCACTACTTTCCCACCCCAAAATGTGTGAAAAAAGTGATTTTTTGAGCAAAAATTGAGGTTTGCAGGGGATTCTGGGTAAGGAAACGTTGGGGGATCCACGCAAGCCATACCTCCCTGGAAGCCGCCGGGTGTCTAGTTTTCAAAAATGCCTGGGTTTGGTAGGTTTCCCTAGATGGCCGCCGCGCACCGGGCCAAAAACCAAAGTGACCCCCCTTGCAAAACCAGGTGGTTTGGCGATAGGCCATCTTGAGGTGGCCTCACTACCTTTGGGGCCCTTGCCTGCCGCGGGTACTTGGGCCTCCCACACAAGTGAGGCACCATTTTTACCGGGAGACCTGGGGGAACGCTGGGTGGTGGTAAATTTGTGTGAGCCCGGTGATGCCACTACTTTCCCACCCCAAAATGTGTGAAAAAAGTGATTTTTTGAGCAAAAATTGAGGTTTGCAGGGGATTCTGGGTAAGGAAACGTTGGGGGATCCACGCAAGCCATACCTCCCTGGAAGCCGCCGGGTGTCTAGTTTTCAAAAATGCCTGGGTTTGGTAGGTTTCCCTAGATGGCCGCCGCGCACCGGGCCAAAAACCAAAGTGACCCCCCTTGCAAAACCAGGTGGTTTGGCGATAGGCCATCTAGAGGTGTCCTCACTACCTTTGGGGCCCTTGCCTGCCGCGGGTACTTGGGCCTCCCACACAAGTGAGGCACCATTTTTACCGGGAGACCTGGGGGAACGCTGGGTGGTGGTAAATTTGTGTGAGCCCGGTGATGCCACTACTTTCCCACCCCAAAATGTGTGAAAAAAGTGATTATTTGGGCAAAAATTGAGGTTTGCAGGGGATTCTAGGTAAGGAAACGTTGGGGGATCCACGCAAGCCATACCTCCCTGGAAGCCGCCGAGTGTCTACTTTTCAGAAATGCGTGGGTTGGAAAGGTTTCCCTAGATGCCCGCCGATCCCTGGGCAAAAAACAAAAGTAACCCCCCTTGCATAACCAGATTACCTATTGTTACTACAGCGTGAGAATTTAGGAATAATACTGCAAAGAAAATGTGGCAGACAATTTGAGGTTTACAGGACAATGGGGATAAAAAATATTTTTCAAATCACTAGAGAGACATCACCATAAACTCCCAAAGGTTTTCGACAATATCTACAGTTGGTGGGTTATTCTTACATGGAAAGTGTACCTTGGCAGAGAAACAAAAAAAAAAGATTCCTGCACAACCATCTATTCCTCAAACACACACACATACTGGTTGGATTTGGCACGAGGGCAAGTCATGGTTCAGTGTATTAAATTTTATTAACAAGAGATTTCACAAATATGAAATGCACTGTCAATAATTAAATTCACAAAAAACCAAACCAATGACTTGCAGCTCGTGAGCTGTAAAGCCACGTCAAGGCACCAACCGCTTTACAGGCCATTCACACACCTTTCATACGTGATACAAACAAGACCATTCGCACCACCAGGTACAAAAGCAACACAGTACAAAAATCACCAAAAAGGGACAAGGTACACCCTGCTTCAAAAAAACAAATATTACTGCACAGTCATCTAACCCGCAAGCACACGCACATACTGGTTGGATTTGGCACGAGGGTGAGTGATGGTTCAGTAGATAAAATTGTATTACCAAGTGATTTCACAAAAAATGAAATGCACTGGTAATAATTGAAAGGGCAAGAAACTGAACCATTGACTCACAGCTCGTGAGCTGTAAAGCCACGACAAGGCACCAACCTCTTTACAGGCCATTCATACACCTTTCATACGTGTGAGACATACAAAACCATTCACACCGCCAGCCGCGGGCCCATCACATAACAAAACTCACACCGGCACACAGCGCCATTCAAGGGCCCATCACTTTCACACGCCCACAATCCAGACACAGCAACTACACAGGCAGAAGGATTGCGTGGAGTGGCACTCAGCTAGCAGTGTGTGTAGTGACCAGCAGAAAGTCACTACTCGCACACAGCCAGCCAAGCACCGGTCGACACACACCGCTAGCCAAACGCCAGTCCACGCACACCGCTAGCCAAGCGCCAGTCCAGGCACACCGCCATCCAATCGCCAGTCCAGGCACACCGGCAGCCAATCGCCAATCCACCTACACCGCCAGCCAAGCTCCAGTCCACGGACACCACCAGACAAGCACCATTCCACGCACACCGCCAGCCAAGCTCCAGTCCACACACACCACCAGACAAGCTCCAGTCCACGGACACCACCAGCCAAGCTCCAGTCCACGGACACCACCAGCCAAACACCAGTCCGCACACACCACCAGTCCACACACACTGCCAGCCAAGTACCAGTCCACGCACAGCGCCAGCCAAGCACCATTCCACGCACACCACCAGCCAAGCACCATTCCACGCACACCGCCAGCCAAGCACCATTCCACGCACACCACCAGCCACGCACACCGCCAGCCAAGCACCATTCCACGCACACCACCAGCCACGCACCAGTCCACGCACACCGCCAGTCCATGCACACCGCCAGTCCACGCACACCGTCAGCCAAGCACCATTCCACGCACACCACCAACCAAGTGCCAGTCCACACACACCAACAGCCAAGCGCAAGCCTACACACACCGCCATCACATTTTGGATTTTTTTAGAAAAAAATAAAAACACAAACAAATTGCAAATAGATACAAATCTTCTAACAGAAAATCAGCAACTAAATACATTGCACTAACACCAACATTGAAACAGAATCAAATTATCCAAAGAATACAGACCAGCCAGTTCACTTTACCACTCAAGAATCCTCCCAAAAATTTTTTCGCGTGTGGTACGCTCTAAAACAAGCAGAGAGACACAGTGCAGGATGAGAGGGACAATCGGGGCAGTACATACGACTCTCCTTCCGCAAACCTCTTCGCCAACAGACTCTACATCTCCTACTGGGAAAATCTTTTGCGGGTGTGGGAGGAATGTGTTCTGGAAAGTGGCGTTCTTTCAATCTAGCAACATCCTCCACCAGTCCAACTCTAGGAACACTTGCCTGTTCCACTACAACAAGGCTGCCTATTACAGACTCCTGAAACTTAACAAAAGTCATCTTTGACTCAGGGCAAGAATCCTGGAACACAACAAAAGCATTAAACATTGCCAAGTGGAAAAGATGGATAGCCAACTTCTTGTACCAAATGTAAGCCTTACGAAGAGCAGTGTAAGGTTCCAACCTCTGATCTACTCTGTCAACACCACCCATGTACCTATTATAGTCTAAAACACATACAGGTTTGCGCGCTTCAGCGACCTGACCCCAAACAGTCACAGGTGCAGTGCTTTCATCATGGATGGAAGTCAGCATGTAGACATCTCTCCTGTCTGTAAACTTCACAGCAAGAAGCTCCTGGCAACGCAACGCACTGCACTGTCCCCGCACAAGCTTTTGACAAACAAGTTCTTTCGGAAAACCTTTACGGTTACAGCGAACTGTGCCACAAGCAAAAGTGTCCACTTTGGCCAATTCCCTGAACAACCGTACACCAGTGTAGAAGTTATCTACATATAAATGGTGGCCTTTGTTAAAAAATCCTCTTCCAAGTTCCCAAACAATTTTCTCAGTCACTCCAAAAGTGGACGGACAACCAGGGAGGTTAAACCTAGATTCCTTACCGGTGTACACCCTGAAATTAGAGACATATCCAGTCCTACTGTCACACAGCATATACAGCTTTATTCCATAGCGTGCCCTCTTACTAGGAATGTATTGCCTAAAAACCAAGCGGCCCTTGAACAACACCAAAGACTCATCCACTGCAATTTCTCTACCAGGGGCATAAATCTCAGAAAATCGATCAACAAAGTGATCAAGGACAGGCCTAATCTTAAAAAGACGGTCACAATCAGGGTGATCTCGTGGCAACGCTAAACCATTATCTACAAAGTGCATCATCCGAAGCAGAAGCAAATACCTGTCACGACTCATGACTGCCGGAAAAATAGACGTTGCCATCAAGGGACTGCTAGACCAATATGAAGCCAATGATGGCTTCCTTAGCAAGCCCATCAAAAAAGTTAAACCCAAGAACTTCTTCATCTCTTCAACATTTGTGGGAGTCCACCGGGTAGCTCTAGAGTGTGGCTTAAGACTGGCACTGTTGTCCCTCAAAAACTGTTCGGCATACAAATTAGTCTGCTCAACAATCTCTGCCAAAAACACATCGTCCATAAACAACTGAAAAAAATTTACAGGCAAAAAGTTCTCGGTATTCACTCTAGACCCTGGAACACCAGTAAACTCAGGAAATTCCGGCTGCACCATGCCAGGGGCAACCCAGAGGTCATCACTTTCAACGGGAAGACTTGCAGCCCCAGCCTGCAGCCCAGATGTCTCTTGCCGCACTACACCAACGGAAAGGCTTGCAGCCCCAGCCTGCAGCCCAGATGCCTCTTGCCGCACTACACCAACGGGAAGCCTTGCAGTCCCAGCCTGCAGCCCAGATGTCTCTTGCCGCACTACACCAACGGGAAGCCTTGCAGTCCCAGCCTGCAGCCCAGATGCCTCTTGCCGCACTATCGGCACATCAGTCTCCTCCTCTAACACAGGCACTTCATCCGCGCTAAGAGTATCTTCATCATCCGATGACCCCATACGGAGAGAAAACTCACTGCCAGAATCGTCCCCTGCCCCCTCTCCCTCAGAAGCAGAGTCAGTCTCTGACCCAATATCAGAGGAAGACTCAAACAGCAAACCAACAACCTGCTGAGCAGTCATCCTGCGGCTAGCCATTATACCTACTAAGATGGAAGACTGCACAAACAAGTCAACAACAACCAACAATGTGCAAACCAAGTAAGTAAAGAAATGTGTACCTTATATCAATAAGATCAATGTACTCAAAAACTATACAATCCAAAATCAAAAGAGACAGCTACACTCACCAGAAACAAACTCTGCAGTGACACAGCAAAGACCAACGATATCAAACTAGAAAGAAGAAAAAAAAACAAATTACTCACAAGACAACAAAATACACATCATGCACCAATGCAAAAAGTTTTTGAAACTCAAAAACCAAACATACTGCTATTATTACACCATTTGCAAAAAAAAACAGGCAGAGAAATCAAACACATTTGCATTGTACAAAAAAACAGTCTCTTACCAAACTACACAAACAGCAAAACCACCAGAACCAAAATGTCACCGTGAACAGAAGAAAAGCCTTCACCTAGAACAAAAAAGTAAACAAAAAAAACATTACAATTGGAAATCACAAAACATATAACAATAAACATTATAACATGCCATGTCACTACCCAAATGGTCAATCGGTTTGTGTGCCAGGTCAGGCAGAAAACAGCAGGAAAAAAAAGGCTATTCAGTCCCGGGGCAGGTGACCCAAATACATATAACAAATTGCACCCTGGAAGCGAGGGGTCACTTCTATTTCTAATTGAACTAATTCCCTGGTGTCTAGTGGGCTTTTCTGCCTCCAATGGGAGCAGAAACGGCAAAAAAATAAAACCGATCTGCCCACAGAGGGGGCAGAAAAGTCTTCAAAACATGTCGCTTCCTACAATAATATTTATATCCCTGGAACTGAGAAAATAAAAATATAAAAAAAAAAAAAAAAAAAATATTTATATCCCTGGTGTCTAGTGGGCTTTTCTGCCCCCCCCCCCAAAGAGCAGAAACGGACAGAAAGACGACCAATCTGCCCCCAGGGGGGGGCAGAAAAGTATTCTAAAAAATTAGGCCGCAAAGGAAGCGACCCTTGCCCAAGGGGTCGCTTCCTACATAAAGAAAAAGACATCCCTGGTGTCTAGTGGGCTTTTCTGCCCCCCCTGGGGGCAGAAACGGGCAGAAAGACGACCGATCTGCCCCCAGGGGGGGCAGAAAAGTCTCCTAATCACTTTACCACCCTAGGAAGCGACCCTTGCCCAAGGGGTCGCTTCCTACATAACGAAATAGACATCCCTGGTGTCTAGTGGGCTTTTCTGCCCCCCCTAGGGGGAGAAACGGACAGAAAGAAGACCGATCTGCCCCCAGGGGGGGCAGAAAAGTCTTCAAATTATTTGGCCCCCAAAGGAAGCGACCCTTGCCTAAGGGGTCGCTTCCTACATAGCATAACCAATATCCCTGGTGTCTAGTGGGCTTTTCTGCCCCCCCCCGGGGGCAGAAACGCGCAGAAAGCGGACCGATCTGCCCCCAGGGGGGGCAGAAAAGACTTCAACAAAATTTGCCCCCAAGGAAGCGACCCTTGCCCAAGGGGTCGCTTCCTACATAGTAGGAACAGCATCCCTGGTGACTAGTGGGCTTTTCTGCCCCCCCCGGGGGCAGAAACGCGCAGAAAGCGGGCCGATCTGCCCCCAGGGGGGGGCAGAAAAGACTTTGCCAAATTTTCGCCCCCAAGGAAGCGACCCTTGCCTAAGGGGTCGCTTCCCAAACTCCAAATCCAAAATCCCTGGTGTCTAGTGGGGCATCCCTACTCCACGATCGCGACGCTGTGCGCGATCGTGGAGCAGGAATGCCCTGTATTGAGAGATCGGGGGAGAGGAAATACTCTTTCCTCTCCCCCGATGCCTCAATACTAGAGATTTCACCGCCGCGGCCCCCACCAGACGCCAAACACCTACCTCTGCTCCCCTCGGACGCGCTGGAAGAAATGGATTCCAGCGCGTCCAACGCTTCCTGATGACGCCGGCGCGCGCTGTGCGCGCTGACGTCATCAGAAAGCGTGGGGGGGCTCGGGGGGGGTCGGGGGTGGCAGCGGAAGCTCTTCCGCTGCCACCCCCGTAAAGGGGGCCAAGATCGAGGGACAAGGGGGGGAGCGCCAGCGCTTCCCCCGGGGGCTGTCCTCATGACGGAACGGTTCCGTCATGAGCACAGCCCAACCGATGCTCATGACGGAACCGTTCCGTCATGAGCATCGAAGGGGTTAATTTTACTATTATTGTTGTTGTTGATTGTTATTATGATTACTACTACTATTATTATTGTTATTATTACTACAATTATTGTTGTTGTTATTATTATTGTTGTTATTATTATTGTTATTGTTGTTGCTGCCTGGTCGTGCTTGTTGTGTGACTGCCAGTGTGATACTATTGGTTTTTTTAACACTGCACTGTGACTGGCTTTTTCCTATTCCTTTTTTGTTGCTTGCAGGAGCCTTCTCAATAATCTTTCTTGTGTCTTTGGTTTGTTAATGGCTATTTATACAAGTTGCTTGCCAGTCAGTTTGTCTATGGTGTGATGTCTTCCGTGTGATTGCCTGTGAGCGACACCCTCCTTGACTGCCTGTGGAAGCTTGCTCAGTAAAGCCCTACTTTGTGACAACCAATCTGGAAATCCACTGTGTCTGTCTTTGGAGGATTGCTCTGTGACAGTTGTTTGCCTATTTGATGATTGCTCTGGTAGTATTGGTTCATAATTACCCATGGTGACCAGTGCTGTGATCGCCTGCATGCCTGTGAATGCCTGCTCTGTGACTGGTGTTGAATGCCTGCTGATGCAGTCTGCTGCTGTGCGAGGGGGTCTGGTTTGTGGCTGCCTGTGGAGGCCAGATCACAGCCTGCTTGGATCTGTGTTCGAGATCTCTGCTGGTCCCTCTGGAGGTCTGTTCAGTGTCAGATGTCTGACCTGCACTGTGACTGTCAGTCTGCTTCTGGTAAGCTGGGTGTCTGTAATAACCTGCTCTGCATGTGGCTTTCGTGCCTCCAGAATATATTCGCAGGTGTTTGGAGACGACTGATACTACTGCCCAGAGTTACTATGTGGGGTAAGAACCCACAACTCACAAGTTGCAGCCCTCGCCGCCCCATACTCCCTGTCTGCAGAAACTTGCCGTAAATTACTTGGAATATATTGTATTTATCACTAAGCCCCTCTTCTCTCACACAGGTCCAGCCGTGAATGTCAGCTGCAATATTTTCATCAACAGCTTCGGCTCCATTGCAGAAACCACCATGGTGAGTACAGCCCGCCCCGGCGTCAGCTCCAGGAACAAGCAAAAGACTTGGTCTTGATAGAGGACTTGATCCCCAAAAACTGTGTTGCCCAACATTACTTCCTCACCCTACTACCGCCTCCTCTACTTGGCATTTTTCCATTGATGAGATTTGTAGGATCAGGACCAAACTGTCTTCTACTTTAAAACTTGATGTATGTCATATTCCCCACTTGGGGAAACGTTAGCTCTTGTTGTGAAGTCTGGGTATGGCTCCGCAGGCAGGGTTTTTAAATTGACTTAATCTGAGTACTAGCTCTGCTGTGTGACATTTTAGCCTTTAAGAGATGTATAGGGTGAGGCAACGCGCTGCAGTCATGGGCACAGGTCGTTATGGTCTTTACAACCTGAGGGATAGTTTGGCTGCTTAAAATTTGAGCTTAAAAGATCTTTGTTACTCTTGGTTAAAAGCTGCTGTCAGTGGCTTGAACATGTGAGGTATGAGAGAAGGCACTGCTACCAAGAGACACTAACAAACCCTAACCCTGTATAATCTCTGTCTCCCAAGGAATGGCTCTGCTCTCTACCACGAGGAACACTGCTCAGTTTTTATAGGCCAGGATAATCGTCTGACGCTCCCACTTGTTGAAAGTCCCCACAGTCAACTGTTTATTCCTGTAGCTCTACCCAAACCTCACAAACAAAACAAATCTAAGGGTAGAAAATCAGCTTTAGGTGACAAACAAGTACACACGGTCCAAAGATTTAAAAGGTGTATCACCCGCTCCTCAGCTGGGGAAGGATTAAAGTGAAACACCAGAAAGAAATTCTCCTTTGAATATGAAATCAATACAGACTTCAGGATACAGAAAGAACAGGTTCACAGAAATATACCATCAAGCAAGAAAAGGGCGATATGCCTCGGGGGAGAGTAAAGCCCCCAAATCATCTAAAATGCAAGCAAAGTTGATCATCACACTGAAAAGGTCTTTCATGGACAGGAGCTTCAGGACCCAGGCTGTAGAAATAGAAGGCAAATGCCAAATGTGTATCAGACTGAATAGGGTGTTCAAATAACAAGAATCTATGAAGGAGAGAGGAAGTATTCCTCTCTAATGTCTGATTCCCACCGTGGCTTGTGGAACACCACAACTATTGCAAACTGGGGGGCAGATTTACAAGAAAGTGACGCATCTGTAGAGATGCTTCACTTTCCCTGCGCCACCCTGAGAAACCCTTCCGCCATCATGGATGTGCCGTATTTACAATACGGTGCACCATGGAGCAAGGTTTGACGGATGCGTCAGAAATTCTGACGCATCTGTTGGGGCAAAAGTGACGCATGGCTGGAGTCATGTCGCAAGCAAGACGCAACTCCAGCAATGCATTTTGAGGCCTAGTCTCACTACACTTCGTCACTCCTTATGCCTGCTTCAAGCAGGCGTAAGGTTTTGACACAACGGCGTCATAGAAGTGACTCAGTGAAATCTTGTAGATTTCACTGCGTCACTTTTACAAGGCTTTCCTGCGTGGGAACGCCCACCCTGCATACATTATACCTGACGCAGGTATAGTGTGACACAGGGCTTTACAATGTGACGCATCTCCCTAGATGCGTCACGTTGTAAATTGGCCGCATTTTTTTACGCTGCCGCTGTGTCACAAAAGTGAGGCAACGGCGGCGCAAAAGTGACGCAAGGGGCTTGTAAATCTGCCCCTGGGTTTTTAAGCTGGAGATGAGCAATCACAGAACAAAATCGTCTGAAAGGAATTCCACCTTTCAAAGAGGACCATCCCTTTCTAAGAATAGCATTCCCAGTTGTCTCAGCCGGGTGCGTAAGGATTCATGGACGCTGAATCACCTAATATTTGAGGCATCCATCTGCAAGACTCCAATACTCATCCTGTCCTGCCTCCCAATATCCAAACCAAGAGGGGTAGACCATTCGGTACTGGGCAATATTAGAATTTTGCAAGTATCAAACTCTTAAAATAGTGAATATAAAACAATCCTAAAACAAAGTTATGGAGCAACAAAAGTTTTAAAAAGGTGCCTCGCTTAACCTTGTGGGCTTCTAGTAGCTTGTGGAGTTGCTTCGCTTATGGGAAGCTTTCATGCTGGCGAGTCTGATCAGGAGAATGGGGAGCATGCTACCTGCTTCAGGTGGCAGGAGGATCAAACGAGGAGGAGTTGAGACTCACAGTGCAGCAAGACCTTAGCTGCTTTCTTGAAAGAACATGGAAAATACAGTGGCCATTTTTAAGAGTTGAACCGCTGACAACCAGTAGTTGACGCAGGGTCGAGGAGTTTGGAAGGATGCTGGAAGACAAAAGGATGGCTATTAAACAGACATTGGAAGATAGCATCCCTCATTTCAAGAATTAACAAAAATCATAATTTATAGATTCTTTTCTTTATAAGTCAATATTTTAAGAAAAGACTTTGAATTGACTTATACATTTGCTATTTCAAATCGTTATGTTATTACGGAAATCACATTTTTTCAGAATAGTTATTTTTATGTAGAGCTCATCAGTCAGAAATTAGTCATGAGGGTCAACTGAAACAGAGTAGGGAATTTTGTTATCTTTCTCCAGAGGGAGACCATCAAAAAGCATCCAGTGCCCCTCCCTCCAGGCTTTGCAAAGAGCTCAAGCAATGAGAAACCCTGTAAATACAGGAAACATCATTCTCTCCCATCAATTAAAGAAGAGGGTATCTATTGTGCAAGTCTGTAACTGTTTGCCCCTGAAACAATGTTTCAGAAGCAGTGCATTGCCATGGGTGGTGAACATTTCCAACCACAACGATTCAATATGTCCTTTCTCATTGAGAACCACAAGGAAGAAAAGGAAATACCTGGCCAAGAGAATCCACCCACGCCTTCCCCACTCCTGGAATGCATAATACCCTGAGAGATAAAATGCTAGACAGTGTCTGAGAACTAGCTGGTGAGTCAGATCTGCCAAATGCTTTCAGTGAGTTCCCCGTCAGTTGGCATACACTTCACCAATAGGTTCTCTGTTCATAAAAGCATCACCTGATATTTGATTTCTGCAGTGAAAGAATTTAAGGCTAGAAAAATTGGAAAAACTTTCCTTCCACTGGAGAACATTTCTGTTTCTCTTATCATCCATAATCACTAGCCGAAGGTGGACCTCAAGGTGGCAATCTAAACATATTTTCTTTTGTTTGTGGTGAAGAATGATTCTCCAGAGACGTGACGTGGTCACCTCTGGATAGCTTTGGCAGTTCGAGCTACCACTAGAGTAATACCACTAGATGAGATGCCATCATGATAAAGTGGTAGAAGCCCAGATAATTCGGAGAACACTTCCTGTGAACATACGATAACAGTGGTCCTAAGAGAAGCTTAGGCAGTTTAAGTTTTAAAATACAGTGATTAATTGGGAATTGAGAGCAGGCACACTGACACCTACTCACGCTGCACTATCATTCTCTTGCCTCGCCTTACCGCTTTTGTTTTGGGGAAGGCGGCGGCGGGCGCCATCTTGGGTGTGGGCTGGGGCTGCGCTCTAGTCGCGCTGGCCTCCCGCCCTCCCCAGACTATTTAGCTGTGATTTTATCGCCGCTCGCTGCCTTCAGAGCTCTCCCTAGTCGGGAGTACTAGGGCTGCGAGCAAACTTGCGTGTATCATCCAATTCCTGTCGTTTTATTGATCAGAAAGTAGCGTTTTTAAGCAAAAACATTTTTATGTGCTAAATAATTTGGGGGACTTTTAAAATACAGTGATTAATTGGGAATTGAGAGCAGGCACACTGACACCTACTCACGCTGCACTATCATTCTCTTGCCTCGCCTTACCGCTTTTGTTTTGGGGAAGGCGGCGGCGGGCGCCATCTTGGGTGTGGGCTGGGGCTGCGCTCTAGTCGCGCTGGCCTCCCACCCTCCTCACGTTCTATATAATGAGTACCATGTTCAGACGGCGCAGCGGGCTGGCGCAGCGGGCGCGCGCCGAAGCCGCGCCAAAGCCAAGCCCGTCTGCGCCCGTCCGCGGCCGGACACGGCCCAGGGCCATAACCCCTGCCCCCCGACTGATGTACTCTTCCCGGCACTTAAAAGAGTTGCATGTTGGTAAGATCTGTCCGACCTGTACTACGGCCCCCTTGAAAGATGCGATGGCCACTCGATTATTTGTGTGTCCAGGCTGTGGATATCTTCTCCCCCAATCCAGCATTCCTGCCCATTCTGGCCTACAGGATGGCAGGTCCTATGTTGTAGTGAACAGAGCTTCGCATGGATGTCGAGCTGCGCTCATCAATACGCGCTCACTTCCATGTCATAGCTTTTATATCAATGAATTTATCGTTACTCATGATCTGGATCTACTGTTTGCTACTGAGACCTGGGCAGATGCCGGGTCTGGTCCGGATTTCTGTAATGCTACTCCGGTGGGGTACAGTGTTGTCAGACATGATAGGCCTGTAGGAAGAGGTGGCGGCCTTGCTATTATCTTTAAGGATAAATATCGTACCACACTTGATCCTATAAATTCGGCTAACTGCGAATCAGCCGCTTTTGCCATTAGCATTACCCCCAAGCAGGCACTAAAGGGTGTCATACTTTATCGTCCCCCTGGCCCCCGTAATTCTTTTCTTTCCTCCCTTTCTGACCTAAGTGACATTATTATATGTTCTGATACTTACACTATATTGGGAGATTTTAATTTTCACTTGGAAGAGCAGGACAACTCCGATACTGCCCAACTCACAGCTGATTTTTCCAACTTAGGGTTGCACCAACTAGTCAAGGGCATTACGCATCAAGCTGGACATTCCCTTGATGGTCTATTCACGAATGACCCTGGTATATCTGTATTAGATATCATCCCAATTACTTGGTCTGACCACAGGGCCATTATCTTTCAAATAGACATACGACCTGTTGCCCCTTTAGTCTCCAGGCCGGGAACCAGAATGGGCACTCGTGCCTGGAAAACTGCAGATATGCCTCAGATGCTACATTCCCTGGCTTCCTCCCGCCCTCAGGGTGGAAATACTCCGGCACTATCGGCCTCGGCTTTTCAGGACTGGATCCGAAGCGCCGCTGACTTAGTGGCCCCAGAGAAAATTACGAAGCCCAACAGAGTATCCCCCTCGGCCCCCTGGTACAATGAAGAGCTTCGACTACATCGCCAACACTGCAGAAATCTAGAAAGGCGCTGGAGGAAGGTCTACTGCCCCATAGCCAGACAAACTTATAAAGATGCCCTTCAGATTTACAAAAAGGCAATCTTGGCCCGAAAAACCGAATTTTTCTCGGCACAAATTAAGACCGCTGCTAACTCGGCCAGAGAACTCTTCTCTGTTGTCACCAGCTTGTCTACCCCCCCTGTCGGGCCTGAAGTGGAGCCCTCACAGGCTTTCTGTAACGAATTAGCAGCCTTCTTTATCACAAAGGTTGCAGATATATATGCTTCCTTTGAAGATAACTCTAGAACTGAATGTAGAGGTGGTAGCGGGAAAGAAGCATTGTCTTACTACAACCATGACCATTTTCCATGCTTTCTACCCGCCTCACATGAGGATGTGATTAAAATCGTCTCTACCATCAAATCGGGCTCCTTGTCCCCCATCCGTGATGTCAAAACTCACAGAAGTGATTTCCCGCCCTCTCATGGAGATCTGCAATACTGCTTTTTCGACAGGCCAATTTCCAAGTATATGGAAGAACGCTGTCATAAAACCCCTCCTGAAAAAACCTTCCTTAGATCCCACAGCTGTTGTAAGCTACAGACCGATCGCGTGCCTGCCCTTTCCTGCCAAAGTATGCGAATACCTGATGAATAGACAGCTCTCAGAGTTCGTCGAGACTCACCAGCTTCTCGACGATACGCAGTTTGGGTTTAGGAAAGGGCATGGAACAGAGACTGCCTTGATAAAGGCCTCTGACGAGATCAGGGTGATCATGGACCAGGGAGGGGCGGCTGTTCTTATCCTTCTGGATCTGTCAGCAGCTTTCGACACGGTCGACCATGCCACCTTGGTCGACCGTGTCACTGCTTTGGGGATTAACGGTTGCGCCAGGGATCTTATCTCATCGTTCCTGGCAAACCGTACCCAGACAGTAAAGTTGGGAGATTTCTATTCCCCTATCTCTGCACTCCCTTGTGGAGTCCCACAAGGCTCCTCGCTAAGTCCCATGCTTTTTAATATCTATGTAGCGGACTTGGCGAGGATAATAAAGGCCTATGGGATACAGCTTACATCGTATGCAGACGATACCCAGCTGGTGCTGGGCATCCATAAGGATGGTCTCACGGTAGCAGCCAACTTTCAGAAAGCTATGCTTGAGGTTAGTAGCTGGATGGCTTTGAACTGCCTTCGCCTCAATTCGGATAAGACCGAGATCATGACCTTTGGAAGACTCTCCCCTGAATGGTCCTTTGGTTGGTGGCCAGAAAAGCTTGGCCCTCCACCTGTCCCAGTAGAAAAAACCAGAAACCTGGGAGTGATCTTTGATAATAAGTTGGTTTTCGACCTCCACACCAACAAGGTTGTGTCGTCGTCTTTTTTCATCTTGAAAAAAATCAAGAAGCTGCTGCCTTATCTCCCGCCGTCAGCTGGGAAGACCCTGGTCTCTACCCTAGTCTTCTCCAGGATAGATTATGGGAATGCACTTCTCCTTCACACCCAGAAGCGTGTCACAACGAAGCTGCAATCTATTCAGAATGCGGCTGCTAGGATTCTTCTCAACATCCCTCGTCGCAAATCTACCACTCCTGGTATTCGTCAGCTTCATTGGCTGAGAGTGGAGAGCCGCGTCAAGTTTAAGGCCCTCTGTATTGCTTATAAGGCTGTACATGGCATTGGACCTAGGTTCCTGGTTGAAGCTTTCCAGCTGTACACTCCTAGGAGGCAATTAAGATCGGCCAATAACAGTCTCCTCCCGGTGCCACGCACAAGATCGGTCACCTGGGGAGACAGGCGCTTTCTTGTGGCCACTCCAAAACTTTGGAACCTCTTGCCACTAGCCATCAAAACTGCCCCGAATCTGATGAGCTTCCGCAGGCTCTTGAAAACATGGCTGTTTAATCAGTAAGAGGATGACTTGATGATAGATTCCAGTTGCTCTACAGCGCCGAGACACCTTCGGGTATTTGTCGCGCTATAAAAGTTGCGTAAATAAATAAATAAAAATAAATAAATTTAACCAAACACAGGTTTCCACTGTTCCTTGTACTTGAAGATCAAAAGAGCTATTCACACTTCTAAAAGCCTTCTAGGCACAGGAAAAGCAGATCTGCCTACCAAGTACTAATCCCAGTGTTTATGAGTTCCAGGCCTTGTCAGTGGACTACATGACAAATTGCAAGACTGATGATCATGCCACGAGACAGCATCATCTTGTACACCAGATGTCATCTGGGTCATGCTGGAATGATGGGCACGCCAGTCATCCAGGGAAGGAATAATAAAAATAAGCTCTCAAACCAAGGACTGCCATTAGTCTGGGCAAGGACTTTTGTGTGAAGGGCTGATTTAAATACTAATGGGAGACTTTGAATTGAAAGTAGCAATCTCTTACCTCATGAGTGAATGAACTAAGACAACGGGAATGTGGATTTATGCATGAAGGCTGATAGAGATAAACACTGCCCTGGAGTCATAAGAAGTATGAGAGCCTAGAGTAATTTCACTTTCATCGCAATGGCTCTGATGAAGTAGTTCAAGGCTTTGAGATCTGGAATGAAGCAAAATAGCCTAGAGGCACTTTGGAGCATAACACGAGTGCCAAAGCTCCACCATTTCCTTCTCTGGAGAATTTGGAACAATTGTATCTTTTCAAAGGAACTGCATAACACCTTATAGCAGAGCATGAGAGTTTTCCAGTTTCCTGATTTTGAGAGCTGCCACCAACCTGAGTTTGGGGAGACATTCATGAACTTGGTTGTGTCTTCCTTCTGTACCAGTTCCAGTACCCACTAACTTGAAATGCACTCTGGCCAAATATGGAAAGATCACTGAACTCAACCCTTCCTAACACGAGAGTTTCCTCCTACTGCCAAAGAGAAGACACATGCAGCACAGTCAATGCTAGTCAGGCTGGGTTTTAGCGCTGGTGGCACCTGTTGCCACAATGTTTGTTGGTGCCCTCCCTGCCAAAACTTTCCACTCCACAGATTCCCTCACAACCACCCTCCAACAGTGCCCTTCATCCCTCTATTGTGCTTCTTCTTTTATTTCAAAGTGCTACTCAAACCAGTGTAGGGTTTTGGAGCCCTTTACATCACACACCAACACATTATACAGTGACAATGGATCATACATGTGTAAGTGATTGCAAAGGAAATGTTACATAGACAAAAATAACTATGTGGTGTAGGCGTCACATGTCATCCAAACGTAACACCGTGGTTGGGTTGACTTTACTAATAAGAACGGATTGCTACCCAAATGAACCCTTGTTTGCAACATTAGGATAATGACCAGGGAAAAATTCATAATGCTCTAACCTGTGCCTTGCAGTTTTTATGCAGCTCTTTGATGACAGTTATTAGCCCACTCTGCTATATTAGGTTTGTAACTTTTAAACCGCAAGAAACAAAAAAATCTCTCTGACAAAATCAGTAAACCATAGAACTATCTACATTATATACACTTTTGTGATCTGCATGGTACACGTTCTTTGCAGCAGACGTCTTAACCCTCTGCACTACGTTATGGTGAGTAAGAACGTCCATAGATAAAACTCCGATCTCTCTCCAGCAGGTCCATTAACCAACTGAGTTACCTCAACATTTTTATTGTAGCCCGAAGATCGCTGAAGGCAAGGAACGCTGCAGCAGGTGCTTTTAAATCCATAATATATTTGAAAACGTCCCCTCCCCACCCCCGAGGTTAGCACTTGGAGCGGTGGCACTGGTCGCACAGCTCGAAAGTCGGCCATGTCATACTCCTTGATGAGATGGAGCCAGGCGTGTCTCTAACAAAGGTCTGGGTCCTCAGGCAAAGATGGCGGTCTTGTTCAGTGGATGGTGGCCTTGATAAGTAGATCATGGCTCCATAGGCTGAATTATAACTACAAAGTAACATCAGAAGTAGCCAAGAGCATTTGTAAGGAAGGTAAGTACCAATTGCCTGTCCTCTGTTGCTTTTTTGATTTACGGCTTTAACCACTGAAAAGAGATACATGACAGAGAGGCTCCATGGGCTCTATCATTATTGAGCAGTCACACCCTACACTGACGCCATAGCCCCACTGTGGAGGCTGCCGCTACGGCTAGAGATCACAGTGTATCAAGTGATCCCTGACGAGCACTGCACTTGGTTTTTAATGAGGACCAAGATTTCCAACAGCATGAGCCCTTTTCTGTCACTGCCCACAAACAACTCTGACATGAAAAGTTCTGTGTACCTACAATGGGGCACACATTGAACCTGCACTGTAATGATTAAGAGAAAGACAGAACTGCTGAAACTTCATTCTCAAGGCCCTGAAACAAACACATCCTAAATAGAATATAGTCCTTTTTGTGTCTTATTAACCATAATTTTCTCAGCTACAGGTCCCAAAAAGACCTATGCAAAACTCGATCTAGGCTGTGGAAGCTCTGGACAGTTGATAGCTGCCATCCAAAGTATAGGATTTCTTTTGGTTCATAAATCTTATATTTTTTTGGTGCCATGCCAGGATTTTATCAATTGTCTTCCTGCAGTGGTACTCCAAAACAATCTGATGTGTATGATGGAACAACGCATGCCTGAACCATGTGGTCTTAACCATGACTGAGATTTTACCATGCAATTTAGTGGTAAAGACTTGATTCGTAAAGGGACATGTGTGTTAAAGATCATACTCCTGTCCCCAGCCCTGAAAACTGTCCCTTTTACCCGGCCCGCCCTGAGCCCTAAAAATTGACCCCATGCCGTAAAAGCGACCCAGCCACCGCCCTGAGCTCTAAAAACTGTCCCCTACATCCGGTAAAGTACCCCGACCCAGCCCCCTCCAACCTGAGGCCTAAAACTGACCCAGCCCTTAAAATTGTCCCCTTTCCTCCGCTGCTCCCTGAGCCCTAAAAACTGTTCTCATGCCCTAAAAGGGACCCTAGCTCAGCCCTCCACTCTGAGCTCTAAAAACTAGCCCCCTCCCCTGTGAACAACCCCAACCCAGCTCCCGCCCTGAGGCCTAAAACGGCCCCCAGCCCTGAAAACTGTCCCTTCCCCTGCCCCGATCCCAGCCCCCTACCCATAGCCCTAAAAACTGTCCCCTACGCCTGTAAACTACCCTGACCCCGCCCCCCAGCACTGACCCCTAAAACTGCTCCCTGCCCTATAAACAACCCGACCCCCCGAGCCCTAAAAACTACCCCACCATGAAAAACAAACCCCCCAACAGCCACCCAAGACCCGGCCCCAGCCCCACTTACCTCACCACATCCTCTCCCGATCCTTCCTCTTCTTGTCTTCCTGTGACCCCCCATCCGCTCGGAATCTAGACAGCGCATTGGCTTAACCACGCATATGCGTTGTAAAAGCATATGCGTGATCAAGACAAGCATGGTGCGGTTTGTGGGGAGACGTTACGCATGGCTGAGCCCAAATTGTTAAGGCCGTTTCCTGTGCCTTATGCATTTCCAAAGAAGAATCTAGCACGACATGACTTGGGGTCCTATGACACTAGGCTGACACTTTTATCACCTTGAGTGCATCCTTCTTTGTTAGGGCAGCCGTCACTGGCTGTTCCACCAATTCCTGCAAGGCTTGTAGAGACCGAGTGACATGCATGGAAGTAAGCAATCATGGCTGGAGGTGAAGTGGGGAAGAGGAGGACACTCTCCCTAGGTGCCCAATGTTTGGATTTGCTTTCTAGGACAGAGTGCCTGTGAAGAAGTGGAAAACACCATAGAATGGTGTGAGTTTGGAAGGCCAAAATACAAGACTCATGAATCTTCCATGGATACACAGATGCGTTAAGGTATCTGCAAAGTGGGCAATTGACTAGGGCCCTCCCCTTCCAAGGAAGCCCCACGGAAAGTGAACTTTACCTCTGGATCATTTCTGAATATTTTGTATCTTAACCTTTAACATATAATTCCATATTGTTAGGCAACATAGAATGTGAAGTAGCAAAAAAATGGATAATAAAACTCAAACTTTTTCCAAACAGGGGTCCACAAAATATTTCTTGCCCGTAGACCCCAAATTCCTTGTTATGACACTGGCTGGATATGGAGGATTAAAGCAAATTAAGCAAATATCCCTCCTTCTGCACAGCCACAGTTTACACCTACAGCCATGGGCCTAACTTCCTACTTTGTGATCCACCCAATCCAATGTCTGAAAAAGCGAGAATAAAGGAACACAAAGGACAGTTGCGCTGCTGTTCACTGTGACCTCTGTGACCTCTGTGCATGTCACATACGCATGTGTGCAGCAGCAGGTTTTATGATTCTCCTGCTCCCCACTCAGATGTACTCTGGTACTTCGAGCCACAAATGCAAGATGAATGGCAAGTGGCCAAACTCTGAAGGACAATATAGTGGGAGAGAGGGAGGTATATTTTAGCCTCCATTTTGGGAGAGGAAAGGTTCCAGTTGCAAACAACAGATGTTTGACTCTGCGAGCGAATAACACCTCATTATCAAGCCCTCTGCACCATGTCGTGTGGGATCAAAATCTTGGACTTCTGAGCTGCACTTTTGCCCTGTGTGGTGTACATGGACATGCAGCCGGCTGCATTCGGAAATCTCAGGACTGGACTGCGGAAGGATGGAGAGGGGGACTGTTCTGTCTCATACATAAGTGACATTGATAGACTGCTGCGCTTACCACAGAATTTCACAGGTCATGGAAAGGGGGTAGAGGAGGAGAGAAAGCAAGATTGCCAGAGACGAGGAAGGAAACGAAAAGAAGTCAAGAAAGCAAAAGGAAAAGCTCAAATACAGCATGAAGGAAAAAGGCATGAAGATACTGAGAAGATGTTTGAGAAAAAGATGGATGGGTGCCAGACCCCAGCCTCCCCCCAAAGTGGGTGGGAGGAGCAAAAACGTAGGGCGGGGGTACAAAAAAGGAAAAAGCACGTGATAAAGGGCAAAATAAATTGTTGTTTCATGTTTGAATAATGTGGTAACTTTTCTTTTTGAGTGTACAGTTGAGCATATTTATAGTGTTTGGAGGGCCTTCCACTGGTTTCCATTGAGTGGCAGATATGCATAGTTATCTTGGTAATACACCTCGGACACAATTTCAGGTGGATAATGAACTTCAGCAGCCTGTACATTTTTTAGGTCAGTTTAAAAAAAAAAAATTAATACAGCGGTCCTTTTTGGGAATTGCTAGATGACTCTGGAATTCCCTTTACATTTTACACGAAGAGAGCAAATGCATTCTCCTAATTGTGGGAAGAATTTAAAAAAACGTCTTTTACACTAAGATGTTACACCTTTGTCTATATTTTCCCATGTTGATTCTTTCGTTATTTTGTAATAGAAAGCACAGCCTTTTTGTAGACTGAAAAGTAACTTGTAAAAAACTAGGACAAAGATTATCTCTTAAAACATAACATTTTCAAATGGGCTGTAAACAGAAAATCTTCTTAGGTGGTAAATTAGAACTGCTGATTGGAGGTAACATATTGTGCTAACCTAGCATGGAAATTACACGTCATTAAGTCAAAAGCATTTTGCCCAGTATTTGGTTTTTAGAGATTCTTTGCAAACATTAGCATGAAAGGAGTCCCAGCCAGAAACAACCCTTGAAGCAACACCTTCCATATATACAAAAATGCTACCCTTTAAAATCCTCCAGCTATGTATGAAAAGAGGAAGGACAATTTTGTGCCCTCTGCTGTCTGTAAATCTCTCAATCGCTTCTCCGCGTTTGGGTTTAGGGTTTTAAGTGTAACCCTCAAAAACTACTATCAAAGACACAGAGGGTTGATAATATAATCGTTATCTCTTCAAATATCAGAAAAGGCTTCAGTAACACTACAGACAACGCTAGATGTAATATGGAAATTCACAACCACATTAGCTGGGTGACTTTTCTCATTCAGGTCTTCTTTGGTAAAGTTTCAGAAGCGTTTCCACCATAAGCAGGTAGGGGACAAAGACCCACGCTAAACAGGCACCATAGGCTCAGATTGTGTTACCAAGCAATGAGCAGCTGAGATGTATGAAGTTCAGAAATGGAGGAAGGTGCTGGCGAAGGTCAGGAATATGCATCATTCCCATTCCAATTTGAGTGCTTCATCCCAATGTTCTGGCAGATGTAAAAAAAAATCAAAGTTTTGCAAGGCCATATTTTAAACCAAGGCGGTTACAGGTGTGCGAGCCTCATATTATCCAACAGAAATATTGTACCCTAAATATCATTTACAAACCTATCACCCCATTAAGTGTAGATTTTCAATTATTAAATTCTATAGGATATTTATTGTACAATATTTTTGTCAGGAAATATATTAATGATGATATTCAGGTACTATACTGACTGAAATTGGTTTACTAATTTTGGAAGGGGAAGTCTTACCAACTTAATAAGTACAATCTGGTTATGCCAAATACAATTCTTATAGAATCTCTACTCAATGCATCTATTACGTCATTGTTGAGCTCCCACTAAAGCCAGCTCGAGTGGGACAAAGCAGGATTTCTTAGCCATGAGGTTGCTTCCTCACTGTGACTGATTTGGCACCTCGCCCTGGGTCAAGGGTTTATCTTCCGATTTAGTGCCTGTGTGGTTCTTAAAATCTTCCAGCGACCAAGGCTGGAAGCTGTAGCTGGCCAGGGCCCTTCAAGGCCAGACACCTTAGTCATGAGATCCTGCTGAGCCTATGTTCAGCACAATTTAAAAAAAATGTTCGAAGCAGGTTGGACCTGTTTTTCTTGTCCACTTTGGGAGCGCGTTCCCAGAACAACCCTTTCCACCTTGTCCCAGGCCACCAAAAGTTTCAAAGTCCCACTTTTCTTCAGCTCCTGGAAAGTTATTACTGTTGAAGCATTTCCTAAGTAGGACACTGTCACAGTAATATTCTGATGGCAAGAAGACACTTGCCACCTTAAACTAGGTGTTGCAGCTCATCCATTAAAATGGGAAATAAAATAAGGTGATCATGCAAAATAAACTAGAGATCTCTCGAGGAAACCATGCTCGTCTACACAATAATATGACTCCAGAGGGAACTACTTTTAGAGTTTGGATATTCTGAATCATAATAATCATTGTAGGTTACATTGAACATACCAGGGAAGAATGTTTTGTATGATTTCATATTTCACAGAAGGGGAAACATATGGAGCAACAGTCATCATTAATACACATGCAAATAAGCATGTGCAATGCAGTAGGTCTCGCCTTTGGGACCTTACATGTATTTGGCTATGCAGAACTTTATCCCAGATGCTGAAACATCTACTGTTCTTTAACATATGTTCTTTAACATGGAGGGAAAGTAAGCACCAAACTGCGAGACATGCCAGGTATGGTTACACATGGAGAGAAACATTGCCTTTCAGCTGGAAATGGCATAGTCCAAAGCTCTGTTTTTATAATTTTAAATCAGGGCTTTCGGTTGCCATATCACTGAAAATACAAGATTTGAAAAAAATATTATTGTCTACGGGTGCTCGTGAAAGACAATTTCTATGGACTGGAATCTAGAGAATGCTAAAGTGATTCTGGTATTTTACTGACCTCTGCTGGTCATTTTCTATCAAGAAAGTCAAATAGAGGCAGTTGCCAGAAAAATTAAAAAAAAGAAAGCCCTTCAGCAGAAAGCAATTCTGATATTTTACTGACCTCTTCTGGTCAGTTTCCATAAAGACAGTTAAATAGAGGCAGTTGAACAGAAAAAAAAGTCCTTAAGTGGAAGCAGGCAAGTCCTAGGGCTGATCTCCAGAGCTCACAAAGTACATACACATATAAGTATATACTAAAGTATATACAAGAGGTCTCGAATGCTCGACCCAAAGAGTTTTGACAACAATTGTTTACAAAAAACCTTACAAGTGCCACTTAATAGCAACGACTTCACACAACATTTGTCAATAAAATATGCATATGGTAATTTCCATTGACAAATTCTCTTTTATATTATTTAAAAAAAAAAATTTTTATACAATACGGCTTAAGCTTACAATATCCTCCAGTTTCAACTTATAGTTACACAAACACAAAGTAGGCCTATATTTCAACCTCTTTTTTTGCACTAAGCCCTTCATCAGGGTCTAAGATAGCCATCTCATAAACTCCATTTGTATATTCGAAAAGATCCTGTTACTTCATCCACCAATGGGACATATACTAATCAGTTCGATTGCACTAGCGGTTCGTGCTTTACCTGACACAGCACATATTTTTTTTGTAGAAAAGCAGTTCCCCTGGGAAGTAAAATAGTGAGTATGTTTGTTATGTATCAGTACCACTACCAACTAATATTATTTCAAGGGCGACAACTTACGTTTCTGCATAGGGTTATCCATTTTAGACATCCTGAAATGTTGTATAAAGTTTTATATCAAAAAAGTGTCCATGGGTCCAGTCAACATGGTCTATGTGGGTAGTCCTCGACTCTCTAGCCACAGCTATTCTAAGAAGGATCAAGGTGAAGTCTTCGGGATTGCTAAAATGCTCACAAATTAATGCAAGATTAGTTAGGAAAGTATGTGAATGCAACGCCAAAGGCTCTAAATATGTGCCTGGGGGATAGGAGTGAAATGTTAAAAGAAATCACTGAAACGGCAAGAAAAGCAGGTTTTTTCCTATTAAATGTATGTTTAAGATGATAGCGTGGTCATAGATCCCAGACGGCGAGTAGGCAGTGTGTAGAGAAATTGAAAAACAAACCTCTCTTCAGAAAGGGAGGTCCTTGCACAGAGCATTCCCAGCAGAGATGACTCCTCGAACGACAGCATTAATAGAATCCTGTGATAGACAAAAGGCCGCCTTAATTGTGGCTTCAGAAACACCAGGTAGAAAGATTTTAAGGAATGCACATTTTTCATAAGTCAGCTTTGTGGATGTTCTATATTTTAGCCTTGTAGCGTGCTGTAACGGGCTATACCGGCTTAAGGGCCAGCTTCCGCATTAAAGGCCCGAGCGGAAGGTGAGGGACTTTAACAAGGGACTTGGACTTTAATAGCCGGTATAGCCCTGCTACGAAGGGCTATAAGGCTATTAGAACATTCTGCCACTAGAGGGCAGAATGTTCTAACAAATAAAAACAAAGGCCTCTCGGAGCTCGAGGGGATTTAAATCCCCTCGAGCTCCGAGAGGCCTATGTAAAACATTGGAATGTTGCCCTGCGGGCCTTTACCGGCCCGTAGAAGCACGGAGCACTCCATTGTCTACAATGGAGCTCCCAGCATTCCAATATTCTAATTTAGTATAGAAAAGTGTGTTATCCATATCAACTAGATGCTGAAGGAGAGAGAGGGCATACATATCAATTAGCCGGGGTTTACAACTAGTATCCGCCGCTTGCTTTAATGATGCCCTTGTGACTGCCCTTAGTACCCCGATCTCAGGGCTCCTGAAGGCAGCTGAGAAGCATGAAGAGAAAGTGAACAAAGCTTTAAGCACCTTGATTAGCTTCTGTGGTTTGCACTCCTGCTCCTGCCCCTGCCTTTCAGTAGTAAATAGGAGGCTGTTGGAGGATATTCGGTACAATAGTCAAACCGTGTGATTTTGGTGAATGGTTAATGGGTGTGCAAAGGCAGTTCTCCGAACCCTGCTATTTCAGGACTTGACATCCTTCAGAGGAAATAGTGAAAAAATAAGAGAGGAATGAGAGGGGATGTCATCTGATAGAAGAGAGAGGACAAAAATATTGGGCGGCCAAAATATCGTGGCAAAAACATGGAGGACAAAATTATCCAGAAGGTAAGTGCAAACAGGTATAGTATCGATTTACTATTCTGACCTCCAGAGATACAAACCATGAAGATATATATATCGCACCGTGCGCGCACGGTGAAAAACCATTAAAAAAAGAAAAAAGAAATTTTAATACGTAGTTTAATGAAAAATAAAAATATTAAAAAAAAAAAAAATACATACATAACTTAGCATTTAAAAAACCATACAAATTCACTGAAAAAAACCATAGGTTTCACACATGTTATAGTTAGGAATTAACATTTAAAAAACCTTGCAAATTCACTTAAAAAACCATAGGTTTCACACATGTTATAGTTAGGTGGATATTTCACTCGTAAAAAACCAATGAAATTCCACCGTTATAGTTAGTTCAGATAACTATAACTCGCGCGACCGCCACTCTATCACAAGGATGATGTCATCAGTGATGTCAAGAGTGATGCCACTGACCAGGTCATGAGTGATGTAAAATGTGACGTCATGAGCAGAGGATTACGGGCGCGCGAGTTATAGTTATCTGAACTAACTATAACGGTGGAATTTCATTGTTTTTTTACGAGTGAAATATCCACCGAACTATAACGTGTGAAACCTATGGTTTTTTATGTGAATATATATATATATATATATATATATATATTTGCTGCAACTCTCCTTCTCACAACCACCATCCCAAAGAGAAAGACAGCACTCGCGGGGGCCGTTTCCAAAATTTATTAAGTGGAAACTTTCACGAAAATAAACAGACGCGTTTCGGTAACAACCTTCTTCTATCAAGAAGAAGGTTGTTACCGAAACGCGTCTGTTTATTTTCGTGAAAGTTTCCACTTAATAAATTTTGGAAACGGCCCCCGCGAGTGCTGTCTTTCTCTTTGGGATGGTGGTTGTGAGAAGGAGAGTTGCAGCAAATATTAATTGCGGGTACACCCCCGCATGAAGAAGCACCCGCCTGAGAGTGCACCGGATTGGTGTTTTGTAGCAGTGATATATATATATATATATATATATATATGTATATATATATATATATATATATAGTCAAGATACATATATGTGAAGCTAAGTACAGTAAAACTTTGCTTAACATTAGAACTAACCTTCACAATATTCTTGTCCTTTATAGACTTGCCACGATATTTTGGCCACGCAATATTATATTTTCAATATTTTGCTCATTTACCTCAGGGGATCTGTGGCCCTAACAAGGGGACCATTCAGTGTAAGGCCAGGTCTGACACCATCTACCACAATATGAAACCCCCAGCCCTGTGGAGTTGCACCACAGTCCATATAGAGGACAAATGACATCGCAGATGAGGCTCGAAAGATACCTGCTGAGGGCCAGAACAAGCCAGTAAAACACGAGCTGCGTGGAAAGCGAGTCAAGGGACATATTTAATTATATTGAAGCTGTGCAGCAATAACAACGAGAACAGCCTGTTCCCGTTTTATATTAAAGCCTCTCTCCCCCCAAGAGAAAGGGTTATTAAAAAAAACGGTTATGAAAGCCAAGGCTTGAAGGGAGATCAATACAGACAAATTCTCTGTTTTTCTGCAGTGCCCAAATTATCAAAACAGTTGGAATGCAAATCTGTGATACTGGTAAGTAAGGGGCAGCATCCTGCAGCATAGCCAGAGCCACTGGCAGACCGCAGGTACCATACAACCAAAAACATTGGGGCATATGTATAAGAAAGTGGCGGAGCGCAGGTCAGTTCCAAAATTGCTATCGCCTTGCTCTGTGACTTTAGAAATGCAGGGATGCACCATGTTATAATAATACGGTGCACCACTGCGTTTCTCCCTGTGCTGGCATAAATTCAGCTGCCTAGTGCCAACACAGGCACCCTTGCACCATAGTGCAAGGGTGCCTGCATTGCGGGAAGGATTGTTTAAGGCGATTTGTAACTTCTCTGCACACATAGCAGCTGCAAATTGTCATTTTTTAGATGATTGTTTATGTGCAGAAAGGGACACCTTCCTGCACATAAACATTCATTCATGGCGTTTTGCACAATGCAGCACACATAGAAACAGCAAAAACGAGGAGAAATAAATCATTTCTCCTCGCTTTGCCCTGGTCTTAATTTTGGCGCTGCCTCCTATTTATGTCACCGTTAGTAAATAGTGGGCAGTGTCAAAATCAATAGGTGTTGTGGCGGAATGCCCACCACAAAACCCATTGCACGCCTCTTTCAAGCTAAATGTAACGTGAAAGAGGTCCTTATTTACAAGGCAGCATTAAGCCACGTTAAGTGGCTTAACGCCGCCTTGTAAATAAGGTGAATGGTTTATCGCCGCAGGAACGTCACTAAAAGTGACAATCCTGTGGCGATAGAGGCTTGTAAATATGCCCCATAGTTTATACAACTTGCCACACATAATACAGCATTGAGAGCAGAGCGTCAGCGGGATGGAGCATGTACTTAAGATCTTAAGGGTGGTTGTGTAATGTGCAGAAAACAGGGCACTTAGAGTCTCTGATCTAGGCTATATCGATGAACCATATCCTCTGGGATTGCAATTATCCTACAAAAGGCAGTCATGTCCAGAGATGTAATCCAGTAGCATACAACGAATTGCTTTCAGAGCTGGCGCTATCTTACAGCAAGGCAGTAGTGTCCAGAGATATAATTCGGTAGCATACAATGAATTACCTTCATCGCTGGCGCTATCCTACAAAGGATTAACAGAACCCCTACACTGCGGATGATATTTTGAAAAGAAAAGGCATGTTCCAGAGAGGATAGCACGTACCACTGAGTCAATAAACAGAGCTATGGAAGGGCAGCCTGCATCTTCTAGCAAAGTACCAAAGCCTATGAGGGATTGCCAATATTACTGCCTGTAGCTGCCGGCATGCCTAGTGGGGGAGTGGGGGGGCGCGCAGGGAGGGGGGGTTAATTACATTTTTTTTAAATTAAAACTTACCTTCGCCTCCGGTCCAGCGTCGCATCTTCTCTCTCTGCTCACAGGAAGCAGAAGCAGGCTGCCTCCCTCTCCTCTCCTACGCCAATAACAACGCTGCAATGGCAGCGTTGTGATTGGTTGGGATGCCGACCGCACAGGCATCTATGGGGAGGCCGTTTTCTCCATGCAGGCTGCATGCAGCCTACATGGAGAAAACGAAAGAGTGTGCATGACTGGTTTGGTCGGCCCTTGGGCTGACCAAAGAGTCAGCACCCACAACATTGGACTAGCCACTCCTCCCGACACTTGCCTGTCCCCAACCAAACCCTTCTTCTGCTTTCTCGCAGTGCGAGAAGCAGAAACATAAAATTGTATTTATACCATTTTATGTTTCTGCTTCTCGCACTGCGAGAAAACAGTGGGGCGATGCTCATCTGCCCATGTGGAGGAGCCACCCCTGATTACTGCTTGGTCCAGCTGGCCGTGCTTTGCTATCCCTAAGGAACATAAAGCAAGGATATATCTAAAAGTCCTGTTTACTTTTTATAGTTCTATTTCTTGACGCTCACTTATACCCTCAGCAGCAAACAGGAGAATGTAAATGGACTAAGTGTGGGCGCAAGGTATCAACTGAATAATGAAATTAGCAGTCAGAAGGTGAATGCTGTCATTTCTGCATAGCTGCCAAGTACAGGCTGGGAGTTTTGACCCCATTGTAATAGTAAAAGGAAAACTGCAAGTCCAAGGGTACATGTTATCTAGAAAGCCAGTGCTGGATGAAGGTGATGTGGCAACCTGCCACTTGGTAGCTATGCTCCTGCTACCCCTGGTATTTTGGGGAGCATGTGCTGTTACGGCAACAACTGATGACTTTGGAACTAGGAAACTAGGTTGGAGTCTCGGTGTCCCTCAAGATCCTGTGATTCTGGCCAAATCATTTAATCTCACTGTGCCTAAAAGTGAACAGAAATGAATATGCCCTTCTGTAATGTAACTGGTGCTCATGTAAAGGGACCCAATATTTTCGGGTCTGGTTCGCGCTTCGTAAAACAAAAACTAAAAACTAACATCACTAAAGGATTGCGAAAACAAATCACAAAGCAAAGGCTTTCAAGAAATCTAAGGTATCTAACAGTTACAAAAACAGACACCTTGTCTGATGATAGGTCAATCAGCATAAATATGATCCCCTGTAAAATGGAGAAAAAACAGAATACTTGAAAACAGAACTGTTCCCCCAGCTGGGAAACAGAGCTCAAAAGTCTTGCTAGATTTTATACTGCAGAGAAATGCAACTTTAAATGACACTAAATCCAATATGCCAAAGCTCACCATTAACATGGTGAATGGAAAGGAAAGGAGGGTCATCCTTTACTCAGTCAAACTATCCAACCAAGAGTGTCCTCTTCCCCTGGTTGTCAAAATATGAGGATAAATGTGTAACAAGGCAAAATAAGAAATAATGGCCAACTCCTTGAATTTACTGTGGGTCTGCCGACTCAAAGAAATGGCGAGTCTAGTTTTGTGGTCATTTGTCCCAGGATTTCGAAGATAATAAGCCAAAATGAAGGAGGAAGGGGACCTCCATGGTGCTCCTTCAGGCAGACACATGCCTTGTTGCCACCTCCCCACCCTTAGCCATCTGGCCCCAGTCTCTGATTAACCTTTGCCCTGCAGCAGACTGTTGGTGGCATCATATCTCCCTAGCTGACTGCTGCCGCCATTTGCACCTTGCGGTGACTGTGCTTCTTGCTTCATTGATTAAGAAACCTGGATGGTCAGTGATCGCTCCTTTAGCTGTTGTGCCAGAACACCTTCTCTTATGCAGACAATGGCTCCTGTTGAGATGGTCTCTGCATGCACTGCTTTGGCTCCTGAGCTTCACTTCGTTTCCTGTGCCTTTAAAAGCTGGCGGCCTACACCCGTGGCATGAACCTTTTGCAGGGAAGCAGTCAAGTCTAAACCCCGGTGCCTTTGAAACCAGCAGAGCCCACCTAGTTTTGGGGGTTCATACATTCTGCCTCGTGGTGGACATGTTCTGACTCCCTCACAAATAAAGTCTACACTGACAAGATGGCCTTGATGTACATCGCCTTGACCTCACTCTAAACCTCACAAGATCAGCCATCTTTGGAGAGGAAGGATGTCTTCGCCTACTAATGAAGACTCAATTAGGTTCCCAGTTGAACCATTTGCTACAGGAAATTTATGGTCAATCCATCCTAAGCAAACTCGAATACGTTGCTATGCAATTTAATATTGTGCAATTTGGAACAGTTCCTATGATGGATTTCATGTTAAATCATTCTTATGCAAACTGGTGTTCTGGACTGCTTCTTGCAGGATGAAACTATTCTTGTCTAAAGCATTCTGAAACTCAATGTGACTTGTTTGCACGATACAAATAAATACATGCCTTGATAAGGACAATCTATGGTGATGTCTTATCTCAGACACTGACCAGTCCTCTTCCACTAGGTGTTCCAATCTCTTGATAGATAAGTTTCCTGTTACGAGAGCCGCTTAGCTGTTTCCCAACAGGTGACCATGGCAAGTGTTTGTGATCTCTGAGCAAGAGATCAAACTTCACGGGGCCTTCTGATTGCCCATGTGACATTGGAATACAAATTACCTCCTGTCCTGTTCCTTCATAAAAACCCTGCAGGACCATAACTCACTTGGGTAA
Organism: Triturus cristatus; assembly: GCF_964204655.1. NCBI lineage: Eukaryota > Metazoa > Chordata > Amphibia > Caudata > Salamandridae > Triturus > Triturus cristatus. The sequence continues at coordinate 807,818,903 of NC_140590.1, forward strand.
GCCCTTACATCACCTACACCAGCTGCTGCGGTTTGTGGTTCCCTGTTAGTGGTATTAGTAATGTAAGCTAGAGACTTCCTGCCTACGTCCGATGGATGAGAGGACTAAAAGAAAAAGTGTAAGTCAGGGCTTCACTTGGCCAATGGTCAACAAAAGGAATATTTACACAAAAATAAAAACATGAGGTAACAGCGCTGAGGCTATTGATGGATTCTCAAAATGGCAGTATGGCGTAAGGTGAAATAAGAGGGCCGCTGAAAGCGGCAGATATCCTGCAGTGTAGAACTGAGCCGAAGAGGATTACCAGAGAAGAAATGACACTGCAGAACCAATGGCATCTTTCCTACTGCAAGGCAAGGAAAGCTATCCACCGAGGTACGGCTTACATACTACAGTGTGATACCCACCAGATCTGACAAGAAATGTCATCTATCCTAGAGTGAGGAATCACATCCTTGAAGAATGGCATATGTACCACTTTAAGGACACTTACTCCCCAAACAAGGCATATATACTACTATGGTGTGGAAACAGATCCACAGAGTAGAAACTACATGCTACACCTAGGTAACAGAGAGTTCCTATGAGAGATAACATATGTTCTACAGTAAGGAATCTGATCCCTGGAAGAAAGATGTATCTATGCTACAATTCAAAAAACAGATTCCCCAAGGAATGGCATCTATCGTACAGTAAGAAAACAGCTGGTTGAGGAACGGCATGTACACTACAGTCAGAAAACAGATTGATGGAGCATTGGCACATATATTACAATGGGCTCAATGGCCAGGGCGAACAGCTTTAGCGACAATGGGCACTCGTGCTGGGTGCCCCGCCCCAACAACCACTGCACCGACCTGGTTTGACCCCTTCGCACACATACCGCTGGGCTTGTGTATAGTATTTTAACCCATCTGCGAAAAAGTGGTCCAATCCTCAGCTTTCCAAGAATTTACAGCAAGTACCCCTAGTCCACCATTTCAAACGCCTTTTCAAGGTCGATAGACACCAACGCCATCTCCGCAGAGGCCTCCTGTGTCTCATGCAATACATGCGCCAGCCGTCTTATGTTCATTGACGTATTACGGCCTGGGATAAAGCCGCACTGGTCCTCGTGGACTTAATGGCCCATGTGCGGTTCCAACCATTTGGCCAGCACTTTACATAAGATTTTTATATCTGAATTAATCATCATCAGGGGTTGGTAGGCCGCCAGGTCCTGTACATCGCCACCCACCTTTGTAATCAGACAAATTTCACTCTCACGCATCGTAGGGGACAATATTCCTCTCTCAAATGACTCATTAAAAGTTTGCAACAAAGGCCGGACCAGTACTGCTGAATATGCTTGATAATACTCAATGGGCAACCTGTCCCCTCCCAGTGCCTTGGCCCTAGGTATGTCCGCTATCTCCTCCATCAGCTCCTCCTCGGTGATCTACGCATCCAGATCCGTCTTAACTTCTTCAGATACCTGCCTCAACTGTAGGCACTCGAAAAAGGGGAAATAATGGTCTGCTCATACCTGGGGGTCTACCCTGTACACTATCTGCAGGTGTTGCCGGAACACCTCCAGCTTGGCTGCCCGAGTATAGACCAGCTCGCCCGTCTAGGCTCGAAGACTGGTAACCAAAGGAGGGTCCTGCTCCTTATGCAGTATCCAAGCTAATAACCGACCAGACTTATCTCCCTCTGCATGCAGCTGCTGGTGATATTTCGTAAGAGTATACTTATCCAACTTGTCCCAAGTATCTGCAACCTGTTCCTGTTAAACACGCTCTCGTTCCTGGGTGTCATCGTGCCCCTGCAGCACTGACTGGAGCTCAGCTAACATTTTTCTCCCTATCCTGTAGCTCAGACTGTAGTTGCCTTCGAACGCCATATGTCAGCCCCATTGCCGCCCTCCTGACCACCGCCTTCATTGCATCCCACTTGTGGGCTCTATTGATTGCAGTGCCCCAATTAAGGGACATATACCCTGTACACACAACCGAAATTGTCTCCCTCCCAACCGGGTCCTCCAGAATATCATCAGGGAGCCGCCATCTGCGGGATCCCTGCTCCCCCATTGCCCACCGCACCAAGCAGCAGACAGGCGCATGGTCGGACAAAAAACGCACCAGGTGTGTAATCTCTGCTGCCATAAACGCTGGGTGCTCTGTCACTAGTACCGTATCTAGACGACTATGCGTATCATGAGTAGGGGTAAAGCAGGTGAATATTTTCTGAGTTGGGTGGTGCTCCCTCCAAACATCCCGGATGTCTAGGTCACCCATTAGTTTCTGCAACTGCTTAGTCATACGTGGCTTGATACCCCTTCTAGGGGGTATCTATCCAGCTCGGGTCCACCACATAATTAAAGTCACCCAGCCATAGTAGGGGAGTGTCCAAGTCTAAAGTAATCAATTCATGCAAAGCCGCAAAGAAATTTGGCTCATCAATATTAGGGACATAGGTGTTTAGTATACTGATATCTTTGCTATCTAGCTTGCCCCGCAAGAGCACGTAACAACCTTCTACCTCCGCTTCGGCATATTGTAGCTTAAACGGGGCCCCAGGTGCCACACAAATCAACGCCCCCCTAGCATAGGTAGAATACGACGAGTGGAACACCTGCCCCCTCCACTTTTTGGCCAGAAGCCCCGCCCCAGCAACATCCAGATGTGTCTCTTGCAAGCACGCAATCATTATGTTATGCCGCTTAAGAAATGAAAGGACCTTATGCCGTTTGGCACAGGTGCCTAAACCCTGAACATTCCAGCTAAGAAACTATACCACATCTGCCATGGTCATACATTCGCACTTCCTGTCTAGCAACATGCCAGGACTCAGCACTCTTCTGCAATGACACTCTCTTTTGCACAGCACCACATAAATTCACACAATAATAACGAAACCTACAAAGCCCCCTCTCCCCCACCCACGGACAATGCTCGACTATCATCTAAGACGATTTTGCCCACCTACCGCTCGTGCGAGGACATGCACAGCATCCCACTAAGCTCAACAGGGGCAAAAAGGAAAAACATCACATCCCCAGTCCGCCCACCCACCCCAGAACAAGAATCCCACTGCCACTCTGAAATACACCTGTTTCATATACACTTGGACCAGGCAATATCACCTCCCCTGGGTCCCGTCAAACCTCCAAGTAGCTCAACTCTCCCCCTCCCCCACACATACAGGGCCCACAGTACAAACAACACCATACAGCATTACCGCACTTCTGCGTAGTAGTCCTGAGTCAACGAGCAGCGCTGTAGCCCAGTAGTCAATGATGAATCACTTTCACCGACACTCCAAGGAAGTTCCTCCAACAAGGTCTCGGGCACTATGTCCATTGTTAGTGGCAGAGTCTGATCCTGCGTATACGGTTCAGCGGAAGCAGCTCACAAGGGGATCAACCTGCAGAATTCCATCATCGCCCATCGTTATCCTCTGCTGCAACACCTCCGGAGCATTTTGCAATTCCGTTTGATTCTGCTGACGCTTCCGGCCCCCGTCCGGCCGTGTCTCCCATCGTCGCTTATGGCCCCTTGCTTCTCCAGGCGGCAATGCATCTCCACGGTTCTCCAGCCACTCCCAAACATCTTCCGGGGAGTAAAAGAATTGCGCCTTACCCCCCGAAATCACCTTCAGCTTGGCAGGATACAGGAGCATATATTGCATGTTCAGGTCCCACAGCTTATGCTTTACTCTCAGAAAAGATTTCCGAAAGTCCTGAACTTGCTTAGTGTAATCCGGGTATATAGTGACTTTATTATTTTAGTACTGGAGCTTCTGGCGTTCCCTTGCCGCCCTCAGAATGCAGTCTCTAGTCTGATAGTCAAGAATTTTAGCTATAATAGCTCGAGACTGTGCCCCCGGAGATGGGGGTGGGACGAGAGCCCTATGTGCTCTCTCAATCACTAACACATCCGACAATCCCTCAGGGCCCAGTTGGGTACGAATCCAGTGCTCCAGGAACTGCTCAACTGCCCCCAGTTCTGCTCTTTCCGGGATTCCCAGCACTCAGATATTGTTGCGTCTCGCCCTCCCTCCACTTCCTCGGCTCCATTCTCCAGGGCCTTCGTAACCACAATCTTCTGCGCCACCGGTTGCTTAAAGGTAACCACCTCTCCTTTCATTTCTGCTATATCCCCCTCGGCGCTTATGACTTAATCAGATACCTTCCGGAGGTCAGCACGTAGTAGGTTCACATCCACAGAGACAGTATCTATTCTGTCCTCCAGTGCCTTCCTGGAGCCCTGTATGGCCGCCATATGTTCCGCCCTGGTGGGCTCCAGGCTGTCCCCCACCAAGTCTCGTACCGCCCCCCCAGTCTGTTTGGTCAGGCACTGGGGGGATCCCTAGGCGTAGTGTACTGCGTGATGGTATTTGGGCCAGTCGTCTTCTGGGGCTTGTCTTTGCCCATTCTGAACCCCGGCACATGTACTTGACACACCCTCCAACGCAATTCACGCGCCAGAAGAGTCTCCTCAGCGAGGGTCCATTAATCAATCCAGGCCAACAGACGTAATAACGCACAGGGGCCCCTCTCCGCACACAGTGTCATCAATCCGGATGGATGGCATACACTGCTCCTCTGTCCCAGCACAACAAGACAAGGTCAGCTCCAAGCCTGCCCTAGCAAGTCCACGCAAGCAACAACTCAAATCAGCGGGACCACAACTAGGGCACCGCAGTCCACATAGGCAGTGAGCATGAGCAAGGAACAATAATGCGCGATCAATTTAGCTCTCGGGCTGCTCCCTGTCGTGCCCACCTCTTTGGGTCCTCAAGTGTTTGTGGGCAATTCTTTATGGGAACAACACGTTCACCAAAGGCACTGCAGCATGCCAGTGTATGTGTCCACAGCACCCACAGTTCAGCAAAATCCAGGTCTTTATTCACAGGAAGGGGGTGGGAAGGCCCGTTGGTCAGTGACCCCCACACACACGCACCACCCGAGTTCCAGCAGGCCCCAGCACAAGTCCCGCAGCTCCGGGAGGGGGGCACCAAGAGCAGGCACGGACCCCAGGCACCCAAAGCGGACTGCTCAGCCCTCCAGGCCCCGGCCAGGGGAGCCACACCCACCCCATGCCCACTCACCAGTTCCAGCCGGGCACCCGGCCGTCGCACTCTGTATCCCCGTCATCTGCTCCTGGATGCCGATAACAGGCAGTGCGTCACAGGAGCGCTCCTCATGCTCGAACGGGGGTAAGTATAAGGTCGCTTTGCCGGCAGGCTCCCAGGCAGTCCCCTCACTCCGTGCTGAGTGCGCCGCTCCCCGCAGCCAGGATCTCAAGGCTGTCAGCCGCTGGCAGTCGAGCAGCCAAGGGGCACAGGGAGGGGGCTCAACCAGCCGCACCCGCACTCCGAGGCCAGATCGCCTCAGCAAAGCTTCTAGATGCGGCGGGTCGTCCCGCGTAGGCCCGAATGGCTTTACTCACTTTCCTCAGTACGGTGCCGGGTCACAGCTCGCCCAGGACCGATCCGTTAGACCCAGGGGGGCTCCATATATCTTCCCCCACTCAGAAAGTCAGGTTTACAGCGTGGCATCAAGGAGAAATCCAGGATATTTGGGCGGACGGACGGAGAGCTAAGGATGCTCACGTCCTGTTGGCCATGTTGCTAGGCCATGCCCCCCAGCTGTGTGAAGGTTAAAGGTATTACCTTTCAGTTATCTCCCATTATCAAACGCATCCCTCCCAGTTTCCACTCTGTATATGTATCTGACGTACACTTTGTCCATGACAGTTTTCATAATACTCAGCCATGACACATTTCCTTCCTTGCACTAGGGTCGATGACACACTGGCTATGCTCCTATGTATGTATACCACACATAAGGATGCTAGTGTTCATATGATTCTGTACTTAAAGCATATTTGCCAATTACCAATTCCAATTTCAATCTTTATTCTCGGTCGCTTGGACCATCAAAGATAAAAGTACATAAAAAGAACTTTGAGCATTTAACAATGTTTTAAACAAGTTCAATCAATCAAATACCTTAAAAAATTCCATATTTCAAAACATTTAAAAAACATTAAAATAATCTTAAAAAGTACACCAATGAGTTATATTTTAAACTTTATACAGAGGCCCCCATTTTTAAAATGCGAGATCGAACATGCCACATTGCCATCAGATACTTAGATAATGCAAAAACGATTGCGGGTGACAAATCAGTTTTGAGAATTCTGAATGCCTGTGAGTAATTCCTAAAGCCCATGTTTTTAAGAATAGGTACAAGCCAATATTTCCTCGCTCTTTCATAAGCTTTACAGAAGAGAGTCACATGTAAATCATTCTCATGAGGATATGTGCAGGCAGGACACAGCTCTACCCCCGGGGGCCTAAACCAGGAACTCGTAAAGGCCCTCAGTGGGAGAGATCCGTATCTCCATTGTAGATATAACTTTCTTGCCAGCACGGGACCCATTCCATCCAGTACACTTTCCATTTTATAGGAATCTTTCAATTGTATAAATGTGTAGGTTAAAGATCCCATCCGTGTATTGGCTATACTATTTGATAATTTCAACTGATAGTATAATTGCGAAAGTGCCTTCCTAGAGATCCTATTACATGAGTTTAGAGGGTCGATCCAAAGTTCGGAAAGACCTAGGCTTTCACATATACTCTTTATATATTTTAGCCATGGAATATTAGGAATGAATGGTAAGGCCATGAACTCTTGGAGCTCTTTTCTATAATCCTCGAGGTCTTGGCTGCTCCATATTCTTCGCCAAAGGGCCAGGGGCTTAAGTCCTAGCTCCTCGGCGATTGGCCTTAGACCTAGATCCAATCTTAGGGGCACCAATGGAGTACTCGAGGGAAGGGCCGCTAACTGCCTGAGGAACCTATTCTCGGTTGTTGTTAAGTTATCTGTAGATACATGGCCCCAGAGCTCCGCCCCATAAACAACTGAACCCCGAGCTTGAGATTTATAGATCTGTATCATAGGGCCCAGTGGGCGATATATGGATTTACCCATCATTCTTAGGATTCCCCCCGTCTTCTGCGATAGTTTCAAATTTGCCCTAGCCAAATGAGTCCCCCATGTCATTTTCTCATTCAGGGTAACCCCCAAATATTCAAATGTTGTGACCCTCTCCAGTCTCACCTTACCTAAGAGAGGGTTTGGACGTGTTGAAGGTGTTGGGTTCAAAATCATGAACTTTGTTTTGGAGGCGTTAATTTCTAAACCCCTCTCAACACAAAATTCCAAGAACCCATCCACAATCCTTTGAATTCCCATGGGGGATTTGGAGAGCAGCAGGGTGTCATCTGCGAACATTACTGCAGGCACCCTGCTGCCGTTTAGTTTAGGAGCATCGATGTCTTTTATCCTGGACAAGTGGGCGATTACCCCGTTGACAAAGAGGCAGAACAGGGTGGGTGCTAATACACATCCCTGTCTCACCCCCCTATCAACGGGGAATCTTTCTGTTAAGCCTCCCATCCTGCCACACCTGACCTGCGCAAAATTATTCTGATGTAATTTAATCAGTATGGCTAGGATGTCTTGCGGGACTCCCATATCACCCAGGACGTTCCAAAGTTTTGATCTAGGCACCAGGTCGAAGGCAGCCCTTAGATCCACGAATACCGTGTACAGGCTGCCCCCTTCCAAATGCGCAGTCCTCCAATATATGAGGCTAAGACGAAAAATTTGATCAATGGTGGATACCCCCTTCCTAAACCCAGCCTGATAAGGGCTCATGGTAGCGGTGTCCTCTATCCAATTCTGCAGACGGTCGAGAATAACCCTCCCAAAAAGCTTTTGCGACACGTCTATCAAGCTAATGGGTCTGTAGTTGGATGGGAGCAGGGGGGAGCCTTTTTTAAAAATCGGGACCACCTCTGCGCCCAGCCAAGTACAAGGTATTTCCATGCCCTTTAAAATCGCATTAAACAACACCATAAAATAAGGGGCCCATATATCTGGCTCTTGCCTGAAGAGGTCGCCTGGGAGACCATCCAGACCAGGTGCCTTTCCCGCTGCCAAACCTGATATAGCAAGCTGGAGTTCCCTTATAGTAAATGGATCCCCTTCCTTGCAATTATGGACCTGCGGGATAATACTAGTGCTACCATTGCCTGGCTCCTCTGAATATAGTAACTGAAAGTGCTCCTGCCAGGCTTTTGGAGAAATATTTGGCTCTATAGCCGAGACAAGTTCCTCAGAGCCAGAATTCACAATTCTCCAAAACTTCCGCGAGTCCATGGAGGCTAGAGCACTTGCAATTCTCTCCCATTTGTTCTGGTCCCACTCGAGCTTGGCATTAGTAATTAATTTCTTATATTCACGTCTCTTGTTTTGTATCTCCGACCTGCTATTGCGGTTCTTGATACTCGACAAGAGATCCTTCCTTGCCCTTCGACACGCCACATTGAACCAAGTGGAGTGGTTCCTTCCTCTGCCCCTCCTAGGACCATTATTGAATAACTCCGAAGATAGGGTCTTTACAAGTTCTTCATGGAGTAACCATATTTGATTGTTATTAGCCCCTGTACTAGGTTCAACACCCAAGAGCGCCATTTTTTCCAAAGTGGGAATGAGGCTATTGTAAAGCCGAGGTAGTTTGTCTACACATGTTACTAGTTTTTCCCACTTAATTCTTCTCCTGTTATTTTCTACAACCAGGTCGGGGTGTGTCTTATGATGTTCTACTTCCCCACAACCCCGGCCGGGGAGAAGAAAGTCCAATTCTAGGGCGTTGTGGTCGCTGTCTTCTCTGTCGGTGACCTTAAAATCAACGACATGTGGCCATGAGGAGAGTTGCACTAAAATGTAATCAAGTCTTGACTCCCTGCCCTTCCGATTAAATGTGGGTTTACTTGGGGTATCAGACTTGGCTCGCCCGTTACAAGCCCTAAGTCCATGTCTCAAGGTTAGGGCTGTAATCTGTACTGCCAGCGGGCTCCAGGCTTTTGGGGGAATGGATTCAATCAGTGGGACTTGCCATCTTGCCTCTTCCTCTAGACTTGCCCCATCTAGAAGACCGGGGAGGGGTTCATAGTGTGAGTTCAAATCCCCTCCCACAATGAATGGGAACCCAGGGGGCAATTCAGCTAAAAGGTCTGTGAGCTTGTCAATGGTAGGGGATTCCTGCGAGGTTGGGACCGGTCTCGAATAGACATTCACCACCGCTAATCTGCAGTGGTGGGACCATTCCAATAAAACCACTAGTATATCATCTGAGGCCACAGGGAATTGTGTTGCTTTGCATCCCAAATGGGCAGCAACCCACGTTTCAAGACCACCTGATGGCCGCCCCCTCCCACCCCATTTAGCGGGGATAGAAAATACAGCGAAACCCTGCCTCTCATGTACCTCTCTCTCCCAAGTTTCCTGGAACATACAGAGGTCATTGGTAACAATATATTCAGTCCATTCATTACAATCAGACTTGTTTCCCAAACCCGCGACGTTCCACGATAAAATCTTGAGTGGCAAGGATCTGTCCCTCCGGGAGATATTACGGGTACAAGCGTTCCCTTTGTTGTTACTCATGGTCTCTCTATGCAATAGAGGCATACTTGTTTGTCCCTTTGCATCCTGGGATGTATTGCTGGTGGGGTTCCTCAGGGGGACGTAATGTTCCAGGTCGGTGGGGTGCTCTAGTTCTTGGTTTATTTCATCCTCAATCTCCTGTGCTACAGAATTGGACTTCCCGCTGGGGTCTACGGGCAGTCAATCAACCATTTCTAAAGTACTGTAGCTATTCCAGGTTGGAAGATGGAATTGGTGATGGGGCCTCCGGGAGGGATATTTATACTCTCCTGCACCCCAGTTGCCTCCTTTCCCATGATAGATTTCCCAGCCCTCTTCGGCCATGTTGGGAGTGTGATGGATAGACTCCTCTCTCCCAGGGTTGGATGATGCTCTCCATCCTCTAGATGGACCCCCTCCCAATCTCTCTGAGTAGGAGTGGACTGTGTTGGGATCGGGGTGCCCTTGGTGTTGACTACTAGGGTGATGGAAGACTCCCCTTATGTCTTGGGCTCCCCACCTAACCTGTCTTTGCATCTGGGTCCCCCAAATCTCACCTTCCCTATCGTGTGTCCGTGGGGGATAGAAGAAAGAGAGGGGTAAGGATTGAATGGTCGTTCCCTCTTCACTTGCAGCCCATCCATTAATATAACGGACTGTCCTTGGGTCTTTAAAATTGACTATGATGCAGTCACCATTAATAGATTTGGTTAGACTGCCCAGCCACGAGACCCTTCGTACCATTAGAACGAGGCTGGAAATACCTTCAGGTAACGGTCTATAGGTACATAACCAATTGATCACCTTATTTTTAAGGGAAAGAGTAGAATCATTAGTGGAAGCTTTCAATTCTGGCACTCCTACCAATACAACGGTGTATGGGGCTGCCTCTGGTAGTAGGTTGATTAACCCAGGGTTTGGCCTTTTCTTTGCTCCCTCTCCCAGTGGGTCCACATTATTCATTAGTTCACTGGGGGCGGGATTGCTTTGCACGCTTCTACTAACCCTTATTAGAGGGGAGGATGGGTGATTAAGCTAGTCTGTGTGGTTTTTTTGAACGACTGCCCTCGATTTTGTATTGGTGTTTGTCGACGGGGTGGGTAGTGCCTGCTGTATTAAGTGTGCGGGGCTTTTGGCCTGATTATTGAGCTGAGGGCGGCCAATTTTAGTAGCCCCGTTAGGACCCTTTATTCCACCCTTGTTGGCTGGTTTCAAACTATCAGCTAGTTGTACTGTCGATTTCTCAATAGCCACCAACCTAGCTTCTATTTTTATCAGCCTTTCCTCAAGTGGGCTAAGGAGTTTCCTGATAAGGATGCCAATGTCAGCTAGGGTAATGTCCTCTTCAACAGACTCACATGGATTTAGCTCGGGGTAGTTGTTTGTCTCCCCTATTACATCAGAGCTGGTGTGCCCAGCTCTGCCCTTTTGTAGGATTTCCCTATCATTCAAAACAGAGCTTCTAGTTGACGAGCTGGTGCAAGGTTTTGTGCGAGTTAATTTGCGCACCCTCCTGGTCTTAGATCCTCCGCTCTTTTTGGGGATAGCTCCTTCCCTAATCCCCTTTTGCTTATTCACTTTGGCAGTTTTAGATTTGGGATTATCCCTATCAGTCACGGGGCTTTGATTTATAGATTTAGGGAGGGGTTGAGCAGGCGGGAGGGTTAACATGCTGAAATCAATAGAATCACTAGGGTCCTTTCGACTTGACTGTGAGGTATAATTTAATATATCCGGGGACCCAGTGAGATTATTCGTGCCATCCCCCCCTGTGTCCAATACAATCAGTTCAGAGCTTACCACAGGAGATTTTGCCTGTGCCAGAGGACCCATGGACGATCTCCGCACCCAGTCCAGTTCTTGAGAGATTCGTCTTTCCAGTAACGTAATGTCCTCTATTAGCAACGACCCAGCTTTTACAAAGTATTTGTCCAATGTACCCTTGGAGGTCGATGCGCCAGCCATGGCGCTTTTGCTTCTGGTTTCAATTGGTGGCATCCCTGCAGACACGTGCCAATAGTGACCCTCTGTGTCTACTGATAGATTGGGGGATCCAGGGGGAGTGGCCCAAGCCCGGTCTCTCCCGTCCTCTAACGGCCTCAAACGGCCCGCTCTTTGTCCGGTCTTCGTCCGAGCTACGACCGCGCGCGTACCGCTGGCGCGTGTGTGCTTAGCCCTATATATAGGAGAGGGGGCGTGTGGGAGGCGGGGCAGGGAAGAGGCTCCAGGTGTGCTCTCAGAGGTTGTAGGCGTGCACCCTGGACCTCGCAGTCCCGTCCGCTGTTCCGGTCCGCCAATACCCCCCACAACTGTGCAATGTCCTGGCTGGTTCAAGGGTCAGAGACGGTGTCCCAACGCGCTCCTCCAGGAGCTGGCAATAAATACACAAAGCCTCCGAGCGGCCCCAGCGAAGCGGGGGCCGCGAGGCGTGGGTTTAGCGGAGGCGGGGCAGGGAAGAGGCTCCAGGTGTGCTCTCAGAGGTTGTAGGCGTGCACCCTGGACCTCGCAGTCCCGTCCGCTGTTCCGGTCCGCCAATACCCCCCACAACTGTGCAATGTCCTGGCTGGTTCAAGGGTCAGAGACGGTGTCCCAACGCGCTCCTCCAGGAGCTGGCAATAAATACACAAAGCGTCCGAGCGGCACCCGCGAAGCGGGGGCCGCGAGGCGTGGGTTTAGCGGAGGCGGGGCAGGGAAGAGGCTCCAGGTGTGCTCTCAGAGGTTGTAGGCGTGCACCCTGGACCTCGCAGTCCCGTCCGCTGTTCCGGTCCGCCAATACCCCCCACAACTGTGCAATGTCCTGGCTGGTTCAAGGGTCAGAGACGGTGTCCCAACGCGCTCCTCCAGGAGCTGGCAATAAATACACAAAGCCTCCGAGCGGCACTCGCGAAGCGGGGGCCGCGAGGCGTGGGTTTAGCGGAGGCGGGGCAGGGAAGAGGCTCCAGGTGTGCTCTCAGAGGTTGTAGGCGTGCACCCTGGACCTCGCAGTCCCGTCCGCTGTTCCGGTCCGCCAATACCCCCCACAACTGTGCAATGTCCTGGCTGGTTCAAGGGTCAGAGACGGTGTCCCAACGCGCTCCTCCAGGAGCTGGCAATAAATACACAAAGCCTCCGAGCGGCACCCGCGAAGCGGGGGCCGCGAGGCGTGGGTTTAGCGGAGGCGGGGCAGGGAAGAGGCTCCAGGTGTGCTCTCAGAGGTTGTAGGCGTGCACCCTGGACCTCGCAGTCCCGTCCGCTGTTCCGGTCCGCCAATACCCCCCACAACTGTGCAATGTCCTGGCTGGTTCAAGGGTCAGAGACGGAGGTCAGCGCGTAGTAGGTTCACATCCACAGAGACAGTATCTATTCTGTCCTCCAGTGCCTTCCTCGAGCCCTGTATGGCCGCCATATGTTCCGCCCTGGTGGGCTCCAGGCTGTCCCCCACCAAGTCTCGTACCGCCCCCCCAGTCTGTTTGGTCAGGCACTGGGGGGATCCCTAGGCGTAGTGTACTGCGTGATGGTATTTGGGCCAGTCGTCTTCTGGGGCTTGTCTTTGCCCATTCTGAACCCCGGCACATGTACTTGACACACCCTCCAACGCAATTCACGCGCCAGAAGAGTCTCCTCAGCGAGGGTCCATTAATCAATCCAGGCCAACAGACGTAATAACGCACACGGGCCCCTCTCCGCACACAGTGTCATCAATCCGGATGGATGGCATACACTGCTCCTCTGTCCCAGCACAACAAGACAAGGTCAGCTCCAAGCCTGCCCTAGCAAGTCCACGCAAGCAACAACTCAAATCAGCGGGACCACAACTAGGGCACCGCAGTCCACATAGGCAGTGAGCATGAGCAAGGAACAATAATGCGCGATCAATTTAGCTCTCGGGCTGCTCCCTGTCGTGCCCACCTCTTTGGGTCCTCAAGTGTTTGTGGGCAATTCTTTATGGGACCAACACGTTCACCAAAGGCACTGCAGCATGCCAGTGTATGTGTCCACAGCACCCACAGTTCAGCAAAATCCAGGTCTTTATTCACAGGAAGGGGATGGGAAGGCCCGTTGGTCAGTGACCCCCACACACACGCACCACCCGAGTTCCAGCAGGCCCCAGCACAAGTCCCGCAGCTCCGGGAGGGGGGCACCAAGAGCAGGCACGGACCCCAGGCACCCAAAGCGGACTGCTCAGCCCTCCAGGCCCCGGCCAGGGGAGCCACACCCACCCCATGCCCACTCACCAGTTCCAGCCGGGCGCCCGGCCGTCGCACTCCGTATCCCCGTCATCTGCTCCTGGATGCCGATAACAGGCAGTGCGTCACAGGAGCGCTCCTCATGCTCGAACGGGGGTAAGTATAAGGTCGCTTTGCCGGCAGGCTCCCAGGCAGTCCCCTCACTCCGTGCTGAGTGCGCCGCTCCCCGCAGCCAGGATCTCAAGGCTGTCAGCCGCTGGCAGTCGAGCAGCCAAGGGGCACAGGGAGGGGGCTCAACCAGCCGCACCCGCACTCCGAGGCCAGATCGCCTCAGCAAAGCTTCTAGATGCGGTGGGTCGTCCCGCGTAGGCCCGAATGGCTTTACTCACTTTCCTCAGTACGGCGCCGGGTCACAGCTCGCCCAGGACCGATCCGTTAGACCCAGGGGGGCTCCATATATCTTCCCTCACTCAGAAAGTCAGGTTTACAGCGTGGCATCAAGGAGAAATCCAGGATATTTGGGCGGACGGACGGAGAGCTAAGGATGCTCACGTCCTGTTGGCCATGTTGCTAGGCCATGCCCCCCAGCTGTGTGAAGGTTAAAGGTATTACCTTTCAGTTATCTCCCGTTATCAAACGCATCCCTCCCAGTTTCCACTCTGTATATGTATCTGACGTACACTTTGTCCATGACAGTTTTCATAATACTCAGCCATGACACATTTCCTTCCTTGCACTAGGGTCGATGACACACTGGCTATGCTCCTATGTATGTATACCACACATAAGGATGCTAGTGTTCATATGATTCTGTACTTAAAGCATATTTGCCAATTACCAAATTGTTCATTGCCTGCACATGACTCGTTATATAAAGTATACACCATGACAGATTTGATATTACCCTGTATTTGAGGCATGCTTTCATGCACTAAAGATGTCTCATTGGTTGCCCAAAATGTAAAGGGCTCATTGATGAAACGGTTTCCAGTAATGTGCCTTTTGCATGTTTGGCAAGTGAAGCCTGTCATGGCTTAATGCCAGTGGCGAATGGTGACATTTGCAAGTGGTGAGACGTAAAACAATTGTCGGACTGCACAGTGGCGATCGAGCGTAGCGAGCGAGCCCTGAACCACATATGGGGAGTTCGGGGGGTTCTCCCCACTAGATATTTTTGAAAAAAGAGTGGGCAAATGGTGCATTTTCAAGCAAATTTGAGAAAGCAGGAAGGTGTCAACCACTTTGAGGTCTGATGACCCTGTCCAGTCCCCGGCCCTGCCAATCCACACCCCGCACCCCGTGGGTCCTACTAAGGTCACCCCTGTGATCTCTATTGCATTACACAAATCAAAAGTAGGGACATTAAGAAGCAGGTAATAACCTCTCTGATCTTGTCCCTGCAGGGTACAGCCCTGCACATCTGCTCAGGGCGGGCTTTCACCATAAACGGAGGCTTTACTGCCTAGCTTTGCATTGAAATCCCTGGCCAAAATCACGTTCAGCCCACACCTCTGTGATTGCAACTCCCCTATAGAGCGGTCAAAAGAAATAAAAAAGCAGGGCAAATTTGGGGTTGCAAAATGAAATACATGTGAAATTGTTATTATGAAAATGTATAATACACAGATTAAAACCATCATCCCATACCAAGTGGAAGGCCTGTGTTAAATCTGAATCAGTGTTTAGTGCAGCAGTGCTACATCCCAGAGATGTTTTGTGGCATGTAGCTAGCCCTGCCCGTGCGTTACCAACCAGAGAGAGAGGAGCATGGCTGGGTAACTGTAACCCTGCAAAAAAACTCATTTGTCGAGATCAAGGACTTAAGTGAAGACCAGTTCCATCACCAATAAAGAAAATCATACCCATCAGTCAACAAAACCCCCCCCCCCAAAAAAAAAGAAACCAGTCAGAAAACACATTTGTACAAATACTTCGGAGCCATGACTGGCCATGCACCTGTTGCCAGAGTCCGCCTCACAGGGTTTAGAAAGTGAACCACAACGGTGTGCGTGGTGGGTGCCAGGACGGACACACACGTGCGTGTGCCATGTGCAGGGATTGCCTGTGTGGGCGGCAGAGTGCAGGAATGTGCAACAGATTGCATTACAAGCCCCTGTTGCCCAGCAGTGTCCTGTTAACCGACACCACGCACTGCCTGTCAACAAAGGCCCAACACTGCCTCGCTGCTCCCCAGCGCTGTCTGTGAACCCTACACTCAAAACTGCCCTATGACCCTCACCTCTACCCTGTCACCATAATGCCAGGACTTGCCTGTTCCACCGGCACTCTCCTGTTAACCCGATCCCAACACTGCCCTGTAACCCTACACTCAGAGCTGCCTGTGAACCCAACACCAAGACTTGCCCGGTCCCCCCCAATATAACACCGATTGCCCAATCCCAAAACTGCCATGTCGCCCCAAATCCATCACGTCACCTCCAGTTTTGCACCGTCACTCCACTCCCAGCACCCCCTTCTCCGCCCGGGCACTCACTGCTTGATTGTCTAATCCCGCTACTGTCCTGTGTCCGATCCGGGTACTGTCCAATGTACCTGTCACTTCCCTGTGACCCCAGTACTGCCCTGTCACCCCCAGCACCACACTGTCACCTAAGCCCAACCCTCCGCTGTCTACAGAGGCCCTGCCTGTCACTCTAATCCCAGAAGTGCCCTGTGGCACAGGCACTGCCCTGACATTCCATTCTGCGTACTGTCGCGTAACCCTTTCGCTTCCATGTTATCCCCAGACTGCCCAGTTACCTCTGCACAGCCCTGTCTCCCTAATGAAATTACTGTCTATTCCCCCCCCTTAGACCAGTGCCAGTCCAGTGTCAGGCCACCTTAGCCATTGCCCTGCCACCCCCACCAGTGTCTTTCCACCCCCACCAGTAAACACTACCAAGAGCAATGCGACGACCTCAGCGCGTGCTCACGTCTCACAGACACCAGTTGCATTCACGCTGCCGCCATTTACTTTTACCGTCAATCTAGTGACGTACATGTGCAAATGTGTATACTGCTAACACAGGCACAACATAAATTGAAATATACTTACACCCTGAAAAAGTGACTGTTTTACTTATTACCAGCCTGCTGCTGCACTATAAAACCGATGTGTCTTAACATTTGAAAAAATCCACATTACTAATAACCAGTTGTTGCCGGCAAAACGGGCGGGTGGGTTCGCGTGGGGGGAGCGATTAATCAGTATAAAATAATAAACGTACCTTCCTCCACGACCGCATCACACGCCGCCGCCTCAGCTCCTGCTGCTCCTGGCGCGTTTTAGGCAGCCTCACTCCTCCTGCTCCCCTAAGCCAATGCCAGCGTTTTGATTGGTGTGGCGCAGTGGAGAGAGCCCCAGCCGGGCGCTAGTAGAGAGGCCATTTTAAAATGGAGTGTGCACGTGACTGCTGTGGTTGGCCCTGGGGCCGACCAAACAGCAAGGGCCCATAACATTGGGAAAGCCACTCCCCCCTGCCCTCGAGCAGGACCGCCCACCACCCGCCCCCAACCAGGCACTTCTGCTTTCTCGCAGTGCGAGAAGCAGAAACATAAAAAGGTAGTTTTACCATTTTACTTTTCTGCTTCTCGCACTGCGAGAAAGCAGTGTGTCGACGCCCTAATGGAGGAGCCCCCACTGCTTAATGCCATTATAGATACGTGCAGTACGCAAATTGTCTACCCAGTACCCTTTATGTAAAGAAGACATTTCCTCCTTGCTTATGGAGCCTCATGCACTGCCTGTTACTGGCCTTGAATTCTTCAAGAAGTCCCAGCATGTCCACACATCACTGGTCCATACATTTCACATGAGTTTAGCTCTGTTCCATCAAAGACCCGAAGTACTTCAATAAAGTCGCATACATGTAGTCATCAGCGGCTCCACACACATTCATGCAATCTCTTATATCTAAAATGTCTTCTTCATTTCCCATATAGCTGTCCTCGCTGACTTTTGTAGAATCTCTCCTCTTTCTCGTGTTTCTGGCCTGGTTCTCTTCACACGTCTCACTGATTTCTGCGTCAGCAGCTACAGACGCATCAAAAGAGCGTCACTCATTCTTACATCAGCGGCCTGTCTGCCCAGCTCTGTATTTAAATCTGCTCTGTGCAGACCTAAGAGATGTCCGCTTTATGTAAACAATCAAGATGGCGGAAGCGACTGTAGTAACACCCCAACGGATATTACGTTGTAATGGAAGTTTTTACTCAACCCCATGAGCTGTGTCACCCGCCTACCAGCTCCACCACCAATGTCTCCTCCAAGGGATGTGGCCTAACGATCAGACTACAGACTTTAGAATTAGCGAACCAGGTTTGAGTTCGGGCGTGACACAGCATCTTGTGATTCTTGGCAGAGGACTTTAAATCTCTCCCTGCCCTTAGGCCAAGATTGAGCCATATAAAACTATAACACAAATCTAAAATGGAACCCTTTTAAAAAGGTGGCACTACCTAAAAAGAAATGTGCAGTCTAATAGCAGATTACAGTCTAGCATCACAAAACCCTTCGGTGATTTGTCGCTTCGGATTCACGGACATCACACAGTTCAGTGGAGCTCCACCCATTTCATTAAAAGCGACCTCAGTGCCTTGAGTTTAGTCTGTCACATTCAATTGTCAGTGGTCTCACCTTTTCTCAGGTGACATGACAGGCCCACTGCACAGCCATGAGGTGGCATCTATGCCCTGCAAAAGTGAGAAGTGGCAGTATGGAGGCCAAATTCAACAATCACATATGCAAGAAACATTAAGGGCCAGACGTATCATTCTTTCCCGAAGCAAGCCACTTTGCTGCGCTGTGTGAAAGGAGAATGGCAGGAATGTGCCGTGTTTACCATTATACGGCAAATTCCTGTCCTTTCCTAGAGCTGGCACACTTTAGCCTGGCCAGCGCTTTCACAGGCACACTTGCATCATGCTGCAAAGGTGCATGCATTGTAGGCAGGATTGTTTTTGTGCAGGAAGGGACGCCGTCCGGCACAAACACAATCCTGAGAGGCATTTTCCTCTTTTGGTGTGTGCTGCATTCTGCACATAAAAAGAGAAAAAAACAAGAAAAATTAAATATGTTTCTCCTCGTTACATCTCACCTGGGGAGGTGTAGAATTTGGACACATTCACACGTCTACCTGGGGATGTGCCTAAATCCATGGGCGGATGAGTGGGAACACACATGCTCCACACATGGAACGCCTCCCTGCCACAGAGTAATGCGAGGCAGCATTTTGTGCTGCCTTGTGTTATTCAAAACTTATCAAGCCATGCAGGGTCACGCAAGATAACCTATTGTGACTTGTTAAATTTCAACTAGGGTTTCGCCTGGCGCCCCTTTGCATGGTGCAAGGCAGATGCAAAACCTTGATAAATCTGGTCCTTAGGTTGTTTGGAGTTCTTAACTTTAACCATCTCTTTCCTCATTCTGCTCAACAGATCACAAACCATCACCGTCACTCACCTGCGGATTTTGACAGGAATTCTCACAATACATTACATGCTTTTACCTCACGTGGCTAAGTATATTTTAGTTACATTAAACATGTAAAGTTAGGTAGGTATGACAAAAAGATCTATTTTGTTTCAAAAAATCTTTAGAGCTCACTGAAAAAACCATAGGTTAAAGTAGTGTTATAGTTAAGTGCATATGTCAGTGACAAAATTAATGTTTTGAAGTTAAAATAAAAACTGAAATTCACCAGTTATAGTTATCAGAGCTAACTTTAACTTGCACCCACGCCATGCACTGCTTATGACCCCACATATTACATCACTCAAAACATGTTCTGTGACATGGTCTATGACATCCTATATGACATTTCAATGAGATGTCATCAGTATTTTATTATCATACATAAAGCTAACCCCTCGGTGCACACTGCCTGCAGTCAGGACCTACAGCACACCCTCCGCAGGCAGTCAACCCCACGCTCTGCACGGCCTTCAGCCGTGGACAGCAGGGAGTTGTCTACACGGCCTGGCTGTGGCAAACCCACTGGGAGGTGATTGCCCCCCCGCAGGCAGCCAACCCCACGCTGTGCACAGCTTTTCATAGCGCGTGGCAAGAGGTTGGACAAAGGGCATGGCTTGTAGCCTATCCTTGTATACAAATTCATGCAGACAACCACCCGGAGGCAGCCAACTCCAAGCCATGCCTCCCTCTCTTTCACTTAGGCTCGCGGCCCCAGAGGGGGGTCCTTTGGTCATGTATCCGGCGCATGGTTGGCAGCAGGGCCTGTCTTGCAGCCAGGCCCTGTTTTCAACACCTCGCTGGCAGCCAACCCCACTCTGCGCAAAGCCTTTCGCCATGGCTTGGCCTGCCCCCAGGTGTTGCTAAACCGCCAGCAGGCTACCAACCCTACACCGTGCACAGCCTTTGGCATGCACAGTATAGAGTTAGTCATGGGCCCGGGGACCCCATCGTCTGGGGCCAAAACATATATATTACGAGAAGGGGGCATGCAGCTCCCCTCCTCATCTACTATTTGGCCCTGAGGACCATATCTGTTATGATTCCACTTGTGTTTGAGGCCACGTGCCTCTGTGGAATCTTATTGTATGAGTGTTCTACCATGACGAAGTGAACCAACAACCTGTAACGCTACCTGCCTTCTTGTCATCTTTAATTACAACAATATCTCCAGGGGCCTGTTCCAATAAAAAGGGGAGGGTGATGTGTGCCCCTCCTCCCCTAGCCTTAAAAGGCTCCAGTCATCCCCTGGCAGCACATACAATTAAAGAGGGAAGGAGGGCTTACAGTCCCCCTCCCCAAGCCTTCTTAGGCACCAGGGACCCCATCATCTAGTATGAAAATCTAAGGGGAGAGTGCATGCAGCGCCTCTCACCCCAACCCTCTGGGATCCCATGCCTCAGGGCCAATACCAATAAAAAAGAGGAGGGGCCACATACCCCCCTCCCGAGCCTTCTTATGCCCTGGGGATTCCATCCCCCAGGGCCAAATATGATAAAATGGGGGAGGGGGCCATGCATCCCCTCTCACTGAGCTTTGACAGATCCTGGGACCCCATCCCCCGGGACCCAATGCACTAAAAAAGGGGAGGGGCAGTGTGGCCCTCCCTCCCTCTGAAGTCCCATTAAGCCCTGGTGTCCCATTCTCGAAGAACTGTATTTATTTTAAAAGGAGAAGGGGTGCCCTCCGCGAGCTGCTGTCGGCTCAGGGGATTTTGTCGCCTTGGGCCTGCCCATCCAGGGCACCCACCATATAATCATTCAAGGCTTGCAGTGTGAGCCTGCATTGCTCCTGCCCACAGGGAGCAGCTACTAATGCTGCTCCCTGCAATATTTTGTTCTGTTTCCATCCCCGCATCAGTGAAGGCAGGGTCACCAATCAAAAGTCTGCTCCCAGCTGTCGGGAGCACTTTCAAAGCTCCTGCCAGCTGGGAGCAGAATTTGTGTTTGCTCCAGCTTGTCAGGAGTTTTGAAAATGCTCCCACCAAGTGGGAGCAAACATAGGTTTCCTGCTCGCACCGATGCGGGCAGGGAAACTGCTATGTCCTGTGGTGGGCTCCCCAGGACATAGCTAGCGAGATGGCCCCATGGAATGGGGTCCCCAGGGCCAATAATGGCTCAAGTAGGTGGAGCCATTGTCAGATCACTTACTTTGATGTTAACGACGCCATTGGAGATCATTGTCTTCGATTTCATTGTTTACGAAATGCCGCCCATTGCCACTATAAGTCATATCTGTAATGTTATTCATATAAAAGTAAAAGACTGTCACTGTTGACTGACTGATACATTTCAAATTTGCTACAGTCATCAATAAAGTTTGTTATAAAAAAAAGTAGGTGGAGCCATGTGGCCCCTCTCCCTTTCACTTCATTTCCGCGCCGTGGGTGATGGGGTCCTGGTGCCTATAAGGCCCCGGGGCTCTCAACTTAAGAAATACACTAGACCCCAGGGGGTGTGGTCAACAGGGGCTGGAAGGAGCCCAGGGATGGCTGCATCACCCCACTCCCTCGAACAAGCTGAGGTCAAAAGCGGCCCAGGGAGCATGGGCCACATGCCCCCTCCCTCTCAAAAAGATGCCAGACCCTGGGGCGTGTGGTCTCCGGGGCTAAAAATCGGCCCAGGGAGCGGGACTGCATGCCTCCCTATCCCTCAAAAAGATGCAGAGCACCGGGAAATTGGATTCCCATGGCTGAAAACAGCCAGGGGAAGGGGCCACATGCCCCCTCCATAGAAAAACACCAGGGGATGGAGTATCTGGGGCCAAAATTGGCCTGGGTGTGGGGTCCATACATGCCCCCCACCCCCAATAATGATCCGCTCGTCCTCCCCTGGCTCTGACCCTCCCAAGGGTTCTTTTTTTTAAAACAAGCACAGGAGTACAAGCTTGCTGGTTATTTTTAAATTTTACCACAGATTTGTGGATCCTCTGAGAATTTGCAGCAAAGTTTTTAAAACAAATGTTTTTGGGCCTAGGGTGGGGTCCCTTTGGGACCACACCACCAGGCCTAGGGTGTCAGGGTATTCCTTCCTTGCCCCCTTGTGTCTTTTTTTTAGGACTCAGGACTAAGTTCCAAGTCCTAAGATGGCTGCCACCACTTTCTGGTTGAGGTGGTGGCAACCAATCAGATCAGCTTGAAATCAGTCAGGCTCCACGTCCCTAGATATACTACGTTTTTGAGCATTAATTGCTCAAAAACGACTAAACAGATTTACACTAAATTACAAAATGTACTCCTTCTGGACTTAGATCTATCTTTCTGCTAAATTTGGTGCAAATCCGTTCAACGATCTAGGCTGTACCTGTGTCGAAAGTTCCTGTGGGAAAATGAATGGGGAAAATGCATTTGGGCCCCCCTTTTTTCTTGGCCCCCCGATTCACAGATCACCTTGAAACTTTCCATACGCTAACTAGTCACAAAGTAGCACTGTTTTGGAATGTTTTGTGGAGATTCGTCTAATGGCGCCAAAGTTATTAGCAACACAAAAAATGCATTTCCTATGTAAACACGATCCTAACTAGAACTACCAAGTTATAGTTAGAACTTACGTTTCTAATTTACGCAGACTTTTAATTTACTACAAGTCGCACATCTTCGTACGCAGTCTTGTCAACTCGCTTGCCACACTACCTTCACTATGAATCAACTCTTTGTCATGCATTGAAAACCCTTGCATATCACATGACTTACGGCATGTGAAACTATGGTATTCAAAACAACACTTATGGCATCTCAAAGACATAATTTTGAAGAACAGTGCATGGTGGAGTGGCGAGTTACAGTTCATGTAGTGTGACGAGCAAGGTAGTGACACGACTGTGTACAGGGGTGCGAAATTTGTAGTAAATTGAAGGTGGTGCCTAAATTAAATAAATAAGTTATAGGTATAACATTAGTATTTTTAAAGTTTTTATTGTTTAAATTTGGCCTGTATAGAAAAAATAAATAACGTTTTCCTAACTATAACTTAGCTTTAACCTTTGTTTTATATATATATATATATATATATATATATATATATATATATATATATATATATATATATATATATATATATATATATATATATATATAGGTGGATAGATGGATAGATATATATATATATACAACAAAAGTTTGCCCTGAGTTGAGGACACACCGACAGCAGGTTGGTTGTAACACCACTTTATTTCAGAAACCAGCTTGTCACCGTTCAAATTACAAATTCATCCTTAAGCGTTTCAGAGCTTGGGCAGCTCCTCCGTCAAAGGATGATGTCGCTGTATGCTGCAACCCACTCCCAAGCACCATTAACTGCATGCAACAATTCCTCCCAGGTGGGCTAGTCAGGTGGTTAAAACCTCTAAGCATGCTGGTACTTGAAGGCAATGTCTTGGACCAAAAGTGAAACCCTACTGGGTACAGCAAAATCTGTGATGGAATAAGTCAATAAGTATTACCCCAGTGGGCTTTGAATTGGAGAAACCAGCTTGTCACCGTTCAAATTACAAATCCATCCTTACGCGTTTCAGAGCTTTGGCAGCTCCTTCATCAGAGGAAGACGTTGCTATCTATCTATCTATTTTCCATAGGAAATCCGCAACATTTTATTTAGAATAACTTTGGCGCCGATTGACGAATCTTTGCGAAATTTTCAAAACTTTTGGCCAGCTCTGGTCCGCTCCTATCCTGAAAGTTTCACAGTGATTTGTTAAGCAGGGACCGAGAAAAAAGGGGGGTCCCAAAACGCGTTTTCCCCATGCAATTTCCCGTAGGACCTTTAGCCGCAGCTACAGCCCGAACTGCTGAACGGAATTACACCAAATTTGGCAAAGAGGTAGTCCTTAGTTCAGACTCGTGCCTTTTGCTTAAATGGTGTAAATCTGTTCAGTAGTTCCTGAGAAAATGACATTTAAAAGTACATATATATCTATGGCCTCGGAGGGTCCGCGTACCCTAAGTGCAGTCTAAGCGCACCCTGCCATGCACGAGCTGTATTTTAATTGGCTGTCAATACTCCAAATCAGGAAGTGTTGGCAGCCATCTTGTGCCTCGGTAGAACCGAGGCACAAGAAACCCCCCAAAAACTTCGCAAAACGCGAAAAGGGGGCAGGGTAGAAACACCCTGACCCCCTAGGCCTGCTCATGGGGCCCCACAATAGATAGAATAAAAAATTCAGCGGGGGCTCCCGCGCTTAATATGCTAATTTGCCCCCGGGGGGCCAAATCCCGGGGGCATAATGAAAAAATTGTGTGGGGGTCCCAATCCCTCCCACACTGCCCCAGGGACCGCCACCCCTGGGGCTCTAACATAATATAGGCGGGGGCCTACGTTGAAGCGAAGCAGATTGCTTTTCCACATGGGGAGCAGCATGTTAGCTGCTCCCCATGTGGAAAAGCAATGCCGGCTCCCTCAGGACGCGGGGAACCGGCTGGGACTTTGGGGGGATTGGGGACACCCCACAGCCCCCAACGAAGAGGGCCAGCCCCGGGGGATGTAGAAACCGGGAGGGGGGCCGCGCGGCCCCCCTCCTAAAAAAAAAAAGAAAAAGAAACAGCCCCGGGGGATGGGGTCCCCGGGGCCATAAGTGGCCACAGGAGAGGGGCAAGGCAGCCCCCTCCAAAATAAAATTTTTTAAAAAGGGCCATGTCCCGGGGGATGGGGTCCCCGGGGCAAATTATGGCCTCGGGACGGGTGCCACGCGACCCCATCCCGATTTTTTTTTTAAACAAATTGGGGGCAGGCCCTGGGGGATGGGGTCCTCAGGGCCCATAAATTAGAAAAAGAAGGGGGGCTACACAGCCCCCCACTCTGCAAACGTGCCCCCTGGCGCATTTGCAGAGGGGGAACTAATTCCCCTTGAATACTGGGGGTCCCTGAGGGCCACCTAGCCCACCAGGAACCTCCAGTATGTGCTAGGGGGCTGCGTTGCAGAGAGGTGTAATGAGGCCACGCCCCTTTTTACACCTCTCTGCAACGCAGCTCCATGGCGCTTACTGGAGGTACCTGGTGGGCTAGTTGGCCGCCAAGGAACCTCAGGATTCAAGAGGACTTAATCCCCAACTTACAACGTGCCACGGGGCGCGTTTGCACAGTGGTGAAGGTAGGGGGCGGGGCCTGAGGTGATATGTGTGCAAACATGCCCTGTGGCGCGTTTTAAGTTGGTGAATTCATTCCTCTTCAATCCAGAGGTCCCCTAGGGGCCAACTAGCCCACCAGGTACCTCCACTAAGCACCACGGAGCTGCGTTGCAGAGTGTTGTAAAAAGGGACGTGGCCTCTGAACACCTCTCTGCAAAGCTGCTCCCTGGCGCATACTGGAGGTACCTGGTGGACTAGTTGGCCTCCAGGGGGCCTCAGGATTGAAGAGGAATTAATTCCCCATCTTAAAACGCACCACAGGGTGAGTTTGCACACATGTCACCTCAGGCCCGCCCCCTTCCTTCACCATTGTGCAAATATTCCTCTAAAATCAGCCGAACTACGAATTCCGATTTACTCACCTGGTATCAGGAGAGACCTCAGTGCTGCTTCTTTGAGCCCAGAACTGATCCTGAAAAGTAATTCTAACCATACTTACCAGCAACTTGTATTTCCTTCCATAGGAATCCATTGTGTGGTTTTCACCAGAAAAGTTTCTGTCAATGTTTGAAACGTACAAATATTCCTCTAAAATCAGCCGAACTATGAATTCCGATTTACTCACCTGGTATCAGGAGAGACCTCAGTGCTGCTTCTTTGAGCCCAGAACTGATCCTGAAAAGTAATTCTAACCATACTTACCAGCAACTTGTATTTCCTTCCATAGGAATCCATTGTGTGGTTTTCACCAGAAAAGTTTCTGTCAATGTTTGAAACGTACAAATATTCCTCTAAAATCAGCCAAACTACGAATTCCGATTTACTCACCTGTTATCAGGAGAGACCTCAGTGCTGCTTCTTTGAGTCCAGTACTGATCCTGAAAAGTAATTCTAACTGTACTTACCAGTAACTTGAATTTCCTCCCATAGGAATCCATTGTGTGGTTTTCACCAGAAAAGTTTCTAAGTGTCGATTTTTGAAACGTACAAATATTCCTCTAAAATCAGCTGAACTACGAAATCCGATTTACTCACCTGTTATCAGGAGAGAACCCAGTGCTGCATCTTTTAGCCCAGCACTGACCCTGAAAAGTAATTCTAAACGTACTTACCAGTAATTTGTATTTCCTTCCATAGGAATCCATTGTGTGGTTTTCAGCAGAAAAGTTTCTAAGTGTCTATTTTCATAAACTAAAAATGTTCCTAAAACATCGTCTGTATGACTTAAACACATTCTTTCAACTGTTTACAGGAGATGCACAAGTGCTGGATCCAGGATCCACCACTGAGTAAGAAAAAGTAACGATAACACTACTTACCGGCTAAGTGAATTTTCTGCCATAGGATAACATTGGTGATTCTATGTGAAAAAAATTCAGTGTCAACTTTTAAAATACAATAATATTCCTTAAAAATCACTACTGTAACCAAAACGCTTTTACTCAACTGTTTACAGGAGATGTCCAAGGACTGAATCTAGGATCCAGTCCTGTGGTTAGAAAAGTAATCCATAAAGTAACTAATTGCATTTGACTAGAAATTCACAATGAGCTCAATGTTGCATTGTGTTTGAAATTGTGTTGCCCAGTTCAACAACTGTAACTACTGTACTTAAAAGTCTATTGCCTATTTGCAAAGTTTTTAAACTAAAGTAATTCATTCTGAGAAAGTATATTTTGTATTGTAATGTATAATGTCATTATAATGTCATTAAAAAAATAAAATATCCAAAAATAAATAGTTTAAAAACTGTAGTAAATCAGAATCAAAAAAATCAGTATGACAATTAATACATTAAAAATTGTCATTTACAAAACCTTTGAAATTCACTGAATAAAACATAGGTTTGAGACATGTTATAGTTAGGAATTAGCATTTAAAAAACCTTTGAAATTCACTGAAAAAACCATAGGTTTCAGGACTGATATAGTTAGGAATTAGCATTTTTAAAACCTTTGAAATTCCCTGAAAAAAACACAGGTTTCAGGCTTGATATAGTTAGGAATTAGCATTTCAAAAACCTTTGAAATTCACTGAAAAAACCATAGGTTTCAGGCCTTATATAGTTAGGAATTAGCATTTAAAAAACCTTAGAAATTCACTGAAAAAACCATAGGTTTTAGGGGTGTTATAGTTAGCTGGACATTTCACTCGTACAAAACCATAGAAATTCCCCCGATATAGTTAGTTGTACTAACTACATCTCGCGCGCCCGCAATCCACTGCTGAGCTTGGTCACACAGTGTATTGAGGGAAAGGGCGTGCAATACATAGACGGTGTACAATGTGAAAAGGGGGACAACATTTTTTAAGAACATTGCGTTGTACTGCATACATTTTATAATGTGAAAAATATAGTAAAGTACAATGAATTAGATATTACTTATCGCACCTTGGTCATTGGTGTGTTCACTCATCATCATCTGTTTACAATAATTCAAACATGTCTGTATTCACATTTCATACAGGATTACTCTAAATTAGCTTTTACAGGTTAAATGCACATTTCCAATGTATACATTTATTATTTTTCTCATGTATATATAACCTGCCACAGTGCAAGAAAAGGGAAAGAATTAATAGAAACGAAAATTAGAAGTTAAAAGATTGTGGCATAGTACCAGAATTCCCTTTTCATGGATATCAGAGTAAATTATACTCGCAAAAGTCCCCTCAGTTTATGTGTGAAATCAACCCCGGGTGCCTTGATTTCTTCTCAGTTATTTATGGAAAGAGTTCCCTTGAATAGGGGTCCAACGGTTGTCGTTTTGCACTGCTCTCGGCATAGTGCTTACCCTGATCAATATCCTGTCCTTCATTACTGGTGACCCCTACTAGTGAGTAGCGGTATCATGTGTCTACACAATGGTGTGTGGCTTAGAGCCGTTTTTGTACAACCTGCTTTCTACTAGTATAATTTACTCTGAGTGATCGTTAATTGGATTTTGTTGAAGAAATGATGTCGGGCACGCTCTGCCGGCTTTGAACGATCCAATGCACAGGTCGAGGGAAAGCGGAAAGAGCAGAAACGAGGGGAAAAAAAAAAATATATATATATATATATACATACATATAGATAGATAGATAGATAGATAGATATGGTAAAAGCATGCATGGTGAAGGCATTTGCTTGGTAAAGATATTCATAGAAAAGGCTGCATGGTAAAGGAAGATTCTTGGATTTGAGCACTGGGTCGAGGAAGGGCAAATTGGAGTATTGAAGAATACTAGTAAGTAATACACACGTTCTCTATCACTGGCCCCACACAAGTCAGGAGAGGCTGACACAGTGCCTATCTCTGGCTTCCTACGCGTCAGTGTGTTCGCATGTTAATCTCAGGTTCTAGAACCACGCACAGCCTAGGGTTTTCGTCCTCAACATACTTCTCTTCCTCCATCCTTCTACCTGTTTCACAGCATCTTCCGCCTTCTTCCCTCCTTTTCTTGCCGAGCTCCCTCCCTTCCACTGGGAACCCCTCGCGTCCTACCATTCACTAGAGGCTCTCACGTTCCGTACCCGCCATGTTTTCCTGCGACCCTTGAGTTGTGTCAACGGCCTCTCCGGGTTTCTGTCACTGCCCAGGGGATGAGTTGCCGGTGACTCAGCTTCCCAAGTTCGTGTCAGACTCGTCAAGCTGAGAGGGTGCTGCGGGCCGACAGCAGCCGAGGAAGGCACTGCTTGGGCTTAATGGTCAGTGGCATTCAGGATTAGATAACTGATGGGGCGAGGGCTGCAGCTGTCCCTGCGGACCTTGATGACCTCACTAAGAACGACCAATCAGCGTGATGCCCTCGGGCCTTCATCCTGGATAGAGAGGCGTGCTTGCAGAGGGCTCCTTTAACCAGCAACAACACAGGGGACTTGGAACCCGTGGTTCGCTCATTGATATTATGTTTTTTAAAAGGAAGTTCTCTTCCTATCAGGGGTAGCTACTCCCGGCTTCGCCTTTGGTACCACTGACATTGTGATTACTATGTATACATTCACCAGCTCTGGAGGCATCAGCATAAACAGAAAGTATAGAGGTCAGTATAAACCATTTTTGTTTCTGCTCTTTCCAATTTTGAGGGTTCCTCTCTGGGCTGTTGCCCTAGCACCGTACAATGAAGTAGAAGATGGCACAAGGGGGGCATGCCTGTGATGTTCCTGAGTCCAATGAAGTGTGATGACATTTTTCAATACCTTGGATATTAAGCTATCCCATAGAAATAGTCTATTGTTCATTGAACAAAACTTGCACAACCAGATCATTGGGCCAGAAATGTGTTAAGAAGCTGGTCATTTCAACAGCGCACGCTATGTAGTGCAGCACATGGGCGGCCTGCACTGCACTGGCATCACCACTTCTGGTTAGTACACTGCCCCCCCGCCCCCCAGTCTTAATACTGAAACTCAAAGAAATAAATGCTAGTTATTTATCCTTGCCCATGCATTGCCAATAAGGCCATCTTCATGCAAGAGTGATGACTAAGCAATAACTTGTTTTTCATATAGTGCTTCATACATCATGGTTAGCCTTTTCTACCTACTGTAGTTTATAGGTGTGCTAGTGTGCAATTTACTGGCGCAGAAGGCCACGAGCACACACAAACACAATGCTGATACAATATTTAGATTATTGTGTATGATTCCCACACAGGAGGTAAGTGCGGGGTACTTATTTGTAACTGTTTGTAAGCATGGCTCCCTGGGCCTTGGCACCCATGCAAGATACACCACCTGGACGTATCCTGTCTGTCAAGGTGGAACTCTTGAGTAAGCAGTAAGTATAAGTAAAAGCAACACGCCCATTCTTCTTTACGCCATACAAAGAGGCTGCTATTCCAATGCACTCGTAACTACCCTCTGGATCCCTCATTACCTCCATGATACCCTCCCGAGTCAAAGTGCGCTCTGCAAATCTGTATAGCATAAAGTACAGTGCATTTCATGCTGATCCCACCACACTACCTCGGTTGTTTGGAGGCGCTTTCTACCAGTGTTACTGGGCAAAGGCAAGGCTGAGCAGCATAGTCAGGGGCAACTGAAGAGGAGCCTTGTAGGAAAGGGGACTCCTCAAAAGCTTCCCGAAAGCCCAAAGAGTTGTTTGGGTCTGTCGTTCCTGTTTAATCCAACTTCAAACCATTGCTAAAGGTGGGGATCTTCCTGTGCTAATGCTCTGCTTTCTGTCTCTTCCTGCACCCACATTTCAGGACTACAGAGTGAACATCTTCCTTCGGCAGCAGTGGAACGACCCGCGCTTGGCTTACAGCGAGTACCCTGATGATTCGCTGGACCTCGACCCCTCTATGTTGGACTCTATCTGGAAGCCTGACTTGTTCTTCGCCAATGAGAAGGGAGCACACTTCCATGAGATCACCACTGACAACAAGCTGCTGCGCATTTTCAAGAACGGCAATGTGCTCTACAGCATCCGGTGAGTCAGGGAGGTGGAGGGAGAGGAGAGTTACTTGAGGTAGGCGAGCATGTGGAGGGACCGTGCATGGACTCATATGAATGAGTACTCAATGGAAAGAGATTGGAAGGGGAAAAATCGAAAATATCACTACTCCAATGGGGTGAGTTATCTGTGTAGTGAATAAAACATTAAACAGAAGTGGACCTAGCTACAGAGAAGGATGGAGACATCGCAACAGACAGATGTCTCAAAAAAAGCAGTCATCCGCATTTCAAGATGGCCTGCCATGGCACTAATTCTGCCCTAGCTATACCCCCCATGTCAAAGGTAGCAGCAGCCTGTGGAGATTTCTCGCAATTTCCCTACAGGCCTGCTCACCTTAGACCATGAAAATGTGAGAGATTTTTAATTCACCTATTAGAAAGTCAAATACCTCTCCTCCATCACTGCTCCATCAAGCTGGGACAAGCCAGGCCCCAGTGATCTCACCTCAGACAGTTTGTTCCAGGCCAATGAAGCTCAGCTTGAGGCACTGATCTGCGAACGATAAGTTAATGTCATGTTACAGCCATGTGTTTTGTTATGTAGCACCAACATATGCATTGTAGTGACTGTTTCAAGTACAGTGAAATCTAGGGAGAGCAACGCTAGGGTCCCGCCGAGAGAGCCAACATAAAAAGATGGTTTGGCGGTAAAATTAAATGTGGCGCCAGAATACAGGAGTTCTAATTCGGCTTTCTCCACCCAACCATGCTTTGTTACACTGGGCAACTCCCATGACCTCTTTGGCCCCTGTACTCATGTCTGCTAAAAGTGGGAGTAGGAGTACTTATGTAAAGTATTTAGGGGCAGATTTATGTTCCCTGGCACATCCCTGCAAACCAGCAGGGATGCGCCAGGGAAGATGCGTCACGCAAGTTTGCCCTTGCGCCACCGCAGATGCGCCGCATTTACAATGTGGTGCATCGTGGCGCAAGGACAAGCAGATGCATGACGCATCTGCCGGCGTAAGGTTGGCGCAGTGCTGAAGTTGTGTCGCAAGCGCGACGCAACTCCAGCACTGTTCCAACCTACCCTATCACTAACATGGTGCGTCACGCCTTACGCCTGCTTGAAGCAGGCGTAAGGATTTGACGCACCAGCGTCGGAAAAGTGACTGCGTGAAATCTTGTAGATTTCACTGCGTCACTTTTCCGAGGCTTTTTCTGACATAACGCCCACCCTGCATACATTAAACCTGACGCAGGTTTAATGTGGCTCAGGGCTTTACAACGTGACGCATCTCCCTAGATGCGTCACGTTGTAAATCTGGCGCAGGATGGCGCTTGCTTTGCGCCGCCGCTGCATCACAAAAGTGACGCAACGGCGCGCAAAAGTGGCGCACGGGGCTTGTAAATCTGCCCCTAAGTATACAATTCTGGGCTGGACGTCTTGCAGCTGTTGCTGCTCTGAGTCAGGCCTAGCTTGTTATAAAGCTGCCTTGGCCGGTGCGGATGCACAGCGTGGCTGGTTCCACATGAACGTGCCAGTGGCCCTTCACGTCACGCGTTCTGCTCGTACGGGAAACATGGGTCATGAGAGGAGAGGTCGAGGGGACGGACTACAGAGACAACATATGAAGGGATAATAACTCCCTGCGTTACAGAAGTCCTTTTTCCCAAAATGGCCGCGCAGTTACCTAAACCAGGCCAGTTTCCTACATCTGAAAGTTTTGGATGTGGGGTAACTGACTTTTAAAATAACACATTTAGTGCTGAAAACTGCACTCAAATGTATTTCAGGGACCATTCCTTAAAAATGTAATTTATATGTTCTGGATAATACAATCCCTGCACTGTGACACCTCTGATTTTTACACTTTTATCAATATTGTTCCCGGCACGGGTAAAAAAAAAAACGACATTGGTTGAACAACATATTATATTTCTGAAATTCCTAAGCTGGAAGCTGACACCTTTGCCGTGAGGGGAAGGGCTCCAAACCTCCTCCTGCCTGCTTCACCTGCCGTGAGGGAACGGCCATCAGAAACTCCATATCCCGGCAGCCTGCATCGGCGCCCCTCGTGACGCCATTGGTCTGCGCCTGGAGGCGCGCTAAAAATTTCGCCGGGCTCCCGCAGCGCGGGACGCCAGCTGGAAGCTGACATCTTTGCCGTGAGGGGAACGGCTCCAAACCTCCTCCAGCCTGCTTCACCTGCCGTGAGGGGAACGGCCATAGGAAACTCCATATCCCGGCAGCCTGCATCGGCGCCCCTCGTGACGCCATTGGTCTGTGTCTGGAGGCGCGATAAAAATCTCGCCGGGCTCCTGCAACGCGGGACGCCAGCTGGAAGCTGACACCTTAGCCGTGAGGGGAACGGCTCCAAACCTCCGCCTGTCTGCTTCACCTGCCGTGAGGGGAACGGCCATCAGAAACTCCATATCCCGGCAGCCTGCATCGGCGCCCCACGTGACGCCATTGGTCTGCGCCTGGAGGCGCGATAAAAATCTCGCCAGGCTCTCGCAGCGCGGGACGCGTGCAGCTGCACCCGGGCAAAGCCCGGGCCAAGGGCGGGCCCGTCTGCGCCCGTCAGCGCCAGGCCAAGGCAGGGCAGGGCCACTCCCCTTTGGCCTGGCATCAGATGAAGCCATCACAGCAGGAACTATTGAACTACTGAAAAGGCAAGCAACTGCCTGGTCTATCCGGTGAGATCTTTCAGTTTTCCTAACCGGTATTTGACCATATAACTACTGTATTTATGGTGCTTCCTGCTGTACTGTGACTGCTGGTGCAAGGTCTTTTTTTCTACTCCTACCACTTGACATTGGAAACCAATACCCAGTAGACTACGAACAAGCGTTGATACTCTTTCTTTTCTTTTGCCTCTTCTGAGGGCCTGTTTCCCTCTCATTTTAAAGTCAGTTTTTAATTGTCATCACTTCTACGGGCACCAGCATTTTTAGCACGTCCTGGGAATTATACATTGTACTGGTCCTGACCCTTTGCCTTATTTCAAAAGTTATTTAACATAGCTTGGTTTTTATTGTTGTCTCTGTTAATACTTGAACCTTGCATTTCTTTGCACTATAATACCTGATTTGGATCTACCTCAGCTTTGCTCTTGCACTTTTTAAACTTGCACTTTGTACTCTGGCTTTTGCACTGTGCGGTCAGCCTCGGGTATCTTGTATTTTGCACTTCGCATTTTTGCACTGCACTCGCAATTTCCTCTGTTGTTAACCTGCCCAGCCATAGGAACATCTTACCTTTAGGCCAGTGGTATTATGGGCAAAAGGAAAGCCAAGGCTCAATCCTCGGGTCATGGCAGGCCGTCTAATGTGGTTTGCCATGAGACAATGGATAGGATTGAATCGATTTTAGCAGAATGTCAGATTATTGCTAACTCAGATTCCACCAGTCCCCCTCCTCCCAGTGATATCCCAACTGGCAGTGATATCAATGCTGGTCAACTGTCCACCCTCTCCCCAGGACCTACCCCTGCAAAAAAGGCTGTAAAACAGATTCCTTTGATGTTCAGAACTAAAAAAAGGTGCAAGAAAGTGTTAGATGACAAATCATCATGTGACACTTCCCCAGAACCCTCCCCTGCTAAAAAGGCAGCTAGATTGTCCCTGTTATCATCAAGAAAACATCATACCAAGCGCAGGAAGGATAAAGGCACTGCCCCTGATGTATGTAGGCAAGCCAACACACGGGAGCCAAATCTCCCATCTACCCCAAGTATCTCACAGCTCCCCAGCATAGAATGTTTCAACAGATTTGATGCTCTTGGGCTGGTGGAGGAAAGGGGTAGTGAGGTGGAGGGGTATGCTGATCCTATAAATATTAGTGAGGTGGGAAGTATGATGGGTGGGACGCAGCCACTAAGAGATTTAATAAAAGCCCTGAGAGCTGAGATGCGCTCACTCCAAGACAAGGTGACTGCCCTATTGGAAAGGGTTGACAATGATCAGGGTGAAGCTCCCAAACAAATCCAAAAGATGCCCTTACAGAAGAGGGATCAAACTAGCCCAAAGGATTGTAGTACAGCTAACAATAGGGGAACTATTTTTCAAGACTCAACTCGAATAGGAATGCCAATCCCCATGTCAACCAGGGGTAAATATCATCAGTCTCTGTGTAATAGAAAACTATCCCAGACTCGAACCCTGGCCTTAAAACCAGGTAGTGATACATACAGAGGTGAGGTTGTTCTGGATGAAGGCCCCTCAAACATGCAGGATCAGGGGAGGGCCCCTCTTAGGGGATCTGTGCGGGAGGGTGTCTATGTGAGACCAGTAGAAGGGGAGAGTCCAATAGAGATATTCCTCATGGAAGTCCCAAAACCTATTAGTAGACACCCTGAAAGTCAGGAGTCGCTGAAAAACAAGGTCACACACTGGTTTAGACATACACGCCAATGCTATTCAGTAATCAGGGAAGACATTAGAGTGGCTAGAAGACTATCACTGCCAAATACTATCTGTGATATGATAGAGATTAGCTTTTACGACGCTGCTATAACCACGGGTCTGTTATCCATGGAGGTCCGCATAGACCCCCCCAAAAAAACTCCAGTATAACCATTAGATATAGACCCCCACACGGTGACTTCCTTAGTACCCCTTGGTCCCCACCTCTGCCCCTCATGAAGGCCTGCGCCTTACTGAGTCGGAGGTGGCTTCTCGTAGGCCCCTTCTGTGGCACAGGGCTGATGGGAAGAGGATCAGTTGACCCCAGGATGCCAAAAAGCAATCACCTATGAATAGGCATGATCTCCCTAGTTTTTGTAGGCAAGTTTTCCCTAGCCCCAGTGTGCACATTAGTTCTAGCAAAAGCAGATCTCCAATCGTGAATTTTACTCCTCTAGCCGGTGATTTGGAATCATCTGTAGTTATGCACA
This sequence comes from Triturus cristatus, assembly GCF_964204655.1. NCBI lineage: Eukaryota > Metazoa > Chordata > Amphibia > Caudata > Salamandridae > Triturus > Triturus cristatus. The sequence goes on from NC_140590.1 coordinate 807,854,365, forward strand.
CGGATTGTTTTCCCATTGTTGAACTCAGGACTGGGGTAGGCTTGCATATGGGGGATCCAATTAGATCTGAGGGTAGGGAAAGGGTTCTGTTGCAGCCACTTCCCCTCAGGGTCTTGGTTTGGAACGTGGCGGGGATTAATAAGCTAATGGCAGACCTAGACTGGTGCATATTTATAGACTCCTTTGATATCATCCTATTCCAAGAAACATGGAGTCTCACGTGCCCGTATAGAACATGCTTTTCAACCCATGCCAAAGATGCCATTAGAAAAGAGAGAGGGAGACCATCAGGAGGTTTAGCTTCCTGGGTGAATATCTAACTTGGGTGCAAAGTTAGACCCTTGCAGGTAGAGTCAGAAGACATACTAGTCCTAGAGGTCAGCTTCAATTGTGGCACCAGAATTAGGATTTTTAATGTTTACAATAGTTTACAGAAGAGTATGGCAGAAACGGATACTCTGTGTATACTTGATACAGCATTATCCCAATATTTGCATAATTCCCAGTTATTGGTCTGTGGGGACTTCAAGTGTACTTTTGAGCCATTGGCCCAAATTCCCCCCAACTTGACTGATGAATGGGACAGTGAATGGCAGGATTCTCATCTAGATTTGCCCTTGGTGAAGTGGAGTGCAAGAGGAGCGCAGTTGTTGGCACTCACAATGCAATATGACCTCAGGGCGACTAATGGTAGGACCGTATCAGATGTTCAAGGGGATCCTACCTTTAATAGGACAGCTCAGGAAAGCAGAATTGACTACTGCCTTGTATCCCTAAACTATTGGCATCTTGTAATGGACATGGCAGTGGTCAAAAGGGTTGACAGCGATCACAACGCTCTCGCTCTCACCCTTACAAATCAAGCATCTGGTGGGACTGTCAACCTGGCTGCCCGCACATTGGTCTTTGATCAGTTGCAAATAACCTGAGGAGATTTAAGTGGAACTGGGTTGAGGCCCATCCGGAGGCCTTGGGTGCAGTAAAGAGGAAGGTTTCTACATTCCTTGAGAAAGCTGCAAGGTCAACTATGGAACAGGTTGATGAGGTGATAGGTTCTAGCCATGATTTTTTATATAGAGAAATTAGGTATTTACTGGGTAGCCAGGGGAATCGGTATAAGACGGAAAGACCAAATCGACAACATATACAAAACCAACAGGGAGCATGGTATACTAAGGCATGTAGGCTCTCAAAGCAGGAACTATTAAAGGCAGTTAAGCAGAAATCTCATCAGGAAATAGTGTCTTGCATCGCCAAGTATAAAGTAGTAGTTGAAGCTGCTAAAAGGGAGTAGGAGGGCTCCCTTTGGTCATCCCTGAGGAGTGCATTACTAGAAAGAGATGCGAAAAATTTCTGGAATCTAGCCGCCCATTGGCTAAAGGGTAATAGGTGTCAATTGGAATTTACAGTACACCCAGAGGCCTGGGAAACACATTTTGGCACACTGTATGAAACTAGGGATAAGGTGCTCGTGGGACATGACGAAAATTCGACCAGTGGGCCTCTGGACTCAGCTGACCTCCATATTACGCTAGAGGAGACCCAAGTAGCAATTGCCTCCTGCACCTTGGCTAATGCGTCTGGGCCCGATCGAATCCCAACGATCTATATAAGGAGGATGTGACTCTATGGGGCCGGTACATAAGTGTACTATCAAACTCAATCCTCAGAGGTAGCCCTATCCCCATATCGTGGAAAAATGCTGAGATTGTCCCGATCTACAAAAAAGGGGATAGACCAAAGCCATCAAGCTACAGGCCAATAAGTCTTATCGACTCCTTACAAAAGATCTTTTGCAAACAGATATTAGCTCGGCTGCAAGATTGGATCGGAGAGTCTGAAGTCTTGAGTGACCTCCAGGCAGACTTTCGAGCGAAAATTAGCACCCTGGACCAAACCTTCCGTTTGTTATGTTTATATTGGAAGGAAGTGCATATTAAAGGAGGGGAACTCTACGTGGTTTTTGTAGACATGCGGTCTGCGTTTGACTTAGTCCCCCGGGCTAAACTGTGGAGGGTCCTTAAGGAATTAGGTATGCCACAAAATCTCTTAGATATTTTAATTTTAACACACTTAACACAGCACAGGTGAGATGGGGAGGGAATAACCAAGTTACAGATACCTTCCCTGTTGAGTGTGGTGTGAGACAGGGCTGTGCTCTTGCCCCCACTCTTTTTATCCTTTTTTATTAATGATGTTATAAAGTGTCTAGATAGGGATGGGTGTGACGCTCCGAAAGTTGGTGGTACAAGAGTCGCAGCCCTCCTTTTCGCTGATGACACCCTTTTAATTGCAAAGACTCCGCAAGGTCTTCAGCAGCTTTTAAATGATGTTATTATGTTTTGTGATGAGCGCGGCCTGGTGTTGAATGAAACCAAAACTAAATACATGATTTTTAGGAAGGGCAAGGCTAAATTAAACAAAAGACAAGTCCTTGCCGGTAGTACCAAGCTAGAACACGTCGACTCCTTTGACTATCTGGGCATTCGCCTAACCCCAACAGTTAAGTGGGATCAACATATTGAAAAGGTAAGGATCCAACTCATACATCAGACTGCAACTTTGGCCAGAAAACACAGAAATAACTTTTCAAGGCAGCTAGCGCCAGCCCTCGAAATTTATAATATAAAACTTTGGGGGGTATACTCTACGGAGCAGAACTATGGGGTACAGGTTCAACTAACCCTCTCTCACTCGTAGAAAATCGCTTTCTTATATCCCTGACAGATCTGCCTGTAAGCACACCATTAGTGCCCCTTTGTTATGATTTGGCACACAGACAGCTGGCCTACAAAATCAGCTATAAGCTCCTGATGTTCTGGTACAGATTGTGGACTGTGGATGAACTCTGCCCCTATCAGGAGCTACTCTATGAGCTTATGAAAATACCCTCCTCTAAATCAATTCCCTGGTTTAAAGCTCTTAAGGTGCTCCTAGGGAGGCTAGGAATGATGGGGTTTTGGTTTGACCCAGGAAGTATGAATTCCATATCGAGATCCGTGCTGAAGGAAAGGTTTTGGGAAACATTGCTCTTACAAACTGCACTTGATGCTGAGGGTAGTTTGACTACTTGTTTTCTAAATTTCAAATGTGTACCTCGTTTTGAGGATACACTGGATGAAATTGTCCCTCCCTTGGCTCGGAAGCTGTTTTTTCAGTTCTGCTATAGAACACTCCTGCTTAAAACATTTTGTAAAAAATGGAGGAAGGATATAGAAAACAATGATCAATGCCCCGCTTGCAATGAAAGCGCTGAGTCCATTACCCACCTCCTATTTTTCTGTCCAATGTATAAATCATTGAGGGCCAAGTGGATTTTTCCACTTTGTAAAATTGTTAGTACCGTACATTATTTGGAGGTGCTTAGACTTTTGAGCACGGATACAAGCAGGGTTGTGGTTTTTAGTTTATCAACATTTTGGTATGCGCTGTGGCTGAAAAGGTCCAAATATCTGCCCTGAATGATACTGTAAAGTGGTGGGTAAATTAACATGCACTTTAGAGTACGGAAGCCACATTTGATCACCCAATTTGGACTATATGATGGCTCGCTCGTCTCTTCTTGATTTTATTGATTATTATTTTTATTTTTGTATTTTATCTGTATCTTTCCAAAGGATTATCTGGTATTGACCATTTTTTAAGTGTACTTTTATCACGCTGTGTGTACTTTTATGATCTTGTGGTCGAAATAAAGTAAATGATGATGATGAAATTCCTAAATTGCTCGGCTGCCTCTAATTCGGATAGCACTTCCCAGCACACTGCACAGCTGTTTTGTTGCAAATTATGCATGTTTACAATTTGAAATTCAGTGAGATCACGAGGGTCCTGGTTCACAATTCAGCAGTCTGCCCCAGCGGCACCCACATCCATGTGTCGTTCCGTGATTGACAGCACATCAGTGCTAATCATATGTGTGCCTAGGCTGTGCTGTGTCCAGTAACTGACAACATGGCAATGCAGTTACCTCTAGGCCCAGCCCTACCCAGTGACTAACAGCAAGCCTGAGAGCGTGCTGACGTCAGGCATCTCTATGCCATTTCCTCCCCTGTGACTGCCATCAGGCCAGTGTCAGTCATCTTTGTACCCAGCATTCCACGGTGGCTGACAGCATGCTAGCGCCGGTCACCTGTACAGTCAGCCCTCCCTAGAGATTAAATGCATGCTCGTGCCTGTCGCCTCTACGCCCAGGACCTCCCAGTGACTGACAGCTCTCTCCTTTCCCTCTTAGGATCACCCTGACGCTGGCGTGCCCAATGGACCTGAAGAACTTCCCGATGGACGTGCAGACCTGCATCATGCAGCTGGAGAGCTGTGAGTGCCCAGGGGCTGTCTATAAATAGCACCCGCTGCTCTGTCACCGCACGCGCTGCACCCCCTTTCCGCTCTCAGGGGACCCGGAAGAAAAGATTGCCAGAAGGCTGCCTGGAATGGGTTCCATGTGTACACTGACTGCTTGGGGCGCCCCTCCTAGGCTCCCTCAACTCATGCACAGACACACACCAAGAGAGTGAAGCTGCACAAGGTAGTCAGTCACATGAATCTGTCAACTTCTTCCTCTTAAATTCCATAATTGGAATTGTAGCAAAGTGGAAACCGAAGAGATCCGTTCCCGCGTGTGCAGGACAGAGTGTAGTCGCAGCAGCGCACGTTGCCCTCACTGACAGAACACGTACTGCACAGGCAGTAACAGTGCAAGCTTCTCTCTCACGGACTGCAATCTCTGGCACAGAATGGGTAGAGCGCAGGCAGAGCCAGTCCCTCTCAGCCCAGGCTAGCTACAGATAAAGCAGCAGCACACACATTAAACCCATGTAGGCCGCTGTGCTATAGCCAGGGTCACTGGAATTATGCTGCAAGAGAGGCCCACATTTTGTGGCAGGGTTGAGTAAATTATGCGGCAAGAAAAGGCAAATCATGCAGCATAATGCCGCACATTTCGTAATAGTGTTACTTCATTATTTTGTCATTTTTAAACTTGGTAACACTGTATGGGCACTGGTTGCATGTCATTACTACCAGTTGAACACCCACATATAGAAATAAGCAACAGAAAGGTGATCAGTCCAGATTTGCAAGGACCTTCCACTGTGCAGCAACGTGTGTCACTGTATTTTTAGTAACTTTTGACTCGTTTAAGCTAGAAACAATTTTTAAAAAATCTGCAGATTATGTGGCAGAGGATGGCTTATGTAGCAAATGCAGCAAATCAATAGTTATGCAAAAATTGTAGTCATGAAGGGAGCCAATATTTACAAGGCCATGAAAAGTCATGCAGGTTGACTTTACGTTGCCTTGTAAATATGGGCAGGCACACAGCGCTACCGGTGCATCAAAAAAAGTGATGTACCAGCAGCGCAATGGCCTTGTAAATGAGGACCTGTCTATTTAGAACCCATGCAGCACCAGTGCAAGCTACTCTCACTGACGGTACAGGTATAAAATGAAAGTCAGCAGTAAAATCATGTGCTCAGACACCGTTCCAGCAGATCATGTAGCACCAGTTTAACCTTTCCTCAAGCACACAGAAGAGATAAACATAGAGGTAATGCTAGTTTTACACACACACTCACGCATTCAGGCAAGCACACACTCTCTCTGAACAGAAGAGGCAGCAGCAGTTTCCGCATTCTTCACACAGAGGAGAGTTACAACAGTACTGGCAGCGGTGCATGCTTCCCTCACACCTATTACAGGCGCAACATTGACAGCACTACTGCAAGCTTCACAGACACACACACACTGACCATGTAGAGCAGAAGCAGCAGTGCAGTGCAGTCTTCCCACGCATACAACACAGGTGTGGCATGGTGGTGACAGGAAAAGCTTCCCTTTCTCACAGTAAATGTACAGTACAGGCAGCAACATCTTTACACACAGGTGGACTATGTCTCAGATCCATCTTATTTCGGGGCATAACCTGCCAGGGTGAGAAAGAGCTTCAGGCTTTCAAGTCATGGCCTAAATCAGGACAATATTTTCACTACACACTGATGCCAAGTGTACTGCTAGATTGTCACTAACTGAGCACAAGGAGTAAGACCAAATCTCATTACACGTTCCTGACTGAAGGCCCCAAAAGGGCCCTGTTTTGACTCCAAACAGCGCTGGATAATCCTCTATAGATGTAGCTGAAAGGGGTGTGATGGAAGTGTTCATGGCTACTTTTTGGAATGCTTTGCAGAAAGAAACAGGTATACCACCAGGGTCCTGCTCATCGGACGCATAGCGTAAACAGTCTGTAAAAGTTTTCGCGATGGTGAGGTAAATTCCAGTTCAAATGTTGAATATTTTTGCTTTGTGGCCTCAAGACCATCAATCACACATTTCTACTGATTTTGACTATTCGTGGGAGCTCTCTAGTGTCTCACTTTAGCTGAGGCACTTTCTTGTGAGGCGCCTTAGGCCACAAGAACTGTGAGCTCTGGCTGGACACAGATGGCCGGCTTTGTATGAACACACACTCAACTTCTCTCACTCAAACACTCATCTGGGCTGAGCTTTACTCGCATGCAAAGGCTGCAAACCTTTATCAAAGACAGAACTATTTACAAATCTCTGTGACGCAAACAAACATGGGGAGTTCCTGTCCACCAGTTGCTCGGTCCACACTTCTCATTTAGTCATTCTGTCGGCGGGGCTCCTGTTCGTTCTGTCAAAGGAAAGCTTCCTCAACAGCCTGATGGACCAAGGCTCACAGAGGAAGGGCACTATACCACCTGCCCTATTTATGGATGACAGTGTGATTTCCTATTTCCCTGTCCCTGACAGAAAAGTTCAAATAATGACCCACAAACCCAGGGAACAACTACCAAGGAGTGGGGTCATTAGTTATTTATTTTTCAATAATAAACTCCCGTTTTAGGTATTTGTTACTGAAGAAAACAAAAACTTTGTAAAAGTTTGGTGAAATGATACTCTCCCTTAACGGGGTCTCTGCGTTATATATGGGTAGGTAGGATAGGCATGGTAGGTGTGTGTGTGTGTGCACTTTGTATCTGTTGAATGTTGAGTTTTTGGACTTGTGCAGGTTGGAATAAATGTTACATTTCACATTTCTGAAAATAAAATTAATGAAATGGAAGGGAGGGGCTACACTTTCCTCTCAGTGGGCGAGTCAGAGCATCTAGTCTTTGAAGCTTGGCGCCTCATCCTTTAGAGCACTCCCAGCTCCTCATACTCTTCCTGGTTGATCTGCAGCTACAAGAGATGTGACCTGCTGTGTGCATCCAATAAACATCTGTACCTTACACAGATGGAACCAGCTCAGAAGGGGATCTTATTGTCCATGGTCCAGGCATGACCTGATGGACCACCAGCCATGCAGGTCTTATTGAAGGAGGCTCCCAAAGTTTTAGCTCTGCAAGATAGCCGATTGATCCATTCTGATGATAAATACTGGTCAGCTTTACCGGTATTTTCTTCTGGAATGTCTCCTGAATCACGAAATGAGCCAATGCACAAGCAAAGCTGAGGTGAGCTGAGTTCAAGGGGCAGAGTTTGCTTAACTGTTGCACACCTTTCAAATTAGGTCAATTTCAGAGAAAGGACTGATGCCATTAGGTCTGCTGAACCAGCCGTACCAGATGACCTCTTCCCCCGAGAGGCATCATCACTCTACCCCTTACACAGGAAAGTCTGCCTGGAAGAAGATCTTTGTCTGTCTAGCTGACTTTGAGGACATGCACTGCTCCAGGACACATAGTCACCCAGCTGCTAACAACATCTCATCTATCTGCCGACTGGTTCCAGGAGAATAGTTGTTAATTACATTACAGTCAGTTTTGACCTGGACCACCGTCCAAAGCTGCATGGAAAATTGTGAATCCCTAGTTATCTCCATGAATCTTGAGGATCCCTCTGATTCCATTCTCTGGCCTGAGGAAGTTAGAGAGTTAAGTTGGCAAAACTGTAATGATTCAGTAACCATTGACCATGTGGAAATGTGTCAAGCTATTACACAGATCTCACCCCTTGATGCCCCAGACTCTGGTCTGCAGCTTGATCTTTTGGATCTGTGGACACACCTGGTGCTGAGAAAATCCAAACACGACTAGTGGTTTGGAAGTTAATGATCTTTTAAATACATCACTCCCTTTAAGGGTATTCTTGTAAACGGACCCCAGAAACACAGTGAGCCCCTACTATGGTACCCCTTCAGACTAGCAGCCTTTCATGACTCTTGCCTCATCCTTTGGCACCAGCCACTGTGCCAGCAGCCATCCTTTTGCTGGATGTTTGTTTGTTTGTTTGTTTATGTGAACACTCTGTGGTGTTTTGGAAGGGTCGTGTGCAGGTATTTCAGTGGGTCCAGAGTAGCTTTGTAGAAAATATATTGAAACCTAATTACATTCTTACACACTTTGAACAGTAGGTGACCTAAGTCGGTCTCAATAAAAAAGATACAACATGATACCCTTGAAATGTAGCAACTGGAGCTGTTGATTGCTGATTCGCAAGAGAAAGGCTGAGATTGGGCGTTTGCTTTTGATGGTTGAGCTATGGACTAAGGGCCCAATTTAAGTCTGGACGGAGGTTAAACTTTGTCGCAATTGTGACCGATTTCCCTCCCCACCAAGACTATGGTCTGCCTGCCCAATTTAAATGTGGGCGAACTATAGTTTGATGATTGCGGAGACAACTCCGTCACCACTGTGGTCAAACTTCTCTGATGGCCCAACCAAGTAAGGGTCGTCGGAGGGTTGCCTATATGTCCACTCACATAACTTAGATCAGTGGACATGTAGCCATTTTTCAATGCCTGTCACTGCCAGGAAAGACCTGCCAGTTGGCGGCATTGAAAAGTAGTCAATGCCCCCTCACCTTGGGAGGAGGGCATTGGTTTGTTTTTCTTCAGAAAGAAAATCCAACTTTGGATTTTTTTTATATTTTTTTAATAAAAAACGTTTTAACTATGCCGTACAGCTCAATCATGTTTGACAGAGCCGTCCGGAAAAGTTACAATGCATTGGCAGGAACCGCCTTGATTTCAATTCCTGTTAATGCTTCGAATGTCTGCAGAACCGATGGACATTTTTAAATGTGGCCGTTCACACCTCTGCCAGGGAGATAGAGTAAGTTACTCCGTCACCCTGGTGAAGGACAGGCCGACGGTCAAAATGTAAATCAGGCCCTAATCCTTAGACTGCGGACCTGAGGATCGCAAACCCACTTATTTTTTTTTTTTGCCAAGTAAAGCACAGACTGAAATGGAAGCCTTAAAGCTGTGCTCTAAAGGCCCCACGTGCTGCACCTTCAGAGCACAGTTTGGGCTGTGACTAACTCTTCAAGACTCTTGGCTTACTCCTGCAATTCGGTAGCAAGCCAGGAATACACCAGTATAGTCACAGTCATGTTTTGTGAATCAGTCCCATAGTGTCTACGTCATACCATTGTGTTAAAGAAGCCTTACACTATTCTCCTGTGTTACCATTGAGAGACAGGGGCTATAGGGGACACTTTGTAAATTATTTTGGGGGTCCAGTCGTAAAGAGGGCCCAGGAAACCAACGGTAAATGATTCTAGTTTTCATTTTTGGAGCCCGTAACCCATGAGTGCGCTGGGCTAGGTCGTACATGCTTTGAGCCCCCGACACTCCACGCCAAGCGATCTGTGTTTATAAATGGCTGCCCTCTGCTCTTTCCCTCTTGCTTGTAGTTGGCTACACCATGAATGACCTCGTGTTTGAATGGCAGGAGCCGGGTGCCGTGCAGGTCGCGGACGGACTGACTCTACCACAGTTCATCTTGAAGGAGGAGAAGGATTTGCGGTACTGCACCAAGAACTACAACACTGGTGAGTAGGCGAAGCACAGTCTGCATTCACCTGCCACCTCCCGCACCGAATCCTGACGGACCAGAGCTGGTGCCACGCGCAGGGCTGTGCTCTATTGGAATTAGAACATTATTGACAATGTGGTGGGCCATGTGGAGGCAACTAGTGGTTTAGAAGTTCCTGGAGCTGAGTGTTCTTCCGGGTCAAGCACAATACGAACCATACACATAAAGGTAAATGAATGTGGCAAAACAGCTTGCACAAATAAGTAGTGGTGCAAGCAGGTTTTGTTATAGTGGTAGCCTGGACCACATTACATACAGACCCAGATTCACCATCCTTCAAGCTGTTGAGTGAAAAATCGCAGTACTAAGTTGCGTGAAGGACAAAAGAGCATCTGATTTAGCAATAGTCGCCCGCCGATGACGTCAACGGCGAAGCTGGCACTACAAATGTCGGTTGTGCTATGTTGCAAAGGTGAGCCGGTAGTGTGAGGCATAGGATTTGTACTCGAGCTACATCTACCTTACATTTCGTTATGTGTGAACAACCACACAGGGGTTCAGACTTGTTAAAAAGTGCATGTCATTGTAAACCATACATTAAATCTAGGCATATAAGGTAACTTTACTGTTAGACTTTCAGAGGTGCAGGCTGTCAGTAATTTTCACGAGTTCCCTCTAAGCAAGTCTGCCTGTGCTGATCCTTCTCGGACACCGTACTCTCAATAATTGCATCATAGCACGGAACTGGTTAACCAACCGAAATTGGGGTGAAGCCCCACACTCTGCACCAACTGTATTGTACACGTTCCATCATGGCGGCAGAGCTATGGAAACCAGGTGGCGACATCAGTGGCTGGAGAGTGGAGACCCCTCCAGCTCGAGAAAAGTCACTAGTTCCAATGGCAGTAAATAGCGAACTCCCTCTGCCATCAACGTAGCTGCCTTTGCAGCTCGCTCTAGTACTCATATGAAGCATGAGGGGGGGGGGGGTGCGTGAATACCAATAAATCCTAGACCTCTACATAGAGATAAGGTGCCATTTATTTTCACCTCTCTTGCTTCATTCATTCATTCATTCTTGATTCACTGTGTGTCTTCTGTGTTTAAATTAACTACACGATAAAAGCAGTACACAGATGAAGTCTTGATTAGCCAGCTAAGGGCAAAACTTCACATTACATAACTTGTTTTGTTTATTGTGAAAGCCAAGGTAAGAAGAGAATCAAAAACAACAATGTAGGAAGAAGGTGTCCATTAAATAGGGCACAGTCACCACGTCTAACAGTATCTCTCAATTGCCCAAATCTATTAATTCGAATATATTTTAGGCCTGGGTGTAATTTCAATTATGCTGGTGTAATTTCAGTAATTACGCATTACTCTTGTGATGTGAATTTCCCGAAATTACACGATTATGTCAGCTTGAGTAATTAAGAAACGTTTGGAGCAAAAATACTACTGCAGAAGCCCAAGAACAACAAACTAAGGGGCATATTTTCAAGCCCCTATTGCCACTCACCACACTGTCACTTTTCGGGACGTTGTAGTGGCGATAGGGGCTTCGCCTTATTAACAAGGCAGAGTTAATGCACTTAACGTGGCTTAATGCTGCCTTGTAAGTAAGGCACCCTTTCACGTTATACTTAGCGTGAAATGGGAGGGCAATGGGTGTTGCGGTGGGCGTTCCACCACAACACCGATTGATTGTGACGCTGCCCTCTATTTACAAGGGTTATAAACCAAAACTGGGCTCTGGCTCAAAAACTCAGCTGGACTAAGCCAATTTAACCAAACCAACAAAACATCTTGTCCAAACTGAGACCTATTAGACAATAATCCCTTTTCAGCAAAAACCTATCATGAAGTGAAATAGGAAAGGAAGGCTTTACAAATTGCCCATTACTCAGAAAAACATTTATTATTTATTTAACATTTTTCTTTTTTATGTGATCCGCAATTATTCATTGCACATTTGCATTTTACAAAAAGCAATACAGTAAACATACAAATATATTCAAACACAGTGAAACCGGACTGTAAATACCCTAGGGTTTTTTTTAAACTACATTCATTCATCAAGCATTCTTGGCCAATCCATTCATACCAGCAACTGACATACACTACACAAAACGGTCCTTATGACACCTCTCCCTTTTAAGATGAATTATTATCCACACTTTATGTGTGTTGCGACATTTTCTCTTTTTTTCATAAACAATTAAAGCACCAAAAGCACATATAGGGCAGAGCTTTCAAAATGGATGTAAGAAGGACCGACTGGTCGACGCGTTTCGAACCTCTATCTTTATGAGGTTCTCCTTAGGACCAACCAATTTCTGTAATAAAAAACAAGAAAGCGAAAAAACCTATTTAGATAAGTGAAAACAGCTTAAGAACTGACGCCAGCCCCCACCAGCGGCTTAGCACACCCACCTTACGAAAGAGTGTCAGTATGGAACCTTAACCTTCTTTGGCCTTCAAAAAACTCTAACAGCTTGAACTGGAGCTGTGAAAACAAATAGATAATTCCCACTCGTATTGTCATTCTTCCCATGATATGACAAACATAACAGACATCACAACAGCTGAATTTCATTTTTGCTCACCCTGAATTTCTCCTGTAGTCTGACTCGATATATGGGCAGATGAAATATTTCCGTCCTGACGTGGTCTCTCACTTTTGCAAGTTTGCTGGGTACTTAGTCGTGTCCCTTTCCTTTCTCGTATCGTCAACTGAAACTGAAGGTCAAAGACGTCGCCATTAGATAAATTCGGCTATTTCTATCGACGCAGTTGATTAAGATGTGAAAAAGGATCCGTATCCCGCTTACCGAAGTTTTCACTGTTGCGGCATGCCACGATCCCGTTAATCCACGTAAGGTACATCAAGCCCAAACCGGATGGAGTAACGATTGATTTCTCCCGGGTCAAGATGCTGCCATTGACTCATGGGAATTGTAGTTTCTTCCAACAAAAAGGTGGGAGATGTAGTTTCCTGCTGGAGTGATGCCGACCTGGCGTTTTTTATACATAATAGAAGGACAGCGGCATTACTATAATAAACAATAAACTTAGTGAAACGAAGCCTGAAATGCTGCGCTGGTTTAGTAGCACAATTCCCTATTTACAAGGGTAGCGTTAATAGGAGGCAGCACCAAAATTAAGACCATGTAAAACATGGTCTTAACCTAGTGAAATGAGGAGAAATGTTTAATTTCTCCTCGTTTTTGCTGTTTCCATGCGGGCTGCGTTGTGCAGCACATATAGAATCAGCAAAACGACATGGATTGTTTATGTGCCGGAAGCAATGACCTTCCTGCACTTAAACAATCTTCCCCTCAACGCAGACATCCTTGCACTACGGTGCAAGGGTGTCTGCGGTGGCGCTAGGCTGCTAAATTTAGCACCATCGCAGGGGGAAATGCAGGGCTGCACCATATTGTTATAAATATGGTGCAGCCCTGCATTTCAGAAATGGTGGTGTGCCTCATTAAGCCAGGAAGGCTAACGCCACACTTCATCACTTCTTAGTAAATATGCCCCGATAGGGCTTATATACAAGCCCCTATTGCCGCAGGAACGTCGCTCTTAGTGACGTTCCTGTGGTGATATGTGCTTCGCCTTATTTACAAGGCAGCGTTAAGCCACTTAATGTAGCTTGACGCTGCTTTGTAAATAAGGCCCCCTTTAGCGCTATACTTAGCGTGAAAGTGAAAGGGGTGGGCAATGGGTGTTACGGTGGGCGTTCCACCACAATACCCATTGATTTTTACACTGTCCCATATTTACAAGGGCATCGTAAATATGGGGCAGCGCCAAAATTAAGACCAGGGAAAACCTGTTCTTAAACAGGCACCATGAAGAGAAATGTTTCATTTCTCCTTGTTTTTGCTGATTCTATGTGTGCTGTGTTGTGCAGCACACATAGAAACAGCAAAAGGCCATTGATTGTTTATGTACAGGAAGGTGACCCTTCCTGCACATCATCAATCATTAAAATAAAATGAATTTTAGCAACTTTGATGTGTGATGCATTAAGCTGCACAGATAAACGTTACAAAACACCATTTAAAGATTGTTTATGTGCAGGAAGGAGACCTTCCTGCACATAAACAGTCTTCTCCTTCAACGCAGACACCCTTGCACTATGGTGCAAGGGTGCCTGCGTTGGCGCTAGGCTGCTAAATTTTGCGCCAGTGCAAGGGGGAACGCAGTGCTGCACCATATTGTTGTAAATGTGGTGCAGCCCTGCGTTTAAGAAGTGGTGGAGCGTGGCGTTAAGCCAAGGAGGCTAACGCCAAGCTCCGCCACTTCTCTAGTAAATATCCCCATATGGCGCGCAAGCAGCTGCAGGCTACTGCTGTCACGTCCTGTAGCACTGCTATATTCTTTTTTCAGCAATTTTGCGATAATTACAAGGAATTATGCCATTGATGATTACGCCAGTTGTGCCCCCCCAACATATTGTCACATCCCCAAAATATGGTATCCTACAGAATGGCTTTGGTTGAGAATGGGCAGGTTCCTGGAAATCCTCCAATAACAAATTTTTGCATACATACTGAAGTAAACGCAACAGTTTATATGTACAGAGGCATTGTGCAATTATGCAGACGACCATTTAAGTGGGATGAGACCGAAGGGATGAGGGGATTCCTGCAGTTTCTGCAGACACAGCACCTCAAGGAATTCAGCCTGCTGTGACGAACAGCAGGCAGTGCGGTTTATATTATTATATTTGTCAACATTCTAGACTTATTCTGCATGGTTCTCAGAACTCAATATGCAACACTGGGTTGATGTCGAACTTCAAAGAACAAAGGGATGAAACATTGTCCATCTCCTAGGCAAATTCACCTGCATCGAGGCACGTTTCCACCTTGAACGGCAGATGGGATATTACCTGATTCAGATGTACATCCCAAGCCTTCTAATCGTCATCCTCTCCTGGGTCTCCTTCTGGATCAATATGGATGCTGCACCTGCCCGGGTCGGCCTGGGTATTACCACAGTGCTTACCATGACCACTCAGAGTTCTGGTTCCCGAGCCTCTCTCCCCAAGGTACGAAGAATGTATGCAATTTTGCTGTTTGCACAAAGTTGAGCGGAGTAATCCCAAGCTCTAAAGTTTGAGGCAAAAATGTTGTGATATGAACTGTTATGTATGTTAATGCTAATAATTTGGTAGCAAAGAAAGTAATTTTTCATCCTCGCCTACAGTAGTCGAAAAGTTGTTGAAAGTTGTCGAAAGACTTATTGTGGACAATATCAATACTTATTGTAGGCTTTTGGGTCAGCCCGCTGCTTTCATTGGTTGTCTATTTTGTGAATCGCATTTCCTTCTTGTCAATGGCTTTCCTTCCTCTTCTTTGTGTTTGTCCCTTCCCTGGAGCATAGCTTCTTTACCATGCTTGCTATTGGATGATCTGTATCCCTCCACTCCACTCCATCCATCAGTGCACGCCTGGAACTACTTTTTTCTTTTGATTTAAGAACTGCACAGTAGTGTATGTTTTCTTGCTCTTTCTCCAGCTCCCATGTGGTGCATGCTTCTTATCTCTCCACACTCCCACCAGTCCACGTGTTGCTCTCCCACTCCCCAGCTTTTCCCATCCCTCACCATCATTCCCAGCCTTTTTTTCCACATCCCTAACCGTTGCTCTCATGACATTCCCTGCTCACTGCTTCAGCTCTTCAGCAGCATTTAGTTGACCACCCCAAGCCTCACTCTTCTGTTTATCCCCTGCCTGCCCCATCACATTCCATTTTTTATTTGAAATACATTCCCTTCGCAGCACCTCCATCGCTTTCCTGCCCCTTCACACCTGATGGTTTTTTGAAAAAGGTCACTGAAGTAAGCCTTGCTGCTGCACTGCCCTACAGCAAAAGTAAAGGGCAGCAATGCGCCGCATTTATTAGATATGGGGCATTCTTGACCTTTTTCCCTGCGCCGGCACCCAATGGGATCCCGTGCACCAACGCAGGCCCCTTTGCAACATGGTGCAAGGGTGCCTGCTTTGCGGTGATGATTATTTTTGTGGGGGAAGGAAAACCTTCCTGCACAAAAACATTCACAAACGGTATTTTTCTCTTTCTATGTGTGCTGGAGAATTCAAGATATTTCTGCTCGTTGTGCCTCCCTTACGCCTCTTCTGGGGAGGCGTGAGGTTTTGGCGATGCCTCAGACTTACGATTTTCATAATGCTGAGACAGGTTCAAAAAGCCATGGTTGTTGCTGGGGGCATTGCCAGCAACACCCATGGAACGCCCCTTTCACACAGTTTTCTGCGTGAAAGGGGCACATATTTATAAGGCCATGAAAAGCCACGTAATGCGGCTTTACGTGCCCTTATAAATATGCCAGTGGCACTTTGTGCCACCGGAACGTCAAAAAAAGTGACGTTTTGGCAGCAGATAAGTGCTGGTAGGGCCTCATAAATGAGGCCCTGGTTTTGTAACAATCCTTTTATAATGGTCCAACACTAGCAAAGCCCATAATGGCAACTGGCCATGCTAAATGATATAAATACATAAATGTTTTCTTTACTTTCAAAATGGCCACCACAGTAAATGATGCACCCTGTCAACTCAATGTAGTCGCCATCTGGATAGTATAGAACATTTTATTTTCACCACTCTCAAGATGGTCTCCACGCAGTGTGAAATAACTTGGCAGCCATCTTTTTCATTTTATTTTATACAACATGCTACCTTTTGGTATCGGAATCAGGGCCATCTTAACAGCAGTACGGGTCCCCAGGCAAAGCAGTGCACTAGGCCCTGTCTACACAACCACTCGCAGGAATATAAATGTTTAACTGGAAATTTGTGTTAAATTCTGGCCTGCATGGGGCCCCTATGCTCGTGGGGCCCCAGGGCAATTGCCCTGCGTGCCCATGGGTTAAGACGGCACTGATTGGAATTTATAACGTTCAGCATTTTTTAAATAATTTTTCTGTTACATGCTTTTTATACACATTTTGAATTGTAAATCATCAAATAAATAGGAGAGTAGAAAATAATATCTCAGGAGCTTCTCACGAGAGCTTTTTTCTCTCTTCCTCCCAAGGTATCTTATGTCAAGGCTATTGACATCTGGATGGCTGTGTGCCTGCTCTTCGTCTTCTCCGCCCTGCTGGAGTACGCTGCGGTCAACTTTGTGTCCCGCCAGCACAAGGAGCTGCTACGTTTCAGAAGAAGAAGGAGGCATCACAAGGTAACACTTACTGTACGTACCAGGATGGAACCAAGGCTTCATGCACTTTGTGAGCCGCGCCTGTTTAAAAACATAGATTGCAACACAGCCACAGGCAAGCACAACTTGCCTTGTAGTCTGCTACCCCGAACAGTTGAAACTCCGTGAGCCAATTCCCTTTAGTGTGGCGGTCCACCAGCCAAGCCAGGATTCATCAGCCTCTAAGAGTGGCCTGGAAATTGGCACCCTATTGACTCAGATTTGAGGGCAGGCCTTAAAAAGATGAAGTAGAATTTGAATTGGAATGGTATATTTAGCCTTTTGAATCTGCATGTTAGCCAATTTGATGACCTGCCCTCCAGATGTTTACATTGATTCCCACCACCATGGTCATTGACTCTAACAGCAGCTCATGTTCCTAACAGCATAGCGTGGAAGAGACTGCATGATGTACTGTGACATGTTAAGCACACTTAGTGTATTATTACATCTCTTTGTGGCGTTCTCATCGTTTTTTTCTTGTTCATGTTTCACAAGAAACGCTGATTAGATATGCTTTACATGCGAGGGTTTCAAAAACTCTCTGGCTCAAAGCAGCATGTCAGGTAGGTGCAGGGGCGGGTGAGGGGCACTCAAGCTACTGTCACAAAGGCTCTGCGAGGAGATGGCATGAGACTGTGGGGGTCCCCCCTGCTGCTTATCTGGCGCAGTGGTAATACATATCTAACACTTGAAGGGGAAACTGTGGACAAAGATAAATAGATGAAGATAAAGGTACCCGTCTTCTGCCGTGTCGTAGCAGTGGAAATTAATGTACACTGCCATTCCTTACATTCTGCTGTCATCTAGTGTCAGTACAACGCAACAACATGTTACAAGTTAACACTGGATATGAATTTTAATGTCTCATAGCGAAATACAACAATCAAATAGCTTACAGGTCCCAAAATCAATGACAGTGCCGTGAGGAAATGAGTACCGTCCACAACCTCACAACCCCAACACTCGTTGCCCGGTGGGAGATCATTAGCATAATAGCCTCGTGGGCTCCCGCCCATAACGTTTTGAGCTAGCATTCTCATTGGCCCTACGTGCTCTGAGACCGGGCGGCCATTAACGTCACGCTTCTCACGTTCACTCGCACGTAGATCAGCAAACGTGAGTACTATGGCTCCAGGCCCTACACTGGATGACAACAAGCCGAGTGCAGGTGTCCCTCATTGTCCCAAGGCTCTCCATTTCCAGGTCTTCGACGGCTGTGCTGCCACATTCATGGACGCCAAGCAGCACCCCCTCTAAAGTACTAGACCACCATGAGCCCACATTCAATGACAGGAGAAAATGTCGGTATTTTTTATGGAACAGTTATTTGGTTAAAATGAAAGCCAGACTATGATGAAAAGGAGAAGGAACATGAACCTGTAATGAGTAAAACACAACAGAACCAGTTACTTAAACGTAATATATGTTCCTTAATAGCGTCTTCCCTGCATTGATTGCCAAACTGCTTTGGTGTTCTGGCGCTGTATTTAGGATCACAACGTATTATTTCTAAGTTTATAAATTGCAGGAGAATGCCATGCATGGCCTGTATTTGGCTTCCTGGGAAACGGCTGTACAATATCTTATGTATCCCGCGACTTAGGTTCTCAGAGTGGAGCCAGGCTTGGAAGGAGTTGGCAATCTGTGCAAATTTCACATTGGAGGTAACCTAGAAAGGTAGATTATTGGCACACCTTTCTTTTATTTGCTGTCTCTGCACACATTCCCCAAGACATTGTGGACTGATGACCAAACTCAATGAGATGTGGTTGACAGCACAGTAAAAACATACCTCAGGCAGGTGCATGTGCAGCACTTTTGAATCTCATACGAGGGTGAGATCAGGTGTTTTTTTTAAAGGTGAGTCCCTTGAAATCAATACAAATTTAAAATATCACGAGTGATCCCATTCAGTTGAATAAACCTGTATTTTGCTTGTCTGTTCTGTGAAGATGAGTAAACAAGAGCGGAAACCTTCAAATGAATATGCATTGAGAGCTATGCCTTACATTCAATTATACTGGGTATAAACTATCAAATTGGAATCACAAATGAAAAAGAGTCACAGTGCAGCCCAAGTAGCAGGTCTGAAGATCTCTAATGATACTACAAATGAGGCATCCTTATGAACACTGTCCTAAAAATAAGCTTTGACTCCATCTTAGGTAGAGGCATGCAGTGGTTTGGTGTATGGTGTGTTTCCATGGCACAGTCATTGTAATAATTAAACACATTGTGGAAATCAACAGTAAGGAGTTTTATATTCCCCACAGTAATAATGCTGCTGGATAAAGATACCACAAATTATCATCTACTGGTTAAAGTAGAAGTCAAAATCATTGTAGGAGAGAAAGTATGGTCAACTTCTTAAAATCACTTTATCTCAAAGTGAGATAGTCATAGGCCTCAAGTAGAGAGAGGTAGTCTCAAGGTTATTGGTTGTGAAATTTCTCTGAAAAGGGTTCTCTCTGGGGAGGAAGGTAAAGGGTGAGCTACTAACTGCCTAAATAGTTGCATTCTTTGTTCTTGTTTTTCATGAAAATTAGTTCCCTGCTCTGTTACTGTAGGCAGATACAGCCAAATATTATGTTATAAATGAAGTGGGTAGCCATCTTGACTTGGCAAAAGGAACAGGCCTTCAAATATTTTCACAACAGGCAAGGCTCCTAGAACAGCAGTCATGTAACCTTTCCATGGCGTGTGCTGTACATTCAAGTGGAATTCTTTATTTCTGCTGGTGTGAGTCCTAGGCAAGGCACCATACAAGAGCAAAGCCCTGCCACTGCAGGTGCTTGTGAATCAGCCTGATGTGGCTGAGGTCAACGGCAGAGAGTGCAATGAGCAATTATGGCCAAGAAAAAATAAGCGCTGAAGCTGCTTTGTGAAATACGGAGCCGGGCAAATATGCTGGGCTCTGTTGATCAGAAAGGGTGGGATGGAGAGCATAATTGTTTAAGAGGCCAAGGAGATCCCCACCATGCCTATTCTGTACACACAGATCTTAGTTAGTTTCCTCTTCTTGGTAAATATTCCAGTTAATCCAAATCTGGAACATATGGGGTCGCCATCTTGAATTTCTAAAAGAACGAGATTAGTCTGTAGGACATGGGTATAGGTTGGAAAGATTACTGCTCATTTTCAGACAGTAAATATTCACCATTTAAAATTCACAAGTGACACTTCGTCACAACCTCTTTGTACAGAGAAATGGGGCTCTCAGATCGGGTGGCAAATGCAAACGGACATTTTGCATGTATATTTTTCTTAAAGGGGTTAAAAAGACTATCATGTTTTACGTTGTAAACGTATGCAAATTTAATGGCTATGTATGTAAAATACTGGCCCTGCCTCATTTCTTTGCCTAAAGACCATATGTTATGTTATCTAAAACAGGGAAGACTTTGGGGGAAAGTGAAACCTAGCCTGCTTCGAGGCCCCTTGAAATAAACCGGTTAGAACTTTCCAGCATATCTATGTAAAGCAGATTTCTGCCGGTGAGTGGAGGGAAAGTTTCCTGAAAAAAGTGCAAGGAAAAGCTGAGCGAGACAATGTCAGGACCGTTCGTTCAAAGTAATGTTTTTGACCCCTATTGGTATTAAATATTCCTGTCCGAGGTTGTAGCAATCTATTCCGCTGCCATAAAACAGGTTCTGCATAAGCTCCTGTCCACAGTTGTTTTCACTGAGGTGGCCCCAGGCCAAAGCTTTCTTTTACGACCAGTGGCATTTGTTTTGACGGGGGCTTTTTTTCCTCTCCAGGAGAAAAGACCCCTCTGTACTGGTCAAGAAGCAGGATTCCCCTTGGCAGGCGTAGAAACAGCACCTCAGCTCTTTGCCGTAAGTCTAATGGTCTTTATTTGTCCCTGGACCTCATGTGTGGGGAGAAAAGAAGGAACTGAGGCGGTGCAGTGCTCAACTAAGGAATATATATATATATATATATATATATATATATATGTATATATATATACATGTGTGTGTATATATATACATGTATATATACATATACATGTGTATGATATATATAGATATATATACATGTATATGATATATATGTATATATAAAGTGTGACAGGCATGGGGGCAAAAGGCTATGCATGCAGCCACATCCCTTTTAATATATTTAAAATATTTCTTAGCGGACAAGTGAGGTTTGGTTTTGCTTATCCTCATACTGGTGAGGCTACTCGCCAGTAGTTTGGGATCTGTGCAGAGATGTCATGTAAGAGAATGGTGTCTAATTCTTATGCATTTTAGTGGTGGAGAAGATGGAAGTACCACAAGGTAAAGACACACCCTCATATAAAGTATCCTCAGTGTGTCAGGGCGGCAGCAATGATTGCACCTTGGGATCTTCTTTGCACCGGGCACTCTTGCTACTGTGAACCAGCTCCTACTGCAGCACATCAGGCTGCTCGTGTGTGAGAGGCATGAGTGAGACACCCCAAAAACAAGGGGTATCACAGTGATTGGGAGAGGATATGGAAAAACACCATGATTACCTTTTCAAGCCCACTCTGATAATATCCATCTCTCTTACCTCCACTCCAGCTCCTTTGGAAAATGAGTTGTGGGCTCTAGGTCAATAAACTGCCTTTACTGAGCAAAGCAGTAGCAACACACTTTCCTGTGCAAACAGCACCTACCTTTTAGTTGATCAAAGCACACACATCCTAAGCACCAACTCAGATCAGAAATAATACAAAACTATAACTTTAGAATAATCTAGAGGTGGGCATTAGTATTATACAATTTGCTGTGTTTAGGGAGTAGGGAATCAGCAAAACAGGGGTACCCCCACCATGTAGCATAGCCCGCCCACCTTTATTGCAAATAAAGTCAGGACGTATTGCCCCGGAGTAAATAGTGTCCGGTTTTCTACTTGTTGTCTCTTTGCACACAAGTGAGGTCTCAGAAGAGGTATTTTCTTTGGCAAAGGGCCGCTACATGGAACTCCTTACCTATGTGTCAAACATCAGACTTATAAAAAAAAGCTATAAACATTTCTGTGCTGGTGTTAATTTCATGGCCAAGCCTCTGTTTGGAAGGTCTTTTTCCATAGGTCCAAGAGCCCTTGTAATTCGCATGTGTGTTTGTGTACAATAAATATCCAGACAGAATAGGATAATGTGACCAGTTAGCATGGTCCTGTCCAGCATAGAACTTCTTCAAAGATGACCCTGGTCTTCAGTTTCTTTAAGATATTGCCCAAAACTATCTGAAAAGAGGGCAGTTTATATCCTGAGAGGCTGGTGGCCCTTCCAGCCACATCCTTCGAACAAGTCGACTAGTGTAATGACAGAAACTTGCAGAAAACGTACTTGGTGGTCCCAGCTAATCAGGAAGTCTAATTTACGATACACGCCCGCTTCCCTTCTTTTTTGAAAAGTGACAACTCTGATGTGGATTTGCATGCTTTAACTGGCCCCCGCTTTTCAGGCTGGTGCCTGAGAACACTTTGAGAGTTACTGACTGTGAAATGTTCAAGTGTCCCCATTTCACTGTCTCCTGTTACTTTACCTGTTTTCTGTATCAAAACAATAGGATCTGTAGGACACCAGGCAAAAGGCTGTTTGTCTGGCTTATATAGTTAGTCATTTTTCTCTGCTTTGCGTTTAAGGTGAGAATATGGTACAACATGAAAGATCATGACAAGTTTTTATTGCAGGAGCCACAGCACCACGGGCATCTGTTTTCTCAGTGGTTAGGGTCATAAGAGTCCAAAAGAGAAGAACTACTGAGCTAGTTTTGAAGAAAAAAAGTAAAGGAACTCCAAGTGTTCAGGGTCGCAGTGATCAGGACTCAGTGAGGACAATTTCCTAAGCATGAGGTTTGGCTCATAGGTCCTTTAGAGAAGTCCCGCTCTCAGAATTCAACTCCACAGCATTCACCTTAGAGGGCAATGATTGTCCTAAAACCTCTTATGGAATGCATGACACCGAACACCTCAGTGCCAAGGCAGGCTTTGATTTCAGCGATCAGTATCTGCGCATTATCCTATATATTTACTAGACAATGATGATCAGTAAAGAGGGTAAAACAGCATGGTCCAGAGCAGTAGTTGCCTGATTTTGAGTTGGTTTATATGAAAAATCCTCTGATTTCTAGGGGAGTTAATAAATCCGTAGGTGAGCCTCAATTGATCCAAATTCTGCCAGTGGATACTCCACTTATTCGCGAGGTTGAGAAATTCTCCGTTACCACTGAACTGTAAACCATGCTCTGCAACTGTAGACATGATCCAAAGGAGGTGCAAGTTGACAGCAGAACACTTTAACCATTTATGGGGTCATGACTGAGCCAAAACACATACATGCTGTCATAGAAAAGTGCATCACTGCAGAGGTATTGAGGGCTTAAAAAGAAAGTCTCTCTGGACAGGTTTCCATCTAAAACTTGGGGGCATATTATCAAGCATGGCGTTAAAGTTATCGCCGCTTTAGCGGCAGAAAACTGCCGCTATAGCGGCGATAATGGGCTTGATAATATGCCGCAGAGAATTCCAATAGAAGCCCATGTTGACACATGAACATGGGCTTCTATGGGAATTCTCAACGGCTTATTATCAAGCCCATTATCGCCGCTTAATCGGCGATATTTTTAACGCCGTTTCTTGATAATATGCCCCTAGGTGCTTAATCCTTTGCTGGCCAAGTTTATGAAAACTTCAAACACATGTTGCTTAGTGGCTTCAAATGGCAAATAGCTTTAAACCACTGATAGAAGTGTTAGCCAGATTCATGCACTCACCACTGACAAGCTTTTTGCACTTTTCAATATGAATAAAGTTGTGTTTCTTGTAATTTCCATTCCACCGCCTTCCAGACTCTGTAGGGATCTGAACCCTTTGATGCTAAAAGTAAAGCAGCAATAAAGGAACAGGCTGACAAGATGCAGAGCAAAAGACAGCACTATTCCCAAATGGTGTAGGTAAAGCTGTTTCAGAGAAGCGTTCCCCTAAGTGGATTTAGTTCAATGTTCAGTTCTCTAGCAAAACATCCATTGACCTTCTCGAAAGATATCCAAGAACCACTATAAAAGGGCAAAGTGGTTATACTGGCACATCTGGGAACCGTCTTTCTCACTAAACCCTGGAAAGCAGCCATGTAGATATCGATTCACGCTATTTGTATGCATCGCTGTTTGGATGCTGACTGCACAGTTATGACAGCACATCTTCAGGAACCTCTTCTGGTGAATGCTCATTCACCAATGCCCACGTACCAATGAATGATCACTGCTTTTTACTTTATTCAAAGCACACAAACCTATAGAAATACGATGCAACAAGATGACGTTCCCACACCACAAAGCAAAACCTAACATGATATTCCACACCACAAAGTAAAATCTAACACCAACGCCCAAAGGATGATGAGAGCCTTTGCTATCATTAAGGGACAAACAAAATGCTACTCATTGAGTGGCTAAAAAACTAAACAGTAATTTGGGATCTAGTTTATAAAATACAAAAAAAAATCTCCGACCTCACCACCTACAGTTCAGAGATCAATTTTAAGGTTTTTGAAGACCCGCTGAAGAGATATACGAGACAGAATTTCATGGCCACCAGCTTCTGTCAGAGGTCATGTGAAACCCAGTTGAGTCTTCAGTGACATGCTGTCCTCACACATTTACCTACTTCCATTTAAGAAGCTTCATCACAGAGGGTGAACCATGTGCATCTGCATACAGCTTCCCTACAGCTTCATGGTGACTTATTCTGCCATTTCAACAGCTTGACCAATGAGCAAGCACCGATCTGGGTTCATTTAGATAATTTGCCAAAACCGCTAGACAATAAAGGCATGAGTATGTCACTGAAACGGTGGCAGAAGCAGTCATAGTCAGCCTTCCCTTCAACAAGTCCTACTTTAGTCTCTGGTTTTATTACTCATTTGCCTGGAAGGCAGAATCACAGTACTGTTTCCTGGTCAAAGGCAACAATCCTTTATGATTGGGGCCAATAATAACAATACCTTTAACTGCAAGAGTTTTACCACACTGTTGGCAACAGTTCGAAGCATGGACATGTACTGAAAATATCAACACCTAGAACTGCTATAATTACCTTTAAACGTTAGTAACTTGCGTTTTTTACAATACTAAGATATATGACACGTGTAATGCAAAAGGAAAAGAGTGAAAACAGTTTTTATACTGTTCTTGAAATCCTCATTCATTGAGGAAATATGGACCACGGGAACATATCACAAGCAAAGACACAGAAAGCTATGTTTTGATTTACAGTTCACTTTAATCAAGCTATCAAGAATATATGTATAAATCCTATGTCCACAACATTCAGTAGGGTTCTTACAGGCAAACAAAATTCTCCCTGCAGTATCCTTTGTGGTGCACTCTTTAGAAGCACTGTCCAAACTCCGGATTTACTCTGAGCAAGTTGCTTGAGAGTTCAAGAATCAACAATTCATAGAGAAATGTAGTCGAAAGAATGAAAAATAGAAAATCCAAACCGACTTTACACAAATAGATACAAATAATGAACATCATGTCATATAAAATCAATGGGATAGTCATTAATGTAGAATCTTCTTATAGTTCTCATTGGTCTTCATCATGGGAGTAGTTTGGTAAGATAAACCAGATGTGGAGTGTACAATGTTAGACTTGTGTTGGTTTTTTTTCTCCAGAAGAAAACGTAACTCTGTTTAAACATATCCCAAACTCAATCCTCCCCATCGTTTATGGTCTGAAGGCCGAGTCCAAGAAAGTCTCTATAAATTTGAACACATTGAGAGTGGAGTCATGGTGAAGGGCCTTGGAAAATAAGAAAACGCTGTAGGTGAGAAGGAGGCACCACCAACAGCTAGTACAGCGCATGAACCCACAAGATGTGCAGGATAACTTTGTGTTTTTTTATTTTATATTTATTCAATTCTTTATTGCACCATGATTACTCACTTTGGGTGTCCCTGTTCTTCACAAATAACAAAGTCGAGTTAAACTTTACTCTTGATTCAACCATTACATATAACTTGTTAGACTATAACTTTGAGAACAGTTCTAAAACAAGTGATGTGGTAGGGGATAGGAAAAATGGTGATGCAGAAAATGAACAAAATACACAAATGCATTGTAGAGGGTGGTTTGAAGGTTAAACAGGCAAAATTCACCTTAACGCTGATCTGTAGCTATAACCAATGTAAGTTGTTTACCACATTGGTACCGTGGTCAGAATTGTTAAACCTAGACTTATGTTGTGCAGCTGAGTACAAAATAACCATCTGAACAGTCACAGAAAGCTTGGGTAAACCTCCCATAAGACTTTTGTCTAACAAAGTTTGTAGATGACAACTGCTTGGAAAACAGAATGAAAGCCAGTTGGTTCAAGTATGAGGGTGAAGACTTTTTCAAGGGAAATAGAGCCACTTAGCAGATTTTATATTGCGGTTGATGTGGGAGTTCATGGAAAGGTGTGAATTAAGCAATAATCCAATTAAGCAGCCCATTGAACTGAAATTTCATCAAGCACCTTTGAAAGTCTAATGTGGTAAATGGTATTTGATGCTGACAAGAGATTAAAAAGGACTAGGAGGAAGAAGTCACCTAGATATGCTGGATTTGTTAGATATCTTTAAGTATTGTTGATGTGACTCTTCTATGTGCTGCATTCTTTATGAAAATCAGATTAGTAGTTAGCCAGAAGGTTTTTATTCATGATATATTCAGTGAGTTGATCAGCAACACATTTCTTAATGGTTGTCACCAGCCGTGCCAGGTTGCAGACTGCTCTATAGTTGGTAAAAAAATATAGGTTGCCTTGAGGGGTCTTTATTAATGGGACAACATAACAAAATTTCAATGCATCTTGAAGGAAGCCATCTTGCGTAGAGATAATTATAATACTCCACAGGTTATACATTGCTTGGAATTGGCTTATAATAATTCTGCCTGGCAATTGGTATGGCAATTAAAGGTAGATTGCAATCTTGTTAAGACTGGGAAGATGAGCTTCAGAGCTGGTTTCAGGTTTGGACCTTCTTTTGCAGTAGAGCAGAGTTCCACAGCCCTGGAACAGGTTTGCAGGAGATTGAGGTGAAAATATGTTCAAGAGATGGAAACAGTCAGAACAATATTGCCCCAGTGTAATCCATACATTACTTCAGTCCTTTAGTACCAGCCTTTGAAGCCAGAATTACCACCTTGTCCAACATTTAAACAATTTTCTTTTTAATTCGTACCTCAAAGTTTATGACCACCTGTACATCTGTGTTTCCACAGGCATGTGAGACATAGTGTTAATGTCATCAACATACCAACTTGTCCTTCCAGGGGTCAGTGAGAGCAGAAAAACAACTGCTGGTGTAGCTCTCAGCAGTTCCTCTACTGCTCTGGTGTCATAATAGAAGAAAGATTAGCTCTTTCCACAGAACCAACCTTTTCACTTCCCTGTAGCAGGTGAGGGTAGAGCTCACCTTCTGCCTCTTCAGAACAGCAGCTATTCAGCTTAAACCTGTTGACACGAAAGATCCAAGGTGGACTAAGAAGTATTATAGATTGCCCAGGATCACATCATTAATATTTTCTATCGGCATGCAAGGTTGAGGAGGAGCCATGCACTCCATTGGATCACAATTGAAAACTTGTGTTCAGATTATATCTTGTTTTGTATGTATTATTTAATATCACAGATGTTGCTGTGTCTGAATGTGTACATAACTAGAGTTACTGTTTCCACGTCTGTTGGTAAGCCATTTATTTAGCTTGGAAGAATGAGTTTGTCCTGTTGAAATACAGACTCATGGCCCACAGGTCACACCTTACATCAGCAGTGAATTATTAACTTGTTGAGTCATAAGTTTACCATAACAGTACAAAACTGGCTCCTGAATGGCTTGCAAGTTTTTGGTAGACTTTTTCATGTATAGGGACATCTAATGGATGAGGCCTAGCACATATTCTGCAATGTTGGTCAATGGTATTCTGGGACAGCCTTTCCTTCCTTCTCAACAGAACTTGCATTTTGACCATGGTAGGTGGTTTGCCAGCCTATCAGGTGAGCAAAAACTCTGGCCTCTACTCCCCTGGAAGAGTAACATAAGCTATATTCTTAGGATTTCCACTGTCCTGGCGGGTATTTTAAGTCTTTATAACAACTATAGGTACTGCAGCTTCTTTAAAGGCAAATAACTCTACTAAGTTGCTGAGCAGGTTTCATGTTGTTTAGACCAACTCCCAAATATTTTTGGCCCCAGTTTTCTACTTGCACTTCGTAGTCATTGTTTGATTTCCATTCTCGGGAAATCTATGGCTCCAACAGAGGTTCCACGCAGGGAAAGCTTGTGATGGCCCGCTCTAAATAGGTTCTGTTAGACATCACCATGACCTGAAAGCCCAGATCCAGGAAGGAGTTTCCTACAATCAAGCCAGCTGAGTTTCCACCTTTGGATGTGGCAAGAGACTCTTTCTGTCAAACTCAATTAGGGCTGATGCATTTTAGGGGCATTGCCAAATAAATCTTCCATTATCTACTGTAATACCGAATTGGTAAACTGATGGCTCATCTCAGGGACCACCACCTGCTGAAGAATTTGAGAGACCAAGGCTAAACAACCATTCGCAAAATTAGAGGAAGTCCATCATTCATCTTTTCAACATAGCTTTAATTGAGCAACTCTCAGAGTTTTCCCTAGCAAGATAAAAGTCATGATTTAATTAACATTTTGGAAGAGAGATTAAGAGAACATGGCAATGATTGGAAAAGGAAAAGGCACTGCAGAGAATATTATTCACCATATTTATACACCCAACTAATGAAAGTGTGATGTGCCCCCATCTCTTAAAGTCTTTTTTGATCTTGTCGACGATAATTTCAATTATATAATTGCTCCTTCCTAGAGAGAGTCGTAATCCCAAAATATTATTGGTACTAGTGCAGGTAGACTCATTTGATAACTTTGGCATTGGTTTTGTACCATGATGGGGATAACTTCTTACAGAACTTCCAGTTCCAATACTGGAGCAGTAGTATTCTGTAACTTGGTGATCACTCATGTGGCGTGGATATCATATTAGAGAATTGAGGATCAAATGCTGCAGATCTCTCAATGGAATCAGTGATGGGAACATTAAGGGAGTGAGTTTTATTTGTGAAGAATGGCAACGGTTAACACAGATCTCAGTAGTGTGCAAGAGAGTTTTGGGACATTTGCTGAGGGCATCTCCTTGATGATTCAGAATAGCTCCTTCATGGAGTCAGAAGATGCTGTGATGCGGGAGTAGACGTTTTTTTTTCTCCCTGGCACTTGAAGCTTTTTACCCTCATCTGAATGCACAACAGTCTAATTGGTCAGAGGAGGCTTGGTTTTATTCTAGCATCTTTATAAAGTTCGGTCTTTCCTTTTCATTAGTCAAGGCTATCTGTATATCAGTTATTTGATTTAGTGAGATGATTTTTGAGTATGGGGGAGCCAGAAATTTGACACCTTAGCTGTTAGGTGATTCAGAATAACATCTAGATGATCAATTGGAGTGTCTGGGATATCATTTAGGGCCTCATGTAGGTAGCTAAATACCGGTCGGTAACGGGCGAAATTCGGTAAATATCCAGTTACCGACCGGTATTTAGCTATTTGAGATGTAGGAGGATCAT
Organism: Triturus cristatus; assembly: GCF_964204655.1. NCBI lineage: Eukaryota > Metazoa > Chordata > Amphibia > Caudata > Salamandridae > Triturus > Triturus cristatus. Next base: position 807,883,999 of record NC_140590.1, read on the forward strand.
TTCAGGATTCGGTAATTTACCGAATCGGTAAAATTACCGAATCGGTAAATACCGAATCCTGAAATGAGATGTAGGAAACACTCTAATGAGTGTTGTGTAGGAATTAGAATTCGGTATTTACCACCAAATATAGGTTGGTGATAAATACCGAATACATTGCAAAAAGCAATATTTTGCTGAAATAAGAGTGCCATGTGGCAGACATACATGCCCTTAGGGCATGTATGTCCGCCACATGTGCACACATGCAGGAATCAGGGGTGCAACAGGGTGTCAATGTGACACCCTGCCACCCTTGAATGTGCTCCCCCCATTACCAAATTGGTATTTACCGATTCGGTAATGAGGCATACCTTCCCATTGATTCCTATGGGCCTCCAGGCCCATAGGAATCAATGGGAAGGTATGCCTCATTACCGAATCGGTAAATACCGATTCGGTAATTACCGAATTTCTCCGATTCGGTAACATTTACCGAATTATTACCTACATACAATTTACCGATTCTTAAATACCGAATCGGTAAAATTCGGTATTTAAGAATCGGTAAATTGTATGCCACCTACATATGGCCCTTGGTGTTTAAATGAAGGCGTTTGGCTGTATGTTGTTCAGGTTATGCCTTGAGGCGGAAAGACTGATTTGGGTGGGCTTGGGATTTTGATTAGGAAGTGATCTGACCATAATAAATGATCAATGCCAGAGAGTTTGATTTCAGAGAATGTGGAGAACAGGAGTGTTAGTCTGTGGTCTCCTTTGTTTGTTGGTGCCCTGGCCAGCTATCTGTGACAAAGATTGTCCATGTCCTCAATTAGCGTTTGAGGGGAGGTGTTTGCAGGATCATCTACCCAGATATATACAACCCACAAGGGTGATAACATAGCTTGAAATAATTTGAGCAGTTTAAGAGGTCAAATTGAAAGGCGGGTAGGCAATTGTTAGATGGGCGAAGGAGGTTGGCTATATCAGAGTTCTTGAGCCATATACCTGTGATGGCAGGAAGCGAAAAACATATTGGTTGATAAGGCCGTCAATACATTGTGGATATTTTTGAGGCAGATTTTGCATTAATTAGTGCACTCATGATATGATCTGGAAATTGTGGTAAAATTGAGTCATCAAGAGAAATTGCTGTATGGGATCTAAGGTCGAGAGGAATAGGCTGGAATTTTTGTTTTTGAAAGTGCTTTTCAAAGGTCTGTATGATACTATGGTTAGCCTTGGTCATCATCTTACTACTTTTTTTTTTATTTATGGTTACATTGGACATGCTAGTTGTGGTGTTGAATACAAGTTTCCATCCTCCAAGCACCATTGATCTAGTAAGGATCGAGTAATGTAGCATGAAAGATTTTTCTCACGTTGTGGTATCTGATGTCTATAACAGGTCTGTGGTTGTGTCTGTTATCGGACTTACATAGGTATCTACAATTAAGGTCTCAGGGAATTCAGCAAAGAATGTTAGGGTTGTATTTCTTTTTGTTTTGTTGTGAAGATATTGAAGGAGGTATTAGGTATAGAAGCTTGCCGTGCAGATGGGGGTGAGGCACAACCTTTTTTAATGAAAGAGATCATGAAAATAACCAGGGGCCTCGGCCTTGTTTGGTAGGAAAAAAGTTTAAGAAGATCTTATTAGCTTCTGTGGGTTGAAATGGGTGGGTGCATCAGATAGTAGTTCCTCACAAAACAATGTTTTGCTAAATGTTGGAATGTGGTTTCATAACTGATTACTCCAGGCTTTAGTGCTGGTTGCGCCTAGTGCGCCCACCCCATGACTTCCTCCAAGAATTCCTTCACTACCAACCGGCTAAATAGCCCCTCGTCTCTCCATAGCCCCTCGTCTCTCCATAGCCCCTCTCTCACATACGTTTCATTTGTTTTAAAGCTCTGACAAAGACTACCTTTACTAATCCGCTCAGCTTTCCACACAAAATACAGATCTGTTCTTTGCAGGAGGCATATTAACCCTCTGCACTACTTTATGGAGAGTCAGAGATGCCTCTAGACAAAACTCCTTTCTCTCTCTTTAGCAGGAACATTAATCACAAGAGTTATTTTGATATTTTTATTGCTTGCTGAAGGCTGGACGGACAAGGAACTCTGCAGCAGGTGCTTTTAAATCTTCTGTTATTGATAAACACAGTGCCATCACCCGCCCCCCCCAAGGTCAGCGCCTCGTCTCCATTAAGCGCCCAGTGCGGCTGCACAGGTCTCACCGCCCTAAAGGCTGCCCTGGCTTACTCTGTCTTTGTGATGCCCCTACACCATGGCAGTGCTAATAAGAATACAACCATTGAGCTAAAGAATGGATAATTCCGAGATCACAAATATTAATGGCTGGCTCTATGTGTGTATGGAAATACAGTGAATCATTGTGAAGCAACGGGCGACTCCATAATTAAATGCCCGCTAAATGCGGACCACCCGTCAGTACTTTATATTAAAGCATCAAGTGGGTCTTATGCCCCATCTCAATAAGTCTCAGACATGAAAAATCAGAGGATCAAAAGTGGTCCTGTGCCTCAAGAGTGACAGGTGACTGGGCCACTCAAGGGACGAACCCCAAGGGAACCAGCATGGTGGTCCAGCCTGATCTCTCTGTCACATTCTGTCCTATGCTGATGCTCCTTGAGGGGCACCAGAGACACAGCGCCTCTTCCGATGTGGGAGAACAGCAAGACACATCCAAGAGCCATGATGATGGCAGGGATGTGGCGAAAGTGGAGAGTCCAGGTGAATCAATGTTTGGAGCTCCGCAGGGAGCCCTGGACACTTCCACTATCATGGAAACTCGTGACCTCAGCAGTTGTTCTCGGTAACCAGCTATCCGTGAAATTGATAACATGGGAAAATATTTATTTCGGGGAAACATAGGACATTTGCAGGTACCAACCAGACACCCGTTTCTCTGCACGTAAGTACTATCAAAGTATGTCATTACTACTCTGAGAAATGCAAAGTTCCCCTTTGACCTTTTAGTGGTCTGTTTGCTACGAAGGAAGTGTACATACATGTTTTCTTTTTCTTGAACAAGTGTGCCTCCAGCATCAAATGCATTTACACCAAAGTCCTCAAAACTCTGTCACAAATTTGAAAATATTGTGTGCTGGTTTAAAAAAACTACTTTTATTTTGGTACCTCAAATCACTGGTGTTTGCATTTGTTACTGCAGGACACACTATGGGGCATATTAGCAAGGGCCATATCGCCGCTTTAGCGGCACTTTTTGCCGCTAAAGCGGCGATATTTCTATAGCCCTATCAGCAAGCTGTCGCTAACAGCAGTTAGCGACAGCTTTTAGGCGAAAGCGACCGGTTTGGGGCCCGCTTTGCATGTCAGCGATACTTATCGCTAATGACATGCAAAGTGGGCGTACCCAAACTGTTAGCGACTGAAAGCAGTCGCTAACACAGCTATCGCCTATTAGCAAGGCAGGCGAAGCGATAAAAAAAATCGCGCTAGAGCGATTATCGCTATAACCTAACGCCTGCTAAAAACATGACTTACCTGTTTATCCAATGGGAGGTGGATCTTCAGGTTAAGTCCCCATTGGCGTTAATGCGTGAGTATCGCTGGATTTCCAGCGATATTCACGCATTTCGCCGCTATCGCTGGATATTTTAGCACAATGGAGAAAAACGTTGTTAATAGCATGTTTTCCCCGCTAAAATATCCAGCGATAGGCAGCGATAAAAATGAATGCGCTAAGCGCGTTTTGCGATAAATATCGCAACTTCTTGCTAATAGGCCCCCATGTTGTTTATCTTTAATCTCATTTTAGATTTCCGTTGACTGTAGCTCAATATTTAAAGAGGTGCATTCTTTCTGATGATTATGCTGGTGATCACGAAGAGTATGTTAGTAGAGCAGTACTCTATGTTGAAGCCAAGGCGGAGTTGGAAGTTGTTTAACTCCTAAAATAAACGATTGAGTTATTGTTCCACATTTTTCCAAATAAGTGGCATGTCATCAACATACAGGTGATAAGTTGGTGCACCTATCATTAAAAGAGAAGTTCTCTGCATATTTCAATCTCATTAGGCCATTTATGTTATTTTCTCAAACTTTCATCTTAATTTTTGTTTTTTGCATTGTGTCAATGAGGTGCATATTCCAGTCTGCAAAATTGAAAAATCAGTTCCCCATGCTCATTAACGAAGATCATAATTTAAATGAAACACAAACATCCACCAGAAACAAATTGAGACCTGTTGGACCTAGTACTTTTTTCAGGGTCACCCCCAGCATTTACCTTCTGTTGCTGAACCCGACTTTGTTGGGATTAGGATTCTGTGCACTTTTTCCAGCAAACCAGTGTTACATGTTAGTGTTCTCCCACTAAAACATGGTACATCTGGTTTACACCTAATCAGCACATTTGATTTACTTGTCAGGCCCTAGTAAATGGTGCTACATGTACCAAGGGCCTGTACATTGAATGCTACCAGTAGGCCGGCAGCACTAATTGTGCCATCCACTAAAGAAGTCTTTAAAAACATGTCTCGAGCCTGGAACTGCAGTTTGCAATGCAGCTTTAAACTGCCACTTCACCCTGGCAAAATAAACCTTTTGCCAGGCCGAAAACTTTCTTTTAAATACTTATAAATCACTTGTAAGATTGGCCCTGTTAGACCTGCATCTTTTGACGTGGTTTCCTCAGTCTTTTGTATTCTGACCTCCTGTTTTCAACTGTGTGCTGAACTTTGTTTTTGCTGGCTTCGGGACTCTGGGCACTTTACCACTGCTGACCAGTGCTAAAGTGCATGCCCTCTGTGTCTAAAATGTAATGGCATTTGGTTTCTTCATGACTGGCATATTTGGTTTACTGATAAGTTCCTACTAAAGTGCACTACATGTGCCCATGGCTTGTAAATCAAATGCTACTAGTGGGCCCGATTATGCCACCAACAGGAGCAGGCCTGCCACTGCAGAGTCTGTAAGTGTAGTTTTAAACTGCCATGTCTACCTGGCAAGTGCACCCTCTTGCCAGGCCCAAACTTTCCCTTTTTCTAGATGTAAGGGACCCCTAAGGTAGTCCCAAGAAAACTCCATGGGCAGGGTGCACTGTAGTCAAAAGGTAGAACATATGCTTTTCAGTTTTCCATGTCCTGGTAGTGAACAACTGCTAAATGTGTTTTTTATTACAACAAGGCCCATCTCTCCCATAAGTTAGCATTGGAGCTGCCTTGTAACACTTTACAAATGTAGCTTCCAATTGGGAGCAGATAGAACATTGGAGTTTGGTGTGGACTCACAATTTAAAAGCACATCTTATATTGAAGTTGAGTTTTAAATTACAGGTCTGAAAATGCCACTTTTAGAAAGTTGGCATTCTCTTATTTAAACCATTCTGTGCCACTGCCTGTCCCTAGACTACACGCCTGGGTGGAATGACAGCTGAGCTTTGTGAATTCACTCGACAGTCACACACAAAGGAAGCAAAGGTGTGCCCTGCATATTGTGATGGCCCATCACCAGGCTAATGGGCCTTCCTGAGCTAGAGGGGTGGGAGTAGTTGACACTTGCCCGCAAATAGGGCTGTGCCTGTCTCCTCACAAAGAGCTGCATACTCCTCTGTAGTGTGTCAGGAAGGACAGGGTCTCGTGCACTACAAAGACCTTACTTTGAGGTCTTCCTACTTCAAAGACTAAAATGTGTATAAGTACTGGACTTCAACACCCTATACTGAGAACATTTCTGGACTGAGGACATTCTGCAAGGAAGAAGAGCTGTTGTGCTGCTTTGGCCTATGGCTTCTTGCCTGGAAGCAGGAGGACTGGACTTTACTCTTTTCTCCATGGGCTTGACTGAGCTTGCCTCCTGTTGCTGAAGTCTCAGGGACATCAACGAATTCACCAGCATCTTGCTACCAGCACCTGGACTCCTCTGGTGTGAGTCTTGACCTGACAAGTGGTGCAAAATCCAATCCTGGGCCCGTTGGAGCTAAATTTGGTGCTGCAACCAAGAAACCGATGCATCATCCTCAAAACGTCAGTTCAGAACCGGCGCGTCCCTGCAAAATAGACACATTGCCGCTGCCTCCGCTGAAGCCGTGGACACCGCTTGCCAAGTGTGCAGTGCAACGACCTTGACTTTCAATATAGCCATGACTTTGCCGTAGTGCTACCGAAGAACAGCCACTGTGTGAGTCTTGAGTACCACCTCATTGAAGTCTATGACACACCGCTCTGACTCCGATGTAGCCCCGGTCGTGTGTGTCTTTAGACCGAGGCATCGCCTCCAGCCCAGCCATTTGACTTTGAGGCCATAGATTTGACACATCGCACTGTTGACATTGACTCCATGTTGCCTTCAGGAACCGAGGTCTCGCACCAGCAACCGACACATCACCTCCTCTGCGCAACGCATCATCCCAAAGCGATAACGCCTCAACTACCCTGCACCACCTTAAGGAACTGACGCATCACCTGCATCCTAAATGCCCCACCTCCTCTGAGCCACGCATCGTCTTTGATTTCATTTGCATTTAAGGTACTGTGCGGGGTCTGTGTGACTTCTGTATCTGGCTAATGCTCTATTGCAGTCGGACGGAACATTTGGATTTGTCCCTGTTAAGTGCAACCAGACAGCCTCAGTTGGAGCTATCGACTTCTAAGCACTGCATTTTGATTTAATCTTTAAATATTCATATCATTGACTTGTGTCATTGTGGTCTTGTTTTACTCATTTAAATATTAGTTATTCTCTACCCTAGGGTGGAGTACTTTTGTGGTGTTTATACAGTGTTACTGTGTTTGTGTGCACTAATACTTTGCACATGGCCTCTTTGGTTTAGCCTGACTGCTGTGTGCCAAGCTACCAGAGAGTGAGCACAGGTAAACCTTTAGTGTGTACTACACTTACCATGACTAGAGTGTGAGTCCATTCTTGGACAAGGTGCATATCTCTACCAACTAGAGACCCCAGGTCTAACAGGCTCGAAAAGCTTATCGAGCAGCGTGCATTGCATCTAAAATGTAGGACATGGAAAGTTACGTTTTACATGTCCAAGCAGTGAATAATTCCTTTTCCTCATATGTACGTCCTATCTTTCCCACTGACTAACACTGGGTTACTGTATTACATTTAATAAGTGCTAGCTTTAGATTGGAAGTAGATAGAGATATGTAGTTTACAAATAAATTAATTGTAATTAAAAATCCTCTTCAGGGGAGGAGCCTAGCGAGCAACCAAGATGGACGCGTAGGCACAGGGCTCCCCGGTCCCTTGCCGCTCCTCGCAACTTATACTGACATTATCCTGGATTTGTGAACGGATTCTGGAAGATGAACCTTGGCTGAATCCATAACTCTTTTCAGAACGAAAATCGGACCTGGGAGACCTGAAATATAGCGTCTTGCATTTTGGAGGCCCACCTGGAAGCTGTGCCCGGTGCTTTGGTGAACTGTGGGGCCGGGGAGTAGTTGAACAACAACGGCATCGGAGCCTTGCCAATGACCGCGTCCCCACTTTCGGTTTCGCTTTTGCACTTCTGCATGGCCTGATTGAGGAGCTGCTTCGCGCGACTGGGGCGTCCTCCGGCCTTTGTACTGGACTGATTTGTGCCTTTTTCTCCACTTTTCCGAGCGGGCTCTCGGACAGTCGGTGTCTGATCTGCTGGCACCCCTTTGCTATCGGTCCTGGCGGACCCCTCCGGTGAGCATCGCTTAACATGGCGGGCAAGGGGGACCCCGAGAAACGGAGGACCAAGACATCCCACCGTGGGGGACCAGTCCAGAGTAACATCATGGATCGTTATACCCAGGGTAAAGGATCCCCCGGGCCAGCAAGTGCCGCCGTGGAGGACTCTGGTGGTGGCCCGTCCGTGCCCACGGAATTGTCGCTGCAAGACGTTATGGGTGCCATCAACGGCATAAGGGAGACCATCGCCCTGCAGTACGAGGCTCTGGTCCGTAAAATTGACACGGTTGCCATTGATGTCACGCTAATTCGGGCGGATCTCTCTAAGACTAACGAGAGGGTTCAATCGCTGGACTTGAGGACATCCACGCTTGTCACAGATGTATCAGACCTCCAGGCAACTCTTGGCGATCTAAAGTCGGCGAACGACACGATGTCCCGCCGGCTGGAGGATTTCGAGGGTCGGGCACGACGCAATAATATCCGCGTCATAGGTGTGCCGGAGACTCTCGACAATCGTCCGGTGGACCTCATGGTCGAAGATCTAGTCCTCAATCATCTTGCTCCTTCAGGCCTGAGCAAGTTCTTTGCCGTGGAGCGTGCTCATCGTGTCCTGGGCGGTAGGCCTCGACCAGGAGCTCCCCCGAGGCCTATTGTTGCAAAACTTTTTCACTACAGAGACCGGGATGCGATCCTGCAGGCCTCGAGGGTACACGGCCCAGTTAACTATGAGAATGCCTCCGTTAACTTCTTTCCGGACTTCACCCAACTCGTTCAGAAACAGAGAATGGGCTTTCAGGGGGTGAAGCGCCGTCTTCGAGATTTGGAACTTAAATACTCTATGCTTTTCCCTGCCAGGGTTCGTGTGGAATATGAAGATCGGACTATCTTTTTTGAACGCCCTGATATTGTGAGTGACTGGTTAGACTCCCTGCCGGACCGGGGCGAACGATCTGGGCGTACTGGCGGTGCTGAGGGCGGAGGGCCTCCGCAGGAATGATTCTTGGTCCTCTACTTTGACATTTCCTTCTGCGCCCAGCCAGGTTCTACTTCAATTGTATATTTTGTCTATTAATGTGCTGTTTGGATGCGGGCGGGGACGGGTCCCTTCCCTCCTCTAGGGTCTTTTTGTAGCATGGGATTGTTAGGGCGACAGGCACACTGCAAGTTGGGGGGGCTGTATAGTCCGCAGGGGTGCAGGGTGGGGGGAGTTGTAATGGCGTGGGGGTGGGAGGGGGACAGTGGTTGTTGGGTTGTGTGTTTTTTCTTTTCAAGGCGGTGTGTTTGTTTCCTTTCAGTTTTAGGTGTCTGGCTGCGTGCCCGGGGACTCCAGCTTCTTGTGTTGGGATGGGGGGGGACGGGTTGAAACTCATGTCTTGGAACGTCAACGGATTGGGGGACCGTATCAAACGTGGGGTGGTGTTGCAATTTTTGCGCCGATTGGCCCCTGATGTGGTATTCCTTCAAGAGACGCACTTGGTGGGTAATGTAGGTCATGCCATGAACAGGGGGGGCTACCGATTGGTTGTGCATTCTGGCTTCACCACTGGATCCAGAGGGGTGGGCATCTTACTGCGATCTTCCCTCCCACTTGAGATTGACAAAGTTACTCTTGATGATAGAGGGCGCTATGCGTCCTTGACTGGACGGTGGGAGGGTCAGACTCTTTCATTGGTCTCGGTCTATGTTCCCCCGGGCCTCCAGACCTCCACTTTCTCTGATGTGGGTCGTATGTTACTTGAACTTCCTGATAGTCTCTTGCTTGTGGGTGGGGATTTTAATTCCGTGATTTCTGGCGAGTTGGATCGTTACCCTCCCAGAGCCCTCTCTGCCGCCCAGGCGTGGCTCGGCGGGTTCTTGGACACTTTTGGCCTAGTGGACTGCTGGAGGTTGATACATCCGACACAGAGTCAGTACACATTTCACTCCGGGGCTCACGGGAGCCTCTCCAGACTAGATTACTTTCTTATGCCAGCGGCCCAGACCACCCGGGTCCGGGAGGTTAAGCACCTGGCCCGGGGCATTTCCGATCATTCCCCATTGTGGCTCCTCTTCGATACTGGGATGCGATAGGTGAAAATGCTGAAGTTTGGGATCCTCTCGACCGCAAACAAGCCCATTCATGCCCTGACTTTTCTCACCGTAACAACCGAAAACGCAAAGCTCCAGTGAGAACAAGTCTTTCTGCTACAGCAACCGCAGTGACGACTGGCAACACAAGAGCTACACTTGGTGTTACAGCATTGAACACCAATGCGGAAATAAGGCAACAACAATCCATGACGCCTGACCCGTTCTTTGCACTACAGCGTCATCAGCCCATGGTGCTCACCCATTCTTTGTACTACAGCAACGATTAGCTGTCCACTCTACCTTTCTCCACTGCAAACAGAACTCTTTACTTTGGACTTAGGAAGTAACTCTTCTGCTGGACTAACCTGGTCCTTGTATCTGACCTGTGCTCGGCCTCAACTTGTGTCGGCCTGACGGTCGGCCTGAACTTGCGACCAGATGACTGCGACTGGTGCTTTGTGTTATATGGCGCTATTTTTACCTAAAAACATTGAATATTTCTGGTTCCAATGATTGGATTTAAAACCGGGATCATTTAATTTATTATGATCACCTATATTTAAAAAAAAAATTAAATTAGTTTGGGATTTTTATTGTGTTGTGTTTTCACTTTATTACTGTTTGTGTGCTGCATAACTACTTTACACTTTACCTCTAAATTAAGCTTGACTGCTTTTGTGACAAACTACCAGATGGTTAAGCACAGATTAATTTAGTGACTTTTGTGGTTCACCCTGACAAGGAATGTAGTTATTGCCTGAGTGGGGTTTCCACCCCCTCAACTAATAACACCATTTCTTACAAGTCCCTTTTCAGATTTGCATAACTTATGATTTACTTCGAGCTTTCAATGATTTATTTGCTTCTTGGGCTGAGTGTATTGCTCGAGTCTCGACTAAGAAATGCAGTAGTGAAACTCTTGTCTGGAGAAGCTCTTATTACTTTCCGAAAAAGCGTGCAAGGTATTTTACCTATTAAAATTAACCTTGAAAGATAATTGCTTATTTAATTTTCTGAATCTCGAGGGATGGTGTTTCACTAACCCATGGTGCAAAAACTTTACCAGATTATAGACAATGAACAGTCAAAATTAAGTGTCCCTTGACTAGATTTACGTTTTGTGCCATTTTGTCAGGGACATTAGCCTACACGGCATTAATATTGAAGGTAGCCAGAAAAGGGGAGAGACTGTTACATTTTCAGCCAGTTTGGCTGTCTGTGGTGGAGTTCATGCTTGGATTGAATCTCATCATTTGCTTCGTTGCTTCGTTTTTATTGAGCTTGGGGGAGGGGGCTGAGGGCGTAATTGGATCCCAGCAGTAGTATACAACCAAGAACTGTCTCTGTTCTCTTGCTGTATGGATTTATGGATTTATTTAACATGAGCTGTGCATCCCCTCTCTGGTCCGTCAGTGTTCTCGTGAGTGATTTTATAGCTCTTTTCTCTTGTAATGTCAAGGAATGTGTGATGTGTTAGTATTTGTTAAAAATTAGGCTATTTTCTCTTTCCTGTGGGAATTGCACCAAGCATCTCTGGACTGTGTCTACCTGCCTAGTACCCAAACTTGCAAAGGTAGTAAATTGATAAAAAATAGATCCAGTGATTCATCGTAGGGAGTTTTATGTGCTGGAAAAGGGTAAATAGTAGACCCGTTACAGTCTAGCATTCAAATGTATATATATATGTTGTTTTTTTCGATAACATCCCTCTCACAGCTTGGCTTAACACTTCTTTCATCGAGATACCAGAATGAAATATGCTGCCTAGGACCTACAGCTAACTGTAGGCCATATCATATTTTATTTGATAATGACCCTTCTATCTTCATGTTGTCTTTATGAATGGGAGCGTAATCTCTCTTTGCCAAGAGACAGTGTATGCACTCTCCTTGAACCCCTCACCCCATAATTCATTTGATATTGCTCCAGTGTTCTTCCTTTGCATGTTCGGTCTCGAGGCCATCCCCCTTAGGGTCTTAACTGGGCAGTGAAGAGGTTGCATGGGATATAAGATGGCGCACCTTGCAGATGGGGTCTTACTGTGGGCTCCCAATGTGTATAGTACAATTCCTCTTGATTATAAGCAGAGTCTTGTGATATATGTCTTGCAGGAGGATGACAACGGCGAAGGTCGCTTCAGCTTTGCGGCCTATGGGATGGGCCCTGCCTGCCTCCAAGCTAAAGATGGTATCTCCATCAAGGGCACCAACAACAACACAGCAAAACCACCGCCACCAGCGGGCAAGTCAGATGATGAGATGCGGAAGCTCTTCATTGGTCGGGCCAAGCAGATTGACAAGTTTTCTCGTATTGGTTTCCCTCTGGTCTTCCTCATCTTCAACACCTTCTACTGGATCATTTACAAGATTGTGCGCAGCGAGGATGTTCACAAGCAGTGAGGAGCCCAGGGGGGGCGTTGGGAGGGCAGGACTGAAGTGGAGAGAAAGGGGGAACTCTGGAGGAACCCTCAACAGTCTGTGCAATAGCAATGCAGCAATGCATGAATTTAAGAAAGTGGCAATATGTAACAAATTCAGCAAACAAAGGGGAGGGAGCCTCATTTATAAACATTTGGAACTAAGTTTGCGTGCTGGAGGGGGCAGGCACATCATAGCGTGTTCGAGGTCGGAGTGAGGGGGTAAAGAGGGGGTTGATAAGCAAACATTGAAATGAAAGACAGCTCACTTTGCACCGGGAAGGGCAGAAGCAATGTTAATATATTTAATATAATATCATCATAATTAATTATGCAAACGAAAAAGGAAAAAGACACACTTTTTGATGGCTATTAACGAACTCCGAATCCCACGTTACACATTCAATGTGGGGTAGTTGTTCAAGTGTATGCAGACATCTTTATTTTTACGCTTTTGGGGAGGCCATATTTGGGTTTTAAAAGCATGTATAATGAAACCTTGGAGTTTAATTTTTGAGAGTAGGGAAGTTGGGGAACACAGAAAGAGACCTATATTCTCCTGACAATTCCTTCTAAAGTGTGCCAAAAAATGAAGCGGGCGACCTGCCGTTTGACGCGGAGGGTGCTGACTGTATGCAATTGCTTTTGTGCGTGAGTTAGCTTTTTCTATTACCATTCCTAAGGCAGTTGATAAATGTGCATCTTGCCAGCACTAGATCTTTCACCAACACAGTCCCTCAAACCAGAAAAACTCATTTTACATTTTGTATGTTAAGACTCAAGACCTGCGATGGATGGAGAGCTAAAGAAGAGCAGTTCAAATAGGGTGACATTATTGTGAGTCGACAGCAGTCATCAAAGAGGCACCAGTGAGCAAAAACTTTCAGAAAGCTAACTGCGGCATCATGGTCCAAACAGGTGCCTCAGTGGGCTTACATCCACAAATTCTGTCAAATTAAGGGGACTTTGTGACGCTAAGAAAGGATGGATGGGCGAGACGAAGGTGGTCCTTTGCTTCTGTCTCTTGACTCCTCGCCTGTCTAGTTACTGGATCCCGAATTGCATTGATGCAGCTGTTGGTGAGAGTTGAAATCCAACTTGACACTGAATCAGTCTGGTTTCTATCTGGCCATCAGACATACAATGACAGTCGGGGTAGTGAAGAACCCTTGATAATGTGCCAAATCCTCTGCAGACAGAAACACTAGAAGCAGAATGAAGCAAAGGATAAACCACAACCTAGAGATGTGCGCTTGGGTCTCTACTGGCTTGATGCCACATCCTTAGCGCAGTGCTTTGGACAGCTGTCCTTTCAATTGTCGAATCATCTGTTCATCCTCTTGCATTGTAAAAGAAGAACATTGTACAATAAAGTGCTGGCGCCTCTCCAATCACAAGCAAGCACCATCTCATCGATTCCGTTAAAAAACATCATCTGATCAAGTGGAAGTGTCTGCCAAAATAACTATCCTGCACTAAAATCCCAGATCCTGATTCACTACACATGAAAACCACTCCATCACCTGTAGTGCCAACACCCTTCAGATTCTGTCCTAAGAAACATCCTCTGCTAAAGGGCTAGCACCACCTGAACCATCCATCAACCATCCCATGAATTGCCAGTGCCAGCCCGATCCCTCTCTAAGAAGCGTTCTGTGTGATCTTGACCAATAAACATTGTAGCATAAGCTGCAGGCGACAGAAAAGAGTGAGTACCTGCCAGATACCACTGAAAGAAGCACCCCATTATAACGAAGACGTAAATGTCGAGTCTTGCTCTAAGAAGTATCGTTTAATTACATGCCGGAGGCTGACTTTCCCATCATGGATCCATCACAGACTGTTCTCCCATCCACATGTTTGTAATTTCTCATCTCAACATCTTGCTCTTTACTGGACTGTGCACATTTTTTACTACTCTCTCTGTCAAATCATCCCCAATTATGCTCAGTTTTCCTTTTCTCTGCATACACCCCTCTACAGTCTACGAATTTCCCATCTAACGTCTTACAAATTTGCACCTTTTTATTTCTACTAGTTTCATTTGTTCTTGATCTTAATGCTTTCTCCATCTATCCCTGCCCTTATTTTTATCATCTTGCAAGCTTTAGCTTCCTCTTTTCCCATTTGTAGCTGTTAAGTGTCCTGTCATTTCTCCTTTCTGTTCTGCACTACTCCTTTTCTTCCCTGAGTGGTCGCTGCCTATTGTCCAGCACTTGAGTATGAGTTTATGTTTCATGTACCACACATATAAACATACTACAGCATCGAAAACACAGAGTCCTTCAGAGGACAGAGCCGGGTTTTTATCTTGCTTGTTAGACACAATAGTTTCTGCTATTTTCACGTTCACACACGTTTTGATTACTTCTCTGTTCCATCTATTTTCTATCGTTCCCATCTGCATAATCCATTTTCTGCTGTTCCTACTTATGCCCTGAAAATTCTCTGATTCTGAGCAGTATCTTGCCTGGAGAACTATTCCCACCTGAACTTTTCAGCTATTGCGTCTTGCATTTCGAGTTGCTCCTCGTTGTGCTTTCAGTTGATACCATTCAATTGTGTTTTGCACTTCCCACCCAGCCACTCGAGTAGTTGAATGTTGGTCACTCAATCCTGACCATCTGGTTCTGGGGTTCCAGATTCATCCTACAGTTCCTGCTGTTTCTACCTCCCTCATCAAGTTCCTCATAGTCTTACTTGTACTGTCCCTTTCCTATTCTCCTCCTTAACAACCTCTCTTCTGCAGTTGTTGTGCTTTCCACCTTTCCTCTATTATTGTTGTTTTTTGCTCTCCCTATTGGCAGACTGGTTATTGCCTGTTACCCTTTCCACACCTACCATTTGTTACTTTTTGTGCTTACAACCTGTGCCATCCAGTTGTGTGTTTCTCTTTCCATTTGTATTCAGTTGCTCTTTCTATGCATTCCCCCCAGATGCTGAACATTTCTTATTTTGCTTGTAGCATGCACTTGTTGCCTTCTCACTTTTCTCCAATTATTGCTTGTTGGTCTGTCTAGCTGCACCGTCCCGTAGCTATGTGGTACTCTTTCTAACTGTACCCTCTTATTCTTTTCACTCGTGCCTCCAGTTGCATGTTATTCTTTCTACATGTACCTCGTGATTAGGCCTGGGCGGTAAATTCCGTTCCGCTCGCGGAATTTGCGGAATTTGGGTAATTTCGCGTTCCGCGGAGAACGCGAAAGTGCCCAAAAATCTGCGTTCCGCGACTTCGCGGAATTTTTTGCTTGTTCGCGGTCTCAATATGCGTGTTCGCGAGATATTTCACCCCGAGCACGCAATCAGCGATCGCGAACAAGAAAAAAGTATCGCGAACAAGCAATTCCGCGTGTTCGCGGAATTTCTGCGTGTTCGCGGAGAATTTTACCGTTTCGCGGAGATTTGCGTAACGCGATTACGCAAATTCCGCCCACCCCTACTCGTGATGTTGCGAGTCTCTCTTTTCACCTGGATTCTTCAGTAGTTCTATGTGTTTTTTTTAACTGTAACCCTCTATTTGGGGCTTGTTGCTGGTTTTACCGCTACCCCAGTTGTTAGTTCTTACTCTTTAAATCTGTTCACAGTTTAATATTAATCTTTCTAATTGTACTCTCCATGCATTATTTGTTGCTCTTTCTACTTGTACCCTTCAGTTGCTGCTTCTTTCAAGTCCCTCTGACATCGTTAAATTTCTCCCTCACTTCCATCACCATATTGACACCAATATGAAAACTGTGTTTGTGGTTGTTCTTGTTCACCGACATTATTTCAGAGATGGGAAAGGACCTATGACAGAGCCACCACAGAGCACCTACGGTGGATAGCATGCTTTTTACCGAAGAAATGTGATTTTAACAATCCACCTGGCATGGAAGGTAACTTTGGGACTATTAACGTTCTGGAAAAAAAAAAGTAAAACTCATCGAACCAACAGAATTGCCAACCATCTTCATGTGTATCCGCCATATCAGGTTTGTGAACATCTACTTATCGTAGTAGGAGAACCAATTTGAGCAACAACACTGAATTGATTTCGTTGGCAAGGACCCCAGTTAAGAACCTCCTCTGATGGGATACACCAATTCTTTAGGCCTGCAGTGAGATTCAGTATTGAGAACTTGCATGACATCTGCACATCTTTCTAGGATTACTGTACCTTGTTGGATGGCTGTCTGTTGGGCACACGCTATGCAATATTATGCACTGAAATAGCTTCAAAAGTGTGTTTAAATGCGTAAAACAGGATGCACTGTTGCATTCAGAGATGTAGACTTGGTTGTAGGCTCCCAGTAAGAGAGACACAGCTGAGCCTTGGGCCTGTTGGTCTGGAATAGTCAGACCTCTTCCGTGGGCGGGGTGGGGGGGTGTACGATATCAAGTTTTGAATGACAGTTGGCATATTTTCATGTGCAAATATTTAAAACAAGTTCCTTCTACTGTACTCAGGTGAGGCTCAGTATGTCTCTGCTGTTTAGGGACACAATTTCTGCCATTCGCCAAGATCACCCCCACACGCCCTTCTCCAGCTCTGCAGAAAGGATCAAACGTCTGATACATTGAAATTGGTTATTATTATGATGAAAATCACTG
This sequence comes from Triturus cristatus, assembly GCF_964204655.1. Taxonomy (NCBI): domain Eukaryota; kingdom Metazoa; phylum Chordata; class Amphibia; order Caudata; family Salamandridae; genus Triturus; species Triturus cristatus. The sequence goes on from NC_140590.1 coordinate 807,900,719, forward strand.
TTGTTGAAATGTTTTGGCTTATATACATAGCTTCTATGCCTATGCAAATTATATAGGAAAGAGAAGGTATACAATATGTTTGAGGCAACATACTGAATTACTACATAAATGTTAACTGAAGAACATATTTATTGATATGCAAGTGCCCCGTGTTGTGGAGGATAATCTCATGCATACGTCCTTTTATGGAGCTCCCAGCTTACCAGTCAAAATGGTGATTAACTTACTAATCAGAAGAGAATGTCTGAAACTTAATAGAATCGTGTTAGTCAAGTGTGATCTTGTGTGTACATCCTATGAAGGGGGCTTGCCTTTCGGCTGGAAACTATTGGAATGTTAATAGGAGTGCGTAGTTCAGAAAGTTGTCTTCTCAACTCAGAAGGGATGATTCTTCCAGCTCAAGCACTTTTACTACAAATATCTAGAATAGCACTTGGATTGAGGGAAAATGGAACTCCTACTGGCCGTGTGTGCACAAAGTTTCTGCTGTCAGGTCACACTAACATCTTATCTGCATGTATGCAAGAACTGCAAGTCAACCATTCTCATCATTGTTATCATACCAATTTTATTATTATTATTATTATTATTATTTATTTTTATAAAGCGCATAGTCACCCGGAGGTATCCCAGCGCTAAATTTTGACTTAATGGTCGAATAGAATATTGTTATTTTGACAATCATGAATCAGGAGCCAACTGCATCATTGTCGTCACAGTGTTTATGAGTGGTTTCAACCACAACATTCATTATTACCATGACAATCATGGGTGATGAGGTGGCTGCAGCATTGTCACCATTCAATCTTTAGGCATTAGGCACTCCCAATGGCTTCTCAGTCCCTACCCCAATGTAAAAAGAAGAGGGGCATACTGCAATTTAGTCATCAGTTTAAATGTTCCTGTAGCTTAACCTGGTCCAAGTGACTGGGGTATCATTAATTGTACTTAATTGGCGGCCAAAGTGTATAGGAATCTCTCCATTAACTTACAGCATAAAGTACAACAATGGCCGAGCAGTCAACCAGAGTGTTTTTACCATGATAGCAATGATGCAAGCCAATCACTTCGTAATCATACTGCCAATCTTTACCGTACAGCTAATCACAGCGGTATTTTTATCACAGCATCAGGTAATAATCACAGAGAGTGCATGTTTCTCTGTATCTTTCTGATGATTGCCACATGGAAAAATGTACTGAAGGGTGACCAGTTAGCTATTAGTGCATGAGCATAGTGAAACGGTAATGTCCACATTCTTCTGAAACACATATGCAAACATGTGTGACTGTTAAGAATTGAAGATGACGGGAGGAGGCTGATCCAGGGGATCTACTCCATGGGCTAGCATCACGAGATTCTAGGCATGGTCACGCAGAGCTAGAGCACGCCCTGGGGAAACTTCCCTAAAGCTATACTGTGCCCTTGACACAAACTCCACTGCTACAACAGGCTGCGGCCAGACACTTCCATTCTGTGGACTTAATGTACACTCCTCCGGAGCTAGACCGGCTAGTAGGAAGACTTTCCCAAGAGTACTTTTAGTGTGAGGTTTCCCCCAGAAATTAGTTGTAACAGTGATGGCACTAAATCTATTGGGTACTGTTTTACAGCTTGCTTCTTCTCCTTTTCTGTCACATCTGTTTACAGAACAACACAACTTTCAGTTTCTTAATAACACAAGAGATTTCTAGAATGTAACTAAGTGACTAATCTTGTTACCCATAGGATTCAGCCCTCACAAAAATATTTTTCAGTTAGTCTTAGTGCCTATGCATTGCCTAGCAGCGGTCAACAATTATAGTGCTATCGCTATTCCATCTTTATTTGTGAAAGTTAAATCATACGCTGTGTAAACCAGCCAGAGTTAAACCCAAGCCCAACCACAGGATGGACTCTGAACAGATTGCTCCCATGGTAATCCTATTCCAGGAAGATTATACAAGCACTAATCCTTACACTTATGGAAGGACTTGAGGTATAGTCTTAGATAGGTAAATATCATTCTTGGCAGTCTTTTCAAGACTAGCATAATAGATCTTCCTGCATGTTCCAGTGTCAACAACTCTCTAATCAAGGTCTTACGGTTGGTCCTGAAATAACAGACTCGAGTGCTGCAGAGAGGTTACATGTTAAAGCTATAAAGCATTTGATAAATAAATGAACGAGATTCCAGGTAGACTTCACTAGACCTATTCCAGACACTAGGCAGATTGCTTCACCATTTCGTCAGACTATAGCAGGCTTCTTTAGAGCTAAACTAAATTATTGACATACTCACCCAGAGCTATCCCATGTTATAGGCAGGCAGCCTTGGACCAAGGCCAGTGACTGGGTAGACTCCTTCAGAGGCGGACTCGAGTGTGGACAGACTATAGGTTCATTGGACTTTGAATGTTTTTAGTATGCCACACATGACTCTGGAGAGAATATTCATGAGCTTCTCAGAACTGACAATAAGCAGACTTTCAGAGTTAAAGTGAATTCTAGCCAGACTACTCAGAGACAGATAGGATTACCAGCATGCACCTCCAGATGTAAAGTAGATCCAGGACATACTTTGCCAAAAAATACAAAACTCTGGCTCAACTCTTCCAGACCAAGGCTGGTGCTTCACTAGACTACTTATGAGCCCTGCAAGACTCCTAGACAGACTTCTCCCAGAGCTAGACTGGACTTTGGGCAAATCCTCCTGTCTGAGAATGGACTCTGATCAGAGTCCCAGTGAAAGGGCAGGCTCTTCCCGAGGTAGTTTGAGCACTAAAAGACTCCTACAGAAGTACCATGGACTTTGGGCAATCTCACAACATATACTAGACCTTGGGCATACTCTTTCAGATCTAGGCAATGATTAGAATCTAAGAACACTCTGGTAGAGCATCCTATGGCCAAGCTCTGGAGAACTAGGCATCATTAAATCAAACACCCATAGAGCTGCAATTCATTCTTAGGTGCCTCCTATAGAGCTCATATAGGCTCAAGTAAACTCCCTAAGAATTAAAAAGGGCTATAGTAAGAGTCTTGCAGTGCTGTAGTGGACTCCAGGCAGGCTCTCACAGAGCAATGCTACCTCTGGGCACACTACTAAAAATGTTTCTGGCAAATTTACCAAAGCCTTGAATGGACTCAGGCGAACCTCTCTGGACTAAACCAGATTCTAGAGAGAAAAGGTTCCCCTAGGCCATACTTTCACAGGTACTCTGAGAGGTGAACCCTAATTGTGTTCCACTGACCCTTTGTCTGCTCAAAGGCGTTTCTCTGTCTTGATTTTGCCCAACCATGTCTATATAAGACTCAAGAGATTGTCCCTTCCTAAGCAAGCCCTAGAAACCTCCAACTTCTCTATTCAAGGCTTCACAAACTCCTCTAGTAATAATTGTTTCTTTGTATGTTGGTTCTTATATACCTGTTTATATCACCGTAAAGTCAGGACTGCAAGTTCCAGAATGAAAGCAATAAAATCTCCACTTTGTGAGCTACTCGTCTTGGAATTGGTAATCTTCAGAACTATACTAAGTCTATCATTCCTCCACCGCCATCTGTAGAAGAACCTCAAGTGCGGTGGATCCTCTCCGCTGCTGCTCTGAGCTGCGACACAAATCCCAATCCGAAATCATACTTCTTCTAAAAAACCTTAAGCACTGGCTAGCTTTCAAAAAGTTGTACCACTGAGCCACACATATGTACTACAATAAGCAGGGCAAATAATGCGCCATGCACATATTTCTGGGCTAAACTGATGTGCACTAATCAGGTAAAAATTAACTCGGTGTGTGTAAGAAAGCATTCAGAACCCAATATTCGACCATCTCTGCAAAATAGAACTGTACATTAGACTATTGCCAAACATTTAAGGGCTGGATATCCCTCCATGCACCACCAACAACAACACAAAAAAGTGTGATTCACTATTAGCTCTATATGTTGAGGGCTCAAGGCACTATTCTGCTTCTTCGAGATTTCTCGAATATTTGAAGCTGACTCAGCTAGCTGGTTACCTATAAAATAATGTATTTGCCATACCAGTTTTTTTTTAGTTTTGGACAGGTGCAAGTGAAGTCATTTTACAAGAGTAGTCACCTCTCTTTTTGTACATCACATATAAACCCTCCACTCTCTGGCCAAGAGAAAACAAAAGGTCAGAAATCTCAAAGAATTTCTCTTCTCTCCCACATTTTATAATTCTTAGTCTTCCTGAGTTTGAAGAAAAAATATTGGGTAGTTGGGTTCCTTCAAAGAGATTCTATCTCTATGCAAAATGCTGTTGGGGGCAGTGATGAGCATATACGGGGCGGGGGCGCGTGGGGTGGGCAGTGCCACTTTCAGGGTTTAATAATCCACAGACATGACATCACCACACCACGGAGTATTGTTTATCACACTTTAAGCGCTTTGAACCAAATAACATAAGAACAATTTTTGTGAGCTACTGCAATCTATGTAACAATCTATGTAAGTGTTTTAAAATGTGTTCGGTATACAATTTACCCATCAGTATGCTATTAGTAAGCTATTCAATTTGTGTTGTTTGAAGAGGGGCTTAGTCTTCAGATAACTTTGATTTGTTTGTGGTGGTGGGATTATATTGTAGCTAAAGGCTAGTATTTTCCTTTAATGCAAACATTTTGATCTCACTCTCCGATCCCACACACTGATCCCATGCACACACAGAGAATACCAATGCCGCCTCAGAACACTTTTAGGATAATATCACAATAGGGAAAGTCAGTTTGGCTACTATACATTTTTTTTCTATAGTCAATAAAGTCACGGCTTGACTACAAATGTCCAGGTAGGGCACGCCAAGCCCAAAATCTACTAAACAGAAGGGACAGATTAGGGCTTTCTAAGTGAGATTTACAGTGCATTTGTCTGACATGTCCTTTATTTATGCTTCATGTCTTCTGACCCGATGGCTGACGGGTTCTAACAGGTAGGCCATTTGTCCCTTTTTTGCCATTCTGTATCCAACCCCCCAAAACATTTTTCTTGCTCTATATGCAAATGCGGCCTGAAATGTCCACTTCTACTCACTCGCCGGCAATTTTAGAAAATGTCTGACGTTAATGTTTAATAGTAGAATACCACTAATACAACCAACCATTTCATATTTGGACTTCTTTCAAACTCAACGAATTATACTTATTTCTAACACTACGATTCTGTGCCAAATGTAAAGTCAGTCTTGTGTGTGTATGGGGTGTGTGTGTGAGCAAAAACACTAAGAATGGGCAGGTTAGTATTCATAGAAAAACAGTGGACCTGACTGCCCATGGGAATGCTGAACGGTCAGCGACTCTGAAAGTTTAAGGAACAGCCAGTCACATATCTGGAGGAAATTCCTGACCGTCTAGTCAGCATACAATGCAGTCACTATCTTAAGAAAATGCTTCACCCCCCCGCTCTAAAAATTATAACTTTGGTAGTATGAAAAGCACTTTGAAACTAGGCATTTGTACATAATATGTAGCTGAAGCGCACACTAACTTGTGAAGTGTCGTGCTCTTGGTAAGCAGCACAAGACACCATCACAAATAAAATATAAGTCTCTCGGACATGAAAACAACAAGAGTGCCTTTATAGGTCTCGCCTCAGACTGTTGCGAGACATTTTGTTACAGTACAGTGGGTTTAGAGCTAAAGCATTATTTTTGCAGAAAGGAGGGGTAAAAGGAGGGCTTCACAGTGCTCACTTGAGAATTACCACAAAGTATTATTGCACAAACCAAGTAGAAACGGTGCACACGATGGATGAATGTTCACCCAACATTCATAAGTTAGAGCCCTTCTAAGAGGTCCATGTACATCTATATACACCCATCTGGCACAAGTAAACATGTATAAATAACAATTCTATAGTAATGATGTAGTCTTCAATCAATGTAGTTTCCTCAATCTTGTTCTTTACAAATAGTTTATTGTAATCCCAACGGCTCTTCACAGTAGCCAACACTTGTTTTGTTGTAATCACGACTTCATCAGGGCTCCTTATCACAATATCCGATGTAAGTACAACATGATTCCCAATAGGCAATATCCACAATTCCACCCTATTCGACAAAACTATTGTGACAGAGGAGATATTGTGGTTCCTTAGTTTGTAGGTCAGTAAATTTGTTTTTGCATATCTTAAGGTTCAGTTGTGCGGGTAGGCAACGGGTAGAAATCCAACAGGTTATAAAGATCCCTATTTCGGGTAAAGCCCTGCAATCAAGAGCTGTGTGAAATCCTACTCTGCGAGTATGCGGTGAGTTCCGGCGTTCCAACCCCGGAACTCGCCACATACCTGCAGCATACGATTTCACACAGCAACGCCAGAACTCACCACAAACCCGCAGCGTAGGATTTCACATAGCTCTTGATTGCAGGGATTTACCCGAAATAGGGATCTTTATAACCCTTTGGATTTCTACCCATTGAATACCCACACGGCTAAACCTTAAGATAACGTGAAAAACGTTTTACTGTCCAACAAACTAAGGAACCACAATATCTCCACAATAGTTTTGTCGTATCGGGTGGAATTGTTCTTATTGCCAATTGAAAACCCCATGGTGTACTTATATTGGGAATTGTGATAAGGAGCCCTAATGAAGTGTTACTTTCCACCACCCATGCCTCTCTTCCTGTTGCTTCCCCTCTCCATGTTTCATTCTCCTCCTGTTTCCCCATGTTGCATTCCCCTCTCCCCATGTTGCTTCACACATTCCATCCTGCTGCTTCCTCCCTCCATGTTGCTATGCCTCACCCTCAGTGTCCCCCCTTCAATCCTTCACCCTCCCCTGTGTTTTGCTTCCCCAACCCAGCACTACTACTTTTTTGTAAACCAATCCAACTCAGATTTGCAATTAAAAAAAATGCTTGCATAATTTTGTAGGCGAGGGCATGTTTGGTACAAAATGACATGGTCAGCTGTGTATGCCTCTTTTTCTTTAAAGAAAAATAATTCTGCACAGCATCGGGGATGCTGTACAGCATGGCTAGAACCACTGGCTAAGCCATTAGGCCTCAGAAATGTGACCTATAGGCTTTTCCAATGCCTGTTCTAAAGTGGTGCCTCATTGTCGTCTGAAGCATATATTTAAGGCCCGGTGATTAATTTATTTTTGTATACATAAAAAATCGCTCTACTCTCATGAAACAGAACAGTACATTAGATTGAAGAAAAGATGACAAATGTTTTAAGTGAACAAAATGATGCACAGTTAGATGTTTCCTTGTGAGTGGTACCACGAATACCACATTAGCATTGTGGATCCCAGCTAAGATGTCTGAACAGCGACATCAAAGATCTATCAAACTGCTGAGAAGCTTCTAGGACCACCTCTTTGAAAATATAACAGTCCTTCTGAGAACTGCTGGCCAAAATTATTTCATCAAACATCGCGGTACAAGCAGCCTCAATTAATGATTCAAAGAACAGCTTGGAATGCACTATGTATAAGAATAAGAAAGATGGCAGATAATTATTTGATACTAAAATATGTTCTATAGTTAGGAGTTATTTCCCCTTCATATGTTGTGAAATTGCATTTTTCAAAATGTAGAACGTTTTATATCTAGCCATATGTGTGTGTGTATACATGCAAATCTTTGTCACTGTACAGGTTAAACCCTTATCTACACATGCAAGAAATATCATGGCATAAACCTTATGAGCAGATAATAAATAGCAAGAGAGTATATTCTAATCCAGTGGTCTTTTGAGATAGGTCTACCCCCACTTAATCATTATTCACATACAGGGACCCCCACTAAATCATTATTGGAATCTGGGGTCCCCCATTTATTCATTATTCCAATGGAGGGACCCCAGCCTAAGCAATTTTATTGATTTGAACCGCAAAACAATACACAAAAGTACGGAAACAAGCATTCATCAAACAGGCGCACATTTTTGCTATTTTGTGTATGTACAATTTATAATTCTGTTTAGATATTTTATTATTTTCCAAGCAGTCGTGGACCCCCTGAGTAGGAGTAATGGACTTACTGACCCACATGGTATCCAGACCACAGGTTAAGAACCACTGTTCTGATCATTACCATTGTTGAAGAAGGGAAGTAGTATTGTGATGCTCAGAAGTTCACTTCTAATGAGTCATAGCCCCTACGCACACTCAAACGCGACATGTAGTCATCATGCAATGAGCTGTCAACCATTTTTGAGTGAATTTGTAGTCACCTTGAAAAGAAATGTGGCAGCCACCTTAGAATGAGAGTTGATAAACATCTTGTAATACTAGGAGCAGCCAACATGGAACAAGATTTTTCCCAGTTGCTGTAAAGGGAGCCACATTGTAAAATCCTATTGACTATTGTAAATTATTTATAAAGAACCTTTGTATGTAATCTGAAAAGTTTAATTGATCTGTTTATCTCATCTATCAAATATTATGGAAGTCTCAGTTACCTAGCAGTATAAATTAGTAATCATTGCTGGCTAGTGTCAAAAGTTTAATCAAACTGAATGCAGCCAAAATGCACAATCATATTTTGCAAAAAACGTATCATTTCCCTTGTCACTTTATTCGTTATTTTAGAAGGCTAAGACTCCTATTCCAAAATCAAGGAAGCATCTAACTTACATACTGTTGTTTTAATCACATTAAGTTCAATACTAACTTTAATTTGAAGCAAAACTGATATGGAGGTCAATATATTTTCTTCCTGCATATAGCTCTATGAATATAATGACAAAACAGCAGCTTACTGTGGTTGTGGAATTGGGGTTTGCTGGTGTAATTTTATTATTTGCTTGCAGAAAATTGAAATTCAGCTCATGATCGGTTTCTAAGTATACTACATTTTCAAAGGCTCATATGTTAACATTAACAACTTTCCTTAATTTTCAATTCATCTCACACAACTTCACCTTAGTGAGTGATTAAGAAGTCTCCAACTTTTCCCCTTCACGGCTTTCCCTCTGAGTCCCTGGACAGTCTGCCTGAATACCCTAGATTTTTATATTTAAATGTCAAATTGTCAGAGGAACAGGCTGTACATCCCACTTCATTAAGCACTTAGGGGTCGATTCCCATGTCAGTCAGAAGGGCTCTGAATCGGATTCAGGTGTGCCGAATCCGATCCAGAGCCCTTCTTTCCAACCGACTGGTTCCGAGTGACCAAGTTCGATGCCTGGAAACCGTTATGGCTGACTGAATCTGTTCCGAAAGGCATTCGGACAGGCCGAGCTTTTCCAGAGCCGATTCGTACAGGTCTATGGACTTGGTTTCCAAACAAGCGAGTACGATGACCGATTCGGACAGCCTTTCCGAATCGGTTTGCCCAGAACGAAAGGGCTGCCGGAATCAGTCTTTGGGGGCCCATAGCATGTCCCCCTTCACCGGGGGCCCTCTGAATCGGGCCCGTGGGGGTACCCATAGCTCCCCCCTTTCCAACCATGCACAGTGTGGCAGGCACCATGGGGTGCCCGCCACAGGGTGCAAGGTTTTCCACACCCACACCTTTCTTCAACGGGAGCCCGTGTTCACGTTCGGAACACAGGCTCCCATTGAAGGCAATGAGAATCCAACCAAATGGTATGTGGATGCATTGTACTCATTCGGTCAGACTCCCCTGATCCGAGTCGTACGGAAAGCATTCCTAAACTGATTCAGTCGGTATGCTTTCCGATCGAGATCAGAATCGGGCCCTTAGTTGTTAGTAGGAGAATTCCTGTCGTATTTGACACTTGTCAAGAGTTTCTTTATGGAGTTCTTATATACACCCCATCCTCCCGCGGAGCCACAAAAGGATATCTAGGGTTCCTCAATTAAAGGTCTTTCCAAGGGAAGTAAGGACACCATGCAGCATATTACGTTTTCAAAATGTCTCACATCTCTTCATTTTCTAGTTGACCAAAAGTAGAACCGTGGATTTATTGTGCTGCAAGAGAAATTGGAACCTGTGTAAAAGCACTTAATGTAATGTAGGAGATGTATGAGCAAGTGTGAACCAATGTCACAGAGAGGTTCCATTAGGTCCTTCTGTGATCACAGCTATTATAATGTACAACAGTCCGGAAATGTCCCAACACCAAGTTCAATATCTCGGCAATTCATACAGCAAGGTATAGGTCACAGTCCAGAAAACAAGTCATGGTGCAAGAGGTTTTTTTGCACCAGCAGGTAGGCATCCTTTGTGGTGGATCCGAAACATGCCTTTCCAGCATCTGATAGAAGAGAATTTACAATGCAAAAAAAAACAATGATGTGCAGCTTCAAAATCAACTATGACACTATAATTGTGAATGTGCCACTGATCTGTCCGTTGCCTTTTATAAATGAACACTGTATATACGCAGGAAACTGGCTTAACTACATCCTTACCAATATGAGGGGGTTTATGTTTTGATCAGCGAGGGGGCACAGAGCTGGATCTTCTTACCTATATCCCCAATCCCCACATTTTTAAAGTGCAGAAGTAATTCTGTAATGTACACAACTAAATTTATCTTTTGCATGAAAAAAAGCGACAGCAGACATTTCCGGGCTTGTGAAGCAAATAAAATAAATTAAAATTACAAAAAAAGTTGAAAATGTGAAAAAAAGGAAATTATTTAAAAAAAATGTTAGCAGATTGGACATGGAATGTAACATTTCTGTTATTGTAACTGTATATATATATAAAAATGAAGCATATATATTTATTGATCCATACATTCATGCAGATTTCAATTCTAAATAAAGTTTTCTGAATTTTTTGTCTCATTGAGGCTTTTAATGAATCTTTAATCAGTTAATTGAAATCTTACTTTTTATTGTGAAACATCTGTGCCATGATGATGAAGGTAAAGATCTAATACTTTATGGAGCTCTGCTATGGAAACTTAGATAGCTGTGGTATGGTCTTAAAGGAATCCGCATGCAAAATTAGCCAGCTTTGTTATTTTGACATAGGTGTCTGCCTGCAATTGCAGTCACTCGTGTTATGGATATGCAAGTGCTGGATGGCTATTTTCGAAGACGATCGCTCATAGATCAGTCATTAACTGTTTGCAGTGAATAAGGAGTTAGGATATTTGTTTCACAATAGACTGTCTTAGAATAAACAGCCAATGACGAACACTCGGGCCCTAAATACAGCCAACGATTCTAGCAATTTTCATCTGGATTGGGCTCGTCATTGCCACAAAATCAGAACAATATGCTGCAGGTAATTATAAAAATCGATATCTGTATTTACTAAGGTAGCTGAATTATTCATCAATATATTTGCACCAGTGACACGGTCCTATTATTGGCAAAAACACATGTGGCAATGCATTTGATGACCAGTTTACCCACTCAAACTGGAATGCCCTCCATGAGACTTAACAACTCTGTTTCCAAAGTTGGTGTAATGTCAAATCCTACTATTGAATCAAGTGCTGTGAACACGTCCTTCCAATACTGGAGCATCTCTGCACAATTTTAGACAATGTGTAAAAAAGCCACATTTGCAATTTATGCATTTAATCTTATTACTTAGAGTAAACTTAGCAATATGCTCAGGTTTGTAGTATAATCGATGTAACACTTTGAAATTTATCAACTTGTGACTATAGCTACACAACAGGCCCAAGCTACCACTTACCTGGACTCAGGGGCGGCTCCTCCATGTGGGCGGAGGAGCGTCGCCAAACTGCTTTCTCACACTGCGAGAAAGCAGAAGGGTTTGGTTGGGCCTGGCCGGTGAACATAGCTGCTCGAGGACAGGGGAGGAGTGGCTTGCCCAATGTTACGGGCCCTGACTGGTTGGCCCTCTGGGGCCGACCAAACCAGTCATGCGCACTCTCCCTTTTCTCTATAAAATTGCCTCCCCATAGATGCCTGTGTGGTCGGCGTCCCAACCAATCACAACGCTGCTACTGCAGCGTTGTGATTGATTATCGGGAGGGGAGGGAGGCTGCCTGCTTCCTGTTCCTGGGAGGCAGGAAAGCAGGAGCAGACCGAGTTGTGAAGACCTGGGACCCGGGAAAGGTATGTTTACATTTTTTTTAACCCCTCCCTCCCTGCGTGACCCCCTTCCCTGCGCGACCACTCACCTGTCCCCCCATCCGGAGCGACCACTCACCTGTCCCCCCCCCACCCATGAGCCATGCCGGCAGCTACTGCCTGGACTGGTCTTGCGACCAGTCTAAGGAGCCTTCTGCCTGGGCCTCACTGCCTCGAGGCCCCACCAAATTCTTGTGCTCCTTCTTCTCTCTAGCTCTCTGCTCCTTCCTTTAGCTATTTTCTCCATCCTGTGCTCGCTCTCTCTGTTTGTACCCGGTTTCCTCTTTCAACTCTCTCTCTTGGACCTCTTTTGTGCCCTTTTTTCACTTTGCACTCTTTTTCCTTGTGCCTATTTTTTCCACTCTCTATGCTGTTTTTGCCCCTTTTTCCTTTGTTTGTGCCCCTTTTCGCCCTGTTTTTCCCTCTTTGTGGCTCTCTGTGCCTTGCCTGTTACTCCTGTGCTTTCCTGCCTCCCCCCTCTCGCACTTACCCACCTCCCCACTCCTTACCTGCTTTTCTGTTGCTTGCCTTAGCCCGCCTCTTGCGCCCCACTCTTCCCTAACACCACACGCAGCCCCCGCAATCCCCCATCCCAGGACCTAATTAATGGAGGCCACTGCGTGACCCCATTGAGAAGGTGCCTAGGTGTCAGCTTCCACTTACCTGGAGTGGTCCTCTGACCAGTCTAAGGCCCTTTCAGACCCAGCCTTGCTGCTTTGAGGCCCCGCCTCATTCTTGCACTCCTTCTCTCCCATTCTCTGCTCCTTCCTCTCACCCTCCTCTTCTATCTCTCTGTACTCGCTTTCCTCTTTCTCGTAGGTCTCTGTGGCGGTTTTCCACTTTCCATACTCTATCTTGGGTCTTCTTGGTGCCCATTTTCTACTTTGCACTCTTTTACTTAGTGTCTCTGTGTGCAAGTTTCTTCCACCCCTCACTCTCTTTGTGCTCGTTTTTCATTCTTTGTACCTCTTGTGCCTTGTGGCCCATTTTTCCTTCTTTGTGCCTCTCTGTGCCCCACCCGTTACTCCAGCACTTTCTCCCCTCACCTTCTCATGCAATCTCGCCTCCCTCCATTCTGTAGTGTCTAGTGTATTATAGAGTGGGGAGGGACCCCTCTGTTCCTCAACAGATTTTGTAGTCTATTGTCGTAAGTGATTACATGTGATATAAAATTCAGGACACAGTACGTGTAGGTTACAGGTTACACTCTGAGAAATAAAGATGTGTTATACCGAGCTCCATGTGTGGGGTAATTCATTTACATGCTGCCTGACTGGGAGGATGCAATAGCTGGCGACAAGTAGTAGGGGATACGTAAACACTGCAACCCGAAGAGTCGAGAGTGCTCTCCCAGAGAGTATGCGGAAGTCCAGTAAACTGCTTGTGCATGCCACATGCATCTCAGTTGAAGTGAAGAGTTGATGGTTGCATGTGGAGTCAAATTGCAACTCCAGCCAGTACGAGACCTTCGAAGAAAGGGAAGGCCCCACAGAAAGTTTTTTTTATTGTCGGTCAGAAAGTTGTAATACAATCAAGATAAGAAGAGCATCGACACAACCTTACATAGAGCTGTCATTCATACAGTGTGAAAACATCAAAGGCAGTATCAACCAGGTACAGATAGCGCAACAAGCAGCGACAGCCAGGTGTGAGAGAATGCTACGAGTAGATGAGCACAAAGAAGTACCAAGAGACAGAGATCAACCAGGAGTAAAAAAAGTGTGAAACGCCAACTGTGGTGCGCCTCAGAACCAAGAAACTAACAATTATCTACTTAACCAAACATCTAGAGTAAAGACAGTCATCCAACCACAGCACCAGGTGCAGCAACCCACGCACAAGTATGGGGCTGTGCTTGTGTGGCTGTCGAATCCTGCCAAACCGACAAAAGAAGCCGAGAACAATGGTCTGAATAGTGAATGTTCTGCCGTCATGTGCCTTCTGCAGCCTCCTTCACCCTGCCCTTCCATAGCCCTGCCCTCCACCCCAGTGCTCTCTCTCCCTCCCAGGACCTACTCAATGGCAGCTGCTGCCTGACCCAGGTAAGGCGATGCCAGGACCCACCTCACACTTATCTGGACTGGTCCTCCAACCAGTTCAAGGCCCTTGCGGACCCAGTCTCGCTGCCTGGAGGCCCGACTCATTCTTGCGCTCCTTATTTTCACTCGCTCTCTGCTCCTTCCTCTCGCCCTCCTTGCTGTTCTTTTCATTCTCTCTGTACCCTATTCCACTCTCTCTCTCTCGTTTGGTCCTGTTTGTGCCCTTTTTCCACTTTCCACACTTTCTTTCTTGGGCCTCCTTTGTGCCCGTTTTTCACTTTCTTTCTTGGTCCTCCTTTATGCCAGTTTTTCACTTTACACACTCTGCCTCTTGGGCCTCCTTTGAGCCAGTTTTTCACTTTCCACACTTTTTCTTTGTGCCTCTGTGTGACCCTTTTTTCCATTCTCCATGTGCCAGTTTTTCCTTCTTTTTGACTCGTGCTTCTTTGTGCTCCGTATTTCTTTCTTTGTGCCTCTGTGTGCCCTGCTCATTACTCCTGCACTTTTCCCGTACTTTCCCACTTCCCGCCTTCCCCGCTCATTACCTGCTTCTCCATTGCATGCCTTCTTCTGCCTCCTGCACCTCTCCCATCCCTAGACCTGCACTCTGCCCCCTTGCACCCATACCTCCGCAGACGTACTTTATGGCAGCCACGAAGGTGCTTCAAATGCAAGCCTGTCTTTGCCCATCTGTGCCTGGACCTCACCCAGCACCACAGACCCTGGCCCGACCGAACACCGCTGCTACCCAGCCTCCAGCCTGCATGCACTCAACACCAGAAGCCACCACATCAGCTGCATTTGAGCTTATCCAAACCCCACAATTATTCTTTCTCATGAATTCACTGCCATTACACCTGCACCAACACGCACACCCCACATGCCAAACTTGGCTCACCCCATCTAGCATGGATGCTCCTCAACACCAGATCCATCAACAAACACGCCACAGAGATCTGGGACACCATCAAGACACACTTCCTGGACATCCTCTTCCTGACAGAGACCTGGCTAAACCCCACATCAGCACCCACCATCGCCACAGCCAGACCACCAGGCTACAAGATCTTCCGCCAGGCAGGCCAAACAAACAAGGAGGAAAACTTGCCATTATCCACAAGGACCCCATCACCTGCAACACAAACCTCCACTGACGAGGACACAGCCTTCATGGAACACATGCAATTCTGGCTTCAGACCTGCACCCACAACTCCATCTAAGGCACCCTAGCCCACACCACCCAAACCACCCTCCACCTTCAGCAATCTAGTTACCGACTTCATTGCCCCTTCGCCAATAGCTCAAACAATTTCATCTTACTTGGTGACCTCAACTTCCATCTCAACGACTGAAAAGATCCCCTCTCTACAGAGCTACTCAAGTGCCTCAAGATCCTAGGACTCACTTAGATCATCCAGGGCCCACCGACAACTCCGCACACACCTCTAACTCCATTTTCACAGCCAGCAACAAGGTCAAATTCGCTCACCTCACTTTACTCACCTGGACATACCGCTCCATCATCCACTTCTTCATCGACGCATGCCAACTCCTTCTCCACCAAGACCACCTACAACTTCAAATGTAGATGGAACAAGATAAAGGACACAATCTGGACCAACACCCTCACTGCCCACCAACCAAACCTCATCGGCGACCTGCATGCGAACATTAAAGCCTTCAACAACTGGTTTTCTACTAGCGCAGACACCCAAGCCCCTTTGAAGAATGTCAGAGACTCAAGAATCAACACGCAATCCAGCCATACCTCTCAGACTAGAAAACAGCTTTAACTACTGCAAAGATCTCTTCAACATTGTCAATGAACTTTCCAACCTCTCCGCCGCCACCTCCTCCATCACCCCTTTGCAAGACCTCAGCGACAACCTCTCAAATTTCTCCCGCAACAAAATCCTCAACATCTACAGCAACTTTGACCTCCAGTGCAAGACAGAAGAATTCATCAACCAGCTGCCCACCACCACCAATTTGGACCACCAGATCACAAATTGGAAACCCCTCACCAAAGAAGATGCTGCCAAGATCATGAGAACAATTCACTCTGGGCCCCCACCAAACCATGCCCCCAGCATATCCTCACCCTTGGGGAACTCTAATCAGCTCCCACCCCATAAGCATCAACACCTCCATCCAAAATGGAACTTTCACAAACAATAGGAAACACGTGGAAATCACAGCTCTCCTGAAAAACCCACAGCAGATTCAAAGGAGCTCAGTAACTATAGACCCATCTCACTTCTGTCCTTCCCATCTAAAGTCATGGAGAAAGCTATCAACAAACAACTCTCCAACCATCTCGAACAACACCACCTACTAGACGTCTCGCAGTCTGGATTCCACAACAACCACAGCACAGGAATTGCTCTCATAGCAGCAACTGATGACATCCTGCCCATCATGGACAAATGTGAAACCGCCGCACTCATGCTACTTAACTTCACCGCAGCCTTCAACACCGTCTCCCACAGCACCCTTATCACAAGACTCCACAACTCTGAAGTACGTGGTCCTACCCTAAGCTGGCTGACCTCCCTTTTTCTCAGACCGGACTAAGTAAGTCACGCTTCTGTCCTACACCTCTGAACCCAAGGACCTCATTTGCCAGGTCAAAACTGAGCCCAACCCTCTTCAACATCTACATGGCACCACTCGCCCACGTCATAAGATCCCAGAGAATCAACATTGTGTCCTACGCAGATGCCACCCAGCTCATCCTCTCCTTCACAGGCAACATCAACACTGCCAGGACCAAGTTTAGCACCTGCATGTCCAATGTAGCTAACTGGATGAAACAGAACTGCCTACTGGTCAACACAAATAGAAACTGAAGTCCTGATCTTTGGCAACAAAAGTTCTCCACTGGACTCTTCCTGGTGGCCAACATACATGGGACCCACGGCCACCCCCACCAACCGCACCAAAAACCTTGGTATCATTGTGGGCGACAACCTCACAATGGCCAAACAAGTGAACACCGTCACCTCCTCCTGCTTCTCCATCCTACACATACTCTGCAAAATATTCTGTTTGCTCCCCACCAACATCAGATGCATGGTCACCCAGGCCCTCATCACCAGCAGACTGAAATACAGCAACATGCTCATTGCTGACAGCACGAAACAACTCATACAAAGACTCCAGAACACACATAACAGATCACGTCCCACCTCATAGAGCTACACTGCTACCAGTCCAGAAGTGATGCCAGTTCATATTGGTCACCCTCACATACAAAGCCCTCCACAATATCGGACATGCCTACCTCAACCACTGTCTCAACTCCCACCAACCCACCAGGCAACTCTGCTCAGCCTCACTCCTGGCGCAAATACCCCACATCCAAAGTAGCAAGTCTGGAGAATGCTCCTTTACCTACATCACCGCAAAATCTTGGAACGACCTTTCACACCACATCAGGACCTCCCCAATCTTTCTTGAATTCCGCAAGAAACTGAAGGCCCGGTTATTCGACTAAGAGCCCAATCGGCCTACTCCAGTAACAGATACCCCTTGTATGGTAAGCACGCTTTATAAATCCCCATAACGTAACATAACATAACAAAACAAAAGAAAACAAAACATATCTTTAACCTGCGAGCAGCAATGTTCTCAACTTTTATTAGGTAGGGGTTTACCCATCTCGATGTTCTACTCCGGCCTCTCCACATGCTCTGGTGTTTCCCCAGAGTTAATCATCTCTTTATACATAAAGGATATTTTCTTAGCCCCTGCACCTGTCTGTATCAGTTAAGTAGGAACACCCTGTTCTGCTGGGAGATGAGGGAAGTCTGGAAATGTCGACCGTGCCTCATGTTGCAGCCGGTGGTAGAGCGACACTGCCAGAACAGTGCCGCCTCATTTACCCTAAACTCTTGCAGACTGTGAAGTATACCTCCTGGGAACAGGTACTTCAATTCCTAACCTTCCAAGCATACCCACTGAGGTTTGGTCTAACAATGGTGAAATTAAAGTGTTATTATTTATATTCAACAAGGGTGAGTAGGGTATATCCGTACCCATATTTTTGCAATATATTTCGCAATATATTTCGCAATCTCCTACCAAGCCCAATCTGTGGTCGGTATTACATCTATCTCGTCACGTCGTAACATTGTTTTTTCGCTAGTACTGTTGGGAGTGAGTGTGTTCTAGCTAAATTTCGTTCAACTGTAACATGTGTCAGAGCTATCCTTAACCAATATTTAGGATAATGTGTTTGCACAATTAGGTAACATAGATAAGGATTTGGTAATCTCAGTCCCCCTTCCCTTTAATGCAAGGCTAGTTACCACCCTAAACCAGTACCGTTAACAGCTGCTGCAGTCGTGGAAAGAAGTCTTTTGGAATTCGTATGGGAATATTAACAAACAAATCGGGGGAAAAATCAATAACACTTCCATTTTGATTAATGCTGTGCACCCCAGAACAGAAAGGGGAACTTTTATGCAGTGCTCAACTCGTGATTTGTTTTCTAGCGTCTTCGAGCATCACCCCAAAGTTTCTCCACATTAACTTTACTGTGTTCCTGGTAACAAACATTCTGAGATATTTCTCTTGCCCAGAGCACCATCGAAGTGTATACTGACCATCCCATGATAATACATCACCAGTCTACAGAAGCATCTCAGACTTATCCCAGTTAATTTGTAACCCTGAGTACCCACCAAACCAAATTATATCTCTAAAGATGGGTGTCACATTTACCACAGGATCCTAGATGTACAGTATGATGTCATCTGCATACAGCAACACTGATAGGGACCCTGATCTGACATAAATCCCTCTACACAAGTGAGTCGCAACCAGCAGACCAGGGGAGCTATGGACAATGGAAATATAACAGCTGAAAGCTGACACCCCTGATTGCTTTGTCAATAGGAAATGTGAGGCGTTGTATGCAGTTTACACTAACTCGGACAGATGGATTTGTGTAAAGTATCAAACTCAAGAAGTATTTCCCCAGTCCTATATTCCTCAAGACGTACTGAAAATATATCCACTCTAATGCAATAGGCGCTTAACCCTCTGTCTAACTCTAAATCAAGCACCAAGCCTAAATGGTGACCCGGAGACAGTGATTTTATGCAAATGAGAAGAGATGTTAAAGCATGGGCAATGTGGGCAATTGCCCATGGCCTCACTTTCCAAGAGTCCGGCGGATAATGTGAAGACAGTCAAAATTGCTGTTGCTTATAAAACAGATTCTTTTTCGAATTTGACAGACGAAATTGCTTAACAGAAAATGAGGGCTATATTCACTTAGAGGCATATTTATGAGCTCCTTTGCATAAATCTTGTACCATACAACATGGTGCAAGAGCGACGCAAATGATAAACGAGATTTATGAAGCCACACAAGGCCACCTTGCGTCGCCATGCGTGGCTTCATAAATCTCGAGTAATGTAACAGCGCAAATTGCTGCACAAAAACAATCCTGCAGGCAACACAGGAACCCTTGCGCCATGCTGCAAGGGTGCTTGCATTGGCGCTAGGCAGCCCATTGTGCGCCAGTGCAGGGGAAAAGGGCAGGAATGCGCTGTATTGCCTTAAATACAGTGCATTCCTGCCCTTTCCCAGTGATGCAGAGCAGGAAGGTGACTTGCTGTGCTGCATCACTTTTTCATAAAAATGGTCCTCAGGGTTTGCACCGGGGAAAAGTTACACAAAGCAGCACAAAGTTTTGCAAGGGTATTTACATTCCAGCTCCATAGTTATTTGGTGCTGAAAAGTGTCCAATTCTCAATGCAAATAGAGCTTTAAGCTGCTACACACCACTTTGTACCCAAAAGAGTTTTCTTGGGTGTAACTTGGATGATTAGTGAAAGCACCCATGTATTTTGATACAAAAACTGATCTAAAAAGACAGCCAGATAGGTCTTTACATCAAGAAATAACACCTTGAAGCATGTGGTAACAAGGAGAAAAGTTTTCATTTCTTCAAACATTCCACATATCACGTCTGGTGCAATGTACAGCACATATACAATATGTGTAGCTTTTAAGAATTTGTCTAAGCATAAGATTTGTACTGGAAGGCATCCATTGATATTTACAGTATAAAACCGGTGATAGCACACACAACACAACTCTGCACCATAGATAGTACACACAACACACCTCTGCACCATGGTGCAAAGGTTGTGCGTGGTCTTAGGAAGGCTGTTTGCCTGCCAATGCAGGGGTAGTCATCAGCATCAAACCTTTTTGAATAAATATGGCTCTGCGTGACTTTCTCGCGTTGCACAACGCAGCACAGCCAATTTGTGTGCTACGTAGTTAGAACCAATTAAATTGAGAAATACCCTTTTGTATAGTTTCTCTTTCCTTACATCAATTTATGTCTTCTACCTTAATTCTCTCAACTTCTCCCTTTCTTTATCTTTCCATGTATCTTCATCCTCTTTCTGTATCTCAGCTCTCTCTACCTCACTTTTGATCTACCTCGCCTCTCTCTCAACACACCCAGTTTACCTCACCCAACTTCATCTCTCTCTCCTGGCCTTACACTTATTCTATCCTTCTCTGGATATATCTATATTTATTACTCTTGATCCCCTCTCTCTAACTCAACTCTCTCTCTACCTTGTTCATCTCTGTATACCTCATTGCACTGTTTCCATCTGACAACCCTTTACCTCTACTTAATCTCCTTCACTACTCTTACAACTTTAGCACTATGTTTAACTCAACTGTCAATCTCTCTTTCAATGTTTCTACTACCTTGCCTCTCTCTCAGCCCTTTCTCTACCTCACTGCTCAAGTTCACCTCTCTATCTAGTTTCTTTCTTTATCTCACTTCTCCCTTACTACCTCATCTCTCTATACCCCACTGCCCTCTCTCGCTACCTAAGTTCTTAATTAACTTCAAAATGAGTTCACTACCTCATCCTTGTCTCTACCTATGTTCCCTTTACTTCGCCTCTCTAAATATCTTATTCCTTGATGGCTACCTCAATTTCTGTACTTCTACAATTTTCCTCTATCATCAACTCAGCTCTTGCTCGTTCACACAAACACATATCTCTCTCTAGACCTACTTCTCCATTTCAGCTCATGCACTCCACCACAGCTATCTTGCTTAATCTCTTTCTTAATGTTCTCTTTACCTCACCATCTCTTCTTCTTTTTCAATCTCACAACTCTCTCCCTCGTATAAATCTTACCTTTATTTCTCTAGTTAACATGTATCTGTCAAGTTCCTTCTTTTGCTCTACACCACATTTCTCTTTCTACCCTTCACCTCACTCTGCAGCTTTCTCTCTACCCCACTGCTCTCTTTTTTAGTTTTTTGTATACTTCTTCTCATTTAGTTCTCCCTTTCAACCTGGCATCTCTTTGTGTTCCCTTAAGTCTCTCTGTCTCGGTCTACCTCTTGCTGCCTTTAACTGTCTATATGCATATCCACACCCTATAACCATGTCTATTCCTCTGCCTCTCTTTCTCTACCTACATCTGCCTCTTTCTACCTCTTCTTATCTTTCCCTCTGGCCACCTCACCTTTCTCTATTTATGTTAATTCTCTCTCTACCTTTATATATCTTTCTACCTCATTATTAGTTCTATCCCTCTTTTTTCCTCTACTTCACGTCTCTTACTATACTTTTCTCTTTATGTCCCTGTCCATCTCTTGTATCGTGCTATGTCCCATTTCGCTTATTGAACAGGGGCCCAGGTAACTGTCTAGTCAGAGAACTGAACACACAAGAGGAGAAGAGGGTCTAGGTAGGGGAAGAGAAATTAGGAGAAAGTAATTCGATTTTAACCAATGGAATGATGAAAAATCCTCAGAGTAGCTGTTAGAGATGGGGGTCTCTAGTTGGCAGAGGTAGTTACCTTTGTCCAAATTGGGACCCTTGCTTCTAGTCAGGGTAAGGGGGAGACACACTTTAGATATCCCCTTCTTCCCCCCCCCCCCCCGGTAGCTGGCAAACGCAGACAGGCTTACCCCAAATGCAATGTGTAAAGTATTTGTACCAACTCACACAGTGAAAACACCACCAAAGGACACCAGACCAGTTTAGAAAAATAAAATATCTTTATCTAAAACCAACAAGACTAAAACGAAAAAAAATCCAATATATACAATTAAAAAATATGACTTTCAAAAGGTTTCAAGAACTTGTACCATAGAAAACTATGGATGCGTGATTTCTCTCAAAGTACCTGTTGTTGCGACAAAATTCACAAGGCCAAACAGCCACAGAAATGGGAAGCATTGAAAAACAAAGAGATGCATCAGTTCCTGAGACCATGGGGAGGCAATGCGACAGTTCTGCTGCACGCAGGAGAAGAGATGAGTCGAATCCGGTCTATAGGGGGAAGTGATGCGTCGATTCCGAGACGGTTCTGGTCTGCGGGTGATGCGTCGGGATAACTTGCCACACAGGTATGGTCCGGGATGCGTCGGCGATGAGCGTCGGCGTCAAGCGGCAGTTCGTCAGTTTCTTCAGCCACGATCCCTTGATGCATCAGTTCTTGAACCAACGACAGACGCTGCACAAATTTTGGCAGTATCAGACTACAGGAGGTAGTCCATATACCCCAAGGAGACTAGGGCAATAATCTATAACAAACAACAGTGTCTCAAGCAGGGTGTGAGAAGTTGGCCTGGTATATGCTGTCCACTAATTAAAGTGGGCACCCTGTACCAGTCCAAACAACCCCTTATGGTGATAGGTTAAAGACAACCTTTATTGTAAGCTATCCTAGTGGTAGCTACGGAGAGAAACCTTCAGGCTAAGTCTTGAAGGAATGTAAAGCAGCATGGTTTACCAGTCTATAATCTCTTAAATGACCAAATGAAAGGACAACCACACCAGGTACATATTTAAAATATATGTATGTAAGATAAAACACACCCCTCTAGTCTCTTTATGAGGCTGGATTTCGAAGTACTTAGTAAGTATTCAACAATAAAAGCACAAATACACGTTTGGGCCCTAGGGGCGCACCAAACCATATACCAATAAAGTGGTATAAGAACCACGACTGAACTAGACACAAGTCCTACAGCCTGTAGAAGTGCTTGGACCACAAGGAACCACCCAAGACAGTGACACAGGGGACCCACGGGGGACGAGTGCAGTGTGAGAACACAGCAGCGAATTGCCGTTAACTTCTATGGGGAAAGTCGCGGTTGGAAATTAAGAGTTTAAGGACACTTAGAGGATGACTACAAGCAAACCCTTTTGGACTTACAGGTGTCTAGGGCCAACACCCATGGGAGCACCAGAGTACTCGAGTTACCCCACCCAGGGAAGCCGGGTGCATAGGTGTCAAATGGTGTTGGTTCGCAGCGTCGTTTTCAATGGAAGCTGGCAAAGAAGTGCTGCTGCCCTGAAGAGGAGAAGTGTCTGAAGAGATCCAAGCCTGAATCGAGGATGGAAGGAACCTGAAAGCAGAGGGGACAGAGTCTGGGTCACTTACCAGTGACCAGGGGCAGGATAGTCCAATGCCCACAGATGTCGGGTGCTTTAGGTGAGTTGATGGGTGTCTTGACTCTTCAGCCACGAGGTCCTGGAGGCGTCGACGACAACAACTAGGAGCTGGATTTGTGCTATCCCACGAAGTCTGTCGAGTGCTGCGGTTTTGGCAACGAGAATGGACCCAACAAGCCTTGGCAACGGCAAGTCAAGTGGAAATAGAAGAAAGACGTCGGTGCAGACCAGCAATGTCTGGGGGACTCACCTAGTGAGGGTAAGTCAGGGCACATCTGGAGCAACCAGAAAAGCCCAATTAGAAAAGGAGTTGAGGTAGCTGCAAAAGTTCATGGTGTCCAGGGGTCACGGTTCCACGTCACCCACGATAGCCACGTGCCTCAGCTTTGCTGTGGACTCAGGGTAGCCTCGAGGAAGTCTGGAAATCCACCTCTGGTGATGCAAAGACTTCGGCGTCCGGCGGGAGCTTCAGAGTTGCAGTTCGGACAGTTGCTTCTTTGGTGCCTGCCAAGCAGAGGAGTCACTCCTTGACCCCAAGGGAGATTTCTTCAGTCTTCTAGCGAAAATAGAAAGTCGAAGGTCCAGGATATATGTTGCAGAGTTTCGTCCAGGGTAATCTAAAGTCTCAAGGACTGGGTTTCTATACTTATACTAAGATAGGGGGTTGGACATACTCTGGGGACCCACCTATGGGAGGGTTTGAAAAGAGGGGTGGTTACACCCATTTCCTTTGTCCAGTTTTGCACCAGAGCAGGGGCAGGTAGCCCCTGCAACCGGTTTGAACTGGACTATGCACAGGGACACCAGTGTGCCCCCAGTGCAGGACTTCAAAGCACTAGAGAGTGCTCACGCCCAGCCCCAATACACATCTGCCTGTCTGGGGAGGTGGTTACACCTCCCTGGGACAGGAAACCTATTGCCCAGGCCTCCCCTGCCGGAGTTTCGGTCAGCAGCAGGAGGCCAGACCCGTGTCTGTGGCAGTGGCATCCATTTTGTGATGCCAGGGCTTTAGAAAGTCTTTACCGGGTAGACCAGTGTGAACATGTCTCTCCCTCTAGAAGGGTGGAATGCTACCCCCGCCACCAGAACTGACGGGGGTAGTATTCCAAAGTGTTTGACTCCAAACACGACATGTTTCCGTGCAACCAGTTCAAAGTTAGCATTTACCGCGAAGTTATAATGCACTTAAGAGTATATGGTCAGGCTGCACCACAAACAGCATCAGAGGAGGTACTACGGACGCTGCAGAGGGACTCTGCTCATGCGGGGGCACCCTCTCACATAAAAACCAAGCACTCTGCCTTCAGGATTGTTAATACCAAAGGGGATGATGGATAGAGCGTTTGAGCAAATCAAACACTCACCCCAAGTCAACTGATCTGGGTTTAATCCATCATCATTCTTTAGCTCACTCCACCACCCCAGTTCAGACATGGCCATATGCAAATCAGTCTGACCCTGTGCCTCATGGGAACAGTCCAGCCCGAACTGCCAAGCCATGTCTTCCCTGGACCGGAAACAAGCATCCTGGGACCAGTTTTGGGTTCATAACCCTCATAAGCCAGGCTATCTTGAATCCAGTGGCAAAGTGAGCAAGGGACCCACGTCTGGGCATACCCTGCCAACTTAGGGTGAACAAAGTGATACCAAAGGGGATGATGGACGGAGCGTTTGAGCAAATCAAACACTCACCCCCAGTCAACTGATCTGGGTTTAATCCATCATCATTCTTTAGCTCACTCCACCACCCCAGTTCAGACATGGCCATATGCAAATCAGTCTGACCCTGTGCCTCATGGGAACAGTCCAGCCCGAACTGCCAAGCCATGTCTTCCCTGGACCAGAAACAAGCATCCTGGGACCAGTTTTGGGTTCATAACCCTCATAAGCCAGGCTATCTTGAATCCAGTGGCAAAGTGAGCAAGGGACCCACGTCTGGGCATACCCTGCCAACTTAGGGCGAACAAAGCGATACCAAAGGGGATGATGGACGGTGAGCAAAAAAACAATGGATTTAGGCCCAGATCTCTGTACTGGGGTGAACGTATGACATTGTTCTACATTCTGTCCATCAACTGTTGTTTTTGCATTTATCACCCCGAGTGGGACGGGTATGCTCAGACGTGAGTCCCGTGCTCTCCATGCCACTGGAATCAAAGCGATCCTGGCTGAAGAGGGGTGAAACCCCAAAACCGGTCCTAGGATGCTTGTTTCCAGTCCAGGGAGGACCTGGCTTGGCAGTTCGGGCTGGACTGTTCCCATGAGGCACAGGGTCAAGACTGATTTGCATATAGCTGGGTTCAAACTGAAATGGCATGGTGAGCAAAAAAACGATGGATTTAGGCCCAGATCTCTGCACTGGGGTGAATGTATGACATTGTTCTGCATTCTGTCCCTCAACTGCTGTTTTTGCATTTGTCACCCCGAGTGGGACGGGTATGCTCAGACGTGAGTCCCGTGCTCTCCATGCCACTGGAATCAAAGCGATCCTGGCTCAAGAGGGGTGAAACCCCAAAACCGGTCCTAGGATGCTTTATTCCAGTCCAGGGAGGACCTGGCTTGGCAGTTCGGGCTGGACTGTTCCCATGAGGCACAGGGTCAAGACTGATTTGCATATGGCTGGGTTCAAACTGAAATGGCATGGTGAGCAAAAAAACGATGGATTTAGGCCCAGATCTCTGCACTGGGGTGAATGTATGACATTGTTCTGCATTCTGTCCATCAACTGCTGTTTTTGCATTTGTCACCCCGAGTGGGACGGGTATGCTCAGACGTGAGTCCCGTGCTCTCCATGCCACTGGAATCAAAGCTATCCTGGCTGAAGAGGGGTGAAACCCCAAAATCGGTCCTAGGATGCTTGATTCCAGTCCAGGGAGGACTTGGCTTGGCAGTTCGGGCTGGACTGTTCCCATGAGGCACAGGGTCAAGACTGATTTGCATATGGCTGGGTTCAAACTGGAATGGCATGGTGAGCAAAAAAACGATGGATTTAGGCCCAGATCTCTGTACTGGGGTGAATGTATGATATTGTTCTGTATTCTGTCCATCAACTGTTGTTTTTGCATTCAGGATTGTTAAGGCCTGCCATAGGAGTGACTTATAGGTTTTATATGTGTGTGCAATGGTAGTGATATAGGTAGCCTATACCACAGTAAGGGGTGCATGCACCACCTTACTCAGGCTGCAGTAGCAGACCTGTGGTGTCATTTTAGAGTGCTTCCCAGCGGTGGCATAATACATGCTGCAGCCCCTGGTAGGCCTCTGAGGTACCTGTGCCCTAGATACATAGTATACCATATACTAGGGACTTATAAGGCACTCCAGAATCTAATTAGAAATGTACCTAATGTACATGGAAACCATTTTAGAGAGGAAGCAGCTAGGCTGGGGTCCTGATTAGCAGGTCCACAGCCAGACTGAGGTCGAAAAAACAGTGAAACACCAGCAAAAAGTAGGGGTACCCATGTGAAGCAGATCCTACTCTCCTACACAGGTGTGTTATTTTAAGGTCAAGTACATGTGGCGCAATTAGTCACGTTGGATTAAATCCACAGGAGGAGAAAACAAGGGAGACATTTTCATGTAAAGGTAAATTGTATTTCAATCCATAAGCATGTTGGACATATTAAACTTCATATGTACAAGCACATGAGATAGTAGCACTGCCTTACTTTAAATGACATGTAACCTACACAATACTGTGCACAAGTGCTCGTGAAGTTCGGTGACGGCGCAAGTGACACAAGACGTGGTATATACAGCGATGGTGATGGGCGCGACAAAAGATGGTAGCACTGCCTTACTTTAAATGACATGTAACCTACAAAATACTGTGCACAAGTGCTCGTGAAGTTCGGTGATGGCACAAGTGACACGTGACGTGGTATATACAGCGATGGTGATGGGCGCGACAAAAGACATGTGGGATTAAAATTCTTTACATATTTAGGATACGCAGACAGTTAATGATACATTAATACAAAAATAATAGGGGTATTCGTAAAGAGGGGCGCCAGGAGTTCCGCTGTGGAAGTCGACGGTGTTTCGGCCTGCAGAATTGTTAGGCCATCATCAGGACTAGGTTACGGTTTAGTTAAGGTTGCAGTGCTGGGGATAAAAGGATACATACATTTCCATATATAGATATTCTACTGGTGGACCAAGAAGGACAGTCAGGTTGGAGTAGAAAGGGGTTAAAAGAATTTTGAGCCCAAAAGACAGAGGAGGGGGGGGAGAAGGGGAGGGGGGGACAAAAAGGAAGGGAAGAAAGAGGGGAGACATATTAAGGGCGCTGCAGACATATACCACGTGGCTATGCTCATAGAGACGGAGTGTGAACAAAAGCGCCAGTATATGTGGTGGAATTGAACTTACTTGAATTCAAGAGTGGGTTAGATCCAGGAAGATGCTGGAATGCACCTGTTGAGACCTATGTGTGGATAAAGCACAGTATGAGGTGCGTTGCAGGATGCTAGAAGATAGGTAAGTATGATGAGCAGTAGCCCGTGATTGGTCTACTGTCAGGAAGAGTGCGTGAGGCGGTGGACATGGACAGCCGTGTCCCCAGGTACAGGTTCTAAGGATTGTGAGGGCAAGACAGAATGCCGAAGGCAAGGCGGCAACCGGATGGCTAAGGATGTGCTAGTGGGAGGCGGGGGAGGGGACATTCGCATCTGTTTAGGAGTCTCTGGATGTCACCACCTCCTGTCGGTATGGACGGTAGATCGATCACCATCCAAGTAAAATATGTTTCTTTTTGGTTGTGTTCCCTGAAATGTGTGACCAGGGGTGCTGTCAACACACTGCATCTAATGCGACTACGGTGTTGCAAGATAAGATTTTTGACCATCTGGGTGGTCTGGCCGATGCATAGGAGGTTACAAGGACAGCGAAATGAGTAGATGACACTCTGGGATCTGCAGTTGGTGAAGGATTTCAGGTCATGTTTGAGTCCATTATGTTAAAAACATTTAGGGGTACATTCACAAGAACATGTGATAAATATCACCAAAAAATGTTAACGCAACTTTACACATCGCAGCCTATCGCTGGAAAATAACCCCACCATGTCAACGTGGAATTCACAACAAGGCGGTACCATGCAATAGTCTGCCGACACCGTGGACAATGTCCGCGATACAACCACCTAGATGGAGATAAAAACACAAACCACAACACAAAAAAACCTGCGAGGGGCCAAAGCGCGATAAGAAAACAGTGACAACCAGAGTGAGGGCAGCAATACTCACGCGTAATGCGGGAAAAAGCACAAGAACAGCATACGGAAAATGCCACAGACAAAAATACATCAACTGCGGAGTACCATGGATGTACCCTGACCGACTGCAGAGGACAACATGTACCCCACAACATCCAAGCACGGTGGAAGAACAGAACTGACAGGCGCACCTCATGAAAGAGACCAGTGGCAGACAAATCAGAGCCGCCGGAGCGACTTGCCCACCGTGCAGCATACGCACATAAGCATAAGTGCACCTCAACATTGACAACATCCCGTACAAACAGCAACACCTCCACAACAGAACACAGGACACAACTGGTTCCGCAAATGTGCACAACATGGCAAATCACATCTGAAACCGCAGGAATATTTAACATGACAATGTTCAAGTACAACCTGTAACCTGCAAATATGTTTTAATCACACATGCTGTGCAATTGGACATCTTGTATTGTCCAATGATTGCCATGGATGGCCAAAATGTGACGTGCTCATGAGAAGTAAGTGTCAATGATGGTGTTCCTAGAGGCCATTCTTGCCGCAGCTGCAGTGGGATGTGAGCCACCTGCCCCATCGTCACCATCATCGTCCGGTACCTCTGGAACTGGGATCAATGGGGCAATGGTGCGAACACAGATGTTGTGTCACCATCATCGTCCGGTACCTCTGGAACTGGGATCCATGGGGCATTGGTGCGAACACAGATGTTGTGCAAGACACAACATGCAACGATCTTCTTGCACGCGATGTCCGGGCTGTACAGGAGCTTTCCACCTGTGCCGTCCAGGCACCTGAAACGTGACTTCAACACGCCAAATGTGCGTTCAACGATGCCCTTGGTGCATTTGTGGGCCGCATTGTACTGCCTCTGGGCGGGTGTGTCCGGGACTCGGAGGGGTGTCATCATCCAAGGGCAGAGTGCATATCCTTGATCACCTGTGACAGTGCAGGGAGAAAAGAGACAATACTTGGTTCGGCAGGATGTGATGGCAGGCCCACTGATCCAGTGACGCCTGTGCTGGCTGTGTGTGGGCTGAGTGTAAGTCAGTCCTCAGGGAGTAGCTGGTGCTGGCAACAACTACAGCAGTCATCAGGCATTCTGAAATGCAGTGTCAGAACAACAAGGGGGAATGACTCGAATAGCACAGGGCTAATGGCCCCGGATGCACAGCGGCCGACACAGGCCCACCGCCATGAGACACTGACCTGCGGGAGACTGAGGTAGGGTCAAGAGGGCAGAGCAGGGCCTCGCATGTGTCATAGGTGCCTTCCGTGGAATGTCACGGGGGAGAATGGGAGGTCTACCCCGAGGGCATGATGCAGAGGGCACATGCCAGCTGTGTCTGGCAACATTGTGGATATGAATGCCACAGACCCATGCCAGACACTAAGTCCGTACCTGCCCGTTGCTGATGACAACCCCAAGGCCACAGGCTCAGACACCAACGATGTTTTGCCAGCAGGTGACAGTCACTCGTGGCGCACAGATTTAGTGGCACCACGTGTCGCCGGCTTGCGTTGAACAGGGTTAGTGGCACCACGTGTCGCCGGCTTGTGTTGAACAGGGTTAGTGGTACCACGTGTCGCCCGCTTGCATTGAACAGGGTTAGTGGCACCACGTGTTGTAGGCCTGCGATATGGAATTATGCCTCACTGATCGAAGGGAGTCTGGTGCTGTGGCCTCTGCCATGGACTTGGGGTCACTGACATTCAGGACTCAGGACACAGTTCCACATGTGGGGCCTACTGGTCCGAAGAGGACGCTGGATGAGTATGTTAATAAGTAAGGAGTGATGTGGGCCAGCGTCGGGGGGGACAGCGATAGTCTGCGGAGGCTGCAGAGGTCACGGGACTGGGGCTTAGAGCTTGCACCGGCACATGGTGGGCCTCTTTGACACACGACGGTGTCGGCAGGTGAGCAGTGCGGCCATGGTGCACTGGGGCGGGCAGGCCTGGTCTGTGCATCAGTGTCCTGGGGTGCAGCAGGCGCACAGGGTCACAGGCCCCACTGCTCACGGCGTCGGACTCGTGGCAGGCTGCGTGGCGCCGCACTGTCAGTGATGTTGGCCTTCCTGGAAGTGAACCACGCTTTGTGCAACAGTGTTTTTGACCACACCCCTGGCGTACTCAGGGCCAACTCACTACGCTCACACACACAGGGGGGGATGCAGCGTGTGACACTTCCGCTATCTGACCCACGGCCTGGGGTGACATGGTTGCGTCCACTGCTCACTACTCTCCAGTCACCAGCAGTTGTGGTCTGCATGGACATGTCTGTGGTTTGCATACCCATGTCTGTCCTGGACATCCACGCCTCACTTCTCGTTGTGTACATTCCCATTCACGGGTCACTTGCATCCTTCGCACATGGCTGCATTTCGCATCTCCACACATTCAGCTGTTGTGTTGATGCGGAGGATGGTTGTCCTTTTGAGCCTGTAGTGGGCAATGACTTCCTCTGGCGTTAGGTCTATGAGAGTGGTGTGTTTTCGGTAGGTCTGCTGTTCTAATCTGCGCTGCCTCTGATGTGGTCCGGGGGCGGGTTCGGGTCCTGGGGGTGGTGGAGGTGGGTGTTGTGGCCCTGTTGGGGCTCCGAGCTGCATGATGAGTAGCTCCATGGCGTTGTTTGTTCTTCGGGTGTGGCTGTGTGTGGGGCTCCGTTGCCTACTGCAGGTAGTCGTCCGTCTTTACACCTGCTTAAGGCAGGTGTTAGATACCTGCGGCTACCGCAGCTTATCGACTGTTTTTGGTTCACTTCGCAGATCTGGCAGTTTGTTGTGAAAGTGGTGTTGTGGTTTTTTCGTGTGTTTTTGCACGGGAACACCTACTCTGCATCACATTAGGGATAGTTGGTGGTGTCCACTATGGAGATGCATTTTGGGGCAGTTATCGCGGGAATACCGGTGATGTCTGCAGTTTGCACCAGCTTGTGAATGGGGTGTTAAATCTATCTCCACTTTTGATGCGTTAAGGTGGAGATGAATGGGAGATAAGTCCTTATGAATATGCCCCTTAGTGTTCAAAGTGCTGGAGCATGCAGAGCATCTTTGGCATTTGCAGTGTCCAAGAAGCAGTGGGAGGTCCCATAATCCTCTGACCGTTTCATCCCTGGTGTTGGTTTGTGGCCATGTAATGGCATGCACCAGATGGTGGAAAGGTTCTTACCCCTGCGGTATGAGAACAAGGGTGGTTCATTGAATGTATTGAGTGGGGCCAAGGTGTTCTAAATCTTGTTGATTTTTGAGAGTTTATTGCCGATAGGAGAAAATGCTGCCTTGTGGATTTGGGAGGCCGTCCTACCCCGTCTTCATGAGTTGTTTAGAACCTGGGCTGCCTCGCAGTTACCGCTCTCCTAGTCCTCCGTCACAAAGCTTAGACATTGCTAAGACAGCTGTCGCAATCCATCCCAGATCACGGCCTGTCTTGCCTTGGAGCAAACCACACACCCCGCCCACTAGCACATCCTTAGCCATCCGGTTGCCACCTTGCCCTCGGCATTCTGTCTTGTTCTCACCATCCCTAGAACCCATACCTGGGGACATGGCTGTCCATGTCCATCGCCTCACGCACTCACTCTTCCTGACAGTAGACCAATCACAGGCTACCGCTTATCATACTTACCTATCTTCCAGCATCACGCAACACGCCTCATACTGTGCTTTCTCCGCACATAGGTTTCAACAGGTGCATTCCAGCATCTTCCTGGATCTAACCCATTCTTGAATTCAAGTAAGTTCAATTCCACAACATATACTGGCGCTTTTATTCACACTCCACCTCTATGAGCCTAGCCACGCGGTATATGTCTGCTGTGCCCTTAATATGTCTCCCCTCTTTCTTCTCTTCCCTTCCCCTCCCCTCCTTTGTCTTTGGGCTCAAAATTCTTTTAACCCCTTTCTACTCTAACCTTACTGTCCTTCTTGGTCCACCAGTAGAATATCTATATATGGAAATGTATGTATCCTTTTATCCCCAGCACTGCAACCTCAACTAAACCGTAACCTTCAACCCTCGGTCTAGGTCCACTCTCTCCCCGCAGCTCTGCTGTGCCGTCTCTTGCCTCCAGACCCCGACCTCCTCCTTGGGAGGTTCGACGCTGCTGTCCGCTCCTGCGCCTGCTGCCCGTTCCAACTGGGACCAGACTGCCTGCAACCACCGTAACCTTTCTCAGCCATTTTTGTTTCTTCATTTTTCCCTGTTGTGCCACTGTCATTGTGCCTATCTGTGTCTTTCTCTAATTCCACCTGTTTTTATTTTCTCGTGCCTGCCTGTTCCTTTCGCCTTTTGCCGCTGCTGCCCCTGCGGCCCCTACCCCCCGGAATTCCCCCCGGGAATTCCCCCCCCGGGAATTCCCCCCCCGGAATTCCCCCTCAGGAATTCCCCCTCCGGAATTCCCCCGCTCCTGCCTCCCAGCCTCTCCTCCCTCCCACCTCCCCTACTTAATGGCGGCCGCTGCTCGGTCACGCCGCTGGCGTGCCAAAGGCACACCAAAGGCAAGCCTGTCTGCACCCGTCCGCGCCCCGACCGCGGCCAGAGCCAGGAACCCTGGACCTCCCACTACCCATCGCTATGACACACCACTCTCCTTGCACTCAACCCTGGAAGACTTAGAGAATACCAACAGGCCTCGCCGAACATGACCCACGGCCAGTTCTCCTGCCTCCACTGCCACCAGACCCTCACCGCTACCCCGGCCTCCAACACCGCCAACGCCAGCACCAGCGACACTCTAAGATGCACCCTCCTCAATGTACGCTCCATACACAAACACGCCATGGAAATCTGGAACCTACTCGACTCTCTCTCGCCCAACATCGCCTTCTTCACAGAGACCTGGACCAATGCATCCTCCTCGCCCGACAACAGCACCGCCATCCCAGACGGTTACAAGATCCAGAGGAAAGCGCCTCTACCAATCAGAAGGGGGCTCGCCATCGCCCACAAGAGCACCCTCTGCCTCACCACCTCCAGCGAAACCTTCCCCTCTGCCAAACACCTGCATTTCCAGATCCAGACCACCCCCAAAGCCACACTCCGAGGAACCCTTGTCTACAGACACCCCGGCCCCCGAACACCCTTCGCCACCACCATCACTGACTTCATCGCACCCCACGCTATTGCCTCAACAAACTACATACTCATTGGAGACCTGAACTTCCACCTCAACAACCCCAGCGACCCCAAATCCACTATCCTTCGTGACAACCTCGCCAGCATCGGACTTAAACAGCACGTCAACACACCGACCCACAAAGCAGGACTCACCCTCGACCCCATCTTCGTGGCAGGAAACAGCATCCAATTCAGCCACACAATGCAGCCGACATGGACCAACCACCACTGCGTACACTTCGCCATCAACAAACCCAAGGCACCCAAACCAGCCCCACACCCACCACGAAGGAACTGGAGCAAGGTTACCGACGTGCGACTTAACTCCATCCTCACCCGAGACAACCACACCTGGGCACCTGACGCAAATGACGCAGCCAGAGAACTCCACACCTGGATCTCCGACAGACAATGCCCCAGGAAAGCCGCCTGGCTCACCACCACTTTCCAAGAAGCCAGACGCACCTGCAGATGCCTGGAGAAGAACTGGAGAAAACCAAGACAACCGAAAACCACACTACCTACAAGGACACCATGACGGACTACCACAACCAGATCAGAGCCACCAAGAGGAACTTCATCCACAACAAAATCCTGGCCAACTCCACCAACTCCAAGGAACTTTTCAGTGTCATTCAAGAATTCACCAACCCACGCAGCGAAGCCACAGACCTCACCCCATCCCAAGACCTCTGTGACAAGCTTGGAACCTATTTCCACCTCAAGATCAGAAACCTCTATGACAACTTCATCGACCATTCACCAGGTGCCACAGATGGCCCCCCATCTCCCAGAAACACCAGCCAGCCCACCATCTCCAACTAGACACCGATCACAGCCGAAAAAACCCCTTCGACCATGCATCCACTCTGGGACCCCCACTGATCCCTGCTCCCCTCACATCTACCACAGAGATGCGGCTGCCATCGCAACCGAACTACAACGCACCATCAACACCACCTTCAAAACAGCCACCTTCCCAGATGACTGGAAGCAGGCAGAAGTTAGACCTCTGCTCAAGAAGCCCACAGCTGACCCATCCGACCTCAAGAACTATCGGCCCATTTAGCTCCTCCCCTTCGCAGCCAAAGTTGCAGAGAAAAAGTCAACAGGAAACTGACACGATTCATTGAAGAGAACGCCGTCCTCGACATGTCCCAATCCGGATTCTGAAGCAACCACAGCACAGAGACCGCCCTACTCGCTGCCACAGATGACATCCGCACCCTCCTGGACCAAGGCCACTCCGCAGCCCTCATCCTACTCAACCTATCAGCGGCCTTCGACACCATATCCCACCGCACACTAGTCACCAGACTACACGACGCAGGCATACAAGGAACAGCCCTGGACTGGATCCGATCATTCCTCACCGGAAGAAGCCAAAGGACCAGACTCCCACCCTTCCTCTCCGACCCCACGAAAATCACCTGCTGAGTCCCACAGGGTTCATCCCTGAGCCCCACCCTCTTCAACATCTACATGGCCCCCCTCGCAGCCATCGTCCGACAACACGGCCTCAACATCGTATCCTACACGGACGATACCCAGCTCATCCTCTCCCTCACCAAAGACCCCACCACTGCCAAACTCAACTTTCAGAAAGGAATGCAAGACGTCGCAGTCTGGATGACCAACAGCTGCCTGAGGCTCAACACTGAGAAGACAGAAGTCCTCGTCCTCGGTACCACCCCTTCTGCATGGGACAGCACCTGGTGGCTGACCGCCCTCGGAAGCCCACCTACCCCCTCAGACCACTCCAAGAACCTCGGCATCGTACTCCACTCATCGTTCACCATGAACGGACAGGTCAACACCGTCACCTCCAGCTGCTTCAACCCCCTTCGCATCTTCCGCAAGACCTTCAAGTGGATCCCCCCTGAGTCAAAGAAGACAGTCACCCACGCACTCATCACCAGCAGACTGGACTATGGAAACGCACTCTACGCTGGCATCAACAAGTCCCTACTCAGCAAACTCCAGACAATACAGAACACCGCCTCCAGACTCATCCTCGGCATCCCCCGACACGAACACATCAGTCAACACCTATGAAGTCTCCACTGGCTCCCCGTGGAAAAAAGAGTCACTTTCAAAATCCTCACTCACTCCTACAAATGCCTACACAACAACGGACCCAAATACCTCAACGACTGAATCAACTTCCACGTCCCCAAAAGAAACCTCAGATCTTCCAACCTCGCACTGGCCGAAACCCCGCGCATCCACAGAGCCAGAGGAGACGGAAGATTCTTCTCTCACATTGCAGCCAAGACCTGAAACGAGCTACCGGCAGACATCAGACGCGCCCCCTCCCTGAACACCTTCAGGAAGACCCTCAAGACCTGGCTCTTCGGCTAAACAGATCTGCGGACCCCCCTCAGCGCCTTGAGAGCCTCACGGGTGAGTAGCGCGCTTATAATTCCCTGATTGATTGATTGTAACCTAGTACTAATGATGGCCTAACAATTCTGCAGGCCGAAACTCCATCGACTTCCACAGCGGAACTTCTGGCGCCCCTCTTTACGGATAGCCCACTTATTTTTGTATTAATGTATCATTAACTGTCTGGGTATCCCAAATATGTAAAGAATTTTAATCCCACATGTCTTTTGTCGCGCCCATCACCATCGCTGTATATACCACGTCACGTGTCTCTTGCGGCATCACCGAACTTCACGAGCACTTGTGCACAGTATTTTGTAGGTTACATGTCATTTAATGTAACGCAGTGCTACCATCTCATGTGCTTGTACATATGAAGTTTAATATGTTCAACATGCTTATCGATTGAATTATAATTTACCTTTGCATGAAAATGTCTCCCTGTTTTCTCCCCCTCTGGATTTAATCCAACGTGACTAATTGCGCCACATGTACTTGACCTTAAAATAACACCCCTGCTTGAGACACTGTTGTTTGTTATAGCATCGGTTTTGGCAGCGGTACGACGATGCGTGGAGATTCTTCAGAAAAACTTCCGCAAGAAGAGCGATGCGTCAATTGTCTTGTAGTTGTGTTGCTTTTCCAGATCTCAACAGCAAGAACAACCTCCAGAGGCCCAACACAGTCACAGGCACCTCTTGGCAGGTCAGAACTCCCAGCAAGGAAGTTCAGGGGAGCTGGGGTGAAGTCTTTGTGTACCTGAGACTTGAGAACAGGAGGCAAGCTCCAACTCAAGCCCTTGGAGATCTTCCTCAAGCAGGGGGACACAGCAAAGTCCTTGTCCTGTCCTTGGCAGAAACAGCTACTGCAGGCCAACCATAGACAGCACACAGCAAGGGGGCAGTACTACTCCTCAGTTTCTTCACCTCTTCTCCTTGGTAAAGGTTCCTCTTGATTCCAGATGTAGTATAAAGTTCAGGGGTTTTAGGTCTAATACTTATACCCAAAATGTATTTGTTCTCTTTGTGCAAGGGTCTTTGAGCCCAGTCCGAACCAGTTCTGTCCACTCTGGTGCAGCTGCCCGACAGGAGGTGGAGACAGCATTGTGTAAGGCAGACAGGCCCTATTCAGGTGCAAGGGAAATCTCCCACCACTCTAAACAAAGACCTGACCTATTCAGTTGCTAGTGAGAACTCTTCCCCCTACTATGAATGCAGCCCAGGTCTATTCAGCCCAGTCCTCACTCATTTAGGAAGGTCAGGACACACATCGCAACCCCCCGTGGCTGTCTGTGAGAATGCACCTCCCCAGCTCCTGTCACTCCAAAACCAGACATTCAATACACCAACAGGCAGAGGCACACAGAATGGTTAAACAAGAAAATGCCTACTTTCTGAAAGTGGCATTTTCAAACACACAATTTAAAAAACATCTATAATAGAAGATGTGTTATTAAATTCAGAGAGCCTAAACTTTATTCCTCTATCATGTCCCAATCGGAAGGTATACTTGTAAGATGTTACACAGTACTCCCATGTTATCCTACGAGACAGATAGCCTATCAATAGTGAAAAACAAAATTGGTAGTATTTCACTAACAGGACATGTCACCCACACCAGTACATGTCCTACCTTTCGCATACACTGCACCCTGCCCATGGGGGGTACTTTGGGTCTACCAAGAGGGGTGCCTTACATGTAAGAAAAGTGAAGGTTAGGGCCTGGCAAGTGGGTGCACTTGCCAGGTCGACATGGTAGTTTAAAACTGTGCGTAGACACTGTAGTGGCAGGTCTATAATACCTTTTCCGGGCTCCTCATGTGGGTGGCCCCCTAGTAGCATTTGATTTACAGGCCCTGGCACACTCATTGCACTTTACTAGGGGCTTACCAGTAAATCAACTATGCCATTCATGGATAACTAATTATGTTCACAATTTATACAGGGAATATATGCACTTTAGCACTGATTAGCAGTGGTAAAGTGCCCAGAGTCCTAAAGCCAACAAAAACAGGTCAGAACAAAATAGGAGGAAGAAGCAAAAAGTTTGGGTATAACCCTGCAAAAAGGCCATTTCCAACACTGACAATTAGAGAACTATACCGAATTATAAGCAATTACAGAAAGGATGACTTGGCTAATCTAGCATGCAAGTGGACCTTTAAGATTGGTCAGGCTATTCTACCAGAAGACATTTCTGACGCCTTTGACATTATAACTACCTCAGTGGTCTCAGCCAGTTTAAAGCTCCAGCAATATAATACCCTCTGTATGTGAAGATTAATAAGCGAGTTATCAACAACTCTAGTAATAAGTGTTACATGATCATATACAGACCAGCTACTATTTCGCATAACACCTCAATTTTCAAAAATTGGCATTCACTTATTCTTTTGCAATCCTCAATTTTTATAAATTATAAGAACTCACCAGCTTGTAATGTTATCTTCAGTAAATTATGGTCACCCACCAATCCCTTTCTCCTGAATGAAAAATATTTGAGGTATCATCCACTTCACTATGAATTGGTGCAGTTTTTATTCTGACAACTTTTGTTTAAAAAAAAAAAAATAGGACCAATGTATCTATCAAGTAATCCTTACATGGTCAGGCCTCTAGGGATTTCAAAAAAATTCAAACATCTCACCTAAAAATGCCTTCGTTGTTGCCTTCCACGGGGTATGTGAGTGTCCTCCAATCAATACTTTCGACCCGGTGTACAAGGGGACAGAATATTCAATTACTCCCTACAGGGAATCTTCAACAATGGATATGACCCCAACCCTGGAGGGACAACATAATTCCCATTAAAAATATGTTAGGCACGCTTTATGTGCTTTCCAAAACATCCTACCCTAACCTTTACCTATAAATAATCGTTCTGCTCTCACCACATTT
The DNA here is from genome assembly GCF_964204655.1 of Triturus cristatus. NCBI lineage: Eukaryota > Metazoa > Chordata > Amphibia > Caudata > Salamandridae > Triturus > Triturus cristatus. The sequence goes on from NC_140590.1 coordinate 807,939,831, forward strand.
GAGGAGCGCTCCCCACTCCAATATATTTCTATGTACCACCTTCCGAAAGTCTAAAGGTTTTTTCTTTTGGAAAACAGTAAAATAAAAAAGAAGGCAATTCAAATATGAGATTCCTCAATATAGCTTTCTATAGCCCAAATATGCTGTATTACACTTCTCATTACATTATTATTCAAAACTACCCTGGGCAAACTATGTCATTTTTTTCCTTACACTGGACAAAATTATCCTCCTAACCGGATTCTATGAAACTATTTCAAAAATGTCGTTCGGGGTCACCTCCCAAAAACGAAATACCAAATGCGATACACACAGCAGTCAGCATATATAACCTAAATTCAAAACACCTTTACGACCAACACATATCTACCTAAAAGTCTAAAACAAATCTTGTCAAAAATAAATTTATATGTATCTTCTTGTGTATAAAAACATCACATAACACCTAATCAACTTTACATAGTAAAGAAACGTTCCAATTCTTCTCCACTGTGCAATCCACGGCTGAAGGTATTTGTAGTGATCGTCCGATCAGCATTCTAGTGTTTCTCCCTGCTGTACCACACACTGAACACCCACCCACCACAGGCATCACCAGCCAGGTGACCCTGATAATAAAAGGGGCTGAGCGCACGTGCTCTGGGCCAGTTATCCACCCATACTATCTGTGTCCATGTAATCCTTTTACGAGTATGTGGGCCTAGCGCCCGCCAACTCTACATTGGCAACGAGGGGGCTGTGCCCATGCGTGAAGCAGCCCAACAGTGGTGGAAAAGGGGGAGAGAGCTGCCCGTGTGAAAGGCACCCCCTGCGAGGAGGCGCGCCGCCCGCCATAAGGCCTGTGGAGCATATGAAGAGCCCTGGGCCTGCATGAAGTGCAGAAGGTGATCGGGAGCCCATCCCGCACCGGCGTGAAGACCCGAGGGGCGTGTGAAGTGCCCTGGGGTGAAGGTGAGGAAGTTGGGAGCCCACCCCGATCCTGTAGTGCCTGCAACTGAGTGCACCTCCTTCCCCCCAGCGACCAAACGCCGGATGCGCCGTACTGTCGGGGGGCGTGAGAAAGAGCCCTGGGGGTGTGAACGAAGCCGAGCAGGAGCCCACCCCTCGTCGGATGAGCCCTGCCTGCGAAAAGGCGATGTAAAGCCCGGGAGGGCAGATGAAAGACCAGGTGGGGCCGGACTGCTGAGACGCCGGCCGGTGCCGAGTTCGTGAGTCCGAGTGAAGCCCAAGGAGTGGGTCAAAGGTGAAGAACTGCGGGGGGACTGCGAAGAGAAGGGACCCTGAACAATAGGAGGCCAGCGGGAGCCCACCCCGCATCGGCGGCCAACCCGTAGTGAGGCCACGCAGTTCACAAGCAGCAGCTCAGACCCCCAACCAGTGCAGCGCATGAACTGAATGAAGCTACTGCGGGTGGGAGGTGTAACAGAAGGGAGAATGCATGCGACCCGCGGCAGATCGGAGCGGCCCAGACCCCCCCCCCCCCTGCAGCCTGTGGAGAGTGAGGCCTGTTGCGAAGAGCGCAAAGGAGTTAAAGAGACTTACCGGGAGAGAGTCCCTGGAGGTAGGCGATTGAAGAGCAGCCGTTGGTGGTAGTGCCCCGCCCCCAGGGACAGTGCGCGCGTGGCTGGCAGCCACGGGAAAGACATAACAGGCTATGTATGGCCCCAGCGCGACCAGAGCAACTGAGAGCGCCAGGAGCGGCCGCAATAACTCAGCCCAGGCAGCCTTCAAAGTTAACGGCGAAAGTGCAAGAGGGCTACAGGGCGCGTAAATGACTATGGCCGAGAGGCGCCCAGGTCCTATGTGCACCGAATGAAGAAAAAATGTACTACAAAGCAAAAACAGAAACGCTTACCGGGGAAAAAGGACAAGGTCTCTGGCAACCTGCAGGTATCCCGGGCGGTGGCGGTCAGAAGAAATACCCCACCCCTCCATGTGGTGCATGTAAAACCATCAGGTCCCCGGAACGAGGCCTGCAGCAAGTGTGAAGCCCCTGAGGCTGATCGGAGCGCTGCGGCGAAATGGAAGGAGCAGCAGCGCCACCTGGTGGACACTTCTTGCTACCGCACTTGGGAATAAAAGCGATGTAGGTAGAACAGCCCTGCAACAAGGGGGCAAATACTGACACGTGCCGGAGACTAGTGCCACAGCTGGCTAAGGAAGGGAGCCATGTCCCATTCAGAAGGGAAAACAGAAGTGTGGACAGCAAACAAAGCTTGAATGAAGGGACAGGCAGACTCCCAAGACTTAGTCATTTCAGTGTGGGAGGAAGTAAGCGAGCCCCATTCGGCAAAGGCAACTGGAGATGCCTGGGGGTACCAAGCAGGAGGGGGAAAAAAGCCAGGCAGACAAAGACTACCTGCATGCCGCATCAGTCTCAAAGCTAAGCAAGCGAGAGAGCCATATACCCCAATGCAGCAAAGAAACACTGAAAGCAATACTGCATCCACCCCAGCGAATGGTGTGCAGGACACTGGCAGGCAAGGAACATTGGAGGTAGAGGACACTGAGACGTGCGTGAAGGTATGCGGTGATGCCCACTGGCGGGAGATGGTCACTGCAGCAGTAAGGAGGACAGGGAAGCACTGCACGCGGCAACTGGGCAGAAGCGGAGACAACAGACCAAAGTAACAAATCTCAGAAGGGACAGAAGGGCGCAATCAGAAGCGCGCTGAAGCAATGCGATGGCGGAGAGAAGACGAAGAAGTGGTTGCGCAGACCACCAGAAGCCGACCTACACGACGGTTGCAAGGAAGAAGCCGACCAGCCAGATGGTCACAAGGAGCAAGAAGACGATCAGACAGATGGTCGCAAGGAAGAAGAAGCCGACCTGCCAGACGGTCGCAAGGAGGAAGAAGCCGACCAGCCAGATGGTCGCAAGGAGGAAGAAGCTGACCTACCAGTTGGTCGCTAGGAGGAAGAAGCCGACCTGCCAGTTGGTCGCAAGGAGGAAGAAGCCGGTCTGTCAGATGGTCGCTAAGAAGAAGAAGCTGACCTGTCAGTTGGTCGCAAGGAGGAAGAAGCCGACCTGCCAGATGGTCGCAAGGAGGAACAAGCCGACTCGCCAGATGGTCGCAAGGATGACGCCAACCTACAAGAGGTCAGAGAGGGAAGAGATCTGACGAGAGGTCTGACAAGAAGAAGGAAGAGATCTGACAAGAGGTCTGTGAAGTGAATGACCACGGAGAGGTCCGCGAAGAGGACCAGGAAGTGACAGAAGAGAAGTTTAAAGACATTAACAAGAAGTCAGAAGTAATCAAGCGAGAGAAGGTCGCGACGACAGGTCCAGGCTCAGACCGAGGTGAAGGCAGTGTCCTAGGGGAGGACAAGACCAGGGAGACACGTGTAGAGTGCACGCTACACGGAGAGGCCTGGTTAGGGCAGACCATCATGAGAGAAGACCGGACCGCGACGCGAAGGAAAGAAAGAGAAACCAGAACTCGAGTGGCAAGATGCCATGGCGAAGGAAGAAAAGCAGAGGAGAAGAGTAAAGAGGTGTGCGTGACAGGTCAACTCACACACCAGAAGGGAAACACCCGAAGGGAAAAGTGCAAAGGTGCATGAACATCGGAACACAGTGTCTGGAGAACGTCAGTATCACTGGGAGTACACATCTACTTGCGAATCCCAAGATCACCCGGTGATGACAGAGGCGAGCAGGCCGGTCCATTGGTAACAACCACCTCTGGTATGGACCGTACACAGGACCGTGGATATCCAAGGGGCAGAGGCCTCTGGGACACCGGTGGCAGCGGGTCCCGACACGCGAGATGGACTGTTGAAGCTCACTCTGGAAATCCTGGGAGGACAAAAGTAACATGCAAAGGAGCAAGTGCCAACAACACCCTTTCAGGTGGAACTTAGGACACACAGAGGTGACCCGTAGCGACTCCTCCAACCTGATTGGAGCGACACGGCAGAAGTCCACCGGTCCAGTGGAAGCCTAGCAGAAAAGGGCCTCCGGATCGTCCGGGGAGAGGGGATACCCACGATAGAGGGGCAGCCGTGAGAGGGACATCCTGCAACTGCAAATCCCGTCGGAGGTAAAGAATCACCAGATGGAGAAAGTACTTCACCCAGGACTGTACAGTGGAAAATAACACATAACTGATCCACCATCAGTCCATCTGCACTTTTACTGGATGTGGAATAGGAAGAGAGAGACTGTAGATCACACTTCCACGTTGCAAATCCAAGAAAGACTAAATCTACAGGGCACCCTGACATCGTGCCAAGGAGAACTAGTAGTCCTGGCTGCAAGGATACCATCATCGGCGGTTGGCCAGCAGTGGAAGAGACTACGTGGAAGTCATTGTTATTGTGTTGCATTTTGTTTACAAATTATATTCTCTCCCACAGGTTCGGACTTCATTGTTTTGACCTTTATTAGAGTTTGGGAGGGATGTATTGATCGTCCGATCAGCATTCTAGTGTTTCCCCCTGCTGTACCACACACTGAACACCCACCCACCACAGGCGTCACCAGTCAGGTGACCCTGATAATAAAAGGGGCCGAGCACACGTGCTCTGGGCCAGTTATCCACCCATACTATCTGTGGCCGTGTAATGCTTTTATGAGTATGTGGGCCTAGCGCCCGCCAACTCTACAGTATTGAATTTTGACAGCTGCTCTCTAATTTTTCATGTTTTTTTCAAAATTTCCTCCTCTCTTCCTTACTGTCAGTTATTCTAATATGAACCAAAGGAACTCACTTTCCCCATGTCCCTTTTCAAGAAAGTGGTCCCCTAACAGGGCTTTTGCCTTCCTTGTTCTAACCAGGGGCGTAACAAAGGCCCCCGCAGTCCCCGCAGTGCGGGAGGCCCCGAGCTCCAGAGAGCCCCTTCAGCCCATTACCCAGTCAGCAGAGTGTGGTCGGAGGGGGCCCCCTTCATGCACTTTGCAGGTGGGCCCCATCAAGTTTTTTTATGCCACTGGTTCTAACGGCAGACCTGCGTTCAATAATCCTAACTAAGAATACACAACTAGTTTCACCAACATAACCTAGGCCACGTGGACATATGATCAATTATACCATGCTTTTACTCTGGTAATTCATGATAGTTTCATGTGTGACCCCCTGACAGGACACCTTAGTATCTCTTATACCGTGTCGGCATGCATTTCACCCTCCACATCTATAGGTGGCAATAATTTTTCCAATATTTACATCTACTTGTATCTGGGGTCTTTTTTCTCTAAATATATAGACCAATTTATTCCTGCGATTTCAATTTTTCTGAAAAGGAAGCAATGGTCTCTCCTATGTAACCTTGTCCTCACTCTTCAAGATATTCCAATTCCTATTGATTACATTATTTCTTCTGTGCCTCTGACTCCCGGCAAACACTTAAAGACGAACTGAGGTAAGACAGTCTGCAATCACTGCACAGCGATCTTTCTCTCCTCGCTGGGGCACTGGGGCACACATCTGGGACAGCACTGGAAAGGACTACAGGCCAAGGGCGGGCTCGTCCAAATTGGAGCCCGGAAGAGGTGAGGCTGGGCCTGCTCTCTTGGTTTTCTGACTTGGGATTCCAGGGAACCAAGTGTTGTTCCCTTGCTTGGTGAAGTTACCTGAAGGTAAAACTTTTTCTTTTCCGTTGCAAAACAAATAAATATTATGGAGAAACGGAAAACTACACCTGCCCTAAAACCCACTAATACCACTCTGGACGGTTTCCTTCAAAAAGCAGTGGGGGCCATTATTAAAGAAATAGAGCTGGCAGAGCGAAGACTTTCACTAGCTCCCCTCCCCGATTTACCCCACTCCACCAATGTTCACACCCGCACAGACTTGAGAGGGACAATGAGCCTAGAACTCAAGCACCTCTTTCGCCCACTGTTACAATTGTGAATCAGGTTGGATCATGTGCTATACATGATGCAAATGAGCATGCCCCTAATCCTACCTCGGAGAAGAGGGACCGTTGCCAACAATAGGGGGAAAAGGAAACGAATTGAAACAGCAGGGGTTGATCACACACCGAAGGGTCAATCACCGAGGGTCAAGAAACCTAAACAAAACCACTTATTAGGTAAAGTAGGTAGAACACACATGAAGGCAGAAAGAGGGGCCATACCAGAAGATTCAGACATCGCCCTCGAAAAAATCAGTAAACTAGTATCAGAAGTGCTAGCCCCTATTTCAGCTTGATTAGTCGTATTGAAGAGCAGCTCTCCTGTATGTTACAGGATTTAAATAAGAACCCTGTAAACAACTCGCAGAGTGCTAAGGCCAGCCACTAGAGTAGCACAGACAGGAGCATTGAAAATGTTCCCAAGTGTTTCTCTTATGGCCCCAATAAGTTCAATACCGATTTTACATAAGGGTGAATCTTTCCGAGAGCCCCCCCCATCCCTCGGTCCAGACTCCTTGGGAACGTGTGTCACTTAAGAATAACCTAAAGTTGGGATACGGAGTCTCCAATCGATCGAGACCAGACTTGCTAAATGGGGGTGGTTCCCAACAAAGAAACCTATATGCTAACCCCCTAGCATATAGTTTCTCAAGCAGGGAGGGCGCAAAAGACACATTAAATTTACCACAGATATTACACCTTACACACAGATCCTGACGGGAGTTCCCCATCCCTCCCATGGCCATCAAGAAAGCTGTGAAAGCCTTATCAACAAATCATCCCACTGGTGTTTTAGTAAAATTACATCCCAGATAAACTGGTTTGATCACATCATCATGGCAAGTCGGGTGAACTAGTTGGGTCATACGTTTAAATCTGTTGAAGGGGATTGTGTGGTTCTTAATTTTATGGACCCCAGGTGTGTCCATTTTTTTTTGAGGCACCTCAAAGATTCACCTGGTGAGAATGAATTGATAAGGGTTTACCACCTGGGTTTTTTCTATCCTCCCCATCAGGGATTTAGTCGGAGGCAAGGGTCCCTCCGTATTGGCTTGAAATCACACTCTTTCACACAGCCTCACTCATTCACCCACCCGAACTGCTATGATGCCCTCTCAGGCCTTACCAACATCGATTGACTACATACTCAATCCAGACATGCAGCTGAGAAGGGTAGGCTGGGTCTGCATTGTAATAACACAGGGAGAGTCTCATATGAAGGTGAGCCTGGTACTAAAAGGCTTGTGCACCCAGCTGGTGCTACACTGCATATACCCCCCTTAGGTTGTCCGGGATCGCTCGCTCGCAGCGGTGCAGTATGACAATAATTTTACGGGCTCCCACTTTCAAAATTCACCAGCCGCCACTGGATAATGGGCTTGATAATATGCCCTTGAGAATTCCCATAGAAGTCCATGTTCTGGTGTCAACATGGGCTTCTATTGGAATTCTCTGCGGCATATTATCAAGCCCATTATTGCCGCTTTAGCGGCAGTTTTCTGCCGCTAAAGTGGCGATAATTTTAACGCCATGCTTGATAATATGCCCCGTAGTAACTTATTTTTGTCAGTTGGTTTACTGAATACTTCAACTTCTAAATGCTCTGAGACTTCCTAGACAGAAATATCAAGGAAATCACATTTGTATTTACTTTTGCTAGCCAGGAATTCAAGATTGCTACCACACAAGTTCAGACATGTAATATACTTATCCAATTGAGGGTGGCTATTATTTGTAGAGTTCACAAAACGTGCTGATACATTTTTATAGGCCCGATCTGCAATACACTGGGGATCTGTATATGTTATTCAATGAGACCAGATGACATAAAAAGTAGATGACCAATTGTATCATCTCATATGATCTCCACCATGTTATGTATATATATATATATATATATATATGTGCTGTATATACAATTGTGTGATTATATATATGGAATTTTTAATGTGGAATACTCTTATTGTGTTTATATTAAAAAGACAGGTAAACATGAGAGACTGTGCCTTGCACTAAAGAGATAGGGCTGCTCGTTTGGAGGAGTGACAATTGACAATGCAAACACATTTGAAAGAAATGACGTGATCTGACCTATGGGTCTCCTCATGTAATGATCTTTCACCTAAGCCAATGTGAACTTGCACCTGTTATGACTCTCGCCCTTTGTGATAGGGCTCTGAGGTTTGCGCAGCCCTCCTAAGTACAACAGTTCGCATGTTAGATTAGCATACGGTAAAAAATGCCGCATCACCGCATTTTAAGGTCTAAATTAATCAGCATATCAGCTGCGCACAACCATGCACGATCGCATAATTTTTTCCTTTCTTGATGTATCGGAGATTGTATCGCCTAAATTCCATATGGAGACAGTCAGGAGGTTAGACTCAGCCAAGCAACTGCAGCTTCCTCTTTGGAGTGCCCTGCACTGTGATTAGAGTGTAACTCCATGACCTCCACCCGTCTGTCTCAAGTGCATGACCAACCATAACAAGCAGGGGTGTTCTATGAATTGCCAGGTTCATGGGACATCTGAGGGACTGCAGGGGAGCGTTCATCTCATCTACCGCTGCGCATGTGAAGGGGTTGCGCCGAGTTGCACAGGCCCACTGAGTACAGTTCTGGAGAACCAGGCGCCTCCTGAGTCAATTTTCAGCGCTATCAGATTTGTATGCACTGTGCCTGCTCTTTCCCTACGGGCTGAACTTATAGGCCGGTGCTTCTGGACCCCATCTGTGCTTCGAGGCGCATTGATTTCCTCTCAGCTATTACAGAATGTTTCTCCTCTGGGTTAGGCATCCCTCCTGCTCCCCACCTCATTCAGTCAGTGCACTTCAACATCCTCCGCACTGAAAGCAGGCAGCGTAAAATAGAAACGGGCAGTACATACATGGTCGGGGAGATGCACAGGCAGCAGCGCAACATAAGGCGACCAGCTCACCCTTCTGACAGAACCAAGAGCCTCGCCATCTGGGATTGTCAAGGCTGCCACGTGGCTGTGGCTGATTTTACGCCTTCTTCAGTCCCGCGCATACATTATTCCAGCCAGTATGCTGAATACTGGAACATTTAATCCTCAAACTCTTAATTGGAAAAGTGAAACCACAAGTTCCAGAGTGCAATGCAATATTGGTTAAAAAGCTATGGATAACAGAAGGTGGCACAAGTGATGAGACCACTTGTCAGATGTAGAATGTTCACGTGGCTTTCATCAATGAAAAGCAAGCAGCAGAAACTTCATTAATTGCTGAATGCTGTTAATTTCAAGTGACTTCGCATTTTTAAATACAAACAATCAGGAAGGAACAAATGACTTCTAACTTCCTACTGGCAGGCTTTGGATAACTTGTCAGGAGAAAAGGAAGAACAATATAACACTTTGGGATTAAGCATATCTTCAATGTTTTTTGCACATAAAAGTAAAGACCTGACAAATGTATGTAATATTTGCAAGGACATTATTTAAATTAAAAAAAAGCCAGCAAACCAAATTGTTCCGTCTTTACATTAAAAGCTTCAATGAATAGAATATGTAAGCCTCAGTAAAGCAAAGATCTCAAGTAACTTCGTATCAGATACGTCTTCTGTTTTTTTATTTTTTGCAGTCTGGTTCTTGTAGGTTTGCTTTCCCCATAATAGATGCAGAAAACAAGAACCAGAATGTGATGAATAAATGCAAACAGGATCGACTACTCACACCTCAAATAAAATAATATGTGGATACTATGTAAGGTCTAATGCAGTAAGCTCGTGGACATCAATGGGGATTGTGAGCCAAAATTTCCACTACGTATGTTTGTGTTTTCATATTAGTAGTTCCCAACGTTTGACTATACAGCCGCATTGGTTATTTTAGTTTATCTCATTTATAACAAGGTAGCTACTGATACTAAAGTGATGTAAGGTCTAAGGCCTGCAAGAAAGAGGACCAATCACAAAATTTCACTGGCAAATGATTGTGACTGCAGATGGCATTCAGGGACGTACAAGTGGCAAGGAACTGTTGATACGTACTCTGACTCCTAGAGGAAGGGCTATATCTGCAGGAGAACCCACCAGTGGAAATTCATTTATTATAGGGATACTCTATATATGGAAATACCACTGGTGGAGTCTTAGGGGCCAATTCCGATCTCGTTGCGAAAGTCCTTCAGCTGAGTCGGATCCGGAGTGCTTTCTGATCGACTCGCACTCCGGGGCTCCGAACGCCCGAGTACGATGCGAACGCGTGCTTACGGACACGGGTCACTCGGAGCCCCATTAAAGTCAATGGGAGCCTGTTGTACGACGTGACAAAAAAAGTATGTTGCTCATAAGGGTGCCCCCTGTAGTGGGGACGCATCTGTGCCACCCGCACCGTACATGCACGTGTTGGGGGACCCTTGGGTCCCCCCCTGTGATCGACTCGTAAGGCTACGGATGAAGGGGGGTCCGGCGCGGACCCCTGAAGCAAGCTTCCCAGAGCTTTTATGAGTCGGAAACTGTCTCAATCTGGCTGTCCGAATCGTGCATCGTAGTGGCTCGGTCGGAAATCGCCTCTATTGCATGACACGGTTTGCTTACGGCTGACACTTACGGAGTGATTCGGACCTGGAAACGTCTCAGTCGGCGATTTCACGTTTCCCGCATCGTACTTGCTCGCTCATACAGTTGTACGAGTTGATCGGAAAACATGCGTCCGGCTCATACTTTTCCCGGCCGGATCACATTTGAAGCTATTCCGAGCGAGATCGGAATCGGCCCCTCAGTGTAATGTTATCCGCTCTTGACAAAGTGTCACACATAATGCCTGGAAATGTCACACGTTGGTACACTTTCAATATGGAAATGTCACACATAAGCAAACTGAAACTTGACAGCTATGTTAGTGTGGGAGTATGGGAATCGGTTAGAGCCCTGTAATATGTTGTAGAACCTTGTAGTTGAACCTCCATTACTGTAGGTAGAACTTTGTTTTGCTGTGCTATTAAAGTACTTCTTTTCTTATTAACACAAGCACTCAGCTGTATGGTTGTTTGAGTGTTCAATTCTGAGTGTCTCCCCCACAATACTGACAGCTCGCACTCACTAACCTGAGTGTCAAGAGTCAAGTGGAGAAAGGGTGTACTTAGCCAATTTTGCACAGCCATATCAGGACAGATTCCTGGACTCCAGAGGCAAACTATCGCAAGCCCATAGTTGTAGCCCAGTAGGCCCTGCCTGCCATGTGGCCCCTATTCCGACATCCCTTTGCCCTGCCCTCCCTTCCCTTCTCCTGGTCTTGAAGGGGAACTATTTGCACTTACTTTCTGTAACTCATTAAAGGAGACATCATTTTATACAGCCTTAGTTGCAACCTCTCTGTTCATCCAAGGATATTTATATGGTATTACACAAAGTTCTTGGCTATTTGCTTTTATCTTGCCTATCTTTCAGCGGTGGCTACACAGCTAAGTCAGAGGAGCGTCGTCCCACTGCATCTGAGCAGTGCAACAGACGAAACATAAAATAATAATAACAGGATATTATCATTTTATTTTTCTCTGTGGAGCCAGGTTGGGCGAGGCTGGACTTCTGTCACAGTGCAGAAGGAGAAATGGTATATCCACCTTAAGTGCGCATGACAGTTTGGCCGTCCGTCTTGGGCCGGCCAAACAGTCATGCGCAGTTAGCATGTTCTCCACCGGGCTGTAATGCACAGCCTGGGTGGAGATCATACACAGGCTTGCAGTCCCCGTTCGAACATTGAACCAGGGCGATCAGACCAATCACAACGCTGCTGCTTCTTGCTTCCGGGAGTGAGTAAGAGTAGAGGACGACGAGAAGCGTGTGTCATGAACAGGTAAGTGATCTTTATTTTTATTATTCATTCCCCCCCACCCCACCACCCCCCTTCTGCATCAGCCGTCACTGCTATTTTTACAAAGACCCATGCGTTTTTTCACAGCAGTGTAAGGGTCCATTAGAACTGCGCAAAATCTTGAGTGATTACGGATGCTATTGGTGTCTGTCGGATTTCAATTAGAAAGAGGAAAGAAATATGGGTGCCATTCATTCACCCTTCTCCTTTTTTCGAATTAACACTAGCCTCGAGCAATTCTTAAAAAAAAAAAAAATTAAGGGTTTGAGAGTAAGAGGCCTAGAATACAAGAAAATCTAATTTGCCCAGGCTCCGTGCATACATTCCAAAAATGGAGGAAAAAATATACAGAAACGCGTGGTTATGCCACTATTCCAAATTTAAAACAGTCCGGATGACGACAACTTCCCCAAGCTGTCAAGAGGAGCAAACTAGTTCTCTGAATATGAAGTCACAAAGGGATGAAATTAAATATCTGGAAATAGTAATGCAGAACATGTTTCTCGGTCGACACATTTAAATATAAGTCCACTAACACAAAGGATTGAGTATGACGTCAAGAGTTGGGGGGTGCCAGAAATAGTTGCATTATGAAAAATAGTTTAATCCTAATTATCCCCTGATACTTCTCTGTCTCTCAAGCAGCCTGACATTAATAACTAATTGAAACTGCTTTTCATAGATAAACCCACATTTGGACCTGTTGCTGTGAACCGAAATAAAAAAGCACACAGTTTATCCTAGAGCTTGGAGATTCCTCTCAACAAAAGTAGTTTTAGCTTGACTTCCTACCCTAGGATGAAATCATGAAACAAGACTGCTGATGGCTGCAAGCTAAAGATGTTCAACAAGATTCTGAAATGAGTACATCTTTTTATAGCACGAGCAGCAATGACTGACAAGTCAACCAACTTTGCACTGCACCGAAAGGCTCACAGGCTACATGTACGAAGCATGTTTGCATCCGCAAACGGCCCAATTCTGTGACTCGGGCCTTTTGCCACCACAAAAATGCTTTTTGTAATGTACAAAGCCCAATCTGCTATTCGGTAACTTGTTACCGAATAGCAATTTGGGTTTTGCAAATCGGTATTTGGAAGGGGCGTGTTAAGGGCGTCCCTTCCTAATACCAAATTGGAAGTGGTATCTACGAATGTTTTGTGACTGAAATGTGTTAGCAAAACATTCACAATTTACTGCCAATTGAAAGTTGGTGCAAAGGGGAAGAGGTCCATGGGGCACCCCAAAAACTATTGAAAAAGCCTGAAGTGGAACATTTAACACTAGATCATAGGTATCACATTCGAACAACCCATGATATTAAGGACTAGGGCAAATCAGTTTTCCAAAACATCAGGTCCAGCAAATGAATATAGTTTGTTGAAAAGATGTTGAAACAAATTAAATTAACAAGTTCTCAGAACACACGCATCTCAATAGCCATCAGAGTGCAAATAAAAAATATAGAAAACAAAATAGATTGTTTCCTGCTTTATACTTATAAAAAATAACAACTTGAAAAAAGCTTCTCTCTATATGGTTGAATTGTAAGTAATGCTGAGAAAACTGCATGGTAAATTTACTGATAGTGACGGTCACTCCTAATGCCTAGGCTCTCTCCACTTATGTATTGCTCCTGCAATACCGGTTGCAGAACTGGATAAGGATTGTGTAGCAGTTCATTATAAAGCTTGTACACACAGACAAGCATCATACTTGAACAACTCTACAGTTCCTGCACAAGTCTACACACTTACCAGTCCATTCATTAGGGAGACAATCAATGGATTGTTTTTGGCCCGTTGCTCAGGAGTTACCAAACACCTTACATCGGAGAAGGGTCAGGAGCAGGAAAAGTTAAAGTCAGTTAGTCAAAACTGTTTATTTCGGATAATATAGTCATAAAACATACAAAAATGATAGCATAATAAATTCGGGTTTAATTGTATAAAATATGAACATTTGAAATTGCGGAATAAACACATATCTGAAATGCCATTGTTTTTTAAAAATGCACAGTTACGTAAAAGGCAACAAATCCTCTAGGTGGCAAGCAAAAAGTGCGAGATGGCGAAGGTAATCAAGGTAGACTTCTTAGATTTACACTTTCAGTAGGTTCTCATGATTATCCTCACCACAGGGGCATATCAGCAACAACCAGCGATAATGATCGCTAAGCGCGCCTACCGCAAGCATAATTATCGCCGGCTATCGCTGGACTAATTCGCCGAGATAGCGCGTTATCATCAACGCTTATCTCCAGTGCGATAACAAATCCAGCGATAGCGGCAAAATGTGCGATTATCGCTGGAAATCCAGCGATAAAAGCACAGCGATAGGCGAATCCTTGTTGATAGGGCAGGGTGGACTTATCCATACAATCCACCTCCCATAGGATATAATGACTAAGTCAGGTTGTAAGCAGGCGCTAAGAAACCAGCGATAAGAGTGGTTTGCGCTACTTTTTACATCCCTACTGGTTTGTGGCAAGATTGATGATAGGAGATAGTTGTGTTAGCGACATTTACCAAGTGATATTAGTAAGGTACGCCCACTTTGCATATCATTTGTGTGTTGCGATGCTGGGTGTTAGGAAAACGGGCGCTGAGGCATGGATTCACGCGCTAGCGTGTCCTTGCTGATAGTGCGATAAAATTATCGCCGCCTTTCGACCGAAAATGGACGCTAAAGCGGCGATAATTTTATCGCAGCCCCTTGATGATATGCCCCCATAATTCGGTAATGCAATGTTATTCAGCTGAAAGTCCAAATGTAGGGGAGTTTTGGGGGACTCGGGGCAGCTTTAACAGCTTAGTAATTATTGTAAATGATCCGTATGGAAATGTTTGCAGACCCCCTTGTTTGCAAACCCTCATCGGCCTGCCCATAATTACAAAGCAGCAATTAAAAATAACAAAGCTGCTTATCACATTTGTACAGCTCCCAACATTTCTAAAGCGACGCTATTCAGAACTCTCCGTCGGCCTTGCAGGTTCCTTTGTCTACGAGTAGATGTAATACATTTGCTGGCTGTCTTGAGTAAAATCTATTCTATCAGATCGATGTTTGCCAAGTAAATAATTTCTGCACCTCTACATAAAATCGATAGTCTGCCATCTGACTCAAAACTGTACATCTCTCAAGTCCGGTCTCTTGATGATAATACATTTTTTCCTACTAGGATTACAAAGTATTTTTTCTCAGTTCCATGTACTGGATGCTGAAAATGTTATTAATCTAGTGATGGAGACTAACCAAACTAGGTCGCAGACATATTTTGCCTCCACAATTTCACAAACCTCTTCTCCTAGTGAACTACTCACATTTAATCCATCCCTGAAGACTGGTATGGTTTGAATAAACTCTCTCCGGACCCTAAACCGCCGGGCAATTGTCGTCCTCCCATACCCATACCCGTCGAAGCTGGTGGGGACTGTTGCTTACAATCAGCTGCCAACCATGTGGAAAAGTACAGGCTTCTCTACTCTCCCTCTGCACGTAGGTTTTTGGGCGGGCTCAGTATAGAGTTAGTTGTCAAGACTGAATTCGATTAGTGATGCTGTTCAGTGGATTATAACATCCCTAAAACATTTATGCGTTTAGACATCTTTATTGCTTTCCGCACGGTACATCATCAGTGTGAGAAATTGGGTTGTTGGTTGAGGGGGTGTGAGCCCTTCTCAGGCAGCCATAATTCCCGTCTGGGTGAACCACAAAAAGTAACTAAATTAACCTATGCTTAACCCTTTGGTAGCTTGGCATAGAAGCAGTCACGCTAAACTTAGAGGTACTGTGTAAAGTATTGAGGCAGCACACTAACAGTAATAAAGTGAAAACACAACACAAGAAAAGTCGCACACCAATTTAGAAAAATAGAGTTCATTTTAATAAATAATTAGACCCAAAATTACAAAAATCCAATTAGTAGAACCAGCAATATGCAAAGCTAAAGGCTTAGGTAAAAATATTGCTTAAAAGCACAAAGTGCCAACTATGGTAATCTGGTAGTGGCGGACCGGGAGAAAGTCACAAGTTCAGGCCAACCACGAAGGAGGGCAGGCCAAATACAGTGACCGGGTTAGGCCCTCTGAGAATTGTACCTTATGTCATTGATATAGGGCATTGCACCGCTCAGTGGTGATTCCGATGAGTAATGTGAGGCCCTGCACTGAGTTGTGTCGCACTGCATCAGTTCAGAGGAGGAGCTGTGAGGACTGTGACTTGAGGTCTGCGTTGAGTTGCATCCCAAGGCATCGGTTCCGATGAGGAGGTGTGAGTCTGCGTCTGGTTGCGCTGGGATGCGTTGGTTCTTATGGGAAACAACAGCTGGGCTGGCAGTGAACCATCAGTCCCACTTCCAAGGGTCCAGGACTGGGGAGGCACCCCTTGGGGTGTCAGGACTCTCAGCAGTCAAGTCCAGGTGCAGGGCTCATGATCTGATTAGAAGGCCATCCAACTAGCCCTTGAAGTCACTCTAGTGGTCTTGGGTTCAAGGTGCAGGTCTAGTCCTTTTTCCTCAGGCAGCAAGGCCGAAAAGCAGTCTTTCTTGCAGCAGAGCAGTCCTTCTTCTGAGTCTTCCACAGGTCCAGAAGTGATCTGAAAAGTGGATCTGAGTGGTCTATTTTTACCTTCTGTCTCCTTTGAAGTAGAAGTTTCTAGAGATGCCCTTTTCAAAAGTACTTGGAATTTTCTGCCCCCTTGTCCCGGCTCTAGTCTAGCTACAGGCACAAAAGGCTATTGTGAAGTTCTTTGTGTGGGGGCAAGGCCACACCTATTGATATGTAATTGGGGCTGTGCACAGCCCTGCCCCATCCTACCAGTGTTGGCCCCCTCAGGCACACCTAGATCCTCTTTTGGGTGGCTGTCTGTGAGGAATATGCAAAGGCCAGCATCCACTCACACTCAGTCATGTGACCCATGAACAGGCACCAACATGCTTACAACAGGAAAATGCCAACTTTCTCAAAGTGGCATTTTCAGAGCACTTTCAGAACACTTTATCACTATATAGTATTTGAACTTACAATTCCTCAGATACCAAACATGACTTTCCTACCTGCTTCCAATGAAAATTTCGCACTTATTAGGTGTAACAAGGTAACCCAATGTTATCCTATGGGAGAGGTAGGCCTCATAGTAGTGAAAAATTTGAGAGTTTTTGACTACCAGGTCATGTTAATCTTAAAAGTACAGGTCCAACCTTTTAATTACAATGCACCCTGCCCTTTGGGCTGTCTAGGGCCTACCCCAGGCATTAGTTATATGTATTGAAAAGGGAGTTTTAGGCTTGGCAAGGGGATATTTTGCCAAGTCGAATTGACAGTTTGAGACTTGTTTAACAAGGTTACTTAAGTGGGTGACGCAATAACTGCTGCAGACACACTAGCAGCATTTAATTCACCTGCCCTGGGTGCATGGTTCACCACTTTACTAGTGACATATAAGTAAATCAAATATGCCAATCAGGTTTAAGCCAATTAAAAAAATCTTTAGGGAGTGAGCACAAGCACGCTAACACTGGTTAGCAGTGGTAAAGGTCACAGAGTCCTAATGCCAACAAAAACAGATTCAGTAAAACAGGGGGGGGGGGGTGAAGGCAAAAACGTTTGGGGGTGACCCTGCAGAGAAGGTCAAATCCAACATTCAGCTGCTTCTGAATTATTTGCAACCTTTTGGAATCAAAGATAAAATGTTCAAATAGTTCAGAAATTTCATATTAAATAGGAATGTTCATGCCTCCTTTGTATCAGAAATAAAGTCATTAAAATTGAGGAGTTCCACAGGGATCCATACATTCCCTATTGGTGGTAAATCTTTACTCTAGCATTCAATTTTTACTTTTTCCCTTTTCTATCTATGCTAACTATACACAAATTCTGTTTAAGATTGTTGTAGTTATCAACATATGTACTGACACAATGTAATTGCTTATGTGTAAGTCCACGCTTGAATGTGCTCCCATCAGCTAAAACTAAATGGTACAAACACTGAGATGCTACTTTCTTTCAGCTCTACTAACATTTGGGAGCCTTCTTCTGGTCACCTTGCTTGGGTGATAAACTCATTCCTGTCACCTGTGTGAAGAATCTGGGAGTTAAGCTTGATGTTGGCCTCCCTCTCTCTGACCAGATCAGTGGAGTGACCAAATCATGCTTTTTTCAGCTTCACATTTTAAAACATATTCTCTATATATTTTCCTTGTCTCATACATTTTTTATTCTGAATGCTTTAAATTCTGCCAGGTTGCATTGCAGTATATAGGGATTTCCCTGATAAAGCAAAAAAACGAATTGCAATTAGTCCAAAACTCAGAGGCGACTCTTAGGCTAAAGAAAAGACCAATTCTATTTCATCTGCACTGTCCTCACTCCCCTGGCTACCTGTAAAGCAACTAATTATTTTTAAATCACTCTGCCTAGTTAATAAGCCTCTTTTCAGTGACAGACAATCTGTTCTGACTCGAAAACTTAAATTACAGCAGCCTAGACGGATATTGCAGTCCATGCCTAGGTGAACATCAAGGACCTCTAAAATCTTACACCCCAAAAGACACCTTAGCAATACATCCATGGGTGGATGAATCGAGGACGATGTTGACCCTCACATTTTCAAGAGGCAATATGTTCCAAGATAAGGTGCAAAACAGAATATCAACAATACAGTAAAATAAATAAGACAGACTCAATAAGTGAGTTCTAGGGTGAAATTAGAAATTTAGAATGATTTATTAGAAAAATTGTAACAGGTACAATACAGAATTCAGAAAGGGCAGATGCATAAAGTCATAAAGGCTTTCAGTAATAAGGCAAAACAGAATGATAGGCAAAATCTAAAACTAGCCAAATCAGTAAGAAATCGGACAGCATCCCTAGTAGCATCAAAAAGGGTTCTAGCTCACCCCCAAATTTGAGAACAATGCAATTCGGAAGTAAACAAACATGACTTAGATGAATATGTGCAGCAGAAATAATAAACAGTGAATGGACAGGGTGAGACATCCATTTTGAACACAAGATGGCGTCAAGGCCTAGTTGAGGCCTAGTTAGCATACATCACATTTTCCTGGCTTTAACAGGTCATAGCAAAATTGTTTCAAAGGTTAGAACATTAAATACATATGCACGTGCAAATTGAATCATAGATTCATATTATGCACACTTTTAATTATGTACAAATAACATTAATGCACAAAATATCTACAAATCCCCCTCTGATGATTCTAGAATCACCAAAACCCACAATTAACTATAATACAAGCTGCATCACTTTCTGCTACTTGCAATTTGTTTCCTCCAACATCTTCATTTGAATATGAACTTGACCTCTGCCATTTCTAGTTCATAGTTTACTCCTTTTCCTTTTAAATTACCTCTTTTTCTCTTTACACCCACAATTTAGAAATATTAAGACAATTTGAACAAGAGAAACAGAACAATTGCATGACTCGACATAATAAATTCTGAGATTAGCATGGTCCTAAACATACCATTAAGATATCAATTCACTCACCCGCCTCATTAACACCCGTCCCAATTTCACTAACCCAGGACCCTTCTGCTTCCCATAAGCTATACTCTTCAAAAGCTTCGACTTCACAAGAAATATTTGTTATAGTAAAGACATTCTCATTAATAACCCTACTTTTATTTGGAATGAAGGTGCAACACTTTCTCACCTTCAGCGCCTTGCAAACACTACCTTCCTTCCCAAGAAGCATATCTAGTGCTTAAGCGGTTTTGCATATGCATTGCAATTATCGCAGTGCTTATTTCTGTTACTGCACTTGCACTATTACAAGCAAGCCGATCACCAAACGTAGATAATCTTCAATTTTCACATCGTTCATAGCCACACTAATAGATGGAATCATAGCCCTAACATGTCTGACTCATTCTGACCAGAAACTCGTTCTACTCTCTTAAAACCAAGAGCATCGCTCATTTGATTCACCAGGGGTGGCTCCTCCACGTGGGCGGAGGAGCGTTGCCCTACTGCTTTCTCGCAGTGTTTGAGACAGAAACATAAAATGGTATTATAAATACCACTTTATATTTCTGCTTCTCGCACTGCGAGATAGCAGAAGGCAGGATTTGGTTGGGGCGGGCAGTCCTGCTCCAGGCAGGGGAGGAGTGGCTTGCCCACAGTTTTGGGCACTAACTGTTTGGTCGGCCCCAGGGCATGCACACACTGCATTTTCTCTATGTAGGATGCATGCAGCCTACATAGAGAGAATAGCCTCCCTATAGACGCCTGTGGGGTCGGCGTCCCAGCCAATCACAACTCTGCCATTGCAGCATTGTGATTGGCTTAGACGAGAAGAGGGAGGCTGTCTGCTGCCTGCTTCCTGCGAGGAGCAGTCCAGAGAGATGGAGATGTGATGCGGGACCGGAGGCGAAGGTAAGTTTTACGTGTTTAATTTTTTTAATTTAAATTAACCTTCCCGCGCGACCCCTACCCCCATGCCGGCAGCAACTGTGATTCTGGGATATACCAAAGCCAGATAGCAAGAAGCCACCCAATTACCTGGTAGGTTGAAACAGGCAGTATCACCACACACACATAATACATTACTCTAAGAATTGTTTTTCACCAACCAAGGCATCACCATTAACAACATAACTCTTTGATACTCACTCTTTTCCACAAACTTTATTGATCTTCACTATAAACAATTCACCCTTTCTGTCATGCTCCATTCTCAAACTGGGATGCAAATTTTAAGATTTAGATTCCTCTTCAGCCTTAATCCATTCTCTGATTTTCCTCTCATCCTTCAAGTCCCCCAAAGCTTAATTCTCCTCTCATTATATTCTCTAACAAATTCACACCCTTCTTTACTCAATCAACACACATACTCCCTTTTTAACAGTTTAGCGGTAGGATTAGTTTGTGCAAGTGTATTCAAATATTTACCAAAGGTCACCCTATTACCGGAAATCTTCAGAACCAAGAAGATCCTCCAGCAAAGCGTTGAATTAGGACAGATATTGTGAGAGAAATTCTTGCTTATTAACTATACTAACAAAAACATTACAAGAAAAGCTGTAAGACATCAGCAGTTGTAGAAAAGTTGTTCCTTCACCTGCAGAAAAAGGAAGAAAGTTACAAACTACACAGTGTTTAACTCCCATTATGTGCACATATTCACCTATCATATTTGTATAGATATTATCCTTAAAACACAAACTTATCTTTCCGTATATGTCAGTTCCTTATGTTCAATTTCAGAATGAAGAGTAGTCAAATAAACCTATGAAGAAATATATCCAACTGGAGAAATTAGGCACAACAATAAAACAACACTATTAATATCACTATTAGTGAAACCATGCAAACAGTTTTACAGCATCTGCTGTATGCCATTTGTATTCAGATCAAAACTAAAATAAAGTTCACGACTCAAAAATCAGTCTTCAAAAGACTTTTTTTCAAAACAATAATAAATCGTTTCTTCTTCTTTCTTCTTATCTCTTTTTATTTAACAAAAATCAAAGTACAAAAATCAAACTTTAGATTTTTTTGTATAATTTCTTTTGTTCAGTTCATAGATTTCAAGTTATATTTCTGTATCTGGATTCTTAGAAGAAACAAAATCTTTGTTTCAGAATTTCTTGGCACAGGTTTGCCAATAGTTCAAGGAGTTCCTTCTTCAAAAAGGAATTCACAACAATTGGTTGCGTTGTTGTCTTCCACATGTGATTTTTCGTCTTCTTCAGACACAGATGCAAGATAAGCCCATTCAGTGAAGCGTACTTTCTGGCCATGATTGTCTATCTTGTTTGTCTCTTAGCAAAAGGCAATTCGCTATCACTATTCTCTGAATCAATAAAAATTATTTCTGCTTCTGATCTTTCATTTTCCCCACTGTCTCTCTTTTCAAGTTATCTTTACTACCTAAGGAGATATGACTCTTGTATTTGTTTATTGAAAATACCTATAACTTGGACTTCTTTTCCCAAGAGGCAGAGGTCTGGGACCTCCACAGAATGAACTATATAGTGGGTATCACCAGTATCAATCGAGAATGATACGGGATGGCCACTCACTTTTTCATCTACATGAGTTACTTTGATCTACATCTAGGACTTCACCAAGCATGCAATCTTCCTCTCCCTCCGGCACTGTCATTGTGAAATAGTTTCTGGAGAAAGCTTTGGAGAGAATGCAGGTTGAACATTCGGTGGGCATGGTGAGGAGTCAGCAGTGAGCGGGCAGTGAGGTGGTGGCGAAGCGGGCTGCTTACAGTGCTGAGGAGTCGGCAACGAGGTGAAGTAGGCCTCTTGCGACCACCCAACGGCTTACTTAGCAGCATGGCCATGAGGTGGGAAGCAGCAATAAGAGGCAGGAGGCAGTTACGGTGCGAGAGTGGCGACGTGGCTGTAAGCACAGTAAGCTGCAGGCTCCACACGCTGCACAGATGCGACTGGAGTTAAACTGGTGTGACTTGTGCCAACTTGAGGAGCCTGCTCACCCGCTGCTTAGCTTCCACACCCTTGCTCCTAAAGAGGAGGTCGTCAGAGCCTACCAAGGTCGCTGTGTTATGGCGGATGGTTAGCTGCCTCAGGTCTCTTCCCTCTGGTGGCATTACTTACTGCTCCCCTCTCTGCTGATACACCTGGATTATAATGATTTTAAGGCTGGTAAATATAGTGGGCAAAGGTACTCTGGAGCAAAGGGCCCCAATATAGGGGCCAAACATTATAATTTAGCACCCAGTAGGAGAAGGTGAAGTGTGAATCGAGCAAAGAGAACAAAGGAGATTGGGTACGAGACATGCTTTTGCCCTTGGTTCAGCCAGTAGCACTGGTACAATTTAATAAAAGATCCTCTTGAAATTGTTGCCCCATAGTGTCCAGTATTCTGTGCTCTGTATTAGCACCATAGAAGGACTCTTTTCTATTGTGATTCCTTTGTTTGGCCTTGGGTGGGCCCCCGACCATATAGGGTTTTGCGAGTTGACTGGTCCTGCCAGTTTAGTAGCCCCAATCAGTTGCTAGTTTACAACCAAATTACAAACAAATTTTGATGTAGCTTGAAGATACCAGCCAAAAGGCTAAGGGGGCAGCAGCAGGGAAAACAGACCACATTGATTATGACCAAGGAAGCCAAGTTACAGAGGTCTGGAGAGGGAGTAGTGGAACCTCTGACCCATATTGGGGATATTTCAAATTTAGACGAGAAAGAGTAGGAAGGTGCTCAAGAGTTCCTAAAAGTGACTGTTTGAGCTTGTCAAAATCTTCAAAGAACTTTGCTACTTCTAACTTTTACACTCCTGAGAATTGGAGGATGAAGAATATGCCAGGCTTATCAAGGAGTCTATGCTCGCTACAGAATCAAGTTCAGATCATGTTAGGCTTCATGGATATAAATGCTACTGGACACTCCAGATCCATAAGTTGATCGTTTGAAGGTGTTTGAACAAATAAGGTGCATGCTTGTGAGAGCGTAGAGAATTCTAAGGAAGTTGTGAAAGAACTAACAAAGTCTGCAGAAGTGTATATAAATGAAGCTATGGACAATGCGAATAGCAATATTAAGACTAGCAACATCTAAATGTATAACTCACGATATACCATGTAACTCCTCAAGGAATGTAAGTGAGAGTTGTGAGTTTCCCTACTCTTACCTGTAAGGGCAGAAAATACGAGTGGCGCCAAATGGAGATATGCCATTCATCCTCTCGGAGATGCGAACCGAATGTAAAGATAGTAAAGATGTGATCAAAGGCAATGATCTAGGCAGAGGGAGACTAGTCAATGGGTAATCCAGATGTGAAAGAGCAGAAGGGTGGAGAGGAAGAAGTTAGGAAAGTGGGTTTGGGCAGTGTACAATGGGAAGGGGAGAACATTCCAAGGATTCATACTCCTTGTTTATCCTCCCCCACTGAATTAATTCACCCACAATGCCCCCAAATTTTCTATGCTAAATCTACTTAGGTAGATGCAATCAACCTTTCAGATTATGTTGAAAGCCCTAGTGTTATCTACTTCAACAAGCAAAACAGATCCTTGTACTTAAGGGTCTAAAGTGAGCTTTGGGCTTAAAAATAGAGGACCCTGAAAAGAAACTGGCAGATACTATTAGAAGAGATGAGCTGGAAAATTTTAGCTCCAAACGATGTCAAATGATGGTACTCATCCTGTCCAAATGGAAAATGTTTATTTCTCCTGCCATCCTGTTATATTTTATCACCGTGGCAAGCAGTATGGGCGAAAGGGGTCCTTGTTTTAGGAGAAGCAAAGCACTCAATACCTGCAAAACTAATAAGAAGATCTTGCAACACAAGAGTGCCCCCTTGTTACCAAATCATGGGGGATTGGTCTCGATTCAAATTGAATTGACATTTTGCAGATGCACTGCCTAGGTAAAATTGACAGAAGGCGATATGAGAGGTGAGATCCCTCAAATCACATTGTACCGGTTATATTTATGAACAATGAAGCTGAGGGGAGAAGGGATTGGTTCAAAGTAGACCAGGTGCACAGGCATAATAAGTATAGGGGCCAGAGCAGTACTATGACTGGGCAACTGGGCAACCTGGAGCAAGTAAAATGTTAGTCTGGAATGGGTATATTGCTTATAAGAATTCGGCTAATTATAAATTCCTTTCAGAGGAATATGCTATCTTAATACTGCAAGAAACGTGGATGTGGGAGTGACCCTCAGTAAAAGGGCTTATTGTGATCAGTAAGGAACCTAGCTGATTTTCCAGGACAGGACAGGCCTCTCGAGGGCAGTTGATATTGGGTTCAGTACTTAGTGTTAAAAGAGCTATCAAATTAGAAACATCTTGTTCCTGGCTGCTAGCTTTGTTGTAATGTGTATATTCCTCTAAGGTGTAAGAGGTTTGGTGATGAACTGTTAAAATGAACTCGAGTCTTGCAACTGCTCCGTCGTCGATTGCCCTCACGGCCAGTGTAGTTTTAGCAGGAGATTTTAATTTTAAAATCCTATTAACTTTCTTTGATGACTGTGTTCAGGGTTATTTGAGTTGTTATGAAATAGCACAAGTATTGTGTTTGGGAGTAAAGTTCTATAATAATACACAGGAGTTAACAATAGTTCTTACTCAATATGGTCCGATTAATTTGAATGGACGCTTTCTAAGTGATTCAACAACAGCCGCTACATTTAGATATGGCAAGAAAAAAACACCTATAGATTACATCTTTGTCTTTATAGAATATTTTGGCGGGGTCACCACAGGTTATGGACCTGGGGTGACTATTATGGGATAGAATTGGTGCATAATTATAGCTTTGCACTCAATAGAGAACGTGTACTGTCATTACTGGTTACATATCAACATAGGATAAAGGTTTTGATTATGGAGGCCAAATTGCGGGCGCAATCAAAGATTGACATCAGTAGTGATGTTGCAGCCTTTACTGGTGAGGGGCTTGAATGGTACAGTCGGTTGATTTGTAAAGTGCAGGCCCTTTTGAAGCACGATTGCCCACCAAACAGAAAATTAGAGAAACAGCAATATGGGCTGGTTTGATACTGAGTGTTTTGCTCTCAGAAGGGAGGCTCACAGGCTAAAGCGTAGAATAAAGACCAATAAAGAGGCCATAGTCTTAGATGCATTTAGAAATCTGAAGAAAATATATCAATCACTTTGCTTAAAAAAATAAGAGAATATTCTATGAACAAAATTGGAGCACAATGCATGATGCTATCGTTAAGGGCAACAATATGCTTTTTTGGCAGCTGGCTGATAAGGTGCCTATAATATCTCCCTCAAGTCTAGAGGCTCAGGTCTTAAATGCAGATTGGATAAAGTTTATTTCTGAACTTTATATGGAGCTAAACAGTGAGAGGAAAAATGCCCATTACAATTATCAAGTAGCCTACTCTACCCAATTGCAAATGCAGGAGACAGGGAGAATCGCTGAGATATTTTCCAAGTTAAACCTTCACGAGCTGGTGGTCCAGATGGTCTTCCATCAGTCCTCCGTAAGTCAAATCTGCTGTGGTGGGCAAGGTTACTGAGTCCCTTTTTCAAATGGGTAACCAGTTCTGGTTGCATCCCTGCTACATGGCAGGGTGCTAAAGTTAAGCCTAGATATAAAAAAGGTTCCAAAATGACCCAGGAAATTATCCCTGATTTCAAAAAGGGCGATGCCTGTATTCCATCTAACTATAGGCCTATATGCCTTATAGATAATCTACAGAAAATCTATGCAAAGCAAGCCCTTGATAAACTATTTAAATGGGTAGAAGAAGAACATATCCTGTTGTCACTCCAAGCTGGTTTTTGTTAGAAGACAAGCAACTCTGATCAGCATTTTTAGATTTGCACTTCTCTACTGGAAATATGCACTGCTGTTAAAACAAAAGCTATATGTGACTTTTGTAAATCTCAGGGTCACGTTTGATCTCGCTCTCGGAGACAATCTTTGGAGAGTTTGGATCAAAATGGGTGGTCCGGAGAACTTGGTCAAACTTATAGTAAAACTACATGACAAGACCTATGCTCAGGTCCATTGGGGCAGCAAGGGGGAATTAACTGATCGTATCCCAAATTTGCGATGCGTTTACCTGGGGTGCATTCTTACTCCAACTTTATTCACCCTATATTTAAATAACGTGGTAAGTAAAGTCTTGGACTGCTGGAATGATTCACCCGTTCAAAATAGAAAGAAGGTCCCCATCCTCCTTTTCGCGGATGACTCACTCATAGGGCTTCAGATCGTAATTGACAATCTTGAGCTAAATGTTACAAAAACTAAATGCATGACGCCTGGGCCTAGTGTAGTCAAGAACTGTATAGTAAGACCTGGCATTAAACTTCAGGAAAGAGTAAAAATAAAATATTTTCTAGGGGTTAACCCACTGCGTGGGTCGAATGTTCCGGAGCCGTCCAACCTCACAGTGGGCGTATGCATCGGACGGCTCCCAGCTGTCCTAGCACCCACAGGCGAAGCGCTGGCACTCCCTACGTGGGCCGCCCATCTACGGACCGACGTCATTAGAGGAAACCACGCTCACTGGAAGCCATTTGCTTCTAGCACGTCCAGGAGATACAGGTATTGTAGTAAGTGACCATGCAGGTAAATGGATTAAACTTCTTTATTTGTTAACTCCATAAATGCATCCTCAGCTTGTCAGTCGAACAGCATAACTCATCTGAAGTCAGCCTCATCAACATTCTAAGGCAGACTTCATCTCAAGGTTCCACGACTGTACCATTTGCGATCATGGGGAGGGGGGTGAAGGGAACATACCAAGTGGGAAGATTACAACACATCTTCCTCCCTTAAAAGCCAGACGGGGTGAGGACCCCGTCCTGTTGGGGAGAAGAGGAAAACATAAGGTCTCCCTCCGCGCCCCTATCACAGCTGTAACCCTAGGTATGAGCCCTTTAAGTTTAACTTGAGTCTCCCATACTAAAATCCTTGTGCCAGCTCGGAGTGTACTTTTGCCGGTACCCTCGCCTGATTTGTGCCTTCTCCAACCCAGCTCCTTGTCCCTGAGCCTTGTTGTCCTCTCTGTGGATCCCCTCCCTTTCGTCCAACGCCACTCTGTCCATGCTCCATTTCTTCCCATCTTCCAGGATTACCACATTTCTTTTGACCTCCTTAATTCTTCCCGGAGAGTAGTATTTACCCCCACTGCCACCCAGGATCTCAGGTTTCCTGATGTACACGCTTTGCCCTGGACTGAGGGATTTCTCCTGAACCCCCCACCTCCTGTCATACCACTCCTGGTACTTTTTCTGCCTGGTATCAGTTTTTCCCCTGAATTCACTCGTGTTGACCACTACCTTCTCCTTCGGACACAACCAATTCGGGGACAACTTTGTGCCTGCCTTCCTTCCCCTCAACAATTCAAAGGGGGAATGACCCGTTGAGAGACTGGGTGTAGTGTGGTATGCCCATAGCATGTCTCTAATAGCAGGCTCAATAGCTATCCCTGACTTGTTTGCCAGTTGTATGCACTCCTTCACCATCCTATTGGCCCTCTCCACCTTTCCATTAGCTTTTGGACAATATAGGGGGGTGCGCACATGTGATATGGACATGTCTTTAAGGAACTCTCTCATCTCCTCCGACACAAACTGTACCCCGTTGTCGGTAACCAAGGTGGAGGGAATTCCTTCTCTCGAGAATACTTCACTCATGAACTCTATAAGTGTCTTAGTATTGATTGTGTTCACAAATTTACAAGATATCCAATTTGAATAATAGTCAATAAGGACCAAAAGGTACCAATCTTGGGGTCCTTTTGCCCGGATGGGCCCTGTAATGTTAAATCCTAGTTTGTCCCATGGGACCATCGGGATTTCCACTGGTATGAGTGGGGAATGCCTTATACTTCTTGATTTGTCACTGATACTGCATGAATAGCAGTCCTTCACTTTGTCCTCCATCAGCTGATCCATACCTGGGAACCAGTACACCGCTCTTAAGCGTGCCTTACACATACTCCTGCCAATGTGTCCCTCATGAGTTAGATCAATAATTTTCGATCTCAAACCCTCTGGGGGTACAATCTTTCCAGACTTAAGTAGCAATTTCCCCTCTAGTGACAAGTCATTGCGTACATTCCAGAAAGGTTGTATGTCTTCTGCAAGATCCCTGCACTTATTGGGCCACCCTTTGGTCACATACCTTCTCACTTCTCCCAGCTTAGAATCATGTTCCGAATGCAAGTCCCATACTTCTTTCGTCACTGCTGGTATTTTTATTTCCATCACTTTTTTTTCTTCGGTCTCTATTTCTAAATCTTTCTCTATTGGTGATCTAGATAGAAAATCTGCCACTTTGTTTTGGTGACCTGGTACAAAACCCACTTTGTAGTTAAAGCTTTGTAAGCCCAGGATCCATTTAGCAATCCTTGGCGTCAAGTTCTCCAAATCCTTTTTCCCAAACAACCCCACTAAAGGTTTGTGGTCTGTGTACACTACGAAAGGCATGCCCCACACATAGAAATTGAAGTGTCTGATTGCCCAATACACCGCCAATGCCTCCTTCTCGATAGTGGAATAATTTGACTCTGCTGCTGACAATGTTCTCGAAGCAAACGCCACCACATTTACTCCTTCTTCCGTACTTTGTGATAGCATTGCCCCTATCCCTTTGCTACTGGCATCCGTGGTAATGATGGTATCCTTATTAACATCAAAGTTGCCAATGTAAGGGGCCGTAGCAATGGCTTCTTTTATTTGTTCCATCGCCTCTTCCTGTTCTTTGCCCCAAGTAAATTCACATTTTTTCTTTAGCATTTCCCTTAAGGGTTGAGCCATCATTGCAAAATTCCTGATGAACTTCGCCATGTACTCTGCCAGGCCCAGAAATGACAGCACTTCCTCCTTGCCCGTAGGCGTGGGCGCTCTCCTCACTGCTTCTACTAGACTATATTTGGGTTTGATGCCCTCTTCCGAGATTATGTGTCCCAAGTACTCTACTGATGTGACACCTACCTTGCACTTACTTTCCTTTGTGGTGAATCCTACTTCTTTCAACCTTTCTAAAACTTTCTCTGCATTCACCTTATGCTCCCCTTCGCTTGTGCCATATATAAGTATGTCATCTTGGAAGCACATGGATTTTGGACAATCTTTGAGCACATGCTGCATGGCTCTTCGGAAGGCTGAGGCTGCAGAGGCTAGTCCAAATGGCATTCTTAGGAATTTGTAATTGCCAAAAGGGGTTGTAAATGCCGTTAACGGTTGTGACTCAGGATGTAGCTTTACTTGATAGTATGCGGACGATAGGTCTAGAACGCTAAACACTTTTGCTCCTTGCAAGGTGCTCAGCATCTCATGTATCCTTGGCAAAGGGTGTCTGTCCACTACTATGTTTCCACTAAGTGCTCTCACATCCACACAGAGCCTAATGCTCTTCCCCCATCCTTGGTTGTGATAACAATTGGTGCCAACCACGCTGAGCTCTCTATTTCCTGTATTACCCCTTGTCTCACCAATTTTTCTAACTCCAACCTTAATGGTTCCCTCATTAATAATGGGACTGATCTCGTCCTGTGAATCACCGGCATTGCCCCTTCTTTCAGTACAATTTTGTGCATGTAATTCTTGAGCAACCCTAACTCCTCATCGAAAACCTCGGGATAGCTCTCAATAAGTGTGGCACCAACCCCTGGGGGCTCCATGAGTAGGACCTGTTCACTGTTGTTGGGATCAAGCTTTATGCCAAGCTCCTTCTGATGTTTCCAACCCAACAAGCTCGACCCCTCTTTGGAAATGTATACCTTCCCCACCGTGTGCCTATCTTTGAATGATATCCGCATTCTCACCATGTCCTCTAGGGGTATAGGAACCTTGTTGTACCCTGAAGGAGAAATGTCTGCTGTTTCTATATTAATGTCACGTTTTGCGAATTTCTCATCAAATATTTTCTTATCAACCAGTGTGAATGGGGAACATGAGTCTGCATAAACTTTAAAACATTCGTCATCCAGCCTAATTTCACACATGGGATACACTGTATTTATCTCCGTGTTCTCCTCCTCAATCTGAAAAATGAAATTCTTATTTGTTTCTTCTCCAGCATCATTGTGATCAATCATATGTACTTTAGGCGTAAATACATTACATACTTTTGAAAAATGCCCCTTCTTATTGCATTTCCTACATACAATATTCCTGGCCGGACACTTCCAATTGTTCGCCAAATGGTTATGGCTACCACATCTGAAGCATTGTAAACTACCCGTTTTCTTGTTTGCCCCCTCTCTTTGTTTTACATCCACCATACACACCGCCTCAGTGTTGGCTCCCTCCTTGGACTCAGACTTTTCCTTTACTGCCTCCCCTATTTTCATTTCTTTCATACACTGTGCTGTGTGCTCCAGCCCTTTAGCTATGTTAATGGCCTCCTCTAGATCAGGATTTCTTGTGAGTAATTCTTCTTGCACCTTCCCGTCATTTGTGCATCTCACCAATTGGTCCCTTATAAGAGAGTCAGTGAGGACACCAAACTTACATGTGGCTGCCATCCCACGCAACACCGCAACATAGGAGGACACTTTCTCATACCTCTTTTGACTACGTCTGAAAAATGTGTGTCTCTCTAAGACCACATTTATTTTTACTTTGAAGTGCGCCTCCAATTTCCTCAACGTATACTCATATACATCCACTCCTTCATCTTCCTCCAGAGGATCGTCCTCTACCAGCCTCCCTGTCACATCCTCATACACCTTTCTGCCTTGTATGCCCAGATTGTGCAACAAAATATGCTGCTTTCTTATGTTTGAAAAGTTTCCACCCTCAATGGCAATCAAATACGATTTGAAAATACCAACCCATCTCCTCCACGGAATTTCTGGCTCCCCTAATTCATTCAAAAATGGGGGCGGTTGACTCATTCCTGCACCCGCCATATCACCCTGGGTGTAAATTACAATTCCTTAGTACACTCCAAGAGCCCTGATGAGTAACAATAATCACACTGAAAGCCTGCTGTTTAAAGCAAAATTTCCCCACGGTGACAGTTAAAGATCTGAGGGGGTCAGGGCTCCAATGGTCCTCTTATAACTGTGAATTCCCTTCTATACTTATGACTAAACCACCCTCGAAAAATGCCCCCTTCAAATTCCTCCGAAACATGTATACTAGTCACTGTTTTTTCTAATAAGAAGCAGTCCCTTTTCTATGACTGTGTAATCTCCGAAATATGTATACAAGTCACTGTTTTTCTAACCAGAAGCAGTCCCTTTTCTATAACTGTGTTTTCTCTATTTTTTCTATCAGGAATCACCGCCTCCTCCTGGAACTGGTTGGCCTGTGTGAAAAGAAAGGCGTCGCCCCAAACGCTGACAGGAAACTTCTCTCCTCAGGTCGCTTCCGCCGACAGCAGGGAAATATTCCATCGCCGCTCGACGCGAGGTGAGCGAGTCCAGTCTTCACTGCAATACTTTTCCTTTTCCCGCGTCTACTACAAAGTCATCCGTGGTCCGCTAAGATACTCCCACCAGCAAACCAATGCCCCGTAGCTGCGGCTTCAACACGTGAGCTTCAGACCTTCTCTCACCAGTGCTTAATTTGTGCCGGGGCTTTCCGGTGCTTAGCACCGGCACCTTTTTATCAGGGCCGGGTCTACACTGCCAATTTACATCAATGACGCGACTGCACTGCAGTCTGCATGTTATGCGTCAAAGTAAATTAAACATATTTGCGCTACAGCAGTGTTTTTTTACAGACAGTCTCAAGTTTACAGAGTCCTTCCGTTAAGAAGACTGTTGCTGTGCAGTGATGCTGAGAGAGCTCAGCAAGCCCGATCAATTTGCTTTCAGTGTTGCCGGTGGGCGGGCCACTGATTAGGCTGCATTTGTTTCTGTGGGGGTAGTGGACTACGCCAGCGTGCCGTGCGTAACCTTTTTCAGTTTACAGACGTCACATCGAAGCGGGCACTTTAAAACAGCAGCGCAGCAGGTCTCTTCTTAATAAGGCAATGTCAGAGCTAGAAACTGCAGTAAGTAATAAAAAACAATGCTCCTTTTTTCTTGCACGTGGTGACTGGTGATTGTCATCTGAACCGAGTCAGAGGCCCATGCAATTATGCCACTGGCGCCGGGCGGGGCACCGTGTGCAATGCTCCAGCCCCGGGCTAGGAGGCGGCCTGAAGGGCAAGGCCTTGCCGTTTACATTAACTTTTTCTCATCAATCTATGGACTTGTATACTAGTACCGAGGAGCAAGAGGAGGGGTTTTTAGACAAAAATGGGAACATGTCTTGATATATTTTGTAGTGAATAGATATTTCCACATTGTCTCTCTTCAAATTATTTCTGCTGAAATCAAATGCTGGTTTAACGATGCTCGTGTAAACCAGTAAACATTTTGTTTGGCGCGCATCTCTTTACAGTCTGCCCTGTTATGATTTTACATTTCCCTTCCAGTAATGTTGATATGTACAACTTAGGGTAACTTCCAGGTAGATAATGAACGTGACCTTTTGTGCGCTGTCACAAACACTTTTCAAGCGCCCTGGGGATTGACTAGGATGGGATGTGAAGTGCCAGATTTTTCATCATAAACGTTTTGTTTACGGTGTCGTCTAACGATGAAGTGTTGTTAGCAAACATGTCCTGTGCTGTGCCATTTTAATAGCGGAGTTCCTTGCCATTTGCAGGAGTGTTTCCTGAGAGAGACATGAATGGAAACGCGCCTGCCCCTTCTTTTAAATCAGATTTCAGTTCTGTAACTATGCATTGGTGGCCGCCTCAACTGGGCTGGAAATGATATTGAAATACTGTTGATATTTTAAAAATGTTTAACAGAAAGAAACAATGGCGAGGATTTCCTCTCCAGGGTAACCAAACCAATTTGGGAATTAATAAGGATGCACAGCAGAACGTCTGTTTTCTTACTGTATATTGGAGCCTCATCTGAAGACTGCACCCTTGCATCCAGTTAACGTTTAGTATTTGAGATTTGCTTTTACTGTGTTAATACAAGCAGACTGTCTTGTAAGCTCATCTTATCATAACGTTCCTTTTGTGTTTTGAGATTGTTATTATGAGTACCACGAAATATGGGAATAAAATAAAGAGTTATCATTAGGAGCTAAACCTTATTTCAGCTTACACTTTATGAAGTGTTCACTTTTTTATTTTTATATCCCATGGACATTGGCATTAAAAAAAGTGCAAAGGCCCAAATATTTACTTAAGAGATGACCGCCTTTGCTGCCCACATATCCCTTTTCAATGTGTTAGTGGTTTTAGCTAATTTATTCCAAAATTGTGCACTTTTGATTTTATCTCTTTCAAAATTTTCACAGGGCAGGGGAACCTCCTATCAAAACCTTACTTGGAGGAAGGCTCCCTTGCTGAGATTCAGATTGTGTATTACATCTGACTTTCAGCAGTGCCAGTAAGGGTGCGGGCGGAGCCAATAGAGTAATTGGGTAGAGCCCGTGGAGGAAGTGGGTGGAGACAGGGGGAAGTGGGCGTGGCTCCGACAAAAATTTGAGCACCTGGACTTCATATTTTACAAATTAAGCACTGTCGCTCACCTTCCCGACTTTGCTTCCCTTCGCGCGCCGCCTCAATAACAGTACCACCGCCGGTAGCGCTGTCTCTCCCACCACAGCCTCGCTCATCCACAATTCCTCCTCACAACTTCCGGATACTGCTCGGCTCCCGGGGTACGAATGACCTCCACCACCTTTCGTGATGCTAATGTTTCCACTGAATGCCGCGCCGCTTCTCACTCAAACAGCCCGGGATACACTTCAACGCTCAGCCCCACTGCCTTCGTGCCGGAGCTTACCAGAATCACTGCTTAGAATTCGTATCTCGCTCCGCACCATGGGAGATAACTTCAGTCCACTTTCACTCTGGACCCTCCGTGAGACACCAGGTCAAATCAGCATCTAACACCAACCAACTTCCACGGGCCTCCGGCCAAATCTTTTCGCCTCACCGCTGTTGTGGTTTTGTTTTCCTCCGCTTCCACAGATGCTGTCCTGTCAGACCTGGTCCTGATCTTCACCGACTACAAGCTGAAAATCTACAGGGGAGGATGCATCGCAGTCCCTGTCACAGCATCCCTTGTAACTCGTCGCAAAAATGTAGTAAGTGACCACGCAGGTAAATGGATTAAACTTCTTTATTTGTTAACTCCATAAATGCATCCTCAGCTTGTCAGTCGAACAGCATAACTCATCTGAAGTCAGCCTCATCAACATTCTAAGGCAGACTTCATCTCAAGGTTCCACGACTGTACCATTTGCGATCATGGGGAGGGGGGTGAAGGTAACATACCAAGTGGGGAGATTACAACAGGTATGTTTCTCCCTGGGGAGGGTGGGGGGTTAAAACAAAGAGGCATTGGAGGAAAGGAAAGGGTTTTCCTTTCCTCCGATGTCTCTTTGAGCATTCCTGCACCACGATCGTGCATGGGGCCCAAGAGTGCCCACTAGACACCAGGGATTGTTTTTCATTTTCATGTTTGAGGGGACCAGCCCCTTGGGTTGCTCCCCTTTAGGGGGCAATTATTTTGGCCGTTTCTGCCTCCCTGGGGGGCAGATTGGCTTACGTATTTGGTGTGCCCCACTAGGCCACCAGGGTTTTCTTCTTCTTTTTTTTTATGTTGGTGAGCGGCCCCTTGGGCAAGGGTTGCTCCCCTTTGGGAGCAATTATTTTGCCTGTTTATGCCACACTTGGGGCAGATCGACCTTATGTTTTTAGGCCCATCTGCCCCCAAGGGGGGCAGAAGCCATTAGACACCAGGGATTATTTTTATGTTGTTGTTGGGGAGTGGCCCCTAGGGCAAGGATCGCTACCCTTTATGGGGTGATCACTGTGGCCATTTCTGCCTCCTTTGCAGGCAAATCGGCCATATGTTTGTAGGCTCATCTGCCCCCCAAGGGGTGGTAGAAGCCATTAGACACCAGCGATTTTTAAATGTTGTTGTAGGGGAATGGTCCCTTGGGCAAGGGTCGCTCGACTTCGACTGGGGTGAATATTTGGGCAGTTTGTGCCCCCTTGGGGGCAGATTGGCCTTACATTTTGTGGCCCATCTGCCCCCAAGAGGAAATGTAGCCACTAGACACCAGTGATTTTGTCAAACCCTATTTCTGCGACTGGGGAGCGGCACCTTGGGCTAGGGTTGTTCGCCTTTTAGGGGGTGATTATTTTGGCTGTTTCTGCCCCCTTTGGGGGCAGATCAGCCTTATGCTTGGCTTGGCTGGTGGATTATGTGGTGACTGGTGCTTTTATT
This sequence comes from Triturus cristatus, assembly GCF_964204655.1. Classification (NCBI taxonomy): domain Eukaryota; kingdom Metazoa; phylum Chordata; class Amphibia; order Caudata; family Salamandridae; genus Triturus; species Triturus cristatus. The sequence continues at coordinate 807,975,217 of NC_140590.1, forward strand.
ACATATATGATTGTAATGTTGTATTTCTCCTTTTTATTCTAGTGCAAAGCTTTTGATTCTTGTTTGCGGTTTCGGCAGTGGTTGATCTGCGTAGTTGCATGTGTTTGGTAAGAAATGTTTTTTGCTATGTTTACTCCAAATTAGTATTTTTGTCATGCATGAATGAATTTTTTTTACGTGGTGTCATAATAGCAGCATATTTCGTTTATGTTTTGAGCGTGAAATTCTTTTTGGATTTGTGCACGATGTGTATTGCGTTGTCTTCTGTGTAATTTTCTTTTCTTTTTCAGTGGATATTGTTGGTCCTTGCTATGTCTGTGTAGAGTAAGTGGTGGTGAGTCTAGCTGTTTCTGGCAAGTGAGTAGTATTGTTTTGAAGTATAAAGGTCTTTGTGATAAAGCCACATTTTGTTTATTACTTATTTTACAAAGTGTTGTTGTTGTTGACTTGTTTGACAAGTTACCTTTATTAGGAAGGATTATAGCTAGCCGCAGAATTACTGCTCAGCAGGTGGTTGGTATGCATTTTGAATCTTCCTCTGACCATGATTATGAGACTGACAGTGCGTCTGAGGCAGAGGAGGAAGTGCAAGATTCTGGCAGTGAGTTTGCTGTCCGAGAGGAATCATCTGATGATGAAGCTACTCTCAGTGCGAGTGAAGCTACTATCAGTGCCTGTTTTAGAGGAGGACACTGAGGAGGACACTGATGTGTCGATGGTGCAGCAAGAGGCAACTGGATTGCAGCCTGGGGCTGCAAAGCTTCCCATCTGAAGTTCTGGACTCTGGGTTCATCCAAACATGGTGCAACCGGTGTTGCCTGCCTTTAGTGATGATGCAGGGTGTAGAGTGAATTTTGAACATTTTTTGCCTATGCAGTTTTTTCGGCTGTTTTTATGGATGATGTATTTTTGGCTGAGATTGTTGAGCAGACTAATTTGTATGCTGGACAGTATTTGAGGGACAACAATGCCAGACTTAGGTCCACCCTAGAGCTTCCCGTTACACTCCCACAAATCTGGATGAGATGAAGAAGGTTTTCGGTTTAACGTTTTTTTGATGGGCTCGAGAAGGAAGTCGTCCCTGGCTTCATATTGGTCTGCCAGTCCCTTGATGGCAATGGCCATATTTTCTGCAATTATGAGTCTTGATCAGTATTCACTTTTGCTTTGGATGCTGCATTTTGTTGCTAATGCTTCGGCGTTGCGACGAGATCACCCTGACTGTGACTGCCTTTTTAAGATTCGGGCTGTCCTTGATCACTTTGTCGATCAATTTTCAGAGATCTATACTCCAGCGAAAGAAATAGCTGGTGATAAGTCTTTGGTCCTGGTAAATGCTATATGGTTGGTGTAGATAGGGTAGATCAGATGTTGGTACCTACGCTTCTGTTCGTAAGTCTTACATTTGGTATAAGAAGTTGGCCATTCATCTCTTCAACTTAGGATCTTTTAATGCTTTTCTTGTGTTCAAGGAGTGTTCTCCAGCATCAAGGATGACTTTTGTTCAGTTTCAGGAGTCTGTGATAGGCCGCCTTGTTGTAGTGGAACAGGTAAGTGTTCCTAGAATTGGAATGGTAGAGGATGTGGCTAGATTGAAAGATCGCCACTTTCCCTATATAATTCCTTGCATGCCCAAAAAAACATTCCCTGTAAGAGATGTAGAGTCTGTTTGTGAAGAGGTATGCGAAAGGAGAGTCGTGTGCACTGTGATGATTGTCCTTCTAATCCTGGGCTGTGTGTGCCCACATGTTTCAGATTGTATCACACTCAAAAGAGTTTTTAGGAGCAACTGTGAGTCAAATAGTGAACTACCTGGTCTGTATTGTTTTATATTTGTAGTTCTGTTTCACGGATGGCATTAGAATTATGTATTTAGTTACCACTGTTGTGTTTGTAGTTATATTTTTGTATCTAGTTCCAATTGGTTTGTGGTTTCCTTCTTATTGAAAAAAAATTGACAACGGTGTGCGTGGACTGGCGTTTGGCATGGTGGTGTGCATGGACTGGTGCTTGGCCTACGGTGTGCATGGACTGGTGTTTGGCTGTGGATGTGAGTGGACTGGCGCTTGGCTGGCGGTGTGCGTGGACTGGTGCTTGGCTGGCGGTGTGCTTGGGCCGGCGCTTGGCTGGCGGTGTGCGTGGACTGGCGCTTGGCTGGTAGTGTGCGTGGGCTGGCATTTGGCTGGTGGTGTGTGAGTAGTGACTAGTTGCAGGTCATTACATACACTGCTAGCCAAATGCCACTGAACACACTACGTCAACCGCCAGACATTATGATTGCTGTGTCAGTCATGTGAGCATATGAAAGTGATGGGCCCTTGAATGACGCTGTTTGTTGATGTGAATGTTGTAATGTGCTGGACCCGCAGCTGGCGGTGTGAGTGGTCTTGTGTGTGTTACGTATGAAAGGTGTCTGAATTGCCTGTAAAGAGGTTGGTGCTTTACAGTTCACGATCTGTGAGTCATTGGTTCAGGTTTTTAACCTTTTAATTATTAACAGTGCATTTCCTTTTTGTGAAATCTCTTTTTAATAAAAATGTATGCTCTGCACCTTTACTCACCCTCGTGACAAATCCTATCAATATGTGTGTGTCCTTAATAGTTAGTTATGAAGTAATTTTTGTCTTTTCTGTCTTTCTCTGCCAGGGTGTACATTGTGTCTACATTGTCTGTTGATGTGAAAGTTGTAATGTGCTGGGCCCGCAGCTGGTGGTGTCAACATGTGTGTCAAGTATGAAAGGTGTGTGAATGGCCTGTAAAGAAATTGGGGCCTTTACGTGGCTTTACAGCTCACGAGCTGCTAGTCATTGGTTCAGGTTTTTAACATTTTAATTATTAACAGTGCATTTCCTTCTTGTGAAATCTCTTGTTAATAAAACATACATGTTAGACCTGGCATATCTTGGCGTAATTACCCCTGACTTTTAGCCTCTACTCCTTGTGCTTTTAGGTGCTTTGGGTACTTGCCACTGCTGATCAGTGTCAAAGTACAAGTGTTCCCTTTGTAAAGTGTAATGGTAATTGGTTGGCCATGATTGGTATGTTTGCCTTGCTAGTAAAGTCTCAATGATGTGTACTGTGCGTGCCAGGGCTAGTAATGCAAAGGTGCGTGGAGAAGGGAACTCAGGATTTCAGTAGAGGGCCTGCGCGCAGTTTGCTAAGTTAGCATGTTTTCCTGAGAAGTGCAACCACTTGTCAGGCCTTACTTGCCCTTTGCGTACACAGTGGGCACCCCTGTGGTAGGTCCCAGGTAACCCCTGGGCAGGGTGCAGTGTAAGTAAAAGGCAGGACATATACTGAGGTGTGTGCTACGTCCTGACAGTGAAAAACACTCCATTTCGTTTTTCACTGGTGAAAGGCCATCCTGCCCATAGGACAGAATGGGGAGGTTGGGTATTGTGTTTTGTTAGCCTAGTTTCCTATAAGTTTAAAATGGAGAGGTGAAGTTTAGTATGTATGAACTCACAGTGTCATAACACATCTTTCTATGAAAGTGATTTTGTCACTGTGTGTTTAGAAACCACTCTTTTCGAAAGTGGCTGAGTTTCGCGCTTTAAGCATTTCTGTGTGTCTCTGCTGAATGTGGATTGACTGTCTGGATCTGAGAGGTGAGAGTGGCTGGGGGAAGTCTTGACCCACGGAGGGGGTTGAGATGGCACCAGGCTGACCTGCAGGTGAAGAGGCCTGGGTTGCTGCTATAAAACAATTTACCCGTCTCCTACTGAGTGATTAAGGATCCAGGCCCCCAGTATCAAAGGGAGAAAGGTGACACTGGGAGGGAGACACCCAGAACTGATTTAGGCAGGGGTTAGGGACCCCCGAACACAACGAACTTCAAAGACATTTAGGGGTATAACTATGAGAGCTGAGGCCCCTGAATGTTGGAATGGAAATGGATTGAGACTGAAAAGGCTTGGACCCATTTTGTGGTCAAGAGGAACCTTTGCTAAGGAAGGAACAACTGAAGAGACTGCTGGGAAGGACCAACCCTTGCTTCGTGATCTGGGGCTGGTCTGCAGTTTGCTGTTTTAACCAAGGAAAAGGCTATTGCGACTGTGCTGTCTGCGCTGGGTCCCCCTGCTTGAAGAAGACTGTGCTTTGTGCTGTGTCTTGTTACCCCAAGGGCCTGAGATGAGCTGTCTCCCTGTTTGGAAACACAGGAACATAAAAGTTTCTGGAGAAGTTTCAAGCAATGCGGTGGGTGCGTGTTGTCGCAGCTTGAGACCCTCGGAAGGTGTGCCCTGTGATCTTGGACACATGGAGGAGAAATGAGACTCGGACGCGTTGGGTGCATGTCGTGGTGCACCGCAGGCATTGGTGAAGAGCGACTGGTCATCGTGTGCATCAGAGTTGAAGTGAGACTTGGACACGCAGGGTGCGTGTCATGGTGCACAGGAGGTGTTGGTGAGGAGCACCTGGTCAATGTGTGCATCGGAAGCCGAGTGAGTTTCGGACACGCAGAGTGTGTGTCAGGGTGCACCGGAGGCACTAGTGAAGAGCGCCTGGTCATCGAGTGCACCAGAGGAGAAGTGAGGCTCAGACACAGTGAAGGTGTCGTGGTGCTGCCAAAGGCGTTGGTGAAGAGCGCCTGGAGATCGGGGCACCGGAGTTGGAGTAAGTCTCAGTGAAGCAGTGTGCGTTCTTTGGTGCAACCTGGGACAGTGGAGGTGATCGGTTGATCACCGTGTGCACCGGAAGAAAGTGAGTCTCTGCAGCGCGGTGTGCATTTCTTGGTGCCAATTGAGACCGCAGGAAGGAGTGCCTGGTGAACATGCACTCGGAGTCGACGTGAAGTCCTATCAGCATTGTGTGTGTGGCTTCGTGCCAGAGGAGACCCGGAGGGTGCTGTGGTGAACGTGCACCCAGATTAACGTAATGTCAGGGGCATGGGGTACGTGTGCCCTGCGGCCGTTTGAGACCTTCCTAACAGTCAGGGCCAGGACTGGCCACTGAGGCCCATTGAGAAAGTTCTACAGGGAAGGCCCAGTTCACTGAAGGAGGAGAGGAGAGTGGGGTGGTGCCCCCAAGTAACATGGATCACTACATGGGCGGGGTGCGGGCAAAGAGGGGCACTCTCTCGGCCTCTCATTCCTTCTGGCGACGTAAGCCTTTGCTTCGGCTCAGAGTGGGGCCCGTAATGACCAAAGGAGTAGCGGTACTGGGGCCAGAGTGAGAAGCTGTACTTCATGTCATCGGTGATACGTGTGGGGGGTAACTGTTATCGAAGAAGCTGATTGTCGTAATACCCATTGCCAATATTGCCCCTAACTAACTGCAGACTGTCTTATGACGCCTGACATTAATTCTGCATAACAAAGTACACGATTTTAGCGCTACGCATTGCATTATTTCTCCATTGCAAAGAACAGGATTGTAGGGGCCCGCATTGCATTATTTCTTCATTGCAAAGTCCATAATTGTAGCTATGCATTGCATTATTCCTTAGTTGCAAAGTACATGACTGTAGCGGTGCGCATTGCATTATTTCTTAATTGCAAAGTACGTGATTTTGGTGTGACGCATTGCATTATTCCTTCATTGCGCAGTACATGATTATAGTGGTACGCATTGCATTATTTCTGCCCTTGCAATGTACCGGGGTGTATAGTTACGCATTGTATTATTTATCCTTTGCACAGGATTGTGTTGTTACACAGTGCATATTGCTTGTCCATTGCAACATATGTGATTCTAGCATCACGACCAGCATAGCATTTTGAAAGCGGTGGTTGGGATTTGAACCTACCAGCCAGCCGGAACAAATATTACCCTTTACTATATGTAGTCTTTTGTATCGTGTGGTCTGATCGTATATCTTTTTATATAAAGTTTATACTCGTTTTATCAAACTCGTGTGGAGTCCATTTGTGGTGTCACCAGTGGGTTGCTGTGGGCGTGGTTGCACATACTGTACACTCGTGTCTTGGAGATAGGCCTGGCTGCTCGTGCCAAGCTACTAAGGGGATAAGCAGGGCTATCTCAAATGGTGTCCTTACTTGGCCTAACGTTGAGTGAGGAGTCCTGGGTTTTGAAGTTGGTGACAGTGGTGCGGGACTGTGACTCCGGCTTCCAACATTTTGGATGTACATCATAAATTGATCACAGACCACGACGCAACAACATATTGTTTTGAATTGTTGGTTCTAGTGCTAAGTAACCTCTAAACCACACATCATGTCTCAGGAGGGGAGCCAGATAGCCGGTGAGGCTGTGGCCGCAGAATTAGAGTTTAACATTGAGGCATTGTTTACCCTCAAGGTTGATCAGTTGAAGAAATTCTGCAGAGCTTTGGGATGTCCCATGAAGGGGAGAGCCAAGAAGGAGGAGCTGCAAGTGGCCTTGAGGGCCTGGTGGGAAGCCGAAGAGGCTCAGGAGACGGGTGATGTTGAGGTGGATGAGGATGACCCAGGGAATGGATTTGGTCCACAGGGTTTGTCGGTGGAGGGACCAGCTGCAGGGGCTGGTAGTGACCATTCAGGGAGGAGTTTTTTACCAGAGGAGTTGGAGGAAAACCAAAGGGTCAGACTGCATGAGTTGGAGGTGTTAAAACTTAAAACTCAAGCAGAGGAGAGCAGGAACGCTCTCCCATTGGAAGAGAAACGGTTTCTCTTCGCTCATGAGTTAAGCATGAAGGAACTGAACATTAAGGGAAGACAAGCCAAGCCCAGTTCAAATGGTGGCAGCGCACCACCAGTGCCTGTAGGGAAGGTGTACATTCCCAAGGATTTAGTGCGAGATTACCAAAGGGGTGATGACATTTATGCGTGGTTCACGGCATATGAGATCGCACTAAGAATGAATGAGGTGCCTGAAAAGCATTGGGGGCGGGCCCATGGAAACACTTTGAGGCTTCGGGGAGGGGCGTTCTATCACCTTTAGAGAGGGCGGGAACCCTGATCTATGCCAACATGAGGGAGGCTTTATGCCTCCGGTATGGGCTCACTCCTGAACAATACCGGCAGAAGTTCAGGACCTCCAAGAAACTAGAATTCCGTACTTGGGTAGAATGTGTGAATTAGTACACACGGGCACTGGATGGTTGGATGCTGGGCAGCAAGGTCAATGATTTTAAGGGCTTATGCAATTTAATCAGTTGGGAGTACTTGAGTAGTCTGTGTGTTCCAGAGCTGCGCCAGCATCTATTCGATAGTAAGCTGACTGATCCCAGTAAGCTTGCTGAGGAGGCGGACCGCTGGACTAGTACCCGGATCACAAGATGATTGGGAGTACCACTGCCAAGAGTATGCAGGGTCCCCCGCTGAAGGTGGGGGAGGACAAGGGTGACCACAAGGAGTCCTCTAAAGGGCCCCAAGGTAGTTCCCCCTAGAAAGAGGGCCTGGGGCCTTCAAGGGCAAGAAGGAGCCCGAGGTCCTCCTACTTGTTACTTCTGTAAAGAAGGGGTCATATTTCCCCTAAATTCCCCAAAAGTCATCTGCACCCACTGGTGCTCCAACACCTGGTTTAGTGAGTGTAGCATTGGGGGAGGAATTGAGTCCTTGAAATGGGGAGGAGCAAGCAGTTATGACCCTGGTCTCCTTAGGAGATTGAGAGATGGTCCAGGAAATCCCTCTGCCTGAAAACACTAAAAAGTACAGGCAGTGGGTGACCATCAATGGACGGAGGGTGGAGGCTCTGAGGGACACCAGAGCCAGTTTGACAATAGTCAGGTGTCAGTGGGTGTCTAAAGAGCAAGGAATTGCTAATGTGCTTCACCCTGTACTGTCAGCAGATAATTCAGTGCGCCTCTGCAAGGTGGCACTGGTTCCCTTTGTATGGGGAGGGGCCTCAGGTTCCTTGAAGGTTGTTGTAAGTCTGTCCATGCCTGTAGACTGTCTGCTAGGGAATGACCTGGAGAGTTCTCCCTGAAAGGAGGTGGAGCGCCAGGCCCATTTGGAGATATTGGGTCTACCTGAGTGGGCTTGTTTGACCACTCGGTCTATGGTAGCCAGTAAAGGTATTCAAGAGAACCTGGAGCCTGAAACAGTGGCCCAGGTGCCTGCCAGTAAGAGAAGAGGCAGGGGTGTGGGAAACCGGCCCCCACAGTTTCCACGGTCCAGGAGGAGGCACCCTTAGAGGTGGATGGCCTGGAGCCTACGGGGGAACAAGTGGCTGAACTGGGGGACCTACCCGTGCTGACCGAGTGGCAGCAGGAAGGGGGGGCCCTCTAGGGAGGAATTCTGTGAGGAACAGAAGAAGTGCCCTTCTCTTGTAGGTTTGTGGCAGCAGGCAGCAAACCAGGCAGCAGGTGATCAGTTGGGATCATGTTTGATTTACTGGGAGAACGATCTCCTGTATAGTGAGCCAAAGGTGGCTGAGCCTGGGTCAGCCCGGGTGCTGGTGGTACTCCAGCACTTCAGAGCCTTCCTATTGGGGTTGGCTCATGATCTACCTTTGGCGGGACATCTGGGGCAGGACAAGACCTTTGAGCGGCTTGTCACCCACTTCTACTGGCCCCAGATGCGCAAGAGTTCTGATACTTATTGCAGGACCTGGCAGACTTGTCAAGTGAGTAGTAAGAGTGGAAGGAAGCGAAAGGTTCCCCTCCAACCTTTCCCTGTAGTCAGCACACCCTTTGAGAGGGTGGGCATTGACATTGTGGGGCCTCTGGATCCCAAGACTGCCATGGGCAACAGGTTCATCCTGGTCTTGGTGGACCAGGCCACCCGGTACCCAGAAGCCATCCCTCTCCGGATGGTGACAGCCCCCATGGTGGGCCGTGCACTGATGGGGATTTTCTCCCATGTGGGGTTCCCCAGGGAGGTGGTGTCCGACATGGGTACTAATTTCATATCGAGGTATATGAAATCCCTGTGGAAGGAGTGCGGGGTAACTTATAAGTTCACCACACCGTACCACCCCCAGGGTAATGGTCTGGTTGAGAGGTTTAACCAGACCTTGAAGGGCGATTAAGGGTCTGGAGGAACCCATGAGGCGTAAGTGGGATGTCCTCTTGCCATGCCTGCTGTTTGCATATAGAGAGGTGCCACATAAGTCACTGGGGTTCAGTCCCTTTGAGCTCCCGTATGGGCACCCGGTCAGAGGACCCTTAAGTATGGTGAAGGAGGGCTGGTAGAAGACTCCTAGTAAACCCCCCTAGGATGTATACAGATACATGCTGGCCTTCAGGAACCAAACTAGGTGTTTCAAGCAGCTCACTCAGGCGAACCTGGAAGTCAGCCAGGAGGATATGAAACGGTGGTATGACCAGAATGCCACTCTGGTCGAGTTTCAACCTGCGCAGAAAGTGTGGGTGATGGCACCAGTGGAGCCTTGTGTGCTCCAGGACAAGTGGACTGGGCCTTATGAGGTGGTGGAGCGCAGGAGCGCAGGAGCGAAGTGACCTACCTGGTGGACTTACGGTCTCCTAGGAATCCTTTGAGGGTTCTCCATATGAACCGCCTCAAACCACACTTTGAGAGGTCTGAGGTGACCATGCTCTTGGCTACAAATGACGGGGCGGAAGAGGAAAGTGACCCTCTTCCTGAACTCCTGTCAGCCAAGGAGAAGGATGGGTCAGTGGATTGGGTGTACCTCTCGCCTACCCTGACCCCGGAACAGCAGAGGGACTGTCACCAATTATTGGGTCAGTTCACCTCCATGTTCTCCCTGACCCCAGGAGTCACCCATTGGTGCATCCATGATGTCGACACTGGAGACAGTCTGCCTGTAAAACAAAAATTTTACATGGTAGCTGATCACGAGAGCCGAGCACGGAGCACATCGAGCACATCGAGCATTGAGCATCGAGAACAGTAGCAGTAGCAGGTCGGGCTGCCGAGAGTGTCGCGTGAGGCACGGAGCGTTTGGCGGGAGGTATTCAGGGAGGCATTCACCATGTGGCAGAGAGCTGCAGTGAGCCACAGTGAGGCCGGGCTCCAGGACCCCGGAGTGCCGCACTAAGCGCGGGGCGTGTGACAGAGAGCTGCTGTGAGGCCGCTGTGAGGCGGAAAATCAGCGGGTGATATAGAAAAAAGCCCCGATCCTGCCCCGATCGAGCAGTGGTGTGAGCAAGCTACGGAAGTCCTCCCTGTGATGCCTTGGAGCTGCCAAAGCTGCAGAACTGGAGGAGGGGAGAAAGTGAGCGGTAAGACTGCAGCTTAGGAAAGAAAGCCCTCCGGCTGGGCCATGCAGGGCTAAGCTGTGCGGGAGGAGTAAAGACCTGACTCAGCCCAAATTGACACAAAACCCCTCCAGTTGTGCTGAGCGAATGTAGAGTTTATAGCCCTAATCATACAGTGCTAGTGGTAAAGCGATTGAAGGACAGGGTCAACGCAGAACACGTCTGGAGCGGCAGAACTGTCTAGCCCCATTCCTCTAAGTACCTGTTACCTGCCTTTCACCGGCCCTAGCAAGGATTGAGAGCACTGGGAGGACTTAGCAGTAACAGACCGAACTGTGCAGAGAAACCACACAGAGGGGAGTTGTGCGAAGGTTGAAGGCATACCATATAATTCCTTCACCTTGGAGCGAGAGCGCGGTCGCTGTTAGAAGCAGCTGCAGAGTGAGAGCCCAGGCGATCTTGCGGAAGCGACCCAATTAGAATGGGTGCGGCTAGCAACCGCCAAGCGAGCCCTGCTCTCTGATTCTCCCATCCTGCTCACTGCCATATCTCCACTACAATTTTCATCCATATTTGGCAGTGTGCGGAAGGGTTTCAAACAGAACGTGTGCCACAACATGGCGTACCAAAAACTGAGATCGCGAACAGTTTTTATGAAAAGACTGGGAACAAAACAAGCTATAAGCAGGAGCGCCGGAAAGATGGTCAGACCTGGAAACACCGAAACGTACCCCGGAATAACTAAATATTTGACAAATCAAAACATAAAGGAGCAGGAGAAAAACAATGTGAAAAAGAAATAACGAAAGAAGAGGAAAATAATCTGGTGGTTTCTAACAGCTCTACTCAAGGGCAAATTGGATGTGAAGAAACGTCAAACAGTAACTCTAAAAGTGGGGAAGAGTCAAAAAATAATTCTACAAACAGAACCAGCAAAATCAGAAGCACAACAAAATCGGAAAACTATAGAATTTGATATCACTTGCCCAGATATAAGCTTTAAGGACCTGGTTTTCAGCATAGACCCACAAAAGGAGAAACCAAAAATCTAGAATAGTACCCCACAAAAACCATTTGACCCAGAAGACTCTCTTTCTCACTCACCAGACTTCTCACTTCTAAAATCTATTGATCCCTCTAATGAATACATATCGGTGTCTAAAGCCCTATTCTCACTTCAAAGAATTTTGGAATCAGTTCTCTCCCATTAGGGAACATACATAAACAAATTTACTCCCTTAGAAAACTTTTTAAGGACCCAAATGAGATCAAAAATAAACTGCTGAGCACTGCATATTACCCGATCTTTAATAAACAAAAATTGAAAACCTCATCAAACGTGATTACTACACCAGTGCCCAAACAAAAAGTAATAAAAACCTCAATAAATTCGTCTGCAGTCTCCCCCGCCCCAGAAACACCAATAAATGAGAAGAGACCAAATAAAAACAACCGGAAACGAGCAAAGAAAAGGGCAACAAGAAGGTTTGTAAAACAGAAGGTCCGAAAGACAAAGTTTCCGAAAACTTTACCCCTCGATCTTAAGACCTCAGAAAAAGAGGAAGGTAAAGAAATCAAACTTACTACGGAAAAAAAGGAACAGATTCCTTCACTCAAAGAGCAAAGGGCAAACTCCACTCACCTTAACCCTATCGCCCCTAGTTTTGTATCAATAACGAGTAAAAGAGAGTCGCTAGCACAAAAGGACGCTCAATTACAGGACCTATCGATAGGGAAGACGCCTATTAAGTCGCAGAAGATTCTAACATGCAGCGTGGAAATTACGGACCTGTTCCCCTCGGAGAAGTTCCCTAACTCGAGAGAGAATAATAAATCTACTCCAAAGGATACAACCTTTACAGTCATTAGCAAGAAACAAAATAAAATTAGTAACTTTCCCAGAAAGAACGAAAACCACAACAGCTGTCGTAGAATTTTGGTCTCCAGCAATACCGGGTATCATATTCAAAGAAAGCGAGACTCTACACAAATACGGATTCCACTTGGCCACAGTAAAAAATTCAAAACGGGAAACCAGAAGAAATTGTTACAGCTGCAAATCAGCACTTACGCAAAAGCCAAAGTTGCATGAATAACCCTTTAAATTTCTACAAAGAAAATATATCAGTTTCAATTTGCGAACGGTATAAGGAGAAGCTGGACCACAAATACACAAAAGAAGGGAAATAAAGCTTCCGAAAATACATGGGCATGGATAGCAGAGAATCTAAACAGCAACGAACAGGGACGGGAAAGCAAGTGCCCTTTTTAGCAATTGTTTGACCATCTCTTCCTGGAACATTGCTGTAAAAACTCTGGAAAAATTAGCAATAATTACAGAAGAAAGACCGGGGATTGTGGTTGTTAGACCTGACATCCTTGGCGTGGGTTTTTCCCCTATCTTTTGCCTCTGCTACCTGGATTTGTGATGCTGTGCTGGATTTCGTTTTTGCTGGTTTAGATGCTTTGGACACTCTGCCACTGCTAATCAGTGCCAGAGTGTAAGTGCTCCCTGTGTAAAATATCGTATTGATTGGATATACCGGATTGGCATATCTGTATCACCATGAAGTCCCTAGTAAAGTGCACTGTGTGTGCCAGGGCTGGTGATGGCAGATGCTACTAGTGGGTCTACAGCGCTGATTGCGCCACCCACCTGTGTAGCCCTAAAATGGTGTCTCAGGCCTGCCGCGGCAGGCCTGCCTGCAGTCCCCGGACTGCCATATCCTCCTGGCCAGTGTCCACACTGGCCGGGCCTAACCCTTCCCTTTTTATACACATCAGTCATCCCTATGGAAGGCCCAGGGTACCCCCCTGGGCAGGGTGCAGTGTATGTAAAAGGTAGAGCATGTACTAGTGCAGGTAACATGTTCTGGTAGTGAACAACGGCCATTTTGTGTGTTCACTGCTGCAAGGTTATCTTGCTCCATAGGCTAACATGGGGGAGGCTGGTGCCAATGGCTATCAGCCTATCTTCTCATAGGAACAAGATAAGGCATGAGTATTTGATATCCCTGAGCTCAGCATTTAATAACACATCTTTTAGGAGAAGTTGTTTCTAAATCCTGAGTTGGAGGACAGTACTTTTTAGAGAGTGGCTGTTCTCTTGTCTGACCCTTCTGTGTGCCTGGGCGCGCTTGTGGATTGACTGTCTGGCTTGAGAGTGACAGGGGCTGGGGATCCCCCGGGAGGTTGGCTGAGTCAGCCCTTTTCTGAATACCTGCATTTGCAAGTAGAGTGGAGGGAGGAGGTAGCACCTGGGAGTGAATAGGGATGTGCCTGCCTGCCACAATACCGGCTCCACCTCCCGCTGGGCGGCTGACGACTCTGCCCCTCACTCTGAAAGAAAAGGAGAAGCCAGGAATAACAAAGTGCTCCAGCGACACCCAGAACTGGATCAGACCGGGGTCTGCAGCGCTGATTGCGCCACCCACCTGTGTAGCCCTAAAATGGTGTCTCAGGCCTGCCGCCGCAGGCCTGCCTGCAGTCCCCGGACTGCCATGTCCTCCTGGCCAGTGTCCACACTGGCCGGGCCTAACCCTTCCCTTTTTATACACATCAGTCATCCCTATGGAAGGCCCAGGGTACCCCCCTGGGCAGGGTGCAGTGTATGTAAAAGGTAGAGCATGTACTAGTGCAGGTAACATGTTCTGGTAGTGAACAACGGCCATTTTGTGTGTTCACTGCTGCAAGGTTATCTTGCTCCATAGGCTAACATGGGGGAGGCTGGTGCCAATGGCTATCAGCCTATCTTCTCATAGGAACAAGATAAGACATGAGTATTTGATATCCCTGAGCTCAGCATTTAATAACACATCTTTTAGGAGAAGTTGTTTCTAAATCCTGAGTTGGAGGACAGTACTTTTTAGAGAGTGGCTGTTCTCTTGTCTGACCCTTCTGTGTGCCTGGGCGCGCTTGTGGATTGACTGTCTGGCTTGAGAGTGACAGGGGCTGGGGATCCCCCGGGAGGTTGGCTGAGTCAGCCCTTTGCTGAATACCTGCATTTGCAAGTAGAGTGGAGGGAGGAGGTAGCACCTGGGAGTGAATAGGGATGTGCCTGCCTGCCACAATACCGGCTCCACCTCCCGCTGGGTGGCTGACGACTCTGCCCCTCACTCTGAAAGAAAAGGAGAAGCCAGGAAAAACAAAGTGCTCCAGCGACACCCAGAACTGGATCAGACCGGGCTCAGGACCCGCTTGCACAAAGACTTCAAAGACTTTTAGGGGTATAAGTAAGGGACCCCTGACAACAGATTTTTAGATTCTACCATCAAGAGGAACCTCTGCTGAAAGACGGACCGCTGAAGAACTAAAGGAAGATTGCCTTGCTGTGTGCTCTAAGGGCTGACCTGTTCTGCTGTACAACTGAAGCTGAGGAGGAGAAGGGGTCTTGCTGTGTGCTGACTCTACCCACTTGACCAAACAAGACTTTGCTGTGTGCTGTGTCTTAAACCGAATCTCCAAGGGCCTGAGAAGAGCTGGCCTCCTGTTTCGCAACCCAGGGATAGAAAGGTTGCCCAGAACCCCAGACTCTGCTGTGTCCCCCCTGCGCTGCTGTGTGCTGCAGGGACCGTGGACTGTTCTACCAAGCTTCTCAACATCTGCCTGTGAAGTGGGCTGGCTGCTCTCTGTCTTGCTGGAGAGTGCCGCGCTGATCCGGGCCTGACACCGGTTGCCGCATTAAGAAGACCGACGTGCTCATCGGAACGTGCCTTGCCGCGACCCGGAGGCCTAAAGCAGACCGAGAGTCGTACTTCCCTGCTCTACGAAGCCGCGCTGTGAGTGGCTGACTCCGGTGACGTCGACATCGTCACTGAGGGCTCGTCGAGGGAGTTGTGGAAACCTTGCACCGAACAGCCAGAGGAGCGCTTTTTACAACGAGCGCAGTGACACCGACGGAGCAACGTAGCTGCCTAAACAACAAGAGCCTACGAACTGATTCATTCTCAGTGAGTATCGAATCACGCAAGAGACTAGAGACTATCGTCTTACGATCCCGACCAACCAAGAAAGCGAATATGGTGTAAACCTGTGATGCTTGATTTCAACTGCGGAAACTAGATAAAGATATATTATTTTTGATATAACTCACCTGTGTGGTCTAAGTTTGTGGTGTACGGAGGGGGGATCATTGTGGTGTCTACGTGCAAATACCTTACACATTGCCTTGGGGATAAGCCTGTCTGCTCGAGCCAAGCTACATAGAGGGTGAGCAGGGGTTATCTACCGTGTGTGTCCCTGTACCCTGACTAGAAGCAAGGGTCCCTATTTGGTCTAAGGTGTATACCTCTGCCAACTAGAGACCCCCAGATCTAACATTGGTGGTCAGCGGTGCGGATTTAGAACCAGTATTTGCACTTGACCTGCAGTGATTCTTCGTACATCACTAATCTAGTAAGCAGTTGCATTGCACGAAGTTTTTGCGAAGACTATTCTTGGAGGATCGACTAAGCATCATGTCTCTGAATGGAGTAGGTGAGGAGTCGGAATTGCAATTCGAAGTGAAAAAGTTGCTCAAATATAAGAAGGAGCAACTAAAGCAATTCTGCAAGCAGCTTGGATGCCCAGTGAAGGGCGGCGCCAACAAGACGGAGCTACAGAAAGCTCTAAGGGCCTGGTGGGAGGCCAAGAATGGCGCAACCAAGGAAACTACTGGAGGGGATGGCACACCGGAGCACGGATTTGGATCCGATGATCTGCCAGTGAATAGGCCAGCATCTAGGGCTGGCAGCACCCATTCCAGTAGGAGCCTTTCTCCAGAGGAGCTGGAGGAAAATCAGAGGATTAGGGCCCATGAGATTGAACTTTTTAAGCTCAAAGCTCAAGCGGAAGAAAGGAAACTGCGCCTTGACAGTGAGAAAGAGGCGGAGGAGAGGAGGAATGCTCTTGCTTTGGAAGAGAGAAAACTCCAGTTGGCTCATGAGTTGAGCATGAGGGAGCTGGACATTAAAGCCAAACAAGTGGAGTCCAGTCCGAATGGTGGCAGCGCACAACCAGTACAGGCGGGTAAAGTATACATACCGAAAGATTTGGTACAGAATTATCAGAGGGGTGAGGATATCTATGCATGGTTTAGATCCTATGAGCTTGCCTTGAAGATGAATGAAGTGCCTGAGAAGAGTTGGGGAGCAGGTTTGTGGAAGCATTTTGAGGCCTCTGGGAGGGATGTCTTAGCACCCTTAGAAGCAGCAGGGACCTTAACCTACCCCACGATGAAGGAGGCCTTATGCCTCAGGTATGGGCTTACACCAGAACAGTACCGCCAGAAGTTCAGGAACTTCAAGAAACTTGATTCGAGTACTTGGGTGGAGTGTGTGAGTATGTACACGCGTGCACTGGAAGGTTGGATAAAGGGCAGCAAAGTAACTGATTATGTGGGGTTGTGTCACTTGATTAGTTGGGAGCACTTGAGTAGTCTATGTGTTCCAGAGCTGTGCCAGCATCTTTTAGACAGCAAGTTAACTGATCCCAGTGAGCTTGCTAAAGAGGCAGACCGCTGGACTAGCACCAGGGTCAACAAAGGGGTGGTAAGTATGCCAGCCAAGGGTGGACAGGGTCCCCAGCAGAAAGGTGGGGAGGACAAGGGTAACAGTAAGGAGTTCTCTAAAGGGCCCCAAAACAGTTCCCAGGAGAAGGAGTCCCAAGCCCTCAAGCCTAAGAGGTCTTGGCCCCCTAAGGGCAACAGACCACGGTCTACTTGCTATGCTTGTAGGGAAGTGGGCCACATAGCCCCTAACTGTCCCAAGAAACCCCCAGCACCAGCTGCTGCTCCCGTCCCAGGGTTAGCTAGTGTAGCTTTGGGAGGGGATTTGATTTCCAGTGGGGAGGAGGGATTAGCTATGATGACCCTTGTCTCTTTAGGAGACCAAGAGATGGTCCAGGATACCTTGATACCCGCGAACACTAAGAAATACGGGCAAAAGGTGACCATCAATGGGAGGGAGATAGAGGCTCTGAGAGACACCGGGGCTAGTGTGACATCTGTCAGGTGTCAGTGGGTGTCTGAAGAGCAAGTCATTCCCAATGTGCTCCGCCCAGTAGTGGCAGCTGACACTTCAGTGTGCCTCTGCAAGATGGCGCGTGTTCCCTTTACATGGGGGGAGTCTCTGGTACCTTGGAAGTCTGTGTCAGTGATGCCTTGCCAGTAGATTGTCTGTTGGGTAACGACCTGGAGAGTTCTCCATGGAAGGACGTAGAGCACAGAACTCACTTGGAGATGTTAGGACTGCCAGCGTGGATCTGTGTATTCACACGTGCCATGACAGCCAGTAAGGGTGGATTAGTAGAACCGGAGCCTGGAACAATGGCCCAGGAACCTGTCAGGAGAGGAAGGGGCAGAGGGCGCGGGAAACCGTCCCCCACTGTTCCCACGGTCCAGGAGGAAGCAGAACCTGAGGGGGATGCCCTGGAACCTACAGGGGAACAGGTGGCCGAACTGGGGGAATTGCCTGAGCTGACCCATTGGCAGCAAGAGGGTGGTCCCTCCAGGGAGGAATTCTGCCAGGCTCAGAAGGAGTGCCCTTCTCTCCTTGGTGTGCGGCAGCAGGCTGCAGACCAGGCAGCGGGCCTAGGGTCCAAGGAACATTTGATTTACTGGGAGGATGACTTACTTTATAGTGAGCCTAAGTTTGCTGAGCCCGGTGCAGCCCGTGTGCTGGTGGTACCCGAGCGCTTCAGGAACTTCTTACTGGGTCTGGCTCATGACGTGCCTCTCGCAGGACATCTGGGGCAAGACAAGACCTATCACAGGCTTGTCACCCACTTCTACTGGCCCCAGATGAAGAAGCACGTCGGTACCTTTTGTAAGTCTTGCCAAACCTGTCAAGCCAGTGGTAAGAGCGGAGGGAAGTGCGTGGCGCCCCTACAGGCGAAGATTGATACCATTCTGGCTTGGGAACCCCCCAAGACGCAGACAGAGGTGAGAGCCTTTCTAGGACTCACCGGGTATTACAGACGGTTCATCAAGGGATACGGCACCATTGTTGCCCCCTTGACAGAACTAACCTCTAGAAATCAGCCCAGGAAAGTGAATTGGACCGAGGCCTGTCAAACTGCTTTTGATGCCCTGAAAACTGCAATGTGCACAGCACCGGTGCTTAAGGCGCCTGACTTTTCGAGTGAGTTCGTAGTGCAGACAGACGCTTCAGAGCAAGGCATGGGAGCAGTACTCTCACAGATGGACGACGAGGGCGGGGACCAACCCGTAGCTTTCATTAGTAGGAGGCTACTTCCCAGGGAACAGAGGTGGAGCGCTATTGAAAGGGAAGCATTTGCTGTGGTCTGGGCCCTGAAGAAGCTGAGGCCCTACCTGTTTGGGACTCACTTCCGTGTTCAGGCCGACCACAGGCCCCTCAGATGGTTAATGCAGATGAGGGGTGAGAATCCAAAACTGTTGAGGTGGTCCATCTCCCTACAGGGAATGGACTTTACGGTGGAACACCGTCCCGGTACAGAGCACGCCAATGCTGATGGTCTGTCCAGGTTTTTCCGCCTTAGTGATGAGAACTCCCAAGAGGGTGGGTAGTTCTCCCCACTTTCAGCTGGAGGGGACACGTGTTAGACCTGACATCCTTGGCGTGGGTTTTTCCCCTATCTTTTGCCTCTGCTACCTGGATTTGTGATGCTGTGCTGGATTTCGTTTTTGCTGGTTTAGATGCTTTGGACACTCTGCCACTGCTAATCAGTGCCAGAGTGTAAGTGCTCCCTGTGTAAAATATCGTATTGATTGGATATACCGGATTGGCATATCTGTATCACCATGAAGTCCCTAGTAAAGTGCACTGTGTGTGCCAGGGCTGGTGATGGCAGATGCTACTAGTGGGTCTGCAGCGCTGATTGCGCCACCCACCTGTGTAGCCCTAAAATGGTGTCTCAGGCCTGCCGCCGCAGGCCTGCCTGCAGTCCCCGGACTGCCATGTCCTCCTGGCCAGTGTCCACACTGGCCGGGCCTAACCCTTCCCTTTTTATACACATCAGTCATGCCTATGGAAGGCCCAGGGTACCCCCCTGGGCAGGGTGCAGTGTATGTAAAAGGTAGAGCATGTACTAGTGCAGGTAACATGTTCTGGTAGTGAACAACGGCCATTTTGTGTGTTCACTGCTGCAAGGTTATCTTGCTCCATAGGCTAACATGGGGGAGGCTGGTGCCAATGGCTATCAGCCTATCTTCTCATAGGAACAAGATAAGACATGAGTATTTGACATCCCTGAGCTCAGCATTTAATAACACATCTTTTACGAGAAGTTGTTTCTAAATCCTGAGTTGGAGGACAGTACTTTTCAGAGAGTGGCTGTTCTCTTGTCTGACCCTTCTGTGTGCCTGGGCGCTTGTGGATTGACTGTCTGGCTTGAGAGTGACAGGGGCTGGGGATCCCCCGGGAGATTGGCTGAGTCAGCCCTTTGCTGAATACCTGCATTTGCAAGTAGAGTGGAGGGAGGAGGTAGCACCTGGGAGTGAATAGGGATGTGCCTGCCTGCCACAATACCGGCTCCACCTCCCGCTGGGCGGCTGACGACTCTGCCCCTCACTCTGAAAGAAAAGGAGAAGCCAGGAAAACCAAAGTGCTCCAGCGACACCCAGAACTGGATCAGACCGGGCTCAGGACCCGCTTGCACAAAGACTTCAAAGACTTTTAGGGGTATAAGTAAGGGACCCCTGACAACAGATTTTTAGATTCTACCATCAAGAGGAACCTCTGCTGAAAGACGGACCGCTGAAGAACTAAAGGAAGATTGCCTTGCTGTGTGCTCTAAGGGCTGACCTGTTCTGCTGTACAACTGAAGCTGAGGAGGAGAAGGGGTCTTGCTGTGTGCTGACTCTACCCACTTGACCAAACAAGACTTTGCTGTGTGCTGTGTCTTAAACCGAATCTCCAAGGGCCTGAGAAGAGCTGGCCTCCTGTTTCGCAACCCAGGGATAGAAAGGTTGCCCAGAACCCCAGACTCTGCTGTGTCCCCCCTGCGCTGCTGTGTGCTGCAGGGACCGTGGACTGTTCTACCAAGCTTCTCAACATCTGCCTGTGAACTGGGCTGGCTGCTCTCTGTCTTGCTGGAGAGTGCCGCGCTGATCCGGGCCTGACACCGGTTGCCGCATTAAGAAGACCGACGTGCTCATTGGCACGTGCCTTGCCGCGACCCGGAGGCCTAAAGCAGACCGAGAGTCATACTTCCCTGCTCTACGAAGCCGCGCTGTGAGTGGCTGACTCCGGTGACGTCGACATCGTCACTGAGGGCTCGTCGAGGGAGTTGTGGAAACCTTGTACCGAACAGCCAGAGGAGCGCTTTTTACAACGAGCGCAGTGACACCGACGGAGCAACGTAGCTGCCTAAACAACAAGAGCCTACGAACTGATTCATTCTCAGTGAGTATCGAATCACGCAAGAGACTAGAGACTATCGTCTTACGATCCCGACCAACCCAGAAAGCGAATATGGTGTAAACCTGTGATGCTTGATTTCAACTGCGGAAACTAGATAAAGATATATTATTTTTTATATAACTCACCTGTGTGGTCTAAGTTTGTGGTGTACGGAGGGGGGATCATTGTGGTGTCTACGTGCAAATACCTTCCACATTGCCTTGGGGATAAGCCTGTCTGCTCGAGCCAAGCTACCTAGAGGGTGAGCAGGGGTTATCTACCGTGTGTGTCCCTGTACCCTGACTAGAAGCAAGGGTCCCTATTTGGTCTAAGGTGTATACCTCTGCCAACTAGAGACCCCCAGATCTAACAGTGGTCTTACAAGAAACCTGGGCAATCACAACCTTTGACCACCTCGACTATTTTGTATATGACATTCCAGCAGAAGCGGTCACCCGTGGGCATGCTAAGATGGCATAGCAATTCTCCTTTCCGAAGCATATTATTGGGATCAAGAAATCATCCCAATGAGCTCAAAGAATATACAATGCATCAAGATCAAATTAGGGACGGACCGGAGTGAAAGCTCAAACAAACTGCTCATCTTCAATGTCCATATTCCCCCTGGATCTAAAATGGACGCATTAGCAATAGAAATTTTTGAGGGTCTTGAAAAGGTGGTAGAAGACCAAGATTTCCCATCTATTCTCGACGCAACTGGGAAGATATTTGCGGCAGCTGTTCTAGACCATCTCAAAGAGTGGGTATATTCAACTGGTTCCATTCCGGTAAATCAAGCCGGGTTTAGAACAAAACACTTGGTTACAGACAATATTGCAGTGCTGCAAACAATAATGGAAAAATATGTCATCAACACGTCACAGGTAGGGTATGCAGTCTTCGTCGACTTTACGACTGCATTTGACAGGGTAGACAGAGGTATACTATAGAAAAAAAAACAAAGAATGGGAATTCCAGATAACCTCTTCCATATAATAACATCACTGTACTCCGGTACATGGTGTCAAGTCCAAATGGAGAGGGAGAAGGGCCTCACCAACCCAATACCTACACCTAACGGCCTGCGGCAAGGGTGCCTCCTAGCTCCCATACTGTTCTCTTTATACCTTAGTGACTTGCCGGAAAGATTCAATAAGGTTAATAATTTTCCACCTAAAATTGCATTTAATAAAATCCACTCTATGACGCAGACGATGTGGAAATATGGATTTTTCTGGTCAGTTATGTCCCCTATCTTGGACCCCAACGGTTCTATGTGCATGTTACAAGTACATGTATGTTCCCTCCAGTTCCAGTTCTGAAGACGCAAATACATGTGCATCCACCGTTAACATGTCCTCTTTCAGATCCGCCATGAATGGGCCGGATATTCCATTCCTAAGTACAAAAGGCCACCGCCTTTATATGGTTTACTTATGCCATTTTACAGTCCAGGCAAGTAGGCCCTGATTCTGTCATCAAGCTTTTCTTGCTTTCTGCCTCTGAAGCACCAGTCTGAGCCTGCATCTGTGACCATGAACTTTGTCTCATTCCCTGCGCGGCTCACGAAGCCTGACATCAGCCTGTTGCCTGCCAAGAAACTGTATTTCACCTTCGAAATTATCTGCTCCGTTCCCTGCCCAATGCATTCCTGTCTAGTAGTTTCAGTAAACATTCTTCCGGCTACCGAGCAAAGGCCCGGCTTCTCTGTCTTCATGCAAGTAATTCATAGCCCTGTTACTATGGAAGATTCCTGCCCTCGCACCTAGTGTAGACACTTAGACGCTTGTACACGCACTAACAGTCAGTATAGTCAGTATAGAATAAGATTCTACTCTAAGAGACCTCCCTTCTGGATAACATAGTTCTTTAAACATAGGATGTTAGATATGATTTGGGGATTAGGTTGACTTGACCCTCCAGACTTCTGTCGCCACATGTAGAGTTAAATGTCAAGTCCCCTTCACCCCCTAGTTGCACGTCAATTACACGTCATACTGCTGCGCGCGCATCTCTGCCAAGTATTTCTGCTGACATTGCGAAATTATTTCATAGGTCCACCCATATGTGACATCACAACCAATGACGTTTCCTTGTTACTCCCAATTACGCCTCCTTCAGCTACGCATGTGAAATGTTATCTTTGCTATCAATTGTTACGCCTCTTGCATTGGCTTCACTGTAATGCCTATTGTATAAAAGTGAATAATTATCAATAATGTATGTACTTCACTTCCTGAACCTTCGTGGTGATGGAACTTGGAGCAACCGATTCGAATCGTATATTGGAATAAAGCCCATTCCGAACCTCTAATACCACGGATTCTGCCTCTTATTTATTGAGCTATTTTTATTATGTTCTGTATCAAATTAAGTCCCGGTAATTAAATTATTTACCACAAGAATGGCGCCCAAACAGGGACACTTTCTCATCTCACGCGCCGGTGGTGCGTTGCAGGCCCGGTCTCCTGCCACAGCTGGACGGACAACAACGCGTACCAGCAGGATTTCCTGTATCTCCCTCCGGTCAAGCGGGGGCGACTGAGGCTGCGATCAACACCCAGACGAGGCGGTGAGAAGTGCGAAGTATCCCGACCAGAGCCTAGCTGAGAGAGCAAGATCCGAGGTATACAGAGGCCCACCAGTTTCCGAAAGTCCCGAGTCGAGTCCAGTTTCCGAAGTGTTCGAGTCGAGTCCAGTCCGGTTCAAGTTCAGTTCAGTTTCCGAGGCCTTCCGTTTCCGAGCTACCCGGTGAGTACCATTACTGGGAAGGCGTTCTGACGTGCACATAGGTTATGCCGGTCAAGACGGGTTTGGGTACACAAATCCGGTCTGCACTGTTTCAGCAGTGTATCTGTACTGTTTAGCAGTATATCTAGTATATCTAGTATATAAATTCAGAATAATTCAGTTAATGCCGAGTATTATGTTCAGTAATTAAGTTTCCTTAGATCGTATCATCATTGTGCTCACTTAAATGTTAAATGTTAAATGTGTTAATACGTTCTGCATATTGTGGTATGAATGACTGTTCATTATCGTGTTTATTGTATTAAGTTTGTTCAAGATCAAGTATCAGATCAGTTCTCAATATGCCGCTCTTTTCGAAATTAAGACAGATCACAACTAGAAAAGGGGTACTCGAAGAAGCTGTTCCTATTCCTCCTAGGGACACTCCAGGGTACTTCATGTATCATAAACACGGCTTAGACGCTATATTATTTCTTGATTTATGGGTAGACTACACTAAGGAATTACCAGAAAGTCAGAGGTGGCCCGCGGCTGGGACCTGGGATGCAGAGTGCATCGTGAAAGTAGAGGAAGAATTATGGAAAAAGAAAGCTAGACAATCACAGAAAGACGCCATTGAATTATGGCGTAAAGAATCGTATAGACGTACAGAAAAAGCACGTAGACAGGAAGAGAAGAGTAAAGAGAATTCAAATGAAGTCCGAGAAAATCTATTAATTGAAGAAGGTGCACGAGTGAAATCAGAACAAGTAGACAGACAAAGACATGCCCTTATGAAGGGTATGTATCCCCTTCTGGCCGAGGGATTACCTAAGGCTACTGCGGGGATACCAAAAGACTTGCCACCCCCACTATTTCCAATAAAGGTACATCCCAAGGGGCATCCTAGAACCGCAGAAGATGTTTTTCTTTCCTCATATTTAGATGACGCAGCTCCCGAGTACGCTAATTCCGCCCCACATAGACCACCTGCCAGGGAGGTTCAACACCGAGATCCAGTATCTGTATCTCTACAGCAACAAATTCCGACACAAGTTCCGGCAAGCACATCTGGTTCTGCATCTGTTCCTACAGCTACTTCTATAGCTGTGTCTACACCTATAGTTGCTGTATCGCGTTCAACGAATCCTTTCACGCCCGATACCCCAGATGGGGCTACGGGAGGTGCTACCAACATTTTTTCTACGCCACCCAGAATAAATAAACTTACCTTTCAAGAATCTGCACATTCACGTACCCCCAAACTCATAAATGCCCGTACGCTTAAGGAACTTCTTATAGATTGTAGATATGACCCTGTGCCCGGAAGAGAGGACGAAATGACCCTGGCATCATTACGTATCAGACGAGCTGCGGTGTATTTAGGGAAGTTACCAGGAATGACTATGCATCTAGATAATATATACCATTTTGTCCAAACAGGGCGAGATTCTGAATGTATTAACAGAGCTATGGAATACCAGAAAGTGGAAATACAGGGGGAACTGTTACGTTTCCTCATAAATTGTGTGATCAGAAATCAAGACCGACCGGGGGTAGACCCGGAAGCAATGCAAATTCTTACCAGATGGAGCCAGAATATATCAGAAGGGAGACATGATAAGCAAAACTGTATAATAGCCATGTGCCGAAAGATCCGTAAAGAAATAGAACGCCTACACGAAGAGAGATTAGCGGTAGACCAGTTTGAACAAAATGAGGAGGAGGAAGGATCAGGACTGCCCACAGGACAGTCAGAAACCATAGCCTATGTAGGTAGAGGAAGATCTTGTAATAGTACTAGATGTCTTACTGACCCGATACGTCCGATATGTCTAGAAAATAACAGGAATTTTCAAACACCTATAATAAATATAAGGTCCCCCGAGCATTCGTTCCAAGCCGCTGACAAATTACTCCGAGAACGAAGGGGTTATCATTTTCTCGATTCTATGGATGAACAAGAATTAGCCAGGTCAGCCGTTCATTGGATTGACAGTCCCGGAAAGTATGATGATGATACAGTAGCACACACATTTTTGAATCTCACCCCAGATGAACAGCGTTTAGCTGGGATTTATATGATTCAACAACTTCTTATACTATATAAAAGCCAACATTCAGATCCTGGTCCCTTACCTGATATATTGACTGAATTACTCACGAATAGATGGAGAGGTTCAGGTACTAAGCTAATTAAAGAAATACTAGAATCAAGAAAGCAGTACATTCTTTTTGTATGTCCAGAACATGTCTCACTGCCCATCAAGGAAAGACCGATGTATTACATGGACAGACAGAATCCTTTACGAGAAGTACACCCAATAAAGGGCGAGGACAATCAGTTTAAACGTGTATTTGTATATACGCCCATATCGAAAATAGAATTGTTAGAAATGAAGAAAGTGGTACCCAGTCATGACAAAGACCCAGCGGGTTTCCACCGAGAAATTAAAGACATGTTACTCATGGGAGAGTATACCTATCCCGACATTATGACCATATTAAAGGTATTGATGCCTGCTGGCATTTATGAAAAACTCAAGGAAAAAGAGTGGGAGGTGGGAGACCAAAAGATAGACTGGACAGCATTAGAAAAATGAAGAAAAGGCCCGAGGTCCAGGTTCGGGGCTTGGGGACAAAACTAAAGCACTACCAGGTTTACTAGTACAGGTACTGCCACGTTTATTAACCACGAAAAAGGAAGACTGGGGTGCAATTTCAGCCTGTAAACAAAAGCAAGATGAAGACACTAGTGATTTCTATGCACGATTTGAAAAATGTTTTGGTATAAATAGTGGCCTAAAAGCAAGTAGCGAATCATACCCACATCTGTTTGTGACAAAATTAGTTGAAAATTCCTTGCCCCAAGTGAAGAATAGAGTATTAAAATTCGAGAGTACCTGGCAAGGTAACACCCCATCACAAATGTTACAAATGTTACAGTATCATCACAATAGAATTAGAGAGGAACAAGATCGTGAACAAAGACGCATGAAAGACACGAAAATGAAAATGCTAGTCTCCCAGACAGTTCCAGCTGAAGGACATAAAAAGGGTACGACACATTCCGGTGATTCAGCAGGACCTGTAAAAGGGACATGCAACTATTGTAAACAACCAGGTCATTATGTACACGATTGTCCAGTCCTGAAGCGTAATATCGCCACAGGTATTACAAAAGAAAGACCACGGCCACTTAGACAGGATCAGAATGAACAAGGAGCCTCGCAGCATGCACAGTCCATGCCAGCTCCACAACCGTCTATACAGTTTGTGCCAGCTGCACCTGCGCTGCCTGTTGCTGCCACACAAACCACGACACGACAGCTGTACCAGACCACACAGTATGACTATCCTGATTATCAACGATATGCATGAAACAGCCTAGAGAGGGAAGTTGACTTACCCCTTATCGAGGTCCCTGTAGACCAAGAAGGACCTTATGTACATAGTGAATTATTAGGTCAAGATAGAAAATTTTTACTAGATACAGGGGCAAGTCGAACAACCATAAAACGTAGTGAAGTTCCAGGGGCACCCCTCTCAGGCTCACAGAATATTTCCCTTGGTTTTTCAGGAAAACCTATTGTTAATGAAGTATCACAGCCTCTTCCACTTACGATAGGACCCTTGACCAGAACTACAGATTTATTGCTTACTAAATCATGTCCAGAAAACTTGTTAGGTATAAAAACACTGAAAGCTCTAGGAGCTATAATATGTTGTTCTCCGGAAGGAGTAAGATTGTTTTTACGTGATTTCAAAGGTCACTATGTGTCTCGGGACATGGATCCCCGACTGCAGACTTTACCTACACATCTATGGGCACAAGGCCCTACTGATGTTGGTTGCATGAATATTACACCATATCGAGTTACACTAAAGGCAGGAGTGGTACTACCACGAATGCGACAATACAAGTTACCACCAGATGCTGTAGTGGCTTTACTGCAAATCATTGACGAGCTCATTGCCCAAGGAGTAGTTGTGGAAACAGACTCCAATGTATGTAATTTACCGGTAATTCCGATTCTTAAACTAACAGATCCTAAGGCCCCGCCAGTATATCGATTGGTTATTGATTTGCGCGAATTGAACAAATGCATTGTGCCACAATTTCCTGTGGTCCCAGATATCTCGTCATTACTGACAGCTATTGATTCCGAAGCAACATTCTTTACTGTAATTGATCTCAAAAATGCCTTTTTCAGCGTCCCAATAGATCCGGAAAGCCAATATTTGTTCGGATTTAGTTTAAATGGACGTAGCTTCAAATTCTCACGCGCACCTCAAGGATTTACAGAAAGCCCCAGCATCTATAGCCAAGCACTGAAACGAGAACTCGACAGTATCCACATGCCAGTTAACACTGCCTTGCTTCAATATGTCGATGATCTGCTGATCACCGCTAGAAGCGAACCCGAATGTGAGAAAGCATCACTGACAGTTTTACAATTTCTAGCCGAAAAGGGGCACAAGGTGTCCCCTTCTAAGCTGCAATTCTGTGTCCAGCGAGTTGTTTATCTTGGACACTCGCTGTCCAAGGAGGGAAGGCAGCTTACACCCGACCGCATTCAGTTAATAGCTAACATGCCAATACCCAAGACACAAAAGGAGGTACGGGCTTTCATAGGCCTCACTTCATATTGTAGGCAATGGATCCCTCAGTATGCATTTCTAGCAAAACAACTCATTCAGTTGACAACACAGGAGGCAGCCACATCGACTGTTCTCCCTTGGACTCAGGAACATACACAAGCTTTTGAAAGCTTAAAGAAAGCTTTATGTCAAGCACCGGTTTTAGCAACACCATGTTACAATAAACAGTTTACACTTTTTGTTACAGAACGCGAAGGTACTGCCTTGTCAGTACTCACACAGGAACAAGCAGGAGCACACAAACCATGTGCTTATTTTTCTAGTACATTAGATCCAGTAGCTCAGGCTTTGCCTGCATGCCTAAAATCAGTGGCAGCAACCGCTTTAGCAATCAGACAAAGCGATGCTATAGTGTTAGGACATCCATTGACAGTTCAAGTACCACATGCAGTAGAGGTTCTTTTGAATCGAACGCAAACACAACATTTAACTATAGCGCGACTTACAGGGTATGAATTAACATTGTTTCAGCCACATATAGAAATCAGACGTTGTAACACATTGAATCCTGCCACACTTTTACCTGTAATCGGAACAGACCCACTAGCCCATGACTGTATTGAAGTTATTACAATCACGACGAAACCCAGACAAGACTTAACCGATGTCCCATTGTCAGACCCAGACCTGACGTTGTATGTAGATGGTTCATGTATGAGAAAAGGTACAGGAGAACTAGTGGCCGCTTACGCAGTCACAACAGACACTGAAATCATTGAAACAAATTGCATAAATACCTTGTCCGCTCAAGCAGCAGAGCTCGTCGCTCTGACACAAGCCTGTATTCAAGCCACAAATAAAAAAGTCAACATATACACTGATTCACGTTATGCATTCGGAGTTGTACATGACTTCGGCGTGCTGTGGCGAGAGAGAGGTTATTTAACTTCTCACGGTGCCCACATTCAGCACGGACCCCTCATTCATGTTTAATTAGATGCAATACATCTACCCACTGCAATATCAATTATGAAATGTAAAGCTCATACGAAAGTTACTGATATCATTTCTCAAGGCAATGATTTAGCTGACAGAACAGCTAAACAGACGGCTCAAACTCAAACATCCGACATGACAAAGACAATAGTCCCGACGCCAACACATTGTATGACGGTTAAAGATCCTACTCTTGACGTAATTGATATACAGACACATGCTGCACCAGACGAAATAAAGAAATGGACTGAATTAGGAGGGATCCAAACGGATCAAGGATGGTTGATGAAGGAAAAGTCTGTGTGGTTCCTTCCTGATTCAATGGTCCAGGTTATAATTAACACTGTACATAGTCCAGCACATCTAGGAGAAAAAGCTATGCTAGACAGCATTCAACACATTTGGTTCAATAAACATTTACGAGCAGCAGCCAAACAAAAGGTTCGTACCTGTATGATCTGTTGTCAGTTCAACCCAGGAAAAAGCGTTCCCGTAGAACAGGGTGGATTTCAGCCTCCTGATCACCCTTTTGAAGTCCTCCAGATGGATTATATCCAGATGGAACGATGTCGAGGATTCAAATATGTTCTCGTAGTTGTCTGTGCTCTTTCCCGTTGGACGGAGGCATACCCGGTTTCAGATTACACGGCCCTGACTACTGCCAAACAGTTGGTTCGAGAATTCTTCCCACGATACGGTTTGCCACGTGTTGTTCACTCAGATAACGGCCAGCCGTTCTCATCCGAATTAATGAAACACGTTTCACTTTTGTTAGGCTATCAGTGGAAATTCCACTGTGTCCGACACCCCGAAGCAGCAGGTCTCGTAGAAAGACATAATCAGACCCTGAAAATTAGATTGTCCAAAATATGCAGACAGAAAGGTGTCGACTGGGTAGTAGCGTTACCAGTTGCACTCTTTTACACAAGAATGGTAGCACACTCTCGAACAGGGCTATCCCCGTATGAAGTGATCTTCGGCAGACCACCAAATATGTGGGGGACGCCTATACCACGCAAAATAACTGATATTGACTGTAATATGCTGACAGATTACTTGGCTTCCTTGATGTCTGCACTACAATCTTGTCGTTCACAGGTAGCAGCAGCTTTTCCTGACAACACTGAGGTGAAGCCCCATGACGTAATTCCAGGCGACCTGGTCCTAGTGAGGAACTTTGATCGAAAGACTCAGCTGGATCCAAGGTGGAAGTCGCCGCAGCTGGTCTTGCTCACCACAAGGACAGCCGTGAAGATCGAAGGCAGGAAAGGCTGGATTCATTCAAGTCATATCAAGAAATTTCATGGACTACCAGCGGATGTGAATACCACACCTCGTGTGTCTTCACCCATTGACTCAAAACTTCCTTTTGTTGAAAAGAGTAATTCCGAACTTTATAAACTAAAACTCAGGTCCAATCAGTCAAGCAATTTGATTGTTTAAGTCCTCTCCGAGGTGAAGCGGTTGAATTGTCTCTGACATGTATCCCTTGGACCTGAATAGAGAATGCACCCGAAAAATGTTGAAACGACAGGCATACTGTAAATCACTGCGTAGTCATTGTACAGTGACGTTATTAATTTTGTTTTCCTTAAGTCTTTTAATAATTACTGCAAGTATATTGTTGCATATATATTATCCTATTTTTAGACACGTTTATAATGTTACTGCTGAACATTCTTTTAGTGAATTACCTCCGCTTGAGTTGTCTTATAGATTTGCGCTGCGCAATAACACGTTTATTAGTATGTTACATCATTCCCATCAGGTTAGCAATGCTACAAATTGTTGGATATGTGGCCGACTCCCTCCCTATCAGAATTATAAAGGAATTCTACCTCTCTTTCCATACCCGTTCACACACAACGGCTCCTGTGGAGCATGGTTTAGCTTAATCAATTCCCTAGATTCGAATTCTGCAGTTTATCAAGATAACTGGGTATGGGGAAATTTGAATTTAGTTTTACTTAAGGTCTGCTATCCTAACAAGGAGGGATTTCCCCAGAGAACAGGAACTGATCTAGAAAATGAAGTGTATGGATTAGGTAATTTTACGCTTAATCTTATGATCCTAAATGTCGAATCCGAAGCTACTCCAATTTTGCCCGCTATGTCAATATTTCCAGTAAAAGGTGAATTATGTGTAAGAAAGAATGGTTCCATACATATGGGCCATAGCAGATGCACCACTGTAGTAGAATTTAGTGATCAAGGCAAGTCTACATTTAGAGCTTCCCGCCATTCCTATTTCATATGTGGTCAGACGGCCTATGTACGTTTGCCTCTAGATTGGGATGGTACCTGCTACATTGGATTTCTTTTGCCACCTGTTTTCCTAGCTCCTCCTGATTATCACAGAAATACTCATTTAGTACACAATAGAGAAAGGAGAGATCTCCCAATTGTCGATTACACTGAAACAGCTTGGGAAAAATACACAGATTTCAATAAAGGTCTCTTTCCCTATATAGGTACCGTTACTAATAGTAAGCTGATACGTAGATTAACTAGAACCCTTGAAGCAGTAGTGAACGAAACTATTTCCGCCTTAGGCAATTTAACAGAAGAACAGTCTGCTATGCGGATTGTTGTGCTTCAAAATCGTCTTGTCCTTGACGTCATCCTGGCCGATAGGGGCGGAGCTTGTAGGGTCATCGGATCAAGCTGTTGCATTTTCATACCAGAAAATTCGCCATCTGTATATAAAGCTATAACCCGCCTTCATAAGATTGTAAGCCAGATACACCAGAATCCAGGCACCTGGACTTGGTCCGGTTGGTTTTGGAGCGTGTTATCAGCCTGGGGATGGAGAGTTCTATCCTTCCTAGGTATTGGCCTTCTCATACTATTCAGTTGCTGTCTATGCCTGCAATGTGGACCAGCGATTTGTGGTCTGTGTGCCACATCGTGTATTCCACATCAAGATTTTCGTTCAGGATCCCGGAAGAAGAAAGAAGAACAAATGATGCTATATGAACAGATCAATGGATTAATGAAGATTGATATCTCTTGACGGGCAAGTAGGGGACAAGGAGGGAATGTGGAAATATGGATTTTTCTGGTCAGTTATGTCCCCTATCTTGGACCCCAACGGTTCTATGTGCATGTTACAAGTACATGTATGTTCCCTCCAGTTCCAGTTCTGAAGACGCAAATACATGTGCATCCACCGTTAACATGTCCTCTTTCAGATCCGCCATGAATGGGCCGGATATTCCATTCCTAAGTACAAAAGGCCACCGCCTTTATATGGTTTACTTATGCCATTTTACAGTCCAGGCAAGTAGGCCCTGATTCTGTCATCAAGCTTTTCTTGCTTTCTGCCTCTGAAGCTCCAGTCTGAGCCTGCATCTGTGACCATGAACTTTGTCTCATTCCCTGCGCGGCTCACGAAGCCTGACATCAGCCTGTTGCCTGCCAAGAAACTGTATTTCACCTTCGAAATTATCTGCTCCGTTCCCTGCCCAATGCATTCCTGTCTAGTAGTTTCAGTAAACATTCTTCCGGCTACCGAGCAAAGGCCCGGCTTCTCTGTCTTCATGCAAGTAATTCATAGCCCTGTTACTATGGAAGATTCCTGCCCTCGCACCTAGTGTAGACACTTAGACGCTTGTACACGCACTAACAGTCAGTATAGTCAGTATAGAATAAGATTCTACTCTAAGAGACCTCCCTTCTGGATAACATAGTTCTTTAAACATAGGATGTTAGATATGATTTGGGGATTAGGTTGACTTGACCCTCCAGACTTCTGTCGCCACATGTAGAGTTAAATGTCAAGTCCCCTTCACCCCCTAGTTGCACGTCAATTACACGTCATACTGCTGCGCGCGCATCTCTGCCAAGTATTTCTGCTGACATTGCGAAATTATTTCATAGGTCCACCCATATGTGACATCACAACCAATGACGTTTCCTTGTTACTCCCAATTACGCCTCCTTCAGCTACGCATGTGAAATGTTATCTTTGCTATCAATTGTTACGCCTCTTGCATTGGCTTCACTGTAATGCCTATTGTATAAAAGTGAATAATTATCAATAATGTATGTACTTCACTTCCTGAACCTTCGTGGTGATGGAACTTGGAGCAACCGATTCGAATCGTATATTGGAATAAAGCCCATTCCGAACCTCTAATACCACGGATTCTGCCTCTTATTTATTGAGCTATTTTTATTATGTTCTGTATCAAATTAAGTCCCGGTAATTAAATTATTTACCACAGATCTGACCCCATTTGGTCTGCAAAGGAATCTGCAGGCAATCACTAAATATACCGAAGAAAATTATCTTATACCTAACGTTACTAAAACAAAAATCGTCGCGTTTGCAGGAAGGAAGCATCACGTTAAATATAACTGGTCTTTAGGGGAAAAACCACTAGAAATTGTAGAGGAATACACATATCTTGGGAGAATCTTTTCACAATCCTTGCAAAATTTGCCCCACTTGCAAAACATGGGCCGTAAAGCTGATGTCCACCTAGGGGCTCTCCAACGACTTTACTCCTCCACTGGGAAAAGACACTTCTCTTCACTCCTACAAGTATATAGCTAAAATATTCCATCGGTCCTATCATACGCATTAGAACATATCCCAATAAATCAATGGAAACAAATTGACCTGAAAGAAGGAAAAGTCCTCCGGAAACTGGCCAAAACGTCACAAGCTGTGCCGGTACAAGCTCTACGCCTCGAATTATCACTAGTCAGCTCTTTTGCAAGAGGGATCACTAACATAATAAGATGGGCATACAATCTTGTTCATGCGGATCAAGGAACTCGACGATTCTTGCTAATATTGAGACATTTGAGCAACAATCGCCGAATTATGTATTCTGCAGAAATGTATCTATTGCTTTTAAATTATCAAATGTTACTCTTGACATGTTGAAATCATGGTCACCAGCACATCCGAACCTTTATTTAAAACATCTAACACCAAGGTTAAGCATGGATCTTGATATCCAACATTGCTCCAAACTATCAATGTACAAACAATATGCGGAAACTATTGTATTTAAGAAAAAGCAACAGATATCTCTTTTAACTTAAATCACGGAGTCAGGTGAACTATTATATTACTCCATCTTGGGATACTGCCTCTGAAATCCTTTACTTTTAAATGGTATCCAAAAGAAAAAGAGTCTAATATTTGTGATCTATGTAAAGGCGGGGTGCAAGACTTAGAACACGTATTATTTGTTTGCCCAAACGCAACTGTCGTAGAAGCTAGAAAGAGATTTTTAAAACCAATCAGAACAAAATGCAAAATTAACTCTGTCCAGAACCTGATTTCTCTCTGTAAGGCACCGCCTAATGAACTTGTGTGTATTAATATGTATACATTTTTAAAATCATTTTTAACTTTGTAATAGAAAGATAATTTTATTACCCAAACGTAATTTTAATCTTAAATATTTGTTGTTCTCAGATGAGAACTAAATCAAATAAACTTAAACTTTAAACTTTAAACTTGAAACATGGTAGCTGATAAGGTCAGGGTCAGCATCAAGGAGGAGGTTTCCAAGATGCTGGCACTAGGGGTGATTGAGCCATCCAGCAGCCCCAGGGCCAGCCCAGAGGTCCTTGTGCCAAAAGCTGCTGCGCCGGGTGCCACTCCCGAACTTCGGTTCTGTGTGGATTACCGTGGGCTCAATGCGGTCACTAAGACTGACGCACACCCCATCCCCAGAGCTGATGAGCTTGTGGATTGGCTGGGGGCTACCCGGTACCTCAGTACATTTGATTTGACATCTGGGAACTGGCAGATTGCCTTGACCCAGGGGGCCAAAAAGAGGTCAGCGTTCTCAATGCCAGAGGGGCACTACAAGTTCAGGGTTATACCCTTTGGGTTGAAAAATGCCCCTGCCACCTTCCAGAGACTGGTTGACCAGGTGTGGAGTGGGCTGGAGGAATTCAGCGCTGCTCACCTGGACTACATTGCAGTGTTCAGCTCCAGTTGTGAGGAACATTTGCAACACCTCTGTGAAGTATTGAAGGCCTTGCAGAGGGTGGGCCTAACTATCAAGGCAAGTAAGTGCCAGATAGGGCAGGGTTCCGTGGTGTACTTGGAACACCTGGTGGGGAGCGGCCAGGTGGCACCCCTACGAGCAAAGATCGATACCATCCTGGCTTGGGAACCCCCCCAAGACCCAGACAGGATGAGGGCCTTTTTAGGACTCCCCGGGTATTACAGACGGTTCGTGAAGGGGTATGGCACCCCCGTTGCCCCCTTGACAGAACTGACATCCAAGAAACAGCCCAAGAAGGTGGCCTGAACTGATGCCTGCCAGACCGCTTTGATGCCCTGAAAACTGCCATGTGCACTGCACCCGTGTTACGGGCGCCGGATTCCTCCAGAGAGTTTATAGTGCAGACAGATGCTTCAGAGCATGGGGTGGGAGCAGTACTCTCACAATTGAACAACGAGGGCTTGGACCAACCCGTAGCTTTCATTAGCAGAAAGCTACTTCCTAGGGAACAGAGGTGGAGTGCAACTGAAAGGGAAGCTTTTGCTGTGGTCTGGGGCCAGAAGAAGCTGAGGCCCTACATGTTGGGACCCACTTCTTGGTTGAGACCGACCACAGGCCCCTCAGATAGTTGATGCACATGAGGGGTGAGAACCCAAAGCTGTTGCGGTGGTCCATCTCCCTAAAGCGAATGGACTTCAGTGTGGAACACCGTCCGGGAACAGAACACGCCAATGCTGATGGTCTGTCCAGATTTTTCCGCCTTAGTGATGAGAACTCCCAGGAGGGTGGGTAGTTCCCCCAACTTTTGGGCTGGAGGGGACACATGTTTGACCTGGCATATCTTGGCGTGATTACCCCTGACTTTTTGCCTCTACCCCCTGTGCTTTTAGATTCTTTGGGTACTTTGCCACTGCTGATCAGTGTCAAAGTACAAGTGTTCCCTGTGTAAAGTGTAATGGTAATTAGTTGGCCATGATTGGTATGTTTGCCTTACTAGTAAAGTCCCTAGTGATGTGCACTGTGTGTGCCAGGGCTAGTAATGCAAAGGTGCGCGGAGAAGGGAACTCAGGCCTTCAGTGGAGGGCCTGCACGCAGTTTGCTAAGTTAGAATGTTGTCCCGACAAGTGCAATGACTTGTCAGGCCTTACTTTTCCTTTTGCGTACACAGTGGGCACCCCTGTGGTAGGTCCCGGGTAACCCCTGGGCAGGGTGCAGTGTAAGTAAAAGGCAGGACATATACTGAGGTGTGTGCTATGTCCTGACAGTGAAAAATGCTCCATTTCGTTTATCACTGGTGAAAAGCCATCCTGCCCATAGGACAGAATTGGGGAGGCTGGGTATTGTGTTTTGTTAGCCTAGTTTCCTATAAGTTTAAAATGGAGAGGTGAAGTTTAGCATGTATGAACTCACAGTGTCATGACACATCTTTCTGTGAAAGTGTTTTTGGCACTGTGTGTTAGAAAGTGGCTGAGTTTTGTGCTTTAAGCATTTCTGTGTGTCTCTGCTGAATGTGGATTGACTGCCTGAGAGGTGAGAGGAGCTGGGGGAGGTCTTGACCCAGGGAGGGGGTTGAGATGGCACCAGGCTGACCTGCATCTGGAGAGTAGGCGGGGAGAAGCCCCGGGAGGTGAAGTGGCCTGGGTTGCTGCTATAAAACAATTGACCCGTCTCCTGCTCAGCGATTAAGGATCCAGACCCCCAATATCAAAGGGAGAAAGGTGACACTGGGAGGGAGACAACCAGAACTGATTAAGGCAGGGGTCAGGGACCCCTGAGCACAATGAACTTCAAAGACATTTAAGGGGTATAATTATGAGACCTGAGGTCCCTGAATGTTGGAATAGAAATGGATTGAGACTGAAAAGGCTTGGACCCATTTCATGGTCAAGAGGAATCTCTGCTAAGGAAGGAACAACTGAAGAGACTGCTGGGAAGGACCAAACCTTGCTTCGTGATCTGGGGCTGGTCTGCACTTTGCTGTTTTAACCAAGGAAGAAGCTGTTGGGACTCTGCTATGTGCGCTGGGTCCACCTGCTTGAAGAAGACTGTGCTTTGTGCTGTGTCTTGTTACCCCAAGGGCCCGAGGTGAGCTGGCTCCCTGTTTGGAAACACAGGAACATAAAAGCTTTCAGAGAAGTTTCAAGCGACGCGGTGGGCACGTGTTGTGCCAGCTTGAGACCCTCAGAAGGTGTGCCCTGTGATCTTGGACACACAGAGAAGTGAGATTCTGACACGCTGGGTGTGTGTCATGGTGCACAGGAGGCATTGGTGAGGATTACCTGGTCAACGTGTGCACCGAAGGTGGAGCGAGTCTCGGACAAGCTGGTTGCGTGTCGTAGTGCACCGCAGATGTTGGTGAAGAGCACCTGCTCAGCGTGTGCATCAGAGGTGAAGAGAGATTCGAACGCGGTGAGCGTGTTGTGGTGCGGCCGAAGACGTTGGTGAAGAGCACCTGGAGATCGGGGCACCGGAGTTGGAGTAAGTCTCAGTGAGGCAGTGTGCGTGCTTTGGTACAAACTGGGACTGTGGAGGTGATCAGCTGATCATCGTGTGCACCGGAAGAAAGTGAGTCTCTGCAGCGCGGTGTGCGTGTCTTGGTGCCAGATGAGACCGCAGGAAGGAGTGCCTGGTGAACGTGCACTTGGAGTCGACGTCCTATCAGCGTTGTGTGTGTGGCTTCGTGCCAAAAGAGACACGGAGGGTGCTGAGGTGAACGTTCACCCGGAGTAACGTAATCTCAGAGATTGTGGGGTACGTGTGCCACCTGAGACCTTCCTAACAGTCGTAGCCCGGACCGGCAGCCCCAGAGGAGCTGAGCTGTCAGGCCAAGCCGATGAGGCCCATTGAGAAAGTTCTACACGGAAGGCCCAATTCGCTGAAGGAGGAGAGGAGAGTGGGGTTGCGCCCCCAGGTAATGTGGAGCACTACCTGGGCGGGGTGCGGGCTTGGAGGGACACTCTCTCAGCCTCTCAGTCCTTCTGGCGGCGTGAGCCTTTGCTTCGGCTCAGAGTGGGGCCCGTACTGACCAAAGGAGTGGCGGTACTGGGGCCAGAGTGAGAAGCTGTACTTTATGTCATCGCTACACATTGCATTATTTCTCCATTGCAAAGTACAGGATTGTAGCGGCCCGCATTGCATTATTTCTTCATTGCAAAGTACATGATTGTAGCTATACATTGCATTATTTCTTAATTGCAAAGTACATGATTGTAGCGGTGCGCATTGCATTATTTCTTCATTGCAAAGTACGTGATTGGGGTGTGACGCATTGCATTATTCCTTCATTGCACAGTACATGATTGTAGTGGTACGCATTGCATTATTTCTCCCCTTGCAAGGTACTGGGTTGTATCGTTACGCATTGAATTATTTCTCCTTTGCCCAGCACAGGATTGTGTTATTACGCAGTGCAGTATTGTTTGTCCATTGCAACATGTGTGATTCTAGCATTACGACCCGCATAGCATTTTGAAAGCGGTGGTTGGGATTTGAACCTACCAGCCAGCCGGAACCTATATTACCCTTTATTATATGTTGGCTTTTGTATCGAGTGGTCTAATCGTATATCTTTTTATATAAAGTTTATACTCGTTTTATCAAACTCGTGTGGAGTCCATTTGTGGTGTCACCCGTAGGTTGCTGTGGGCGTGGTTGCACATATTGTACACTCGTGCCTTGGAGATAGGCCTGGCTGCTCGTGCTAAGCTACTAAGGGGGTGAGCAGGGCTATCTCAAACGGTGTCCTTTCTTGGCCTAACATTGAGTGACATTTGGTGACAGTGGTGCGGGACTGGGACTCCAGCTTCCAACAATACATTTTGAACCTTTCACTCACCCTTGTGCCAAATCCAACCAGTATGTGTGTGTACCTGGGGAAGAGATAGATAGGCAGTCATATCTGTCTTGTCTGTCTTTCTGTGCTAAGGTGTAGTTTGTCTCTAGGGAAGATCTACCAACATTTGATATTGTTGTAAAAATAGGGAGTACTGGGTGGTGTGCCTCTTCTGGATCCCAACAATGTTTTACTTGCAGTGCCATTCAAACCTCAAAATATAACACTAGTCACACATTTTCCTTGCATTACTGTGTCATAATCTTCTGGTATCAGAATAAACACAAATTTCCTACCACCCAACGTTCCCCCAGGTCTCCCGATAAAAATGGTGCCTCACTCGTGTGGGTGGGCCAAGTACCCGTGACAGGCAAGGGCCCAAAACGTATTGTGGAGACATCAAAATGTCCTATCTCAAAATGACCTGGTTTTGCAACGGGGTCACCTGGGTTCCTTGAATATGTTTGCTTAGACTGCAATGCACCGTCTGGGGATGTTTCAAGTTGTCTTTCCTTGTATCATCAAAATTAACAATTTAGTTTTAAAATGTATACTATTAAGTGAATATCTGAAATTGTGATGCATATGTGTTTCTTATTTTTGTATGCTGTGATGGTTATGACAATTGAATAAAGTACTTTTGAGACTGAGACCATGGGAAATTATATTTTCATCTTCATATTGGATAAGGCATCTAAAATGTATGCTCAGACTTTCCGCAAAGCTGTTGAGGCATAGGCATTTAGCAATGGTAGAATCCCTAAAGAGCATTGGGGGTTTAGAGCTAAGTACTCCACAGTAGATCACTGTTTTAAACAACTGGGGTGTTGCAATATGGAAATAAGCACAGTTGGTAATCTGTGTTGTTGCTTTGTTGATTTTAAAGCAGCATTTGAGAAGGTGGACCACAGACTCTTGTGGGATAAATTAGAAAGATGGAACATCCCTAAGGACCTTCTGAAATGTAATTAAGATAATTGGGTACAGGTCAACCTAGATGGGTCAGGAAATTTTGCAGCTACAATCCCGGCAAGCAACGGGCTAAGACAAGGTAGTGTCTTAGCACCTTTGCTTTTCAGTTTATTTATCGCTCACCTTTCTGATGCCTTAGGATCAGTTACCTCCTTTTCCCCCCAGATTGGAAGGGTACATACCCATTTCCTTATGTATGCCGACGACTTAGTCGTAATACTCTTGACCCCTATTAAATTGAAAAACAAGTTACAAGACCTAAATGACTATTGTGTAGCGAATTATCTTATAGTCAATGTTGAGAAAACTAAAACCATGATTTTCTCCAAAAAAACAAAGAGATACTTGTGGTTTCCTAATTCCTCACCTTTGGAGCAGGTAAAGGAGTATAAATATATAGGAATCACCTTTGGCTGAAATTTAAGTTGAGGACAGCACTTTATGGTGAGAACTACTGTCTTAGGTACAAAAAGTTCCCTGAAAAGACTCAATCTGAGGCATGGAGGCTTATCCTCTGACCCATCTAGAAAGGCTATTACAGGAAAGTTGGTCCCACTGGCCCCTTATGGGGCCGAGCTGCTGGCCCTGGACCAGCACCCCGACTGGGATTTATTAGAGTCTCTGTTAAAAGACACTTTTATCACTCCATAAAAATGCAGTGATGCAGGCAGTGAGATTGTAGCTAAATCTTGAATCCTGGACTGTGATTGCTAAAGTGCGGGCCGCGTACATTGTCCAGGGCCTCAGACATAATCCTACTAGAGATAAACTATCAATAATGATATTGTAGGAAATAATGTGATCTGAAAATAAATTCCCTTCAAAATTAATGTCAACAGTAAGGGAACTTAGTATGGCATTTGGTGTAACTGATGCTGATGATCAAATGATGGGAAACCAGCTAAAGAGAGTCCTTCTTGAAAAAGTTAAAATGTACTCTCTTATCAGTGGCAAACAGTATCTTACGTCAAAAACTTCTGTTAGCCATGCCTTCAAATACCTTGAGGTGACCATGTCTTTTCCCTACCTGGGCCAATTACTGGATAAGTGATTAAGAAATTTAATTTCACAGAGGATATGCAGCCTTAAAATGTTGGTGTCGCTTAACAACAGCTGTTGTTCCTTAAATTCAAAAATGAAATATACAGTAATACACCCGTTGTTAGATTAACAATTATTTTTGGAGGAAAGGAAAAATATCCTATGCCATTCTTTTCTGAGAAATAGTCTGAAGTTACGCTCTAAAGGGTTGGCAACTTTGCTGGGGTGATGAAACTAAACTGTGCCATTGCTATTGTAAAATATATTTTGCTTCTCCAAAAAACAGAATTTTAAATTGTACAATTAAACTTTTATTAGCTTTATTTTATGGAACACTTATGATATAAAGAGTTCTGATATTTAAATTATGGTTTTAATGTGTTTTAAGCACATTATCTATGATTTTAAAATTACCAGTTTTATTCTATTGAGCACTCTATGTTACAATGGGATCCATATTTTAAGTCAAAAATGATAATAGAAAGAAGGTTCTAAAAGTATAATGAAGATGTCTGAATGACACTACATACCGTGCTTTTTTAACCAATTTTTTATAATGGATTCTTTTTAGGAAATGATGTGTGTAAAGTTTTATGAACAGTTGATAACCATGAATTTTGTGAGTATATTTCTATAAGATATTTTGACTGGAATTTTTTTTATTAATTAATATATAGGGCCTGATTCACCAAGGGCCTCTGCACTCATGACAAAGTCCCCACAGTCGTGAGAGAGTCTCAGCATGCCGGGTGTATTGCGGTGATTCCGCCTAGATTGCAGAGACTCCCCCATGCCTGTGGGGCATCCTCCATGAGTGTGGAGGCCCTTTGTGAATCAAGCTCCTAGGGGTTTCCACAATCGGGGAGGACTCTCTGCAATGCGAATTCTCATTGAGTAGTTTCCGCCACGAATGCAGACTCTCCCACAACTGCAGGGCTTCTACCATGAGTGCGGAGGCCCTTTGTGAATCTGGGCCCAAGTCTCTGAGTGAAATCATTATTCAGAATCAATGGATTCTGTTGGTATCACAGATACTATGGCACCTTATTTTTTATGTTTTGCTGCATCATTGGAGCTACAGAAATATTTGTTTGGAACTGCCCTTCATTTTTCACATTATGCATAAGAGCCGGTGGGATAGGGCAAAGTTTCCTGCTTATGTTTGATTGCATTTCGCTGCATCTGGGGAATAAAATCATTCTGGATTCGATCTGGATTCTGTGTACACTTGCACCTCCAGTGTCAGATTTTACCACGAAAATGACAAGTATTTCTCTTCTTCAACAAATTAATATTTGATTTCGCCCCAGAATTATTCATATTCACTCTATCACAACCACGTGTTTGCACCATCTCATTACACATTCAACACCGTGCATAGGATGTAATTCATAAATTATCAGGCTGCACATAATCTGAATCTGAACCCATTGTCTCATTTCTGTTGCTTCTGTGAATCTGTTTAGTCTGTGCAGTCATCAAATTCTCCTTCATCTTTTTCTGCTTCGCAGCAAAACTGTCACCGTAATAATGAGCATATTTCAAGATCTCGTAAATCATCTTAGTCTGCGAGCACATCACACTCAATATGAGAAATAAGCTCCAGAGGCAAACCGAAAATGAAAGCTGATACAATTCCTGTAGCACCTTCCTTCTCAGGCTCTTCCACTCCATTGTACGTGTTATAAATCTGCATACGCCTATCATAATAAGCATGCACTGACTCTTGTGGCTCAAGTGTAGACCTCACTATCTTTGCCCAGTTTACTTTCTTTTCTGCCATTTTGTTTTTCAAATGACATATTAATGGTCTGCACGTCTCATGAACCCCCTCAGCTGGGGTTTTGTTAGGTGCAGCTCTAGCTGGTTCTTCAGTCAGCCAAGCAACAGCAGCCTTACATTCTGTCCATAAATCATTAGGAACAACACTCTCAAATAATATTCAATACAACTCATTTCAGAAATTGTCACCAATCTATGAACTTCCTTGTAGCACTTGTCAGGCTCTTCTCTTAATCTTGGAAAATTTGTTGTAAAGGCATAAAGATCACCCCTAGTCCAAGGTACATGCACATAATTCTCTCCATGCACTTGTTTTAAAGGAAATTCTGACACTGTATCTGGGTCTGAATCAATAATGGCCACATTTGCTTTTGTTCTTGTCTCTGTATTTTTTTTCAGTACAACTATCTTTTTCCATTTTATTTCTGTTTTTCTTCGTCTCTCCAGTCCTTAGTGTTCTCAAATAAATCCTTAATGTGAGCTCGTAAAGTCATTAAATCCATTTCTGTTATCTTTTTCACTCAGATCCATTTTATAATGTTTATGTAAATTCCTCTTCCTGCTTATATTAACCTCATATTCATTAGCTAATCCCTCAAGAATATTATTTGCTTGTACACACACCTTGCTACTTCTCTAATCAGATATCTCACTTCATTTATATTATATGACATTATCAATTTAAATCAACTGTCCCCTGTAAAATATTTCCAAATGCAAACTTTAAAAGTCCAATATTAATATCTCTCTTTAGGAAGTACAGTAGATTCAGGAGAGGCAGGAGCCGGCACAGCAGTAGGAGCAAGAGTAGAAAAAATGCGATCAGCAGTATTCAAAGTCTGCATACCTGCACCTGTCACTGCAAGAACCATCAATTGCTGTACACTGACACTTGGTTCACCCGATGCACCAGTGTCAGGTACAAGGGTGGAAAGCACTTTTGCTTGTGTGTACGGTGGTACTTTGGAGAAGGTCTAGAATGCAAAAGATCATTCAGAACGTTATCCTCCTGATCTGAATCCTGTTCTTTGTCTTGTTTCTCACTGTCACCCTAATCAGCTTTCTTATTCAGGAAAAACTTGCATTCCTTCTACCATATTTGCCCTCGAAATCTCTCTTGATTATCCACTTTGTTTTCTAACCACTGCTTCAATAAGCCCTTATACTGTTTCATCAGTTTATTTCTCTTTTCACTATGACTATTCATTCCCATTTATTCAATGCCTCAAACTGTGTGGCTCTAGGTTGTGGCTTACTCGTCGGCCATCTTTAGAAATCGAGCGTTCTTATATTAAAGGTACCCTCCAAAGGAAACTGCATGTCTTTGTCACAAGGCATATTCATGCTGAGCAGTGCCAGTGGGCCTAGTTGCCCATTGTCAGGCATGAGTAGGAATGTATGACGGTATTCCGCATGCGTTTATCTCACATGCCTTGGGAAAGCAGTCATTGGAATGAGCGCGTCTTTGGCACACATTCGTTCTGCACTTGGCTTAGGGGGTGTTCGATTTTGGAATAGTTTAATTTAGTATTTCAACTCCAGTCTACGCAACAGCAAGGATTGGAAGGTGTTGAACTTTAATTCCAACACTATTTGACCAGTGCGCCCACCTAAAGCAAGTCATTGTAATGAATTGCGTGCGGAACGAATGTGTGCTAAAGATGTGTTCGGTCTGTTGCCGGCGCTATGAAAGCACAGCGTTATTGGGGCTTTGTCCTAAAGGACGTTTGCCATGAGTAGTTCATCTAGTCCAAGCTTATACTTTGTTTTCTGCTACTTTCAGAATTTTTTACATTCAGGTGACCAGTTCACAACAAAGCAGACAAAGTCTACAATGACCCTTGGTAAACTATTAGACCAAAAAAGCTAGTGCATTCTCTGCCTTCTGCCGCAGTCATTTTTGTTCCAGCAGGCCCTTGTCTTTATATATATAGTATATTTACATAGTGAGAGCATAACACTTTTGTGCCGCTTCAGAGCACTTGCACATATTGTAATCACGTCGCAATGCCAAAATAAAGAGACCCAGAAAGCAACATTCAACATGGTGACCTGGTGCCTCTAAGGGTGTTTGCGTATAGAAGGGTCTTTCTCCATGGAGGTCCCCCAAACCTGTCCCTGTGGCCGCTGATGGAAACTATAGGCCATGTTCAATAGGCAGGTTTGCTGCATGACACTGGGGAACCTCTCATGTGAGGATGAGCTTTAACTGCAACTCTGAATCCCTCAACTTCATCATTCACGAAAGA
Organism: Triturus cristatus; assembly: GCF_964204655.1. Taxonomy (NCBI): domain Eukaryota; kingdom Metazoa; phylum Chordata; class Amphibia; order Caudata; family Salamandridae; genus Triturus; species Triturus cristatus. The sequence continues at coordinate 808,019,814 of NC_140590.1, forward strand.
GGTTAAAGTGATATTGATGAAAAAAATTCAGAGTTGGATCTCGAGAACCTCACTCTTCGATGAACTCTACTCCCAGACACAATATTCCATATTATTTATGCATGCTTATGTCTTGCATATTCAGTTTGTAGCCATGGTTTGTTTTTATAATGTGGTCCTCGAGGGGATTTCTTTGAGAATTTTGTTAAACTTGTGCCGTCCTTGATGATGTTGCTGTCTATTCTCCCTATAGCTAGAATACCTGCCAAGAGCTCTGATACCCATAAGGGTCAAGTTCGCATAAAACTTTATAAATTAAATGAAAGGCCAATCTCAAATCCCTATATATGTGTAAAACCCAACATCCATCAACATGTCATAAGCAGGTGAACGCTCTGGAGGAATATTATGTCCCTCCATAGCATGTATGCCAGGAGCTTTAGGCTTTCTCAACATAGCACCCATTATTCTCACTCAAAAAAGATCCAATACACCACACAAAAGAAGTGAATGAACAACAGCCAATTCCAGAGCGGTTACGTCAAAGATCAACCAATCTCAGTGTGGCTTTGACAGCAACCAACCAATAACAGCACAACTCTGTGGGGACGTCTCATCAATCCCAGTGCGACTCCTCAGCCTCGCTATTTACTAAATAAGATAAAAACTGTTTTTTGCATCACTAGTTTTTATTTTCTTTCCTTTTACCATCTTTCAAATAAATGCTTAGCACCGAGACACCTGCAGGTGATTCATACAAATATAAATAAATATATATATATGCAGTATTTTGTCCCCGAGCCTTATAAAGTTTCAACACCAGTATCCCCGAGCATCTTCCCAATCTCTTACGCAGTGGTGCTTACGCCCTGGGCCAGAACCATGCTATTTTTGCCACTTAGCTTCGTCTACTAACCATCACAGCATAATCTTTTCCGTAGGTAGCCACAATTTAATGGTGTGCCTCAGATGCCATCCTCTTGCTCCATAGGTAGGCATCTTTGCCTCTTGTGATTGCTAAACATCAGCATTTGATCTTGGTGGTGTTAGCAAGCAATCCAATCTACCTGCAAAAGCTAAAACATATGTAGCAGCACTTGTTGAACCTGTTGTGTACAGGACACGGGCAGTGATTCACCTTTAAATGGGAGCACTAATGTCTTTACATCTCCAGACTGTGGTGCATTGTTTAAAGAATTGTACTGTAGTGCATTATTTAAAGGATCCTTACTGAGCTTAACTACCTGGGGCTGTATTTTGCAAAGTGGCCCGGGGACACACGGGCGTTTGCACCCGCTTTGCGTGCCCCGGGGCACTTCAGTATTACAGAAGGGGCTGCAGCCGCCTGTGCTGCCCCTTCTGTAATACAGATAGCGATGGTGCACAGACAGCAAAGGTGCGCTCGGCGCAAAAAAGGAAAATGCACCGCATTGCAAAATACGGCCTCAGGTTGATCTGTAAAGGGAAACGTGGGGGCTAAAGAACAACTTTGTTGCGTCCCCTCGTTCACTGGGAAGGGGTTTGTGCCCTGTGCTATCAGTCACCTGACCCGAGCAAAGTTCCCAGCATGCCCACACACAATAGGATCCTTAGCAATGCCTGTGGAACGTTTAATTTAGCGAATGCATCCCAAAGTAGGTGGTGAGAGATATTATCAGAAGTGGAACTGGGGTCAACAAAAGCAATGTACAGGAATGTATTTCGAATGTATGTCTAAGGGCGCTGTACGTCTCCACTCATAGGTAACATCTGAATGCCTGGTATATTTTACTAACTTGTTTCCTAAAACCAATAATGGTATTGGCTTGAAAGGCAAGCTGGAATCCTCTGGAGCCCGGCTTCAAAACCTGCTATTCTTCGTGGAGGGCATTTCCTGTGGGATTGTTTTTATAATGGAAGGAAGACCGCTCTTCTGATTCGTATGTTTTTGTGGCATCTGACCGTCTCCTTGAGGAAGACCTAGATTTCCACTCCTACGATGGGCTTGGGCAAGAGAAAGCCTGTCCCGAGAAGCAAAGTCATGCTAAACCTAGCACAACATACAGGTGTAAACGAGAGGGTCGAACAATGATATCAGCTATGTGCATTTTGTACAAGAATTAATCCCATATGTCTTAGGTGGATACATGCTCTCATGTAGGGTACGACAAACTTCTGAGAGAAACTTACCTAGAAAACTAATTGAGGGAGCTTGGAGATCCTTTTTGACACATAGAAAATATGATCCAACAACCTCAACACAGACAGACAGACCCACATACGCCACATCCTGTCGATGTTTACACCACCTAACATCAATTTCGAGCTATCGCTGCAAAAATGATTTTTGATGTCGCCTGACAACTGGTGAATTCAAAGTTGAGGAATGTGCACAAAGGAGTTTCTTTCAGACAACTTGATAAAACAATTCGGCCGGATAAATGGACATTTTTGGGGAGCATGATTAAATTACCATATTAATCCTACAGCTGGCAGGTAAAGGTTAGATGTTGTAACTGGTTACATATGAATATTTTTGTTGATACGTTTTATTGTATGCTTAATATTTTTGAGCTCGATATTGTTCATTATTGTGGTACATAGTATTTATTTAGTTCCACTGGTGCCTCAGTAAAGGGACAACCAGTGATAATTTGCCCCACAAATATGCATCAAATGTAAACTGGCAAATAAATCTCGCCTGCAGCAAGGATTGCAAAGAATGTTTTGCCTTTGTCATTTATTACCTACAAAAGTAGCTGAGGCATTCACTGGAGACCAGGCCTCAGACATTGCCTTCTCTCATTTGAGGGCATGGAACTAGGGCTCTCCTAGTGTACATCCTCACTCTATGGACTGGAAAGGAAGCAAGCAGGCAGATGTGTCTCAGACCCTCTCTCCTGTTCATTGGCAGTCTTGCCTGTCCCTCTTCCCTTCTGTCTATATATGTATTCAAATGAGAGGACAGGGTGTGTGGCCAATATGCTGTGAGAAAAGAGGGTTAGGCAGCCTACCCTAGCCTTCCCGCACAGCCTATTGAGAGCTTGCACGCGGTGAACTAGGGAAGTGCATGACCTTCAAGAAACTAGAGAAGGGCAAGCCTCTCAAGGAGCCTTAAAGAATAGAGGCTTGGTTTGACGGCTCTTCACTCCCTTCCTCTCTGCTCTGTAACAGTCTGCAGCGTCCCCTTCCATCTGTGCTATCTGGGTTTAAACCAAGATTTAAGGAAATGCTTCTTTTTGCATGATCACCCCCAAAGTTTAAGACTGATGGTGCTGGGTTTTCGACTCTGAGAGTGCACTGAAGCCTGCTCACCAGAATTCAGTTCCAGTGTTCTAATCCTTTACAAAGTATATGTTGAATTGGCTACCCCAATTAGCATAAGCTAACTTACTTATAAGTGCCTGTTATATGGTACCATGGGTATCCAGTGCATGTTAGTTAAAGTATCCACCCAGGGCTGCAGCATTGATTGTGCCACCTTGAATGTGACAACGCACAAAAAGGCTCCCAGCGTGCCACTGCAGAATGCAAGAGCAGATCTAAAACTGCCAATTCGACTTTGCCATTTAAACTGATGGCGACTCCCAAACCTCCCTTAATGGTACATATAAGTCACACTTAAAGAAGGCCTATCAAGCCCTAAGGCAATGTACTGTATATTATTAAATAGGACATATATTTTCTTATTTCCTACCAGTAAAAGCCCCAAATTGTTGTTTGTACCTTGGAAAGGCTGGAAGCCCCATTGGCCAATACAGAGTTATAGGCTAACAGCTCAATCCCGCTAATTTCTGCACAGAACTACTAAAGTTGGTACTTCAAAGTATCAAATTAAAAGTGGCATCAAACCCGACTTGATGTCCAAGTCAGATTTAATGTCACCTTTAAGGAAAAGCAACTTTTAAAAAGCTGCCACACTGTTGCCCAGTTATTCCGGCGGCCATTCACTGATGCTGGCCTCCAGACAGCCTTCTGCCCTCTTGGAGAGGAGTATGAAATATGCCCAAGGACAGGAACAATAGAGGCCTGCCGCAAAGAAATGTTTCCTCCCCCTCACAGTCATCAGAGTGCAGATTAGTTGCCAAAGATTGATACTAGCCCTCAGCAAAAGAAACAGCTGGATCTGCTTTGACCAGAGACTAGTTGCCCAGTTATAAATGGACTTCTGCTGGACCTAAGAGGACTTCATGGGACATTAACAACTGTGGCCAAAGTCACTCCACCTGGACCGTAGACTGAGGAATAACTTCAGGAAGACCCTTGCTGATGGAACAGCACCCAGAGCATCCTACAGCATCCTCAGCATTATGTATCCTCAGCATCAGGAACATTCCATTGAAGTCTATGGCGGTCCGTGAATAAAGCTGGAACTGGAATAGAGACAGCTTTGGTGACCAGGTAACTGGCCTAATACACCTTATTGCCTCCCATCTCCCCCGACTTTCTCCCTGTTAGAATTGGTTGCCCAGTCTGGGCCGAAGTAGTCAAACACAACTCTTTAAGGGCCATATGTAGGTAGCTTCACATTTACCGACTCATAAATACCGAATTTTACCGATTCGGTATTTATGAATTGGTAAATGTGATGTAGGTAATTATTCGGTAAAATTTACCGATTCGGAAAGGGTCGGTAATTTTGAATCGGTATTTACCGATTCGGTAATGAGGCATACCTTCCCATTGATTCCTATGGGCCAGGAGACCCATAGGAATGAATGGGAAGCCAGTTACCATTACCGATTCGGTAAATACCGAATCGGTAATGGGGGTAATGGGGGAGGCAGTATCATGGGTGGCAGGGTGATTCGTCCATGTGTGCACATGTGGCGCACATACATGCCCTAAGGGCATGTATGTCTGCCACATGGCACTTTTACATCAGCAAAATATCACGTTTTGCTAGGTATTCGGTATTTATCACCAACCTATATTTGGTGGTAAATACCGAATTCTAATTCCTACTCATCACTCATTTGAGTGTTTCCTACAGATCATTTCAGGATTCGGTATTTACCGAATCGGTAATTTTACCGATTCGGTAATTTTACCGATTCGGTAAATCACCAAATCCTGAAATATGCCCCCTACATCTCAAATAACTAAATACCGGTCGGTAACGGGATATTTACCGAATTTCGGCCGTTACCAACCGGTATTTAGCTACCTACATATGGCCCTAAATGTTTTAAAATGTATTCAAACTTTACAGCTACCGATGCTTGTTTGTGCTTTCAACTAAAAAGCGGAGATTTACATTTCATTTAAAAATCCACCAGAACCCTCTGGTGGATTTTTCTTACCTTGGATTACAAAAGAGTAAATTTTAATGAACAGATAGAAACCAAAACAACAAAGTCAGTTGTAGGGAACTGGAGATAGGCTTTTTAGACGTTATATATAATTCTAGCGCCAAAAAGCGCAAAGTGCCAGCCATGGCTATCTAACTGCTCTATCCAGGTCAAAGTCAAAAGTTAAGGTCAACTGCAATGGAGCATGGGTCAGATAGAGGGACCAAGTTTATCTTGGTAGAATGCTTACCTTTTGAATTAGTCATTTTTAGGTCGAACCTAGTGTTACAGCACATGTGCTGCACGCTCTGCGAGGCATGCTGTAGTAGGGTTAGAAGGGCCGTGGAAGCCCCACCCATATTTTTCATTGGCTGATAGCATTGTCCATGGTAAATACTGGCTTAGGATCCATTATGAGACTTCTTAGTCCCTCCCTGTTACCGCCCTGTCTCCGTTTCTGACCGCCCATCAGGACTGGATCTTTTACTTGCGGCGTTACACTATCTCCTTAATTTAGTCGGTAGCGCAATTTTTTTTTTCCGGATGGTTTTTGACATCTTCCCATGATTAGATGCCTCCATACACCCATGAAATGTCTCTTGCTGTCGAAAATCCCTCCCCCTCCAGGACATAGTTCTCCCTGCTGCCCTTCCTGTGAGGTCCCTCCACCCATCCCTTCTCCATGGGGACCATTCACTATTCAGGTTGTGACAAGAACCTCTCTCGCTCCTCTGGGATGTTGTCTCCCCGACTCACCTCGGGTGGCTGTCTTCATCTCAGATGTCACCAACCCCCTCCTAACATGTTCTTGGCATAGTTCATCATGTGAGGGTCTCGGGCTCCTCCAGTGAAAGAGTCCTCTTTCATCCTAAGTGCCTCACATGAGTTTAGGCCTCACGAGGAAACTGCCACCACCGCTGCCTTTTCTTGCATTTTTTTACCTAGATTTATGCCCTCCTTAAACGCTCCAGACCCCTTTTAAACATCACCTCACTTCACAAGCTGTTTATCATTCCTGCTTCTGTGTGACAGTGCTTTGTGGCTACGCTTCAAGGTCGTTGCACAAACACAGGCTTCGCTGTTTCTTAACAAGCCCCTTCCTCCAATCTAACCCTGCTTTCTGGACGCATCAGTAATTAAAATGCATAGGCGTGTAGCCCTGGTTTAGAAAAAAACTACAGTTTACAGAAATACTGGAGGAAAGCTGGGACAGGACCAGTAACATGAGGGGGTGCAGAATGTGTTTAAGGGCCCCTGCGGCTCGTTTATGTCACAGATGTTCATAACACAGAAGCGTGTCATGCCCCCGTACAGTCAGACAATAGACATCAGTCTTTTTTCACTGTTCCTGATACGTTTCGGGTGAGAGGGTGCAGAGTGACCAGGCCAGTTTTAAAGACCAAATGGCCACTTTATTTGTACAGGTATGCAGCTGAAACTTACATATGTTGCAACTTATGTCAAACCATCCCACCTTAATAATATAATGTTCAAACGAACTCCCCCTCACCATTATACCTCCGCCCCAACATGAACCAATCCCCAACAAGCAATCCAATCCGCCCTCACCATCCCCCAATCATTTCATTCCACAATCTTTAACATGTGCCCCAACCTTTGCTCCATTGTACCCCCTCTGCCAACGCCTACCCTGCCAGGCCCCAACCCTTCCAGACCATTTTGTGATCCTTATGCTTTTCTGTCACCTGTCCTGAGCAACAAACCAGTAACAATAAATCAAACACGCCAACTCCATGTTCCCTAAAAAACAACAACATGGGGTGGGAGGGAGCAAATAATTGACCGGCCTATCAGGACCACAGTGCACTATCACTTTGTCCTTAATATCCTGCTAAGACACTGCCACCAAAGCCGCTCCTCTGGCACCCATCAGCCAATCCAAGTACTGGTGCTGATCACTGGAAACCACTGGCTTAAATAAAGCTCTGGTGCCACCTGGGCATGGAGTGCACCATGTGCCTGAGACACCCCGTGGGGTCGACATCCAATAGATGCCATCCTTGGGAGCCCACATCAGGTGAGACAGCGCAGAATGACATAGCCAATTTTAAAGAGCAAAAGACTGCTGTATTAGGACCGGTATGTAGCTGAAAGTTATAAACATCACAACATATCTCAAACTATGCCATCTCACTAATACAATGTACAAGCCATCCAAACATTTCTCACCACCCCCTTATTTCATTTACTGTCCTGTCACACATATTATTATTGTTATTATTATTATTTAAGAAGCTTATAAAGCGCGCAGCTACCCCCGTCGGGGGTGTCCCGGCGCTGAGAGAGCAAGAATATCACCAGAGGAGGCATCCCGGGTCCTACCCTCCAGCCCAGTGTAGCAGAAGCTCTCCTACTCAAGGTTGGGTGAACAGCCAAGTTTTTAATTTGCGTCTGAAGATCTGCTCAGACTCGATAAACCTAAGGTCCAGAGGGAGGTCGTTCCAGAATTTAGCCGCCGTCACACCGAACGTTCTGCCACCGCTCCGGGCTAGCCTGAATCTGGGAACAACCAGTAAACGTAGATTATTGGACCTTAGGTTTCTATCAGACTTCGATAGTTTGAGTCTTTGGCTCAAGTAGGATGGGCCAGTTCCGTGAATGGCTAGAAAGGCAAGGGTAAGGATTTTAAACTGAACTCTACGAGCGATAGGGAGCCAGTGTAAATCTTTCCGATAAGCTTTGACTGAGTTGCGGGCAGGGATGTTTCCAATAAGCCTGGCAGCCGCATTTTGAACGATTTGTAGTCGGTCAATGAGATAGAGGGGGGCTCCAGCATATAGGCTGTTGGCGTAGTCCAAATGTGCCGTAATGAGAGCATGGACAATGGTTTTACGGGAAGTCTGGGGAAGGTAAGGAAAGATCTTCCTAATCATGCGCAGTTTGCCAAAGCAAGCTGCGGTGACTTTGTTGACCTGGGCTTTGCAGGACAAGGTGTTATCGAAAAGGAAGCCGAGATTACGGGCTGACTCTACTGGATTGGGGGGGGGGTTCAGCACCGTAGGCCACCACAGGTTGGCTGGGGGGGCTGGTTTCTGACTAAAGAAAAGCACCTCGGTTTTGTCTGTATTAAGGGCCAGATGATTGGAAGCCATCCAGGTGCAGATGTTGCCAAGGCAGTTTCGAAAGTTGGAAAAATGCGAGTCAGAATGGTCTCTGAAAGAAAAAATAAGCTGGGTATCATCAGCATAAGAGACCACCCTGACTCCCCACAATTCGACTACTCTGGCAAGAGGGCCCAAATACGCGTTAAACAAAAGAGGGCTCAAGGCAGAGCCCTGAGGCACCCCGCAAAGAAGGGGTTTGTCTTCTGACTCAAAAGGACGGAGAAGTACCCTTTGAGATCTCCCTGTGAGAAATGATTTGATCCAGGCCAGGGCTGTGCCTCCGATCCCCAACTGCTGCAACCTAGTCACCAGGATATCATGAGACATGGTATCGAATGCGGCGGACAGGTCCAGGAGGACTAGCATGGCCTCCTCGCCTCTGTCCACCGATTCCCTAATCGTCTCCGATACCTCTAGCAAAGCAGTCTCAGTACTGTATCCCGTTCTAAAACCGGACTGTGAATCATGCAGCAGTTGGTTAGTTTCTAGATAAAGGGCCAGTTGTTTCTGGACCACTTTCTCCAGAATTTTAGCAGGTTTAGGTAGAAGGGAGATAGGACGGTAATTGCTAAATTGGGAAGGATCTGCATCTGGTTTCTTTAGAATAGGGAGCAGCCTGGCTTGTTTCCAAACTGAAGGGAAATGGCCATGATTCAAAGAAGAGTTCCATATAGCGAGGAGAGGGTTGATTAAAACAGGGGCTAGATTGACCATCACTTTCGCCGGAACTGGGTCCAAAGGAGATCCTGTCTTCACCAGGTTTAAAAGTGACAGGGTTGAATCTGAGGTCAGCTCAGCAAATGAATTAAAAGAGCAGAGCTGGGTGTCTGATGGACCCAGCTGGGGGCTGGAAGGTACGGGCTCAAAGGAAGCTGAAAGTTTGATGATTTTTTCCTGGAAAAAATCGGATAATCCGTTGCAGAGACCCTGTGTGGGAGAAGATTGGGCTTTCAAGGCAGGCGGATTCACAAAATCCTTAACGATAGTGAAGAGGGTTTTTGAGGAATTCTCCGCCTGTTGGATAATTTTAGAAAAGTAAGCTCTCATTGTGGACCTCTTAAGTTTTTGAAATGTATTTAATGCTGTTTTATAGGCTGATTTGCTGATAGGGTCGTAGGACTTGCGCCATTTTCGTTCCAACTGTTTGCATCTGCTCTTTTCCTCTCTCAGTGTGGAGGAGAACCAGGGGGCAGATGGGCGAGATCTGAAGGAAGTCATAGGGACCAGGGGGGAGATACTGTCTAATGCAGAAGAGAGGGCAGAGTTAAATCTCGCTGTTTCCTTGTCCAGGTCTTCCAATGGATTAAAATGATAGTCCAAACAGGTCTTAATGGCTTCACTGGTAACTTTGGACCATTTGCGTCCTATTTCTCTATTCATGGAGTAGGGGGGGGGGGCAGGGAGGGGAAGTTGAATTCAAAAGGGAGGAGGAAGTGGTCTGTCCACGTGAGGGGTACGGAGGGGAGAGAGGAGATGCCAGGGTGGTTCGAAAAAATAAGATCAAGTGTATGACCTGCTTTATGGGTCGGACCCTCTATAAGCTGAGACAGGGTCAAGCCCTGTAAAGTTTCGAGCAGCGATGAGGCTTGGGTGCAGGCAGGATTGTCAACGTGGAGATTGAAGTCTCCCAACACTGTAAAATACGAGTGTTTAAGGGAAAAATCTGCAATTGAGTGTAGCAGGGTGCTGAGGGATGCGGCAGAAGCGGAGGGAGGGTTATAAACTAGGATGCCAGCAAAGATTGTAGAGGCGGAGTCCATTATTGTGAAATACATAGCTTCAATGAGCCCCAGGTTGGGTATTTTATTTATGTTAATAATAAAGTGGGACTTAGCAATAACAGCAAGGCCTCCTCCAGATTTGGAGTTGGCACGATTAACTCCCAACAGGCGATAGCCAGTGGGAATGGCCAAATATATGTCTGGTTTAGAGGAATCTTTAAGCCACGTTTCTGTAAGGAAAAGTACGTCCCATTTATGAGTATCCAGCAAGAGCCATATGTCTGCTGAGTGCGCGGGCAGGGAGCGGCAGTTTACTAGAGCTGCCTTTAGACTGGGCGAAAGCAACGGTTTAGCAGGTAACCGAGCTTGAGGAATCCGTTTCCGCATCATGGGAATAGAGTAGTTACATTGAGCGCAGTTAAAGGAGGATTTTTCCAAATCCAACGTGCAACAGCAGACCGTGGGAGAGCAAGTGCCTAGTCTAAAAGTAAGAAGTTGGTTCCTGGTCCAGGTGATGGTTTGAGAGCGAGGGGCAGGGGGACTGGCACTGGGCGCGGGCCAGGCGCGGACGGGCGCAGACGGGCTTGCCCTAGGCGCGCCTTCGGCGCGCAAACGGCGCTCCCGCTGCGCTCGTCCGCTGCGCTTCTGGCAAATGCACATTTTATTCAGGAAGGTAGGGGCGTGGCCTCGAGGGGGCGTGGCCTGCGATGGCGGCAGCTCGGATTTGTTTGCCTTCGGATTTAGCAACAGCGTTAAAATCGGCTGTGCTTCTCAGTGGAGATCGGGCATCTGCCCCAAAAGTGCTTCAGGAGGTGAGCAATTTTAAAAACACAGATAAACAAGTGACACAACAATTTTAAAAGGTGCAGCGTGATCTCCCGGCTTCCGCCTCAGGAGAGATTCTTTACCTGATTAGGCGCTCGTAATCAGCAGCCTTTTATCAGGGCGATTGGGGGCGTGGCCTCGAGGAGGCGTGGCCAGGGTGCACGCCTGCGATGGCGGCAGCTCGGGTTTGTTTGCCTTCGGATTTAGCAACAGCGTTAAAATCGGCTGTGCTTCTCAGTGGAGATCGGGCATCTGCCCCAAAAGTGCTTCAGGAGGTGAGCAATTTTAAAAACACAGATAAACAAGTGACACAACAATTTTAAAAGGTGCAGCGTGATCTCCCGGCTTCCGCCTCAGGAGAGATTCTTTACCTGATTAGGCGCTCGTAATCAGCAGCCTTTTATCAGGGCGGTTGGGGGCGTGGCCTCGAGGAGGCGTGGCCAGGGTGCACGCCTGCGATGGCGGCAGCTCGGGTTTGTTTGCCTTCGGATTTAGCAACAGCGTTAAAATCGGCTGTGCTTCTCAGTGGAGATCGGGCATCTGCCCCAAAAGTGCTTCAGGAGGTGAGCAATTTTAAAAACACAGATAAACAAGTGACACAACATCGCTCCCCTGTACTTTATCTGTAATGCCGGGCCCCATCCCTTCTGGCCCATTTCGTGATCCCTATGCTTTTCTGCCACCTTGGAAAAACACCCTGAACAGGCGTTATCCCCTCCTGAATAATTTCTGTATTACAGCTACTGTCCTAACAGCCTCCAACATTGCACGACGAATAGGCTGTCGCCATAACTGCCATAAACTCAATAGGTCCATCTAGACACCGCTAACTTCTATGCCAAGCAATCGAGTAACTCTAGCAAATATAACTCATTCCCCATGAAGGACAAATGCACCTCACCATGTTGATAAAACATGAACTCCTCCTTCTTAATGTCGCCATGCTCTATCACCTCTATTTCAAGCCTGGCGAAGACCTAGCATTTCTTTATAAATCTTCTGCCTGGCTATTTACACTGCACTGTATTTCACTGCCCCATGCCAAACTCTCCTTGCGTGCAAGGCCGTACAAAGCATATAAGTCCCGACCACCCGCTTCCAGTCATATCCAAATATTTTTTCATTTTTTTCAACAATCCCAAACCAGGTAACTGCACAAAATATTTTTAATCTCTGATAATCATATCCTAAGTTCTTCCTAAAAGGACAAGTTTCAGCTTGCTTCGTCAACCATTTAATAAATGAATGGCTGAAAATCCAAATAGAAAAAATTACCGTGCTGGGTCCCGCTACACAACCTGGAATCAAAACAAAACATGTTACAAATTGAACTTAGTACAACCCTTTAATATCCCTAATATAATACAAACAACATGCAGGTGATCATCTACCCAGCCTTATAACTTCTCCCATTAAATATCCCAATCTATTCACTTCTGATGCTGCACTAATCCTAAATTAAGGGGTACCAAGCTCCTTTAGGTTCTGTCCCATGTGTGTCAATGCTTTTTGCATGACCACTAGCATCTGTGAAGCTGATAACCTTTTCCCATCTTAGTGACAAAATACCGTGTCTGACCTAACTCTCCTGTCTACCTACACACACTGTCCTGTATCCTGTGTCAGATTTGATCTGTTTTAGATTTTCTCAAATACAGACCAAACTGATCTTTCTTAGGTCGAGCCCAGCGGCAGCGCGCATGCGTTGCTCGCTCTGCGAGGCATGCTGTAGTCGAGTATGCTTTAGGAAGCCTCGCTTACTCACCTCCTATATTTTTCATTGGCTGGTGTCATTTTCCTTGGTAAACGCTGGCTTCCAATTCATTATGAGGCTTCTAAGTCCCGCCTTGGTACCGTCCTGTCTCCATTTGTTACCACCCATAATAACTGGACCTTTTACTTGGCTTGTTACACGGTCAATTTTATCTAGTGGGTGAGCACTATTTTGGTTATGGACACTGATGGGGACCATGGCTCTCGGGATGCCAATTCGGCAATGATGGCCACTTTTGGGATTTGGAGCACACTTTCACTTTTTTTTCATTCGCGTGACACCAACTTGGCAATAGCGGTCGCTTTTGATATTTGGAGTGCCCTTTCACTTTTTTTTTCACTCACAGGATGCCAACTCGGCAATGGCAGCCGCTTTGGATATTTGGAGAGCCCTTTCACTTTTTTTTCACTCGCGGAATGCCAACTCGGCAATGGCAGGCGCTTTTGATATTTGGAGTGTCCTTTCACTCGCGGGATGCCAACTCAGCAACGGTGGCTGCCATTTCACCATTAAGGTTCCACAATATCCTGGTTTAATTCCTTAAACTCACTGGAGCACTGTTGAGGTGGAGATGTACATAGAATAAAAGAAAGAATGAGATTTGAGGCTGATACAAAGGGGCCGATTCTGATCCGGGTCGGAAGGGCACCGAACGCGATCCGGCCAGAAAAACTACGAGCCGTACGCGTGTTTTCCGCCCGACTCGTACAGCTGTACAAGCGAGCCAGTACGATGCGAGCTACATGAAATTCACCAACCGAGTCGTTTCCGGGTCCGAACCGCTTCGTACGTCTCGGACGTAAGCTAACCGTGGCGTGCAATGGATGCGATTCACGACCGAGCCAGTACGATGCACGCATCGGACAGCCTGTGCGAGCCGGAGTGTCTGGCTTGCAAAAGCTCCCGGAGTCGGACTTCGGGGGTCTGCGTCGGACCCCCGACACCCGCAGCCGTACCACTCGCACACAGGGGGAGACACTTGGCACTCCCCCACACAGGCATGTACGGCGCGGATGGCACCGACACGTACCCACTGTAGGGGGCGCACTTGTTCGAATCGTACCCATTCAGTCAATGGGAGCGCATGTACGCGTCGTACAACTGGCTCCCATTGACTTCTATGGGAGTCCGACCGAACCGAGTCCGACGGCATACGTGCGCATCATACTCGCTCGGTCGGGCTGTAGGGGTCCGGCTCAGTCAGAAAACACTCCGGATCCGACTCGGTCGGAGTGCTTTCCTACCCGGATCGGAATCGGCCCCAAAGTGGTGAAATAAATTTAATATTTGCAGATGGAGACGAGGTTCAGTGAATTCATCACTGGGCTTTCTTGAGTTAACTGCAGACACGTGAAGTACAGAGGAGTCATTATTAAGGCACCATGAGATGTTCTGTAGCCGCACAAAACGCATTTCCATTATTATGCTCGTAAGACTTAACCATGTGTTTTTTTAAAACGCTCAAACTCCCTGAAAGAAAACCCTGGTAGAGGGAGTTGATGGATAAAATTGTCAGGGGAAAAAACGCTAGAATTCACTACATGTGGTTAAGCTCTTTATCCATAACATCCTCCAGTGCAGTAATGTCACACATCACTCATGACATCTAATATCGCATCATTGATGACATCACTATGAATACATACGTCTTTATCTGCCCGTGTGATAGGACGTACAGAATTCTGTGGTTTGCATTTCTCCATTGTTGTCAAGGATAACTTCACCCTCAGCGAGTACCCCAGGTGGGCCCAGGGGCCATTCCGGGACCAGAACAGGATCTCAAACCTGCGTCACTTCCTCCAGTTCAGGCTGAAAGGCAGAGCTGGCATTTTAACTCCATTCCATACAGCGGTGACATCAGTGAGTGTGGGGTGGAGCAACGACTCACCAGTCTGGACTGGCGATGCGCTAGTGATAAACAATTTATTAAACTCTGTCCACATGCATGTATGGCACACCGTTTTTTCACTTGCACTAGTTACAAACATGCGCCTTGAAGCCAAAGCAGAGGAAACTCTTGCTATTTCCGGCCTGGTCCTGGAGTGAAGCCGCGCAGCTCACGGAGGTGTTCATTTCACAATAATGTGCTAAAAATGTGTGCTTTGCACTGCAGTAATACGTGTCTGAATCTATTTGCATTACAAGGCTAGCCCCCATGCACTGTTGTTATTGGGACCGAAGTGCACTTGTAAATATGCGTAACTATAGATGTATGTAAGCACGGATTTAAATGTATGTATATAAAGTATAAAACCCTCTACATCAACAACAAGCATTTACAATGCAATGGTCTCGGCATTGTTAAAGTTAGAGCTATTGGCATTGCTCATGACATTATTTTTGTTTATGTTTTTGTTTTTAAAACATTTAAAGAAACTGCATTATTTACAATGTCAATAGGAAACTGTATGTGCAGTTTCAGCATGGCTGCCTTCCCTTGCGTTCCTTCACCAACAAATGGTCAAGTGGCACTTCATTGGGGTGTCCAGAATGTAGCTTGGGTGAGGAGTCTGAACTCTACTATTGCCAGGGATACCATACAATTAGACACAGATGGTTGGTCCAGTTGTGTAGGAACCTTGGCACAACACATTGTAAAGAAGCATTTAGGCTCCTAAAATATAACAATGAACTGCACATTGTCTATGCGGTATCACGTTTTCTAAGCTCAATGTGGTGGGCACGGATGAATTTTCTTAAAGTTTAACCACGGACTGGGCTATGTGATTGACCTTCTCATTGCTTTATTCTCTAGTACCATTTTAACCTATAATTGTTTTTACCATGATGTTTAGCCTTGTTAACTGTTTTAGCACTGTTTGTACCTACTTGCGTCAGTTCTTTTAAGGTCTATAAACCGAAATAAAGAAATATACGATGATGATAAAAGTAAATTCACACCTGCAATTCCCTACGCATGAGTGGGTACCTGAGTCTAGAAGTGCAAATAGATTGAGGTACCCACTCACACTTTATACTGTACCACAATTGTGTAATACTGTAATATCTCACACACACAGTCTACTGCGGCTATTAAAAAGGATGCAAAGATTAAAACTCCTAGGTACCATCAAGGTAGGCTCCCTGCATAGGTGCTTGGCAGGGTAGTTACCGAAGTCGGACAAACAGAGAGCACTTAGCAGCGAACACCAGGGGCACGAGCTGGGTCAGGTCTGTGCGAGTCAGGGCGAGGCGGAGGCAGGGCAACAAACAAGGAGGTGACGAGGGCACGTCATTGAAACAGCTCTGGCCTGCACTTGGCTCTACCTTTCTATCACACGTACACAGAAAGCCCTGAGAGGTGGCTGTTTGGTGAAGTCAAACATTTGTGTTTAAGTGACATGGCTGATGTTCGAACCGAGGTCTAGCGCCTTCGCCACTACTCACAACAGCTACTAGTATCCAGTCACAGAAAAGTGAATGCACTTTACCCACAACATATAGTAGCTCGGTTTTAAAAACCGAAATAAGCAATATGAACTTCGCCCTAGCCGGACCTGTTGAAAAGTTTATTATTGAAACAGGTTGAAAGGCGTGCACAGATAGGAAGGTTTCATCTCAACTGCTCTGGCGCCCTCTAGCGGCCACACGAGCACAAACACTTTCTGGACGGTCCTTTCAAAGCACAGACGGCGATAACGAGGCTGACTGAAGGCGGCGGAGGCCCAAATATTGGGGGCTAAACCGACACGTGAAATCAACACCGCACAAAGGATCACAAGCACAAACAAACAATTATAGGATTTAATTCAAGATAGCAGTTTGTACTGAAAAAATCTGAAAATCACCTGTACATTTAAAACACAATAGACTCGAAAATTACACTTGAAAAACTGGTGTTATTCATGTTATTTAACGAAATTGTTTTGCCATCCCCAATGAACTAAATGCAATCATGTTCAAGCTAATGTCACATAAAAGTACCAATAATTACTAAACAGTTGACGAGGAATAAATAACAAAGGTATTTACACAATTTGTGTGTGTGCGGAAGCGGGGGAGGCGGGGCGCTAGCCCAACCAAATCAAACGAAACCGAAAGCATCAGCGGAAGAGATTTTGTCAAACACCTGAAGCACACACAACACAAGATAATTTATATTAAATTGATTTCATTTTAAAGTAATTCAATTAAGATATAGAGACAGCACATCGGGTAAGGCACCTGTTGCTGAGATGTGAAATCAGCCTGCAGGTATGTTGAGCTCGTATGCTTCGGAAGGTGAAACAAGTATGACACGGTTGGGAAATCGCTACACCTGTTTTTTTACGGGACTACTCAACAGTAATCCGTGGTGTTAAAAAAGCCTGCTGTGTGTGGTAAAAACATTTCACAACTTGGTCTCAAACTATTCCACGCTGATCGAGGCAGGAGCTGAAGTTATGCAAATCTGAGCAGGCGCGCTCTGCTTTCGAACGAGTCGAAGTAAATGCTTCCAACCCTTCGGGGTGACCTTTCAGGTGAAACTGTTGGCCGGTGGCGGAGGGGCGACAGCCCGGCGAAGGAACATTAAGAAAGAGAGGGAGCGAGGGGCACAAAGTACGTATTATCTCCTAATGAGCCACTCGCCAGTAACTAACAGCAGTGATGCTACGGCAAGTTAGATGGAGATGTAACAAATGAAAACGCGCAGAAATGACAAAACCTGGTTTTAAAGTTGCAATCCTTTGAGATCTGGTCAGTAACATAAAAAGATCAAATTAAAGACATGGCTCACCTCATCGACTCCTGCGGGTTGGCCTCGTAGCACACAGCACAGACCTGTTTTGGCAACACGACCTCAGGGGCTGAAGAGCCTGATACGCCATCACCGCCTTTCTCCGAGGCGAAGCAGAAATGCCTCGGTGAAAGGCAGCGGCGTTTCCGGATTCGGGGGCGTGTTTTTCTGTTCTCTCGTCTTGCCATTGGCTGGAGGAGATAATTAGAAAAGTTGGAAAAAACACGCCCCCGAATCCGAAAAGGACGGGGCCTGTTCGGAGTGGTGGACCTCTTCTCCAATGGCTGGCCAGCATTCAAGAGGCCAGCCAATGGAGAACAGGGGAGGAGAGGGGCGGGTTCAAGCCCCTCTTCTCCAAGTCATTATGTCTCGCGAGCGAGACTGCGCAAGCGCAGCCATCGCTAGCCGAGACCTAAAAATGCACATATTTGCTACACAGCTGCCAGCAGCACTCATCGCACAGCACTAAGAAGCCCCCACACGTACAGGATCCGCTTGAACGAAGTGAAACTGCTCGAGGACAATACACTCCCCACGCAATTAAATACAAAATGAACTCCCGGGATGAAACACAGATGACAACGGGACAGTTATGTTACATTTTAGACTTTTATTACCTGAAGGAGGGACCTCGAGTAACATACAATGATGATGCACAGAAGTGGTCGTGATGTGGCACATAGACACATCTCTCATACCTTGCATATATTACTGCAGCTCAGACAAGGACACTGAAAAGCACATTTGGAACTAAAAACACCTTAAGTAAATCGCATCTTGTTTACTTCTCACCAAGCAGTGGCGTTAATTGAGTTACAGGAAGGACTAGAGGAGTGCGCTGCGCAGACAGCAGTGATGCCTGTCCTCTTTCCGAGCACGTATTGAGCGGTAGATGACATGAAGGGACTGTGCCAACAGTGTAATGAAGCATCCATTCATCGAGTCATGAACAAGAAGACTAGACTGACCGCTTGCGAGATTGTGTGTTGGGAACCAACCGGGGAACTGGCTGTGAAAGCAAACACGCCAAAGCGAGAAGGTCAGCTCTTTCTAAAGATCTTTATGAATTGTGTAAGACTGACACATTGCAAGCTGATCTTTCAGGGAACAAAACTGCCACCTAAACACTTATTTGCTTGGAAGCAATCTTCAAAACAAGCATTTGCAATGCAACAGATCTTGCAGCCGCGAGATTATTACCTATTGGTATTGTAAATGACAATGCCATTTATTTATGTGTTTAAAAACACCTGCAAAAATAAAATGCATTGTCATTTACCATACCAATAGGTCAACGTTTCTAAAATGCGAGACCTATTGCATTGCAAATGCTTGTTAAGCTTATTACAGTTCATTTCTGACCTCACAATGCCTTCTGCCAGAGGCAGCATCCTAGGGAAAAAGGCAGGCGGGGCCACAGAGCACAATAAAAGCAGCTGTGCAGAAATGAAAACAAAATGTTGCTTGTCTTTCTCCTACTCTGTTTTTTTAACTCTACAGTGTAAAGTAGAAAATAGATATTTATGGCAATATGTTTTTTGCACTCCTTTGGAAATTATGACAAAGTTAGAATTTTTCAGCATGTTTCTGCTGGGTCTTTTTTAAACTGACTTCTATTCAACTGCTTCTAATGTCTTTATTCTACAACTAGCCAATTATTTTTAAATTGTATTCATGTTTGGAAGCATGCTCTCTCTTGCATATGAAAGAGCTATGCACCAAGGATTTAAGTGGTTTGTGGGAAAGGTGATGATGTGAACATTTATTGTAAGGGATAAAGTACCCCCTGCCGTACATGATAAAGATAATGCAGGTTACCTCAGAGTTCCATAACTTTTTTTTAAAGAACTCAGTACTTGGCCTTGTTCCTCTATAAGGCCATGGAACTCCTCTTTGACTTGCAATATCCTTATGATGTACAGCAGGGGGTACTTTATCCCTTATAATACTTGCCCTCCATCCGACAAAAATCTGTATAGAAACCGAAAGAGGCAGCATTCTATAAATATACAGTGGTATGCAAGCTAGTCTCATGAAGACTTAAGGTTACAATATCCATGGTGTACACGACTCCTACACATTTCGCCACTGTGGTCTGAATGACTATCTTGAAAGAAGATAGGTGTAAATAAGGCAAGTCTCATATATAAGCAGGACATCTAATATACAACCATGTCAATCTTTTACAATGGTCTCATGACTGTTTCAGGTGACAATGCATAGGTCATCTGTCCCTGGCATTTTACACCATACCTCAATGCGCTAACAGAGGGAATGACGATAGAAACACGGTCTGTCAATGAATGTGCGTTGGATCTGCTCGAAGATAACATTTGGTGTCTTTATAAAAGTGGAAGAGCGCTACATTATACCGCAGACACTTACTGGAAAATCATTCCTGCACAGTAAATTTGCGCAGCATTGGTCAAAGGAAAATGGAAACTCTGAGGATTAAGAACTTCTACCTTCCCCCCCCCCCGCTCGGCAAGCACTGCCGAGGCAAGATGCTCAAGTAGGGGCACGGCGGACATACATTACACGCAGCATTTTCAAAGGTAAGTCTACAACTTGTACATGAAATGTATATCGGACATGTACTCAACTTGCATACCTAAAATTGTCCTGTTTATTCGCAGATGAAACATGACCATGAAATTAAAACACATGTGAATTCAAGCAAGTTTCCAATGATACTACTAACTAAGATTACTATAAACACAAAATAGATGGCATGTTAAAAAATATGCTCGCATTTATTTTTCACTGCAGCCTCCAGCCTCTGTCCTCAAGGCTCCCTTCAGAACGAGGTCCTGTTCGGACCCATCTGACTCTGTACTGTGGCTACTGATTTCTGTGTCTGGCACAGAACAACCGCTGAAGCTTGATGCCTCCTTTGGCTCTACAGCAGCTGCATGCTCCGCACTACCTTCTTGTGCAGTCCGGAGCAGTTGCAGGGCTTTGGCAGAAGGGACAAGTCCCCCTGCCATATTCCCGATACTAAGTACCAGTTCCACCTGTAAATTGACAATGCACCTGGAAATTACACCATTGGCCTCGCAAGCCTGGCCATGGTCTGCCAAACCCGGACTGGTGCATTGCCTAAACATGTTTATGATGTGGCCATCACTTATGGCGTCACAGGGTGTTTTCCTGGAGTCCATGCTCCACAATAAGCCTGAATCATTGAAGTAGGGACGCACCCGAACTCTACACCTCTCTACCGAGCATACGGGTGGCCTTGAATTTCTGAAGATTCATTGCCGCCAGCATCGAGTTTCCAACACCATGAATTCTTCGCAGATTGGACAACCTTCCTCTTCCGTGTCCAATACATCCCCTTACCCTGATGGCAGCGCTGTCTTCTTAGCCAGAGCGTCCTCTTGTTTGTTGTTCTGCAGCTTGAGTGGCAGGTCACCTGAGTTCTGTAGTTGAGGCCTTGTTGCTCATATTGAGATGGGTGGTGCAGGCTGGGAGGGCTTTCTTGCTCCTCCTGATCCGTATGTACTGAATATAATGAGAACGTGCAAAGGCTTCTGCTGGGAAAGAGAACGTTTACCCAACACTTAAGGGGAGTGTCATCTGAGACAGTGCCTTTTTACATACTGGTCATGCATGGATTTCATTGGGAGGTCTTTACTCTTCAGTATGGATGGCTGTATAGATGCAGGCGGATCCATTACTACTGTGCACCTTCAGAAGCAATACGGACTGGCAGCATGGAAGTAAAACTCCCACAATGCATTTCACCAGTTTTACAACCCAAAGGTCTGAATTTGATGCCTTCATTGTGATGACGCTATCTTATCTGATATTCTAAAGATAAAACGTCTATGTGGTCTCGGGATGGTCTTGAAGAATATATGAGATGTGCCCCTTCAATAGATTTAGTTTGCTAACAAATCAAATAGCGAAGTCTATGAAATAAGCTTTCTTGAGTCAAGATGTAAATTTGAAACTATCAAGGTTTATCTTAAATGTCAGTTCATTATAGAAGGAAAAATTAGTTAAATGAGGCAAAATTCATATTAAATCAAATGCGGGAAATGAGCATAATGCTCAGTTGAATGCAGAAACCAGTTTTAGTATTTAAGCTAATAGATGCAGCATAAAGGTTTACATAAGGGTGCCGATTCCAATCCTGTAAAACCCGGGTACGATTCATCATACGGAGCCTATTCTCCGTCCGACTCATACCCGGGAAATCCACCGTACAATCCGGCAAGTACGATTCGTACAGAAATAGCATTTCCGTACGATTCGTACAAAACACCGTACGGCTAAAAAATACCTACAAGTCAGATCCTGGACAGCGCGTACGCGACGTCTGTACGGAGTCTGGCAGCGTTTTACGGACCAGCAAGTACGAATCGTCCCTACGTCACTCCGCACAGCTATTTTCTTACGGCAGCCAAATAATGCTGGAAAACTGAGCCCGATGTGAAATCGGAGCCCCGGTAAGTGACGGACAGCCATGGACCCCATCCTATGTGTCATCCCGGCCCTCTTAGCGGACGAGCTGGTGCACCGAACCCGACGCACACTCCGCAGAAGGTGAGAACAACACCCAGGGGACAAGGGAGGGATGAGGGGCAGGAAACATACCCCCTACCCAAATTAAAACCTACAATATTGAGGACATACATTACCTCCAGGGTCTGGTCACTCCGGGGGGCATGTCCACCAATCCCTGCGTCCCGCAACAACGGAAGTGGACGTGTACGCGTACCCCTACGGCAACACTACAATAGTGATATGCACTGTACTCCCACATCCATAGCGTGGGTACGGTCCGTATCCCTATTGTAGTGGTGCCGTAGGGGTACGTGTGGTACGGACCGTACACACGCCCTCAGAGCGTGTGTACGGTCCATATCACCATTGTAGTGGTGCTGTAGGGGTACGCGTGGTATGGACCGTACACACGCCCTCAGAGCATGTGTACGGTCCGTATCACCATTGTAGTGGTGCCGTAGGGGTACGCGTGGTACGGACCGTTCACACGCCCTCAGAGCATGTGTACGAGCCGCATCACTATTGTAGTGGTGCCGTAGGGGTATGCGTGGTACGGACCGTACACACGCTCTCAGAGCGTGTGTACGGGCCGTACCACGCGTACTCCTATGGCACCTCTACTATAGTGATACGGACCGCACCCACACATACATAGCATGGGTACGGGCCGTATCACTATTGGATTGGGGCCGTAGGGGTAAGCGTGGTACGGACCATACACACCCTATGAATGCGGGGGTACGGTCCGTATCACACGTACCCCTACGGCACCAGTACATTTGGGATACAAGGCGTACACATGCCACGAATGTTGGCCTACGGCCTGGTGCAGCATATTACCTTCATATTGGTGTGTGTGTAGGCCCAGGACAGCAGTGTACTGCACCAAGGGGGTGAGTGGGTGGCTGCATAGGATTCCCAGCAGTGGACAGACATGTGAGGGGTGGGTGCAGAGGACTCCCAGCAGTGGACAGACATATGTGTGTGGGTGCAGAGGACTCCCAGCAGTGGACAGAGACATGGGGGTGGGTGCATATCAACACCAGCAGTGGACAGAGACATGGGGTGGGTGCGGAGGACTCCCAGCAGTGGACAGAGACATGGGGGTGGGTGCATATCACTCCCAGCAGTGGACAGACATGTGAGGGGTGGGTGTATATGACTACCAGCAGTGGCCTGCAATATGAGGGGTGGGTGCATATCACTCCCAGCAGTGGACAGACATGTGAGGGGTGGGTGCAGAGGACTCCCAGCAGTGGACAGACATATATGGGTGGGTGCAGAGGACTCCCAGCAGTGGACAGAGACATGGGGGTGGGTGCAGAGGACTTCCAGCAGTGGACAGAGACATGGGGGTGGGTGCATATCACTCCCAGCAGTGGACAGACATGTGAGGGGTGGGTGTATATGACCACCAGCAGTTGCCTGCAATATGAGGGTTTGGGTGCATATCACTCCCAGCAGTGGGCAGACATGTGAGTGGTGGGTGCAGAGGACTCCCAGCAGTGGACAGAGACATGGGGGTGGGTGCAGAGGACTCCCAGCAGTGGACAGAGACATGGGGGTGGGTGCATATCACTCCCAGCAGTGGACAGACATGTGAGGGGTGGGTGTAGAGGACTCCCAGCAGTGGACAGACATATATGGGTGGGTGCAGAGGACTCCCAGCAGTGGACAGAGACATGGGGGTGGGTGCAGAGGACTCCCAGCAGTGGACAGAGACATGGGGTTGGGTGCATATCACTCCCAGCAGTGGACAGACATGTGAGGGGTGGGTGTATATGACTACCAGCAGTGGACACACATATTTGGGTGGGTGCAGAGGACTCCCAGCAGTGGACAGAGACATGGGGGGGGGTGCATATCACTCCCAGCAGTGGACTGACATGTGAGGGGTGGGTGTATATGACTACCAGCAGTGGCCTGCAATATGAGGGGTGGGTGCATATCACTCCCAGCAGTGGACAGACATGTGAGGGGTGGGTGTAGAGGACTCCCAGCAGAGAACAGACATATATGGGTGGGTGCAGAGGACTCCCAGCAGTGGACAGAGACATGGGGGTGGGTGCAGAGGACTCCCAGCAGTGGACAGAGACATGGGGGTGGGTGCAGAAGACTCCCAGCAGTGGACAGAGACATGTGGGTGGGTGCATATCACTACCAGCAGTGGACAGACATGTGAGGGGTGGGTGTATATGACCACCAGCAGTGGCCTGCAATATGAGGGGTGGGTGCATATCACTCCCAGCAGTGGACAGACATGTGAGGGGTGGGTGCAGAGGACTCCCAGCAGTGGACAGAGACATGGGGGTGGGTGCAGAGGACTCCCAGCAGTGGACAGAGACATGGGGGCGGGTGCATATCACTCCCAGCAGTGAACAGAGAAATGGGGGTGGGTGCAGAGGACTCCCAGCAGTGGACAGAGACATGGGGGTGGGTGCAGAGGACTCCCAGCAGTAGACAGAGACATGGGGGTGGGTGCATATCACTCCCAGCAGTGGACAGACATGTGAGGGGTGGGTGTATATGGCCACCAGCAGTGGCCTGCAATATGAGGGGTGGGTGCATATCACTCCCAGCAGTGGACAGACATGTGAGGGGTGGGTGCATATCACTCCCAGCAGTGGACAGACATATATGGGTGGGTGCAGAGGACTCCCAGCAGTGGACAGAGACATGGGGGTGGGTGCATATCACTACCAGCCGTGGACAGATATGTGAGGGGTGGGTGTAAATGACTACCAGCAGTGGCCTGCTATATGAGGGGTGGGTGCAGACGACTCCCAGCAGTGGACAGAGACATGGGGGTGGGTGTAAATGACTACCAGCAGTGACCTTCAATATGAGGGGTGGGTGCAGAGGACTCCCAGCATTGGACAGAGACATGGGGGGGTGTACATCATTATCAGATGACCACAACTCCATGGGTGTATGTACGCATCCCTAACTTTGGACAATGATGAGAGTGCCATAACAACACATCACTGACAGCAGTGTCCCACTCTCAGGAGCATGGATGTCTTTCCCCCACTGCATGACACACCACATGTGGGTGTGAGGACAAATAACACATGCATACCCAACCCTGGCGGATGCAGCACAATACACACACTGAGATCATGCCACAAGACTGTATAGTCATGTCACTGCCTACTAAACTAAGATAGCCAAAGGGAACACACACTGTCACGCACATCCCAGGACTGATAGGAATGTACAGGTGCTGGGCCAGCCACCAAGACGTTGTCTCTCATGGAAGGAATAGGGTGGAGTTCCCACAGATACAATGCCCACAATTCAGGTGCCCAAATACCCTGCAGAACAAGTACCATATGTGTGCTAGGTCGAGAGTACACACATGCATAGTGCTGAAAAGAGAGAATTTCTCCATAAAGGCATTTCAACATACTCAATACACAAGTACAGTGACTAGCAAGGATGGCACAGACGATGCAGCCGGAGACATTGCTGAGCAGGCATGGCCATAGTTAAAGGGATCCATCACCAACAAAGGAAATGTAGACACAGGTCAGCACAACAATTGTGCAACTCTTTGCAGGGAAGATGTCAGGTGCCACAGAGGAAGGAACACTCCTTCGGACAATGTCGCCAAACCAAAATAACACACACTACCAATTATCATTTGCTGAGACCTTGTGATGGAACGCAGATACCATAGTCCACCTCATGACCATCAGACTAGAACATTTCTCAGAACCATAACACATTACCACAGCACCAACATCAATACCTGAATTGCAATAGTGTTCAAAGTAAAAATAAAATGCTTTATTCAGCATAAAAAAGAAAATATTAAATCACACTATACACAAAGGCCAATGGCCAGTCCATAGTAGAAGTCCTTGGGGGGACACAAGGGCACGCGTCTCCCCTAGCTTGCCTGCACAGTGGAAGCCTCAGGTTCTTCGACCGGGGAGGGGGCATCATGTGGGGAAGGACCAAGCACCGCAGGGACAGGAGGGGGAAGGGTAGGTGTGGAGGGTGCAGGGGTGGACGTCTCGACCACAGGGGGTGGGGCAGCACCAAAGGTGGAGGTGAGCTCGGCGCTGCACACTGCTGCCAGGGAATCCAGGGTAACCCCTGCACCGGAAGTAACCCCAGGGCCAACGGAGGGGGGGGTGGCCGAGGGATGGGGTGCAGCACTCTTGGGGGAGGGGGTGGACGGGGGGGGACTCGTCTACCCTGACCGGGGACTTCCTCGCCCACTTGCGAGGTGGTGTCACAGTGGAGGTGATGGGCAGCTCACCCATGTCGACCTCTTTGGGTGTCAGTTTGGCAGGGGAGCCAAGGGGAGTGCTTTTGGAGGGACTGGGTTGTGAGGCATGCATGTATGTCTTTTTGCCCCAGACCCAGTGGGTGTGCCTACATACCCCTGAGTGTGCATGCCAGGAGGTGGGTGCTTGCCCTTACTTGGTGGTGTGCTGCCTGTGTCTGGTGGGGTGCGTGCTTGGGAATGTCTGGGTGTGCATGGGACAGGTATGGGAGAGGGAAGTGTGGATGGGGCTGGGGTAGGGGGGGGATGAAGCGCTGCAGGAGAGTCACTGCTGCCGTCAGGGAAGAGTCCATGGACTGCAGAAACCTGCGTTGTTCAGACATCGTTGCTGACATGCCCTCCATGAACGACACCATCTGTGTCAGCAGTGTGGTGTGGCCGTGGAGGACAGTCAGCACTGATGCCTGCCCGACCTGCAACTGCCGCAGTATGTCCACAGACTCTGCACTGGGGGCAGCAGGGGTGACAGGGGCAGGGGGTACGGTGCCTGTCCCGAAGGAGACATGGTGGGGCCCTGCACGGACAGTAGGGACCGGAGCAACTGGGAGGGCGGTGATGGGCATGGAGGAGGCGGGGACAGATGTTGTGCTACTGCCAGGTGTTGTAGCCTCGATGAGGTCAGCCTCGGACCCGTCTGTTTCGTAGTTGGAATCGCCACCAGACAGGTCCTCAGACTGACTCCCCTCGCCCTCCGTGCCACTGGCTCCCGCAGATTCGCCAGCACTGGTGGCACTGGTGCTGGGTCCCTCATCCAGGTCCGTGCAGGTGTCTCCCTCGGTTTCCAATGATGATGCTGTGGGCAAGATGAAGATAAAGAAAAACATCAGTCACCTGTATACATCTGACACATGAGTACAAAACCAATAGGTCACAGTGCATATCAGGCAATGCATCATGAGTAACAGCTAGATTACTCCGCACATATGTAAGCCCTGTACTCCCCAGTTGGTAGACCCACCATGCCACTTGGACACAAGGAAAAATAGGACACACCAGCCCAAAACTTGAATGGGAAATACACTGAGGAGCTAGTGTCTGGGAACAGGTGAGCACAGCAATACAATGAAGTCATGCCAC